>NW_028258147.1:31387500-36187500 GCF_053883595.1 Heterocephalus glaber | reverse complement strand
TTGGCTTCATTGATTTTTTTTGTATCATTCTCTTAGTCTCCATTGCATTGATTTCTGCTCTGATCTTTATATTTTCCTTCCTTGTATGAGCTTTGGGGTTGTCCTGCTCTTCTTTTTCTAGAATCTTGAGGTTCAGCATCAGATTGTTTAATTGGGCTCACTCTGGTTTCCTAAGATCTGTATTCCCTGCTATGAATTTCCTTGTAAGACTGATTTCATTGTGTCCCATACATTCCGATATGTTGTATTGTCATTGTCATTTAATTATAGAAAATGTCTGAATTCTTTAATTTCCTCTGTGACCCATTGGTTATTGAGAAGTGTGTGGTTCAGTTTCCATGTGTTTATGACATTTTTGCAGCTTCTTTTCCTATTGATCTCCACTTTCCTCGCACTATGTTCTGATAATGTAGAGGGCAAAACTTCTATTCCTTTGCACTTAAATACGTTCTATGAGAGACTATGTGCTCTATTTTGGAGAACAACCTGTGTGCGACTGAAAAGAATGTGTGCTATGATTTTGTGCAGTAGAACACTCTGTAAACATCTGTTAAGTTCATTTGTTTCAAGAGTTTGAGTGTGTTCTAGTATTTTGTTGTTTATTTTTTGTCTAGTTGGTCTATCTATTTGTGACAGTGGGGTATTGAGGTCCCCCACTACTATTGTATCAGTGCTTATCAGATTTTTCATATCCATTAGTATTTGTTTTGTATAGTTAGCAGCTGCTGGATTGATTTATCATGGTCCCTTACAATTTTAAAGAAATTTTCATTTTCCTGATTACTAATTGCAATCTTATCTTCTATATCTGAAATTCTGTCCTCACATTGGCTCATTCTGCTGCATAGACTTTCAGTGGAGTTTTTAATCTCCTGGAAATCTGTTTGCATCTGTTTTAGGATTCCATTTGTTTCCTTTATTGGGATTCCATCATGTTCCTCAACTCCTCTATTTTTTTTATCTGTGTCCTCTCTAGATTCATTAATCATGTCTTGCACTATGGGCACAATGTCTGCTGTTATCTGAGAAATTATTTCTGATTTCATTTTTTCCAGATCCTCTTTTGTTGCCAGTTCAGGGAGTCCAGACATTTGAGTGTCATATTGTTCCATCTCATTTCCCTTTGATGTTGCTTTAGGTAATCTGGAAGTGTGGTTTTGAGACTTGCTTACACATCTTATTTCAAGGGTAGGAGGTGTATGTGTGTGCTGCTGGCACTCGCAAGGCTCACCTCCTTGTCACTGGGTGCAGCTCTGCTCCTCTGCCCTGGGGGTGATGGTACAGTGTCTCAGAAGACTCCTCCTCTGCCCTGGGGCCAGCTGTCAGTTGTTGATTGTGCTGTTTCCTGTGCTACTGAGGTTTTGTTCATAAAGTTTTTTCCTATGCCAATATCTTCAAGAGGTCTACCTAACTTATCTTCCAGGAAATTTAGTGTTTCTGTTTTAATATTTAGATCTTTAATCAACTTTGACTTTAGCTTAGTGCATGTTTTATATAGATCTAGTTTTAATTCTTGGCAGGTTGAAATCCAGTTTCTCTAGCAACATTTATTAAAGAGGCTATCTTTCCTCCAATGAGGATGGTTGACTCCTTTGTCAAAGATGAGGTGGCTAAGTATGTCTAGAATTATTTCTGCATCTTCTAGTCTATTCCACTGATTCTTGGGTCTATTTCTTTGATAGTACCATGCTATTTTTATCATAGTGGCTTTGCAATATGGTTTCATGTTAGGGATTGTGATACTCACTGTCATGTCTTTGTTGCCTAGAATTGCTTTTGCTATTCTAAGTCTCTTCTGGTTCCAAATGAATTTTTGCATTGTTTTCTCTAATTCTGTGAAATATACTGTTGGGATTTCAATTGGGATTGCACTGAATCTATATAGCAGTTTTGGCAGTATGACCATTTTTACTATATTGGTTCTTCCTACCCAGGAATAAGGGATGTCTTTCAATTTTCTTATATGCTCTTCAATCTCTTTTTTCAAAATGCTGTAGTTTTCAAGGTAGAGGTTTTTTACTTCCTTCATTAGATTCATTCCTAAATATTTCATTTTTTGGATTCTATTGTGAAAGGAAGTGTTTCCCCAATTTCTCTCTCACTGAGTCTGTTATTCATGTACAAGAAGGTTATTGATTTTTGAGTTTTGACATTGTATCCAGCTACTCTGCTGAATCTGTCAATTAAGGCTACAAGTCTTTTAGCAGATATTTTGGGTCTTTCATGTAGAGTATCATGTCATCGGCAAATAATGACAGTTTAACTTCTTCCTTTCCTATGTTTATTCCTTTTATTTCTTTCTCTTGTCAATTGTTGTGGCTAATGTTTCCAGAACTGTGTTGAACAGGAGTGCTGATAGTGGACATCCTTGTCTTGTTCCTGATTTTAGCATGAAAGATTTTAGTTTTTTACCATTTAGTATTATGTTGGCTGTTGGTTTTTCATAGATCACCTTTACCAGGTTGAGATAAAGACCATCTATTCCAATTTTCTGTAGGGTTTTTATCATGAATGGGTGTTGAATTTTGTCAAATGCTTTTTCTGCATTTATTGAGATGATCATATGGTTTTTGTCCTTGACTCTGTTAATACAGTGTATTACATTTATTGATTTATGTATGTCGAACCATCCTTCCATCCCTGGGATGAAACCCACTTGGTCAGGTTGTTTGATCTTCTTCATCATCCTCAGTATTCTGTTTACCATTATCTTATTGAAAATTTTTGTATTTATGTTCACTAGGGAGATTGACCTGTAGTTCTCTTTTTTGGTTGGGTCTTTCTCTGCTTTTGGAATCAACATAATGCTTGCTTCCCAGAATGTATTTGAGAGTATTTCTTCCCTTGCAGTTTCATTAAAGAGTTTGAGAAGTAGTCAGATTAGTTCTTCCCTAAATTTCTTCTAGATAGTGAAGCCATCAGGACCCGGGCTTTTCTTTGTTGGTGAATTTTTAATTATATTTTCCATTTCACTGATTCAAATTGGGTTGTTGAAAATTTTTATATCTTCTTCATTCAACTTTGTTAATTTATATGTATCTATGAATCTGTCCATTTCTTCTGTGTTTTCCATTTTATTAGAGTATATGTTCTCAAACTAGGCATTGATGATCCTCTGGATTTCTGCTGGATCTGTTGTGATTTCATTCTTTTCATGCCTAATTTCATGGATTTGAGCCTTTTCTTTCCTTTTCTTTCTAAGGCTCAATAAAAGTTTGTCAATTTTATTTATTCTTTCAAAGAAACACCTCTTTGATGCATTGATTTTTTTGTATCATTCTCTGTCTCCATTGCATTGATCTCTGCTCTGATCTTTATAATTTCCTCCCTTGTACAAGTTTTGGACTTGTAGTCCACTTCTTTTTCTAGGAGCTGGAAGTTTAGCATTAGGTTGTTTATTTTATCTCGTTCTGTTTTCCTAGTATGGGCATTCACTGCTATGAATTTCCATCATAGAACTGCTTTCATTGTGTCCCATATATTCCTGTATGTTGTATTGGCATTATCATTTAATTGTAGAAACTGTCTAATTTCTTCTTTAATTTCCTCTGTGACTCATTGGTTGTTCAGGAGAGTATTTTTCAATTTCCATGTGTGTGTGAAGTTCTTGTGGTTTCTTATGCTATTGATCTCCAATTTCATCACACTGTGGTCTGATAATATATGGGGGATAAAGTCAATTCCTTTGCACTTACTTAAACATGTTCTACTAGATAGCACATGGTCTATTTTGGAGAATGACCCATGTGCACCTAAAAAGAATGTATATTCTGATTTTGTGGGGTGGAAGACTCTAGACATCTAGTAGTCCATTTGTTCAAAAGTTTAGTCAAATTCTAATTTTTCAATGTTGATTTCCTATCTAGACGATCTGTCTATTTGTGAGAGTAGGGTATTGAGGTCCCCCATTGCAACTGTATTAGTGCATTTGGTTTTTCATGTCCATTAATATTTTTTATATACTTAGGGGCATTAATATTTGGTGCATATATATTTATGATTGCCATCTCTTCCTCTTGGATTGTTCCCTTCACAAGGATGTAGTGAGCATCTTTGTCTCTCTTAATTAGTTTCGGTTTGAAAGCTACTTTGTCTGCAAATAACATGGATATCCCTGCTTTTTTCCAGGTTCCTGTCACATAGTGAACTGTTTCCCATCCTTTTACTTTCAGTCTATGAATTTCTATGAATTAAGTGTGTTTCTTGTATACAGAATATTGTTGGATTTTGCTTCTTAATCCATTCTGCCAGTCTATTTCTTTTGATTGGTGAGTTGAGGCCATTAACATTGATGGTTATAACTGATACGTATTGATTTATCCTTGTCATAATATTTTCCTGTTGTTGGCTCCCTTATTTTTCCCCCTTTTCCTTTAATTTCTTGCCTTGTCTGATGGACTGGGAGCACAGCCCTCCAGCTAATGGTTCCCAGTGCTGAGGCAGTGGGAGCAGTCCTGGCCCTTCCAAGTGATAGTGCCAGGTCTTTGTTTATATTTAATAAGGAATAAATGGATATTTCTGTACAACAAAAGACTGAAACCAACAAAATGTTCAGATTTTTCCTTTATTCCTTACTGATGGGCAATGCTTTAAAACTTTCAATTGTCGTAAATCTTACATTGCATTTCAGTATTATGCTGAGCAGAGAAAATTCTGAGCAATCTATCACTTCCCTACTCCTAATCCTTGCCTGACATGGCCTCTTGTTTGGGGCGGTGGAGACACAAAAAAGACATCCTGCAACCTAAATTTTCATTTGAGGGTGCAGCCAAGAGACTTCTTCAAAAGCAAGAAATATTTTGATCACTTCTACACACTCTAGAGCTGGATTAGGAGCAATGTTGATAACTAGTCATAGTTCATTTCCTCATTAAGACAGGTACAGGGAAACTTTCTCCTTTCCAATGGCAATATTAAGCATCAACCAACCCTAATTTGCAGACAGCATTTCTCACTGAAATTTTACAAACATTATATATTCTGTTTGTCATAATAAATGTTGTTTTCTTGGAGTGTATCTGTTTAGTGAGTCTGGGTAGATTTTGGGCTAATGAAGAGCAATTGAGTATAGGTCTCTCAGAAAAATGCTAAATGGTGACACTGAAGAGAAACTGCCTTTCTACTTGAAAAAAAAATCAAGTTGCACAGATATATATTGACATTTGCTTCATGCAGCCTCCAGTATGGCAACATGTTAAAGAAAAGTATAAATCATGGAAGTACATATTGAATGAGAAGCAGATTCTTTATTTTGAGTCACTGAGAAACTGGTATGACAAAAAGAATACTATATATCTCAAATAATCTCATGCTTTTATAATATATAATAATGTTTCTGCTTAATGTAGATATTCTTTTTCAGCATTCTAGATACACAAAGTATTAAATCTAGTATTAAATCTAGTATTAAACCTACAACTTCTCTGCACACAAAGTATTTTGTTTATACCTAAAAACAGTCTTGTGACCTTTGCTCTTATATGATATACAGCTTTATGGTTTATTTACAAACATTGTGTCAGGAAGTCACCATAAGAATAAAGTATATATGATATTATTTCATTGTGGAAATAGAATAATCAGAAAGACGGAATTCTCAGAATCTCACAATAGCTTCAGACTTTCAATTCGGTCTTTCTGCCTCTGAAACCTATAACTTTCTATAATACCTTACTTACATGCAATTTAATGAAATATTAGAAATATAGTATTTATATTTGTATATGAATATATTTAGTTTGCTTATATGAAATATTTATATATTATATGAAATATATGTAATTGAGCTATATGATATAGTTCCTATCTTCAAATAACATACCTACTGCACACTAATAACCAGTTCAGTTAGCTAATAAATATACTTTGAGAACTTCTACATGCCAAACAGTTTAGACTGTAGCAGTGAACATGAAGAATCCCACTTCTTACTGAGCTTATATATTAAAAAGTGTCTTAGTTACTTTCTTGCTTCCTCCACAAGGAGGAAACGTTTATTTCAGCTCATAGATTGTAGAGTTTTTAGTCCAAAGTTGCATGGCTCCAAGGTAGGGCAGCATGGCAGAGGGGCATGGCAAAGAATAAATAGTCTATGACTTGGCAGGCAAGAACCAGAAGGAGCAAGCCTCCCTTTCCCTTTATATTTCTTCCAGGCTACCAGCCTATTGATTATTACCATCCACAAGCAGGTAGGTCTTCCTATCATCCACAACCAGAACTATGTTAAACCAATCAGCAGACTAATCCAGTTATCACATGCCCATGATCCAGAATCACACTCCCATAATCTGGCCACCTCCCAAAAGCCCCACCTATGAGTGTATGAGGCTTTGGGAAGATATCTAGATATAAGCCATTACAGCAAGTAACAACAAAAAAATTAACACAAAAAGACAACTTCAGATACTGATAATTGCTAAGAAGAATATGTATTATGCAATGGTGTGGTAAGGGACCAGTGCAAGGGATGTTTTAGATGAAGTGATCAAGGAAGTCTTGTCTGAAAAAATAGCATTTGAGTGAATATCTGATTGAAGAGAAGACAGCAGCCATGTTTACATCTGGATGGGAGATCAAAGTACAGGGATAATAAGTGTGAAGATTCTGAATAGTGTAAATTCATGAATAGACAGAAATTCAGAGTAATGAGGCCTTGTGAGAAAGAGAAGAGTGTAAAGAGATGAGGTTGGAAAGATGGACCAGGGCTAGATTACATAGGGATGAAAATAATACTTCTAAAAAGCAGAGCTTTATTTGATACACATGTCACAAATGTGAGAATTAGCTGGGGTTGGAGGTTGTTGCATGGAGGCAAGAGAGAGCACATTCTCTTTTCATCTTGTGGAAATATCTTTAATATATACAACCTCCAATTTTGCTCCATGATGAAAAAGGAAACTAGAGAAAAGTTTTACGAGTCAGACTTGGCAGCAATGCCCACCACCCTTCTCTCTGTATTCCATTCCTCAAAGTCCATCTAGTTTAGCTGTGTGCCCAAGAACAGAAAAAAAACAAGAAATTGATAAGTACTAGTAATCTTAGCCACAAGCCTTGTCTACACAGTCTTAAAAATGTACTTTCATGTATAATAAGCCACTGAGGTTTTAGCAGAACAGTGAGATGATCTAATTGTTACTGAGAATGATCACTTTGACCATTGTGTGGCAGCTAGACTGTTATAGGAAAGAATGCAGACAGTAAGAAGGCTCCTATAGAACTCTGTGCAGAATTATAATTGTTTGAACAAAGCAAACAAAGAGAAGTCTTCTGGGAGTGGGGGTTGAGCCCATTGAAATATAGGATCCATGTACAAGAGAAAGAGAAAAGTCAAGAGTGATTGCTTGATTTCTTTTTTCTTCCTATTTTGATTGATCAACTGGGATAATTTATTGAAATAAAGTGGTTTACAGAAAATTAGATTTGGGAGTCAGGTGGTAGAAACCACAGAGGATGTATTTCTGTTTGGAAACATTAAGTTTGAAATACCTGTTAGAGTTTCAAGTGAAGATATCAAAGAAGAAATTGGATGTGTGAATCTGGAGCCCAGGAGAGTAATTCAGTTTTTACATACAAATTCAAGATCATCATTGAATAGATAAAATATAAAATTCAGAAATGTCATTTCCATGACACAAGGAATCAGAGAGACAATGTTGAAAAATACATATATTTTTAGTAAATAGTTATAAAAGACACGAAAATTAAGATAAAATCCTTCACTTCAAGGAAAAGTATATTTTGGAAAGAGGCAAATTAATCATGCTTTGAATATAATTTCTTCTTTTCAAATAATGCAATATGGTGCTTCTAGCTATAATGATAAGATATAATAGCTTTTCTCTAAGTCCTGTTAAATAGGGATAGATTCATTATAAAGGCATATGATCTTATTTTCTGATTTTTAGCTCTTAGAAGAACTAAAAGCTATTGGTGAATAAAGTGTCACATAGAAAATCAGGCTTAATATTACCACTGAAACCTAGAAACATTAGGCATTAATAGAATTAAACCTAATCATGGTCAAAAGAAATATTTGATCTTCAAAATGTTTATTCCAATTGGGAAACTCAATTACGAAAAACTTCCACTGAATAAAATGTTTCAAATTTTATTTTTAGAGCAAAAGGGCCCACTTATATATCTCTAAATCTTTTTATTTAGTGCATGTAAATGAATGTAAGATTTTCAGTATATAAAAGTTTTCTTTTTCAAAAACTGTACCAAAATATTTTTGAGACTTTTTGTTCAGTTTGAAGTCAATATGGCACAAAACTGCTCACTATCATGAGATTTCTTTCTGAAATCTCAAATTGGTTATTTATTTACGACTGTGACTTAGACTGAATTTTATTGCTAATTTCCCCCTTGAATTTTTTGAGCCCTAAGGTGATTTTGCTTATTTTTCTTCATGAAACTTGTTTAATCTTGAGTTTTATGGGACAATAAGGCAAAAATCAAAAGCACCCACTGAAATTAAGACCAAAAAGAAGGCTTAAGTTTATTTTAACTATCCTAGCTTTTTTTCTTATGAGAGATTAAAGAGTTTAACTGTGTTAAGTGATCAAATCAGTCAAGTAGCTGATTTTAATTTGTCCTAAAGAGATAAGTTTTTTTAAATAATGAGCTGATCAATACAATCACTCTTTAGAAAAATAAAGGGGCATTACCAAAGTTTTAGGTTAAAAAAAAGTAAAGCCTTATTAAAAACAGGTTATTAAAAATTATAAAACTCTTCCTATGAAGTTTAAACTGTGTTATTAATAATCTTCTAATAATCTTCATGCATAAATACATTATCTTTAATTAAAATCCCAGTGAGGGGTCTTTATAGCAAAACTGATCTCTTGCCTGGGGAATGTTTCAAAAAATGCATGAATAATTGATAATTTGAAATAGGAAAAAAGATACAAAGACGAAGGAGTGAAGGGAGAGGAAGGGAAAAGGAAAAGAGGGAAAGGAAAAGAGGGAAAGGAAAAACTATGAGAAAAGAAAAAAAATGGAAATGAAATCTATGTAAATAGGGAAGGGCAGAGGGGGTGAAAGGTGCACAAGTAATGGGGAAAAAAAATAAGAACCAATATATATCATGTACAGGTACAAACACCCAATGATAAATGTAAACGAATTGTATACCTAAAGTGTACCAATAAAAGAACTAAAAAAAATGCATATCTGGAGTAGAAACAAAAGCTTGGGATTACACAAATATCAAGACACTCCAAACTCCCCACTCAAAAGCATATAAATAAGTACTATTGGAATATCATAATCCAGAGCAACTTAAAGCCAACCTATTAAAAAATTCTACATATTGATCTAAACTTTGCCTCAATCAGAAAAACAATTAATTCATTATTACATTGTATTTAATTTACTCTTCAAAATCAAACCAAGTTTTCCATAGATGGGAAACAGTTTTTAAGACACAATCTTCACCATGATATTGAAGACCTTCCTTTTTATATATCACAAATTAGCATTTATCCTCCACAAATCACCCATATATACTTAGTAACAAACTACACAGTACTTTTCCCCCAACTATGGCTTTGTCTACCATCATATTCCACCTCACCTCTCTTCTCCAAATATTATACATACCAAGACCTATTCCATAGCATACATCATTCTTACAAATGTCAGTGCTTTTTATGTCTTGATATATGCAGATGCACACACACACACACCACCTTTGAATTTCCACCACAATGCTCCATCTTTACAGAGCACTTAGCACATTCTAATTATTTAGTTATTCTGAGCTCATTTCATCCATTTTGAGGGGGCAAGAAGCTTCTTGAAATCTAGCATAATATCTCTTGGAGATGGTTTAATAATAATGGAGGATACACTGGAGTGGGTATCAGAAGACCTGAGTCTGAAAGTCACTTACCAGCAGCTCTCTCTCTCCCACCACCACCTCCTTTCATTGGCTATAAATGAGTTTGTCAGAAATTACTTTGTATTTTAATCAACTTTCTCACTACTGGAATAAAATCCCAGACATACACAACTTAATGGACAAAAAGTAATTTTGGCTCACAATCTCAGAAGTTTAACTCTATGGTTAGCTAGCCCAAAAGGCAGAAACATCATGTTGGAAGAGTGTGGAGGAATAAAATTGCTCCACATGTCACCTGGGAAGCAGAGAGTAAAGGAAGAGCCAGATAGGAAGGCAAGGACCATATTTAGTCTAGCATCCATGACTCATCCAGACAAACCCAAAAGTATGCTTTACTAACCTTTAGGAGCCTCTCAAACCAGTCAAGTTGAAAAATCAAGATTAATCATCATACTTTGTAACATGATTGTAAGACTTAGATTGGTAGTATATGAGAACTCTATAATACATAGCATATACACACATAGGCATTAATGTATACCACCTAGAATGTACCTCCTATGGTAAATGATGAAAAACTATTTTTATATTCCTATTACTCTGATGAAAGGAAGACATACGTTATTATACAGTAGTAAATTTGTACTACGCCCAGATCCAACTGGAGATCAGACCAGTAATAACTTTGGGGGGTACCGGGGATCGAACAATAATAATATTTTATCATCTGAGCTTTCTTTTTGTTTTTCTTCCATAAGTTATCATCCTGAGTCCTTAGCACCAGTCTGAGGTGACTATCAGGAGGTATTTTGTTCCCTGAGCATCTTGATTCCATCCTCTGTCCTGATTAGGAGGCACATTTATTTCCCATTCTCTTTGTCCCAAAGCCTGCTCAGTCTCCTTCATGCATTGAGATGTCTTGCTATTGGTTATTTTCAATTTCACCTGAAATCGCTGGTCTCACCTGAGACCATTCTGACCTCACCCTAGGTCATCCTGGGACAGAGACAGAATAACCTGACCACCAAACCAGTACTCAGGTGCAGCAACTGCCCTTACCTTAATCCATGCACAAAGTTGCCTGCAAATCGTTGCCTCTAGGCCCTTTCCATGTTGTTGAGAAGTCTTTATTGGGTCCTCAGCCCATGGATGTGGGTTTTCCTCCTGGAGGTCACCACAATGAGGTCATGGGGTACATCTCCTCCAGGTGGGAGTCCCAGCACACTAATATTCTCAGGCCCCACGTCGGGTGCCAAATTGTTGGGAATAAATCCCCAGACTCAATTTTTGTCAGTGCATATAATAAAGCACTCAGGCACCAAGAAATTTTGACAAGGCAAGTTTTTACTTTTGCAAAAGGCCACAAGCACACCATGAGGTAGCAGGCATGCAGGGAGGCTGTAGCAGGCTCTTTTTATTCCTAATGCAAAGGAGGCAGCTAACCTTTTTCCCCATTGACTGAATTGAAGGTTCAAAATCTATCCCAATTGACTAGTGTAAGTGGAGTGAAGGGAGGACCTGAATAGTGGGGGTATGGGGGACATAAATAATCTTTGGCTGCTAGTTGTGTTCCTGAAATCTAAATTGGAATCTAGCTTGGTAGGCTCAACATAAAAAGGCGGTGGCAGCCTAGAGTGGACTAGAGTTTAAGACGGAGACATTCTCTTGTTCATACTTTTGATAGAAAAGACCTTGTTTCTTACACATTAATCCTGCTCAAAATCCTCCCTTTGCATCAAACACACTTACCCCTTCATTTTTTCCACTTTCTGAAGCAGTTCTGGAATTCCTCTTTTGTAAGTGTCTTTATAAGATGTAAATAATAATAATAGCAATGTGAGTGCTGCTGCCAAGTGTCATCCAACAGAAAAGGGGGCTTATAAAAACATGACAATGCATCTTCACCTACCTTAGTCACTAGACCTGGCACCAAGATACTTCTAGCTCTTCCTCAAATCCAAAATGACTGTGAAAGGTAAACATTTTTAATTGATTCAGGACACCAAGGCAGCCACCTCAGCACAACAAAAGATACTCACAAAAGCAGACTTGCCAAGTAGAAAATGGCAAGAATGAAAAGTGTCTGCAAAGAAAGGGGAAGTATTTTGAGGTGGATTACGGCAGTATGTCTTTTACTGTCATAATGGGTTTTTTTAAAAACTTCATATTTTTCTATCACATCTTGTATCTTGGTTTTCCACACCCCACAACTATGTGCCTGTTTAATGAGGATGTACAATGTTTGATGTATATACCTTTTTTTTTAAGAAACTTCAACCCCTTTTATTTTCTCTGTTTAAAATCTAAACAAACAACTCTGTTGTACACTAACATCTTCAAAGTACATCATTTGTACAATATATCTTTTTTAAAAGATATCCTAAGTTCTCAGAAGAAAAATAAAAGGGAACAAGTGCTTTATTCCAAGAGTATAAGGCTACATAATAAATTATTTTTCTAGCAAAGTTGGTTTTACAATTAGAGAGTTTTATTTAGTTTTAGATGAATGAATACAATTTTCTTAACATAATCAGTTCCCCCCATTCCATCCCACACTCACACCTGTCTGCTTGCCTGACTAGGTTATCAATACTTTCCCAATCTAAGCCTAATTCCAAGAGGAAAAAGTGACTGAAGTAAGAAATAAAGAAGGCTGACTATTACCTCTAAGGTCTTTATGCAACAGGTCTACCTCATAAATCTCTGAACTACCCAGGTCTGTCACTCTTCCGACATGTTATGGTGCTGGATTGGGCTTTTGCTTTTGAACAAATGGATAAAGATAAGAGGATCAGTTGCTTTCAAAACATTCAAGGATCTAAATACTCTTTAAAATCATGATTTGTATACCATAACTCTCAAAGGAAACCACTGATCATCTTGTGGGCTTCAGGAGCTACCAACAAAAACCTTTTGATCTTAACTGAAGTTCAGCATGAATGTTTCTTAGAAACAAACATATGTTTCTCAAAATACCAATTTTTCTCATTGTTTCCTTTTTAGTAACTTTCCACTAAAACTCAGATACTGACTCATCCGATCAGTAATACATAAGGGCTTCATAATTTCTCTAATTCCTTTATTTCTCCTTTATCCCATATTTTGATTACCAGAAAATTCAGTAATTTTCTAAAACCTGCTGGACAGATTCAAAAGAATTCTTTGAAGTTGATCCCCATCTCTATCAAAAGAAAAATAAACTCAGAGATCTTTGTCATTTTTATCACAATAAAGAATTGTGGAAGAAGAGAGATCTAAGGTTAAATCTTAGATAATAAATTGGAGTAGAATGCATTTATGCTAATTATGTTACCATTACAATCTCCCCTGCTCTGAGAAAAACCAAATGGCCTCATCTGTACACTCAATTTGTCAAAAATCTGTGAAAGCCATTAGGGAAAATATATTCTGCTAACCACTGTGGGAGAGTTAGAAAATAGCAGCACATTTCACTCCTAAATGTAAAAATAAGATATGTTTACAATTTTATTTCAAGACTGAATGTGTGAAGAGAAACATTTAAAAAGCCACATAGACAATTCAAAAGCTAAAAAAAGTTATCTCCATTTGAAGAGAGCCAGAAAATGACATATCCTGTCAATGTATTTCTAGGTTCAGTTTCTTTAGCTGGCAGACATAATTCTAAAAATAAGGGTATATTAATTATTAGTAATCAATTTGTGAATTAGAGCAACCCTAAAGAACTTGGATCAAGGAGAAGGCAACTTTTAAAATTGCTGCAGAGTAGAGAGGAAAGGTTTGGCTCTATAAAAACCTAGAAGGCCAATATGAAAGGTTAAAGTACCATTGAAGAACAGAAATCGAAATAACAAAGGCTTGGGATAACCAAGGCCACTTTCAAGTCTTTTTGTGCCATATTTTTGTCTGGCATGGTCTATATTTAATATATGAGTTTAAGTGTTCCATGCAGGAACATTACTAATAAAAAGGAGGTATTTGTGTCATGAAACATCTCTATTTTATACTCAGATGGTTACATGGCTTGTGTGATATTTTGCAGATAGCCATATTCCATAAAGTCACACATTTCTAGGTCTACTTAACATAACCAATCCCAGACACAATAGGAACATCTGCCAAAAACATTACACAAATAAGAATTCTCCCACTGGCGAACAACAGTAGAGCTTTGTTTAGAATGCTTACAAAGATTTTGGATGAATTTCCTTCCAGGGACATCCCACAGCAGAGGGGGTAAATAACTTGTAGGTCTGTGGCCAACATTTTTCTTTCTGGTCTATACCCTGACTTTAGCCAATACCTCTTTAATACCTATTTCTCAAGAATCTTTTTATTAATTATTTGTCTTACAATATTTTATTATTGTACAGAATATTAAGTCTACTAATATCCTGACAATGGCCATGATTTAAAACATCCAATGTGGAGTATACATTTTCTCTTTTAAAAGTGTGTTGCAACCATACCTTCTCTAAGAGTTGTCTGACATTCTCTTACAAGTTTGACTACTCTTTTCCCTCTGTAATTTATAACTATTTGAACCATATATATGTGTTTATGGAAGCATTTAATTGTGTGTCTAATTATTTCTAAAACAATGCTAAATTCACTCATTTCTGGCCAATTTGTTTCTTCACATATCATTTATGGTCTTCAAATTAATCTCCCAAAATATTTTGTAATCATTGTATAAGTCTATCAATTAACAAGCCATTTGTTACACTATATAACTGTGACAGAAAGATTAAAGTAACATCTAATACACCATGAAATTAGTTAAAATTATGGTGTCATTCTTCATTCCTTGCCAATAAAAATGACATTTTTGTAAGTACTAAACATTTCCAATGACTTAGAAGCCACAAATTTCCTTGGATTACATTCCAATATCACCTCTCTTTCTCCCATGTTTGACACAATGTGTTCATCATCTGTTCTAATCTAAAAAAAATTACAAAGAGAAGACAGTCTGTTTTGTATTCATGATACCTGGGTCACTAGAAAACAATGATAAAAGTCTCTGTGTCCAGGGACAGTTTGCCATAATTTAGAATTAGCATAGTGTTCCCATAAATTTATCTTCCCAGCCCTGCTTTTGATATGAGAAAAATAAATCTCACCTGTTAGATATCAGACATGCTGAGTTCATGATCTTACATCAAGGAATGAAGTCATGAACGAAGAAAGAGAGTTAGGAGAGTTTTACTGGAAATTAAAAAAAGAAGAAAAAGAAGAATTCCTCCTGGAATTCCCAAGTGCGTTCCCAAGTGTTCCCAAGTGTTTCTAAGTGGGTGGCCATCAAGGCCCTTTGTAAGGGATAATTTATACAGCAAAGTTACAATGTAGCTACAACGTGGGTCAAACTACAATCAACCTATAGGGTTACAAGTAGAGCCACTTAGCCAATATTGATCCAGTAGGGAAATGAGTCATGTAGCAGGGGCATATGAAAAAAGACATTTTGTGATCAGGATGACTTCAAGTGTTCCAGTCACCCACCTGAGCAACTGAGGTCCATCTGGGCTCACAGGACAGGTGGTGCTAATTACAGTGTAATCTCAAATTTCTGTTCATCTCTAGGGAGGTGTGGAGGCCTAGCTATTGGGTCTCCATCTCGAAGCCTGGCCATATTCAGATTCACCTCCAGCCACAATCTTTGTCTCATCTTCTGTGCTGATGTCCTTGAGGGCCCAATCTTTCTTGGACTGCATACTAATTTCTCCCTATCTTAGTTATCTATAATACTTTGACCAGTCTTAACAACTGGTCTTTAAGAATATCAGATTCAGATTCAGTAGTGACTAGCATATCGGATAATCCTTCCTTGGTAAGGGTATAAATCCATCCCCCTGTTTAGCCAATGTCTATGGGAGTCCAATAGAAAAAGTGTTCAATTTGTTCATTTACTCTCAGGTTTATTACTCTCTTTGTGATTTCTGTGATCAGTCTCCCATAAATGTCACTATTTTTGAGTTAACAATTATATTTTTGGCAATGCACCCAGAACCTTATTTCAGGCTGACTCAATGCCCAAAGGTTATGTCCAAAAGTCTGCATAGAAAATACGGTGTGGTGGTGTCACTGCTGATAAAGCTGTCACATCTATTGCTCACACTTAACAAGTACTCTATTTGCACAGTTTGAAGAAACAGTCCTGTGTTCTCTCCTTGATCATGAGACATAATTATCTCTCACCTTTCTCCACCCCTCTCCCAGAGACTGTTTTCAGCATGTAAGACAGAGTGCTTCCCCTAGAATGTGCTGCATGAGTGCCAATCTCAGGACATTTTCATTTGCTGTTCCTCATGCCAGTAATGCTGTTCCAACAAACACTTGCAAAAATCATTCACCTGTTTCTGGTTTTGGCTAAAATTTCAAATTCTCAGAGGTTATTCCTAAACACTCTATGAAACTCTATTTCCATCTGCCTTTTTATTCTGTTTTCACCATCTCATTTATAGCATCTGACATACGATGTGTTTTAATTTTTGGTTCATCATCCATTCCTCCCCTCCAGAACGCAAGTTTTATAAGGTCAGAACATATTGCTTGTTTGACGATTGTGGAAACTCCAATGCTGCAAACACCAGGTACAGCTTGGTAAATTTGTTGATGATTTGATATTGGTCACATTCTATTACTGAATCCTCTATGCCAAATCCTTATTTAACATCCCCATGTTCTGAATGTCTTCAAAATTAATTATTGCAAGAAACTCATAAGCATTAATTAAAATTATATTCAAATCTGGCATGACTGTATTAAAAACCCATATTGGTTTCCTCTCCAGTGCAAAATTTACCATGAATACCGGGATTAAATTTGCAAAGCTTTGTAAAGAAGTGTCTGGATATCAAAGATATAAATAATAGTTTATTTAAAATATTAATTCAAACTGAAAGCATTCATTGAATAACATTAAGGGAATAAAAGTATTCACTTAGGTTATAAACTATAATTATCATTGGCATTCCCTCTATTATAATCTACAATCTTGACTCAGAATTTTGTTATATTAAGTTGTTCCTACAAAACATTTTATATTCATATACAATAATCATTAATCAAACCAGTCACCCATTTACTATCACCTGAACTTACTTTTAAAAGACTCAATTGGCAAGAAAGCCACTTTTCTGTTAGCAAGGAATGTATAGCCATCCATCCTGAAGAAAGAGCAAACTGGACTAAGCCTGCAGTCAGTAAGCAAGTTAGATATTTTATGTGGCAAATTTTTGCCATATACTATAAAATTCACTCAATTAAATAATTTGATTCCATTAGATACACACTTCTTGCTATAACCAACCTGTTATTGAACTTCATTTCAATTATGTTAGGTTTAACTTGTCTCTAGCCTTTCCCATCCAATCCATTTGAACCAAACTCTAAAGACTAAAAATAAATAGCATCCTTACAAAGCAATTAAAAGGCAAAAACTCACCAAATGTCAGTACTTAGTTACTAAATTTATACCTAAGTGAACTGTATGAGTAAAATATATTAAACATTTAGTAAATATAAAAATACATAAAATTTATGAGTATTAACTCAAAATTTCCAAGTAAGATTTATTTTGAATACATGGCTATTCAGGATTTTTGCTGGTGTTGGGCAGTTTGAGTTGCTTTAAGCAGCACAAACCTCCTTTTAAAGAATAAGACTAGTGCCAGAATTGACAAATGTGAATAAAAGGGAAAGGCCTCAAGATAGTATCACCATTTAGTTGTACAAATTTTCATTATGTAAGGAAAATTCTTTATCCCCACAAAATACAAATTGAATATCCCTATCCATCACTTAATATAATTAATGGGTTAATTATGGGTTTACTATGTCAGGAACATGGTAAACATTCAATAACTTGTGGTTTTAAACAATGTGGTCAGTACTATAAGAAAGTGGAAAACAACCACCCCATATGAAATGATTTACCAGAGCAGATTCTCAGAGCTGCAGAGCACATCTTTATAGAATGTCATGTTTACCTAGCAACAAATAAATCAAATACTTTGAAACTTTTTACTACAATAAAATGGATGTACCACAGTGCTGACTACAATGTTTAAATGAGTACTTAAGCAATGAGCCTACTGTTAAGGAAATATTCCCATTCCAGGGGAAAACCTTTGGGCTGTATTCACAGACCCAGCTCTCTCTTCCTCTTAGAGATGTGTTGGCAGAGAAAAAATCTTCAACATCAGGGCTTTATGAAAAAAGCTCATTTTGGGACTGTAGATAAACAAATAGTGTATGTCTTTCTATGTACATGAAGAGTGAGCTCTCGATATTTTGCATTATCTATCTTGTCATGGGCCAACACTTTTTCTAGCTGTCTCTTCATCCAGAAAGGCTGGGAGCAACACTGAGCTACTCCTTGTATCTACAATTTCTCTCCTTTTTATTTTGAGCTTTGCAGAACCAAAATTGACTAATACCTATCTGCAAACTCCTAAAATTTAGTTGTTTTTTTATATTTGATTAATAAATTATAATTAAGAAATAACGAGTACCACATATTTGCATCGTGATGAGAGTATTGGAAAGCAGGAAATCAAAATAATGATTTCTGGTGTTTTTAAGATGTTCTATAGAATTTAGTATTTACAACTTGATTACAAAACCTCTTCACAATTCACAAGATGTGTTTCAGCTCTGGTTTCCATTTAAATCTGATTAATCTAGATGACCTTGTTCTAACAGCAGGTGGTTTAGTTTATTTTTGGAAATTGCTAATGAAAAAGAAAATTTTAACTTCAAAATAATCTCTGTCCTACAAAAATAAAATATAACTTTTATATAGGCATAATACTTGAGAATTATACTCAACTTTCGCATATTTGAGACTTTCTACATTACATTGAAGAAATGTGAATATTGATATCTCAAAGAAGACTTTAAAATGTCACCTACTTACTATGAAAACCTGAAAATGTGTGCCAGAGAACAAATAATTCATCAAATTAATTTGTACACATCTGGTATTTATTCTTCATTATTTACATTTATTAGACTTCCTCCATATGTCTGTGTATAAGATATATAACATGGATAAATATATAAAAACTTTACTAAAAATACTAGATTATATTAATATATTTCTACCAGATAAAACTCATAAATTAGGCAAAGCAAGAGAGAAAAATATTTTATTTTTACTATTTTTAAATTCCAAATTTCATGGATAAAGTTCAAAGTCAGGCTATATTTCAAAAAATCTCCTAATAGTTATATTTAAGGATGGTTAGCACTTCATTAAAACATGTGATGTAAAAAGAACATGAAATGGGCTCTAACAATTTTCAATGTTTTATTTTTACTTGTGAGATGATTAGATTTAATTTGATTTATAAAATGTCATATTGTATATTTCTGTTGTCTTGGTATGGACATGACATTTTACAACTAAAATGGGTTGTTACTAATGAAAAAATAAATTTCAAGGTGGTAATATCACCCCCAGCACCAAGGAGCAGTGCTGTCCCCAGCACAGAGGTGAACTTTCTGGGCTATCATACCACTGCCCCCAGTGCTGAGGAGCAGAGCTGCCCCCAGTGGAAAGGAGGTGAAACTTCTGGGCCACTGTATGACCACCCCCAGCACCAAGGAGGTGAGCTACACAGACACCAGCAAAACACATTCTGCCCCCTCACACACACACACACACACTCCCACCCAATGAAATGAGAACACATGGAAACAAGCCTCAAAAACACACTTCCAGATCACCTAAAGCAACAACAAAGGGAAAAGAGGTATAACTGTAGGGAACAGGGAAAGGGGACATTACTAGAACCTCTGCAGTGAGTCCTAGTCTCCTGTGAGCCATGGCAGCACAAGGCAAATTATAGGAAAGGTAGAAAAATGAGACTGAAATGAAGCTGAGCTTTGGGTCTGATCAGTGCTGCTCTGGGTGGCAAAGACAAAAGCCCCCAGCTTACCACACCTTTTATTCAGTACATGGGGAGAAACAAAGTGTAACAAATGACTTTCAGAGAGTTCAGTACATCCTGTGTAAATAAGATGTAACAATCCAAGAGCAAGGAGGAACTGAGTAGATGTTTGTTCCTCCCAGGATGTTTTCAGCTCCCAGGATGTTTCTTGTCCTGGAGAATCACAGACAGCATCACCGGATCATTGAGGTCTCAGTTATGACCGGAGGCCAAAATGCAATTATGTCTCAGAATTCCATGGCTAGGCTGTAGGAAGGAGAACTAGGCTAACCAAAGGATTTTTCCCTAAAAGTATATAGCATTGCTCCCGACAAGAACAATATGATATTCAACCACCTGGAATCCCTGAACAGGCAACAAAAGAGGATCTGGAAAAAATGAAATCAGAAATATTTCTCAGATAACAGCAGAGAATCTGCCCATAATGCAAGGCATGATTAATAAATCCAGAGAGGACACAAATAAAAAATAGAGGAGCTGAGGAACATGATGGAATCACAATATAGGAAACAAGTAGAATCCATAAAACAGATGCAAACACATTTCCAGGAGATTGAATACTCCATTGAAAGTTTACCCAGCAGAATGAGCCAATGTGAGGACAGAATTTCAGATATAGAAGATAAGATTGCAATTAGTGACCAAGAAAAGAAAAATTGCTTTAAAATTGTAAGGGACCACAGGAAATCAATCCAGCAGCTGCTAGATGATGCAAAGAAGAATAGCATAAAACTGATCAGAGTAAATGAAGAAACAGGAGAGAATGCAGACAACATAAAAAACTATTCACAGAAGTGATGGCAGTAAACTTCCCAAGCAGGGGAAAAGAACTTGACATAGAGATAAGTGAGGCATATAGGACTCCATCTAGGCTTGACAAAAAAATAAAATCTACACATAGGCATATAATAGTTAAGATTCCAGAAACCCAACAGAAGAACAAAACTCTATAAGCAGAGAAAAGAAACAAGTCACATACAAAGGAAAGCCCATCAGAATCACAGCAGAATTCTCAATGCAAACCCTCAAGGCAAGAAGAGCTTGGAGTGATGTATTTCAAGCCCTAAAGGAAAACAGCCTCCAACCTAGATTGATGTACTCTACAAAACTCTCTTTCAAAATTGATGGAGGAATAAGATACTTTCATGACAAAGAGTACCTTAGGAACTTCATGAATACCAAACCAGCACTCCAAAAAATTTTAGACAATATCATAGGAAAGACAAAGAGGATCACAACCCCAGGAAGCCCAGCAGAATGAATTCAACAGGCATGACAAGAAATTAAATGCAAAGAGGGAGAATGCAACAAAAAAAGTCATGACAATGATAAGTCAACATATATCAATTATAACCATCAATGTTAATGGTCTCAATTCACCAATTGAAAGAAATAGACTTGCAGAATGGGTCAAGAAGCAAGATCTGACAACATGCAGCATACAAGAAGCACACTTAATTAAAAAAGAAACTCATAGATTGAAGGTCAAAGGGTGGTGGAAAACAATATTCCATGTGATAGAAACCTGGAAAAAAACAGGAGTAGCTGTCCTTTTTGTATATCAAGTGAATTTCAAACCAACACTGATTAAGAGAGACAAAGACAGACACTACATCCTTATAAATGGAACAATACAAGAGGAAGAGTTGACAATCATAAACATGTGTACCAAACACTAGTGCACCCAACTATATAAAACAAATACTAACAGACATGAAAAATCAAATAAGCACTAATACGATAGCAGTGGGGGATCTCAATACCCCACTGTCACAAACAGATAGATCAACTAGACAAAAAATAAGCAAAAAATACTAGAAATCAAACTCTTGAACAAATGAACTTAACAAATGTTTACAGAGCATTCCACCACACAAAATCAGAATACATAATCTTTTCAGCTGCACAAGGGTTGTTCTCCAAAAATAGACCACATACTCGCTCATAGAACATGATTAAGTAAGTGCAAATGAATTGAAGTTATCCCCTGTATGTTATCAGACAATAGTGTGATAAAGCCGGAGATCAATAGAAATAGAATTCTCAACAATTTCACATACTGCTGAATAAATAATGCATCACAGAGGAAATTAAAGAACAAATCAAACAGTTCCTACCATTAAATGACAATGACATTTTACATATTGGAATATATGGGACACAACAAAAGCAGACTTACGAGGGAAATGCATAGTAGTAAGCACTCATATTAGGAAAACAGAGTGAGTCAAATTAAACAACCTGATGCTGAACCTCAAGCTTCTAGAAAAAGAAGAGCAGGACAAACCCAAAACTCATACAAGATAGGCAATTACAAAGATCAAAGCAGAAATCAATGCAAGAATAAACAAAATTGACAACCTCATCAGAAAAAGGGAAGAAAAGGCCCAAATCCATCCAATTAAGAATGAAAAGGATGAAATTACAACAGATACAGCAGAAATCCAGAGGATCATCAATAGCTACTTCAACAACTTATATGCCAATATAATGGAAAACACAGAAGAAATGGATAAATTCCTAGATGAGTATGAATTACCAAAGTTGAATGAAGAAGACCTAAAAATTCTGAACTATCCAATATCAATCAATGAAATTGAAAATGTAATTAAAAACTTACGAACTAAGAAAAGCCCAGGCCCTGATGGCTTCACTGCTGAATTCTACAAGATATTAAGAGAGGAACTACTGCCACTACTGTTTAAACTCTTCAATGAAATTCAAAGGGAAACAATACTCTTGAATTCATTCCTGGAAGCAAGTATCACCTTGATCCCCAAAGCAGAGAAAGACCCAACTGAAAAAGAGAACTATAGGCCAATCTCACTAATGAACATAGATGCAAAAATCCTTAATAAGATTCTGGCAAATAGAATTCAGAAGATTATCACCAACACCACACACACTGACCAAGTGGGATTCATCCCAGGGATGCAGAGATGGCTCAACATACGCAAATCAAACAATGTAATACACTATATCAATAGAGCCAAGGAAAAAAACCATATGATCAATCATCTCAATAGATGCAGAAAAAGCATTCAACAAAATCCAACACATATTTATGATAAAAACCCTACAAAAAACTGGAATAGATGGTCTCTACCTCAATCTGATAAAAGCCATCTGTGAAAATCCAACAGCCAATCTCATACTAAATGGTCAAAAACTGAAATCCTTCACACTAAAATCAGGAAGAAGACAAGGATGTCCCTATCACCACTCTTGTTCAATATAGTTCTGGAAACATTAGCCACGGCAATTAGACAAGAGAAAGAAATAAAAGGAATAAAGATAGGAAGGGAAGAAGTGAAACTGTCATTATTTGCTGATGATATACTTTACATAGAAGACCCAAAAAACTCCCCCAAAAGATTTTTAGACTTAATTGACAGATTCAGTAGAGTAGCTGGATGCAAGATTAATACTCAAAAAATGATAGCCTTCTTGTACACAAATAACAGACTCACTGAGAGAGAAATTAGAGAAACAATTCCTTTCACAATAGCACAAAAAAATGAAATATCTAGGAATCAATCTAACAAAGGAAGCAAAAGATCTCTACACAGAAAACTACAGCACTCTGGAGAAAGAGATCAAAGAGGATATAAGAAAATGGAAAGATATCCCTTGTTCCTGGGTAGGAAGAACCATGAAAATGGCCATAATTCCAAAACTGCTATATAGATTTAATGCAATTCCAATTGAAATTCCAACAATATATTTCACAGAAGTAGAGAAAACAATCCAAAAATTCAGTTGGAACCAGAAGAGACCTAGAATAGCAAAAGCAGTTCTAGGCAGCAGAGACATGGCTGGGGGTATCACAGTCCCCAACTTGAAACTATACTACAAAGCTACTGTGATAAAAACAGCAGGGTACTGGCAAGGAAACAGACCTGAGGATCAGTGGAATAGATTAGAAGATGCAGAAACAACTACAGACTACAGATATGCTCAGCCACCTCATCTTTGACAAAGGAGCCAACCACCCTCATTGGTGGAAAGATAGCCTCTTTAATAAATGGTGTTGGAAAAACTGGATTTCAACCTGCCAAAGAGTAAAACTAGACCCATACCTATCACCGTGCACTAAACTAAGATCGAAGTTGATTAAAGATCCAAATATTAAGACAGAAACACTAAACTTGCTGGAAGATAAGTCAGGTAGAACTCTTGAAGACATTGGGATAGGAAAAGACTTCATGAACAAAACCTCAGTAGCATGGGAACTAGCACAAAGAATCAACAACTGGGATCTCATCTTACTGAAAACTTCTGCACTGCAAGAGAAACCACCAACAGAGCTAAGAGACAGCCTAAAATTTTGTAAAAAGTTTTTAGCAGCTGTACCTCAAGCAAAGGACCACTATCTAGAATATATAAAGAACTGAAAAAATCAGACCCTCCAAATTAAAAAGCCCATTTCAAAAATGGGCATCTGAATTGAACAGACATTTCTCAGACAAAGAAGTAAAAAGCAGCAAATAAACATATGAAAAAATGTTCAACACCACTGGTCATTTGAGAGATGCAGATGAAAACAACACTAAGATTCCACCTCACCCCAGAAAGAATAGCTGCTATCAAGAAATCAACCAATAACAAAATCTGGCAGGGCTGTGGGTAGAATGGAACTCTTCATTGTTGGCGGGTGTCCAGACTAGTGTAATCACTGTGGAAATCAGTATGGAGATACCTCAAAGAACTAGGATTGAGGTCCCATTTGACCCAGCTATTCCTTTGCTGGGTATCTTACCAAAAGAATTAAAAGAATCATACCACAGCCATATATGTGCACCCATGTTTATAGTGGCACAGTTTGTAATAGTTAAAGCTTGGAAACAGCCCAAGTGTCCATCAAGTAGAAACTGGATAAAGAAGATGTGGTTTTATTTTATAAAATGGAGTACTACTGAGCCATAAAGAATGCAAAACTAGAGACATTTATTGCTAAATGGATGCACATTGAGGCCATACTCTTAAGTGTAATAAATAGGACACACATGTATAAATACCGAATAGTTTCTCTAGTGTGAGAAACTGAAAGTGTAAATAAGGATTAAAATGATCAAAATGAATAATTGATAATGTGAAATAGGAAGAAAAGGTCCAAAGGTGTAGGGGAAGTGGGCATGGTAAGGGAAAGGAAATATGTGAAAGGAAAAATGATGAGAAAAGGAAAAAATGGAAACAAAGTCTTTTTAAATAGGGAAGGGTGGAGGGGGTGATGGGAGGACAGGGAATGGGGAAAAAATAAGAACCAAGATACATCATGTACAGGTACAAGTATCCAATGATAAATGTAAATGTATTGTTTACCTAAAATGTACCAATAAAAGTATTTAAAAAAAAAGTGGCAAAACAAAGCAGGAAAATGAGGAATGTCAAGAACATAATGAAGAAAAGTGACAGAACAATGTGATGAAACAACTTTAGTAATGATGTGGTTCAGAAACACTTTGAATAACAAGATATCTCTAACATGAGGACTTGAGATGTTTTCCTACCCCAAGGGAGCTCTTCCTGATAATACACAGTTCATTCCTCCAAAACTCTGAAAAAAATAAATAATCTGTGTGTGTTAACTTCCCTTAAAAACAGTACAGAGTATGTTCTCTGGGGAATAAGATATAGGGTAGTCATAGATGAAAAAGGCCCTAGATACAAAGGTAGCAACAAGAAAGGTAAGACAACGTGAAGGTCCTTGCAGCCACACAAAAATTTTTGAAATGTATAAAGACAGAGAGTGGGGTAGACACTTCAAAATATTTTGTCTATGCCACCTGCTGCGCAAGCACAAGGACCTGAGCTCGATCCCTAGTACCAAAAAAATAAAAAATAAAATATTTTGTCAATTTCTTCATGTAGGACACCCCCACAGTATTAGTCATTTCTGGACACAACACCTCCATGTGAAACTTAAAGGAGAAGAGTTTATTTAGCTCACATTTTAAAGGGATACATTCCAATCAGATGGCTCCATTGCTGAAACATCTTGACAGAAAGGCATGGTACAGCAAAGATGCTTAGCTTATGATGGCCAGGAGGCAGAAGAGTGGAAAAGTGCCAGAGAGGATTAAGCAAGAGACCAGATGTAGAACCTAAGCTCAGGTCTCTATTACTCATCCACAAGTTTGATCCACCACTCCCTTGGTAGCTCGCAAGACAATCAAGTTGACAAAATCAAGCTAAACCATCCCACCTTCCAATATCTGAGTTGTATATATTTCTGAATTGTTTGTGTTGGGTATGAGAGGAGGTTGCTTGTTTTACTATGAAATTTGATTATTACTATATAGAAGGAAGAGAGGAAAGGATGTGCTAAAGGAGAAAAGAAAGGGAGGATAGGGAGAGAGAAGCAGAAGGTAGGGAGGAAAGAAGAGAGAGAGAAAAGAAAAGAAGACACAGGTTTCTATGGTTCTAATGCTTACACTCCCTCCAAATTTCATATTCAAACCTAATGCTCCAGGCAACAGGATTGAGGAGTATGGCCTTAGGGAGGTGAATGAATTAATACTATTATGAAAGTTGTTAATGGAGGAAATTTCCTTGTAACCCTTCTACCTCTCTGCCATGTGCAGACACAGCACTCCTTCCCTCCAGAGAATGCAACATCAAACTGCCATCTTGGGAACACAGAGCAACCTTGTTAGACAGCTGCACCTTCTGCAATTTAATCTTGAACATTTTGACCCCTAGAACTGAAATTTCTCCATCTCAGTCTGTAATAACAGTACTAAACAGACTAAGACCTGAATATATGACACCCTATAATGAATTAAAAGTTGGAGTGAAACTGTCTGAAATATATATAGTAGTCACTATCATTCACTACTAATTCCTCCTTCAACATTCCCATGTGTGTTAATAATACTGCTACTTGTCTAACATTATGCTTTAGATCTGAAGTGTCTCCCCAAACTACTATATATATACACACACACACACACACATATGTATATATATATATATGTATATGTATATATATATATATATATTCAGAAGCAGAGTCCACAATGGTTGTTTGAATGTTCAAGAGCCAGAGTATTCAATCACAGCTCACTGCAAGATGCTGAAAGCTGTAGAAGGGTCAAGGGTGCAGCACCAGGATAAGACTGAAGGAATAGAAGCTCCTTTCAGAGTTGCTCATATAACTGTAAGGCTGAAGAAACCGGACTCTGACATCCACAGACATTGGCAGTAGCAAAAGACACACCCAGGCCAGCAGAATGGAGCTTTTCACATGCAAGCCAACTTCTTCCTTCTTCCTCTTCCATTCTATCTGGATTACAAGCCTATTTGATGGTACCATTCACAGTTGGGTGAGTCCTCCCCACTCAGTTTCCTGACTGTTACTGCTTGTGTCTAGATGTCCCCTGAGAGCCTCATGCAAATGAAATTGGGCTATTTTGGAGGTGGTTCAATTTAGAGTGCATGATTGATTCATGGTGGGGTTAGGCCTGAGGGCACTGGGATTAAGGGTGAGTGTTACCTGCCCTAAGTAGTCTGAATAAGACAAAGAGGACAGAAAGATGCTCTTAAAGTCTTGTTTCTTTACTACTATCTGTCCACCATGAATGGTTGTCCCTTGGAGCCACCTGATTATGGACTGAAACTTCAACAAACTATAAACTAAATAAACCTTTCCCCTTTTAACTTCGGGTGTCAGATAATTTGTCTCAGCAAGGAGAGAAAAGTAACTAGGACACTGACCTATATGCCAGTCATCTCTGGAAACATTCTGTAGACACAACCAAAGTGTGCTTTACTAATCTGTTCAGTGTCTTTTAATCCAGTCAAGTTGACAATCATGATTAATGGCTGCATTCACATTACCAGCCACATCAAGCATGATCCACCTTGGTAATAAAGTTACAGAAGGTGCTAGCTATTCATCTTCATATCCATTTCCACTGTCATATCTCAATAAATATGGCCTCACTCCTACACTGTAACTGCCACTGTCCTAATTCAAAGGGCATCATTTCTTAACTGCATGATGGCAGATGCCAAACTATTCTGGCATCTTGTCTTCATTCATTCCACTGCATTCTGTGCATAGATTATTAAAGAACATTGGTTTCAATCATTGTAAACCACTGAAACTGACTTGAGGTCAGCAAACAGAATTATGGATGGAATATCCAGAAATCCTCCATATCAGTTGGAAGTCTTTTTGAAAAGTTCAGGAAAATGGGAGGAATTAATAAGCCAGAGATTGGAGACATAGCTAAAAGCATGTTACAAGATGAGTCAGGGAAAAATACACCTCAGCACCAGTTCAACTGGCTACATTGTTAATGTGATAGCCTTTATACAGCCTTACATCATTATGCTAATCTTTCCACATAATTAAGACCACATAAGAGGGTATTGCCCTAAAATAAACAGATTGTGATTTGATTTGTGATATGTGTATATATATATCTTCTTCTTTAAATAAAACCTTTAGCCTCATTTTGACCCCATTAAAACTGATCACTGACTACTGATTGCCTACACTCCTAAATCCATATTCTAAATACAACATCAGAATCCTCTGAACTCCCTTTCCAGGCTTTTTCCCTCTTCTTTATTAAAGCTGATTCTTTACTGGTCATTTGAAAGTCCTATTTAGGTAGACTAAAAGAAATAAAGACAGGTGGAAAGGAGATAAGAAAAAAATCATAAATTGAAAATTGGACTTTTAAGAAAAACACAGCTTCCGGAAACAAAAGTTACTAAAAAATTTTCCCCTTTTAGGAAATCCACTCAAAAATAAAATTCCTAACGATATTAAAGATACTATAAGCTGTAAATGGGCTTGTGGATCTGCACTTTTCATCTGTTAACTGCCCTTCCTCTCACAGACTTCAACCTCAAGGAATATTAGTAGCATCATATTTCAACTCCAAACACATGTAAATGGTTTGCACTCCAACACAGGCCCCCACATGCGTAACCTGACAGGCAGTAGACAGACATGCCCTAAGTCACCCATTTTGAAGAGGTGTCCAAGCCAATAAAATTATACCTAGCTCCAGACCATACTGCCCCCCGCTCTGAATTTCTGCACTCCCTTCTGAGTGTGTAATGCTTTTCTGCTAAATAAATCCTTTCTGTGCCTTCTACTGAGAAGTTCTCAAAATTCTTTTTCCATGACAAGGGCCAGCAAGTTTATTCTGTGTGTGAGGTGAGTTGTTTCCCCTTATCCTCTTCGGGGAAGCTCCTCAGACTCCGTCCAGTGCCACCGTTCCTCTTCTCAGGCAGTTCTTTCCACAAGTAATTACTTTCCTTGTTTCTTCTCCTGCAAAAGTTATGCCTTGCCCTCAAGTGAAACTTCTTGCAAAAATCTTTCTTGTTCCCAGATAGTCTCTGCCATTTTGAGGGTCTCATTTTAAAACACATTCCCCTCAATTTAGATTCCAAAAGTTTGTCTTACTTTGTTTTTCCTCTGGATTGCAAAGAGCAGAATGTAATTTATTTTCCACTGTTTGGCAAGAGTCATTAAAATGGTTGCCAAATAAATATTGAGCTGATTGTACAAATGCAGCACTCAAAAGCAAATCTAAAATATAATGATCCACAAGCAGAACGTGGTTACAGAATTGCTGTGGAACAAAAAGACTGGATGAAATAATAATAGAGATGAACTCTAATTTAGAAAACTCTGCATAAACATAAAAATCTGACTTTAAGAAATCATCTCTCTACATTTTCCAAACAAAAGATTTCATCTTTTTAAAAATACCCACTTTAAAAGGTAAGCTTCCTAAGAGTACAAAAATATCACTTGATTTGCAAAAATGCTATTTTAAATATCTATTGTATAAAGAAAGGTACACATATACACAAATACAAAAGATTAAACCTTTTCATCAAACTCCTACTCTTTCAAAAATATTCTGTCTCTGTGTTCTACAACTATGCAGAGGGGAAAATGAGCTGGTGTAGCAGAAAGCTACAATAGTGATTGAAGGGTTTGGAAAAAGATTTATTAAAGGAGGTCAAGAGAATAGATATTATTCAGCACGAAAATTAAAGGTTGATTTGAGAACATTTAATAACAATCTATAGCACATGAAGAGCTCTCACAGAAGGAATAATCACCAGCTTCTCTCCAACTCCAATTGGACCAGAATAAGAGAAAAATTATATTAGATAAAAAGAAAATTTTCTATAATAGAAATTATTTGATACTGAAATAGAGAGCTAAGAAGAGTTGCAGACTCTTAATCTCAGTGAGAGGGCTTTAAAATATGACTCAAAACACACAACCTGCCTAGAGACACAGCAGTGATTAGGTTCCCTCTCAAGGTATCCTTCAATATCTAGCATCAGAAGTTTTAAATTCATTTTTCTTTTATAAAACTTTGCAATTTCTTTAGATTTCCTGTTTCCTCTAAGAAAAATTGTGTTGCAAGAATAATTTTCAGATCTGGTTATATTCCAATTTTTTTCCCACAATCATCTTAAAAGTTTCTACCATTTAATGATTTCTTTCTGGCATTTACTTGAGTATTATACATAAAAAGAAGATAAGAACATTTGAAATATAAGTTTTGAAGTATAGTTAGCTTCTCTTATCCTTCATACCCAAAAGGGATCTAGCAAAGCATTATTCTCTCACCTCCTTATCTCCTCCTCCTCCCAGAGCTATTTATATTTGTATCAAAAAATTCCTTCTGCTGTTTTGTTGCTTCCCACAAACTTCTCTGTAACATTAACCTAGACGAGGAAAAGTAGTAAAGAGAGCAACTAAAATAGTGTTGATACAGCTGCAATTCAACTAGCCTCAAGAGATAGCCATGCTACATATTATGTTACAGTTCCAATTGGTTTCCAGCTACATTTTCCAAATTAAAAGGAAACTATCCAAGCAGGTTGAAAGTCTCAGATTTTTAAAAAGGAAATATTGTTTTAGAAAAGAAAACTTTTATCTACAAATAATGCATGGAATTATTGGAAGGTAAAGGGTTCTTAAAATCTTAAAAGGTTCTTCTATCAGTCCAGGTTTCCAGAAAAACAAAACTGAAATAGAAGATTAGGACATGGCAAAACTGTCTGGGGAAGTAGGCATGACTACTTAACTATAAGATCCCAGGACACATGCGCAGAACTGTTCCCAAAACCCTGATTGTAGACTTCTTGAGAAGTGAAACAGGTTTTCAATAGAATAGCCTACACTTGACCTCAGCCTGAGGCATGGGATCCCAGTACCATCTCTCAAGACCTGTATATAGAAGTTCTCTTGGATTTCATTGATGTTTGGACAGCATAAAAGAAAAGCAGGTATGAGAGCTTGCTATCATGACTTTCTATGATAGTATTTTACCCTTGCTCTTACCCTCTTTTTCTCTTTACTCAGCCCAAGCTCATTCTACAGAGCCAGTTTCTCCTCAACTCTTCACTTTTGCCTTCTTGAATAAGCTTTGTCACTGTCTTTTTGCTCATTTGTTTTAATTCTTTGTTTGAGATGAGAAGAACCTGGAATCCAGTGTTGAAAGGAGAGGCAAGCAACCCAGAACCCTGTAACATTTAGTTGGCAAGTCACTTTTACAAGCAGGCTACTGAATAACAAAACCAATAGAATCTAGGAGGAAGGAACAGAAGGAGAGAGGGAGGGAGGGGAGGAGAGAGAGAGAGAGAGAATTTAGCGAGAAAACATGATAAATATAATTCTACAGATGTAAGCTCTATGGCTGTATAAATGCATGAATTTTGAATATTTTATTCATTATTATATCAATCAAATCTACAGTGGTGTCTCAGCATCCAGAAGGCATTCAATAAGTATTTAACTTAACAGATATAGTCCTCCTGGAGTATGTGTTACCATGGCTACAATCTGCAAAGAAAGTCAAGCCAAGATTTCTTTTATTGATATAAATTTAAAAGTCTAAAAGAGTTAGCACGTATTGTGATATCTGCTATCTCATTAATCTTTACAACACAGGAGTTGGTCGTTATTATCCTCATTTTACAAATGAGGAAATTGAGCTTAGAGAGGTTGACTAATTTGCTCAAGGTCATATAGTAAATGAGAAAATTGAGATTAAAGCCTAGGTGGTCTTGGACTCTAATTTCTACATGTGTCTTTATAATTACAATATTGTCCTATTCTATTCTAAGAATATTTTCTCCCATTGTCATTAGTCACTTGACTCAGTGGGCAAATTTAATTCACTTTTTAAAATAAAAATTCCAAAGATTTAAAAGTCAAACAACTTTTACCAAATCAAGCAATAAGGATAAAGAATGTGAAGGCTATAAATACAACACAAGATTTATACCTTACTACTTAGCTCTCTGTATCATATTTCAAAACCTCTTTAAACACTAAAACAAAAGAATACCCTGCAAGCTAAATTATGTAAAAGAATATTCTTGACCACACATGGAAAATTTGGGCCTTTGCTTAAAAATTGTAAAAGTTTAATCAGCAATACGTTCTTTCCACTAGGACCACACTCAAATGTATGAAAGTTAAATGGATGCTTGGTATCTTTAATGTAATTGTAGTTTTCTATCATTCACATCATACAAATATTTGTTTCTATCACTATTGAAGTTGAAAGCCAAAGATACAACAGGCTTTCAGAAGAACTATGACAGGCTCTTAGTATTAAATATTTCTAACTCTTTTCCTATAAATCATATGGGGCAACAGGAATGACAAAAGAAGAAAAGTACTACACTTTGAGCAAATGTAGAAGGTAGAGGAAATATAAAATTTACTAATCATCTGTAAGCATAGCCAATGACTCCCCTAAATGATAGAATTGGCTAGGGGACCTGAGAGAGAATTATCAAAAAATTGGGGGATGGACAAGTAGTACCAAAAAAGAAGTATGTTTGAAAACAAGTTTTAAAAACAAGTCACTAGGGCTGGAGATTTAGCTCAGTGGTTTCGCCACCTGCTGCACAAGCACAAGGACCCGAGTTCGATCCCCGGTACCAAAAAAAAAAAAAGTCACAAAAAGAAGAATATGTATTCTGAAATGGCATATATGCACCTGAGAAAACACTCAGGTCAATACAAAGAAAATTTACAGTAAAATTATAGCTCAAACACGTAGAAAGAGGTTGTTTGTGCATTCAGGCAAATAGAGCAAGACATTCATAATTAATAGAAAAGGAGAGCACCGTCACACTTCACGCTACAATGTCAGCACAAGAAAACCAGTGAAGAGACATCTGCAAGTTACTAAAAAAATAAAATAAAAGAAAATGAGAGGCAGACACCCTCTTCTCATCTGAGCTCCTCTGTGAGTATAAAAGTCCCCAGGGAATATTTCTCCAAGTGCCCTTTCTGGAATATTTATTATGGGATAAGCTTCAAAGGATCAAGAAATTATCAAAGAGAAAGAAAGATAATAATGTTAAAGAATAGTACACAAATATTAAATATGGCCAAGTAATTTTTAAATGGCACTAAATAAAACTTGGGTGAAAAAGACAGGAATTACATTCTTTGATTATCTCATAAGTTATGGTTTGGCATAACATTTTACTTACACTATGCAATCTTAAGGATATTTAAAAGTACAAATATCAACACTAAACTAATACCGTTGGTTAAAATTAGATAATAGAAGAGAGAAAAGGGAAAAGGAAGAAAAAGTTGCCAGTAAAAATTTATTCTTCAACAAAGACAGCAAAAAAGGGCTTTATTTAAGGATATTAACATAAAATAACCTCTAGAATAAAAATATAAACATTCCTAACATCAAAGAATACTAAAATTTAAAAGAAGGAAAAGGGAAGAGAGTAGATAGCACTATGATAGTGAAAAGCACTCTATCTTCTTAAATCTATTTTCACATTTATGTATTTACTAACATTTATAATATAAAATGATACTACAGATATAAGATCATATTTAGCAATTTAGTTAACAAGTTGAAATGTGGTTAGCTCATTTAACAAATAAAGACATGACTTTTTGGTATACACATTTGTGAGCTTGCTACTGTATTGTTGCTTGTGTCAGCATTGTGTTGTTATATCTCAGTTCTGGCACCTTCCTTGTGACTGTTTATTATGATATATTCACTTGATTGGATTAAGGAATACCTAGAAGATTCCTAAGACACACTTCTGCATGTATCTATAGAGTGTTTTTCAGAGCTAATTGACATGCAACCTAGCAAACTAAGGTGGAAAAGTCCATGCTGATTGTAGGTAGCATCATCCAGTAGGATTTTAGCCTGGATGAAATGAAAGGGAATGAAGGAGGAAGTTGGTGTACATTTTTAAGAGCTCTAGTCTGCTTGACCAAGTCTGTCTTTGGCTGCCATCATCTTTGAACATCAGTTTCTAGTTTCTTCAGCCTTCCAATGCAGACTCATACCAGCAACCCTCCTGTAAGCTTCCAGACTTTTGGCCTTAAATCGATGCTGTGTCCCTCTTGTTCTACAGTGTTTATCTTCCTGGGCTGAACAGCTACAGGAGCTGAAGCCAGAGATTAGGGCACAGCAAACTGGCTGGGGAAGTAGATGTGACCTGGCAATTACAAAATTCCAGGACAGATGTGCAGAACAGTTCCGAAATCCCTACGTGTGGAACCAATCAGAAAGTCCTATTTTCAGTTATTTTCATGAGAACTTGAGCAGATTTTTGATAGGACACCCTAGAACTGATGTCAGTTTGAGGAGTGAGAAATACAAAAGATGGCCACCATCAAACCAGATGCCACCCTGTGGTTTGCAGATTGTATATCTTGTCTCACCATTGGTTGACCCAAGCTCACTCTGCAGAGCATCTTTCTTTTCTTTTCATATCTTTCATAAATGTAAAATCCCTCTACATTTTGTGCTTCTCTTAACCAATTCTTTGTTCAGGACAGAAATAATCTAGAAACTACCACTAGAAAGAGACTCCAGTACCCCAAAACCTGGTAACAGATCATCTACCATTGATCCTGTAAATCTACCTAATAAATACACTTGCATAATTTTACATATATATGTGTATATATATTCTATGAATATATATATGTATATGTATATATATAATTGATTCTGTTCCCCTAGGAACTCTAACTAATACACTTCCTGAGAAAATTTATAAGGGGGTGTATAGAAGGTACACAGAGTCAGAAAGTAGCAGTTTTAGCCAGCACTTTCTTGGCTAACAAGAAAATTACACTGTTCAGCAAAGTTAATTTGAGAACTGTATTTGTAACTAATAGTATTGTAAATTATTTTATTTTTTCTCAGCTGTGGAAAGTGTAAAACATTCTGACAACGGGTTTTAATGGTGACATTTTTTTTCTTTTTGTACACATGTTGTTTATTTTTAAATGTATTAATCTGACATGATGCTGAATAAATGTGCTTTTAAAAAAAAGATACAACTTTATGATGTACTCAAAAGAATCACCTAAAACAAACTGACTCAGAAGAATTAAAAGTAATGGCTTGATAGAAGATTTCAAAGAGGGTGTTATGGGTACAATTGTGTTTCCCCTAAAATTCATATGCTAAAGTCCTACTCTCAGCTCCTCATAATGTGACTATATTTGGAGATAGTTTCTTTAAAGTGGTAACTAAAATACAATGAATCTATTAGCACACCCCCCAATCCAATGTAACTGGTGTCTTTATAAGAATAGGAAATTAGGACACAAACACTCCCACAGGGAAGAAAAACCATGTTAAAACACAAGGAGAAGACAGGAATCTATAAATCAAGGAAAGAAACCTCAGAAGAAACTCCCTTGCCCACACCCTGACCTTGACATTTAGCTGATTTAACCCTGCTGTTTGTGACATTTGTTACAGCAGACCTAACCAACCAATACATAGAACATTGTTTCAACTCTCACAATGAGAATGAGCCAAACTAAAATTTTTATTGTAGTTTCTTTTAAAAGAAATCCATCAGAAAGCTAAGGATGTGAAGAGATAAAAAACAATAAATTCCTCAGTGATGAACTTTTCTTAGAAGAAATTCGCTGCTTGTGCCTCCTTGGTAGCAATGGAGTGTAGATAAATCCACAGTAAACAGAATAGGGAAAATCATCCAAATTTTTACTAGACTTTTGATGGGTAAGTGTAGACTGGCATGTTGAGTTAGAATCACTAGGAATACCAAATCCAGAGAAAGCTTACCGCACTAGCCCCCTTTTCCAACTGATCTTTGCCAAGTACACAGGCCAAAGGCTGGGAAAAGGGCAGGAGGGTAAAGAGGCATCTTCCCTGTGATGTACAGGAACAGCAACAGGTTTCAGGCAGCTGTGAGTGACACAGGACTGCTGAGTGAAACTCATACAAGGCACTCCACAGGAGGAGGTTGGGACAGTAGAGAGAAAGGGATCCCAGGGTGCACAATATAAAGGATGGAAAGAGAAAAGGTAACTCTCCAATGGCCAAAAACCTTGTATGCCTGGTATAAGACAAGCAGGGAACATTCCCACAGCTTGGAAGGGTGATTACTAGATTGAATCGTATAATAGGATTTTCTACAGAAGCAAAACTCTGAACCCACCCTTAAAACATTTGTCATCAATGAGAAACTAAAAGTAAACCCATAGCACAAGAAACCTATTCCAGCTACTGGTTAGACTGATTCAGCCTCACACAGAAGGAGAGCTACAGGAGAAGGGAGTTGCTAGGACAAAAAGGAAAAGAACCAGGAGTATGAGATCATCAGGACAGGTTTATTTCTGAATAAACCTGAGAGGGACCACTCTGGCACAGAGACCAAACCAGCTAACTCTCATACTGGCTATAAGGTCTTTATAGGGTCATGAGCATAAAAAGGGGGGCTGTGGAAGGAAAAAGTCACATTGGGACTTTCACGGGGAGAATTCAGTACAAAGGAGTTGTGGCTATTCACCCAGGACCAAACTTGAGAACGTATAAGGAGTTGCATGTTGTCAAGTGCAGGGCTGAGCAATGATTGAGAATTAGAGGGTGTACCTGTGCTTCCTGGGCCTCATCAACCCACGAAGATACATCTGCAACAGGTGTAAAAGTATAGCAGGGGAAGGGATTTGAAGTGGTCTCCGTTCAAACCAGGATGGCAGTGGTCCGATTCCTTCAGAAGTGATTTCTTTGAGGAGTAATGGGGTTTCTGATATATTTTATACATAATGTTCAACATATAGAAAAATATTACAAAAAATTTTAAAGGAAGACAATAAACAGAAATAGTCAATAGAGGCAGAACTACAGATATGCCAGAAATTAGTTATTAGATAGGACATAGTAATTCGACATGATAAATATTTTTTCTTTTTTATCATCTCTTATTTTTTATTTAACAAATATTTTGTATGTATTTATTCTGTACAACATATTTTGAAATACGCATACAAAACTGAATGACAAAATTAAGATAATTAATATGGGTATTACTTTAAAACCTAGTAGGAAGGTGAACACATGCATGAATAGATGATGACTTTTAGTAGATAAAAGTAGACTACAACCAAAAACAACTAAATCGACATGCAAAAACTACAAAATAATAAACACGAAGGCATTCAGTGACCTTAACAGCACACTGGCCACAGCAGGAAAAAAAAAATCAATAAATTTAAACAACAGGGGACAGAAAGTATCAAAATCAAGATGGAACAGATAGGGAAAAAAACAGGATATCTGAGATCTGTGAGACAATATCCAGTAGTTTAAGGTGCATGTAATCGGAATATCAGAGGAAAGAAAAAATAGTGTGACAGGGGAACATTTTAAGAGGTTATGGGCTGGGGGTTTAGCTCAGTGGTTCTGCTGCCTGCCCTGTAAGAGCAAGGACCTGAGTTCGATCCCAGGTGTCAAAAAAAAAAGAGGTTATGGTCAAGAACGTGTAAGTTTAATAAAAATATTAACAAAATTGTAATAGGCTATATAAGTGAAGATTATGAAAACTAAATTAATGGGAAATTTTTTAAATAAAGAAAAAAGATACCCTACTTACAGAGAAGAAACTGTAAGAATCACAGCGCATTTCTCCATCATATACAGGATCTACTAAGTGACAAATGAAAGGCACAGGAAAGCATGATATATCACTGCTTTTGTAAAAAAGGACAGAAGGAAATATGGGAGATGATAGGTAATTAGATAAAAGATAGATAGATAGCAGACAGACAGATGGGCAGAATATCTTTAAATTGGAAATAGAGAGAAAAGAGGAAATACGACAGGGCAGCAGAAACATGATGGTAATTGAGGATCAATCATTGTAAACTCAAACTTTCTGAGTTCACAATTAGAAAAAAAACAAGATAATATATTGAAGAAGAAAGAAACTGTCAACTTCAAAACAAGAGATTTAATGACAGAAATCAGCCTTTTCTTTAATGATATATTTTTATTAGGGTTACTTACCTACTGAAGTAAATAATAAAGACATAAATATATTTGTTTTCTCTTCCAAAGAGCACTAAAAAATCTGTTTTTATTAAATATAATTTTGTAATATTATCACAAAACAAATTTTTGTGAAGAAATAAAAGAAATTGCTGTGCAAGATATTAATTAGAGGACCAGTGACTAAGGTGGAAAAAAGAATTTTACCAATCACAAAAAATGTAGAAAAGACAAAAGCTGGTTTGGATCCAAGTATAATGCCAAGGGGATAGCAAGCAAGTTTCTAAGAGAGGAACTGCAAAATAAGAATGAGACATTAGGGTTTTTATAAGGGCGAGAGAATATGAAAAGGCGTCTACACAGCAAATGTGCTTATCTAAAAATGTATTTTCCTGGACCACTTAGCACTGTGTACATCTTCTGGATCACCTGTACTGTGATGAATATTATGTGTACAGATGCAATTTTGACAAGACCACTTTCTCAGGCCTTTAGTTTTAGATAAAAGATGATAAAGCCCATATATACCTTTTAGAATAGATGAGTCAGGACTCTTTGGAAGGAACATATGAGACCTACTACTATCAGAGCGCTTGACGTCTTCAACCTAACCAGAGTTCAGCTGCTAAGGCAGTGATGGCGAACCTTTTGGAGACTGAGTACCAAATGCAACCAAAAACCCACTTATTTATTGCAAAGTCCCAGCACTGCAATTAAACCTGAATATTGAGGTTTTTAGTTAGGAATAAACAACTGTACAGTAACATCTTTTTTCCTAAAAGAAAAACACAATAGTACACATGCCATAGGTTCACCACCACTGTGCTAAGGGTTTTAAACAGAGTTTGGTTGCCAACAGTTTTAAAACTTTTATTGCTGATGAGCAGCAATTACAGAAATTTAGTTAATTAAAAGCTAATAATAAAATAATTGACACCCGTGATCATATTACCAAGGTATTAGATTGGGGCACATCTTCCTCTGGGTGAACAGATAGGCAGGTAAATCGATATATGGAAATGTATGACAGATAATAAGAGAAGGATAGATAAACATATAGATGATAACAAAGATATGAATAGATAGACATAGATAACATTATTCTTTTTTAATTAAATCATGTCCTTAAAAATAAAATATATCAAGGTTTTCCTTTATGAAGATCTTTTATTACTTTTTAGAGACCAAGATATCAGCATTATCATTGCTGTGACCACCCATTGTAAGCAATAGCAAAGGTCTCCTAAATGTGTGTGAATTGCTTCTGTTTACAACTTCAGAAGTGAAAACTTACTCAGGCATTACTGAGGTAGGAGATTAGGGCTGGGGCAAACTGGCTAAACTATGAAAAGTCTGTCAGTCTTGGAGTATCACAGAGCCCAGGATGACTGAAGTTCCTGAACATTGTACACAGAACCAATCAGGAAATGCTACCTTCAATTCTTCATTTACAACTTGCACAAAACCAAGTGAGCCTTCACTAGAACAGCTTAAACCTGGTGCCAGGCTAGTGCATGTAAAACAGTAGAGCTGAGGAAACCACTCCCTTCCACTCTTTTAAATTTAAAAGGGCACCCTGAGGTCATTCCTCCTACCATTGTCCTAAAACAGGTAGAGTACAACATAAAAAAACAGATCTTTGCTGCTTTGTTTAAGAGCACACTCATGTTGGATCTCCTGGACTGATTTTCTATCACCTTCATCCTACTAAAACCTTATTAAGGGCTCATAAATATGTACTACATCTCATAAATGTAATTAAGATCCCAGTGGATTGTGAGACAGACAGGTACATTAAGAGCACTTGTCAAATAGTCATTATTTGCAGATGACAAGATACTGTATATAGAAGACCCCAAGAACTCCACCAAAAGTCTTCTAGACTTAATAACCAAATTCAGTCAAGTAGCTGATTACAAGGTCAACACACAAAAATCAATAGCTTTCCTCTATGCCAATGACAGACTCACTGAGAGAGAAATAGGACAAACAATTCCTTTCACAATAGCATCCAAAAAACTGAAATACCTAGGAATCATCCTAACGAAAGAAATCAAAGACCTCTTCTCTGAAAACTATAGCACTCTGAAAAGAGAGAGTGAAGGTGATATCAGAAAATGGACAGATATCCCCTGCTCCTGGGTAGGAAGGATTAACATAGTGAAAATGGCCATACTTCCAAAACTGCTATATAGATTCAGTGCAATTCCAATTGAGATCCCAGCAACATACTTCATGGACCTTGAGAAAAGAATCCAAAAATTCATTTGGAACAAGAAGAGGCCCAGAATAGCAAAAGCAATTCTAGGTAACAGAGACATGGCAGGAGGTATCACAATCCCCAACCTGCAACTCTACTACAAAGCTACTGTGATAAAAACAGCATGGTACTGGCAAAGAAACAGACCTGAGGACCAGTGGAACAGATCAGAAGATGCAGAAACAACTTCAGACACACTCAGCCATCTCATCTTCAATAAAGAAGCCAAATAGCCTCACTGGAGAACAGATAGTCTCTTTAATAAATGGTGCTGGAAAAATTGGGTTTCAACTTGCCAAAGATTAAAACTAGAACTATATCTCTTGCCATGCACCAAGCTAAAATCAAAATGGATTAAAGATCTAAATATTAAAATAGAAATGCTGAACCAGTTGCAACAGAGTTTAGGTAGAATTCTTGAAGACATCAGTGTAGGAAAAGATTTTATGAACAAAACCTCAGTTATCCATGAACTAGCACAAACAATCAACAAGTAGGATCTCTTCTTATTAAAAAGCTTCTGCACAGCAAGAGAAACCACCAGCAGTGTGAAGAGACAACCCACAATGTGGGAAAAAAATCTTCACCTGCTTTTCCTCAGACAAAGTTCTACTATCTCGAATCTATAAAGAACTTAAAAAGATCAGACCTCCCAAATTTAAAGACCCAATCCGAAAATGGGCATCTGAAATGAACAGACATTTCTCAGACAAAGAAGTGCAAATGGCAAATAAATACATGAAAAAATGTTCAACATCACTGGTCATTCGAGAGATGCAAATGAAAATAAGGCTGAGATTCCACCTTACTCCAGAAAGAATGGCTGCTATCATGAAATCAACCAATAACAAATGCTGGCGGGGCTGTGGGGAAAGAGGAACCCTGCTCCACGGCTGATGGGAATGTAGACTGCTGCAAGCACTGTGGAAATCAGTATGGAGATACCTCAAAGAACTAGGACTGGAAGTCCCATTTGACCCTGCTATTCCACTGCTGGGGATCTTCCCCAAAGAATTAAAAGAATCATACCACAGTGATATATGTGTACCCATGTTCATAGCAGCACAATTTGTGATAGCTAAAACTTAGAAACAGCCCAAATGCCCCTCAACTGGAGACTGGATAAAGAAAATGTGTTGTTTTTTTTTAAATGGAGTACTACTCAGCCAAAAAAAGTGAGAAATTAGAGACATTTATAGCTAAGTGGATGCACATTGAGGCGATACTCTTAAGTGAAATAAATAGGACACACAGGTATAAATACTGAATAGTTTCTCTGGTGTGAGAAACTGAAAGTGTAAATAAGGACCAAAATGTATAATAGGTAATGTGAAATAGGAAGAAAAGGGGCAAAGGGGAAGGAAGTGGGAGGGGTAGGGAAAAGGATAGAAGGGAATGGGATTAATATGAGAAAATGGAAAAATAGGAACAAAATCTTTGTAAATAGGGAGGAATGGAGGGATTGAAGGGAGGGCTGGGCAAGGGTGAAAAACAAGAACCAAGAGAGAATATGTAAAGGAGCAAATTTCCAATGATGAATGTCATTATACTGTATACCTAAAATATACCAATGATTAGAATGAATAATCAATAATGCAAAATAGGAAGAAAAGGTCCAAAGGGGTAGGGGTAGTGGGAGGGACAGGGGAAAGGAAAGAAGGGAAAGGAAAAATGATGAGAAATGGAAATAAAGTCTTTGTAAATAGGGAAGGGAGGGCTAGGAATGGGGAAAAATAAGAACCAAGATGCATTATGTGAAGGTACAAGTCCCAGTGAGAAACGTAATTGTGTTGCATACCTAAAATGTACCAATAAAAGAATTTAACCAAAAAAAAAAGCCCTTGAGATGACTCAGCACATTGTCAATCATTCCTGACAATCACACCTAGAGACTGATGGGGAAGTATCTGGCTAAGGTGCATATTCTTTAAATTCCAAAAACCTTCTATGTGCATTGCCTTTTACTTTCCTGTCATTCTGGCACCATTTTTCTGTTCATGCCATATTTTTGTCTGCATGCACCTGAGCACAACTTCCCATGACCTTCAATAAATGTAGCCTGTGTGCCATTTGGACAGTGTGCTTACAATTCTTTGCTCATTATACCAAAAAGCCTGTAATTTATTTGCTGAATTCATCACACAGTAATAAGGCAAAGTGAATTTCTGACAGGACAACTGACTTATTTGCACAAGGGAAAAACAATCTAGGAATTCTAGATACAAAAGAGTTCTGCTATTATCTTCAGGCCACTGTGAGCCTTTTCAGGAGCCCACTCTCACTCTGCTAAGCATAGCTCTTTTCCTCCTTCAAGAGATAGATATCCTCCCTACCTTATCTGTGTGTCTTGTCCAATTCTTTGGGACATCAAGAACCTGAAAGAATTTCTTCAAGACCCAAAGTCAGTATTACTTTCTTGGGAAGTACAGCCAGGGGGTAAGGCCCATGGGGACAGCTTAGTTTTTTCTTCTCCCTTTTCTCGCTTCTCTCCCTTTCCTTTCTTCTCTTTCTAGGTTTTGTTCACTCATTATGGGTACAAAGCAGACAGTGAAGAGCTGCCAAAGTGTCTGCCACTAACCGAGTCATAGAACAGATCATTTTAGATTCTGTCAGGTACAAGAAAACTTATATGGGCCATGCAGGTTTCATATGCATGCTCCCTGAAGTTTAATACCTCTCTTTTGTTCCCACTTTTGTGCATATTAAACTGAATATTTTATTCAGTTTTCTCATTCTTTGGGGGAGAATAGCTATTCGTAACTTGGTCTCCTGCTTGAGTAGGCATCTACTTCTCTGTTCCCCTTTTTGGGCTTACTACTATCAAAACTCTCATTTGCACTGTTCCCTTAGGTAGCCTTTTATTTTTAACTATCTGTCTTACTTTTCTCATTGCTGAAACAATGTCCTCAACACCCAAAATTAAAGGAGGAAAGATATATTTGGTTCACACTTTGTAGAGGTTTTAGTCCACAGTCAGCTGGCTCCGAGGCAGGGTGGCATCTCAGAGGAGAAATAGCAAGGCAGGGAAAAGGTAGCAAGTATCAAGTCCAAGGGGCCTTTGCAGCTTCTTCCTGCCCCTTTTATCTTATTCAGGCTACCAGGCTTAGAGTGGTGCCAAACCAATCAGTGTATTGGTTTAGTAATCACACACCCTTAATCCCAGCATTACACACACTAGATCCAGCCACCTCTGAAAAAGCTCCATCTATTACTGCATGAGGCTTTGAGGGAACATCTAGACACAAGCCATAATGCTATGCTCAGTGAATCACCTTCTCAGGGTCTCATTTCCCAACTGGCCTCAGAGAGCCATCATAATTTACCTTTTCACTATGTTTTCCCACTAACCTCAGGCAACTATCCCAGTTCACCTTTCTGCTATGTTTTCCACCAACTTCCCAAACTGTCATCATAGACACTAGGAAATCTTACCCTTAACAGTAAGAGCTTAGATCTCCATTTTCAGGAAACATATGCCCTCCTTCCCTCTTCCCTTCAAAATCTGGATAAGTCCCCATCTGTGTTTCTTCTAACAGAAATTCAGATAACTTAGAAACATGTGTCAGAGGCCCTGAGTTGGACAAACGTAACAGATGATGAAGGTCAATTAAATTGGCTGTGAGTATGCAGAAGTAGAGCTGGAGTATTTTAGTCAATAAATAACAGACCCTATCTTTGTTCTTTGAACTTTCTAAGGCTTTGTTTTAATGTTGAGGAATAAGTTTCTGTCTCTACTGCCTTAAAAAAATAATTCCCAGGGCCATCCCTCTGCAAAGGCCAAGAGATATGGTATTTAAAGAAGCCCCAGAAGAAGAGATCAATAACATTGATGAACCCACCCTCAGTCCCCTACCTGTCTGTTTGGGGCATACAGGTCTCCCCTACTGGTTTAATGAAAGAAACCACACTAGAAGGTCTCCTAAACTTCTTCCTTATAATTCCCAGACAAGTGTATTACTTCCACCCTCTCAAGGTGACACAGAAACTCCATCAGTAGCTAGCTTCCCAGAAAGACCTAGTATTCCCCACCCCCTCCTCAGGCTCCTCAGATACCTTTAACCCTGTAGGACATACTCAGAGTGGAGTTTCTTACCTTTCCAACTCACAGCTCATTCTTCCCCTAAGAGAGGTCGCAGATGTAATGAGGACTACTCCAGTCCATGTTTCTTTTTCAGTGTAGATATGCAACAATACAGAGAACATTTAGGCTGATTTTTAGTAGATCTTAGGAAGTTTTTAGATGGATTTCAAATGACCCTTGCTTTTGACCTCTCATAGCAGGATGTTCAATGTGTTTTGGCCGCTTACTGTACCCTAGATGAAAAATAAAATATCCTAGAAGAGGCTAGGAGATATGCAGATGAATAATATGGTACAGAAAGAGAAGGGGATCACCCCCAGATAAGTTACTGTCTCTCTGATAGAACCAAGCTTGGATGATAAATCAGGGATGGACTGGATATGAGATCTAAAATGATGACTGCTCTTATCATTGGAAGAAAGGGGTCCATTAATAAACTTGTTAATTATGAAAAGGTAAGAGAAGTAACACAGGGCAAAGAGGAAAATTCAATGACTTTTGAGGCTGATTAGGAATATATGAACATAGATCCATCTTCTAAGGAGAAACAGGCATTAATGGGACAGCATTTCATTAGACAATGTACCCCAGATATTTGGCACAAATTAAGAAAACTTCAGAGGTCCCTATGATCCTATTGCTGGACACAGCCTTTTTCACACTCAGCAGTCAGAATCTGGAAGAAGATGAAAAGGAGAAGAACAAAGAAAAAATGGCAGGCCAAAATTATGGCTGTTGCAATTGGCAATACTTTAAGCACACTCAAGTCATTCAAAGGAAAACTCAAGGCCAATCAAGGAAAGAGTTCTTGCTTTCAATGCGAAGAAACTGGACACTGGGCATGAAATCATACCAGGCCACCACTGGGCCATGCTCTGTTCAGGCCGCTGATGTGCCTGATTAAAGGCATCACAGGATTTACTGTCCCTGCACCCAGACAAAGACTAGGCCAGCCAAAACCTTCACCTCCCACTCTGATAAAGAGGACTGAAGGGGACCTGGGGCAAACTGCAATGCCTCTGTCCACAGACATCTGTGTCCTGCAAGAAGCCCCAACTAACACTGGATGTCATGAGTGAACAAATTCAATTCTTTATAGATACAAAAGTGGCCTTCTGTGTTTTAAGTTTCTTCTCTGGAAAACTTCCTTAGACCCATAGCCATAATTTGGGTTGAGGATGGCCCTGGTCAGAGCTTCTTTACTCCTGCTTTGACATGTCAGTTGAAAAGTCAAATATTCAACCATGAGTTTTCAATTGTCCCATGGTGTTGTGTTCCCTTACTAGGAAGAGATTTACTAGTAAAATTGGTGGCAGTTCTCCAATTCTAGCAAAGTCCAAAGCAGGTTTTACCTGTTGGAACTACACCAGGCCTCTCTGACCTAATTAGGCAAAAGTGGATCCTGTTTCATGATGAAATGGAATACTTGTGAGGGTAAATTCCACAATACTGGTAGTTATAAAACTAAAAGATCCCAGCCAATTTCCCAACCAAAACCAATATCCAATCACAGAGAAGGCTTGTAAGGACCTCCAGTCTCTCCTAAAAGATTTCTGAAACATGGCCTTCTGTGGCCTTACCAGTCCCCTTGCAATATTCCCATTCTTCCCATAGTAAAACCTTCAGGAGAATATCAGATGGTACAAGACCTCTGAATGAGGCTGTAATCCCAATCTACCCTCTAGTGGCAGATCCATATACAATCCTCTCCCAAATTCCAGGAGACACAAATTTGTCCTCAGTCTTAGACCTCAATGATGCTTTCTTTTCTATTCCTCTCCACCAAGACTGCCAGTTTCTGTTTACCTTTGAATGAGAAAAATCTTATTTCAAAGGAAGAACAATATACTTGGACAATTCTCCTACAGGACTTTAGAGATACCCCCATCCTTTTGCTTGTGCACTGGAAAAGGACTTAAGAGACTTATAGCTTAAAGAGGGAACTGTCTTGTAGTATGCACATATTCTAATCTCAGCCCAATTTAGGAGCTATCCAATCCTAATACTATACAAACTTTCAGTTTTTTTAAGGGTAGCCTTCAAGACCCTACCCTTATTCAAAATTCCTGAGGAGAAATTAAAACCAATTTATTCCTTCTAGGAAGATAAATAAGCCTCAGAAAAGTAAAAAGTTTAAAAGGGACTTTGACAGTATTTGAGAAAAAAACTCATCCTTCCTCGAGGGATACAGTGGAAATCTACAAAAAAATATTTCATGATTATTTCCATATGGGATGGAATCTTGCATGGAAAATGGTCACTTAAATTCTCACAGGACCAGGACTAGCAGTGACCACCCAACTGGTCTGCCAAGCTTGCCCACTCTGTGCCTACAAAACCCTGGCATGCCTGGACCATCTCTTTTGTTAAAACCTGGATGAAGGAGAAGGACATAACTCCGGAGAGGACTGGCAATTAGACTTTACACACATGCCACCATGTGGGGGATTTAAACAAATATTGGCCTTAATTGATACCTTTATGTGTTGGATTGAAGCTTTCTGTACCTGTTCAGAAAAGGCTATGGAGGTAGGAGGTCGTCAAGGTGCTCCTCAAAGAAATCATTCCCCAGTTTGGCCTATCTCCGTCCCCTCAGAGTGACAACAGGCCTTCTTTTACCTTTCAAATAATGCAAAGGTTGACAAGTGCTTTAAGAATAAAGTATTCTGCATGAAGACCTTAGTCCTTTAGAAAGGCTAAAAGAACCAAACAGACCCTAAAGCGAAATTTGGCAAAACTTTGCCAAGAGATTTCCAAATCTTCGTTCTGATTGCTATCAACACCTCTCATGAGGATTTGATATGCCTCAAAAATGGGCTAAATATGAATCCATTTGAGAAGTTATACAGGAGGCCTTTTCTAACCTCTCATATTGTATTGGACTCTTACAATATCTCATTAATCTGGACCAAATACAGTAAGCTATGTAACTATATAGAAACAAAGTTCTGCCAGCTCTCAGCCCAGGGGAACCACCTTAGTGTCCACACTAGAGATCAAGTGCTTATTAAAGCTTAGAAAGAAGGAAGGTACTCCTGCAGACCAATTAAAACCAAAATGGAAGGACTCCTTTTCCGTGATCCTTGCTAGCCTCACTCTAATAAAATGGCAGGAATAGATGGATAGATTCACCTTTCTAGGATAAAGCCAGCCCCTCTTGAACTGTCTGATGCAGAGGACCACCCAAAAGAAGAAAACTACTCCTATAAATCTCTGGAAGATCTGAGATTTCTTTTCAAAAAGCAAAACTCCAGTACTACTCTGAGTTCAGATAAATAGAGTCGCTAATGACCCTCAACCCTCCACAGCTTAAAATGACCCCTGTAGTGGGACTGCTGATTTTAATTAGACCCATGATGTGGGTAATCTTGTAAAGACTACAGCTCCCAGGCTCTTGGTAGTTTAATATTTCTCTTTGCCATGCTTTTTTTTTTTACAGGAAGCATAAAAATAAAACCCTTTTCAAAAATTCTCCCAAATAATAGTACAAAAAATGTCACCAAATTGTTGAATCTATCATAATTCAGCTTTTAAGACAGACCAGGAAATATTCTGACTTGCTTCTTCTCAAATTTATATATTCAAGAATTCAAATGATGATCCACACTACAGCCCATGGCTCACCTGACAAATTCACTGAGATTTCTCCCATTGAACGAGCAGCTCAATAATTCTTGAGAGATAGGCACTCTTTTCCCATTGTTTTCTGACAGCTTCTTTCCAGCCTAATCAGTCAGCCCCACTATCCCAAGGTAGTCAGAGAACACTCAATTCCCAATAGGTAGGGAATACAGCCCCATTCAGTAGGAAGCAGCTAAATGAAGATAAAGGCCTCCACTCTCTCAGCATCCCATAAAGTCTTATGAGGATAATAACTCTCAGAGGGAAATGAGGTAGGAGATTAGGGCTAGGGGAAACCAACAACTGTGAAAAGTCTGTCAGCCATGGAAACCCAGGGCATATGTGCAGAACACAGGACCCGGAATGACTGCATTTCCTGAGCATTGTACACAGAACCAATCAGAAAGTGTCACCTTCAATTCTCCATTTACGTCTAGCACAAAACCAAGTGAACTTTAGATGCACAACTTAAATCTAATGGCAGGCCAAGTGAGTTTCTGATAAAACAACCATCTCAAATGCCTTATTTGCCTGAGAGAGTAACAATCTAGGAATTCCAGACACAAAAGAGCTCTGCCATTTCCTTCATGGCCACTATGAGCCTTTTCACCAGCCCACTATCACTCTGCAGAGCATACTTCTTTCCTACTTTTAATAAATGTCCATCCTCACCACCTTATCTGTGTTTCTTGTCCAATTCTCTGCTCAGGACACCAAGAACCTGAAAAGAATTTCTTCAGGACAAAAAGTTAGTAACATTACTAAGAGTAAAATCCATTCTTCTCTTCACTAAAATTAAACCATTGCATTAGTGTAGAGCAAGACAAACACAAAATATCACAATAATGCTTTGGGGGATATATGCTTCATTAAAGATAATCCACTACAATATGACAAAACATAAGGTAGCTATTCTCTTTGCAGCAACACAGATGAAGACTTTATTTTAAACCCATAGCAGATTGAATTTTTGCATGATGTTTTCTTTAAACTGCCTTGCTTAATCTAGAAATACATTAAAACACTCATCCACCAGCTGTGCTGGTTTCAGCTGTAGCAAATTGATGATTAGCTTCCTCCTGACAGTATTTTCTTCCCACAAAAATTTTAAACTGATTGAAATCACATTAAAGTTCAGGAATGGAGACTACAACTTCATTATTAAACTTTTAAATGTTATTTTATCTTTAAATCATTTAAATAATGACTAGAAAAACTGCTAATATTAGAAACGTTAATTAGATATTACATTTGCATATTTTATTTTTCTGAATAAAATGAAACATTGCCATGCCAAAGTGAGGTAAATCACCATAATTAGTTGCAATTGTCTCCATTAAACTCCATCACAAAATTTGTGACTTGCGTAGCAGTTTAAGAACTTGTCATTAATTTAAGACAATTTTGGTTATTGATAATGCAAACAGATTTTTCCTTCTTGGCTATATGATTTAAAGGACAAGTATTTATTAATCAAATTTAATTAATTTCTTAAATGAAACAAACTTAACTAAAAGAAAATATATATACATGAAAACATTCTTACCTTCAGAGGTTTATAATTGGTAAACTACAGCTTATGAACAATTTCCTGTCTTATTAACAATAGCAGATATAACCACTTCTATTTTCACACAACAGAAAAGTTGACCAGTAGCTACAGAGATTTTATAACCTCCAGCCCTAAAATATTTACCATTTGGGCCTTTAAAAAAGTTCACTTACTCATTATCTACTAAAAATATTCAGACTAACCTGCACCCATGTCCCATCATGGATTTTTTTGTTCCTGTTTTCTTCCAAGATGAACAAAAATTGAAAAGATTATATGGAATCCAGATTGAATCAATTGTATTTAAACATAAAACGAAACACCATCTTAGCACTCAGCATTTCACTTGTTCCTTTACCTGACCCAGATCTAGCATGAATTTTCTTCTTACACCTCAGGTGTGATCCAGTGCACATTTCTGATTAACATTTTGATTAAAATATGCAAACGTTTTAACTGACAATATCTTACACCTGATCTTATTCATATTATTTCATATTTTCTAAAATTGGAAGTAATCAGAATCAAATAAAAGGTAAGTTGATTAACTTTGACATTTTCAAAGGCTAAGAGAATCACTAAATTAGTTAACATCTAATGCATTTAGACCAAAAATATTCTAAGATCATTCATGGCCAGAAGTCACTGCCTTATAGAATGCTATAAGCCCCTATGAGTAGAAAGTCTTAAGTGATCTTGGTTAAATGAATGTCTCCTAACTGGCAAAATCAGCTTAATTATAAAGTCTTGTATGTTCACCACTGACTTCATGCATGAAAATGGAAATCTATGGATTATTTTGCAAATTTTACTTGGGATGAATGTAATAACCAAGTGCACTATTGCTGTTGTGAGACTTAATAAATAGCTTCAGGAAATAAGCTAAACAGTCTAACATTTTCTAATATATATTCAACAATACACTCAAAGAGCTGATGTACAGAGAAACAAAACTTTTTTTAAAAAATGAGTCATTTTTAAAGAAAATCTTGTTTGGTGAATTCCGAACGTTTTTGTACATCAGATCACTTCTAAAACATTTATTAAAAAGTAACACTATCGGGCTGGGGACTTAGCTCAGTGGTTTTGCCTCCTACTGGGCAAGCGCAAGGACCAGAGTTCAATCCCCTGTACCAAAAAAAAAAAAAAAAAGTAACACTATGGGAATTTCCATAAAATTCTCATTCAGTAGATCTCACATCCTGTCCTAGATTATACAGTTTTAATAAGCATCTTATGTTGTTTTCATCCCATGGTTACAAGGACAGATATTTGGGAATATGATAGAATTGATATCAGCACAATGTAATAGAAAAATGCTAGTTTGAATCTGTGTTTGTTTGTTCCTTCCCAAGAAGCTGTTTTACGACCAGAGTGTGCTGGTAAATGTTGTATCAACTTGACTGAGTCATGGGGTACCCAGATATTATGTCAAACATTCTGGGTTTTCTGCAAAGTGTTTTTGCATAAGATTTACATTTAAATATGTAGACTAAGGAAAGAAGATTGCCCTTCCTAATGTGAGTGGATCTCATCAAATCAAGAGATGGCCTGAATAGAACAAAAGCCTGGACCTCCCCCAGAGATAGAATGCTCCCACATGATGGCCTTCAAACTGGGACATTGGCTGTTTCTTTGCTCTACGGCAGCTTCCAGCAGTTCATTGCATTTGCACTGCTACAATGGGTCTGTGGGTTTTGGACTTGACAAGTTCCTCTCTCTCTCTCTCTCTCTCTCTCATGTGCAGCCACAGTGGCCTTTTTACTGCTTCATAAAGGGCATGATCCCACATTAGGGCCTTGTATTTTCTGTACAATTGCAGATACTCTTCCCATACATGTCCATATAACCTTCCCTCAACTCTATCTTTGCTTAACATGTCACTATTTTCAGTGAGGTCTACTGAAATTATGCTATTTCAAATCACAGACCATACTCCTTCTAACTATCTCAGTCAATTCTACTGTTTTACATTTTTCATGTACTATATAATTTAGTCATTTATTATCTTCATTATGTATTCCAATCTCTTCCTGCTATAGGAGGGCTATATGTCTGCTTTGCTTACTTACATACTCCAAAAACATAATAGATTTTTTAAAAATAAGTACATGCTCTAATTGATGCTTATTTCTTAAAAAGACATGCAATAAATATTTACTAAAATATTGAATGAATGAACAAATGGGAAGACTGAGAGGTTTCTGTACAAGAGGAACAATTAAAGAATGAGAAAGATTATGGAAAAATTAATACGATAGCAAAATGAAAATCTCAATAGAAGAAAATGTAGAGGAAAACTAAGAGACCAAAAGATGAACTAGCAGAGAAAAAAAGAATATTCAAAAGTTTGGTTCAAGAAGTTAATATTAGAATAATAGGCACTCCAGAAAAAAAGCAAGAGATGATAAAAGGAAAAACATTAAAGAAATAATTCAGAAAATCTTCTGAGAACTGAAAAAGTAAATTTTTATTTTGAAATCTTCCATCATCTTGGCTGTACAGTGGATAATAGACAATACAGACTTTATTATTGTTTAGAACGAAAATAGACCCCAAAACTCTCAGGTGGGGGCAGGTAAGAAAGGGTCACGTCCCTGAGGGAAAGACCTAGAGTTATATATTCTTTTTTGAAAATTAATTGTATTGGTACAGTTTTGACCTACATAGTAACCACATTCATCATAGGGAATTTGGACCTGTATACTAATATGTCTTAATTATTTTTTCCCTATTCCCCTCCATATCCTTCAATCCTTCCTCCCCTCTCTCTTTACAAAATTTTGTTTCTATCATTTTCCTTTCATTCTTTTTTTTTTAATCCCTATTCCCTTCTTTGGCTTCCTTTTCCTCCCTCCATATTCCCCTCCCTATTTTAATATGTTTTCCTACTTCCCAGTATTTTGGTCCTTATTTACCCTCTGGATTTCTCACAGAAGAGAAACAACATGATATTTAAACTTAAAATTATCCACTCAAGGTGCATGATAATTTTTTCCCTTCTTCATTTTAATAGAACCATGGGGAAAAGATTTCTCTATGATTACAAGCCTGTAGTTATTTTCTAGAGTTTACACTTTTGTGGTAGTGTCCATTTCAAGATGAGCTTCTGCTGTCACTGGTAGACAAAAGAGACAGACAGAGCCCAGATCAATCTTGGATGATTCCAGCAAGTCTGCAGTACGATTAGGGTGAGTTTCTGGGTCATCCCAGAAAACCTGCAGTAGGAACTAAGTGGGGTGCTGATTCTGGTGCTTTCAACTCCACAGAGGTTCAGGCTGATCTAGCCTCTGGTTGTGGGACTGGGGCCTGAGTTATTCAGCCAGTCACACTCTGGGTGATAAAGCTAACCCATAGATGCTCTGAGTCCTGGGTTCAATTGGCAGCTCCCAAAAATGGCATCTGGCCAATCACCCTATCCAGGGGACATGGCAGATTATGGACCAGAGTCATTCACCAGTTGTAGTTCACAAAATCCAGTCCTCTATTTCACTGGTGTGTATCTCCCTGGAGGCCTCTGGAGGCACTAGCCCTCACTGTTTTTCTGTAGATTTGAATGTCCTCTCTTGTGCCACAAGCCAGGAGCTGGGGATAACGTGTCATTACTGCATTAAGGTCTGTTTCTTCACTTTCTCTGTTGGCTCCAATTTTTCCTTCAGTTACTTCCTGGGACCTGGGGATCCACCTCCCTCCTTTTCTTCTCCAAGTTGTTATTTTCCACTGCCTGGATTCTGAATCTCAGAGAGGTTGATTTGTTGCTGCTTACCACTCTGCCATTTTCCTGGAAGTCAGCCTATTTGTTTATTCATCATTCTACTCAAATTCTATGTCAGCTCCTTAAGAAAATCATAGAAATCAGGTCTTACAATTACAAAAATTACTTGTGCTGTGTGTAGTAGTGCATGCCTGTAATTGCAACACTCTGGAGGCTGTGGAAGTATTTATTCTTGTTCTCTGTGCCTCCCTTCTCCTTCTTCTTCCTGGGTGTAATGCACTGAACAGCTTTCTTCTGCTATGCCATTCTGCCATGCCTTTTCTACCTTGGAATCAGCCGACCATGGACTGAACCCACTGAAACTGGGAGTCAATCCTTCCCCCTTTTAATTTGCAGGTGTCGGGCATTTTGTCCCAGTAACATGAAAGTAACTAATACAGAAAATTGGTACCAGAGAAGTAAAGTTATTGTTGTGATTATACTTGACTGTGTGGTTTAAAACCCTTTGAAACTGGTTAACAGGAGAAGTTTGGGGGTTTTTAACTTTGTTTATTTGAGAAAGGGTCTCACTGTGTAGTTCAGGCTGAACTTGAACTCACTGTGTAGCCTAAGCTGGCCTTGAACTTATGGCAATCCTCCTGCCTCAGCCTCCCAAGAGCTGGAATTACAGGCATGTGCCACCACAATCTGATGAGAAGTTTAAACATGTTTGCAAATGGAGGCTGGAAAGGCCCTAGAATTCTCTAACCCAAGCTTGATGGAAAATTATGATGCTGATAGGAGTGCAGACAGTAAAGGGTGGGCTCAAGAGATTTCAGTTGGGAACAAGAATCTTATTGGCAGTCGGACTCTGTGTGTTACACCTAAAAAAACTATATTTTCATTTTTTTTTCATGTCATGAAAGTTTGTGGGAGATAGAGGGTAAGTTCTGTGGACTAAGTAATGAGGAGGGGAAATTTCAAACTAGTCCAATGTTCAGACTGTGGCATGGTTACTCCTGGCTGCTTTGTAGCTCAAGATACAGTGAGAATCAGGAGCAAACAACAGAGCTGAATGATTTGAAAAGTTCACAGTTCCACTAGATAGGAAGTGTTTGTAAAGATGAGTCAAAGAAGAGCACAGTTGCTGAAAAGTCTAGCATTAAAAAGAATCCAAGTCATTTGTACAGGAACAAGAAAAAAACCACCTTGAATGCATCTCAGAATTCAGCATGACATCACCCATCTCAGGTTCAAGGGTGCAACACTATTTCTTTCATTTGAGAAAAGAGTTCCTGGGATGTCTGTTCATTCAAAGCCACCAAAGGAAATATATTCTGGAGTTCAGCCAACCAAGCACTCAGAGGTCACTCCAGCTGTGATCCAAAAGAAACAAGCTGCTGCTCAAGGTAGCAGGTGTATCCATGTGGAGCTATTTTTCAAGCATGCAGAATACAAGAGTTATGGGGTCATGGAGGGAGGGTTCCATACAGATTTCAGAAGGTGTGGGAGGCCAGGAAAAAATGTGTGACAAGGTCACAGTCCCTGCCAGGTGTCCCTGAGAGAGTGATGTGTAAAGCTGTGAGACTGAAGCTGAAGGCTCAGGTGGAGACCTTAAGAAGATGGAGATGCTAGAAACTAAGGAAAACTGCAGGCAGTGAACAATGCTAACCCAAGAGAGAGGCCACATAGCCTACAATCAATGGGAGATGGGGGCTGGTGCTGCCCAAACCCTGTGAAGTTTACATCTTAAGACAACCTGCCACAGTTGCTGGACACAGAACTACAGGGCTTAATGATTTCCCTGGTGTATTTCAATTTGCTTTTTCCAAATTCTTTCTATTCCTCTATTTCTCCCTTTTCAAATGGATATTTTTACCTTGTGCCATTGTATGTTGGAGATATTCAACTTTCTTTTTGATTTTTATAGGAGCTCACAGGTAAGAGTTTGCCTTGAATTTCAGAGAAGATTTGGGGCTTTGACTTTTCAGCAATGAGAAAAATGTTAAGAATCTGATGACTCTTAGAGATAGATAAATGCATTTTGCAGAATTAAATAAACATGAGCTTTTGGGGGACCAGGGACAGAATTATATAATATAGATCTACAGTGTCTCTCAAATATTTCATGTTCATTTGTGGAATGGGTGAGTCCCTGGAACACTTGGAATAGTGTGTTGCTAATCCTTCCTTCTCTCTCTGTTTCTTGGCTGTAATGCAGTGAACAGTTTTCCTGTGCCATGTTGTTTTCCAATGTTGTTCTGCCATTTCTTACTTGGAGTCAGCTGACCCACGACTGAACCCACTGAAACTGTGAGTGAAGACCAAACTTTCCTCCTTTAAGTTGTAGGTGTCAGGTGTTTTGTTCCAACCATGGGAAAGTGACTAAGACAAACCTACACATAGTGGTACAAAACACTATGAAATTATCTGACTACTATGTATAAAGAAAAGATTCTAAAATGTAAAGAATAAAAATTAAACATTATTCTCAAATTATCAGACTTAGAGCTGAGGATTTAGCTCAGTGGTTCTGCCACCTGCCTCACAACCACAGGGTCCTGAGTTCAATCCCCAGTACAAAAAAGAAGAAAAAATCTGAGCCGAGGAGCAGAGCTCCCCCAGGGACAAAGGAGCTGAGCCTCTCAGGACGCTGTAACACCACCCCCAGGGCCAAGGAGCAGAGCCACCCCCCAACACCTAGGAGGTGAACTGCATGGGCGCCAGCACCCACCTCCCCCCACCACCATAGCTGTGCAGAGCCATTACTTCAATGCACAACAGAGAGTGGCAGGGGTCATAAAGGACATTGTTCTGAGCTCCAGAAATAGAGCAGAAGTCAACAACAGAAAGAGGATCTCTCTGAGGCTCTTTGATGAAAATTAAAGCCCAAAGGAAAAGTGAAGAAATTCTCTGCAATAAAATCACCCAGATCAACTTAGTCAGGGCTCCAGCAACATAGCACCCTACCCCCACTGAAATGACAAGACACATAAACAAGTCTCAAAACCACACTTCCAAATCATCTAAAGCAACATCAAATGGAAATGAGATGGAACAATCTGATACTCAACCATCTGGACTCCCTGAACTGGCAAGAAAAGAGGATCTGGAAAAAAGGAAATCAGAAATAATTTCTCAGATAGCAGTAGAGAATGTGTCCATAGTGCAAGACATGATTAATAAATCTAGAGCAGACACAGATTTAAAAAATAGAGGAACTAAGGAACATGATGGAATCCCACCATAGGAAACTAATGGAATCCATAAAACAGATGCAAACAGATTTCCAGGAAATTAAAAACTCCATTGAAAGTTTACACAGCAGAATGAGCTAATGTGAGGACAGAATTTCAGATATAGAAAATAAGATTGCAATTAGGGACCAGGTAAAGAAAAATTTCTTTAAAATAGTACAGAACCACAAGAAATCAGTCCAGCAGCTACTAGACAATGCAAATAAGAACAGCATAAGAAAGATCAGAGTCAATGAAGAAACAGGAGAGAGTGCAGACAACATAAAAAAAGCTGTTCACAGAAGTGACAGCAGAAAATTTCCCAAGCAGGGAAAAGAACTTGACATACAGGTAAGTGAGGCATATAGGACTACAAATACCCTTGATCAAAAAAAAAAAATGTACACATAGTCATATAATAGTTAAGATTCCAGAAACCCAACAGAAAAAAAAAATTCTAAAAGTAGTTAGATAAAAGAAACAAATCACATACAAAGGCCCATCAGAATCACAGCAGACTTCTCAATGCAAACCCTCAAGGAAAAAAGAGCTTGGAGTGAAGTATTTCAAGCTCTGAAGGAAAAGAGCCTCCAACCCAGATTGATGTACCCTGCAAAACTATCTTTAGAAATTGATGGAGAAATAAGATACTTTCATGACAAAGAGCAACTTAGGAACTTCATGAATACCAAACCAGCACTCCAAAAAATTTTGGATAATATGCTAGGTACAGAAAATGAGGATCACAACCCCAGGAAGCAAAGCAGATTGTATCCATCGGACAAGACAAGAAATTAAATGTAAAGGAGGAGAATCCAATGAAAAGAAAAAGTCATGACAATGATAAGGCAATACATATCAGTGATAACCATCAAGGTTAATGGTTTCAACTCAACAATTAAAAGAAATAGACTGGCAGAATGGGTCAAGAAGCAAGATCCAACAATAAACTGCATACAAGAAGCACACTTAATTAAAAAAAAATCATAGACTGAAATTTAAAGGGTGGAAAGCAATACTCCATGTGACAGGAACCCCCCCCCCCAAAAAAAGCAGGACTAGCTCTCCTCTTTGCATATCAAGTGGATTTCAAACCAACACTGATTAAGAGAGACAAAGAAGGAAACTACATCCTCGTAAAGGGAACAATCCAAGAGGAAGAGATGACAAACATAAATATATATGCACCAAACATGAGTGTGCCCAACTGTATCAAACAAATACTAATGGACATGTAAAATCAAATAAGCACTAATACAATAGTAGTGGGGGACCATAAGACCACACTGTCACAAATAGATAGATCAACTAGACAAAAAACAAGCAACGAAACACTAGAACACAATCAAACTCTTGAATAAATAAACTTAACAAATGTTTACAGAGTGTTTCATCCACAAAATCAGAATACACATTTTTTATGTTCTTTTCAGCTGCACATGGATCATTCTCCAAAATAGACCACATACTCACTCATAGAACATGTTTAAGTAAGTGCAAAGGAATTGAAGATATCCCTTCTATATTATCAGACAATAGTGCAATGAAATTGGAGATCAATAGCAAAAGAAACTGCATGAAACACACGGGAATTGAACAACACACTTCTGAATAACAAATGGGCCACAGAGGATATTAAAGAAGAAATCAGACAGTTCCTACAATTAAATGATAATAACAGTACAACATATCAGAATCTGTGGGGCATAATGAAAGCAGTCTTAAGAGGAAATTCATAGCACTGAATACTCATATTAGAAAAATAGAGCGAGCCCAATTAAACAACCTGATGCTGAACCTCAAGCTTCTAGAAAAAGAAGAGTAAGACAAACCCAAAGCTCATACAAGGGAGGAAATTATAAAGATCAGAGGAGAAATCGATTCAATGGAGACTAAGAGAATGATACAAAAAATCAATGAAGCCAAGAGTTGATTCTTTGAAAGAATAAACAAAATTGACAAACCCTTAGCCAACTTTATCAGAAAAAGGAAAGAAAAGGTCCAAATCTATTCAATTAGGAATGAAAAGGATGAAATTACACTGGACCCAGCAGAAATCCAGAGGATCACCAATACCTACTACACCTATACACCAATAAGAGGGAAAATGCAGAAGAAATGGACAGACTCCAGGGTATGTATGAACTAACAAAGTTCAATGAAGAAGACTTAAAATTTTTAAACAATCCAGTATCAATCAATGAAATGGAAAACATAATTAAAAGCTTACCAACTAAGAAAAGCCCAGGTCCTGACGGCTTCACTGCTGAATTCTACAAGACATTTAGAGAGGCACTACTACCACTACTGTTTAAGCTCTTCAATGAAATTGAAAGGGAAGTAGTACTCCCAAATTCACTCCTGGAAGCAAGCATCACCTTGATCCCCAAAGCAGAAAAAGACCCAACTGAAAAAGAGAACTATAGGCCAATCTCACTAATGAACATAGATGCAAAAATCCTCAATAAGATACTGGTAAATAGAATGTAAAATATCATCAAGAAATTCATACACCCTGACCAAGTGGGATTCATCCCAGGGATGCAGGGATGGTTCAACATATGTAAATCAGTAAATGTATTACACTATATCAATAGCGCCAAGGGCAAAAACCATATGATTATCTCCATAGATGCAGAAAAAGCTCTTGACAGAATCCAACACACATTTATGATAAAACCCTACAAAAAAATTGGAATAGACAGTCTCTACTTCAATCTGATAAAAGCCATCTATGAAAAACCAATACCCAATATCATACTAAATGGTCAAAAACTGAAATCCTTCACACTAAAATCAGGAACAAGACAAGGATGTCCACTATCACCATTCTTGTTCCATATAGTTTTGGAAACATTACCCACAGCAATCAGACAAGAGAAAGAAATAAAAGGAATAAAGACAGGAAAAGAAGAAGTTAAAATGTCATTATTTGCAGATGACACAACACTCTATCTATATCAAAGACCCCAAGAACCCAGCAAAAGTCTTCTAGACTTAATAACCAAATTCAGTAAAGTAGTTGTATACAAGGTCAACACACAAAAATCAATAGCTTTCCTCTACGTGAACAACAGATGCACTGAGCGAGAAATAGGGCAAACAATTCCTTTCACAATAGCATCCAAAAAACTGAAATAGCAAGGAATCAACTTAGAAAAAAAAATCAAAGAGCTCTTCTCTGAAAACTATAGTACTCTGAAAGAGAGATTAAAGATGATATCAGTAAATGGAAAGACAGATTTTGATCCTGGGCAGGAAGAATCAACGTAGTGAAAATGGCTATACTTCCAAAACTGCTATATAGATTCAATGCTATCCCAATAGAAATCCCAGCAGCATGCTTCATGGACATTGAGAAAACAATCCAAAAATTTATTTTGTACAAGAAGAGACCTAGAATAGCAAAAGCAACTCTAGGCAACAGACACATATCACATATTGTGACATATTGTGGGGTATCACAATCCCCAACTTAAAACTATACTACAAAGCTACTGTGATAAAATAGCATGGTACTGGCAAAGAAACAGACCTGAGGACCAGTGGAACAGATGAGAAGATATAGAAAAAACTCCAGACACACTGAACCACCTCATCTTCGACAAAGGAACGAAACACTCTCACTGGAGGAAAGATAGCCTCTTTAATAAATGGTGCTGGAAAAATTGGGTTTCAACTTGCCAAAGATTAAAACTAGACACATATCTCTCACCATTCACTAAACTAAAACAAAAATGGATTAAAGATCTAAATATTAAAACAGAAATGCTGAACCAGCTGGAACAGAGTTAGGAAGAACTCTGGCAGACATTGGTGTAGGAAAAGATTTTATGAACAAAATTCAGTTGCCTGTGAACTAGCACAAACAATCAACAAGTGGCATCTCTTCTTATTAAAAAGCTTCTGCACAACAAGGGAAATCACCAACACTGTGAAAAGACAACTCACAACCTGGGAAAAAATTTTCACCTGCTGTTCCTCAGACAAAGGTCTACTATCTCAAATCTACAAAGAATTTTAAATAATCAGACCTCCCAAATTTAAAGACCCTATCCAAAAATGGGCATCTGGAATGAACAGACATTTCTCCAACAAAGTAATAGAAATAGTAAATAAACATATGAAAAAATGTTCAACATCACAGGTCATTTGAGATATGCAAATGAAAATGCTGAGATTCCACCTTGCACCAGAAAGAATGGCTGCTATCATGAAATCAACCAATAACAAAATGCTGGCAGTGCTGTGGGGAAAGAGGAACACTGCTCCACTGCTGGTGGGAGTGTAGACTGGTGCAACCACTGTGGAAATCAATATGGAGATACCTCAAAGAACTAGGACTGGAAGTCCCATTTGATCCAGCTATTCCCCTGCTGGGTATCTTCCCCAAAGAATTAAAAGAATCATATCACAGTGATACATGTGCACTCATGTTCATAGCAGCACAATTTGTAATAACTAAAATTTGGAAGCAGCCCAATTGCCCATCAACTGGAGACTGGATAAAGAAGATGTTGTTTTTTTTATAAAATGGAGTACTACTCAGCCATTAGAAATGAGAAATTAGAGACATTTATGGATAAATGGATGTACACTGAGGTGATACTCTTGAGTGAAATAAATAGGACGCACATGTGTAAGTACTGATTAGTCTCTCTAGTGTGAGAAACTGAAAGTGTAAATAAGTACTAAACAGTATAGTAGGTAATGTGAAATAGGAGGAAAAGGGGCAAAGGGGAAGGGGAAATGGGAAGGGGAGGGGAAAGGAAAGAAGGAAATGGAATTAATATGAGAAAATGAAAAAATGGAAACAAAATCTTTGTAAATAGGGAGGGATGGAGGGGTTGAACTGAGGGCAGGGGAATGGGGAAAAAAATAAGAACCAAGAGAGATTATGTAAAGGTGCAAATTTCCAATGATGAATATCATTATATTGTATACCTAAAATTTATCAATAAAATTAATTAAAAAGAAGACTTAAAATGTCTGAGAATTTTTCAAAGCAATATTGGAAGCTGACAGATTATAAAGCCATGCATCAAAAATTTTAAGGAAAATTTAAAACGAATAAAAAATAATTGAAACGAAGTGTAGAACAAAGATATGCTAAGATAGTCACAACCAAGCAAAAAAATCCGTTGATCTTTCCTAGGGAAGTACTGGAGAAAGTACTTTACAAACATTATAGGAATGTTAGGGAAAATGAAGATATGGAATCCACAAAACATAAGATTCAGTTCAATAAAAAAGGCAAAAGGATATCTCAGGAAAATGAAATGATTAAGGGAGATCTTAGGAAGATGAGTGCAGAGCATCTCCTTAATCACATGAAGAAATTGTTTATAATCTATTTCCCTCTTTGAATACATATCATATCGATTCCTGTTTCTATGAATAACCCTGATATAGATGCAAAAGGAGTTTTCATAGTAATGAAAATGTAAATACAGAATCCTAATATAATCAAAATTTATCAGGGGATTTAGCTCAGTGGCACTGTGCCTGCCTTGCAAGAGCAAGGTCCTGAGTTCAATCCCCAGTACAAAATAAATTTTTTTAACCACACTAGGAGAATGAATGACAGGTAGTAATCATGTACATGGTAGGAATTGGGGTGGTCAAAAAGACCAAAATCTGGGGGCCAGTGATTTAGTTCAGTGGTGCTGCAGCCTGCCTTGCAAGCACAAGGTTCTGAGTTCTATGCCTGGTACAAAAAAAAAAAACAGTAAAATCTTCATTTTCATAGGTATAGGTAATGCCAAAAATTACAAGATGGCAAGGAATATTATATTAAGTATTTTTGTTAAAGCTATGAAGAGAATTATCGAAAGAAATCCAGAACTCAAAAAGCTTTGTCTATTAGGAAAAGCTACCTTCAGCCGTATCTCCTACTTAAGGCATATGAAAACAAATTTTGTATAAAAATTAACAACAAATAACTATTAAGGTCAAAATCCATATAATGATATCAGAAGATAAAAAGATAAAAGAAAACAAAAAACAGAATAAATCTTGAACAACACTGAAAAGGAAGAGATCCCCACAGAACTAATCAATGCTCTAAACTATTTTAGATAAAATAGAGGCACTAAAAAATTATACAAGATGAAAAGTAATGTAGATTACAATTCAAATATCAGAAATGAAGAAGAAAAATCAGAAAATTAAATGAGAAATTAAATTTCAAAAATGAAGACCAAATGAGAAGGAATACAAGAGTACAAATACAATGGAAATTGTCTTAGAAGAAATATAAAGAAAGAAGAAATCCAAAATACATAAGGGAAGAGATTTTAAAGGAGTAAATGATAAATATAGACAATGAACAAAGAGCATCATACACATGATGGCTTATGATGGGATAGAAGGGTTAATATTGAAGAGAAACAAGGAAAAAAAATGTGATCCAACGATTTTGTATCCCCCAAATTGACTTTGGAGTATGAAAAATACAAGCAATCTCTCATCAGCATGCAAGAATTTTATAGAGTTATGAGTCCTTCCTGGGAATATCTTCTGGAGAAAAGGCTTCAGACAATCAAAATGTCTAGAGCCAACACAGGAGTTGGTGGTGAGCATTACACATGTCATTACTTGCACAACTAAGTTAATGAGAACCAAGAGGGAAAGAGTATAGTATCAAATGGTTATATGCTCAGAGAGTATAGATGTAATAAAAGTATGGTATTTTTAAAATATGAAGAAAGAATGGAAGAGCATTTTTGGATCTTAAATGCTCTCCAAAGGCCATGTGTTGAAGGCTTGGTTGGCCACCTGGGATACTAGTGGGAGGTCATAAACCCTTTAGGAGGCAAGGCCTAGTGGAAAGAAGGTAAGTTTTTGAAGTGCACCCTTGAAGGGGATATTAGAACCCCAGCCCTTTGCTCCCTCTCTCCTTGCTTCCCAGCTTCCATGAGGTGAACAGACCTCTTCTGCTATGCATCCTCACCATGATGCACTGTCCTGACCAAACCTAAAGCAATGGGACCAGGTGAACATAGACTGAAACTTCTGAAATCAAGAGCCAAAATAAAATTTTCCTCCATTTAAAATGATTATCTGTGCATTAAATTGATTATCTGTGCATACCAGGGGTCAAACACAGGACCTTGCGCTTGTAAGGCAGGCACAGTGCCACTGAGCTAAATCCCTGGCCCTATCTGTTGCATTTTTCACCACAACAGAAAAATGACTAAGATACAAGCATGGTAAAATTCAGTCATTATATTGGTAGCATTAGCAGTGATATTTTGAGATGATTGCTTATGTGCGCCACAGAGTAAAACCAACAAGCAATTCTGGGATATTCTGATTAAATTACCCTTTGAGTCTTTGAAAACCAGGATTCTCGCTGTAGAAGAGAGCAGATAGAGATGTAATATCGAAGAGAGTCAATAAATAATCCTGATGCTCTGATTTTTATTTGAAAGTGTAAGAGGTAGTTTACTTTATAAATAGGCAACTAACAAGGGACACAGCCTAAATTGGAGTTGGGCTGGTTACCCTTGCAAAGAAAATTACACAGCAAGATTCCTGATTGGCCAAAGAATACATGATCAATGCATGGCCACTGCATGCTCTATTTCTCTATAGATTATATTGGAACATGGCCAGTCCATACTCAAATTCTATAGGCTAAGTCCACCTTGCCCTATTATAGTTAGAGACCTGGCCACCTAGACAATGAGCCTACTCTGGTAACCCCTTTTCAGGCACCATCCTTATGATGGAGAGCTTTCTCTCTTCTTGTACTTTCAGTAAATACTCCTCTTATCTGCTTCCTTTGTCTTAATTTTATTCTTTAACTTAATGAAACACCAGGCTGGTTTAGATAGTAACAAAAGTATCAGTAAAAACTCATATGTGTTTCATCCTTAAAATATTATATATTAATATAGTTCTAGTTTGTTGGCTAAAGCAGCTTGAAAACAATGACCAGCCTAGAAGCAAGATTAGCAATCTAGCCTAGAAGCTAGATTAAAGTCTTGAAATTAACATTTCCCACTAATGAAATCAGGGGTTCTTAGACCAGAAAAAGCAACACATGGATGTGTTAGATTTTCACCATACCAAATTGCAAAAACAGAAAGAGAGAGGGAGAGGAAGAGGGAGAGGGAGGGAGGGAGGGAGAGAGAGAGAGAGAACAAAAAAGCAAAAACAACTTTTTCATATCAGAATACTCAGAAACTCACTTTAGGAGGCTGCTCCTAGCCAAAAATGGAACATTTTGAATTTTAAAATGACTAAAATTTGTAGTTAATTGAAATCAATCAAATATATATCAGAGAGTGAGAGAAAATAAATTCATTATCTTGAAAGTAAAATAAAGATAATCAAACATGTATCTTGACTATAAAATTGGGTAACTAATAGTAGATGAAGGTAAACATTAAAAGTATTGCAACTATAAGAATAAAGGAAATAATAGACAGAATAATCATCATTTTTACATCCCAATAAATTAATGTGTGAAGGCTTTAAGCATCAACAGCTGTTTAGTTCTCAAAAGGACCCAACAACATATTATGTGCTTCCTGATAAAAGGATACAATATTTATAGATGTACCAAAGCAATCAAACATTAAATCACATCCAGCCTCTGCATTGAGCTGCCAATTATTGAGAAATCCAGAGGACAGAGAAACATATTGATCCCTTAAATGGGTATGAAATTTTTACAGTGCAGTCTGTGAAAAACTATAGATCCTAATATTATAGACAGCTATAAGTGAGATAGAAATATATAGTCAGAGAGTTATTGGGCCCTTATGGAAGTCAGCACAAAAAATTAAGACATCAGAATTGTGGCTAGAGGTGAATCTGAAGAGAGCCTGGCCTCTGGATGGAGAAGCAATAGGCAGACCTGCATGCCTCCACAGAGATAAACAACAATTTAAGATTATACTGTAATTAGCACTACCTGGTCCAGTGGGACCAGATAGGTATCAGATAGGTGGGTAACCATAACATCTGGATTCATACTCCCCTCTCTTTCCCAAAGTACCATTATTCCCTCCATATACCCCTGCCATGTGACTGATTTCCCTATTCAATTAATATTAGCTGAGTGGCTATACTTGTAATCCTATGAGTTGATTGTAGTTTGATCCATGCTGTACCCATGTTGTGATTTTGCTGTATCAATTACCCCTGACAAAGAGCCTCAGGGGCCACCCAGTCAGTACCCTTCTTGGAAATCTAGGAGCAGTTATGTTTCTCCTTATTTTCAATATAACTCTCCTAACCGCTTCCTTTGGTTCATGACTTCATTCTTTAAGGTTGTGATTCCAGGGGATCCAAAACATCACTGTGGCCCTCCAGTAAGAGTACGAGTCTATGAAGCTCAGGCGATGAATGAAGTTTAAGCAAAGGTCTGACTTGTAGTCGGTTCAGTGGTTCCTCAAATTCATCCTAGAATCATTTACCCTGTTCAGAATGTATAATTGGGATAGACATACTCAATACGTGGTAGAACTCTCACTTTGGTTCCTTAATCTGCAGTGTGAGGACTTTTATGTTTGGCAAGGCAAAATTGAAGCCATTAGAGTTGCCTTTGCCTAGCAAAATAGTATATCAAAAACAGTATAATATTCCTGCAGGGACTGCAGAGATTAGTGCCACTATTAAGGACTTGAAAGATGCGAGGATAGTGATTCCCACTCTATCTCCATTTAATTCTCCAATTTGGTCTGTGCAAAAGACAGGTGGATCTTGGAGAATGATGGTAGATTACCATAAATTGAATCAAGTGGTGGCTGATTGCAGCTGCTGTACCAGATGTGGTGTCTCTGCTTGTGCAGATTAACACATCTCCTGGTACTTGGTATGCAGTTATTGATTTGGCAAATGCCTTCTTCTCTGTACTTATACATAAGAATGATCAGAAACAATTTGCCTTTAGCTGTCAGGACCAGGAATACACCATCACTCTCCTACCTCAGGGCTATATTAACTCTCCAGCCTTGTTTCAATTTTAGTTCACAGGGATCTTGATTGCCTTTCCCTCCCACAAGATACTACACTGGCCCATTACATTGACGATATTATGCTGATTAGGCCAAGTGAGCAGGAGGTAGCAACCACTCTGGATTTGTGAGTCAGATAATGAGAAATAAATCCAATTAAAATTCAAGGCCCTTTGACCTCAGTGAAATTTCTAGGAGTCCAGTGGTATGGGGCATGCAGAGATATTCCTTCTAAGGTAAAAGATATGTTCTTGCACCTGGCTTCTCCTAAAACCAAAAAAAGAGGCACAATACCTAGGGGGCCTATCTGGATTTTGGAGGCAATATATTCCTCACTTAGGTGTTTTACTCCAGCCCATTTATAGAGTGACTCAGAAAGGTGCTAGTTTTGAGGGGGGCCCAGAATAGGAAAAGGGTTTGCAATAAGTCCGGTCTGCTCTGCAGGCTGCTCTGCCACTTGGGCTGTATGATCCAATTGTTATAGCACCAATTAGGTGGCAGCAGTTTGCAGGTCTGGGGCAAGGTTCTTCAGAGGGCTGTATATACTCTGAATCAGTGCTCATTATATAATCCAATGTCTCCCATAGCCAGAATTCACAGCTCCAAGAATCAAGGGGTGAAAGTGGGATTGGTACCACTCCATTACTCCTAGTGATCTGCTAGAAAAGTTTTTGCTTCCTGTTCCTGCAACTTTGTGCTCTGCTGGCTTAGATGTCTTAGTTCCAGAGAGGGGAAGGCTTATACCAGGAAGTACAATGGTGACAGCATTAAATTGGAAACTAAGACTTCCCCCTGGTCATTTTTGGTCTTCTCGTGCCTCTGAAGGAACAAGCTAAAAAGAGTTACAATGTTGGCAGGGGTGATCAATCCAGACTATCAAGGGAAAATAGGACTACTGCTCCACAATTGAGGAAAGGAGGACTATACTTGGAGTGTAAAATATCCCTTGGAGTGCCTTCTAGTATTACCATGCCCTGTTATTAAAGTTAATGGGAAACTACAACAAACCAGTACAGAACCTTGAGGAATGAGGGTATGGGTCGCCCCACCAAGGAAAGAACCAAGACCTGCTGAAGTGATTGTTGAAGGCCAAGAAAACACAGAATGGGTAGTAGAGGAAGGTAGTTCTAAACACCAGCTACAACCTTGTGACCGGCTATGGAAACAAGGATTGTAATTTTAATAGCTCTCTCTTAATATGATTGTAATGTGATATAATGTTGATAGATTTTTTTAAGTATTATCAAACCTGTGTTATATGAGGGGCCTGGGCTTCATTACAGAGGTTTCTTATGTTATACAATACAACTAAATTTTAAACCATGTACACAAATAGAAACTAAAGGAGTTTTAAAACTTGAGAAGATGGGCTGGGGATTTAGCTCAGCAAACACAAGGTCCTGAGTTTGATCCTCATACAAAAAAAAAAACTTGAGAAGTCATATTTTTAATGTGGATATATTATATTGGCATATTGCACTTTGTAAAAAATTTATTAAGTTTTTACTTGGTATGTTTTTTCTTTTTGTTTGCTTTTTGGTGTTTTAATCATTGTTTATAATTAAATGAATTTTAAGATTTTGGAATAAAGTGAGAAAGACAAAAGGAAGTTGTTGTGAAGCATGTACATGTATAGTTTTTAGTCATCTATTGTAATCAGGTTATTTAGTCCAGGCACTGTGGCATTAATTTTGAGAACCCTTTGGATATTTCTGGTGTAAAAATGAGTGCAATAAGAATTGTATACATGTAATTATTATATTAATATAAATTAATGTAAGATAATATAAAATTAATATATATTAATGTATTGTAAATAGATCAAGATACGTTAATTCTTTACAAATCTGCTGCTGGAGACTATGGCTTAAGGAAATGTGTCTGGTTGTCCAAGTGACAAGAGGTGGATTGTGGTGGTTAATTGACTAAATGTCAACTTGATTGGCGAATGCCCAAGTGAATTGAGTTGGCATGGTTCTGGACATGGAAGACCCACTTAAAGTGGCTTGTTGTCAGAACAGTACAAAAGGAGAATGAGCGGAAAAGATTTCAGCTGATCTCCCTTAGAAGAGCTTCAATCTGGCTGCTTTTCTTGGGAGAAGATTTGGCTGTTCCCTTCGGCTGGGCACTGGTCTTCACTTTTGCCAAGGTGAGGTTCTCCTGGCTGCTGTTCTCTTGGGAGGAGCTCTGATCTTTGCCTTTGCCTTGAGCATCCTCTCCTGGTTTTTGCATCTATGTTCATTAAAGAGAATGGCCTGTAGGTCTCTTGTTTGGTTGATCTTTTTCTGAATTTGGAATCAGGGTGATGTTTGCTTCCCGAAATGACTTGGGAGTGCTGCTTTCCTTTCGATTTCTATGAAGAGCATGGAGAGTACTGGTGTTAGATCTTCTCTAAAGTTCCTGTAGAATTTGGCAGTAAACCCATCAAGAACTGGGCTTTTCTTAATTGGTAGGGTTTTCTTTTTATTCCTTCTTTATTTAACTAACTGATATTGGCTTATTTGGAATGTTTATATCTTTCTGGTTCAGCTTTGGTAGTTCACATGTATCTAGGAATTTATTCATTTCTTCTAAATTTTTCATTTTATTACAGTACATGTTTTCAAAGTAGTTACTGATAATCTCAAGGATTTCATCAGAAACCTTTGTGCTTTCAATTTTACATCTAGTTGCATGAATTTGGGTTTTCTCTTTCCTTATTTTGTCAATAATGGCTAAGGGTTTGTCTATTTTGTTTAATTTTTCAAAGTCCAACTCTTCGATTCATTGATTCATTGTATTGATTTTTTTTAGTCCCCATTTTATTAATTTCTTCTCTGATTTTTATAATTTCCTTTCTCATATTAGCTTTGAGTTTGAATTATTCTTGTTTTTCTAGAACCTTGAGTTACATTATTAGGTTATTTATTTCAGCTCTTTCTCTTTTTCTAATGTGGGAATTCACTCCTCTAAACTTCCCTCTTAGGACACCTTTCACTGTGTCCCATAGGTTCCGGTATGTAATACTAGCATTATCATTTGATTGTAGAAACTGCCTAATTTTTTCTTTAATTTCATCTGTGACCCATGGATTATTCAAGAGTTATTATTTAATTTCCATATATTTGCATAGTTTCTGTGGTGTCTTTTGCATTGATTTCTAGTTTCAGTGTACCAGAGTCCAATGGTATACACGGGATAATTTCAATTCTTTTGAATTTATTTAAGCATGATTCTTTGGCTATGTGGTAGTCCGTGTGTTCAAAGGTTTGGTTCAACTCTGACATGTTTTTGTTGATTGTTTTCTCTAGTTTTTCTGTCCATTTGTGACAGTGTGGAATTGATTCCATCCCCCACTGCAATTGTATCAGTGTTTATGTAATTTTTCATATCTATTAGTGTCCATGAAATTGGGCACTTTGTTATTTGGTGCATGCATGTTTATAACTCTCCCTATTGAATTGTTCCCTTAAACAATATGTAGCAACATTCTTTGTCTCTTCTGTTCAGTCTGAAATTAGGATAGCAACTCCTGCTTTTTCCAGGTTCCTGTTGTAAGGAATATTGTTTTCCATCCTTTGATTTTTAGTCTGTGAGTCTCTTTTTTAATTAAATCTGTTTCTTTTGTATTATATATTGTTGAATTTTCTTTCTTAATCCATTCTGCCAATCTGTGTCTTTTGATTCATCAATTGAGACCACTCATATTGAGAATTATTACCGAACGTTATTGATTCATTCCTGTCATTACATTATTTTCCTGCTGCTGATTTACTCTTTTTTGTCCCCATTTTTAGCTGCTCACCCCACCAGGTGTATTTATTCTTTTTGACTTATTGTCATTGTTGGTTTCATTGTCTCTTTCTAGGATATCCTTGATAAGTTCTCATAATGTTGACTTGATGGTTGTGAATTTCTTGAGGTGATACTTAACTTGGAAATGCCTTATTTCTCCATTAATTTTAAAGGACTGTTTTACAGGATATATAAGTAAGGGTTGGAAGTTGCTATCTTTTAGAGTTTCAAACACTTCAAGCCCTCTTGGCCTTTAAGGTCTGTGTAAAGAAGTCTGTTGTAGCTGTAGAATTTAGTCCAATACTTTTTCTCCAACTACTGACAGGATCATATGGATTTTTCCTTTCCTCTGTTAAAATGATGACTTTTGGAGGTGGATCTTCCAATGCTGAACCAACACTGCCATCCCTAGAATAAAACCACTTTCTACATACTGCCAGATCTGACTTCTAATAGTTTAGTTTGTTAAACAAATTTCTGTCTATGTTCATACTTTTTTCTTCTATTATCTTTATCCAGTTTTAGTATTAGCACAATGTTGATTTCCTAAAATGAGGGGAGAAGTGTTCCTTCTTTTTTCTGCTTTAAATGTTGATATAATTTATTAGTTAAAATGTATATGAGCCTGTTGTTGTCATATAGGTAGGTTTTCAAGCTAGGAATATACTTTCTTTAATAGGTGCTATTCAAATTTTATATTTCCTCCAGAGTTAGTTTCATTAATTTGTCTTCCAAGGTACTTCTTAGAAGTTGTCAAATTTATTTCAAAAAATTTTATTGTAATATGCTTTCTATTTCCTTTTAAATTCTGTAAAATCTGTGGTAATGTCTTCTAGATCTTGGTATTGTAATTTTTAAAATGTATAATTGATATTGTGTAACAGGAAGAAAAGGTCTAAAGGAGTAAGGGAAGTGGGAGGGATAGGGGAAAGGAAAGAAGGGAAAAGAAAAAATATGGGAAAAGGAAAAAATGGAAACTAAGTCTTTGCAAATAGGGAAGGGTGGAGGGGGTGAAGGGAGGGCAGGGGAATGGGGAATAAAATAAGAACCACGATACTCATGTAAAGGTACAAGATCCCAATGATGAATGTAACCGTATTTTACACCTAAAATGTACCAGTAAACTTAATGGGAAAAAAAGAAGTCTGTTGTGATTCTAATCGGTTTACCTTTGTATGTGATTCATTGCCTTTCTCTGTGATGGATTTCCGGAACTTTGAGTACAATGTGGCTCGAAGACATGCTCTTTTGGTGATAGCTATTTGGTGTTCTGTATGCCTCAGTTATTTGTATGTTTATTTCCCTAAATTTAGGAAGCTTTATGCCATTATTTCTCTAACCAGAATTTTCATGCCATTCATGATGTCTTCTGATTTTTTTACTTATTCCAATTATTCTTAGATTAGTCTACTTTGCATCATTTAGCAGTTGTTGGAGCCATTTTTCCTATTCTCTTGTTATGTTTAAGGTGTTTTGAGTAGCTGATTTTTGAAGGTGTCACTTCTTCTAACTTCATTCAAATTGTTCATATTTATGGAACAAAACCTGCTTAAATTTCTGTCCAACTGGATTCTCTTGACCTAAAGAGAAAGGTGTTTTCACTGAAAAGTTTGGGAATTTTCTAGTTGCCTAAGTTAGTTTCTGCTTTCTGTCTTCTTTCAATTCTTTCTTCTATTTCTTATTAATCTGTTTCCTTGAAAAACTTGGATTCATAGCAGTGAAGAGGGAATATAACCTCCCCTCACTTGCATTTTGCAAACTATCTCCTGGGCTGTGAGTGGTAAGTGTGATGGCAGATCTTCACGTGGAAGTTCAAAGCAGTTGTAGGGAATTAAAGCTCAATGGAACAAAATCACCATTCCATCTGTCAGACACTCTTTGATATTCCCTACTGTGTATCATACTCATAAATTCCAGGTGGCTCCCAAATTTGCCCTAAGACCCACATTGGCCTTTTAACTTCTAATGGCATTGTGACAATCACTAGGGTTTCCTGACTTCATGCTTCTGTCAAACTGACTCTTCTCATGAATGTATGTTCATGCATATGACAGTACAGCAGACACTCTGATAAGTACTCCAGATGACATATCAGAGAGACATTTAAAAGAACTACTAAAGGAAAAGGTATTATATACATAAGAAGAGATCACTCCCTTGATCCCCAGTACAGAAGTTCTGTACAAAGCCAACTAAACCATGAATGCATTCTAACATTTAAAATTCAAAACTGAATCCTATGCAAAATTGTAAAAATGGGAAAATGTTATGGGAAAAATTGATTGGGCCTGTTTTCATAGACAATAGCAGATGTGTGAGCCAGATTATACAGCATAGGGATAGAACCCACACAGCACACATGCTCCTCTATTTTTTATAAATTAGATTCTTCACTATTCACTAATAAAACTCTCATTTGTTGATTTTTGAAGTAACACTGTGCAAGAGGCTTTTAAAAATATTAGCAGGCCAATTTGCTATCTTCTTACTGCATTTGAATAATTAAAAGACTTTCAGTGAATTTTTATTAAGTCACCCCACCACCACAGAAATGAAGGCTGTAATCTGAGAACTTATGCTCCATGGAGGATGAATTTGTTTCTTCACCCATTATGCATTGTACTAACCAAATCCTGCACATGTTCCAGAAGAGATGGGATTGTCCTACATTTCAGCCCCAATTTCCAAAAGACAAATGTTCATGGCTCTAGAGAAGCAAAACAATCTTATAAAGCTGTATAGTTGAATAGGGAGTCATGAGAATGGAGCCAACCACACAACCATAACGTATGATGTATAATGCAATGCATTATAAACAGAATAAACAGGCAAGTTCTCTGAGTCTCACCTAAGCAAAGCTGTAAATGATAAAGTGAAATAGAATCTTGGAGAACTGATTTCAGGGTTATAAATAATTTTAAAGAATTCTGTGACAATTTTAAACATGAAGGAAAAATAAAGGGACAGATGGGACACAAGAAATACATTGAATATTGAATAAGAGATTCAAAGTTTTTAAATATGATTGCTACTTACACTGTCATAAGTTTTACACACTTCTCTGATTAAAAACACTTTTTAATTAGAGGCACTCAGAAAATTGCCACAATAATATTTAATTCTGCTTTGTTGCAAATTTTGAAGCTCTTGTAAAAAGTTTTTATATACTTGCAAGATATTTTAAAATCTTTCTCATTCCTTCTAGTTTAAAACAAAGAAATAAAAATTCATGATATTTTTAAAAATTCAAATGTCAAGCATTATGAGTGATAAAAATTTTGCTTTGTGAACATTTAAAATTATAATATATATTATAAAATATATATATGAAAAATTTAAAAGAAATTATCTGTAATGGTATTTTAACAATGACTATTAAACAAGATTTGATTACTAAGGAAGACTAGGTATGAGAATGATAATGCTTAAAAATCTACAAGTTCTTGAAGAAAAAGGAAACAATAGAGCAACAGCTTAAGTCAGGGTATGCACGTCAGCCTAAGGCTGCCTCTCTTGAATCAGGAACCAGAAATATGTGTACAAAACATATTGGAGGGTTGGAGGGACCGGGGATGTAGCTCAGTGGCGCCATGCCTGCCTGGCAAGCACAAGGTCCTGAGTTTGATCCCTGGTACATATATATATATATATATATATATATATATATATATATATATATGTGTGTGTATATATATATATACATATATATATATTAAAAGCAGAGAACATAGAGTCTCAGATGGTTGACTGGTTTGTTGCTTGGTTGGTTGGTTGAATTTTACTATTCACATAGGCATACTCCTACTACATAATCAGCCTCAACAACAAACCATCCTTAAATCTGAGACTAGCGCAAATCATCAGTCTCACTGTTATTAATAAACAGTGCTGATAAACTGATAAAATCACCCCCAAATCTTCATAGTCCATGTTTACAAAGTAACAGGCTTCATCAATATGCTTCATGCCTGGATCAGCAGTCAAGTGTAGGACACCTAGGGCCAGTTCCAGACCTACTGAGTTGAACCCTCACAGCTCAGTTTGTTTGGAAAAAAGCTCAATGGTGTTGACATGGGAGTAGCTTAGGTCTTTGCATGCTCGGTGTTTTACTGCTTAGAGTTTTACTATTCGAAGGAAATATCTTCTTTTAAAATACTGTTGGCATGTGCATTAGCAGATACCATCCACTCGTGTGGAATTGAAAATTAACTGTTGTGAATAAAATTTACCCACAACTGCTAGTAAAAGAAATGGAGCAGTGTAAGGCAAGACTCCTCTGTACTCAGTGACCTAAAGAATAATTAAAAACAAGAAAGGAAAACCAAATCCCATTTGATCAACATTTAACATTAGTCTTTCTCTTCTAGAAAAATCATTCTGGCATGTGAGTGGAGCGTGAAAGCACTTTAGAGCAGATCATTTAACCCAGAATGAGATAAGGATTCTTTAAAAACTGTATCATTCTCTCCATACACTGAGCTGCAGAACACAAAAACAATTCAGGCTCATTCAAAGCTCTAGTACTTCTGTCCTGCAATTCTTTCTTCACCATAATCTGAAGCTCAGATTTAAAAGTCTGAATCCAGTTATTCGTATTACTACTTCACCAAAAGAGAGAATTATATATCTCATTCTCAATGCCAGGGGAAATAGAAAGGTCAGAAAGAAGATAAGGCCAGTGGAAATAATAATGAAATAATACATAAGAGCTACCTTAATTCTCACATGATGAATTCTATGCATAGTTTACAGCTAAAAGTTGGAGCTGAAAAATGATTGTGGATCTGGAGAAACATCAGAGATTGGATTTTTAGTTAATTAGCAGGCATTCATTGAATGCATAATAAATGCCCAGCATTGTCTTAGTTCTTGCACTGAGTCTTGAAACAAGCAATGTCACCTAAGAACTTCAATTTGTACTGTGCTTCTTCTCCACTTCAAACATCAGATGCATTTGTGTCACTGTTAAAACACTGGATTAAATTTACATCTCATTTTGAGTGAAATGCTGGTTCAACTCACAGAATATTTTGATAGTCCATTGTAGTCATTTCAGAAAAGTTTGAACTTGGTTTATGATTTATCTCTAAGTTTGTTTACTTTTTTGATTACTATGATTTGCAGCTGAGTAAAACAATAATGGCAGGTTAAGTTCTAGCTCTCTTTTTACTTGAAGGTACACAGCCTGGATCAAAGTTCTTCTTAATCACTATAGCATTTAAATAACCAAGATGTTAGAGTCACAACTTTTTTGCAACATTCACCTAGAAACATCATATTATTAAAAGTAAATTAGCCTATTAGAATGTCTACAAATATCTTAAAATGAAGATAAAATTCTAAAACTAGCCTTATTAATGAAAGAAGAAATTTCTCACATAAATTGCAGAGTTGGGGAAACCATTAAATATCCTGAAAAATCGTGAAATCTTTTCTTCAGTGATAACAATCACTCCCAGATAGCACACATTCCTTCTTAGTGATAGCTTTTACTTCACCTCATTTCCCACTACAGTAAGTATATCACAATGCTAGCAAGAGTGACATTGCTAGAGATGTTACATCCACTCCTCTTGTATAAGTAAATCAACTGCAAACTTTAATATATCAACAATTAATAGTAACAGGCTATTTGAAACACATTCTGCATCTTGTCAAAAAGGTATCAAGACACCATGGGTGACAAATGTAAAAGACACAGTATTATCACAGGGCTGAGCATGCCTTTGACTTAAGTATAAGAATACCTTGGTGAGGCATTTGGAGGCATAGTTTGATGTTATTTTTAAAGTAGAGTGCCAAAGGGCATGAACCAGTAGAATAAAAGAAAGTAATAATGTTAAGAGAAAGGGGGGGAAAGCAAAGTTTTGAAAAGATGGAAATAAATAGGATTATCCTGAGCACAAAGGAAGTGTTGTGCTTGATTTTGGTAGAAGCATGAACCCCAAGTTACAGCAAAGTACAAATAAAGCAAGTGATTAGATAGCATTAATGACTGGAACATTAAAAAATCTGATCTGATTATTTCATTTTTTTTGCTGAGGAACCAAAGGGAAATATATCCAAATAAAATAAGAAAGGAAAGAATTAGAAAGCAGATATACAAGGGAAGTGTAGAAGACTTAATAAGTATCAATGAATAACATTTGAGATCATAAATATTAAATGAGGCCAACCATCACAGTTTGTGTTTTTCTTAAGCCATCTTTATATTTGAGTGCAAGAATTAGTTGAATGCATATTGAATTCAGCCAGGGTTGGTTTATTTGCAAAGTATATAAATAGAAAGAAAGAGGTTCAAGGAAGTTAATGGTTATTGCATGGGACTGACTATAACCATGTGCTGTGGAATCTGAGGCAGAAGCGTAGGTATGATGGCTTCCTATGTAAAAATAGAAGATTGTTCAGTTCTGCCTAGGTAAGCATGAAAAGGTGCCTCACTGTCAACCCCTACCTTCACACAATGTGCTCAAGTCCTCTGCTTCATTCAAAGAAACTTATCCATCAGTTAATAGGTTATTGGGTGGCGTGACTGATGAAAGCTAGATAAGGAATCCTTTTTATTCTTTTCCCTGCTTTCTATAGTGAAGGTTGTTGTAATTATGTTCTTTCCTTCCACTTCTTTCCAGTCTGAATTCTCTTCTGCCTACATATCTCTGGCCCCGGTGTTTAAAAGGAGGAGGAAGAGGGAGAAGAAAAGGAGGAGGGTGGGGAGAGGAGACAGAGCCCTGTCCTCAGGGAACACATATTAAAAACTTTCTGATTCTCTTTTTCTTCCTTCTTTTCCTTTCTTCCTCCTTTCCCTCCACTTCTAGGCTGCCCTTGCCTTCCTGTGAATTCAGTAGTAAAAACGACTGGATGAGACAGAGAAGGTCCACATCTGTGGTAGAAAGGGGAGGGAGGGATTGGTCATGATGGCCAGAGGAGGGTGGCAAAGCCTCAGCAGAGTAAGGAGAACACTCACATGTGGGTTATGGGTGCAAATTTTCTGAAAAAATTACATTTCTAGCAGATTGAACTTTAAATTATGTATGAGACAGATTAAACAATTTAGATGTATGGCCATAGATATGTCATCAAGAGCAATGTTCTCCCTTCCAAAATTAATCATTGACCAGATGTTTAGGTAGGGGTTTCTATAAACAGTACATATCAATGAGGACATATATGCTTCACACTTGATCTTAGCCAAAAGGCCAAGAAGTGATGCGGAAGTGTATGCTTTAAATGTAATAGGAAACAAAGCAACTTTTAAAAGAAAGCAGTCCTTTCTCCATGGCCTGCTTCAATAGACTATTGAAGATTCCAACTTTCAACACTGTCTCTCTGAAAACATCAAAGCGACTTCAATCCATAACACGTAACAGCGCATTTGAAGTCCCTTTTATCTTCTCCGCATCTCTTATCATTGCCATAGCTGATCCAGAGCCTTCACACTCTCAAGCCTCACCCTACACCTGAGCCCTTCTAGATGCCCAAGCTAGACTGAATTTAATTTGGTTTTGAACTCTTCTCCCCTTTCCTAGGGAAAGCAGGGTGGAGCTACATCTATTCTCCCAATTCTGATGTGAAAACTCTGCCAAAACCACTGGTGATTCTCACATGAAGGAGGAAACAGAAAAGTGAGCTCCCAAATACGAAAAATCTCCTATTTTTCCTTCCTGGAGTAAAGAGGTGGGTATGAGTAGATTAGGAACATCTGTACTTTAATAAATATTGTTGCCCTGACTGTTTTCCTTTTGACCGCATTAGAGAATCCTCTTCCTCAGAAAGGTGGAGCTGGGTTGTCTAGCCTTCTTAGCTACCAAAATTTAAAAAGCCTCAGAACCCTCTTTTAGACAGTTGTAAAAGTTCTAAACAGCTTAACTACGCTTAAGTGTTCTTTGACAGATTGAACTATTCTTGCACTTGATGACCAAGGGGAAAGGCCCATTGCAGTTCATAACCACCCAGGTACTTACTTCTATTGTATTTGCTCCCACCCCCAAGTCAGCCATGTTTTAAGCCTCATCAGAGACTCCTTTCAGTCCTGCTACAGCCAGAAACAATCAGAACCATCTTTCTTAAAGCTTAGGATTTGTTTAAATGTCACTAGACATTGTCTTCTGGAGAATTTTAAGTGCTGACCAAGGTGTCTTTGGAAATGGAAGCCCAACAAGCATGGCTAAGGCTAGGTCTTGCTTCTGAAAGTAAGCATCTAGGACCCAACATGAATGAGCTTTCTCCTGTCTTTTCACTAGGGAACCCCAGTGAAGCCACCAGCCATAGTGATGTTCTGTCAACTCCAAGACACCATTTGGTCAGTCCTGGGCAAGTGGGTCTTTATATAAGAGACAATATCTCTTAAATCCTTTCTTCCAGAAAAGGAAACTTGCATGATTGTTTTCATCTTCCAGGGTCTTTAAGAGGTGAACTTAAAACAAAATCAAACAAATAAACAAAGAAGTCCATATAGCTCACTATAAAACTGAACTATCATAATAATTGCTGACCCTAACCACCTGCTATATGACTTGACATTACTTTAAGAGTATTGCCCATTTTAATTTTATTTAATCAAAACTCCATGAACTAGAAACTACCATTGTCCATCCTAGATGACAAAGCATCTGAAGTCTAAGAGGCTGAGTACTGTCCAAGATATCTGGCACTATGTTTCAAACCCAAATGCTTAGTGGCTACAGCATACTACTTTTCCTTTTTTGTATGTGAGCAGAGCAGAGGTCTGAAAGTATAATCTTATACTCTCAGCCAAAATTAGTCACAGTGGGGTAAATGTGAAAGGAAAGAGGGAGCTAAAATCACAGTGAAATACACGAAGGGATCCTGAAGAGCATGACAGAGAACAACTTTGAAGAAGATGATGCTGAGCCTAGCTAACAGTCAGCCAGAGATCAGTAACTCCTGCCAGGACACCCCATCCAGTAATGGGAATGTAGCCCTCCAGGCACAATGAAAGGTTCCCAAACATTGAAAAGTTTCATGGAAGTCTTCTACCTCCTCAAAGAGATGCTAGAGAATTCTAGGGCTGCTATGGCCCTGCACTTTCCTAATGAAATGTACTTGAGGCAAGAGGCAAATAGCTCGGGTCAAGGTAGCCAATTAATAGAATAGGAGTGTTCTGAGACTATACACTGTGGAGTTATGGTATGCTGGAGGACTGTGTACAGGTAAAGGGCAGTGTGGGAGAGCAGGAAAGCATCTATCCTCAGATGTGTCAGCAGCAAATCTTTTTTTACTAAAAGAAGTCCCCATTCAAGAGGAAACATAGCTGAAAAATATCAAATTGCCCTCTGATTCCAGTAAAATAGCTTGCCAGGAACATAATTTTCTAAAATTGCATCCATTTTTATGACTAAGTGGGGCACTTGGCAGCAGCTCTAAATGATTCCCAAGACTAAGCATAGCAGCTGGTTCCCTCTGTGCAAAGGCATCTTCCTTTGATGCAGTCACTACCACATTCATAACACTTCATGACACCCCTCCAGCACCCTCACCCCACATCCACAGAACCCCGAAGGCCCAACTGAAGCTAATATCTCTTTTCTGGAAATGTTACTGATCTAGCCCAATGGCCCAGAGTCCCCAAGTCCCATTGCAGTTAGATTGACAGTCCCTTCTCTTCTCAATCAACAAGCAACATCTTTGTCTGAACAGTTTGCCTTTCACCAGCCTCAAATGAATTAAATATTTCTAAGTTTAGGAAAGAACAAGACTCGGTCCTTTAGTATAAAATTTACTTTAGGTTATTTTGTTTCTGTTTATAGATAATACTTCCATGTCTGAGATCATTATTAAGCTACAGACAGTTGGCTCCAAACTTACCATCTATGCTCAGCTTCGTGTTGCTGGGAGAGGAACTCTGCAAATCATATCATATCTCTGCCAGCTGAGAATCTCAGATGCTACTAGTATGGGATCCTAGAGGCAGAGCAGAGGCTGGAGGACAGAGTTTGCTCACTGTTCTGTTAGCGATCATCCAGCAGTAGCAGTTGGCTTTGGTAATAGTTGATTCCAGTTGCCATTTCTCATATTCTAAGAACCATTAATCACTTTCTATCATCATGGAGATACCAAGACCATATCTATAGGGCATCCTTTCTAGACTTCTCAGCTCAAAGAATCTTGCCTTCTTCTTTTGCTTCCCAAACCATTCGGGACAGAGTTGCCTCCTCCTATTACTATCTCTGTATCACCTCAAATATCTGTTTATTTCTATCTTTATATTAAAGTATCTGCATTAAAATCATATGTCCATTTTCCTCAACAGATCCTGACTGATACAACATGTGAGTTAATTCTGGCCTATTTGACAGCACATATAAAGATAAAGAAACAGTGGTGCTTTAATTGTAGCTTTAGTCTTTCAACAAATACTCTCTCCCCCTTGTTGATAATTGCAGAAAACATACAGATGAAGTGACTTGTTCTTCTCCTTATTGTTCTCTGTGAAGGGTGAATGTTTTAGAGTCAAAGTTTTAATGCTAAAGGTTTTAGTGATCAAAGTTATTTGTTTTACAAAGTCAAGCAATTTAATCTTCAGCAATAAAACAGAACTGTGAAAACTTTCAAAGTTCCTGTATTGTTTTTCTTTGGCTACAGTAACACACTACAACAGTCTTGGTAGTTTAAAACAACAGAGGTGCTGTGTCTCAGCTGGAGGCCAGTGATCTGAAGTCCATGTGTTAGCCAACCAACCTGCCACTGCAGGCTGTACAGGAGAATCATCTTTTTCCTCTTCCAGCTTCTGATGTCTGCCAATTCTTAACTTATGACCACATCAGTGCAACCTCAGTCTTTATAGTCCTTTCACTTCCTTTTTTCAAATGTCTTCCCCTTGGTGTCTCTTTCTTAAGGTCTCTCTGTCTTTCTGAGGACACTTGTGACTGTAGTCAGAGAAGACTCAGTCCAAAGTAAGCTGCTTCCCTCCAGATACATTGTTATAATCCAAGTAATAATCACAGGTTCCAAGGATAAGATCATAGATTTATCTTTTGGAGGAGGATCACCATTTAACCCAGGATAGTCCACCCTCAGTGACATTTTCATTACCTTTATTTTCTTCCTGTTGAAATTGAAATATCTGTCCTTGTTATATTAAATCTGTCCCATCTTTGTATTTTGAAAAAAAACCACTTGTTTTCTAGTTTCACAAGTCTACATATGGAGAAAAATGTTGTCCCAAGATAAATCATACGCAGATGGTATAGATGATTTACATTACGAGATTTGGGACTTTTGAGCAGTAATGTGTTAATGAGAATTTTGAATATAGAGTTGATACTCTAGTAGGTTGAGATTTTGGAAGATTTGTTTTTATGTTGGGTGAACATGATTTGGGATGGGAAGGGTAGAATGCCATGGAGGAAATGGTGTCATTCAAAAAGATAAGTCTACCTCCTGATCACCAGAACCTGTGGATATTACCAAAAGATGTCATTAAATATCTTGAGAGGAAGAGACTCCTAGATTAGTCAGATGGGCCCTAAATGCAATCACATATATGGTGTATTACAGAAAAAAGGAACAGGCATGATGAGACAGACACTTAGAGGAGAAGCTACACAAAAAGGAAGAAGTAATGTGATCATGGAAGCAGAGACTGGACTGACATGAAGAAGGGAACCAGAAGAGCCAACAGCTACCAAAGGCTCTAAAAGAAACAAACACATTTTGTCCTGGAGCCCTAAGAGGCTGGACCAACAACTTGCCGTCAAACTCTTAGTCTCTGGTACTATGAAAGAACACAATTGTGTTGGGGGTTTTTTTAATTGTTTATTTGGTGATTATTTTATTTTACTACGGTAAGAATACAAATGTGAGATCTACCCTCCTAATTTTTAATGTATAATGCATCATTGTTGAATATAGGTGCAATAGTGTGGAGCACATACATGGAGTTTGGCATCCTACTTGACTAAAACTTTAGGCCTGGTAATAATAGGGATTATTAACTCCTTATTTCTATTTTCCTCCAGTACCTGGTAAATACTGTTTCACTCTTGCATAAATATGACTACTCTAAATACTTCATATATTGGAATCATATATTATTTGTCTTTCTGTGACTCCCTTATTTTACATATTATAATGGGCTTGAAGTTTATCTTTATCACACACTGCAGAATTTTCTTTTTAAAAATTGAATAGAACTCCATAAGACATATATACCTCATATCCTTTTTCTAATCATCAATCAGTGAATATTTAGTTTGGTTCCACATCTTGGATATTGTGGGTAGTGCTGCAGTGAGTATATGAGTGTTGATACTTTCTTCAGATCCTTATTTTGATTCTTTGCCTAAATACCCAGAAATCAGATTTCTATGGTAATTCTGTATTTAAAATTCTATTTTTTTGACAAATCTCATTTTTTCCATAGTGGCTGTACTGTCTTGAATTCCCACCAACAAAGTGCAAGAGTTAAATTTCTCCACATTATGGCCAACATGGGTTACCTTTTGTCTTTTTGATAAACATCTGAGCATGTGAGAGGTGATATCTGATTGTAAGTTTGTATTTTCTGATGATTATGGTTCATAGTATCTCCTCATACTCCTATTGGCCATTTATATATCTTCTTTGGAGAAATGTTATTCAAGTCCTCAGCACAATTTTAAGTTATGTTTGTAGGTTTCTTGATGCTAAGTTTTGTGAGTTCTTTATATATTTTGAAGAGTAAACCCTCATCAGACAGCTTTCAGTATTTCCTCCCATTGCGTAGGTTTCCTTCTCATTCTGTGGAATGCTTCATTTGCTGTTCAGAAGCTTTTTAGTTTGATAAAGTCCCACTAGTTTATTTTTAGTTCTGTTGTCTGTGCTTTTCATGTCATATTCATAAAATCATTGCCAGGACTAATAACATGAAGTTTTTTTCCCCTATTTCTCATTTGGAAGTTTGAGTTTCAGGTCTTACATTTAAGTCATTGATGCTTTTTTGGATTTTGTGTCTGATGCAAAATAAGGGCTCATTTTCATTCTCTTGCATGTGGCTATTCAATTTTCCTGACATTCATACTTTTGTTTTTCCTTTTGCTTTGAAGACAGAGTCTTGCAGTTACCCCAACTGGCCCCAACCTCTTGAGCTTATGGGATTCTCCTGCTCAGCTTCCTGAGTAGCTGAGACTGCAGATGTACGTCACCATGCCCAGTTGAGCCAGTGCCATTTGTTGAAGAGACTATCCTTTCCCTATTATATACTTTTTTTTGAAATTTTTTTAATTTTTATTTTTATTTTATTAGTACATGCTTGCAGTACAAGAAGTTTAAAATTCATCTTGGGGAATGAATACATGTGCATAACACAGCTTGTTTCTTTTTTTAATCCCCTTCCTTTTCCCACCCACCTCCTTCTTTCTATCTCTAAAATCCCCTCACCCCATTTTCATTCTTGCTATTATTATTCCTAACTGGTGTGTGTGACACATAATGTCTACATTCACTGTGGGTGTTTGGCACCTGTACATGGCATATCTTAAATCTTCTTACTTCCCTTTCCCTTCCCCTTCTTCCTCACCCTCCATCTCCTGGACCCCTTCTCATTTGCGAGAGATCTATCCCCTTGTTCTATCCATCCTTTATGTTTTTATTGGTTTGTACTTTGTCTTACTCAAATAAGAGATATCATATGGCATTTAAGCTTGTATGTCTGATTTATTTTTCTCAACATTATATATTCCAAGTGCATCCATTCTCTTACAAATGCCTCAGATTTTTCCTTCTTTATAGCCAAGAAGTATTCTATTATGTATAAATACATTTTCTTTGTCCCATTTGGCTGTTGACAGATTTACAGACTGCTTCCAAGATTTAACTATTGTGAATTGTGCTGCTGTACACATGGGTATGTGCATGTATCACTGCAATATAAGGTCTTTAGCTCTTTTGGGAGGATACCTAGAAGAGGAATAATGCAATCAAATGGAATTTCTTTTTTTTTTTTGGTACCAGGGATCAAACTGAGAACCTTGCACTTGCAAGGCAGGTGGCAGCACCACTGAGCTAAATCCCGGGCCCTGGAATTTCTAATTTTAGTTCTTTGAGAAGTCTCCATACTTATGTCCATAATGGTTGTACTGGCTTATATTTCACTAACATTCCTCCCACTGAGGACTGCTATCTAGAACATACAATTAACACAAAAATGGACCAAATGAAATAAAATACTCAATCAAGAAATTGGCAAGTGAAATGAACAGACACTTCTCAGAAGAAGTGCAAATGGCCAGCAAACATATGAAAAACTGTTGAACATCTCTGGTAATTAGAAAAATGAAAAGTAAAATAATGCTAAGATTTCATCTTACACCAGAAAGAATGGCAATCATCAAGTCAAAGAAAATAAATGCTTTTGTGCCTGTGATGAAAAAGGAACCTAGTGTGTCCCTTGATACCCTTGTTGAAGACCACTTGACTTTATATGTGCAGATTTACTTTAGGGGTCTCTATTCTTTTCCTTTAGTTTATATATCTCTCCTCACATCAGAGCATCCTGTTTTGATACTATAGATTTGTAACATAATTTGAAGTCAAGAATTTGGCTGTAAATCTGTAAGGTCCCGGGCTTTTCTAAGCTGGTAGTTTTTTTTTTAATTATTATTACTGCTTCAATTTTACTGCCTGTTATCAGACTGTTAAAAATGTTTAATTCTTCTTGTTTAGTTTTGGTAATTCATATATATCTAGGAATCTCTCCATTTCTTCTGAGTTCTCCAATTATTAGGCATATATGTTTGTAAAGTAGTTGCTAATAATTTTATGGATTTCAACAGTGTCTGTTGTGATTTCATCTTTTTTATTTCTAATTGCATTGTTTTGTATCTTTTCTTTGTTTTTGGTAAGATTGGGTAAGACTTTGTCTATTTTATTTATTCTTTCAAAGAACCAGCTCTTCCATTCATTGATTTTTTTGTATTAATTTTTTTCTCCATTTAATTAATTTCTGCTCTGATCTTTATAATTTCCTTCTTTGGACAAGCTCTGGATTTGGTTTGTGCTTGTTTTTCTAAGACCTTGAGATGCATCATTGGCTTATTTATTTGGGCTGGTTCTGTTTTTCTGATGTGGGCATTCATAGCTATAAACTTCTTAATTTCTTGCTTTTCTTCTATTTCTAATTTGCTCAGATTTTTTATCATGAGTGTCAGATGCTTTCTGTGCATCTTCAAGATGGTCATGTGATTTTGTCCTTTATTTTATTAATATAATCTATCATACTATTATATTTTCATATGTTAAGCCACTCTTGCATCCTAGAGACAGATCTCACTTGGTCATGTTTATGATCCTTTTCATGTGCTGTTGGATTCAATTTGCAGTATTTTATTGAGGAATCCTCCATGTATACTAATCAGTTATTGGCCTGTAGCTCTCATTTTCTTTTATGTTTTTGCCTGGATTTTGGTATCAGGATGATGCTGGCCTAATAAAAGAGTTTGAAAGTGTTTACTTCTCTTCAATTTTTTTGAAGAGTTTGTAAAGGACTGGTATTATTTCTTTAAATATTTAGTAGAATTCAGCAGTGCAACTATCAGGGTTTGGGCTTTTACTGTTGGAAAGGTTTTTATTACTTACTTAAACTCCATATTAGTTAGTCAGACTTTTTGTATCTTCTTGATTTATCTTAGTAAATTGTATGTTTCTGTGAATCTATGTTTCTTCTATCTTTGTTGACCAGTTTGTTGGCATATAATTGTTTACAGTTATTTCTTACAAGACCCTTTATATGTGTGACATCAATTATATTTCTTTTTTACATTTAGGACTATATTATATGAGTCTTCTTTTTTATATTAGTCTAACTGTTTATTCATTTTATCTTTTCAAAAGCCATCTCTTAACTTTATTGATTTTTCTATTTCATATTTTATTTATTTCTCATCTAGTGTTATTTCCTTCTTTCTGCTAACTTAGCTGGTTCTCTCTTTTTCTGATTCCTTATGATATAAAGTTTGGCTGCTTATTTAAGATATTTCTGCTTTTTAAATAGGCATTTATTGCTATGAACATCTCTCTTGCATTGCTTTTGTTACTTTCCATAAAGTTTTGTATCTTGTGGTTCCATTTTTGTTTTTCTCAAGGTATTTTCTAATTTCCTTTTTATTTCTTTTTTGACCCAAGGATTCATGAGGAATGTGGTTTTTAACTTCTGCATATTGTGAACATTTCAGACTTTCTTCTGTTTCTGATTTCTAGTTTCACTCCATTGTAGTCAAAACTCATATTTTTATTTCAATTTTTAAATTTAAGATTTGTTTTGTGATGAAACATATGATTCATCCTAAAGAAAGATCCATATGTGCTTAAGAACATTGTATTGGATAGAGTGTTCTGTGTATATTTTTCAGGCCCATTTGGTGTATAATAGGTGTCTATTTCCTTGTTTGAGTGCTCTGTTTCTTTACTGGTCATCTGTCTAGATATTCTGTCTATTATTTAAAGTACTGAAGTCTCCTACTGTTATTGTATTGGTATTTCTCTCTTCAGTTCTGTCAACATTTGTTTTATATATTTATTGCTTTCATATGGAATGCCATATTCCAATATTCATAATTGTTAGAGCTCTCTGGAAGATTGATCCTCTCATCATTGTAAAATGTTCTTGTCTCTTTGATAATTATATACTCAGCTATTTCTCTACCTGATGTAACTGTAGTTACCATTTTCATGACATATCTTTTCCATTCTTCACTTTAAACCTATATGTGTCCTTATACCTAAAGTAGGCTCTTGCAGACAGCATATAGTTTGACCTATTCTAAAAATTCCATTCAGCTATTCTATATCTTTTGAGGAAAGTTTAATCATGTTAAATTTAAAGTAATTAGTGGTAAGGAAGGATTTACTACTGCCATTTTTTTGTTCACTTTATTTCTGTTGTCCTATAGCTCTTTTATCTGTCTTTGCAGTTTTTCCTACTGTTTTCCTGATCTTTGCATTAATATGATTTGATTCTTCCTCTTTTTTGTGTGTATAACTATTAGAGGTTGTGTGTGTGTGTGTGTGGTTTCTTTGGAACTACATAAAATATAGTTATAAGAGTCTATTTTAATTATTTTAAGTTGATAACTTAGTTCAACTACATACAAATACTGTACACTAACTTTGACCTTCACGCACTTTATGCTATTGTTGTCACAATTTACATATATTCATATTGTGCATCTTTTAATATTTTTAATTATCGGTATTTTAAAACTTTATGTTTTAATGTTTGCACTGGGATCAAGTGATTTATCACTATTAAAGTATTCTGTATTTGTCAAACTTATTTGCTTTACCAATATTTTTGTCATTTGTCTTATGCTGTTGTGTTTATTATCCTTTCATGTCATATTAAAGAGTTACCTTTATCATTTCTCAGAAGGCACTTCTAATGGTGATCAACTCACTCAGCTAATGTCTTTATCTCTTCTGTATTTTGGAAGATAAGTTTGGTAGGTATAGTATTCTTGGCTGGTAGTATTGCGATTTAGCAATTTAAATATATCACCCACTCACTTCTGGCCTACAAGGTTTCTGCTGCAAAATCCACTATAGTTTTGTGGAGGTTCCTTTATATATGACAGGTCAGCTTTATGTTGGTACTCTCAAGAGTCCTTCTTTGTCTTTGACTTTTCAGTTTATGTTTCAGCATGCATTTCTTTGTATTAATCGCATTTGGTGTCTTAGGTTTCTTGGGTGTGGATGTCCCCCAGATTTGAGATGTCCCTTCCCCTTCCTATTTTTTTGAATAAGCTTTCTGATCCTTTCTCTTTCTCATCTCCTCCAAGGACAACCATAATTTATAATTTATATGCTGATCCTCTTGATAGTGTGCCATCATTTTTCATGCTTTCTTCACTCTTTCATGTTCTACCTCCTTCCTCTCTCTCCCTCTCTCTCTCTCTCTCTTATTTCCAGTGATCTTTGGGTCCACTGATGTTTTCTTCTAATTGATCTAGTCTACTGTTAAATCTCTCCAGTGAATTTTTCAACTTGGCTAATTTGTTCTTAAGCTCCATGACTTCTATTTGGTACTTTTTATGTTTTCTGTCTCTATTGAAATTCTCACTTTGTTTATCCATGTTCTCTTGGCCTCAGTGAGTATCTTTATGAAAATTGTTTTCAATTCTGTCAGTAAATCAAGTAACTTCTTTTCATTGGGTTGGTGTATGAAAATACATCTTTTTCTTTTGTTTGGAATATCTTTGCCTACTTTGTCGTTTCTTTTTCACTTGCTGCATGAACATCTGCACATATGGCAAATTAGGTATCTCCTCTAGTCTTTATGAAATGGTCTTATAAAAGAGAAGCCCTTCATCAATCAATCCAGCAGAGATTCAGGGTGGGGGGGCTTGCCTTTTTCCTATCCAAGAAAAGGAAGGGGAATTTTGGTGTCTTCCAATCCAAGCCATCCTTTCCACTCTTCCCCAGGCAGCTAGACCCTACTCCACCTATTGGCACCTGAAGACTGCCACAACTGGTGCTATTGCTGTGGGAAGCCCTAGTTAAGTTGAAGCACTTGTACAAAAATTAACTCTTTCCCTCCCCAGGGGAAGCTGAAAGCTAAATTTTTTTTCCTCTACTCATTCTGTGTGGCAGGATTATCTACCACTGCTGTTTCCCTCTTGGGGATAAATGATGCTAGACCCATCAGAGTTCCAAGAGCCTCCATGGAAAATGTAAGGTACTGGGCACAAAAAGACAGCCCCTTGTCCTGGCTGAAGTTGGGGTGTGTGGTCTCTCTTACTAATCTACAGTGCTATGCTGGAGCAAAATCTCTGGTAAAGTTTCTCTATTAGGTTCAATGGGTCTGGTTTCATGTCTTCCCAGGCTTCAAGAAACTTTTGCTTAGTTTCTGATTTCTTTAAAAGAGAATGTGTCAATGAATTGTTGCTGAATTGGCTCCACCATGTTGCCTAGGTCACTCTATATTTCTGTTGTTCTAAGCTACCAAGTTGTGACAATTAATTATGATAGATAGGGAAACTAATACAGTCCCAAAAAGATAACAAAATAATAGAATTATTAAAATTAAATGTCATAATAAATCCAGATTTAAAGAAAAGAAAGATTAGGACCCATAAGACTTACATTTTCATCTCCAAGTGGAGATAAGAGGAGGGTAGGTGTACACTTATTTGGCTTATTTCAAAATAGTTTTCAGAGATTTTTAACTGCTGATATTACAGGAGAGTTTCAAGAATCAAAATATCCTTTAAATTAGTGCATTGTTAAATTTATGTAGCTAATCAATTCTTTTAGTAATGACTCAGTTTTCCCTGAAAATCCTGCAGCTACACTGTCATTCACTTGGGTGAGGTGTTTCTAAAACTTATAGAATGCCAGCCTCCAGCAATTCAAATCATTTCAAGGGTATTTTCATTACCTATAGATTTTCAACCTGAAATCTTTCAAACCAGTGTTATTACAAAATAAATGAAGTAAATTGGGATATGGATGGCTCCTTAATAAAAGAGAAGGGAAAAAAATCTAGCGCTTATTGTGTACAACAATTTAAAATCCTCTAAAACTGATTCCTTTTTGTTTCATCAAGCACATGAAAAAAACAATTTTCCTAAAAGTAAAGAAAAATTATAAAAAGAAGTAGTAATTCATTTTATAATATCTTGCAAGTTAATTTACCCATGTGCTTCCAATTTTTTAAAGAACTTGGGTATTATTTTACTGTTTTATCTAGAAATTATCTAACAACCCAGTTTTCTTCTTTTTTATAAGTTTCAAGGAATGACCTTCTTAATCTCATTTTGAATCATTCTAACATTTCAGAAATGCCTTGGCTTCTCATGGTCTAACTTAGGTTTTCATTTTGTTAATGTCGAATGCTGCAAGTATGATACCTAATAGGAGTGAGTTAACATTGAAAAAATATTTTTATGAAATGACAGTATTTCCTTCACTTATACTTTAAGAGGTCATTGGCTTCCATCATCAAGACTAATTAGAAGTTCTGAAAGATCTTTTTGTTCTATTTCTCCTACTGCCAGACTTCACACATGTAGCATCTTTCTTATAGGAAGCAGAAAAACTGTCAAAGTACCCTTCCCCACCAACATGTGAACAAACAATGTAGGCCTGAGCTTTAAGCAGCAAACCACAATAATTGAGAATTAGGTGCCTAAAAGCCTGCGCAGAATTACCCAATGCTGAGTAACACCTAGGAGCAGCTTCTGGGAGTCTAACATACTAGGAAAATCCAGTTACCCATAGTCACCACAAAACCCCACTAATATAGCTGCACACTAGTCCTTGAACAGTCAGCTGAATCTGTGATTTACCCTTATCAAAAAACTTGTTGAGATGGGGTTGAAGGGAGGGCAGGGGAATGAGGGAAAAAAATAAGAACCAAGATATATCATGTAAAGGTACAAAATCCCAGTGATGAATGTCATTATATTGTATACCTAAAAGGTACCAATAAACTTAATGAATAAAGAAATTGTTGAAGGGGGCTGGGGATTTAGCTCAGTGGTTCCTCCGCCTGCCTCACAAGTGGAAGGTCTCGAGTTCAATCCCCACTAGTCAAAAACAAAACAAAACAAAAAAATTGTTGAGGAGTAGGTTATCTGCATGGTTTTAATGTCTCCACACAGATTGTTTATTAGTTTTAAGGTTAATAAAAGTGCAATTATACTGTGAAGAAATCAAGGATGATTTTGACCAATGATCAATATTAACATAATCTTGAAGAGCAGATGGATATGTGTACCCCTGCATGTAATTCCTTAAGAAGAACATAACACTACCTATCCAGTGTTACAGTAAACAACTAGAAAATATTTTAAAGATAATATTTAAATTAAACAAAAAGCTATAAAATATGTTACAGATGATGAGTTATAAAATTTTAATGAAAACGTTGAAAACCTAAATAAATAGGGTGCTAGCCCATGCTAATGGTGGAAATGTTTCATATCAAAAATATCAGTTCTCCCCAAATTGATTTATATAGTTAATGCATTTCTGATCAAAATATCAATACATCTTTTCATAGAATTAGAAATTAATTCTGAAATTTCTGTGGAAAAGCAAAGGCTAACATTTTGGGAGGTGAAGGCTGGCAGAGGTGACAAGGCCAGTCACTGGAGAGAAGAAAGGACTGCTTTTAATTTAGTCTTGCAGACAGGTGCAGGGGTTCACACCTATAACCCAGCACTGAGGGAGGCTCGGGAAGGAGGACTGCAAGCTTGATTCCTACTTGGGCAACTTAACAAGACCCTGTCTCAAAATAAAAAGAGCTGGGGATGTATCCCAGTGGTAGAGTACCCCTAGGTTCAATCCCCAGCACCACACAAAAAAGTGGTCTTGTACTTTTTTCCTGTTATTTTTATGGGTTGATATTCATCATTTTTTAGTAAAAGAAAAGAATGAAGAACAGACAGACAAATAAAGAGGCCTCCCACATCTTTCCTGCTGCTGCTGTTGGTGACTTGCCAATCATTGGAAACTAAGCATTTTTATTTATTACAGTAATAATTGCACCTATTTAAGAACAAACCCAGGAAGGTCCATAATGTATCACAACTCATAATTTTGCTTTGATGAAACTTGATTAATATGCATAGTACCTCTCAAATTGTAGTGTGCATAAGAATCACTTGATGTGTTTGAAGAAATATGCAGAGATTGTAGCTCAGTTGATCTAGCATGGCACCAGAGAAGCCACATTTTTAACAAGCCCCGGGTGGCCCTGAAGACACATTTTGAGAAGCACTATTATAAAGAGTCAGTGGGTCCAGTGGTAGATAACTCTCAAAACAGTAATGCAGTCTTTCACACATTAAGAGATTTCACAGCTGTATTATTAGCTGAGAATGTGAACTTTTCCAAATGTCCCTACAACACCTTGTGAATGTCAAGAGTTGACTGTAAATCTAAAAGCCTTCAAATCACTATTCGCCAATTATACCATGTCTAACACTGAGCATTTTGGAATTCATTTCAAGCTGATTTAAAAACGCTAGGGAGGAATGTGATAAAGCAGTAAGACTTGCTGAATACAGAATGAGGAATACTTTCTGTTCCAGCTTTTTCAGTTTCCTCCATTCCTCCAGTGAGACAACTTATGCCATTCTTATAACTACCAAGATTTCCTCACAGTTCATAGTAGTAGGGCTGCCCAGACTGTTGACATTCTTATCTCCAACACATACAAACTTGAGGGCCTTGGCCAACATAGTACAAATACTGAGATTCTATTGACTGCCACCCACAGCGATGCTACCCAGGAAGTCCTTGCTGTGGCTCCTGGCTTTGCACTTCATGGCTGTGTGAGACATTCATCCCTGTGCCCCCCAAAGACCTAAGAAGAAAACTTTTCTGACCATTTCTAAAACACAATACCATTGTAATATTTTCAGAGGCTAAACAAGGGCTAGTACACTGCACTTTTGATAAATGGAAAAGAATAAGCGCTCCGTGCTTGTCCCATGTTTAACTTTTTTTGAATCTCTTATAATACTTATTGATGAAGACTGACTTTTTCTCTTAAGCATATTCTAGCAGTTTTGTCTTGGAGAGTGATTCAGGAATATTTACACCTTTATTGATACTTTTTTATGAATAAAATACACTGGAATGTTTCTGGGTGGTTTTTTTCCTTTTCTCATATATTTTCCTTTCCCTTCTTTCCTTCCCCCTACCCCTGCTGTAGGGAACAGGGAAAAAGGATGTTACTAGAACCTCTGCAGTAAGTCCTAGTCTCCTGTGAGCCACAGCAGCACAAGGTGAATTAACTTATTATACAAGAAAGGTAGAAAACAAAACGAGACTTGGAGAAGAAGCTGAGCTTTGGGTCTGATCAATGCTGCTCTGGGCAACAAAGACAAAAGGCCCCACCACCACCACCACCACCACCACCCCCCAGTTTGCCACACCTTTTATTCAATACATCAGGAGAGAAACAAATGTAACAGATGACTGGGGAGTGGCGGAATTCCTAGATCAATGAGGAACTATGCAGATGAAGATTTGGTTCCTCCCAGGATGTCTCCGGCTGGTTTGGTCTTACTGTGGAGCATCACAGCATCATGGGATCATTGAGGCCTCAGTTGTGGCCAGAGGCCAAAATGGAATTATGTCTTGAAATGCCATAGCTGGCCTGTAGGCAGAAGAACTAGGCCTAATCAAATAATTTTTCCCTAAAATTATATAGCATTGCTCCTGACACCCTCCCACTAAATAGGGGCTTGGCCGATATAGTACACTAAATAGGGAGGGGTGGAGGGGCTGAAGGAAGGGCAGGGGAATTGAGAAAAAAATAAGAACCAAGATATATCATGTAAAGGTACAAATTCCCAATGATGAATGTCATCATATTGTATACCCAAAATGTACCAATAAACTTAATAAATTACATATATACATATGAATATTTGTAGTTGGGATGTTATTAATGATTGTGTCATATGGATCCCCAGCTAGCTTATTAGTTCCCTCATTGCAGACATGGAGGACTTCTATCCATCACTTTCCATTAGGTGTATTTTCTCAGGTTTCCATGGGCCTTGGGGTTTTCTAAAGATAGATTACAGGTAGGGTAAATTAGATGAAACTGAGCAAGTCTCAAACAGTGAGATTCTTCCTGTTGAGCAGGCACAAAAGGAGGTATTGTCTATTGGTAAGCAAAAGCTTCACCATTTTCTGTATCAAAGAACTGTTGTAGTTCATGTGTGCATGCCAAGCAGTGTTGTCTCTGAGGAAGGCCAGGAAGTCTGAAACAGTTTCCATGAGGAATCTGGATATGCAAACATTCTCTCCTTACCATTATGACCTGAATTATGGTCCCCCTCCAAACAAATTCATACACTGAAGTTACTCCACAGTAACTCAGGATTTGACTATACAGTATTTTGAAATAGGCCATTAAGGAGATATTTAAGGTTGATTAGGTCATGTGAGCAGACCATAACCCAACCTGGCTGGCATCCTTATAAGAAACAAAGATTTGGACACAGGCATGGTCAGAGTAAAGGTCACATGAGGACACAACAGGAGGGCAGGCATTTGCAAGCCAAAGGAAAACCAAAAGATCACAGAAGAAAGCAACCATGCTAATACATTGATCATGGACTTTTAGCCTCCAGAACTGAGAAAATAAGTTTCTGTTACTTGAGTTACCTAGTCTATGCCGTTTTGTTGTGGCAGCTCTAGAAACCTAACACATTGCCAAGTGACTTCTTTCAGTTCTCCTGAGTGATACTCATTTTTTTCCTCATAGTCAACTTCTTCAACATTAGCTCCTTACTCTTACCTGCCTACCGGCATCTTGAAACCTCCCCTTCTTACTTTTTCATCTATCCTCACCACATATATTAAGAAATGTATTATTTCACAGTTGTAAAGGTGAGAAGTCTAAAGTCCAGGTGTCGTTGGGGGATGCTTGCTCAGGACTCAGAGTAGCCCAGTTCTTGGCCTTCCTCAAGTTCGGCTGGCAGGAATTATCGACACTTGCCATTCCTTGGCTTGCAGCTGTACAACTCCCTTCTGCCCCTGCCATCACACGGTATTCTCTGCATACTTTCTGTCTTTCTATGGTGTTTCCTTTACTCATTACAACACCAGTCGTATTGGATTTGACCCATGCTACTGACCTCACCTTACTTGATTCATCTTCAGAAACCCTATTTCCAAATAATAGGAATTACCTGGCACATTTAAAGATACTTGAGTTAGGGCTTTAATACATTTCAGGAAGAACACATTTCAACTACCCAAGCCAGGGAAGTTTAGATTTTCAATATTTAAAAACTCATCTTCCCTTGTTTTTGATTTAATGCTTAGTGCTATGACTTTCCTTCCTGTGCCTCCTCTCTAACAACCTTTATGTTGTTCTAAGCTTTGAGTCTCTGAAAAATAGTAACTCTCATTAAGTCTATCCAAGGGTGTTTTTTATGTTTAATTCAGAGATATATGACTAGCACCTAGAAGAGTTGTCTGGTACTTAGAATAGCCCATACATATTTATTGATCAAATGAATAGCTTCAAAAATTATGGAGTATTTTACTTTATGACTAGTCCTACACTAAACTTACCCTTGTGTAAAAAATTAATCAGAGCTAGCTATTTAGCTATTTTTTAATACAGAGATAGGAAAGTAGAAAGTATAGAAAAAATTTTAGTAAGTCAAAGTATTTTCCACTTACACACTACAATGGCCAAAGTGTGTATTGTGGGACTGCATAACTCTGTAATCATAAAACCTCCTAGCCCCAACTGTGATTGAATGTGAGTTAATGGATAAAGATGCTTGTTAGTTTGGGGACACTAGATAAAATCTGTAACAGACCTAAAGTCCCAAAGTAAACTATTCAACTCCTTGTTTGCCCGGAAATGATGTTCTGGACACCACAATCTATAGAACAATCTGCAAATGTCTGCTGACCATCAATACATGACAGTCGACCACTAACCTTTGTCCCTTTTCTTTAATTCTATATGTTGACTTCCCCCTCAACCCCCTCTAAGAACAGCCTCAGACTCCGAGCCAGTTGTCTCTCTAAGCTACTTTGCTTTGGGAGTGCCGTCTGGCCAGACTAATAAAGGTCTGTTTTACTTTCCAACTTGTCCAGTGTGTTCCTTCCCGGTTGTTCTTCGCTGCAGTCAGCTCCTCAGGGCATTTGGCAAGGCCCTCGGTCTTACAGTATTTCCAAGGTAAACCAAAAGGATATATCAATAAGCAATTCAAAACCAATTATTGGGACAGGGCCGAGAGGGGCCAAGTGGTTGCAGGCTGACCAGGAACTGCTTGCTTCAGCTTGCTCCACCAGCTTGCCACCAGGACAGGGTGAGGAGGGCCCCCACAAGCAGGCCCAACAGCCAACGGCTTGAGCACCTTGAACAATCCCACCCCACCCCCCGCCCAGGCCTCTGGCCTTTTGGCTGTGCAGCTACTTGGTTACACACTGCAGAGGCATAGGAGGACATAAAAGCCATTGTCCTGAGAGGCAGAAGTCAACAACAGAGAGAGTGCCTGTCTCAGCCTCCCTGTTAAAAACAAGCCCACTGGAAAAGTGAAAGGAATCTCTGCAATAAAGGCACACCAGACCACCATGATTGGTAAGTTGGAGGGATCATCAGCTCCCATTGGAAACTGGACTTTCTTCAGGGGAAAAGCAGCTGAAACCTGCACCAGAAACTTGCAGAGTGCAACCCTGCAGGAGGACGTGGAGCTCAACTTGGGACTTGCAACCAGAAATCTGCCTGAATCTCACAGGTCTGGGATTAGCTTACTGAGTCTCATTGACTTATAACTGCACACTGCTGCCCACATTGTCTGTTGTGACAGCAGAGACATACCCTGAAGGAGGCCCTTTATTTTTTAAAGGTGATAGATTAGTAACTACAACAAATTGTCATTCTCTAAGAGGTATTTGATGCTATGGTGTTGCTGATTGTATGACTTGGGCTAAGGTGTTGTGATTGATCTAAACAGTTTTCCCTCCTGGTATAATGAAAATGAGATAGCCTCTGAGATATTAGAGACTCAAAACCTAAAGACCAGCTATATCTGGAAGACACCTCTGAGAAGCAATCATTCCATAAGGGTTCTAAATACATCAACAAAGATGGCTACACTAAACAACTTCAAAATATCAACCCAGGAACTAAATCAAGGACTACCAAAAACAAAAATGGGAAGACATTTAAGCAAGTTACAAACCCAGATTTCCACCCCACAAAAGGCAATTTCTGGGGGAAATGAGGTGGAAAAGTCTGATAATCAACCAGCTGGACACCCTGAACTGATACCACAGGAAGTAACAAAACAGATGAATGAGGCTCTAGAAAAATTTAAAGCAGAAATAATCTCCCAGATAACTACCGAGATGGTGAGCAGAGTGAAAGGCATGATTAGAGGCTCTAGAAAAGAAACTGATAAAAAAATTTAAAAGATGAGATCAGAAACATGCTGCAAGCCAGGAATCCCCAACATAATAAAGAAATGGAAACCATGAAACAGATTCAAACAGATATTCAGGAGATTAAAAACTCCACTGAAAGCATGCAGAGCAGATTAAGAGAATCTGAAGATAGAGTATCAGATATAGAAGACAGGATTGCAATGAAGGACCAAGAAAACAGAGATTTCTTAAAAATACTAAGGGACCATGAGAAATCAATTCAACAGGTGCTAGATGATGCAAAGAAGAATAACATAAGACTGATAAGAGTCCATGAAAATACAGGAGAAGGTACAATTGACATAAAAAACTGTTCACAGAAGTAATAGTAGAAAACTTCCCAGACAGAGGTGGAGAATTGGACATACAGATAAGTGAGGCATATAGAACTCCACCCAGCCATGATCAAAAAAAACTACACCTAGACATATAATAGTCAAGATCCCAGAAACCCAACAGAAGAACAAAATCCTACAACCAGTTAGAGAAAAGAAACAAATCACCTATAAAGGAAAGCCTATCAGAATCATGGCAGACTTCTCAAGACAAACCCTCAAATCAAGGAGAGTGAAGTATTTCAAGCCCTAAAAGAAAATAATTTCCAAACTAGACTGTTGTATCCTGCAAAATTATCTTAAAAATCGATGGGGAAATTAGATACTTCCATGACAAAGAACACCTGAGAAATTTCATGAACACCAAACCAGCACTCCAAACAATTCTAAGCAATATCCTAGAAAAAGGCAATGAAGGTCACAACTCCATGAGGCTCAACACAGGGAAGCCACCAGACAAGGTAAGAAACTAAAGGGAAAGGGGGAAAAAGAAATGAGCCAACAACAGTAAAACATCATGACAAGGATGAGTCAATATCTATCAAATATAACTATCAATGTTAATGGCCTCAATGCACCAATCAAAAGAAGTAGACTGACAGAATAGATTAAGAAGCAAAATCTAGCAATATGCTGTATACAACAAACACATCTAACTCAAAAAGAAATTCATAGACTGAAAGTAAAAGGATGGAAAACAGCTCTCCACGTGACAGGAACCCAGAAAAAAGGAGGGGTAGCAATCTTATTGCATACAAAGTAAATTTCAAACCAAAACAAATTAAGAGAGACAAAGATGGTCACTACATCCTTGTGACGGGAACAATCCAAGAGGAAGAGATGACAATCCTAAATATTTATGCACCAAATACTGATGCCCCCAACTATACAAAATAAATATTAATGGACATGAAAAACCAAATAAGCACTAATAAAATTGTAGTGGAGGACCTCAATACCCCATTATCACAAATAGACAGATCATCTAGACAAAAAATTAAAAATGAAATTCTAGAACTGAACCAAGCTATTGAACAAATGGATTTAATAGATATTTACAGACTGTTCCACCCCACAAAAACAGAATACACATTCTTTTCAGCTGCACACAGATCATTCTCTAAAATAGACCACATGCTAGCTCACAGGACATGTCTAAGTCAATGTAAAAGAATTGAAATTACCCCCTGTATATTATAAGACCATAGTGCAATAAAATTGGAGATTAATAACATGAGAAACTACAAAACTCCCACAAACACCTGGAAATTGAATAACACTCTCCTGAACAACCAATGAGTCACAGAGGAAATTAAAGAAGAAATTAGACAGTTTCTACAAGTACATGATAATGCCAGTACAATACACAGGAATCTATAGGACTCAATGAAAGCAGTTCTATGAGGGAAATTCATAGCACTGAATGCCCATATTAGGAAACCAGAGAGAACTCAGATAAATAACCTAATGCAGAACCTCAAACTCTTGGAAAAAGAAGAGAATAACAAACCCAAAGCCCACACAAGAGAGAAAATTATAAAGATCAGAGCAGAAATCAATGCAATGGAGACTCAGAGAACAATACAAAAAAAATCAATGAATCAAAGAGTTGGTTTTTTAAAAGAATAAATAAAATTGATAAACCTTTAGCCAACCTTATCAGAAAAAGGAAAGAAAAGACTCAAATCCATGTAATTAAGAATGAAAAAGGGGAAGTCACAACAGAAGCAGCAGAAATCAAGAGTATCATCAATACCTAATTCAAGAACCTGTACTCTAATAAAATGGAAAACACAGATTAAATGTACAGATTCCTAGAAACATATGAATTCCCAAAGTTAAATGAAGAAGATATAGAAATTCTAAACACCTCAATTACAATGAGTGAAATTAAAATTGTATCAAAATTTTACCAACAAAGAAAAGCCCAGGTCCTGATGGCTTCAATGCTGAATTCTACAAGACATCTAAAGAAGAACTAATGCCATTACTCTTTAAACTCATCAAGGAAATTGAAAGGGAAGCAAGGCTTATGTACTCATTCCTGGAAGCAAGTGTGACTTTGATTCAAAAACCAGGGAAAGACCCAACCCAAAAAGAGAACTACAAGCCAATCTCCCTAATGAACATAAATGCAAAAATCCTCAAAAAGATACAGGCAAACAGAATACAGAGGGTCATCAAGAAGATCATATACCCTGACCAAGTCATATTTATCCCAGGGATGCAAGGATGGTTCAACATCCATAAATCAATAAATGTAAAACACTATATTAACAGAGTCAAGGACAAAAACCATATGATCATCTCAATAGACGTAGAAAAGGCATTTGACAAAATCCAGCACCCACTCATGATAAAAACCCTATAGAAAATTGGAATGGAAGATCTTTATCTCAACCTGATTATGGCTACCTATGAAAAACCAACAGCCAACATCATACTAAATGGTCAAAAACTGAAAACTTTCATGCTAAAATCAGGAACAAGACAAGAATGCCCACTATCACCACTCCTGTTCAATATAGTTCTGGGAACATTAGCCACAGCAATTAGAAAAGAGAAAGAAATAAAAGGAATAAAGATAGGAAAGGAAGAAGTTAAACTCTCATTATTTGCTGATGATATGATACTTTACATAGAAGACACAAAAATCTGAGACAAAGGACTTCTAGACTTAATTGACAGATTCAGTATAGTAGCTGGATATAAAGTCAACACTCAAAAAACAATAGCCTTCTTACACACAAATAGCAGACACATTGAGAGAGAAATTAGGGAAATAATTCCTTTTACAATAACATCTAAAAAACTGAAATGTCTAGGAATCAGTCTAACAAAAGAAGCAAAAGACCTCTACACTGAAAACTACAGCACCCTGAAAAAGGAAATCGAGGAGGATATAAGAAAATGGAAAGACATCCCTTGTTCCTGGGTAGGAAGAATCAATATAGTGAAAATGGCCACACTTTCAAAACTGCTATATAGATTTAATGCAATGCCAATTGAAATTCCAACAAAATACTTCACAGAGCTAGAGAAAACAATGCAAAAATCCATTTGGAACCAGAAGAGACCTAGACTAGCAAAAGCAGTTCTGGGCAACAGAGACATGGCTGGGGGTATCACAATACCCAACTTGAAGCTATACTACAAATCTACTGTGATAAAAACAGCACGGTACTGGCAAAGAAACAGACAGACCTGAGGATCAGTGGAATAGATTAGAAGATGGAAAAACAACTTCAGACATACTCAGCCACCTCATCTTTGACAAAGGAGCCAACCACCCTCACTGGAGGAAAGATAGCCTCTTTAATAAATGGTGTTGGAAAAACTGGATTTCAACCTATCAGAGATTAAAACTAGATACAAATATCTATCACCGTGCACTAAACTAAGATCTAAGTGTATTAAAGATCTAAATTTTTTTAGTTCTTTTATTGGTACATATTAGGTATACAATTCATTTACATTTATCAAAGAGCTAAATATTAAGACAGAAACACTAAACTTGCTGGAAGATAAGTTAGGTAGAACTCTTGAAGACATTGGCATAGGAAAAGACTATGAACAAAACCTCAGTAGCACGGGAAGTAGCAGAAACAATCAACAACTGGGATCTCATCTTATTAAAAATTTCTGCACTGCAAGAGAAACCACCAACAGAGCTAAGAGACTACCTACACTGTGGGAAAAAAAATTTAGCAGCCATAACTCAGACAAAGGGCTACTATGTAGAATATATAAAGAACTGAAAAAAATCAGACCCCCCAAATTCAAAGACCCAGTTCAAAAATGGGCATCTGAAATGAACAGATATTTCTCAGACAAAGAATTAAAAGCAGCAAATAAACATATGAAAAAAATGTTCAACATCACTGGTCATTCAAGAAATGCAGATGAAAACAACATTGAGATTCCACCTCACCCCACAAAGAATGTCTGCTTTCAAGAAATCAACCAATAACAAGTGCTGGCGGGGATGTGGAGAGAAAGGAACCCTTCTCCATTGTTGGTGGGAGTGCAGATTGGTGCAACCACTATGGAAATCAGTGTGGAGATACCACAAAAAACTAGGGCTGGAGGTCCCATTTGACCCAGCTATTCCCCTGCTGGGTATTTTCCCAAAAGAATTAAAAGAATCATACCACAGAGATATATATGTACCCATGTTTATAGTGGTACAGTTTGTAATAGCTAAAGCTTGGAAACAGCCCAAGTGCCCATCAACTGGAAACTAGATAAGGAAGATGTGGTTTTTAAAATAAAATGGAGTACTACTCAGCCATAAAGAATGAGAAACTAGAGTCATTCATAGCTAAATGGATGCATATTGAGGCCATACTCTTAAATGAAATAAATAAGACACATATGTGTAAATACCGAATAGTTTCTCTAGTGTGAGAAACTGAGAGTGTAAATAAGGATTAAAAGGATTAATAACTAAATTGAGACTTTAAAATAGGAATAGGTCCAAAGGGGTAGGGGTAGTGGGAGGAGATGGGGAAAGGAAACAATGGAAATGAAAAATTATGAGAAAAGAAAAAAATGGAAACAAAGTACCTAAATAGGGAAGGGTGGAGGGGTGAAGAGTGCGCAGGTAATGGGGAAAAAATAAGAACCAAGATACATCTTGTACAGGTACAAGCACCCAATGATAAATGTAAACATATTGTATACCTAAAATGTACCAATAAAAGAATTTAAGAACAAAAAACCAATTATTGTCTTTATTCTTAAATGTTAGACCAGAATTTAAAGAATATAGAGTTTTATATGTTAAGGCCCTAAACATCTTTGACAAAGCTATTAAAGAAATCATTAATTGGATGGTTCTGCTTATGAAAAGCTGACCTACTGAAACATGCAAACCTACAACAAACATATACATGTCATGCTAGAATAACCTAACTCATTGATGGCAAGCCTTTTAGAGATGAGTGCCAGACTGTAATCCAAAACCCACTTATTTATCTCAAAGTGGCAACACTCCAATTAAACCCAAATACTGAGGTTTTACTTCAGAAAAAACAACTCACACATTAACATCTTTTGCCTTAAAAAAAAAATAATAACTTGTGTACCACAGGTTTGCCACCATTTACCTAAGTCAGTGGCTGAATTTTGCACAACATGTATTAAAGTTTAGAATCAAGAGAAATGGAATAATCTTGTTTTCTTTTTTAAAAATTTTTATTTTATTGGTATATTTTAGGTATACAATAAAATGACATTCATCATTGGAAATTTGAACCTTTGAATAATCTCTCTTGGTTCTTATTTTTACCCCTTCCCCTGCCCTCCCTTCAACCCCTCCATCCCTACCTATTTAGAAAGTCTTTGTTTCCATTTTTTCATCTTCTCATATTAATTCTATTCCCTTCTTTCTTTTCCCCTACCCTTCCCACTTCCCCTTCCCCTTTGCCACTTTTCTTCCTATTTCAAATAATCTATTATACCTTTTAGTCCTTATTTAAACTTTCAGTTTTTCACACTAGAGAAACTATTGGGTATTTACACATGTGTGTCCAATTTATTTCACTTAAGAGTATGGTCTCAAGGTGCATCCATTTAGCAATAAGTGTCTCTAATTTCTCATTTTCTATGGCTGATTAGTACTCCATTTTATTAAAACACACACACACACACACGCACACACACACACACACACATTTTCTTTATCCAGTCTCCAGTTGATGGGCATTTGGGCTGTTTCCAAGTTTTAGCTATTACAAACTGTGCTGCTATGAACATAGGTGCACATATATCACTGTAGTATGATTCTTTTAATTCTTTGGGGAAGATCCCCAGCAGGGGAATAGCGGGGTCAAATGGCACTTCCAGTCCTAGTTCTTTGAGGTATCTCCATACTGGTTTCCACAGTGGTTGCACCAGTCTACACTCCCAGCAGCAGTGGAGCAGTGTCTGTCTTTCCCCACAACCCCACCAGCATTTGTTATTGGTTGATTTCTTGACATCAGCCATTCTTTCTGGGATGAGGTGGAATCTCAGGGTTGTTTTCATTTGCATCTCTTGAATGACCAGTGGTGTTGAACATTTTTTCATATATTTGTTTGCTATTTCTACTTCTTTGTCTGAGAAATATCTGTTCATTTCAGATGCCCATTTTTGGATTGGGTCTTTAAATTTCAGAGGTCTGATTCTTTTAAGTTTCTCTTGCTGTGCAGAACCTTTTCAGAAAGAAGAAAGCCCACTTGTTGATTGTTTGTATTAGTTCATGGGCAACTGAGGTTTTGTTCATAAAATGTTTTCCTACACCAATGTCTTCAAGAGTTCTTCCTAAACTAGCTTCCAGGCATTTTAGTGTTTCTGTTTTAATATTTAGATCTTTAATCCATTTTGATTTTAGTATAGTGCATGGTGAGAGATATAGGTCTAGTTTTAGTCTTTGGCAAGTTGACCAAATTTTTCCAGCACCATTTATTAAAGAGGCTATCTTTCCTCCAGTGAGGGTGTATGGGTCCTTTGTTGACTATGAGGTGACTCTATGTATCTGGAGTTGGTTCTGCATCTTCCAATCTATTCCACGGGTCCTCAGGTCTGTTTCTTTGCCAGTACCATGCTGTTTTTTATCACAGTAGCTTTGTAGTATAGTTTCAAGTTGGGGATTGTGATACCCCCTGCCATGTCTCTCTTACCTAGAATTGCTTTTGCTCTTCTAGGTCTCTTCTTGTTCCAAATGAATATTTGGATTGTTTTCTCAAGCTTCATGAAGTATGCTGCTCTGATTTCAATTAGGATTGCATTGAATCTATATACCAGTTTTGGAAGTATGGTCATTTTCACTATGTTGGTCCTTCCTACACAGGAGCAAGGGATGTCTTTCCATTTTCTGATATCATGTTCAATCTCTCTTTTCAGAGTGCTACAGTTTTCAGAGAAGAGGTCTTTGATTTCTTTTCTTAGGTTGATTCCTAGGTATTTCAGTTTTTTGGATGCTATTGTGAAAGGAATTGTTTGCCCTATTTCTGTCTCAGTCAGTTGTTCATGTAGAGGAAAGCTTTTGATTTTTGTGTGTTGACCTTGTATCCAGCTACTTTACTGAATTTGCTTATTAAGTTTAGAAGAATTTTGGTGGAGTTCTTAGGGTCTTCTATATAGTGTGTCATGTCATCTGCAAATAATGATAATTTGGCTTCTTCATTTCCTATTTTTATTCCTTTTATTTCTTTCCCTTGTCTAATTGCCATGGCTAATGTTTCCAAACGTATACTGAACAGGAGTGGAGATAGTGGACATCCTTGTCTTGTTCCTGATTTTAGTGTGAAGGGTTTCAGTTTTTGATCATTTAGTATGATATTGGCTGTTGATTTTTCATAGAAGGCTTTTATCAGAATGAGCTAGAGACAGTCTATTCCAAATTTTGGTAGGGTTTTTATCATAAATGTGTATTGGATTTGTTGAATGCTTTTTGGCATCTATTGAAATGATCATGTGCTTTTTGTCCTTGGTTGATATAGTGTATTACAATAATGATTTGTGCATGTTGAACTCTCCCTGCATCCCTGGGATGAATCCCACTTGGTCAGGGTGTATGATCTTGATGATCTTCGGCATTCTATTTGCCAGTATCTTATTAAGGATTTTTGTATCTATATTCATTAGTGAGATTGGCCTGTCGTCCTCTTATTTGGTTGGGTCTTTCTCTGTTTTGTGATGCTTGCTTCCAGGAATGAATTCATGAGTATTGCTTCCCTTTCAATTTCTTTGAAGAGTTTAAACAGTAGTGGCAGTAGTTCCTCTCTAAATGTCTTCTAGAATTCAGCAGTGAAACCATCAGGACCCGGGCTTCTCTTAGGTGGTAAGTTTTAAATTACATTTTCAATTTCATTGATTGATATTGGATCATTTAGAATTTTTAGGTCTCCTTTGTTCAACTTTGGTAATTCATATGTATCTAGGAATCTGTCCATTTCTTCTGTGTTTTCCATCTTAGTGGCATATAGGTTCTGGAAGTAGGTATTGATGATCCTCTTGAAGTAGGTATTTCTGCTGGGGTGGTTGTAATTTCATCCTTTTAATTCCTAATTGCATGGATTTGGGCCTTTTCTTTCCTTTTTCATGTAAGGTTGGCTAAGGGTTTGTCAATTTTGTTTATTTTTTCAAAGAACCAACTCAGCTTCACTGATTTTTTTGTATTGTTTGCTTAGTCTCCAATGCATTGATTTCTCCTCTGATCTTTATACTTTCCTCCCTTGTGTGAACTTTGGGATTTTCCTGCTCTTCTTTTTTCTAGGAGCTTGAGGTTCAGCATCATGTTGTTTAATTGGGCTCACTCTGTTTTCCTAATATGTGTATTCACTGCTATGAATTTCCCTTATAAGACTGCTTCCATTGTGTCCCATAGATTCTGATATGTTGTACTGTCATTCTCATTTGATTGAAGGAACTATCTGATTTCTACTTTAATTTCCTCTGTGACCCATTGGTTACTCAGAAGTGTGTTGTTCAATTTCCATGTGTTTATGAAATTTTTGAGGTTTCTTTTGTTATAGATCTCCAATTTCATCGCACTATGGTCTGATAATATACAGGGGATAAATTCAATTCCTTTTCACTTACCTAAATATGTTCTATGAGCAAATATGTGGTCTATTTTGGAGAACAACCCATGTGCAGCTGAAAAGAATGTGTATTCTGTTCTTGTGGGGTGGAACACTGTGTAAACATCTGTTAAGTTCAATTGTTCAAGCGTTTGATTGAGTTCTAGTATTCTGTTGCTTGTTTTTTGTCAAGTTGATCTATCTATGTGTGATAATGGGGTATTGAGGTCCCCCGCTACTATTGTATTAATGCTTATATGGTTTTTAGTGTTTGTTAGTATTTATTTTATATAGTTGGGTGCATTAGTGTTTGGTGCATATAGATTTCTGATTGTCATCTCTTCCTCTCGGATTGTTCCCTGTACAAGGATGGATGTAGTGCCCTTCTTTGTCTCTCTTAATCAGTGTTGGTTTGAAATCCACTTGATCTACAAAGAGGATAGTTACTCCCGCTTTTTTTCAGGTTCCTGTTGCGTGGAGTATGGTTTTCTACCCTTTAATTTTCAGTCTATGCATTCCTTTTTGAATTGTGTTTCTTATATGTGGCATATTGTTGGATCTTGCTTCCTCACCCATTCTGCCAGTCTATTTCTTTGGATTGGTGAGTTGAGACCATTAACATTGATGGTTATAATTGATACGTGTTGAGTTATCATTGTCATGACTTTTTCTTTTTGTTGGATTCTCCCCCTTTGCATTTAATTTCTTGCCATACCTGGTGGATTCATTCTGCTGGGCTTCCTGGGGTTGTGCTCCTCATTGTCTTTTCTTAGGATTTTGTCTAAAATTTTTTGAAGTGCTGGTTTCATACTCATGAAGTTTCTAAGGTGCTCTTTGTCATGAAAGTATCTTATTTCATTATCAATTTTGAAGGACAGTTTTGCAAGGTACATCAGCCTGGGTTGAAGGCTGTTTTCCTTTAGGGCTTGAAACAACATCACTCCAAGCTCTTCTGGCCTTGAGGGTTTGTGTTGAGAAGTCTGCTGTGATTCTGATGGGCTTTCCTTTGTATGTGATTTGTTTCTTTTCTCTAACTGCTTGTAGAATTTTGTTCTGTTGGGTTTCTGGAATCTTAACTATTACATTCCTATGTGTAGACTTTTTTTTGATCAAGGCTATTTGGAGTCCTATATGCCTCACTTATCTGTATGTCAAGTTCTTTTCCCCTCCTTGGGAAGTTTTCTGCCATCACATCTGTGAACAGTTTTTTTTTTATGTTATCTGCATTCTCTCCTGTTTCGTTGACTCCAATCAGTCTTATGTTAGTCTTCTTTGCATCGTCTAGCAGCTGCTGGATTGATTTCTCGTGGTCCCTTACAATTTTAAAGCAATTTTTCTTTTCCTGGTCACTAATTGCAATCTTATCTTCTATATCTGAAATTCTGCCCTCACATTGGCTCATTGTGCTGCGTAAACTTTCAATGGAGTTTTTAATCTCCTGGAAATCTGTTTGCATCTGTTTTATGGATTCCATTTGTTTCCTATGTTGGGATTCCATCATGTCCCTCAACTCCTCTATTTTTTTATCTGTGTCCTCTCTAGATTTATTAATCATGTCTTCCACTATGGGCACAATCTCTGTGTTATGTGAGAAATTATTTCTGATTTCATTTTTTCCAGATCCTCTTTTGTTGTTAGTTCGGGGAGTCCAGGTGGTTGATTATCATAGTTTTCCATCTCATTTTCCTTTTGTGTTGCTGTAGGTGATCTGGAAGTCTGTTTCTGTGACTTGTTTATGTGTCTTCTCATTTCAACGGGGGTGGGGAGTTGGGGAGGATGGTGCTACTCATGCCCATGTGCCTCACCTCCTCTGTGCTGGAAGTGGTGGTAGGTTGGCCCAGAAGCCTCTTACTCTGCACTGGGAGCTGTGGCATGTTGACCCAGAAGCCTCCTCTGTGCTGGGAGCAGTGGCAGGTTGGCCTGGAAACCTCCTACTCTGCATGAGGAATAATTTTATTTTCAAAAGAGAAACCTATTATAAATTAAGCATACTGGAGGTAAGTACTAAAACATAATGGTAGAGAAACCTATGGCTTTGAGAAACAAAAACAACCTGTCCAAGTTCCTCCTTTAGGGCACAGTGCTGTTGGCAGGTTAGCCCCTCCTCCTGGGGGACATGAGCCTGCTTCCAAGGTTTTCAATCTCTCCAAGGTTCTTTACTACCACTACATTAACTTTCAGTATCAGAAATTTCCCTACTCTATGTATTTCTTTATGTATTTATCTTACTCTAAAGCATCTGAAGATTAGAAACACTGTAATTTTCATGGCTGGATATCTAATATTTTACATACTAGTTGCACATAGCAGGTTTACAGTACAGCCATGTCAACCAATTGATGGACTAAAATATTCAGTGGTTTTTTAACATGAATATCATGGTCCCAAAAGTAGACTGATAGGAAATTATAATTGCATCTCATCCAAGAATCAAGGAAAATCTGCATTATGTACAGAGAGTGAGCAGGAAGTGAGCAGGAAGCTAGACTATAAAGGAAATGAAATATAGTGCAAAGAGTAGAAGGAACACATTATGCTTTAAAAATTGCAACACTTGGTACAATACAAAGTATGAAATAAAAGAAAGGCACTGTGGAGCCTCAGATTTTTATAAGGAGTCAAAGACCAATTTACATTTTTTTTTTTCTGGTACCAGGGATCAAACTCCAGTCTTGCTCTTGTGCAATAGGCATTGAAACCGCTGAGCTAAATCTCTGGCCCCAATTTACATTTTAAATTTTGAAAAGTTTATATTAAGGTGTCTATATTTACCTAAAACATTGTATTTATTTCTTTACATAACAAAAAAATGTAGGCTTTATGCCAGGTGTGGTGGCAGAAGCCTGTAATCCTAGAACTAGAAAGGCTGAAGCTTGAGGATTGTCACAAGTTCAAGGCCAGCCAGGCCAGTCTGAGCTATATAGTGAGACCCTGTCTCAAAAAGAAAAAGTAAGTTTTGTGCAGCACAATAAAATGTTACTATCATTGTAATTTTACAGATGAGGAAGTCGAAGTTTTAGAGAAGTTGAATAACCACTCAAGGTCAAAACACTTGTAAATAAAACTTGGTTTTGAAGATATATGTTAAGAATATTAAAGTCTTAAAGACTTTTCTTTTTTCATCACTGAAACACAATACCTGACATCCACAACTCAAAGAAGGAAAGGTTTATCTTATCTCACAGTCTGTAGAGGTTTCAGTCCATAGTTGGCTGACTCCAACTAAGTGCAACACAACAGAGGGACATTGCAGAAAATTGCTCATAGCGGGGCAGGCAGGAACCAGAGAGAGGGATCAAGGAGGAAGGAGGGAAATAGACCAGGTCATCCCCTAGTGACCCAGCTCCTCCAACCAAGCTTCACTTCCCTATATCACATTTAACTCTAAATACATCAATGGACAAATCCACTAGTGAGTACCATGCCCCGACAATCTAATCACTTTCCAAAAGCCCCACCTATAAGCACACAAAGTGTTGGGAGACATCTAGATATAAATCATAACACAGTATTTTACAGTCAACTTTGACTCAAGTATTCCATTCACTCAGCATACTTCAGAAGCAAATCTTGTGACCTCTCCCCTCACATGAATTTGGGTCATCCTGGTATACCTTTTGGTTGCTGACTGTCTCCCAAAGTCCCTGTTTTAAAGGCTCAGTTCCCAAAGTGGTGATACTGGGAAGCATAGATCCTTTAAGAGATGGTGCCTCATGGGAGGATTTTAAACCACAAGGGTTGTATCTTTGAAGGAGATGTAAGACTCCTCTATCTCTTTTTCTTCCTTGCTAAGAGTTATGTGGGTTTTTCCACAATGCATTTCAATTATGGTATGTTGCCTTACAAGGTCAATTGATCATGGGTGGAAACCTCCAAAACCATGAGAGACAAACTATTTCTATTTATATGTTTATCCTCCCAGGTATTCTCATTATAGTAATGGGAAGCTAACTCACACAGGGCTTACTACCAATTACTATAATTTCCATGTCATTGCTCGTAATTTTTCTACCTCTTTTGTATAGAAGGTATCAAAACACATTTAATAATTGTGAGTGATTAAATTGTTAATATTTATACTTGCTGTCCATTTACATATCAACTCAATATAATTGCTGATACATATTATCATTGAAACATTAAAAAACACATTATTCAATAGAATCTTCTAATGATACTTTTTAAATTAAATGTCAGCTTTTCTTCATGCTGTAGCATAACTCTAACTTCTGAAAGACCAGGAAGAAGAAAAGAACATTTTATCCCACCCTAGAAAAATAAAAACACATCAATATGGATAATAAAAGCTAGGAGAGAAATGGATATTCAAAGAAAGCAGAAGTAGGAGTCAATAGCCTTTTCCCAAAGCATATTGCAAATAACAGCTAATGAGGATGGAATAGTGCTCATATTGGTACATCAACCCACAACCTCAGGTTCTCACCACCTCATTGTCTATGGTCCTCAGCCTGTTCCACTGTGACCACCTCACAGACTAACTTGAAGACCCAGAGAGATGGGTGGGTTAGCCCACTGTACTGACAAAGCCTGTAATCTCTGTCTCTTCCTACAATTTCCTGATTCAAATAAAGCTCTCAGCTATAGGACATGAAATCTGGCTTCCCTGGCTGCAAAATTTAGTGACATCAGAAATGTGGGAATTTCAGCCCCTCATAGAGCCTGGAGACAGGAAGGAGCCAGTAGAGAAAATTGTTTTGCATTCTCCCCTACATGATCATTTTGGCTCAAGGTGTTTTTTAACAAGGATCTCTTTTATGGCCAGAAGACACTTCTGTATCTTTATAAAATGATGGACAGTTTAGTAACACATCTCATTATGTTTACTTTCTTAACCTAGTTTGCCTTTTTGTTCATTCTCACAATCCTGGGATTAGATCTACCAATAAAACATCACGTCTAAGCTTTGCCTTAGGCTCCATTTTCCAAGAACTCTAAATAGTTTTCAGAAATCTCTCAATGCACAAGATATAAAACTTGGTATATAATAAGTTCCTAATTAGCAGGAAAGATAAACACTTAGATGACATACCAGGATTATGCTGTTCATTGATGGAGTCCAAAATAAATTTTGTTCTCTATTCACAAGTCAACCATCAACATTAGCAATTTAGCAGTGTAGCACAATGGAAAAAAGTCTTTGTTTATTTAGATACATTTTCCCAGTTTTGAAAAGAAAATAATGTAAATATTCACAAATCCATTTTATGCCAATAATTTTTTTCTTATGAGGAAAATAATGCAATTGATCATCAAAGGTACCCAGGGAAATATCAACAGAAGCTACTATTCATGTCTTAAAAACACTACCCAGCACCCAGCAAACCCTGGACTTTACCCAGCCTCCTGTTGTTTAGTCACCTGTCTTCACACTGAGAATAATCTGCTGATTATTGCAAAATGGAATTATGGAAGTTTATTTGATTTCCTCTGCTTGCCTCTCATGAAAAGACATAAAAATGAAAATGGATTATTGGAGAAGGTAGGAACAGTCAGGTGAACAAAATGCTGCCATCAATCTCATTGTTTCTGGGAGCTGTGAGCCTGGTGAGCACAATCAGGTTTAACAGAAAAGAAAAAACATTTCAGCTGCGGCCACCATGAAAAATGAGCTAGCAAGGAGCAAGGCAGCAATTTCACACAAGGAAGTTAACGTACTTCCTTTATATATTACATAATAAAAAAAATTCCGGGGAAATCTGAAATTGTACATAAAAGGATTAAGAGAAGAGATGCTAAGAGATACCTTTGACTTTTCTCTAACCACTCCAATATTTCACCAGAATAAAGTCTTCAAGCCATGAGGATAACAATTGCTAGTTACAAGAGTCATTTTAGTAAGAGGTTTGCTGATTACTTTGCAGATTTGAAGAAACAAGGAAATGAAAACTGATTGCTTCTGTGGCCTGAGATGCTTATGGAGTTTAAACGTCTTCTTCTTTGATAGATTTCAGCTATCACTAATCAAAACCAAAAGTGGATTAACAGCACAAGAGATAAATATCTTGAAAAATTAGAGTGTACACTAAATATTTTCCCCTGAGATTTGTCTCTAGGTGTTAAAGGGCAGAATACTTCCTATTAAGACAGTTCAAGCATTATTAACACAAGGTCAGATTAACATGTAAATAAATTACCAAAAAAAATTGGTGACTATAAACAATTGAATTTATTTTTGCTGATATTTGAAAGCCACAACTTGCTAAACTCTATACTGGATATTCTATTACTGATTTAGGAGATTTTTCTAAGTCCAGTCCTTCAACCTCACCTTTACTGTGCTCAAGCAGGTATCCTACTGTGACGTTCTCCTCTCCTAGGATAAAACTATTCTTTATAAGCTGCACCAATTCCTACCTTCATTTCCCTGCCATACTAGCAATGGGACGCTTGCCCAGATCTATAAAAATTTCCAACCATCCAGGAGAGATTCCAGATCTTTTTCTTGCTCCAACAGAACTTAAAAATTGTGTTTCTTTTTTTCTTTGATGTCCTGCTTCATTTGATAGATGAGATGAATTAGTCTTTATATAATTTAGCTAGTATGTCTTTCCCAGAGAAAGTATCTAATAACCTAAAAGACAAATATTTTCATTTCCATGGAATGGAAGAGGGAAGAAATTTTTGACCAGAGGCCCTTTCTAGTCTTCTCCAGTTGTAAAATATGGAAGGTTGCCTAGCTAACTCATGCACAGTGCCAGCCCTAGGTTAGAGAGACAAATTAATTAATAGCATGGACAAATGAAGTAGCAGGTCAAACAGCCAGATAATGGATTTCTAGGGCTAGGTCCTGAATCTCAAGTATCCACACAATTATAAAAGCAAATGACTATACAACCACTACATAGCTGCTTTTATTGCCAAGGTTGTTCTACATACATAGATTTCAGTACTTATTTTGTCTCCTAAAATTGCCATCACACTACTAATTAGAAAGAACATTCAGACCAGAAAATTGAGGGGTTTTTATAAGTAAAGTTAAGTGGACAGCAGCTGCAAGATTAATACATTCCCTTGATTTATTTTTTATTTACAGATGCACATTTTCATTAGCTAGGACTTGAATAAAATGGATTTTTATCACAACAAAAGCAAAAGCAACCCAATTCTGGCTCTGATACACAGATGGGCTCCCTCGCTTACTGGACAGTTTTGAATGTATCTTCTTCCAGCACAGCCAGATGTATCTATTTGTAAATGTTCAGCTCACAGCCTTGAGGCTGAGGGCATAATTTCCTTCCCTAATCTACAGAGCAAATCTCATATGCGATGTATTTTCTGTTTAGATGCAAGGAAATCCCAGAGAGTTGAGATGGAAGTACAAACAGAATTTTTCCCTTTCCTTGCACATAAATTAAGGCATTCTGTGGCTCTATGATTTCTTCTGTTATCTATCTATATTTGCTACAGTGATTTCTTAAATGGCCCTGGGCTATATTTCTTCATCTTGCCTTAGAAAACAATTAAATTTGTGCTGCAAGTGTCCCCAGCTGACTGACATTTGAGCACAATGATTAGACTATCCTCTAATGCTCTGAAATATTTATTAATTTTAGACGTAGAACCAATTGGTTATAAATAATCACAAATTCTTAATATTTCTTATACATATTACACATTTTCACTGATGAATTTTGTTTTGATTCCTAAGAAATGTTTAATAATTAAATAACTGCATTGTTGTTATGCCAGAGAAAGGGAAGAGTTTCTAATCAAACAGCCTCGCCTCAGCTTTGGAGACAAGGCAACTCGGTTCTCAAGAGTTCGGTTTAGAATTTTACTCAGTGCTCTGTTAGGACTTCAGTACTGTATCCCACACTTTTAAGAAATGCGCAGGCTATGACAACATCACTGCAGCTATGATGATATCACAATGACGTCACAGCCGCAAGTGGCAGATATCTGCAGTGCTGGGTGGAGGCAACAGCAGCTTAGGTTTTTGTGACTCTTCAGAGCCATAATCTCAGGGTTTATACTCCTTTCTTTTCCCATTTCCTATTCGTCACTAAGCCCTCAGAAAGAAGTTAAAGAATCAGAGTGATAGGTAAGCCCGGGCTACTCTGTACATTTTTCTATCTTTTTATACCTAAAAAAATCTAAGTAATCTGATTGAAAAATATGCCAAGAACTAAATATTAAAAAAACAACCAGAACTTGTTCCCTGCTAATTTTCATGCTTTCTAGCCCATTGTCTCAGGGACTTTTTTTTCACTTTCCTCTGCCATGGTATTGACCCATATTTATGGATGAATAAAGCATCATAGGAGAATACAAATTTCTTTAAAACATGAGATTATAAAATGTTTATGCTTGTTGGATTACATTTATCTAGTTGTTTTACCAGCAGGTGACTTGCAAAAGTAAAATAGCATCTACCCTTTTTACGCCAAATGCAGAAAAAAAAAATTGCCATGATCCTCCTAAGCACTAACGGGGATCTTTAGTCTGGTAAAACCAAATGAGCAGTATACCTTCTAAACTACAGTAGTGAAAAAGAAAACTCAATTCTGCACCCAAAGTGCATTACATAGCTAGAAACCCCTTGATTCTACTTTTATATATGCTCGCAAGTAAAGATCTATCCACTGAGTTTCAACCCTCAATGTGCTTTCCAACTGTTCTTTTGATTTCTGGAAATCTGGAGTGCTCTGCATTGTGAATATAATAATGTAGCTCTGTTTCAAGAACTCAAGTGGTTAAGTCACAACCTAAAAGTCCCTTCTTATTGAGTCCTGCAAAAATCATCCTCTGAACTTTCCCTCCATTTTAGAGGCAGTATTTGTTACATGGAATTAATAGGCAGAACTTGGGGCTTAGTTTTTATTTGTCCAATTTTTTAACTTAGCATGAGTTCTGAGATTCACCTCTCCTTAGCCAAAGCAATCATAAGATAAAGACAAATACATACATAAAATGGATTATTTTTTCATAGAAATACTGAAACAGCCTTAACTGGAGTGGAGGGAGTTCTACAGCAGTAACAATAAAAGTAGCAAATGTTAGCAATTGCTTTCATAGCATGAAATAAAATGTACTTTTAGAAAATATATGAACATTGCTCCAATTGTAATTTTTCACACAGCTGTGATAAAAGAACAATAAAAGTGATAAGGCATAACAGTTCCTGAGTAAACACATATAAAATGCAGTGGATCCTCAGATCTAAAGTATTTTACTTGAAGATTCTAAACACACCATGGTTTAAGACTTGATTTTTTTGTTCATTTGTACCATTTAAAGGATGCTAGAGGCTTCTGAAAAATATGCTGCATTGAGAGATATTCTGTTCTAGCCTATGCATTTGACATCTGGTCCCTTTTTAACATTATACACTTTTGAATAGATATCCTATCTATTGCCTCTTGATAGGAAAAAATAGCAAAAACAGTGTGCCAATGAATCTTCCCTAAGGAAAAATTCATTCCCTTAGAAATTATGTGATTCTGCCCCTGCCTATTAAATATCTTACCCAGGGTAACAGAACAACTCTTTAATCATCAGAATAAATGGATGTTTGTCCAACAAGGAGAACAATTATTTTTCAAAATAGAAACATAACTTGTGGAATGTTGTTGGGGCAAATAAATGATATTTAAGGAGCTTAAAAGACAAATTTACTCAGAAAAAAGATGACTATATGTTGGGAGCAATGTTACATAATTCTAGGGAAAAATCATTTGAGTAGGCCTAGTTCTCCTGCCTACAGGCCAGCTACGACATTCCAGACATAACTGCATTTTGGCCTCATGTCACAACTGAGACCTCAGTGATCCCCAGATGCTGTAATGCTCCAGGACAAGACCACACCTGCGGGAGATGCCACAGAGGAACCAAATCTTCATCTGCATAGTTCCTCATTGGTCTTAGATTTCCACTGCCCCCCAGTCTTTTTACACCTTGTTTATCCCAATGTAAAGTACCGAACTCTGCATTTTTCACTTGTTACCTCTGTTTCCCCATGGACTGAATAAAAAGTGCTGCAAGCTAGGGGGCTTTTGTCTTTGCCACCCAGAGCAGCACTGATCAGACCCAAAGCTCAGCTTCTTCTCAGTCTCATTTTTCTCCCTTTCCTGTAATTCACCATGTGCTGCTGTGGCTCACAGGAGACCAGGACTCACTGCAGAGGTTCTGGTAACGTCCCCTTCCCCTGTTCCCTACAACTATATATTTTCCTAAGCATAGTCCCAATTTCTATAGAATATACTGTGACCTTTGGGTCAGAGAATGGTCAAAGGATCATAAATAAGCCCTGCACCAACTCTGACTCCCTTAGAGCAAATGGCTACTCTCCCACCCACAATAAGCTTATGAACCATTATGACATCCAGTTGTCACAAACTGTGTACTAACTTATGCTTCTAACCACCAGGTGCCTTTACCCTTGACCTGACATCTAATACTCATTTATTTTTTCATTTTGTATTTATGTATAAACATGTATCAAGAACCTCTAGGCCAGGACAGCTGTACAGAACTACAACAGCCTGCACAGCTGAAAAGCTACCCGAAAAGCTACCTGTTTAACTAAGATAAATGTTCCTATCCCACAGTGTCTAGGGCAAGGTCTTCCTGGCCACGTGCTATATTTTCTTCTCTTTCTTTACACCTAGAAGTGCCCAGGTGGTTGTCAAAGGTAAACAGAAGAGACATGATGTAAGACCCAGGGCCTTACCAAATGCTCTGAGGAGCTGACTGCAGCGAAGAACACCCGGGAAGGAACATACCGGACAAGTTGGAAGTAAAACAGACCTTTATTAGTCTGGCCAGATGGCACTCCCAAAGCAAAGTAGCTTAGAGAGGCAACTAGCTCAGGGTCCGAGGCTCTTTTTATAGGGGGTTTCAGGGGAAGTTAACAGGCGAAATTTACAGAAGAGGAACAAAGGTTAGTGGTCAGCTGACACGTACTGATGCTCAGCAGATGTTTGTAGATTGTTCTATAGATAGCGGTTTCCAACAAACAAAGAGTTGAGTAATTTACTTTGGGACCTTATGGCTGATACAGATCTTATCTAGTGTCCGGGAACTAACAAGCATCTTTATCTATTAACTCACATTCAATCACAGTTGGGGCTAGGGGAGTTTTATGATTACAGAGTTATGCAGTCCCACAATGATCCTTTCCTGGCCAACAGGAATAAGAAGTGGTTAGGCTCTCTTCACTCCTTTTTGGAAGCCACATATTGAAGATGGGAGTGCCCCAACGTCTTACATCATCACACAGAAGAGAGCCTGCCAGAGACCACACCAAGCATTGTAAGAGAGACAATAACTTCCAGTTCTGCTAAACTGCTTCAATTAAAGATTTATCTGTTCAACAAATACAATCATATAAAATAATCTTGTTCATGGGGCCTAGTTTTAACTAAAAAAGCTCCTCAAAATATTTTTAGGCAAAAAGATCAGATCTATGTATATAAACTAGTGAGACTGATAAGGCCAAAAACTTGAGGCTTCAGCTATTATTCAAACCATACTATTAAGGGGGCTGCGCTTCAGAGGAGGACAGGATCGCTTAAGTCCAGAGTTATTGAAAGAGGCTATGTGGAAGAAGAGCCCTTTTAACTCAATTTCAAAGAAGGGTAGTGGGATGACAATTTGGAAATGAGGTTGAAAAGCACTGAGACAGGGGTAACTATGTGATCAAGCAGGGAGGAAATAAAGTGCAATGACTTGGGAACAAGTTGCCTGCCGGCACAAAGGGTGACAGACAGCCCGCATGGAGCAATCATGAAGCAGTTAAACAGCAACCCTTATGTATTAATAGAGTGACATATGAATTATAAAGCCCATGGCTTTAGTGTTGTGAAGGGAGCAAGATGTGTTAGAGGAGGTCATCTCAGCTTAAAAGTTTTTCTCTTCATCCTAAAAATCCAGGAGCTACAACATTTTCTCGCTACTATAGATAATGAGAAAACAATTCAAGGATTTCAAAGATTTAAGAAGTCACAGAAGACAGAGGGGCAAAGCACATATCCAGTGAACTCCCATGTAAAAGGAAATCATTCCTCTTGAAATCGACATTTCTCAAGAGGCATACTCAGTCACATTTCTCAGAAATGTTCCAGTCCCAGAAATGCACGGATCTGTACAATAATCAGGGAAAATGGAATAAATAATATTATATCGATAAATGACATTAAAATTGTTATCAATGACATTAAAAACTGCAATCTTCATATTCAAAGCTCTGATAAATAAGTGCTCTATCAGAAGTTGACATGGTCCACAGAGACAGATGCCTGAGAAACCTAGATGATGAGAGAAGGGGTAATGTGAACCAAAGAAAGAGTTACCCAGCCTTTCTTAGAAGGCATTGAAAATTAAGAGCAGAATCTCACTACACTACATTTATTAAGTTTTAAATTAGTAATTTAAAAAATTATATGTGATTTTCATTCCATGGTGTTGATACACTCCTTCAGAATGCTTGTCTTAAGAAGTCTTTAACTGACAATTAATGGGGTATTCAATAACTGATGTCTGTCTAGAAAACACAGCATCCACATTGAATTTTTAGGTACATGTAGGGTTATCAATTTATAGTCAATTGCCCATTAGCAAATAATAACCAGAGAGGTCTTGCCTGCAGGACGAGACACTGTTCTTTCTTTAAAACAGATCTTTGGCAAGAGTGTAGAAGAGACCTACTCAGTTCCTACAGCTTTTTTTTCAGAAGTTTGAATCGCATTTGTATCTGACCATATATAAAAAAAAAATGAAAACTGTTTCTTTGGTTTTGTTTGCCTTTTTGTAGGCACACAGTTTCCAGACATTTTTGCAAATATTTGGTGTTTGGTGTTGTTTGTTCAGGTTCTTTTGGGCTACAGAGAAGTCAGAGGCTCATTGCTGAGAAAAGCCTGTGTTGTAATGCTGTAAGGGCCGGTGTGGAGTGAGCAAAATGAGCCACTGTCTCTCTCTCAAAGCTTGACAGAAGCTTCTTGAGGCAAGGACCAACAACACCAATCCTGGTTGTTCCTGCTAAATGCATCCTTCCCGTTGTCTCCACTTCTTCACTATTCTACTTCTCCCCCCGCTCTACAATTATTGGCAAAAAGGAAAGTTTGAGATACATTCACTTATGTCTTAAAAAGAGTGTTTTTCAAATTGATGCAAATGTCAAGGGAAGACAAAGACATTCACTTTTTACACAGATCATTAGCTCTTTTCTCCTCTATTATTACAGAAAATCTAACACAAGTGAAACTAGAGATTCTTTTGATATAACTCTTACATGATCTTGAATTGTAATTTGATACATGACTAAATGACTAAGAAATTCACTATGAGTAGTGGCCAAAATCTTATCTAATTTAACAGTTAATATTCAAAGTATGTCATTCCAACTTTGGAAACTGAATTCTTTTTTAAAAAATTTTTGATTTATCAGCACATACATGTTTGCAGTTCATGCAGTTTACAATCGTCTTGGGGAGCAGTACAAGTAACAACTTGTTTCTTCTTTTTTAATCCCCTTCCCTCCCATGCCCTCCCTCCTCCTCCCATTCCCCTATCCCATTTTTCATTCTTGTTGATATTATTAATCTTGGCTCACATTATGGCATATAATGTTTACATTAATTGAGGTTATTGGGTTCCTGTACATGGCGTATCTTAGTAAAGAAAGGAGATATACTCTGAATACGAAAGAGAAAGACAATTTTTCTGAAATCTTAATTCTTTCTAAGATGGAAAAACCACTGGAAAGTAAAGCAGAACAATAAATGGTTTTAAGAACATTTTCTGGCAGAAAAATGGTAATGATTTAATCCAAAGACCTAAACCCAAATGGAATTTTCTCTCTATGGTGTCTTCTCTTATTCCACATGCTAACTTCAGCCTCTCTTCCTCTCCAAACCACTTTCACCAACTCATCCTCCATGGAGTCATAACAGGGGGCTACAGAAAAATACAGCATTAACAGGGCCACAACCTGGCTTACATCTTCTCAACAGCTGCCTAATACCAACCTCAGAAAACCATGTAATCAGTGTATAATCACTTTTACTTGTAACTCACCAATCTAATTTCTTACCTTCCCGGTTCCTTTACTCCAGCCGTAAAGACCTACTTTGATTCATTTTAACACACCTTTGTGTTTCATGACCCTATTGATTTGCTCAGTTTTTTGCTGTGAACTTGTGCACTTGGTGAATTTCTGTTCATTTTCCAAATCCTTTGTACCAGTAAGGATTAATACAGGAAATGCATGTCACTCTGGGTATGTCAGACAGAAAGGCATTTCAGCTAGTGAAACTTATGTAAGTCAGGGGCCACCAGAAAGTGTTCAGGTCACAATACTGCAGCTGTGACTAAGAAACTGGGAACTGCTACTAACAGCCAGAGTTTAAAATGCTGCAAGATCTACTGCCTATGTCACAGCTATTACTACAGCCAAGGCTGACAACCCACCCGTGGAAGAAAGAGTTTAATCACAGCAAGACACAATGAGGTATCATTAGATGCCATTACAACTAAAGGAGAAATAGATTTTACCTCCCTTCTGCTTTGCACAGTTTGCACTAAAGCATCTCATTATAGGTTTTAGCCTTCCACCCTATGTCAAGCTGTCGGGGCATTGAAGAAGAGGAAATAGGTGCTGTGGGTGTAAGCAGATAATGTCTGGTACTTCCTTGTGTAGGTCTCATATTCTCTGTCAAGCCCTTTTCAGGTCCTTCCACGTCATTAGAATCTTGATTAATCATTCTGTCCACTATAGCATCTCTGTTCTTTTTATTTTTTAACTTAAATTCTTTTATTGGTACATTAGGTATACAACACAATTGCATTTCTCATTGGGAATTGTACCTTTACATAATGCATCTTGGTTCTTATTTTTTCCCCATTCCTAGCCCTCCCTTCACCCCCTCCACCCTTCCCTATTTACAAAGACTTTATTTCCATTTTTTCCATTTCTCATCATTTTTCCTTTCCCTTCTTTCCTTTCCCCTGCCCCTCCCACTACCCCTACCCCTTTGGACCTTTTCTTCCTATTTTGCAGTATCTATTATTCATCCTAATCGTTGGTACATTTTAGGTATACAATATAATGACATTCATCATTGGAAATTTGCACCTTTACATAATCTCTCTTGGTTCTTATTTTTCACCCTTGCCCAGCCCTCCCTTCAACCCCTCCATCCCTCCCTATTTACAAAGATTTTGTTCCTATTTTTCCATTTTCTCATATTAATTCCATTCCCTTCTTTCCTTTCCCCTACCCCTCCCACTTCCTTCCCCTTTGCCCCTTTTCTTCCTATTTCACATTACCTATTATACATTTTAGTCCTTATTTACACTTTCAGTTTCTCACACCAGAGAAACTATTCAGTATATATACATGTGTGTCCTATTTATTTCACTTAAGAGTATTGCCTCAATGTGCATCCACTTAGCTATAAATGTCTCTACTTTCTCATTTTTTATGGCTGAGTAGTACTCCATTTTATTTTTTTAAAAACACACACACATTTTCTTTATCCAGTCTCCATTTGATGGGCATTTGGGCTGTTTCTAAGTTTTAGCTATCACAAACTGTGCTGCTATGAACATGGGTGCACATATATCACTGTGGTATGATTCTTTTAATTCTTTGGGGAAGATCCCCAGCAGGGGAATAGTGGGGTCAAACGGGACTTCCAGTCCTAGTTCTTTGAGGTATCTCCACACTGATTTCCACAGTGATTGCACCAGTCTACACTCCCACCAGCAGTGGAGCAGTGTCTTTCCCCACAGCCCTGCCAGCATTTGTTATTGGTTTATTTCATGTCAGCAGCCATTTTTTCTGGAGTGAGCTGAATTCTACAAGACATTTAGAGAGGAACTACTGCCACTACTGTTTAAACTCTTCAATGAAATTCAAAAGGAAGCAATACTCCCAAGTTCATTCCTGGAAGCAAGCATCACCTTCATCACCAAAGCAGAGAAAGACCCAACTGAAAAGGAGAACTATAGGCCAATATCACTAATGAACATAGATGCAAAAAATCCTTAATAAGATACTGGCAAATAGAATGCAGAAGATCATCAAGAAGGTCATACACCCTGATCAAGTGGGATTCATCCCAGGGATGCAGGGATGGTCCAACATATGCAAATCAATCAATGTAATACACTATATCAATAGAGCCAAGGACAAAAACCATATGATTATCTCCATAGATGCAGAAAAAGCATTTGACAAAATCCAACATGCATTTATGGTGAAAACCCTACAAAAATTGGAATAGATGGTCTCTACTTCAAACTGATAGAGGCCATCTATGAAAAACCAACAGCCAATATCATACTAAATGGTCAAAAACTGAAATCCTTCACACTAAAATGAGGAACAAGACAAGGATGTCCACTATCACCACTCTTGTTCAATACAGTTCTGGAAACATTAGCCATGGCAGTTAGGCGTCTCTGTTCTTTATCACGCATGTTCTTGCAATATTATCCTAGCAGTTTCACTATATTTTCACATCATTGAAACATCTATACCCCATGTATTATAAAAACCTGGTTATTATGTTATTCAATCTTGTCAAATCCCCAGTGTCTAGTAAAGTCTGTGGCTTCACACATATGCCTCACACACTTCATTTTACCAAGTTTATTAAATACAATCTTAACTTGAAAAAACATTATTAACTTTGAAAAGTGAAATTCTTGGTTTCAATTTCTTTCAGTAAATTTGAAAAATATGGACTTGGGAAATCAAGATATTCAACTCCATTGAGATTTCAGGAATTTTTTTAAAAGAATAATAGGATGCTATTCAATTAAAAATAGGAATTTAAGAATTCTTTGGTTCCAGTAGATATTTTACTTATCATCATCTCCAATACATGATCAATTTGCTCTTTCCACTTGGGAATAGAAAAGTGGGCATATTATTGCACCTATTTAAACTATAATTGATTTATGTAGTGTGTTAAATACCCTCTGGGCATGCTTATAAACCTCACAAGTAAAATTGTATTGAAGTAAAATTGAATTGCTCATCAGACAATTTGAATTTATATTACAAAAACACCAAGTATCAAAAGAATGTTCAAATAAGGTTTACAGTGTATTTTTATGTTCCACCCACAATAATCTCTTCAGTCACGTGTGGTAGGTAGATAAAACATTTCTCCGGAGTAGGGCTGATCTACTTTCACAAAGCACACTACACACAGGCCTGAGATGTTAAACTACAAAATTATAATTTTTTAAAATCCCTGTGGACACATAATATTTGTAGGCTCTGCTCAAACACCCAGTTATTCACTGGATTCCAGAAGGAAATTAATCCTACTTAAGATTATTAGCTATTAAACTAATATTTAATTTATTAACTATTAAACTAACATTTAATTTTTTGAATAGTAAACTAATTTTTAATTTAGAAGATAGTAAATGAATATTTAATAAAACCTTACTGTCTTTTAAAATGCAAAGCTAGAAATGTTTTATGTAAAATTATGCCACAATCTCAGAGAATATTACATGACTGAAGATGGATTTACCTTTCCATTTCACTTAAATTCAGTAATAAAGATTACAAGTAAAATCAGACTATAGCAGAAAAAGATTAGGAGCAGATATTGCAGTTAGCAGTAGAAAAATTAACTCCAGGGGATATAACTTTTATCATTAGCTTTTGAGGTGATTTTAAGTGTTTCTCTTGAACTTTAAAATGAAGGACATGAGTGGTCCAGTACTTGTGCTGACAATATCAAAGAAGTAGAATTCATCAGTGTTATTTTCTTAATGTCTGTGCTCCCCCGCCCCAAAGTTCTTATGTTGACACTCTGACATTTAGTTTGTTTGTATTTAAGGATTAGATTTCTAATAAGGAATGAAGATTAAATGATAAACAAGGTGACGGGAGTGGGGTCTTCATATGACAAGATCATTGTCCTCATAGGAAAGGACACCAGAAGACACTCACTCAGCATCCATCCCTTCCTTTCCCCCTTCATAGAGGAAAGACTATGTGGGGACACCATGAGAAGGTAGCTAACTGAAAATTAAGCAGGCAGAAACTAACCCTGTTGGCATCATGATCTGGACTTTCAGCCTCCAAATATGTGAGAAGATGAACTTCTGTTGTTTAAGCAATGCGTCTTTGTTATTTTGGCATGCCAGCCCAAGAAGACTAGTACAAGGCCACCAGGATCTTTATAGGTCTTTCCCCTCATCCTATTCCTTCTCCCCTCCATATACACATCATGCCTTTACAAAAAAGCTGATGGTTTAGGAAGCAACATATGGAAATAGTGTAACAACAGAAAAAGCATTAAGATTCTTATCCACTGTTATCTAGGAAGATGCTACACACATCTCTGTTCCTCTGAGATTCCTCCCAATTAAGGTTGCTCATGATATAAATACTAATGTTATACTGATTTTAGACCATAATCGTGTTGAGATGAGGTAATATTATAAGAGTGTGATTTAGCCACCAAGGGAAACATTGAGCCACACACACATATTGGATGAATGCTGAATGGCATAAATAGAAATGGTATTCTAGGATCCTTCTTCTTTCCCAATAGAACACAAATCCCACTACATATTACCATTGTAATTACTGTATATAGTGCTAAAAACTGTTCTGAATCTTGGCTTTAGAAATGATAATAGAATGAATGTCTTTCAAGCAATTATAAGTAAAATTTAAGAAGTAGAAACATTCAGCATTAATCAAATTAATAAATGGAAGACATTTTACCCAGAGATTCTTGGAAATAGCATAATTTTGGTGAAAACAGTAAAAGACATACCCTAAATGAATTGTTTTCCTTGCCCTACTATCTACTTTCTTTTGAATTACTGGACACTTAATTGAAATTTGTTCAACTCTAATTTATGACCTAAAACCAAAAGTTCTAAGTTCAAAAATATTCTCAATCAAAATATTGTGGTGGTTAGGAAGCTATTATTTCTCATCTCCAAATCTCCTATTCTGTACACTTTTGACCTGAGACCTCCAAAACAACTTTTGTCCTTTATCAGCCGGTTGTTTGTTAGGAAACAATGAGTGGGGATCTGGAAGGGAACCAGCAGGCATGAGAAAGGGAGAAGATAATTATGCCTTCCTTTGCTGTCTTGCTTCCCAGTGCTGGCCCTTCATCTCAACAGCAGCCATTAGCATTCCTAGAACTATTTTCATTGCAATCTTAGAGAGAACTATAGTTGCCAGCACAAGGACAAAGGACAGATTTTGGACAGCCTGGCAGGGGAAGAATTTAAGAAAGTCAGGCAAGAGTGTGTTCCAAATGAATAGCAGAAATTCAAGCATGTTTCAACACATAATGAATCCCTTTGTTATTAATCCCATGTAGCCTGCCTGGTGCAAAAGCCTCTTGTCTCTGTGAAATAACAGCTTCAAATATAACCTTTGAGTAGTGATGTCTTCCCTGCAGAATTAATATTTTTCTATCACTATCAAGACAGGATGGAGATTTGGAACTTGGTTTTGTGATAAATTTATATCTGCTTAAAATGATGGCTTCCACTTATGTGCCTCCATGATACCTCCATGTACTATTATTACATCCTCTACCATCTTTCCAAGCAGTAAGTCACTAAAGCTATTATTGTTTGTGCACTTCACACTCTGTATCCTGTAAGTTACATAACTGTAGTTCTCATGGACTTAAGAATCAGGATATAGAGTTATAATTTATATTTTATCAACAAATTCATGATAATTATGGGAAATTTATGATATTTATGTTCAGCTTTTCTATCAAGAATAAAAACAAATTCTTTTCTATTTGTCATATTGTGAAGTAGTGTATATTTAACATTTCATTTAAATAAAATCATAATTTTACCTTTTTAAAAAAAGAGTTAATTATGAAGGAAATAGATATGTTAATTTTCTTAGCTGTAATAATCTTTTAACTATATATGTATATCAAAACTATCATGTTAAATATATATATTAAAAACATTTTTTAAACTATCATGTTACATACGGTAAACATATCAAATTTTTTAAAAGCTAATCAGAAAAAAAGAATTTAAAAAAGGAAAAAAATGTCTCTTCCCCCATACATTAAATCGTAAGTATATAAAATATACGCAAAATTAGGAGAATAGTCCACACACTGCTTATTTGCTTGAAATATAAGGTAAAGTATATGGAGTTTAAAGTACTGGTAGAAATAACAAAATTTATAGTTCTTGAAAAGAAATAAGCAGCAGCATTCCCAAGAGAAATGAGCATGTCAAAAAACCAAGCAAAGAGAGAAATTATTATAGCAAGAAAAGGAAAAGAATAACTGAAACTAAAATGTTGAATGCAAAGATACCAAGAAATAATGAGGAAAGAGGTCTAATGCCAGTGAATCCATCTGCCCATCCCAGCTAGTATTGCTACAGCAAGAAATTTAACAGTGTTTTGACATTTTACCATTGACCTTCTATTAAATTACCAATCGAAAGCTCTTATCTCAAAACTGATGAAAAAGTAATGTGTACACAAATCAAAACCATCACTGTCTGTTACACTATCTCCAAAGTCTGACCCTGAATTTCTCCATTTCAGAAGGAAAAACAAAATGCATCACAGCTCCTTTGGATCATCTCACACACTTAATAATTTTCTTTTTTCTTTTTGTTTTGTTTTAATGTGGAAATATTACACCAAAAATGAATCACTGTCCAGGTATCGTTTAGTGCTTTGTGAAGAGATGAATAGCTAACCCTTAATAAGGCTTGTTCAAGGCCTAGCAATCACTACAAATGCTATGGCCTAGTTTGGAAGGCTACCTCAAGCCTTATCATTGCTCACAGACAGCAATAAAGTACGAAAACCCTGCGATCTGAGTAATAGCTGGTTACTGCATCACTTTACTGCAGGATGTTGTCGCCTGTCAGCGTCAGCCCCAAATCAATTGGTTAGAACACAGCACCACTTATAAACCCTTTTGCTTTCGGCTTCAATGTGTCTCAACCATTTCATCTGTTCATCTGCTTGTTCGCTCTGCAACCTTGATTTGCAGGAAAAGAACTACAGAGATCAATTGAAAACCTCAACGTATGCACAACTACTTGGAAATCATTTCTTTGATATTGATGTAGTGTCAGTGAAAATGACAATGAAAAATAGTTCTCATTGAGGAGGAAAAAAGAAATACTTTCCAGAGCTATGTTCAAGTACAGTAGAAAGGGTGAGTGATTGAAATTCCTTTGTAGATAACCTGAGAGATGGTGGAAGAATATTAATAAATGGAGCCTTAGGAAAGTGTTATCCTCATAACCTCAGCACTTTCTCACAGTGTAGGAATACAAAACTCTTATTCTTAAAAAATGAAAACACTAGGAAATTATTAATGTAGTAAGAGTCAATAACATTTCTTAGAAATGTAGCAAACAAGAGACAAATCCCAAATTTGAAATCCCTCCCAAGCAATAATCACAAATTGGTTAGGGAAATAGACTCATGTCCAAGGAGCACAAAAGAAGAACTATCACATTGCCTAATTGCCACTGTCTCTAAATCTTCTCTGTAAACCTAACTGGTTCGTATCTCACAAACTGAAGGACCTAATGTTGGTATTGGCATTATCTTCCTAGGAATGATTTTGCATCAGCTACATTTCATATAGGACCTCACTGAAGACTAATGTCACTGAAGAACATCACTTCCTCAGGTTACAACAGAAAAGATTCTTTTTTCTTTCTGTAAGATTGTGAACCAAAACCAGAACAACATTGGCCCACGATATCCTATAGCTCAAGATAGGTAAATATTGCAATTGAATATTTTTTATGGGAGGTTAATTTTTTGAAGTCTGAAATTTGTTCTTACCTGTCATTCTCCCTTCTCCTTCCCCAAAGTGAGAGCAGATATTGTGTTTCCTTATGTCAAGGAGGTAATATGACATTGCCTTTGAGAAGTAAGACTCAATGGAGCCAAAGAGAAACTCCAAAGAAGTAGAACTTTCTGAGAACTAATTAAAAAAATGGTTCTCTGATCTGAGAGAAACAAGGATATTTCCTACTCATTAAAAGTTTCCTACTCATTAAAAGTGTGGCACTACCTCAGAATGTTAGGCCAAAATGTTGGGGTGCAAGGTAACTGTTATGACTTGTATCAAATTGTCCCCTCAAAGCTGCATGTGCCTATGGGGGGGGGGGTTCAGTGGTGGCTGGATCTAGGGTGTTTAAATATGGATTAAGGGTGTGTGGTTACTAAAGTAGTCCACTGATTGGTTTAGCACAGTTCTGGGTATCAATAATGGGAAGGCCCACTCTGGGCTTGGGTGGCACCAACCAATAGGCTTGCACCCTGAATGGAAGAAAGGGAAGGATTGAAGGCAGGCTTCCTGCCTACTACCTGCTATGCTATGAACAGTTTCTCCTCTGCCATACATCCTTGCCTTGGAGCCAGACAACTATGAACTGAAAACTCTACAAACTGTGAGCTGAAATAAACCTCTCCTCCTTTAACTCTGAGTATTGGGTATTTTGTTCCAGTAATGAGAAAAGAGCAATTAAGACAGTGCCTCTCACTTAAGAATTTATGGGACTCCCAAGCTGTAGCAAAGCAGGTGCAGAGACAGGAAGGACTGGAAAGATGGAGATAACAAGTCTTCCATGAGCACACTAGATAAAAAAGATAGTATCATCATAATTATCTTCACAACACCTTTAATTATCCATTAGCGTAATTAACAACAAACTTTACTCAGTAAATCCAAGTCAACCAGCTTTTCTTCAGTATTGGTAATGACTATCCACTGAGCCAAGAATAAATGTCTAGATTATGGTAATGGTTGATGCTGTTCAAGAAATGCTCATCAGTGCACACTCAGTTTAGCTATCTTCTCACACTGGGGACCAAAATTGAGTGATAGAGCACAAGATACACAACTTCCATGCAAGGTCATTCCTGAATGGCACCCCAAGTTCATTACAGGTCAGTGCAATTCTTTACTTGATTTTTCTTATGTTTAATCTGACAACAAAGAATTGAATTTCATTGAATTATATGAATGAATCCAGGTCTATTAAAAGATAAATATAAGGAAAAACCTCTGTGCGTTCCTTGAGAGTTTACCCAATAACCTGGGCTGTTATGTGCTGATCTTGTGGTGTGCAGAATCATTGGCGACTTTGTGCTGAAAGTAGAATGAAGAGTGGAAAAGTTAGAGCACTTCTCAAGATGGAGTGTGTTGCATCGAAAACAGGATGGGTTTAGCAATAGACTTAGGGTCAAATGGTAGACTTCAGTTTTCCTGTGATATTAGACAAGTAACTAAATCTCTTTATTGTCCATTTAGCTCATCTGTGAAAAAAAAGAAAAGAAATAATGTGGTGAGGAGGCAAATAATATATTTGAAAATATACACAAGCTATGTACCATAGCCAAACCTCCAAAACATAGCAATTGTTGGTTTATTTCTCCACATTAGTATCCAAATGCTCTTCCTCAATCTTTCTTTCTTATTCTACCATTGCCATTCTTTTTTATTAAGTTCAGAAAATGTCATTTTAGTTTTCTAGTGCTTGCCATAATGCTTGCAATGACTTAGGCTTCATGTAAAATTTATAAAATCTTGTTATACTTTCAAATCTTCTTACATCAAAAATTTTAATTGACTTTCTCCAAAAGCTTCTCAATACCTCTTAACTGTTATCTACAAAGCCAAAAAAAAGGGATAAAAGAAAGCAATTCAATAAAAATTGGATTTACTTTTTTAAAAGACAGGTTTAAATCTTCCTAAATTGGTCCTTTGAAATGGATAATTTTTTAGAATGGGACATTTTATAGGCTAAAACATCATGTTAGAGTCTTTGCTTGGAGTAATCAAGATTTGGTGATCATTTAGAACTGGGATCATTAAAAACAGCAAAGAAAGAAAGGATTTATTAGATGTGGAAGATCAAGGTCTCCAACATATTAAAATAAGCAATGCAGGACTACAAATTCTAGCAAGCTGATGATAATATTTTCGCTGCACATTTCTTTTTAAAAAGATAAAGAACACTGAATCAATATATCACTGAAGAGATTATTATTTTGTACAAGCTGAAGGTTGATGCAGGTCATTTCCACTAAAGCAAACAGAATTTGTTAATTTAATCCAACAGACTTGGAAGTGAGACCAAACAAGAATTTAATCATCAGGAGAAGGTGGTGAGCATTTCAGAAAACTGAATGACCATGTACAGACCCTAAATCTCATTACCCTTCCCTTATGGAAGGGTAAAGAGATAAAAGGGTACCCCTTTCATGATTTTCATTGAGTTTGTCAAACAAAAGACTCTAAATAATCCATTTCCAGGACCACAAAAATGACTTAATGTTAGTTGTCCTAAAAAGTTAAACTTTACAAAATTTGCCAGTCTCTCACCTGTCTTAAATGGTTTTCTTAAAATTGCAAGGCTATAAAATGAAGGAGTAAGTGTCTTGTATTCTAAGTAAAAATAGCAGCTGACTTTCCAGTTTCTCATCTCAACAAAATGTGCCAGTTCTCTGATGCCAATTTAAGGCTCTTTGTACAAAGACTAATGCAGAGACAAGGCTGAGAAGTAGAAGGCAGCATCAGGAATTTAGTTCAGTAGTAACTGCTTTAATCATCTTCAAAACCAAGACCATTTTAAGCATGTATACCATCACAAAAGGATAAATTAAAATTACTTACTTCTCCCACCTGACTCCCTGGCATGTCCATGAAATAATCATGAAAGCACACAGAATCTTTTCCACTTTCTATTACCACAGAGATTTCAACTTCACCTTGCCCATTTTTTCCCTTCTCATTTCAGCCTTCTACAAAACTTTACTCTAATTGTAGGTTCTCCTTCTTTCCAATCCAGCTTCCTTGAAGCCCCTTTTGAAAAGGCTAGACATTTGGAACTCTCTTGATTAACAGGACATGGAAGTATGTGGTGTATCCAAAGTCGAAAGACTCTCAGAGGTGTTTTTCTTCCTCTAGCCATGGCAACACAGTGTTACATTAAACCAGTGAATTCATTACCCTATGAAACTCCAACAAGCATATTTAAATTGATGTTTTCCAAGAGTGATGAACAAAATTAAATCATATAACAAGGGTCAAAAGTCCATATTCTTATTCTGAAGTTTCCTGAAACTTGTTTTAAATGTTAAATTATTCAAAAGTAAATTAGCTTATTCTGAAATGCTAGAAGTAGGCTGTCTGGCTTCATGACCAAGAAATGAAGAGATAGTAAAGAAGTATATTGTGCTACATTACTGAAAAGAAAGAAAATCAGTGGGAAAATTGGAGACTGCTGTTTTAAACACACATACTCAGAGAAAAGATTGAAATTCTTAGCTCTAAGGAACTGAAGAGTTGCTTTTCATAAATTTTCTATGTCTAAAGATGGACAGTGAAATATATCCTCATTTATTTCTAGCCTAGTTTTTATACTGTCTTGAATCATTTATCTGCATATTCCATCTCTCAGGGGAATAAAACTTTTTCTTTTTTAATGCATGTACTATTGTGCCATCTTCTTTACCACTATCAAAAATAATGGAACATTCTGTAGAATTTCAGTTAAATTCAGAATCAAAATATCCCCTTAAGTGCTTATGGTAAATTGCTTGCAAAATGAGCCACAAAAATTCTCCCTATTCCTGTGTGCACAACCTCCCTTCACAATGCACCTTTGCAGTTTATCCCAACAAGAGGTAGAAAAAGTTCCCCTAGACTTTGGTTCTGAGCTGCTCTTGTCACTTGTTTAGATTAATAGAATGGGGTGGAAGTGAGTATGTGTCTTTCACGCCTAGGTTTCATGAAACATTTTGATGAGTGCTCTCACCCACTCAGAGTGCTGTACTGAAGAAGATCTGACTCTAGGAGCTAGAACAGCCCTGTGCCTAGGAGCCCTGGCTGAAGCCCTCTGTACCAAGCCCTTCACCACCAGTCAACCACCACCAGATATGTGAGGGAAGCATCTCTTGCCCACTAAGCCCCATCACTTAATAGAGCCATGTGAGCAACCCCAGGTAAGACAACAAGAGTCATTCAATAGTGTCCAACCCAAATTGTTCATCCATAGAATAAAGAGTACATCAGTGCTTATTGTGCTATGCTGCTAGGGTTCAGAGTGCATTGTGATCCACTTATAGAAGCTGATAGGTAACTGGCACTGGAAGTGGGTGCTGCAACAAAATTTAAAATATTTATCATTGGCTTTGGGACCAGGAGAAATGAAAAGTCTAGAAAAGTAATGTAACTGATAGTGTAAGATCAAGAAAGCATTGCATCATACTCCTACATAAGAAAAATGCTCTGACTAGAAGGTTAGAAAATGTGCCTAACTGACCTATAATTCTGGCTAAGGACATCTCCAGTTGGTGTGTCAAAACTCAAAACAATCAGTGGAGCACCCAACAAAGCAATGAGAAAATTGAGAATAATGAGAGAAGGAACTTATTTTTTACTAGCAGCATTTAGAGAAAATTGTTAAGTTGAAAAACAAACTATACTCCTACTATCTGTAGTTGACAAAAGACTCAAAAATTAATAAATTACCTTAATCAAAGATTGAACCAAAGTTGTGGGCATAAAACCCTTTGCCATGACCTCAGAATTAGTAAGTGAACTTTAACAGAAACTTGTAGTCAGATAAAGAACTTCTAAGAATATTAAGGGCAATGTCACACAGCATGCAGGCAAAACAAAAGATGGGGAGAGAGAGAGAGAGAGAGGGAGAAGGAGAGGGAGAGGGAGAGGAGAGTCACTTGTATGGGAGAAGTGAATATATTTTCATGTCGAAAAGATATGAATTGTCATTGCCAGAAGGTGGATTGTGGTAAATTGCATACAAAAATGACTACAAAAGTTCCCGAAACATTTTATATAAGCTCTGATGGTATGTGACTTTGTTTTCCTTCCTATTTCCATCTAGAAATGAGTATTTATTTTTCCATCCTTGAATCTGGACAGCCTGGTTTCGTAGGAGATCCAAATCCTAAGTGTTGAGAGATTTTGTGACTTCATTTCTTGACCTCTTGGAATGCTGCCCTAAGATTTCCACAGATTAGCCAATAGAGGCAATTATAAGACACAAGACTACATCGAGTAGGAATAAGTCTCAAGCCACCCAGTTTAGAGCACGGACAGCCAGCCAATAGCCACATTAATTGCCAGACACGACAGTAAGCCCCCCTTACATGATCTGGTTAGAGCTATAGGATGCAGCCGCATGGTGAGCCTGAGGGAGATGAGCAGGCTCACCCAGTGGAGCCCAGCAAAAATTATTTATTCACAAAGGAAAACAAATAACTACTGCTTCAAGTGGCTTCTTATGCAGTAGTAGACAACTAATGTGATGAAGTACCGTATTTCTTAATTTTCCAACTCAACTCAGATTTTAAATATTCTGTCTTGTCATTTGATGTGTCAAATGGATGCCACTTTTTAAACTGGAAACATGATCCTACAAAGAAGTAAATACCAGAATGTGTTTTGTGCTAATGATTGACCTCAATGCACACTGTAGACCTTCTAGAAGGTAAATTGTTATTTCCTAGCTTTAAAGTAAAATTATTTTATTTATGAACACAGCTAGCTTTCTTTCCACTCACACCAATAAAAAGGTTGGGAAGAGCAATAATCAAATTCAGCTGCCTTCCATCTGCAGGGATAGTGTAGCTACTCACTCAGTAACATTTATATCTAATGAATTCCTTGAACATTATGCCCCAGATATCATAGCCTCACGATACTCTTTCTATCACATGCATCCGTGGAAAAACATAGATATAAAAAGATAAAATGAGAAGAAGAATGAGAAAACCATAGATGAAGGAGCAAAGATGAGTAACTGTTGTAATGACACACTAAACAATCACATTTCTATACTATATTTTTGCTTGAATTGCTTCCCAGCTAGACCTCTCCTTTGGGAGATGCTGTGTAATTTTTTGGGTTATGTGATAGAACCAAGATAAAAGATAACTCACAGGCTCCTGTGGCTTAAAATATAATGGTTGAAAATTGGTGGGTTATTTTTAAAGGCTTTTTTTCTGCTGTTTGACAAGGAAAGGCAGAACCTTATTCATCACCCCCACACCCGTCCTTCTGAAAAATAAAGGTCAAATTGCTTCATCTCTGTTTTAAAAGACATTGCTAAAAAAATTCTGATGCACATATTTATGCAGAGTTAATATTGTACCCTAAACAATACCTTCACCCATTCCTCCCTGACAATGAAAATCAGACATCTAAAACTTCTTAATGTAAAGCATATGTAATTCAGAGGAAGAAACCAGCTTCAAAATTTATCTATAGTTGAATATCTCTATTTGCAAAAACTGTCACTATAAACTCATATGTCTCATGGAACAGTTAGCATGTAAGATCATTCATTTTAATTCCCACTATTCTTGGAAGAGGTAAAATTCACAAATTATATGTTTAGAGCTTATCTCTAAGGATAGCTAACTAAATATGCTAAAGTTAAAATTGATATAAGTATTGATTATAAATTAAAATTAAACTATTTTAACCCTTCTAGACACATTTAATAGGGTAGCACCACTGTTCAAATATGTTGAATTTCTATATATAGAAATATATAAGGATTTTTAATGAAAAGCTAAAATCATGAAAGCATACTAAAACGTCTTAATATTATATGTGAAGAACCTAAAAATCAAAGAACTAGCATACATCTGGAGTAGCAGGTTTGTTAGTGGTGCTGTTCAATTGAGAACAGACTTCCTAGACTTTCACCCACTCACCAGGCCACAGGAACCTATGTGAGCTATGGATGGGTGGCCCTGGCTCCTCCCCATCCTGGACTCAGGAGCTGCTACTCCTGAGCACAGAACTTCTAGAGTCCTTTAGCCATTGCTGGGTTGATTGATAGTTTATATATTCAGATTCACTCAAGATAAGCAGAATATGCTGCTCAGCTTGAAACCCATAAAATGCCTTTTCATCCTCAACCCCTTAAATAACTCAGACTAAACAAACTGGGAGTCACAGCCTTACTTCCCAGAGTTTTTTAATTTCTTGGGTCTTAGGAAAGAACCTAATTCTGAGAGCTTAGACTCTCATAAATAAAAAAAATAAAAGGTGAGATAGAGAATAAAGTACAGCCAGGAATTTAGCTCAGTGGTTCCGCCGCTTGCTGTGCAAGCTCAAGGGCCGGAGCTCGATCCCCGGTACCAAAAAAAAAAAGAGAGAAAATAAAGTACACAGTCTCATTAACGTGCCTAGTCAGTGACATTTCCAATACACACCAGTGAGAAATAACAAGAAAACTATTAAAAAGTTAATTTGGCTGTGTAAGAGCAGTACTGTGTTACTTATAGGTGTTTGTGTAAACAGATAATCAAGTTGGCATTCAGATGTATCAGATTATTGATACATATATATTTGATAAATCACAAGTATAAATTCATAGTCATCTGTTTGCAATTTCACAAAATTATAGGCAACACAGGTTAGATATATTCTTAGAAATTATAACATTAGAGAGAAGCAGAGGTAGAATATTTCACTATTTAAAAAGTCTAAATCTGTCAATCCAGTTTAATCAGAATCCACTTATCACAATAAAAACTGTTAAGCAATTCAAAGAGGAACCTAAAATGTATCAACTGATCCTAAATTCCAGCATAATTCTCAAGTCATAAAATTAAATCTATAAGTTAAAGCTGGATTATCCTGAATCTTAGAGGTAAAAAAGATTAAATTTACCTGTCAGAATAAGATTATAAACAAGGATGGCCTCCTCGCTTCTTGCAACTCTTGCTTCACTCTTGCAGGTAGGTTGAAAAGATGGATAAGCCTTAAAATAGGGCCTGCAGGCCATTTAAGTTTGCAGATAAAGTGTAGCTTGGCTGGCGGTAGGCCCAACATGTTTTGGCCTGCCTCCTTACACAGGCAGAATTTTCTTTGCCCCAATATTAATTTGATTACATTGAATACCAAATATTAAATATTTAACTTAAAAACTCTAAATCTGAACTATAGAAAAAAGGTAGGACCCTAAAGCTGCTAAGCTCATTTCGACACGAAGAATAGTTCAATACTCCAGGAAAGAGTGTATCTTTTAAGCCTTAAGCAGGGCTAAAAGAGGAGAAATTAGTCTGGTTTTAACTTAATGTTCTAACTTGAAGCATATTTTATAGAACTGATTGTTTTGTTTTTCTGTCTCTGTCAATTGTTCCCCACTACATTAAACCCCACAAATGGCAAATACAAGTTAATTAAACATTATATTACAGAGTATTCATATAAATGTTTCAGATGCTCCCTCTTAAACCTCTATAGCATAATCACTGTTAACCTAAAGGAGAAATTAATTTTCATTGTTAACAGAAATACTTAGAAACAAACATATTTAAATGTTTAGCCATCAGTTCTGAAAGGACAGATTAAAGGAAGTGAAAGTTAAATCAAAACATTAATATTTAGATGGTCCAGCAAGGAAATGTGAGAAAGAGAACATATACCTCTTGCCATTTTAATAATATTGAAAGTCATTCAAATAACCTCATTCCCTCTCACTCCAAGATGGAAAGATGACAGTTATCAATATCTGACTTCACCTCCTTACAGGTTAATCATGAATATCATCAAGAAAGCATTCCTTCCAACTAATCAATCGAAGTGTCTTGGATAGATTGGCAGGCATCAACAAACAGAGGCAGTGTTACACAGTATCAGGATTACAGCCACAGGGCTGCAAGTAACTCTGAGCAGTTATAAAGTGCCCCCACACACCTCTTGTACAACATTTAAACCAGTGGTTATCAAGCTTGTCTGCACATTAGAATCATCTGAGAAGTTAAAAAAATTTTGGAGCCCAGCTCTAAAGCTCCAGAAATTCTAATGTAGTTGATCTAAGATGCAACCTGAATATCGAGATTTTTAAAACCTCTTGAGATGATTTTCATGTTTAGCCAAGTCCCAAAGCCCATCAAACAAATACCACAAAGAAAATGCTGGTAGTTGAGTAAAGTTAGGTTCCTTAGCTTACAGAAGTGAGCGAGAACCCAGGAGAACTTTAGGAGCTCCTCAAGAAGGGGGAGGTTACTGAATCATTTTAAGGCGGGATTAAGGAAACAAAATGGTTCTGTATGGATGACATCTAGAAATGGGGGAAATTCAGTGATTGGGTATCTCAATTATCTTCATCCAAGAGCCAGACAGATAACAGCAGTGTCATCATTGACAAGGAAGATGTGATCATTTTACAAGGTTACTGGCAATGAGAATTGGGTATAAATCATTTTTGTAGTTAAGTAATAGCCTAGTCATTTCCCTGTTCAAAGTATAATATATTTTTGTTCTTTGGTGAGCATCATGGTCTGGTTTTCACCAAGGCCAATTTTTACTTGCTCTGTTCAATATAGTCAATTTTTATATTTTCACAAGGTTGAAACTACCACTTTAGACAAACTCAAAATCCTAGCTAAGTAAAAGCACTATTCACTCATGACATCTGCCATTCTTTTCAATTCCAGGGCTAAGATTAACTGACCTGGCTTATTATACATGTATTGAATTTCTTCTTAATTTTTTTGAGTAAACACTTCCCAATGTTGGACCTTCCCAGATAAAACTTTTAGCAACCAGTCCCTTGATCAAATATTGTTATGGCCACATGAGCAACTTGAAGTATGTTAGAGAATACATGCTACATTCTTAAAAAGAAAAAAAAAAGCTGATGTGAAATAACTCTTTTTGATAACTATCACCTTTAAAAATATTTGTTGCACTGCTTTTAAAACTCATATTCTACTTACTCTGTTCTGACAGAAGCCAGTATTAATTTTTCATAATCATAAGCTTAGAGCTGCCTTCTATGGCACTGCATATGAAGAATGATGACTCCTTATAGAAATATTTTGATGATGTTTTGATCATTCATCTAATACTCTGCTCATTGAGAAATCAGAATGTTGGCAACTACTGAAGGTTTTAGCAAAGAGTAAAGATGAGTTTTCAGTAGAAATTGGGGTATTCAGTTATTCTTTGGTGATCTGGAATATGTTTGCTCTTTGGAAATCTGCATAATAAAATGTTTCTTTCAGAATTTCATGTCTGAAGTACAAGGATTCACATTATTATTTGTTTTTTAGAGACAAAATGTAAGGTGTGATTGAAAAATATGGTAAATGTGTAAATGTTTTAATTTTTACAGGACGTAATGGGCACATCGCTATCAATCTCCCTCAAAATCTCTCCCTCACTTTGAACACACTCATCCTGTCATCCCCGTACCTTTCTGAAGAAGTACGAGAAGTGTTCTCTTCTTTTTTCACTAATTACTACTGGGTTTTTAGTATTGTACGTGTTTGCAGTATACGCAGTTTATGACCATCTTGGGGAGCATAAATGTTCACGATACAGCTTGGTTCTTTTCTTTCATCCTCTTCTCCTTCTTTCCCACCTCCTTCCTCCTCTAAATCCCCTTTCCTCATTTTCATTCTTGTTGATATTATTAATTTTAGCTCCTATTTATGACACATACTATTTACATTCCTGAGGTTTTCGGGTTCCTGTACATGGTATCGTTTTTTGATATATATATTTATTGGTACATTTTAGGTATAAAATACATTTACATTTATCATTGGGTGTTTGTACCAGAACGTGATGTATTTTAGTTTTTTTTCTCCCATTACCTGTGCACCCTTCACCCTCTCCACCCTTCCCTATTTACACAGAGTTTGATTCCATTTGTTTTTTCTCATAATTTTTCCTTTCCCTTCCTCCCTTTCCCCTTTCCCTTACACCATCCCCAAACCCTTGGACCTTTTCTTATTTCAAATTATCAATTATTCATTTTAATGTTTTTTCATCCTTATTTACACTTTCAATTTCTCATGCTAGAGAAACTACTCGGTATTTACAAAAGTGTGCCTATTTATTTCACTTAAGAGTATGGTCTCAATATGCATCCTTTTAGCTATAAATGACTCTAGTTTCTCATTCTTTATGGCTGAGTAGTACTCCATTTATAAAATAACCACATCTTCTTTATCTATTTTCCAGTTGATGGGCACTTGGGCTCTAACCAAGCTTTAACTATTACTAACTATGCCACTATAAACATAGGTGCACATATATTACTGTGGTATGATTCTTTTAATTCTTTGGGGAAGATTCCCAGTAGGGGAATAGCTGGGTCAAATGGGACATGTAGTCCTAGTTCTTTGAGGTATCTCCACACTGATTTCCACAGTGGTTGCACCAATCTACACTCCCACCAACAATGGAGAAGGGTTCCTTTCTTCCCACACCCCCACTAGCATTTGTTATTGGTTAATTTCTTGATAGCCATTCTTTGTGGGGTGGGGTGGAATCTCAGTGTTGTTCTCATCTGCATCTCTCGAATGACCAGTGATGTTGAACATTTTTTCATATATTTCTTTGCTGTTTTTACTTCTTTGTCTGAGAAATGTCTGTTCATTTCAGATGACCATTTTTGAATTGGGTCTTTGAATTTGAGGAGTCTGATTGTTTTCAGTTCTTTATATATTCTCGATAGTAGACCTTTGAGCTACAGCTGCTAAATATTTCTTCCCACATTGTAGGTTGTCTCTTAGCTCTGTTGGTAGTTTCTCTTGCAGTGCAGAAGCTTTTTAATATGATGAGATTCCAGTTGTTGATTCTTTGTGCTAGCTCCCAGGCTACTGAAGATTTGTTCATAAAGTCTTTTCCTATGCCAATGTCATCAAGAGTTCTACCTAAATTATCTTCCAGCAAGTTTAGTGTTTCTGACTTAATATTTAGATCTTTAATCCACTTCAATCTTAGTTTAGTGTGTGGTGATAGGTATGGGTCTAGTTTTAATCTCTGACAGGTTGAAATCCAGTTTTTCCAACACCATTTATTAAATAGGCTATCTCTCCTCCAATGAGGGTGGTTGGCTCCTTTGTCAAAGGTGAGATGATTGTGTATGTATGGAGTTGTTCCTGCATCTTCTAATCTATTCCACTGATCTTTGGGTCTGTTTCTTTGCCAGTACCATGCTGTTTTATCACAGTAGCTTTGTAGTATAGTTTCAAGTTGGGGATTGTGATGGCCCCAGCCATGACTCTGCTGCCTAGAATTGCTTTTACTATTCTAGGTTTCTTCTATTTCCAAATGAATTTTTGGATTGTTTTCTCTAGTTCTGTGAAGTATATTGTAGGAATTTCAATTGGTATTGCATTGAATCTATATAGTAGTTTTGGAAGTATGACCACTTTCACTATATTGATTCTTCCTACCCAGGAACAAGGGATATCTTTCCATTTTCTTATATCCTCCTCGATCTCCTTTTTCAGAGTGCTGTAGCTTTCAGTGTAGAGGTCTTTTGCTTCCTTTGTTAGGCTGATTCCTAGATATTTCAGTTTTTTTAGATGCTATTGTAAAAGGAATTATTTCCCAAATTTCTCTCTCAATGGGTCTGCTATTTGCGTATAAGAAGGCTATTGTTTTCTGAGTGTTGACCTTGTATCCAGCTACTCCACTGAATCTGTCAATTAGATCTAGAAGACTTTTGACTGAGTTTTTTGGGTCTTCTATATAAAGTATCATATCATCAGCAAATAATGACAGTTTAACTTCTTCCTTTCCTATCTTTATTCCTTTTATTTCTTTCTTTTTTCTAATTGCTATGGCTAATGTTTCCAGAACAGTATTGAACAGGAGTGGTGATGGTGGGCATCCTTGTCTTGTTCCTCATTTTAGTGGGAAAGTTTTCAGTTTTTGTCCATTTAGTATGATGTTGGCTGTTGGTTTTTCATAGATAGCCTTAATCAGGTTGAGATAAAGACCTCCTACTCCAACTTTCTGTAGTGTTTTTATCATGAATGGGTGTTGGATTTTGTCAAATGCCTTTTCTGCATCTATTGAGATGATCATATGGTTTTTGTCCTTGACTCTGTTAATATAGTGTATTACATTTATTGATTTATGGATGTTGAACCATCCCTGCATCCCTGGGATAAATCCGACTTGTTCAGGGTATATGATCTTCTTGATGACACTGTATTCTGTTTGCCAGTGTCTTGTTGAGGATTTTTGCGTCTATGTTCCTTAGGGAGATTGGTCTGTAGTTCTCTTTTTGGGTTGGGTTTTTCTCTGGTTTTGGAATCAAAGTAACACTTGCTTCCAGGAATGAATTTGGAAGCCTTGCTTCCCTTTCAATTTCCTTGTTGAGTTTAAAGAGTAATAGTAATTGCTCTTCTTTAAATGTCTTGTAGAATTCAGCATTGAAGCCATCAGGACCTGGGCTTTTCTTGGCTGGTAAATTTTTTATTATATTTTCAATTTCACTCATTGTTATTGGGGTGTTTAGAATTTCTTTATCTTCTTCATTTAATTTTGGCAATTCGTATGTATCTAGGAATCTGTCCATTTCTTCTGTGTTTTCCACTTTATTAGAGTACAGGTTCTCAAAGTAGGCATTGATGATTTTCTGGATTTCTGCTGGATTTGTTGTGACTTCCCCTTTTTCATTCTTAATTGCATGGCTTTAAGCCTTTTCTTTCCTTTTTTAATAAGGTTGACTAAAAGTTTATCGATATTCTTTATTCTTTCAAAAAACCAACTCTTTGATTCACTGACTTTTTGTATCGTTCTCTTAGTTTCCATTGCATTGATTTCTGCTCTAATCTTTATAATTTCCTTTCTTGTACGAGCTTGAGATTTGTTATGCTCTTCTTTTTCTAGGAGCTTGAGGTTCTACATTAAGTTATTTAACTGAGTTCTCTCCATTGTCCTAATATGGGCATTCACTGCTATGAATTTCCTGTGTAGAACTGCTTTCATTGTGTCCCACAGATTCCTGTATGTTGTACTGGCATCATCATTTACTTGTAGAAGCTGTCTAATTTCTTCTTTCATTTCCTCTGTCACCCAAAGGTTGTTCAGGAGGCTGCTGTTCAATTTCCATGTGTTTGTGGAAGTTTTGTGGTTTCTTATGTTATTGATCTCCAATTGTATTGCATTATGGTCTGATAAAATACAGGGGATAACTTCGATTCTTTTACATTTGCCTATACATGCCCTATGAGCTAGCATGCTATCTATTTTGGAGAATGACCCATGTGTGGCTGAAAAGAATGTGTATTCTGATTTTGTGGGGTGGAACACTCTGTAAACATCTATTAAGTCCATTTGTTCAATAGCTTCATTTAGTTCTAGAATTTCATTGTTAATTTTTTTTCTAGTTGACCTGTCTATTTGTGATAGAGGGGTATTGAGATCCCCCACTACAATTGCATTAGTGCTTGTTTGGTTTTTCATGTCCATTAACATTTGCTTTGTATAGCTGGGGGCATTCGTATTTGGTGCATATATATTTAGAATTGTCATCTCTTCCTCTTGGATTGTTTCTTTCACAAGGATGTAGTAACCATCTTTGTCTCTCTTAATTAGTTTTGGTTTGAAATCTACTTTGTCTGCAAATAAGATTGCTATGCCTGCTTTTTTCTGGGTTCCTGTCACATGGAGAACTGTTTTCCATCCTTTTACTTTCAATCTATGAATTTCCTTTTGTGTTGAGTGTGTTTCTTGTATACAGCATATTGCTGGGTTTTGCTTCTTAATCCATTCTGCCAGTCTATTTCTTTTGATTGGTGAATTGAGGCCATTAACATTGATAGTTATAATTGACAGATATTGACTCATCCTTGTCATGATGTTTTACTGTTGTTGGCTCTTTTCTTATTTTCCCCCCTTTCACTTTAGTGTCTTACCTTGAGTGGTGCCTTCTATTTGCTGGGCCTCATGGAGTTGTGACCTTCATTGTCTTTTTCTAGGATATTGCTTAAAATTATTTGGAGCGCTGGTTTGGTGTTCACGAAATTTCTCAGTTGTTCTTTGTCATGGAAGTATCTAATTTCCCCATCAATTTTGAAAGATAATTTTGCCAGATACAACAGTCTAGGTTGGAAGTTATTTTCTTTTAGGGCTTGAAATACTTCACTCCAGGCTCTCCTTGATTTGTGGATTTGTGTTGAGAAATCTGCCATGATTCTGATGGGCTTTCCTTTGTAGGTGATTTGTTTCTTTTCTCGAACTGCCTGTAGAATTTTGTTCTTCTGTTGGGTTTCTGGGATCTTGACTCTTATATGTCTAGGTGTAGAATTTTGGTCATTGCTAGTTGGAGTTTTATATGCCTCACTTATCTGTACTTCCAATTCTCTATCACTGTCTGGGAAGTTTTCTACTATTACTTTTGTGAACAGTTTTTTTATGTCCACTGTACTTTCTCCTGTTTTTCAGTGGACTCCTGTGAGTCTTATCTTATTCTTCTTTGCATTGTCTAGCCGCTGTTGGATTGTTTTCTCATGGTCCCTTACTATCTTTAAGAAATCTCTGTTTTCATGGTCCTTAACCACAATCCTGTCTTCTATATCTGATATTCTGTCTTCAGATTCTCTTAGTCTGCTCTGCATGCTTTCAATGGAGTTTTGAATTTCCTTAATATCTGTTTGACTCTGTTTCGTGGATTCCATTTCTTTCTTATGTTGGGTGACCATGTTTTCCATTTCTTTGTTATGCTGGGCATTCATGGCTTCCAGCATGTTTCTGATCTCATCTATTTTCTTATCTGTTTCTACTCTAGAGCTTCTAATCATGTCTTTCACTCTGCTCACCAGGTCTGTATTTATCTGGGACATTATTTCTGTTTTGAAATTTTCTAGAGCCTCATGCATCTGCTTTGTTACTTCCTGTGCTGTCAGTTCAGTGTGTCCAAGTGGTTGCTTATCAGACTTTTCCACCTCATTTCCCCCAGAATTTCCTTTTTGTAGCATGGAAGCCTGCATTTGTGCCTTGCTTAAGTGTCTTCTCATTTTTGTTTTTGGTACTGTCCTTGATTTAATTCCTGGGTTGATATTTCAAGATTGCTTAATGTAGGTATGTTTGTTGCTTGTGTTTAAAACCCTTGTGGAATGATTGCTTTTCAGAGATGTCTTCCAGATATAGCTTGTGTTTGGGTTTTGAGACTCTAATGACTCTGAAGCTGTTATATTTTTCTTATACCAGGAAGGAAAACTAATTAGATCAATCACAACATGTTAGCCCAAATGATATAGTCAGCATCAAGCACAGCTTAGAAAATGACAATTTGTGGTAGCTATTAATCTATCACTTTTAACTATGTGAGTTAAATTAAAACTGAGAACCAACCCAACATAAGTTTATAATGAATAAACTCTTCAATATAGCATCTTTCCCCTTCAGGGTGGGGAGTTAAAAGGAGTTGGGGAGGGAGGGAAAGGTAAAAAGAACAGGTAAAATTAGCAGTGAAGCCAGAAGACACAGAAAGATCACATAAACTCTAGGAAATTGTTAAAGGCAAGAGAAAATGGCAGAATGAAAGAACAAAGATGTGAATAGAATCACCTAACAGCAACAGGGAGGCTGGATACCAAATTTACTTTCCTTCAAACCTAATGATAATCAAGAGAAGGAAAAAGAGAAGAAAAAAACAATAAGGGAGAAATCCAAACTCATTGCAGAAAGGAACAAATGGGGAGATGAGGAGCAATGTGGGACAGCGAGAGAATGAGTGAGAGAGAGAGAAAGAAAAGATAACGAAAGAAAAGAAAGAAAAGTAAAACTTTGAAGAGTAGAAAAAAGTAAAAATTAAGAATTAAAAATAAGAGAAAAAAATTTTTTTTCTGTTTCGCAAATAGCAATAGAAATTATGGGCCTCCTTCAGGGTATGTCTCTGCTGCCACAGTAGGCAACGTAGGAATCCCTGTGCATATACTAGTCAATGAATCTCAGCAAGCCAGCAGCAGACCAAGTACAGGGGTCTGATGTGCCTTTATTGTAGAGGTTCTGTTTACTTTTCTGCTGAGCTTCAGTTTTCATTGAGGAGTTTGAGAAGCCCTCTTTCTGTTACTAACTTCTGCTCTATCTTGTGGCGCTCAGGACAAGGGTCTTTATAATCTCCTGTGCCTCTGTAGTGTGGGACCAGGTAGCAGAAAAGCCAAAAAGCCAGAAGGCAGGAGGCCCACGGGGGGGACACACGACTGAGCGTTGGAGGCACCCGCGCGGCTAAGTGGACCTCACCGTGCAGTGGCCGTGGCCCGGGACGGCCGCAGGAGCTTCAAGCTGCTTGTCTCACTGGGCCGGTTGCCGCAGCTTCCATGGTATCTGTATTCTACTTATTTCTCCTTCCTCTCCTCCTCTCCCCTCTCCCTGTCCTCCTAGACCTCTTCTCATTTTCAAGAGATCTATCTCCTTGTCTCCTTCAATCCATTTTTATCATGCTCTTTGTACTTGGCCTTACCCAAATGAGACATACCATACCGTATTTAAGCTTGTGCGTCTGATATATTTCACTCAACATTGTATTTTCCAGGTGTATCCTTTTTCCGGCAAATGTCTCAAATTTGTCCTTTATAGTGGAGTAGTATTCCAGTATATATAGCTACCACATTTTCTTTTTTTCATTGAGTTTATTGGTGCACTTTAGGTATACAATATGATGACATTCATCATTGGGAATTCATACCTTTACATGTCATATCTTGGTTCTTCTTTCTTCTCCATTCCCTTGCCCTCCTTTCACCCCCTCCACCCCTCCTTATTTACAAAGACTTTGTTTCCATTTTTTCCTTTTCTCATATTTTTTCCTTTCCCTTCTTTTCTTTCCCTACTCCTCCCACTTCCTCTTCCTCTTTAGACCTTTTCTTCCTGTTTCACATTATCTATTATACATTTTGATTCTTATTTATACTTTCAGTTTCTCACATCAGAGAAACTATTCGGATAACACATTTTTTTACTGGAAGTTTTCTTTCATGAGTGTCTTTAGTTGTGCTGTCATGGCTGCCTCAATGTCCTGAATCAATTCAAAATGTTTACCTTTCGTGGTCATTTTGACTTTGAAGCAGAACCAAATCTGAGCACAGTGAAATAGATGGATGAGGACACACTGTAATGCTTTTAAGACCCTGCCTTTTCACTGGATGGCACTCAGCAACAGCATTCACTGTATTTTTTTTATCACACCTCTTAAAAACACTCAGAAAAGAGGACTCCCAGAACTGCTTCAAAAAGTGGCAAGAATAATGGGATAAGTGTGTTTGAAGTGGAGATGGGGTACATTTTAAGGGCAATCAATGACAAGGTGTCTTTTACTGTAATAAAATTTTTATTTGAATATTCACCATATATTTTCATCGCACTTCATAGAATACCTTCTTTTATATATCAAGTAGCTCCTGTGAATCCCACTCAGGCTGCCTGTTCTCACCTAAATCGTCTGCTCCTCTAGGCTACAACGGATATGGGATAAAAGTTCTCCTCATGTAGGGCTGCCTTATTATATCCACTATTGAGGCTCTAGGGAGCCCAGAAATGACCCCATTGTTTTCCTCATGAATTCTGAACCAGCTAAGAAAACCAAAAGCAGAATGATATTTTAAAATCTTTAAAGCCAAAAGAAATCATGTCAGAGGTTCAGTTTCCAGGTGCTAATGCTGAGACAGAGTTTGGGTTCCAAACATATACAAGGACTCACAGGAAAAGGAGGAAGCAAGATTAAGCAGAGAAAACGAACTGGGATGCAGAACCAAAACATCCCTGACAGAGCTGGTAGGAACTCTGGAGCAACATCGCCATCAGCATCATCCATCATTTGTTGAAATGGCTAGGCTTTTGACTCAGCTAATTCAGTCAGATGTGGCTGCCTCAGAAAGGGCATAACCTTGAACAATGGTACATCTGTCTCTTAGCAACTGAGGCAGGTCCTGAAGAACCAGCAGCTGGAGACATTCTGCTGACCACCCTCTTGTCAGGTGGGCAGCAAGTCCTTGCTTGAAAGGGCTCAGGGTAGTGCATGTTCGTGTCTCTCACAGACATATTGGAGAACATGACTCAGCAGCTTGGGGTCCACAGGCTTTCTAATGTGGTGCTCAGTGGAACAGTCCCCAAGCAGACATAACAGTCACACAACCATCCACAGAGATGGTTCACTGAAGAATGTGGAGTTCTCACAGATAGTTAGCTGTTAAATAAATTAAAAATGAAAAGAATGAGCTGTGGGTGCCTGTTTTCTGTTCCCACATTCATAAAAAAGATGTTGCTCCATGAGAGGATATGCAGAATGGAGACACCCCAGGAGTGATGTAGTAATAGTCACCCTCCATGTGGACGGAAACACCAGGAATGAGAGGTAGCATTCCCTCTCTCCTTCACCAACTGAGTCACAGAACTTGACAAGTAAAGTCAGTACAATGAGGTTTATTATCATTTCTCAGTCCCCAGATTATATTAATGCAAAGCTCAGAATGTATACAATATCTTTTCTTACATGCTTATAAATATTCCATTTGAAAGTTCAGTTACTGGTTGCTTTGGTTGGCTGCTTAAGAAATTAGAGGTAGGACCAGGGATTTAGCTCAGCAGCACAGTGCCTGCCTGGCAAGCACAAGGTCCTGAGTTTGATTCTGGTACAAAATATGAATTAAAGGTGGAATTTTATTCTTAAAGTTGCATGCAAAAGAAGAATCCCAAGTCACATTAACATTTTTTTTCAGTGCTGAGACCAAACCCAGGGCCTTGTGCTTGCTAGGCAAGCACTCTACCACTGAGCTATATCTCCAGCCCAACATTAACATTTTAGATCTTCTGCGCTATATTCCTTTATGTCTTAATATAGAAGTCACAAAGAGGATTTTAATTGCTCTGTGGCAAAGTTACTTATTCTATAAGTGGCAGTTAAATAGCCAGCCTTTTCATCCCCAAACTCCTTTTAGTCACATAGCTTTTGGCACTCCCTACTCATCTTTTTACACAAAAGGGAAGCTGCATTGGCAGGTACAGAGGAGAGGAAAAACCTTGGAACCTAGGTCTGGGAATCACAGCAACAGCACAGAAAGCAAATGCAGCCATGGAGACACAGCTCCTCTTCCTCTGGGAGGTGTTGAAGATGTCTCCAGGGGTGACCATGTGGGGATACACTGGCCAAGGAGTGATTGAACCTGAATGTGCTATGGAAGGAGCCTTGGGGAACAATAGTTCCCATGCTCCCTGAATGCTTGGTTAGAGTTTAGAGCAGAATCTACAGGACAACAGAGTTAAGAGCAAGTTACTGTCAGAGATGTTTGCTTTGGCCAATGTGTTCCTCTGCCCTGATAAGATTGCCTAAACTAGGTCAACATAAGTCACATAACAAGCCACCCCATTCTGGCCTCATCCCAAAAACCTCTATACAGTATATTGGAAAATGCTTTTCTTCTCCATCTTTGTTTTCATGCCCTTGAGTTACAAATAAATAACCACCAAGGACTCAGCTGGTTGCTCTTTCCCTGAGACTCTCTTATGCTCAAGACATAGCCTCTCTAAGTTCTCAGTGCTTGAACTAAATCTTGTCTCTAATAATTTTCTTCATCCAAACAATCAAGTGCAAATCAGTGTTTAAAGGATGACCATCAAATGTGTCGAGTGTGCCAGTCTTTTTCAGCCAGCTAAAGATATTTAAAACTCATTGTTTTAAATAATAGCTAATTGTTTAATCAGGTAAGATTGGATATTGTGGAGATTTACTCATGACAAGATCATATATGATAAGCTGTTAACTGGTTGTACATGCAAATAAAAGGAGAACATCTTCTGGAAATTATTCTAGACTGATGATTAAAAGACATCCAAAGTCCTTTTTCTAGAACCAGATCTCTAGATCTGCCTAAAAGATGAAACTTAACCAAATTAAGAAAAACACCAATCAAAATTTGACCTACCTGAGTCATCTTGAACTTATGACTTTAACATTGTTCAACAAATCATGGTCTTATGACCACATACTACACAAATACTCAATGTACTTGCTGAAGATGCGGATGGCTTGATCCTGCCTGGTGAATGAGAGCATCTAGGAAGTGCGGCCCAAGAGTGTGCACCCCACTGGTAATTCTAATGTGCACTATGGTCTGAAAAACTCTGTTAGAAATTTAAACTGGAAAAGGTCAGACAGAAAGTCTAAACTTCAGGCTCAAAGGGAAATTCTACAAAACTTATTTGACATTCAGGTGGGAATAGTTTTTCCACAAGAGAAAACAAAAACTCTTATTTATTCAATAAGTATCTCATTGCGTTCCTGCTACATCCAGAGACTGTGCTAAATACAGTGGATTCAAAAATAAAATGTGCAGGGCAAAGGGGAAGGGGAAGTGGGAAGGATAGGGGAAAGGAAAGAAGGGAATGGAATTAATACAAGATAATGAAAAAATGGAAACAAGGTCTTTGTTAATGGGTAGGGATGGAGGGGTTGAAGGAAGGGTGGGGGAATGGGGAAAAAATAAGAACCAAGAGAAATTATGTAAAGGTGCAAATTTCCAATGATGAATGTCGTTATATTTTATACCTAAAATCTACCAATAAAATTAATTTAAAAAACAAAAATAAAATGTGCAGAGCATTGTAAGAACCAGCTTTGAATTACCACATTAGAGTTTATCATTAGGAATTAAAAATGAGAATTCAGGAGAAAAAAATTAAACTTCTGAAATGGAATTATCTAAAGAAACAAAATATTTAAAAGTGGATATGGGATACAGTTAAAGGGATCTAGTTCTCTCTGAGAGAAAAGCAGAGTGCAGAGGAGTGAACAGACATGCACATGACTATTTTAAAGTAAAACATTCTTTTGAACTAAGAGATCAAAGCTTAAAGATGATTCTCATCCCAACCTGAGTCAGTTCTTCATGTTCAATTCAGAGAGTTGATGAACTTTTGATCTGTCCTTTCTTTTTCTGGAACCATAGATCTAAAAGCTGTTATCAAACAAGGTTGTGGAGAGAGGATAAAAGGATGACATATAAATTACTGTTGATTTTCCATGCAGAGTCCTTGAACTCAGCTGAAAGACACTGCTGACATTATACCCACTCCACATACATTGCCAAAACTTGGTATACTATTGCTCCCTGCTTGCTAGAATAAGTTGAGCTTCCTCCAGATTGAACACCTGAAATGGCTTCAACAAAAATGAACACAGAGTTATGGTACAAGAAGTAACATATACATAACTCTATTTGACGCCCATAGCTTTTGTTTATAAAAAAGATTCACAAAGTTTATGTTTGTCCTCTGATCAAACAAAACATGATTAGAATTGGGTGATTTTATGAACATCTTACCAAAGCCAAAACAAAGAAAAATACAGGTTAAAAAACATACTAAAAAAAAAAAATCGAGGTAATAGAACTATAGCTGACTTTTCTACATTGCCTAAATGTTGAGTAATGAAATATATTACTTTATATTGAAAATAATTAACATTAATTTCTTAATAGGAAGTGTTATTTAATGGCAAAATAATTTTAGGTGAATGTATATTTGGAAGTGTCACCTTTTAATGGTTATTGTTTTGTTTCACTTGTTTCTTTTCTGTAATGTGTTCTACCCTTCTCTATTTTCTTGCAGAAATATTTAAGCTTCAATATTTTGGCTATACCAAAAAGTTTTAGCTTTGTTCTCTTCATTTTACTGCAGGATTATGGCTGTTCACTCTGCCTCCCGTTATTCTCAATAATCGTGACTAACTGACTTTGAAAGCATATTGCTTTAGCACATTTAACTTTTGCTAGGGCACCTTTTTAGCACACCTGACTCCCCTACCCTGCAATTTTATATCCACTCTAACTAACACTTTTCTAGGTAATAAATTATACATGACACCTGTCTTGTCCTAGTTTTTAAAATCCCTGTAGCCTCTTAAAACTCTTTTTAATGTCCTCATTGTCAGATTCAGGCCAACACTGGTATTTCCTTCATGTAAAGTTTCCAGTCCTCTTTTTCTATATTTGCCTGTGTGCATCTTTTCTTAAACACTTTTTTATTTCTCAAATTCATTTTGTGGCTCATTTTACCTATTTTGGACAAATAAAATGTGAACAGCACTTCATTTTCTACCAAAATTGTGACTCTTCTGTCTGCTTAAAGTATAAAGACAATTACACTAAATCACGGTGTGGTCTGCCATCCATCACACACAGTTCCTCTCACAAAGAATGACGGTCACCTTATACTTGATCCCGCAAAACACTGTTTAGCTTGGGGTGCATACCACATGTCGTCACCATTTCTTGCTTCTTTACTTGTCCCTCTGTTACGATGTAAACAGGAAGTGACCCCCAGAAGGTTCATGTGTTCAGAGGTGGAAGGTGACTTGTCAAAGGTGCCACCAAGCTGGAGAATGTAGGCCATTGGGCATGTGACCTTGGAAAGTACTTTCTCAGGCCCTTTGCTTTCTCTCTGCTTTCTGGCTGCCATGGGGTGAGCAGCTTTTCTCTACCAAGCCCTTCTGCCATGATGGTCTTGCTTTGGAAACAGCTGATCATGAACTGTAACATCTGAAACATGAACAAAATGAGCCTTCCTTCCTTAAAGTTGTGTGTGTGAGTCGTTCTCCCCAAGAAATGAAAAACTGACTAATGCACCCTCTAAACTTTGAAATCCAAATCAAAGAAATGAGGTTTGCTTCATATTTATATCATCAGTATCTGCCCATAGCAACTAGCACATGATATTTAATAACTACCTATTGATTAAATATTGGGTCTATTTTTTCATAATATGTGAATTTAGAGCCAGATATGAGAATTCTGCTGGCTATTAAGCCAGACATTACTGACACTTTATAAAATTTAAAACAATGTCATCCTTCTCACACAATAAAATTTGTTTCATGGCAGAGAGTGCAATTTAATGTTAGAACATTTGATTGGCATTCATGAGGCTTTGGGTATGATCCTCAGAACTGCAAATAATAATAATAACAACAATAATAATATCTTAGTCATTTTCTAGTTTACTCACAACTTGAACAAGGCTAAGTTATATGGTTACAATCCTTGGTTGGCCGGTTTAAAGCAGAAGAAGCAGAGTGGAAGGGTCTGACAGAACCGAACTGCTCACGTCATGGCAGCCAGGAAGCAGGGTGAGAAGGGAGGAGCTAAAATGAGATACATCCCTCCAGGTCACACTCTCAGTGAACGGCTCCAACCAGACCCCACCATCTAAAGGCAAGTCAACTTTGACCTGTAGTTAATCCACTGATGACTATAGCGCCCCCATGATCCATTCACCTTCCAAACAAATGAGGCTTTTGGGGGGCCCCATATCTCAATCATAACAGAATATAATATTTGTTTCAGAAAGTATAACCAAAAAATTTCATAATACAATCATTAAACATTATGCTATATATGTTATTATGTAATGATTTTACTAGAGCAAATTTACAAATAAATATTTTTATATTTTCTGCTTATTTCTCAGTTGTTAAGTATTAGCAGATACAGGCCACATAAATAAAAGCTCAGAGATCCTCAAATTTTATGACTGTAAAGAAATCCTGAGACCAAAAGATTTGGGAACTACTGTTCTAGATATCCAGATAATCATCAGAAGAGACCTTTGAGGGTCTCTTCTGATCCTCTCGGCCCCATTTTTCTTTGGGGATTTTGACACCTTCTTCAGCAGTCTCTGCACTGACCAGCTCTGCTTAGGTCCTAACTAACACTGCCAGGTAAAACCTACTCTTCTTCACTTCTTACCTGTGCAGTGCACCTCTCACCCTCCACACAAGTCCTCCCCATTTAAATAAGCCAATCATTCTCAAGTTGTTCTTGGTGAAAAATATTTTTTAATCCAATCCACTGCTGACTGACACTTTGTAAAACACTATTAAAAAAAGAATTGCTAGGAGAAAAACTAGAAGAAGCACACAAAAAGACTTATTTACTGAGAGAAGCTGAGCCAGTGCCAGCACCCAGAAGGAAGCTCCCCTGCCACCATTCCATGCTCCTAGGGCAGAGAAAGTGAGCAGTCCAGGCACCAGAAGCACATGCCCCCCCCCAACCCGTGGAAATGAGAACACATGTAAACAAGCCTCAAAAACAGACTTCCGGATCACCTACAGCAATCCCAAAGGGAAACGAGATGAAACAATCTGATACTCAACCACATGGACTCCCTGAACTGGCAACAAAAGAGGTTCTGGGAAAAATGAAATCAGAAATAATTACTCAGATAACAGCAAAGATTTTGCTCATCGTGTAAAACATGATTAATAAATCTAGAGAGGACATAGATTAAAAAGTAGAGGAGCTGAGGAATATGATGGAATCCCAACATAGGAAACAAATGGAATCCATAAAACAGATGCAAACAGATTTCCAGGAGATTAAAAACTCCATCGAAAGTCTGCATAGCCGAATGAACCAATGTGAGGATAGAAATTCAGATATAGAAGATAAGATTGCAATTAGTGACCAGGAAAAGAAAAATTGCTTTACAATTGTAAGGGAGCACGAGAAATCAATCCAGCAGCTGCTAGACAATGCAAAGAAGAATAACATAAGACTGACTGGAGTCAATGAAGAAACAGGAGAGAGTGCAGATGACATAAAAAAGATTTATTTACTATAAGATTCAACAGACATAAAATTACTCAGTCTCAATGCTACAAAAGTTTCTGAACACTTCCTTTCAGTTTCTGCATTTATAATTTCATGGATAGACTTCTATACACAATCAACTTTTCAGTGGAGTTGCACTGAGGCATAGGAAAGTTCAGGACCTTCCCAGGATTTATACGTGCATAGCCCAGAAATGAAGAAGTTAAACACTTTTAGCCAGGTGCTGATGACAACTGACATGGAAATTTTTTTTCCTTCTGTTTTTAGTGGTATTGGGAATATATCCTAAAGCTTTCAGACCTATCTACATCCCCAGTCCCTTGTGTTCTTTCTTTTTTATTTTGAGATAGGGTCTCACTAAGTCCCTAAATTTCAAAGGCTGAACACAAATTTGTGGTCCTACAGCCTCAGCCTCCCAGAGTGTTCACAGGCATGTACCATCAAACCTGGCTCAAATAAGTTTCTGGTGATCCTATGGGATTGTGTAAAGGTCAATCATGGTCAGTCATTGTATTCTACAAAACATCTTCCTTCCTACTTTGTTGGCCCTCCACTCCTACTCTCTATGATGATGCTTTTCCCATGAAGTACTCCAACTTAACTTTTGTTCAGATTACCTTCAGGAGAACCTAGGAAGCAACATCCAACTTACTCTCTGAACCTGACTCAACCAAGGAGAAGCACAGGAGCTCAGGAGATCCAAGATTCTATTATTCTCCCTCTAATGTTGTTTATTGTTTGTGCCTCTTGTTTTCATTTTCTCTTACCTCTTTGATGAACTGTGTTTTAAATTCTATAAAGTAGGTGTAAGGTATGACCTATGATAGATCCCACTCTTATTCTTGTCAAGACACTATGTTTTCTTTGCCATAGCACCAAAACATTCAGGCACACCCAAGGCTCATTTAATACTTACTGTTGTGCCTTATTGATTAGTGTGTTAAATACCTTTACCAAAATCCTTGACTTGTCAGTGGGGAAACGGAAAAAATATTGAAGTGATCCTTCCAAGAACATTCAGTAATCAGTGTAGAAATGGAGAAAACCCAACTATACTGTTTTTTGTTGTTGTTGTTGTTGTTTGCTTGGATTTGTTGTTTGGTTTTTTTGAGACAAGGTTTTGCTATGTAGTTGGGGCTGGCCTTGAACTCAGTATGTAACCCAGGCTGGCTTGGAATTCATGGAAATTCTCCTGCCTCAATATTGTTTTGTTTCCTTCACATTCTGAGAAGAGCAAACAGATGTGTCCAACCAAGATTGCCACTAGCATAGTGCTCTGATTCCTATGGCTAATATTTTAACATATTAACGACAATAAAAAGGTATATATGAGGGAAAATATTTTACTTGCAGCAGAAGGTCAAGAATTCTCCCTCAGAGGACAAGTACTACCTAAATATACAATAAATTTTTAAAAAATGGTTAATCAATCTAAACTTGGGACTTTTTTTGTAATCTCCAAGAATTTAAAACTATTCTGCTAGAATAAAACCACACAAAGATTTCAATTGTACAAGCCCCTAGAAATATCCTGGATCTCAAGAAAAAGTTTTAATTTAATGATAGTGCAAAGTTTAAAACACATACACACACACACACACACACACACACAAATACCCTCAATCAACAATCAACAGATCAGGTAGATGAAACTCATTTCATAGAATACCAATATAAACATACTAAGTAAATTTTGCAGTAAATCTTCTTCTGCACATGTGCATTCATTATGAACAAATGTATCAAGCTTAAGAGATGCCATCTACAAAAATGGTTCAGCACTGGCTTTTTAAATTCTTCTGGCAAACTCTGAATTTGTTCTTGACTCTAGAATGAATAAGCAAACTAAGCAAGCTGCACATACCCAGTAGGAGGCATAACCAGCCATCTAGTCACTAGATGAAATGCCATTCCATTGGATAAGTACAGTTTCATGGGGAATTGAAAATATATGCCAGCTCCTTAAATATGTTCTCAGACAGTGACTTGAGGGACCCTGAAGCTGTAAAGGCGAGGAACATAAAACTGCTTGAACCAGACTGTGATCATTCTGACTTGAAATTACTTGAAAGGAAAAGTATTATACAAATAATTTTTGTATTTGTATATGACTTTTTAATAAGTACTATAGAAGCTAAAAAGTTGTTAGGGAAACAGTAGCTAATGTTCTCCAAAATTACAGCAAACTATCCAAGCCCATCTTTTCCAATACTGTAGTCACCCACCACATGTAGGTATTGAAATGTGGTTAGTGCAATTATGCAACCAAATGTTTAATTTCAATTAAATGTAACCAACTCTAAATTACGTTTTATTCTAACTACTTTAAACCCAACCAAGGAGGTAAAAGACCTGTACAACGAAAACTACAGAACACAGACAAAAGAAATTGAAGAACACATTAGAAGTTGGAAAGAACCTCCATAGTCATAGGTTAGCAAATTAACATTGTTAAGATGACCATATTACTGAAAGTTATCTATAGATTCAATGCAATCTCCATCAAAATACCAATGACATTTTTCACAAAATTAGGAAAAACATCCTCACATTTATATGTTATAATACACAAAAGAACCAGGATAGCCAAGTAGACCCGAGTAAAAAGAGCAATGCTAGACACACCACAATACTTGCTTTCCAAATATACTACAAAGCATTAGTAACAGAAACAGCATGTCACTGGAGTAAAACAGGCATGTGAACCAATGGAATAGAATGGAGGCACAGAAATAAACCTGTGCAGCCACAGTCATCTGGTTCTCAACAAAGGTACGAAAAACATAGGTTGGAAAAAAATAACCTCTTCAACAAATGCTGCTGAGAAAATTGGCTATCCATATGTATCAGAATAAAACTAGAATCCTTCTCTCACTCTGCCAGAACATCAATTCAAAATTAATCAGTGACCTAAGTATAAGACCTAAAACTCTGAAACTGCTAGAAGAAAACATATGGGAAGTCCTTTAAGACATAGACTCTGGCAACTACTTCCTGAAAAGGACTCCAGTAGCTTTAGAAATGATAGAAAAAAGATCCACAAATGTGATTAAATAAAACTAAAAGGCTTCTATACAGCAAAGGAAACACTTAGCAGTGATAAGATTGCCTACTCAATGGGAGAAAATCATTACCAGCCACTAATCCTACAGAGGATAAATCCTCCCAATATATAAAGAATTCAGCTAAACTTAACGCACACACACACACACACACACACACACAAATAACCCAATCAATAAATGAGAAAATAAACTGAACAGGCACTTCTCAAAAGAAGTACAAAATGTTCAATAACTTCTATCATGGAAATGCAAATTAAAACTACACTGAGATTCCATCTCACCCCAGTCAGTATAGACCTGAAGGAACTGAAGTCAACATACTCTAGAGATACCTGCTTAGTCATGTTTATTGGGAAACAATTCACAATAGCCAAGTTATGCAAGCAGCCTGAGCACCCATCAATGGATGAATGGAAAAAGAACATGTCATATATTGCACTGTGGAGTACTAACCAGCCATAAAGAAGAATGGTATCAGGTCATTTGCAGGAAAATGAATGCAACTAGAGATCATTGCGTTGTGAAATAAGTCAGACTCAAATAGATAAGCATCATATGTTTTCTTTCATATTGGGAATTTCAGGGGGGGAAAGAGATGACATGATAGTAGAAAGAAGACAATTAGAGAAGAGGAAGGTGAAGGTGGGAAGAGGGGGAAATGGGAGTACTATATATGCATATATGAATATGTCACAATAAAACCCACTATCCTGTATAATTAGTACAATATTCTAAATTACACTTTATTCTAATTAATTTAAATTATATTTAATTTAAATTTTAAAATTGACTCAATTACATTCATTGGAACATGATTAAATATATTTGAAAGTACATGAATATGTAAATCTACTTTTCTCAATTATAAATTCTATGAAATTTTAATACATATCAAGGGTTTTCTCACTGAAAATGTAGTACCCAAATTAAGATGTTGCTAGCTACTTCCAGAGTCAAACATAAATAAATACTATTTCAAGCACACGTGCTAATCCAAGTGGTATCACAATCCTAGACTTCAAGTTATACTATGAAGCTACAGTAATTAATACAGCATGGTACTGACACAAAAACAAGCATGTGGATCAATGGCACAGAATGGAAGCAAGAACAACCCCCAGCTCATACAGCTATTAGATCTTTTACAAAGAAGCCAAAAACATACACTGGAGGAAAGATAGCTTCTTTAATAAATGATGCTGGGAAAATTGGACATCCACATGCAGAAGATTGACTCTAAATTCATATATCTAACCATGTACTAAACTAAAATCCAAAAGGATCAAAGATCTAAATGTTTAAACAGAAAAACAATCAGTTAGGATATAAAATAGGTACAATTTTTGAAGACAGAGGCATAGGCAAGGACTTTCTGAATGGAACTCCAATGGCACAAGAAACAATACCAAGACTCAAAAAATGGGACCATTATGAAATTAAAAACTACCTAGCAAAGGAAATAACCCACAGAGTGAAGAGACAATCTACAGAATGGGAAAAGATTTTTGGCAGCTATTCCAGGGACAGAGGACTAACATCAAGAGTGTATAAAGAACACAAAAAAATTAGACCCACCAAAACAAAAGACCCAATCAAAAAATGGGCAACTGAAATGAATAGACACTTTTCAGAAATACACGTGGTCAATAAATACATGAAAAAATGCTCATCATCACTGGTCATCAGAGAAATGCAAACTAAAACTACACTGAGATACCATCTAACTTCAAAAAGAATGGTTATCATTTAAAAAATCTAATAATAACAAATGCTGGAAGAACACACAGAAAAAGAAATGCTTCTAAATTGTTGATGGGAATGTAATCTAGTACAACTACTATGGGAATCAATATGGAGATTCCCCAAAAAACTAAAAGTAGAAATTCCATTTGACTCAGGTCTCCTTCTTCTTCTAGGTATCATCCGAAATGAGCTAAAATCATCATATTACAGGTATACATGCATACCCATGTTTAAAGCAGCACAATTTATAATAGATAGATCTTGGAAACAGTGTATATGTCTTTCAACAGATGAATAGATAAGGAAAACATGGTATTTATACACAATGGAGTACTACTCTACCATAAAGATGAACTTGAGGCACTAATAGGTAAATGGATGCAATTTGAGAACATAATGTTAATGAAATAAGTCAGACACACAAGCTCAAATATACATATATATACATATATATATATGGAATATGTAATTTGGGGGAAGTATTTGAATTTCTCCCTACTTCCTATTTAATAAATATTGCTCTTAATTATAAGCTTTCCTGGAAATAGCCAGGACTGAAGTTCAAACCTTCTGACTCTTCTGCACTTTGATCTTCAAAAGGGATTCAGTATTCAGTACAAAAACAAAACAAGTCATGTCATATAAATAGTGCCTAGTATGAGTAATTTGAGCACCCACAAATACTAACAGTCTTTCCTGTGTTATGCTGATATTACCTGAAGAATAAACATTGATAGGTGATAAACATCATTTTAAGATATAGTAAAGAGACGAATAATCATATTTCCTGAGTTTGGACCTGTTCTGCTCCTTATCAGCAGTTCCCTTGAAAAATATAACTTCTTTTGAACCTGCGTTTTGTCAGAAATAAAGTGGAGCTAATACAGCACCACACATTTCTCAGGGTTGCTAAGGGAAGTAAATAAGCAAATCTATGGAAGTGGAAAGCACTTTGCAAACTCCCTATACACTGTATATTGTAAGTTGTCACAACTATTTCACTGTAAGCTTTCCATTGCCTAAGCATAGTTTGTCATTCTCATTTTTGCTGAGAATGAAAATATTATGTCAAACTAGATAAATGGAAAGATTTAATCATCACATAATGGGGCACATTCATGTGATAAGGACTATTATGCTGGCACAATTGCTGATCCTTGTGTCAGTCTGGACTCAGTGCCAATCAGGCTTTTTATATAGGGGTGTGTGTGTGTGTTTCATAAATTTATGTGCTATACCACTGCTTGCCAAAACAAAACAAGCTGTGAGAAATTTGTTCATTTCAGAGATATTTAATCATTCATACTTTGCCTGTTAGAGTGTAAAAATGCCCTAAATTATGTTGTATTTTCTAGGATTTGCATCTCATCTTATTTGCATCATCTCAAAAGCCAGTTTTTCAGTCTTGAAATAATTTAATATATTTAATAAATGTAAAGATCAGGTCATCACCTATACTATCCATTCATATCTCAGTGGAAAACAGCATTTATTAAGGTCTCCGTTCCCTCTCTCAGTTATGGTTTTGATTCTAGCATAAATTTTCTCAAGAGTCTTTGCTTATCTTTTTCTTCTCATAAAATAATATGTATTAGTATTAGAGCACAATATTTGCTTAGTCTATAACTATATAAGCTGCGAAATGTTATCCATGTTTATGAGGCTTATTATATAATCAAATGTTAATTGTAAACTAGAATAAAATTCTAAGGTCTATTTTTTCACCTCTGTGCATAAAATAACTAATATGCCTGTAGAATGTATTGCGCTTTTAGCTAAAATTTTATTTTCTTATGGAAATTTTCCATCAGTATGCCCTTTTGCTTTTACTGAAATCAAGAAAAAAGTGAGGAAATGTACAACTCCAGGAAATGGCAACACAGTACTACCAAGCCATGGCTTATGCAACCATTCCAAATAAAATAAGAAGTTAGTGGTTTTAAGGAAAAGAAAATAATCTGGTCTAAAAATAAAGAGAATGAGTAGGAAACTAGAGGAAGGCCATATGACAAAGAAGCATATGCCTCTTCATCCATCGGGGGGAAAAAGGGCATCAAATACTCTTGGAATCATAACAAAAATGATAAATGAAACATAGTTCAAACATGAAACTAATTCGGATGTGACATGATTTTGAGCAGGCAGAATGCATGACAGATGACTATAAATGTTACCAATTTTAACATAAGTTACTAAACTAAAGTACAACTTCCAGGCTTGGGGCATAGAGAAGGAAGGCTAGACACACAAACATTTTCATTTTGCAACTTTGAGAGGCAAAAATGCACTTTATAGCTGATGGAATCAGATGTAAGCAAATTACATAAATTTACACATGTATTCAACTGGGAAATATTTGAAAGATATAACTATGTTGGGAGGAAGTGGGAAAAAACTTTTAGTAAATGTAGCATAGCAATAGACAATTCAGAAGTTAATAAATTAAGAAATAAATTGAGAAAGGGAAGAATATTTAACAAGACAAAAGCAGAAACCACTAATGAAGTTAAATGCAATTTAAAATGTTTACTTGTGGGAAGATGGAGTGAGATAGAATAAATGAGGAGACGATGTTTTCTCTAATGGACCCTTCTGCACTGTTTGTCTTTAAAATCCTCCATCAACAGTGTGTATAAACTATATCTATCAGCTGCCCAGAGCACATAGTCACCAGGATTACACAGCCTCACAACTTACACTTAAAATCTGCATACTGAATTCACCATCATTCTGCATCAGGTTATTGCCCTTCACTGTTTTCCTTCTATATTTCTGTAATTCATTCATTCATTCATTCAAACACTGAATGTCCAGTTTGAGCTGGGTGGTGAGGTGTTGGAAGTACCATGAGGAACAACGTGGAAATGGTTCATTTATTCATGAAATCTGTATTTTAGTAAAAGATAAAACACTGGCACACACGAACTGACTGAAAAAAATAATTTCAGGTTGTCACAAAGCCTTTAAGAGAAATAAGGGGCTAAAAGGTAGAAAATTGAGGAACTATCTCTACCTAGAATGTATAAGGTAGATCTCAGAAGGGGTGTGTAAGCTGAGACCTAGAGAAGAAGCCAGCTGTTCAATAGACAATTGTCATACTTGCTACTCAGTATCTTTTGAATATTTTTTATATGTGGAAGATTTCCTATTTCATAAGAAAAAAGAAAGAATACTCAGCCCTACTGAAGAACAATGCAACATTGCTCAAGAATCTATTGCAATTAAGAAAAGAAGCCAGTCTCAAGAAACCATATATGTATGGCTTTATTTAATTTGTATGAAACATCCAGAATAGGAAAATCTACAAAGAAAAAACTGACATTATAGGTTGCCTATGCCACTGGCAGGGTGTGAAGAAGGGGGAGAGTGAATGGAGAATGACTACTAGTACAGGATGGGAATGATGGAAATATGCTAAAATTAGATTGAAGCATTGTTTGAACAACTGTTTGGACATGTTAAGTCTCCAACTTTGGTGCAATCATAACTCACAAACATAAAGAACTTTTTAAAAGATCATTATTGGCTTAAAGAATATAGGTTCAGAGTTATGAAGAAGTAATTCTCTAGGAACAGAACAATGCTAATTATGTGATTAAATATGTAGGGTTAAGGATCAATCATGTTGTACTAGTGCTGAACACTAGAGCTGATTAACACCTATATTTCTGAAGTAAAAAGGAGGAAGAAGAAATGGAGGAAATGGAAGAGAGAGAGTATAGAAGAATTAAATACAACTGCAATTATTTTGTAGACTTTTTGAGCAGCCATGTGCTTCATGCTCCTTTCTCGAATCCCAGCAGCTGAATGACTTGTGTCAGTAAATTGATTATGAAATTCCCTTAACCAGAGTCTGACATAAGAAAAAGCATACACTATAACGTTGGCAAAAATAAAGTTAGTTTTCTTTCAGTATCTGCAGAGATTTGGTACCAGGATCTCTCACAGATACCAAAGTCTGTGGATGCCCAAGACTCATACAAAATGGCATATTATTCTTAAATATAATCTATGCATATCCTTCTAAATACTTTGAACCATCCCTATGTTACTAACAGTATTCCATACAATATAAATGCTATGTAAATACTTGTTCTACCATATTACTAAGGGAATAATGACAATAGGAAAGGTCTGTATATATTCAGTCCATTTATAAGAGCTTTCTAAATATTTTCTATCCATGGTTGGTTTGAATTTCTACATACAAAACTCACAGATATAGATGGATGACTGTATGAAGTGTTTCCCAATATGATTTTCCTTATTTATAATTTTATTGGTACAATTTATGTATTCAATATAATGACATTCATCATTGGAGATTTGTACCTTTACATAATCTATCTTGGTTATTATTTTTTCCCCATTCCACTGCCCGCCCTTCAACCCCTCCATTCCTGCCTATTTACAAATACTTTTTTTCCATTTTTTTCCTTTTCTCCTATTAATTCCATTACCGTCTTTCCTTTCCCCAATCCCTCCCAAGTACCCTTTCCCTTTCCACTTTTTCTTCCTATTTTACATTATCTATTTTACATTTTGATCCTTATTTACAAGTTCACTTTCTCATACCAGAGAAACTATTCGGTATTTAAACATTTAGGTCCTATGTATTTCAGTTAAGGGTATCACCTCAATATGCATCCATTTTGCCATAAATGTCTCTAATTTCTCATTCTTTAAGGCTGAGTAGTACTCCATTTTATAGAAAAAACACATTTTCTTTATCCAGTCTCCAGTTGATGGACAATTGGGCTGTTTCCAAGTTTTAGCTATTACAAACTGTGCCACTATGAACATGGATGCATGTATATTGCTGTGGTATGATTGTTTTAATTCCTTTGGGAAGATACCCAGTAGGAGAATAGCTGGGTCAAATGGGACCTGTAATCCTAGTTCTTTGAGGTATCCCCATACTGACATACTGATTTCCACAATGGTTGCACCAGTCTACACTCCCACCAAAAGTAGAGAAGGGTTCCTTTTTCCCTACAGCCTGCCAGCATTTGTTATTGGTTGATTTCTTGATAGCAGCCATTCTTTCTGGGGTGAGGCAGAATCTCACAATTGTTTTCATTTGCATCTCTCAAATGACCAGTGATGTTGAACATTTTTTCATGTTTATTTGCTATTTATACTTCTTTGTCTGACAAATGTCTCATTATTTCAGATGCCCATTTTGGATTGGGTCTTTAAATTTCAAAAGTCTGATTTCTTTTAACTTCTTCATATATTCTAGAAAGTAGTGCTTTGTCAGAGAATTAGCTGGTAAGAATTTTTTCCCACATTGTGGATTGTCTCTTCACACTGTTGGTGGTTTCCCTTGCTGTGCAGAAGTTTTCAATAAGAAGAGAGCTCACTTGTTGATTCTTTATACTTGTTCACTTGCAACTGAGGTTTTGTTCATGAAGTCTTTTCCTAACCCAATGTCTAGTTTAGTGCATGGTGAGAAATAGAGGTCTAGTTTTAATCTTGGGCAAGTTGAAATGCAATTTTTCCAGCATCATTTATTAAAGAGGCTATCTTTCCTGAAGTGAGGGTGTTTGGCTCCTTTGTTGAAGATGAGGTGGCTGAGTGTGTCTGGAGTTGTTTCTGCATATTCTAGTCTGTTCCACTGGTCCTCAGGTCTTTTTCTTTGCTGGTACCATGCTGTTTTTATCACAGTAACTTTGTAATATAGTTTCAAGTTGGAGATTGTGATACCCTCTATCTTGTCTTTGTTGCCTAGAATTGCTTTAGATATTCTATGTCTCTTCTTATTCCAATGAATTTTAGGATTGTTTTCTCGAGGTCTGTGAAGTATGTTGCTGGAATTTCAATTGGGATGGCATTGGATCTATATTACAGTTTTGAAAGTATGGCCGTTTTCACTATATTGACTCTTTTTACCCAGGAGCAAGGGATGTCTTCCCATTTTGTGATATCCTCTTTGATCTCTTTTTTTTTTTTAGAGTGCTATAGTTTTCAGAGTAGATGTCTTTGATTTCTTTCATCAGGTTGATTCGTAGGTTTTTTGGGTTTTTTTGGATGCTATTGTGAAGGGAGTTTTTTCTCCAGTTCCTCTTTCAGTGAGTTTATTGTTCATATAGTGGAAAGCTATTGATTTTTATGTGTTGATCTTGTATCCAGCTACTTACTGAATTTGGTTATTAAGTCTAGAAGAATTTTGGTGGAGTTCTTGGGGTCTTCTATATAGAGTATCGTATCACCTGCAAATAATGATGATTTGATTTCTTCATTTCCTATCTCTATTCCTTTTATTTCTCTCTCTTGTCTAATTGCTGTGGCTAATTTTTCTAAAACTATATTGAGCAAGAGTGCTGGTAGTGGACATCCTTGTCTTCTTTCTGATTTTAGTGTGAAGAATTTCAGTTTTTGACCATGTAGTATGATATCAATGATTGGTTTTTCATAGATGGTTTTTATCAGGTTGAGGTAGAGACTGTCTGTTCCAAATTTCTGGAGGCTTTTTATCATAAATGTGGGTTGGATTTTGTTGAATGCTTTTTGTGCCTCTATTGAGATGATCACATGGTTTTTGTTCTTGATTCTATTAATATAGTGCATTACAATTATTGATTTAAGTATGTTGAACCATCTCTGCATCCCAGGGATGAATCCCACTTGATCAGGGTGCTTGATGTTCTTGATGGTCTTCTGCATTCTATTTGCCAGTATCTTATTGAGGATTTTTCATCTATGTTCATTAGTGAGATTGGCCTATAGTTCTTTTTTTTGTTTGGGTCTTTCTCTGCTTTGGGGATCAAGATGATGCTTGCTTCCAGGAAATTTGGAACTTGGAAATATTGCTTCCCTTCAATTTCATTGAAGAGTTTAAACAATAGTGGCAATAGTTCTTCTCTAAGTATCTTGTAGAATTGAGCAGTGAAGCCATCAGGGCCTGAGCTTTTCTTAGTTGGTAAATTTGTAATTACGTGTTCAATTTTGTTGATTGGTTTTGGGTTGTTTAGAATTCTTAGGTCTTCTTCATTCAAATTTGGTAATTCATATGTATCTAGAAATCTGTCCACTTCTGTGTTTTCCATCTTATTGACATAGGTTCTCAACATAGGAATTGATGATCCTCTGTATTTCTCCTGGGTCTGTTGTAATTTCACCCTTTTCATTCCTAATTGCATGGATTTGAGTCTTTCCTTCTTTTGATAAGGTTGCTAAGGGTTTGTCAATTTTGTTTATTCTTTTGAAGAACCAACTCTTTGTTTCATTGATTTTGTTTCATTCTCCTAGTCTCCATTGCATTGATTTCTGCTCTGATCTTTATAATTTCCTTCCTGAGGAAGGAAATGAGCTTTGGGTTTGTCCTGCTCTTCTTTTTCTAGAAACTTAAGGTTCAGCACCAGGTTTTTATATTTGAGCTTGCACTGTTTTCCTAATATGAGTATTCGCTACTATAAATTTGCCTGGTATGACTACTTTCATCATGTCCCATAGGTTTTGATATGTTGTATTGACATTGTCATTTAATTGGAGAAACTGTATTATTTCTTCTTTAATTTCCTCTGTGACCTATTAGTTATTCAGAAGTGTGTTATTCAATTTCCATGTGTTTATGAAATCCGTGCTGTTTCTTTTGCTATAGATCTCCAATTTCATCACACTATGGTCTGATAATATACAGGGGATAACTCCAATTCCTTTGCACTTACTTAAATATGTTCTATGAGGGAGTATTTGGTCTCCTTTGGGGAATGACCCGTATGTACCCAAAAAGAATCTGTATTCTGATTTTAATGGGTGGAACACTCTGTAAACATCTGTTAAGTCCATTTGTTCAAGAGTTTGATTGAGTTCTAGTATTTCATTATTTATTTTCTGTCTAGTTTATCTATCTATGTGTGACAATGGGGAATTGAAGTCACCCAATATTATTGCATTAGTCTTTGATTGATTTTTCATGTCCATTAGTATTTGTTTTACATAGTTGGGTTCCATAGTATTTGGTGCATACGTATTTATGATTGTCATCTCTTCCTCTTGGAGTTCTCCCTTTACAAGGATGTAGTGTCCTTCTTTGTCTCTCTTAATCAGTGTTGGTTTGAAGTCCACTTGATCTGCAAAGAGGATAGCTACTCCCGCTTTTTGTTGAGTTCCTGTCACATGGAGTATTGTTTTCCACCCTTTAACTTTCAGTCTATGAATTTCTTTTTGAATTAAGTGTGTTTCTTGTGTGCAGCATATTGTTGCATCTTGCTTCTTGACCCATTCTGCCAGTCTATTTCATTTGATTGGTGAATTGAGACCATTAACATTGATGGTTATAACTGATACTGATACTGATATCTATCTCTCCCCCTTTGTGTTGAATTTCTTATTGCACCTGATGGATTCATTCTGCTGGGCTTCCTGTTGTCTTTTCCTAGAATATTGTCTAAAATTTTTTGGAGTGCTGGTTTTGTATTCATGAAGTTTCTAAGGTGCTCTTTGTCATGAAAGTACCATATTTCTCCAACAATTTTGAAAGACAGTTTTCAGGGTACATCAATCTGGGTTGGAGACTGTTTTCCTTTAGGGCTTGAAATACATCACTCCAAGCTCTTCTCACCTTGAGGGTTTGTGTTGAGAAGTCTGCTGTGATTCTGATGGGCTTTCCTTTGTATGTGATTTGTTGCTTTTCTCTAACTGTTTGTAGAATTTAGTTTTTCTGTTGGGTTTCTGGAATCTTAACAATTATACGCCTATGTGTAGATTTTTTTTTTTTGATCAAGGCTAGTTAGAGTCCTTTATGCCTCACTTATCTGTATGTCAAGTTCTTTTCCCCTGCTTGGGAAGTTTTCTGCTATCACGTCTGTGAACACATATTTTATGTTCTCTGCACTCTCTCCTGTTTCTTCATTGACTTCAATCAGTCTTATTTTATTATTTTATTCTTCTTTGCATCATCTAGCAGCTGCTGGATTGATTTCTCAAGGTCCCTTACAATTTTAAAGCAGTTTTCCTTTTTCTGGTCAATAATTGCAATCTTATCTTCTATATCTGAAATTCTGTCCTCACATTGGCTCATTCTGCTGCATAAACTTTCAATGGAGTTTTTAATCTCCTGGAAATGTGTTTGCATCTGTTTTATGGATTCCATTTGTTTCCTATATTGTGATTCCATCATGTTCCTCAGCTCCTCTACTTTTTATCTGTGTCCTCTCTAGATTTATTAATCATGTCTTGCACTATGGGCACAATCTCTGCTGTTGTCTGAGAAATTATTTCTGACTTCATTTTTTCCAAATCCCCTTTTGTTGCCAGTTCAGGGAGTCCAGGTAGTTGAGTATCAGAGTATTTCATCTCTTTTCCCTTTGGAGTTGTTTTAGGTGATCTGGAGGTCTAGCTTTGTGACTTGTTTACATGTCTTCTCATTTTGATGGGGGGGAGGTGCTGCTGGCGCCCATGTGGCTCACCTCTTCTGCACTGGGGGTGTGGTATGAAAGCCCAGATCCGTCCTCCTAGGCACTTGGAGTGGCTCAGCTCCTCAATTGAATTTTTGATAGCTATGATTTCTGCTTAATTCTTTTTCATAATCTTTAATTCTTTTATAAAAAGTGGTCATTCATATCTTGCATTATTTTCTTTCATTCAGCCAACTTTTTTGTGTGTGTCTTCTTTAGGTTCATTGATTATTTCTGTTCTTAGTCTGTTCTTAATGTCCAAAAACTAAAAACATCCAAAGTCATTCACAGGTGAATGAATGAACAAGTAAACTGATGGTGAATAGTCAATATATATTCAGACAATGGAATACTACTCAATAATAAAAAGGAACAAACTATTGAACAAGTTGTGGAAGATTTTCAAAAGCATCATGCTGAGCAAAAGAAATCAGGCATAAAAAACACATATAGCCTTTTTTATATGGACTTCTAAAATTGGTAAAACCACTCTATATTGACAGAAAGCAAATCAGTGTTTGTCTGGGATAGAAAGGAGAAATGATTGCAAAGACACACAGGAATACATGTTTTAGGGTTTTCTGTTAGTATCTGTATAAGAATCCTTAAAATCCATACTACAGAATTAAAATGGTTGCCTTTTTTATTATATGAAAATTAAAACTCACTAAATTAAATCAATAAAATAAATAAAATGCCTTAAAATGTTCATTTAAATAAGAATTTTCTTTCCCTGGACTCTTATGTGTTTTTAACTACCCAATGAGGACTAAAGTGATTAAAAAAAAAAAAAGTACTAACTACCAATCAAGTAAAAATCATCTTAGTTTGAAATAAAGGTAATTTCTGAATTGTTCAAATTTATTTAAATCAAAAACAATTCATTCAACATTATACATTGTTTGTCACATTTCTATCTTACAGAATTAATTTATGTCTTATGTGTCACTACTGTAGACTCACCAAGCATAAAATATTTTTCTTCTTTCCCAACAAAACAAAGAAGAGAAGCAGAAATCCGACTGTTCCTTTTCATCCAATTTAGGAAATAAGCTTATTCTCCTATTGTCTTTAGATTTCAAAGAGACCTCTTCCAATTTTTCCATCCATTTTGTGTTGCCAGGGCCTATAACTGTGGCCTTCTGTTCCTCAAATCCCCATCAGCAAGACAATAGCATACCAACACCAGTGTGACCTAGGACATGCTCATCCCTAACTCCTAGAATAAGATTTCCCATCCCCTTGCCTAATCCACAAACTGTGATAATACTAGTTGGACAATTATATGCCTCTCAGCTAAAGATATTCATCCCCAAGTTATGCAGTGGGAAGATAGCCCTCTCACTATAGTCAAGGCTAATAACAACTCTCACAGTTATTATGCCTGTTTTATTTAATCCAAAGCCTACATAAACTAAGAAACTGTAGACAAAAGAAATTTAAAACTTTGTAGGTGATTGAGCAGTATCTGAATTAACATTGGAACAAATTAAGAGCATACCTGGGGCAGCTACATCTAACCTTAGAGCTTTCACTGGATCATTGTTAGGAAAACAGTTTTTTGATGTTCTATGTTCCTATGGTCACTGTTATTTCCCTGCCTAGAAATAATCTCTGAATTTGCTTAAACTTCTCTGATTGTTTCACCCAGGTCATACATAGTGAGGATGTTATATAAATTTTTAGTCAATCTTTTAGCATTTTTAAACGTAATAAGTTTTTCTATATGGAAAACCCAGGAGATGTTGTGTCTTTTTACCTATTCATATGCTCCTGGCTATGATATGAGTCCCCTTAGTCACTGGATATGATGCTGGCTTGTCCATTTGTGAGTGGTTACAGACATAAGAGGGCCTCCACTGCCACTCCAAATCATGTCATTGTATATTGTAGTCAACAGGCTAAATGACAAGGACTGAGTGTAGTACACTTCTTGATGTACCATAAAGCTACTGTAAAGGATGTTGGCCTTGTAGATATGTAACACTGACATCATGTGATTTTAATTTTAACCCTATTTTTAGATTAATAGTTTAACCTTATTAGCTAAATAGAGGAATAAAAATAGTAAAACATGTATTATTTATTTTTTAACCCAATTTAAATGTGGCAAAACAAATTTTATCACTAGATTTGAGGTTTATTTGTTTGCTTGGTTTTTTATTCTTAAATTCTTCTATTGGTATATTGTAGGTATACAACACAATTACATTTCTCATTGGGAATTGTACCTTTACATGATGCATCTTGGTTCTTATTTTTTCCCCATTCCTAGCCCTCCCTTCACGCCCTCCACCCTTCCCTATTTACAAAGACTTTATTTCCATTTTTTCCATTTCTCATCATTTTTCCTTTCCCTTCTTTCCTTTCCCCTGTCCCTCCCACTACCCCTACCCCTTTGGACCTTTTCTTCCTATTTTGCATTATCGATTATTCATTGTACTCATTGGTACATTTTAGGTATACAATATAATGACTTTAATCATTGGAAATTTGCACCTTTACATAGTTTCTCTTGGTTCTTATTTTTCACCCTTGCCCAGCCTTCCCTTCAACCCCTCCAGTCCTCCCTATTTACAAAGATTTTGTTCCTATTTTTCCATTTTCTCATATTAATCCCATTCCCTTCTTTCCTTTCACCTACCACTCCCACTCCCTTCCCCTTTGCCCCTTTTCTTCCTATTTCACATGACCTATTATACATTTAGTCCTTATTGACACTTTCAGTTTCTCACACCAGAGAAACTATTTGGTATTTATATATGTGTGTCCTATTTATTTCACTTAAGAGTATCACCTCAATGTGCATCCACTTAGCTATAAATGTCTCTAATTTCTCATTTTTTATGCCTGAGTAGTACTCCATTTTATTTTTTAAAACCCACATTTTCTTTATCCAGTCTCCAGTTGATGGGCATTTGGGCTGTTTCCAAGTTTTAGCTATTACAAACTGTGCTGCTATGAACATGAGTGCACATATATCACTGTGGTGTGATTCTTTTAATTCTTTGGGGAAGATACCAAGCAGGGGAATAGCTGGGTCAAATGGGACTTCCAGCCCTAGTTCTTTGAGGTATCTCCATACTGATTTGCACATGGCTTGCACCAGTCTACACTCCCACCAGCAGTGGAGTAGGGTTCCTCTTTCCCCACAGACCCACCAGCATTTGTTATTGGTAGATTTCATGATAGCACCCATTCTTTCTGGAGTGAGGTGGAATCTCAGCCTTGTTTTCTTTTGCATCTCTCGAATGACCAGTGATGTTGAACATTTTTTCATGTATTTATTTGCTATTTCTACTTCCTTGTCTGAGAAATGTCTGTTCATTTCAGATGCCCATTTTCAGATTGGGTCTTTAAATTTGGGAGGTCTGATCTTTTTAAGTTCTTTATAGATTCGAGATAGGAGACCTTTGTCTGAGGAAGAGCAAGTGAAGATTTTTTCCCACATTGTGGGTTGTCTCTTCACACTGCTGGTGGTTTCTCTTGCTGTGCAGAAGCCTTTTAATAAGAAAATATCCCACTTGTTGATTATTTGGGCTAGTTCACGGGCAACTGAGGTTTGGTTCATAAAATCTTTTCCTACACTGATGTCTTCAAGGGTTCTACCTAACCTCTGTTCCAACTGGTTCAGAGCTTCTATTTTAATATTTAGACCTTTAATCCATTTTGATTTTAGTTTAGTGTATGGTGAGAGATATAGGTCTAGTATTACTCTTTGGCAAGTTGAAGCCCAATTTTTCCAGCACCATTTATCAAAGAGGCTATCTTTCCTCCAGTGCGGGTGTTTGGCTCCTTTATCAATGATGAGATGGCTGAGTGTGTCTGGCATTGTTTCTGTATCTTCTAATCTGTTCCACTGGACCTCAGGTCTGTTTCTTTGCCAGTACCATGCAGTTTTTATCACAGTAGCTTTGTAGTAGAGTTGCAGGTTGGGGATTGTGATACCCCCAGCCATGTCTCTGTTACCTAGAATTGTTTTTGCTATTCTGGGTCTCTTCTTGTTCCAAATGAATTTGTAGATTGTTTTCTCAAGGTCCGTGAAGTATGCTGCTGGGATCTCAATTGGAATTGCATTGAATCTATATAGCAGTTTTGGAAGTATGGCCATTTTCACTATATTAATCCTTCCTACCCAGGAGTAGGGAATGTCTGTCCATTTTCTGATATCATCTTCAACCTCTCTTTTCAGAGTGCCATAGTTTTCAGAGAAGAGGTCTTTGATTTCTTTCATTAGGTTGATTCCTAGGTATTTCAGTTTTTTGGATGCTATTGTGAAAGGAATTATTTGCCCTATTTCTCTCTCAGTGAGTCTGTCATTTGTGTAGAGGAAAGCTATTGATTTTTGTGTGTTGACCTTGTAATCAGCTACTTGACTGAATTTGGTTATTAAGTCTAGAAGACTTTTGGTGGAGTTCTTGGAGTCTTCTATATACAGTATCATGTCATCTGCAAATAAGGACAATTTGACTTCATTTCCTATCTTTATTCCTTTAATTTCTATCTCTTGTCTAATTGCCATGGCTAATGTTTCCAGAACTATATTGAACAAGAGTGGTGATAGTGGACATCCTTGTCTTCTTCTTGATTTGAGTGTGAAGGATTTCAGTTTTTGACCATTTAGTATGATATTGGCTGTTGGTTTTTCATAGATGGCTTTTATCAATTTGAGGTAGAGATCATCTATCCCAATTTTTGGTAGGGTTTTATCATAAATGCATGTTGGATTTTCTTAAATGCTTTTTCTGCATCTATGGAAATAATCATATGGTTTTTGTCCTTGGCTCGCTTGATATAGAGTATTACATTGATTGATTTTTGTATATTGAACCATCCCTGCATCCCTGGGATGAATCCCGCTTGATTATGGTGTATGATCTTCTTGATGATCTTCTGCATTCTGTTTGCCAGTATCTTATTGAGGACTTTTGCATCTATGTTCATTAGTGAGATAAGCCTATAGTTCTCCTTTTCGGTTGGGTCTTTCTCTTCTTTGGGGATCAAGGTGATGCTTGCTTCCAGGAATGAATTTGGGAGTATTGCTTCCCTTTGAATTTCATTGAAGAGTTTCAACAGTAGTGGCAGCAGTTCCTCTCTAAATATCTTGTAGAATTCAGCAGTGAAGCCATCAGGGCCTGGGCTTTTCTTAGTTGATAAGTTTTTAATTACATTTTCAATTTCATTGGTCCATATTGGATTGTTCAGGATTTTTAGGTCTTCTTTGTTCAACTTTGCTAATTCATATGTATCTAGGAATCTGTCCATTTCTTCTGTGCTGTCCGTCTTATTGGCATATAGGTTCTGGAAGTAGGTATTGATGATCCTCTGGATTTCTGCTGGGTCTGTTGTAATTTCACCTTTTTCATTCCTAATTGCATGGATTTGGGCCTTTTCTTTCCTTTTTCTGACAAGATTGGCTAAGGGTTTATCAATTTTGTGATTCTTTCGAAGAACCAACTCTTGGCTTCATTGATTTTTTGTATCATTCCCTTAGTCTCCATTGCATTGATTTCTCCTCTGATCTTTATAATTTCCTCCCTTGTATGAGCTCTGGGGTTGTCCCTCTGGGGTTGCCCTGTTCTTTTTCTAGAAGCTTGAGGTGCAGCTTCAGGTTGTTTAAATGGGCGTATTCTGTTTTCCTAATATGCGTAGTCACTGCTCTGAATTTCCCTCATAAGACTGCTTTCATTGTGTCTCATAGATTCCGATATGTTGTATTGTCATTGTCATTTAATTGAAGGAACTGTCTGATTTTTTCTTTAATTTCCCCTGTGACCCATTGGTTATTCAGAAATGTGTTGTTCAATTCCCACGTGTTTATGAAATTTTTCCAGTTTTTTTTGCTATGGATCTCCAATTTCATCACACTATTGTTTGATAATATACAGGGGATAACTTCAGTTCCTTTGCACTTACTTAAACATGTTCTATGTGTGAGTATGTGGTCTATTTTGGAGAATGACCCATGTGCAGCTGAGAAGAATGTGTATTCTGATTTTGTGGGGTGGAAGACTCTGTAAACATCTGTTAAGTTCATTTGTTCAAGAATTTGATTGAGTTCTAGTATTTCCTTACTTATTTTTAGTCTAGTTGATCTATCTATTTGTGACAGTGGGGTATTGAGGTCCCCCACTACCATTGTATTAGTGCATATATGACTTTTCATGTCTGTTAGTATTTGTTTTATATAGTTGGGTGCATTAATGTTTCATGCATAAATATTTATGATTGTCATCTCTTCCTCTTGGATTCTTCCCTTTACAAGGATGTAGTGCCCTTCTTCATCTCTCTTAATCAGTGTTGGTTTGAAATCTACTTGATCTGCAAAGAGGATAACTACTCCTGCTTTTTTGGGGGTTCCTGTCACATGGAGTATTGTTTTCCACCCTTTAACTTTCAGTCTATGAGTTTCCTTTTGAATTAAATGTGTTTCTTGTATGCAACATATTGTTGGATCTTGCTTCTTGACCCATTCTGCCAGTCTGTTTCTTTTGATTGGTGAATTGAGACCATTAACGTTGATGGTTATAACTGAAACGTATTGACTTGTCATTGCCACGACTTTTTCTTTTTGTTGGGTTCTCCCCCTTTCCATTTAATTTCTTGTCATGCCAGATGGGTTCATTCTGCTGTGCTTCCTGGGGCTGTGATCCTCAATGTGTGTTCCTAGGATATTGTGTAAAATTCTTTGGAGTGCTGGTTTGATATTCACAAAGTTCCTAAGGTGCTCTTTGTCATGAAAGTATCTTCTTTCTCCATCCATTTTGAAAGATAGTTTTGCAGGGTACATCAATCTGGGTTGGAGGCTGTTTTCTTTTAGGGCTTGGAATATGTCACTCCAAGCTCTTCTTGCCTTGATGGTTTGTGTTGAGAAGTCTGCTGTGATTCTGATGGGCTTTCCTTTGTATGTGATTTGTTTCTTTTCTCTGACTGCTTGGAGAACTTTGTTCTTCTGTTGAGTTTCTGGAATCTTAACAATTGTATGCCCATGTGTAGATTTTTTTGATCAAGGCTATTTGGAGTCCTATATGCCTCACTTATCTGTATGTCAAGCTCTTTTCCCCTGCTTGAGAAGTTTTCTGCCATTATTTCTGTGAAGAGCTTTTTTATATCATCTGCACTCTCTCCTGTTTCTTCATTGACTCCAATCAGTCTTATGTTATTCTTCTTTGCATCATCTAGCAGCTGCTGGATTGATTCCTCATGTTCCCTTAGAATTTTGAAGCACTTTTTCTTTTCCTGGTCATTAATTGCAATCTTATCTTCTATATCTGAAATTCTTGCCTCACATTGGCTCATTCTACTGTATAGAACTTCAGTGGAGTTTTTCATGTCCTGCAAATCTATTTGCATCTGTTTTATGGATTCCATTTGTTTCTTATGTTGGGATTCCATCATGTTCCTGAGCTCCTCTCTAGATTTATTAATCATGTCTTGCACTAGGGGCACAATTTCTCCTGTTATCTGAGAAATTATTTCTGATTTCACTTTTTCCAGATCCCCTTTTGTTGCCAGTTCAGTGGGTCCAGGTGGTTGAGTATCAGAGTTTTCCATCTCATTTCCCTTTGGGGTTGCTGTAGGTGATCTGGAAGTCTGGTTTTGAGACTTATTTATGTGTTTTCTCATTTCAACTGGGGTGAGGGCTGTTGGCGCCTGCACAGATTACCTCCTCTGAGCTGGGAGAGGTGGGACAGGGACCAGAAGCCCCAGTAGGGATGGTGGCCCAAAAGCCCTTTCCTGTGGGCTGGGAGCAGCGGGACGGATGGTGGCTGGGAATCCCCTTCCTCTGGTCCAGGAGCAGTGGGATGGCAGCTCAGCAGCCCCTACCTCTGGGCCAGGAGCAGTGGGAGGGATGGTGGCCAGGAAAACCCTTCCTCTGGACCAGGAGCAGTGGGACAACAGCTCAGAAGCCCCTACCTCTGGCCCAGGAGCAGCAGGACTCAGTACCATGGTCTGGTGGTCCAGTGTCCTCTGCGTCTTTGTAGTGTGGAACCAGCTGGCTGTACAGAGGAGAGGGGGTGGGGATCCAGTGGATTGTTGCCAGGGGGCGGGGGCTGATTTGGCATGTTCCACATGACTCGGGACCTCAGTAGGGCATGGGCAGACCTGCCTGTCTGCAGCGGGCTGAATCGGCGTCTTCCAGGCCTCAGTTTCTTTTTGCTGTTGTTGGAGGGTGAAAGCAGCCATAACCAACATGTAAACCATTTGCTTTGTTTTTGATGTGTTTATTTTTGTTTGTTCAAGGAAAGATACAACTCTTCTGAATGAGGCAATAATAGTAAACCACTAAATGTTAACAATCATTTTACTCACAAGTATGATCCCTCATATGGTTTTGCACTTACATCTTTATGATTTGTATGTAAATGCAGCTTAAGTTTTAATATCTGCATTGCTTCATTAAGCACTACATCTCTGGAAAATAACATGTGCTGGCTTTAGCACTTCTCCATCCTTGTCAGTGGTTTCAAGTTCACATTAGCATAAACTTCCAGTACCACTTCTGATTATGATACTACATACTCCCTGGAATGTTTGCTAAGTTGATGTCAAATTTTTCTCTCATTTTTTATTAATCTGTCAGCTAACCACCATAAGCATCCTAAGGTAGCATTGATTAGGATTGTTGTTTGAGCTATTTCAAAGAATGCTTTGAGACTCACATAAAGTAATTGAAAAAGCACTCTAGTATGACCGACTTCATAAGCCCAAAGTCTTTGGTATTCATAAATTCCCAAAAGATTATTCCCTCCTTTCTGAACACTAACTTTAAGGGAATCTTACTCAGCTTTAGATACAAATATAATTTACCTAGTGCTGCCCAACTATGCAGCAGAGTCTAAAAGAAGCAGAAGTGCCATCCCTGTTGCTTTGCATAGGGTGTACCTGAGTAAAACAAGAGGCACACATGTGCAGGTGTCATGTGGGGCTTTCTGGATTCAGCATTATCCTGGCTCATTTCTAGCCTGAGAATGGCTTGACCTACAGGTGTCTTGCCAATGGCAATAAATGGGAAAAAATTTCACCCATTACTCAATTAAGAATGTTTTTCTTTTTACCATCCCCAATTAGCTACCAAGAATCTTGGTTTATAGCCAGCACGTTGAGGTATTTTCAAATTTTAGATGTATGTAACACATACTTTGTGTAGTAATTTTAAAAACTAGAACAGATTCTGAATAATTTAATCTATATCCTCTTGTCCTTCACAGCACCCTTACTAACATCCTCAACCAAGATGCCACCAATCTTTTTCCAAAAAAAAAAGCAAAGCCTCACTCATATAGATGCCTTCATGACTTTTGTGGTATATGCCTCCTTTCCTATTAAACACTGCTTAGGTGAACTGAACCTTCAGCTTTCCAATACTGTGTTGACAGGGCACTCATTCAGCACGTCTAATTTTTAATAGACAATACCATAGTCTTCCTGATGAAGATAAAGAAAATGAGGCATATTTTCAAGATAAAAAATATAATGTAGTATCACAGGAATGGAACAGTAAACTTCAAATTTTTCAATAAATGCGTTCTTTATACAAAATGGCAATTTACTCATGTCACGTGGCTTTGAAGACTTCACAAAATTTCTAAGGTTCACATCTTAGGAATGAGTACATATAACTTATGACCCTAATTTTTTGTTAAGTGGAAACAAAATAAAAAATTATTGCTATGGAGTTTTTAATCCAAAATTACTTACTCAGCAAATGCTTACTCAGGACCCAGAAATGTCCAACTCATAGAACTTACAATGCAGAATGTGGTGATTCAAGGGTGCCACAAATAGGTAGTTTTGCCGAGACATTTCTCCATACCATTGCATTAGGAGAAGCTATTTATTTTGACAGTTTCTCAGAGACCTAGCTGAAATATTTATTTTAGATTTCCTTTTATAATACATATCTTACTGCCACCTTGTGGTTAAAATGTTTTTTATCTTTTTCTCCCTTCTTCACAAGTGTGTCTGGGTATGTACAAATATTTCCTTTAAATGGTAAATTTCCACCCAAAGGTAACTTTGGTAATACTACTCATGTTCCCAATAATACCCATTTTAAACCAAATCACTCCTTTTTGTCTCTAAATTAAACTGAGTCTTTAAATGAACCATATTTACAATGACTTAGCTATGCTCTTAAAGGGTTCTAAGTTTTTATTTTTAACCCACAAAACAATCATAAAATGTGATAAAACAGGACTCTGCATCTATATATGCAAAGACAAATTTAAAAGAATTGAGGCTGTTATTCACATAGTTTGGGGGAGAAAATGGTGGCTTCAATATAGTAAGACTCCTTAACTTTGTTTAAAGGCTGAAGGATGTGGGTTCCCACTACAAGCTTGTAAGATTTTTGGCAAAGTAGCAAGAAGTGCAGAGGTAAAAGTAGAAAATCGGACACCAGGGCCAGATAGTCAAGTTCTCTAGAAGCTTGCTTTTTCCTACTTGTTATTAACCTCAAATTAGGAGCTTCATGGCCATCAGAGAACTTGTTAGAAATTCAGACTCTCAGAGCTCATTCCAGACCTATGAATCAGAATATCTGCATTTTAATAAGATTCCCAGGTGATTTGTATGCAAAGTACAATTTAGAAGCATTACTCTATCCCTTATGCTCAAATCAAGATGTTGCTTAGATTAACTGAACCTATTGGTTCTAAAGATCTAGCAGATGTGGTCAATAAACCTCAGGTACCTACAGGCTGTTTCAGGATGTGGTCATTATACGAAATTGATCAATTTTTTAAATTTCCTACCCACTTATGCAAAGATCTTGTCACATAAGTAGAAATACAAAGAATTCCTATAGAAGGCTCATCAGAGATTATCACTGTTATGATAAGCAAATTATCACCTAAGGCAAAAGAAAAGTATAGTATGACTGGTTTTCTGTTTTATTTACTTTTCTTTCTGTGGAGAGAGCTTTTCAGTATGCAAAGAGCAACTGTTATCAGGTCCTATCTGCTTGTTGCAAGACAAAATCAGACTGTTTTCTTTGAACTATTAAGTATTCATTCATCACTTCAAACACATTTATTATATACCTGTGGCAGGCAATTTCAAAAACATAAAGTGAATTCACAACTGTTTTAGGACTATCTCTGACCTACCCTAACTGTACTAGTGACAGTTCTCCAGAAAAACAGATCCAACACATCCCTGTGTTATGGCTTGTGTCTAGATGTACCCCCAAAGCCTCATGAACTCACAGGTGGGGCTTTGGAGATGACTGGATCATGGGTGTGTGATGTTTATCACTGGGTTAGTCCACTGGTGGGTTTATAGCTGGGTGTGATGTTGGGAAGTGAAGCCTGGTGGAAAGAGATGAGTCACTGTGGTAGTGGCCCAGAAGGATGTATATATGTCCCTCCTTTTCCTTTGATCCCTTTCGGCTTCTCATCACCATGTTATCAGCTGTTTCTCCTTTGCCATGCCCCTCTTCCATGCCACTCTGCCTTGGAGCCAGATGACTATCTACTGAAACCTCTACAAACTGTGAGCTAAAATAAACCTTTCCTCCTTCAACTTGTGGTTGCCAGGTAACCTGTCCTAGAAGTGTGTGTGTGTGTGTGTGTGTGTGTGTGTGTGTGTGTGTAGACAGACAGAAATTTATAAGGAATTGGCTCATGTGATGATGAAGACTGAGAAGAGTCATGGTCTGCTATCTATAAGCTGGAGATCCAGAAATGCCAGAGAAACTAATAGTGTAGCTCCAGTTGGGAAGGACTGAGCACCAGGAGAGTGCTCATGATATAAGTACTAGTTCAAGAGTAGGAGGATAATGTCCAAATTTGAGCAATCAGGCAAGCTGAATTCTTCCTTCTTCTGCTTTTTCTTCTACTAAGGTCCAATGGATGATGCCTATGCATATTAGTGAGGGAAATCTGTGTTACTCAATGTGTGGATACAAATGCTAATGTTATTCTGAAACGCACCCAGAAATGTTTAGTCAAATATCTGGACATGTCATGTTCTGGTTCATTTGAAACATAGAATTAGCCATTATACAGTCGAGTTTTAAAGGAGTAAGTCATTTTATGTCTCTCAGGGACTGCTAACCTTTGTAAAGTGAGGAAGTATAGCATAGATCCTTTTTCAACAGAGCTTGTTGTTTAAATGTTTTAAATTTTTTGATAAATACGAAATTCAATTTTAGTGCAAGTAATAGGACAAAAGGGTTATAAATAATGCTATACATTTATAATGTTTGAACTTTACAACAAATATGTTCCAGTAAGCAGAAAAATTTGAATCTAATAAGAAAGTAAATAAATACATTAATGATATCCCAAAATAGCTATATTATATCAAAAGGAAGTCTCACGATTTTCCAAAAATTCTTATAATTTTAATCCATTTTAATTAAAAGAGGAGTATATTATAAAAAGCACCATTAAGCAGACAGAAGAATTGCAAATCCAGCATGTTTGCGGATTGCTACTACAAGTGGTTCCTGACTCATGCTATGATTTTCTAAATTTATTTATCTTTTTAATTGATGAAAACATATACTTATCATTTACTAAGTGAGGTTTGTAAAAATTCTTTTATTGGTAAATTTCAGGTATACAATACATTTACATTTATCATTGGGTACTTGTACCTGTATATGATGTATCTTGGTTATTATTTTTTCCCCATTACCTGTGCGCCCTTCACCCCCTCCACCCTTCCCTAATTACATAGATTTCATTTCCATTTTCTTTCCTCTCTCATAATTTTTCCTTTGCGTTCTTCCCTTTCCCCTTCCCCTCCCACCACCCCTACAACTTTGGACCTTTTCCTATTTCAAATTATCAGTTATTCATTTCAATCATTTTAATCCTTATTTTCACTTTCAGTTTCTCACACTAGAGAAACTATTCGGTATTTACACATGTGTGTCCTATTTATTTCACTGAAGAGGATGGTCTCAATATGCATCCATTTAGCTATAAATGTCTCTAGTTTCTAATTCTTTATGGCTGAGTAGGACTTGATTTTATTAAAAAAAAAAAAAAAAAAAAAACACATCTTCTTTATCCAGTTTCCAGTTGATGGGCACTTGGGCTGTTTCCAAGCTTTAGCTATTACTAACTGTGCCACTATAAACATGAGTGCAACATATATCACTGTGGTATGATTCTTTTAATTCTTTGGGGAAGATACCCAACAGGGGAATAGCTGGGTCAAATAGGACCTCTAATCCTAGTTCTTTGAGGTATCTCCATACTGATTTCCACAGTGGTTGCACCAGTCTGCACTCCCACCAGCAATGGAGAAGGGTTCCTTTCTTCCCACACCCCCACCAGCATTTGTCATTGGTTAATTTCTTGATAGCAGCCATTCTTTGTGGGGTGAGGAGGAATCTCAGTGTTGTTTTCTTTTGCATCTCTCAAAAGACCAGTGATGTTGAACATTTTTTCATATATTTATTTGGTGTTTTTACTTCTTTGTCTGAGAAATGTCTGTTCATTACAGATGCCCATTTTTGAACTGGGTCTTTGAATTGGGGGGCCTGATTTCTTTCAATTCTTTATATATTCTCAATACCTTTGTCTGAGGTACAGCTGCTAAAAATTTTTTCCCACATTGTAGGTAGTCTTTTAGCTCTGTTGGTGGTTTCTCTTGGAGTGCAGAAGCTTTTTAATATGATGAGATCCCAGTTGTTGATTCTTTGTGCTAGCTCCCATGCTACTGAGGATTTGTTCATAAAGTCTTTTCCTATGCCAATGTCTTCAAGAGTTCTACCTAACTTATCTTCCAGCAAGTTTAGTGTTTCTGTCTTAATATTTAGATCTTTACTCCACCTCAATCTTAGTTTAGTACATGGTGATAGGTATGGGTCTAGTTTTAATCTTTGGCAGGTTGAAATTCAGTTTTTCCAACACCATTTGTTAAAGAGGCTATCTTTCCTCCAATGAGAGTGGTTGGCTCCTTTGTCAAAGATGAGGTGGCTGAGTATGTCTGGAGTTGTTTCTTCATCTTCTAATTTATTCCACTGATCCTTGGGTCTGTTTCTTTGCTAGTACCATACTGTTTTTATCACAGTAGCTTTGTAGTATAGTTTCAAGTTGGGTATTGTGATACCCCCAGCCATGTCTCTGTTGCCTAGAATTGCTTTTCCTATTCTAGGTTTATTCTAATTAAAAATGAGTTTTTGGATTGTTCTGTGAAGTATACTGTTGGAATTTCTATTGGTATTCCATTAAATCTATATAGCAGTTTTGGAAGTATGACCATTTTCACTATATTGATTCTTCCTACCCAGGAACAAGGGATATCTTTGCATTTTTCTTATATCCTCTTCAATCTCCTTTTTCAGAGTGCTGTAGTTTTTAGTGTAGAGGTCTTTTGCTTCCTTTGTTAGGCTGATTCCTAGATATTTCAGTTTTTTAGATGTTATTGTAAAAGGAATTATTTCCCTAATTTCTCTCTCAATGAGTCTGCTAATTGTGTATAAGAAGGCTATTGTTTTCTGGGTGTTGAGCTTGTATCCAGCTACTCTACTGAATCTGTCAATTAGGTCTAGAAGACTTTTGACAGAGTTTTTTTGGTCTTCTTTGTAAAGTATCATATCATCAGCAAATAATGACAGTTTCACTTCTTCCTTTCCTATCTTTATTCCTTTTATTTCTTTCTCTTTTCTAATTGCTATGGCTAATGTTTCCAGAACTATATTGAACAGGAGTGGTGATAGTGGACATCCTTGTCTTGTTCCTGATTTTAGTGGGAAAGTTTTCAGTTTTTGTTCATTTAGTATGATGTTGGCTGTTGGTTTTTCATAAATAGCCTTAATCAGGTTGAGATAAAGACCTTCTATTCCAGTTTTTTGTAGGGTTTTTATCATGAATGGGTGTTGGATTTTGTCAAATGCCTTTTCTGCCTCTATTGAGATGATCATATGGTCTTTGTCCTTGACTCTGTTAATATAGTGTATTACATTTATTGATTTATGTATGTTGAACCATCCTTGAATCCCTGGGATAAATCCAACTTGGTCAAGGTGTATGATCTTCTTGATGACACTCTGTATTCTGTTTGCCAGTATCTTGTTGAGGATTTTTGCATCTGTGTTCCTTAGGGAGATTGGTCTGTAGTTCTATTTTTGGGTTGGGTCTTTCCCTAAGTGAGGTTTTTGTACATGGTGAATCAGGTAAGTCTAGCTTCCTTTTTGTGGTATGAATATTTGAAATATATTTTCTTATCAATTTTAAAGCTACAGTACACTATTAACTAAAGTCACCATGTGGTACAAGAGAACATTGAACTTATTCCCCAAAGCTAATCACAATTTTGTATTCTTTAACTAGAATCTTCCCAACACCTACCATATCTCCCCAACACTCACACTGGTAAAGATCATTCTATTCAAGCTGCTGAAGTCAACTTTTCAGATTTGACATATAAGAGAAACCAGACAGTAGTTGTCTTTCAATGCCTGACTTGTTTCACTTAATATGATATCTTCCAGGTTCATCCATATTTTCTCAAATGATAGATTTCCTTCTTTTTTAAAGGCCAAATATTCAATTCTTTGTACATCTACATTTTCATTATCCATCAGTCAGTTAATAGAGACTTAGTCTGATTCCCTGTCCTGGCTATGGTTAATAATAGTGTGATGAACATGGGAGTATAGATCTTTCTGCAGCACACTAATTTCATTTCCTTTGGATATACAAAAGTAACAGGATTTCTGGGCCACAAAGTAGTACTATTTTTAATTTTTTCCAGAAAATTCATTCAGTTTTTATAATGACTGCACAATTTACATTCTCACCAACAGTGTCAAAGTATTCCATTTTCTCTACATGGTCACAGACACTTACCTTCCATCTTTGTGACAGTAGCCTTTTAAGAAGTGTGAAACAATACTGCATTGCAGTTTTCACTTGTGTTCCCCTATGATCAGTGAGGTTGGGCATACTTTTTTCACATACTCCTTGAAAATTTGTGTATCTTCCTTTGAGAAATCTATATACAGGTCATTTATCTGTTTTTAATTGGGTTACTTTTCTTTTAAAGGTAGATGATTAATTTGCGTTTTTTAAATTAATTTTATTGGTACATTTTAGGTATACAATATAATGACATTCATCATTGGAAATTTGCACCTTTACATAATCTTTCCTGGTTCCTAATTTTTCCCCCTTCCCCTGCCCTTCCTTCAACCCCTCCATCCCTCCATATTTACAAAGAATTTTTTTCCATTTTTTCATTTTCTCACATTAACTCCATTCCCTTCTTTCATTTCCCCTACCCCTCCCACTTCCCCTTCCCCTTTGCCCCTTTTCTTCCTATTTCACGATATTTTTTATACCTTTTAGTCCTTATTTACACTTTCAGTTTCTCACACAAGAGAAACTATTCAGTATTTATATGTGAGTCCTAATTATTTCACTTGACTATCACTTCAATGTGCATTCACTTAGCTATAAATGTCTCTAATTTCTCATTTTTTATGGCTGAGTAGTAATCCATTTTATTTTAAAAGCCACATTTTCTTTATCCAGTCTCCAGTTGATGGGCAATTGGGCTGTTTCCAAGTTTCATCTATTACAAACTGTGCTGCTATGAACATGAGTGCACATATATCACTGTGGTGTGATTCTTTTAATTCTTTGGGGAAGATACCGAGCAGGGGAATAGCTGGGTCAAATGAGACTTCCAATGCTAGTTCTTTGAGGAATCTCCATACTGATTTCCACAGTACTTGAGCCAGTCGACACTCCCACCAGCAGTGGAGCAGGGTTCCTCTTTCCCTACAGCCCCTCCAGCATTTCTTATTGGTTGATTTCATGATAGCAGCCATTCTTTCTGGGGTGAAGTGGAATCTCAGAGTTGTTTTCATTTGCATCTCTTGAATGACCAGTGATGTTGAACATTTTTTCATATGTTTATTTGCTATTACTACTTCTTGTCTGAGAAATATATGTTCATTTCAGATGCCCATTTTTGGATTGGTTCTTTAAATTTGGGAGGTCTGATTTTATGAAATTCTCTGTAGATTCTAGATAGAAGACCTTTCTCTGAGGAACAACAGGGGAATTTTTTTTCCACATTTTGGGTTGTCTCTTCACACTTTTGGTGGTTTCTCTTGCAGTGCAGAAGCTTTTTAATAAGAAGAGATCCCACTTGTTGATTGTTTGTGATAGTTCATGGACAACTGAGGTTTTGTTCATGAAATTTTTTCCTACACTGATGTTTTCAAGAGTTCTACCTAACCTCTCTTCCAGCTGGTTCAGTGTTTCTGTTTTAATATTTAGATTTTTAATCCATTTTGATTTTAGTTTAGTGCATGGTGAGAGATATAGGTCTAGTTTTAATCTGTGGCAAGTTGAAACCCAATTTTTTGAGCATGATTTAGTAAAGAGGCTATCTTTCCTCCAGTGACAGTGTTTGGCTCCTTTGTCAAAGATGAGATGGCTGAGTGTGTCTGGAGTTATTTCTGCATCTTGTAATCAGTTCCACTGATCCTCAGATCTGTTTCCTTGCCAGTATCATGCTATTTTTATCACAGTAGCTTTGTAGTATAGTTGCAAGTTGGGGATTGTGATACTCCCTGCCATGTCTCTTATCTAGAATTGCTTTTGCTATTCTAGGATGCTTCTTATTCCAAATGAATTTTTGTATTGTTTTCTCAAGGTCTGTGAAGTATGCTGCTGGGATTTCAATTGAGATAGCATTGAATCTATGTAGCAGTTTTGGAAGTATGGCCATTTTCACTATGTGGATTCTTCCTACCCAGGAGCAAGGGATAACTTTCCATTTTCTGATATCATCTTCCATCTCTCTTTTCAGAGTGGTATAGCTTTCAGAGAAGAGGTCTTTGATTTCTTTTATTAGGGTGATTCCTAGGTATTTCAGTTTTTTGGATGTTATTGTGAAAGGAATTATTTGCCCTATTTCTCTCTCAGTGAGTCTGTCATTGGTGTAGAGGAAAGCTATTGATTTTTGTGTGTTGACCTTGTAACCAGCTACTTGACTGAATTTGGTTATTAAGTCTAGAAGACTTTTGGTGGAATTCTTGGGGTCTTCTACATAGATAGAGTATCATGTCTTCTGCAAATAATGACAATTTGACTTCTTCATTTCCTATGTTTATTCCTTTTATTTCTTTCTCTTGTCTAATTGCTGTGGCTAAGGTTTCCAAAACTACATTGAAGAGTGGTGATAGTGGACATCCTTGTCTTGTTCCTGATTTTAGTGTGAAGGATTTCAGTTTTTGACCATTGAATATGATATTGGCTGTTCATTTTTCATAGATGGCTTTTATTAGATTGAGGTAGAGACTGTCTAGTCTGATTTTTTGTTGGGTTTTTATCATAAATGCATGTTGGATTTTGTCAAATGCTTTTTTCTGCATCTATGAAGATGATCATATGGTTTTTCTCCCTGGCTCTATTGCTGTTCTATACTACATTTATTGATTTGCATATGTTGAACCATCCCTGCATCCCTGGGATGAATCCCACTTGGTGAGGGTGTATGATCTTCTTGATGATCTTTTGCATTCTATTTACCAGTATCTTATTAAGGATTTTTGCATCTATGTTTATTAGTGAGATAAGCCTATAGTTCTCTTTTGGGGTTGGGTCTTTCTCTGCTTTGGGGATCAAGGTGATGCTTGCTTCCAAGAGTGAATTTGGGAGTATTGCTTCCCTTTGAATTTCATTGAAGAGTTTAAACAGTAGTGGCAGTAGTTTCTCTCTAAATGTCTTGTAGAATTCAGCAGTGAAGCCATCAGGGCTTTTCTTAGTTGATAAGTTTTTAATTATGTTTCAAATCTCATTGATTGATATCGGGTTGTTTACAAATTTTAGATCTTCTTTGTTCAACTTTGGTAATTCATATATATCAAGCAATCTGTACATTTCTTCTCTATTTTCCATTTTATTGGTGTGTAGGTTCTAGAAGTAGGTATTGATGATCCTCTAGATTTCTGCTGGGTCTGTTGTAATTTAACCTTTTTCATTCCTAGTTGAATGGATTTGGGCCTTTTCTTTCCTTTTTTGATAAGATTGCCTAAGGGTTTGTCAACTTTGTTTATTCTTTCGAAGAACCAACCCTTTGCTTCATTGATTTTTTTGTATCATTCTCCTAGTCTCCTTTGCATTGATTTCTGCTCTGATCTTATAATTTCCTCCCTTGTATGAGCTTTGGGTTTGTTCTGCTCTTCTTTTCCTAGAATTTTGAGGTTCAGCATCAGGTTGTTTAATTGAACTCACTCTGTTTTCCTAATATGAGTATTCACTGCTATGAATTTACCTCGTAAGACTGCTTTCATTGACATAGATTTTCATTGTCCCATAGATTCCAATATGTTGTATTGTTATTGTCACTTAATTGTATGAACTGTCCAATTTCTACTTTAAATTCCTCTGTGACCCCATTGGTCATTCAGAAGTGTGTTGTTCAATTTCCATGTGTTTCTGAAATTTTTGAAATTTCTTCTGCTACTGATCTCCAATTTCATCACACTATGGTCTGATAATATATTGGGGATATAACTTCAGTTCCTTTGCACTTATCTAAACACATTCTATGAGTGAGTATGTGGTGAATTTTGGAGAATGACCCGAGTGCAGCTGAAAAGAATGTATATTCTGATTTTGTGGGATGGAACACTCTGTAAACATCTGTTAAGTTCATTTGTTCAAGAGTTACATTGAGTCCTAGTATTTCCTTGCTTAATTTTTTTGTAGTTGATCTATTTGTGACAGTGGAGTATTGAGGTCCCCCAATACTATTGTATTAGTGCTTATTTCAGTTTTCAAGTCCATTAGTATTTGTTTTATGTAGTTGGGTGCACTAGCGTTTGGTACATATAGATTTCTGACTGTCATATCTTCCTCTTGGATTTTTCCCTTTACAAGGATGTAGTGTCCTTCTTCGTCTCTCTAAATCAGTGTTTGTTTGAAATCCACTTGATCTGCAAAGAGGATAGCTACTTCTGCTTTTCTTGGGTTCCTGTTGCATGGAGTTTTGTTTTCCCACCTTCAACTTTCAGTCTGAGTTTCTTTTGGAATTGTGTTTCTTGTATGCAGCATATTGTTGGATCTTGCTTCCTAACCCATTCTGCCAGTCTACTTCTTTTAATTGGTGAATTGAGACCCTTAACATTGATGGTTATAACTGATACATATTTACTTATCATTTTCATGACTTTTTGTTTTTGTTGGATTCTCCCCCTTTGCGTTTAATTTTTTCTCATCATGCCCAATGGATTCATTCTGCTCTGCTTCCTGAGGTTGTGATCCTCATTGTCTTTTCCTAGGATACTGTCTAAAATTTTTTGGAGTGCTGGTTTTGTATTCATTAAGTTCCTAAGGTGCTGTTTGTCATGGAAGTATCTTATTTATCCATCAATTTTGAAATATATTTGTGCAAGATACATCATTCAGGGTTGGTGGCTGTTTTCCTTTAGGGCTTGAAATACATCACACCAAGCTCTTCTTGCCTTGAGGGTTTGCATTGAGAAGTCTGCTGTGATTCTGATGGGCTTTCCTTTGTATGTGATTTGTTTCTTTTCTCTAACTGCTTGTAGAATTTTTTTTTCTTCTGTTGGGTTTCTGGAATCTTAACTATCATATGCCTATGTGTAGATTTTTTTTTATCAAGGATAGCTGGAGTCCTATATGCCTCGCTTATCTGTATGTCAAGTTCTTTTCCCGTACTTGGGAAGTTTTCTGCCCTCACATCTGTAAACAGTTTTTTTATGTTGTCTGAACTCTCTCCTGTTTCTTCATTGACACTGATCAGTCTTATGTTATTCTTCTTTGCATCATCTAGGAGCTGCTGGATTGATTTCTCATGACCCCTTACTATTTTAAAGAAATTTTTCTTTTCCTGGTCACTAATTGCAATCTTATCTTCTATATCTGAAATTCTGTCCTCACATTGGCTCATTTTGCTGGGTAAACTTTCAGTAGAGTTTTTAATCTCCTAGAAATCTATTTGCATCTGTTTTATGGATTCCATTAGTTTCCTATGTTGGGATTCCATCATGTTCTTCAGCTCCTACATTTTTTTTCTGTGTCTGCTCTAGATTTATTAATCATGTCTTCCACTATGGGCACAATCTCTGTGATATCTGAGAAATTATATCTGATTTCCTTTTTTCCAGATCCTCTTTCATTGCCAGTTCTGGGATTCCAGGATTGTTGAGTATCAGACTGTTCCATGTCATTGCACTTTGTGGTGGCCTAGGTGATCTGGAATTCTGGTTTTGAGTCTTGTTTATGTGTCTTCTCATTTCAACAGATTCAGCCTGCTGTACCTTTGTTGAGGCAACTTTTTGCTCACCCAGTGATCTTCAATTCTCAGCAAGCTACAGAGCACCTTTTCTCTGCTGCTCACCAGGACACTAATTCCTGAGTTCAGAATGGTGGCCTTCTGGATCCCTGAGCTGACCTGTTGTCTGGGCAGGCTTCTGGCTGGGGCATGTGCACACTTGGGATGGTATCTAGATGTGCCTCTGGCTAGGGTCCCTATGGACCTGTTGTGTGGAAGGGCCTTTGGCTGGGGGCTGTGCACCCCAGTTCCTGTTATGTGAGCAAACTTCTAGCTAGGGTCTCATGCACTTACTGATAATATCAGGGCAAAACTCAGGCTGTTGCTTGTGCACTTGTGCACCTCTTTTCCAAGCAGGCCCTTGGCTTGGGTTGGTGCCCCTGAGCCTCTGGGGTCAGGGCAGAGCCCTGGCTTGGATTTGCTTGCAGCTGCACCACTCTGGTCCATACTGCTGCTCCCCCAACTAAGGTGGTCTTGTATGCCTTTATTGGAGAGATTTTCTTCACTTTTCACTTTTCATCAAGGAGCATCAGAGAGTCCCTCTTTCTGTTGTTGACTTCTGCTCTATCTTCTGGAGTTCAGAACAATGTCCTTTATGACTTCTATAACTCTTTGGTGTGGATCCAGGTAATGGCCTGGCACAGCCCGTTGTGTCAGGGAGGGGGGTGCAGGTGTGCTGCTGGTGCCCACTTGTTTCACCTCCTCAGTGCTAGGGTGGGTGGGCTCTGCTCCTCAGCACTCAGGGGAATCAGTTTATTTCTTGCAAAGAGTTGTTTGAGTTCTTTACATACTTTTTGATGTAAACGCTTGCTAGATGTATAGTTTCAGATAATTTTTCCCATTCTCTAGATGGTGCCATCACTTTGTTGATTATTTCTTTTTCAATGTAGAAGCTTTTTTATTTTTGAAATTTTATTAGTGTGTTTGTGATATATATTAATTACATTCACTTGGAGAATATATATATTATTATTACCATGTTTATTTTTATCCCATTTATTTCCCTACCACTTCCCCAAATCTCCTTCCCATCACCAAAAAGTCTACCTCCCTGTTTCTAATATCCCTCCTTGATTTTGCTCTTTAAATCATTTAAAGTTTGGATTTCTCATATAAGAGAAACCATGAGATATATAATCTTTTCTATCTGCTTTATTTCACCTAACATTATAGTCCCAAGATCCACCCAGTTTCCAAAAAATGACTAAAATTTATCCTTTTGTATGGCTGAATAATATTTATTTGTGTATATATACTACATGTTCTTTATCCACTCATCTGTTGCTGAGCATATACCCTGTTTCCATAATTTGGCTATTGTGAATTGCATGGCTATAAACATAACCATTCTTGTGTCATTCTTATATGATGATTTTATCTCTTTGGGGAAGATACCCAAGAGAGGTAAAACTCAGTCAAATAGAATTTCCATTTTTAGTTTTTTGAGGAATTTCCATACTTATTTCCACTAATTTTACTTGTTTATATTTCCACTAACAGTGTAGATGTGTTTCTTTTTTGCTGCATCCTCATCAACTTTTTGTTTGGTGAATCCTTGGTGATAGCCATTCTTTCTGAAGTAAGGTGAAATCTTAGTGTTGTGAGTCCTTGATAGTTTCCATTTTTAACAAAATAAGATGGAATCTCAGTGTTGTTTTAATTTGCATTTCCTTAATAACCAAAAATGCTGATCATTTTTTCATGTATTTACTGGCCATTTGTATTTCTTCTTTTGAAATTTGTATATTAAAAATTGGATCAATTTGCTACTGTATGCGCAGTTGAGCTATATTCAACATACTAGCAAATTATTTGAATTCATGTTTTTAAGCCAATTTCAACAAACAGTATGAACGTTTTTATATCTCCATAATATCAACAATTTTTAACTGACATTTTATCCTTTACACCAGTTATTTTGTCACTATGAAGACATAAGCAGAACTTCAGATTTTCCTTGACATTTTGATTGCTGTATTTGGCTGTAGTGTTCTATAAATGTGGGGTTTCCTATCCAATGACCTTCCAATAATGTTATTGTTGGGTCATTTTTGTCTATCATAAACCACCAGAAGTGGTCACTATCCAAGATCTTCAAGGATAGTTTTCAAGGAAAATATGTTTTCTGACTCCATAGTTTAATGACTTATGCCCTGAAATACAGTCTTCTGACTTCATGCATAAAACTTTTAAGCCACTTTGCTATATAAATGTTCTTGGTTATAAAATTCTCCCAACCTCATTTCCAATCCCAGTGTTATAGCTGGTTTGATGACCTCTTATGATAATAAATCCCATAGACTGAATAAATACAATCTGAGAAATATTCCTATCTACTTTTACTCAGTAAGGCTGATGTGAGCAGGGAACGGATAATAGGAGTTCATGTTTCCTCAGAGAGAAAATTGAACTAATTACTCCCTCATGACTATGGAAGATAAATGCTGAACATTACATAAAGTATCACTCTTCTCTGTATTTTTGCTAATTGAGGCAATCTTTATTTTAGATAGTTATCATTTCCATTCATATGTTCATTATTTACTTTCAAAAAACATACTATAATGTATCAAGTGTACTTTTCTGCATTTTTTAACTTGGACTTAAATCTAAATTGAGTATTAATTTAGCATACATAGATCTTTCAACTTGTCTGTCTACTTCAGCTTTTACCTTGGTAAGACAAGCATCAAATGTATTGCTCATAAAATGTGTTTTGATCTTTATTATGAAATATATTTTGTTTAGTAAGATTTGTCCAAAAATATAATTTGAAAATGTTGTCTTATACCTCAATAGGGAGTGAGTATTTGCTCTTGATTTTTCCACAAACTAAAAATTGGCCAGTTAGAGGAGGGATGGGGGCAATTGCAAGAATAGTTTAGATCTAAAACCTTTTTACTAAAGAATGAAATAATACAGATCAGCCTATGTTCCTTTAATTGCTTGTATATATTGATCAAATTCATTAAAAAGTACTTGATTTTTGTTCTAATTGGCCTATGTAGACAGAATTAATAGCAGTTTTATTATAAACCATGTTCTTTCTTCTCTACTCTTTTATTTCCAATGAGAATTTCCAATGGGAAAAATGAAAAAAACTTACATTACTGCTGAATTTCTTTTCCTTGTGACTTGAGACATTTCTCAGTATAACCTCATTAATCCTAACTTTAATACTTCAGGTGAAAAATGGGAAAATATCACTACATGCATCATGGACATGTATTCAAGCACAGAAAAGTTAATTACCTTGCAGGAAGTCAGAGGAGTCAGTCTGAACAGCTTATCCTCCTGTCCCTGTGCCTCAAATGCCTTGTCTTTTTCTTGGCTCCCTTACCTAGAGAAGTGTACCTTCTCTGCAATTTTAAACATAAGCAATTTTACAGTTTTAACTTTGGTTTTCATCTTATTATTGTGTTTTTTCTTTTAAGAAGTGTACTGATAAGTTGAGTTGGAAGTGATTTTTTTAAAATTTTGAACTGAGTTTTTTCACCTCCCCCTCCCACAAAAATGTTTTGCAATAGTGCTCTTTTTCTCTATCAATAGGTCAAAAAATATACTGTTTTCTTCCAAATTCAATTTATATACATTCAAACCAGTGTGGAATCCAGCCATTTGGATGGTCTTGTGATTCTTTCATTGTGTTATTATTTAGTTATTTCTTAAATAGTTACTCCTTGCTTGGAATTTGAGCAGACTTTGAATTTCATATGATGAAGGAAGAAATTATCTTGGGCTTTTAACTCTGTTAAATGATGGAGTCATAGGTATTTGGGGAGACCTGGGGAAAGGACTCGAGTAAATGGATGATAAAAGGGACAGTTTCTGTAATGAATCAAGTTTCTGTAATGAATCAAGTCAATTGGTAGCTGCAGGCAAAGAATTAACAAAATTATTTCTCTTTCTGTTTGAGATACTAATTCTCAGTTAAATTCCTATGACTATTCTTCTGGTAACCTAATAAGGACATACATTAATTACATTACTGCATAGTGCTGCTTAGAGTAAAAATGACCCTTGGACCATGAGGAACTGTAAGTTAACTATGAAGAACTGATGCGGACCCCATACTTCCTATTTCCCTATATATGATGACTCTTATAACTGGCATGTCCTTGCAAGGACCTTGGAAGTTCTGACTGTGAGATTGTTGCAAGGGCAATTTGTACTGTGGGGCTTCAGACTTCCAAACCAGACAGTTTTCCTACCTCTATGCTACTGGACACTGCAACAGCTCCTGCAGAAAAAGTAGACTTGATGCTGCCCATAGTATCTGTCTTCCTAGTCCTTTTGAGTAAGCTTGTGCTAATGTGCCCTTTGATAGTCTGACTCTACAAGATCTAAGATCATCCGATGTGTGCTGCAATGACTGATGTAGATTGACCACAGCTTTTTGTGAGAGAAGATGATGTAAAGGCTCTTCTTGGTTGTTGGAGAAGACAGTACTAGAAGGATCCAAAAGACTCAAGAGAGCAGTTAGATGCATGGTTGACTAAAGAGAATTTCTAGAAGCATACAGTTGATGTGGTCTTTATAATAATGAAGGTCTAGATTAGTGTGGTGGCAACAGAAAAATAATACAACAAAGGAGACAAATCCATGCGATGGCTTGAAGAAAAAGTAATAACATAAAAAAGGAGATAAACAAAAAATATTTTAAAAAATTCTAATATTTCTAACCAGAAAAATGAGCATAATGGAGAGGTCACTGAAAAGGAAAGAAACAAGTAAAAGGAAGAGTTCCTTCTGAGTAATCAGTTGGTTGCCTTCTGTCTTTGCTTAAGAGAATGGCAGAAGCATCAACTAGAGCTATTGTATGTACAACTGTATGGCTAGGAGAACTTGACTACAGATGTAGCCATCTTTGCACATGGTGGCAAAAACATGAGTGTTATGGTTTGTGTTTAGATGTTCCCCCAAAGCCTCATGCTTGTTATGAGGTGGCTGAATCTAGAGTATGTGATTGATTCATGGTGGGGCTAGGTTTGAGGGCACTAAGACTAAAGGCATGAGTGCTACCCACCCTAAGTAGTCTGAATGAGATAAAAGAGGCAGAAAGATGTTGTTAAGGTCCCTTACTGCTTTGCCACTGTGTGTCCACCATGAACTGTTGCTTCTCTGCCACCTTGCCTTGGAGCCAGCAATATGGACTGAAACCTCTACAAACTGTGAGCCAAATAAACCTTTCACCCTTTAACTTTGGGTATCAGATATTTTGTCTCAGCAATGAGAGAAAAGTAACTAACACAATCAGGTATTCCAGAGACTGAGCACTTACAGGGAAGGCTTAAGCACTTAATTTTGGGCAATTGTTTAGAATTAATGGCTGCAAAGAGGAATGACTGGCAAAAAAAAAAGAAAAAAGGAAGTAGAAAAAGAGCAATAATGTACGTGGAAAATAAAGGACAGAAAGATTGAAGCATAATGGTAAAAGTCACAGAGGTTAAAGAGATAGCTAGAAAGCATTTGATAGGGACTCTAAAAAAGAAAAGCATATGCTATAGAAGAGAAGTGATGTGTTGAGGAGTTCAGAGGCCATGGTGGGGAGAAAAATTAAAGCCATACCTGCATATCACTCACCCCCAAGTTATTTGGCAGGAAATGGAGAAAAATAAAATGACAGCTAGGAGAGGCAGTAGGATAGGACAAAGTTCATTTATTATATGTTAAAATCATATTTGAAAACTGAATTATGGAAAGGAATAAATTATTAGAGAGAAATTGGATTACCAGTGAATTAGATAATTAGAAAAAATATTTATTGAAGAATACTGTGAATCAGGTGGCATATTAGTATTAGAAATATACAAATATTGGGCCGGGGATTTAGCTCAGTGGTTTTGCCACCTGCTGCACAAGCACAAGGACCCGAGTTTGATCCCCGGTACCAAAAAAACAAGAAATATACAAATATGACATGATTACCTCACCCAGGTAGCTCACAGTTGAGTGGGAAGACAGGATATATATATACATGAGTTAAATACAATGTATCATAGGTTATGTATGAAAGATGCAGCCTAGACAGAGGTTGAGGTAAGGATTTTCATAGCAGATTATATCAAAGGTGAGCTGATAAGAAAGGGCTGGATTTGGATAGACAAAGTAGTAAAATTAGGCTACCAAGGAGAGGGCTGTAGTGTATACAAAAGAATGGGGACATGAGAAAGCTAGAGATTTTTACAAAAACAGCAATAGCTTGTGTGGTAGGGTATAAGATAGACTCCAGAGAGCCAAAACCAATGAGGCTCTGAATTAACAGTTAAAGATAAGACAAAAGGCTTAATAGGTCAAACAGTAAAGCTTTATTTTGTTCTGGAACCATTGGGGATTCATTGGAGGATTTAGAGCAGAGAAATAATATGGCTTTTAAAGAAGCATTTAACAAATACTGTTAGCTTCCTACTGTTGCTGAGGTAAATTGTCTCAAATTTAGTGGTTTAAAACAACAAAATTTGATTATTTTACCATTCTGGGGGTCAGAAATCTGAAATATACTTCCCTTGGGTAAAATGAAAGTGACAGCATGGCTATGTTCCTTTTTTAAGTCTTGGGGGAATGCCTGCTTTTCTCACCTTTTCCAGTTTCTTGGTATTCTCCATGTTCCTAATTTTATATTCCCATTCCATTTTCAAAGCTGAAGCTGGATGGTTGAGTCTTTCTCCATAGCATTGCCTGGCACTGACTCCTTGGCCTCCTCTTTCCAAAGAAGGACCCTTGTGATCACATGGGCCATGCCCTATATACTCCAGATTAGTTTCCCATCCCCAAATCTTTAACTTAATTACACTTGAAAATCTTTTTTTTTTGCTATATAGAGCAACATATTCACAAGTTCAAGCATCAAAATATGGTTGTTCTTGTGAGGCCATTATTCAACCTGTCACAAGTTACATTGTTTGACATTTTTTACTCTCTTAAATACCTGTTTAACAGTAAGCAACTGATCTGTTTCTATGCTTAACCTGTTGCAATATCATACATCATATAACCTCTAAATCATGTGAAATAACAAGAATAAAAAAGTAAATAATGCCCAAGTCTTATAATAAAAATAATTCTGATCTCATTAACTTCCCAGAGATCCCAAGGTACACTTTGAAAATTATGGTACTAGCACCTTAAAGGCCATAAGTTTCTGGATATTACATAATTTCTCTATATAATTCACAAAATTATTGAAGTAAAGATGAAAGATATTGTTATCTCCTTTAAAAATTAGTTCTTTCTGAGATCCCAGTGAGAAGCCCACGGGTACCAGAGCAGCACAGTTGTAGGCAGGTCCTATCCAGCATCACACCCCAACCCATGCAGATGGGACCCAGAGGTCCAGCCAGAGGCCTGCCTGGAAAAGAGCTACACAGGCACAAAAGCAACACGCAAAAGCCCACCCAGATTCCATCCATAAGTGTACCCGGATCCCAACAAGAAGCCCATGGGTCCCAGAGTAGTGTGGTTCCGGGCAGGTCCTAGCCAGGGTCCCACACTGACCTGAGCAGCTGGGACCCACAGGCACAGCCAAAGACCCACCAGGGAAAGAGCTGCACAGGCACATAAGCAACAGCCAGAGGCCTGCCCTATAGCATCGGTAAGTGGATGCCTACCTGAGCCAGAAACCAGCTCAGACACCAGTGACAGGGGTGCACCACCCCCAGCCAAAAGCTCTCCCAGACAACAGCTATGTAGGGGGTGAGGCCCACTCAGATACCATCCCAAGTGTTCACAGGCCCCAGTCAGAGCCCCACCTGGACAACAAGGTAGTACAAGGATCCAGAAGGCCACCATTCTGAACCCAGGAATTAGTGTCCTGGTGAGCAGCATACAAAAGGCCACTTAGCGACTTGGTGAGAATTGAAGACCAATGGGTGAACAAAACATCACCTCAACAAAGGCACATCAGGCAGTATCTGTTGACATGAGAAGACATGTAAACAAGTCTCAAAACCAGATTTTCAAATCACCTAAGGCAACCCCAAAGGGCAATGACATGAACAGGCTGATATTCAAGCACCTGGAATCTCTGAACTGGCGACAAAAGAGGATCTGGAAAAAATGAAATCAGAAATAATTTCTCAGATAACAATAGAGATTTTGTCCATAGTGCAAGAAATGTTTAACAATCCTAGAACAGACACAGATAAAAAAAAAAACATACAGGGACTGAGGAAAGTGATGGAATCCCAGCATAGGAAAAAAAATGGAATTCATAAAACAGATGCAAACAGATTTCCAGAAGATTAACTCTCCACTGAAAGTTTATGCAGCAGAATGACAAAATGTGAGGACAGAATATCAGATATAGAAGACAGGATTGTAATTAGTGACCAGGAAAAGAAAAATTGCTTTAAAATACTACAGAACCACGAGAAATCAGTCCAGCAGCTACTAGACAATGCAAATAAGAACAACATAAGTTTGATCAGAGTCAATGAAGAAACAGGAGAGAGTGCAGACAACATAAAAAAGCTGTTCACAGAAGTGGCAGCAGAAAACTTCCCAAGCAGGGGGAAAGAACTTGACATACAGATAAGTGAGGCATATAGGACTCCAACTAGCCTTGATAAAAAAAATCTACACTTAGGCATATAATAGTTAAGATTCCAGAAACCCAACAGAAAAACAAAATTCTATAAGCAGTTAGAGAAAAGACACAAATCACAAACAAAGAAAGCCCATCAGAATCACAGCAGACTTTTCAATGCAACCCCTCAAGGCAAGAAGACCTTGAGGTGATGTATTTCAAGCCATAAAGTAAAACAAGCTCCAAGCCAGACTGATATACCCTGAAAAACTACCTTTCAAAATCAATTGAGAAATAAGATACTTTCATGACAAAGAGCACCTTAAGTATTTCATGAATACCAAACCAGCACTCCAAAAAATTTTAGACAATATCCTATGAAAAGACAATGAGGATCACAGCACCAGGAAACCCAGCAGAATGAATCCATTGGACACAACAAGAAATTAAATGCAAAGGGGGAGAATCCAACAAAAAGAAAAGGTCATGACAGGAATAAGTCAATACGTTTCAGTTATACCCACCAATGTTAATGGTCTCAATTCACCAATCAAAAGAAATAGACTGGCAGAATGAGTCAAGAAGTAAGATCCAACAATATGTTGCATATAAGAAACACACATAATTTAAAAAGAAACTCATAGACTGAAAATTAAAAGGTGGAAAACAATACTCTATGTGACAGGAATCTGAAAAAAAGCAGAAGTAGCTATCCTCTTTGCAGATCAAGTGGATTTCAAACCAACACTGATTAAGAGAGACAAAGAAGGACACAACTTTCTTGTAAAGGGAACAAACCAAGAGGAGGGGATGACAGTCATAAATATGTATGCACCAAATACTAGGGAACCCAACTACATAAAACAAATACTAACAGACATGAAAAATCAAGTAAGCACTAATATAATAATATCGGGTGACCTCAATTCCCCACTATCAAACATAGATAGATCCACTAGTCAGAAAATAAACAATAAAGTACTAGAACTCAATCAAACTCTTAAACAAATGGACTTAACAGAGGTTTACTGAGTGTTTCACCACACAAAATCAAAACACACATTATTTTTGGGTGTACATGTGTCATTCTCCAAAGTAGATCACATACTTGCTCATAGAACATGGTTAAGTAAGTGCAAAGGAATTGAAGTTATGGCCTGTATATTATAAGACCATAGTGTGATAAAATTGGAGATCAATAGCAATGGAAACTGCAAGAATTTTATAAACACATGGAAATGGAACAACACACTTCTGAATAACAAATGGGTCATAGAGGAAATTAAAGAAGAAATAAAACAATTCCTTTAATTAAATGACAATGTCAATACAACATATCAAAATCTATGGGACACGATGAAAGTAGCCTTACCAGGCAAATTCATAGCAGGAAATACTCATGTTAGGAAAACAGAGCAAACTCAAATAAAAAACCTGATGCTGAAATTTAAGTTTCTAGAAAAAGAAGAGCAGGAAAAACCCAAAGCTCATACAAGGAAGGAAGTTATAAATGTTAGAGCCAAAATCAATGCAATGGAGACTAGGAGAATAATACAAAAATTCAATGAAGCAAAGAGTTGATTCTTCGAAAGAATAAACAAAATTGACAAGCCCTTAGCCAGCTCTATCAAAAGAAGGAAAGAAAAGTCTCAAATCCATGCAATTAGGAATGAAAAGGGTAAAATTACAACAGACCCAGCAGAAATACAGAGGATCATCAATACCTATGTTGAGAACCTATATGTTATACACAGAAGAAATGCACAGATTTCTAGATATGTATGAATTACCAAAGTTGAATGAAGAAGACCTAAAAATTCTAAACAACACAATAGCAACCAATGAAATTGAAAATGTAATTAAAAATTTACCAACTAAGAAAACCTCAGGCCCTGATGGCTTCACTGCTCAATTCTAAAAGATATTTGGAGAACTGTTGCCACTACTGTTTAAACTCTTCAATGAAATTGAAATTGAAATTCAATATTCCCAAATTTTAAATTCCAAATTTCCTGGAAGTAAGCATCACCTTAATCCCAAAAGCAGAGGAAACCCTAACCAAAAAAGACAACTATAGGCCAATTTCACTCATGAACATAGATGCAAAAATCCTCAATAAGATACTAGCAAATAGAATGCAGAAGACCATCAAGAACATCAAGCACCCTGACCAAGTGGAGTTCATCCCAGGGATGCAGGGATGGTTCAACATACCCAAATCAATAAATATAATACACTATATAAATAGAATCAAGGACAAAAACTATATGGTCACCTCAACAGAGGAACAAAAAGTGTTTGGCAAAATCCAACACACATTTCTGATAAAAACTCTACAGAAATTTGGAACAGTCTCTACCTCAACCTGATAAAAACCATCTATGAAAAACCATAGCTGATATCATGCTACATGGTCAAAAAACTGAAATCCTTCACACTAAAATCAGGAACAAGACAAGGAAGTCCACGATTACCACTCCTGCTTAAGATAGTTTTGGAAAAATTAGCCACAGCAATTAGACAAGAGAAAGAAATAAAACAAATAAAGATAGGAAATGAAGAAGTCAAATGAATTGTCATTATTTTCAGATGACATGATACTCTATATAGAAGACCCCAAGAACTCCACCAACAGGCTTCTAGACTTAATAACCAAATTCAGTAAAGTAGCTGATTACAAGGTCAACACACAAAAATCAATAGCTTTCCTCTACACGAACAACACACTCACTGAAAGAGGAAGTGGAGAAACATCTCCCTTCACTATAGCATCCACGAATATGAAATAACTAGGAATCAACCTGACAAAAAAATCAAAGACATCTACTCGCAAAACTATAGCACTCAAAAAAGAGATCAAAGAGAATATCACAAAATAGGAAGACATCCCTTGCTCCTGGGTAGGAAGAACCAAAATAGTGAAAATGGCCATACTTTCAAAACTGCTATATAGATTCAATGCCATGCCAATTAAAATTCCAGAAGCATACTTCAGAGACCTTGAGAAAACAATCCAAAAATTCATTTGGAATAAGAAGAGATGTGGAGGGGCCGGGGATTTAGCTTAGTGGTACTAGCACTTGCCTTGCAAGCTCAAGGTCCCGAGTTCGATCCCCGGTACCAAAAAATAAAGAAAGAAAGAAGAAACATAGAATAGCTAAAGCAATTCTAGGCAACAAAGACAAGGTAGGCAGTGTCACAATCTCCAACTTGAAACTATACACAAGCTACTGTGATAAAAACAGCAAGGTACTGGCAAAGAAACAGACCTGAGGATCAATGGAACTGATTAGAAGATGCAGAAACAAATCCAGACACACTCAGCTACCTCATCTTCAACAAAGGAGCCAAACACCCTCACTGCAGAAAAGATAGGCTCTTTAATAAATGATGCTGGGAAAATTGGGTTTCAACTTGCCAAAGATTAAAACTAGACCTTTATTTCTCACCCTGCACTAAAATAAAATCCAAATGGATTAAAGATCTAAATATTAAAAAAGAAACATGAAACTGGTTGGAAGAGAAGTCAGGTAGAACTCTTGAAGACGTTGGCCTAGGAAATGATTTCATGGATAAAATCTCAGTCCCAAGTGAACAACAAAGTGAACAATCAACAAGTGGTATCTCTTCTTATTAAAAAGCTTCTGCACAGCAAGAGAAACCACTAACAGTGTGAAGAGACAACCCACAATGTTGGAAAAAAATTTTACCATCTATTCCTCAGACAAAGTCTACTATCTAGAATATATAAAGAACTTTAAAAAAATTAGATCTCCCAAATTTAAAGACCCAATCCAAAATGAACAGAATGAACAGACATTTCTCAGACAAAATAGAAATAGAAAATAAACATAGGAAAAAATGTTCAACATCACTGGTCATTCAAGAGATGCAAATGAAAACAACTCTGAGATTCCACTTCACTCCAGGAAGAATGGCTGCTATCGTGAAATTGACCAATAATAAATGCTGGTGGGGCTGTGGGGAAAGAGGAACCCTGCTCCACTGCAGCTGGGAGTGTAAACTGCTGCAACCACTGTGGAAATCAGTATGGAGCTACTTCAAAGAACTAGGACTGGAAGTCCCACTTGATCCAGCTATTCCCCTGCTCAGTATTTCCCCAAAGAATTAAAAGAATCATACCACAGTGCTATATGTGCACCCATGTTCATAGCGGCACAGTTTGTAATAGCTAAAACTTGGAAGCAGCCCAATTGTCCATCAGCCGGAGATTGGATAAAGAAAAGGTGTCTTTTTTTTTTACAATGGGGTACTACTAAGCCATAAAGAATGAGAAATTAGAGACATTTATAGCTAAATGGATGCACATTGAGGCCATACTCTTAAGTGAAAAAAAAAATTGGACACACATGTGTAAATACCAAGTAGTTTCTCTGGTGTTAGAAACTGAAAGTGTTAATAAGTATCAAAATGTATAATAGATAATGTAAAATAGGAAGAAAAGGGGCAAAGGGGAATGGTAAGTGGGAGGGCTAGGGGAAAGGAAAAAAGGGAATGGAATTAATATGAGAAAAGGAAAAAATGGAAACAAAGTCTTTGAAAATGGGGAGGGGTGGAGGGGTTGAAGGGAGGGCAGGGGAATGGAGAAAAAAATAAGAGCCAAGATACATCATGTACAGGTACAAGTTCCCAATGATGATTGTAACTGTATTGTATACCTAAAATGTACCAATAAACTTTATGAAAAAAAAAAGAATTAGTTCTTTTTGCTTTAAATATGAATTTAATATTTTAGGTATTCTACTGTTTATCATCATTGGCTGCTTACCCTGAAACAATATATTCTTGTGAATTCTACCATAGAAATAATTCAATTATATTAATCAGTAAGAATTTCCTTCTTAAATTATACACATATATGTCTATATATGTCTATATATGTAGATATCTACATATATAGACATATATATTGCAATTCCTTTCAAAGAAGTTTGTAGAGAAAGGCTTTTGAAAACTGTGCAATTTGAAAAGTAAAGTTTAACACTACTGTGTTTTTAAAAAACACTGATACCACATTTATCCTTAAAAGTATCTTTGAATTACTGTACCCTGAAAATGTGAGGCAAAAGGCTGAATAAACTAAAGGATGTAAAAGACGGCAAATGTCCATGGAATATGCATTTGCCATGAACAGGAAAACAAAAGCCATTCCCAGTCTTTGCTAGTCTAACATAAAAGGCTGGCCAAAAGGAAACAGCAATTCCAAATCTTTCATAGACCCAAAGCACCATCTGCCCTGATGTATGAAGTGATATAAACCTAAAATTTCTAGGAAAAGATATACTAGCCAAAACACCACATTTAGAAAATAATTAAAACATTATTTGCAAAAATATCTACAGACACCTCTAATTAAAATGAGCACCTGGCTTTCATTCCTTGATCCAACCTGTCCCAATTTCTGTCTGTTGAAAATACCAAAAAGACAAAAACCAGTAAACTATAGGGTGATAGTCAACCTATTCCCAGAGACCAGAGAAGTTTTCCATGACTATACCTTACCTATATCACTGATTGAACGTAAGAAGCACAACTTAAAACTCATGAGTATATCATTAACTAGAAATAATAGCCTACCCGTCTAAGAAGACATGGAGAAGATACACTGTCAGTCACTCACACAAACATTATGGGGCTGTGCAGTGTAGCCTGTATTGAGTAGACATTGTGTTTTGCAACAGCAAGCAGTGTATTCCATATCTCTCCCTTCAGTTTGTATTTCTATAGACAGACACCAGATCTCAATAACAACAATTCAAAAGTCAAAGGGGAAAGTCAGAAAGGAAGAAATGTGTTGCTATTTGCCTACAGAATAGTATTGGTCTTGCTAGTAAAATACTTCAAAAAGAAAGAGAACCCAAGTAGCTACATAGATTTTACATTAGTCCCTAGTGTTAAATTTGTTTAAACAAAAGTAAAAAATTTTTTCATTTAGTCCTTGTCATAGTTACTTGTCTCATTGCTGAGACAAAATACCCAATGCTCAAAGTTAAGGAAGGAAAGGTTTATTTAGGTCATATTTTGTAGAGGTTTCTGTCCATAGTCAGCTGGCTCCAAGGCAGGGTGGCAGGACAGACAGGCATCAGATAGGAGAAACAGTTCATATTAGGAGAAGGTAGCAAAGCAAGCAAGGGAGAAGACAAGCTTCTTTCTGTCTCTTATATTGTATCCAGGCTACTGGGATTAGGACAGTGCCAAACCAGTCAGTGGACTGATTTAGTAATTATCCACCCTTAATCCTAGCATTGCACCATGTATCAATCACACACTTTAGATTCAGCCACCTCTGAAAAAGCTGACCTATAACTGCATGATACTTTTGGGGGACATCTAGACACAAACTGTAACAGTCCAGCAAAAATATGTGATTGCTAGTTGCTGGTAATTAGACTTACAAATCCACAGTGACTGGCTTCTATGAGGAATTAACATGGAATTCATCCAGTTCTATGGTTTGGATCAGTGTGACCCCAAGGCCCATGTGATAAAAGGTTGGTCAAAGAACTGTGATGCTGTGGTTCCAACAAACCCTAAACTGAAACCATGAGCCATGAAAAACCTGTCTTATTCTAAGCTGTTTTTCTGAGACATTATACTGTAGTATTGGAGAGCTAACACAGCCAGCATGGAATTGACTAAAAGCAATCCAAACAGTTTCACTCTTTATAAATGTCCTCTGCAGGAAAGCTCTCCTCTTTCCAGAGAAACTTGGAGAATGTATGGTCTTTCAATCACCTCAGACATGAATTTTAATCCCAAGTTCTCCATTCTTAGCCTAAGTTTCTTCCTCTATTAAGTGTAAATAATAAATATCAATGCATGGAAATATCGAGCACAACATCCAAGCACTCAGAAAATGACAACTATATTAAGAAAAAATAAAGGAAGAAAATTAAGGTGAGTTTAAGCAAGAATACTGAAGAATAAGTATAGAAGTACAACATATTAAAGGAAGCAGTATAATCCTAAAAATGATTAACTATAAGAATTGAAAGAAATGTTTAAATATTCTTGTTGAAAAAGTTAAAAAGTCACAACTTCTATGAAAAAGAAAACATAACCCAAAGAAAAAAGAAAAAGAGGTTAAAACTCAAGATGTAAAGTAGTATAAAGGAGGATAAAACTTAATGTCAGTTTTTTAAAGGAATATTAAGAAAAATAAAATAAAAATAAATATTTTAGTATAATATAAAACTACACAATTTATGCTGAGGACAATAGAATAAAGAGAAATATCAACCTGAAATATCATACAGAATGCAAGGGAAGTGAGTAAGAAATGAAAGCAATGAAAGCAAAAGAAAATAAAATGGAAATTTAAAATCATTTGATTTATCTTAAAAGAATAAGAATAATTAGGAGAAATGCAACTTATCAAAGACAGAATTTTTTTTTAACAAAAGCTTTCCTGAGCTGGTCCAGTCCGTAACACACTACCTGGTAGCCTTCCTGAGGTTTCCCACCCTGGATGGTGAAATCAGAATAGACACCAAGAAAGAGAAGATGAGGAGATGAAAGAGTGGTGACAAACACACTAAGACCCTACTGAAGGCTTAAACTGCAGGAAGTACACGTAGTTCCAAAAATGAGTACCAGAGAACTGAGCATGGACAAAGAAGCAGATGAAGTGTAGTGGAGAGCACATGTTAAAAGCAGGAAAAAGGAGGCTGTGAGAAGTCCCAGAGTAGGGGATTAGTCTCAGGCTGAGTGCAGCTGCATACACATCAGAATCAGCAGGGAAGGGTGCTAGAAGAAAAATACAGTCTTTCCTACTGAAGGATGAAGGGTTAGAAAATCACTTTCCAGCTAGATTTCATGGATTGAGATGAAGCTATCTCTGATGAAGAACATTCCAAACCAAAATATATTAATGTCTATACTTCATAAATACACAATATGGTTTTTAACTTCTCTCAAAGGAGTATAATTAAACAACCTTTTGGAAGATATTCCTACCCACGCCCAAAAATGTACTGATATTGCTTTTTCTTTTTTACCTTGAGATAAAACAAACAGAAACTTAAGAAATCACATGTACTGCTACAATTTTTTAAATTTTACTTATTTTAGCCAGAAAGGGTATAATTATCCTTCAATTTACTTCATGGTCACAAATATGTCCAACAAAATCTATGCTTCAAAATTCAGACTGTTGTGCTCACTTCAGCAGATCGTATACTACAATTCAGAGGCTGCTGCTGCAAAAATAGAAAATGCCAAGAAAACATCGATAACTTCCCTATTTCTGAAAATATGTCTTCCAAAGTTACATTTATTATAATTTTCTAGTGCTACACAGACATTTTTAAGGTTTATTTTCTTACTCCTCAAGGAAATAAAAGGAAATGTTTATAGGAGACAATTAGAATCCCTAAAATGTTCTATCAGAAGTAAGTTTGTGAAAACCTAGTTGTTTTTAAAGCATTATAGTAAACTCACATGTCTTATCAACAACACTTAAAGAAGTAAACCACTTTAAAATGAGATGCAATGAAAAATTCTTAAGACTTCATATAAACCATTTATTTTCCACTTACAAATCTTCATTTCTTTACATCATCAAATATAAGCATTTATCACAAAAAAGAATTTTAAGACTTTTTGTTAACTATACAGAGCATAAGGTGGCATAATTATCTTTAAATGCACTTTACAACAAAGTGAACCATTTTTATGGTCTCCTAGAGATAAAAAGAAAACATTCACATCAGAACATTTTACCTGATTTGTATAATGAAAGGTTATAGAAACCAAAGAGCTAATTTGATAAAGCACATCCAATTATGAAATGCTATAAAGGAAAATCCTCATACTACCTCGTGTTTTGAAGAACTACATTTCATTGCTTTTATAAAAACTATATTACAAACTGTTAAATATATTGGCAAAAAATACAGTTGTTCATTTGTCTGTCTCTACATATATATTAAGTTTCTTTGGCAACTAAAACTGTCAAAGTAGAGAAGACAGCTACATGGAGAATTACAATGAAAAACTGATTACCCTGCAGTCCACCAAAGGTCCAGACTTTCCAACAAACATACACTCAGAGGTTTTTTGGTTGTTGTTTGCTTGGTTTTTTTTGGGTTTTTGGTTTTTTGCTTTGTTTGTTTGTTTGGTTTTGGTTTTTTGGTATCAGGGATCAAACTTGGGACCTTGCGCTTGTGAGGCAGGCAGTGGCACTACTGAGCTAAATCCCTGACCCCCTCAGAGATATTTAAGCAAATCTAATAATCTATTTGCAATGTTCTCCATTAATGTTCCTGGTGCCATAGTGAACCATTGTTCAAAGGAGAAATTGGAGGGAGAAAACATTTTTCATAACTTTAATGATACACAGCACTGTTCAAAATACTTCAGAGGAAAATAGAATTATGAGATTATTTTTAAAAATAAGAATCCCAAACCCCACTCTGGACCTCAAAAAAATTTCAATATGGTTCTGATATATTTGTATCTTTTTAAGCTTTTACACTTGTTCTGATATGTGGCCAGATCTGGGGTCCAACTCTCCAGAAACTTATCAAGATGCCAACTCACATTTACTTACAGTTTTCATTTTTATTGTCATTTCATGGCTACTGTATATTCAAATTTGTGTAAAAACATTCCTATCTCCTTGACTGGTAATGTTAAAATCAAAATATTTAGTTTCATTGTAATTCAACACGGTATCTTTGAGGAAGCATAATTTCACAATCAAAAATCCAAAATAACAAAGTTGAATTCTAAATTGAATATTTATATGTCCTTATTATATATTTTGAATTTGAAATATGGCTTTAAAATAATGTATGCCATATTGTCAGAATTTTTCTTTCCTCCTCTTAGAAATGCCAAAAAAGTGACAAAATTATAATAGAAATAAAAATTCACTAGCTATATCTAAAATACCACTAATAAGGACACAGAAACATGAATAAAATTACCTTAGAGCAAAACAAAATAAAATATTACCATAATTAAAAGATACAATGCAAAAAGAATATAAGAATCCAATAGGTCAAATGACAGATCTTTCTCCAGGGAGAAAATAGACCCAGAGTAATACATGTAAATGCAAACCTTTATATTATAAAGCTGCAAAAACTTGAAATCCAATAAAGGAACATTTTGGGAATATGATGTGGGGTGGAGATCAAGTCATTTACTGGGGAAAAAGAAAATCAATCTGGACTCAAGCATCTCTATAATAAGCAGTAGAGCAATTATAAAAATTGTAACCCAAGAATATAAATGTAGCCAAGTCTTTGAATATGAAGGTAACATTCAAGCAATTTCTAACATGGAGAGAAATCCAATTCCCAATCCTTTTGTGTAGAAAGAGCTAAACTAATAGCACTCCTCTATCTCTGCTTCCTTCACCTCTCTGAAGAAATGGCTTTAGCTTATTAGCCTCTAGAATTGTGAGAGAATAAATTTCTACTGTTTAAATCACCTAGTGCCTTAAACTCATGACTTAATTTATAACTCTGTGTGGCAGCTTGTAGTTCTGGGCCAGGGCAGCTCCTAACCTCTGCTCTGCTATCTTTCACACTCCTGTCTCAATGCTTGGCAGCTGGATGACCTGATCCTCTGCTGCCAGCTTGTCTCTCTCTCTCTCTCTCTCTCTCTCTCTCTCTCTCTCTCTCTCTCTCCCTTGCCCTTCCCCTCTTCCCCTTCCTTTTCTCTCCCTCCCCCTCTTCCTCCTCCTCTTTCTCCCCTTTCCCCTGGAAGTTGGTCATGTCAGAATGTCTTGAAAGCCAAAGGGATGAGGAGAAGGACTCCATCTTTTCATACAATGTCTAATTGTAACTGCAAGGGAGTTATTTCAAGGAGCTGCTACTGGATCCTCTGACTCTTCAGCATTCAGACAGCCATTTCAGAATCTCCTACCCACAGATGGCCACTGGAACTGTCACTTTTTCTTTTTTGAGTCTTGCTGTGTAGCCTAGGGTGGCCTTGAACTCACTATGTAGCCCAGGCTGGCCTTGAACTTACAATGATCCTCCTGCCTCAGCCTCCCAAATACTGAGACTACAGGTGTGTGCCACCATGCCCAGCTTCACTTCTGACCCTGAAAATCCTAACTAATAAATTCCTTTGTATAAGTATATTTCATATGGATTCTTTTCCTCTAGGAAACCCAAATATAATATGAAATTTAATATCATTTTTATAGCTCAATGATGAATGTTGTTGGTATTTTAATAGGAATTTCACTAAATAGGTACATTACTTTTGGTAACATGGCCACTTTAATAGTATCCATCCTTCCAATCCATGAACAAGGGATGTCTTTCCATTTTCTGATGTCTTCTCCAATTTCTTCTTGGTGTTCTGTAATTTTTATTATAGATTTCATTTACCTTATGAATTAGGCTGATTCCTAGATATTTTATTTTTAAGGTGCCATGAATGGAATTACTTTTCTTATTTCTTTCTCAGAAGGTATGTTATTGATATATAGAAAAGCTAGTCATTTTTGTGTATTTATTTTGCCTCCTGTCACTTTGCTGAATTTATTTAGTATGTCTAAATGCCTTCTGGTGGAGGTTTTAGGGTTTCCTAAATTAAAAAATCATATCATCTCCAAATACAGATAATCTGACTTTTTCCTTTCTTATTTGTATCTCATTTATTTCTTTCTCATACCTAATTGCTCTTGCTAAAATTTCAAGTACTCTGTTGAATAGGAATGACATGAGTAGACAACCTGTCTCATTGCAGATTTTAAAGGAAATGTTTTCAGTTTTTCCTCTTTAAGTATAATGTTGGCTGTAGGGTTGCCACATATGACTTTTACTGATTTAAGGGAAGATCTTTCAATACTTAATTTCTTTATTCAGGGATTCTATCATAGAAGGATGTTGTATTCTCTTGAAGGCTTTTTCTTCATCTACTGAGATGATCATGTGGTTTTTATCTTTGGTTTTATTTATGTGGTGTATAGCATTTATTGATTTACTTATATTGAACTATCCTTGCAATGAAACTGAATATATTATTGAATTCTGTCTGCATGAACATTATGAGGAGTTTTGCATCTATGTTCATCAAAGATACTTGTGTTTAGTTTACCTTTTTGTTTTGGTATTGGGACAATGCTGATATCATAGAAAGTATGTGGAAATATTCCCTCCCTTTCTATAAACATTAGTGTTAGTTCTTTAAGAGCCTGGTAAAACTCAGCAATAAAGCCATCAGGTCCTGAACTTTCCTTTGTTGGGAGGGGTTTTATTACTGTTTCAATCTTGTTACTTGTTTTCATTTGTTTATATGTTTATGTCTTCTTTGCTCAATTTTGGTAGATCATATGAGCCTAAGAGTTTATCAATTTCTTCTATTTGTCTCCAATATATTGGAATATAAGTTTTCCAAATAGTTTCTATCAATCCTCTGGATTTCAGTGATGTTTGTTGTTATTTCACAATTTTCATTTTCTAATTGTATTAATTTGGGTTGTTTCTTCCTTTTTTGGTAAGTTTGACTAAGAGTTCATCAATCTTGTTAATTTTTTCCAAAAACCATCTTTCTGATTCATTGATCCTTTGTATTTCTCTTTTAGTCTGTATTTCATTTATATCTCCCCTGATATTTATTTATTTCCTTCCAAGAGACTTGGGTTTCATTTGTTCTTGTTTTTCTAGGACCTTGAGGTTTATCATTAGGTATTTTATTTGGGATTACTCTTTATTTCTTATGTAGACACTCATGGCTCTAAGTTTCCCCTTCAGACTGCTTTTATTGTAACCCACAGATTCTGATAAGTTGTGTTTCTGTTATCATTTCATTCTAGGAACTTTTAAATTTTTCCCTGGATATCTTTGATGATCCACTGGTACTTCTGCTGTGTATTATTCAATCTCCCTGTGTTTATATAGCTTCTGTGGTTTCTCCTGTTGATGATTTCTAGCTTAATTCCACTGTAAATAAAATGCATGAGATTATTTCAATTTTTTTACTTATTAAGCCTTGATTTATGGCATAAAATAAGGTCTATTTTGGAAAAAGTTCCAAAGGCTGTTGAAATGAATATATTCTTTGTTATTGAAAGGAATACTGTATGTATCTATTATGTCTCTTCAGTCTATAGTGTAGTTTAGCCGTTGTTTCTTTTTGATCCTTGTTTGGTTGATCTATCTGGCTGTGAGAGTCAGATGTTGAAGTCACCTACTATGCTTGTGCTAGGATCTATATGATCCTTACAAGTAGTGTTTGTTTTATGAATTGCGTATTCTGACATTTGGTACCTATGTATTTACAATTGTTATCTCATCTTGTTGACTTGTTCCCTTTGCCAATATGTCCCTTTTTTCTTTGTCTCAGTAATTTATTTTGAATTCTACTTTTTCAGATGTGATAATAATGTTATTCTTGCTGTGTTTAGTCCTTAGCTGCTTGGAGTTTTATTTTCCATCTTATTATTTGCAGTTTGTGTATATCTTTGCAAGTGGTGTATTTTGCAGGTAAAATATAGTTGGGTTATATTTTTTGATCCAGTCTGCCAGGCTGTGTTATTAATTGGAGAATTAAGGCTATTTATATTGTGCTATTATTAAAGGATAGTAGTCATTACAGTCATGTAATTGTTTTTCTACTGTTTGATTCGTTACTGATTTTTTTCAATTTATCTATTCGCTCAGTGAAATTTATTCTTTCTCTTGGTCTCATGGTTTTGGTGATCTTCTTCCTTTGTGTTTAGGATTCCCTTAAATAGTCTCTGAAATCCTGGCTTAATGCTCATAGATTTCTTTAGCTTATCCTTATCTTGAAAGGTCTTTATTTCTCCTTCAATTTTAAAAGATAACATTCCAGGATATAGTCATTTAGGTTGGCAATTATTTTCTTTTGCTTTTTCTTTTTCTTTTTTTTTTTTTTTGGTACCGGGGATCGAACTCAGGTCTTTGCACTTGTGCAGTAGGCGGTGAAACCACTGAGCTAAATCCCCAGCCCAGCAATTATTTTCTTTGAGATTAAAATACATCATTCCAAGCCTACCTGGCCTTTAGAGTTTCTACTGAAAAATTTAGTGTTAGTTTGATAGCTTTGCCATTGTAAATAATTTTTCCTTTCTCTGTAAGAGCCTTTAATATGCTATTATATTATTAGATACTATTATATTATGTTATATTATATTATTATACTATTGGTAATTTGACTCTGATAAGTCATGGAGGGGTTCCTTTTTGTTCATCTTTATTTGGGCTTCCAATTTCCTCGTAAACATTCATCTCATTTTGTAGATCTGGGGAATTTTCTGCTATAATTTTAATGAATAGATTTTTCTCTACCATTAGCCTATACTTTCAATCATTCCTCAAAATGATGATTTTTTTTTTCTGGTACCAAGGATTGAATCCAAGACCTTGCACTTGCCAGGTAGGCACTGTGCTGCTGAGCTACATCCCCAGCCCTTCATGATTATTTTTATTTTTCTATTCTTTTTCATTGGAGATTTTCTTAGTTACTTTTCTCATTACTGAGATAAAATACCTGACAACAACAAGTTAAGGAGGGAAAGGTTTATTTTAGCTCAGTTTGGAGAGGTTTCTATCCATAGTCAGCTGGCTCCCAGGCAAGGTGGCATGGCAGAGGGGAATGGCAGAGGAGAAACAGTTCATGGTGTTATTTCAACCAGTCAATTCTTGTATTGAATACATGTGATAAACTTGTTTTTATATTTCCTATTATCTTATAAAAATTAACAAAAATATGCAATGTTTGGTCATTCTGTATTTAAATAATTGGACTGGTAAGTGGTTAAAGAAGCCTGCAAGTTGCCAGGGAGGTAGCTCAGTGGTACCATGCCTGACTGGCAAGTGCAAGATCCTGAGTTTCCTCTCTGAGGGTCAGCCAAACAGCCTGAGGCTCTTCAGCTGTGTGTTCCAGTTCCTGTCCATGGCACAGTGAGGTCCCTGGAGTGGCTTGGAGACCCGCATTTATCCGGTGCTCTGCTTAGCCACATGGGCGCCTGCCAGGCCCAATTGCATCCCCCTCATCCACCCAGCCTTACAGCTCCTCTGCTACCGGGTCCCTCACTACTGGGGCACAGGGGACTATACTTCACATAGTTAAATGTGATAGATTAATAACTACCACAAATTGTCATTTTCTAAGCTGCACTTGATGCTATGGTATTGCTGATTGTAACATTTGGCCTACCATGTTGTGATTGATCTAATCAGTTTTCTTTCCTGGTATAAGGAAAACAAAATAGCCTCAGAGTCATTAGAGCCTCAAAACCTAAACACAAGCCATATCTGGAAGACACCTCTGAAAATAAATCATTCCACAAGGATTTTAAACACAAGCAAGAAAGATACCTACATTAAGCAATTTTGAAATATCAACCCAGGAATTAAACCAAGGACAGTACCAAAAACAAAAATGAGAAGACATTTAAGCAAGGCACAAACTCAGGCTTCCATGCCACAAAAAGGAAATTCTGGGAGAAATGAGGTAGAAAAGTCAGATAATCAGGGTGGACACCCTGAACTGATAACACAGGAAATAACAAAGCAGATACATGAGGCTCTAGAAAAATTGAAAGCAGAAATAATCTCCCAGATAAATACAGAGATGGCGAGTAGAGTGAAAGACGTGATTAGAGGCTCTAGAGCAGAAACAGACAAGAAAATAGATGAGATCAGAAACATGCTGGAAGCCATGAGTGCCCAGCATAAGAAAGAAATGGAAACTATGATTGCCCAACATAAGAAAGAAATGGAATCCATGAAACAAATTCAAACAGATATTCAGGAGATTAAAAACTCCATTGAAAGCATGCAGAGCAGACTAAGAGAATCTGAAGACAGAATATCAGATATTGAAGAAAGGATCATAGTTAAAGACCATGAAAACAGAGATTTCTTAAAGATAGTAAGGGACCATGAGAAATCAATTCAACAGCTGCTAGATGATGCAAAGAAGAATAAGATAAGACTCATAGGAGTTCATGAAAAACAGGAGAAAGAACAATTGACATAAAAAAAATCTGTTTACAGAAGTAATAGTAGAAAACTTCCCATACAGAGGTGGAGAATTGGACACACAGATAAGTGAGGCATATAGAACTCCAACCAGCCACAATAAAAAAAATCTACACCTAGACATATAATAGTCAAGATCCTAGAAAGCCAACAGAAGAACAAAATTCTACAGGCAGTTAGAGAAAAGAAACAAATCACCTACAAAGGAAAGCCCATCAGAATCACGGCAGATTTCTCAACACAAACCCTCAAATCAAGGAGAGCCTGGAGTGAAGTATTTCAAGCCCTAAAAGAAAATAACTTCCAACCTAGACTGTTGTATCTGGCAAAATTATCTTTCAAAATCGATGGGGACATTAGATACTTTCACGACAAAGAACACCTGAGAAATTTCATGAACACCAAACCAGCACTCCAAATAATTTTAAGCAATATCCTAGAAAAAGACAATGAAGGTCACAACTCCATGAGGGCCAACAGAGAGAAGGCACCATGCAAGGTAAGGCACTAAAGGGAAAGGGGGGAAAATAAGAAAAGAGCCAACAACAATAAAACATCATGGCAAGAATGAGTCAATATCTCTCAAATATAACTATCAATGTTAATGGCCTCAATTCACCAATCAAAAGAAACAGACTGACAGAATGGATTAAGAAGCAAAACCCAGCAATATACTGTATACAAGAAACACACCTAACTCAAAAGGAAATTCATAGACTGAAAGTAAAAGGATGGAAAACAGTTCTCCATACCACATGAACCCAGAAAAAAGCAGGGGTAGCAATCTTATTTGCAGACAAAGTAGATTTCAAACCAAAACTAACTAAAAGAGACAAAGATGGCCACTACATCCTTGTGAAAGGAACAATCCAAGAGGAAGAGATGACAATCCTAAATATTTATGCACCAAATACAAATGCCCCCCCAACTATACAAAACAAATATTAATGGACATGAAAAACCAAATAAGCACTAACACAATTGTAGTAGGGGACCTCAACACCCCTCTATCACAAATAGACAGATCATCTAGGAAAAAAAATGAACAATGAAATTCTAGAACTGAACCAAGCTATTGAACAAATGGACTTAATAGATGTTTATAGAATGTTCCACCCCACAAAATCAGAATACACATTCTTTTCAGCTGCACACGGGTCATTCTCCAAATAGATCACATGCTAGCTCATAGGGCAAATCTAAGTAAATGTAAAAGAATCCAAGTTATCCTCTGTATATTACCAGACCATAGTGCAATAAAATTGAAGATCAATAACATAAGAAACCACAGAACACCGACAAACACATGGAAATTGAATAACACTCTCCTGAACAACCAATGGGTCACAGAGGAAATTAAAGAAGAAATTAGAGTTTCTATAAGTAAATGATAATGCCAGTACAACATACAGGAATCTGTGGGACACAAAGAAAACAGTTCTGCATGGGAAATTCATAGGAATGAATGCCCATATTAGGAAAACAGAGAGAACTCAGTTCAATAACTTAATGCAGAACCTCAAGCTCCTAGAAAAAGAAGAGCATAACAAACCTCAAGCTCATACAAGAAAGGAAATTATAAAGATCTGAGCAGAAATCAATGCAATGGAGACTAAGAGAATGATACAAAAAAAATCAATGAATCAAAGAGTTGGTTTTTTAAAAAATTAAATAAAATCAATAAACCTTGAGCCAACCTTATCAAAAAAAGGAAAGAGAACACTCACATCGATGCAATTAAGAATGAAAAAGGTGAAGCCACAACAGATCCAGCAGAAATTCAGAGGATCATCAATACCTACTTTGAGAACCTGTACTCTAATAAAATGGAAAACACAGAAGAAATGGACAGATTCCTAGATACATACAAATTGCCAAAGTTAAATGAAGCAGATATAGAAATTCTAAACACCCCAATAACAATGAGTGAAATTGAAAACATAATAAAAAATTTACCAACAAAGAAAAGCCCAGATCCTGCTGGGTTCACTGCTGAATTCTACAAGATGTTTAAAGAAGAACTATCACCATTACTCTTTAAACTCATCAAGGAAATTGAAAGGGAAGCAAGGCTTCCAAATTCGTTCCTGGAAGCAAGTGTTACTTTGATTCCAAAACCAGGGAAAAACCCAACCAAAAAGAGAACTACAGACCAATCTTCCTAATGAACATAGATGCAAAAATCCTCAACAAGACACTGGCAAACAGAATAAAGAGAGTCATCAAAAAAATCATACACCCTGACCATTTCAGATTTATCCCAGGGATGTAAGGATGGTTCAACATCCATAAATCAATAAATGTAATACACTATATTAACAGTCAAGGAAAAAAACCATATAATCCTCTCAATAGATGCAGAAAAGGCATTTGACAAAATCCAGCACCCATTCATGATAAAAACCCTACAGAAAATTGGAATAGGAGGTCTTTATCTCAACCTGATTAAGGCTATCTATGAAAACCCAAAAGCCAACATCATACTAAATGGTCAAAAAATGAAAACTTTCCCACTGAAATCAGGAACAAGACAAGGAAGCCCACTATCACCATTCCTGTTCAATATTGTTCTGGAAACATTAGCCATAGCAATTAGAAAAGAGAAAGAAATAAAAGGAATAAAGATAGGAAAGGAAGAAGTGAAACTGTCATTATTTGCTGACAATATGGTACTTTACATAGAAGACCCAAATAACTCAGTCAAAAGCCTTCTAGACCTAATTGACAGATTCAGTAGAGTAGCTGGATATAGGATCAACACTGAAAAGACAATAGCCTTCTTATATGCAAATAGCAGACTCATTGAGCGAGAATTTGGGGAAATAATTCCTTTTAAAATAGCATCTAAAAAAATGAAATATCTAGGAATCAACTTAACAAAGGAACCAAAAGACCTCTACACTGAAAAGTATAGCACTCTGAAGAAGGAGATCGAAGAGGATATAAGAAAAAAGAAAGGTATCCCTTGTTCCTGGTTAGGAAGCATCAATATAGTGAAAATGGCCATACTTACATAACTATTATATAGATTTAATGCAATATCAATTGAAATTCCAACAATATACTTCACAGAACTAGAGAAAACAATCCAAAAATTCATTTGCAAGCAGAAGAAACCTAGAATAGCAAAAGCAATTCTGGGCAACAGAGACATGGCTGGGGATATCACAATCCCCAACTTGAAAATATACTATAAAGCTACTGTGATAAAAACAGCGTGGTACTGCCAAAGAAACAGACCCGAGGATCAGTGGAATGGATTAAAAGATGCAGAAATAACTCCAGACATACTCAGCCAGCTCATCTTTGACAAAGGAGCCAACCACCCTCATTAGAGAAAAGATAGCTGGTTCAATAAATGGTCTTGGAAAAACTGGATTTTAACCTGCCAAAGATTAAAACTAGACCCATACCTATCACCGTGCACTAAACTAAGATTGAAGTGGATTAAAGAGCTAAACATCAAGACAGAAACAATACACTTGCTGGAAGATAAGTTAGGTAGAACTCTCAATGACATTGGCATAGGAAAAGACTTTATGAAAAGAACAAACCCTCAGTATCATGGGAACCTGCACAAAGAATCAACAACTGGGACTTCATCTTATTAAAAAGCTTCTGCACTGCAAGAGAAACTACCAACAGAACTAAGAGACAACCTAAAATATGGGAAGTAAATTTAGCAGCTGTACTTCAGACAAAGGTCTACTATCTGGAATATATAAAGAATTGAAAAAAATCAGACCCCCAAATTCAAAGACCCAATTCAAAAATGGGCATCCGAAATGAACAGACATTTCTCAGACAAAGAAGTAAAAACAGCAAATAAATATATGAAAAAATGTTCAACATCACTGGTCGTTTGAGAGATGCAGATGGAAACAACACTGAGATTCCACCTCACCCCACAAAGAATGGCTGCTGTCAAGAAATCAACCAGTCAAGAGGAAGGGGCTTCCTGGCCACCATCCCTCCTGCTGCTCCCAGCCCAGAGGAAAGGGCTTTTGGGCCACATTCTGCTTGCCGTTCCTAGCCCAGAGGAAGGGGTTTCCTGGCCACCATCCCTCCTGCCACTCCAAGCCCAGAGGTAGGGGCTTCTGAGCCACCATCCCACTACTCCTGGTCCAGATAAAGGGGCTTCCCAGCCACCATCCCTCCCGCTGCTCCTAGCCCAGAGGAAAGGGCTTTGGGGCTGACTTCTTTCCCACTGTTCCCGGCCCAGAGGAAGTGGCTTCCAGGCCACCATCCCTACCACCACTCCTGGCCCCTGTCCCACCCCTCCCAGCTCAGAGAACATGAGCCACACGAGCACCAACAGCACTCACCCACCCCCTGACAGGCAAAATGAGAAAAGACATAAATAAGTCTCAAAACCAGACTTCCAGATCACCTACAGAAACCTCAAAGGGAAATGAGACAGAACACTCTGATACTCAACCACCTGGACCCATTGAACTGGCAACAAAAGGGGATCTGGAAAAAATGAAATCAGAAATAATTTCTCAGACAACAGGAGAAATTGCCCTCCTAGCGCAAGACATGATTAATAAATCTAGAGAGGAGCTCAGAAACATGATGGAATCCCAACATAGGAAATAAATGGAATCCATAAAACAGATGCAAATAGATTTCCAGGACATGAAAATCTCCATTGAAAGTCTACACAGCAGAATGAGCCAATGTGAGGAAAAAATTTCAGATATAGAAGGTAAGTCTGCAATTAATGATCAGGAAAAGGAAAATTGCTTCAAAATTATAAGGGAACATGAGAAATCAATCCAGCAGCTACTAGATGATGTAAAGAAGAATAACATAAGACTGATTGGAGTCAATAAAGAAACAGGAGAGAGTGCAGATGACATAAAAAAACTCTTCACAGAAGTAATGGCAGAAAACTTCCCAAGCAGGGGAAAAGAGCTTGACATACAGATAAGTGAGGTATATAGGACTCCAAATAGCCTTGATCAAAAAAATCTACACATAGGCATATAATTGTTAAGATTCCAGAAACTCAACAGAAGAACAAAGTTCTACAAGCAGTCAGAGAAAAGAAACAAATCATATAGAAAGGAAAGCCCATCAGAATCACAGCAGACTTCTCAACACAAACCATCAAGGCAAGAAGAGCTTGGAGTGACATATTCCAAACCCTAAAAGAAAACAGCCTCCAACCCAGATTGATGTACCCTGCAAATTTGTCTTTCAAAATGGATGGAGAAATAAGATACTTTCATGACAAAGAGCACCTTAGGAACTTCGTGAATACCAAACCAGCACTCCAAAGAATTTTACACAATATATTGGGAACAGACATTGAGGATCACAACCCTAGGAAGCAAAGCAGAATGAACCCATCTCGCACAACAAGAAATTAAATGTAAAGGGGGAGAACCCAACCAAAAGAAAAAGTCATGGCAATGACAAGTCAATATGTTTCAGTTATAACCGTCAACGTTAATGGTCTCAATTCACCAATCAAAAGAAATAAACTGGCAGAATGGGTCAAGAAGCAAAATCTAACAATATGCTGCATGCAAGAAACACACTTAATTCAAAAGGAAACTCATAGGCTGAAAGTGAAAGGGTGGAAAACAATACTCCATGCGACACGAACATAAAAAAAGCAGGAGTACCTATCCTCTTGGCAGATCAAGTACATTTCAAACCAACACTGATTAAGAGAGACAAAGAAGGACACTACATCCTTGTAAAGGGAAGAATCCAAGATGAAGAGATGACAATCATAAATATCTATGCACCAAACACTAGTGTGACCAACTATATAAAACAAATACTAATGGACATGAAAAGTCATATATGCACTAATATAATTGTAGTGGGAGACCACAACACCACACTGTCACAAATAGATAGATCAACTAGACTAAAAAGTAATGAAATAATAGAACTCAATCGAACTCTTGAACAAATGAACTTAACAGATGTTTACAGAGTCTTCCACCCCACAAAATCACCATACACATTCTTCTCAGCTGCACATGGGTCATTCTCCAAAATAGACCACATACTCACACACAGAACATGTTTAAGTAAGTGCAAAGGAATCGAAGTTATCCCCTGCATATTATCAGACCATAGTGCAATGAAACTGGAGATCCATAGCAAAAGAAACTCAAAAAATTTCATAAACACATGGAAATTGAACAACACATTTCTGAATAACCAATGGGTCAGAGAGGAAATTAAAGAAGAAATCAGACAGTTCCTTCAATTAAATGACAATGACAATACAACATATCGGAATCTATGGGACACAATGAAAGCAGTCTTATGAGGGAAATTCATAGCAGTGAATATGCATATTAAGAAAACAGAACGAGCCCAATTAAACAACCTGATGCTGAACCTCAAGCTTCTAGTTAAAGAATAGCAGGACAACCCCAAAGCTCATACAAGGGAGGAAATTATAAAGATCAGAGGAGAAATCAATGCAATGGAGACTAAGAGAACAATACAAAAAATCAATGAATCCAAAAATTTGTTCTTCAAAAGAATCAACAAAATTGACAAACCCTTAGCCAACCTTGTCAGAAAAAGGAAAGAAAAAGCCCAAATCCATGCAATTAAGAATGAAAAGGGTGAAATTACAACAGACCCAGCAGAAATCCAGAGGATCATCAATACCTACTTCCAGAACCTATACACCAATAAGATGGACAACACAGAAGAAATGGATAGATTTCTAGATACATATGAATTGACCAAAGTTGAATGAAGAAGACCTAAATATTCTAAACAACCCAATATCAACCAATGAAATTGAAAATGTAATTAAAAACTTATCAACTAAGAAAAGCCTGGGCCCTGATGGCTTCACTGCTGAATTCTACAAGACATTTAGAGAGGAACTGCTGCCACTACTGTTTAAACTCTTCAATGAAATGCAAAGGGAAGCAATACTCCCAAATTCATTCCTGGAAGCAAGTATCACCTTGATCCCCAAAGCAGAGAAAGACCCAACTGAAAAGGAGAACTATAGGCCAATCTCACTAATGAACATAGATGCAAAAATCCTTAATAAGATATTGGCAAATAGAATGCAGAAGATCATCAAGAAGACCATACACACTGTTCAAGAGGGATTCATCCCAGGGATGCAGGGATAGTTCAACATATGCAAATCAATCAATGTAATACACTACGTCAATAGAGCCAAGGACAAAAACCATATGATTATTTCCATAGATGCAGAAAAAGCATTTGACAAAATCCAACATGCATTCATGATAAAAACCCTACAAATATTGGAATAGATGGTCTCCACCTCAAACTGATAAAAGCCATCTATGAAAAACCAACAACCAATATCATACTAAATGGTCAAAAACTGAAATCCTTCACACTAAAATCAGGAACAAGACAAGGATGTCCACTATCACCACTCTTGCTCAATATAGTTCTGGAAACATTAGCCATGGCAATTAGACAAGAGAAAGAAATAAAAGGAATAAAGATAGGAAATGAAGAAGTCAAATTGTCATTATTTGCAGATGATATGATATTCTATATAGAAGACCCCAAGAACTCCACCAAAAGTCTTCTAGACTTAATAACCAAATTCAGTCAAGTAGCTGACTACAAGGGCAACACAAAAAACTAAATAGCTTTCCTCTACATGAATGATAGACTCACTGAGAGAGAAATAGGGCAAATAATTTCTTTCACAATAACATCCAAAAAACTGAAATACCTAGGAATCATCCTAATGAAAGAAATCAAAGACCTCTTCTCTAAAAACTATAGCACTCTGAAAAGAGAGGTTGAAGATGATATCAGAAAATGGACAGACATCCCCTACTCCTGGGTAGAAAGGATTAATATAGTGAAAATGGCCATACTTCCAAAACTGCTATATATAGATTCAATGCAATTCCAATGGAGATCCCAGCAGCATACTGCATGGACCTTGAGAAAACAATCCACAAATTCATTTGGAACAAGAAGAGACCCAGAATAGCAAAAGCAATTCTAGGTAACAGAGACATGGCAGGGGATATGACAATCCCCAACCTGCAAGTATACTACAAAGCTACTGTGATAAAAACAGCATGCTGGCAAAGAAACAGACCTGAGGACCAGTGGAACAGATTAGAAGATACAGAAACAATGCCAGACACACTCAGCCATCTCATCATTGATAAAGGAGCCAAACACCCTCACTGGAGGAAAGATAGCCTCTTTAATAAATGGTGCTGGAAAAATTGGGTTTCAACTTGCCAAAGATTAAAACTAGACCTATATCTCTTGCCATGCACTAAACTAAAATCGAAATGGATTAGACATCTAAATATTAAAATAGAAACTCTGAACTAGTTGGAAAAGAGGTTAGGTAGAACTCTTGAAGACATCGATGTAGGAAAAGATTTTATGAACAAACCATCAGTTGCCCGTGAACTAGCACAAACAATCAACAAGTGGGATCTCTTCTTATTAAAAAGCTTCTGCACAGCAAGACAAACCACCAGCAGTGTGAAGAGACAACCTACAATATGGGAAAAAAATCTTCACCTGCTTTTCCTCAGACAAAGGTCTACTATCTCAAATCTATAAAGAACTTAAAAAGATCTGACCTCCCAAATTTAAGGACCCAATCCAAAACTGGGCATCTGAAATGAACAGACATTTCTCAGACAAACAAGTAGAAATAGCAAATAAATACATGAAAAAATGTTCAACATCTCTGGTCATTCAAGAGATGCAAATGAAAACAATGCTGAGATTCCACTTCACTCCAGAAAGAATGGCTGCTATCATGAAATCAACCAATAACAAATGCTGTCGGGGCTGTGGGGAAAGAGAAACACTGCTCCACTGCTGGTGGGAGTGTAGACTGGTGCAACCACCGTGGAAATCAGTATGGAGATACCTCAAAGAACTAGGACTGGAAGTCCCATTTGACCCCGCTATTCCACTGCTGGGAATCTTCCCCAAAGTATTAAAAGAATCATACCACAGTGATATATGGTGCGCCCATGTTCATAGCAGCACAGTTTGTGATAGCTAAAACTTGGAAACAGCCCAAATGCCCATCAACTGGAGACTGGATAAAGAAAATGTGTTTTTTTTATAAAATGGAGTACTACTCAGCCATAAAAAATGAGAAACTAGAGACATTTATAGCTAAGTGGATGCACATTGAGGTGATACTCTAAAGTGAAATAAATAGGACACATGTGTATAAATACCAAATAGTTTCTCTGGTGTGAGAAACTGAAAGTATAAATAAGGACTAAAATGTATAATAGGTAATGTGAAACAGGAAGAAAAGGGGCAAAGGGGAAGGAAGTGGGAGGGGTAGGGGAAAGGATAGAAGGAAATGGGATTAATATGAGAAAATGGAAAAATAGGAACAAAATCTTTGTAAATAGTGAGGACTGGAGGGGTTGAAGGGAGGGCTGGGCAAGGGTGAAAAATAAGAACCAAGAGAGATTATGTAAAGGTGCAAATTTCCAATGATGAAAGTCATTATATTGTATACCTAAAATGTACCAATGATTAGGGTGAATAATAGATACTGCAAAATAGGAAGAAAAGTTCCAAAGGGGTAGAGCTAGTGGGAGGGGCAGGGGAAAGGAAAGAAGGGAAAGGAAAAATGCCGACAAATGGAAAAAATGGAAATAAAGTCTTTGTAAATAGGGAAGGGTGGAGGGGGTGAAGGGAGGGCTAGGAATGGGGAAAAAATAAGAACCAAGATGCATTATGTAAAGGTACAATTCCCAATGAGAAATGTAATTGTGTTGTATACCTAAAATGTACCAATAGAAGAATTTAACAAATAAATAAATAAAATAACATATTTAATTTTTTTTTTAATCAACCAATAACAAATGGTGGTGGGGGTGTGGAGAGAAAGGAACCCTTCTCCATTGTTGGTGGGAGTGCAGACTGGTGCAACCGCTGTGGAAATCCATATGGAGATACCTCAAAGAACTAGGACTAGAGGTCCCATTTGACCCAGCTATTCCCCTACTGGGTATCTTCCCCAAAGAATTAAAAGCATCATACCACAGCAATATATGTGCGCCTATGTTTATAGCAGCACAATTTGTAATAGCTAAGGATTGGAAACAGCCCAAGTGCCCATCAACTGGAAACTGGATAAAGAAGATGTGGGTTTTTTTATAAAATGGAGTCCTACCCAGCCATAAAGAACAAGAAACTAGAGTCATTTATAGTTAAATGGATGCATATTGAGGTCATACTCTTAAGTGAAATAAATAGGACAAATATGTGTAAATACCGAATAGTATATCTAGTGTGAGAAACTGAAAGTGTAAATAAGGATGAAAATGATTAAAATGATTAATTGATAATTTGAAATAGGAAAAGGTCCAAATGTCGAGGGGTGGTGGGAGAGGGAGGGGAAAGGGAAGAAAGGAAAGGAAAAATTATGAGAAAGATAAAAAAATGGAAAAAAATTCTATGTAAATAGGAAAAGGTGGTGGGGGTGAAGGGTGCATAGGTAATGGGGAAAAAATAAGAACTAAGATACATCATGTTCAGGTACAAACACCCAATGATAAATGTAAATGTATTGTATACTTAAAATGTACCAATTAATATATAAAATTTTTTAAAAAGATCCTGAGTTCGATCCCAGGTACCAAAAAATAAAAAATGAAAAGAAGCCCCCACGGAAGGATATCATTGATGATTCTGTCCTCAGACACTCACTTGTCTCTCAGAGGGATATGAGTCTCTCCCACTTATTTAATAAAAACAACCACACCAGGAGGTCTCTTCAAACACCTCCTTACAATTCTCAGCCAGTAAATCAGCCCTTTCCTCATAATCCTCATACAGCTTTTAACCTCATGGGGTATCTCATTCTGCCCCTGGGAAAGGTCCCAAGAGTAGAGGATGAATCCAGGTTCCTTTTTCACTGGCAGATACAAAATAATGCAAAGAAAGTTTAGGTCAATTTCAGAAGATCCTTGTAATTTTGCAAATGTGTTTCAAACTTTGAACTCTTGCTCTTGACCTATCATGCATTGCAAGATGTCCAATTTGTCTTGGCCATTTGTTGTAACCCCAGACCTTGTGACTCAATTACTGATCACAGCCTTTTCTGTGTTCAACAATTAGGATCTAGATAAAGATGAAAGGAGAAGGACTAGGAAAAAAGACTGGCCAATGCCTGTCATATTGGCAATGCTTTAAGCCCAAGTTGTCCAAGGGAAAACCCAAGGCCAATCAGGGGGAAATCTTTCTTTAAATGCAAGGAAACTGGACATTGGGCACCCAACTGTACCAAGCCACCACCCAGACCCTCTGTGTGTCAGATGGCCAATGTGTCTGACTTTTACCACTGAAAGATTGAGTATACCTCCACCCAGAGCAAGACTATGCCAGTCAAAATCTTTACCTCCTGGTCTGATGAAAAGGACTGAACGAGCCCAGGGTAATCTGCAATGCCTCTGTCCATGGACACCTCTATTTCCTGTGAGAAACCATGAGTGACCCTGGATGTCATGGATAAGTAAATTCAATCCCTTATATGTACAAAAGTGGCTTAATCAGTCTGAACTTTCTTCTCTAGAAAATCTTCCTCTAGAACTATAGTCATAATTGGGGTAGAGAATAATCTTGCTAGATGATGGCTCTCAGGCTCTTGTTAGCTTATCTAATATCTCTCTTTGCCATAGTCAGAACTTCTTTACACCTGCTCTGACATGTCCACTCAAAGGCCAAATATTGAACCACGAATTTTTAATTGTCCCACATTGTCCAACTCCCTTACTAGGAAGAAATTTACTAGTAAAATGTGGGGCAATTCCCCCATTCCACCAAAGGCCAAAATGGATTTTACCTGATGAGACTATACCAAGCATCCTTGACCTAATTAGTCAACAGGTAGATCCTGCCACATGACATTATAAAATACCTTGAAGAGCAATAGTAACTGCAGCTATGCTAATGGAATAAGCTATGAAACTAGCTTTGAGGGGAAAAACTAGAAGTCCTGACTCCCTATCAGGTCAGGGCTATTCTTAAAACAAAAGATTATTTGTGGTTGACTGGGAGATGGCTTTCCACCCCTGAGGTTACCATAAGACTTGTCCTACCCTTAATCCTGTGTCACTGATTCCTACAGGCTCAGAGGTTAGCTATTCTTATGAACAGGTGATTTCACAGACCTAGTAGAAAGGAATCAATGTTCTGCCTCTCCAAGACTCCAAGGAGGTGTGGTTCGCTGATGGAAGGAGGCTTATCCAAGAAGGCCATTGAAAGGCAAGTTATGAAGTTTTCAGTTCACAACAGGTCACTGAAGCCAAACCCCTTCCCCTAAAGACCTCTGCTCAAAAATCAGAGCTCATAGCCCCCTACTCAGCCACTGATACTAGGAAAAGGCAAAAAGCTAACATTTATATAGACTCCAAGTATGCCTTTCTGGTGGTACATGTGTCATGCAGAAATCTAGAAAGAAAGGAGCTTGAGGACTAATAAGCAATATCTATAAATCACAAGCAGGGAATTCAACAACTTCTAGAGGCAGTCTATCTTTCCAGCAGGTTGTTGTCATTCTAGATTTGCCTTTCTAGGATAAAGCTCCACTTGAATTATCTGAGGCAAAAGACCACGGCAAAAAAAGCTACTACTTGAACCATTGGAAGATCTAAGGATCCTTTTCAAAAAGCAAGACTCCAGTGATGCTCCAGGTGTAGAAAAGTAGAGTCACTGATAACCTCTAGTCCTCCACAGTTTAAATGGACACCTGTATTGGGACTCCTGTTTTTAATTAGATCCACAAGGTGGATAATCTTGCTAGAACAATCCATCTCAGCCCTTTGTTAGCTTATCTAATATCCCTCTTTTCCATGCTTCCTCCTCCACAGGAAACATGGAAATAAAGCTTAATGTATCTAATTTCTGGATCTGCCAGACTTCACCTTTTAAGACCAACCAGGAAATACTCCAACTTACTCCTTCTCATATTTGGGCTCTGTATCCCCCAGCTAATGATAAAGTTTGTACATTCAAGGCTTCATATAGCAATCCAGACTTTAGGCTATGACTCTCCTGACAAATTCACCAAGTTCTCTCCCACTGAAGAGACAGCTCAAAAATTATTCATATATATACATTAATTCATTTTTCACTGTCTTTGACAGCTTTTTTCAACCCAGTGAGTCACAACATCCCTCCAAGGTAGTTGGAGAACATATCATTCCCCAGTAGGTAAGATCTACAGCCCCTTCCAGCTAGAACTAGCTACAAAAAGATAGAGACCTCTACACCCTCAATAGCCCATAAAAAATTATAGAGATTTTTGTCTCTCAGGAGGAAAAGATGCAAGAGATAAGACTGGGCTAGTAGGTGCAACTTGTCAATTATGGTGATCTGGGACATTTGTAGAACAGCTCCCAAGCCCTACACTTGTGGTCAATCAGAAAACACTATCTTCAACTTTTCTAGCATGAGGTCAAGTAGGTTTTCGATAGGATGGCCTAGATCTGACATCAGCTTGAAGAGCTGAGAATACAAAAGACCTCTCTATTAACCTCATTGCCACTGTGCTTTCTTTTTTCCTTTTTTTTTTTTGTTAAATTCTTTCATTGGTATATTTTAGGTACACAACACAATTACATATCTCATTGGGAATTGTACCTTTACATAATGCATCTTGGTTCTTATTTTTTCCCCATTCCTAGCCCTCCCTTCACCCCCTCCACCCTTCCCTATTTACAGACTTTATTTCTATTTTTTTCCATTTCTCATCATTTTTCCTTTCCCTTTTTTCCTTTCCCCTGCCCTTCCCACTACCCCTACCCCTTTGGACCTTTTCTTCCTATTTTGCATTATCGATTATTCATTCTAATCATTGGTACATTTTAGGTATACAATATAATGACATTCATCATTGGAAATTTGCACCTTTACATATTCTCTCTTGGTTCTTGTTTTTCACCCTTGCCCAGCCCTCCCTTCAACCCCTCCAGTCCTCACTATTTACAAAGATTTTGTTCCTATTTTTCCATTTTCTCATAGTAATCCCATTCCCTTCTATCTTTTCCCCTACCCCTCCCACTTCCTTCCCCTTTGCCCCTTTTCTACCTGTTTCACATTACCTATTATACATTTTAGTCCTTATTTATACTTTCAGTTTCTCACACCAGAGAAACTATTTGGTATTTATACACATGTGTCCTATTTATTTCACTTAAGAGTATCACCTCAATGTGCATCCACTTAGCTATAAATGTCTCTAATTTCTCATTTTTTATGGCTGAGTAGTACTCCATTTTATAAAAAACCCCACATTTTCTTTACCCAGTCTCCAGTTGATGGGCATTTGGGCTGTTTCCAAGCCTTAGCTATCACAAACTGTGCTGCTATGAACATGGGCACACATATATCACTGTGGTATGATTCTTTTAATTCTTTGGGGAAGATCCCCAGCAGTGATCAAGTGGGATTCATCCCAGGGATGCAAGGATGGTTCAACATATGCAAATCAATCAATGTAATACACTATATCACTAGAGCCAAGGACAAAAACCATATGATTATCTCCATAGACACCACTGTGCTTTCTTTAGTGGTCCTCTCTCACCTTGAAGAGCTTATTTTTTTTTTAACAAAAACTATTCTTTGAATTTTCTCAGAAGGCTCCCCCAAAAAATAACAAGGACTTGTTCTTTCCTCTAATATAAAGAAGGATGTAATTGACCAACCAACAAACATGGCCTTGGCACTCTTTCTAGCCTGATTGGAGTTTAAACAGATTCTTTCTGACTGTAGGCCCTGGATGCTCTTATGGTAAATGTGTACTTAGAAAACTAGGAATTATAACTCCTTTTCTAACCAAGATGTAAATCTTTTTAAAGGCCTTTTGGAGTTTGATGATGGGCCAACATGTGGGAACTACCGGGATGGTACACATCCATTGTCAACACAGTGGTATACCATGGCTCTGCAGGGACAGAAGCTCCTGTCCTCAGGATTCTGTACTCAGGACCCTTGCCTAATGTATCTCTTCATGTCATTGTTTAATTGTAACATGTCCTTCCGAATAAACTGGAAAATATTTTTTGAACTTCCTGCCAGTTTTACATCCAAGATTGTCTTTCACTAGGACTTGGGAGTAAAGCCTTTGAAATGTAATAATCAAGGAAAATTAGGAGGATAGGAGCCTAACTTTTGTGAGTTGCCTTGCTCTGAGTTATAAAATATCTCTTATGCAAACACAAGAAAGCTCATTTTTCCTTTGGGTTATCACTTGCCCTATAATCCCCTCTCCTGCCCCTTAAATCCTCTCCCTGTCTTTGTTTCAGCAGAGTTCAGACCTTAGTTCTGGTCTCTTTCCACTATTGCAGCAGCCTTGGGTAAAGTGTTTAACTCTGCCCAGTGCAAATTTTTGCTTCTATAAATAAATTGGTTTGTTGATATGTTCTGTATTTCTTAATTAGATTCACTGCAGGCAAATTTACAGAGGAAGCACTGTAAGATCAAGAGACACACAACCTTCTTTATATTAAGTTTTTATAGATAAAATACTACTAGTATAAATGTTTTCAAAATTTTACATTTTGTAGAAGTCCTTGTAGATTTGCCAATACTCTCACTGTCCTTTTTATTCTACTGAATTTAACTGAACAGGGAACAGATCAAAATTCAAAATTTGAAATACAATTTATACTGGACGTTTATTTCTTTCATACTATCATAAAGCCAAAAAGCCCTAAATAGAGCCATTGTTAAGTCAGTGACTGCTTGTGCTGTATTGCCAAGCCCATGTTTTAGATGAGGGAATACATTTTAAATAAGGAAATCAAAGATTTTAAAATCTAGGATTCAAATCCAGGTCTGCTTCATATTTCCAATCTATTGTCAATAGCATTACTGCCAGCCAGTCTCTTAATCTCTTTGGATATTAGTCTTCCACTTATTATTGCATGGCAATCTTTCAAGGTCCTGTCATGAGACAGGGTCCCAAGGAGATTCCCGAAGCTGATATAAGGAACCTAGCCCACCCTACCAAATAGGCTTGCAGGTCTGCTGACTCCCATCATGGAAAAAGTATTTTCAGGACTAGTCAGTAAGAGATACAGGAAGGCTTTATTATGCAGAAATTAAGGGGGGAGAGGAAAAATCAATAAAAGAAGGGAAAAAATGGAAACAAACCTTTTGTAAGTAAGGGGGAGGGGAGGTTGAAGTGAGGAAAGGGGAATGGGAGAAAAAGAGGAATCAAGCTATATTATGTACAGGTACAAACCCTCTTTGATGAATGTGATCATTATGTATATTTAAATGGCACCAATATAATTTAAAAAATTTTAAAGAAATTAAAAGATACATACTCAAAAAATAGAGTAAGGGCCCTTGAGAAAGAGTCACATTATTTCCTGGAATGGAGAACATTTCTGCTTCTCTGAGCCAGGGGAAATCCCAGGAAAAGGTGGCCCACCCCCTAGAAGGGTGCTGCCCCATGTTACAGACATGAGCCCTGCTTTGGTTTTTCAGATGGATAAGTTAAGCATTCTTTAAATTCTCTCAAACTGTTTCTTTATCTTAGGATCAGGTTACTGCTCTTTTCTTTCTCAGGCCAATTTATAGACTTTCAGTATTCCTGAGGAATTTTGGGTCTGATAGGTCTGGAAGGAAAGAGGAATAAATTTAACAAAGGAAATGCTGATATGGATTATCTTGGGTAACTTTGAAGTTACCCTGGAAGTTACAGTCTTCTTAAAAGTACAATTTTTAGTTATGATTTGTCTCTTTTATTTCTTCTATCTTATCTCAATCCCATGTTTTTCATTGCAGTACAACTCCCAGATACAAGCCTGTATTCTCTCAAATGATTTCCTCTTCTGCATACAGTATGTATTCAATATATTAATAGATAAAATTTTAAAGTCAAGACAAAAATAATAAACACAACAGGAATTAAAGTAATTGAAGAAAACCTGCAAAAATAATTAATAAGTCATCCAGTTAAAACATTGATTTAGGTATCCTATTGTGCATGGGGCTCATATAACAAGGACTAAACATGAGTTGAGGAGTAATAAAAGAAATTAATAATCCCTTTTAACATTAAAAATAACCAAACCTCAAGTAAAATATAAAAGCAAATTAAGTGTGAAGTATGTTATGAGTTAGAAATCAGAGAGTACAAAGACAAGGTAAAATAAAATAAAATGGTGGAAGAGTTTGAAATCTGGAGAACTCTGGCCACAGCACCTGACAAAGGTCTGCAAATTGAGACCCTATAAATCAATGTGGAAAACTACCCTCCAAAAAAATCTATTAAGCAAATCCACTTATCATTTCCTGGCATTACCTCTACACCACATACCAAGAATTTACAAAACACTTCAAGTGTCAGCTGCAGGTAAACATCAATGAAAGCACACATACTTGTGAAAGAGCATGGTAATCATGTACTTGAAACTTCTAGCTAAAAGACCCTCCACACACTCACTTTATTGTCTTTGGAAGAGAATAAATTGGCTAAGCCAATAAAGCAATAATTTCTTTGGTTGCCTCTTCACTGGAAATTTAGATATGTACTCAACTTCATTTAGCTTTTTCCAAAGACAATTCAGTTTCACCAGATATATGAAAAGAGCCTTTCCATTTGCTTCATCTGAGATCATGTGTTTGACCAGGGAAAGGTATGGGAAATGAAATACAGAGTCAGAGCAGGAAGCTTTTTAATACTTGGAAAACCTTTCCAAAAACCCTTCGGTCCTTTGCTGCCTCCTTTCCTTAAACACCTATGAAACTTGATTTATAGTTAAAGCCATTTTTGCCTGGATGATGAGAAGTTTTCAATTTAGGTTTTAGGAGGAGAATCCTTAATTTTTCCTACTCCATTACATTATGAAAATGGAAGTTAAGTAGCCTAACGGAGAAGAAGGGGAATTTATTTTATATTTAATAATTAAAGTCATCAAGATGATCAATTGAAACTGCACTGTATTAGCAATGAAAGAAAGAATTGTTCTTCAGATTAATGTGCCATCTTTATTCTGAAGTAAGCATTTTTTTAAATGACTTTTACAATTCAAATAGCATCTCTCTTATCCCCTTATGGCTACAAAAATAAGCGACTTGTCCTTTTGTGGTGAATAATTTCCAAGTAAAAGAGTCACAGTAGGGGTGAGAAAAGCACAGCTCCAGAAGATCTTAAAAGAGAAGATTGATTCATCTTTTGACATTTTGGTTTCTTATGTATTTATTAAAAATTATACCATTTTAGTGGAATGGGTTTTTAACAAATGTCAGCCTCAAGCTTTTGCCCATTTTTTTAAAAAACCAATTCCACACGTCAGCTGGTTCTTTATTCACACCTCTGATCCGCATACAGCCTGAGGAGTGTGCACTTAATGGTCACTGGTCCCTATTGAGCTTCAGTCTGGAAAGATTGGATACCTCCCAGTGCTCCAATTAAGCATTTCTCTTCATTGTAACACCGCTTTATATTTTTTGTGTTCTTTTCCTGTCATAAATGAGTCCTATTCATTTTTATTTTTAATTTTGCTGTTTTATACTTAATTAGAATTCTACAATATTCATTTCTGAAAAATATCTTCTAAATTTCACCAAGTTCTCTATGGATAATCCTTAAACGAAACACAATAACAATGAACAATTCTCTCTTCTAAATTCTGTGCAGCATGTTGGCCTGAAGAATTTTATTTAATCTAAATGTGAGATTGAGATTTCATGGTATTTCTGAATTGTCATTCATAAACAAAAGGATGTTATTATTAGTAGATCCCAAATGATGTTGTTTATTTACCATTTTTAAGGTACATTTTTATGAGTTTTATTTTTGTTTTCTTTATGTATTTCATATATTCCTTGTATGTTAATTTTCAGCCCTACAATGAATTTATTTCAAACATTGGATAAGAATCTGACATATATTTTTAAAATTTTATAGTTGCCAGAAAAGACATAAAGGATGGTAGCATCTTTTTGGTTTATCTAAATTCTAATTTACAAAAACTTTGTTTCCAAAAGTCTTTGTAAATAGGGAAGGGTGGAGGGAGTGAGAGGAGGGCAGGGGAATGGGGAAAAAATAAGAACCAAGATACATCATGTAAAGGTACAAGTTCCCAATGATGAATGTAACTGTATTGAATACCTAAAATGTACCAATAAACTTAATGGAAAAATAAAATAAAATTTTAAAAAATAAAAACTTTTTCCTTCTTTTTTCATACTCTTTTCTTTACCTTCTTTCCTTTCCCCTGCTCCCCCTCCCTACTTTTCCTTCCCCTAAATAGGGAGGGATGGAGGGGTGGAAGGGAGGGAAGGGGAATGGGGAAAAAACAAGAACCAAGATATATCATGTACAGGTACAAATTCCCAATGATGAATGCAGTCATGATATGTACCTAAAATGTACCAATAAACTTAATGAATAAAAATAAAATAAAATAATCCATGGATTAAAAAGGAAAAAATTAACTCTAATTTACATAATATCAGGCAATAAAATGTAATGATTTTTGAAATCAGAGATTCCTGGGTCCTAATGCTACCTCTTCTTACACAAACTCAATGACAACTAGAAAAATGTTTAATTTCTAGTGCATGCATATAGCAAACTTGACAGCAATGAAAAAATCATTTTAGGATGGCTGACTGAAACCTATCACCCACTGACATACAGAGTATTTCAGCTGATCTAGGTCCCATTTTTTTCCTCATCCATAAGCAGCTGCATTTTAGATTTTAAACTGAAAGAAAAAATATATATAAAGACATCCTTCTTCAATTTGAAAAAATATAACAATATCCTTCAATTTGAAAAAACCTCTTTACATCAAGAACACTAAATTAACCAAGTTCCACCATTAGAAGGATGGTATGTAAGAATTGAAATAATATAATTTCAATGGTTGTGAATAATTTTATTTTCATTGGTCATTGAGGCAATTTCTTTTAAAGGTGTACTTTTCTAAATCAACGCAGACTTGATGACAGACTTTTTTTGAAATTAGAATTTAATTGCAAGTTTCTCAGACTTGAAAAAATTAACAAAATAAAAAATTAAGGAAAGAAAGGAATGCAGAAAAGAAAGGAGATAAGGAACAAAGAAACATCACTGGTAGAAAGTATCTATGGAGTAGTAAAATCAGGTATGGAGAACAAACTAAAGCAATGTTTTCAAAACACTTGAAATAGCCAAAAATTCACACTGAAAAATAATGTGGTATAGTAACCAAATTTAATTCCCCAAAGCTGTGTTAATTCAAGCAAACTAAGCCTCTGGGCCAATGGAAGCCAACTAATTTGATAATGGCCCTGGAAAATGGTGGGCTTGGTGCAACGTCATAGAGCGCAGTTGCCTAGTATCCAGGAGGCCCTGGAGAAAGGGGGGGAGGGGGGAAAGGGGAGGGGAGGGAGGGCAGTGAGGGAGGGAAGAAGGAAATGTATCCAGACTCTTTTAGCCTAAGATTTCCAAAACTTTACTCATGGATTTCTCCCCTCCCGTGGAATATCTCCAAACACTTTTCTGAACTAGCTTTCTAGATCTTTGGAGACTGCTAATCTAAGCAAATTTGAGTGTACCTGAAAACCTGAAACTGCCTTCAAATATCACAATTTTCACAGTTTACCATCTTCATATGTTGTAGCTCCAGGGGACTCAATGACATAAAATGCATGCTTGTTTAGATGGTACCTTCTCTATTAATCAAAATCCTGATCACCCATGGGGCCCAGCAAAAATGACTCACCTAATCCCTTGGGGTAGAATTAATAATTTCATTCTCTAGTATACCACAATATTTATGATTTTATCTCCATTAGAGACTTTTTTGACTCCTGAAATTCTCTTTTTAGGATTATATCAAAATATATGCACTAAATAATATAGTTTTTATATCATACATCTAATTTGCCTGCAAAAGTAAGCCTCAACTCCTTCTGAATCTTTAAATCTTCCATAAAGGCTACAGAATGCTTTACAACAAGTAGACACTCAAACATATTTTCATGAATTAAATGATGCCCTAGAATTAAGATATTATTTGAAGCTACATCAGGACAAAGAAAATTGTTATTTATTTCCTATGTTTCCATCATCCATCTAGACCCATAATTACTGGATTAGACATTTTAACATAAGAAGATAAAACATCTTATTCTTTGACATTAAAATATAATAGAAAAGGATTCATTTGTAGTTTAATGATTTCTGAGGAGTAGATCATATACATTGTACTACCACATAACTTGGGCATTTTGATATAGCCAAAGTGAAGACTGTAGTGCAGCTAATAAATGCATTCAAACAAAAGTAAAAAGTCAGTTTCCATCATTCAAATCCAAAATACATTAACAGCGGGTTTTATTGGCCTGTATCACCAGGGGAATTTTCTCTCCACTTAGTTTATTTGCATTAGCACAACTTTAGGGAAATTAATCTACAGATAATGCTTTATTTTAAATTAGACCGGGAAGAAAATTCTACCATTTTCACTTATTACCTTTATTGTCTTAAGTTTCATTTCAGAGAAAAAATATTTCCCAATAAACTAGAATTCAAACTTTGATAAGATGGAATCCAACCAAGGAGCTTGTTAAATGCTATAGCCTTCCAGCACACTCATAAATACCAAGAAATAGAAAGCTTTCTAACATCTTGAAGAACAATAGCCTTTAAGGCTTATCACTATTGGTCATATCCTAGTCCTCAATAAGTTCTCCAGTCAACAGGGATTCCCTAATTTCCATACAATTTTTCATACAGTTCCTAAAACTGTGGCTCTTTCCTGCTTTTGTCTAAGCATTTGCCAGATATAGTACAATTAAGCTATATTTTACTGCCTTCTAGGTGCCCATTCTGTGATTTATACTTAAGCAATAATAGACACTTCAAAATTCTTTATGTGTTAAATTTTATTTCTACTTCCTTAAATCCATGTACTAAATTCATTAGCAAAGAATTTATTAACAGTGAAGGGCAGTGTATGTCTATATTGCTATTCTTGGCATATGTTTGCCACACACTTTAGAAAAAAAGTTTGAACAATACACTTATTGCTAAAAGTTGTGAAAATTTGTTAGGATATATTAGAATTAGTAAGTTCTTTGTATAAATAAGTTATTTAAATTTCACAATAATTTCATCTAGCAGGTGCTATTATCTCCATGTTACAGGTGAGGAAATTTAAGTATGTATGATCATATAGTATATATGGCCCTATATATAGCTAAGCATCTTTTCAATCATGTCTTTCAGAATATTTTCACTTCCCAGATGGTTTCTTCACTCATAGGTGTACACCTAGTCCTCTCTTTCCTTGTAGTCCCCATCTTCCATTTCTTTAGGTCATCAGACTCCTTAAGACAGTGATTCAGGTCTCCAAGAACAGGTGTTGCACTCTCATCAGGCCCAAGCCTGGAAAACAGTAGAACACCTGCAATATTCTGTTTGTCAAAGTCACAGAGCTCACCCAGATCCAATGCAGCATTCCTAAATGTCTGCTTCTTGTTAGGGTAAGTGTCAAGAAATTCATGGCTGTATTTAATCTACCACATCACAATTAATACATTTTAAGGACCCATTCAAATATGTCTGTAGACACATAGCACATACATATATGTATGTATTGTGACTTTTACACAAATGCAATTAGGCACCAACTACTGTTTTTTATGGATTATTTTCTTTAGTCTATTTTTATTATAGCTCCCTCTTCCCTCCACTCTACTATTCTCTTCTATGACACACACCTCCTTTTCCCCAGCGAGACAGCCAATATTAATGAACTGGAGTCCATTCTTTTTTTTTTTTTCAAACTCAGGACCTTGCACTTGTGCAGCAGGTGTTGGAACCACTGATCTAAATCCCTGGTCCCTGGAGTCCATTCTTTTCAGCGGTCATATAATCAAAATTTACACACACACACACATCTTTATTAAGTCATGTAACAGTTGATAAGACTGTCTCCTTGACCAAACTTTAGTCAGGCTCCTCTACTCCCTCTTCTCAAGTAGAATTGAGACTTAGACTTCAATGTCTGCCTTTGTTGTGTGTAGATCACCCAGTTTAGCAAGAATCCTATTAATTTAGTTTAGAGACAATCCTCATATTTCATATTCATTTCTCCTCAACCCCCAATCAAATTCCCCTCTCCCCTTCTATCACTCTGTCCTTCCTTCAGCAAGCATCCTGTCAAGTTACCTTACCCAGATTCCCCCTTTACTCATAAGATTCCCTCTGAGGAATTTTCTATTCACTGGCCTCCACTCTGCTCCTTGGCTATAAAACTCCACTTGTCACTGTTATTTGTAGGCCTGAGCTCCGTCCTAGTCTGAGGTCTTGTAGGGAACAGGGAAAGGGGATGTTACCAGAACCTCTGCAGTAAGTTCTAGTCTCCTGCTAGCCATGGCAGCACACGGAGAATTACAGGAAAGGTAGAAAAATGAGACTAAGAAGAAGCTGAGCTTTGGGTCTGATCAGTGCTGCTCTGAGCAGCAAAGACGAAAGCCCCCAGTTTACCGCACCTTTTATTCAGTACTTAGTACATCGGGAGAAACAAATGTAACAAATGACTTGCAGAGAGTTCAGTACATCCTGCATAAATAAGGTGTAACAATCCAATGAACGAGGAACTGAGTAGATGTTTATTCCTCCCAGGATGTTTTCGGCTCCCAGGATGTTTCCTGTCCTGGAGAATCACAGCATCACCGGATCATTGAGGTCTCAGTTGTGACCGGAGGCCAAAATGAAATTATGTCTTGGAATTCCATAGCTGGGCTGTAGGCAGGAGAACTAAGCTGACCAAATGATTTTTCCCTAAAATTATGTAGCATTGCTCCCAACAAGGTCTCTTTTTACTTGTTGTTCTCTTACTGTGAGAAAAATTTATTTTTATCACTTTAACCACGGTCCCAGCTCCATTTTTCCTTAACACAGTACATTGAAAATCCCTCTAAGGTGCATAGAAAGGAGCTAAGTTTCTTTTTATTGGATCATATTAAGATATCAAAATGCTATTAAGACATCAAAATGTATTCAACCATTCCCTCTAAAGATGGGAAGTTATATACAAGAAAGTTATGATAAAGAAAGTACTGAGAGTGAAAAGATGGTAAATTAAACATACGCAGTTACTCCTGTTCTTTCCACATGGCCCACTAAAATGACTTTAGAGGAAAGTTTTATAAGTTACAAATCCACAATGACAGGAAAAACAAAGCCATGAACAAAAGCAACAAAACTTTGGAAGCTAGAAAGCAGTGGATATTTTGTAAGTTATTTGTCAGACCTGAGAAAATGAAATCTGTTGCACCTTGAGCCCATAATTTTAAGTGAAATCAATCAGACACACAAGGTTAAATATCACATGGTTTGAATATCACATGATTTCTCTTATATTAAAAGCCCAAAGAATAAATAAATTAAAGAAAATTTAAAATTGGGAAAAATTAAAATGGGAAACAAGGAGCTAGATCTTTGGCAAATTAGAAAAGGATCAGGAGATGGGGTGAGCAGAAAGGAAAAGGAGGGGAAAGGGATGTAAAAATAATTAAGATTTGTTATGTGCATGTGTCAACTTCCCATAGTGAATGTAATTATTGTGTGCTGCAAACATGTACTAATAAAAATTTAAAATTTTTTTAAAACTGCTATCTGTGATAATTTGAAGGACAAGCCACTTATTACTGTATCTATAGCTCCAAGGCAGTAATTAGAAAGTGTTAGAAAGATCCTTCATGTTGGCTACTATTGCCTGACCTCAACAAGGTATAAGAGAAGCTCTAACAAGAATTTTCTATGAGTCATCAAACTCCAAACCAGTGGGAGGAAAGAAATAATATAGATAAGAGCTAAAATTAATGAAATGGAGACTATAAAAATAATACAAGACTTCCAGGAAGATGATGGAGTGGTGAGCAGCAACAAGTCATCCTCTCTGAGATGAGGAATCCAGATACTGAAAGATAGCAACTTGGGAAAGAGAGGAAGGTGGGAGGTAGATCCCCACGATCCAAGAGCTATCTGATGGAAAGATCACAGTCTACAGATAAAGACAGTAGACAGACTGAAGATTGGAAAGAAGAAGCAAACTACACCACACACAAACACACACACACACACACACACACACACACACTCCAAGATTGCAGCGTGAGAGAGAAGTATTAAACCTACAAAGACACAACAGTGAGAATAGGGCAGCACTCCTGTGGAGCAGAACGGTGGGTGGTGTACACTGCATCAACTGATGAGTGACTCTGGTCCTGGTGACAGCTGTGTTCCCTGGAGAGACACCTTTTTAGGGGGAGGCCAGCTGAACCCAGGACTCAAAGCAGCCATGGGTTGACTTCATCTCAGAGCTCCCAGTGCTGGGGTCCCAAGTGGCTGGGTAGGGGATGGCCACAGGGATGTCATGGTCATGGTGCCATGAATGGCTTGCAAGGGATACTTACATTGTTACTGGCTAAGGACTTGGGCCTCACCCCTACAGTAGGAGACCAGGATCAGCCTGAACTTCTGTGGTGTTGAGAGTGCCAGAGGCAGCATCTCACCCCAACCCTACTGCAGAATTACTGGAGTTACCCAGCACAGATCTGGGCTCTGACTTGAATGCTACCACAAAACTAGACACCAGAAGACAACCAAAGGCTTGAAGTCACAGAAATTTTTCTTTTTTTTTTAACTTGATTATCTCTTTTTATTTTTCCATGAATGTGAATATTGTTTTTAGCTTTTTGTTTTGCTTTGTTCTTGTTTTTGTTTTTCCTTCTTTCTCTCCTGTCTTCTTTGCCAGCTTCCAGAAGCTTGGGTAATCTTCCTTTGCCCTTCAGCTTAGCTTCAAATCTCTTTCTCTTCTTCTATTTCTCTATTCTTTCCTCTTATCTCTTTGAAATTCTCTCCCCCGGGAATAAAATCACTATATTAAGTGGATTTTGACAGTATATATTTTTCTGATTAATTTTAGATTCTGTTATATAACTATAAAGCTTTACCTATGGTTAAAGATGGGAAATTAACAGTTATTACAGTTTGTTATTTTCTGGACTGTACTTGATGCTATTGTTATTACTGGTTGTACTACTTTAGCCCAGATGACATAGTTCTGATCAGTAGTTCTTCCTTGTATACCAATACAGAGACTGTCAGGGGGTTAAAAACAATACTACAGTCCTGTACCAAACAACTGGGTGCTAGGCCAAATATACACCAACCCTTAATCCCTAACAAGTCAAAGAGGCAGGATCTTGGGACAGACTCAAAAGCCAAAAGGCAATTACACATAGAAGAAGAAGTCATTTCCTGAAAAGAAGTAATTTTCTAAACAACACTAGTAAAGCTATCTACCATAAGAATTTATAGGCATCAACACAGAAAACAAATTTTAAAAATAGAAAATAAAAAAACACTAAAGCAAGATGTAACCCCAGACTTCCAACTATCCCAAGGTAAATCCAGGGGAGATTGAAGTGAATGTAATCAAGAACCACCCAGCTGAACTTTCTGAAATGGTAGCAACAGAAATAACAAAGCAGATGAATGAGTCTTGAGGAAAAAAAATTAGAAATAATTACACAGATAACTAAAGAGGTAATGACCATAATGAAGAACTTGGTTCATTAAACTAGAGCAGATACATATAAAAAAATAGAGGAGCTTAGGAAAGTAATGGAAGTCATGAATGCCCAATATAGGAAAGAACTGGATTCCATAAATCAAATTCAAACAGATATACAAGAGATTAAAATTACAACTGAAAGTAGGTGCAATAGAATCACCAATGTGAGGGGGGCAAAAAATCAGATTTAAAGACAGATTTTTGATTAGTGGTTGTCAAATGAAAGACCTTAAACATAGAAAGGGACCATGAAAAATCAATCCAATAGCTGCTCAATGATGCAAAGAAGAATATTGTAAGATTAACCAGAATCAATGAAAAATCAGAAGATAGCACAAAGGGCATAAAAAACCTGTTCACAGAATTAATAGCAGAAAATTCCCAAGCATGGAAAAAGAATTTGACTTACAGATAAATGAGACATATAGAACATTAATTAGCCATGATCAGAAAAAATAACTACATGAAGACATATAATAGTCATGATCCCAGAAAGTCAACACAAGAAGAGAATATTAAAAGCTGTACGAGAAAGGAAACAAATCACTTACAAAAGAAAATGCAATCACAGCAGACTTCTTAACACAAACCCTCAAGTCAAGGAAAGCTTGGAGTGAAGTATTTCATGCCCTAAAAGAAAACAACTTCCAACCTAGACTGATGTACCCTTCAAAATTATCTTTCAAAATTGGTAGAGAAATAAGATAATTCCATGGTGAAGAACACCTGAAGAAATTCATGACCACTAAACAAGCACTCCAAAAATTTCTAAAGGATATTCTAGAAAATGACAATGAAGACAACAATTCCATGAATCCCAATAGAATGAATCCACCAAGGCAAGCAATTAAACAGAAGGAAAAGAAAGAAAACTAACAGCAGAAAATTAATATGACAAGGATAAGTCAATACATATCAGTTATATCCATCAATGTAAATGGTCTCAATTCACCAAACAAAAGAAACAAACTGGCAGAATAGATCAAAAAACAAGATCCAACAATGTGATGCACACAAGAAACACATTTAAATCAAAAGAAATTCAAAGACTGAAAGTTAATGGTTGGAGAAAAATACTTCATGTGACAAGAACCCAGAAAAAAAGAAAGAATAACTATTCCTTTTGCACACAAAATGGATGTCAAGTTAAGTCAAAGACAAGAAGGTCACTACATATTTGTTAAGAAAAAAATCCAAGAGGAAGAGATAACAATCATAAATATATGTATAAAACAAATATCAGCACATCCAACTATATAAGACAAATATTAACACACATGAAAAATCAGATAAGCATCAATACAATTGTAATGGGTGACCTCAATACTCCCACTGTTACAAATAGACAGATCAACTAGACAAAAAATCTAAAAAAGAAATATTAAAACTGAATCAAACCTTTAAACAAATGGACTTAGCAGATATCTGCAGAGTGGTCCACCCTACAACAGAATACTTCTCAACAGCACATGGGACTTTGTCCAAAGTAGGCTTATACAAGTTCATATAACATGCTTAAATAAATGCAAAAGAATTGAAATTATACCATGCATATTATCAGATAATAATGCAATGAAATTGAAAATCAATGAGAAAGGAAACCACAAAAACTACATAAACATATAGAAATTAAGTAACACACTCGTGAACAACCAATGGGTTGCAGATAAATTTAAAGAAGAAAGTAGACAGTTTCTTCAATTAAATGATAATACTAATGTGACATACCAAAAGTTATGGGATACAATGAAGGCAGTCCTACAAGAGAAATTTATAGCTGTGAATTTCAACATCAGAAAAATGAGCAACATCAAATAAATTACCTAATGTTGAGCCTCAAACTTCTAGAAAAAGAAGAGCAAGTCAAGTCCAAAGCCATCATGAGGGAAGAAATTATAAAGATCAGAGCAGAAATTAATGCAGCTGGGAATAAGAAAGCAATACAAAGGCCAATAAATTGAAGATTAAATAAAATTGACAAAACCTTAGCCAACATGATAAAAAAAGATAAAAGAAAGGACTCAAATCCATGCAATGAGAAATGAAAAGGGTTAAATCACAATAGACCCTGCAAAAATCCATAAGATCACCAATGCCTATTTTGAGAACCTGTACTCTAATAAGATGGAAAACTCAGAAGAAATGGACAGATTCCTAGATACATATGAAATCCCAAAGCGGAATCAAGAAAATACAAATATTCTAAATAAACCAATATTTGTCAATGAAACTGAAGAAGAAATTTGAAACTACCAACAAAGAAAAGCTGCCCTTGTTGCCTTTGCTACTGTGTGGGCACCATGTTGTTTCTGCTCTGCCATTCCAGTTTGTCATCCCTGCCTTGGAGTCAGAAGATTATGGACAGAAACTTCTAGAAACTACCCCTATGGGAGATAAGAGCACAGAGGGACTGCACTTCCAAGATCCCAGCAAGTGCCAGCCCAAACCCGAAGGCAGGAACAGAGACACTTTGCACACCATATACTACCACCACCATCAGCAGCCCAGGCCTTGTGAATCCATGCAGGAGGTAAGAGTTTTAACTCCAGCCAAGATCATTTGCATAGCATGTACAAGGCCCAAGATTAATCCCCAATACCACAAAAAATAACAATTAAAAATATTACAAGTGCATTAAAGATTTAAACATTATAACAGAAACAATAAACTTGCTGGAAGATAAGTTAGGTAGAACTCTTGAAGACAGTGGCAAAGGAAAAGACTTTATAAAGAAAAGCCCAGGTCCTGATGGATTCACTGCTGAATTCTCCAAGAAATTTACAGATCTAATGCCACTACACCTAAAACTCTTTAGTGAAATTGAATGGGAAGCAATACTTCCAAGCTCATTTCTGGAAGCAAGCATTACCATGATAGCAAAACCAGAAAAAGATCCAACCAAAAACAAACAAACAAAAAAAAAAAAACCCAGAACTATAGGCCAATCTCCTAAATGAACATAGCTGCAAAAATCCTCAATAAAATATGGAAAACAGAGTGCACCAAGTTATCAAGCAGATTATACACCACAACAAGATAGGCTGCATCCCAGGGATACAGAGATGGTTCAATATAGGCAAATCAATAAACTTAATACACCACATAAACAGAACAACTAAAAATAAATATCACACAATCATCTCAGTAGATGCGGAAAAAGCACTTGACAGGTGAGCCTTCTGGGCCACCGCATCACCACCCCCAGGCTACCCTGAGTGCCGAGAGGGGCTGATCCTTCCAGGATGTCATGCCAATGCCCCCAGGGCCCAGGAGGTGAGCCACACAGGCACCAGCAGCGCGCGCGCGCGCACACACACACACACACACACACACACACACCTTGAAATTAAAAGACACATAAATAAATCTCAAAACGAGACTTCCAGATCACCTAAAGCAACTCCAAAGGGAAACGAGATGGAAAAATCTGAGAGTCAACCACCTGGACTACCTGAACTGTCAACAAAAGAGGATCTGGAAAAAAAGAAATCACAAATAATTTCTCAGATAACAGCAGAGACTGTGCCCATAGTGCAAGATATGATTAATAAATCTAGAGAAGACACAGATTAAAAAAAATAGAGGAGCTGAGGAACATGATGGAATCTCAACATAGGGAACAAATGGAATCCATAAAATAGATGCAAACAGATTTCCAGGAGATTAAAAACTCCATTGAAAGTTTATGCAGAACAATTAACCAATGTGAGAACAGAAGATATAGAATATAGGATTATAATTAGTGGCCAGGAAAAGAAAATATTCTTTAAAATAGTGAAAGACCATCAGAAATCAATCCAGCAGCTGCTAGATGATGCAAAGAAGAATAACATAGGACTGATTGGAGTCAATGAAGAAAGAGAAAGTCCAGATGACATAAAAAAAAAAACTCTTCACAGAAGTAATGGCAGAAAGCTTCTGAAGTAGGTGAAAAGAACTTGATATACAGATAAGTGAGGGATATAGGAATACAACTAGACTTGATCAAAAACAACTACACATAGGCATAATACTAAAGATTACAGAAACCCAACAGAAGAACAAAATTCTACAAACAGTTAGAGAAATGAAACAAATCAAGTACAAAGGAAAGCCCACCAGAATCACAGCAGATTTCTCAACAAAATCCCTCAAGGCAAAAAGAGCTTGAAGTGATGTTGTTTCAAGCCCGAAGAAAACAAGCTCCAACCCAGATTAATGTGCCCTGCAAAACTGCCTTTCAAAATTGATGGAGATATAGGATTCTTTCATGACAAAGAGCACCTTAGGAACTTCATGAATACCAAACCAGCACTCCAAAAAATTTTAGACAATATCCTAGGAAAAGACAATGAGGGTCACAACACCAGAAAGCCCAGCAGAATGAATCCATTGGTCACAAAAAGAAATTAAATGCAAAGGGGGAGAATCCAACTAAAAGAAAAAGTCGTGACAATGATAAGTTAATATGTATCACTTATAACCATCAATGTTAATGGTCTTAATTCACCAATCAAAGAAAATAGACTGGCAGAATGGGTCAAGAAGCAAAATCCAACAATATGCTGCATACATGAAACACACTTAATTCAAAAAGAAACTCATAGACTGAAAGCTTAAAGGGTGGAAAACAATACTACATGGGACAGGAACACGAAAAACAAAAAGCAGGAGTAGCTATCCTCTGTGCAGATCAAGTGGATTTCAAACCAACACTGATTAAGAGAGACAAAGAAGGATACTACATCCTTGTAAAGAGAACAATCCAAGAGGAAGAGATTATATATATATATATATATCAAACACTAGTGCACCCAATGATATAAACCAAATACTAATGGACTTGAAAAATCAAAGAAGCACTAATACAATAGTATCAGGGGACCACAGTACCCTGCTGTCACAAATACATAGATCAACTAGATAAGAAGTGAGCAACAAAATAAAGAACTCAATCAAACTCTTGAACAAATAAACTTAACAGATGTTTACAGAGTGTTTCACCCCACAAAATCAGAATATACATTCTTTTCTGCTGCTCATAGGTCATTCTCCAAAACAGACAACATACTCACTCATAGAACATGTTTAAGTAAGTGCAAAGGAATTGAAGTTATCACCTGTATATTATCAGACCATAGTGCCCTGAAAGTGGAGATCAAGAGCAAAAGACAGCAAGAATTTCATAAACACATGGAAATTGAACAACACATTTCTGAATAACCAATGGGTCATGGAGGAAATTAAAGAAGAAATCACACACTTCTGAAAATTAAGTGACAAGGACAATATAACATATCAGAATCTATGGGACAAGGTGAAAGCAGTCTTATGATGGAAATTTATAGCAGTGAATATGCATATTAGGAAAACAGAATGAGCCCAAATAAACAACCTGATGTTGAACCTCAAGCTTCTAGAAAAAGAAGAACAGAAAGAACCGAATGCTCATACAAGGGAGAAAATTATAAAAATCAGAGCAGAAATCAATGCAATGGAGACTAAGAGAACGATACAAAAAGTCAATGAAGCCAAGAGTTGGTTCTTTGAAAGAATAAACAAAGTGGACAAAGCTTTAGGCCACCTTATCAGAAAAAGAAAAGATAAGGCCCAAATCCATGCAATTAGGAATGAAAAGGATGAAATTACAACAGACCCAGCAGAAATCCAGAGGATCATCAATACCTACTTCGAGAACCTATATGCCAAAAAGATGGAAAACACAGAATGGGCAGATTCCTAGATATGTATGAATTACCAAAGTTGAAGGAAGAAGGTCTAAAAATTGTAAACAACCCAATATCAATCAAAGAAATTGAAAATGTAATTAACATCTTACCAACTAAAAAAAGCCCAGGTTCTGATGGCTTCATTGCCAAATTCTACAAGACATTTAGAGAGGAACTACTACTGCCACTACTGTTTAAACTCTTCAATGAAATTCAAAGGGAAGCAATACTCCCAAATTCATTCCTGGAAGAAAGCATCACCTTGATCACCAAAGCAGAGAAAGACCCAACCAAATAAGAGAACTACAGGCCAATCTCACTAATGAACATAGATACAAAACTCCTTAATAAGATACTGGCAAATAGAATGCAGAAGATCATACACCCTGACCAAGTAGGATTCATCCCAGGGATGCATGGAGCATTCAATACACACAACTCATTAATGTAATACACTACATCAATAGAGCCAAGGACAAAAACCATATGATCATTTCAATAGATGCAGAAAAAGCATTCAACAAATCCAATATACATTTATGATAAAAATCCTACAAAAAATTGGAATAGACTGTCTCTACCACATTCTGATAAAAGCCATCTATGAAAAACCAACAGCTGGGCTGGGGATTTAGCTCAGTGGTTTTGCCGCCTGCTGCACAAGTGCAAGGACCTGAGTTCAAGCCCCAGTACCAAAAACAAACAAACAAACAAAAAACAACAGCTGATATCATACTAAATGGTCAAAGACTGAAATCTTTCACACTAAAATCAGAAACAAGACAAGGATGTTCACTATCACCACTCTTTTCCAAATAGTTTTGGAAACATTAGGCACAGCAATTAGACAAGAGAAAGAAATAAAAGGAATAAAGATAGGAAATGAAGAAGTCAAATTGTCATTATTTGCAGATGACATGATACTCTATTGAAGACCCCAAGAACTCCACCAAAAGTCTTCTAGACTGAATAACCAAATTCAGTCAAGTAGCTGGATACAAGTTCTACACACAAAAATCAATAGCTTTCCTCTGCACAAACAACAGACTCACTGAGAGAGAAACAGGACAAACAATGCCTTTCTCAATAGAATCCAAATACCTGGGAATTAACCTAGCAAAAGAAAGCAAAGACCTGTTCTCTAAAAACTATAGCACTCTGAAAACAGAGATTGAAGATGATATCAGAAAATGGAAAGTCATCCCTTGCTCCTGGGTAGGAAGACTCAACATAGTGAAAATGGCCATACTTCCAAAACTGCTTTATAGATTCAATGCCATCCCAATTGAAATTCCAGCAGCATACTTCATGGACCTTGAGAAATCAATCCAAAAATTCATTTGGAATAAAAAGAGACCTAGAATAGCAAAAGCAATTCTAGGCAACAGAGACATGGCAGGGGGGTATCACAGTCCCCAACTTGAAACTATACTACAAAGCTACTGTGATAAAAATAGCATGGTACTGACAAAGAAACAGACCTGAAGACCAGTAGAATAGATTAGAAGATGCAGAAAAAACTCCACACATACTCAGCCACCTCATATTTGACAAAGGAGCCAAATACCCTCACTGGAGGAAAGATAGCCTCTTTAATAAATGGTGCTGGAAAAACTGGGTTTCAACTTGCCAAAGATTAAAACTAAACCTCTATTTCTCACCATACACTAAAATAAAATCCAAATGGATTAAAGATCTAAATATTAAAACAGAAACACAAAACCGTTTGAAAGAGAGGTTAAGTAGAACTCTTGAAGACATTGGCCTAGGACAAGATTTCATGCACAAAACCTCAGTCCTAAGTAAACAACAAAGTGAACAAACAATCAACAACGTGGCATAACTTCTTATTCAAAAGCTTCTGCACAGCAAGAGAAACCACCAACAGTGTGAAGAGACAACCCATAATGTGGGAAAATTTTTCACCTGCTGTTCCTCAGACAAACTCTACTATCTAGAATCTATAAAGAACTTAAAAAAAATCAGACCTCTCAAAAATTTAAAGACCCAATAAAAAAAATGGGCATTTAAAATGAACAGACATTTCTCAGACAATGAAGTAGAAATAGCAAATAAACCTATAAAAAAAGTTCAACATCACTGGTCATCACTGGTTTGAGAGATACAAATGAAAATAATGCTGAGATTCCACCTCACCCCAGAAAGAATGGCTGCTATCACGAAATCAACCAATAACAAAATGCTGGCAGGGATGTGGGGAAAGAGAAACCCTGCTCCAGTGCTCGTGGGAGTGTAGACTGGTGCAACCACTGTGGAAATCAGTATGGAGATACCTCAGAGATCTAGCACTGGAAGTCCCATTTGACCCAGCTATTCCCCTGCTGGGTATCTTCCCCAAAGAATTAAAAGAATCCCACCACAATGATATATGTGCACTCATGTTCATAGCGCTACAGTTTGTAATAGCTAAAACTTGGAAGTAGCACAATTGCTGATCAACTGGAGACTGGATAAAGAAAAATTTTTTTAATAAAATGGAGTACTACTCAGCCATAAAAAATTAGAAATTAGAGACATTTATAGCTAAATGAATGCACATTGAGGCGATACTCTTATGTGAAATAAATGGGACACACATGTGTAAATACCAAATAGCTTCTCTAGTGTGAGAAACTGAAAGTGTAAACAAGGACTAAAAGATATAATAGATCATGTGAAATAGGAAGAAAAGGTGCAAAGGGCAAGGGGAAGTGGAGGGGTAGGGGAAAGGAAAGAAGGGAATGGAATTAATATGAGAAAATGAAGAAATGGAAACAAAGTCTTTGTAAATAGGGAGGGATGGAGGACTTGAAGGGAGAGCAGGGGAATGGGGTAAAAAGAAGAACCAAGAGAGATTACATAAAGCTACAAATTTCCAATGATGAATGTCATTATATTGTATACCTAAAATGTGTCAATAAAATTAATTTAAAAATAGAAGCCAAATGATCATACCAGTAAAACACACTTCTAGACCATCAATGTTGCAAATTGGGTAAGTTTCCAGGTTTGTCAATACTTTTGACTCTTCTGCCTTGCAGCCACACAAATACTAGTGTGCATCTCCCTATCTATCCATGGGGTAGTCAAGGCCACAAATTGGTTCCACAAGACCAATGAGTGCCATTGGGAGCTTTCCATCTAATTCCAGTTCAATTAAATCAGTTTGTTGTAAACAGGTCTTTGATCTGTAGTTATTGTGTGTATACAGTGCTCAGAAGATGCCCATCCCAAGTAGTCAGTAGACTAAGACCAATGAAAATAGAAGTGATTTCTTTATTTCCATCATAAGGGGGCCTTTCTACTAAATCTATAGTGGAAGTTAACCATATATAATCATCGCATATCTGAAAGTAACCATCTTGATACCTATAGTTGTTGGCCCTCATGATAGGACCCTTACTCTTACTTAATAGGGGTTTTACTAGAATCTGTAGAGAGGCATTAGTGGCATTGTTAGAAAAAATTTGATTATGTCCACAATCATTAAGGGTGTAGTTTATACGCCACTCAGTTACCTTGTAACAGTGGGCTAAACTATGAACCATTGAACTCTTTTGTGTCTCACCAATATAGTCTTGTAGCTTATTCCAATATTTCTTTGAAGTGAGGATACCCACAAAGGAAGTCCAGATGTGCATGATAGGGGAAGCAGACCACGTATCTAGCAAGGTGTTGGTTGTGATGACTATATTCCTGTGCCCACTTTAGAAAGAAAATACACTCTCCTTTAAATGGTGAAGTCATTAGTAAAATAGGTAAGAATGACATCTTAGATTACTTATCTGAAGGCTTTGTTTTTATTTTGAACAAGAATTTCAAGTCTTCCCTGGGTTCACATGAGTATTTGTATGTTGGCTCACACTCAGCAACACTCTGGTTCCCAGGGCTTGAGACAGGTATGGTATATCCAGAAGTCCAGGCCTGCTACCTTGACAGCTGATGGAGGTAGCAGAATCACAGTGTATGGCCCTACCCAAATTGGTCCTAGGGAAGGAGATGATGACCAAAGAGACTTTACCAATACTAAATTTCTAGGGTGAAATATGGGATTTCCCTTCTCTTTATGCTGAGCTACTGTTAGCTGTTGAAGAGTCTGTTGGAATTTAGCCAGTGAGGTGACATCTTTTAGTAAGGCATCTGATTCTCTATTGAAGAGAAAATCATTAATGAGAAAGGGGCATCCATAAAGCATTTCAAATGGACTGAGGCCTAGAATTTGCAGTGTATTTCTTATTTTGTTAAGAGCTAAAGGTAGTAAGTGAGGCCACTGTAAGTGGGTTTCCTGAGCCATCTCATGAAGATGTCTCTTTACAGTCACATTTTCTCTACATTTCCCAATGATTGAGACCTCATGCACAGTGAAGGTGACAGAGAATGCCCAGTGCCTGAGAGATACCCTGTGTGACTGTTGCTTTAAAATAAGGTCCATTATCACTCTGTAAGCTCTTAGGAGGTCTAAATCTGGGAATGATTTCTGAGATGAAACTCTTTACCACATCTTGTGCTTTTTCTGTTCTTCAAAGAAAGGCCTTGATTCAGTTTGTGAAAGTGTATACCCAAATTAATATGTATTGGAGTCTCTTACTCTTTGGCATATAGGTAAAATCAAGTTGTCAATCTTCTCCAAGCCCTGAAAGAAAATAACTTCCAAGCTAGACTGTTGCATCCTGCAAAATTATCTTTCAAAATCGATGAGGAAAATAGATACTTCCATGACAAAGAACACCTGAGAAATTTCATGATCACCAAACCAGCACTCCAAAAAATTCTAAATAATATCCTAGAAAAAGACAATGAAGGTCAAAAATTCCATGAGGCCCAAGAGGGAAGCCACCAGGCAAGGCAAGAAACTAAAAGGAAACGGGAAAATAAAAAATAGAACAGCCAACAACAGTAAAACATCATGACAAGGATGAGTCAATATCTGTCAATTATAACCATCAGTGTTAATGGCCTCAGTTCACTAATCAAAAGAAATAGACTGGCAGAATGGATGAAGAAGCAAAATCCAACAATATGCTGTATACAAGAAACACACCTAACTCAAAAAGAAATTCATACACTGAAAGTAAAAGGATGGAAAACAGTTCTCCATGCAACAGAAACTCAGAAAAAAACAGGGGTAGCAATCTTCTTTGCAGACAAAGTAGATTTCAAACCAAAACTAATTAAGAGAAACAAAGATAGTCACTACATCCTTGTGAAGGGAACAATGCAAGAGGAAGTGATGACAATCATAAATATATATGTACCAAATACGAATGCCCCAACTATATAAAACAAATATTAGTGGACATGAAAAACCAAATAAGCACTAATAAAAGTGTAGTGGGGGACCTCAATACCCAACTATCACAAATAGATCATCTAGAAAAAAATTAACAATGAAATTCTAGAACTGAACCAAGCTATTGAACAAATGGACTTAATAGATGTTGATAGAGTGTTCCAACCCACAAAATCAGAATATACATTCTTTTCAGCTGCACATGGGTCATTTTCCAAAATGGACCACATGCTGCCTCATAGGACATATCTAAGTAAATGTAAAAGAACTGAAGTTACCCCCTGTATATTATCAGACCAGAGTGCAATAAAATTGAAGATCAATAACATAAGAAACCCCAAAACCACCACAAACACATGGGAATTAAACAACACTCTCCTGAACAACCAGTGAGTCACAGAGGAAATTAAAGAAGAAATTAGACAGTTTCTACAAGTACATGATAATGCCAGTACAACATACAGGAATCTATGGGACACAATGAAAGCAGTTCTATGCAGGAAATTCATAGCACTGAATGTCCATATTAGGAAAACAGAGAAAACTCAAATAAATAACCTACTGCAGAACCTCAAGTTCCTAGAAAAAGAAGAGCATAACAAACTGAAAGTTCATACAAGAGAGGAAATTATAAAGATTAGAGCAGAAATCAATGCAATGGAGACTAAGACAATGATACAAAAAAAATCAATGAATCAAAGAGTTGGTTTGTCAAAAGAATAAATAAAATCAATAAACCTTTAGCCAACCTTATCAAAGAAAAGGAAAGAAAAGGCTCTAATCCATGCAATTAAGAATGAAAAAAGGTGAAGTCACAATAGACCCAGTAGAAATTCAGAGGATCATCAATACCTAATTCAAGAACCTGTACTGTAATAAAATAGAAAACACAGAAGAAATGGACAGATTCCTAGATACATACAAATTGCCAAAGTTAAATGAAGCAGATATAGAAATTCTAAACACCCCAATTACAATGAGTGAAATTGAAAACATAATAAAAAATTTACCAACAAAGAAAAGCCCAGATCCTGATTGCTTCACTGCTGAATATTACAAGACATTTAAAGAAGAACCATCACCATTACTCTTTAAACTCATCAATGAAACTGAAAGGGAACCAATGCTTCCAAATTAATTCCTGGAAGCAAGTGTTACTTTGATTCCAAAACCAGGGAAAGACCCAACCCAAAAAGAGAACTACAGGCCAATCTCCCTAAGGAACATAGATGCAAAAATCCTCAACAAGATACTGGCAAACAGAATACAGAGGGTCATCAAGAAAATCATACACCCTGACCAAGTCCGATTTGTCCCAGGGATGCAAGGATGGTTCAACATCCATAAATCAATAAATGTAATACACTATATTAACAGAGCCAAGGACAAAAACCATATGATCCGCCCAATAGATGCAGAAAAAGCATTCAACAAAATCCAACACCCACTCATGACAAAAATGCTACAGAAAATTGGAATAGAAGGTCTTTATCTCAACCTGATTAAGGCTACCTATGAACACACAAAAGCCAACATCATACTAAATGGTCAAAAACTGAAAACTTTCACTCTAAAATCAGGAACAAGACAAAGATGCCCAATATCAACACTCCTGTTCAATATAGTTCTGAAAACACTAGCAACAGCAATTAGAAAAGAGAAAGAAATAAAAGGAGTAAAGATAGGAAAGGAAGAAGTGAAACTGTCATTATTTGCTGACGATATGATACTTTACATAGAAGGCCCAAAAATCTGAGACAAAAGACTTCTAGACTTAATTGACAGATTCAGTAGAGTGGCTGGATACAAGCTCAACACTCAAAAAACAATAGCTTTCTTATACACACATAACAGACTCACTGAGAGAGAAATTAGGGAAACAATTCCTCTTAAAATAGCATCCAAAAAAATGAAATATCTAGGAATAATCTAACAAAGGAAGCAAAAGACCTCTACACTGAAAACTGCAGCACTCTAAAAAAAGAAATCAAAGACAATATAAGAAAATGGAAAGACATCACTTGCTCCTGGGTAGGAAAAACCAATATAGTGAAAATGGTCATAGTTCCAAAACTACTATATGGATTCAATGCAATGCCAATTGAAATTCTAATATACTTCACAGAACTAGAGAAAACAATCCAAAAATTCATTTGGAACCAGAAGACACCTAGAATAGCAAAAGTAATTCTAGGCAACAGAGACATGGCAGGGAGTATCACCACCCCCACCTTGAGACTATACTACAAAGCTACTGTGATAAAAACAGCATGGTACTGGCAAAGAAACAGACCCAAGGATCAGTGGAATAAATTAGAAGATGCAGAAACAACTCCAGACATACTCAGCCAGCTTATCTTTGACAAAGGAGCTAACCACCCTCATTGGAGGAAAGATAGCCTATTTAATAAATGGTGTTGGAAAAACTGGATTTCAACCTGCCAAAGATTAAAACAAGACCCATATCTATAACCATGCACAAAACTAAGATCAAAGTGGATGAAAGATCTAAATATTAAGACAGAAACACTAAACTTGCTGCAAGATAAGTTAGGTAGAACTCTTGAAGACATTGGCATAGGAAAAAACTTTATGAACAGATCCTCAGTAGCACAGGAGCTAGCACAAAGAATCAACAACTGCAACCTCATCTTATCAAAAAGCTTCTGCACTGCAAGAGAAACCACCAACAGAGCTAAGAGACTACCTACAATGTGGGAAAAAAATTTTAGCAGCTGTACCTCAGACAAAGGTATTGAGAATATATAAAGAATTGAAAGAAATCAGACCCCCCAAATTCAAAGACCCAATTCAAAAATGGGCATCTGAAATGAACAGACATTTCTCAGACAAAGAAGTAAAAGCAGCAAATAAACACATGAAAAAATGTTCAACATCTTTGGTCATTCAAGAGATGCAGATGAAAACAATCCTGAGATTCGACCTCACCCCAGAAAGAATGGCTGCTATCAAGAAATTAACCAATAACAAATGCTGGTGGGGGTGTGGGAAGAAAGGAACCCTTCTCCATTGTTGGTGGGAGTGCAGACTGGTGCAACCACTACGGAAATCATTATGGAGATACCTCAAAGAACTAGGATTAGAGGTCCTATTTGACCCAGCTATTCCCCTGTTGGGTACCTTCCCAAAAGAATTAAAAGAATCATACCATGGTGATATATGTTTATAGTAGTATAGTTCATAATAGTTAAAGCTTGGAAACAGCCCAATTCCCCATCAACTGGAAACTGGATAAAGAAAATGTGGTTTTTCTATAAAATGGAGTACTACTCTGCCATAAAGAATGAGAAACTAGAGACATTTATAGCTAAATGGATGCATATTGAGGTGATACTCTTAAGTGAAATAAATAGAACACACATGTGTAAATACCAAATAGTTTTTCTAGTGTGAGAAACTGAAACTGTAAATAAGGATTAAAATGAATAACTGATAATTTGAAATAAGAAGGGGCAAAGGGTAGGGGAAGTGGGAGGGGAAGGGGAAAGGAAAAATTATGAGAAAAGAAAAAATTGGAAACAAAGTCTATGTAAATAGGGAAGGGTGGAGGGGGTGAAGGGTGCACAAGTAATGGGGAAAAAATAAGAACCAAGATACATCATGTACTGGTACGAGCACCCAATGATAAATGTAAATGTATTGTATACCTAAAATGTACTAATAAAAGAATTTAAGCAAAAAAAATCACAATGTATGCATAAGATGGGACAAAACTATGGTCAACCAAAAAGATTACAAGTAGTGACTTATGTAATATTGATCCACTGGGGAGACAAATCATGTAGCAAATATACATTGAAAGAACAAGAACCTTTCCTGGAAGGGATAGGTCAGGAGGTCTTGGTTCCCCACTCAAGGTGACTGATGACTATTTAGAATACCAATCATTATTGTTCATCCCTGGAGAAGTATTATAGGTATAGTCATTTTATCTTTACCTTGAGGTCTGGCCTTCAATGAAGGCACCTCCAGGCACTGTTGTAATGTGTTCTTATCTTCTACACTGATCTCTTTGAGGGCTTATCTCTGTTTGATTGCCTATATTTCTAACTAAATTAGTTGTCTATAATACAAGGAGATGGTGATTTGTGATGAAATGAGGTCCCACATCTTCTCATAGCCATCCTTGACTAAATCATTTTGCTTTTCACCAAACATGGCCTCCCATGGTTTGTTGAGAGTAGCAAACAAACAGACCTGAGGCAAATGAAACTGAATGGCCATTTTAGCATAGCCAGCCAAGAGGTTAAGTCCTGGCTGCAAAGAGGCATGGGTGTCTCAGTTTCCTTTTGGGTGGGTGGGTATAAGACCAAGGGCCTTACCAAATGCTCCAAGGAGCTGACTGCAGCGAAGAACACCCGGGAAGGAACACACCGGACAAGTTGGAAAGTAAAACAGACCTTTATTAGTCTGGCCAGACGGCACTCCCAAAGCAAAGTAGCTTAGAGAGGCAACTGGCTCAGAGTCCGAGGCTGGTTTTATAGGGGGTTTCAGGGGAAGTTAGCAAGCAGAACTTACAGAAAAGAGAAAGAAATGTTGATGGTCAAAAATGTTTGCAGATTGTCTTATAGATAGCTGTGTCCGGAACATCAGTTTCGGACAAACAAGGAGATGGATAATTCACTTAGGAACTCTATGTTTGTTACAAATTTTATCTTGTGTCCCAGAACTAACAAGCATCTTTAACCATTAACTCACATTCAATCACAACTGGGGCTAGGGGAGTTTTATGATTACAAAGTTATGCAGTCCCACATGGGTAGGGGCATTAAGGTTGGGAATAGGCACTTGAGAAAAGGGACTGACTCCTTGCAGCTAGCTGTATCTATGATCTAAACTGTAGAAAAAAATCGTACAGCTGCCAAGGACACTTTCACACCATGAAATTTCTTCCTTCTTTCCTATTCATGGCATCAGCTCCATATAAATTCTTTTGATGATTAAAGGAAAAGGTTTTTGGTGAGTGCAGACAGGTTTCTTCTTGCTTCCCACTAGAAAGTTCATTCTAAGAATCTACTGTCTCCACCATTCCATTGGGCTGGTGGAATAGCCAATAGGTGGCTGATAGTGTAAAGAGGCACACAAGTGTGAAATGTCAGAATACTGGGAGAAAATATCAGAAAACTAGGAGAAAATACAGATCAACCAGTTTCTAAAGAATTTAGATCACTTTGGATCTCTCAAAAGCGACAATGGAAGCTAGAAAACAAGGAACTGATGCCCTCAAAATTCTATAAGAAAGTGATATTCAACACAGAATTCTATACATAAATTATGTATGTTTTCCCAGATTTTTCTAAAATCAAGCAAAAGACATCCTAACAAAATCAGTAAAAATAGAAATTGAGGGAAAATATTTGTAACATATTCATCAGAAAAATCTGTTAATCTCTCTGATATTAGAAGTCCTCAAAATTTGATAACAAAAAACAAATACAAAATAGAACCAAGAGGTAGCAATGAATAATTTACAGAAAAGCAAGTCTAAATGGCTGATTAAGCTATGCTTTAACTTTCAGGTATTCAGAGAAAAACAAGTTAAAATAGTGATGTTATTAGATTATGTATCCATCAGATTAGCAAATTCCTTGTTCAACAAAGCCTACTATTGGTAGGACTAACAAGAGAAGTATTGCTAGCAAAAATGTAAGATGTTAAAATTGTCTTCAAGATGCAATCTAGTATTAGCAATTAAATTTAAAAGTGATGGTCTCAGACCCAGCAATCCTTTACTTCAGTATCAATTGCATAGGGATAAAAACACCAATGAACATGAATATCAGTACAAAGATGTTTGCTGCAGAATTGTTTTAAGTGAAAATGACCATCTAGAGAGGTTTTATGGCATCACAGATGATTACAAGAGCTATCTCAATAGGTTAAGCCACAAAAACTGGATCGAGACACTGAAGACTAATCAAGAATGCCAGTATTTTCCTTCTACTTTATTCTTCATCACACCCTACCTCTTGATTTCATCCATCCCAGTACTTTCAAGCCTCTGAAACTCAAGTCAGCAAAAGTGCTGGCACTCACAGGAGGAGTCTACAGCTTTTCATCAGAAATAAATCAGCACTTCTGCTTTCTACACTCAGCACTGTTGTCTCTGGATCTATTGCTTCCCACTAGACTACACTTCCTTTACTAACATACTGCTTTGAGATTCCAGGAAATTGAGTGATAATTGTATGGCAAAAAGTTGCAATACCTAGTATAATCCCAGTCACATGTAACAAAATCTACCCAAGTGTCTGTCTTTCTCTGGAAAGGCACGCTAAATTCTCAACAGGTTAACACAATTTGGTAGGTGGAGTCTTTTTATTCTGCAATTTCCACATTTATTCAGTAGACATGTACTTTTGTAATCAGAAGGCACAATAAATGTTATTTTTTTAAAATAGTATTATTACAGTTTTCTTTTTTAATTTTATTGATAGGCATATATGGGAGTAAAGTGTAAATTATAATATTTTTTAAAGATATTTAATTCAATGGTGAAATGAATAATAGAAACAAAATAAAACATTAAAATGAACCAAGACAATGATCAAGCTACTTTATATCTGGAGCTACACATTAAATTTTTAGTATGATTTTTAAAGGATCCATTTTGACAGCCTCTAAAACTTGAGAATCCATTCAAAGGATAGCTCTTTACTTGCTTCTGTCCATTAGCCATGTACATAAAAGATAAACTCTGATATGCTCACATACGGACAATTTCTCTCTAAGGGAGACTCTGAGAGCATAATTCCATTGAAAATATATGAGACCATAAAATCAAGTTACTGCTAGTCTTATTTGGAGCTTTCTGAGAAAAAGTCTCTATAAGGTTATAACGTAAGTAAAGATAATAGAAAGCATCTTGAAGAGATTGCACATAAAAGAAGCTATATTTCTCTCATAATGGAGGAAATCACATTACATGTAGTCTTTCTAGAAAGAGATGTATTGAATGCACCATGAACTTGAGGAACTATTCCATGGAGGAGTTAAGTCCCCATGTAAGTTGTCCTTCTGATTTAAAGTCATAATACCTGCCTTCCCTCAATTCCATGTGGTATTATATTTCAGCAACTCAAGGTGAGCTCATATAATACAGACAAAAACCTATGTCAGTCTCAAGAGCATAAATACCATGATTAACATAAAGTAATGTGAATAGTAGTGACAAGACCAGAATCAAAGTCAAGATTCTACATCTGGGATGGTCACTTGCTGACCTTAAGTAAATCTCAGAATCTGTTTTCTCTGCTGTGATTTGGTTAAATTAGATGATGTCTAAGCCAGCTAGAAATTCTATAGTTGTAGCTGGTTTTAATCAGGACTGAGAAAGGAACAGCTTTTTGAGATGTAACTAAGGATCTGCCCTGTCTTGCCCCTCAGTCTCTCGGTATATTTCCTAGTCTTCAGTCTCCATTGCCCTTCTCTTCCTCTTTCTACCAATTCCCTCATTTAACACTTCTGCCCATTACTCCTTAATATAAAAGTAGCCTTCACTGAACCCTTTCTATGGCTAAACTTTGATTATATTGTCTAATCTTGACAACCATCTCATGAAATAGGTAAACTGACTTTGTTATTCTGCAGGCCACGAGCCTGAGACATGGAAAGATAGCTTCTCCTTTCCTCTACACCTGGCTTCAGTACTCCAGTGCATACAATAGAATAATCATTACACTCCTTGAATAAATGAAGTCCATGGTTCCATTGACTAGAACAGAAGGATCAAATGAGCGATCTTCTCACAATGTCTCAGCTCACTGCTTCTGTGCATTGGCCTTAAACCAAATGCTTAAATAATGCCTGACGCTTAAGTGGGGTTGCTAAAGGCACTCATGGAAAAGAATGATTTCTCTAACTGCCTCCCTATAATAACCTGCACAGGTCGCAGGGTGATTCAGCAATAATTGCAGGTAGGGTGTAATACATCTACCTTAATTCAAGACAAGATTCCTACACTCATGAAAACTAATAACCAGGTAACAGAAACATTTTGGTCACAGGAGCTTTCTTCTCTTGATAATCAATTGACTATTTTGATAACTAAGTTTAATTGTCAACTTGCCTGCATTAAGAGACTCCTGGACAGGTGATTGTACCCAGGAGACAGTATACAGATATTCCATGTTTAACAATCTACATGTTTAGCAACCATTCAGACTTATGCTCAAGGTGCACTGTTCAGACTTATGACCTGCCAATCACACTTATGACCTATTTTTTAACAGTTCTCTACATCTTATTTATAGAGCTTTACAGAGTACTGTACAGTATAATACTGTAGTTTTATGTTCTGTTATACATTACAATACTGTATGTAATTTATGCAAATAAAAGCAAAGTCATCAAGTTGGAGTTTCCTTTGACCATTTCTTTGTTCTGAATATTGTAATGTACATGTATACACAATTCCTCATTTGGTGACCAATTCAGCTAATGACCTGCTCACAGGAGCTCAGGAGTTAAAGGTGGAGTGTCTGTACCCATGAGTGGATTAACCCACTGATGCTCATAGCTAAATGTGCTGTTAGGAAGTTGGACCAGGATGGAGCAGTTGGGCCACTAGGGGCTGCTTTTCAAGGTTGTAATTCTCCTGGTGCTCTTCCATTGTGTCACCATGAAGTAAGCAGCTTTGCTCTACCACATCCTTCTGCCATGATGTTTCTTCCTTGGAGTCAGCCAACCATGGACTGAAACGTTTGAAACTATGAGCCAAATAAACCATTTCCTCCTTTAAATTGTAGGTGTTGGGTGTTTGGTCCCAGCAACAAATAAGCTGACCAATACAACTATAAGTTAAGGGAGCTGTTACAAGCTCTGCATTGTGGTTATAAGGAGTAGCAGGATATATCTTTGATATATCCTTGAATAGGCTACTTATCCTCTCTGAGCTTCAATTTTCTCTTTGGTAAAATGCTGAAAATACCTATTGGGGAGGGGGTGTGAGGCTTTAGTAAGATAATTTATATGAAATACTTGAAATGGTAAGCCTTTCATAGATAGGTAATAGATGAATACACATGTAGAAGTGAGCCTAAACATACAAAGCCTAATGCCAGGTCAAATAAGCAATCTCCTTCACCGCCATCATAGCAATCTGACCACGAAGAATGACATCTTCGTTTCCAGTGAATTTGAGAGTCAAGACAAGACAAGCCGACGACACTGATTTCGCTGCAACAGTCTCTGAGGCCACCTTGTGGCTAGATAACAGCTCAACAGCACACCACTGAAACCACGGAAGATGTTGAAGTCCTAGCTTCAGAGGAGCCCTTTAATACAGAAAAGAGGAATTATTTTCTTGATGAGTAATGGGAGGAAGACCCTATCTTATCTCACAAGGAATCAATGTCAAAAGTGTGTTCTATTGTCTAAAAACCTACCTGTGTGGGTTTTACTGAAGTGACCCGGGTAACCTCTCTCCCTCACAGTAGGTTTCTAAGGATCCTACACCTGCCAATTCATAGAAGAGAGGCACGTTACACGACTGACGACAACATGGTCAGAAAAGAGCTTTAATAGAGATGTGTGCAAATGAGTACTCAGAAAAGATGGCTTTTGAGGACAGTAACAGGAATTTGAAAAGCAGAACTAAAGAGAGGCCTATAGCAAGGGCTGAACAGAACTCAATTCAGTTCTCATTCCCTCTCTCCCTCCCTCCCTCCCTCCCTCCCTCCCTCCCTCCCTCCCTCCCTCCCTCTCTCTCTCTCTCTCTCTCTCTCTCTCTCTCTCTCTCTCTCTCTGTGTGTCTGGTATTTTTCTTCTTCTAATCCCTGAAAAAGAGATGCCCCTGCTTCTATCATCTTGGTTCACTTCTCTCCAGTAGCTAGCTTTATCGCCTATTCTCTTTCTCATCTCTCTTAAATCTTTCTCATTACCTAACTTGACTCTGCTCAGCCTATGAGGAAAATCTAATCTCTTTCATCCTCAAAAGACCATTCTTCAACTGCTGTCCCAACTATTTCCTTCCTTTCTCATCCCACCATATTGAAAGTTTATCTTCATAGTCTTCCTTTTTTCCTTCCCCAGTTCTTTCCTGGTACACTACAGTCTGGCTTCCATACTCCATAATTGCTCTCATATGGCTAGCAAAATACTCTTAAATGTTGAATCCAACAGATTCTTTTTTTATTTCCAACCTTGTTTGACTTTTTAATAGTGCTTAACACTAGTGACCATTTGCTCCTCCTTAAAGTTCTCTCCCAAGGCGACCTTTATTCATTTGTTATCTACCAGCTCCTTTCCATGCACTCCACTCCACACTTAGCCTGAACAGCCAAATGGAAAGGCGTGGTCTCTGCTTTCCCTCTATTCCATCATTTACAGTCTAGGAGATGCTGGGTACGAGGTAGGAAGCGCACAGAGGAAGAGATTCTCCTACTGAAACTTTCCACATTCTACTCTCCCTAGAGCAAAGGTCTGACAATTTTTGATCATATATCTCATCCATTCCTATACACTTATAAATACACATATATACAATCGTCAGCTAATATCTCAATAGAGTGAAGTGAAATTTATCATTAGCTGTGCTGAATATAAATTCACATTTCAAATAGTTTTTTCAACTATTTGAAAATTACTGTACAGTGAAGCTGATAAAGAGATTCAACTCCGAGTCACCTTTTCCACCTCCTTTTTGTCTCTTTATGCTTTCATTATGGATATTTATCTTCAAACAGCACTTTCTTTGCATGAGTTTCTTAAGAAACTGTTTAAGTTGATCTTATAGAAGTTAGCACAATACTGTGTATATACAATACACTTAAGAAATATTTATTGATAGATTAATGTGCATTAGGGCTTGGGTATTTTCTGTCCTAAGAAAAGATAAAACATTTTAAAGGTCCCTAGGAAGACTAGAAATCCCAGGTGCTGTAACAAATCAGAAAAACTGCTGAGATGTGCTCTGTATCACTATACACAAATGTTCTGCTCTTAAGAATGTAACAACTCTGAATAACCAGAAATAGGTGCTACCTAAAGCAGAATTCATCGTGAAAGCAGGTTATTATGAGTTACTCATAAAAAATAAGAGAAAGCAAATATAGATTTGTTTTTTGAATGTTAGTATGAGTCTTTACCAGTAGTTTTCAGTTATGGTAACTTTTTCTTTATAATTAAAAAGACCAGATTTATGGTGGCAGCAGGACCATGGTGGAATTAAGTGGTGTCCCCACTGACAGTTCCTCGTGCCTGTGTATTCCTGAAAGGGCCATTAGGGAAATCATATGAAAGAAAACCTCGACATGAGGATGTTCATGGTCAGGACATATAAAAAGTAGCTTCACTACAGTTCATCTCTAGTGTAAGACTGAGGAGCTATAGCAGTTAAACTGGATTGTCAGCTTGATCGTTCTGTGAGCTGCCTGCAGGATTCATAGAGCACACTTTTGCATGTGTCTGAGTGGGCCATAGAGGTGTAATTTGGGGTCCAATATCTGATTCTGGCCCCTTCCACTGTGGAACTATTCCCCTGCTCTGATTTGCCATGAACTAAGCACCTTTGCTCCACCATCCCCTTCCACCATAACTGCCTCTGCCTTAGAGCTAGCCAACCCCAGACTGAGGCCTGAGAAACTTCGTAAAATTGAACCTCTCCTCCTTGAAGTTGCAGGTATTCAGAATTTTGTAGCAACATCAGGAAAACTGCCTAATACAGCTGCTAAGTAACAAGTTTAGCCCAGAATACTTAGGCAGGCTTCTGGATAAGAAAGATATTTAGCCTAATGAAGGAAGGAATCAGAGTGCCCCAAGTTTGGTATGAACATAGAGATTAGAGTTTAAGCTGAGAATATACTGAAAACTTCATTCCTTGGTGTTTATCAAAATTTGCTGCCCTTCTTCCATAGTAATAATGAATGCTGGGGTGGGGATTTAGCTCAGTGGTTCGGCCACCTTCCCTGAAAGAGCAAGGACCCGAGTTTGATCCCTGGTACCAAAAAAAAAAAAAAAAAAAATGAATGCAGACTGTGCAATTTCTGCCTCAATCCTTATAAGAAAGCTTTCCCTGGACTTGTGCCCTTTTCCTCCTCGCCAGATTGGTCATGTATGTGCCTCTGCTACAGCTTCAATCATGCTGCCAAGGACAGTGCACTTGGAGACGGAGAGCAGTAAGATGATCAGGTACCACTTAGAGCAGAGTGAATCATGAAAGATTATTACTGTTCAAAAACAAGAGAAAGATATATAGACTTAGGAATTTTCATAGTTCACAACAGACTAAAGACAACAGAATATATTACATCATAGAATTTTTAGCATCAGTTGAGTATTTGGGCACAGATGCATCTGTGAGCTTCAAACTAAAATATTTATTCTTTTTTGTTCAATTTTTATTTTTGTTAGTACACATTTCCAGTACTCAGTGATTGCATTCCTCATGGAGAGTTGGTACATGTACATAACACATCTCAATTCTTTTTTCATACCTTTGGCCTCCTTCCCATTTGCAAAAGGTCTCTCTCTCCCTCCCTCCCTCCCTCCCTCCCTCCCTCTCTCTCTCTCTCTCTCTCTCTCTCTCTCTTTTCCTTTTATTATCTTTTATTTTGCTCTTAATTTATATTTTAGTTCCTCTGATTTATTTCACTTAATGTGGTCCCAAGGTACTTATTCTTAAAACTACTTTAGGCTTTTGTTTACCATTGACTGTCTTGGTAAATGAGTGGATTGGGAACAAATATACAGAAGAATTTTGATACCTCCAGGTCCAAGGGTAGACCTCACTACCCTCAACTTTTACACACAGACATTGGGAATAAACTGGTCTTGCATTTTGAAGATTACCACTTGGCCTTGAACTAGGGAAGAGAATGTATCATATGAGGTGAGCACAATCAGAAACTTTGGTCAGTGAAATTTTTCAATATCTGAACTAAAACAATCATTTTAACAAAATATTTCTCCTTGAAATTTAGAGAAAGACTATTTTTACACAGTAAGAGGTATACTTGGAAATATGTCAAACATTATTCGAACTACTGTTTCCTTAGGAGTTAGTTTGAATTCTAAAGGAGCAACCTTAAAATAGTGCATCCCATCCACTTACAATATACTGCTTATCATTTATTATTACTATTTTTATTTATTTATTTAATTTTACTAACATGGATTGGTTGTGTATATTGGTGGAGTTCAGTGTGATATTCCAACACATGCAAAAAGTGTGATAAAATCCATCCTCTGTCCATGTTTCCTCCCCTCACTGTAACTGTTTTTAATAGTGTGATTTTTGATCACGACAGAGCACTCCATTTACTTCTAAAATGGCACTCCATCAGGTTGTGATAGGCGTTGCTTATTGGTCAGCTAGAATACCAAAGGATTCTAAGTGATCACATTTTCTCCACAACATGCTAAGATGAAGTCACTACAAGTAGTTTAATATTTGACTGCAAATGACACTGAAGGAATGTTTTGTTGATGTGATGTAGTTCATCCCAAAATGTTCTCAACGATCTAAATTTGCTTATAACTAATACTTGAGTTCCCCATTTTAAATCCTCTAGTTCTTATGAGTCATAGTGAAACCAGCAATTTGCTTTTCAATATTTGCACTATTGTAACTTTGTTTTCCACAAAGCAGACTGGTTTTGAAAAGTATGTGCTAAAGAGTCTGACTCATTTTGACATTCTTCAGCATCATATTCACACATACGTATGTACATAATATTCTGTCAGGAACGGTGGTGCACGCTTGTAATCCCAGCACTATGGAGCCTGAGGCAGGAGGAACACCTCGAGTTCGAGGCCAGCTTGAACAACATAGTGTGTTCAAGACCAGCCTGAGCTAGATTGCTAGACCCTGTCTCCAGAATATATGCAATAAAAGTTATTTAGCATCATATTTTTCTTGATCTAATATTGTGTTGTTTGATAATATCTTCCAATCATTTTACTTCGGAGCATGCTATATTTACTCACCACACTAAAATATTTGGAAAAAGACTTTCACAAGAAGTACAGAAATAAAATTGCTAAACTCCAGTCATAAAAAATTTGGCTTGATTTTAAGTGTTTCGATTAGAAGATGAAAGGTAATTTTCAATGAAGCTTGCTAAAATTAGCCGATTTGTATGGCTATAATAATTTCTTTGTCCTCTTCATATGGAAAATAGATTATGAAAAAGATGCCGATTTTTTCTACCAAATCATAAAGAATGAAAGCATACTGCTTTATCTAACCACTTAAGATTCATGGGCACTTTTTAAAATTCAAGAATGTTTAGACAGACTTAATAATTTGCCTTAATTCTTTGTACTCCATGCTGCAAGCATACAGTTTTTCCTAATTTCACTAGAAATGTAAGATTCTATTTCGACCACAAGGTGGCAGTCCATAGTAATCTAAGCTTCAAAAGGCTACAGGAGCACCCCAGGAAAGTTAACGATTACAAAAATCACACATGCAGTACTAAAAACATGAGCCGTCCTCGGCGCCCGAGCTGTGAGTCAGAGGTAATTACAGGAAACGCGGTTGGGCGCTTATTTTCCTTTGATTTTTCTTATCGGGCAGTTCTGGGAATGTGGTCCACGAAATCTCCACATGTTGCAATGCAGGTCTGGACACCACTCTGCCCCTGGTTCGGACCTGGTTCTTCTTTCTCTAAAACTTTTAAATACTGAGAGCAACTTGGTTGTGAGGTTGGAAACCTTGATTGGGCTAAAATATGGGAAGCTGCCTGCAGACGGGAAAAGGAAAGAAGCGCACGTGGGGCTGGACTTTCTCAGCTGGGGGGCAGGGTCTGTAAGTTTTAGGGTACAAAATCTGGACAATTCGGGGTCCCAGTCACTCTCGGAAACTGAGATTCGGATTCTGCACCTGTAAACAGCAGGCAGGTCGCAGAGGCTGGACCACCGCAGGTAGCGAGCAGAGCGGGGCTGGGGCGTCGGGACCGTCCGAAGGGCTGTGGGTGCCAGCCGGGCCTGCAGGGGGCGCTGCCGCGGAGGGGCGGGGTCTGGGGCGCGGGCCCGGCTCCGAGGCTCTGCAGCGGGCGCGCGCTGCTGTCCGTCTGTCTGTCAGGAGGAGCGGTGAGTTCCCCCGGGGCTGCGCGTCCAGGAAGGGAGCGGGGGTCGCGGCGCTCAGGTGATCGCACCTCGGACTGCGGCCGGGTCCCCGGGAGACTGTTCGCGGGGCGGGGGCAGGTGATGGAGGAGGGCAGCTCGTCCTCTTGTGAAGCTCTCCTGGCAAGTCCAACAACTTGGCCGGGTCACCGCGAGGGTTCATTACAGTGATGAATGATCTTCATTCAGAGTGCTCTTCAGATTTTCTGCTAAAAGAAAGTTTTCGCTTTATGTCCATGGAACATGGGCCCTGCTCTTCTGGGATCTGGGTAGGGGTCCAGTTCTCTCCAAAGTAGTCAAGGCTTAAATCCCCTGGAAGGGATTTGTAGGCATAGAATTTATGGACCCTGCCAAATTTCTTACTTTGTGCTCTTTGTTAAAAAAAAAGAAAAAAGTTTCCCTCCACATCCTGACGTTTAATAAAAGGTCATTCATTTAGCATGAATGCTAGAGCACAGAGGAGAAGTGATGCTTTAAGAAAACAGCACAGCGAAGAAAACTGCCCCCCACCCCCATATAATGAAACGGGAGAAAGCAGAAGACCACTGTGCGCCTGAAAGTGTAAAAGGCTGGGAACGCAGCACAACCCACAATGTAGCCCAGTCATTGGGTGTGTGCATATTCTAAACCCTGGCCATAAACACGAGTCAGTCGGGCTGTGTCAATATTTAGCAGGAACACCAGACCTGCTATCCTGGTACAGCAAAACATAGCAGTCACATCAGAAATGCGCTGGCTTTTTAATGGGGAAGAAAGTTAGAGGATGTTGGATGGAATTCTGGGTTCCTAACAGCACTATGCTGTTTCCAGTCAGGTTGGTTGGTTGGTTGGTTTTAAGAAAAAAATTACTGTAGGACTTGTTACATGTTCTGGTCGCTATCTGGTGGAAACCAAAATATTTTATCTGATTGCTGTTTTATTTTCATGGTTTCTGGGCACAAAGTTGATCGGGGCCACATAGACAACAGTCTTTCTCACTACCACAGTCCGGTGCTCAGTCCTGCTCACCAGGGTGGGTCTCCTTACCACAGACAGGCTGTGTGTCTCATTAGCCAGGGTCTGGAAACCGCTCCAGGGCCACAGTCCCCCTCAGACTGCAAACACTGCCAACTTCTGGATGCCCCAGGATGAGTACAGAAGAGAGCTCTCACCCTGTGCTCTGCTTCCTTTCTCATGTCTGTCTATGAAACTTTGTCTTCCTTTCAGATGCACCTTACCATGTAGCCACTTCCCGCAATGTTTGCCTTCTAGTCTTCAAGGTTTTGGGGGGCAAATGCTCTATCTCATTTAACTTTGTATCCCCTCCATTTGACATCATTGTTCATTATATACTAGATGAATTAATATTGAATATAGATTTATATGTTAATTTCTTTGCCGTACTGAAATTCACAGAAATAAAACATCCTCTAAGTATAGTACATTATTCCCAGTGTTTGATTAGAATAGATGATGTTCTATCCTGTACCCCCCAAATTATTCTATTTATAACGTTAGTGAGATCAGAAAATGACATAGAATAATGTTTCCTGAGGGTAGAATGGAAGCTCCTCTACAGCTGCCCTGAAGTCTCAGTTCTCTTTTTCCTCTTTAGTGTCTGCATAGGATTAGATCTACAAATACTTGATAATTGGCATATGCTCTGCCCAGAATTCTTCCAAAACCTGATTCAAATTAATTCACACAAAAAAATATGTATTGACTATGTAATTGAGAAATTCAGGATCTGCTAACAGATATTCAAAGTATACCACTAGTATTCTTCTGTGTCTTTCTCTCTGTTTCTCGTTTGGCTTCTCTGTGTTGGCCTTGAAAAACCACAATACTTTTCATACTATTCCAACTAAAAGGTAAAGGCATTTTCTCTTTCTATTCCATTTCTAGATACAAATATCGGAGAAAGACTGTCATTGATCGGCAAGGGTTGTATGTCATCCCAAAGCAAATCACGGGGATCTTGGAAATAGGAAAGAAACTCTAGCTGGCTAGAGTTTACTCTAATTGGTAACTTCCTGGAACTATACTGAATGAAAGAGGGTTATTTCTCCTAATAAAATCAGGAAAAAAAGTGGGGAAAGAATATGAACAAACCTAAACAAAATGCTTAGAATTAGAATTGTTTGGGTATAGGTTTTTTTTAAAAAATTTTTGGAATATTTTCACCTACACAATGAGTTATCTTAGGCAGGAACCCCAGTCTAAATTTTAAAATCTGTTCAGGTTTCATGTGCACATGATCTGAATATAATTTAGTGCACCTATGATTTGACTGTGATCCATCACATGACATCAGGCCTGGAATTTTCTTCCTGTTGCATCATATCAGTGCTCAAAGAGTTTCAGATTTTCAGAGCATTTCAGATTTTGGGTTTATAGATTGAGGATTTTCAGCCTGAAGTCATCATCATGAATGTGCTAGATTTCCATGTAGGTAATATAAAATGAAGAGCACCTTAACAAAGAAAATGTTGGCCTTTTGTACAGTGACTCCTCTTTATTCTTTGTGAAAATCTGACCTTTAAAACTTGGAGAATGTTTTAAATGTTTTAAATTATCCCTAGAAACAACTTTCTACTAAATAAGATACTGCCACTTATCTAATATACAAAACACTTGGAATGTTTTGCATCAATCCAATCTGTTTTTCTCATTGAATTTCACAAAGTGCATACTGCAGAACAGTCCTCTAGAAATGAATTTAGGACTAATAAATACAGTGAATAATATTATGACATCTTAGGTTTCTTGTTCCTAAAATAATGTTACACCAAGCTGGATTGGGACCTGTGAAAGTCATTCAGAAAAAGATTCCTTTGGTAAATAAATACTAGAAGACCAGGCATGTCAATGACTGAGAACAACCCAACACCTCACTGGACATGTACTTACCACCAAAACCTCACCCATTCCTCTGATGGGAAATGGGCTCTGAAAATGCAACATTTTAGTCCTCTGGGCCACTGTCAGGGTTCACCTTACCAAGTGTCTATTCTGTTCTTTGTCTGAAACAGAAACACTTCCCCAGAAAATAAATTCGTGATTGTTTCAGATTCCAGTTAACCCCCAATGTCTATTAAATACATAACTTCCTGAAGTGTAATTTCATGTCAGCTATTTCTAACCCCCTTTGATACCATTGTTCCTCTCAAAAGATGCATTTCTAATTCTCTTTGCCTTTGAGAGGAGTTGGCTTTTCTCTAAATGAGAACCTGGGGTTAAATCTTCCTGGAGTGAAAGATAAGTGTGGCCCTTTTATATTTCTTACAGACAAATAGTACCCACTTAGTTGGGCAAAGAAAAGCAATTACTACCTTCATGAGTTATGTTGGTTTGAGACACTTTAAATGTGTAAACTAGTCACTATCTGAATTTAGTTGTACTTTATCTCTCTCTCTCTAGTATTTAAGTGAATAAATCATATTGTCCCATGAACTACTACACTACCATTATAAATAGAATATACTTAAAGAAGTGATTGTTTTTATTTTTCTAGGTAGCTGACACCATACTATTTTATAGAATTAATGGAAAACAGAAAAGATATCCCAAACCAAGAAGAATTTTGGCAAATGAAGGCTAAAAGCCTAGAAGATGATGAGTATTTGGTAAAATAAAACATTCTTAATAACTAAAAATCTATAAACATAATTCAAATGCTATTCTGTCTCTCCTAGTGTAAGAGAAATTTTCTCCCTGTCTGCTGATATCTGCCTTCAAATTCCTCTCACTGATACCATACTAAAAGGCAGTGTGGTATATATGAGAGAAATATTACTTTGTTTGTCAAAGGCTTAGCTGAATAAACTTGAATAAATCACTGAAAAGCCTGCGTTTTCCTACAAAGTAGAAGAATTGCACCAGATCATCTCCAGGGCCCTTCAAATTCTTCCTAATGGTCTATGGTTCTAAGTTTAAAAAGAAACAAATCAGCAATGTCCATATAAGCAGACCTCTTTTTCATAGCACTGTGGCAGCTTACCAAAGGATGACTCCCTGTTTAACCAATTACATTCATTTTGGGGTAAGAATCCCTTGTCCCACTTGTGGTCCACCGTGAGATTAAATATTTCTAACTATATTATTTAACTGTAAAAGTAGCAGAAAGTTTTGGTGCCAAACTCTTACCTTTCTAAGTTACTTCAAAGGCAGACTGAACAAAAATTATTGTATTTATTTTAAAAGAAAAAATAATTAAGAAATTATAAGCTCATACCTAAGCAAAGAAATTGTGTGCATAAAACAAAATCATTTTCAGTTTTCAGTTTAACCAAGAGACTTGCAGTTCCATAATTCTTCACTCTTAACTAGAAAATTGATCTCAGTTGATTATACTTAGTCTGTTTTAACATGGAAAAATGACAGAAGCTGTATCCTTTCTAGATGAAGCAATTAGAAAAAGCATTGGCTATAATGGTGATTTATTACCCCAAGTAAAATTCAGATGGCAAGAGAGGTCATTTTTAAACCCTGAAGATTATAGAGAACTGTGTGAACTAAAATTACTCTGCATAAAATGAGATGAACATGATAATCACTACCATCATTTCAAGCATAAAAACGTTCTGGCTTCACATATAGACTTATAAAGATAAGGAATAGCATGCTGAATGAGAAGTAAATTTTGAGGCTTTTTTGTTTTCTATGTATCAGTCATGTGGGAAAATGATAGATTATTCAATGCACCCTTCTTTTAAATTGTTGACTTCCTAGAAATGGAACTGGCCAAAGAAGTACAACTTTCTCAGGAAATAGGTTATCTCTGTGGAGTTTAGCTAGTTTTGTAGCCTTTTGTACCATCTAATAGATATTTGTCTACCAGTACTTAGAAAAATATAAATATATATTTTAGAAATACGAAATCAAAATGCAAGACCACGTGATGGAAATTACATCTTTTATCAAATAATGATAGTATTATTCCTGACCCTTTGTATTTGAATTAGTGAAGAATTCACTCTTTAGTGCTTTGTAGAGAGTTGTCCATGAACCAATAAAAATATGATAAAGCAAACACAACTATCATATTTTGCAAATTTATTATTTTTACCAAAGATTAGTGGACTGTTTAAAACTTTATTTTCCAATTTTGAATTCCTAGTTCCTTATTCCATTATTTCACATCTTCAAAATAGACAAAACGGCCTAAGTTCTGATGGAGATATCTACAGAATTTATTTCTTTTGTCTTAAAAACAAATAAAATAAATTAATGGAGAAGCCCAAAATAGCTAAGTGCACCTTTGGTCAGTGCTACATAAACTAGTCTTTCTTCAGCTAACCAGTATCCAAAAGCAAGATTCTGAATCCCCTTATTCACTGGGAAGCAAGATGACTGAGCAACAAGAAATTAGATTACGAGAAATCCCATTGTTTCATTCAGTTTTAAGATGTTTCTTTTTCTTTCCTTTGTAGACTAAGGACATGGAAGAGACCAGCATGCTGAAAAGACCTGTGCCTTTGCATTTGGCACAAACCACCCATGCTAACGAATTTGACTGTCCTTTGGAACTTCAGCACAAACAGCAGCTCTTTCCACACTGGCGCTTGCCAATTAAAATAGCTGCGGTTGTGTCATCCCTGACTTTTCTGTACACTCTCCTGAGGGAAATAATTCACCCTTTAGTAACTTCTCACCAACAATATTTTTATAAAATTCCAATCCTGGTCATCAACAAAGTCTTGCCAATGGTTTCCATCACCCTCTTGGCACTGGTTTATTTGCCAGGTGTGATAGCAGCAGTTGTACAGCTTCATAATGGAACCAAATATAAGAAATTTCCACCTTGGTTAGATAAGTGGATGTTAACAAGAAAGCAGTTTGGACTTCTCAGTTTCTTTTTTGCTGTGCTGCATGCAATTTATAGTCTATCTTATCCAATGAGACGATCCTACAGATACAAGTTGTTAAACTGGGCATTCCAACAGGTAGGATGATGAGGGTGATGATATTATTGAACTAAAAAGCTGAAGTCACTTAATAAATTAGTCCTTTCTTGTTGTAATATCAATATTCCAAACCCCTGTTGAAACCCTGTGTTGAGAAAGTAATCAGCATTTTTTAAAAAAATTGTTATACTTTACTGGGGCTTCGTTGTGCAGCTTCACACTGAGGAATGTATTCTAAGCTAAAAATAAACATAAAAACATGCAACTTTAAAAACATAAAAATATAATTTGTTCATGTACAGGGCCCATTTCCATCTTCTATCACCCTCATGAAATTACTTTTTAATACTGACTTTTCTTATCTTTTGCTTATTTACATGTTGCATGCACTTTACAATTCTGTCCAAGTAAACCATCAGATAATTATTACATAAGTAATAATTACAAAATTATGTAAGTTTTTTATCCAGGGAAAAGAGTAATAGATCCTCTCTCATTTCTCTTAGAGGAATGCAAAAAAGGAAAAGAAAAAGTCACAAATTTGTGCCACTCTCCTTTGTTATCAAGACCTCCATGGTAGACTCACGAATGATAGAGGGGATTCACATGTGGTTTGCATTTGTTGTTTTCTATTTTATCTTCTGATAGGTCCAACAAAATAAAGAAGATGCTTGGATTGAGCATGATGTTTGGAGAATGGAGATTTATGTGTCTCTGGGAATTGTGGGACTTGCATTACTGGCTCTTTTGGCTGTGACATCGATTCCATCTGTGAGCGACTCTTTGACATGGAGAGAATTTCACTATATTCAGGTAAATAATACATACAAATGGCTTTAGCCCCTCAGAGCGGTAAATATGTCTGTGCTTTTAATATAAAGTACATTGACTTTATCCCATCAAAAATAACAAATGTTTCCAATAGTAAGGATTCCACACTTGTTTTGATTAATAATATTCTTATTCTTTTCCCTATTGCTTCTAAATAGGATCATTTTGCAGACACATAACTAAAAGGCATTACTAAAAGAAAAATATTCTAACATTGAAACTTGTTAGATAATTTGTTGCCTGTGTAATAACCATAAATGTGATACTTTAGGAATATCCATTTTTTACTAGTTCCCTCAAAATAAAAATATTCTTTTACCTATCCTCAGATTTAGTCATCCCATTTAAATTACACAGCTTTGTACCAGAAAAAAATGTCTCTCCTTAAAATAAGGAGTTTTATTGACCAAAGGTACTTTAATACCTAATTTTGAAAGCTGCTTTTTCCAGGTTATATTTTAGATAGCTTACTCATTTGAAGTTTTTAAGTCTTCTTGGAATTCAAAACTATCTCAAATTTACTGAATTTATCCCCTAGTGGGAGATTACACTTAAAAGGTATAGTGTACTAGAATTCAAAGGGTACCCATGCTTGACAACATTCAAAGGACTAAATTTAATTCCATTTTATACACTGCTAAAATTTTATAAATTACGTAGACTTAACTTTTATGGGTGGACATCTTTGGAAATTTCCACAAAGCCAGGATTCCCCACTATGCTTTGTACATGTTCATACATGTTTCCAATAGACACTTTCCCAGGGCATCTGCTTAGGCTGAGAAATGTCTCTCCATCTGAAATATTCAAGAGCGGCTTTAAGATGGTACCACATTCTCCAAGCAAAGTATTTTCTAATTTTTCTTGTTTGGCCTGATCGCCACTGGAGTTCTGTGTTCTTCATGAAATCATTTCTCCTCACATTGCTTTGCCTGTCACACATATGCTGAGCACCACTTTTCAGATTTAATTAGGGATTCAAGAATCGCAACTTGATGGCTGAGTAAGTATACAATACACATTTGGTGAAATTAATCTTCAGGCAATCACCTGTATTTTTTAGTTATTAACCCTGAAATTTTTCATTTACAGTTAAACAAATGGTACACTACAATTTACCTTGGAGAGTCTCATCTGAAAATATAAACTTGCCTGTTTAATGGTATTCATTGGGGCTTAAGAGTACAGTGGAATAATTGTGAGTTAGATTGATTCTGGCAGGCCAATACTTATTTCCTATAAAATGAATAGAAGCCAAAAGTTATCTAGAAAAGCTTTTGTCACAGTGGTATAAAATTACATGAGTAACTATTTGTAAGCAGCTTTTCTCTATGATGCCAAAATATTACAATACAAGTTGAAAATTTTCTTCACATCACTAGTTCTCTATTTTGTTCAAACATTGAAATAATTTCCAGTATTTTTCCATTTTATCAGAATGTCTGACTTTTTAAAAATACAGTCCAAGCTCACTCACTTCCTTATTCATTTACCAAAATTAGTAGGAATCACGTTCTTTGCCATCACAATTGATAAAGATCACTGAAGTCAAACTGACCTTTGCAATGACCTTTGGTCAACCTACCAATACTTAATGAGCACCTAATTCATGCAGCAAATCTTTGTGCTAATTTTGCAGGGACTGTGTGATGAGTAACATACAGTTTCCGATTTTAGATGCCTGTTGATAGGCAGAATTAAGGCAAATACACAAAAGACAAAGCACCCTAAAATAAATTTCAGAAATGAACAGAATGACAGAGAAAGGAAAAATGGGGCTCTTGATCACCTGAGACTAAAAGGAAAGTTGTGAATTATCTCAACTTAGCTTGGAGACAAGAACACTACCCAAAAGTAAAATGGTAAGAGAGGAAAGGTATGAATGGACATTGTTGAAAATTGCATTAGGGAAAGAATCCTAGAGGAATGAAAAGATTTCCAAGCAACAGAACAGATCCAGATGAGGTAGGGTAAAATAAACTCTTATTGAACCAATCCTCACTAAGACAGAATTGCTTTTCTTTTGCAGAGCAATCTCGGAATTGTTTCACTCCTACTGGGTACAATACACGCATTGATTTTTGCCTGGAATAAATGGGTAGATACAAAGCAATTTGTGTGGTATACACCTCCAACTTTTATGATAGCTGTTTTCCTTCCAATCATTGTCCTGATATGGAAAACTATACTGTTCCTACCATGTTTGAGGACGAAGATACTGAGGATTAGACATGGTTGGGAAGATGTCACCAAAACTAACAAAATTGAGATGTCCTCTCAGTTATAGAGTTACTGTTTATGCACATCTTTGCTTTGTTCAGTGTTGATTTATCACAAACATTTCAAATTTGTATTTGTTAATAAAAGACTACTTGAGAATCTTAATATATCTCTTCATTTATGTGTGATGAGCTTGAAATTTGTGTATTTCCTTGAGTCGAATCAAGAAGAAATTACTAATCTTCAACACGTTTTCTATTTTTGATAAAGCTAAACAAAACAAAAACCATCACATCTGATTTTGTCAGACCAGATGACATTAAAAATAATAAAAGGCCTTGAAGTACCAGTCTATTGCACAGACATCATGGCCATGAAAAAAAATGTAAATCTATAACACACATATATTCTGTGTTCATGATTATTAGTTGTCTAGTCTCCTTCAAATTTTATTGTATTGTTAAATTAGTAGTAGTTTAATTGTACATATTTACAGGATATAGTGTGATAATACATGCATACAATGTATAATTATCAAATCAAGGTAGTTAGCAATTTTGTATGAAACATTTTTAAATTTTTGATTAACACATAATAACTGTACATATTTGAGAGATACAGTGTTATGGTTTGGGTCTGAACTGTGCCCCAAAAGCTTCATATGCAGCTTCTAGATGTTTGAATCATGGGAGCATTACACCCCTCAGGAGGTTAAGCTACTAATGCATCCATAGTTAAACATGCTGTTAGGAGGTGGGGTCTGGTCAGAACAGGTGAATCACTTGGGGGCATGAAAGGGTCTGTCTCACTCCTCAGCTCCTCCCTTCTCTTTCTGCTTCCTGGCAGACATGGTGTGAGCAGCTTTCCTTCGCCAGACCCTTCCACTGTGTCCTTCCTGCCTTGAACACAGACAACTCTGGACTGAATCCTCTAAAAACTATAAGCCAAAATAAGCCTCTGCCCCTTTAAGCTGTGGGTGTCAAGTATTTTGTCTCAGCAATGAGGAAAGTGACTAAGACATTCAATATGATTGTTAAAGAATTTTTATTCTGATGTAACCAGAATAATTCATTGAATACATGTTTCAAAAACACAGACATTTTCTACACAAACAAATCAACAGAGTAACAACAGATATACATCCAGGCAAAAAAAAAAAAAACTCAGCTAGGAAAAAAAGGTAAATTTAATAGTTTCCACCTGAGTTATATACAAGTCAATTGAAGTTACTTTAACACATGACAAAAGCATACCATTAACCAATTGCTAAAAGAACAAATCATACAACTGTCAGAACTTGCTAACCCAACACTGTACTTTGGAAATTTGTCATAGTTAGCAAAAGTAATTACAAGCCGTATCTTTTATACAGGTAGACCATTTATCATTATTAAAAACAAAAGAGCAATAGCTAATGGTATAAATTAGAAATTAACATTAGTATATGCGTGGAGTAGAGACCAGTTGATCTTCTTGTCTGTTACAAAGGATGAATATTCATTACTACATGACGGGGGTGAAGGAGTCCTCAGGTCTAAGTTTAAACTGTGAACTCAGTTTAGACATACAGAGACATGTTTGCAAATAATGAAGAGAGGAGTTGAGAGCTGCACAATTGGAGACAGCAGACAACAGTGCTTTTGAGAAATTATCATAAGAGAAAAAGGAACCTAGGGCCTGGAATTGTTAACCAGATTCAACAAGAGGCTCTGTGAGACCACATATCATCATCAACCAGCTCCGAGCGCAGCAGTCAAGTGCCTGCACTCTCACTTGCACAGCAAAATGCCAGCATCTGTAGTGCTGGGAAGGAGGAAAAAAGTCCCAAACGTCCTGGTATCATAACATCATAGAATCCGCAACTTGGAAGCAGATTTCCAACCAGAAATGAATCCTCAATGAAACTTTCAGGGAAAACAGCTGAGTTTTGGCTTGGTTATTGAAGCTCTGTTTCCATTAGCCATGATAACAAGCAACACCAGGCCTATTCTGAAACACAAACTATACCCCTTTGGGAATCTTCAATGAAAGGAGAAAGAGATTCTACAGGGGCCTTAAAAGGAAAGTACAAAACATCTGAATTCGATTTGTACTCAGATTGGTTAAAAACTCACTCTTTGACTCTGCAGTTCTTCTAAATTTTTTCCAATCATTGTGCAATATTGTTATAAGCAGAAGAAAACAATAAAAGTAAGCTCGGATTTCCTGTTACTCAACCAATATCTAAAAGCACCACCTATATACCAGGTAAGTGGTAGACAGAGGACATACAAAATAGAGATGACCTATTCTCTACTCCCAGTCTCATAGGGATGAAAAATTTTAATAGAGCAGTGGATTCTGAGTTCACTGGTATTATTAAGTATAGAATGACTAGCTCTGCTCAGTAGGATAAGGATCAGAAGGTGTGACTTGGTCCAAGAAAATAGAGAAACGATTTGAGCTGGGTGTTAAAGCATAAGTAGGAGTCTTTCGGTTAGAATGGGAGGACAGGCATGAAGTGATGTGTCAGAAAATCTAGTTCACACTGGTAGCTGGAACACAGTTTGTGAAAGAAATGCCAGATTAGGTAAAAAGGCCAGATATACTATCAAGGTCATTGCATAACAAGAAACTCCACTCCTTTGGGAGTGGAGAAGCTACTGAAAACTTTAGACAGGGGCTTACCTTATCAGTTGCATTTTAGAAATATCTATCTGTAGACTATCCAGGAGATGATTTTGATGGTAAGAGTCAAAGGATAAAGGCAAGTTGGAAAACTTGAGAAGGAGGACAACTGCAATATCCCAGGACAGAGACAATAAATTCCCAAATGAAGATCATTACAGGGGGATTGGATAAAACAGGAGAGCTAGTGAGCAGTGAGGGAGAAGGTATTTAGGGATTATTTTTGTTTGGACAGCCTAAAGAACAATGGCATGAAGGAAGATAGAGGATTCTATAGAAGGAACAAATTTTTCAACCAAAAGAAGAAAAAAACCATAGTATGAATTCCATACGTTGTATGATGTTTATAAAAAGCTCAGTTGCTAAGGGATGGAATGGGGTTTTTTTTGTTGTTGTTTCTTTGTTTTTAGTTTCTGGATATACAAATAAAACTGTGAAAAGCATATAGTGGGATGGGAAAAAGAAAGTGTTTTTCTGCTCCTTTGCAAAGATAAATTTTAACACAGTCGTGAAAGACAGTCACAGGTTCTCCGCTCAGTGGGAGCAATGCCTGGGTCATCACCGACTGAGTGCAGCCTGAGCGCCTTCTCCAAGCGGAGCGTCTTTGCTGTCAAAAAGGAGTCTACCTGCAGTTCAGTTCTTTAAACGATTCCTTAGTGGGGACCTAATAATTTTGCATTTAAAAATAACTGCCAAAATCACGTATTGACTATTTTAATAATAAGTTACATTTAATACTGTTTTTAAGATAATTTTTTAAATGTATGATTCTAATGTGATTTTCAGGCCATAGACTACATTTTTGAGGAAGCCTGTGAAGCATGATGGCCTCTTAACATGGAATCTGTAAAACTAAACATGAAAATTAATAATAAAACTCTGTAATTCTCATGAGTGCCACTAATTCTAGAATTTTCTTCCTGGAAAATGAATAAGCTGTAATAGCTCCTTTTCTATAAAACCTGTCTTCAAAGGAAAGGAATTAGAAATTTTCCAGTATGGATTTAATGTTGTTTTACTTAGCTCATTAGAAGTCCTTTTTCTTCAGATTTTCCAGGTGTTTTCAAGAGGCCCTTGGAAAAGGTAATAAGTTACTCCACCTTTGATTTGTTGAAAATAATCCCGTGCTTGAGTAATTAATAAATCACTGGCTTGTGACCATTGCTCGTGATCTGAAGCTGAGGTCCAGTACCTTCCCCTTGGCTAATCCTCCTCCTTTAGCTCCTCAGGGGTTCTCACTGTTACTGCTGGCGGGCATGACACATTGCCAGAATTATTCGTGGCTGCCCATCTTAACTGTGCCAAGAATAACTTTCCAGAAAGCAGTTTAAAAATCACTGAACTGGAAGAGAATGATGAGGTTACGTGAATGCTCTAATCTCTTCCCTGAAGGCATGACCCCACTGAAATAAGGCTTCCCTCAGCAAAATTTTTGTAGTCCTGAACAACACCAAGAAGAAAGGAGCCCAGATATTAAAGTTGTAAGGGGGAGGAACCTGTTGATCTTAGAATCAAGACTGCACTCAGCTGGATTAAGGAGGGACTGAACAAGATCTTCTGAGATTCAGAGAGCTCAGAAGCGAAATATAGGGTCACTGATGACCATGACACAGTAATTGACACATGCCAAGTACATGACTTTGGGAAATGGTTTCAAACACACCTTCGTCTTTTTTAATTTTTATTTTTACTAGTACATGCTGGCAGTATATCATGATTACATTCATTGTGGGAATTGATGGATGTACACAACACATCCCAATTCTTTTTTTACCCTTCCCCCCCATTTTAAGTTTTTTTTGCCATAATCAGATTCATTTATATATTTATTTTATAAGTCCTTATTAAGTTAACTATTATAACAGCCAGACTAACAGGCCCAAAATCATTTTTTAAAAAACACACATATGACAATTGTACTAAATCAAGGTATACTTTTAGATACATGTCCATGCTGGATTACAATAACATTTTTTATCTCTCTTTTTCCTATTGTCTGTCTTTTATTTTGCACTTTACAGGTATTTATATATTGAGCTTTTCATATAAGAGAAACCATGTGATATTCAAACCTATGTGTCTGATTTACTTCATTTAACATTATAGTCTCCAGGTGCATCCATTTTCCTAGGAATGACTCACGTTTATCCTTTATGGCAGAATAGTACTCCACTGTGTATAAATACCATTTTCTTTATCCGTTTATCTATTGATGGACATATAAGCTGCTTCCAAGACTTAGCTATTATGAATTGCCCTGCTAGAAACATTGGTATGCATACATCACTATGATATGATGTCTTTAACTCTTTCTGGAAGAAACCTAGAAAGGGAATAGCTGGAACTAATGGAATTTCTAGCTTTAGTTTTTTTGAGGAATCTCCGTACTGATTTCCATAGTGGTTCTGTGAGAGTTTACACTCCCACCAACAATGAATAAGAGTTTCTTTTTCCCCACAGCCTAGCTGACATTTGCTATTGGTTGATTTCTTGGTGGTAGCCATTTTTTCTGGAGTGAGATGGAATCTCAGTGTTTTTTAATTTGCACTTCTCAAATGGCCAGTGATGTTGAACAGTTTTTCGTGTACTTATTGCCTCTTTGTATTTCTTCTTTTGAGAAGTGTCTATTCATTTCAGATGCCCATTTTTTGATTGAGTCTTTAAATTCAGAGGTCTAATTATTTTTTTGCATTCTTTATTTTAGATATTGATCCTTTGAGGACTAGCTGGAAAAATTTTTTCTAATTCTATAGGTTGTCTTAGCACTCTATTGACAGTTTCCTTTCCTATGCAGAAGATTTTTATATCCTTTTTTTGTGTTTTGTTTTGTTTTGGATACCGGAGATCAAACTCAGGACCTTGTGTTTGTGAGGCAAGCAGCAGAACCACTAAGCTAAATCCCCGGCCCAAGAAGTTTTTAATTTCATGTGATTCCATTTGTTCATCTTTGGTATTATTTCTTGTGCAACCCAGGTTCCATTCAGAAAGTCTTTGCCTATACCTATGTTTCAAGGGTTTTACCTACTTTGTCTTCCAGCAGATTGAGTGCAGATTTAGTGCATGGTGAGAGATATGGGTCTAGTTTTAGTCTTCAGCATGCAGAAAGCCAGTTTTCCAGCACCATTTGTTAAAGAGGCTATCTTTCCACCAGCAAAAGTATTTGGCCCCTTTGTCAAAGACCAGGTAGATGAATGTACCTGGAGTTGTTTCTGTATCCTCTGTTCTGTTCCATTGATCCATGAGTCTATTTTTTCCCTATACCATGCTGTTTTTATCACTATAGCTTTGTAGTATAACTTGAAGTCCAAAATTTTGATGCCCCTGTCTTACCCTTGTTGCCTAGAATTGCTTTTACTATCCTAGGTCTCTTATGGTTCCATATGAATTTTAGGTTTGCTTTCTCTAGTTTTGAGAGGAATGCTACTGGCATTTTGATTGAGATTACATAAAATCTGTATAACAGCTTTGGAAGTATAGCAATTTTGACTATATTGGTTCTGATATCCAGGAACAGAAGATATCTTTCCATTTTCTGATGTTCTCTTTGAGCTCCCTTTTCAGAGTACTCCTACCCTCAGCTTGTAAAGCAAAATTCTACTATTATGAAAGGTAAATATTAATTGATTTACACAGTGGAATAAAATGCAAAATCTTGAGGGGTGGGTTTATTTTCACTTGTTTAATAGAAACATTTTAAGAAAAATTTCTAACAAAACCCCAGCATGTAATAGAGGCCAAAGTTGAATTGGGCAAGCACAATCAGGACCATTGCTTTCTTTTTATTATGTCTTCTCTCCTGTGCACAGACTTTTATAACAATGTGAGCTGCATATTCCCCAAATTTGGCAACTAGGATAACAGCTGAGAACCAAAATGCTAAATAGTTCTCATTCAGATTTCAGAGAATATCCCCCTCTGGAGTCAAGGTTTGCTGAGAGAAGCTATTCAGCAAAACCAGCCCAGTGACCTTATTATATATATGAAAGAGAATAGAGAGAGGAAGAGAGGTGAAGGTATCCTTTGGCCTGGGAAGTGTAGCTTTTTTTTTTCATTAAGTTTCTTAGTACATTTTAGGTATACAATATGATGACATTCATTATTGGGAATTTGTACCTTTACGTGATATATCTTGGTTCTTATTTTTTCCCCATTCCCCTGCCCTACCCCTCCACCCCTTCCTATTTGTAAAGACTTTGTTTCTGTTTTTTCCTTTTCTCATTTTTTTTTCCTTTCCCTTCTTTCCTTTCCCCTGCCCCTCCCTCTCCCCCTTCCCCTTTGGACCTTTTCTTCCTATTTCACAGTATCTATTATACATTTTGATCCTTATTTACACTTTCAGTTTCTCACACCAGAGAACCCACTTGGTATTTACACAAGTGTGTCCTGTTTATTTCACTTAAGAGTATGGCCTCAATGTGCATCTATTTAGCTATAAATGTCTCTAGATCTCATTTTTTATGGCTGAGTAGTACTCCAATTCATAAAAAAAAAAACACATTTTATCCAGTCACTAGTTGATGGGCAACTGGGCTATTTCCAAGTTTTAGCTAATACACACTGCGCTGGGAAGTGTAGCTTTAAGAGGAGAAACTATGCCTTTCACACAGGAAAGAAGAGAATAGAGATTAATCTATTCTACACTTGCTAAAGATGAACCTGACTTGATTTATACACATCTACATTTTTGCCTACACTTCCTTCCTGTATTACATCCCCAAGCTTCCATCTCTTTTCTTTTTCCCATTAGATGGAGAAAAAAATTTAAACAGTGTTAGTATTCTTTTATGATACATAATTCATGCATGCTAAGGAAAAAGTTTTCAGTCTGAAAATGTATTTCATCTTCACTATTGCAGAGTACATTTTTAGATGTTTAGGTTAGAATTTGTAGACTATCCTTTTGTTTTTGATGAAAGGAAAAAAATTCTCTTCTACTCTGAAGAGCTTTATCTTTCTTGTACTACAACTTTCTTGTCCAGACCACCAAGTGATGGATCTCAGTGCTCATCTTACTTGCTCCCTCAGTAACACAAGAAAGTTTTAGGGCTCTCTCAGTTTTAGCTCAGTGGTTCTGCCGCCTACCTTGCAAGCACAAAGTCCTGAGTTCTATCCCCGGTAGAGGAAAAAAAAAAAAAAAAAGAATAAGATGAAATTAATTCACTAGACCATGGCAGAACAAAACAAGTATTTTAACATCATGGTACCATAATATAGGTATCAAACAATTTAGGATCAAAGGAAAATGTTATGACTTTAGTCATTCATGCTTTATAAGAATATGAAGGCATTAAAATATATAACAGAAAAAATGGTCTCGGTTATGCCTTGAGTGGTACAATATCAGAATTTTTATTTTAACTTTTTACAAGTGCATATTAATTACACAGAATGGTGGGTTTCATTGTGACATTTTCATAATGCAGATACACTCTGACCATGTTCAATCTCCCATTGCCTCCCTTATCCTCTCCTGGCTCCTCCCCAAATCCCCTTTTTTCCCTCTCCCTTTTATTTTCATGTCATCTGTTTTTGTTTTTCCCCTGAACTTCACATATTACAGAAGCATATAATACCTGATTTGCTGAGTCTGGCTTATTTTGTTTAATATGATGATTTTGAGTTCCATCCATTTTCCTGCAAATGACATGATTTTTATTCCTTTATATGGCTGAATTATATTGCACTGTATATAAAATCATATCAAATCATCCTTTGACAGGCACCTTAGCCTGATTCTAGGATTTTGCTATTGTGAATAGTGCTGCAATACATGTGACTATGCAGGTATCTCATGTAGTTTAATTCCCTTGGGCATAACCTAAAGTATGCTACAGCTGACTCATATGGTAGTATCATGTGGTGTTTTTTTGAGGAAGCCCTATGCTGATTCCCCTAGTGGCTATATTATTTCACATTCCCACCAATGGTGTAGAAAGTTTCCTTTTTCCAGCATCTTGCCAACATTTTTTTTTCCTGTATTTCTGATGATAGCCATTCTGACTGGGGTAAGATGGAATCTCAGTGTAGTGTTGATTTGCATTTCCCAGATGACTGAAGATACTGATTATTTTTTCATGTACCTACTGGCCATTTATACTTCCTCTTTTGAGAAGTATCTGTTTAGCTCATTTGCCCATTTAGCAATTGAAGTACTTATGTTTTGGTGTTAACTTTTTATACTTTAATACATCCTAGATATTAATCTTCAGTGAGAAGAGTAGTTAGTAAAGATTTTCTTGAATTCTTTGAGCGGTCTCTTCACTCTATTAATTGTTTGCTGTGCAGAAACTTTGTAATTTAATGAAACCCAATTTGTTGATTCTTATTATTTCCTGAGCTATCAGAGTCCTATTCAGAAAGTCATTGCCTGCACCTATATATTAAAATGTTTCCCCATTTCAAAGTTTCAGGTCTTATACCTACATTTTTCATCCATTTTTGAATTGATTTTTGTACAGGGTGAGAGATAGGGATCAAGTTTCAAACTCCTGTAGAGAGATGTATTTCCAGCACTGTTTGTTAAAGATGCTATCTTTCCTCCAGCATATGTTTTTGGTGCCTTTGTTGATTATAGCTGTAGCTGTGTGAGTCTATTTTTGGGTCCTGTATGGTAATACATTAGTCTATATGTTGTTTTTATTCCAACACCATGCTGTTTGTGTTTCTATAATTCTGTAATATATTTTTATATTGGGTATTTTGATACCTCCAACATTGCTTTTTTGGCTCGGGATTGCTTTGGATATTCTGTCTTTTGTGTTTCCATATGAATTTCAGGGTTTTTTCAAGTTCTGTGAATAATGTCATTAACACTTTGATAGGGACTGCATTGAGGACTCTTTCTTTCTTGAAACATTTTGTTTATATGACTTCTGAGAAACCATACTCTTCCCTTTCCTTTGGTGCTCCTCTTCCTGCTTTGATCATCTCAATATGATCAAGAAGTCTTTCTCTTCTTCTCTATCTACACCCACCATATAGGCAAGCTCCTTGAGTCCCATGGCCTTAAACATAAAGCATCAAAAATGCATTAGTGAGTCCCAAATCTATTCCCTAACCTTTCACCTGAGCTCCTAACTGCCCTCTTAACAGTTTCTCTTGAATATCTAAAAAATATCTCAAATATAAAACCTTAAAGGTAAAATCCAAATTGTTTTTTCAGATCCCTAATTTTGGATTCACAGAAGTTATCTTTTATACTGCTCTTGATCTTATACCACAGTTGATATATCAAGAAATCTTATTGCATTGACTATCGGACTATGTTCAGCTTTCAGCTCTCATCTCTGAACTCATCTTGATCTAGACCACTGGAATCCCTTTCATAGAACACTGACAGTAAACTTCCCAACTGGCCTGCTCATTCCCGTTCTTGTTCTACCCCATTTGACCATCCCCACTTCACCCAGAAACTAGATGATTCTTCAAACATATAAATGCTACCATAGCATTCCTCTGCACAAAGGTCTCCAATGTCTTCCCATAAAATTTTTCATAAAACTCAAACTCCTTACCATGGCCTAAAAATACCAAAACACTTGGATCCTGCCCACTTTTCTCAATTCATCTCCTGCACACTTTACCATACAAGAGCCATTCCCATTACAACGGTCTTGCTTTTTTCTCAAGCACAAGCTGGTTCTCACAGTGGGGTATTCACATGTGCTATCACCTCTGGCTGGAATGTTCCATCTATGCCTCCATGTTCACATACTTACCTCTTCAACATCACTAACTTCTGTGTTGAGATGCCATCTCTTTAGTGACCTCACCTGATTATCCTGTCTGAAATAGTTCTCTTCCTATACCACTCCCTAGTCTTCTCTATGGCTTTACTTTCATAATTTTGATTACTCTCCAATATTATATCTTTTACAAGTGTGCTTGTGCTTGTCTGGTTGTCTGGTTTCCCCACTCAAAACAACAGAGATTTTGCCTTAATCATGAGGGTATTCTTAGGACCTAGCATAGAACCTGGCATACAGTAGAGGTTCGTATAAGTTGACTATATATACTTGTTAAATATTTTTGGATGAATGAGTGAATAAGGAACATGTTGTTATAATCAATTAATGATTAATACAGTTGTGTTTAAGAAACAAAACGATGTTGATAAGTGATTCACAAAGTGCTGTTCAAAGACCAGAACTGTCACTAGTACTTTGTTAGAGATGTCAATTCCGGAACCCTCCCAGACTACTGACTCAGAAACTGAAGAGAAAGAGGGCAATCTATGTTTTACGAAGCCCTTCCAGTGATTCTGGTACATAATAAGTTTGAGAACCACCAGTTTCTGGGATGGCCGCACACGATCCACTGCCTGGTTTTGTAAGTAAATTTTATTGGACCACAGCCACTTGCACTTGTCCACATAGGATATATGGCTGCTTCTCACTACAACAGCAGTGTTAAGTGGCTGCAACACCAACCGTGTCATCCACAGTCTATGATATTTACTATCTGGTCTTTTGCAGAAATTTGATGAACCCTAGTTTAATTCAATACCTTACAACATGTAATTGTGGCAAAGTAAACATACACACATCGATCTCCTTTTCTACTCAAATACCATGGAAATTTTTTCAAGCTATAGTTAAAGAAGGCTCTATAACAGATTGAAAAACAGGAAATGAAAGCATCAATGGACCAGAAACATTGAGGAATCTCTGGCTCATAAAAAGCATTTGGAGGAAGGGGAAACAAGATGGGATCAGGTCAACAAAGGAACTCTCCCACAAGTCCAAATAGAAGCCACTGCAGAAGGAAGCAAGAATTCCCAGGAAAACCCCAGATGGGTTAAGTGCTTCAAGCTAACCAAATCAGATGAGCCCTGGGGAAATCACTGGATAAGTTATTAAAGGACCAGAGTTGGAAGAGCTGTCCTACGATGCTTTTACCCAAAGGCAATAACTACGGACCTCATCTATAAACAAAATTAAAAGGCTTTGGGAAAAGCTCCTGGTTTTGGAGACTGAGAAGCACTCTTACACAGAGACATCAGAGGAACAAAATAAAAAGCAGTCTGACTGAAGCATCTACCACCAGGATAAAATGTCATGTGCAAATCTCTTAAGTAGGAGTTCTGAAATTAAGACTCACAGAATAACTTCTGGGCCTGAAGAAGCAGGCCAAGGTACAAAGTAAGGAAGGGAAGTTTATCTTTAGCCAAAAGACAAGGCATCTTCCTTTGTTATGGATTAAATTATGTGCCCCCCACCTTGAAAAAAACACAGTATGCTAAAGTCCTATGCCCTGATGGCTCAGAACATGACCATGTTTGGAAATAGGTCATTGTAAATATAACTTTTAAATATGAAGTTATAATGGCATATGGTGGTCCCACAATCCAATATGGTTGTCACCTTGACAAAAGAAGAGAGAGACACACAGAGAGAGAACCTCATGTGAAGACACAGAGACACACACACATAGAGGAAAGGGAGCTAAGGGACGTAGAGGCAGTCTGGAGTTCTGCTACCACAAGCCAGAAAACACCTAGGGCTACCACAAACTGGAAAAGAATAAAGATCTTCCCCTAGAAGTCTCAAAGGTTGTCTGGCCTCACTAACACCTTTGTTTAGGATTTATCCTCCAGAATTACGAAAGAATAAGCTTCTATTTGCCACCAAGTTATTGGAAGTTTGTTAGGGCAACCCTAGGAAGCCAGTACATCAACCCTCTGCACTGCTGCTCCCTTTATCACTAAGAGTGGAACCTAGACACTTGGACACTCTCTGCTGAGCAACTCCACCAGATCCAAGCACACCTGCCAAGCAGTGGAGAGGAGCTCGCCTTAGGCTTTGCAGAGAAAAGAAGCAGCTTGCCATGGTGGAGATTTACAGCTTAGTGCCAGGGAATTAAACCTATATTAACAAAAATGTGGGCTGTGGAGTATAAAAGCTGGGGTGGTACTGGCATTCCCTAGACAACAAGCTAAACATGTTCACTCCTTAGAAAACCTTTTAACTGGCTGCCCCTGGCTCTTTCCTAGGCTTCAGAAAAATAATGAAAGATATAGGATCTGTTTTAGGAAAACTCCAAGTGACTGTTGGCAATAACCAGCTATTCATCTAAAATCAGCCTACCATCCAACTCTGATAAGAGGCAAAGTTCATAAAAGAAACTCTAGTGTCTACACATCTATTACCCAAAATAATTTCTGCAAATTTCAAGTAGCAGCATTTCAAATTATAAATCCCTGATGAAGTCTCTTTTTATAGATGACAGACACTGAAGCCTGGGAGAGAAGATTTTCCAGAGTCACTAGCTTGCTTTGGTGGCCTGTCGCAGTGCCATGCTGAGATCTCATCACTGATCTTTCTGCACGTTTGTGTTTGGTTGTCTTCTTATGAAGCCTGTGCATTTGTACCATTGGCAGAGTTAGGAGCAAGTCTAGAGACTCAGAACAGGGAAAACCTGCCATCTTCGGCTGAAATTCTCAGTCCTAGCTTCATGGGCTCACCACACAGAGGCAGTAAATTCTGAAACTGCTTCAGGTCACGCAGCAGATGGGGTGTGTAATAGTGCTGGGAAACCAGCCAGATGAAAACCCATGTTCAGGCATTGTTCGATGACTGCTAATAAATACTCTGGGACAAAATTCTTCCTATGGCTCAGAAGGCCACAAGCAGTCTGACATTCCCTTTAGTCACCACCATGGACTTCCTGCCACTGCCCTTGGCATCACTTCAGACTCTAGGTCCCTGGACCTTGTGCATGAAATTTAAGCAGTAACTCTAGCAAGTTTCTCTTCAAAAACAACCCCAGGGTACAGGTACAAGCACCCAATGATAAATGTAAATGTATTTTATACCTAAAATGTACCAATAAATATATATATATTTTAAAAAAGCAACCCCAGGGTAATTATTAAAACTCCATGGGCTAGTCCAGATAGTGAGACACGCTTTCAAATTAGAAACTGCTATTTATTCCTTTTAAATTTTTGTTTATAATATACTGAAAAAATGAAATGTAACAATGTAGAGTATTGCTTTAAAATTTTGAAGTTCAAATACAAAATAGCCTATTAATACCTAAATCTCCCATACTTACTAGAGATTCGTAAATCTATATTATGTAGGCTAGACAATTAACATATTGTTAGTTTATACACAATCCAAATCAACTCTGAATTTTCAAAGCCGATTATTTTTATTTAGGCCAGTGCCTTGCTCTTTATTAATCAATTACAGACCATATTTTCTTCCTTACAATAGTCTTTTGACAAAAGCAATATTTTTTGTTCTTTCCGAGTAACAAGACCCTAAGATGAAAGTCTTCACTAAGACCAAAAGTATTTTAAGTTTTTATTACATGTGTATGGTATCACTAATAGAGAAGGAATGGCCTTCCAGATAGGTTTCTGGAAGGAAAGTATAAATTGGAAATGCAACCATCTTACATAGCTAAACAATTCTAAGATAGAATTCTCTTTTCTCCTTGGTAACCAAATGCTTGACTTTCATAATTGAACATATAACTTTAAACTGGGCAACCAAATCTACAACATGAAATTTTGTAGCCAAATTGTACTGGTGCAGTGAACAAATCATACCAAAAGAAAAAGAAAAATATTTTCAAAAAACCTTGCACAAAGAATGCTCAACAATCTTCTCCTTGAAGCAACCATAGAAAAAACACTTTTGTCAGAGGAAGCCTGAGCTAAATTTGTTCCATTAAAGCCAGTGAGATTCATTTCTCACTTCTAAGGGAACTAAGGAAAAAGAATGCACATTGCTTTAAGAAAATCCAGATTACAGCCAAAAATTTGCCTCCCATTTGGCATTCTGCCTTTGCCTGAAAGATAAGCTGTTCCCTGTCAGAGCCTATCAGTGAACTGAGGGGAAAGGCTAGAGTGAGAGGGGTAAAAAAGCATCCTTATGAAGGCAGGTGACCTAGGGTACTGTCTTGGTTTGCAGTTATGTATGCAAACAGAATTAAAAAGTCAAGTAGCCCCTCCAGCCAGGTGTAGTGTGGTTAGAAATGGCTGACTGGAAATTCCTCTGCCTTCATCAAACAATTGATGAGTGATTATTGTGCCACTTTGATGTTTTTGACAATCCAAGAAAACTGTATTTTAAGTATATTTCCAATGACGAAAATGCTGTGGTGTGATGGGGGGGTGCATATCACAAAATTATTGATGCTTCTGTTTCATCAAATAAGACTTTATTTTTCATTAAAATGTTTAACTGGATGCAGTTTGAATAAATGGTACATATGTAGGACAGGCACCAACAAATAATGCAAGAAGAGATTTTTCCAGACCTGAAAGAAAAAAGTACTGCATGGATTCAAGGAGAGGGGCAAGGAAGGCAGGAGAACGAGGAAAGAATCTGATGGATCTGTTTTCTTTACACTGTCCCACTTCCTTATTTGCTATGTTACAGGAACCCTATTGAATATCAATACTTGGCTGCTTATAAATAAAACACTTAATATAAAAGGATTTTAGTTAGCTTTATCAAGCCCATTAATACCTCATAAGTGTTCACAGTTTACAACAACTTGATGGAAAAGCATCAAAAAAACGCGGCCTGAATAATTATAACATTAAAATATCTGTAACTTTTTTTTTTCAGTGCTGAGGATCAAACCCAAATCTCATGCCTGCTAGTCAACTACTCTACCACTAAGGCTGTGTTCTTGCTCCAAAGATATTTTTCACCACCACTCAAGCATTTCATTGATGCTGAATATAAAATATTTAAGATTTCCCTTTTCAGTTTATGAGCTAAAGGAATCTTAGCAACTGGGTCAATTATAAAATCTCTTTATTTTACATTTCTGTTTTATTTTCTTGGAGTAATTTTTTGCTTCATGAATGTGCCAAAGAAATCTTTCTTCCCAAACATGAAATAGGTGCAAATTTTTTCCAAAAGGAAAGAAAATTTAAAGTGGGGACTAAGATGTATTGGACAATATAACAAAAGATATTTACAGGATATGAAATCATTTCTAGTGGAAAGAAGATACACACATGGGTTTCTCAGTTTGCCAAAGCACTTTGTTTTTCTGAACATTTTGTGAGTTGGCCAGCATCTCACAGCCTAAAACCAAGTACATGGAAATAGTTTGCAAAAGTTGAAAAATGAGTGTAACCACAAGCCGCTTAGTCCTGGCTCCAGCCTGTCCATGAAGCCGGGTATGTGCCAACAGAGATTATAACTTGTGTGAAGCAACAAGTGAGAAACAGAAAGAAGAACGTTAAGAGCTCTATCGTGGAGGAGACTGAGGTTTTGCATTCATTTGCTTTTCTATCGCTTCTTTCAAGTGTGTGGGAGAGGGAGAAGGAGGAAGAGGGGGCGGGGAATGGAATAATCAAGTCTCTTTGTGGGAAGGGACTGTATGTATTATATTACAAGAAGTCCAGTCTCTAATAGTCTCAATAAGGACTCACACAGTGACAGACAACTCACTGTTGTTTCTAATATTGCTACCTAGATCAACCTGAAAGTAAATTCTTTATCTTCTATCCATGTCTCCCAACAATAAAGACATTTTTTTCCCAGTTATTATCTGTTGATGATAAAACTATTTTGTCAAACTCAAAAAATTAGTGTTCCCTTACATCTAAAAATCCAATCAATTGTAAAGTCGTGTTAATTCCATTTTGGAATCTGTATCATCTCTCCCTGCCCAGTTTTACTTATCACATGCCATGACATTTGCTGTTTCTCATTCATCCCACAGACAACCCTGATACAATACGGAAGAGGAGAAAACAAGGGCACGACTACCAAAAGGGAACACTGGGAATCGTCCTGGAGGCTGGTTACACAAGATGTTTCGGGAAGGATGGCCAACAACTTAGAATGCCTGAAGAAGAGGATGCATCTCTAGATAGCTCTAGTAGAAAGAGTCTTAGAGATAACCCTACTTGGATCAATTTAGATCCATCCCGAAAACAATAATTATGACCAGAGGCATGTATTCTGTTAGCTGTGCAGACTTAGGTCATGGACCAAACCCATAGCTATGGAGGAAGAATGGTACCACCTCCCTCTGAACCACTGAATCACAAAAGGGATGCTAAACAGAAAAACTACTATGTCCTCTCTTGTACTCACACTCCAACTGCCTTATTAGCTTTTATTTTTATTTTTTTGGTATCAGGGATTGATCTCAGGACCTTGTACTAGTGAGGCAGGTGTGGCACCACTGACCTAAGTCCCTGGCCCTCTTATTAGCCATTTGTGCATCCTCACATTGCTCCATCTCTTTGTCTTCCTTTTCAAATGGTGTATAGCTGACAAACTAACTTTACTAAATGTCAACTTGGATAGAGAGTTTTCTTGCATTAAAACCTTCCCTGGCCTATCCTCATTAGGTAAAAGGTAAGTCCTCACTCCTAAACATGGCATTCACTATTCCACACTCTGATCCCAAATTCTTTTCCAAGTTTAATCTATAATTTCCTCATCTCCCTAAAAATCCAATTTATCGAAACTCTTCCTCAAATGGCTTTTACTTTGTGGTCTTGTTCACACTGTTAACATTTATTTTTCCCCCCCCCCTTCCCTTGCCCTCCCTTCACCCCCTCCAGCCTTCCCTATTTGCAATGACTTTGTTTCCATTTTTTCCTTTTCTCATATTTTTTCTTTTCCCCTTTTTCCTTTCTCCTACCCCTCCCACTTCCCCTGCACCTTTAGACCTTTTCTTCTTGTTACACAATATCAATTATACATTTTTAAAATTACAATATCATGATATAGGAGACATTACCACAGATTTTACAGAATTTAAAAGGACATAGAAAGCATATTTCAAAAATCTGTTTTGAAATAAATTTGACAACTTCTAAAAAGTACTTTGGAAGACAAATTAACGAAGCTAACTCTGGAGGAAATATAAAATTTGAATAGCACCTATTAAAGAAAATATATTCCTAGCTTGAAAACCTACCTATATGACAACAGCAGACGCATATACATTTTAACTGATAAATTATATCAAACAATTAAAGCAGAAAAAAGAAGGAACACTTCTCCCTTCATTTTAGGAACTCAACATTGTGCTAATCCTAAAACTGAATAAAGATAATAGAAGAAAAAAGTATGAACATAGAAATTTGTTTCACAAAACAAACTCTTAGAAGTCAGATCTGGTAGTATGTAGAAAGTGGTTTTGTTATAGGGATGGCAGTGTTGGTTCAGCATTGGAAGATCCACCCCCAAAAGTCATCATTTTAACAGAGGAAAGGAAAAAGCCATATGATCCTGTCACTAGTTGGAGAAAAAGTATTGGACTAAATTCTACAGCTGTTCATGGTAAAAGCTATCAGGAGACTAGAAGTAGAACAGAACCTTCTCAACAGATTAAATACATGTACTCCATACTTCCAGGGATAATGCCTTATATGAATGGAAAAGATACAATGCTTTCTCCTTAAGGTGGGGAACAATGGCAGATATGCTTACTTTTTATCTGTCCATTAAACTTTGAAACCTAGGCCCCACCAAAATAGTCTGGCAATAAAATGACACAATTAGGATAGGATTGGCAGGGTAGAAGCAAAATCTTTATATGTAGATGAAATGATCATCTACAGAGAAAATACTGAAAAATCTCTAGGAGCCACTAGAACTTGTATTTGAATTTAGCAGGATTAGAAAACACAAGGTATATATAAAAATTAAGGTCTGTGTATACTTGCTATAAATGAAGAATTGGATATTGAAATTTAAAAGTTATGTAGAAGCACAAAGGACCTAGAAAAGTTAAAAAAACAGTTGGAAGACATTTAGTACCTAATTTTAAGACTTCTAAAGCTACAGTAATCAAGGCAGTGTTGGTGTAAGGAAAGACATATAGATCATTTGAATAAAACAGAGAATCTAGAAATAGAACCACACATATATGGTCCACTGAGTTTTGAAAGACTATTTAACATTAACATTTCATAGAATATAAACTCAATTCAAGAGCCAAGGAAGAGGGTGATTTCAGCAAACAGCACTAGAACACCTGGTATTTGTATATAAAAAATTAACCTCAACCCTTTATTTCCATACATGAAAATAACTTGAAGTGATCTATGAACCTTAATATGAAAGCCTAAAAACATAAAACTTTAAGAAGATATTATAAGGGAAAATATTTATGAATTCAGGGTAGGCAAGAGCTGCCTAGGATACAAAAGACATGATGTATAAAAGGAAAAAATTGATAAATGAGATTCCATCAAAATTTAGAACTTTAAATGACATCATTAAAATGAAAAGTAGTCCTTAAACAGACCATATTTCCAATGCATATAACCTATGACCAGAATATATAAAGAACTGTTAGAGCTCATTAATAGACAACCCAATTAAAAAGTAGACATAAGATGATAATTAGCCAGTATAGCATAGCACAAGGAATGGTGTGCAATTCTAGAATCAAAAAAATACTAATCAGTAAAATAACAAGATTGAATTATACACTCATTAGGGAGATGAAGTCAAAAGTTTTAAAAGCCTTGTCATGACTTTTTCTTTTTATTAGATTCTCCCCCTTTGCATTTAATTTGTCATCCTCAATGGATTCATTCTGCTGGGTTTCCTGGGGTTGTGATCCTCATTGTCTTTTCCTAGGGTATTGTCTAAAAGTTTTTGGAGTGCCGGTTTGGTATTCATGAAGTTCCTGAGGTGCTCTTTATCATGAAAGTATCTTATTTCTCCATCAATTTTGAAAGATAGTTTTGCAGGGTACATCAATCTGGGTTGGAGGCTGTTTTCCTTTAGGGCTTGAAATACATCACTCCAAGCTCTTCTTGCCTTGAGGGTTTGCTTGGAGAAGTCTGCTGTGATTCTGATGGGCTTTCCTTGGTATGTGATTTGTTTCTTTTCTCTCACTGCTTGTAGAATTTTGTTCTTCTGTTGGATTTCTGGAATCCCTAACTATTATATGCCTATGTGTAGTTTTTTTTGATTAAGGCTAGCTGGAGTCCTATATGCCTCACTTATCTGTATGTCAAGTTCTTTTCCCCTGCTTGAGAAGTTTTCTGCCATCACCTCTGTGAACAGGTTTTTTATGTCATCTGCACTCTCTCCTCTTTCTTCATTGACTCCAATCAGTCTTATGTTATTCTTCTTTGCATTGTCTATCAGCTGCTGGATTGATTTCTTGTGTTCCCTTATAATTTTAAAGCAATTTTTCTTTTCCTGGTCACTAATTGCAATCTTTTCTTCTATATGTGAAATTCTATCCTCACATTGGTTCATTCTGCTGCACAGACTTTCGATGGAGTTTTTAATCTCCTGGAAATCTGTTTGCATCTGTTTTATGGATTCCATTTGTTTCCTATGTTGGGATACCATCATGTTCCTCAGTTCCTCTATTTTTTTATCTGTTTCCTCTCTAGATTTATTAATCATGTGTTGCACCATGAGCACAATCTTTGCTGTTATCTGAGTAATTATTTCTGATTTCATTTTTCCCAGATCCTCTTTTGTTGCCAGTTCAGAGAGTCCAGGTGGTTGAGTATCAGATTGTTCCATCTCGTTTCCCTTTGGGGTTCCTGTACGTGATCCAGAAGTCTGTTTCTGAGGCTTGTTTATGTGTCTTCTCATTTGCACGGGGGCGGGGGGGTGCGGTGCTTCTGGCACCTGCGTGGCTTACCTTCTCTGCCCTACAAGCTTGGGATGGCAGTGGGGGAGCTTCCTTCCAGGTGCTGGGACTGGCTCACCTTCTCTCCCCTAGGAGCTTGAGATGGTGGCAGGGGAGCTTCCTTCCAGGTGCTGGGACTGGCTTACCTTCTCTGCCCTGATCAGTCTTATGTTATTGTTCTTTGCATTGTCTAGCAACTGCTGGATTGATTTCTCATTGTTGGTCCCCTACTATTTTGAAGAAATTTTTTTTCTTGGTCACTAATTGCAATCTTATCTTCTATATCTGAAATTCTGTCCTCACATTGGCTCATTCTGCTGAATAGACTTTCAATGGAGTTTTTAATCTCCTGGAAATCTGTTTGTATCTATTTTATGGATTCCATTTGTTTTCTATGTTGGGATTTCATCACATTTCTCAGTTCCTCTATTTTTTTATCTGTGTCTGCTCTAGATTTATTAATCATTTCTTGCACTATGGGCACAATGTCTGCTATTATCTGAGAAATTATTTCTGATTTTATTTTTTCCAGATCCTCTATTGTTGCCAGTTCAGGGAGTCCGGGTGGTTGAGTATCAGAGTGTTCCATCTCATTTCCCTTTGGGGTTGCTGTAGGTGATCTGAGATTCTGGTTTTGAGACTTGGTTACATGTCTTCTCATTTGGGCAGGGGTAGGGATGTTCCTGGCACCCACGCAGCTCACTTCCTTTGTGCTGGTGGAGGGGGTGGTATGGAGGCCAGGTCCTGGTTGCTGGAAGCAGCTCACCTCCTGTGCACTGAGGGGGGTGGTATGGTGGCCTGGAAGCCTCCTCCTGGGCGCTGGGAGTGGCTCACCTCCTGTGTTCTGGGGGAGGGGGTGCTACAGCAGCCTGGAAGCCTCCTCTGTGTTCCAAACTTTTTAAAGCCAAGGACAATGGCTTATATTTCTTTTCATCCTAAGAAAGACTTAGCATATAAGAAATAAAAATTTGTTTAAGTAGTTTTTAATTGTATACTGCTGAATGCTTGTAGGTACAACTGACCTTAACCCTGTTCTGGAATTCAACTAACTAATGCACACATTAAGGAGAAACATCACATTTCTATTGAAGTCTTGTTTTAGCTATTACATAGTGATAGTTGAATTTTTGAAAAATCTCTTCAACACTAGATTTGGGTGTTCAGAAATTACACAGATTAGGCCGGGGATTTACCTCACTGGTTCTGCCACCTGGGTGCAAGGACCCGAGTTCAATCCCCAGTACCAAAAAAAGAAAGGAAGGAAAGAAAGAAATTACACAGGTAAGCAATTATTTTACCTGACACATAAACACTTCTATCCCAAGCTATCTACAATTGCTAGATTTACCACATACTTCTTTGTTGCTTTTTTAAAAAGACTATTCAGACTGAAGCATATTCAATGCAAATTACTTCCATGAAATTGTTTATGGGACAATTTGGCTGTTTATGTCTTTGGCCAGAATTCCTTGTGTTTTGGCTTTGAATCTCTATCTTGCTTTCCCAGTAGAAATGTATACTCATAGTATTCTGCCTGCAAGGGTTCCTCAACAAATGGAAATTCATACCACTGAACTCTATCATGAAAGGACAGAAGCTCTCAGGTTGAGCACTGGTTTATTCTCTTGAAGAAATGAACCCATTCATCACATTATTACCATGACCTTACAAAGACAATGTTCTAGATAGTGTGGACAAACATTGTGTTAGGTGTGGTGGATATACAAAAATCATCCAGAAGTTGCTCTAGAAAGTGCAATAATATAAAATGTATGGCTGTTCTGAGTGAATAATAAAAAGTATCATAAATAATTAGAGTATACAGAGTTGTGTGCAGGGTACAGAGCTCAAAATGCTTTTAAAGAGAAAAGAATCTTACCAATGGATCACTCAGTAGTAGATCACTCAGTAGAGTCCCACAAGAGGCAGGACTAAATGTTGACAAGTTCTCACACAGGAGTGAGATGAATAAAAAAGGAAGCTAGACAATTTGGAAATACTCTAGAGAAGCCTTTTAATATTCATAGTTTTACACTTACAAACAATGGAGATTTTTAAGTTTTCAGGCACCAGTAAAATATTGTTTTAATATCAAATTGAGAAATAATTAAATCACTAAAGTAATTCTGAAGAAAAAGAGATAGATAACTAAAAACAGTATTTTGTCTCTCAGATTCTCACTTCCAAGATGACAAAAAAAGAAGGAACAATGATCACGCAGGGGAAAGGGCTCCAGGCATGTGTAGTCTGTTCACAGCAGGAGTGTACTCGGTGAGTGTCTGAAGACAAGGCCACTAGGAAGTTTGTCCTTGGACAAACACAGACCACAGCCTTCAAGAGCATTTGTGAAGTGAATGTCTTTAATGTTTATATCCTTCCCAAAGTATGCTGGAAGCTGCCTTGCTGCATGAAGTCGTGCTACTTACTGCAAGGTGGTCAGGAATCCATCCTGCAAAGCTGGAGAAGATGAACAACCCACCCTGATTTAGCCCACTGTGGGGCATCCCCCAAAGCTCATATTAGAAGCTGAGTCCTCAGGTTCTGAAGAAAGCTATCCTGTGGGAAAAAAGTAGGATTATGTGGCAGTTAGGGCAGAGTTTCTACTTGATTGGCTTTGGAATCCACACACAGGATTGGTGGCGCACACTTCTAGGTTTTCTGGGGGTCATAGAGCAGTGGCCTTGAGGGTCTATGTTCAGCCCCTTCCCAGCTCTGGCATTCCTCCCCTATTCTGCTTCCCTTCTGCCATAAACTAAGCAGCTTTGCTCCATAGCACCCTTCCGCAATGTTAGCTCTGCCTTGGAGCCAACTGGTCACTGACTGAAACCCCAAGCAAATTGTACCTCTCTGCCTGTAAGTTGTGGGTGTTGGGTACTGTGCTTCTGTGACAAGAAGCTGACTGATACAGACAGGAATTGTGCTTCTAAAAGGAAAAAACCAAAATTCTTTGAGCAGTTATCACACAGAGCCTCAATAGAAATTAATAAAATCGTAAGTCAAGATTAAGAGTAGAAAGTATAGAATTCAAACATTATGACAGCTGGATCATAGCTCTTTGCTCTTATTCACATTTTTTTTACATAGCATTTAATCTAGTTCTCTTTCCTGACTGTGTATCAATCCATATTTCTTGCTTAGAGATTTCCTTAGATAATTTAACTATGTAAACTATAAGTAGAAACTTGGTAAAAAGAAAAAATATAATTAAAATTTTAAAAGCTTTGTGACATAAGAGTGATAGCAAAACCTTTGCATTAAAATTCAAATGCATTATTTTGAGTGATAACGTCACTTGGAAGCTCTTTATAGATATACTTAACATGGTTATATCAAATGCTTAACTGGTCTGTCAGTTTATAGCCCTTTAGATACAGCAACATAGAAGAGTTTGCCCTTAGGTACTGAAATATATATATATATATTAGTGTGAGACCAGGATGAAGCCAAGAAACGCCATCTTGGCCTGTAGATGAACTCCCCTCATACCCCTCCCCTTATAAAGTAGATGTTTTTGTAACTGCTTGTTCTGCTTCTGTAAACTTGCTTCATCGCTTCTCGGAAAGGGATGGTGCCTGGTGCCTCCCTTTACTGTGAATTGCCCTAACCTGACAAGGCAGCAAGATAGCTGAGTTATGAAAAATATTTTTGCAACTAGTTAAAAACATGTTAACCTCCCTTTGAACTTCTCTTCTTAAAATAACACCTATAAAAGCTATGCTGTTGTAACACCCTATATAAACTGTGCTGTTGCTGGACTCAGGGCTTCACTTCGCTTAGGGAGTGGAGTCCACGCACGTCAATAAACTCCTTTCAGTTTTAACTTTGTCGTTGGTCTCAGTGTTTGGTGATCTACCAGCTCACTTGGCACAACAATTAGCCTTAAAAAATCAGAAACAAAAATATGAAACACACTCACCAGCTAGCGCAGTCCCTTCAAGCACAGAGGCACACAAAATTATTGCAATTACAATAAAGTAATTTATGTCCCTGATTACCCTGCATCATTATAAGAACATAAAATTAAATATCATTTAATCTGTTTAAGAAGGCCTTGAAAAGATTACTATCAAGAATAACTTTTTAAAGAAATTTCAGACTTAAAAGGGAAGCTTTCAGTTACCTAAATAATTCCATAATGATTCTAAATAAATATAAATTATGATCACCATAATTAGGTTGAAAAAGTTCTGTAAAACAAAGACATTTTATTGTTAAAAAAATTTTAAGAAGGTTTTAAAATTGGGAAAAAAATGAAAAATTAAATAATAAAGTAACAAAATAAATGAAAAGTTGCAATTATGTTAAAATTAATACAACCTTAATTATGACCCTTAGGAACATCTGAAATACAAGGATAAGACACACCACAGAAGCCACTATTTTATCAAGTTTTACTACAAGTAGTCAGAATGCCATTACATTTTAAAAGGAGGGATATTATTATATCAATGTATCTTTCTAGCAAAAAGTTACAGCATAAGTTGGAATGTTAGGGGTACAAAATAATTGGGGGTATAATAAAATCATTATGCCTCTTAAGTTTCATTACAGATAGAAATCCAGGCTAGCAATAGTCAAAAAGGAAAAGCAAGGACTTCAAAAGTTGAGTATGAGAAATACTAACTGAAATGTTTTAGCATTCTTTGATGGCTCTACAGATAATTACTGGTATTTTCCTGCTTAAGTTCATTCTCCTTCCAGAATTCTTTGCTCTATTATTCATCCCTCCCAGCAGAGTCCATGTACTCCAGAAGATGAACTCTTCCTTTCTACTGGGGTTGACTCTGGATCAAACCATTCCTATGGCTCCCCAACATTGGTTCTTTCAAATGTGAATGCCAATACACTTCTTCCATGATTTCAGTTGTTTTTGAACTAAATTTTATTTTACTACAAACTATGTTTTAAATTATAGCATACTTATGTATAATGTGTATAAAATGTCATTGTCTTGCAGGCCCCTATGCGCTCTTCCATCTCAAATGGCATCCCATGCCAACTCTCAGAAGTAGACACCATCCTGAACTGCTGGTTTGTCAAACCTTTGCTTTCCTTTATCATTTTAGCTCCTATGTTTGTGTTTCTTTAAAAACAATTTTCAAGACAATACTATGCTGATAGTTGCCTTTATCATGTTCATTGTCTCATGAGTGGAAAGTAGATTTCCAGAGGTTGCACAGCACTTGATATTGCAACAGATTGCACACAGGAGAGATGATAAGCCAGCTTTCTTCTACGCAGCCAGACATTTGGAAAAATATAAAACAATGTCACATTTTTCACTCTTTATTTTGGAAAATAATTTTTTTCATAAACACATTTTATGTCTGTTGTTAACATGTAGTGGGTCTATTTTAAAGTGAAATAAATTTTTTTTAATTTCTCAAGTTTAATTTCTAAAACAGTAGATAATGATAGATATAACAACAGAAAGCTTTGGTGGTTCTTCAGAATTATTAAGAGAGTAAATAGGTTCTGAGGCAAAAATATTTGAGGTACATAACAGGAATGGTAATGCAAGGCTGCATAGCATGCACATGAATTTGATCCTTTTTGTTGTTTTCAGAAACATATACATATATATAGTCCTTTCACAGTATGACTAAACTTTTTCAGGTCCTACATGGTTTCTTTTCATTATAAAGAGGCCTCAATTTTTATGTTAAATAGATAATTTTTTTCCTTTTTGGGGTTTACATTCTTACGTACGTGTTTTATGATAAGTGTATCATTACTCGAATGTTATAAAGATATTCTCTTATATTTTCTTCTTTAAATATATTACCTGTGTTTTCAAGTTTTGCTTTTCATAGTAAGTCTTCCTTCCATATTCCTAGAATTGATTTTTTGAGGATAAAATACAATTTCATTTTTTTCTACATGATTTCTTATAAATCAGTATAACATAAGGCCTACTGTCATAAATCAATTTTTTCTATGTTGATTTTAATGATTTCATATATGTTTCTTTCTCTGTCTAGTCTTCTGTTATACAATTTTTATAGCTGTATAATTAACTTTGATAAAAGTGTATATAGTTTTTCTCTGAGAATTTCATAACTATTATTGACCTTTTGCTCTTTTATGTCAATTTCAGAATTAATGTATCTAGTTCCTTGAAAAGTTCTGATCTTATTGTCATTAGAACTGCACTGAATTGACAGGTACATTTGGGCAAAGTTGCATTTTCACAGTACCCAGGTTCACATGGATAGTCCTTAATAGGTCAATATGGTTTATATTTTTCTCCATAAGAAGCTTACATATCTTTTGTTAGATTAGTGGGTACGTGGTATTTTGAGTTGCAATGATAAATAATATCTATCCTAATTGCATTATTAAAGTACTTTGTGCTGCTGTAAAAGATATGCAACTGACTTGTTCTTATTAAATCTCAGTTTTTCTGTGGACCATTAGGTTTTTATGCAAAGTCACAACTTTTCTCCCTCCTTTTCAGTCATTATATGTTCTATTTCTTTTTCTTCCCTCACTGCATGAGCTAGGACTTCAGGTACAATGTTAAACAGTGATAGTATTAGAGAACATTCTTGTCCTGTTCTTTTTTATTATTATTATTGGTACATTTTAGGTATAAAATACATTTACATTTATCATTGGGTGTTTGTACCAGAACATGATGCATCTTAGTTTTTATTTTTTCTCTCATTACCTGTGCACCCTTCACCCCCTCCACCCTTCCCTATCTACACAGAGTTTGATTCCTTTTTTTTTTTCTCATAATTTTTTTCTTTCCCTTCTTCCCTTTCCCCTTTCCCTTCCACCATCCCCAAACCCTTGGACCTTTTCTTATTTCAAATTATCAATTATTCATTTTAATCATTTTCATCCTTATTTACACTTTCAACTTCTCACACTAGAGAAACTATTCGGTATTTATACATGTGTGTCCTATTTATTTCACTTCAATATGCATCCATTTAGCTATAAATGTCTCTAGTTTCTCATTCTTTGTGGCTGAGTAGTACTCCATTTTATAAAAAAACCACATCTTCTTTATCCAGTTTCCAGTCAATGGGCACTTGGACTGTTTCCAACCTTTAGCTATTACAATTCTTTAAGGACATGCTTTCAACATTACATCAAGATGTATGAGGACTGCTGTACGATTCTCTTGCAGGCCTGATAGCAGCTTAAGTCCCTTTTATTCTTAGTTAACTGTTTTTTTCCATAATAGAAAGATGTAGAATGCCTCGTCTGTATCTACTGAGAAGATCATATTATTTTCCCTTGAAACTGTTAACTATGGTGAACTATATTCATATATTTCTAGAGTTAAGTCACCTAGCATGTGAGTATAAATTTGACCATTGATGTATTATCTTTTTTAACTGTTAGATTCAGTTTATAAATGTTTTACATTTTTTTCCTATTGATGTTCAAAAACAAAAGTATATTGTTTTTGTATCTCAGCTTGGTGTTTTAAAAATGAGGCAAAGAACATGCTCCTCTCACTGTTTTCTGAGACTGTGTTATGTTAAATTGATCTGCTCTTTGAATGTTTGGGTAACTCACCAGGAAGGTTCCGTAAGCTTGATTTTGTCTGATGTTTTGTAAAATGTGTCTGGTTTTGGAAATTTTTAGATTAAATATTCAAGTTATTTACTTACTGTAAAATTATTCGGCTTTTTTCTTCTGGTCAGATTCTGTAAGTTATTTTTTTATTTAATTCACTTATGTAAGTGTGTAAATTCATTCACAAAACTACTCATAATATTCTATCATTATTGCTTTAATCTTTAGAATAGCTGTGGTTATGTTCACTCTTGCTTTCCAAAAAGTTATTATTTAACTTTTTTTCATGGTTAAATCTGCTAAATTTCAGCTGTTTCACTGCTCTTCCACTAATAAATTCTGATTTTGTCCATTTTTCTGTAATGATTTTTCCATTTCATTTAGTTCTGCTTTCATGTTTATTATTTTAAGTCTTCCACTCTCTTTGGATTCATTTTACAGCTCATTTTAATCTTTAATTTGTATGAGTTGGATATTTAAGCCATTAATGTTAGCCTTTCTCCTTTTCTAATTAAGCTTATATGATTTAAACATCATCCACACAAATTTTTATTATTCCTAATATTCAGTTCTATTTTCTAATTTTAATCATAATTTCTTCCCTGATACAAGAGATGTTAGAAGTATAACTTTTCATTGTATTTTAATGTCAGTTTTTAAGTTACATTGATTGGATCAGAAAATCTAGACTCTAGGATATGTTATGTTAGCTATAGTTATTATGTCTTACCACTAATTTTTCTAAGGGTTTCATATATATGTTAATAGCATGTGTACTTCTAATTTGAGAGTACTATGTGGTGTGTGTGTGTGTGTGTGTGTGTGTACATTCCTTTAAGCTTTTTGGCGGGGGAGGGGTTACTGGGGATTGATGCCAGAGCCCCCATGCATGTTAAGCTAGATCTCTGACCCTGACCTATATCCTCAGTTAGCATAAATTCATTAATGATGCTGTTCAAATATTTTATATCCCCCTCCCAGGTTTCAGTCTTCTTGGCATATCAATGTCTCAAAACTGTGTCAAAATCTCTTCCTGTAGTAGATTTTTTGATAGATTTGTTTTTAAAAAGCCACTTGTAGTTCTGTCATATTTTGTTGTGAGACTATGATATTAATGCATAAAATTTAAAATTATGGTATTTTCTTGCTAAGCTGTGTAATGACCCTTTTCAACTCTAATGTCACCATTTTGTTTAATAATAGTATATTTACATCATGTTTCTTATAGTCGGCATATTCCCAATATCTCTTTTGAATCTAATTTTTAGTTTTTCTGTGTCCTTGAGATTTGTGTCTCTTATAAATAGCCTAAATTTGTATTTATTTTAATCAAGTCTAAAAATCTTGTCTTTTCCATGGCGAGCTTATTCCATTCATATGTGTGATATTTACTGGTACATGTAGATTTATATTTCACCTTTCTATTTGTCCTATTTTTTCATGCTTTTTCTTCTTTTGTCAAATTTCCTTTATCCTTCTTCCTCACCCTAAGAGTCAGCCTTGCTAATTTCAGAGAAAAACAAACAGAAGAAAACTCTCACTCTACTGGATCTTTCCCATAAATATATAGTACATAATATAAGATCTTTTCCATCTTAGACTACCCCTTCTCCAGACTCCTACACCCCATTTCTTCATTCTACAGCAAAATTCTTAAGAAATATCAATATTTGTTGTTTCAAGTTTCTGTTCTCCCACTTTCTGAACCAGCTCTAATCAGGTAAGTTACAGTACCTTCACATTTTTAGTCTTCTCATCCCACCTGAGCACTCAGAAGCATTTGAAATGGCTGATAACTCCCTTTTCCTAGAAATGCCCCTTTCATCTGCCTCACAGGACATTAAGTTATCCCACTTTTTCTTTTACCTTATTGGTGGCCTCATAGTATTGTTTGCTCTTTTCTTCTTAACTTTCTTTACCACTAAACATGGAATGTTTCAATCTCTAGATCGGACTTCTCACCTGAGCCCCAGACTCATATATCCAACTCTCCCCTTGTCATCTCTACCATAACATTTGCAACACTGAGCTCCTGATCAGGTCCCCCTCATGATGTGATTTTGACACACTCCCTTCTCAGTGAATGGCACTACAGCACTCAGGTCCTCCCATGATGAGGCCTGTAACTGTGGCATTATCCTTTCTTCTTCAGATCTCTTACCCAGTGCACCATCAAGTTCTGTTGGTTTTACCTTCAGATTATATCGAGAATCCTACATTTCCCCCTAATCTCTCCCTAGCACTTTAGTTGATTGTACTATCTCCTCTCACCTGGATTATCACATCAGTCCACTACCTAGCTCCTTGCTTCCATCTGTTTCCCAGCATTTTATTTTCAGCACTGTAGCTAGTTCACCTGTTAAAATGTAAATCAGATCCGGTCCTGCCTACTTAAAACCTTGCAAGGTTTTTCATCTCGCTCTGCAAAAATACTAAATTCAATACATTAGCCTGCCAGTAAGGTCCTAATCGAGGCCCACCCATATTTCCCACATCACAGCTTCTATCCAAGCTCTCAACTCTCGCCTCCAAACAGTCACTCTCAATCTGTTCCAACCAAACTGGTCTGGTCTCTGGCCATGGCTCTCTTCCCATTTGCTTTTATCCCTAGCTTTCCATGTGTCTTACTTACCAATCTCTCACTTTCTACTAAAAGGTCACCTTGGAGGAACTCCTTGGTCACACTTCTTATAGCCCTTTCTCAATCTATCTTTTTCCTAAATAAGAAAAATAGCACTTATTATCACCAACCATGCTGTTTTTATGTATATAGCTATTATATGAGTTTATTTATAAATACTTATTTGAGTTTATTTGTATCATCTATTGTATGAATTTATCTAATATATGAGTTTATTTATTTGAGTTTATTGTGATCAATTCTTGTAACAGTTTTTAGAAAGAGTGATCTCTTTTCAGAGATAGTAGGATTTAGAGTCATAAAATTTGAGCCTTTTACATGACTGTTTTAAAATATATGATCCAGGTTAAATCTAACTTAAAAGATAATAAAACAGCCTACCTCACAAGAGGAAGATCCTGAGTTCAATCCCCAGTACCAAAAAAAGATAATAAAACAGGTTAATATAAGAGAATCCTGTGTAATATCTCTATTGCTACTGATACTCTTGGATCCCTTTACATTCACAAAGGACACGTATTTATGTTTATAGAAACAGTAGTTGGGCTTGTTTCTTATATCTGTTTTTTTTTCCTCCGATATTGACAACAGGATTTGTAATGTTAGAGAAAATTTAAGTATTCCTAAAACTCACTATCTTAAACCCAGGTCCAAAAGGATGATGAAACAGTATGAAACCATGAAAAAATATTTTTGTGGGTTTTTAAAAATAATAATGCAAAGAAGAAAATAGTCTACTAAAAAATGCTTATGTGTGTAAGCCATTCATTTAAGAAATATAGAGTATATTTTACTGTCACAAAAGAAAATGTGCATTTTTGGTCCTTGTTTTGGTTATCTATTGCTGCATAGTAAGTTGCTCCAAAATTGGCAGCTTGAAACAATTCACTCCACTTGCACATTTCTGTGTGTTGCCTCATCTCCACTTGGTGATTCTCACTTAGAGTTTTTCATGCATTTGCCATAAGATGACAGCAGGAACTGAAATCTTCGGAAGGTCTGATAGTGTTGGACATCCAAGATAGCTTCTTCCCTGACATAGCCTGCTCTGGGTTAACTGGAGCAGTGAAGGGCTGCTTAGGCATCTGTCTCTTCACATCTCTTTCTGTGAAGCTAGGGTAGACTTCCTCACAGCATGGTTGTCTCAGAATAAATTGCTTACATAGCTTATAGCTTCCCCCAGAATAAGCTTCCAACAAACTTGAGACTTTTTTGTGATCTATTCCTACAAGTCACACAGCATCAACTACACTATTTGTTATACAGAGCCAACAATCTATTTGTTATATGGGGCTAATCCAGATGCAGTGCAGGGGAGACCACTGAAGGCCACGACTAAGAGAAGGTGTATTTCATTGGGAGACCACCTACCACAGTGCTTTCTACAACATTATATGTACAGGCTGGGCAAGATGGTGTCCAAAATAACATCAAATGACATGATCGGTTGAAAATGGTCAGGGCAGGGCAAGATTATGTCATATTGTGCAGACAAATGTGAATTTTCTAGTTAAGTTTTTCAATGTGTATGTAACCCCAATATGCCCTTCTTCTGAGTATGTTACCTTCTATTACTCTGGAGAATTTAATTGTGCATTTAGACCAAAGCCAAAGAATAAGAAAAGAGAACACCCAACAACTTCCAACTGGATGAAAGTTTGGCCCCTTGAAAGGTATATTTTCTCTATAAAGTACAGGAAGTGCACAACAATTTATTATACTATAATAATGGGCATAGTATATGTTTTGGAGTCTTAGACTTGAAAAGACTTAAAGACTAGACTTTATTTTAAAGACAATATAAACTAAACCTCAGAGTGCTTAAGCAATTTGCTAAAGGTAAACATAATGTCATTGAAGACACTGTAATTCTTGGTCCACACTGCTGCAACATCCTGTCTACTTCATTTACCTACTAGTATTCCAACTGTAACTCTAAAATACTAACAAGCTTACTGAAATTGGATATGGTTAATCCTTTTTTAATTTTTAAGATTTAAAAGTGACAGCTGTGAAGCAGTATAGGGTAAGGAGGAGAAAAACCTTTTCTCAATTTTGAGTAAAGAACTCCTTTTAAAGAAAAGAGGAAAAAAAGCTTTCATGATCGCATTTTTAGATAAAATTTCTTGAATATGTTCAAATACAATACTAGGTATAAATTCCCTCGAGTTTATACATGAATATAAATCCAAAGCAAAATTGGAAAAAAAAATTAATAGTAGCTAAAAATACACAACTTAAAAAACACTAAGCACTTTACCTATACCAAATCCTTTAATAGTCACAACCCTAAGAAGTGGACACAGTTTTTATCCCTATGTAATAGATGATGATAATGAGAAAGTAGTCAACTTGACTGGATTAAGAAAAACCTAGATGAGTAAAGCACATTAATCTGGGTGTTGATAGAGACCACCCTGAGCGAGATACAAATTCTCAAATTGGCTTTCCATATTAAAAGTCTGAGTCTGCCTATTAGCCCACAATGGCTTGCCTGAAAAGCCAGCAATTGGTGGGTGGGGAAGGAATAACTCCCCACACCACTGGTTACAGCAGAGGTCTCAATGATCCGTGATACTGTGACATCTTGGATGGCAAGGCAATAGTGTAGCTAAGGGCAGCATGACTCACACAGAAAACTTCTGTAGAGGCAAAAATTAATCCATGGGAGAAAAACAAATTTCCCATTAATCTATGAGTTGCTCTTGCTAGAATATTTCGTTCCCTTGTTGCTAGAACCCTGCTCGTGTCAGTGCTCTCCACTCCACTGTTCCCTGCACCTCCCCTTACCCTTTCTAGAAGCTGTGTGTTCAAAAAATAGCAGCAAGCTCCAGGAGATGATATGTTAACCTGAGAAGAGCTTTCACCGTCCTGGGCCCCCCATTTATATATTAAGATCTTGTCTTGTCTTTTTAAATCCTGCTACCGTACCCTTGGTCAGGTGATTGGAGGTCTAATTAGCCTCCAATAGGGTGTGTCTGAGTGTGTTATGGAGGCATGACCTTGGGCACTACTTCTGGTCCCTCATCTCTTCCTCTCTGGCTCTGGTCCCCTGCTCTGCTTCTGGGCTGTCATGCCCTTCTACCATGATATTTCTGCCTTGGAGCCACCTGACCACAGACCAAATCCCCTGAAACCATGAGCCCAATTAAACTTCGGCTCCTTTAGGTTGTCAGGTATTGTGTCTCTGGGAAAGTTGCCTAATACATACAGAGAAGTTAACTAATTTGTCTAATGTTACAAAACTGGTAGAACTGGGTTTCACAAAAATTTCAGATGTCAAATGAATGTGAAGAATGATATTGTTTGACAGAAATTAAAATGCTGCTAGTAATGTAATTATGGTTGAGAAAAACAGTATATCTCTGGGAGTTAACATACCTAAATTAAAACCAACTGGGTAGTGAGTAATTTCTCCCATCATTGTCCTTCTCTATCAGCTGCTAAATATACATTGATAGACTGTAGATTAATTTCACTTGGTATTAACTTTAAGGGAAAGCCCTGTTGCAAAATAAGTCTACCTATATTCACTCACTTTTTTAAACAATTCATTTTCTTTTTATTATTGAAATATAATTCAGATACTGAAAATTCACACATTTGAAGTATACAATTCAGTACTTTTTTGTACATTCACAAAATTGTACAATCATCACCACAATATATTCATCATACCAAGCAGTCATTTCTACCATCCTGTCCCCTAGGTAGTAGATTAGCAACTACTAAGCTACTTTTATTTATATGATTTGCCTATTTGGACATTTATATAAACAGAAACATAAAATACAGGCTTTGGGGGCTGGAACTTTTCACTCAGCATTTTTCAGGTTTCATCTATGTTCTCATCTATATCAGTACTTCAGTCCTTTTTACAGTTGAACAATATCCCATTGTACAGACACAATTTGTTTCATTTATACATTCACCAGTTGAACGTTTGAATTGTTTCCACTTTAGAGTGATTGAAAATATTGCTGCAGTGAACATTTGAGTGCATTTTTGTGCAAACATGTTTTCAATTCTCTTGGATATATATATATATATATATATATGGAGAATTACCAAACTATTTTACAAAGTAGTCGAACATTTAACTTTCCCATCAACAATATAAGAAGGTTCTCTGCTTTCTCACCAACACTTAATTTTGTGGTATTGAATCTTCTTTTCAGCACTGGTGATCAAATCCAGGGGGCCCCATCCACCTTAGGGAAGCACTCTACCACTGAGCTATGTATGCCCCAGTCTAACACAGACTTCTTGATTATAGCCATCCTAGTTGGTCTGAAGTTATTTCAGGTGGTTTTGATTTGCAATTCTCTGAAGACTAAGGATGTTGAGCACCTTTTTCATGTGCTCAGTGGCCTGTTGTTTATCTTCTTTGGAGATATTTATTCAAATTTTAAGGCCATTGTGTAATTGGGTTGTCTTTTTCCTGTTCAGCTGTAAGAGTGCTCTCATTAAGTTTTGACAGTTTCATACTACCAGGAACCAATGCAAATGACAAATGCAAAAACATGGGCTCTGAAATTGCATAGTCACATTCACTGATTCATGAAATCCAAAATCTAAATGTTTATAAGAAAAAAATTTTAAATGCATTTTAAATATTTACTAGAGAACTCTACTGAGGGTAGCCACAATTTAAATACCTTATGTATGGACTAAATTTCCACCAAAAGGTAGAATTAAGTGAGTGAGGGAGTAGTATTTAAAATTTAAACATCAATATATCTCATGACAGGATATGAGTAAATTTTTATTTTTAAGGAGACTCTGTCTGATCATCATCAGAAAAACTATTAAAAATGGCTCCCAATATCCGTCATCATCAATATATATGATTATCAAACACTGGAAGCCCCTTGGGTCAAGGTAGCTACCTCTGTGTCTTCTTTTTTACTTCAAATCTATGAAAAAATCGAAAGCCTTGCTGATGCTCTATCTGATCTAGTCCTTTTGAATACTTGGCAAGGTTTGCCTTCCTGCAGGAGTCCTCCAAAGATGGCCATCCTTACACTGGGGTTTTATTCAAATTTTGACTCATTTTTTTAAACAGTGCTCCCTGGTCAACTTTGCCTATCTCCTCCAATCCCAGTGCACAGGGCAAAGCTTATATCTTACTTTCTGTGCATTGTTACATTTTAAGGTAAATTAGTTTAATTACATAAAGTTAGTTTGGAAGAATTTACAGAGGAGAGGCACACTCAGAGGGAAATAGTATTAAAGCTCTTGATGGATTAATGACACAGCTACCCAAATTCCTCCAAGTATTTTGTTATTTCCTATGCACAGATTTAAGTTGCATATATTTTAAAGCTTCCTTGATCTACTTAAACAAATATAAACAATAAAATTCACTACCAATGAGATACTGAATTCAAAAGGTAAAAGTATATCCATATTATTAAAAGCAAGTTTTAAATTGTTATAGGAAGAAATATGGAGATTTATAATCAGAAATATAAAATTCATTTTCACTTAATCAACCTTATTTAAGAATCTGTTCCACAGAAATATTACCTCCCCTTAATACTCCAAAAAGTGTTGAAAGAAATGAAAGGAGTATTAATTATAAAAGAAATTAGAAAATGCATTTTCCTAAAGCTTAGAGCTAATATTATGTCAATATTATGTATGGACTATACAGCCATCAAGAATTTTAAGATTCTAGATCATATTGATATTTGAAAATATGTTCATTAAACAATGTTAATTACAAAATATCCTTTTTGTGCACATGTACATTCATATACTTTAACAGATTTTTAAATGTTTCTATATCAATCTGTCTCCAAATAAAATATATTTCAAACAGGTTATTATGTATATGTCTGTTAAAGTATAGGCTGATGTACACTGACAAATATATGATAACATTATCATGTTTCATGTTTACTGAATTCTTCGATTTCAAAAAGCAACATTTCACACAAAAAAATTATATTTTATTACTTAATACATATTGTTCATAAACAAAGGTTTATATGCTCAAAACAAATTTGAGAATTTGTTGAGAATGGGTTAAGTGAATGTCTTTACTGTAGAAATTCCAGGGTCTTTAATGGATATGCATTGTCAATTCTAAAATGAAAAGATTTCTCCTTGTTTATCTCAAAGTTTGCTGTTTCTGTCATAATTTATACTAATTTTACTCAGTAAATAAATTTGTGTAAACCTTATTTACATCTGTTTACGAATCAACATCACCACAAAACTTTAATTTCTATCAAGGCAGTTCACTGTATCTGTCTTCCTCACCATTACTGCTAGCACTGCAGCCAGGACACACCAGCAGCTCAATACGCATCTGGTGGACCGGTGCTTAAAGTTACTTTGGAAAGCACTGTTCTGAAGATATCCATTGTATAACAACTTCAAAGAAAAAATTGTGTTAGCACCTCTAGGCCTCCAGAGATTCATTTAGTAAATTATCGATGTGCATCAGTGGAGTAAATTACTACTTCAGGGAACTGAGGAGAGCTCTCAGAGCGCACCGCCTGACCTGCAAGTCTTGTGAACTCATTTTTATACTCAGCAACTCCAAATGAAAAACAGTGGTAAAAATTACAGTCACCATGAAATGAACCAAAAGGAATCCAGTTTTGCATCAACACCAGAAATTGTTTTCAGCACATTTAGTGCCCAGTTTTTCCACAGAGGATGTTTAATAGTTCAAGTATGAAAAGCAGATATTCCTTCTGGAAACTGCAAATTGTTGACTCATTGCTTCTCTTTGGGGCGAAGTGATTCCACATACTTTTATTTTAGGATAATCAGAGCTCAGGTTAAGACAGCTTTCCAAAATATTTAAAATGCATGCTTTTCCTATACGTTCTGTACAACAATTTACGGTGTTGTGTTAGGATCTTAGAAATGCTAGAGTTTTTAAATAACCCTTTGTGGAAGTTACATAATGCAACTTTTTAAAAACAACACAGAAAAGGTACATGTTTTCATTAACTGCTAAGATTCATCAGTTTCCTCCATTAGTCCTGTCGACGTTCTGGGGAAAACAAAATGCTGATTTACTTGACAATGGTTCTGTAATCCCAGCACACTGGAGGCTGAGGCAGGAGAATCACAGAGAGTTCCAGGTCAGCTGGGGCTACGAAGTGAGTTCAAGGTCAGTCTGAACTACATAGCTAGACCCTGTCTCAAACAAAAACAAAACAAGAAAAAAAGAACTTGAGAGTGGTTGAAGGGAAACAATAGTAATTTATATAAAATTAGGGCTGGGGATTTAGCTCAGTGGTTCCGGTGCCTGCCTCGCAAGCACAAGGTCCTGAGTTTGATCCCCGGTACGGAAAAAAAAAAAAAGAAAAAATTTATATAAAATTAAATGATTCTTTCCAGCTGCCAAAATGGAAGGTACTTTAGCAGCTGTCAATGCCCCACACCTTGATACATCACTGAAAGCTTAGCTTTTGCCTCTACTTTAAACTTTAATATATGGGGCTGGGGGTTTAGCTCAGTGGTTTCACTGCCTGACGTGCAAGCGGAAGGACCCGAGTCTGATCCCCAGTAGCAAAACCACACACACACACAAACTTTAATATATGGAGGTGGGAGAGGGATACATTTTAAACCCAACAAAGGATGTGTTCCAAATCAGCCCTGGCAAAGGCGTCCCTGTGAATAGACAACAAAGCCGAAAGCGCAGGACCCCAATGAGCAAGCCAAGACCCACTTCTCATTTTGTTTTTTCTTTAATAAATTACCAGCAGAGATAATTTTTAAACTTAATTTGTTGAAATGGGAGTTTACTAACATAGGAAAAACATTGTTCTCAAATTTGAGAATTTTTGATAAATTGATTTCAAATATAAAGATCTCTTCTTATTGACTCCTTCTACAAGGAACAGAAAGGATACCTGCCTACTTGGTAATGTGCGGGGAGAGCTCATACAGACTACCTGGGTCCAAGCCAAGATTCCCAGAACACCCCAAGGCCACCGAGTCCTTGGAGCTAAGTGGGGTACACCCTAGCCACCGGAACACGGGGCTCCTGATTCCAGGTCTATCCTTTCCCCAAAAACCCAAGCCTGGAGCTTTCGCGGCACCTGAGAGCTAAGGTTAGGGTCCAGGCTCCTCTCCGTGTTCCGTGGGCCGGGGACATCGTCCTGCGTGGGAGCTTTAAAGAGTGGTTCAGGAAAAGGTTTTCCAAGAACACAATCCAGCAGAGAAGGAGAGAGCACGTAGAGGAGCAGAAGCCCAGTTTCTTAGAGGCTGATCGGGAACTAGGAGCGGGGAGGTGGGGACTGCGGGGGCGTGGGGGCTCAGCGCGGCTACCGCGCACCCCAGAGGCAGCAGGGTGTGAAGTGGGCTCCCCGGCCCTGGAGCGCTTCCACGGGAATCTCCCGGGGCCGCGGGGAGCCGCAGGGGGAGCGGGCGAGGGCTCCGCGGGGCCAGGCCGGGAGGGGCGCAAACCTACGGGCCCCCTCCGCCGCCCGCGCCCGGCCTCCGGCTGTGGCGGTGGCGCGTCACTGCGCCCGGCCCGCGCGCCTCCTTCCTTCTCCTCCCGCGCGGCGCGATCCGGCTCCGGCTGGCAGGGAAGCAGCCCGAGCGCGGCCGCCGCGCCACAGCCGCAGTCGCCTGCCGAGGAGCACCCCGTAGGCCCGGGAGCCGCGGCCGCGGAGCTGTGTGGCTCGTCTAGCCCGGCCCGGCGCGGAGGGCGCGGAGGTGAGCGCTAGGGCGCGGGAGAGGCGGGGCCGGAGTCCCTCGCAGGGCGTCCTTCCCGAGAGCCCGGCCGCGGGGCTCCTGGCGCCCGAGGGGGGTGGGGTGTGTCCGCGCCACCAGATCCGCCCCCTGCTCCTCGTGGCCTCCCAGAGATCCCGGGAAGTCCCAAGGTTGGGGCCCAGGAGAAAGGAAGCTCCGGGAGAGACTCGGGCGGGCACCTTGTACCCCACAAGGCGAGGACAGGCTGGTCACTTTCGCCTCTCAGACAGTCTCCGGCCACTTGGGCTTGATGCAGTGAGTGCTTTTCATTGATGATCCTGCCGCGCCGCTTTGCGTACAGGTAAGTCCTTCAGCAGTCCTGTTACTCAGTAATGTAATCGTGAGGTGTAGGCCGTACTGGTGGGAAGTAATTGGGCTCCTCTTTGAGTGTCCTGAATTATCTTCGAGCCCTGTGATCAACCTCAGCCAAAACTTGTTGAAAATTATGCCCTAAAAAATCCTGCTCTGAAAATAGAGCAGAGAGAAAGAATTTTTGCCTGTTATTATCTCCCCCACCCTGTGGGGAAAGATTGATGTCAGCATTTACTCCTCAGGCAGGTAGTTTTTAGATGGAGAAACTTATTCCAGGCCATGGTTAATTGTTAATTATCCTTCATCCCTGTAGGAGAAATAGAATTCAGACTGCCTGTTCTCACCCGTCCCTCATGAGAGATTAATTTCTAGACTGTTAACAGCACACACACCGCCCGCCCGGACTTGGAATCTTTTAGTTCTCTCTACTTCCTCCCCATCTCCTTTCTCTTCCTTTAGTATTTCTTCATTTTGTTGACCTGCGGGTTTTTGTTTTTTCATCCTTTAATGCTGTTTTTTTCTCTGCATCTCTCTGTCTGCTTAAAAACTTACAGATATTTGAAGAAGAAAAATTACCTATTCTAGATATTTAGCAGCCTAAGAGCAACTACCCAGGCTGGCTTGGGGAGGGCTGCAGTTTCTGCTTATAAGCGGTCATCCTGTGGGGATGGGGGCCTGAGACAGAATCAGTAATAATCTGTAATGAGCCCTTGTGGAGGATGCAAATGAAAAGCTTTATCCAGATCACTAGTTAGACTGGTGCAGTGGAGAAACGCATTTGTGCGCATAATTGTATTTTAATGCTGCAAAATAGCACAGATGAAGGCAAATTTTTAAAGAAAAGATTATAAATTATATTAAAAAGTGAGAAAAAAGAAGCACTCACGATGTGAAAGGCTAGGCCTGTGGGTTGATAAAGGATATAGTCAGGACCTCAGCCTGTAACCATGACATTGAGGTAACCAAGACATAGATTTAACAGAGACATTGATGTATCACTTATTTTCATTGGGCTCATACGTCTTGATCAGCGAGAAGAGAGCTCTGACTTAGAGACCTGTCATATCTCATTTATCCTGACATTCTTGATGGATTCACTAACAGTGAATATTTATTGCATGCCTAGTTACTGTGTGTCAGACAGTATGGAGGTAGTAATCCACAAGAAACACATGGATCTGCCCTCAAGGGGCTTATTTTCTGATGAGGGATATAGTAAACAGTAAATAAGTCATTACATAAAATAATTAAAAAGGAAATTTGACAGGAGCTGAAAGGAAAAGGGGGGAAAACTGGAGTGAATCATTTTGCTAGAGTCAGAAAAGCATATGTAAAGATCCCAGCATGGGAAAGTGATTGATCCTTTTAGGTTTTTTTGTTTGTGTTTTTTTTGGTACCAGGGATTGAACTCGGGTCCTTGCGCTTGCGCGGCAGACAGCGAAACCACTGAGCTAAATTCCCGGCCTATTGATCCTTTTTATATCTAGGAAAATGATGCTGTGGCCCGGCAATGGGGAAGTAAGGATACAGGAAGACATTAGAGAGGTGAAAAGAGCCTAGTGCATTCAGGACCTTGTGATCATGGTCAGGAAGTTGGCTGTGGTTGTCGGTATAAGAAGGCATTGATTTTACGGAGAGGAGAGACACTTAATAGTGATTACATTTAAAGCAACCTTAGTTCTCTGTGGAGAATGATTTGGAAAAGGGCAAAGGCAAAGATAGGCTGACCCTTTAGAAAATGTTGGCAAGCTGAATAAGGTTGTGCACGCCTGTGCTCCCAGCTTGAGAGACTGAGGCAGGAAGGTCATTTGAGCCCAGGAGTTCGGGATGAGCCCTGGCAACTGTCAAGACACTGTCTCAAAAACAAAAAGTTTGCAGAGCTCAGATGAGAAATGGTAAATACCTGGACTAGGCTGGTGTCATTGAAGAGGAATTTAAGAAATATTTTGAAGACCAAGTGTTGGTGTTGAATTTGAGGTCAAGGATGAGGGGAAGCAAGGACTAGGGAATGACTCCCAGATAATCTGACTTGAGTAACTGGTGGGTAATGGCAAGCATAACTCTAGGGTGAACAGGAGCAAGTCTGAGTGGAGAAAGAATTTGGTCTTGAATCTGTTAAGTTTGTCAGTGAGAAAGGACAAATCATAGCCCTTGGGAAGGAGAAAGGGACGGTTTCCAGGACAGAAGTGGATAGACTAGCCTTCAGTAGGTAAAGCTGATGATGATGAATTTAGGGTGTAACTCATCAATTAACTCAGTTGTCTAATTTTCTTTAGCCACCTCCACCAACGTGGGTATAGATACAGAGAACATGGTTAGCTGATTTCTTCCAGGGCTAGAATTTTGCCAAGTGGCTAGGATGGAGGAGAGTTAAGAGATGAGGATCTTTTTCAAAGGAGTGATTCTTATATACACTCTGAAATTTAGGCTACATTTAAAGAGAAACCAGGAGCAGATGGAAGGGGAAGGGAAAAGTAATGTGAGGTTCCTAGATAAGTTGCTGTCTAGGTTTATCAGTGTGAATATTTAAACTAAGATTGTTGAAAGGCTAAGAGATAGTGCTTGGCGGTATCAGGCAATGGATGCCTGAGGTGGAGTGGAGGCAGACATTCGCTGTTTTTGAAGAGTAAGTCAAGGAAACAGGGGCCTGAGATTGAATGGTTCATGCTCTGGAATAGTCAAGTCCTGGAGATGGGTGACAGTTGCTGGTGGTACAAATAATGACTATGTGTGTTCTGTGGGTCTTTAGTAGGGAGAATAAGCTAAAAGTCAATAGATGACATCAGTGGGATGGGAGAAAGGAGATTATGATGACAGAAGCCTCAGAAGAGATGGATGTTTGAAGGAGAGACAAAGAAGGCTCAGGTGTGGGCTTAGAAAAAATGTAGCTGCCCCATCTCATGGCCCTGGAGGAGTACATTTTCTTGATAACCTACCCAAACCTGCAGGTTGTGAATATCATCAGAATCTCTGAAAACAGCTCCCAGTTACTGCCATCCAATACAGTAATTAGTGCCCTAGATATTTCTACCCAAAACAAATTAAGCTGTATTTTTCAAAATTAACTTAGCACAACCACTTGCTGTTCAGCTATAGGAATGACCAAGGAATCCTTCTAAACTGAAAACCTTAGGAGGCCATGTAGCATGGTATAATAGAACTTTCTTACCTGGATAATTAATTTTCAAATATTAACTGCATAGAGAAAGTCACATGTCACAGAAAGCTGTGACCTTGAAATTTCAAAGAACCCTTGTGTTGATTAAAATGCTTCTAAATGGAGTTCCTATAATTGAAGTGCTAAATATAAGGTGGGACTGTACCATTATTATATTAGCTAGAAGTAAAAGAATTTTAGTGTTAGGAAGGAGCAGGAAGTCAACTACAGCTTCTTTTAATTTCCATTTAAGGAAACAGTCTTGGAGAAAGAGAGTCAAGGTGATTTCAGAAGTCTACTCCTGTCCTTTCACCTCCACACCACAGAACAAAACTTCTGTAAATGACGTAGTTTTATCAGCTATTTAATGTAGATTATCTGTGAATGTCAAATGAAAATATAGATGAACCTTAGAGTTTTTCAGTCAAAGTGTGACACATCCATCGATCAGCACCACAGGTGTCACCCAGGAACTATGAGAAATGCAGAATTTAGCCTCCCCCCAGACTTAGACCATCACCCTATTGTACAGTGAATCAGTCCACTTGCACACTCTGGTCTGCTCAAGTCAGCAGGACTTGTGATGCCTGGAGAACTGAGGAACCACTTCTAAGAGAAAGAAGAGACATGACGTCAGAATATTCTGAATTTTCATTATTACAAAACAGTAGAAACAGAGTGTGCTGTGCAGTGAGATGACGCGTTTAAGAAATGGCAGTACTGCCCTTCCCAGAAAGCAAAGAGGGGAAATTGCCAAAGAGTGGGTGGGTCTTCTGGTACTGCCTCTGCCTGGGCAACAACGAGGAATGGACTGCGTGCATATTCTTCAGTTTCCTGTACTCAAGGGAAACTGTTACATATCACTGACACTATGTTTTATTGTTACAAACAATAAAAGTGGACATAATGAGAGTCAAAAAGCCACATCTGGGCTGGGGATTTAGCTCAGTGATTCCATCACCTGCCTCGCAAGCAGAAGGTCCTGAGTTCAATCCCCGGCACCAAAAAAAAAAAAAAAAAAAAAAAGCCACATCTGTTGTCTCCAAATAGCAAAATGAGTATCAGCTTGAATCTTGAATCTTTTAGGAGCCCTGTTTTCAATCTTGGATGCATATTCATCACACCTGATGATCTCTGATGTCCAGGTAGAACCACAGACCAATTAAATAAAAACTGGGGTGGCAGGACAGTGACATGACCAGGGGTCATCTGTGTTTCACATCTCCCTAGGTCACTCCACTGTGCTGCTGGGGAAGGGAACTACTGCTTTAGGAGCTCTGTGGAGGCCCTTGAGAGAAGACGCAGCTCTGGGTTTAGTTCTTCCTTGAAACCTACCAAAGCAGTGGGACCCTCCTGACTACTCTAGCACCAAGCCAAGGTGACAAAACTCTGGTCACAGTGCAGAGCAGTGGGGTTTTCAGAACACTGAAGAAGTAGGATTCTTTTAAAAAGAGGGGCTTACCTATGTCCAGTTTTCTTAAGATTGTTAACATTTAACTGAGAACATTGATTGCATAACTGTAACTGAATGTCATTAATTTTACATATAAATAAAATGGCTAAAATTTTATGTGTAAAGTATACCTCAATGAAGTTGTTTTCTTTTAAAGTTGCTGGGTATGCTTCAACCTTCATAATTTCATCATATTGACTTGATAGCCGGAAGCCAGTGCTTGTTTTGTGTCTTTATAGGATCAGCACCTAGCCAAGTGGACCGGGCTAAGTAAGATGCTGGAGAGGTGAATGGAGATGAGTGGATAGAAGGAAGGACAGATGGATGGATGGTTGGACAGTGGATAGATGGCGGATGGATAGGTATCATACCATTTTTGGTGGTGGACTGACTCCTAGATTGGTGGTAATCACCAGAGATATGGTATGTAAAGCTAATGGCACTTAGTGGGCATCCGTACCATTTGTAACCACAGATATGTTTAGCCTATTAAATGACATGGCATTGAAGTTAGAGAAATGAGTTTGGAGAGAGGCTAGAGTGCTAAACTGTTTATTTACAGATGAATTACTACAACAGAGAAAATCCTTTATTTGCTACCCAAAGGGGATAGGCATCTTTATCTCAAATTGCTGTCTGCCACAAGATTATCAGATGGGAAAGTTATTTTAGCCATGCTGTAACATGCTGTGTCCAGCTTCATTTCAGGCATAGCTCAGGGTCACATTAACTGCGGTCTTATGAGAGCCCATGTGTACCGGGCACATGGTTCCACTTGTGAGTGGGAGGGGCATATGCAGCATTCTTCTCTGCACCATACCTAAGAGAAAAACGGACACAGTGGCATTGGGGGTGTGGTTTAAATTTATTGAAGGATCTAAAATTGTATTAACCGAAGTCCTTGGGGGGGGAATTTTTAACTCAATTTTTGGATTAAATTTAACCAAAAAAAATTTTTTTGCTGAATTCTTCCAAACACATACATATCAGACTGTTTTCCTGAATATTAGTCTGCTGGTGATGGCAGTGTAAATTTTGGGGGGGTTATTTAGGACCTAAGAATGTCATGAAATCATATCCATATAAAAGTACATATTGAGAGAAAATGGAAAAATAGGAACAAAATCTTTGTAAATAGGGAGGAATGGAGGGGTTGAAGGGAGGGCTGGGCAAAGGTGAAAAATAAGAACCAAGAGAGACTATGTAAAGGTGCAAATTTCCAATGATGAACGTCATTATATTGTACACCTAAAATGTACCAATGATTAGAATGAATAATCGATAATGCAAAATAGGAAGAAAAGGTCCAAAGGGGTAGGGGTAGTGGGAGGGGCAGGGGAAAGGAAAGAAGGGAAAGGAAAAATGATGAGAAATTGAAAAAATGGAAATAAAGTCTTTGTAAATAGGGAAGGGTGGAGGGGATGAAGGGAGGGCTAGGAATGGGGAAAAAATAAGAACCAAGATGCATCATGTAAAGGTACAATTCCCAATGAGAAATGTAAATGTGTTGTATACCTAAAATGTACCAATAAAAGAATTTAAGAAAAGAAAAAGTACATATTGAATACATACCAAACTTAAGAAATATCATGGAAATTACTATTTCAAATTTGTCTCATCAAAAACTCTGGTTCTTTAAGAATCCTAGAAAGTTTAAGGTATTTGTCTTTATAATGTCTAAGGTTAATGTTAATGTCTTTATAATGCTGTATTTTCTGAAAATTTTTCAGTTGATTCAGTACTATAAAATATGAACACAAGACAGTATGACCCGTGTTTGAAATATTAGTAAATATTTGCAATTCTAATTAAAAGTTTAATAAAATTACTACTGTATTTCACTCATAATTTTAGAAAATGATTTTCAAATTATCCAAGTTTCATCTGAGGGAAAGAATATAATCCAAGTGGATTTTAAGCTTCAGGCAAATAGTAAATTAGGGTAGTTCTGAAACTTAACACACATCAGAATCATTTGGAGGGGTTGCTAAACACAGATTGCTAGGCTCGATCCCCAAGGGCCTCTGGTTGGGGAGTTTGGGGAGTGGGCTGAGAATTCACATTGCTAGCAGTTCCTAAGTGGCATTGATGCCACCGGCTCAGGTCTGTGCTAGGATAACCACTGCATTGGGAAATTGCATGCTTAGCTCAAGGAGAATTGGAGATTTGCCTTTAGGGCTTAGAATTTCCAAAAAATAAAAACCTAAACTCAAAACCACTCTTCCCCCTACAGAAACCTGTTATTGTCATAAACAGGTTTTCTTTGTTTGTTTAAATACCAACAAAATGTACAGAGCACAACCCAAGGTTGTAATAGTAAAATCACCTTCTTGTTACTGATAATGAGATTAAGATGTCTGGTATTCTATCTGCAGAATATGTCCCTACTATTTATTCCTGGCCACAGTCACACTATTAAAGGGTCCAGTTAGAACTTGCCATTAGGAATCTTATGCAAATAAGGTCCGAACATCTTAGACCAGAGTCACCCATTAATATATATATAAAATACATCGTTTAATGGGGGCTTATAGGTGATGTTATTAGGTTCTAATATATTTTTGTCTAATATTCTGATTTATGGGAGTTTAAAGTTGCTTTGTAAAATAAAGAAGTAACATTTGTTTGAGGTTTTAGTTGGAAAAGATCTTGATCATCATGGTCATTTAAATTTAAAGATTTTGCAATTCTTATACGTCAACAGATGCTATAGTATATACTTAAAAGAACTCAGGACTGAGACATAGGATACTTGGATTTCTGTGTGTAAATCTAGTAATCTTTTTTCATCCTTAGGTAAGGTATACGATTGGGAGTAGGCACATTGGTCACTTCATTCTTAACTTTTACATGAAATGAACATTGATTTCATAACTTCTGGATCATTTAACTGATCCTGATTCCCCAGATAGCCAACACTATTTCCAGGAAAATGTTGATGATTTTGTACTACTCTGGTGCCTTGAAGCCCATGTCCTTCTGGGCACAGAGGGCTACTCCAGGGAAAGTAATACAAGTACTTTACCACACCTTCTGTCTTGAAAGATGTGAAAAAAAATATGTAATAGTTTTTTAAATGGCAATTGTCCCATTTCCCAAGGTCCAAGTTAGACATTGCAATCACTGTATAATCCCGAGGAGCAATAGAATGGCCAAGGAAGAAGGAGTAATATACCAATATAAGCATAACTAACTCTCCCACTTTGCCCCTCATAACCACCCCCCAAATCCTTTCTTTTTTTATTCTTTTTTATGCCCTTACCCTCCTTTTCTGTACCCTCTTCTTCTATTTCATTGTCCCATTCCCATTTGCAAAAGGTCTATCTCCCTATTTTCTATTGTCTGTTTTTTATTTTTGCTCCTTATTTATATTTTCGGTTCTTATATAAAAGAAATCATATAATATTTAAGCTTATTTGTCTGATTTATTTCACTTAACATTTTGAACTCAAGATGTATCCATTTTCCTACAAATAAGAGCCAATCAAAAAATAGGAACTGAAATGAATAAACACTTCTCAGGAGAAATATAAATAACCAAAGAAAATATGAAAACACGTTCAACATCTATGGCCATTTGAGAGCAACATCAACATCTCTGGCCATTTGAAACAACACTGAGATCGCATCTTACTCCAGAAAAGAATGGCCATCATCAAAAAATCAAATAACAACAATTACTGGAAAGGGGAGGCTGCAGGGATAAAGGAACCCTTCTACACTGTTGGCGGCAATGTAAACTATTACAACTATTATGGAAAACAGTATGGAGATTTCTCAAAAAGCTAGAACTAGAAATTTCATTTAGCCAAGCTATTTCCCTTTTAGGTATCTTCCCAAAACAGTCAAAGACATAATATTACAGTGATCCATGCATACCCATGTTTAGAACAGCACAATAGCCAAATCTTGGAAGTGGCTTATATGTCTGTCAACGGATGGGATAAAGAAAATGTGAAATTTATACACAGTGAAGTACTACTCTGCTAAAATCCTTTCTTAAATTGTTTACATCCACCCAGTGACATGTGCTTCAGCTGACTCCTGCTGCAGTGGGGATTGACTGGAATAGTATTTTTCATTCAGACCCAGCAGCAACACTGATTCATGGAAATCTGATTTGTATTTTTGACCAAGCTATTACAAATATGAGCATTTGAAATGTTAGTCACTTAAAAATAATTTGACAGGTTTTTCCAGGAAGAATAATTACATCATAATTTTTGCAGCCAGCAAATGGAAGAAAGACTTCATAGATGTGTAATTTAAGACCATAAACACATTACCAAATCTTTTTCCACAGGAAAGCTATCTTTCTTAATGAAAAGTTATAGGATATAAGGTGAATGATAGAAGTCTATGGTATTTAATTAACCCTTCGTCATATTTTGATGCTTATTTTTCTTAAAATATCTAAGGGGCAAGATTCATCTTTGTATCAGCTGATTTAACTTACTTCTTTTTTTTTTTTTTTTTTTTTTTTTTTTTTGAGGTACGGGGATCAAACTTAGGACATTGTGCTTTTGTGCTTGCCAGGCAGGCACGGTGCCACTGAGCTAAATCCCAAGCCCCTTAACTTACTTTCATTTACTGATAGAGTCACTAGCTACTCAGGTGTATAAGACAGTTTACAGATTGCACAATACCCAAATAACTGTAGACAGTTTTGGTTTAAATGATTGTTCTACAGTTTTTCATCTTCTGTTTGCTTTGTGACCTTATTGCAGAATCCAAGAGACAGGAGAGACCAATGGGAAGCAGTAGGACTTTATTTTAGATAAACACTGGCTCAGCAGACTAATGTCCAGAGGAAAAGCAGAGCACAAAGGAAAGGTTTTAGTTTTATACATTTGGTCAAAGGAGTTCATCTTTTTAGTGATGTCAAGCAAGCTATAGAAACAGAACAAGGGCAGAGAATTTGGAACAGCCTTGAAAGAAAACAGAGCCTTGTGAATCACATGAGAAGATTTTATAAACTTTGTTCATAAGAATACCAATTTTATACCTGGTACATTCGTAAGACATACCAGAATGAAGAGTTATAGCTACAGGGGGAGGGGTGGAGAATGGGGATGAAGGACTGCCCAAGACTGGGAAAAACTTGTTTTCCTTTAAGTCCTGCTTCATTCCTCCCTTTGATGCATTCTGTGACAAGTTTTAATAGAGAGAGCATCATCATCATTATCAGTTTTCTTGTCACAAGGAAGTGGCTCCCTACTAAGCAGAGGTTGGTACTTGGTTAGAGCCATTAGGTCCAACTGAATGTTTTTGACAAGTAGGGGTAAGAGACAAGGAAGAATTATAACAAAGAGGATAAGAAACATGTTGTCATTGTGACTCTGTGTTGATCTTTAAGCTTCAGCCATTCATGAACTGGTCAGCTTCCAGAGTGTCTAGAGCAGGGCTGTCATTTTGGGTGGTGGCCTAATCTCAGTACAGAATCAGCTGGTTCAGATGGTCTGGATCCTGGTCCTTTGCTTTGGGCTGTGGCTTTACTGACTGGTAGATCTAAGACACATTTTTTGCAACTTTAACACCAGTGAGGTGGACAGGATTATAGTATGAGCCTCATCCCATATGGGCTCCAGAGTGGTTGGATTTTATTTCTTGACCCAAACAAAGTCTCAAGCTTGAAATGGTGTATTGGGTCTGCCAGACTTATGGGTATTCTCTCTTGTACCCAGTTACGGATGTCTTGCTTGGCTGTTTTTAAAGCCCGCATCTACTTTTTTATTGTCAATTTCTCTAGTTTATAAAGATTACCTTTACTTTGGCTTATAATTGGGTGTGGCCAGCTGAACAAAATCTCATAAGGGGAATACCCAGTTTGTTTGGTGGGGGTGTACTTGACTTGGAGGAATGTGCTCTATTTTTCTTGAGCTCTGAGGCCAATTGGCCTTGTGTAGTTTTTATTTGATCTTTAACATCTGTATGAGCTCTTGGCCATGAATGCTGGTCTGTCATCTGACTCTAAGGCTCTAAGGTCAAGGGTAGTCCACATCTTGGGATGATGTGTTTTTTTACCTCTTGTGTCTTTTCTGTTCCAGTGGGGTAGGCCTCAACTAAAATTCATAAGCAAGTTTTTATATGGAGCAGCTCCTGTTTTCTGGATACTCAGGGACCAGTTAGGTGCTTGGCTTGGGTTGTTTTGGGGCACAGGTTAAGTATTGCTCATAAACAGCCCAAGCAATGGCAGCCATGGCACATAGAAATGGCAGCCTACTAATGTTTTTACTGTTATCTTTCCCATGTGAGACCACTGATGGAATTTTTTATGAACTTGGATCCACCACTTTGAGAATGGCTCTCCTCTCATCAGCAAACTTCTATTAATCCCTCCTTTATACAATCCCTAGCTTCTCAGGAAAATCAGGCTTTTTTAATCCAAGGAGTAGCTTGAGGTCTCTGGGAGAGGAGGCTCTGGGATGAGGGGAATGACCAGGGTCCCTCTTTTGGGTTGAGCAGCTACCATAGCAGCCTGCCTTTTTTTTCTGTCTGCTTTTTGGTTTCCCCTGGCTTTTAATGTTCCAGTACATAGGTGCCTCCTGTAGTGTATAACAGCCATTCTTTTTTGGGGGGAATATCCTGTATTCTAGCAGCTGTAAAATTTTTTCTTTATACTTTCTTTTCTCCAGCAGTCAAGAGTCCTCTTTTCTTATATATGGCCTCATGTATATGAAATGTTGTAGAGGCATATTTGGAATCAGTATAGATGTTAGCTTGTTGTTGTTGATGTTGTTGTAGTAAGAGAGCTCTTGTCAAGGCTGTTATCTCTGTCTTTTGGGCGAGGTTCCAGTCGGCGGAGGCTGGGCCTTTACCACAGGGTTTAATGTCACCATGGCATATCCTGCCTGTTGGACTCCTTTTAATACAAAACTACTTTCATCTGTGAAATATTTAACATTTGGATCTCTGAGAGGGCAATCTGTGAGATCCTCCTGGCTCAAGAATATTTCATCTATGATTTCTATACAATCATAAGGGTGGGGGGCTCCTGGTTCAGCTGGGAGCAAGGTAGCTAGATTAAGTGTGTTTATTGTCTCTACAGTTCTGCAGAGATTTTTACATAGGTACCCTTGATACCAGGTCATTTTTGGATTTGATAACCAATGGTGTCCTCTCAGTCTATCAAAATTATGATGGAACGCAGTACTCAAATGGTCAGTTGTTGTCCCAAAGTCAGCTTGTCAGCTTCCTGCATCAGCAGGGCAGTGACAGCAAGTGTCATGAAGCATGGAGGCCATCCTAGGGCCATAGAGTATAGCTGTTTTGACAAGTATGCCACTGGGCAATATCAGGATCCCAAGACTTGAGTTAAGACTCCTATGGCCATTCCCTCCCATTCATGGACATAGAGGAAGAAAGACTTGGTTATGTCTGGCAGACATAAGGCTGGGGCCCAAGTCAAAACTTCTTTGATTTGTTTAAATGTTTTCTCCTGGTCAGCTTCTCGCAGGAGTGGGTCCTTCTTCCCCCACACCTTTGTGGCTTTAAATAGGGCCTTAGCCATAAGTGAGAAATTTGGGATCCAGATATGGTAGAATCTTGCTGCCCCCAGAAACTCATATTTGGCACCAGGTTATTGGGGTTGGAAGGGCACAGATAGCTGTTTTCACTCTATACCTAGTTGGCATTCCCCTGAGTTACTGTGAAGCCTAAATAGTTGACCTCTTGTCAGCAAATTTGTGCCTTTTTCTTGGATACCTTATATTCAACCCTTTAAAGCAAATGAAGGAGGTTCTTGGTTCCCTGATAATAGTCCTCTTATGTCGGAGTTGCCAGAAGGAGGCCATACTGCAGTAAGGTGCAATTGTCCCCTATGGGATGAAAGCTTTGAGGTTGGTAGCTAGTGCCTCTCTGAAGATTGTGAGAGTTTTTAAACCCCTGGGGAAGCCTAGTCCAGATTAATTGTTCTTTCATGCCCATTGAAATGTAAAGATGAGTTGGGTGACCAGCACAAGGCATAAACTGAAAAAGGCATCCTTTAAATCTAAGCAGGTAAACCAAGCAGCACTTGCTGGAATAATTTGCATTAGTGTGTATGTATTTGGCATTGTTGGGTGAATTGTCTCAGTGGCTTGATTTACAGTGTATAGCTCCTATACTGGTCTGTATTCATTTGTCCCTCACTTACGTACTGGCAGGAGCAGGATATTCCAAAATGATTGGTATCTAGCCAGGATTTCTTAAGAGCTGCTTTAAATGTCTTCGAATGCCTTGTATGGCTTCCCAGGGGAGGAGGTACTGGTGAACTTGAATTAGATTTGCTCTCAGCTTTAGATCTGTTATCACTGGTGTTTGATTTACAGCTAGCTCCAATGGGTTGTCTTCAGCCCACATCCCAGGAATCTCATGTGCTAGTCTGTGTAACTCATCTACCTCTGGCTTTTGTGACTTATCTGAATAGAGTCTCCATTCTTCTACCTGTGGGACAGTAAGAGTTAGCACCATGGGTTATGGTTGAGCCAGACTTAAAGTCTTATCCCTTTTTGGCCCAAAGGTAATTTAGCCTATAGCTTTTGGAGCAAGTCTCTCCCTCACAAGGGAACTGGGCAGTTTGGCAGATACAGAAACTCATGTTGGACTTTTTGTCTTTTAGACTGGCAAAATAGTCTCTTTTCTGGAACCCCAGTGGCTTTTACAATAGTAACATTTTTCTTGGATAATGGCCCAATGGGTTGTGTCATCACCGAGTGCTCAGCTCCATTGTTTACCATAAACTCTTCAATTGTGACCATGGGCTCTTGGGGACCTAAGGGGATGGAGCCCAGTCTGGCCTAGTCTTTGTAACCTTCAGTTCTTGCCAGTCCAATGAGGCCAGCATCTGGTTTCTCCAGGGGACAGTAGCCTTTAGCAGGTGGCCTCCTAGTTTTGGAACTTTTATCATCTCTCATCATTTTATAGACATTTATTTTTCAAGTGCCTATACTTTTACATCATGCACATTGATCTCAATCTAGTTTGGTTGATTGGTAGATCTAGGTTTGGTTTGGCTCCTGTTTTGCCCAAATTTGTGTTCCTGCCCCTTAGTGATCTCTGTCTTTTATTCCCCATGAGCCCTGTTGCCAACAGATCTGCTTTTTTGAGCCTCTAGTTGGCCTCCAGCTTTGCTTCCTGGTCACAGTTAGTATATATTTTGGTGGCCACTTCTAAAGCATTGTTGTCCTTACTTTGTGTCCGAGTCTACTAGTAGGGTTGATTTTTTTTTTCTCCTTTTGGCTTTTGTTCAGCTTGGGCCACAAGTATCTTACAATAAGCCTCTAAACAGAGCTGTAGCCAAGCAGGTCAGGTCTAGACCATGTTCAGCCATGAGTCAATGTAAAGAAATTGATCTGGGTATCTTAGTCGTCCTCTGTCTCTAGTTACCACCCAATGTACAAATCCAGTTGTTTTCCTATCAGTGGTCCCTTTGGCCAGTTATACAACATCAAAGGAGGGCCAGTTTATTTTATAGAGCTCCCAACCTCTGGGGGATCAGCTTTATTCTGTAGTTCCTATATAGCTTCTTTTAAAGTTTTTTAACATATATTTTAATGGGATGGGTTTTGATGCTTTTTCTCCCATATCTACTCTATTGTGACGCAAATCATTTTCGCTCTTGCTGCCAGCCTCTCCTGTTCCTCTTGGGTTGTAGATTTCTTCTGATTCAGTACAAATCAGGTTGCTCAGTACACCTCACCTCAGGGAGGTGATCAGGCTCCCCCTACTGCCCTTGTAGTCTTGCTTCTGGGCCCCCAAACCTTACCATGGTCCTATAGCATGGTGTTGTTCCAGAACTGTCCTGAATCCCAACAAGTTCCATTGCATGGGTGGGATGGGGGTGGTTTCCAGGTTTGGAGGGGGGCTGATTCCCTTTCTGAGCTGAAGTCTCACCTGGTGATGCCAGAGCTCTCAGGATTCCTGCAGCTCAGGCTGTTCTTAGGGCAGGCAAAAGAGACATCAACTCTGTCGTCGCCAGTCCCTTCATGGTCGCCAGAAATGTTGGAGAATCCAAGAAACAGAAGAGACCAGTGGGAAACAGGAGAACTTTATTGTAGGCGAACACTGGCTCCACAGACTAATGTCCAAAGGAAGAGCAAAGCACAAAGAAAAGGTTTTAGTTTTATACAGTTGGTCAAAAGGGTTGGTCTTTTCAGTGATGTCAAGTGAGCTTATAGAAACAGGTCGAGGGCAGACAGTTTTGTAATTTAGCCTTGAAAGAAGACAGAGCCTTGTGAATCTTGTGAGAACAAGATGACATAAACTTTGTTCACAGGATATAGTTGGCAACTGTATCTTTAACAGAACAAGGAGTTACAGGGCAAAGTGGTGGTGGTCCAGGGAGAGGGGACTGCCCAAGGCTGAGAAAAACTGGTTTTCTTTTTTTGCCTCAACCTATCATTTGGTATCAAGGTCATTTTCTGTGGTTTTGGTGGCATTTTGAATTTGCTGCAGTACAATCTGCTAAGAAACTTTGGTCTCTTTTTGAGCTTTCGTGCCTGGTGACACAAAGAAGGGCTGCAGACCAGCTAGCACCACCACCACCTTTGGAAGAAATGCAGAAGCTTTGCCCTCCCTCAAGACCTACTGAGTCAGGATCAGCATTTTAACAAGATTCCCAGGTGATTTGTGTGCATATTAAGACTCAAGAAGACCCACTCTAGCAGAGCACCTTTGTGAGAGTTTATTTTTGTAGAGATCCTTTTTTGCTTATAAGTTGTGTCTTGTGTTTTAAGTTATATAACTTTATAGTGCACCAAAATATTTTACCTTGAGAAATGCAGTACATTATTATAACTTCTAGAAGTATTTGAATGTTTGGTAATAGATAACTGGTGAGCATTTTATTTTGTCTCCTCTAGGATATTCCTAGTGATCTTGGAAGAGTTCATCATGGAATCGATCTCTATGATGGGAAGCCCTAAGAGCCTTAGCGAAACATTTTTGCCTAATGGCATAAATGGTATAAAAGATGCAAGAAAAGTCACTGTGGGTGTAATTGGAAGTGGGGATTTTGCCAAATCCCTGACCATTCGGCTTATTAGATGTGGCTATCATGTAGTTATAGGAAGTAGAAATCCTAAATTTGCATCTGAATTTTTTCCTCATGTGGTAGATGTCACCCATCATGAAGATGCTTTAACAAAAACAAACATAATATTTGTTGCATTGCATAGAGAACATTACACCTCCCTATGGGACCTGAGACATCTGCTAGTGGGGAAAATCCTGATTGATGTGAGCAATAATATGAGAATAAACCAATTCCCAGAATCTAATGCTGAATATTTGGCCTCATTATTCCCGGATTCCTTGGTTGTCAAAGGATTCAATGTCATCTCAGCTTGGGCACTTCAGTTAGGACCTAAAGATGCCAGCCGCCAGGTATGTAATTTTAGATTTTATTCTTATTTATCTGGTATTTTGTAGTTAAGGAAATGTCATATTTAAAAGCCAAATTTTGACACCCTCAATGATTATTTTGTGTGAGCACCTAAAGATTAACATTCTGACCTCTTCAGGGCTCTGCTCTATTCCCAAAGTGATGTGGAAAACTGAGAAAATAACATGAACTTTTCTGTCATAACCAGTGATAGCAAAGGCAAGGTTGGCTGGTGGATAGCATGACACATTATTTGGAGTCTCTTCTGGCCTCCTTGAAGATAGAAACAACAAAAAATAATTTTTCTTTCCTTCTTTCCTTCTGTGCCTCCTTCCTTCCCTTTCTCCTTCCCTCTCTTCTTTTACCCTTTCTTCCTTCCTTGCCATTGCTTGGTAACACAGTATTCTGTCTCTGAATAAAATACTATTTAATACAGTTTTCAAGAAGAATACTTTAGGAAAATCTTTTTATTTTACATAGATTAAATATTCATAGAGTATAAAATAGTGCAGTTTATTTTAAGCAGTTTTGATCTGTGGGACAAGTAGAGACAAACTGGATTTCTTAGTTTGGGTATCCAGCACACAATGCTATGATGGTACTTGTCATACTCAACTTAGGAATGAAGCAGATGAGAAGATCTGTCAGTGCCTCTGTGGAATGAGCTTCTGTATGGAAATACATAAAACAGTATAGCTCAAGAGCATTAAAAGTATGATTACATACTAAAATTAAATGTGATGATAATTTTTTGTTGTTGTTTTGAGACAAGGTCTTACTGTGTATTTCAGATTGGCTTTGAACTTACTAAGTAGCCTGGGCTGGCCTAGAATTTGTGGTCATCCTCTGGTCTCAGCCTCCTGAGTGCTGTGATTTTGTCTATAAAGACAGTTTATTGGATTCCTTAGAAAACAAATGGCAGCATTGTATCATCGTATGCTATCAGGGTCTTGATAACCACTCACTTTAAAGATACAGAATCCTAGGTTGCAGCTAGATATTCTTGCATTTTATTTTCATGTCATCACAAGTGGCAAGGACTTTTATGTTGTTATATCATTATTTTAAATCTATTAATACTAAGTTTATAAATTAAATGCTCTATGTTAACTTTAATCACTCATGTCGCTCAAGGCCATTACAACTGATGCACCATAGACTAAGTAGAGTGTATGATCTTTGCCATTTTTGTAAACAACATAGCAGTGATACATCTTTTTTGTCTTCCCTCAGGTCTACATATGCAGCAACAATATCCAAGCTCGACAGCAGGTTATTGAACTTGCCCGACAGTTGAATTTCATTCCCGTTGACTTGGGGTCATTATCATCAGCCAGAGAAATTGAAAATTTACCCCTGCGACTGTTTACTCTCTGGAGGGGCCCGGTGGTGATAGCCATAAGCTTGGCCACATTTTTCTTTCTTTACTCCTTTGTCAGAGACGTGATACATCCATATGCAAGAAGCCAGCAAAGTGACTTTTACAAGATTCCTATTGAGATTGTGAACAAAACCTTGCCTGTTGTCGCCATTACTTTGCTGTCCCTGGTATACTTAGCAGGTCTCCTAGCAGCTGCCTATCAACTTTATTATGGCACCAAATACAGGAGATTTCCACCCTGGCTGGAGACCTGGTTACAGTGTAGGAAACAGCTGGGACTACTCAGTTTTTTCTTCACTGTTGTGCACGTTGCCTACAGCCTCTGTTTACCAATGAGAAGATCAGAAAGATACTTGTTTCTCAACATGGCTTATCAGCAGGTACTGAATGTGCTTGTTATTTATCTAACTCCGGTAAAATACTGTACTAATATGAAGTATAAAACATAAGATTTTAAATAGCATTAAATTTTATATATCTCATAATGGAAATTTTCTTTTGGCATGTTTAGGGAGGGGAAATACTTTTTAAGTAATCTTTTTGCATAAGAAGTATGTAGCTAATTCAAACTCATGAAGGGTAGAAGCAGCTACCATCCCCTTCTCTGTAGATGACAGAGAAGTTAAGGTGTTTGGGGGATTTTTTCTGCTTTTTTAATGTTACCATGATTGCAAAGACTGTTTTCACCTGTGAAAAGTAACATTGTTAATATTAGATTAACATTATCTTAATGTCTTGTAACTGACCATGGTCCACAAAATGGCAAGGCAACTCTCCGTAAACATATGATAAAATTAGAATCCATGAAACTATGAAACACAGTAGGAAATCAAGATCAGGAGGAAAAAGTAGACTATGCCTCTTCTGGCTAAGAGTGTCTGTGCAGCTTCTATTTTGGTTCTGAGATTGCTGATACAATGAAAAAGGAGATACTACTACAAGGCCATTATCATCACAGTGTAGAAAAAAATTCTTGTTCCTCCGGTGAAGCTTTCCTACCACTTAGCTCCCTAGGAAGATCTCAGGGGGAGCTTCAGAGAAGAGGCCTGATGATGGGGTAGACTGTGGTTTGGCTCATCCCCTTCCACAAGTGTAAAATAAGGGGTTTCCTGGAAGCTGTTTGGTATAGCAATTTTTTTTAATAAAAGCTGAAGACATTGCATCAAAACAAACATTTAAAAGCTTTTGCATTGTCTAAGAAGCCAACCCATCATAGTCCAAGTATATAGCATTCAAACTTTTTTCAGCAATAAAACCTAAAACAATTTCTTAAAAGTTAATAGGTTGATTCCATTAAGCCATTTACCCTCTGAAAATACTTAATACTAAGGCTTTGATGTCTGCTGACCCAGCTTCCTCATGCCCTTCTAAACACTTGCCCAGATCTCACTTTCTCTACAAGGCCTCCACTGGACACTAAATTCTGCCACCTACCTCTAACCAGACAGAGAGCTCCCAGACCCTCTCACTTATCCCGCTCTATTTGTTCTGTTTTCAGTGGCACTTAACCACTCTCTGATGCACTTTGAGTTTTCTTTATTTACCATACGTACTGTTGTCTGCCTTCCATTAGAATCTGAGTTCATGAGGGGAGGGACCAATGTTCCTGTTGTTCACTCCTCTATGGCCCATGAGTACAGTTGTGCTGGACACAGTAGACACTAAAAACACTCACATACTAGCAAAGTAGATGAATTAGATGGGAGGGAAAAGCGGTCCAGGCTGTAGTCTCTGCCTGCACCAGAGCGTGTTGTTATTCTGTATTGCTGTATAGATATTGAACAAGAGGACAGTGAGAGACTTAAGTTTAACTGAGGTGATCTGTGAGCTCTTTCAGGATATTGCTTCAGGGAACTAATGGCAAAGAAGTAGCTTTTCTTAAAAGTTTCAGTTATGTTTTGTTAACTGAAAATGGGTAAATTTAAGATGGTATTAAGAATGTGTTTGCCATGAATATTTAAATCAACTTCAGTTGACGGAGACCAATACTTAATTTATAGTCTAATTTTATTGTCTGTCAGTAGATATTTCTAGAGTATAATTCTACAGTAATTACTACAAACTTATAGCTAAGCCTGACTTGATTATATACAATATATAATGGGAAGACATTTGGAAAGATTTTACATCTGAATAATATAACTGAAGTTTGAAATTATATTAATGAAGCAATTCAAGTGGATAAATACATCAGCTCCATAGTGGTTTATCCTCAGAAAATTCCAACTTCCTAGGGGAGGCAAGGAAAGAAGAAGGAGATAAATCAACATATATATTATACATGTGAGAGAGGAAGATACAGAAATAACATTAGAAATTTCCTAACAAGATTCTAGGTTAAACTGGAGGTTGAGCCTCCAGTGGACTCAAAATAGTCAATCAAATTTAAACTGACTTGGTTCTTATATCAAAGGTAAATTCTGTCCTGAATCAGTTAATGTTCTACGAAATAAAGGAAACCCACATTTGTCTTCCTGCTAGGTTCATGCAAATATTGAAAATTCTTGGAATGACGAGGAGGTGTGGAGAATTGAAATGTACATCTCCTTTGGCATAATGAGCCTTGGCTTGCTCTCCCTTCTGGCAGTCACTTCCATCCCTTCCGTGAGCAATGCTTTAAATTGGAGGGAATTCAGCTTCATTCAGGTATGTGGGTTTTTGTTTGGTAAGGGATTGGGCAGCATAGATTGGATTGTTAGGTGAGCTTGAGTTTTAAATATGCTACAGTACTTATGAAAAGGTGCCTTTGGGGCCATACTTAATATATCTAGCTCAAGGAACACAAATTGCTGGAGGCCAGCTGAGTTTGCTCTAGTGAGTAAGTGAAAGATCAGTACATCATTATACCTGAAGACTCCAGTAGTACTGTCTACTCTGATAAGAATAAAGATTTTTTTAAAAGAGAAAAAAGCGAGAGAGGAGTGCACTTAGATCAGATTTAATGCTGAAAGCCAATTTGTTTTTAGCAAAAGTAATAAAATATTATTTTATATGTTGAGTCAATTGATCTTCCCAGGAAAAAAATTCTCATCCATTTGAATTCAAGGGGAAAGAAGCTAAATCTGAATATTTTAAAGAAATGTGTGTATGTACACATACATGTACACAATGACAACCAGTGTCAAACTAGGTTAATGGATTCTGACAAGCACCCAGTCTTGTGAACTAATTAGTATATGTATTTAATACATCAGTCATAGATGTGTCTACAAAGGGATTTCAAAACACCATGTTTTCTTTATAAAGTTAAACATTCATTTTTTCCAGTAGTATCTTATACTTTGTGTATTGAAAAAAATATTTAACTCAAATTTAGATTTTAACTGTATGGTCACACAGTTGGTATTGATTGTATATCCAGATGGTTTACAGCATAATATGTGGATTATGTAATTTGATGGTACAGTGAACTTTGTTTCTTTGCCTATTTTTTAGCTTTTTCTTTTCTTTTGTGGAAGTCATGTAAAAAACTTTCATTCAAATTACGGGTGTAACCTTTTTTCTAAGTTAATTTTTCTTCTTGAGAAAAGAGAGAATGTGAATACTTTTCCAACTGCTACTTTAATCGCACCTGAAAAAGAATAGAAGGCCCTCTGATAAAAGGTGCTAGACAGATGCATACTCTTGTTGTAAATTTAGATGAGTAATTGCAGACATTTTGCCTGCTAGCGAGTTTATATTTTCCTAATGAAGTTAGATGTTACATCATAATACTGATGTAATATTACTTTTATATAGGACAGACCATTTTGCATAGTAAGTGATCTTAATTATAATAATTTATGGAACTGAAGAATGCTGACCTTTCATAATTTAACCTATAAACTGTCTAACTGAAGTACTTAAAAATCTCATTTAATAAGGTCAATAAAGTCATGTTTGAATTGCTATATATATTGCATAGTAATACTACAGAATTTTTTGTTTTCCTACTAATATGAGTATATTTGTGTATGTACTGTATATGTATCCTCATGATATAGATATATATATGTGTTTTTCAGTATTAAATGTTTCTGTGTATGTTTCATATATATATATAGTTTAGATGTGTGTACACATTTTATACACAATCAGTGGGCATGTGGATAACTTTTATAAAGAAGTTTAAAACTATGTATCAATATGCTTAAGAAAAAACAAGGTATTTTGATCAATTCCACTAGTAGAAATCAATTCTAAGGAAATAAAGAAAAATAGAGAAAAAAGCCTAAAGTGACACTACCTACAGTTGAAAAGTATTTGAACCAAAGTAAATGATCAACAAAAAGGAATGACTAAATTATGCACCCCTACTTAATAAAATATCATATAGTATTAACAGGTTTTAATTTTTAATGACATAAATTGTTCTTGATATAATAAGTGAAATAGACTATTAAATGGCAATATGATCTTATTTGTGCAAAATAAGGTGTGTTTGTGAATAACAAGTAAATATATGTATATATGAAATGTATGAAATGGCTAAAATTATTACTACAGTAGAAGACAAAAAGTAGCTTAATTTAAGAAAAAATAGTTATATCAAAATAGAAACGTAGTATATTTGAATAGGTTAATTCATGAATTTGAATAATTTGTTTCTTATTGATTCTTTTTCTTCTTTCCTTGCCCCAAGTCTACTCTTGGGTATGTTGCTCTGCTCATAAGTACTTTTCATGTTTTAATTTATGGATGGAAACGAGCTTTTGAAGAAGAGTACTACAGATTTTATACACCACCAAACTTTGTTCTTGCACTTGTTTTGCCCTCAGTTGTAATTCTGGGTAAGATCATTTTACTTCTTCCATGTATAAACAGAAAGCTAAAGAGAATTAAAAAGGGCTGGGAAAAGAGCCAATTTTTAGAAGAAGGTATTAGAGGAACTATTCCTCATCTTTCCCCAGAGAGGGTCACAGTAATGTGACCATCATCAGTGCTCACAGATGCCAGAAGAAGTTCTATTCATGCCATTGTTTTTATGGCTTCCTCTGTGTTCAGTTGTTATGCGTGCTGTTGAATTACTTTGGTTTGAAACCTGTTAAATGAGATTTCATCTGAATCAGTGAAAGGATTTTCTTCCAGTTGTCACAGGTGTCCTATTTTACCAATTTGAATTTTTGTATTCAATGAATTGTGGAAATTTAAGTATATTTTTTTCTGTTTTGCACAACTTAACACTATTGTTACTTTCCTGTATTTCATAATCAAGCAAAAATATTTGCAGTTAATAATCTAGCATAACAAAATATTAAAAAACACTTCACAAGCCAGAATTTGAAGCTTTGGATATAATTTAATGGCTATACTATACTTTCTAAGAAGCATCAGCAAGGTTTTGATTATTATCCAACTTAAAATATAGAAATGCAGAATCATACCTTATTTTTAAAGTTCACATTGCTTAGGATCTACATAAGGGTGCATAGTAACATTCCTATTCTCTCATATATTAGGATTTGAAGAATGTTATAAATATTATGAAGCAGTGTGACTACACAAATTTAAAAAGACAAACCTGAAATTATATTTAAAATCCACTGAAGACATAAAATAGATACAGACAATGCATAGTTCATGAGAGAGTTTATTCTTTATCGTGTTACAGAGCAGTTTCATTTTACTATTAGTATGTTCATCAAGGAAAGGACTCGGGAATATTTGGCCTCCAAAATTGATATGTTTAATACAATACCAATCCTGGGAATAGTAAAAATGTCGGGTTTACATACAAGGTTACCTGGTTTCTGATCTTTCTTGTTGCACTACTCTCTGGTGAGATATGATTTTACTGATGTTCAGTTGGGGAAAATAATGTGCCAGGGGTGGTCCTAAGCATTTCACTTGTGTTAGCCCATGTAATAGTTAGCTCCCTGAGACAAAGAGTTATCCTCATCTTACAAAAGAGGAACTGAAAGAAGAGTAATTCCCCCAAGGCTACTCAGGAAGAGGCAGAGTGAGCATTCAGGTCCATATATCACATCCTAGAAGCCCTGATTTTCACCACTAGGCTCCACAGCCCCTGCTCCATCCCCATGCTAGGTTCACGATGGCAACCTGGAGGCTCTTTGTACAAAGGTACTGACATTATTGTGGATGTATGAAATATTCCAGTCATAAATTTATTATTGCTGATGGTAGCCATGGTCACTTACCCTGGTCTGGCCTGAATATAAGCCCAGACCCCATGACAGCCTGCCCATCTCCCTGTCCAGTGAAAAATTCAGGCCAAGACAAGGTCATGGCAGTGTTAACACATTGCTGAGACCCAGCAGATCTTTAAAAGAATCTCTGTAAAATCAGTCATCTACTTCTCTCCTCCTGAGAAGCACTCCTGCCTGCACAACCATTCATTAGGGAGCAGTTTATAAGCATAAAGGATAAGCAGTTAATTATAAATTTACTCCAAAGACATATAATCATTGCAGACTATTCATAGAATGTCTCAGTGCTGACATCCCACATGTAAACTGCATTTTGTTCAAATTTATAATGTACTACATTTTTCCCATTTGCTTCTTATAAAATAGAAAGTTGCAGACAAAATACAATTATATGCATCTCTCTTCCTGAAATTATATCATTTCATGAACCTGAGTCCAGCTGCCAAAAATAGAAGGACTTTTATTTAGTGGAGTCTATCTTTCCGCCAATGGCTCTTTGCCTACTACCACAATGTCTATCAAGTAAATCACTCAGAATTCCTTGATGTTCTCTTGGTGGTAAATTTTAACATCTTTTACTTTCTAATTGAGCTCTCCATTTAATTTAATGTTAATTAAATCGCTCCCCTCTCGATAATCACTTGTTTCAGTTGAGTGATAACTTTTAAGGGTAAATACCTAAATGTGCTATTATTGTGGATTAGTGAAAATAATAGTGTATTTTCAATACTTGCTCCTTAAATTTCACTCTGTTAAGACCATGCTTTAACCATTTAATATGAAAATACAATGTAATATTTATAAAAGTTAGTTGACTATCGAAATATCTTGTTGCATGTATATAATAAGTAAAATTATTATTACTGCAAATAAATGGGGCCTATGAAAAAACAAACTTTTATGAACATACATAAAGTGTTATTTCAAATGGAAATATTTCCTTTTAGAAAAAATGTATTCATTGTAATTCAAAATGCTTAAATGCCTTTCTAAAAGTGAAAATCTATTAACTATCTTTTAATCACTTTGTTTTACTATTTCTAGGATTATTTTTCCTTTGTTTTTTATAATCATTATTTTTTTAAAATCATTTTGCTGGCTCCAGAAGTAGGACTAAATTTGGCTATTGCCACAGTGAGTGATGGGAGAACTTTTAAGAGTGGAGATGTGTTTCCTGAGCTATGTTTTGAAAAGTGTCCCTGGAAAGTGCAAGGATGTAGAAAATACACTCAGAATCACACCTATGCAAAGAACGTCAAGTACAGTATGTTTTTCCTATAAGGAAAATAACCATAAGCTGTATCATGCTACTTAGGTTTTGTGTACTAATTTGATATGTCTCCTCTATTAAGAATATTTAAAATTAGGAGCAGGGATTTAGAGCTCAGTGGTGCCACCGCCTGCCTCACAAGTGCAAGGTCCCAAGTTAGATCCCTGGTACCAAAAAAAAAAAGAATATTTAAAATTACATTTCAATACTAATATATTCATTCTAACATTTATTTTTAAGATATTCATGGAAATTTAGCTCACATAATCTACATGTGATATTTTTATTTAAATTTAAAAATATTTAGACATGTGAATAAATTATATTTGTAGAGATAATTATTTTGTGCTACAGAGTATCTAATGAGCTCTAGTGTTAAACTACCTGATTAATTTCTTATAAATCAACATAGCCTTGAGTTGATTAGAGAATCATATCTTCAAAATTAACTTGATAATAATAAGGTATATTCATGCATACAATAGTCAGATAATGAAAATTATTTGTGTAAAAGGGCTTCAAGAACATATAATTTTTGTATTAGTTATCTTTTATGTAAAAATAAAATATTATTTTGTTTTGCCTTTTGCCATTAAACTATTTCATAATTCTGTACAGTTTTCCCCCCAAAAAAAGTTTATTTATGAAATTCAAGATTTCTTAGATGTTATTTTAGATAATATACCATGAATGTAATTCACAAGTACTTTGTTGTAAATGTTATAATTACTGAACTAATCATGCCTGCATCAGTAAAATCCCTCTTAGAGTATTCAAAAAGGCTAAAATGTTGTATTGAAACTTCTTTGTAAAAAGACTATTTTACAAAGGAGTATTATCCTTTACTATAATAATTTTTTAAATTTAAGCATTCATGATATATTTTGATCACCACATGTGTGATTTCTAAATTGCCCACTGAAAGCAAGTATTGTCTCAAGATTTTTTTTAAAAAAGTTTTTCATAGCTTTGAGGACATCCTGCCCACACAGAGATGGGAGGGGTCCCTTAGCATCTGTCTGCCCTGCTCTGTAAACACTGCTGTCTCTGCAGTCCTCAGCTGCCCTTGAGTTAGCTGTCCACCTGGTGATGCAGGCCAGTGAGAAGAAGTTTCTTCCATGGAAAGCAGTGTTTCCTTTACTGTCTGTCTGTCTTGCTGAGGGGTTGTAGACATAACAGGAGCTGTGGCACCTGCCTTGAAGGGTCAAAGCCTCTGGAAGGAAAATTAGAGACTAATAGAGAGACTTTCCTGGCTTCATCACTTCCACGGCTCTTTCTCACACTTACACCATTCTAAGTGGGTTTCTCTGTTACATAAAGTCAAGCTAATCCTTCCTGGTCTCCAGTTCTTTGCCATGATACCATTCAAGATCATTAATATGATAGACTGCAATAATTCTTACTTTTAACAGCTTTTAAGGATAATAAGCAATTCATATCAAAATCAATTTTCCATTGTTAATTAATTATATTCATCTTCTTGCCTTGAACTGTTATTAGGTATTTTGTACTTGCTTGGAAAAAAACATCATTTCCTTTGTAACTATGTAATCCATATTTGCTAAAACTGTAATTTCCAAAATACTGCTGTCAAATTACATGCCATGTTTTTCTATCTTTCTCATAGATCTGCCTTATAAACATTTAAATAAAGAGTAATATTTAAAGTTTTAACTTCTCTTTTGAAATGCATACAGGTGGTTTTTTTATTTTTCTTACTAATAAGTCCAGTATTTGATGGAAGTCATCAATACTTTTCTATTTCTTGTTTTTAATTTTACAAATTTTTATTGTGCACATTTGCTGTACATAATGATTATATTTATCATGGGAAGTTGGTACATGGACATAACACATCTTAATTCTTATGTTTTTCTATTTTTTTCAGAAGCATACAGAAAGTAATCTAATTGATGCTTTTATTTTTGTTTTGTGGGGGATACCAAGTAATCATTTAGAAAAGCCTCTATTTATTTATTTATTCATTAAATTTATTGGTACATTTTAGGTATACAAGATGATGACATTCATCATTGGGAATATGTGCCTTTACATGATATATCTTGGTTCTTATTTTTTTCCCCATTCCCCTGCCCTCCCTTCAACCCCTCCACCCCTCCCTATTTACAAAGACTTTGTTTCAGTTTTTTCCTTTTCTCATATTTATTCCTTTCCCTTCTTTCCTTTCCCCTAACCCTTTGGACATTTTCTTCCTATTTCACTTTATCTATTATACATTTTGATCCTTAGTTTCTTTCACTTTCTCACACCAGAAGAACGTATTCAGTATTTATACATGTGTGTCCTATTTATTTCACTTAAGAGTATCACCTCGATGTGCGTCCATTTAGCTATAAATGTCTCTAGCTTCTCATTCTTTATGGCTGAGTAGTACTCCATTTTATTTTTTTTAAAACACATTTTCTTTATCCAGTCTCCAGTTGTTGGGCAATTGGGCCATTTCCAAGTTTTAGCTATTACAATCTGTGCTGCTATGAACATGGGTGTACATATATCACTGTGGTATGATTCTCTTAATTCTTTTGGGAAGATAGCCAACAGGGTCAAATTGGACCTCTACTCCTAGTTTTTTGAAGTATCTCCATACTGATTTCTACAGTGGTTGCACCAGTCTACACTCCCACCAACAGTGGAGAAGGGTTTCTTTCTCCCCACAATCCTGCCAGAATTTGTTATTGGTTGATTTCTTGATAGCAGCCATTCTTTCTGGAGTGAAGTAGAATCTCAGCATTGTTTTCATTTGCATCTCTCAAATGACTAATGATGTTGAACATTTTTTCATATGTTTATTTGCTATTTCTATTTTTTTGTCTGAGAAATGTCTGTTCATTTCAGATGCCCGTTTTTGGACTGGGTCTTTAAATTTGGGAAGTCTGATTTTTTCAACTTCTTTATATATCCTAGATAGTAGAACTTTGTCTGAGGAACAGCTGGTAAAAGTTTTTGCCCGCAAAAATATGAGAAAAGGAAAAAATGGAAACAAAGTCTTTGTAAGTAGGGAGGGCAGGGGAATGGGGAAAAAATAAGAACCAAGATACATCATGTTAAGGTACAAGTTCCCAATGATGAATGTAAATGTATTGTATACCTAAAATGTACCAATAAAAAAATTTAAGAAAAAAAGGGTTTTTCCCCACATTGTGGTTGTCTCTTTGAAAAGCCTCTATTTAATGAGGCGATTATACATAAAATTATTTCATTTTATAGTTTGGGGGGGTTAGGTTTTTTTGTTTTGTTTCTGTTTTTGTTTTGAGACAAGGTATCACTATTTAGTTTGGGCTGACCTGGAACTCACTGTGTAGCCCAGGCTGGTTCCAAACTAACTGTGATCCTCCTGCCTCAGCCTCCTGAGTGCTGGGATTACAGGGGTGTACCACCATGCCCTCCTGTGCATTTTAAAATTAGATGCACAATAGTCAGGCTCTTCTATGAGCTCTGTAATGGCAGGAATATTGTCTTATTCCCTACTAAATCTCCAATGTACCTTATGTTCTACATTACATACAAAAAAGACATAATAAAGAATCATGACTCATCACAGAAAATGGTGTTGCTACCTCACATCCATGCAGCCAGCCCTGTTTTCTACTGCTGTTAGCCCACACATCCCTTCCCATCTCTGCTTGCATTCTTGCTCTGTCTCCTGGCCTGGGGCCGGAGGGAGCCTGTCCTTCAGAGGACTCAGCTGACCAGGCTGCAGTGTGCAGCAGGACCACGGCCTGTGCCTGTGCCTGTGCCGGGGCTCTGCGGGGCTCTGCACAGAGACGCACAAGTGCAGGCAATGAGGGGGACTGCAGTGACACGCAGGACTCTTGGTTACATGTGAGTTGCAGATGAACAAGTGACTTTTTATGTAATTGTGTTATGAGTATTGGATGGCCATTTTTCTTTTCCTAAATCTGACAACCCTACTTGAGGGGTAAACTTCAAGGAGATGCAGCTCAAAATGCAGCTAGTAGGTAAATACAAACACACACACACACATACACACACACACCACACCACGGCTTATTCCAAAATGCAGTAATTCTTAAGACCTTTGTAAAAATACCCTAAAAGACCAAGCAGTTAACTGCATTCACTCCAAAGCCTAGAGTCGCTCAGCCACACCTGTATTCCTGATGTCTAGTGCTCACTTCTGTTTTTCCTTTGAGTGCTAGGTGTTCCTCATTTATGACAGACAGGGAAGCTATCACAGACAGATTATCTGAATGGAACATGAAGCTTGAAATAAATGATGATTTTGGCAAAGTGAGGCACAGGCCCCTGCAAGCTTAAAATCCAGATTTGCTGAGAGGGCAGAATCGCCTTGATCAAGTATACAGTGAGATTATTAATCAGGACAGCAACTTAGCTCTATTGTGAGAAACAGCAATGTCCAATAGGCAAAAATACCAATATTTCCTTAGCTAAACATGTTTTATTTTTGAATCTTGTTTATAAGAATTTAAATCAAAATCTAAAGGATTGTGAATCTGTTCTGGCTGAATTGTGTCATATTATAAAGGCCTAGCCCCTACTTCCTCAGACTGTGTATTTTGAGATATGGCCTTTAGAGAGGTAAGGAAGGTAAGGTGAGGTCATATGAGCAGGCTCTGATACAATACAACTGGCATCCTTATGAGGAGTTTAGCATAGGGACACAGGCAAGACCACATATAGAAGAAGAGAGAAGAAATGCCTTGGAATGAAACCAACCCTGCCTACAGGCTTGATCTTGGATTTCTAGCCTCCACAGCTGTAAGGAAATACATTTCTGTTAGAGCCACTCATCTTGGAGAATTTATTACAGCCACCTGAGCAAACAAATACAGAGTCCATGAAATCAGAACAAATCAGGTTAATTACAGAACTTCAGTAATTAATGTCTTTGGAATAAACTTGTCTGATTAATCCTGCAAAATACAGTTCTATCCTGTCTATAACCTTGTATCATGTAAATGCAATAAATAGCTGCTCTAAAAGCTTAGGAACATTTTTATTTCATGGAAGTACTCCTGTCACAAAATGAAAGCTTTGATCAGGCCAAAGTAGCTCTTCATAAATTTATCTCATTAACAACCATTTAGTTTTTCCATTAAACATGAATACTGTATTTCTTCCAGCTTCTATTTAAAAATCACTTACAGTATGGATTATTGTTAGTACACGCTTTATTAGAATGGCTGAATTTAGAGTAGCTGTTCATTTACTTCCATTTTCTGTTCCATTTGGTTATTATTTCCAAGTTTGTATTAATGATTGTGTTGGAAAACGGTAACTACTTTTATTTATTTTGTAGGCCTTATTTCTGTAATGGTCAACCTAAAATACTGTTTAAAACACTGACAGAGATTAAATTCAAGATTTATATGTATTCTGTTACAAAATTCCCCTAAAGCTAACTTGCTAAGCCTATACTTTAATTACATTTAATATATGCTATAAAAATGTTCTATTTAAAATAAATTACTCTGACTCAGAAAGGAATAAATTTTGCTTGAACATTTAGAACATCTGGCATTAGTTTAGAGGCTACCAAATTTATGTGCAATCCAAAACACTTATTAGAAATTTTCTTAATTCATGCTAATGAATACTTACCATTTTACTGAACATTGCTAAGTAGACAGAGTGTAAGCAAGGAAAATCAGAAAAATCTGAACCACATTACTACTTAAAAATATTTTTAGCTTGCTTTGTTACATTAAAAGCAAAAATTGTATATAGGTCAACATATTAAAATTTCTAGTTAATCTTTATGTCATTAGGTGCTTCTGAGAAATTACAATATGTATCTTAACAGAGATGATAAATTCTGCAGAATTGTTATCAGATTGAAGCATTTCTATATACTAAGTATAACATTTCTCTTGTTTTTCTACTCATTTTTTTGTTGAAATAGCTTATTTCAATAGTCATTTCACTCATTCTTCTATGTTTTGGTGTCATAAAAACAAAGAATCAATAATGATTAAAATTAAATAAACATACATCATTTAAGCAGTGAAAGCTGTTTAAAAGCCTACATTTGGTGTACTTAAAAAGAAGAAAATTAAATAAACCCAGTCTTATTATAAGTAAGCAAATAAAGCACATGGAAATTCACAAATGGAATAATTACTGAAAGCCAGTTTATGGAGACTGTTAAATTACTTAAATAAAATGAAAACACACAAGAGAAGTGCTTCTCAAATTTTGATGTGCATATGGATCACCTGATTATCTTGTTAAGATGGAAATTTTCATATCAGTACTTCCACCATGATGCCTCAAATCCTGCATTTCTAACAAGTCTCTTGGTCAGGCATATCCAGCCTGTAGGCCACCTTCCCTTGTTTATTTAAATGTTAAAAAATAAAAGAGGTTTTATAACTTATACACGTTGAATAAATTATATATTTTATATGCAGGCCAAGACAATTCCTCTTCACTCAGTGCAGCCTAGGAAAGCCAAAAAGTTGGACACTGGGGCAATACCTAAACAGAAAGCTAGACCAAAAGCCCCATTTTGTGTTGCAAGAACCTCAAATGTTTACCTTACTCTGGGTAACTTATGAAATGCTTTAATTTGGTTGCAAATCAAACAAGAGTAATTTATAATCCTTAAAATATTTAATACCAGAGCAGGAGCTCCCAAGATGGTTTCCAGACATGGGCATCAATATCGTGTAAGAACCTGTTAAAAATGCAGTCCCTTGGGTTTCAGCCCGACTGAAGTAGACAGTCCAAAGACAAGGCTTGGGAATCTGTTTTAACTAACTATCCAGGTGACTCTCTTACACTTAAATTTTGAAAACCACTGCTCTGCATAGTATGTTAAGGGCTTAGAATACAAATGTGAATGACTGCCCTTGCTTTTAAGAATCTCAATGTAGAAAAGTGTTGGGGTACTAAATCAATAAATACATTAAGTATGTAACAAGTACAAAAGAAAAAATGTCACACAAAGTGGCACTTAACAGAAAGGATAAAGGTTTCTAGAAAAGGTCAGGTGAGCTGAGTTTCATAGCCACTCATGGCTTGTACCTAGATGTCCCCCTAAAGCCTCATGCAGTCATAGGTGGGGCTTTTCAGAGGTGGCTGGATCTATAGTGTGGGGTTCTGGGATCAAGGATGTGATGCTGGGATTGATTCAGGGTGCAATGCTAGGATTAAGGCTGCCCCCTTGCCAGGTGTGAGTGCTACCTGCCCTAAGGGTGGGTAGCCTGGATAGGATATAGGGTACAGAAGGAGGGTCACTGCTTGTCACTTGATGCTTATTACTTCACTGCTTTGCTACCTTCTGCCTTCCATGAACTGTTTCTTTTCTGCAATGCCCCTCAGCAATGCCCCCTGCCTTGGAGCCAGTTAACAATGAACTGAAACCTCTATGAATTGTGCAGTACAATAAACCTTTCCTCCTTTAACTTTGGGTGTCAGGTACTTTGTCTCAGCAACAAGAAGAGTAACTAAGGCACCATCTGAAGAGTGGCATGCATAGTCTGCCCTCTACATCACCAGGTTCCATAGCAGTGTATCTGACCAATCATGGAGCAAAAACTTCTGAAAGAAAATTGAGTCTGTACTGAACATGTACACACTTTTTTTGTCACTTTTCCCTAAATAATACCTACAACAAATGTTTACATAGAGTTTATACTATATTAGGTTTTTAATGTAATCTAGAGACGACTTTAATATATGGGGGATGTGTAAAGGTAATGTGCAAGTGTGCCATTTTGTATAAGGGATTTGAACAACCTATGGTTTCTATAAGGAGAGGGGCCTGAAGCTTGGCACCTTTGGAAAAGTACAAGTAATTCACTCCAAGTGACTGAGTGTGGGATAGTCTAGAACTACCATTCTCATCACTTCTCACCTGTCAATAAATAAAACAAGTACCCTGAGAATGAAAAAAATATTTTATAAAGTCTATTAACTTTACAGGTAGGGAACCCACCCAGAAGAATTTCACTGTTTTCACTGAGAAGGAAAAGTCAGGAGTTTCTAAGAGGTAATTCTTGAGTAATACCAATTAAGCACTGGAAAATGGCACTCTGGATATAAGACAGACCAAATGTATAGGTCTGTACATAGTTAATGTAAAATATTCCACTGTTCATTATTTAGGAAAGTCTCTTATGTTAGGTCCAATGAATAGAGTCAGACTTTACTCCAGGATCACTGGAGTTTAAGGATGCTTATCAGCTTCAGACTATTGCTGAAACAGAATAGTCACTTGATATTTCCAGACAAGTTCTGCTTTAAGTTGAAATATGTCCTTTGCAGTCTTTATTCTGTATTTTTTCTTATCCTGAGATGTCAGTATAACCACACAAAGAATAAGCAACTGATCCAGTTGGTAGCTCTCCACCACCATATTGCTCTGGGTGTCATTCTCACAGGATCTCATAGAATTCATCCAAGTGATTTCAATCTTTTTTTGATTGCTATTCTTGGACCCTTCAACAGCAATTAAAGTCCTGTGAATGAAACACTTGGCACATCCGTTACATTCTCCCTGAGTGATGGCAGCCTTAGACTTTCTGAACTGGCCTCTGAGTGCAAGGCCTAAGAACAGTTGTAAAGATACCAAACAGTTGGGGGCCAGGGATTTAGCTCAGTGGCACTGCACCTGCCTTGCAAGTGCAAGGACCTGAGTTTGATCCCTGGTGCCAAAAAAAAAAGATACCAAACAGTGGCTGTAAAGACGAAACAAAGAAGAATATGGCACTTAGGCAAAGGAGTTTCAAGACCGCCAGGCAGTCAACAGTGTAAACTGCTACAGACAAGTACAGCAGGATGAGGACAAAAAAGTCTGCACAAACTTCAGTAAATGTTAGTAACCTCTGAGCACTTTCAGAGGCCTGACCATGGGAAAAGTGGAGGTATAGATCATGGAAATAAAAACTGGATGTGCTCAGTGAAGGAGAACTGAAGAACTTTGAAGAACCCAAGTGTCTTTGGCTACACTTTATGTTAAGTACTTAGTATTTCCATTGCCCTTTTAGGGCCAGAAATGTCATTCAGTGTTTGAGGTGGGAGGAAATTTAGAAATCACTGATATTCATTCAACCAATGAGGAGAGAAGCTCAGAGAAGTGAAGTGACATTTATTTTTATTGGGATTGTTATGTACACATTCCATGGAAGACACAAAACACATTTAAATCTTGAAGAATCTCTGAAGGTTACAAAAAAATTATTTTAATGGTTAAAAGGGGTAAAGGTTTTGTTTTAAAGTTTTTATGTCTGTTGTGTTTGCAGTTATGAAGTTATGCTGATTATCATCCTGAGAAGCTTTTTATCGTCTAGACCCTTGCACTGTATTCAGAATACAATAACAGTAATGGAAATAATCATAATCTTGACCATACTGGGTGTTTATTATGTGCTAAGCACCACTTAAAGACTATCTCACTCACTACTCTAAACAGTTCTCACAGATGAGAAGGGGGTGCAAAGGGTTAACTTGCTCTAGATTCAATAAATTAACTCAAAGCTTTTTAACATACATAAGATGCCGGTGCGTATGGACCACTAAGGTACACTAAGGTCCAGGGGAGTTTGGGTGAGGTTAGTCATACTTCCGGGGCAAGGAAGACTCGGCTTTCCGCACTATCTGTCCATCACATCAACCCTAGTGCACCCCATTCCATCCTTTCCCATCCTTCTACTCCTACACGCCCTGCTCTTTTAAGCAAGGCCTAGACCAAACACTCAAGATTGAAACACCTTCGGCGCCTAAGGAGCCACAGCCCGAGCCGTACGGAGGTCTCCGTTGCTTGTGTCTTCCTTTGGCGCACCTTGAAATCGCACCCCACAAGTCCCGAGTGTAGAGGGACGTATTGAGCTTTAAGGTAGTTTGACTCTTCAGGTTTCCGTACTTGGAGCCGTGCCTCCGCCCCTGGCCTCGCCCCTAGCAACTCTGGCTTGTGTTGACAACTGCTCGGGGATCCTGAGCCTCGGTGCCCGGTGGGATGCGGTAGCGCTATGCGGACTGTTTCCCCGCGCCCGAGGCCACAGCCAGCCTCCCCCAGTCCTCTAGCGACGCTAGCGGCTCTCTGGCTGCCTTCCCTGCTTGGTGGTAGCCTTTAGCCCCCGCCTGCCATGCCCACTGGGGAGGCCGCGGCGATGGCCGAGGGCCAGGACCCCAGCGCCAGGAACAAGTCCAGCAGCCCCCGCCACATTCCGGTGATTGCTGTGGTGACTGAGGACGAAGAGACGCAGGTGTGCACAGGGGTCTGTGCCATGGGGGCGGACAGCGGGGTGACGCCTGGGGGCAGAGACTCGGTCCCAAGGCAGCAAAGGTGGAAATGAAGCCCCACGGGGGGACCCGCGGGACGGAGGTTCTGGCGCAGAGCCGATCCTCCGGGAACCGCCCTTGCCGTGGGAGCTGGCTGTCGTCAACAGCCAGTCTGGGGACGCCTGCTGCGCAGTCCTCTTGGAGCGTCCCGCTTAACTGAGTAGTAGAGGTCTCCTGCTCTTTGAAAAGTGTGGCCGTGAAAGAAGTGGGAGAGAAGGAATCGTTCCCAGTGAAGTTTGACTTGATAGCCAGATCGCTTTGTTTGCACTGGGATTTCATTTGCAGATCCCTGTTTTCAAGTGATATTCTTGATATATAGAGGTAAATTCTCCCGTACTTAAATTTGCTGCTACTGAAGCCTACACTGAAAATGGAGCAAAATTCTGGTGAAATTAGAAACTAGGCATCGTTTTCATAATAAATTAGAAATTGTTATAGGGTGGGTGGGAGAAAATTGGGAGAGAGAATTGATTTGTTTTATTGTATTGGTTTGGGGTTTACTTTTGTTATATTTGCTTCTATTATGAATACAAAACTAACTGGAGTTGGGTTGAAAAAATTTCATTTGGAAACCTCTGCGTGGGTCTACATTCGCGGCGGAGGAGATGTTTCAAAACCCCAAATCCTTCTCTTCATACTAGGGTTTCATTGGTCCCCCAGAGAGCCAAGATCATGTTTAAAACCATGATTCCTAAGGAGGAATTCTACCCTGTCTCACGTTAATGGTGTGGGGCCTCTATGGGAATTCCTGTTGAGGCTTCACAAGTCTCAGACTGCGTCAGGAACCGGGGCTCCTGTGTTCGCATCCCGCGGCCTTGGAGAGTACCTTGGGAGTAGCCAGTTGACTGGGGACCTCCTCTGTGGGAATAGGGTTGAGCTCTCTGAGGACTCTCAGACATTCACACAGTAACCTGCCAAGCAACTGCACTTCTGTGGGAAGAACAGTAAGTGTCCGGGGAATTTACCTCATCCTTTCTGTGGAGGTATTCCAAGCCAGATAGGAAGAGCCTTGAGCAGACATAGCTGTCCACTCTGAAGGCGACAAGAAGTCCCAGCAGTCCACGCTGGTCCTAAGCTCAGAGCAAAACCAAGAAGTAGGTGAAATTTGCTAACTAATGGCTCTCATTTTTCTATTACTGGGTGTAAGAAAAACTGGGCAAAGTTATAAGTCAGGCAACCATAGGTTAAAGAGAAAAAAAGGAAAAACACTTTTAGCAGGCCATTGCAAAAATAGTTGATAATGTAACAAGTACAACAAAGGAAGCATATTTGTAGTGTATATGTCTATGTATTTCTCTTTTCCTTTTGATTTCTTTTCTTTCATTACTATCCCTCCTTCCAGGGCCTAAAATTCTCTTCTAGGAAAAAAATTAATTTGCATTAATTCCTGTTCCTGCTTCTACTACTAGGAGTAGCTCCATTTTTTTTTAAACACTAAGAAATATAGGCAGTTTCTGTCCAAAGAAATGAAATAGAATGGGAATGTTTTAGAGCTGGGAGAAATCTATTGATCACTCAGCCTTCTTATTTTTGTTCTGTTTTGTTTTTGTGTATTTGTGGTTGCTTTTACAACTGAAGCCACCAAGGTAGCTAGAAATTAATGGACAGATATGGTTTCTTTACTCGTAGAGTGGATTTTACTGCTCCTAATAGTAGATACAATAATAACCTTCTAGACTTCTGCCTCAGGTCAGTTGAGGAAAGAACTTTGGAATTCTAAATGCTTGCTGTCCTTTCAAACCAATCCACCTTTACAACCTGTCCATTTTAGTAGCTAAAAGTAAGGTGGAGTCTACTTCAGTTTTTTATGCCAGCTCCACCACATAGCTGCATGGCCAAAAGCAACTGTACCTAAATCAGTGGAGATAGTAATAGTACCGACGTCCATTGAAAAGATTAAATAAAATAATAGAGAACTTATTCAGTGATACAGTATATTGAAAACATATAGCTTATCTACATTAATATCATCCATTATCCAGAAATATAGAGGTCCTAAAATTATTTTTAAAATAAAGCTAATGGATTATCTAGAATTACAAAGTGACAGCTGGAGATTTTCTAACATAGAAATGCCACTTGGGATACCTATGTGTTTTTTTTTTCTGCTACCTATGTTTTTAATAACTGTTTTGTATAATTTTCCTTATTACAGACCTAAATTGAACCATTTTAATTACCCTAAACTAAGTTTATGTAGTTTGAGAAATAGGTTTGAATATTGTTGTCTTAGGCAATGCATAAAATACACAGGTTATTTTGTACATTTTAAATGCATGCTTCATTTCTGCTTTAAATAGTGTTATGGTTGGATCTGGAATGCCCCCTCCTAAACTTGCTCCCCTAAAGCACATCAATTCTTTATGAAAGCAAGCGATTTTGTGTTTTTCACTGCTGTATCATAAGCACTTAGAACAATGCCTGACACAGTATAGGTACCCAACAAATATTTGTAAAATAAATAGATGATTATAATTAGTTTTTCTTATTTACCCCAAATCTTCAATTATCACTTTAATCCCATGATTCAGAAAATTGTGCTCCAAATTTAAATGATTTCCAACTCCATCACAAATCTCTTCCCTAGCATTCCCTGTTGCCATAACTGCCAGATCATTCCTGTAATTCCTCAGGCCAGGGAATTATCCTAACCTTTTTTCTTCTTTCTTTCACCATATCGAGTCACTCATTAGGTCCTGCTCATTCAAACTGCTAAATTTTTTAACCCCACTCTTTAATGTCTATGCCAGTTGTCAAAATCTTATCCAAGATTCAAGTTGCGGACTGGTCTCCTACCTCCAGTCTAGTCCTCTCCACAACAGACAAAATGATCTTTTTATTCTTACACTCTGCTGATTAAATCTTGTGGATAGACAAGAACATAGACCACTCAAAGATTGTTATAGAGAGGGTATCACACACCATCACTTGCTTTTGGCAGACTCAGAGGCTGCTGCGAAAGATTAATAGTGGGAAAGAGAGACCTATTGTGCTCTGACTAGAATCTTTTCAATTGTTTGATTTTCTCAAGTTGGTCCTGAGTTTGGAAGCAGGGAATACAAAAAAATGGGGAAGCTGATAGTTATTGACCAAATATTGACTTCTCGGAGCCAGCTGCTGTGTAGTTTGTGACTTGGCTTCCCGTGCTGGCTGCTGCAGAGGTTGTGGGCTTTTGTCATACATAGTCTGGCCATTATCCATGTATATTTTTAGTCTCTCAAGCTATTCGGTGGTTTTGTAAGATCTTCAGTATAACATACAAGGCTTTTTGTAAAATTTCATTTCATACTGACACCTACTTAAGGTTAGAGAAATGTGCTCCCCATACCTAGCACATTTCCTGAAACAGAACCTCCTAATAAATACTTCCAGAAACAGAAAAAAGCAAAGGAAGATATAGGGGAGGAAAAACTCTTTAAAAATATGACACACAGATCAACATGAAATGATAATGCAAGATAAATCCCAAAGGAACCTATGTTTTAATCTTTACTATTCTGTTTCTTATTAAAACTTTTATCTGTTTATTTGGAGGAGATCTGATAATACAAGTAGGCATTAAAAAGAAAATCCTATATTGACTTTTCATTTCAATATAATTGTCTAACTCTTAAAAGTAAACATTGCAGAAAATAATAAAATAAAAACCCACTGTGCCTGTGTGTATAATCTGAGAACACAGAGGAAAAGAGAAAAGACAACTGATGCTACTGGCACAAAAACAGACATCTGGATCAATGGAACAGAATACAAGATGCAAAAACACTCAGCTGTCTAACCTTTGACACAGGCCAACAACACATGCCAGAGGAAAGATAGCCTCTAGCAAATGGTGCTGGGAAAACTGGCTATCGACATGCAGAAGATTGAATCTAGACCTATATCTCTCTCCATGAATGTAGCTAAAATCAAAATGTATCAACTATCTAAATGTTAAAACAGAGACAATCTGCTGGAAGATAAAACAGGTAAAACCCTTGAAAACATAGGCATAGGCAAAGACTTTCTGAACAGAACCTTAATTGCACAAGAAATAACATTAAGAATCAACAAATGGATTTATATTAAATTAAAAAGCTTCTGTACAGTAAAGGGAACAACCAACAAAGTGAAGAGACAGCCTACAGATTGGAAAATTTTTTTGCCAAAAATACCTTAGAGAACTAATACCTAGAATATACAAAAAAAATCAAAAAATTAGATCCCCCCCAATTAAAGACCCAATCAAAAAATGGGCAACTGAAAGGAAGAAGTACAAATGGCCAATAAATACATGTTCAATAAATACATGTTCAGCATCTCTGGCCATTAGAAAAATGCAAATTAAAAGAACACTGAGATTACATCTTACTCCAGAAAAAATGGCCATCGTTAAGAAGTCAAATAATAACAAATGCTGGTGAGTCTGTGGGAGAAAAGGAACTCTTCTACATTATTGGTAGTTGTAAACCAGTACAATCATTATAAAAATCATTACGGAGATTCCTCAAAAATCTAGAAAATGGGCCAGGGAGTTAGTTCAGTGGTTCTGCCGCCTGCCTCGCAAGCACAGGGACCTGAGTTCAATCCCCAGTACCAAAAGAAAAAAAGGTAAAAAACGAAATTCCATTTGACCCAGCTATTCCTCATCTAGGCATCATCTCAAAAGACTTAAAGACATCACTAGGACTGGAAGTCTCATTTGACCCAGCTATTCCCCTGTTGGGTATCTTCCCCAAAGAATTAAAAGAATCATACCACAGTGATATATGTGCACCATGTTCATAGCAGCACAATGTGTAATAGGTAAAACTTGGAAGCAGCCCAATTGCCCATCAACTGGAGACTGGATAAAGAAAATGTGGGGTTTTTTTTAATAAAGTGGAATACTACTCAGCCATAAAAAATGAGAAATTAGAGACATTTATAGCTAAATGGATGCACATTGAAGTGATACTCTTAAGTGAAATAAATAGGACACATATGTGTAAATACCAAATAATTTCTCTAGTGTGAGAAGCTGAAAGTGTAAATAAGGACTAAAAGGTGTAATAGATAATGTGAAATAGGAAGAAAAGGAGCAAAGGGGAAGGGGAAGTGGGAGGGGTAGGGGAAGGGAAAGAAGGGAATGGAATTAATATGAGAAAATGAAAAAATGGAAACAAAGTCTGTAAAGAGGGAGGGATGGAGAGGTTGAATGGAGGACAGGGGAAGGGGGAAAAATAAGAATCAAGAGAGATTACGTAAAGGTACAAATTTCCAATGATGACTGTTATTATATTGTATACCTAAAATGTACCAATAAAATAAAATTTAAAAGAAAAAGACTTAAAGACATCATATTACAGTGACACATGCAAAGTCATGTTCATAACAGAACAATTCATAATAGCTAAACCTCGGAACTGGAATTGAACATATATCTATTAACAGAAGAATGGATAAAAAAATGTGGTACTCTGCCATAAAGAAGGATAAATTTGAGTTATTTATAGGAAAATGGATGCACCTTGAGACCATAATGTTAAGTGTAATACATCAGACACACAAGCTTAAATATTGTATAGTTTCTCTTATATGAGAAACTCAAAGTATCAATAAAGGACAAAGTAAAAGATAATAGGCAGCAGGGAGATAGATCTTTTGGAAAAGGGAAAGGCACCAAGAAATAGGGGGGTGAAAAAATAATTAAGATGTACTATGCACATGTATCAACGCCCCATGATGAGTGTAATCACTGTGTACAGCAAACGTGTCCTAATAAATACAAGAAAAACAGAAAGGACAACTGAGGCCGTGGGAGGTGGCACTGTTAAATCTCCAAATCATAAAAGGCAAAATTCTGTTTAACAGTAATATATAACAATGGTAACTATAAAACCAAGTAGAGACATATGTTTCCTATGTCCTTTATTTTTCTTAAAGTATTTTAGTAAATAACCTCATTCTTATACTTATTCTATATATTTAAAGTTACAATTGTTTAATTGAAAATGTTTTGAAAGAAATTTCTTAATATGAGAATATATGAGTTTGTAACTGTGAAAGGCAAGGAAATTATAAGCTTTATATGTACTGAAATAATGCCTATGTAGGAGTATGGGAAAGTATACATTATAGATATACTGTAGATTTAAAACACAGGAAATGCAGTGGTACTATTAACATTAAGTGAAATATGTATCTGTACATGTAAACAAAACCAGAAAATACATAAGATAGATATATAGATAGTAAGAATAATAAGGATTTTTTTCAGTTTTGAATATTTTATATCATTATAACATCATCTTTACAAAGTCATTTAAAAGTAGAAGTAAGTGTGAAAGCAGGCCCAGAAAAAGGAAATTAGGACAGCTTAATTCCTACACTGGGACTAAGCATCATTAACATAACATTTGAATTAAAAGAAAATGCAACTCAATAAAGTCTTAATCTTCCCCTTAAATATAGTCAAAATTGCACTTAAAGTTCTGAGATTTCTGCATTATTATAAATACTTAAACTAGACAAACCACCTCCTGGTTCCTTTGCCACGTACCCACAAATAACTTTACAAAGAAATGACTTCCTGGTTGCATGTCCTCAGCACTTATTAAACCACTAACAATACTGTATGCCAGGCCCAGTGTGCCAGGGATGCCAGAACCAAAAGTCTGTGCCCTCAGGCAAACTGAGGGAGGGAGTATGGGGGCTAAGTATGGAGAGCCTTTCAGAACAACTCCACGGAAATGATGACGGGCGCAAGGTTTGGGGCCTGTGGGAGCACGGAGGAAAGGGGTGCTCAAAAGAGCTCAGAAAGAGCTCAGAAGCATTAGTAGGTAGTCATTGAATGCTTGGATGGGTGGTGCTCAGACTTGAGTTTTATTATTTTAGCCATAAAGGACAGTGCTGAAGTGTGGGACAACAGAGTGAACACGCACAACTCAATAACAGATGAGAACTGAACTGAATCACAGGATGGGCTCATGAAACACTTGAGATGTGGGCTCATGAAATACCTGAGATGTGAAATCTGTGACTTTAAGGTTCGTGTTTTCTAACATGGATGACCAGAAGAATGCTGTTGCCATGTCACACACCTGCACAGGCCAGCTTGGTCTAATGAGTACATGTGCATGAAACGGTATGGTTTTCCTTTCCACAGCATAGGAGTGACATTATTCCACATACTCTCTTGGGTCTTTTAGGGCTGTTTAAATTTAAAAACATTAAGATTATAAGATAATACTAGAATTCAGGAGGGTGTTTTTTTTCTACAAAATTCATTCACCTTCCTATAAGGCCTCATCTGTTTTTCATTCTCCTTTATGTTATTGTTGTAGGTATTTTTAAGTTACTAAGCAAAAATATAAAAATAGTATGTTTGATATGATTTCTTAAATTCTCATGATATAGAATACTAAAAATTGTATGTTTTTAGGGTGTTTTCAAGTCTATGGACCTTAATCATGTCATCAAACTCCTTGAAGAAAATGATAAAGTAAGTAAGCTTTGAGAACAAATTATTCTGCTAATCACTTCCAAACTGTTATTTCTATAAATGGTAACATGTATTTACCCAAGTGTAAGTCTCATTTATCTCTTGTTGTGGAAAACATTTCAAACAGTATACTTCCTTTGTTGTTGTTGTTGTTCCTGGGGATTAAAACCAGGGCCTCTTACAAGTACTTTAGTACTGAGCTACACCTATAACCCTTTTTAAAATTTTGAGACAGGATCTCACTAAGTTACCAGGCTGGCTTCAAATTTATGAGCCTCCTCTTTCAGCTTCCCAAATAGCTAGGATTTATAGGCATGTACCACCATGCCTGGTCTCAAAATAGAGTATATCTTAAATTCAAGAACTGTTTAAATTTAATATGAATATATTTAATCATATAGGGAGGCTGAAAAGGAGTTGCTTTTATGGATGGACAAATTCACGGTGGCTGTAAACAGGATTCCTAAGAATACCCATAAAGTCATCTAACCTCTGTTAATTGCTTGTTATCAAGTAGGACTGGAGGAGGGAGGGGGTAGGAAAAGGAGTTTCTCAATATACTAAGACAAATTTCCTGATGTAAAAACAGGGTATGTACATACATGTAGTAATTTATTTTGAGAGAAATCTTTTTTTTTTTTTGGTACTGGGGATCAAACTTGAACCTGGCACTTGAGAGGCAGGCGGCAGAACCACTGAGCTAATCCCCAGCGCATTGAGAGAAATCTTTATAGAATATAATGGAAATAAAATTATTTCAGACCCAAGCTCAAAACTGACAGCTTAGTTATCAAGAAAAAAGATAGTAAATGTATATTCATACATGTTCACACACCATACTCTTCTGAGACCCAAGCATTGACTAAATGCCTAAAAGTCAGCACAAACTATAAAGTTATATAGAGCCTTTTCCAAAGAAGATTTAACATTCTTAATAAATAGAAAATGAGTTGACCATACTATAGCCATAAAAACAAAACTGTCCAATGAATTCTAAGCACAAAATTTAGTCTTTGTTTTCCTTTAGTCTCTACTTTCTTAAATAGAAGAAAAATAAAAGTAATTACTAAGGTTAATTTATTTTTTCTGAGGGTAATTTTGTGAAAATTGATTTTTAAATTGTGAATGTATCTGCATTCCCTTAAAAAATAAAACTCAACTACAGAGAGCTTCTTTTAGCTGTTACATAAGCCTGAGGGAGGATAAAGTACAAACAATGCCTCAGTTTTTCACAGATGGTTTTAGAAGCTTTAAAAGAATAGAGGGGATTCAGTCTTGAAAAACATATCCTGGTCTAGAAGTTTGTCTTGTTTTTGTTTTTAATTAACTATGGATGCTTGGTTTCCACAGTATACTTGGGCATATTTTAGAGGCTAAAAATATAAATTTGTCAAAATCGACTCCTAATATCACCACTTTTTAGCACTGTATATTTGAACAAATTAGGTATTTCAGTTGTGTTTCCTATTCTTGAAAAGAGGGATAATAATATCCTGGTAATAAAGTCATTTTGAAGATAAACAGTGATATTACATATAGTGCCTATCTAGTGCCTAGCATAGAAAAAAATGTACACCACTCTTCAGCTATTGCTAAAAATATTTCTGGAAAGAGTTACTCCTTTTATATTAACCTAATTTAAAATTTTAATTTTCTAGTCAAATTTGAATGGTAGTACTTTTTAAATCTTCATTATTTCAGGAAACATTTTTAATGCTTATAGTAATTTAAGAATAATGTGATAATGCTCATGTTTCTACTTTCTTTTCATATTGAAGAAATTTTTTAAACTTTTAGCAAACTTAATAGAGCAAAAGAACTAAATAGAACATTTATTTTAGGGCGATTTAGAAGAAAAACAACTTAAATCTGTCAAGAAACTGGTGCAGTGTTATCAGAATGGACTTGTATCCTTTATATATATTTGTATATTTGTTTCATTTATCTTGAAACAGGAGAATTTCTATTTTAAATGTTTTGGTTTCCTATTGCTACTGTAGTAAATTACAAACTTATGGCTTAAAACAGAATACATTTACTATCTTACAGTTCTGGAGATCAGAGGTTTAGGCCAGTCTCATTCTGCTAAAGTCAGAATTCTGGCAGGCCTGGGTCCTTCTGAAGACCCTGGGAATCTGTTTCCTTCCTGTCCCCCAGTGAGGCTTCCTGAACAGATTGGCTCACCACCTATTCCTCTGTCACCACATCTGTCTGTTCTCTGACCCTCTCCTGCCTCCCTCCTCTTTGCCCTATAAGGAGCCCTGTAATTACACTGGGTCTACCTGGAACTCTGTGATATTCCCATCTCTAGATCCTTAATTTGATCACATCTGAAAAGTTTCTATGCTGTCTAAGATGACATAGTCACAGGCTCCTGAGATTAGGATATAGGCATGTTTGGAAAAACCATTATTCTGTTCAACATCTCTGTTGCCTGACCTCCTCTCAAGAAAATATTAGTCTAATTTTAACTTATCCCAGTGCAAAGCGTCTTAAACCTTCCTTTCAGAGAAATGTGCCATATAATGTTATCAAAACCTTTTATTTATTTTAGCTTTGGTGTTGTATGGATCAGTTAGTCCTCTGTGGATATAAGCATAATCTGGTGGTACCAAGAAAATCCACCAGCAAGTGATTTTTCCTATTTTAACCTAGGCATTCCCATCATTTTTCTTCAAGTTAGACATTTAGTGACAGGTGGATCTATTTCTGAATGCCTTTTAATAGGCTGGCTTTAGAAGCTGTAAAACTTCCCAAAGTAAGTTAAAGAGGTATCTTTGTCTCTTGCCTAGAAAGTTAATAGAGCTGAATACTTTGGTATACTCAGCTCTTCCATTTCTTCCTAAGAAACTCCTAGAAAGAAGGTAGAAATAACAGGGTTCAACCAAGAACTATAACTGCTATGATCTCTTAGCTGTAAAAATGATCAGTTAAATCTGTTTATGTTCAAATAGGGTTTTTAAAACAGTTAAAAGAAAAGGTATTTACCTGAAGATCTAGAGAGGCTGTATTTTGGATTTCCACACTAGTTTTAAATGAAATAAAGTCCAAACAAATTTAAACCCTAGCTATTAAAAATGCATGAGTTAAATATTAATAAAGAAATGCAGGAAAGAAAAGTTTGGGCTGCTTGTTCCAGGGCAGTACTATATATATTTGTGTGTATGTAGATGGGAATGAAGGATATAATTGAGCCAATCATTCAGTTAATTTCAATGTGTTTTCATTCATTGCTAATAGTAAGTTATTGATCAACCAAGTACATAATGTAGTAGTTGGTAATCCAATTCTAAAGTTGTGAGAAGGAAAATTTTTGCATATTTTGGAGACAAAAATTAAATACATATTGCCAAAAATATAGTTCGAAGTTTTTCTCTTTAGACTTCAAAATAAGAATAGTTAAAACAATATCTACATTTAACAAAATAGATGGAATTCTATAGACTTTCTTAAAAGAAGCGCTATAAAGAACATGACAATGGAGATATTAAAGTTAATAGTATTTCTTAACTAAAAATACACAAGCCATTAAGGGATTTAGCAAAAATATTTAAAATTCTGAATCTATGTGCAGGAAAAATTGAAAACCAGCACCAGTTTGTAGAATCTGTACATGATATCTTAAAATTGTGTGGGTAAGTGTTTTAAACTTTATTTTATATTACCATGTAGTATTTTATTATTTCTTACTTTGTATTATAATATATTAGACATTCTGGTGTAGCAGAGTGATACAGAACTCAGAAAATTTCAGTTTCATCTCCTGATTAAAGCAGTCGGCAAATATAATTAATTTTTTAAAGTAGTCTGACACTGCTAGATACAAAAGCTAGTACATAAAATGTTTTCTTGAAATTAGCTGCTTTTAAAAGCAGCCATGTTTAGAAAATTTGGCTCTCAAAAATATGTTAGGTACCATGTAATGCTTTATTTGATTTTCCAATTTTGAATGAAGAACAAAATATCATCATTTATGTTTGGTATATATTTTAAAACATAGAGATTTTAAAATATAAATATAAAGTACGTATTTTAAAATACAAAATACAGAAATGTAAAGAATTATAAAATTAATATCTCTTAATATTTTTCTACTGTATTTCTACAATCACTCTGGAAACTAAATGTATATAATGTTTCTTTGCTGCCACATAGTGGTTAATCTAGATATACATATTCAAATATCCAGTTTTAGTTGTTGAATATAATATGGTATAGGAAATTTCTTAAAATTGAGAGAAAACTTTTCTAAATCTTTCTACCAGCTTTTTACATAGTGCTGTCTCTTTTCATATACAAACAATACTATCAGTAGGATTATGTATACATGGTTGGTTCTAGCTTTTGCTTTTAGGTTTCGCAACAATAATATTTAAAATTTTGTGACCACTTTTAATACAGACCATGGAAAATATATAATTGATTTGGTTCTTTCAGTGCACTAATTGGAAATCTTTGTTTTGTCAACATAAGATTATATTATGTACAATATTTTCAAATTTCAGGGCCATGTAAGTCCCAGAATACCAAGTTCATAAGCATTTCTTTCGACATCGGTATTCCTATAGATCTCTGTCCAGAGCCATTTCTCTAAAACCTTGGCTAAATATTTTATTGTATAATATGACAAATCTTTTGAACTTCACTCTTCAGTTTCCCTGATTTTGTAATTATTTCCTTTCTTCCTATTTTACTAATTTTTGCTTATGTCCTATATTTCTCTACATCCTTATTTGGTTCTCTTTTCAAACATTTTGGGAGATAAAAGCATTGAAAATAAATGAAGTCAATCTTTTCAGTTTCTAGTATGTTTTTCTCATAACCTTGAAAGTGTATGCTTAATTTTTCCATAACCTTTTAGGTTGAAAATACTTTGATGCTTTATTTGATACAAAATGTTGGGGGACAAGAAGTAAAAGTTTTCGAGTTGTTTTAGAGATCCAACAATTGGCTGGTTAACAAGTAGTTATTTATTCCAAATGATAATTCTAACAAATAATGGAAATAAACCTCTGTGGAATTTATAAAATTGCCCTTTTTGAAATATCTTTAAATTCCAAGTGACTTATATGTTCTATATCTACATATGATGGTTCTCCGTGCCATCTTTCAACTACTTGATTACATTTTTTTAAACATGAATTAAAAGTCCTAAATATAGGACATGTTAATTTTGGATTTATGAAATGCCAAAATACTTTATATTTTGTATTTAAGACATAATGTTTATCTCTCCTTTGAAATTTAAACTAATGACTCAGGTTTATGTGCTTGATCTTTTGTGATTTGTAAATAAGTTATTTTCAAGTTATAGTACCTGTGAAATGCAAGTCTAATATAATTAATATTTGTTAACTGAATTCCTTATTGTTCTTCCAAATATTCTGTTCTTTTGTGAATAGTAGTAATTCAGTTAATGAGGAAAAGGACCTCGGCCTTAAAAATAAATAGACTATTGATCTATTAACTAGAACTTCAAAAACTTCAGAAAGAGTCTGAAAACTGTTTTCAAGTTATAGGTGAGCTTAAACCTCTGGCTTGTATCAGATTATCTGATGTCTAACTTTGATTATCTAACTTTGATAGAATTACAAAAATCATTATTACTTTGCCTTCAGAAGGAAAGAAGATTCTTAAGGTTTTTATTCACACAGTGATGCAAAATTAGTTTCTTAACTTATGCCTTTTATATCCCTTTCTCTTCATTTAAAAAAAAACTTGTATTTTCTTCCTGGTCCATTAAGTACAAATACAATTATTTTATAGCTATCAATTCCCCAGAACTAAAGAATAGGACATTATCCTCATTTTATTCTTTAGAAAGGAAATCTCCCCCTTTACAAATGATGCTTCAATCAAAAACTTCATTTACAATTACTCTGACCTTCTTCATTCTTATTGAAGCTTGCCATTTTTGAAAAAAAAAGTATCGGATGAAATAACTTATGCTGAAGATACTGCTAATTCGATTGCACTTCTGGGTAAGTTAAACTTTCTTCAAAGTAGAGGGGTGTAACATATGACAGGCCTTACTGACAAAAGGAAATGTCTGTTTTCACTAAGTTTCACTAAAAGTATTCCCTCTCCATATCTAGGCTTTTCTCTTATTTTGTACTTGGAAATTAATGACAGTGTGCTGTATGATAATTCTGGTATTGCAGGTATTTCATGATACCAGCAAAATTCTGTGTTCCTTAAGTGCAAAACCTAGCAGATTATTGCTTACTTGACTTGATGTTATTTAGGTTGATGGAATATTCGTGAACCTTTTTTAGTCAGAAAGTATATGCCCCCTTCTTCTAGTAACCACAAACATGGAACTCTTATGAATTGCTAGAATCATTGAGGACCTCATTGTTGGCTAAATGATCTACGATTTTAAATAAAAATCATAAAATGAAACAATAACTTTAAAATACACGTAAAGATGCAGGTACCATATTTTGTACACAAAAATATGAAAAATATCAGAAAGAGTAGGCATTTATATCTGCTTTATATTATTACATTGTTATATAGCAGTGATATTGATATCTATTGGTATTGGTATTGCTTGATTTTCTAAAAAAGGAAAATAATTTCCTAGGAAACGAGACCAATAAAACACTGGCTTTTTTCACTAAGCCCCTGAGATCTGATAGCATGTTCCCAAAATAAATCCTACATCAAAATTATACTTATTAATTTAGGTCTTCATTTGTAAAGGAGAAATAAGAGATACATGATTGACCCAATAAATCTTTTAAAAGGTGATTGCTCAATATAGAGAGTAGGTGAAAGTGTCATTGACGTTAGATTAAATTTAAGGCATTAAAGAAAAAGGCATTAAGAAGCAGGCAGATTAAGAATAATTGGAAATTTTAATTCTGTGAATCTCTGCCATTGGTGGAAATTTTACAAGGAGAAGCCAACCCAAAAGAGGACATGGTAGTATTAACAGGTAAAAAGTATAGTTTTTGTTGGCAATATTATTTTTAAAACATCTCTGTTGCTCTCCTTATCTTAAAATAGTGCCTCCAAAAGTATTGGCAGACATGTATAGGATAAATACATGCCCGTTTGTTATTGTCAGCCTACTCTCCTTAATGACTGTCTGCCAACAAAACACATTGCTGTTGGATGGCTGTATGAACGCCTAGCTTATTATGTGCTCCCTTTACTGATTGCTTACTGCGCATACCACTCATATGTACCCTTTTTTTAATTCTTCGAAGCATGAGTTTAAACTAAAATACTTGAATACAGTATGAAGTATTGAACAAAGGTTGTTTATGACTGTTACTAATAACTTCCAGTTCCTACTATGTACTAGTAAGTTATGATTTCTTCTAAATTATATATAGATATTTGTAATTCAGGACCAGGATTCCAGAAATGTGGAAAAGAAGTTGTCACTCTGCCAAAGATCATAAAACGGGAAGCTGTAAGAAATGATTTAAACTTACAAGAACTAAAAGGGTGGAGAAGCAGATGAGAAACCCTAGAATTTCTTATGAACTTTGCATGTTTAGCTAGTTTTGTTTGAAAAGTTTAATTGCTCTCGTCACCTAAAGCTTTTCAAAACCTAAACAGTGATTTTTTAACTCCAAATGGATCCAAAAAGTATAATTGGAGGAATAACCTTTACTTTTTTAAGTGACATCTTCTGCAAACAAATTCTCCTAAATCAAGGGTGAGGCTTTCCTTTGTGGCCCCTCCTTGTCTTTATGTTTCCCCACCAATGATTGCTCCTTGAGATAACATTACCAAGACCTAAGGCAAAACTCAGATCTTAGGGGGATGCCTTCTCTTAGGGGGAAGTCTTTTGCTTGCAGAGTATCCAACCAGATTGGGTTTAATCCTAACACTAGTACTACTGGTTCCTGTTGACCTCAGGCATCCAGAGGGCACAGGTCATTTGCAGAGCCCCACGGGTTATCTTCAGATTGCCCTAAGGATCATCTCTGTAAATTAATCTAGTTTAAATTACTGTACCGGCTAAGGCTAATTTAGTAGTAGTTCAGATATGACTTAAAAGGAACCCTCACTGTTCTCCAACTCCACCGCAGTAATTTGAACGTAAAACTTGTAGGGCAAAGACTTTTGGACACTGTCTTCTAGCCTGCCAGCAAATTGAAGAGGAGACCTCACCTGGAACTTCAGGAATATGATGCATTATTAATTTCAACCAATTGCTGACTTGGCAACTCCAAAGAAAAATGCTAGCCTATGTCTTGAAAATAGTAGCTAATACAGGTAGCACTTACTAGATTTGCTAGATATATTCTACGTACCATTCTCAGCCCTTTTCTCATCATGCTAAATTATTTGATCCTCAGGGTCTCAAATGTACTGTAGTTACACTGTCACACTCACTTTATAGATGAGAAAACTAAGACACAAGTGTAAGACACAAGTTACACAAATAGTAAGTGTAGTAGAGCCAGAATTTCACCTTAGCCTGGTTCCAGCATTTAAGTTATCAGTCATCATTCTGATCTGATGAATTGAATGAGGGGCCAAATATATAAAGATAAACTCAGGTTGTTGTATCTGTGTGACTGGTTGCATAGCTAGTCATGCACCACATCACTACATTTCAGTCAATAACAGGATATATATATATATATATATATATATAGAGAGAGAGAGAGAGAGAGAGAGAGAGAGAGAGAGAGCATGCCAGGCTATATATATATATATATATATATATATATATATATTATGCCATCATTAGGTGACAGAATTTTTTTGCTAAACTTTAATGTTATGGGAATCTGGGAATCCCATAACATTAAAATTTAGCAAAAAAATTCTGTCACCTAATGATGGCATAATGCCATCAAACAAGTCATTACTCACATGCTTGTGATACTACTGATATAAATAAACCTTCTGTACTGAGAATTGTATAAAAGTATAGTGCACACTTGTACAATTATGTACAATACATACTTGATAATGAACACCTGTGTCATGGGTTTATGTGCTATGTTTTTTATCATTTAGAGCATACTCTTTCTACTTAGTAAAGAAAAGCTAACTATAAGGTAGTATACCATGTGATGTCAGCAGCAGCCTTCCACATCTGGTGTTTACCATGGCTCATGATTGCTTAGCTTTCTCTTCCACTTGATTTAATCTTACATTTGCCTACATACACTCAACAATGTTCACACAATGCAATTGCCTGATGACACGTTTCTCAGAACATATCCCATCATTAAGTAATTTGTGACTGTGAGTGTGTATGCCTGTGTAAAAATTATGGGATCCAGTTTGAATCTCAGGTGGTAATTTTTTTATAATTGCAATATTTTGTGCTTAACTTTGCAAAGAATCTTACAGCAGTGTTATTACATAGCATTCATTTATCCTTCTGGCAGGTGACTTAATGAAAATATCAAGTTCTGAATTGAGGATACAAATTTGTAAGTGTATTGTCAACTTTTATCATGCAGAGCCACCAAAGAAGCATATTCCAGGTGAAGTCTCAATGGTCCTTCTGTAATACCTTGTCCTCTCACTTCCCTCTGAACTGGAAGGAGACAAAGGGCTCACAAATGCAACACACTAAGAAGTTTTGAATCATTTTTTGTAGTCTTGACCTCTTTAGTCATCTTTTAGAATTTTATAAATACCTTTTCTCAGTTTGGGAGTTTGTATGACATTTTTATCAGATGCCAGATATTTATGACACAATAAATTCACGTACAAATAAGCTTACAATAATAATAATGTTACTTAAATTTCCTAATAAAATTATTTTTCTCACATATTTAAAAAATTAATCAATAACCCAATTAGATTATACATTTCTTTTTTTAATTAATGGTACATTTTAGGTATACAACATAATGACATTCATATTGGAAAATTGCAATTTACATAATCTCTCTTGGTTCTTATTTTTTCCCCATTCCCCTGCCCTCCCTTCAGTCCCTCCATCCCTCCCTAGTTACAAAGACTTTGTATTCATTTGTTCATTTGCTCATATTAATTCCATTTTCTTCATTCCTTTCCCCTACCCCTCCCACTTCCCCTTCCGCTTTGCCCCTTTTCTTCCTATTTCATATTATCCATTATACATTTTAGTCCTTATTTACACTTTCATTTTCTCACACTAGAGACTACTCGGTATTTATACATGTGTGTCCTATTTATTTCACTTAAGTGTATCACCTCAAGGGGCTGAGGATTTAGCTCCGTGGTTCTGGCACCTGCCTCGAAAGCACAAGATCCAGAGTTAGACCCCTGGTACCAAAATGAACAAACAAAAACATTATGGCCTAAATGTGCATCCATTTAGCAATAAATGCCTCTAATTTCTCATTTTTATGGCTGAGTAGTACTCCATTTTATAAAAAAAATCCCCACATTTTCTTTTTCTACTCTCAAGTTGATGGACAACTGGGCTGCTTCCAAGTTTTAGCTATAACAAATTGTGCTGCTATGAACATGGGTGCACATATATCACTGTGGTATGATTCTTTTAATTCTTTGGGGAAGATACCCAGCAGGGGAATAGCTAGATCAAATGGGACTTCCAATCCTAGTTCTTTGAGGTGTCTCCATACTGATTTCCACAGTGGTTGTACCAGTCTACACTCCCACCAGCAGTTGAGCAGTGTTCCTTTTTCCCCACAGCCCCAGCAACATTTGTTATTGGTTGATTTTATGATACTAGCCATTCTTTCTGTGGTGAGGTGGAACCTCAGTGTTGTTTTCATTTGCAACTCTCAAATGACCAGTGATGTTGAACATTTTTTCATATGTTTATGTGCTATTTCTACTTCTTTGTCTGAGAAATGTCTTTTCATTTCAGATGCCCATTTTTGGATTGGGTCTTTAAATTTGGGAGGTCTGATTTTTTTAAGTTCTTTATAGATTCTAGATAGTAGACTTTTGTCTGAGGAACAGCAGGTGAAAATTTTTTCCCACATTGTGGGTTGTCTCTTCACACTGTTGGTGGATTCTCTTGCTGTGCAGAAGCTTTTGAATAAGAAGACATCCCACTTGTTGAATGTTGGTGCTAGTTCACGGGCAACTGAGGTGTTGCTCATAAAGTCTTTTCCTACACCAATGTCTTCAAGAGTTCTACCTAATCTCTGTTCCAGCCAGTTCAGTGTTTCTGTTTTAATATTTAGATTTTTAATCCATTTTGATTTTACTTTAGTGCATGGTGAGAGATAAAGGTCTAGTTTTAATCTTTAGAAAGCTGAAACCCAGTTTCTCCAGCACCACTTATTAAAGAGGCTATCTTTCCTCCAGTGAGGGTATTTGGCTCCTTTGTCGAAGATGAGGTGGCTAAGTGTGTCTGGAGTTGTTTTTCCATCTTCTAATCTGTTCCACTGATCCTCAGGTCTGTTTCTTTGCCAGTACCATGCTGTTTTTATCACAGTAGCTTTGTAGTATAATTTCAAGTTGGGGGTTGTGATACCCCCTGCCATATCTCTAGTGCCTAGAATTGCTTTTGCTATTCTAGGTCTCTCCTGGTTCCAAATGAATTTTTGGATTGTTTTCTCAAGGTGTGTGAAGTATGCCATTGGAACTGCAGTTGGAATTGCATTGAATCTATATAGCAGTTTTAGAATTATGGCCATTTTCACTATATTGATTCTTCCTATCCAGGAGCAAGGGATTTCTTTCCATTTTCTGATATCGTCTTCAATTTCTCTTTTCAGAGTGCTCTTTGATTTCTTTTGTTAGGTTGTTTCCTAGGTATTTCAGTTTTTTGGATGCTATTGTGAAAGGAATTGTTTGCCCTATTTCTCTCTCAGTGAGTCTGTTGTTTGTGTAGAGGAAAGCTATTGATTTTTGTGTGTTGACCTTATATCCAGGTTCTTTACTGAATTTGGTTATTAAGTGTAGAAGACTTTTGGTGGAGTTCTTGGGGTCTTCTATGAAGAAAGAGTATCATATCATCTGGAAATAATGACAATTTGACTTCTTCATTTCCTATCTTTATTCCTTTTATTTCTTCCCCTTGCCTAATTGCTGTGGCTAATGTTTCCAAAACTATATTGAACAGGAGTGATAGTGGACATCCTTGCCTTGTTCCTGTTTTTATTGTGAAGAATTTCAGTATTTGACCATTTAGTATGATATTGGCTCTCCGTTTTTCATACATGGCTTTTATCAGATTTAGGTAGAGACTGTCTGTTCCAATTTTTTTAGGGTTTTTATCATAAATGCATGTTGGATTTTGTCGAATGCTTTTTCTGCATCTATTGAGATGATCATATGGTTTTTGTCCTTGGCTCTATTGATATAGTGTATTCATTGAGTAATTTGCGTATGTTGAATCACCCCTGCATCCCTGGGATGAATCCCACTTGATCAAGGTGTATGATCTTCTTGACGATCTTCTGCATTCTATTTGCCAGTATCTTATGAAGGACTTTTGCATCTGTGTTCATTAGTGAGATTGGCCTATAGTTCTTTTTTCACTTGGGTCTTTCTCTGCTTTGGAGGTCAAGGTGATACTTGCTTCCAGGAATGAACTCAGGAGTATTGCTTCCCTTTCAATTTCATTGAAGAGTTTAAACATTAGTGGCAGTAGTTCCTCTTTAAATGTCTTGTAGAATTCAGCGGTGAAGGCATCAGGACCTGGGCTTTTCTTAGTTGGTAAGTTTTTAATTATGTGTTCAATTTCATTGATTAATATTGGGTTATTTAGAAATTTTAGGTCTTCTTCGTTCAACTTTGGTAATTCATATGTATCTAGGAATCTGTCCATTTTTTCTGTCTTCCATCTTATTGGTGTACAGGTTCTCCAAGTAGGTATTGATGATCCTCTGGATTCTGCTAGGTCCATTGTAATTTCATTCTTTTCATTCCTATTTGCATGGATTTGGGCCTTTTCTTTCCTTTTATTGATAAATTTGGCTAAGGGTTTGTCAATTTTGTTTATTCTTTCAAAGAACCAACTCGGCTTCATTGACTTTTTGCATTGTTCTCTTAGTCTCCATTGCATTGATTTCTGCTCTGATTTTTATAATTTCCTCCCTTGTATGAGCTTTGGGCTTTTCCTGCTCTTCATCACCCTATGGCCTGATAATATACAGGGGATAACTTCAATTCCTTTGCACTTCCTTCAACATGTTCTATGACTGAGTATGTGGTCTATTTTGGAGAATGACCTGTGTGCAGCTGAAAAGAATGTATATTCTAATTTTGTGGGGTGGAACACTCTGTAAATATCTGTTAAGTTCATTTGTTCAAGAGTTTGATTGAGTTCTAGTATTTTGTTGTTTATTTTTTGTCTAGTTGATCTATCTATTTGTGACAGTGGGGTATTGTGCTTATTTGATTTTTCATGTCCATTAGTATTTGTTTTATATACTTGGGCACACTAGTGTTCAGCACATATATGTTTACGATTGTCATCTCTTCCTGTTGGATTGTTCCCTTTACAAGGATGTACTGTCCTTCTTTGTCTCTCTTAATCAGTTTTGGTTTGCAATCCACTTGATATGCAAAGAAGATAGCTACTCCTGCTTTTTTTCAGGTTCCTATTGCATGGAGTATTGTTTTTAACTCTTTAACTTTCAGTCTATGAGTTTCTTTTTGAATTAAGTGTGTTTCTTGTATGCAGCATATTGTTGGATCTTGCTTCCTGACCAATTCTGCCAGTCTATTTCTTTTGACTGGTAAATTGAGAACATTAACATTCATGGTTATAAGTGATACTTATTGACTAATCATTGTCATGACTTTTTCTTTTTGTTGGATTCTCCCCCTTTGTGTTTAATTTCTTGTCGCACTTGATGGATTGGTTCTGCTGGGTTTCCTGGGACGGTGATCCTCATTGTCTTTTCATAGGATATTGTCTAAAATTTTTTGGAGTGCTGGTTTTGTATTCATGAGTTTCCTAAGGCACTCTTTGTCATGAAAGTATCTTATTTCTCCATCAATTTTGAAAGATAATTTTGCAGGGTACATCAATCTGGTTCGAGGCTGTTTTCCTTTAGGGCTTGGAATACATCACTCCAAGCTCTTCTTGCTTTGTGGGTTTGCATTGAGAAGTCTGCTGTGATTCTGATGGGCTTTCCTTTGTATGTGATTTGTTTCTTATCTCTCACTGCTTGTAGAATTTTGTTCTTCCATTGGGTTTCTGGAATCTTAACTATTATATGCCTCTGTGTAGATTTTTTTTGATCAAGGGTAGTTGGAGACCTATATGCCTCACTTATCTGTATGTCAAATTCTTTTCCCCTGCTTGGGAAGTTTTCTGCCATTACTTCTGTGAACAATTTTTTTTATGTCGTCTTCCCTCTCTCCTGTTTCTTCATTGACTCTGATCAGTCCTATGTTATTCTTCTTTGCATTGTCTAGCAGCTGCTGGATTGATTTCTCGTGGTCCCTTACTATTTTAAAGAAATTTTTCTTTTCCTGGTCACTAAATACAATCTTATCTTCTGTATCTGAAATTCTGTCCTCATTTTGGCTCATTCTGCTGCATAAACTTTCAATGCAGTTTTTCATCTCCTTGAAATCTGTTTGCATCTGTTTTATGGATTCCATTTGTTTCCTATGTTGGGATTCTATCATGTTCCTCAGCTCCTTTATTTTTTCCAGATCCTCTTTCATTGCCAGTTCAGGGAGTCTAGGTGGTTGAGTATCAGATTGTTCCATCTCATTTAGATGATAAATTTCTAATGCTGGTACCATTCTCCATTGTGTTTGGGAAAAGAATTCTGTATGTTACAACTAAAGGATCTTAATATATAGTGGCAAAATAAACCACACTGAAATGGGTAATATCAAGACAGAAGGCATTCACACTGTGAGAATATGTTATTTAAGACATGGTTCTTACCTTTGTAGACTATCATTTATAATCAGTCTAGGAAGGGGGAGAAGATATAAATAGTTTAAGTTATATATTCTTTAATAATATAATAAACAAATTATTAAATGTCATGTTTGAAATATCAATCAGATAGTCAGCTGGAAATGTTTGGTAGGCAGTAGACACTGGCTACTAAAGGAACAGAAGCCAGAAATACAGGTTTAGAATAGAAATGGAAACTGTAGCCATCAGTAGTCGAGTTTGTTAGAAGATGAAGCATATAAACCACAAGGGACCAAGAATGCCATCAAAGAGAGTGCCCATATTGAGGTTTGAAAAAAGTGATCCAATGCAATTGGCAATGATGGAAGATTCAAAAAGGAAGAAGAACGTCTAAAGACTATCATGTCTTATGTGCCAGTGAGTGAAATGTTTGATGAAGAAAGAGGTGGTCTAAGTGTCCGATGCTGCAGATGCATTTGTAAAAGAGGGCAGAAAGATCAAGTTAATGTGTTATCTGAAAGTCTATAACTCATCTTTGACAGATCTATTGACATAAAGTAGTCACAGCAGATGCAGGGCAAAGAATGAGAGTGTTGTGAAAGCAGAGACAGCAAGTTTGAGAATGAGAGAGTAGAGCTAATTCATAAATACAGACTTGTATTTTAAGGTCAAATTGTAAAGAAGCAAGATGGAAAATAGCTCAACTTGTAGCAAAGTCAAAGAAAGATTATTTGGGTTTTGTTGTTTTTAGGATGGAGAAATAAAGTTTTTAGGCAAAGGAGCTAGAATTTAGTAAGTGGGAAATGAGAGCAGAATTTTTTTTAAAAAGTATGAGAAAATGGAATTAAGACCACAAGCTTGGAAGAATACAGGCACCCTTTCAAGTTGGGAAGCCAGTGGTGCACAAGATAGCATAGAGGAGTGCTGAGGTACAGAGACATGAGGTGAATCTTTATTTTATCAAGCTTTGAAGAGTGCAAGTCATAAAGAGTGCTCTTCCTAAGTGTCACACAGTTGATTTCAAATGATGGGCATGGGGGCACATTTGGGACCACAGCTAGAAATTCCACAGTAGAGCAGTTGGAAGAGACATAGCCCTAGAGATAGGAATCAGGTCCATGAGCCTTCATGTTATCATATCCTTCTATAGAAACATAAACTCAATAGAAAAAAATACATAACAAGTATAAAGCACATTTTTGGCCATCCATATGATAGACTATTATACAAATAAAAATCATGATTTGGAGAAATATTTTATAGCTTAGGAAAAAGCTTAACATAAATTTAGTGGGCCACAGTAGAACATAAGTTTCTGTGAATAAGTTAAAAATTATAAGCAAGAAATATATCAAAATTTTAATGTTGTTATCTGTAGATGGTGAAATTACGGGAAAACAAATATTGCAAAGGAATCTAATCAGTCTAAAAAGGCAAGCTATCAAGGAGTTAGAGAAGTGAGATCACCAAAGGAGAAGAGAGCCTTACCGCAGATGAGCAAATATTGCCCAGTATTTATTTAATCCTTTTGTCTAAAATGTAGTTAGGCAGGCACCTGTTCAACTGCAACAGAAGCTAAGGCAGAAGGAACTTCTTATAAGATGTCCCAAGAATCAAATGTCCCAAAATACCATTTCATTCATGAGCATTTATCAGAGCAACATTACATTTTTGCTCTTATTTGACTGCTGACACCATGTAATTGTTATCCCTTGAAAAGCAAAGAAGTAAAGCACTGTCTCATATAGTGAAAACATTCAGTATTTGTAGTCATCTCATTTTCTGTTACATATCTATTGAGAAATAAGAAATATTATCTCTTTTAGAAGTTGAAGTGTGCTTCCAAAATATGTGATCTTATTTCAAATGCAACCCGAAAAATCAGTAAACTATGGACCCCAGAACTACAAACAAAATGTTATTGAAACACAACCGTATGCCTTTATTTTGGTATTGTTTATGGCTGTCTTCTTGCTATAGAGACAAAACTCTAGTTAAGAAGACAGAAACATTAAAGTTTATATATTTAAAATGCATACTATCTGGTCCTTTAAAGAAAAGGTTTCCCCAAATCTATACTTTCCAATTTTTAAATGCCATATGCTTTTCATAAAGTTTTTGTCGTTGTTGCCATTAAGCAACAAATTAATCATTCCTTTGTCTTAATTATCATTATGTGAAATATCCACTTGGATTTGCTAATTGTTTTAGGTTACCAGCAAGCTAGTTCATCATACAAGGCTAAAATGGCCGAGGCCGGAGGATTGGCAAAAACAATGGTTCAGTCAATGACTTTGCTTGAAAATCAACTCATTGAGAAACTTTGGGTACTTAAAGTTCTGCAACATCTCTCAACTTCTGGTTTGTATCCTGTTATTAAATTTGAACACCTCATTGTCAATTATTTTTGTTTCCATCTAATAACATTAAGGCTATATAACATAAATAATTTTTAACGTTTATTTTTAGAAGTTAATTGTACTTTAATGGTGAAAGCACAAGCAGCCAGCAAAATCTGTGCTGACCTCAATGACCCAGATCCCTCTGGACAGCTTCTGTTTCGTTCAACAGAAATACTTTGGAACTTATTGGAAAAGTCTCCCAAAGAGGAAATCATACAACAGCTTAGTACCTTGGAATGTTTAGTGTAAGTATATGTGACTGAATAGAAATGTCTTTTAACCTTAAAAAAAAAAAGTAGCCAGAGATATAACTGACATCTTTGTTTGAAGCTGTATTCAATCAGATGTTTGATTTGTACTCTGGCTATGTTTCAGGAAATTTTTGTATGTGTGCTATCTTATAACTGGATCTCCAAAGGCAGAAGCTATGCTTTTCTGTGTAGAAGCCTCTTAAAATAGCCTGTTAAGGTTAAATTATGCCTCTGCATTGTATAAAGTAAAATTAGACATTTAGAAGAACTATTCTATTTATTGAGTAAATTTCTTGTAGAGGACTTACTGTCTTCCAGATACTTCAAGAAAAATTAGCAACAACAGAATATAAAATCAATAATAAGTAGCTTTTCTATACACAAATAATAGACTAGCTAAGAAATAAATCAGGAAAACAATTCTATTCACAATAGCTTCAAAAAGTATAATACCTAGGGATCAATCTAAGAAAGGAAATGAAAGACCTCTTCAATGAAAATTTCAGAACACTGAAGACAGAAATTGAAAGAAGACACTAGAAGATGGAAAGACCTCCCATGTTCATGGATTGGTAGAGTTAATATTGTCAAAATGGCCAATTCTCAAAAGCAATATACAGAATCAGTGCAGTCCCTATCAATATTCCAGTGACATTCATCATACAAGTTGAGAAAACAATTACAAAATCCATATGGAAACATAAAAGAACAGCCAAAGCAATCCTAAGCAAAAAGCTAGGCTGGAGGCATCACAATACCCAATCTAAAATTATACTACAGATCCATAGTATCAAAAACAGTATGGCACTGGCATAAAAATTAAAATGTAGATGAATAAAACAAAATAGAGATCACAGAAATAAGCCATGCAACCACAGCCATCTGATTCTGGACAAAGTAGCCAAAAATATATGTTGGAGAAAACAACCTCTTTAACAAATGGTGCTGAGAAATTGGATATCCACTTGTAGAAGATTGAAAGCAGATCACAAAAACTGATTTAAACTGGATCAAAGACTTAGTTATAGCCTGAAATTTTGCAACTGCTAAAAGAAAACATAGAGGAAATATGTGAAGCCATAGACACAGGCAAACACTTCCTGAATAAGACTGTGATGGCACAGTATATAAAGAACTCAAAAAACTTAAGACCAGAAATTCAAATAACCCAATAAATAAATGGGCAAATGAACTGAACAAACATTTCTAAAAAAAAAAAGTAAAAATGTTCAATAACCGTATGAAAAAATGTTTTAACATCTTTAGCCGTTAGGAAAATTCAAATCAAAACCACACTGAGATTGCATCTTACCCAAGTCAGAATGGCTGTCATCAAGAATACAAACTAAAGAAATATATAGGGACTATAAATCAGTACAGCCACTATGGAAATCAGGATGGAGGTTCCTCAGAAATCTAACAATAGAACTACCATTTGACCCAGCTCTGTCTCTCCTATATACTTGAAGGAATTAAAGTCAGCACACTACAGTAATATCTACATGCCCATGTGCATTCACAATAGCCAAAATATGGAACCAACCTATGATGAATGAATAAAGCAACAAGGGACCTTAACAGCATCTTTCTCCCCCTTTTATCCCATCCAGACTACCTAGGATTGGGGCAGTGCCAAACTAGTCACTCAGGTGTAGTGGTTTAGTAATCACAAACCCTTAATCCCAGCATCACACATTCCAGATTCAGCCACCTCTGGAAAAGAAAGCCCTACCTCATCCCCATGAGGCTTTGGGGGGACATCTAAACACAAGCCATAACATATGGTTTAAAAGAATACCTAAATAAAATATGGTTTTATTTTCTAGGACTCTGAAGGAAGTTTTTAAAAATCTGTTTATGAGAGGTTTTAGTCATTACGATCGCCAGCTTAGAAATGATATATTAGTGATCACTACAATTATAGCTCAAAACCTGGAAGCACCGATGATTGTAAGTATAAGTCAAATTTCATTAAATTGTGGAAGTGGTGGGCATGGGAGCAGGAAGTCCGAAATTATGTCATAACATTTATGTATTTATTTGTATTGCCAAGTTATGTTGTAATGTCATGATAGTCACCATTATACTTTCACTGTGCCCATCCTTTACATTCCTTTGCAAAGTTTCCATCCTCCTCATGTTTTCTCATTCACACACAGATCTACCGTTTGTGATGCTTTTCTTTCCTTCCTGTCCTGATAAGATGAGTCTCCATGTGGCACCATTTCTCTTTCCCTGGGAGAATTCCCTTTACCATTTCTTGTGATGCAAATATGCTGGCTGCTCTTAAGTCTTTGAGCTTTCTTTTATCTGAAAATATCTTTAATTCACATTCATTCTTAAAGTGTGTGTTCACTGAATATAGAATTCTAAGTTTAAAAATCTTTTTTAGCACTTTAAAGATTATGTTCCACTGTTTTCTGTCCTCCATTTTTTCTGATGAGAACTATCTATTATTTCAAATTGTTGGTTCCCCATGTGCAACATATCATTTGTTACTCTGGCTATTTTTGAGATTTTTAGTCTACCTTTGGCTTCCAGCAGTTGTGCCAAGATGTGATTTCCTTCATATTTATATCTTTTGGGTTTTATGGAGCTCTTGGATATGTAAATTTAAGTCCTTAGCTAAATAGGGAGAATTTTTTGCCATTATTTCTTCAAATAGTTTTGAAACCCCATTCTCTCTCCTCTCTATTCTAGAACTCAAATTACTTGTGTGCTTGACATTTTGATATTGTCCCACAAGTTTGTAAGGCTCTGTTTACTTTCTTTAATCGTTTTCTATTATTAATTATATTCATGTATATATTTTAAAATCACTGACTCCTTTTTTTCTGTCTTCATTCTGTTACTAATCATATATTGTATATTTTTTATTTCAGATATATTTTTCAGTTTTATAATTTCCTTTTGGTTCCTTTTCATAGTTTCTGTTTGTCTACAGAGAGTTCCTATGTTGTCATTCAATATAAGCATCTTTACTCTGGGTTCTGATGTACTACTCTGAAGAGTATTTTTTTCTTTTTATCATTAAGCATTTAACTTGTCTAGACATCCATGTAGCAAAGACTTCAGATCGCAGTTCTGTTGTTCTTGTCCTACTGAGAACTCTCTGCACTTGTGTGATTCAGGCATGAGCCAGGGACTTGAGAAAAGTTTATACACAGAAATTGAGGTTCCTCCTCCATGGTTCTCTCCTGTAAGGGATTTCACCCCTTACTGTCCTGTGGCTATGGTTGTCTCCATTGTCTAACTCTTTGGACTACAAAGAGCTCAGGTTTACTCAGAATTTTAGTGTCCCCACAAGCTACAAAATAGTCCCTGCTCTCATTTTTTAAAGGGTAGAATGGAAATTTACATAGTGCCATTTGTATTTTTCAAAGTTCTCACTTATCTTCAGTATCTACTTGCTCTTGGCCATCAGATGGTTGATGGGGTTTGTTTGGGGGATTTTGTCTTGAGGTGTTTTGTTGTTGCTGTTGTTGTTCAGAGTTTACAGTTGTTGACTACATTTATCTTCTGGGAGCTACTCAGCCATACCAGAAGCTGAGCCTCTGCATATTTTATAATGTAAAAAAATCATTAAATGATCGAAATCCTAGAATAGAAATCTCTGCAACAATATTCATACATCAGCCATGTCCTTTCTAAAGTGTACTTCAAGGAATGGCCTTCAGTGCCCCAATTCTTTATCAGTGCATATCAAGTTGTCCCAACATCAAAGTGCTGGAATTCATACTGAGCAAATGGGAACAGTCCTACATAGCATCCTACTTAAGCCTGCAGTATAGGTGGAGCTTTATATTTACCTAGAAAGACCTGGGCAGTCAGTAAGTCCTCATCACTGTCCTTGAAAACATTCAACTGATTTCGCCAACACAACTCAACAGAGTAACATCCTAACATTTTAAAGAAGCCACATGGATCCTAAAGTAGTAGGAACACAAAGTTGTAAGCTCAGAAGGGTTTGGTCTTATTCATTTTCCCTAATCTACAAAGTCCCTCAAGGATATAAAGCAGGACTTAGAGAAAAATAAGTCCTTCGAAGCTTTGGGCAGTCCCCACCCCCCATCACCCCCCTCTCCTCTGTAACTGTAACTCCTGTTCTGGTACAAGTAAAATTGACAACTCTCTTCTGTAAACAAAGTTTATGACACTCTGTTCTCATATGATTCATAAGACACTGTCTTCTTTCAAGGCAAAGCTACAAAATTGTCTGCCCTTGTCCTTTTCCAGTAAATTCACTTGCTATATCACTAGAAAAACCACCCGCTTCAATAAAATGTATAAAAGCTGGCTGGAACTTCTCTTTGTTCAGTGCTCTTCCTTCGGACAGGAGTCCGCTGAGCCGGTGTACACCTTCAACCTGTAATAAAGTCCTCCTGTTTCAGTCTGTGGGTCTCTCCAGTCTCTTAGATTCCTGCAACAGATATATCTGTCAGGAATCAGTTCCCTCATGCTGAAATGTTTCCAAATTTGGTCATTCTTGAGGACTTTCCATATTAAGTAGAACTATTTTGTTATCTCTTAGCCAAACATTTCATATAATGAGAGGGCTTGGGGAAGGGTGGAGTTTTTAAAGTAGAAAACTATTGAATACAACTGGATTTTTCTCCCATATTATGTCACTTAAGGTATAGATAATGAACTACTGAAGTAACTGTATAGGCATAATATGTTTTGGGTTCTTACTAAATTTTAAACTGTATTCTGTAAAATATTTGTAGAATAATGTAAAATACTTCTTAGAACCTACAGAAGCAAATTGAAAATTAAGTAAAATACAAGTCTATCTATGTGCTTTTATTTTCTTACTTTCATTCCTTACTATTATTAGTAATTATAAATTTAAATGAATTACAGTACATAAATTTGATCCAAGAAGTAAATGATAGGTAAATATAAGCATCTTTGTCATAACTTCCATCCTAAATAATTCATCTTTCTGTATGTTTTGTGTGTTTATATTAGGAATGTGGCTTTACCAGAGATTTGATCCTATTTGCAACTTTTAATGAAGGTAAAAAAACATAAAACTTTAAGCTTCTGGTAATTGTCTTAATGTGTCTTGTATCTCATTTTATTTTAATTTTTTCTTCACAGTTAAGAGTCAAAACCCTTTGGTAAAAGGTCTTAAGCTTTCTAATTCCTATGAAGATTTTGAGTTGAAGAAATTGCTATTCAATATAATTGTGATCTTATGTAAAGATTTGCCTACTCTACAGGTAAAGAATAAACAAAATAAAAAATACAAGTCATCTTACTTTATAGTTTAACCTTTTTAAAGTCATGATTATTTCATCAATCCCATCTTTATTATAAAAAATAACAAACTAGGGCCAGGAATTTAGCTCAGTGGCACCGCACCTACCTTACAAGTGCAAGGTCCTGAGTTCGATCCCTGGTACTGCAAAAAAAAAACCCCTCTTCTTGCCTTGAATTTCAGCATTTTAAAAAACTTGTACCAGACATAATGGGTCACACTTGTAATCGCAGCACGTGGGAGGCTGAACCAGGAGGATCACTGTGAGTTTGAGACCAGCCTAGACTATATAGTGAGTTCAAAGCCAGCTTGAACTACATAGCAAGACCTTGTCTCAAAAAACAAAAAAACCCCAAAATTTTAATTTCCTTTTCTTATCTGTTAATAAACAATGAAATATATAAACTTAAACCACATAAATCAAAGAAAAACATCAGAAACTAGGAGATTTACTGATATATAGGTATTTAGAGCTCCTGAATAAGGTAACATTAAATGAAAGAAGTTCATGCAGGCCCATGCAACCTAACAGTCTATCTTTTATGATAATGGCAAGGGGTGATTTAATGCTGAAAGGAATTGTTAACCTGTGTCATTAATCTCAATCCCTTATGAACTAGCTTTTTCTTTTTTCTTCCTGATACTGGGGTTTGAACCCAGGGCCTCCATGCTGAGCTATGTCCCCAGACATTTTTCATTTTTTATTGTCAGACAAGTTCAGACTCAGTCACTAAGTTGGCCAGGCTGATCTTGAACTTTTGATCCTCCTGCCTCAGCTGCCCAGAATGCTGGGATTACAAGAATGTGTCACCACAACCAACTTGAACCCAATTTTTCTACACACAAACCTAATACCTGTAATGTTTTGATTAGTCATGGATTAACTTAGTACTTTATTTCCTATAGAACAGCATGATGACATTTGAAGAACACTGGAAATGAATTTCACTTGGACTTACACTTCCTGAGGTTCAATTCTCCTCTGTAGGAGAAAGATCAGGACACATCTGCCTTGCTCACAGGGCTCTTGTGAGGTTGAGATGAAGATTTCATAAACTCTAAAGTGACAGAAAAATATATTACAATTCTATTAGCTTAGTTACTCACTGCCTTAATTAAAATTTCCTTTTAGTCCCAAAACTCTTTAAAGCTCTTTTTATTTTCATTAAAATGAAGGAGAATTCATTCTATCAATATCAATACTGATAATTTAAATGTGGTATAGTACAGTGTGGTTAAGGCTTTAGTCAGCCAGAATTTCAGTGCTGTTGCTTTCTAGGTATATGTCCTTGAAGAGGTTTTTTAATTTCTCTAAATTCCCGGTAGCTCATATTCAACATGGGGAAACGCCTCATCATGGGATTATTATGAGGATCTAAAGAACCCAGCATTTTCTTGGTGGGGCCACTTTGAGAAATATATATATATAAAATGTTTAGAAAAGGAAATTTGTCTAGAGTTATAACTTTATTAGTAGTATCAAAAATATATAATGTATAGATCCTAAATGTATTTTCTAAGGTGCCAAGTAGAGAATCATTCCATAAAATATGGTTTATTATTACAGTAGAGGATCATATAACTGAAAATGACAGATATAAGGAAATAAATACAATTTACCCTGCACTTTATAAGCTAATTTTAGCTGACTGAACATTTCACAGACAACAGAGTCAAATGACACAAAGGTTATAAGCGTCATAAAGCATTTTGTGAGCAGTGGAATCAATTTTTAAGGCATATATTTGTGGCATATATTTGTAATCATGGTGATAACATGTACTGTCATTTGCAGTTCACAGAGTCCTTTATAACTATCATCCACTTAATTTTCACAGTGATGCTAGAATGAAATGTTATTCCTTTTATCTCACTTCTAAATTTTACATCCTTCCCATGTTAAACTAAAGTGAGAGATTAGTGGATTAATCTCTTAGAGAATTTAGAAAAATTAATGATTATTATTTTGGAATAGTCTATAGGACAATGTCAAACTAATGGAAAATTAACTATAATACAGCACATATGTTGCATTCATGAATTATAATTATGATCAATCAGCTATATTACCTCTTATCATTTTATAATAGCTATGCATTCTTATTATGTTTTATTGAAATTCTAGATTCGAGAAAATTTTTAAATGCTAGGCATATAATTAAACAGCTTGCTGGCTAGGGATGTAGCTCAGTGGTGCCGCAGCTGCCTTGCAAGCTCAAGGTCCTGAGTTCAATCCCTGGTACCAAAAATATAAAAATACAAATAAAATAAACAACTTGTGACCTGACTGACATTCACTTGATAAAATGTTTGTATGAGTTATTTTGTATGTGGTTAAAGATTAGCTATAGTCATTACTTCAGGTGAAATTGTCTTTTATGGTATACAACTGAGTCTGTAAGATGTTTCTTTTCAGGGCCAGGGTGTAGTATATTGGTAGAGTGTTGCATAGGAGCCCAAGACCTTAGGGCTGATCCCCAGTACCCCCAAAATTTCAAAAAATGGAGGGAAAAAATGCCAAGGATTTATTTGCTCCAAATTTTCTACTTATATGGTTTTATCCTAAGCAGGAGCTAGATTATATATGTAAACCAGATAGACATAATGTTACCTGTTACTGCTACTGTTTTGTTTTGGGCTGTTATTTTTGTGTGTTTTTGGTACCTGCCATGTAGGTAATATTTTTTAAAGGAATGTTTTGAAGTAACCATCAGTGAGCTCACCCCCCAACATGGCGGCGGCGGTAGATTAGAGCCGCGGGTCGAAGCAGCCACCGCCGCTGGGGGACCCTGTCGGAAGCAACTGCTGTCGCCGCCGCCGCCTCTTTCATCTCTTCTGGGGCAGGGGCCAGGGCCAGGTCTGACACATCTGTAAGTAGACCTCTTGGGGACTCTGCGAGCCAAATCAATGGCATCTTCTACTACAGTACCTCTAGGATTTCACTGTGAAACAAAGTATGTCGTTCTCAGCTACTTGGGACTCCTCTCTCAGGAGAAGCTACAAGTGCAACGGCTTCCCTTACCCCAAGGGATTCAACTAGATGTAGCTTCACAATCTCTGGACCCAGAAGCTTTATTGAAAGTTAAATCTGAAATTGAAGAAGAGCTAAAATCCCTGGACAAAGAAATTTCTGAAGCCTTCACCAGCACAGGCATTGATCATTACACTTCTCCCGTGTTCAGCCCTGCTAACCCAGAAAGCTCAATGGAAGATTGCTTGGCCCATCTTGGAGAGAGAGTGTCCCAAGAACTGAAAGAACCTCTGCATAAAGCATTGCAAATACTCCTCAGCCAGCCAGTGACATATCAGGCATATCGAGAATGTATACTGGAGACTGCAGTTCATGACGGTGGCTGGAATAAGATTTTGGTGCCTCTGATTTTGTTACAACAAATGCTTTTGGAGTTGACAAGACATGGTCAAGAGCCTTTGAGTGCATTGCTGCAGTTTGGCGTGACATATCTGGAGGACCATGCAGCAGAGTACATCATTCAGCAAGATGGCTGGGGCACTGTCTTCAGTCTTGAGTCCGAGGAGAAGGAGTATCCTGGCATCGCTGCAGAAGACAGCAATGACATTTACATCCTGCCCAGTGACAACTCTGGACAAGTCAGCCCCCCAGAGTCTCCAACCGTAACAACCTCTTGGCAGTCAGAAAGCCTGCCTGTCTCAATGTCAGCGAGCCAGAGCTGGCATACAGAAAGCCTCCCAGTGTCCCTCGGCCCTGAGTCCTGGCAGCAGATTGCAATGGATCCTGAAGAAGTCAAAAGCTTGGATAGCAACGGAGCTGGAGAGAAGAGTGAGAACAACTCTTCCAACTCTGATATTGTGCATGCAGAGAAAGAAGAGATCCCTGAGGGTGCGGAGGAGGTGGCCAGGGCTGCTTCTTCTGCCTTCCCTACCAGGGAGCCACAAGAGGCTTTGCCCGGAGCCCCTGCTCCCTTGCTTCCACACATCACTGCCACTTCTTTGCTGCAGACAAGGGAACCTGACCCAGAAGTGATCACAATTGAGGAAGTCAGCACTGCTCTGACTCTGTTCGTAGAACTCAGTGACGAAGAGGTGAGAGCAGCCACCATGGAGCCTCATGAAGTGGATGAGGGGGTGCCCCCTTCACTGCTGAGGGAAAAGGAGGACCCTGTGAGGAAGGAGAGGCTCAGGAGGGAGTGCCCCCCTGCCCAGGAGGTGAAGGCCCTCCTCGTGCCTGAGGGCAAGTCTATACTGCTCTTCGGAGGGGCTGCTGCCGTGGCCCTCCTGGCAGTGGCAGTTGGGGTCGCTCTGGCTCTGAGAAGAAAATAGTGGCTTTTTCAGAAGAGAAAGAAGATGAAAAGGGTCTAAGGTTTTAGTTGTATTAGCTGGAATTTGAGCTGCCAGCATCTGATTGGACATTTATGGAACACGCTGAGAGAATTGGAGATGTCTGCTCAACAAGCAGTGGCCTGACCCACACACTGGGGCCAGTGGTAGATAGAGTGCATTCACTATGATCTCATCGTCAGTTCCAAGGGCCTTGGCTCATGCTAGACTCAGAATCATGACTAAAGTACTCCCTGTAGAACAGGGTTTCTTGGCGTTTCGATGCTCCCCTGTTAGAGAGGCTCCTGTGCACTGGAGAATGTCAGCAACGTCCCTGGCCTCTGCCCACTAGATGCTGGTAGCACCCCGTCCCAATGAGGAAACCAAAAATGTCTCAGACATTGCCACATGTCCCCTGTGAGCAAAGTCACCCCCTGTGGAGGTCCACTGCTTTAGAGGGAGAGGGTTACTTTTGGGAAACCCAGGGTACAAACTCCCAGGCTTAGCTGTGGGTTTGGTCTGTCCTGATGAACGGCCTGTGTTCCACAGCAGCTCCTCTTTTGCCTCCTCTTCCCCCACCATCCTGTAGTGTAAGGGCGCTGTCCTTGTGTCACATCACCCCACAGGCACTGCGCTGCTCTTCTCCCCATGTTCCCCACCGGTCCGTGGGAGAGGGGTCGTCCGCCCGATGCCTCCACCGTGCCCGATGAGCCCCCCCGAGGCTTCCAGCAGCTTCACTTTGCAGAGCTGCTGCCTTTATGAATCTTGAAAGAATTAAATACATAGACAGTAACAAAAAACCAGGCCCAGGGTTCCCTAACCTGTAAGTTACTGGCTGCAGAGACATCTGTCTTTAGAGGCGGGGGTGGTGACCCGACCAGGGGGCCTCTTCAAGCCCTTTTTGTCACGGTCACCCCACTTGCCTGTAGTGACTGGCTTGCCAGCACCTCAGGGGTCGTGTGCTGCTGTCTGGCCCTGGGTCAGTACATTCCAGTATCTGGCCTGTCCCAGGACTGGTCGTCCAGCTCTGTGGGTCTCTTATTACGTGGTAAGTGAGGATTGTCGTCCTCAGACTTACAGAGAGAATTGGGACATATTAACTGTGCTATCATTGAAATAAAATGATAAATATTTTATCAATCCCAAATATCACTGAAATTTAAAGTGAGAATAAAAAGCTTAAACTTTAAGTCTGAGGCTACTGTGAGGTTCTAGTTTGGCCTTCAGAGTACGGAGGCCTCTTCACCTGAATTCTTCATGGCCCAGATGCCAAGGGAAAGAAGCTGGAGGGACCCAGGCCACTGTGCAGTTGAGGGGCAGCATGGCTGATCCCACCCCTCAGGAGGGGTGGGCTGTGTCCTTTCACACCTGAGGGGCACAGTGACTCTGCAGGGCCCACAAGCTTGATAAGAAGTCATCTCAGATTTATCCTAGTCAATGTAACAAATTACTTTTTAGATCCTGAAATTTATAATAAAAATACTTTACCTACCCTGATCACCAAAAAAGAAAAAAAGAAAAAGAAATGACCATCAATAAAGTACCAAATTTGACCTCTTTAATTTTCTTAAGTTAAATAAAGTTATTTAATTATGCTTCTAACAAAGTGTCTTTTGTCCTTTCTCACAGCTATTAATTGATGGCAAAGTTGTTTTGGCTTTACTTACCTATATTAAAAAGCCTGAGAAACACAAAGTAATGGAATGGTCTGCCGCACAGTACGAAGAATTACAACTGCATGCAATTGCGACTTTGTCGTCAGTTGCTCCCTTGTTAATAGAAGAGTACCTGTCATGCCAGGGAAACGCTCGAGTCCTGGCATTTCTAGAATGGTGTGAGAGTGAAGGTAAGGCACTTCAGGAGTCTTGTCCAAAGCTGAATCTACCTATTTACTGAATTCTCAATATATATAAAGTTAAAGTAAAGAGAAATAAAAATACTTAACTCTGTCCTCCTTTTAATATTAAAAACAAACACTGAGATTTCAAAATCAGATTTTAGTAAATGTTATAACAATAGTTGATACGTGCCTAAATCATACATGTAAATTGATTTAAATTTTTGTTCTGTTAGGCCTATCCAAAACTTATATTAAGAAGAAAATAAATACTGGCAATGTTTTAGTGCATTCATTTGACAAATGTTTCCTAACTGTTTCTACTAGCTACCAGATACTGTTTTAGCTGCAGAAAATACATTTATGTTTAAAATAAAAATCCTTACCTTCGTGGAGCTTAAACTTTAGATCTCTAGCCAGAAGTAATAACTCCATATGTAATCTACCAAGTTAGCAGAGCTTAGTGTGTATTACTATAGTATTTCTTGGGAAGGAAATACATATACTCACATATTTAAAAATTTATCAGAAAGATACTATTTTTTTCTGATAGTAATTTTTTTCTCAAATAATTTTGTATGATACATTTTCATAAGATCAAGAATAGCCAGGTGTGCTGATATGTGTATGTGTGTACTGCCAGCTAATTGGCAGGCTGAGGCAAGAGGATCACTTGAACTCATGAGTTTGAGGCCAGGCTGGGAAACAGAACTCACATCAAAAAAGAATATTCTTTATTATTTATGGCACTCGTGTCCAAAAAAGGAAAGGGATCCAGAGATGGATGGAGCGGGACAGGGAGAAGGGAAAGAGGATTTAAAACAATTAAGATATATTATGTACATGGAACAAGTCCCCACAAAAATGTAATCATTATGTATTACATACATGCACCAATAAAAAAATTTAAAAACAGTATTATTCAGGGGCCAGGGATTTAACTCAGTTGTTCCAGCACCTGCCTCGCAAGCACAAGATCCTGAGTTCGATCTCTGGTACCAAAAAACAAAACAAACAAACAAACAAAAAACCCAGTATTATTCATTTATCCATGAAGCAGATAAAAAATTTTAGCCATTTTATTTTCTAGTTTCTAGTATATGGAGATACTAAATTTAGTGTTGTTACTTTTCACTAAATAAAACAATTATTTGTCTATACTTTTCATCATTTATGTTTACAGAATACTGCAAGACAAAAGTGAAAATAAGTACAAATAGCTACTGAGCACAAATAGCTAACAATTGTTGAGTATCTACTATATGCTAGGTCTTAAACACCTTATAAGTATTACTCATTCATTTAGTCCTCCTGAAAAACCAGGAGACATAAGTGCTATTATTGCTAGTTTGTTATGGGTAGAACTGAATTATTGAAATTAAATAACTTGTTCTTGGCCTCATTGTAAATAGCAAACCAAAGATTTAATTCAGGTTCCAAAACCCACATATTTAACCAACACACAATACTCAGGACAGTACAGTATTTGAAACTTTTTAACTTTCAACATAAAGCTACTTCTTAAAGAAACTTTTAAAGAAAGCTTCAGGAAGGGAAGACTTGCCTTGCTTTTTTATTAAGCTATAGTAAATAATTTTTCATATACTCATAGTAATGAAAAGTATGTGGTACTGAAGGGAATATATGGAACATTGGCGTTTTCGAAGATGATTTTGCCAATCAGTGAGAGAAAGACATCGAATAGTTATTGTCAATGTAAAAATGGGAAAATTAGATCATTCCACTTTAACAAGAAGACCAACTGCAAAATGAGTTAAAGACTTAAATATGTAAAGTTAAACTGTAAAACTTTTGGAAGGAAACATGAGAAAATATCTTTATGATAGATATCAGTATTGGAAAAGATTTCTTTAAAAAGACTTAATAAGTTTAAGCTATACAGGGAAAACTGATGTGTTTGACAATTGTAGAAATTTAAAATGTATGACAAAATCTGGATAAAATATAATCTACAGTTTGAGAGAAGACATTTACTACCCCTGTAACTGATCAAGAATTAAAATCTAACCTGCAGGTCCTATTCCTGTGTAAGAATAGGCCAGGACTGGGAATGTAGCTCAGTGGTTGAACACTTGCCTAGTATGCACAAGGCCTTTGGTTGGATCCCTAGAATCATCCCAGTGCCCCCCTAAAAAATGTATATGATAAAGATATCCAAAGTACTTGTGAAGTTATCATAGAATATTTATTAGTTATCTATGTAAAATGCCTAAGTTTAAAACATAAATCATCAGTACCTAGAACTTACGTAGTTGTCTATTAAATGAATGTTTTTAGGATTTGCAAATCCTATCTATGTTCCCTCAGTTTAAAAATTTAAAAATACAATCAGGGAGTATTTCTGCACAGGCAAGTAACATTTTGGTTAATTTTAAATGAAAGACCAAACTCTTTCAAGTAGGGATAAGTAGATTTAAATTATGTAACAGAACATTAAGGTTCTGTATGCCTTTGGACAAGCTGGCCTATTTTATTTTTTTTTTATTTTTTATTTTTGTATTAAATTCTTTTATTGGTACATTGTAGGAATACAACACAATTACATTTCTCATTGGGAACTGTACCTCTATATAATGCATCTTGGTTCTTATTTTTTCCCCATTCCTAGCCCTCCCTTCAGTCCCTCCACCCTTCCCTATTTACAAAGACTTTATTTCCATTTTTTCCATTTCTCATCATTTTTTCCTTTCCTTTCTTTCCTTTCCCCTGCCCCTCCCACTAGCCCTACCCCTTTGGACCTTTTCTTCCTATTTTACATTATCGATTATTCATTCTAATCATTGGTACATTTTAGGTATACAATATAATGACATTCATCATTGGAAATTTGCACCTTTACATAGTCTCTCTTGGTTCTTATTTTTCACCCTTGCCCAGCCCTCCTTTCAACCCCTCCATTCCTCACTATTTACAAAGATTTTGTTCCTATTTTTCCATTTTCTCATATTAATCCATTCCCTTCTATCCTTTCCCCTAGCCCTCCCACTTCCTTCCCCTTTGCCCCTTTTCTTCCTATTTCACATTACCTATTATATATTTAGTCCTTATTTACACTTTCAGTTTCTCAGAGAAACTATTCAGTATTTACATATGTGTGTCCTATTTATTTCACTTAAGAGTATTGCCTCAATGTGCATCCACTTAGCTATAAATGTCTCTAATTTCTCATTTTTTATGGCTGAGTAGTACTCCATTTTATAAAAAAAAAACACATTTTCTTTATCCAGTGTCCAGTTGATGGGCATTTGGGCTGTTTCCAAGTTTTAGCTATTACAAACTGCATTGCTATGAACATGGGTGCACATATATCACTGTGGTATGATTCTTTTAATTCTTTGGGGAAGATCCCCAGCAGTGGAATAGCGGGGTCAAATGGGTCTTCCAGTCCTAGTTCTTTGAGGTATCTCCATACTGATTTCCACAGTGCTTGCACCAGTCTACACTCCCACCAGCAGTGGAGCAGGGTTCCTCTTTCCCCACAGCCCCGACAGCATTTGTTATTGGTTTATTTCATGATAGCAGCCATTCTTTCTGGAGTGAAGTGGAATCTCAGCATTGTTTTCATTTGCATCTCTCAAATGACCAGTGATGTTGAACATTTTTTCATGTATTTATTTGCTATTTCTACTTCTTTGTCTAAGAAATGTCTGTTCATTTCAGATGCCCATTTTTGGATTGGGTCTTTAAATTTGGGAGGTCTGATCTTTTTAAGTTCTTTATAGATTCGAGATAGTAGACCTTTGTCTGAGGAAGAGCAGGTGAAGATTTTTTCCCACATTGTGGGTTGTCTCTTCACACTGCTGGTGGTTTCTCTTGCTGTGCAGAAGCCTTTTAATAAGAAGAGATCCCATTTGTTGATTGTTTGTGCTAGTTCATGGGCAACTGAGGTTTTGTTCATAAAATCTTTTCCTACACCGATGTCTTCAAGGGTTCTACTTAACCTCTGTTCCAACTGGTTCAGAGTTTCTATTTTAATATTTAGATCTTTAATCCATTTTGATTTTAGTTTAGTGCATGGTGAGAGATATAGGTCTAGTTTGAATCTTTGGCAAGTTGAAGCCCAGTTTTTCTAGCACCATTTATTAAAGAGGCTATCTTTCCTCCAGTGAGGGTGTTTGGCTCCTTTGTTGAAGATGAGATGGCTGAGTGTGTCTGGTGTTGTTTCTGCATCTTCTAATCTGTTCCACTGGTCCTCAAGTCTGTTTCTTTGCTAGTACCATGCTGTTTTTATCACAGTAGCTTTGTAGTATACTTGCAGGTTGGGGATTGTCATACCCCCTGCCATGTCTCTGTTACCTAGAATTGCTTTTGCTATTCTGGGTCTCTTCTTGTTCCAAATGAATTTTTGGATTGTTTTCTCAAGGTCTATGAAGTATGCTGCTGGAATCTCAATTGGAATTGCATTAAATCTATATAGCAGTTTTGGAAGTATGGCCATTTTCACTATATTAATCCTTCCTACCCAGGAGCAGGGGATGTCTGTCCATTTTCTGATATCATCTTCAATCTCTCTTTTCAGAGTGCCATAGTTTTCAGAGAAGAGTTCTTTGATTTCTTTCATTAGGATGATTCCTAGGTATTTCAGTTTTTTGGATGCTATTGTGAAAGGAATTATTTGCCCTATTTCTCTCTCAGTGAGTCTGTCATTGGTGTAGAGGAAAGCTATTGATTTTTGTGTGTTGACCTTGTAACCAAGCTTGCCTATTTTAAATGATAGTTTAAAACCAAAACCTAACCTTTGATTTTTGTGCGTAGTGAGAGAGAAGCAGGTTCACAGGAGAAGTATTGAAGTACTGAATAAAAAAAATCTATGTGACTTCACTATAAGTAAACCAACTTTTGAAAGGTGATTTACTGTTTTATCCCAATCTTACCATAGACTCACTTAGGCCTGACAGAGCCAGATAATAATGAATAAGTCAGTCTTACAGACGCTTCCTTGAATAAAATGTGAAGGATTAGATCTTAGTGCCCAAGTATCTTTTAAATTTGAAGACAGTTGTCTTAGCTACCCCATATGAAAAAATGTGCTTGATATTCTTTTAAAATTCTTACTTGTGTGATACTTTATATAGCATAAACTATAATCTTGAATCAGGAAATATTAAATGAGGATTTCCCCTATGAGGACATTTACTGTATTGCTACTTAGTTTAAATTATGTAAGACTTGTATCTCCAACCTTAATAAAACCCATTCAGAGAAGTACCAGTCCAGAATGAGGAATTCTTACCTAGTTGGACTGACTTCAGGGAATTTGGAATAATAAGTTACATTGTATGTATACTCAAGCTCTGTATTTTCTAAACTGTCTTCAATAGGAAGAGGGGAAAACTTCATTGGATACTTAAGCCAAGCCTTACATATTACAGCTGTCTTTCCCAGCATGCATATTAAGGATACAGTGGAAGAATTGTGTTTAATATGGTAGTTATTACCATAGTACCTAAAAAACTCATTACTAGCTTATGTGACTTACATTGTAGCTGCTGTCTACTTACTACCATGGTACTTAAAAACCTTATTAAACTAGCTTACTTGACTTATAACTGCTGTCTAGTCTATTGTTTTTCTATTTTATTGATACTTTAGTTTTAAAATATATAGGGCTTGAGAGCAGGTGACTTGTTCAATGTTTTTCATAGTAACTATTTTTAAAGAGTTAGGCATTAAATATTCCTGTTTGTCTTAATTTTTAAGTTAAAAATTTGGTTAGAGATAGAGGGAGAAAATGTCAAAATAAAAGAGAACCCTGTGCAGGTTGGGATAATACCTAAAATAATGAACTAGCCAGACTGGTGATAACTTTGTATTTTGTAACATTCAGTTTAGGTAAATGCTTTTTCACTGCTAATAAATGTATACCCTACATAGAAAAAAAAAAGAATTAAAATCTAACTTCATAAAGCACTCTTAATATAGAAGATAATTCATTAAAGAATTATACAAAGGGTGGGGACTACCGTGTCACAGATAAAATCTTGAATTTTTCAAAAAGCATTTTAAAATGCTCAGTCCCATTAGTAATCATGGAATCATTTCCCATTTGAAATGCAAATTTAGATAAAAATGAGCTACCATTTCATAACTAACAGATTTGGGGAAAAATTGATTAGTATTATACATTGCATCCAAAGTAAAACCTTGGGAAACAATCTGGCAACTTACTAGTATTCAATGAGTATAGTGATTCTGGTGTCACATGGAGAAATTTCTCAGTGTGAAGAAAACATGAACCAGAATGTTTATCATGGCAGTTTATACTAGTAGGTAGATAAACTGATTCATGTATATAATGAATACTGAAAGCAATTAAAATGACTGATCTAGATCTATTGATGACAATGAAAATAATTTTTAAAATATAATATTGCATATCAGAAAGTTACAAAAGTTACATACAATATGATATGTCTGAGTAAAATTTTAAAGCATGTATTTCACAGAATAAAAGAGGGGGAAGGGATATTTTATTTTTCTAAAAACAATGAAAACTATGGCAAAATGTTAACATCTGTTTAAACTTATGGATATATGACACATTGTTTATTTGAAATGTTTTATATTTTAAATTCCCTGGTGTAAATTAAATCATTAATTTTTCTCCACAGATCCCTTCTTTAGTCATGGTAACAGTTTTCATGGTACAGGTGGCCGTGGCAACAAGTTCGCACAGATGCGTTACACTTTAAGACTCCTGAGAGCCATGGTCCACCTTGAAAATGAGACTGTGAACACAGATCTTTGTGAAAAGGGAACAATCCAGCAACTGATAGGTAAAATTAAACATGGCAGCTATGGGTGAAAGAATACTTATAGGTTAGATATTGTGTTTGAAATATTTTCCTACAAATTTATTTTGTCTTTATGGCTGAGAAACTCCTGAATATTTCCTTTATCTTTTTTCACATTGTAACTTGTATATTTTTTTCTTCTTAGTGAAACCTCATCATCATTATTCCTTTAAACATTGGTTTCCTCAATCCAAAGACTGTTTTATTTAGAATATCTTTTTAATGCACTATGTTATTTTTTTTCATCTAATAATATGATCACTACTTTTGGTCAAGCATTTCAGAGCCACTTTAAAAGAGGGTAACATTATATTTTTCAATGCATTTGACATGCCAGAACATTGGTATATAAGTACTATATAAGTTTGTAATTGACTACGTTAAATCCCCTTGTTCCTTGAACTGTGAACCCAGTGTAAAATTCAGAATGCCTACATAAAAACTGCTTTACCTTTTAGTATGTAACATAGCTCTCCAGCCCATATGTTTCCTACTCTGGAGTTGTTTCAGTCATGCATATTCAGGGTTTGCTTCATATAAATCATATACAGTTGGCCCTCCATATTCTTGGACTCTGCATGCAAAGATTCAAGCAACTGCACATCAAAAATATTTGAGAAAGAAATATTATGACTGAACTGAGAATGTACAGACTTACTTGCTTGTCATTGTTTCCTAAACAATATAATATTTTCATTGTATTAAGTATTATAAGTAACCTAGAGATTATTTAAAGTACACAAGAAGATATGTTATCGTTTATATGCAAATATATACAAGGGACTTGGGCATCCATGGATTTTAGTAACCAAGGGAGTTCTGGAACCAATCACACAAAGACACAGAGGGATTCCTATAATCTGCTTCTGTTAACTTTCATTACTGTGACAAGTGATATCTGAAATAAATGAACTTATGAAGAGTAAAGTTTTAGTTTGGTTCAGTTTTAGAAGGGTCAGTCCATAGTCAGTTGGCTTTTTGCTTTTGGTCCTGGGTGAGGTGGCACATCACGGTGGTAGAACTTGCCCAAGAAAGCTGCTTCTTCATAATGGCCAGGAGTAAGAGAGCGAGGAAGAGGAAGGGGTCAGGCCCCCATGAGCTTCCTTTCTTCCCCTTGGCTCTACCTCCCAATAGGGTCAAAACCCTGGACACAGGAGCCCTTGGGGTCACCACGATACCAGCTAAAACAATGCTGTGTCAATTAATTACAAATGCCTACTCCAACCCTCTTCTACCTTTTTATCCATCATTCATAAAAAGGGATAGAGCCCTCCGATTATAATGATAGTAAGGGAAACAAAAGTATATTGAAAAGGGAGTAGGCAAAATTGTCGACCTTTTCCCTTTAACTAGTAAGAAGCTGATCTTTATCATGTGAGCTCTCAGAGGCAGGGACCTTGTCTTTTTTAATCTAACAGGGCTATGTAGTACAGTAGTGACATGCTTTAAAAATAGTAATTGCATTATAAGTTGTAAATATATAATTTCTGCATAGACACTGGGATCACAATCATGTAGATCAGGACACTAGGGACCTTGCCCTTGAGATAACAAAAGAAAACATATGTATATCAGGGAAAAAGCATATGTTACCTGTGTTTTGATTATCGAGGCTATCTATACAATACTGTGTTTTAGGAAGAAGAATCTGAAAGAAATAGAATCATTTAGAATAGAATAAGGAGGGGGACAAAGGCAAAGAATTAAAAGGTACCTCAATATGAAGAAAATAATCCAGTATGAATGTATTGTGTGTTACAGACTGCAGAGAAATTCAAGCCTGTGCTAGAATGAGATAATCTAGAAAAGAGAAGGAGACCTGTGGCCAGCTGGTCACAGAATTCTTGAAGTTGTTCCTGCTGAAGGAACACAGACCCTCTGTCTATAGCCTTGCCCTGCACTGGGCCTTCAGCAAATTCAGCTATTCTCCCTTGGGTTTGGTCCCCCACCCGGATTTCATCAGGGACAAGAGTAGTTCTTTAAGGCCAGCTGTGGGGGCAGGCTGTGGTTTCCTGGGGAACATACCTTCCTGCTTTCCTCCTAACAGCAACCACTTTAACAGAGGAAAAATTATTTTTGTTCAATACTAAAAGCTTAAAGGAAATTCATTTCTGAGGCCAGATTTCATTGTGCGTGTCATTTCATCAGTGTTAGTGACTTTTTAAAAGTCTTTTTCAGTGTTGATTAGAAGGAAAGGATTTTCAAGGACATGGAATTCTGCTGCCTAAAGTTGTTGAAGACACACTCAGGTGGATATGAGAAGACGCAGAAAGAAATGAGATGGAAACTGGCTGAGAGAGGCCTTCCACTTTTGTTAAAAATGAAGAGAGGAATAGACAAGGCAAACTATAGTCAGAAATTTGGTCATTATTTGCATATGCCAGCACTAGGGATTGAATTCAGGAAGCACTAGCCTCGAACTTGCAATCCGCCTGCCTCAGTCTCCCAAGTACCCGGGATTAGATACGTGCCACCACGCGCAGCTGTTAGAGAATCTTTTAGTGATGCTACATTAATTCCGCATTAGAATTTCTATACATGGAGGACTAATAATTGTACTGAGACAGTCTACATATACAAGTTTATAAAACTGCTGTGATTGATTATATTGAGAGCCTAAAGAATCCATTTATCATCCCCTGTCTAAAACCTCTGGGTTACTATGCATTGAAAATAGCCCCTTCTAAAAAAGTTTCCCTAGGTGAAGAGACTTTTTAGAAATATTTCCAAAATGTAAATGATCCAATTTTTTTAAAAAGCAGTGTCCAATAACATTACATTCTTTAAATTTTTTATACCAGGAATCTTTAAAAATATTATAAGCCATCCTAATGAAAAAGAAGAGGCCATTGTTTTAGAAATCCAGTCTGATATATTACTTATCTTATCTGGTCTTTGTGAACATCATATTCAAAGGAAGGTATGTTTGCCTGTAAATCAAAATTTTGTTCAGATCTCCCAGTCAACTGAAACAATGAATTCTCTAAGTGCCTGCAATGTCATTTATTAAACTTGTGAAAGTTTAATTTAATATTCTTTTTTACAGTTAGAGTATAATTAAAGTGCATAAACCTTATATATTTTGGTAGGTTTTAATGAACCAATACTCCAATTCGAACACAATATTCCCATCTACCTATAAGATTTCTTTATCCTCTTACCAGCCACCTTGACACCTCCAGTTAAGCACTTGATTTCTATCCCTATAGATTGGGTTTGCCTAATCTTTAACTTTACATAAATGAAATCACATAATATTTACTCTTATATCTGCTTTCTGTTATCCATAAAAAAATAACAGCAACATTTCTGAAATATCCAAAAAATGTATACACACTTCAGGAAAAAAGAAACTTGTATAAATACTTTAATACTAAATTTATTGAGACATCGTGAGATTAATACAAGTTACCTTTTGGTTCTACCATTACAAGAGATGCTCAAAGTGGTGCCCTTAGTTTCCATACATTTATTAGTATGGTGAACTGCTGCTTGGGTAGCCTTAGTCATTGAAATTGCTGTGCTTGCATTTTCAATTTCTTCTCTAAGGGCCAGTAGTGTACTGGGCTTCAATATATGACATCCTCTAGGGTCCCCCATATGAGAGTAACACCATCTTTTGAAAAAACATCGTACTATTTTTCTTTTTCCTTATAGCATAAGTGTGCATACATTTTTTGGCGATAGATACATAGATAGATAGATAGATAGATAGATAGATAGATAGATAGATAGATCAATCTCAGTCACTAGGTAATTCTTTCTTGTTGCTCTACATTCTATTGTATCAATATACCAAAATCTGTTTATTCATCATGTAAGTTATAAGCACTTGGACTGTTTTCCTTCGGTATAATTATGAATAAAGCATCACTGAACATTCTTGGACCAGTAATCCTTGTGAATATAATGCTTTCATTTCTCCTAAGTAAATACCTAGGATTAGAATTGATAGACATAAAGGGGGTGTATATTTATCATTATAAAAACTGCCAATTTTCAAAAATAGACTGTACTATTGTGAATGTTTTTTGGAAGTTACAATTGGGTTCACAATTAAAAGTAAAACTTATAACAAGAGCTTAATTCCCTTCAATCTCTTTTAGCTCCAAAGTAAACTGTCTCAGAAATTTATAATTTAAATAAAGAGCAGTGGAATTGGAAAGATAACAATATAAAACTATGAAGGCTTAAGTAGACAGATTTTAAGGAGAGGCAAGGAAGGGTAAATGTAGGTTTAGCTCTGAGCTTTGATGCAATTTCTTGTATTCTACCTCCCTGTGTCTGGGCTCTTCTAGAAATATCATCATAATCTTGCTGATGGGAACCAGAACAGACCAAAGTAATGAAAAAGATAATCAGTTAAGGGGAAAATTTTAAATGTTAATAATTTTGCCTAAGTTATCAAAAAATTACCATTTATATACATATTTCTCTCTTGGGAGTATTATAAAAAGTACTATAAAATCTTCTATGATAATTACTACTGTTTAGTATTCATCTGGTATGATTTTAGACTGCATTCATGGTAACATGGAAGAAAATAACAGGGCAAGTCTTACTCCTTTTTTAAACAGAGGAAAAGAAAAAACAAAAATTATAAAGATAGCAAGTTGATTAAGGTAGGCATGCTATTAGCCCTCTCTTAAAATGGTAAGCTTTACAATAATTTGTCATGAATTCCTGAGAACAAATAAGTAGAATTTTTAAATTGTATTTAAAATACTGTTTTTCTAATAGTGTTACTAATAATATTTTTCTGGTAGAAAAATACCTAGTTTTAGGGAATTAAGTGGGGAAGAGAAGGGATTATATATTTATGTCAAGAAATAATTTTAAATAAATTTCTTCAACAGGAAATTTTGGGAACTGAAGGAATAGATATAATTCTTCGTGTAATGAAAACAGATCCCAAGAAGTTACAGAGTGACTTAGGCTACAATGTACTTCTTTTTAGTACACTGGACAGCATTTGGTAAGTATTACTGTAACCAAGTTAGGTTAAAAATTACAGTATGAGAAGATTAGCTTGACAACTATAGACACTAATTTTCTTCACTCAAAACCATATCAGAGGGCGGGGGATTTAGCTCAGTGGTTCCGCCGCCTGCCTTGCAAGCGCAAGGACCCGAGTTCAATCCCCAGTACCAAAAAAAAAACAACATCATATCAGAGAGGTAACCTTCCCTGGGCCATTTTACTTCCAATAGTCCAAGTAACACTGTACATTATCAAACAGATATCACTCTTACATATAAAATTAAATCGTTGTTTTTGTGATTTATAGCCACTCCAGCTTGAAAACACAGGCCTCCATTGTTGCTCATACAGTGTTCTGGCTCTGCTTCTGGGATCTCTGTTTCGTTCTACTGGTCATTTGTCTAAGCTTTTATAATACTGTGCTGTTTTAATAGTTATATCTTTTTAATATGTTTAGATATCTGATAATCCTCCAACTTTTTCTTTCTTCATCAAGATCATCTTACCTTTTTGTGATGCTTTGGATTTAGATATTGTCAAAGTTCTCCATAGAAATAGGATGTATAAGAGTTGTATATGTAAAGAGATTTATTATAAGAAATTGGCTCATAATTATGAAGGCTGGAAAGTGTCCGAAAGCTGGAGACCTGGGAGAGGTGATGGTGTAGTTCCAGCCCGTGACCAGCAGAGCTCATAGTCCACATTCCATTCTGAGAAGTACGCTTCCCACAGGAAAAAGAGCCAGCTTTTCAGTAGGAGGCTAAAGGCTTATATCCCAGTTCAGCAGTCAGGCAGAGAAGTTCACACTTTCTCAGCCTTTTATTCTGTCCAAGTGTTCAACTGACTGGGTAAGATCCACCCACATTAAGGCCATCTGGTTTATCAGATCTACTGATTCAACTGTTAGTCTCATCAAGAAATACTCTCACAGACTAAGCAGCTACATGTCCAGTCACCCCAAAGGAGAAAAACCTAGAACCACCTGGGTTGAGGGGAGCCAGGCTCTTGTCCCTTTGGGCACCAACCCCTCCCTACCCAACCCCACACACACAAACGCCATCATGAAACAAACAGTAAAAATAATGTTCTCTTGCCTTCAAGAGGGAATAATCTTTAGGACAGGGACACAGGAAGCTGACTCTAGCAAGTCAGTGCCTCGGAGGATCAGAAGTTAGTTTCCTTACTACTCACCACCACCACCACTGCAACCACAATAGCTTACTATTGATTGTCCCCAGGGGGACATCAGTAAAAGTAGCTCTGGCAGCAGCTTCAGTTCTTCACCCCATGAGATCTGCAGACTTAAACAGCAGACATGCCAGCAACTAATCTCAACTACAAAGATGAGATGTAATCAAGAAGCATCATATGTTTGTGGAACACCAGCCTCATGAAAAAGAGACAGTAAACAGATAAACCTTGAAAAGACAGTTATTAGAGCAACAAGAGATCTTTAAGAATAACTATTGTCACGAAAGCAAAGCACTTGCAGAAAAAATAAGAATAAATTGATATTTTTTTTTAAAAGTTAAAATTAACTCACACTGCTAAAGTATCTTCTAAGTTCTACTTTTTAAGTAAAAAACATTAGTTATTTGATTTAAAGGGATGAAGAAAAATTTGAAAATGCCTTGAAAGAAAGAAAGCTCTGTACATTGAATTTAACAATAAATGTTTGTCAATGAATAACTTTCTTTTAAGGTGCTGCATTTTGGGGTGTTATCCCTTAGAAGATTACTTTCTTGAAAAAGAAGGCATTTTTCTCCTGTTGGATGTTTTGGCTGTAAGTATGGTTACAGCGATTGTAAGTCCAGAAGAGATGGGGTGGTGAGAAGTAAACCCAGAGCCTCGCACATCCTGAGCAAGTGCTTTGTCCCTGAGCTACACCCTAGCCTTAACTGTCTTGTCTAACCTTTTCCAAACTAAGTACTACAGAAAACTATCTTGTCAATAAATGTCTCCCCGAATCAAGTTCAAATATATTGTTTTAAACAAAATCTTTCCTGGAGATTTATGAAACACAAAATGTGAACATGAAATATTAAAGATTCTGAAAATTCCTCTAGTTAAGAAATCAGTTTACTTAGTGTTCCTAAATGCATGCAAGCAGAGAATGTGTTTTTTCCATCAACCTGCTAAGGAACAGTTTGTAATAAGCACGTCTGTACTAAATCTCATAGACATTATTATAACTTCTAGTTTTTCCCCTCATATTAAAAGTTAAAGGCATCATTAGACAAAGCTAAGCATTTTAAAAGTACTGTGTAGAGTGTGGAGGTATACGAGCAAAACACCATTTTGCAGGATGAGCAAAAGTGAACATGTGAAGCCTTCCAGGAAAGACAGTCACCATCCAGCAGGTGTGAAGAATATAAACTTCAATTCTAGCCTCAATTCTAAATCAAGATGATATAGAAGAAAAATTATAATTTCATTCCAGTAGAATTTTGACATTCTTATGGGGAGTGTTAGCTCTGTCACAATCTATGATTGCCATCATTCTTGATTTTATTAACAGAATAATAAACGTACTTTGTACTTATCAAACATGCCAAAAGTATTTTTATACCTTCATGTCCCTAAAATACAATTGGTTAATAAGTGTTTTATATCATCATCTATAAAACAAGGATAACAACAGTATCCACCTCATCACACTGTTGGAAGAATTAAAACAGTGATCCTGTGTGTGCACATGTGTGTACATGCATACATGTGTATACATAAATACATTGGTTAGAATAGTGCCTGATACATTGCTACATATTTTATTGCTGTCTTATTAATAGTATTACATTGATTTTAATGTGGACTGAACCAATAAATTACAAATTATAAATATGCTTTAATGAAGTTTTTATGTCAACTTCAACCTATGACATTTGCCTCTTCTGAAACTGAAGTACCCACCTAATACAATTCAACTAAAATATTTATTGAGTGTACAGTAATAATTTCTAACATTGTTTAAATATTATTGAGATCTTACTATGTGCCAGGTAGTCTCATAAAACACTCTTTGCAGGTAATATTATCTCATATAAGGAAAACAATCATGTTTGTAGTTCCAAAAATCTTACATTTCCCTTGCTTTATTCTATGAGCAATTTAAGAGTTAATCAACAAAAAAAATTTTCACATTGAAAAATGAGTAGGTGGAGGGCATTGCTCTGGGTGAAATTTCTATACTTAAATCTTTGCTGAAAATAAAGAAAATATGCTTGACAATAACAGAATTTTTCTTGAATGCTTAAATACTCTGTGGGTATGATTAAGATACAAGATTATATCTCATTGTTTGTTAAGATACAAGATTATATCTCCCAAGATTATAGCTCACTTTTTGTATTTGACTGTCACAGTTACTATCAGTTATTGTCTTGATAATGAAGATGTTATATTTAATATGACTTTTTCAAATTTTAATAAAACACAAAATGTGAAAACCCTGTCATTATAGTGAACCATGTCACTGCTGATCTTTCTCCACTTAAAGTGAACATCTGGGCATGGGGTGTAGCTCAGTGGTACAGCACTTGCCTGGCATGTACATGGCCCTGAGTGTGATCTCTAGCTCTGCAAAATAAATAAATAAACTTAAAATATCTTCACTCATTTTTGCAAATCTCCCTTTTCCAAACCAACCAAATCAATTACATTTTTGATCATGATATATGTTTATGACTACTTTAAGAATTATAATAAATCTTTTTTAACCTCTTTAATTTCTAATAGTTGAAAATACCCATGACAGCAGATATCTGTTTTTAACAGATCGTTCCCAAATCATACTTAGATTCTTGAGGTAGAGGGAACTTACCGATGTAAGTATTTTTCTCTTTTCTTAACAGAACCAATCACTTAATTTTTATCACAATTTTCTTTCTTTTCTGTCTTACTGCTAAAGTTAAACCAAAAAAAATTCTGCAATCTAATACTTGGAATAATGGTTGAATTTTGTGATAATCCCAAAACTGCGGCTCATGTCAATGCTTGGCGAGGGAAGAAGAATCAGACAGCTGCTAGTCTTTTAATTAAATTGTGGAGAAAAGAAGAAAAAGAACTAGGAGTAAAGCGTGATAAATATGGGAAGATCATTGGTGAGTGTATTTGTGATTGTTAGTGGAAGCAATCAGATGTGTATTTTTTAAGAGTCTTAAAGAGTACTAGGAAAATATGAGGATTTTCACCCCATTCTCTAAAGTTCTTTGCACAAGGATTCGAAAAAGTTGCTATCATAAATTCTGAATGATTGGCCTAACATTGTGGTACAAGCCTGTCATCCTAGCACTCTGGGAGGCTGAACAAGGAGGATTTCAAGTCTGAGCCAAACCTAGGTGATTTAGCAACTTAGTGAGGCCCTACTCAAAATAAAAAATAAGAAAGGGACTGGGCATGTAACTGAGTTTAAGAGCTTTGGGTTCGACTTCCAGTTTGGCCAAAAACTTAAAATTAAAAACAAAATTTTTATTATAAATTCTGAATCATTAGAAGGAAACAGAAAATTAGTGGCAGGTTTATATTTGTATAGAATATTTTCAAAACATGGTATTTTTCTACATTTCAACTCAAAACTTAATAGTACTTTCTAATGAAGTTTATTTGGGTTTCTTGCTTTTACAAAGAGATTCAGTATTATTTCATTTACCAATAAATTTTGGGGATACAAATAGAGTGCTTCATAACAATTTTAATAACATTTTGTACCTTAATATTTACATAATTTATAAACAAATTGTTTCCTAAATAAAAATAAAACAAAGGTTCATATATTTTAATTACCATACTCTAATGAGGTTTCCAGGACCAGAATACATAGTTAATTTATGTATTCTATAATGCTATATTACAACTTCCAAGCCTTTTAAGATTCTTTTTTTTAAGCAGGAAAATTTGTTGGGTAATAGGATAGCTCCTGAGAGACAGGAGGGGTCCTGAATGGGTTGCCCAGCCTTTTAATATTCTAATTATGGTTTTGTTTTATCAAAAATATCAATGTTCTTTGTTCTTAAATGAAAATGCTTCTACTTCTGATGATTTCTACCTTCTCCCCCTGTTTTTCACTTGAAGATTTTTGTTTGCTTGTTTGGCTGAACTGGGGATTAAAGCCAGGGCCTTCTCACTGAGCCATATCCTCAGCCCTTAAAAAAATATATATTTTGAGACAGGGGCTCTTTTTTAAAAATTAATTTTATTGCTACATTTTAGGTGTACATTATGATCACATTCATCATTGCGAATTTCTACCTGTATGATATATCTTAGTTCTTGATTTTTCCTATTTCCCTTCTCTTTTACCCCTCCACCCCTCCCTATTTACAAAAGCTTTGTTTCCATTTTTTCTTCTTTTCTCATATTTTTTTTTGTTCCCTCTTTCCTTTCCCCCAACCCCCTCCCACTTCCCCTTCCCCTTTGAACCTTTGCTTCTTATTTCACATTATCTATTATACCTTTTGGTCCTCATATACACTTTCAGTTTCTCACATCAGAGACAATTCAGTATTTACACATGTGTGTCCTATTTATTTCACTCAATATGGCCTCAATATGCATCCTTTTAGCTACAATTGTCTCAATAATAAATGGTGGCAGGGATATGGGGAAAAAAGGATCCCTTCTTCACTGTTGGTGGGAGTATAGACTGGTGCAACCACTGTGGAAATCAGTGTAGAGATTCCTCAGAAAAGTAGGATCAGAAGTCCCATTTGAACCAGCTATTCCCCTGCTGGGTATCTTTACAAAAGAATTAAAAGAATCATACCACAGTGATATATGTGCACCTATATTTATAGCAGCACAGTTTGTAATAGCTAAATCTTGCAAACAGCCCAAATGCCTGTCAACTGGTGACTAGATAAAGATGTGATTTTTTATAAAATGGAGCACTACTCAGCCATGAAGAATGATAACACTGGGGCTCTTTAAGTCACTATGTTGCCTAGGCTGGGCTCAAACTTGGGATCCTCTTGCCTTAGCTTTCTAGAATGCTGGAATTACAGACATGTGCCACCATGCCTTGGTTAAGTTTTTATCTATAACATCACAAAATATGTTTTATATTTATAATAATATAGATAGCAAAAACAAAGAAATTACATCACTGTTGATCTGACATTATTCAGTTTCTGGATCTCAAAGATGTACAAGTTACTTACATAAAACATTCCCTTCTATAAAATAATTTTGTAAAATTTATATTTTGTATAAATAATACAAATGAAAGGTTTAAGTTTTGCCACAGAGTGGAGAAGAAATTCCTGATTATACTTTCAAAAAAGTAACTATGTATAAGGCACTATCTCACTATTGTAATGTTTTTCAATATTTTTGTTATATAGACTAAAATTTCAAAATTAAGTATTTATTTACTATAGTTTTTATCTGTTCCTTCCATACTTTTGTGATATCCAATGATTAGATACAAAGAAACCTCTATTGACTGGTTTTCAAGAAGAGCAAAAAGTCATGCCTCTGCCCGCTAACTGCCCGTCAATTGCAGTCATGGATGTTGCTGAGAATATCAGAGCAAAAATATATGCTGTGCTGGGCAAACTAGGTAAGCAGGTACTTCTCAAATTCATAAGTGCTTCCCTGTGTGGCTGAGTGTCACCAGACAGTGATTTTGTTTTGGAGTCTATTCTTCAAACATGAATAAAAGTGCCTTCCTATGGATAAATGTGTGTTGCATTGTTACCCCAATGCCCAGAGTGCACCACTGACCAAATAAATCAGAATCTCTGTATGTGGAGCCCCGGCATCAGTATTTTTTAAAGTTCCCCAGGCAATTCCAGCATGCAGCTAGGATTAAGGGCAGTTAGTTCAGACGATCAGGGTTTAGCATTAGCATTCTGAATCGCATAAGCTTTTTTTAAGTCTTTGCTTCCTATGAAGGGAGTCCTTATTCTATAGCTTCTGAAAGTAAAATATCCCTGTCTGCCCCAACACAGAAAGAAAGTTTTCTCGCACAATGGCCTGATGAGGATGACCTCGTGGAGGCTGGATATGGGAGGGGCCCACACTCACCAGAGCAGCTATTTCATAAAACTGGGATGAACCCAAAAGGGACTGTTTGCATTTGTTTTTATGATATGCTTCTTGGATCACTTGCTCTGTTTAAGTAACTCTGTTTATAAACGTTGTTTAGATTTTGAAAATTTACCTGGCCTATCTGCTGAAGATTTTGTCACCCTCTGTATCATACATAGATATCTTGATTTTAAAGTAAGTACCTTTTTAATAATTTGTTATTAAAATCTATTATGACAAAATAAATTGCAAAGCAATGATTTATTCATAGCTGTGAGCAGTCATCCACATCTTGTGTCGTTTTTATTTTCCATTTTCCATCTACATTTGTAAACATACCATTAATTGGGTATTTTTCATGAAGTAAGATTTCATCTGGGGCTGGGGATTTAGCTCAGTGGTGCCATGCCTGCCTCACAAGCATAAGGTCCTAAGTTCGATCCCTGGTACCAAAAAAAAAAAAAAAAAAGATTTCATCCAACATTAGCTTAGAAAATAAAATAAATATTATTGACAAAGCTATTTAGAAGCCTAAAATTTTTTTAAAATAAAATTTCTTCTTTGGAGAGCATTAAGAGTTAAAATTAAATAACTTATTACTAAAATAAAGTATCAATATTTATCCAAGTATTCTTATATTATTACTTTAAATCATGATCAATTAAAACATATTAGGTTGCTTACTTTGCTAGTTATTATTTTCATCAGTAAATAATAATACCTGCCATCACTATTCTCAGTAGCTACTCTGTAAGGCAGGTAAGGCAAGGACAGGCTGACTGGGACTGGCATTTTTGACCTCTAGTTTTCAAGGCTGATTATTTTCCAACTAGGTATCATTTGGGGGAAACGTGGTATGTATTTGGATGTATAAATGCATAAACTCCTAGTTTCAAATGAAAATAAAACTGAATTTTATCCTTATGTTAGACACATAAATTTTTCTCCAGTTTTAAACATGCTCTAGCACATTAATTTCTAGACAACCCAAAATATGAGTGGCAGTGTTTGGCATGATGTATGGAGCTAAAAGATTGAGATTCAATTAGAGTTTGTCTTAGCTACAAGATAAGTGGCAGGGCCCTATTTCTTGGAGAAACTGTCTTCTAGAGCTCCGAAACCCCTGCTCATTATCCTGCAAGCTGAGCTTGACCTAGCCTTCCATAGAGCATTTTAGAAAGCAAACACCAGTAGTTCAAAAAGATAAGACTAAGTCAACAATTTCTACAGCTGTGAAAACAATGTAACTATACACAGGAGGGCCGTGAGGGGGCCAGTGGATTAGGCATAGGAGGCAGAGCATTAGCCATGAACACACTGAATCATTAAGAAACACTTGGTAAATTGTTTCTGAATATTCAAATGTAACTGGTAACCTAAAGCATTCCCAATGCACTTACTGATAACTGATTTCCTAAGAAGGAAGGTATTAACTGTTTACAAGAGTGACCCATACCCACATAAAGTGTTATCTATAATTTATCATTTATTTTGGTTAATTTGACTTTGTTACATTTTATTATAATAGATTGGTGAAATATGGAATGAAATATATGAAGAAATAAAACTGGAAAACTTCAGACCAGTCACTTCAGATAAAAGAATTTTGGAAACTATCACAATAGCATCAGAAAATATTGGCAAGATGGTTGCTTCTCTACAAAGTGAGATGATTGAAAGCCAAGCACGCCAAGATGTGCAAAATGAACAAAAAGTATACACAAAAGTAAGCTGCAGGTACCCAGGAGGCAGAAAATACCAATGTCGATGTATAGACTAGATGAAGTTACCCATAGAAAAATTGTCTTGTGGGTTCTTTTGGTTTTCTCTCATAGTTATTTTCAGTGTTTTTGTGCAGTTTTAGAAGAAATCAAGGAATTAAAAGTTTAAGATTCATTATTTTCAAAGCTGTTCTATGGCATTATAATGGCATTATAATTTGATTTGATTTCTACTGTCATATGTTTAAAAGGTAAAAAGATACCTGAGACACCTCCATTTTTTGAAATGCCCATCAGGGTTCCAAAACTTGTGGTCTATTTAAATACATTCATTCACCAGATTCTGCCTGACAGTTTATCTGTAACTATATGCATAACTTCATGCATTACTGACATGCCAGGGCTTATTGATCTATCAGATCATCATCTCAGTGCCAAACCCCTTACTATAAGCATCCATTCTGGAAATCCAGAGGTAAACTGATCTCTGACTTTAGCCAGTCCAAAGACTCTGTCAGGAAAATATCAACCATTTTCCTAAAATTTTACAAAGACAAGACACTGAATGCATCATTTGTTTTTTGAGCAATTCAATTAAATGTCTACTTAAATTAACTTATCTACAGATACAAAAATGATGTGTGATCCTTTATTAACTACAATTAAATATTTTAAACTCTTCAAAGTTTAAGGTTTCTAAGTTCAAAATTTGCCTAATTTCTTATATAGACTAAGCAATATTTATATCTAGTAGGAACTCTGAGTGTCGACCTATGAATTACACTTCATTTCATACAACCGCTTGCTTGAAAGTGTTGTTTTCTTTCTTTTTTTTTTTTTTTTGAAAGTGTTGTTTTCAATGAGAGTTGAAATGGAGGCTGCCACTTAATCCATTTGTTTGCTCTTTCATGGGGCAATAGAGTAGGAATTTATGCAGCCTCTGTTAGTTTTCTGAATAGAAGAATGTTTACTATACTGTATTCTCCAAATAGTGTTGATTTATTATTGATAATTTCTTATTATAGCTCTGATCTCACTTTTCTAGCAATTGTTTAATTAAATATTCTTAGGTTCAGAATTTAAGCGTAATCGTACTGCATGTGAGAGGCCAGTGCCATAGGTGAAAAAAAAAATTTGCCAATAGTCAAGGAACATAGGAAAGTTAAGAATTTATTGCTACAAAGCAAGACAGCAGCAGACAAGCCCACTATCTTGGTTCTTATTTTTTCGCCATTCCGCTGCCCTCCCTTCAACCCCTCCACCCCTCCCTACTTACAAAGACTTTGTTTGCATATTTTCCTTTTCTCATATTTATTCCTTTCCCTTCTTTCCTTCCCCCCTACCCCTCCCACTTCCCCTACCCCTCCCACTTCCCCTACCCCTTTAGACCTTTTCTTCCTATTTCACATTATCAATTATACATTTTGATCCTTATTTATACTTTTAGTTTCTCACACCAGAGGAACTATTCAGTATTTACATGTGTGTCCTATTTATTTCACTTAAGAGTATGGCCTCAATATGGATCCATTTAGGTATAAATATCTCTAGTTTTTCATTCTTTGTGGCTAAATAGTACTCCATTATATAAAATAAAACCACATCTTCTTTATCCAGTCTCCAGTAGATGGGCACTTGGGCTGTTTTCCAAGCTTTAGCTATTACAAACTGTGCCGCTATAAACAAGGGTGCCCAAATATCACTATGGTATGATTCTTTTAATTCTTTTGGGAAGATACCTAACAGAGGAATACCTGGGAGAAATGGGACCTCTAATCCTAGTTTTTTGAGTTATCTCCATATTGATTTCCACAGTGGTTGAACCACTCTGCACTCCCACCAACAATGGAGAAGGGTTCCTTTCTCCCCCCAACCCCACCAGCATTTGTTATTGGTTGATTTCTTGATAGCAGCCATTCTTTCTGGGGTGAGGTGGAATCTCAGTGTTGTTTTCATCTGCATCTCTCGAATGAATAATGATGTTGAACATATGTTTATTTGCTGGTTTTACTTCTTTGTCTGAGAAATGTCTGTTCATTTCAGATGTCCATTTTTGAATTGGGTCTTTATGTTTGGGGATCTGATTTTTTTAAGTTCTTTATATATCCTAGATAGTAGTCCTTTTTCTGGGGAACAATTGGTAAAATTTTTTTCCACATTGTAGGTTGTCTCTTAGTTCTGTTGGTGGTTTCTCTTGCAGTGCAGAAGCTTTTTAATATGATAAGCTCCCAGCTGTTGATTCTTTTGCTAGTTCCTGTGCTACTGAGGTTTTGTTCATAAAGTCTTTTCCCATGCCGATGTCTTCAAGAGTTCTACCTAACTTATCTTGCAGCAAGTTTAGTGTTTCTGTTTTAATATTTAGATCTTTAATCCACTTGGATTTTAATTTAGTGCATAGTGAAAGATAGGGGTCTAGTTTTAATCTTTGGCACATTGAAACCCAGTTCTTCCAACACCACTTATTAAATAGGCTATCTTTCCTCCAATGAGGGTGGTTGGCTCCTTTGTCAAAGATGAGGTGGCTGAGTATGTCTGGAGTTGCTTCTGCATCTTCTAATCTATTCCACTGATCCTCAGGTCTGTTTCTTTGCCAGTACCATGCTGTTTCTATCACAGCATCTTTGTAGTAAAGTTTCAAGTTGAGGATTGTGATACCCCCAGCCATGTCTCTGTTGCCTAGAATTGCTTTTGCTATTCTAGGTCTCTTCTGGTTCCAAATGAATTTTTGGATTGTTTTCTCTAGTTCTGTGAAGTATATTTTTGGACTTTCAGTCGACATTGCATTAAATCTATACAGTAGTTTTGAAAGTATGGGCATTTTCACTATATTGGTCCTTCCTACCCAGGAACAAGGAATGTCTTTCCATTTTCTTATATCCTCCTCAATCTCCTTTTTTCAAAATTCTGTAGTTTTCAGTGTAGAGGTCTTTTGCTTCCTTTGTGTGGTTAATTCTTAGATATTTCATTTTTTTGGATACTATTGCAAAAGGAATTGTTTCCCAAATTTCTCTCTCAATGAGTTTTTGTCTGCTATTTGTGTATAAGAAGGCTAGTGTTTTTTGAGTATTGACCTTATATCCAGCTACTCTAATGAATCTGTCAATTAGGTCTAGAAGTCTTTTGTCCGAGTTTTTTGGGTCTTCTATGTAAAGTATCATATTGTCAGCAAATAATGAAAGTTTAACTTCTTCCTTTCCTATCTTTATTCCTTTTATTTCTTTCTCTTTTCTATTTGCCGTGGCTAATGTTTCCAGAACTATATTGAACAGGAGTGGTGATAGTGGGCATACTTGTCTTGTTCCTGATTTTAGTGTGAAAGTTTTCAGTTTTTGTCCATTTAGTATGATGTTGGCTGTTGGTTTTTCATAGATAACCTTAATCAGGTTGAGATAAAGACCTTTTATTCCAATTTTCTGTGGGGTTTTTATCATGAATGGGTGTTGGATTTTGTCGAATGCTTTTTCTGCCTCTATTGAGATGATCATATCGTTTTTGTCCTTGGCTCTGTTAATATAGTATATTACTTTTTTTTTTTACGTGTGTTGAACCATCCTTACATCCCTGGGATAAATCAGACTTGGCCAGGGTGTATGATCTTCTTGATGACCTTCCGTATTGTTTGCTAGTATCTTATTGAGGATTTTTGCATGTATATTCATTAAGGAGATTGGCCTGTAGTTCTCTTTTTGGGTTGGGTCTTTCCCTGGTTTTGGAATCAAAGTAATACTTGCTTCCAGGAATGAATTTGAAAGTATTGCTCCCCTTTCAATTTCATTGAAGAGTTTAAACAGTAGTGGCAATAGTTATTGTCTAATGTCTTGTAAAATTCAGCAGTGAAGCCATCAGGACCCAGGCTTTTCTTTGTTGGTAAATTTTTAATTATGTTTCAGTTTCACTCATTGTAATTGGGGTGTTTAGAATTTCTATATCTTCTTCATTTAACTTTAGCAATTCATATGTATCTAGCAATCTGTCCATTTCTTCTGTGTTTTCCATTTTATTAGAGTACAGGTTCTCGAAGTAGGTATTGATGATCCTCTGTATTTCTGCTGGATCTGTTGTGACTTCACCTTTTTCATTCCTAATTGCATGGATCTGAGCCTTTTCTTTACTTTTTTTGATAAGGTTGGGTAAGGGCTTATTGATTTTATTTATTCTTTTGAAAAATCAACTCTTCAATTCGTTGATTTTTTTGTATCTTTCTCTTAGTCTCCATTGCATTGATTTCTGCTCTGATTTTTATAATTTCCTCCCTTGTCCGAGCTTTGGGTTTGTCTTGCTCTTGTGAATTTTCTTTTAAATCGTATATTTAGTTTCCTCTGGATTATAGTCTGTCTTCACAGATGGTAATCATGCAAAACAATTAGACTTGCTGAGCATGTTTATCGTTAATTAATGGCAGTTTTGTATCACATCTCATGGAGAGTAGTTCAAATCTTAGCCACATTAATGACAGATTTTTTCATTTGAATCTTTTTGTTTTTTTAAATTAAGTTCTATGAATTCTCTAGCCCTTTTGCTACTCAGCCATAACTTTTACCTTAGCAAAGAGTAGGTGCAGCCTTCAAAATAGGGCTTTCCAGCTCTTCGCTATTCTTTTATAGAAACTGAAATCCTTGCTTATCTTTCTCATTTCAGATACAAACAACACATAAGCAAAGAGAATTGGCTAATAAATCATGGGAAAATTTCTTGGCTAGAACATCAAATACTAAAACATTAAAGGTAAGGTTTTTAAGGTATTACATATAAACAATAAACAACCAATATCTTAAGGACATTTTTTTTCACACATGAATGTTCATTTACTTTTCTGGTGAGCTCTCAGTAGAACACCTTCTTATTCAATTATTTCTTTTCTGTAAGAAACCCCAGAGGCTTTCCCCTATTTAACTACCAAAAGAAACAAACTAAAGTTTAAATGGGAATTCAAGATAAATGTTTCTTTGGAAAAATGTGAAAACTGCTTCTATTAGAAGCTGGAAACCAGACTAAAAGTTTATAGGGCTAATTATTCACTTTAAATTTGTGAGAAGCACTATGGATTTCCAAAATTTCATTACTCTTTCTTTACTACCTTTATGTACCATTTCCATTACTGCCTTAGATGGTTGTTCACCTAATGTTACAATGCTTTCTGTAGATATGAAATTAGTAAATGTTAAGGTAGTCCACAAAAATAAAAGAATGATATTAATATAGCAAAACCTAAGAACAAGCTCACTTGGGGTGTCAGGAATCCCCCTTTTCACTAGATGTTTTTTCCTACTATACTCACAAAACATCTTTATCATTGCTGGTATTTTTGATGACTTTCTTTTTTTTCTTTTTTCTTTTTTTGGGTACTGGGAATCAAACTCAAGGCCTCCCACTTGCCAGGCAGGTGCTGTGCCACCGAGCTACATCCTTGGCCCCACTGCTTTTATTTTTAAGGAACAGTTAATGAAAAGAAGCCCCTTCCATGTAGAGCATTTGTTACCTCACATTTTACATGTTTAGTGCCTCAATTACTGAGCTTGACTATAACTAAAATGAATTATATAACTTGCATTATTCCAAATGTTTAACACATGTAAGTATATTGAATTAGTATTTAATTTATGCAACATATTTTGAAACAGCCTAATATAAATTTAGTAGCTTATTAAATTATGTGCTAAAAATGAAATCTGAGTTCCTCAGTACTGGCTTTACTCTTCAGTCAAATATGACAAATACTTCTGGAAATCACCAGAATGTTTTTAGGTGCCTGATATTTTCTTCAATGCACAAAGAATCCAACTTACATTAATGAGTAAGCACTTAAATGAGTAAAGGCAGATCCTAGGACAGTATAATAAACAGCCAAAGAACAAGCCAAACACAATTAAATATACTTTGTATTTTCATTATAAATACCACAGTTAATGATTTAATAGCAATTAATATTATTTTCTTTCTAATTTAAAATTTTTTCAGAAAGCAAAAAGGCTGCAAGAAAAGGCTATAGAATCCTCTAAGTACAATGAGCGACCACAAAATGCAATACTTCACCCAACGGTTATTAAAGGCCTTAACACAACGGTAAGATTTTCTCCACATCTCTTTCTTAACAGGTAAATACATGCAGGTCCCAGAACTCATAAATTTCTATGGGAGTTTCACGTATTTTTTTCTTCTTGCTGTTCAGGTTTCATATTGTTAAGACATATTTATCTCCAAGATATGAAACCCCTTGCCCAGTACTAATTTAGAGCAGAGCCCAGCCCTCCACGTTTCCTAGGAAATTGCCGCCAACACTAGAATGTGTGTCCCCATCTCTGTCCAGAAACGTGAGGTGCCTCCCTTTCCTACAGGGGATCCAGGCCATAGCGGGCGTTCCTGGCGACCTCTGCTGGTTATATGCTGATAAGCACTAGAAGTAGAATTCAAACCCATTTTTCCTAGCTCGAGTTCTTATCTTTTCATTATAGCCTGCTGCCTCCCTAGTTACTTACTGTTTCTCAAATTTTTTTAATTAGTACATGTTTGCAGTATATAATGTTTGGATTCCTTGTGTGGAGTTGGTACATGTATGTAACACAACTTAATTCCTTTTTCATCCTCTTTCCCTGAGAAAAGTTGCTTATATTTATACTTCGCATCTTTTTCCAAAGTAAGCTGAAGAATGAATGGGTTTTCCTTGTATGGAAAAATTGTATAAGTAGATTCATTTAGATATTTACCTTTTGTTTTTTTAGATTCCCTCTGGTCGAGTAGTAACAGTGGAAAGCACTCCTGTCAGATTGCTGGGAGGACCTCTGGCTGACACAGACATTGCTCTTAAAAAGCTGCCTATTCGAGGAGGAGCCTTGCAGAGAGTGAAAGCAGTTACAACTGTGAATGAGGCAAAAAAGAGTTTTCCTATTTAGCACACTTTAGAGACTTTTTGAAATAAATCCTTCTTATAATTTTTTAGGTAAATGTATCTTTATATACAAATGTAAAGCAGACATTTTAGAATAAATATTTTAGTAAAATGCCATAAAAAATAAAAAGGACACAGGATTTATTTTTTGGAAAAGATCAACACATAATATCAAAAACATCATCAATTTCTTTGGAAAGACTGCAAATTCTCTTAACTGAAATTATGAATCTGGTGGATAAATTAGGACTCTTGCATTTGAACTACTCCAGGTACTTTAGCCAAAAAAAAAAAAAATTAGAGGTTCTGTATCTGTCAGATCTAGGAATATTTTAGACCCTTGACTGCCCGCTCCTGAGTGACTGATCATGACTTTGGCCAGATCTGTGCACTGCCTGTTGGAGCCAGAAGCAGGCCAACACCACCCAGTACATTTATTTGGGCGTAGTGGGGAATGAAGGTACTGATCTCAGAAGTATAAACTAACACTAGGCAGCAATAAATATTCTGTTCACGGTCAAATAACATGTATCTGCTGGAAAAGGCAAATGTTAATCATGAACTAAACAATAAAAATACAAATATAGATGGCTTTACTCTTATAAGTAAAAAAAACAAAGTCTATTGCTACTACTCTTCTTTAATGGAGACAGAAAGTTGGATTTGTGGTGGAGATATTTTCTTCAGTTGGTGGTAGAGGTATTTTGTGAAAAAATGGGAGGTAGGAGGAATAATGCTGCATACAGAGCCAAGTGTCCATGTCATCAGGTGCCATTACACAGTTTCCATCCCCTGCCTTAAGCCCTGAAACTGCTCCTCGAACCAGGAATTCACAAAGTTAAGTTCATATCCAGGGCTGGGAGAGAGAAATACCTGTTTCTTAGAAAACTGTGTTGAAATTTGAGTCTAGAAGCTAGGCAAGGTACTAGTAAATGTATATCAGCTGGCTCTCCAGGCAGGGAAAGCCCTGATAAACTGCTCAGTGTAAATGCTCTATGACCAAGTTCAAGTGACCAGCATGATGCCACTGAATGAAGAGTTGGAAAGAGATCCAAGTGTCCTCCTTTCATTACCACAGCCTCCACTGGCCTCCTAGACCCACCTTTTCCTACCAAGTTTCTCCTCTTTCCCCATCCTCCTTTCCCACTATACATTCCTTTATGGATTCTCTATTATCCTATCTGTGAGGACAGTAACATCGTCAGTGGAGGGAGAAGTTGTGGCTGTTGTTAGTCCCCTAAGAATGAGTTAGTTGCCAGTTTGCTGGTGGTGCCTCACCCTCAGCCAGATGTCCAGTCCCCTTGCAGCCCCCAGTGGCAAATGATATAAATCAGCTTATGACTGGGTTTTATCACTAGAATCCTTTTCTCTATTACCACCACCCCTGAAAAGATACAGGAACACACAATTTGTTCCTTTTTTTTTACAGAAAGCCCTAACCATATAAAGATTTCATGCAAAGGAGAGTTACTGAGATACAAGAATGGAAGTTGATATGGCATGTATGATGAGATCCCCACACAGAAAGCCCCAGGCACACCTCTGGCTTACCTCAGATACATCCAGAATCTATATGAAAATTGCCCCATTTTTTTGTTTGTTTGTTTGTTTGGGGTTTTTTTGGGTTTGTTTTTTTTTTGGTACCGGGATCGAACTCAGGTACTTGCACTTGTGCAGCAGGCAGTGAAAGCACTGAGCTAAATCCCCAGCCAAGACTGCCCCATTTTGTAGACTCTTAAGTTTCCCAAGGACAGCTGGAGACTCATTCTTTTTTTTTTAATAACTTTATTATCAAACACACACACACACATACAAAAATTAAAACCAAAGAACAATTCAAAGAAGAACAATGCAAGGGAAAAAAAACTACAATAATATTCAAATACAGTAGAACTCAACCAAAACAAAACTGAAAAGCACTTAAACATTTTTCCATATAACTTAAAAAAGCATCTCAAGCACCAACAAGAGGATGTGATTTGTTTCAGAAAGATCCCCAAAACCAACATTGAACAAATAATGGTCTGGAAAAAAACTCCAGTTAACTAGCAGACTCCACATAAGCCAAGCTTTTCCCTAATTTAAATTTCGATATAGTCATATGACACGTGATGGAAACACAATCTGAGAAATATGATATTAGGCAATTTCATCCATGTGTATCCTTACACTTTCAGTTTCTCACACTAGAGAAACTATTCGGTATTTACACATATGTTTCCTATTTATTTCAATTAAGAGAATGGCCTCAATATGCATCCATTTAGCTATAAATGTCTCTAGTTTCTCATTCTTTATGGCTGAGTAGTACTCCATTTTATTTTTTTTAAAAAAACACATTTTCTTTATCCGATTTCCAGTTAATGGGCACTTGGGCTATTTCCAAGCTTTCACTATTATGAACTGTGCCGCTATAAGCATGGGTGCACATATATCACTGTGGTATTATTCTTTTAATTCTTTTGGGAAGATACCCAGCAGGGGGATAGCTGGGTCAAATGGGACCTCTAAGCCTAATTCTTCGAGGTATCTCCATACTGATTTCCACAGTGGTTGCACCAGTCTACATTCCCAAGAAGGGTTCCTTTCTCTCCACACCCCCGCCAGCATTTGATATTGCATGATTTCATAATAGCAGCCATTCCTTCTGGACTGAGGAATGTGATTTAAATCTGTGATTTAACACTGTGATTTAAATCTCAGTGTTGTTTTCATCTGCATCTCTCAAATAACCAGTGATGTTGAACATTTTTTCATGTATTTATTTGCTGCTTTTACTTCTTTCTCTGAGAAATGTCTCTTCATTTCAGATGCTCATTTTTGAATTGGGTCTTTGAATCTGGGGGATCTGATTTTTTTTCAGTTCTTTGTATATTCTACATAGTAGTCCTTTGTCTGGGGTACAGTTGCTGAAAATTTTTTCCCACATTGTAGATTGTCTCTTAGCTCTGTTGGTTTCTCTTGCAGTGCAGAAGCTTTTTAATAAGGTAAGATCCCAGTTGTTGATTCTTCGTGCAAGTTCCCATGCCACTGAGGTTTTGTTCATAAAATCTTTTCCTGTACCAATGTCTTCAGGAGTTCTACCTAACTTGTCTTCCAGAAAATTTAGTGTTTCTGTCTTAATATTTAAATCTTTAATCCTCTTTGATCTTAATTTAGTGCATGGTGATAGGTATGGGTTTAGTTTTAATCTTTGGCAGGTTGAAATCCAGTTTTTCCAACACCAGTTATTAAATAGGCTATCTTTCCTCCCATGAGGATGGTTGGCTCCTTTGTCAAAGATGAGGTGGCTGAGCATATCTGTAGTTGTTTCTGGATCTTCTAATCTATTCCACTGATCCTCGGGTCTGTTTCTTTGCCAGTACCATGCTGTTCCAGTCTTCCTTCTGGAGCACAAAAATGCATTTCCTATCACAGGAAACAATTATGACATCCACCCAAGTCTTTTCGGGTCTAATATTCAATTTCTTTAATCATACTTCTGACCAAATTCTTTTGATAATAGTTTCCTAACTTTGTTAATGTAGTCAGCCTCTTTTGAAGTGCTACAGTTTGACAACATTCTAAACTGTCAACTGCCAAACTGAACAAAGATTTCTAGGTATAAGAGGACTACTGCAGAGTGAAAGGAGACCAGCCCCTCTCATTTTTATATACTTTCTGCCAAGTTTGTAAAAAGTAGTTTCTTTAGCAACCAACCATGTTTCATTATTGCTTGTTTTTATTTGACAGTCAAGGAAAATGACAAGGAATGCTTCCTGAGAAAGAAAACCAGAAACTGGCCTAGTACTACCAGGTCATAATCCTATAGATAGAGCAAACACCCAGATGTTCATTTCTAATGTCATTCTCCAATATGGAAATAGGGCTCCATGAAGAAACAACTGAATGGGACAGAAATACAGAAGATGAATTTAAAAGTATCTTACAGAGCTCTCTGAAGGCAAAAGCTGGAATAATTTGACCAACAAAATAATGTAATTATTATATTATAACCCAAAGTATAAATAAATGTCTGTAAGTCCACACTGATAGGAAGAAGCAGAGGGAGGAATCTCTGTGAAGTCTGGATAATTTAAGTAGATATTTCCTTCTTAGGAAAGTGGACTATAACTCCATATTCTATTACATATGGGTTATATTTAGTCACTTGCTTCCAAAGAGCACAGTTTAGAAAGAAGGAAAAGTAGAAAAACCTAGCAAATACTACGTTAGCCAATGATAAACACTATCAATAATAAATCACATTGATAGCATGCACCCTTGACCTGAAGTGCTAAAAATGGTACTTTCCCTCTATGGCATTTATCCCAGGAACACATAATCCCAGTCTGACAATGAGAAAAACATCAGGCCAACCCACATTGAGGGGCATTCTGCATTACATCTGATCGGTACTCAAAACTGTCAAGGTCATCAAAAGCAAGAATTTAAGAAACTATTACAACCCAGAGGAGCCTAAAAAGACATAACAACTTGACATAGTGTGGTATGGGCTCCTGGGTGGTGAAGAATGTTAGGGAAAACTAGTGCGATCTGAATAAAATATGAAGTTTAGATACTAATGTGTCAGCATCAGTTCATTAGTCATGACAAATATACCATACTAACAGGAGATATTAAAATAAGAATAAAACAAGTGATCGATATGCAGGCACTCACTCTATCCTTGCAATTTTTCTGCAAATCTAAAACTATTCTAAAATAATAAAAAGTTTATTTAAAGCCAAAAAAAGTCTGTAGGAAGAACAGAGGATCTTCAGTCATACTCAATTATTGCCTGTTGTATCCACTTATGAGTAAATATTTTAGGAGCAATATTAGATGTTTTACCACTGTTTCTTAAACTATGTGCAGAATAACCAGCTAGGACTTAAACTAAATAAATGAGCAAAGCTGTAAATCAGATTGTTTACTGTAATATAAGAATTGGTAGGGCCAGGGATTTAGCTCAGTGGTTCCACTGCCTGCCCCGCAAGCGCAAGGACCCAAGTTCGATCCCCAGTACCAAAAAAAAAAAGAATTGGTAGATTTTTTTAAAGATCTTTTGACTGAACAAATCACACAACTTTGAATAGAGCAAAAGAAGCAAAGGTAGCATCCCCGCTCAACACCAATGTGGCCATGTAATACTAATGGCAATGTGCAAGGAATGTTCCTGTTTTGTTGTCATTGTTTTTGTTGTTGTTCTTGTTGTACTGAGGATTAAACCCAGGACTTACACACTAAGCTATATCTCTAGCGCTTTTTTATTTTTTATTTGGAGAGTTGTGCTGAGTAAGTCACTAAGATACCCAAGTTGAGCTTGAACTTGAGATCCTCCTTCCTCAGCCTCCCAGCGTGCTGGGACTATTGGTGTGCATCACTATGCCTGGCTCACACTTTTCAACCTACATTTTGATACCATGAAACTGCTTTTGAGTAATTATTTCACTCTACCTCCACCTCTGTCCCACTGCAACGACACCTGTCTGGTCATTTTTATGAAAACATTAGCCTACCCTCCAACCACTGGATTTCCTGAGCTTGGAGATCTGTCCTTAATTAGCAAGATAAAATTTTTCAATCTAAGAATTTATTAGACCTAAACTTCATGTTATTTGCTACCCACTTATTATGCAAATTTGGTTATATAAAAATATTTGTAAAAGAATACCTGAAAGGTATGAGGTCTATACATTCCTTGACATTTAAGATTATTAACCTATGGTTCATATACCCTCTTGAAACTTGTGTGTATATTCAGGGCTCATGTTAAACCCATCAGGCAGGTGCTTGTCCAGTTCATTTTTGCTGTTTTTAAAATTGTCCGTGTTTAATTGAGTTTGGGTGTGCCTGCATCAGCTAACATGGAGGAGAATCCATTCTTGTAAGGGTACTTAAAAACAATGCCCACATCATGGCAGCCATTTGGAAAACCTGCAGGGCAGATTTCTATTGGTTCTCAGGCCTGGGAAAGGCTGGGCTTCTCCCAAACATGTGGTTTGGTTTTTCCTGTAAGCAATGTGAATCTTAATGCTCATGAATCTCTCTTCACTTTGAAAAGTGGAAATCTTAGACCAAATTTATGTAGCTTTATTAAAGGTATTGGCTATTAAAGGTATAGGCTATAGGGAAAATCAAAAGTACTAAACACTAACTACAGATTATTCCATCACCATTAGCTTCATCACTTTCTATCATTCCAATTTCCTTGTCTACTTCACATTCCCTCATTCCCCGATGTATTTCTTTAAAGCTTCATATCCTTTTTGTAACAAGACACACGATGTAAATAGCTAATATAAAAAATGACTGCTAATATGTAGATAAAAATTCTATTGAACTATGCTTTACTAAAATACAGTTGCTTAAGAAAAAGCATTTGACAAAATCCAACATGCATTTATGATAAAAACCCTCTAAAAAATTAGAATAGATGTTCTCTATCTCACACTGATAGAAGCCATCTATGAAAAACCAACAGCCAATATCATACTAAATGGTCAAAAACTGAAATCCTTCACACTAAAATCAGGAACAAGACAAGGATGTCCACTATCACAACTCTTGTTCAATATAGTTCTGGAAACATTAGCCACGGCAATTAGACAAGAGAAAGAAATAAAAGGAATAAAGATAGTTAATGAAGAAGTCAAATTGTCATTATTTGCAGATGACATGATATTCTGCATAGAAGACCCCAAGAACTCCACCAAAAGTCTTCTAGATTTAATAACCAAATTCAGTCAAGTAGCTGGTTACAAGGTCAACACACAAAAATCAATAGCTTTCCTCTACACCAATGACAGACTCACTGAGAGAGAAATAGGGCAAATAAAATACAGTTGCTTAACTCTTTTTTGGTTTTGTCCCTTTTTCAAAATCAGAATGAGACACAGTTTTTAGTCCTTAATGCAGAGAAAAATATTTTAACAGATGAGCTGGCTAGTGATGAAATGCACATTTCAGAAGCCTCACAGTACATTACATCAAGATTACATATTACATGTTAGGACAATAATACTTTTATTAAATATTGAACTTTCAATAAAATTAAACTGCTACTCCAGTAAATACATGCTTAATCTACGTCCTGTTACTTTCTGTGGGAAATCATACTTGGAAGACATTACCTGTCTCCTGCCCATTCCATGAGACCTTGAAATCAAGCAGTCTATATACATGTCCCTGAAATCCTGAGCTATGTTTACGAAGACCTCATAATGTCCAGGCCACCGGGATTTTTGTAAGAACAACATGAAATTCCAGAAAGCGTCCACACTGGGCTCTATCTTGAACTCTTTGAGATTTAGCAGGGTCATAGAACAAGTGTTCCAACACTGGGGGTCCATGTCGGCCGTGATCCCGGAGCTGAGGCCACCAAGCACTCCCTTTTGAAATTCAAAATCAGCATTAACCAGACTGATGAGCACAATGCAGCCCACTGCCAGGTAGAACCGTCTTCTTGTGGCAGAACCCATAATCTACATAGAAAAAATGAGGAGGGATATTTTTAACTTAAAAATTATCCAATTATTCAATGATCTATTTAACTTAGAAAAATTTAAATACATGTATTCTTTTATAAAGCCAAATACTAAGCCCTTAGGTGGAAGTCAAGAATTAACTTGGCAAAGAATTGCCCCCGAGAATTGCCCTTGGACACAGTTCAGTTCTGACAGCGCGGAGAGCGGCCGGGAGGCCCAACCCAGTGTGGACTCACCTCCTCCTCGCCGCTGTCCTCCTTCTCCCACCAAGTTAGGCGAAAGACGGAGCGCAAGCGCTGCAAATCCAAACTGATGTTCAACTAAGTGGTTTCACATCGTCGCAAGCTGTGCGCCTTCCTCCAGCCAACTCTAAAAGTAGGGCGGGTGGGACGAGAGGATTCTCTTCTCCTAGATTTCAGTTTAGCTCCGGCCCACTTGCTCTCCGCCCGGGAAGGAAGGAGCTGTCGCGCTGTGCAGAAGGCAGCAGCTCTGCTCCCCGCTCGGCCCGACCGCCCTTTCTAGGACCCGAGCTCCGCCCTCACCGCGCGCTCCGGACCCTGCGGCCCAGTCAGACTGGCCCGAACTCTGCTCTCCTCCCCCTCTCCCTCTCCTCCCACGCTGTCCATCTCAGTCGCAGTCAACTAACCAAGCTGTCCCCTCCCTCTACACACCCAGGCGCCACCCTCGGTTCTAGTCAGAGAAAAACTCCCTTAAGGCTGAGCACCTGGGGAAACCGGATGCCTCCCCATGACGGGTTCTAGCCTCTAGCAATCAATTAAGATTATTAACCCTGAGAGATTAGATTAAAACACGCGCCAATCTTGCCCGCGCTTCTGTGTGAACCATGCGCTTTCTCTCCGGGAAGAGTTTTCTCCAGCCTCAGCGGGAGAGGAAGGCTCGCAGCCCCTGACAGGTCCTGCCTGCCTTTGTCCATCAGTCTCACCGTCTTTGTGCTTTAGCCTCTCCTCCCCTCCGGGGGGTCACCCTTTCTCACAGTTTCCTGAGCAAGGACGCCAACGCCAGCAGCCCACTTCGCCATTCACTGTCCCATCTAAACCAAACTTCTCCCAGCACTATCACTGCTCAGAGCCAGATCCTGTTCGCCACACCACACGAGTGGATTAACACTCCATGTGCTCCTTCCATGTGTGTGGGACCGGCTCCGCCATAAAACAAAATCGAGAAAAAGAGAAGACTGATTAAGAATGAGTAAGATGCATACAAACCCATCTCACACCAGATGGGTTCCAGGTTTCTCAATTCACCACTAATCACGGACTCATAAAGTCAGCAAAGACACTGAAGTGACTTAATTCAAAATCCAATTTGAAACCTGAACTCCCCACCCTCTAAAGGAATTTCCCCACCTGCCAAAACTGCTGCCCAATTTAACCTGACCTCTGGCATACACACACAACCCCTTCCATCCTTCAATCAAGCAAACCCCTCCATCCTTGAATTAACATTAATTCCAGATGAATTAGCTATTATTTCTCTGTTGAAAAATCATATAGCTTCTGTAAAAGTCTTTTTGTGAAAACAGATTTTTTCATAAAATATTGCACTTGTGTACAAGTCTTGCAAGGTCTTTATAGAACAGTTGTAAAATATAGAAAGAAAAATATAAAGAGGCAGGTAATAATTGAAGTATTTCCAGATTTTTTTCCCAGCTGTCTTAGTCACTTTCAGCTGCTTTACAAAAATACCTGAGACTGGGGAGGTTTATGAAAAATATGTTTGTTTCTCACAGTTCTAGAGTTGGGAAATGCAAGATACTGATGCTGGTATTGTGTGTCTGGTGAGAACCTTCTTCCTTCATTGCCACATGGTAGATGGCAGAAAGAAAGAAGAGGAAATGAAGCCTCCATTATAGCACACTCAATCCCACCCTCCAGGGAGGAATCTTCAAGACATAAGGGCGTCATCCCTTAATAAGTTATATGAAATTAAGTTTCAACATGAATTTTGGATGGATACAAACATTCCATAGCACCAATACTTGCTAAAAAACAACTGAGCACCATAGGCATTTTTGTATACTTTTAAAAATCAATATTATCTCAAATATTTTCTCTTGTCATTAAAATGAATTTGTAAAGAACATGAGATGACAAAACTACTCAATAACAGTACATATTAGGATATTATTATTGTGACACACACAGAAAAATGCTATCTTGAAAAGAGACCCACCATAAATCAATAGGAAGAAGAAGAACAAGAACAAGGAGAGGAAGAGAAGGAGAAGAGAAGAAAGAGAAGGAAGAAGAGGAGGAGGAGAGAGTAATAGAAAAATAAGCAGAGAACATTAACTGGCAATTTACAAAAAAAAGTAATCCCCTAGAGAAAACAAAACTGTATATTGTTTCTTGAAATTGAGAGCTTTTACTCTCATTTATTTGAATATTAGAGGTTAATGAAAACATATACTTTGGATGAAGAGGAGAAAGAAGAGGAGGAAAGTGAAGTTTAGATAGTAAGTTTAGATTTTGTTAAAATGTTAAATATTTATGGTAAAAAGTGAGATATGGATATTAAATTACATACACAAATTTGTTAAATATGTATTGTAAAATTTATTGGCTAGTTTCTAAACAAGACCTGTAAATTATTCAAGAATAAAAATTGCTTCCGGGCCACCATACCATCGCTCCCAGCGCAGAGGAAGGGGCTTCGGGCCGCCCTACCACCAATCCAGGCACAGAAGAAGGGCCTTCCGGGATGCCGTACCACCACTCCCAGCACAGAGGAGATGAGCCATGCAGTCACCAACAGCACACACACACCCTGCCACCCCACAATCGAAATGAGAAGACACATAAACAAGTCTGAAAACCAGACTTCCAGACGACCTACAGCAACCCAAAAAGGAAATGAGATGGAACACTCTAATACTCAACCACCTAGACTCCCTGAATTGGCAACAAAAGAGGATATGGAAAAAATGAAATCAGAAATAATTTCTCAAATAATGGCAGAGATTGTGATCATAGTGCAAGACATGATTAAAAAATCTAGAGAGGAGCTGAGGAACATGATGGAATCCTAACATAGGAAACAAATGGAATGCATAAAACAGATGAAAACAGACTTCCAAGAGATTACAAACTCCATTGAAAGTCTACACAGCAGAATGAGCAAATGTGAGGACAGAACTTCAGATATAGAAGAAAAGATTGCAACTACTGACCAGGAAAAGAAAAATTGCTGCAAAATTGTAAGGGAGCATGAGAAATCAATCCAGCAGCTGCTTGACGATGCAAAGAAGAATAACATAAGACTGATTGGAGTCAAAGAAGAAACAGGACAGAGTGCAGATGACATAAAAAAAAAAACCTCTTCACAGAAGTAAGGGCAGAAAACTTCCCAACCAGGGGAAAAGAACCTGACATACAGATAAGTCAGGCATAGAGGACTCCAAATAGCCTTGATCAAAAAAAAATCTACACATAGGCATATAATTGTTAAGATTCCAGAAACCCAACACAAGAACAAAGCTCTACAAGCAGTTAGAGAAAAGAAACAAATCACAAACAAAGGAAAGCCCATCAAAATCACAGCAGACTTCTCAATGCAATCCCTCAAGGCAAGAAGAGCTTGGAGCGATGTATTCCAAGCCCTAAAGGAAAACAGCCTCCAACCCAGATTGATGTACCCTGCAAAACTATCTTTCAAAATTAATGATGAAATAAGATACTTTCATGACAAAGAGCACCTTAGGAACTTCATGAATACCAAACCAACACTCCAAAAAATTTTAGACAATATCCTAGGAAAAACAATGAGGATCACAACCACAGGAAGCACAGCAGAATGAAACCATCGGGTGCGATAAGAAATTAAATGTAAAGGGGGAAAATCCAACAAAAAGAAAAAGTCATGACAATGATAAGGCAATACATATCAGTTATAACCACCAATGTTAATGGTCTCAATTCACCAATCAAAAGAAATACACTGGCACAATGGGTCAAGAAGCAAGATCCAACAATATGCTGCATACCAGAAACACACTTAATTCAAAATGAAATTCATAGACTGAAAGTTAAGGGTGCAAAATAATACTCCATGCAACGGGAACCCGAAAAAAACCAGGACTAGCTATCCTCTTTGCAGATCAAGTGCATTTCAAACTGACACTGATTAAGAGAGACAAAGAAGGGCACTAAATCCTTGTAAAGGGAACAATCCAACAGGAAGAGATGACAATCATAAATATATATGCACCAAATGCTAGGGCGCCCAAATATATAAAACAAATACTAACGGATATGAAAAGTCATATGTGCACTACTACAATGGTAGTGAGGACCTCAATACTCCACTGTCACAAATGGATAGATCAACTAGACAAAAAATAACTAATGAAATACTAGAACTCAATCAAATTCTTGAATAAATGAACTTAACAGATGTTTACAGAGTGTTCCACCCCCAAAAATCAGAATACACATTCTTTTCATCTGCACACAGGTCATTCTCCAAAATAGACCACATACTCGCTCATAGAACATGTTGCAGTAAGTGCAAAGGAATTGAAGTTATCTCCTATATATTTTCAGACCATAGTACGATGAAATTGGAGATCCATAGCAAAAGAAACTGCAAAAATTTCATAAACACATGGAAATTGAACACCACACTTCTGAATAACCAATGGTTCACAGAGGAAATTAAAGAAGACAACCCCTGCTCCTGGGTAGGAAGGATCACCATAGTGAAAATGGCCATACTTCCAAAACTGCGACATAGATTCAATGCAATCCCAACTGAAATCCCAGCAGCATATTTCACGGACCTTGAGAAAACAATCCAAAAATTCACTTGGAACAAGAAGAGACCCAGAATAGCAAAAGCTATTCTAGATAACAGAGACATGGCAGGGGTATCACAATCCCCAACTTACAACTACACTACCAAGCTACTGTGATAAAAACAGCATGGCACTGGCAAAGAAACAGACCTGAGAACCAGTGGAACAGATCAGAAGATGCAAAAACAACTCCAGACACACTCAACCATCTCATCTTCAATAAAGGAGCCAAACACCCTCACTAGAGGAAAGATAGCCTCTTTAATAAATGGTGCTGGAAAAGTTGGATTTCAACTTGTCAAGGATTAAAACTAGACCTAAATCTCTCACCATGCACTAAACTAAAATCAAAATGGATTAAAGATCTAAATATTAAAATAGAAAAACTGAATCAGCTGGAACAGAGGTTAGGTAGAACTCTTGAAGACATTGGTGTAGGAAAAGATTTCATGAACAAAACCTCAGTTGCCCTTGAATTAGCACAATCAACAAGTGGGATCTCTTCTTACTAAAAAGCTTCTCCACAGCAAGAGAAACCACCAGCAGTGTGAAGAGACAACCCACAACGTGGGAAAAAATCTTCACCTGCACTTCCTCAGACAAAGGTCTACTATCTCGAATCTATAAAGAACTTTAAAAAATCAGACCTCCCAAATTTAAAGACCCAATCCAAAAATGGGCATTTGAAATGAACAGACATTTCTCAGACAAAGAAATAGAAATAGCAAATAAACATATGAAAAAATGTTCAACATCACTGGTCATTCATGAGATGCAAATGAAAACAACGCTGAGATTTCACTTCATTCCAGAAAGAATGGCTGCTATCATGAAATCAACCAATAACAAATGCTGGTGGGGCTGTGGAGAAAGAGGAATACTGCTCCATTGCTGGTGGGAGGGTAGACTGGTGCAACCACTGTGGAAATCCGTATGGAGATACCTCAAAGAACTAGGACTAGAGGTCCCATTTGACCCAGCTATTCCCCTGCTGGGTATCTTCCCAAAAGAATTAAATGAATCATACCACAGCGATATATGCTCACCCATGTTTATAGTGGCACAGTTTGTAATAGCTAAAGCTTGGAAACAGCCCAATTGCCTATCAGCTGAAGACTATAAAATAAATAAATATATATAAATAAAATGTGGGGTTTTAAAAAAATAAAATGGAATACTACTCATCCATAAAGAATGAGAAATTTATAGCTAAATGCATACACATTGAGGACATATTCTCAAGTGAAATAAATAGGACACACGTGTAAATACGGAATAGTTTCTCTGGTGTGAGAAACTGAAAGTGTAAATAAGGATTAAAATGAATAATTGGTAATGTCAAATAGGAAGAAAATGTCCAAAGGGGTATGAGAATTGGGGGTGGGGGGTCGGGGAAAGGAAAGAAGAGAAAGGAAAAAATATTAGGTAAGAAATCAATGGAAACAAAGCCTTTGGAAATAGGGAGGGGGGAGGGGGTGAAGGGAGGGCAGGGGAATGGGAAAAAAATAAGAAGCAAGATACATTATGTGAAGGTATAAGTTCCCAATGATGAATGTAAATGTTCTGTATACCTAAAATGTACCTACAAAGAATTTGAGAAAAAAAGATAATCACACACACGAAAAAAAGAATTGGTTACTTGAACACCAGAATTTCTGGGAGCAAGCTGCAGTAACCAAATGAAAGAGTCAGAGCCAGGGTTGGGGTACACACCTGTCATTCCATCACTTAGGAGGCTGAGACAAGAGCATTACCATGAGTTTGAGGCCAGCCTCGGCTACACAATGATTTCAAGGCCAGCCAGAACTATATGGCAAGAGCTTGTCTCAGAAGAAAGATTCAGTGTTTTGGCAAGAACTAGATTGAATGAATATATGAATTTAAAGAACACATACAATGATCACAGATTTAGCTTTTAAAAATTTTAAATGCTTATGAACATTGAAATAAGGTAAAAACTATATTTTACTGTTCTATGTAACTCTTGAATACAATGTTTTCCATAAAACTTCATTTCTTCTTGCACAACCATACTCCTGTAAGCTATGTGTTCTGCACTTTCTCAGAGTATACTGTCTGCTATGAAGCCCATGTAGACTATACAATGGGGATAATGTACACAAATGTTATTCCATTTCCAAGTGGCAGCCTACCATGTATGGAGTAGTATGTCCTGTCACACATGCACAGGACAAGGACTTACACATTCATAATACATTTTTTTAGAGGAGAATATTTCAGCTGATTAATTAATGTGTCTGTTATAGCTTGAATCTAGATGTTCCCCCAAGAACATAGATGGGGGATTTATGGAGGTAGCTGCATCTAGGGTGTGTGATTCTGGGATTAAGGGTGTTTGGAATTGGATTTGTCCTCTAATTGTTTTATCATAGTTCTGGGTGTGGATCAAGGTTAGGCCCACCTTGGTGTGGGTGGCACCACCCAAAAGGCTTGTAGCCTGGATGGGATGAAAGGGAAAGGGAGGCTTGCTGCTTCACTGCCGCTTGCTGCCTCCTGCCTGTTCTGCCACAGACTGTTTCTCCTCTGTCATGCTCCTCTGCCATGCTGCCCTGCCTTTGAATCAGCCAACAATGGACTGAAACCTACAAACTGTAAGCTGAAATAAAAGTTTCCTCCTTTAACTTGTGGGTGTTGGGTACTATGTCTCAGCAACCAGAAAAGTAACTAAGACAATGTGATAGTAATAAAGATTTAAAATAAATCGGGAATATGCTAATTTACACATTTATTTCCTTTTATTCTTTCCTGGTGAAATTACCTAAAACTTCTATTTTACTGTTAGTGGCTATTGGTTTATGAAATCTTAATAACAAGCAATAAAGAAATAAACTAGGTAAGTGAGAACTCTGAGTATTCTACCAGCCTTTCCACTGCTTGAGTACTTTTGTTTTGGACAAGCAGGAAAGATCATTATGAAAAGCCCTTCTGATAATTACACTGCCATTCATATACTTATTGATGATTAAAAATATAAGAAAAGAGAGTAACTGATGACTAATAATATAGTAGAAATAACTTAAAATATTTTTGCTTCCCTAGTAAGTGGTGGAATGAGGGTACTAAAACCGTAACTTAATTCTTAGGATTTGTATAAGTGCTTCAAAAAAAGAAACTTTTGAATGCTGTCCTTCAAATTAAAAATAAGGCATATTAAGAGCAGAGCAAGCAAATTTTTCAGTAGAAACAAATTTTTGCTACTTTCTGCCATTAACATCACTATTCTCCTTGGTTAAAGTTGCAGTTATTCCAGTAACCCTGGAAATGCCAGTACACGGCTGAGTGTGTGGGTGACAAATCAGGAATTCAGAAATTGTTGCATAAATGAATAAACTGAAATGGGGGAAAGTTTTGCTAGTTACTTTTCTCACAGAGGATTAATATCGAAAATACATAAAGAACTCAAAAACCTTAACACTGAAAATAAGCCCAATCACTAAACAGGCAAATGGGCAGACACTTTTAAAAAGAAGTACAAATCATATGGCCAATAATTATGTTTAAAAGTTCATTTTTTTTTTATAATCCAGGCTGCCCTCAACTTTGCTGTGTAACCCACACTGGCCTTGAACTCCTGATCCTCCTCCTCAGCTTCCTAGAGTGCTGAGATCGCAACTGTGCCTCACCACACTCTGGTAAAAAATGTTCGATATCTTTAGTCATCAGAGAAATGCAAATCACAACTACATTGAGACTCAGCCGGGTGTGCTGATGCATGCCTGAGATCCCAGCACTCAGGAGGATTGCTGCTAGTTTGAGGCCAGCCTGTGCTACACAGTGAGTTAAGTTTGAACTGAAACTGTTACTTGTGCCAATGGCTCATTTAGGATTAGCATGACAAGTGCCACTAAATTTAATGATTTATCCATGTTTTAATCTTGGAAAGCATGAGGAAGGTATTCTCTTTTTTCAGTGGCAGAAATAGTAATACTTTCAACAGATAAGACTTTTGCATTAGCTCTGGATAATGATTTGGGTCCCTTCATTTTACGTTAATTTTATCTGCACATTTTAAAGGAAACAATTTCAGGATTCATGTTTCTTTTCGCTGTTAGGTAACCAGAACCATAACAAATACTTCGACTTCTGACCATGTTTTGTTCAAGACAAATATTATGCTTTCTCTTTTGTTTACTGTACACAATGATCTTCACTATTCTGATGCTGTGTATCAGCTTATTTTTTATTTCCTGCTATTTTCATACACATATATGTATGTATGTATATATGTTATGGGAAAGAACATGGGTTTGCTCATTAAAAAATAAGCGTTTAAAAAATAAGTATATGGCGCTCAACCTTATTCCAAGATAATAAAACCTAATTATCAATTCAAATGGCAGCAAAAAAATCAAGACTTAACTAAGAAGGTCTGAGTAACAATTCCTGATTTAGAAATAAGTACACAAATGGAGATAAGCATCTAATCGTGTTTAATATTCATGATGAAAATATTCCGTAGAGGAAAAAGACACAACTATTACAGGTTAAATGGCAGTTACCGTTTCACTTATGATAAAGAGGGAGTCCAGCAGCAGCAAAGGGAAGGGTATTTCCAAATAATCAGTTATTGAAAGGTGAAGAGACTGACACGTTGAGGGGTGAAAAAGACTAGAAGTTAACAATCTTTGTATGTTAAAAAAGAACTATAAAACTAGCAGTGCAGTGAGACCCGTTTAGTCTGCCTGTGTACTTTTCTGTTTCACCCTAGAAGAGTACTGAGAAAAGGCGAATGGGGCCCGGGAGCCCCCTAACCTCTAATTTTCACAAAGGCTCTCTTTAAATAACTGTTGGACTAACACTCTTCCTAGAAGCCACTGACCTGGGGTTGAAGACAAATTTCTTTGCGTTACTGTACACCAGATTCTTCTTACAGATCTCTGATCTTGCAGTCTTTTTAGTAATATTTTTGCAACGTAAGTTTTAAATTGCCTCCTGAAGCTCCAGCTTTGCCTGGAAATTACTCAGCTTTGGGGGCTCTTTCCTCCCGGCTGAGTTTCTGTGTCTTTTACACATTTAGTTTTATATCTGTTGGATACTTTTGTTCCTTCACTGTGGTACTTCCTATTTCCTCAATTAGCAGTTCAAGCCAGCCCAGTTCCACTGCCATTCCATTCAAAATGTGAATTCGGGAGTCAGACACTCCGGGCGTACTCCTTTACGCTACCTCGGAGATTTACTTTGCACAGCTTCCCAACACTGGACACTTTCCTCCGCCTCAGGGGAGAGAACGCCCAGGACGACGCGCTTTTCCCCTGGCGCGCACCTTACCACGCATGCGTCACTCTGCAAGCGCGTGCGCAAAAGAGAAAGTGGTGGTGGCCGGCGGTGACGTAAGAAGGTGCGCCTTGCTGAAGTTTGCGCCTAGTCGACGGGGAGGATTCTCGACCAGTGGTGGTCATGGTGCGTTGTGGTGGCGTGTTGTTCAGAAAGGTCCGTGTTGATGCTTTTAGGTCGGGTGCCTTTAAGCCATCTGAGATCCTGTGTCTTCCTCGCTCCTCTCCCACCGTTGTCTTCTAGAGGCCTCTTTCCTGCTGGATCTCCCTCCCCGCTCTCTGGGGCCGGGCTGCGGCGGGGTGGGAGGGCTGTGTAGCCCGAGGGAAATGGCCTGTGCCTGTTGTTCAGACACGAAATACGGTGTGCGTGGAGTTTGGAGTTGTGTTTCCTTTCGTTTTGTCTGAAATACCGTGGTTTTTTCCCGTTTTAAATACTGTCCGTACCATCTTTACATATATTTTCCCACTTCAGAACACTGCTTTTAAACTGTTTGTAAAGACTTTATCACACACAAAGATGTGTAGTTGGTGTGCTTTCCGGCAGAAAAAGGTCAATTTTTGTGTACCGTCGGACTTTCAGTGGTTTTTGTAAAAACTCACAGCTACTTCAAGAAAGAAACCATAACCATACCAGTAATGTCTCTTTGAAAACTTACCGACATATTTTGGCTATTGCCTTTTCACTACCACTGTGAGATATTTCTTTAAAAGAAAGAGCCTCCTCTTTCTTTTGAGTCTCCTACGCTTGTGTATCTGATGAATCAATCTACAGGAGCATAAAAAAGTCACACATTGAACAGAACTTTTAAAAGGTCTATAAGTTTTTGATTTATTGTGGAAAACCAGTAAACACTACTGTGTAAGATTTCCAAAGATGTACTGTCAGAGGTATAATCAAATTGCTGGGACAGCCTACAGTGTCAGGGTAAGAATTGATTAGAAGAATTAAGAAATCTGTTTCTCCAATGTTCTCTCAAATAATGAAACCAAGCCATGTTTTGGTGCCATTATTCAGAGTACAGTGAAAAAAATAACATTAATGTGGATTTTCAGTAGAAAAGAACAAACGACATTCTACCGAGAGGAAAAGCACGTGCAGAGTGCCATGGAGACATAGCAGTATATCATGTATAAAAGCAAAAGGATGGGGAGAATGGAAGGGGTTGAATAAATGAAAATGATACTGGAAGGGTGGAGTAAGGGCTTTGAACATAGTACGATGAATTTTAAACTTCATTTCATAAACAGTAAAACCACAGATGGTTTTTGAGTAGAGGGAAAACATAATTATAGATCAGATCCATTTCAGAAAATAGCTCTTAGCAACAAGTTGGAAGATGTATTATTACCTAAGGAGTGAGTAGACACTGAAAACCCTTTTAGAACGTAATGTTGGTCAAGTTCTAGAGCAGTAGTACTGGAAAGGAGAGAGTTACCAGGGCTTCTGGGAAAGAAACAGGTACAGTCTGAAAGACATTCATTTGTGTAATCTCAATGAATAGATAAACAGATTTCATTATTTAAGGGAACATTGCTGGAACAGATTTTGTGGGAGTGTGAAGGGGGAATGCAGTTTTGTTTTCGAGGTGACCATTATCTTGTCAACTGATACCCACCAAGAGGTTACATATTTGAGAAATTTTTGAAATACAGGTCCTGCTCTCTGTTTTTTAAAACTGTTACAAGCTTACATCCTGATGGAAATGTCCAACAATTTAGGCATTGAAAGTATCTCACTTAGGTGATAGCCCAAGCTGAGATCACCTAGGAGGAAAGTTTAGGATGAAAAGAGGACCAAGGTGTGAGACTGAGGATAGATGGAACAGTATTTGATTATTGAGAAAGAGAATCCTAAGAGAGATACAGGGGAGAGGGAGGTGAGCTAAGAAACTGCAGTAGAATGGGCATACAGAAAGCCATTATTGATTCTTTTTTAAAAGAAGTTTTAGTGGAACAGAACTAGAAAGGAGTTCACTAATTTGGTAAACATTTGGTGTGAAAATGTTCTCTCTCTCTCTCTCTCTAAGTATGGAAATTTCATTGATAACCTAAGACTCTTCACCAAAGGAGGAAGTGGTGGCATGGGTTACCCTCGCTTAGGTGGAGAAGGTGGGAAAGGTGGTGACGTCTGGGTTGTAGCCCATAAAAAAATGACTTTAAAACAACTGAAAGACAAATATCCTCAGAAACGGTTTGTGGCTGGAGGAGGAACAAACAGTCGGTAAGTAATTTATAAATCAAACCCTTCTAGAAGAAAAAAATTACAAGATAAAAGTTAATTGGTAATTTGAAGTAAATTTTGTGTATTTATAACTACGTAAACATCTAAAATTTGTAAACACATGAAAAGCTGGTATAAATATTCTGGAGTTCTTAAATTTTGTATTAATTTGTCCTCCCAGTGTTGGTAAATTCTTTTCTTCACTTCCTCTGTAGAGACAAAAAAATGATCTGAATCCCCACTGTTTTCTTCTAAATTTATCTTGGACAAACATAAACCCTTTCTCAAATTTCTACTGAGGTACTGTACTCTACCACCATCAAAAGTCAATCATCTATAATTTCGCCACCTAGAGATAACCATGATAAACTTTTTAATTTTTCTGTGTGTTTATACTAATGTAATTATGTGTATGTTTATGAAGACCAACACCCCCCCCAAAAAACCCAGCATAATATTTTCAACCTCTTTATTTAACTTTTTTTATGTCAGAAACTTATTTAGGGTGTTATATAATATGATAGTCTAGGAATTAGTATTTGCCTATTATTGAACTTATGTAGATACCTTTTAAATAATGGGTTTTTAAAAAAATAAATTCCCAGGGGTGGAGTTAGTAAGAATTTTGTACCAACTTATTCTCTTAAGAGCAATTTGAAAGTGGCCAGATTAGCTTAAGTACTCTTGAGATCAATTTTTTTTTCAGTTTCATTATTCAGGGGATTTTCATGGTTTTTTTCCTCTTGTGTATTTGTATTGTAACAATGACCTCTTCATTTCAGAGGTGCAGTATCTTAGCTCATTTTGGGTTAAGATGACTTTTGGTAGTAATTTAAATCATCATTTATCACCGTTTTTATAGAATATAGTAGTCTAAAATGCAACATATAGGAATAATTTTAGTTTTCCTTTAATATATAATCATTTAATGTGTGCATTAACCAGAGGAATTGTTTGTTTTTTATGTTTATAAAGCATTATATATGCTAGAAACGTAAACTATTGGTCTCAGTAGGTTTTCATGTTTTAATTTAGAATTTTTTGTTTGTTTATTCTTTTGGAGAGTAGGATTAGTGCTCTGAAAGGTTCCAAAGGAAAAGACTGTGAAATCCCTGTACCTGTTGGTATTTCAGTAACTGATGAAAATGGTAAAATTATAGGTGAGTATACTGTAGCTTCTAAGGTTGTGAAGAAAGTGCACATTTTCCAAACTTGGGGGTTTTCAAGAATAGCCTCTCTTGGGTTTCAGAAGAATATCCCCCCCCCCCCCCAATCAAACTCAGGACCTTGTGCTTGCGAGGTAGACACAGTGCCACTGAGCTAAATCCCTGGCCAGGTCAGAGGAATTTTTTTTAACATTAATAATTTTATCTAATTTTTAGAGCTTTTTAAGACATGTTAAAATTCTTGTAAATTTACTGATTTAAATTACTTTAAAGTTATAAAAGTACTTGGTTTTAAAAACATAATTAATCTCTTTTCAACTGCTTGCAAAAAGCATTTTCTAGGGTCAGATTTTTTTAAAAATTTTTTTATTTTTTAGTGCTTTTGGGGATTGAACCAGGGTCTTATAAGTGCTAGAAAAGCACCCTACCTTTCAGCTATCCCCCTAACTTTAGAGTGTCAGAATTTTAAAAGAAATTTAGTCCTGTGGTTTAGTCTTTTATGTAAACTGCAATTTCTTAGCATGCATTATGAAAGAAAAATACAATGTATTATTTATCTTTGGTATATTTTCATTCTCATTTAAAGGAGAACTCAATAAGGAGGAAGACAGAATTTTGGTAGCTGAAGGTGGCCTTGGTGGTAAACTACTTACAAATTTCTTACCACTGAAAGGCCAGAAACGAGTGATTCACCTTGACCTAAAACTTATAGCTGATGTAGGACTAGTCGGGTAAGTACTATTCATATTTTTATTGCACTTTATAAATAGCATTAGTAATTTGGAAGGAGAATTATGTCTAGTTTGTAGAATTTGTAGGCTGAGTGTACTTAGAGGACATATAATTAAATATATAGTTGACCATTGAACAATGGAAAATTGGGGTGCTGGTCCCAACACGACTCCCCCTGCAGTCAAAAGTCTGCGTGTAACTTTTTGCTTTCTCCAAAACTTAGCTTCTACTAGCTTGTTTGTTGGCTAGAAACCTTATAAATAACATAAACAGTTAACACATATTTTGTATGTTACATGTACTATATATCATGAAAAATACAGGAACTGTGAAATCACTTTGCAGGATGGGGGATTGTTTAAGACACAGTCTTGCTATGTAGTTCAGAATGGTCTTGAACTCATAGCAATCCTCCTGCCTGAGCCTCTCGAGTGGTGGGATTACAGGCATGTTCCACCTTGCCTGACTTGTGTGAAATCACTTTTTACTGTGATCTGCAGTTCACTGGAGAGATGAACTGCTCATGTGGAGATGTTTAGCATTACCTGACATTTTAAACACATACTTGCAACACTTGAGCACACTTCAGTAACAACAGGAGGCAACTGAAAATATTACAGTACTTCAGTGTGTACTACAGCCAGTATTTTCCAGTTATGATTTAATATTCATTTTTCTTGACTGCAAATGGTGCCATGTACATTCTTTGCATGCATAAAGTTGTGATAAATTTTAACTTTATAGTAGATTTGGGTATATTTTATGTAAAAATAATAAAATAGATTATGTATTCATGATATACCTTTTTCTTAATTTTTACAATTTGTCTGTGCTATGCCTTTCATCTGCAAGTTTTTACAAATTTTTGCTGATTTCCAATCCTCCAAAAAAATCTGTGTTTCAGTGGGCCCTTGTAGTTCAAACTTGTGCTGTTAAGAGTCAGCTATAGTTATTTTCAAATTCTCAAAATAAGAGTTTCCTGGTTACTATTCATTTGTAAAAGGAAGAGCAGAGCAATTGAATAGGCCAGTAGGATGTTGAATGGATTTTAAAAAATTGATCAGTCAATTTTTATTTACCAAAACTCAGAGTTTCTCAGCTAATGTTTATGACTAAATTGAAGTTAGGCTGCTTTTTTAAAAAATTCATATATTCCCACTATAATCATGAATAATCAAGGACTGAATGAAAGTGTAGTAGTAGACATTAAGAAATCTCTTGCCATAGCACCATACAGGAAAAATCCACTGATCAGCAACACTGCTGACTAGATGTGCTAAGGGATGTTTTAAATATAATTAAAAACAATTTTACAATAAGGTTAAAGAATGTTATCAGATACAAAGTTAGAAATCCAAACAAACTACACCCAAAAGTATATAGGAGAGCAAGGCATGGTGGTGCATGTCTGTAATTCCAGCACTGGGGGGGTTGAGGTAGGATCACCATGAGTTTGAGGCTAGCCTGGACTACACAGTGAGACCCTGTTTCAAAAACAGAAGTATGCAGAAGGAAATAAAAAGAAGGGGAATGTGATTGAGATATTTTTGAGAGTGTAAGTAGATTGAAATTAGCATTAAACTAATGCCCAGTGACCCATAGAGGCAGTCTCATGCTTCAGACTTACACCCTTCTGGGCATTGAATCAGCTCTTGCTGTCACTGTTTCTGTGTCCTTATGCTTCTGCTTAGAATCACCTGTTCTGAGAACTGCAGGCCTCAGTATTCTTCTCTTTCGCCAGCCTCCATTCTTTTGCTAAGCAGTGCTGTTTAGCTGTGGGGTTTGCAGGGCTGATGGACATTGAAGGGAGACAGAAGGCAAGACAGTAAAGGAAGGTAAAACTTCAAATAGCTTGTCTTCTTTCTTGCTTCCTCTTCGGGGTCCTCCACTATAGCATTACAGTTGCTCAAATGGAAGGCTTAAGGAAAAGGGAAAACTGTCCCCTGCTCCTCTACTCCAAAATTCTAGTTGTTTCTTGCTTTTTAAAAAGATCTCTTTGGGGGCTGGAGATTTCGCTCAGTGGTTCCGGCACCTGCCTGGCAAGCTCAAGGTCCCAAATTCTATCCCCGGTACCAGTCAGTCAATCAGTCAATCTATCTATCTCTTTGATACTCCCCTCCAGCTATCTCACTGCTTCTTTACTAGACTCTTAAAGTCTAAATCCCTTACTTCTTATCCTGCCTGACCAGCCACTGGCTCTTAACCACCATTCACTTAAAGTTCGCAGAGGCCTCATTCTGATCCTGGCTTGCCATTCACATTTAATTTTTTTTTAACAAACACAGTTATGAAAACTATGCGGCATAGATTCTATAATCCTCTGTATTTTTCAGGAATATTGTGGGTTTAATAGGGTTTTGTTGATAAGACTGGCAATCCCGCGATTTACCATCTCATTTGGTAGAAAAATGTGTTTCATATTCCAAAGAGACATCTTTACAGATGAAAAAGAGCATAGCAAAACTGAGTAATAAAAGTGGGGAACTCAGGATAGACGGGGTTAGCATCTCAAATCCTCCAAAGGATTGGCTTTGTATCAGGCAGCATTAGAAAATACAGCAATAAAAGCCAATTGGTGTCAGTAAGTTACACAGCCTTCACAAGCTTCCTTTAGGTCATCTTTAATAGTGCCTAGAGATGGTTTTACCCTAAACGTTGGTGAGTAAAGTGTTAGATTTACAGTGGAACACATGCTTTGCATTTGTGTATACCCAATGAATTATAGCTTCTATCATCATCATCATCTTTGTATTGCTGATTTATTGGAGACTTCATATAGGGAAATACTGGGCTTTTCAGAAGTGAATTTTAAATTACATTCAGTAATGAATGCATCACAATTGTTAAGCAAAATGTTTAATAAATATATTCTAGTGTTTTAAAATCAGACAGCTATTTTTTTTTTTTTTTGGTACCAGGGATCGAACTCAGGTCCTTGTGCTTCCACAGCAGGCGGCAAAACCACTGAGCCAAATCCCGGCCCAAGACAGCTATTCTTGAAGCTGCTACTATGAATACCAGTGAAAGTAGATAGCCTTTTAGCTAGTTTGAGGAATGAACTGAATCTGAGAAGAACTAATACACTGTACTCTGCTGTTGTCAAATCTGATCTTTGCATTTCAGCCTCTAAAATTTTCATTGTGTAGTTTTGAAGAAAAATTTCAAATATATGTTCTTCATCCACGAGCATTCTTTTAGTCATACTTTGATTTCCTTGGAAATAGCTGCTTGAATTTTTCTGAGTTTAACCATTATTATGAAAACATGAGGATAATTGAAAGAAAATAAGCTAGTTTAGCTAGTTTATGCTCATGGACAAAAATGCTTGCAATTTGCTGTCGAAAACATGAGTGAAATGGGATATGGGAAAATAATTTATGTCCTAGGAGAAACAAATCATTAAGAAATCTCACATAATTCAACACCAAACTTTATGAGGAAAATTATTAAAATAGCTCCATTGCAGAGCTTACAGATTTTTATAAAATTCCAAAGGGATATTTTCAAGGTATACCATTATCCCAAGAAAGCCTGGCAGTTTTTGAAAGAAGAGCTTCCTTGGCCTATTTGTCCATCAACAAATAGATGGATAAAAAAGATATGTACCAATGTACCAACTCCCCACAATGAGTGTAATCATTGCATATCACAAAATGTACTCATAAAAATAAAACATTTTTAAATTTTTTATAATTTATTTTTGAGTACATGTTTGCTGTACATAATGATCACATTCATCATGGGGGATTTGTACATGTACACAACATATCTCCCCTCCGCATTTACAAAAGCTTTATTTCCATTTTTTTCAATTAGCTTTTTCCTTTAAATCTTTTTTCCCTTCCTTCCTTCTCCCCTCCCCATCTCTTGTTCCCCTTACCATTTGAAAAATATTCTTCCTGCTTCTTAATATCTATCCTCCATTTTTCTCCTTATTTATATTTTGAGTTTCACACAAAAGAAAAAATTAGTATTTAAACTTGTGTGTCTGATTTACTTCACTTAAGATTATATTCTCAAGGTGCATCTGTTTACCTAAAAATGACTCAATTTTATCCTTCTTTATGGCATAGTAGCACTCCATTGTATATAAATACCATATTTTCTTTATCTATTCATCTGTTGATGGGCATATGGGCTGTGTCCAGGATTTAGCTATTATGAATTGTGCTGCTATAAATATGGGTATGCATGTATCACTGTAATATGATGTCTTTAACTCTTTCAGGAAGATACCCAGAAGGGAAAGAGCTGGGTCAAATGGAACCTCTAGTTTTAGTTTTTTGAGGAATCTCTATACTGATTTCCATAGTAGTTGTACCAATTCACATTCTTACTACCAGTAGAGAAGGACCCCTTTTTCCCCCCACAGCCTTGCCAGCATAAAAATTTTAAAAATATTTTAATGTTATAAAAAGGAAAAGCATTTCCTTGAATGTGAATGAAAACTCTGAAGGCAAAGGTTCATGTTTGTATCATTATTGTATTGGCTTGGTTTTTTTTGTTTGTTTGTGTCTTTGTTTGAGACAGAGTCTTACTATGTAGCCCAGGCTGGCCTTGAACTCTTAGTGATCTTTCTGCCTCACCCTCCAGAGTGCTGGGATTATAGGCACGCACCACCATCACCACCATGCTGGGCTTTCATTGTTGTATTTTCTAATGCTCCCTGACACAAAGTCAATTTGTTGGATAAATTTGATGTTATCGAGATTTAGGGAAAAAAAATCTTTTTAAGTGACCCCTATTCTTGGTACTTTTTAAATACATGGTGGACTTTCCTGAGCACAACTTACCAAAATAAAATCAACAGTCTTTAAAATGAATACAGATTTTAAGCCAGTATTTCCTTGTCTAGAAATTTATTCCAAGAAAGAGATTGAAGATATGTGCAAAGGTTTAAGGATAGTAACTTTAGGTCTTTAGAAAAAAAGTAGACCAATAATACATGTTGTAATTATTTTTCTATTGTTGCTGAGACAAAATATCCAACTTCCAAAGTTAAAGGGGAAAAGGTTTATTTAGCTCACAGTAGAGATTTCAGTCCATAATCGGCTGGCCCCAAGGCTGGGTGGCATGACAGAGGAGCAACAGTTCATGGCGGTTGAAGACAGCAAAAGCAAGCAAGCAAGGGAACATTTCTGTCCCTCTTTTATCCAGACTACTGAGATTAGGGTAGTGCCAAACCAATCAGTGTATTGATTTAGTAATCACAGGCTCTTAACCCCAGCATCACACAGTTAGATTTAACCACCTCTGACCCCATGAGGCTTTGAGGAGGCATATAGACCCAAACCATAACAATACTCAGAAGTGATCATTAAAAAAAAAAAAAGAAATGATCATTAAAACTGTATGTCCTTTTAGCTGTATACATTTTTGTTTGTTTTTAGCACTGGGGATTGAGCCCAGGGACTGGCACATGTTTAGGCAAGCGCTCTCTCATTGAGCTACATTCCAGCCTTTTTTATTTTGGGACAGGGTCTAATTTAACTCCAGGTTGACCTCAAACTTTTAATCCTCCTACCTAGGCCTCTCAGGTAGTTGGGATTATAGGTATGCAGAACTGTGTCTGGCATATTTTTATAATGTTATGTATAATCCCAAACATTAATTACAATTAGTTAAGTATGTTACAGTTTGCCTTGAAAGTTGTCACCTTATATTATTAAGTTAAAAACCACACCAAACAAGTATGAAGTAGCTTTTTAATTTTTCTGTCAATACTTTATAACTACCAAATACAAAATCCAGGCAATACCATGGAGATGCCAGTAGAAAAATCCAGACTGTTTGAAAAAGAAACAATGACACAGTTTTATTAAAAGTAAATTGCAAATGGAGAGAGAATTTATATCAAAAGAGATTTAAAGAGACAAATCAGCTAATTTAAATGTACTGTATCTGGGTGTCTGTTCAAACAAACTAAATTTAAAAATTGTACTGGCAATGTGTTAATATTTGTTAAAGTTAGATGATTACTACATGGGTTTCAGTACTCTTCCTTGCTTTTGCATAAGTTTGAAAATGTGAATTGCAGGGTTTTTAAAAAAATTTCTTTTTTTGTTGTTTTTCAAGATTTCTTTTTTACATAATTAAGAATAACAATTATTTTACTCAGAATTCTGAAACATCTTCAGTATCTAGCATGATGAAAAAGTATACTTTTGTTCAAAAAAGTACATTTTGTTCTCCAAAAAATAAGTTTGTTCAAGATTTTTTAGATTTATGGTCTACTCTCTTTGGGCCGGGGGCGGGGGGGGTTGCTGGTTATTGTGTATACTGAGTGTATACTTGTGTATACTGAGTGTATACTTTATCGCTGAGCTGCACTCCCAGCCTGTGTAATCTGTTAACCCCAGGGGTATGCAAGAAGTCTTTTTCAATTCAGAAATAAGCAAATGTGAGTAATATTGATATTTATTGTAATGCGTAGTTGTATTTAATTATTTCAGATTCCCCAATGCTGGAAAATCCTCTTTGCTAAGTCAGGTTTCTCATGCAAAACCTGAAATTGCAGATTATGCATGTAAGTATAATTTGATTATATATTTTAATGTGTGAAGGTAAATTTTTAAAGACTAATTTTTCTCTGAATGTAAATAAACTGACAGGGCCGGGGATTTAGCTCAGTGGTTCTGCTGCCTGTCTCGCAAGCACAGGGTCCCGAGTTCAATCCCCAGTACCAAAAAATAAATAAATAAATAAAAAGTAAACTGACAACTCCATGGGTAGCCTTAGTTAGAAAACTTCTTTTGGCAATTAGAATACATTGACTTTCTTTTTATTAATCTTTGAACCTCTGTAGCACTCAGTAATGTTTCTTGTACTTGTTAGATACTGTATTGCATTTACTTCTCTGTCGCACAGTCATTAATTTGGTTTCGTTAGGATTTTGTAAGCTATTTACCCTTTCTCAAGCACTGTGATAAGTACTAGGAAGGCAGAAATAATACTTTTATTTATTTAGCAAATAAATTTCTGGGAACCACGTGAAGTTACAGGGTTACAAAAAATAGTAAGCAAAATCAGCTAATATTCTGACATTAGTTGTGCTAACAAAGAGTGGGGGAAAGGGCCTGAGATTTAGTTCAGTGGCACCATGCCTGCCTTGCAAGCACAAGGTCCAAAAGGAGTGGGGGAAGCATACGTATCACCAATAAATATATAGGAATATGAAAGTGTTCTATGACAGAGTGTAGGTGACTGCTTTAGATATCCTTTGAGGAAGTATGGTGCTTGGGCTGAGATATGATGAATAATCGAGTTAATATTCGAGTGAGAGAGATAATGAAAACTTAGATTAAGAGTGAATGAATATGATAGGATCTCTGCCATTATTAAAAAGACATAGAATGACATTAACCTGGAAAATAAAATTAAGGCATCCAAAAAAACGACTCTACCCGGGTGTGGTGGTACATGCCTATAATCCAAGTACTTGAGAGGCTGAGGCAGGAGGATCACCATGAGTTTGAGGCCACCCTGGACTTCATAGTGAGTTCAAGGCCAGCCTGAACTACATAGTGAGATTCCATCTCAAAAAAACAACAAAACCAAAACTAGACTTTGACTAAATAAGAGTTAATTTTATACTAATTGCTACAAATTACATGAGCAATATTCTAATACATAGGACTCTTGTGAAGAGGAGGAAATTAAAAAAGGCATAGGAAAGGCTAGTGTAGGATTGGTAACTGAATTAGGGCTGCGAATGTAGCTCAGCAGCCCAGCGCCTGCCTGGCAAGAGTGAGGCACTGAGTTCAATTTCTAGTACCAAAAAACAAAAAGAAAAGATAAAGAAAGGAATAACTGAATTAGAAAGGGATATTCTTCACCTCCACACTTAACTGTAGAAACTTAAATTCTGAGCCCTCCAAATATCATTTAAAGTGTAATGGATGGAATTTTGAGGCTCAATTAGATGAGGCTTGTGCCTGTACAGATACTGAAATCGCTGTTTGTCCTTTTTCAAGTATATTGCAAATGGCAAAGATAATTGTAGCTTCCATTTCAACAAATTAGAAAAAAATATGAGTTAAACTGTTTACAGAAACAAAATACTATTTATTTCTGTACATAAGGCTAAGGCAGTTTTAAAAGAACCTGCCTTTATTTTACCCTTAATTTGTTGTTTTTCTTTTCAGTTACAACTTTAAAGCCTGAACTTGGAAAGATTATGTATGATGATTTCAAACAGGTGATTATTTTTAAAGTAAAAGACTTGATTAGAAGTGGAAGTCCTTTAGTACTAGGACTTCATAATACTATATTTGCCTGTTTCTGTGGTGCTAAGTGAAAAAAAGTTAAGATTTTTTTTATTATGCCAAGTGAAGTTGTGCTTTTATTAATTCTGCTGGGCACCATCATAGTACACATGTATGTAAGGGTTTGATGCTGTGTTTCCAGATGTTATGCCCTACAATATCATGTCTTCATTGTATCTTCTTCATCTGTTTGTTCTCATTACAATTTCTGTTTTACTACCATAGTGGATTATTGCCCATTTCCTAAAAACACTTTCTAAAGTTAATGGAAATTATTTTATTTTAATTTTTATTTTGGGGGGGAAAGTTTAATAGGATTTAATATCATCTAGTTATTAATTTTTCCTTAATAAGGAAGAGCTATGGATCTTCTTTATGTCCACATAGAATATTGCACTTGGATGTTTTTAGCAGCTTTATTCGTAATTATTGAAACTTGGAAACAACCAAAATACCTTTCAGTAGGTAAATCAATAAGCAAACTGTTATATCTATGAAGTGGGATATTCAGCTTATGAAAATATATGTAAGAACCTTGAATGCACATTATAAACAAAAGATGCCAATCTGAAAAGGGTACAAACACTTTAATTTGAACTGTATGACATTTCTGAAAAAAACTGTAGAAAAAGCAAAAAAGATCAGTGGTTGCCAGCAGGAAGGAGGAATGAGAAGGCAGAGTACAGAACATTTTTAGGGCAACAGAACTATTCTGTATGAGACTGTACAAGTGGATAATAGTATACATTTGTCAAAACACTTAAAATGTACACAACCAAGAATGGACCCTGATGTAAAATATGGACTTTAGGTGATAATGACGTATTCATGTCAGTTTATAGAATTCTCTGACTTGATTTAAAAGAGAAGAGAACCTCTGAAGGAAATTTGAGGTCCTGAGACTCTGTGGGCCCACTCGTTTGTCATATAGCCTCAGTTTCCTTTTAAGACTTTGGATTTCTTATCCACACTGAGCAGTGCCTATAAAACTACTACTTTTCATCCCTTTCTGCACTCATTCTTATTACTTCTAAAAAGAGTATAGGAATAATGTATCCTTATATTTTGAAAGAACAGTCAGTAGTAATTCTGCTGATATAATGTGAACAGAAAAGGAACATTGATACTACTTACAAATTGAATTTAAAACTTAGAACTACTGAATTATACTTAGTAAATGTCTGCCTAATATTCTTACAAACTTTAATGAATTCAGATTGTAAAAATTAAAATTCTATAAAAAATCATACAGCAGTTTATGGAGGTATAGATTTATGTGATTAGTAAATGTAAAAGTAATAAACTAATACCCCAGATCCCTAGACTGTTTGATGAATAAGTTAAAATGGGACTCTAATATCTGATAACAAAGGATTTTGATGCTTAACACATTTATTTTGCTGTAAAGGTATCTTGGCATTTCAAAGATGTAGTGGGAATTGTAACTCATGATTGTATTTGAAATATTATAAAAATTTTGGGATATAAGTGAACTGTGATTTTAATATTTTTTATTATATTGTTAACTCTGTATTAGATATCAGTAGCTGATCTCCCAGGTTTGATAGAAGGAGCACATATGAACAAAGGAATGGGCCACAAATTCCTGAAGCACATAGAAAGAACTAGACAACTACTTTTTGTTGTAAGTCATATGCATACCAACGTGATGTTGAAATGAGTGAACTTAGTTTTCCTAGGAATGTTTTATAAGTAAGATTTTAAAATAATTATGAAATAAAATGCAGTTGTGTGCCACAAAATCACATTTTTGTTAGAGATGGTCTGCATATAACATATAGAGGGCTCATGAGATTGTATTGTCTAGTGACATTATATCTTAATTTGTGTGAATATGATTTGTGATGTTCACACAGTGATGCAGTTACTTACTGATAGATCTCTGAGAACATGTCCCTGTGGCTAGGTGATGCATGACTACTAACATATATCACTTCACTAAATATTCAGATGGACGAGTACATACAGTAATTTTGTTTATGTAATATGGGGATGGAAATGATACTGTTACTGTTATCAGACAAGTTTAGTCATAATTGTGAAGGTTTCATTCCTTAAGAATTCTGCCATATTATTACATTATATATCTCTTTCATATAACTATTGATGGTGCTTGAGTTATAGATGAGATTATATTATTATGAATTCTTATTAATGAGTATCATTTTACCAGAATAATTATAGTTATTTTGATGCTTCAGTTCTGTTACTGTGAATTACTGAATTATCAGCAGATTGAAAATTATTTTTAGCTTGAGTAAAACATTTCAAAACATAGAAAAGTGTAACCATTCTTGTGTTAACTGTCTCTTCCATTCCCTCTCTCTCTTTTTTTAGGTTGATATTTCTGGATTTCAGCTTTCTTCCCAAACTCAGTACAGAACTGCTTTTGAAACCATAATACTGCTTACAAAAGTAGGTTTTCTGTTTTATTGTGTTCTATATCTGGTTTAATATGTATGGTTGTAACATAGTAATCAGTGTAAGTATGTGTTCCATCTTTTTAAAACTTTTATATCAGTTCAAGAATTGTTTAAATGTTTTATTTTCAGTACTTTAATATTCACCAACTTCTCAAACTGTTGAAATGGATAAAACCCTCCTTGGCTTCCAAGTCCATGATACACACTTCTCACATTTTATCTTACTTCAGCTTTGACATGTTGTGTATTTCTTTTTGAAACATTCTCCATTCTTAGCTTCACAAACTATTCTTCAGATTTTATTCATGCTTCTTAGACTATTTCTTAGTCTACTTTTTAAGTTGTTTTTTTTTTTCCAGTGCTGGGGATCAGTCCTTAAGCCTTAGCAAATGACAGGAAACTGCTCTACCACTGAGCTACCTTCCAGTCCTCTGCTCATGCTGTAACTAACATTATTCACAGTTTGTAGTAACCCAGTTGTACAATCTTACCCATTCTCATTGCTTTAGTTACAGTTACTATACTGATGACTGTCAAATTTGTATTTGATACCCAGATCTTTTGTTTGTGCTTCTAGGCTAGGTACCTATTGGACAGCCTTGATTGGATGTTCTATTAGATGCTCAAACTTAATATGTATAAAACTGAACTCTTTTTACAAAAAAAGCTCTTTAGTCATGTCCACCTTATTGAGTGTGTAAGCTGAAAATCTCGATCGTGGTCTTGATTCTCACTCTTAGCCCCTACATCAAACTCTGTCAGTTTCCTATCCTAAATCTCTAAAAGCCATCCACATGCATTCAACCACACTGTCCTAATTATCAAGCTCTTTCACTGGAATAATGTATCTGGTCCTTTCTGGTCTTCTTGCTTCCAGTATTGGTTTTCTGCAGTACATTTTTTAATATGAGGCTAAAGTGATCTTTGTAAAAGAACCAAGCTCATGTTTATTCCTTGCCTGAGACACTCTGACGGTCCCCTGTTGCTGTTAGGTTAAAGTCTAACCTGATTGTGAGTTTTGGCAAGTTTGAGACCTTGCCTAGTAGGTCTTCTTCCCTTCCCTCACCCTTACATGCTGTATTCTATGTATTTTGTTTGTTTTTTTGAATTAAATTTTACTTAATTTTATCCCATATTGTCGCGGTCCGGCCGCAACCTGTCGAACAAGACCTGAGTGGGGACGTGAGGATTGAGAAAGAAGAAACAGAGAGACAGGAGGGCCCACAAAGACCGAGCCTAAAGAAAGACACAGAGATAGAGTCGGGAGGGCTCCCAAGACCGAGCAAGCAAGTTTATTTTCACCTCTCTTTTATACACTCAGTGAGTTAGGTCATTAACCATGACCTTTATCCAAAACACCTGCTTCGTTGTTTACCAGTTCTTTGGGAATTCCCCACCCTCATGGGCTTCCTTGTTTCTCGGGCTTACAGAACGTTCATCACGTTCTAGGGCAATCTAATTCGGCAAGTACGTGGTTCCTCATAACATAGTCTCCTTGCTCTATATTATGGAGGGTAAGATTAAACATGGATCCTCTATGGCTAACACCGCTCTCCACACCATACCCTCCCTTAAGCCTCTAACATGGTATTGTTTACCTCCAGGACTTTATAGATTTTTTTTGTTTGCTGATTTTTACCTATAATGAATAAATTGCTGTAAACATTTATGTATGTGGTTTTAAGACATGTTTTCATTTCTCTCATATATACGTGGGAGAGGAATTAATGTATCAGGTTTTAACTTTTTGACATTTTGAGGAACTGCCAAACTTCCAAATTGGCTGTACCACTGTACTATTTACATCCAACCTGCAATGTATAAGAGTTCCAGTATTTTCCACATTAGTGTCAACACTTGTTATTGTCTGCTTTTCTTTTTGTATTTAGTTTATTGGTACATTTTAGGTATACAATACAGTTACATTCATCGTTGGAATCTTGTACCTTTACATAATGTATCTTGGTTCTAATTTTTTCCCTATTCCCCTGTCCTCCCTTGACCCTTTCCACCCTTCCCTATTTAGAAGACTTTGTTTCCATGTTTTTTCCTTTTCCCTTTCCTTTCCCCTTTCCCTCCCACTTCCCCTATTCCTTTAAACATTTTCTTCCTATTTCACAATATCAATTATACATTTTGATCTTTATTTACATTTTTAGTTTTTCATACAGAGAAACTATTCAGTATTTACACGTGTGTCCTATTTATTTCACTTAAGAATATGGCCTCAATGGGCATCCACTTAGCTATAAATGTCTCTAGTTTCTCACTCTTTATGGCTGAGTAGTACTCCATTTTATAAAAAAACCATATCTTATTTATCCAGTCTCCAGTTGATGGGCAATTGGGCTGTTTCCAAGTTTTAGCTATTACAAACTGTGCCGCTATAAACATGGATGCGCATATATCACTGTGGTGTGATTCTTTTCATTCTTTTGGGAAGATACACAGCAGAGGAATAGCTGGGTCAAATGAGACCTCTAATCCTAGTTTTTTGAGGTATCTCCATACTGATTTCCACAGTGGTTGCACCAGTCTGTACTCCCACCAGCAATGGAGAAGGGTTCCTTTCTCCCTATAGCCCCGCCAGCATTTGATACTGGTTAATTTCTTGATAGCAGCCATTCTTTGTGGGGTGAGGTGGAATCTCAAAATTGTTTTCATTTGCCTGTCTCAAATGACAAGTGAGGTTGAACATTTTTTCATATGTTTATTTGCTGCTTTTACTTTTTTGTCTTAGAAATGTCTGTTCATTTCAGATGCCCATTTTTGAACTGGGTCTTCATATTTGGGGGATCTGATTTTTTTAGTTCTTTATATATAATAGATGGTAGACCTTTGTCTGAGGAACAGCTGGTAAAAATATTTTCCCACATTGTACGTTTTCTCTTAGCTCTGTTGGTGGTTTCTCTTGCAGTCCAGAAGCTTTTTAATAAGATGAGATCCTGGGCCAGGGGTTTGGCTCAGTGGTTCCCCCGCCTGCATTGCAAGTGCAGGGTCCTGTGTTCAATCCCCGGTACCAAAAAAAAAAAAACAAGGAGGAAAAGATGAGATCCCACTTGTTGATTCTTGGTGCTACTTCCCGTGCTATGGAAGGATTTCTTCATAAAGTCCTTTCCTATGCCAGTGTCTTCAAGAGTTCTACCTAACTTATCTTCCAGCAAGTTTAGTGTTTCTGTTTTAATATTTAGATCTTTAATCCACTTCGATTTTAGTTTATTGCATGGTGATAGATATGGGTCTAGTTTTAATCTTTGGCAAGTTGAAATCCAGTTTTTCCATCACCATTTATCAAAGAGGCTATGTTTTGTCCAGTTGGGATGGTTGGTTCCTTTCTCAAAGATGAGGTGGCTGAGTATGTCTGGAGTTGTTTCTGCATCTTCTAATCTATTCCACTGATCCTCGGGTCTGTTTCTTTGCCAATACCATGCTGTTTTTATCACAGTGGCTTTGTAGTACAGTTTCAAGTTGGGAATTATGATACTCCTTGCCATGTCTCTGTTGCCTAGAATTGCTTTTACTATTCTAGGTCTCTTCTGGTTCCAGATGAACTTTTAGATTGTTTTCTCTAGTTCTGGGAAATATACTGTTAGGATTTCAATCTGGATTGCATTGAATCTGTATAGCAGTTTTGGAAGTATGGCCATTTTCACTATATTGGTTCTTGTTACCCAGGAACAGAGGATGTCTTTCCATTTTCTTATATCCTCTTTGATCTCTTTTTTAGAGCGCTCTAGTTTTCAATGTAGAGGTCTTTTGCTTCCTGTGTTAGTTTGATTCCTAAATATTTTATTTTTTTGGATGCTATTGTGAAAGGGATTGTTTCCCTAATTTCTCTTTCGGTGAGTCTGTTATTTGTGTACAAGGAGGCTATTGATTTTTGAGTGTTGACCTTGTATCCAGCTACTCTGCTGAATCTGTCAATGAAGTCTACACATCTTATGGCAGAGTTTTAGGGTCTTCTATGTAGTGTATCATATCATCAACTCAAATAATGACAATTTAACTTCTTTGTTTCCTATATTTACTCCTTTTATTTCTTTCTCTTGTCTAATTGCCGTGGCTAATGTTTCAAGAACTATATTGAAAAGGAGTGGTAATAGTGGACATCCTTGTCTTGTTCCTGATTTTAGCATGAAGGTTTTCAGTTTTTGACCATTTAGTATGATGTTGGCTGTTGGTTTTTCATAAATAGCCTTTATCAGGTTGAGATAAAAACCTTCTATTCCAGTTTTCTGCAGGGCTTTTATCATAAATGGGTGTTGAATTTTATTGAATGCTTTTTCTGCCTCTATTGGGATGATCATATGATTTTTGTCCTTGACTCTGTTAATATAGTATATTACATTATATTGATTGATTTATATATGTTGAACCATCCTTGCATGCCTGGGATAAATCCGACTTGGTTAGGGTGTGCGATCTTCTTGATGACCTTCTGTATTCTGTTTGCCAGTATCTTGTTGAGGATTTTTGCATCTATGTTCATTAGGGAGATTGGCCTGTCGTTCTCTTTTCTCATTGGGTCTTTCCCTGGTTTTGGAATCAATGTAATACTTGCTTCCCGGAATGAATTTGGAAGTATTGCTTCCCTTTCAATTTCATTGAAGAGTTTAAAGAGTAGTGGCAATAGTTCTTCTGTAATGTCTTGTAGAATTCAGCAGTGAAGCCATCAGGACCTGGACTTTTCCTTGTTGGTAAATTTTTAATTACATTTTCAATTTCACTGATTGTAATTGGGTGTTTGGGATTTTTATATCTTCTTCATTCAACTTTGGTAATTCATATTTATCTAGAAATCTCTCCATTTCTTCTGTGTTTTCCATTTTATTAGAGTACAGGTTCTTGAAGTAGGTATTTATGATCCTCTGGATTTCTGCTGGATCTGTTGTGATTTCACCTTTTTTGTTCCTAATTGCCTGTATTTGAGCTTTTTCTTTACTTTTTTTTGATAAGGTTAGCTAAGGGTTTATCAATTTTATTTATTCTTTCAAAAAAACAACTCTTCGATTCGTTGATTTTTTTCTATAGTTCTCTTAGTCTCCATTGCATTGATTTTTGCTTTGATCCTTATGATTTCCTCACTTGTAGGAGCTTTGGGTTTTTCTTGCTCTTTTTTTTCTAGGAGCTTAAGATTCAGCATTCAGTTGTTTATTTGAGCTCGCTCTGTTTTCCTAGTGTGGGTCACTGCTATGAATTTCCCTCATAGAACTGCTTTCAGTGTGTCCCATAGATTCCTGTATGTTATATTGGCATTATCATTTATTTGCAAAAACTGTCTTATTTCTTCTTTAAGTTCTTCTGTGACCCATTGATTGTTCAGGAGAGTGTTATTCAACTTCCATGTGTTTCTGAAGTTCTTGCGGTTTCGTATGGTATTGATCTCCAGTTTACTTGTAGTATGGTCTGGTAATATACACAGGATAACTTCAGTTCCTTTGCATGTTCTTAAACACGTTCTGTGAGCTAGTATGTGGTCTGTTTTGGAGAATGACCAGTGTGCAGCTGAAAAGAACGTATATTTTTATTTTGTGGAGTGGAGCACTCTGTAGATGTCTATTAAGTCCATTTGTTCAAAAGCTTGGTTCAGTTCTAGTATTTTGTTGTTGATTTTTTGTCTAGATGAGATGTCTGTTTGTGACAGTGGGGTATTCAGGTCCCCTGCTACAATTGTATTAGTGCTTATTTGGTTTTTCATGTCCCCTAATACTTGTTTTGTATAGTTGGGGGCATTAGTATTTGGTGCATATATATTTATGATTGTCATCTCTTCCTCTTGGATTGTTCCCTTTACAAGGATGTAGTGACCTTCTTTGTCTCTCTTAATTAGTTTTGGTTTGAAATTTACTTTGTCTGCAAATAAGATAGCTACCCCTGCTGTTTTCCAGGTTCCTGTCTCATGGAGAACTGTTTTCTATCCTTTTACTTTCAGTCTATGAGTTTCTTTTTGAACTAGGTGCATTTCTTATATACAGCATATTGTATTTTGCTTCTTAATCCATTCTGTCAGTCTATTTCTTTTGATTGGTGAATTGAGGCCATTAACATTGATGGTTACAACTGCTATGTATTGGCTTATCATTGTCATGTTATTTTCCTCTCGTTCTTTTTTATTTTTCTCCCTCTCCTTTAATTTCTTGCCTTGCCTGGTGAATTTGCTCTGTTGGGCCTCATGGAGCTGTGACCTCCATTTTCTTTTTCTAGGATATTATTTAGAATTGTTTGGAGTACTGGTTTGGTATTCATGAATTTCTCAGGTGTTTTTTGCCATGGAAGTATCTTATTTCCCCATCAATTTTGAAAGATGGTTTTGCAGGATACATCAGTCTAGGTTGAAGGTTGTTTTCTTTTTGGGATTGAAATACCTCACTCCAGGCTCTCCTTGCCTTGAGTGTTTGTGTTGAGAAGTCTGCTGTGATTCTGATGGGCTTTCCTTTGCATGTGATTTGTTTCTTTTCTCTCACTGCTTGTAGTAGTTTGTTCTTCTGTTGGCTTTCAGAGATCTTGATTATTGTATGTCTAGGTGTAGATTTTTTTTTGATCATCACTAATTGGAGTCCTATATGCCTCACTTATCTGTATGTCAAATTCTTTAGCTCTTTTTGCAAAGTTTTCTATCATTAGCTCTGTGAACAGTTTTTTTTAATGTCATTTGTACTTTCTTCTGCTTTTTCATGGACTCCTCTCAGTCTTATATTCTTCTTTGCATCATGTAGGAGCTGCTGGATTGATTTCTCATGGTCCCTTACTATTTTTAAGAGATCTCTCTTTTCATGGTCACTGACCATCCTGTCTTCTATATCTGATATTCTGTCTTCAGATTGGCTCAGTCTGCTGTGTATGCTTTCGATAGAGTTTTTAATCTCCTGGACATATGTTCGAATCTGTTTCATGGATTCCATTTCTTTCCTGTTGGGCATTCATGGTTTCCATCATGGTCCTGAACTCATCTATTTTTTTTAATCTGGGAGATTATTTCTGCTTTGAATTTTTCCAGAGCCTCATTCATGTGTTTTGTTACTTCCTGTGCTATCAGTTCAAGGTGTCCAGGTGGTTGATTATTAGACTTTTCTACCTCATTTCCCCCAGAATTTGCCTTTGGTGGCTGGAAGTCTGGGTTTGTGCCTTGCTTAAATTTCTTGTCATTTCTATTTTTGTTGTTGGTACTGTCTTTGGTTTAATTCCTGTGTTAATACTTTCAAGTTGCTTATTGTAATTATCTTTGTTGCTTGTATTTAGAACCCTTATGGAATGATTTCTGCTCAGAGGTGTCTTCTAGACATAGCTGTTCTTTAGGTTTTGAGTCTCTAATGACTGAAGGTATCTCATTTTCATTATACCAGGAAGGACAGCTGGTTAGATCAGTGACAACATCTTAGCCCAAGTGATACGATCGGCAACACAATACCATCAAGCACAGCTTAGAAAATAACAGTGTGTGGTAGTTACTCATCTATCACCTTTAACTGTGTGAATTAAATCAAAATTGAGGCCCCACACAAAATATGTTTATAGTGAATAAACTCTTCAATATAGCAACTTTACCCTTCAGGATGGGGACTTAGAAGGAGTTGGGGAAGGAGGGATAGGTAGAAGGATAGGGAAAGGTTAGTAGTGAGGCCAGATGACAGAGGAAGATCACGCAACTCTAGGAAACTGTTGAAGACAAGGGGAAAAGACAGAATGCAAGAACAAAGACAAGAACAGAACAACCTAACAGCAATAGGGAGGCTAGAAACTTTACTTCCCTTTAAAACTCATGACAATCTAGAGAAGGAAAAAAAGAAAAAGAAAGAAGAAATCTGAATTAGGGCTGGAACAGGAACAAAAAGGGAGATGAAGAACAATGTGGGAGAGTGAAAGAGAGAGAAAGAAAAGAAGAAAAAAAGAGAAAGAAAACAAAAAGAAAATTTTGAAAAGAGTAGAAAAAAATAAAAATTAAAAATAAGATTAAAAAATAATAATTTTGAGACTAACAAAGGATAAAAATGAAGGGCCTCCTTCAGGGTATGTCTCTGTTGTCACAATAGACAATGTGAACAGCAGTGTGCAGATATAAGTCAATTAGTCTCAGCAAGCCAGGAGCAAACCCTTGAGAGTCAGGCTGATTCCTGCCTGCAAGTCCCAAGTTGAGCTCCCTGCCCTCCTGCAGGGTTGAACTCAAGGTTCTACTGCAGGTTCCGATGGCAGGTGATGATCCCTCCTACTTAACAACTTCAGTGGTCTGGTGTGCCTTTATTGCAGAGATTCTCATCACTTTTCCAGTGGGCTTCAATTTTCATCAAGGAGCCTGATAGAGACCCTCATTCTGTTGTTCTCATCTGGAGCTCAGGACAATGGCCTTTATGACCCCGTGTGTCTCTGCAGTGTGGAACCAGGTACCAACACAGCCAGGAAGCCAGGGGTGGGGGCATTGTGGCTCCACTCATTGCTCAGAGGCGGGATGGGGGACGGGGGCTGACAGCCTCAGCTCCAAGCACCTGAAGTCCTCACCAGTCTGCTCTGTCTGTTGTTTTAATTTAACCCATTCTAGTGGGAGTGCTGTATTATTTCATTGCTGTTTTGATTTACATTTCTCTTACAATTAATGATGCTAAGCATTTTTTCATGTGCTTATTAGCCATTTGTATATTTCTGGAGAAATCTATTCAGATTCTTTGCCCATTTAAAAAAATTTCTTTGACTGCCACAAAAACATAAAATGGTACATATTAATGGAGTACCGTGTAATGGTTTGATACATGTACACATTGTGTAATGTTTAAATCAGGTTAGACATTTATCTCCTCAAACATCATTTCTTTATGGTGAAAACTTTCAATATCCTTTCTTGTAGCTTTTTTGAAATGATCAGTACGTCATTGTTATCAGTAATCATCCTGCTATACAGTAGCACACCACAACTTCTTTTACTGTAACTTAGTACCCAATGATCAGTCTTTTCCCCCTGCCTCCCTACATCACACCCCCACCCTTCTGGTAGTCACCATCCTACTCTGAAGTTCTAGGACATCAGCTTTTTTAGGTTCCACGTATGAATGAGATCACTTGGTACTTTACTCTCTGCCTAGCTCTTTTTCACCTAACCTAATGGATCTCCAGTTCTATCTGTGCTTGCACAGATGACAAGATTTCATTCTCTTTTAAGCCGAACAGTATTCCATTATGTGTACCACGTTTTTGGTGGGGTTTTTTTTGGTACTGGGGATCGAACTCGGGTCTTTGCGCTTGTGAGGCAGGCGGTGGAACCACTGAGCTAAATCCCCAGCCCTGTACTACGTTTTCTTTATCCTTTCATCAGTTGGTGGACACTTAGGTTTTTTCTATTTTTTGCCCATTGTGAACATTACTGCAGTGAACATGGGAGTGCAGTGACATGCTGATTCATTTCCTGTGGCTATATACCTCGTGGTGGGATTGCTGGGTCATATGGTATATTCTAATTTTTAATTTTTTTGAGGAAACTTTTTCATAATGGCTGTACTAATTTACATTTCCAACAACAGTGTATAAGGGTTCCTTTTTCGCCAAATCCTTGCAACCACTGGTTATTTCTTTTTGATAATAGCCATCCTACAGGTATAAAATGGTATCTTTGATTTAAATTTTGTTTTCCTGGTGACTGATGTTACTGAACATTTTTCATATATCTGTTGATCACTTGTAATTTTGAGGAATGTATATTTAAATTTATTACCCATTTTTAATTAGTTCTATACTATCCAAAATAATCTACACACTCAACGTGTAACCCCTATTGAAATTCCAATGGCAATTTTCACACAAATTGAAAATCTGAAAGTTTATAAGGAGCCACAGAAGACCCCAAATAGCCAGAGCAATCTTGATTAAAAAGAACAAAGCTAGAGGCTTTACACTACCTAATTTCAAGACCAACTACAAAGCTATATTAATCAACATAACATGGTACAGGCATAAAAAGAGACATGAAGACTAGTGGGATAGAACACAGAAATAAATCCACATATTTACAGTCAACTGAACTTTGACAAAGATGCCTAGAACAGAAATGGGGAAATGATAGTATCTTTAGTAAATGCTGCTGGAAAATGCATATTTGACTATCATCCCATTTCATATGCAAAAGTCAAATCAAAATGGATTAAAGACTCACAGTAAGAATTTTTTTAATGCACACACTCTACCATGAGCTATATTTCCAGCAAAAGTAAGACTTGAAAGTTATAAAAGAAGCAAATATATGGGAAAAGTTTTCTGACATAGTCTGAGCAATGCTTTTTTTGGATATGATCCTTAAAGCACAATGAAAAAAAGTGAAAGTAGATCATTGGGATTGCATTAAATTTAAAAAGCTTCTGCACAGCAAAGTCAACAATCAGCAGTGAAGAGACAGCCTAATAAATGAGAGAAAATATTTGTAAACTATCCATCTGATAAGGGCTTAATATCCAAAATGTATTAGAAACTCATCAGGATATGATGCCTAAATCCCAGCTACTTGGGAGTCTGAGGTAAGAAGATCTAGGGTTCAAGGACAGCCTAGGAAACAGCAAAAACCCAACTCAAAAGAAAGAAAAAAAGTGCCAGGCATGATGGCACATACCTATAATCCCACCACTCTAAGAGATTGAGACGGGAGGATAAGAAGTTTGAGAACAGCTTTGCCAACTTAGCAAGACCTTGTTTCAAATTAAAAAATAGGGTAGTGGTAGAGCATTTGCCTCACAGGCACAAGGTCCTAGGTTCCATCCCCGGCATCATAAAGAATACTAAGATAAATAAAAAATAGGCAGAGGATGTAGCTTCTAGGTTCAATCCTAGTATTGTTTAAAAAAGCAAAACTGAAAATTTGTCAGGAACTCCTCAATAACAAGAAAACAGTACAAAAAAAAATATATAGGTGCTTGTGTCTAAATGTTCCCCTAAAAATTCATGCCATCATAGGTAGGGCTTTTCAAAGTAGATAGATCTAGAGTGTGTGGTGCTGGGATTAAGAGTGTGTAGTTGCTGAATTAGTCCACTGATTGGTTTGCCATAGTTCTGTGTGTAAGTGCTACCCACCGTAAGGGCAGACAGCCTAAATAAAATATAAAGGGACAGAAAGAAACTACTGTCTACACACGTTGCTTGTTTGCTGCCTTCTGCCTGCCCTGCTATGCCAAATAAACCTTTCCTCCTTTGGGTGTTAGGTATTTTGTCTCAGCAACGTGTAAACTAACTAAGACAATATAGTATTCCATGAATACTGTAGATATACTATTAAATTATCAGTATTGAAGAATTTTGTTTCTGTGAAATCCAAATACCTACACTTGGTTGTAGACATAAAATCAGCTATCTCTTGGTAGCCACTTGAGCTAACATGTACTATTACATGCCCTAACTAGAAGCATTTTCTGAATTTCCTTTGTTTTATAGCTTTTTGAGACTTACTGCATTTCAGTGATGTGAATGGATTTTAGATTTCCCAGGTAAGGTTTGGAAATGTAGCTCCTCAGTATGCTTTACATTTGGAAGGCCCTAGGTTCAATCCTAGTACTGCAAAAAATAAGATAGATTTCTCAAATTATTAAAGAAAGACATTATTAAGTGTTTAATTTATATAGATAGTGTTATAAATTTTTTTGATTTTTCTCTTAATTTAAAGGAGTTGGAATTATACAAAGAGGAGCTTCAGATGAAACCTGCACTCCTGGCAGTTAATAAAATGGACTTGCCAAATGCCCATGATAAATTTCATGAACTGATGAGCCAACTCCAGAATCCTAAAGGTAAACCCACTCATTTCACTTAATTCCAATTTAGTAAGTACTTATTGTGTGCAGTGAATGCTAAATGTTATAATCAATGGTAAAGAAAATTGATAGTTTCTATCTTTAAAAAAGTATCTTTGAAGAAAGAACATATACCATATTAAACATTTCAATAACATTTTAACATAGTCATTATGAAGCTCTGTAATGTGTCATACAGACTATAAGTTAAAGGACCAAAGAATGATTAATTTGATCTGAAAAGGTTAGGCATTATGAAGAAATAAGACTTCAGATGGGTTCTTTAAAAGTGCTTGGATTTGGATAAAAGGAAGAAAAAGTCAGCATCTACCTGGGAAATTTTTCACTGTAATTAACATACATCACAAGCTCTAGAGCCTCATTTCCCTATTACACCATAAATACAAGAACAGAGGCAGTAGTTTGAAGAGGTATCTTTCTTTGGAACACCAATGCTATAGATCTCTGAAGAGTTATCAATCTTCTGAAATGAACTTGAGCTCTTACCATATGTTACATGGAAAAATAGATGTTGTTATGCCAGAAGGATTTATCTGAAATTTTATAAAGGGCCAACTTTGTAAAGAAACTTAAAGGCAATCTCCGCAGTTTTGAGTATGGACACTTATAGAACACATACATCCTATGGTGAGGATGCTTTCAGTTTCTGAATCTAGTAGAGGACCTCATGCACAAATGAGGAAAGATAGGTTACATAGTAAATGGCCAGCGTCGTCTTCTGTTTTGTTTTGTTTTGTTTTTTGAGACAGGGTCTCACTATGTAGTTCAGGCTGGTCTTGAACTCACTATGTAGACCAGGCTGGCCTTGAACTTGGAGTGATCCTTTTGCCTCAGCCTCCCGAGTGCTAGGATTACAGATGTCTGCCACCATACCCAGCTCTATATTTTTAAATAATACTAATTTCTTTGGGGTTTTTTTGTTTGGAGTAAAGGTTGGGGGAAATAGATTACTATGTATTAGGAAAAGCAGACAGTGCCAGAAGGTCCTGCTCCTTTCCTCTCTCAAACTTTTTTCAACATTATATGTTAAGGCTTTCCTTGAATTAATAATTCATTCCTGAAGTATAAATATCCCCTAATATTAGTAAATGGTCTGTATTCCTTAGTATCATTTGCTTTATAAGGTCACTAGTTCTGTTCTCTAGTTGGTCTTCTGCAGAGAAAGGAATTTTCAGGGGTGACACCAAAAGTGAGGGTAACTCAAGAGTTTACAACTGTTCTATACCATCGTAATTCTTGAGTGAGCTTCTCTGGATTTTCCTGGGCTTCCTACAGATCTCAGAAACCACACTCCATGTTGACTTGTCCAATCTCTTTCAGTCTAGCCTGTTTAGGTCTTGTCACTGTTAACCTATCCAATCAGTGTGTTGTCCTCCCTCCCGTGGCCACTGAGGTAGGGAAGAGGAAAAAGTAATAGAACATCTGTTTGCTCTTGAGAGCAGTAGATTGCAATCTGAAATGATCTCTGCTTGCACTGTTCCTATTCCCCCTTCAGTTTTGGTATGGATCTTGGCATCAGTGATGATAAACATACACTTAAGAAAGTAAAAGTACATGAGTATACAATGCCAGCTAGAATGTCCCAAATTATAAATGATGTTACTAATATTGCAGAAACTTTCTTTCAAAGTACTTATGTTGCCTTACCTTATTGAGCCCCCAAAAGCAAATTTTATTACTTCTGTGAATATGTATCTTCACAATTCATCTTCTATTTATTGTTTTAAAGCATATTGGTCCAAAAATATTTACTAAGTACCTTATGTGACAAGAACCTTATTGTCATTAGTAAAATCTAAGTGTTCCATAGTTTATTAGAGAGAGAAAGGAGAAAAGGGACTTAAATACAGCTTGGTTCCATGCTTCACAAGTCAACCCTCTAATATAGCTTTGATTAATTTTTTTTTAGATTTTACTTTATTAGTACAAATGTGTAGTACATAATGTTTAGATCCCTTGTGGGAAGTTGGTACATGTACATACACATCTTAATTCCTTTTTTTATCCCCCCATCTCTTCACACACACACACACACCCTCCTTTGTACATGTTTGCAGTACATGTTTATATCCCTTGTTCGGAGTTGATACACGTACATCACACGTCAAAGACAATAGAAATCACCTTAGCTTTATATTCTTTGTTTCAGATTTTCTGCATTTATTTCAGAAGAACATGATTCCAGAGAGAACTATGGAGTTCCAACATATCATCCCTATTTCTGCTGTTACTGGAGAAGGAATTGAAGAATTGAAGAACTGTATAAAGAAATCACTAGATGAACATGCCAGCCAGGAAAATGAGGCATATTATAAGAAACAGTTGCTTAATTTGAGGATTTCTGATACGTTATTGTACAATGAGCCATCATTAAAGAATGCTGTCACTAGTTCCAGAAAGGATATAATTTAACTCTGGTAAAAATAGTACTTGTGAATTAGTATGTGGTCCAAAGAGAAGGAAATCATGTCATTTGTGAGAGCATGGATGAACCTAGATAACATCATGTTAAGAGAAATAAGCCAGTCACAGACAAATACCACATGATCTCACTTATGTATAATCTAAAATATTTGTTCATAGATGCAGATGGAGGGAATAGAGTGATGGAGGAGAAGGAGATGTTAGTCAAAAGATAGAAAGTTTCATTTAATATAAATATTGGAGATCTAGTGCACAGCTCAGTGTCTGTAGTTGTAACAGCATAGTATATTTTGAAAGTTGTTAGGAATGTAGGTTATAAGTATTCTGAACACAAAAAAAATGAGGAAATGCATATGTTAATTATCTTGACCGAGCTATTGGACACTGTACATATTTCCAAACACCATATTGTACGTGATAAATGTATATAATTTTTATGTGTCAATTTTTAAAAAGGTATTGAAACTATTAAGTAGCAAGCTTTTCCACACTTTTTTAGTACTACTACTGATGTTATACGTGCCATCATTCAAGATCTATACCTTTTAAATTATTCTTTTGTAGTTAAGTATATCAATAATAAAAGTTAACAGAGCTTAAAAAAATTTACATTTTACAAGTTTAGGGCTAATCCTGTGATAATATTCGCTGATATTCCTTTATTAGGTACCTACTGAGAACATTGTTTTTAATTGCACAGGATGATTTCTTAAATGGATTAGTAGAATAAGCAGCTAGGGTTTGCATTTGGGGGCAGGCTCTATCATGTACCTGGTTGCATTTAATATATAATAGTTCTCTTTGTGGAAAACCTCAAAACCCTAAGATTGAACACATATTCAGTGATAATAAAGATCAAAGATAGTATCTAACAGAAGCCAGCAGATCAGTGTTTGTGACTGAGTTTTTGGAAAATTTTTCTTTCCTAAATATGAGTATATTTTCATGCTTTGTAGGAGACTGATCCATGTTTCATTTTCTTAAGTCTGTTTCATTGTCCACTTTCATATTTTAGTAAAGAGAGAATAGAAAGTGAAAACCTTGAACAGTATTAATCATCTACATATTATATAGATTATTACAAATTCTAAATTTCTGCCTAGGTGCTTAAAAAATACAATAGAATTTTCCTTTTAAATGACTTATTACAAAATGTACATATTATAAAATATTCAAACAGTACAAAAGCATTTAAGCAAAAAATATCTCCTTTTTGCATGAGGCCCTTTAATCTTTTGTTTTTTGGTACCGGGGATCAACCTCGGGTCCTTGCGCCTGCGCAGCAGGTGGTGAAACCACTGAGCTAAATCCCCGGCCAGAGGCCCTTTAATCTTTCCAGAGAAAGGCACTGTTGATAGTTTATGTCCTTGCAAAAGTGTTTATGCATATATCCTTACCCAAATGATTTATTTATGTAAATTTTTCCAGCTTTATTAAAACACAAGTTAATGAGCTTTAAAAAATTCTTAAATTCTACTTCCTATTAGAAGTTATTTTGGAATTTAATGCTTAGTAAAGTCTGCTAGGTGTAGTGGTACATGCCTGTAATCCCATTACTCATGAGGCTGAGGCAGGAAGATTGCTGTTAGTTCAAGGCCAGCTTGGGGGCTACATAGTTCAAGACTGGCCTGAACTACATAGTGAGACCCCATCTCCAAAAAAACACTTTTTTTTTTTACTGAATCCTGATAATTCTTGGTAGAACTTGCCATATCAGATTTATTTATCATCATAAAATACAAATGTATACTGTCAAATATTGTACTATATTATGCTGTGGAGTTGAATTTGTGCACTGAAAATTTCACCTATGAATTAAAGTATCAGTACCTATTATATTGTACTTTTGTGATATACCACATGGGTTGCTTAATGATAGGGATGCAGTCCAAGAAGCCATCCTTTGGTGATTGTTGTGAAACTGTAGAGTGTATTTACACAAACTAAGCTACAAAATCACTACTTGATAGAATCTTGTGGGATCATCATCATATGCAGTGCATCCTTGAGGAGAACATTGTGGTATCTAACATGTATAGTATTTATCATAATAGGTTGAACTTTATTTTCTTTTAAATGAAAAATTAGTTATGTAATCAAGGGGAAAGTTTGCTTTATAATGAGATAAATTAGGTCAAGGGTATTATATTTCAGGTTTTATCCACTTAGTTTTTTATAAAGTCACGTTTCCTTTGAACTCTGCTTGTTTTGCAAGATGAAAGTAGAGACTCCTTTCAGGTAGTTAATTAAAACTATCAATTTTTGTTGTCAAAAAATATATATAAGCAAATAGTATTTTCTAAGCAGTTTTACAGAGTTGGCAACATTTTGTTTAGACCAAATAGTGAATTCAATTTAATGTATATTTTTAAGACCTTAAAGAGCATCTAAACTTTGGTTTAAATCTTTCCTTACAGAATAACCAAGTGAAACAAATTCAGAAATTTTGAGCACATAAGACTGAATAATCCTAATAATACGTAATATGGTGATGTTACCATATACCGATTATGTGCTGAGTACACTGCATATATTAACTCATTTAAATACTACATTATATTGCCTCATGGTCATTTATTGTTTTTTAAAGATGGGTGGTACACACATAAGGGTTTTTTTAAAACTTCTGAAACTAAAATATTTTTTAAAAGACAAGAAAAATACATTCTTTGCTTTACAGAATTTTACAACTTGGGAATTAAGCCAATGAGAAACAGTTGACATAAATATAATTTTTTCTGCAAACTTAATGCAAAGAAAAAGCCACTTTTCTTCTTAAAGAGATAACTTCCTATCTCTTGTTTTCTGTTTTCTAATTGGAACTTAGAAGGAGAGAGAAAGTATCTATTAGAGGAATCTTTTTGAGTAAGTTTCACTTGCCAGGTAAAGGAAAATCAAAATCAAGTAGGTAATAAAAATGAAGAAAAAGAAGGAATAATGTTAATGTTGGAATAACTCACAAGTAATAGGTGGGGTCATTGCCTCAGTTGCCCCTGGAAAACATGAAAAAGCCCAGGGCATTTTTAACTACCATTTCTCACTATTACCAACCACTAGTTTTAGGCAATTCTAATTTTAAAAAAATATTTTTTCACCACATGACTGTTGCTTAATTAATAGTTGTTGGGTACTTTGAAGACCGGAGGAAGTAATCATCTTTGTACATATTACAGTGTTTATAATAAAAATTAAATTTTTGGGGATGCTCAGATAGGCTGTGTGAAGGATAGCTATTACCCGAATCATGTCCTTTGAAATTCTTGGGATTTGAAAAACAGGATATGCAGTTTATATTAAACTAATTTTAAAGCAATATAGGACAAAGTATTTTTGTCCATTTTGTAAACTGAGTGTGTTCAAAGTTGAAAGCAAAGGACAAAAAGCTTTGTTTATGGCCTGTATTCCCATAGGTTTTTCTGAAATTGTCAGTATACTCTTACCAATGCTTTCATTTTTTTATTGGTTATCAAACATTATTACTCATATTATTTTTATATAAGGCTTTAAGGAGACTCTGGTATAATCTTATACTAAGAAAAATGACATAATACAGCTAAAACATACCTTCATTTTTATTTGTATATGGTTTGGTACAAATAGAGGGAGATGGAATATTTTAAATTAAGGACAGATGTTGAGCAAAAGCTTATGACTAGATTTGAAACATAATTAAATGACAGAGTAATAAAAGCCACTGGTCAGCTGAATCCAAATGGGGAAAATAAGAGTACTATATAATATCAGAGCTCCAGTTTCCAAGAAGTGGAAACCACTTTCCAGGAAGTGGTTTCCACTTCTTGCCAAGAGATGCTAAAAACAATATGAGTACACATGGGTTTTCCTATAAATGTGAAAACCAGAAAAACTGATACACTTAAGAACCAATAATGTTTTTTGATTTTTGATTTTTTTTGGTACCAGGGACTTGCACTTGCCAGAGCAGGCACTGTGCCACTGAGCTATATCCCTGGCCTGAGAACTGATGATGTTATAATGCCAAATGTGTAACACATTCATTTAAAATATTTTTTCCATTAACTTTATTGGTACATTTTAGGTATATAGTACAGTTACATTCATCATTGGGATCTTGTACCTTTACATGATGTATCTTATTTTTTCCCTATTCCCCTGCCCTCCCTTCATCCCCTCCACCCCTCCCTATTTACAAAGACTGTTTCCTTTTTCTTTTCTCCTACTTTTTCTTTTCCCTTCTTTCCTTTCTCCTAGCACTCCCACTTCCCCTACTCCTTTAGACGTTTTCTTCCTATTTCACAATATTAGTTATACATTTTGATCCTTATTTATACTTTTAGTTTTTCACACCAAAGAATTGGTATTTACACATGTGTGTTCTATTTATTTCACTTAAGAGTATGGCTTCAATGTGCATCCACTTAGCTATAAATGTCTCTAGTTTCTCATTCTTTACAGCTGAGTAGTACTCCATTTTATAAAAAAGAACAAATCTTTATCCAGTATCCAGTTGATGGACAATTGGGCTGCTTCCAAAATTTAGCAATTACAAACTGTGCCGCTATAAACATGGGTGCACATATATCACTGTGGTATGATTCTTTTAATTCTTTTGGGAAGATACCCAGTAGAGGAATAGGTGGGTCAAATGGGACCTCCAGCCCTAGTTCTTTGAGGTGTCTCCATACTGATTTCCACAGTGGTTGCACCAGTCTGCACTCCCAACAACAATGGAGAAGGGTTCCTTTCCCCCTACACCCCCGCCAGCATTTGTCATTGGTTGATTTCTTGATAGCAGCCATTCTTTCTGGGGTCAGGGGGAGTCTCGGTGTTGTTTTCATCTGCATCTCTTGAATGACCAGTGGTGTTGAACATTTTTTCATGTTTATTTGCTGGTTTTACTTCTTTGCCTGAGAAATGTCTGTTCATTTCAGATGCCCATTTTTGAGTTGGGTCTTTATATTTGGGGGGTCTGATTTTTTTTAGTTATGTATTCTAGATAGTAGACCTTTGTCTGAGGAACAGCTGGTAAAAACTTTTGCCCACATTGTAGGTTGTCTCTTAGTTCTGTTGGTGGTTTCTCTTGCAGTGCAGAAGCTTTTTAAGATGAGATCCCAGTAGTTGTTTCTTTGTGCTAGTTCCCTCATTTAAAATATTAACATACAAGTTTCTTTAAAAGAAAATTGAGGGACTCGGGCTTGGTAGCACATGCTTGTAATTCTAGCACTCTGGGGAATTGAAGGCCAGAGTTTTTTCCTCTGGTCCTGTGTTTATAGTTTCCTTTTGCTTCTGTCTCTGTCTCTCTCTTCTTTCCTTCCTTCCTTCCTTTTTAATGAGACAAGAGTCTTGCTGTGTTGCTCACACTTGCTTTGAACTCCCAGCCTCAAATGATCCACCCTCACCCTTTAGTAGCTGAGACTACAGGTGCATGTGACCGTGCCCAACTACCTAATAGTTTTTTTTTAATTAACTTCATTGGTACATTTTATGTATACATTATGATCATATTCATCATTTGGAATTTGTACCTGTACATGATATATCTTAGTTCTTGTTTTTCCCTCATTCCCCTTCTCTCCCTTCCACTCCTCCACCCCTCCCTATTTACAAAAGCTTTGTTTCCATTTTTTTCCTTTTTGCATAATTTTTCTTTCCCTTCTTTCCTTTCCCCCACCCCTCCCCCCACTTCCCCTTCCCCTTTGAACTATTTGGTTCCTATTTCACATTATTATACATTTTGGTCCTCATTTACATTTTCAGTTTCTCTCACGAGAGAGAATTCAGTACTTATACATGTGTGTCCTATTTATTTAACTTTTTAAAATCATAACTTTCTGTTGAACGTATTCAGAACTTTGTGTTACTTTATTAATTTTCTGGAGCTTCCATAACAAAACATCACAAACTGGGTGGCTTAAACAACAAACTATTTTATGGCTCAGGAGGCTGTAATCTGAGATCAAGATATAGGCAGGGCTGGGTGCTTCTGAGAGCTGTGAGGTTCTCCGGTGCTTGCAGCTTGGTTTCTGAGGATTTGTTGGCAATATTTGGTATCCCTTGGCTTGCTTGTGGTTGTAACCCAATCTCTGCCTTAAAATATTGACATGGCATCTTCTCAGCCTTCCTGTGTGATGACTGTTTCCCATTCTTCCCCCCTTTTTGTGGTACAGGCGATTGAACTTAGGACCTTCAAACTGAGCTATGTCCCTAGACTTTTTTATTTTTTATTTTGTGACAAGGTCTCAGTAAGTTGCTAAATTGCCCGGGCCGGGCTGAAATTTGGGATCTTCCTGTTTCAGCCTCCTAGAATGCTGGGATTATAAGCATGTGTCACCACAGTCAGCTCAAATTTCCCCTTTTTATAAATAGTCATTGGTTAAGGACCTAACCTAATGACCTCATTTTTTTGTTTTTGGGGGGCTTTTTGGAGACTGGGTCTTACTGTGTAGTTCAGACTGGCCTTGAACTCACTATGTGGCCTAGGCTGGTTTCAAATAAATGCACAGTGATCCTCCTGCCTCAGCCTCCCAAGTGCTGGGACTACAGGTGTGCACCATCATGTGATTATCCCTGTAAAGAACTTGTCTCCAGTAAGGTTAGAGTCTGAGGGGCTGTGTTTCATGATGTCAAGATATGAATTTGCTGAGGAAACAGTTCGGCCTATAACACTTTTCTGTTTTTCACTCTACATTTCCCAAGTAGTAGTAATAGTACATTTTCCCTTTAGTAGATTATATTATCCATTATTCTTAACAAGCTCCTCTACAAATTACTATATGGGGGTTCCCCCTGCATTAATCTATATTTGTTATAATTCACCTACAGACTTAGAAATACTTTGGTGAGATATGACTAACACATAAAAAGGGAGCAAAATGTACAAATTAGTTTACAGGTTGGAGTTGATGGGTTGCACACAATTTAGAGAAGTCACCAGTATTGAGAAAAGGAAATGTAAATAAGATTTGGATGGGCAAAAGGGATAGTAGGAGATCATTCACATTCAAGAATAGCTTCAATGAATATTCAGAAAATGTAAAGTATTAAAGGAGAAATTCAAAGTAAGGAGACAGGCCTGTGTTCTGATCAGTGACATGACTTTTAGGAAGGCCCACAATTACCACTTCTCAATTTGGGGCCAATTATTTAGCACCCTACATCCCAGTTTCTTTGTCAGTAATACAAGGTTATTGGAATTAGATGATCCATGAAAATGAACCAAGTGCTTGGTACATAATAAACAGTCAATGATATCTTATTCTTACTTTAATATATATGGAAGGAAATTGTTATACGTATCCTGATGTGTTAATGCAATGGTGCAAATAGGATATTGACAATTTGTTGTAGTGAACAAGGAGTAAGGAAGAATCAAGAAAATACCAAAGAGAAAGTGAAACCACTGATGAAATAAGGAATGGTGGAAAATCTAAGGGATACAGTTGTAATTTGTATTGGGAAAATGCTGGAGTTAAAATAATAGATGTCAACCATATGATCTGATAATTACAAATCATCCTAAAGTCATGGAAAGCCTGATCCAAAGAGGCAGATTCGGGGAGACAGAAAACAAGTTGCCCTCTGAGGAAGTTTATTAATTGGGAAAGGGAGGGAAGGACCAACCTTTTGGATAATTACCTTGGAGAAAGTGAAAACAACAAGTTAACAAAAAACTACTGGATAAACTAGACATAGAAATCTTGGCATTCCCAAATCCAAAGAAAAAAGAGTTTAGGAAAAAAGAGATGGTCCAAATCACACAATAGGCATCTGAAGGTAGACAAGAATTAGGAAAAAAAAGAGGCCTTTGGATTCAGCCAGGAAGAGGTTATTAGTGGTAGAATAATAGTCTCCTAAAGATGTTTATATTCTCATTCTGGAGTCTCTGAATATGCCATGTTACATGGCAACAGGAAAAGGTTCTGGATGGGATTAAAATTGCTAATCTCATGACTATAAAACAGAGATATCCTAGATTACGTGGCTGGGCACACAAGGTTCTTAAAAGATGGAAGAGGGAGGCAGAAGTGTCAGCGTGATGTGATATAAGGACTTGATCAGCCATTGCTGGTTCTGAAGACAGAATGGGACTCCCTGCCAGGAAATGCAGGCATCTTTAGGAAGCTGGGAAAGAAAAGACAAGTTCTCCCCAGGACACTCCAAACACACACACACACACAATATCCCAGCCCTGTTGATATTTGATTTTATCCTAGTGAGACCTGCGTCAGACTTCTGACCTTCAGAAGTAAAAGATAATTTTATGGTGTTTTTAAGCGTCACAATTTGTGGTAATTTCTTACTACTGCAATAGAAAAGTAATACAGTGACCAGATGGGAATCTATAGAATTTTGGTGGTAAAAGGTAGATTGTGGTCAATCTGCTCTAGGATATGACTTACTCCTTAAAGGAGCTCTGGTGAGAAAAACGGGAAAGCCCAAGTCATTTTGATAATTATATTCCAGTAATCACTGAACCCCAGTGGGCATGAATCCTACTGTTCTTGACCAAGATGAACCCACCTTGGTCAATAAACCTAGCAATAGGGATAGCTTCCCTTCCTTTCTGTGTTGTTTATTACATTCCAGCCACAGACTGCTAATCAAGTAGCAGTTATCAATGATAGAGAAGTAAATTATGAAGTTATTTGGTACACAATTGTTTCATCCAATTCAGTTTTAAAGCCAGGAGAACTGAAGTTTAGAGCAAAGTGATTATCCTGTGCCACAATGCTGTGCCCCATCTGCTATTGCCCCAACTAGCCTAGAGTCTAGGCCTCAGGTGCTTTCACTGGCTGGTTCTGGAATTGCTTCTCACCTTAGAGAACCTTATTCGTTCTGTGTACAATATGGTAAACGACAAAGGGGATAGTAGTAGGAGAGATAATAGACCTTTTTCCCTTTTTCTGAGTAGTAGTCCCATTGCTACTAGAGTAACACAAAACAAATATTAAAGCATCCAGTCCCTATTACGTTTGCTCACTGTTGTAAACTTCTCTACATAGTCTGACTATGAGGTTAACTTGTCCAGAGTTATATAGGGGTAGAGGGGGATAGGGATTGGTGCGATTCTTTACTTTTGTAAACTATGATTTTTTAAATTTGGAAAATCTTTAAAGCCACAGAAAATTAAAGGAGCAGTGCAGTGAACCGCCACTTACTTTTAAACTCAACAGCTCTCAACATTTGCTGTGTCTATCTCCGTTTGTGTTTTCGACCGTTTGCAAGTAATATGTATAACATTTCAACCTTAAAAAAAAAAAGCCATATCAGTGTTACGTAGTTTAATTAATGTTACGTTTAGTTTAATTCAGATATTCTCAAGTATAAGACTTCACATTTAAGAGACGCCCAGAGCAAAAGGGATAGAACAGTTGAAACTGTGTGGCAGAGAAGTTGAAATATCTAATAAATACCGTAGCTCCATGCACAGGAGACAGCCATATGGTGTAGGCAATCTTATTATCCCTCATTTTCCAGATAACCTCAGACAGAGAGGTAACAGAGAAGTAACTTGCCTGGGGCCACCCAACCAGTACGTGCCAGAGCTTCATCAAACCCAGGCCCCTCTGCCTCTGGAGTTTGGGCTCTACTCCACTCCTGCCTAGTAAAATGAGGAGGGGCGAGCGGAAGTTCGGATTTGAGAATTTCTGCTAAACTTCTATGGGCCAATCACATTTAATAGGAAACATTTATGGATACTTAAAGCAGAGTGATTCGCTACCTCTGGATGTACACGGTTAAAACCGAGAAGCTAAACCTAGAGCAAACACGACGTACCAGCGGACCCTGGAGAAAGGGTGGCTGGGCGGGGTGAGAGCGCTGGATTCGGCCGGCGCCGGAGCCCCGGTGGCTTCTGGGAACTGTAGTCCAGACACCCGGTCCTTCTCTTGCAAGACGCGAGCGAGTCCGCCTGTGCTCCCAGAAGCCTCTGGTGCGTATCCTCGCTGGAAACGCACTTCCGGGATGCGGAGGGAAACTCTCCGACAGACTCCACTGTGTGGGCGAGAGAGATGCTCTGGCTGTGAGGCGCAGGTAGGTGCAGTCCAGAGCCCTCCCATCTCTGAGACTTGTGGGAGTAGTTGAGGATTTTCTGTGCAGTTAGCTAAATCGACGGGGAACTAGGGTCATTGAAAAACGCTGACTGCGCTCGGTGACGTGTACATTGGACGAGGTCTTTGATACAGCTTTACAAAAATTATTTCGTACAGGCGAGTGTGGAAATGTCGAGGTGCATTGCTGGAGAGCTGAGCGCCGGGAGCTGGGCCGGCGGGAGCGTGCGGAGCCGCGAGTTGCTATTTTTGAAAACCAGCTGATGCTGGTTGTCTAACGTTGACCCGCTTTCCCTTCGGCCCCGTCTGTGAGGCGGGCACGGGCTGGGCGCGGAGATCGTCGCGTTGCAGTCTCTGCATTGGCGCCGACGGGAGGGCTGCCACCCGCCCCCTCCCTTCTGCCCAGTTTGTCCTGAAGACGCAGCTCAGAGAGGAAGAGATGGCGGGCGTGGGGTGCTGTTCCCCAGGGAGCCAGCTTTGCCCTTCTCCGAAGCCCGGCTTCTGTGTTCCAGGCTTTGGAAAGAACGTTAGAGCTCACTCAAAATGATTGCCCAGAGACCCTGTTGTGTCTGATTTATTATAAAGTGATTTCCTTTAATTTCAGAGTAAGCAATTGAGCTTGATAACAACTCAAGAATTATACCTTGGCGGGGGCAGGCTTGATCGAAATCTCTGCAAACAATATTCTGCATAAAACCATAATGGGACAAATGACAAACGCCTTAATCCAGGAAGCTCTTAAGCATTTACGTTTTCTTTGTTCCTTTCTTTCTTTCTTTCTTTCTTTTTTTAGGCAGGGTCTCACTAAATTGGTTAGTCTGATCTCACTCAAACTTGTGATCCTCCTCCTCAGCCTCTGCAGTACCTGGGTTTACAGATGCACACCACCACACCTGGCACAGTTTTCATACTTGTATTCCCTGAGATAAATAGTAGTTGAAGAGGAAGTTCCTGGTGTTTATAGTTGTGGAAACATCTTAAAATGGCAGGTTGAGGCATTGGTAGTACTGTAAACAAAGCGCTCTAGTTGAAAGCTTTAGGCACACATAGTAGTGCAGATTAGCTTTGCCTGGTTTTGTTCTCAATATACTTTTTTAAAGTACAGTATTTTAGGGCCGGGGATTTAGCTCAGTGATGTCGCCGCCTTGCAAGCACAAGGCCCCGAGTTCGATCCTCGGTACCGCAAAAAGAAAAAAAGTAATAAATTACAGTATTTTAAAAAGGCAGTGTATTTCTTTTACTTCCAAGACAAGTATAGTTTCCTCTTTCTTCTTATTCTTTCACCATTGTCGTGGAAAGGAATTTTTTTTTTTTTTTGGTACCGGGCATCGAACTCAGGACCTTGTACTTGTGAGGCAGGCATCAGCACCACTGAGCTAAATTCTCGACCTGAAAGGATCTTTAAAAATTCACTGAATACTGAGCATATATTTCCAAGACAATAAAGTGATTTTTGTCCTTGATTCTGCTGTCTTCTCAAATCCCAAAATGAGTTATTTTTTCTTCCTTATCTTATAACAGTGCATATGTTTAATAGGCTACTCTTGATTTTTCTTTTCTTTTCTTTTTTTGGTACCAAGGATTGAAATGTTTTTTTCTTTTTATTCTTTTTTAGCAGTGTTGGGCATCCAACGTTGTGCCTTGTGCTTGTGCATGCTAGGCAAGTGCTCTACCACTGAGCTTATACCCCTATCATAAACTGTCTCTTTAAAAACTTTCTGCCTTTTTTGGTTTTAGCATTTTATTAATTTTAAGCAATTGCTAATTATTTTTTAATTCCATTTGAATTCAAATTGAGTTTTTTGAGGACTACTAATTTGGGCCGTTTTCCTTTGTCTCTAGGCCCATATCATCTCTCCTGTGTGTTTCTTCTAAATTAAATAAACCTGTTTTAGAACTGTCAGGTACTTTAAAGGGTAAGTATATCCTTTGATTATATCTTATTTCCTTTCCCCCTGCTACCACACTTGATGACAATACTTTTTTTTTTTTACTGCTCTTCAACAAAATTATAGAACAGATCTCCTGTGAGTATGATTATTGATGACTTAATGGTTTTTAAGAAAACCCAAATTATATGTAGAAGGAACTGCCAGAGTTGCTATCAAGAATTAACTTAGCTGCTATGAGACATGTTCTTTTATATCTGTTCTTTGAAATTGTCCCTGAAAACAATTGTAATGGGTTTAAGAGTTCCTAAAGTTCTTGGCCACTATTCCTGCTCCAGTCTTTCCAAACCATAGAAAATACATCCTTTTGAAAATATTTTTATTCAGAGTGATATCTTTGTTAACATTTAATTGTGTACCAGATTTTATCCTTCTACTTTGAAAATCACTATGGAATATTCAAATGACAAATGGAAGTGGTCATTTTGAAAGTCTTTTTTAGTTTGGTCATAAGTATTCCAAAGAGAATGCACTCTTATTATATGACTGTGATCATCTGGTTATTTGCTGAGAATACAGAAGAAAAGCATGTTACTACCTGAAGAAAGTAAATTACTAATGATCACTACAAATTTAAATTTCTGACTATACTCTGATTTACTCATCTTCTCACAGCTGCCTTAGGGATATTTTACTGATTAGAAATTTGAAGGTCAGAAGATATAGCTGACCTGCTCATTTTGTAAATCATAGTCATGATGGGAATTGGCGTCCTAGACTATAAGGTCAACCTGCCTCCTAAATGGAAACAAGCTCACATATTTTTTTAAGATAGTGAAATTTTATGTTTATTAAAGATAGGAAAAGAAACGTACTCTGAAGATTGGGCCTGGGCCAAATAAAAGGAAAAGAAGTATACTCTACAGCATGAGAGTGGATTATGTGAAAGAACACAGCAGAGAGTTCAGTAGCAACTCTTTTTTTCATCTCCAACTCTTCGGGCTGACCACAGGTCTAGGTCATCCTGTTCAAAACTTCTCAAGTTCACATAAGTAGTCCATGTGCAGGGTTTTGGGAACTGTTCTACACATGTGCCCTGGAACTTTGCAGTTCACAGATTGTGCCTACTTCCCCAGCCAGTCTACCCTGCTCTAATCTGCTGCCTCATTTCTCAGAAACAGATCCCTGTAGTTCTTTATGGAATGCTGAGGGGGTGGAGGTCTCTCTTCCTAACTACTTCCTGCTGAACAGGGCTGTAACCCCTTTACCTACTGGGGATTATGTGCTCTTCAACTACCTTGGGGTGTTATGGCTTATGAGCTAGGTTGAAGGGGGAAAAAACCTGTCAGAAGACAGAAAGAATTAGTGTCTACATGTGAAAGCCTGTTGAGATGCCTGTTTGATGGGAGAAAGCTTGGTGAATTTGTCAAGAGTTACTTTACTATTAGGTTATGCATATAGAGCCCAAATATGAGAAGGAGCAGGTCAGATTTCCACAGTTCCTGTGGAGCAGAAAGTATGGCAAAATGGGATGTCAGATAAATTATTGAGAGCCTGAGAGTCATAGCTTTAGTAAGATTACCCATATTATGAATCTAATTAAAAATCAGGAGTCTCAATACTGGTACCCTTTTAAGCTGTGGTGAATTAGGAGTCATTAGTGACTGCTTATCTGCACCCAGAGCAGCACTGGAGTCCTTCATTTTGGAGAGGAGCCTCAGGTCTTCTGGAGGTTCATAGGAGTAGAGTCTTAGTGCTGTGAAAATTTTAGTGACCATTTCCCATGTAGGAATTTTATAGCTTTCCACTGCTTCCCTTAAGAAAGGACCAGTTTAATGGATCTTCAGGAACTGGGAATAAGGCTAGGGGTCCTGAAGGGCTATAAGGCTTTCCTTTTTGCCTCTTTATCAGCCTTTTGATTTCCTAAAGAGACTTTAGACATGTCTCCTTGGTGTCCTTTGCCATGAATGACAGCAACCTGCTTAGAAAGATGGACTGCCTCTAGGAATTGTAGAATTTTCTGCTTGTGTTTAATGGGTGATTGCTGGTTAGTCAGCAAGCTCCCTTTTTTCGGATTGCTGCATATAGCACCAGAAAGGCTTATTTGGAGTTTGTATAGATATTTAGCTTTTTGTCTTTTCCTAATATCAATGACCCAGTAAGAGCTATAAGCTGCTTTTTTGAGAGCAGAGATCCCTGGGGAAAAGGGTTTGGCCTCAGTGACTTCGTGACTTTGAGCAGGAGACCAAATTACAAATATGTAACTAATTTTCCGAGAAGAGTGAAAAAGTTGAGCAAAGTATCATGGAGAATGGAAACATTAGGACAAAAAAGCATACTGAAATCTCGGTTGCATGCATGAATCTGACCTGTTCTGTGACTGGGTTTATAACAGGCTTTCTGAGTGCTTTTTACTAACTTGTACCTGCAGTGAGTAATCGAGAACAAGAAAGATTAAAAAAAAAAAAAAAGAGTCATAGACTTCAGAGAGAGAGAAACAAACCAAAAATTGTGCCCAAAGGACCTTACCTGCTCCTGGCTGACTTTGCTAAGATATGTTACAGGATTTTAGGGTGCTTGGGTCTCTTTCCAGAGTTGGTTTCTAGGTTCTTATCTTGAACAAAGAATTGGGTAAAACAAGCACAAAAGGTAGCAAGGTTTTGCTTTTATTAAAGATAAGGAAGGAAACATGATTTGCAGAGTGAGTTTGGGCCACGTAAAAGTAGGAAAAGAATAGTCTACAGTGTGAGAGTGGGCCACTGTGAAAGGGCAGAGCAGCCATGTTCACATGTTTACATGCATGGTCCACCTCAAAGATTCACCCACCATGTGCTTGCCAAATTGACCAGAGTGCATTCTAGGCTCTGCACATTGCCAGTCCCTTATAAGGAATTTTTATATGACAAATTATGTATTTTTCCATTGCTATTAAAATATGTAAATAGAAATATATGAATATATAAGTATAAATTTTATAGCTTTGATACATACTAATTTGATACATTAGCCACTCTTAATGAGGTAGAGTATGTCCAATGAGTAACATATAGCCATTAATTGAAAACAGAAGAATCAACACATAATTGATTTCTTAATCATTGTTGAAATTAATCAGAGTTGCCAAGCTTAGATACATATTTCTCTGCTGCCTAGTCTCATTTTTCACTATGTGAACATTTGAGGCTGAATTCATGATGCTTGCAGCCAATAATTGAGTGCTCTGGACCTTTTTATGTATCTGAGTACTTGGTACATATAAGTGATCAGTACTATATATGTGTACTAGATGAACAATTAGTGACAACCAAGGAAATTTTAAGTGCGGTATTGAGAGAATTTTACATTATTTTGTTGGTTTTTCTAATTAAATGAAGAAAAACACTGATGGCTAAAAAATTGTGACATTGATAACCAAGTGAATGTGCATGCACCTGAGCTCTGGGGTCACATGTGTGTTTATACTGTACGGACAGTTTCCCTCTGTACAAAGGAGTTTGCCTTTATGCATTGGCTTTATCATTGGAGGTTTTTGTCTCATTGGTACTACCTGTCCTGCTGTGCTCTACTGTTGTCCCTTCATGATGTGTCCTCTTGTGTGTCACTCCCTAGTCTCACGGTTCTGCACAAGGCTGCCTGCCATGGGCTGTAGAGATGTCCACGCAGCCACAGTCCTCTCCTTCTTGTGTGGAATCGCCTCAGTCGCAGGCCTCTTTGCGGGAACTTTGCTTCCTAACTGGAGAAAATTACGACTGATCACATTCAACAGAAATGAGAAGAACTTGACTGTTTACACAGGTCTGTGGGTGAAGTGTGCCCGGTATGATGGAAGCAGTGACTGCCTGATGTACGACACTACTTGGTACTCATCCGTTGACCAGCTGGACCTGCGTGTCCTCCAGTTTGCCCTGCCCCTCAGCATCTTGATTGCAGTGGGTGCCTTGCTGCTCTGCCTGATTGGAATGTGTAACACGGCCTTCAGGTCCTCTGTGCCTAACATCAAACTGGCCAAGTGTCTGGTCAATAGTGCAGGCTGTCACTTGGTGGCTGGGCTACTGTTTTTTCTGGCAGGTACTGTGAGCCTCTCTCCATCCATCTGGGTCATCTTTTATAACAGCCATCTGAACAGGAAGTTTGAACCAGTTTTCACGTTTGATTATGCAGTTTTTGTCACCATCGCCAGTGCGGGGGGCCTGTTTATGACTTCCCTCTTACTGTTTATTTGGTACTGTGCGTGCAAATCTTTGCCTTCTCCTTTCTGGCAGCCTCTGTATTCCCATCCTCCCAGTATGCACAGTTACTCCCAGCCCTATTCAGCACGTTCCCGCCTCTCTGCCATTGAAATTGACATTCCAGTCGTTTCACACACTACCTAATTGAGAAGATAGTTAATTGTTTTACAAATTTCTTGTAGCCTCTCACATTCCCCTTGTATAAAGAGCCTTTTTGAGCCTCTGTACATTTTCCTTTGTTCTGAGAGTCAACAAATCCAAATTTGTATGTCCTGGTAGAATGAAGTGCTGCTAGTTTTTATGAGGAGTAAATTACATTATTTTTAAATGTAAAACATTTCTTCTCTCTTGCTTCTTGTATTGGAAGGATTTTTAGCCTCTTTGATATCTGATCAGTTATTTAAGGGAAACAGCCTGTGTGTGGTTTAAAATAATATGGTAAAGAATGATGGCTAAGAGAAGCTGTTGTGTACAATCTTTATGAATATTTCAGATTGTGCTTTGTCCTTTTTCTGTAATACTTGACACTGGAAAAAGAGGCTACTTTAAATATAAGAAATTTCTTTCAGCTAGGGGTAATATTTTAACACTAGTCAATAATCTAGCAGCTATGGCTGTAACTTGTTTTCTCTCTTTTGGAGCTAACTGTATTGAATAAGCTTCAGTAATTTGAAAATTACTTTCTTTTTTTTTTGTGAGTTCCTTATCTTCTACCTCATGCTAGTGTAAAAGTAAAATGCATTTTAAGTGAAGTCAGAATAAGACTAATATTTAAGTATCTATTGTGGATAACATTTAAATAATTTTAATGATTCCATAAATTGTATTGTTGGAGTTAAAATGTGCCATGTGACTAATTTGTGCTTCCTCTGAGGCAGAAAAACTTGTTACTCTAGATACCATCTATCAGGCAGTACTCATGCACACATACAATCTCTTAGGAGCTAAGAGAAATTGTTCAGACTTAATGGTTTGTTCTCTTTAGACATAGGTGCTTGGGGACAAGAATCTGTTCTTCAGTACAACAGAAGTGATTCACTCTGATGACTGCTGTTTGGGTGAAGTAAGAAGATAGCTTTACCATAACCACATTGACCCTTAATTCACTTCCTCCCCCATCACGGATTACTGTCTTGAGCATTTATCTTGGCCTGCCACTTTAGTAGGTGGTTTGGAGGATACAGGAAAAGTAGGGGATCGGGTCCCATCCATGAAGAAATTTTAATCTAATAGACAAGATCAAATAATCAAACTATTATCTGATGACTAGTGAACAAGCTGACTTCATTGGCAGCTGATACCAATTTCTCAGTCATTCATCCAGGAATACATTTCAACCAGAATGGTGACTTTCTGACAGACTAATTGTATAACACCAGAAATACCCTGGACCTTAGAAATTCACTGTACTTGAATTCATCAGATTCTTATGGTATCTCCCTTTGCCTATGTGCTCTAATAACATTATCAGAATCAAGAGGCTGGGTAAAAGGGGTAGAGAAATTAAATTGTACCTTTTCCACCTCTAAAAGTATAATGATGTATTAAAGAGGGATGAGTTTTTAAAATCTGTATCCTGAGGTGGTATCAGTTAGGTGTAACTATGTCAACACTGAGATAACACTTCGAGATTCAGGGATTTAGGGTCTTTGCCCTTATGAATTTGAGCTGCTTATTTAGTTGGAGTAATTAGCTACATATTCATATTATGTCCATAAGGACTTTCTTTTGTTACAGATTTTACAAATAGCTAATTGTATAATAAGCAGATTATGCCTCTTTTACAAATCTGAATATGATTCTGGTATATATATATATATATATATATATATATATTACTTTTTTCTAATTCCAACACTACTTTATGTAAATAGAAAATAAATGTAGTTGCATAATTTTTAAATGCCATCCATAGAATGCATGAAAGGCTGTTTTTCATTTATAGATTCCAATTTTCAGTTGTAATTCTTTTTGTTCTTCTCAGATGTAGCTGAGTCTTGATCATTCCAAGACAGGTAGAATTTTGAGATTAATGTTAACTTTCCCACTTGAGTAATTTAGTCCCTTCTCACTAAAATTTTGTTCAGAAGGATCAAGAATTCCACCATCCCTTGGTCTTTGCATAAACAATGTTAAAGAAAAAGAATGTGCCATTGAGATATTAGGCAGTTTTTAGTTCTTGTGATAACTACTCATATAAACATTGAGCTTTTCTACACTTCATAATCTGTAGCCTCAAATTAGTATTTGTTATGGATTCACATGGCATAAGAAACAGCTGTTTTCTTATTGTCTTAGTGTTTCAAATTTGCTATCAGTGGCTGTTTTTTTAAACCATCAAAGGAAAACAAGTATTTACAGTTCTTTCTAATGGTTCTTGAGCACTAATCAGGCTATCATTGTGATTGGGGATAACTTTTTGTTGTTAAAAACCTTTTACAGAAGCCAGCTTGAAAAACAACCTTAAATGTGGTATGGTGCACCAGCTTTGGTTTATCCAGCCTTGGAAAACAATTAAAAAAAAAAAAATGAAATTCTGAGCTTATTTTACTTGTACATATACACTATAAAGGATAGTATGTTTGCTGTAAACTGCAAGGTAAAACCTCGATAAAAGTGTACTGTAATTCTTGATGTTTATTAAAAGATGTATTTTTACAAGTTCCTGTTTTTGTTCTTTTCTTAGCTTTAAGGTAAAATATTTTTAGAAGTGTTACTCAGGTGTGTATGTAAGTAGAAAAAACACAGTCTCATTTAAAGTCCTATGGAATAAGAACTAGAAAGGAAATAGAAAATGTGGAATTATTTATCTAGAAAGATCAAGATACTTTATCCATTTCTAAGAGTGGTCCTAGGAGTTCACTAGAATGTTTTCCTAGTCCTCAAAAAAGGACTTTAGTCCAGATTTGCTTCATCAGTGAATTTTAAATGCTCTATGATCTTGGAGTTTGGAGGTTCTCAAGTAGGGGACCTTTTCTTAGTCTTCAAGGCTTGAGGTTACCAGGAAAAGTGACAAGTCACTTCACCATTTTTTTTAAACCTGTGATGAGGTTTTAGTTTGGGATTATATCCATCTAGAGGCATTTCTCACATTCAGCCCTCACTAAAACCCATAGTTCTATTATAGTGTATTAGATGGTAGAGCCAGTGTTGCTCTGGAAATGAGAAACTACTTCAATTTGGCTATCCCCAACTGATTAAACGAAAGCACAATAATCCAGAGTCCCTCATCTACAGGTTCACGACAAGTGATTAAATGCTGGAGAATCTTTTCATGCTGTTCAAATTCATAGGAAACTGATTTATCAACCAGAAGTGAGAAATACACACTATTTGCAATCATCTAAGATCGGTTTTTTAAAATGCACCCTGCATGGAGCTCCTTACGAAAAGGACTAGTTACAGTGCTGGGGCAGGGGAAGTACAAATGAGCCCAGCATATCTTGTTCTGCCAAAAAGTGAGGAAGTGCCCCAAGAATTATGGAGGCTTATCAGATTACAGCTGCCAGTTTGAAAGCTCCCACTGGCCAAATCTGGAACAATTTGAGCATCAAAACAAGGCAAGGCAAGGTGGCACACTCTTGTATCACCCCTTGAGAGACTGAGGAGAATTGCCAATTCAAGGCCCGTCTGGCTACATAGCACGTTTCTGTCTCAAAAAAACAAATGTATGTAGTAGGTTATAACTTGTTGAATAAATAGGGAATACTGATAAATAGGGAAGAAAAAGCTCATTCTTAAAGTATAAAAATGGTAGAATTAGAAGACATTGATAGAGAGAAAACTAATTTTGATGAAAGCAGATCCTGGCAGCCCTCCTCTAGGGAGAGTAGGTGTCTAGGAATTTCATCTTCACCATCCATAGCCATGTGAAAGAGGGCTTTGACTCAGTTCATCCCTCGTGTTCCCACTCTGCTAACCTGTTCCTCTTGATACTGTACATGGAATCCTTCATACATGGGGTCTTTCTCCCTGGTGATAGGAGAAAATGAAAACAAGCCAAGAAAAGGAATGCTGGCAAAACTTTTGATTGAGAAGGAAAGAAAATGGGGAAGGAAGTTCATCTTAAAGGGAAGAAGAACTGAAGAAGGATAGCACTGACAAGACCAGGCTGGCCAGTTAACAAAGAGAAAGGGTCAGCTTTTATTGGGGTGCTGTGGCGGGTAGAGTCTTGTTGATCATTATTTCAGTTCTAGCTTGGTAAGATGGCTCCAGAGAAGTCCTATTTTGTGAGGATGCAATCCAGTTCCTGAGATAGTTGCTCCTGCTTGGGGCTGGGAGGGCAGCCTCAGTTGTGGAGCCCAGGGTGACTGGAGTTAGGGCAATGAGTGGAGATTTCTAGGTGCCACCCTAGGGAGTCTGGGACAGGACATAGTATGTCCTTGCAAATCTTGAGAATACCTTAGTTATCCTCATATCCTTAGTCTTGGAAGGGGAGGAGAGAGTTTAGGTAAATATAGGGATAATAAGGGCTGGGTGGCTCATGCCTGTAATCCCAGCACTTGGGAGGCTGAGGCAGGAGGACTGATCACCAAGAGTTAAAGGCCACCCTGAACTACATAGTGAAACCATTTGAAAAACAAAAATTAGGGGTAGTAGACCTTGTATCGTCCATTTTTAAAGAGACAGTCCTTCTGTGATTAACATGCCCATGTGTAGAGCTCAGTAAGAATCTGACCAAAAGTTTAAGGTAATAAAGGGAACAAAATGAAGGCAGAGATGCCAAGCTTTATCCTGATTTTCATTACCCATTCATCTGTAGTTCCAAATGAAGAGTCAGTGCTTTTTAGTGAAAGCAGCTTTTAAGTCCTCATCTAACTAGCTACTCCTGCTTTAAGAGTGCAAAGATAGCAATGAAGTGCTGGAGCCAGGTAGTCACTGGCCCATAAAAACCAACTGTGCCCATCTCTTCCCAGTACCATGTGCAGTGATGGCATGTTGGTAGCTTGAAACTGGCCATGGTAGAAATTCATGCTCCAGAAGTTCATAAATGTTACAAGTTAGGGTTTTGCCTTTCTCTGTTTATCAACACATTACTGCTTTGGCTAGATTAATTTGCAAAGCTTCAGGTTAATTGATGAGAAAGTTAGAAATCATAGCAAATACTGCGTTGTAAAACTTGATCTGATGAAGGGACTATCTGAAGCAGCCTCTTAGCAGGTATTATGGTTTGTGTCTAGCTGTACCCGCAAAGCCTCAAGTGGTCATAGGCTATTTTGGAGGTGGCTGAATCTACAGTGTGTGATTGATTCATGGTGCAGTGCTAGGCCGACGCTTAAAGGTGTGAATGCTACCTACCCTAAGTAGTCTGACTAAGATAACAGGGGCAGGGAGATGCTGTTAAGGTCCCTTGTTGGTTTGCTACCATCTTTCTGCCATGAACTATTGCTCCTCTGCCATCCTGCCTTGGAGCCAACCGATTATGGCCTGAAACCTCTACAAACCGTAAGGCAAATAAACCTTTCTGCCTGTAACTTTGGGTGTCGGGTATTTTTTCTCAGCAATGGGAGAAAAGTAAGACAGCAGATCTCCCTATCTCTAGTATTGCTATATCTCCCCCCACGAACCCGTCCTGTGTAAGCAACAGAATGATCCTGGTAAAATTCAACTGACCTAGTTCCTCTTATACTTTACATCATTCAGCAACTGGTCCCTCAGAACAGAGTATAAGCTCTTACTTTAATTCTGAACAAAAGATCTTGTGCAGTAGTACGAACAGGAGTTCATCAAAGAATATTGGGCCAGAAAAGCAGACTGCCTGGAATAGCACAGAGACATAAATATTATATAAAATGTTTCAAACTCTTAGTGATTATTGACATTAATGATATCTCACAAGACTGTATAAAAAAGAATTCAAATTCAATAATACCCCTATTCTGTCACACTGTCCCTCTACTATAACTAAACAGTGGCAGACCACCCTGACCAGAGTCAGAGCAGGCTGTAATATGGAGCAGGCATTCCCCCCCCCACCCCGTAAATGCCTATAATGTACTCGGAGCTGGACCAAAGCCTACATGACTCACAAGAGCAGGCCAGATGGCGGTGAGGGCTAGTTTAGCTTCCACAGCAATGGCTGCTGTGGAGATCTCAGTCCTGATCTGTGAAGCTACAGGGCTCCGAGTGAGCTAACACTGCAGCTGATGACCATGTGGCTCCAATTCACATTCCATCCACAGAGCTGCCCATCCCCTGTTCTCAGTAACTTACTAGTTAACCCTCACTGACCTTTGGTCAGCTCTGCTCCTTCTCCGAGCATGCCCAATCCTCCTCTCTACAAGCCTGGCCTGTGTCAGCTGACATCACCAGATGCCACATGAGTCCCTCCACCTTGCTCTTACCCACATATCCCCATGTGATCAAACTCCGATAGACCTGGTTGCTTGTGGTCTTCACCACATGCTTGGCCTCATCACCACAAGTTTGGCATGGCCCATTCCAGTTCCTTGATATCTATTTAAGTCTTGTTTCTGTGTCTTTTTTTCACCTTGCGACATATTGCCTTGCAGGAAATCAAGACTCTCCACTGGGCCTGAATATTAAATTAGACAAATTCGTTATTCAAGGAATTTCTGTTTCCGGTATGATGAAAAGTGGCATAACAAACATGGTAGCTACCCTCTAAGGTGGCCTCCAGTAATCCTTCCTCTTGGTATTCATGTCCACTGTGATACTGTCCTCCATTGGAAAGTGCTCATCTATGTTACCTGGTTCTGTTTTTCCTTCATTTTGTAGAAATAATGATATGTGACTTCCAAGTTATAGGTCAGTGGTGGCGAACCTATGGCATGCGTGCTGCAGCAGGCTGTTATCCTTGAAAGCTCTAAAAGGTTCACCATCACCGTTATAGGTCATAAAAGGAAGCCATTTGTATCAATTACTTTTCTGTCATTGCTAAGACAAAATACCCAAAACTCAGAGTTAAAGGGAGAAAGGTTTATTTAGCTCGAAGTTTGTAGAAGTTTCAGTCCATAATCAGCTGGCTTGAAGGCAGGGTAGCATGGCAGACAGGCCTTCCAGAGGAGAAACAGTTCATGGCAGTCAGAAGGTAGCAAAAGCAACAAGGTTTTAACAGAGTCTTTCTCCCTCCTTTATCCCACCCAGACTACTGGGATTAGGGTGCTGCCAAGCCAGGCACTCAGGTGTAGTGGTTTAGTAATCGAACACACACCCTTAATCCCAGCATCACACATTCCAGATTCAGCCACCTCTGGAAAAGAAAATGCCACTTCATCCACATGAGGCTTTGGGGGTACATTCAAACACGAGCCATAACAGCATTGTAGCTTAGGCCTTGTTCTCTCATGTACCACAAACTCTGGGGGAGCCTGCCACCATGTTGTGAGGGCATGCACAGCTGCATGGTTAACACAGGCAGAACTGAGGCCTCTACCGACACCTGGGATCAATTCCCCAACCTTGTAGCATGCCATGTAAGAAGCAGACTTTCCCAACACCAGTGAAAGTTTTAGATGACTATATATATATGCAGGCCACTATCTTAATTGCAACCTGATAAGGGACCCAGTCTTGAAGGACATTTATTTTCATGTTATGAGATATTTGAAGCTTTCTTTTTTACATATCAGAAAAGATCTAGTTCCTTTGGATCCCAGATTCCTTTGGAAAGTTTAGGGCCCAGGGATTTAGCTCAGTGGTACCACAAGTGCAAGGTCCTGAGTTCAATTCCTGGTACCACAAACAAAAAACCTTTGGAAAGATTATCAAATGTGGTAAAACAACCTAATCTGAAGGAAGAGGGAGAGGAACATCTTAGACTGGGAGTAGAGTTCTAATTTTGGTAGGTGTGGGTGACTGCTCTTGTTACCAAAACACAATGCACTGAACACAGATCTGACGTGGAGTTTAGAATAGGCATTAAATACAATTGCAGTCAAATTAATCTGAATAGAAGTTAAATACACTTGCAGTCAAATTACTATAATGTACATAGTGGTTATATTATCAGATGGTTATCAGAAGTAAGTAATCCATTGCTGTTTTTAAAATACACCCTTTTTTTTATGTAACCAACTATATCTGGGGTCATAACTTTAGGAAGGATATTCAGTGGATGGTTTCCAAGATGGAGGAGGAAATAGCTAATCTTAAGGCTCATTCATTTGCCTCTAGTAAAACAAATAACAAGATAATAGCCTGTAACAGTGGTTGAGATAAGTGTTAAGGAAGCTGAATTATACTGACCTTTTAGTACAGTGAACCTACTCTGATTGTTTTTCTAACACTTGGCCAGATCAGTTACATTCAGACTCCCAGGGGGAACACTGAACAACTTGGTTGGGTAATAAAAGAAATTCACGGAAGAAAACCTGATCTTAGTAGAAAGATGACTCTTTCTCTCCTCTAGTATTCCTAGGTACTTCTCTCCCCTTTATCCTGTAAAACTTGTCAGGCACTAAGGTTGAGAAAACCATAAATGCTGAAGTGAAGTAAGGAAAGACTTAAAAGTGGAACTACTATGCCAGTGGTCTTAAGCTAGCTTTAACAGAGAACAGAATAAGAATTACAGAAATCCTAACACCTTGTGGTAAATGAGAATTATCTATACCTCAGGTAATGGAGCATATCTCATCTGCAGAGGATGAGGAGAGAAAGGTGGAGTGATCCCTTACTTCAAATGAGATTAGGGAGATTTGTCAAGTACAGGAAATAGTAAAAAGCACGACCCAAATAAGGCTGTAGCAGTGCAAGCAGTGAATCTGTTTAAAAACAATGCAATATCACATTTCTGGGAAAACCTCAAAAGGAGGCAAAAGCAAGTGTCAGTGGATAGGTTCCTTGTTAAAAATGCATGAAAAGAAAAAGATTCTATTGAATTAATAGCAGTGATTCCATTAATGATAGTGAAAGTTGTCCTGTGCAATAACCCTTGTTTGTCTCCCTCACGTCAGCCACAAAGGTTTTCAAAGGTAAGTGCAGATTAATTTTATTTTTCTTTATTATTTTGTATTATACTGCAATATTATAATCATTTTTATATGAATATTTTTGGGTTATGAAATGAGTCATCTGAGTTTCCATTATTTTTTATGGGGAAATTCACTTTAATATACAATTGCTTTGGATTACAAGCATATTTCTGGAACAAATGCTCACAAAAACAAGGTTTTACTGTATACATGACATCACTCTGTGCCTCTCATATTGTTTCCAAGTAGGATACAGTAGAGAGCACATGGAAGGGGACTATTGACTCCCTAGTTCCATGTCTTTATCTTATTGGCTGAGTAACTTTGGGTAGGTGTCCAAATCAGTTCCTGTTTCTGTTTCCTCATCTGTAATTTGAGACCAGTTACATGCATCTTACTCTCTCAGTGTGGTTGTGAGGATGTAGTGGATTTTTCTTGAAGTTCTCAGCTACTCTTACCAAATGTTGGGGCTAGGATTGGAGAAGCCAAAGCAAGTGTCATATTGTGGATCAGAATCTTCCTTGGTAGGTGGATTATTTCCCTAGAGAAAACATGTCAAGTCCATGCTCATATCTGGCTGTGGATAATGAGTATGTTTTCAAAATACTTTATGATTCCAAGGGATCAGTGGAACTATAGGCATTCATTTTCTGGTTAAACTGGCTGTCTTAAATAAAGTCACTGAGTCAGTAGTTTTAAGGCCTGCTTTCCACTTATACTAGGATTTTAAGAGGAAAATAAGAATGAGATATAACACTTACCTTCTGATCTAACAGCCTAGGGGGAGGGCCCACTGAAAAGCTCTGCTGTGATCAACAGAAACAAGAGTAGGTAGAGGAAAAACTACAAAGACCCAGGCCTCAGTCGGCCCAGAGCTACTACTGTTCTTCCATCCTGTTAAGGTAAATATGCCGCTCTAACTTTTTAGTTCTAGAGTGGGAGTATGGAATGGGCACCTGGGAGCCTTGGAACTGGAAGAACCGTGCATATTTCATCGATGCATATTTCATCAGTTATCAGCCATGTCTGCCCTGAGGAGACAGGAGATGTGTGCCAGAGCTGGGAGTGATCTGCTCTGCACCCCATCCCTTCTCCTAGGAATCTGGTTTGTGCTTCATTTACATGGGGCCTTGTTCTTACTTAGAATACAGTGAATCTTTAGAACTGTTGAGAAATAATACTTCAGCAATCACTCCATCCAGAGACGTTTTACAGTTTAATATGTCTCCCACAAAGACTGGAAACTCTTTATGCTCCCTAAAATGAATCTTCAATTATAGAATTTCATATGTCAAGTCTTTTAGATTTCTTTAGAAAGAAAATTTAAAGATCACTTTGTGGAAAGATTGTTTTGCAAAGTACTGTATGATATAGCCATATATCCATGTCTTAGCGCTGCACTCAGTGGTATGTGTAAACTACCACCTATTATAAAGTGCAGGACTATATACCTGAAGTCCTTTTGTTTTTTTTGGGTTTTTTCCTGGTATCAGGGATCGAACTTGGGTCCTTGCGCTTATGCAGCAGACAGCGAAACCACTGAGCTAAATCCCCAGTGTCCTTTTTGTTTGTTTGGTTTTTTGGTACAGGGGATCGAACTCAGGACCTTATGCTTTCAGAGCAGGTGGCAGAACCACTGAGCTAAGTCTCCGGCCCCTGAAGTCCTTTTAATTTCCGTATTCAGTGGACACATCTGCTTGTGCCTTTATTTTTGTAGAACAATTATGACATCTAGTGGTTAACCCAAATAATTCCATGAAATACTTTCATGTGCTATTTTTCTCAACTACGTGTATTTAAAAGAAGAACTTGCTATTCAAATAACACCTTAATAAATATCCTTATACATATCCCTTTACATAATTAATTATACAGGATGAAGACCAAGACTTAGAAGTCCTAAGTGAAAGGTTAAGAATATTTAGAATGTTGATATTGCCAATTTGTTCTTTAAAGAAGGTTTACTTTTTTACTCCTTTACTGCAGTACTTTGGTTTTAGCTTTTGAAGTTTAAATGTGTATAAGATATGTAATAAGATATATAAGTATTTCATTTTATAGTTTAAGTTTCATATCATATTTAAAATGCGTATCTCCTCTCCTGGGGAATAAAAAGTAAAAATCAGATATGCTTATTATAACATGTACTTTATATGCAGTTTGTGGGGGGGGGTTGTATTTTACATTTAACCCTTTCATTTACCAAGTATTTTAGTAAAATAGGAAATGTATGGATCCAAGTTTATTTTCCTCTAACAATGTAAAGGAGATTGGTAAATTTAAATAATAGCTACTAAAATGGTTGAGGTAGATATCTACATATACTGATGAGAAAAGATGTCAAAAATTTACACCAGGGCCGGGGATTTAGCTCAGTGGTTCCACCGCCTGCCTCGAAAGCTAAGGACCCGAGTTCAATCCCCGGTACCAAAAAAAAAAAAAATTTACACCAATAGAACAATTTGGATAATATAATTCTATTTATGTAGAAAAACTATTTCTATGCAAAGACACAGAAAATATCTGAAAGGACACAAAACATACACACACACACATGCTGTGCACACATGTGTTATTAATAGATTCTTCTAAGGAGTACATATAGACTATTGGCAGGATAAGCAGAGTTTAATTTTTTTCTCTTAAACTCTTTTATTGGTACATTTTAGGTATACCACACATTTACATTTCTCATTGGGAACTTGTACCTTTACATGATGCATCTTGGTTCTTACTTTTTCCCTATTCCTAGCCCTCCCTTCACCCCCTCCACCCTTCCCTATTTACAAAGACTTTGTTTCCATTTTTTCCATTTCTCATCATTTTTCCTTTCCCTTCTTTCTGTTCCCCTGCCCCTCCCACTACTCCTACCCCTTCAGAGTTTAATTTTTACCTCTATATAGTTTTCTATTATTTGAATGTACTACCATGAGCATGTATTACTTATATTATGAAAATTATTTTGTAAAGAATGTTTAATAACATGGGAAGATGCTATGGTTTATATCTGAAATGTCCCCTTAGGACCCAAAGTACTACCCAAAGTTACACAGCAATCTGAATTTTATATATTAATCTATACATATTCAGTACTGTTGCATTTAACATTTTTAAATGCAAATTTTTTGTATTTAAGTAAAATGCTAACTTTATCATTTATATAAATATATCTATCATTCTACAACTTCTTTTATACACTCATTATTTTGTTATTTATGTTGATATTTAAATCTAGTAAATGTACATCTGTAGCTTTTGTGATAGTATGAATCAGGTCTCTGTTTTAAGTACAATTTCTAATTGGTATGGCTAGAGGATAGGAACTCTAATCAGGGACATTTTCTGAACTAATTTATTAGTTTGTGGTTTTTCTTGGATTTTCTATGATGGCAATTATCTGAAAATAAGAACAGGGAAACATTTTTAGAATGACCATCTTTCTCAATGTGACCTGCTACTTTCTAGAATAAGAAGCTCACAGGATATCTGATCTCTAAACTAAAATCACTTCCAGAATCAATGAACACATATTCACTCATAGCAGATATAGAGAACCCTCCTAGTTCTCATCTTGAGTATTTTCCAAGAGGTAGAGTTACAACTATGTTCTTTTCTTACTCTGTCTCTGACAGATCTTATTTCCCAAGGATTTCTTTGTGTGATTTCAAAGAGAGAGCTATAAAGCCAAGGAACTAGAAGCAAATGGGTGAATTTTATTTCAAGAAAAGTGTAAGAATATCTGTGATTTGGTTGACGTTTCAAAAAAAAAAAACTGTACCTTTCAAGAAAGGCTCCTGGACTGAGGGTATCAAGAGACTTGGGATCTCATGTTGGTATGACCTTGATGGCAGTCACTTAGCCTTGCGGAGAATTGTAAGAATTTCTAAATTAAGACCCTTCCCACTAATTGGATTGTAGGAGAGATATCTGGAAATACAGTGTATACCAGGGAAATTTTTCTAGTTGATAGCTTTCTGGTGAGCCTTTCCTTTACCTCATCAGATGCTTATTTATTTTTTTCCTTTTTTTTTTCTTTTTTGGTACCGGGGATCAAACTCGGGTCCTTGTGCTTGCAAGGCAGGTGGTGGATCCACTGAGCTAAATCCCCGGCCCAGATACTTATTTATATATTAGTTCTCTTATCTAGCGCTTAAACTCTTCAATGATAAGTAAGTAGTTTTATAACATCCATGGTAAAAACTGTCTTATGAAACTCTATGCATAAAGGGAATCAAAAGACAGTACATAAAAACTCATTGAATGCTGTTCTTCAGATTTGTGCAATTCTTTGTATGTAAATTTTACCTAAAGCACTATAGAGACAAACAAACATAAAGAATACCTGTAATTTCATATAATGAGATTTTTGAGAAATGAAATTTGGATTTAAGAAGCTTCTAATCAGATTTCTGCATAGATTGAAACAAAGGTGTTCTGTTTTCATTTGTTAATACTCAACCAAGAGAAGAGCTGAGAGTTCAACATTATCTGCTCCCATTGAGAAGAAAAGTAAAGAGTCCCAGTGAAAATAAAGGTCAAAGGCATGTTATATTTGTGACATTTATTCTGACCACCTTTCAGTGATGCTAGAGAAAAAGATCAGTAATCTTAATAAAGCAGGAATCTCCTGGGAGAGCATTGTCTGGTTTCCGTGTGAACTGGAAACCAGAGCATTGACTATATATCCTTTCACACTGTTTTGAATTGACAGTGTTAAAGGACATTGTCCCAAAACTATCAACAGAAAAATTACCAAACAATTATGTTAGGGTTTTTTTTTTTTGGTATCGGGGATCGAACTTGGGTCCTTGTGCTTGCACAGCAGGCGGCAAAACCACTGAGCTAAACCCCCAGCCCCAGGTTTTAGATGCAAACAAAAGAAACTAACTTAAGCAAAAAAAAAAAAAAAAAAAAAAGGTCATTGGAAATATTCTTGGTAGCTCAGGGAATCAAAGGAAATTTGAGCAATTAAACCACAGGAAGAAAAGCTCTGGGAATCTGGGTAACAGGAATGAATGGATAGTCTTCTCAGAGAACTGACACGTGTCAGCTCTAACGTAGTCCCATTTGTCACTCCACTCAAGATCCGGACCCTTGGAAAAGAGACTGGTTGGCCTGATTCATGCCGTGTGGCCCCTTCTTGATTTGTGTGTTGTTGCCTTCATGTATTTCACCTTCATGTATGTACCTTTTCCAGGTTTTTATGTGATGCTGAAGGGAAAGTTCCCAAGAGAAATCAGAGCTCTTACTCGAGGGGAGAGAATTGTTTTGCAGGAAGGCACAACAGACATTCATTTTATCCCTTCCTGGCATTTTTTTTGTTATGGTTTAAATAGAGCAGTACCCTTCCATAGCTTCCCAGCAGTAGGACCAGAGTCTGGGATCTTGGAAGAAAATGGCTCCAAGGACATCAACCAAAGATTTTGGAAAGGGAGCTTACCATCAAGTCCTTGCAAGGCATCAAGCTGCCTACAGGGACTTACATCCTCTTAAGTAAGTAGCCTTATTTGAAAACTGATGAGCATGTTTAGAGAACACTCATGGGTAGGCTGACCTAGAAAGCTTCTAGGAAATCAAAATGGCCCTCAAGCGGTTCTGACATTCTCTGGCTCTCTCTCTTCCTTTCTCTCTCTCTCTCTCTCTCTCTCTCTCCTCTTTTTACTTCATTCTGTTGTTAGAACAGGCAGTTCCCTTCAAGTGAAAGTCACTTTCAATCATCTTGACAATAGTGTTGAGGTTTCTTCCTAAAATGTCTCTCCCATCATCCTTGTTTTGCTCCTCTGCTGCTTCCATTGCCCTCACCTGTAAAGCAAGTACTGTAAATGTGCAGACTCTAGGGTGGACCTCTGGGTTCAACTCTTGGCTCTTTTACCTCCTTGTTGGGTGAACTTCCCTGTCCTCCCTCCCTGTCCCACCTAATATGAGTGCTATTCTTTTACCACTTACAGTAAGCTTCCCCTTTTTCTACCTTATCACCTGTGACTTGTCATCTGTCTCTCTGTGATAATAGCCCTAACAGGTGTGCGGGTTTCGTTTTTGTTTTCAAAAGAAGGTCTCGCTATATACTCCAGACCACCCTGAAATTTGCTCTGTAACCCAGGCTGGTCTTTTTTTTTAATTTTTTATTTTTACTGCTACATTTTAGGTATACAATATAATTCCATTCATCATTAGAAATTTGTACCTTTACATAATCTCTCTTGGTTCTTTTCCCCCTTTCCCTGGCCTCCCTTCAACCCCTCCATCTCCCCCCCATTTACAAAGACTTTGTTTCCATCTTTTCATTTTCTCATGTTACTTCCATTCCCTTCTTTCCTTTCCCCTTCACCTTGGCCCATTTTCTTCCTATTTCACATTATCTATTATACCTTTAAATCCTTATTTACATTTTCAGTTTCTCACACCAGAGAAACTATACAGTATTTAAACATGTGTGTCCTATATATTTCCCTTAAGAGTATCACCTCAATGTGCATCCACTTAGCTATAAATGTCTCTAATTTCTCATTTTTTATGGCTGATTAGTACTCCATTTTATTAAAAAACCACATTTTCTTTATCCAGTGCCCAGTTGATGGGCATTTGGGCTGCTTCCAAGTTTTAGCTATTACAAATTGTGCTGCTATGAATGTGGATACACATTTATCACTGTGGTATGATTCTTTTAATTCTTCGGGGAAGATCCCCAGCAGGGAAATAGCGGGGTCAAATGGGACTTCCAGTCCTAGTTCTTTGAGGTATCTCCATACTGATTTCCACAGTGGTTGCACCAGTCTACAGTCTCACCTACAGTGGAGCACTGTTCCTCTTTCCCCACAGCCCCACCAGCATTTGTTATTGGTTGATTTCATGATAGCAGCCATTCTTTCTGGAGTGAGGTGGAATCTCAGCTTTGTTTTCACTTGCATCTCTCCAATAACCAGTGATGTTGAACATTTTTTCATATGTTTATTTGCTATTTCTACTTCTTTGTGTGAGAAATGTCTGTTCATTTCAGTTGCCCATTTTTGGATTGGGTCTTTAAATTTGGGAGGTCTGATCTTTTTAAGTTCTTTATAGATTCCAGATAGTAGACCTTTGTCTGAGGAACAGCAGGTAAAATTTTTTCCTACATTGTTGGTTGTCTCTTCACACTGCTGGTGGTTTCTCTTGCTGTGGAGAAGCTTTTTAATAAGAAGAGATCCCACTTGTTGATTGTTTGTGCTAGTTCACGGGCAACTGAGGTTTTGTTCATAAAATCTTTTCGTATACCAATGTCTTCAAGAGTTCTACCTTACCTCGGTTCTAGCCAATTCAGCATTTCTATTTTAATATTTAGATCTTTAATCCATTTCAATTTTAGTTTAGTGCATGGTGAGAGATATAGGTCTAGTTTTAATCTTTGACAAGATTAAAGCCAATTTTTCCAGCACTATTTATTAAAGAAGCTATCTTTCCTCCAGTGAGGTTGTTTGGCATTTGGCTCCTTTATCAAGGATGAGATGGCTGAGTGTGTCTGGAGTTGTTTCTGCATCTTCTAATCTGTTCCACTGGTCCTCAGGTCTGTTTCTTTGCCAGTACCATGCTGTTTTTATTACAGTAGCTTTGTAGTTTAGTTTCAAGTTGGGGGTTGTGATACCCTCTGCCATGTCTCTGTTACCTAGAATTGCTTTTGCTATTCTGCATCTCTTGTTCCAAATGGCTTTTTGCATTGTTTTCTCAAGGTCCATGAAGTATGGTGCTGGGATTTCAATTGGGATTGCATTGAATCTATATAGCAGTTTGGGAAGTACGGGCAATTTCACTATGTTCATCCTTCCTACCCAGGAGCAGGGGAATGTCTTTCTATTTTCTAATATCATCTTCAGTCTCTTTTCAGAGGGCTATAGTTTTCAGAGAAGAGGTCTTTGATTTCTTAGGTTGAGTCTAGGTATTTCAGTTTTTTGGATGCTATTGTGCAGGGAATTATTTGGCCTATTTCTCTCTCAGTGAGTCTATTGTTCGTGTAGAGGAAAGCCATTAATTTTTGTGTGTTGACCTTGTATCCAGCTACTCTACTGAATTTGGTTATTAAGTCTAGAAGACTTTTGGTGGCATTCTTGGGGTCTTCTATTTAGAGTATCATGTCATCTGCAAATAATGACAATTTGACTTCTTCATTTCCTATCTTTATTCCTTTTATTTCTTTCTCTTGTCTAATTGCCATGGCTAATGTTTCCAAAACTATATTGAACAGGAGTGATGATAGTGGACATCCTTGTCTTGATCCTGACTTTAGTGTGAAGGATTTCAGTTTTTGACCATTTAGTATGGTATTGGCTGTTGGTTTTTCATAGATGGCTTTTATCAGATTGAGGTAGAGACCGTCTATTCCAGTTTTTTGTAGGGTTTTTATCATAAATGCATGTTGGATTTTGTCAAATGCTTTTTCTGCATCTATTGAGATGATCATATAGTTTTTCTCCTTGGCTCTATTGATACAGTGTATTACATTGATTGATTTGTGTATGTTGAACCATCCCTGCATCCCTGGGATGAATCCCACTTGTTCAGGCTGTATGATCTTCTTGATGACCTTCTGCATTCTGTTTACAGCATCTTATTAAGGATTTTTGCATCTATGTTCATTAGTGAGATTGGCCTATAGTTCTCTTTTTCAGTTGCTTCTTTCTCTGCTTTGGGGATCAAGGTGATATTTGCTTCCAGGAATGAATTTGGGAGTATTGCTTCCCTTTCAATTTCATTGAAGAGTTTAAATAGTAGTGATAGCAGTTCCTCTCTAAATGTCTTGTAGAATTCAGCAGTGAAGGCATAAGGACCTGGGCTTTTCTTAGTTGATAAGTTTTTAATTACGTTTTCAATTTCATTGATTGATATTGGGTCATTTAGAATTCTTAGGTCTTCTTCATTCAACTTTGCTAATTCATACGTATCTAGGAATCTGTCCATTTCTTCTGTGTTTTCCATCTTAATGGCATATGGGTTCTCGAAGTAGGTATTCATAATCCTCTGGATTTCTACTGGGTCTGTTGTAATTTCACCCTTTTCATTCCTCATTGCATGGATTTGGGCCTTTTCTTTCCTTTTTCTCATAAGGTTGGCTAAGGGTTTGTCAATTTTGTTTATTCTTTTGAAGAATCAACTCTTGGCTTCATTGATTTTTGTATCATTCTCTTAGTCTCCATTGCATTGATTTCTGCTCTGATCTTTATCATTTCCTCCCTTGTATGAGCTTTGCATTTGTCCTGCTCTTCTTTTTCTAGAAGCTTGAGGTTCAGCATCAGGTTGTTTAATTGGGCTCACTCTGTTTTCTTAATATGAGTATTCACTGCTATGAATTTCACTCCTAAGACTGCTTTCATTGTGTCTCATAGATTCTGATATGTTGTATTGTCATTGTCATTTAATTGAAGGAACTGTCTGATTTCTTCTTTAATTTCCTCTGTGACCTATTTGTTATTCAGAAGTGTGCTGTTCAATTTCCATGTGTTTATGAACTTCTTGTGGTTTATTTTGCTATTGATCACCAATTTCATCACCCTGTGGTCTGATAATATGCAGGGGATGTCTTCAATTCCTTTGTACTTACTTAAACGTTCTATGAGCGAGTGTGTGGTCTATTTTGGAGAATGACCCATGTGCAGCTGAAAAGAGTGTGTATTCTGATTTTATGGCATCGAACACTCTGTAAACATGTGTTAAGTTCGTTTGTTCAAGAGTCCAATTGAGTTCGCATATTTTGTTGTTTATTTTTTGTCTAGTTGATCTATCTATTTGTGACAGTGGGGTATTGAGGTCCCGCACTACTATTGTATTAGTGCATATATGACTTTTCATGTCCATTAGTATTTGTTTTATATAGTTGGGCACACTAGTGTTTGGTGCATAGATATTTATGATTGTCATCTCTTCCTCTTGGATTGTTCCCTTTACAAGGATGTCGCATCCTTCTCTGTTTCTCTTAATTAGTGTTGATTTGAAATCCACTTGATCTGCAAAGAGGATAGCTACTCCTGCTTTTTTGCAGGTTCCTGTCCCATGGAGTATTGTTTTCCACCCTGTAACTTTCAGTTTATGAGGTTTTTTTGAATTAAGTGTGTTTCATGTGTGCAGCATATTGTTGGATCTTGCTTCTTGACCCATTGTGCCAGTCTATTTCTTTTGATTGGTGAATTGAGATCATTAACATTGATGGTTATAACTGATACGTATTGAGTTATCATTTTCATGACTTTTTCTTTTTTTTTGATTTTCCCCCTTTGCTTTTAATTTCTTGTGCCCAGTGGATTCATTCTGCTGGGCTTCTTGGGGTGGTGATCCTCATTGTCTTTTCCTATGATTTTTTCTAAAATTTTTTGGACTGCTTGTTTGGTATTCATGACGTTCCTAAGGTGCTCTTTGTCATGAAAGTGTCTTATTTCACTATCAATTTTGAACGATAGGTTTGCAGGGTATATCGATCTGGGTTGGAAGCTATTTTCCTTTACAGCTTGAAAAATGTCACTCCAAGCTCTTCTTGCCTTGAGGGTTTGCATTGAGAAGTCTGCTGTTATTCTGATGGGCTTTCCTTTGTGTGTGATTTGTTTCTTTTCTCCAACTGCTTGTAGAATTTTGTTTTTCTGTTGAGTTTCTGGAATCTTCACAATTATATGCCTGTGTATCGATTTTTTTTTTATCAAGGCTAGTTGGAGTCCTATATGCCTCACTTATCTGTATGTCGAGTTCTTTTACCCTGTTTGGGAAATTTTCTGCCATTACTTCTGTGAACAGTTTTTTTATGTCATCTGCACTCCCTCCTGTTTCTTCATTGACTCCAGTCAGTCTTATGTTATTCTTCTTTGCGTTGTCTAGCAGCTTCTGGATTGATTTCTCATGGTCCCTTACAGTTTTGCAGCAATTTTTATTTTCCTGGTCTCTAATTGTAATCTTATCTTTTATATCTGAAATCCTATCCTCACATTGGCTCATTCTGCTGTGTAGACTTTTGATGGAGTTTTTAATCTTTTGGAAATCTGTTTCCATCTCTTTTATGGATTCCATTTATTTCCTATGTTGAGATTACATCATGTTCCTCAGCTGCTCTCTAGATTTATCAATCATGTCTTGCACTATTAGCACAATCTCTGCTGTTATCTGAGAAATTATTTCTGATTTCATTTTTTCCAGATCCTCTTTCATTGGCAGTTCAGGGAGTGCAGGTGTTTGAGTATTAGAGTGTTCCATCTCATTTCCCTTTGGGGTGGCTGTAGGTAATCTGGAAGTCTGGTTTTGAGACTTATTTATTTGTCTTCTCACTTCAATGGGGGGGGGGTTGCTGTTGGCACCTGCATGGCTCACCTCCTCTGAGCTAGGAGCAGTGGAATGGCAGCCCAGAAGCCCCTTCCTCTGGGCTGGGAGTGGTGGAATGGTGGTAGGAGGCCTCTTATCCTGAGCTGGGTGTGCTGGAACACACCCAGGCTGGTCTTGAATTCATTCTTCTCCCACCTCTGCCTCAGTGCTGGTCATTATGGTTGTAATCTACAGTTCTTTGAGGATTAGTGATACTGAGTATTTTTTTCACATGTATTGATCATTTGTTTGTCTTCTTTGGAGAAATGTCTGTTTAGATCCTCAGCCCATTTTTATTTTCTTACTATTGAGTTATCTGAATTTTCCATATATTTTGGATATTAATCTCTTATCAGATAAATGATTTGCAAATATTTTAACCCATTTTGTATTTTGTGTTTTCATTCATGATTGTTTGTTTTGCTGTACAGTTTTTCAGTTTGATGCAGTTTCATTTGTCTCCTTTTGCTCTAGTTCCCTATGCTTTTGGGATCATATCCAGAATATCATTGCCCAGATCAATGTCATGGGAATTTCCCCCCTTGTTTTCTTTTAGTACTGTAGTTCTACAGTTTCAGGTCTTACCTGTCAGCTTTAATCCATTTGTATATGTGATGTGAGATAAAGTTCTAATTTCATTTTTCTGTATATGATATCTGATTTTCTCAGCACTAGTCGTTGAAGAAACTATCCTTTCCTTATTGTGTGTTCTGTGCGTCTTTGTCAAGAATCATTGACTGATGCATAGACATATTTTTAGGCCCTGTATTATGTTTTATTAGTATATGTATCTGGGGGTTTTTTTTGCCATTGCCAATGCTGTTTTAATTACTGCAGATTTGTAGCATATTTAGAGGTCAAGTAGTGGCTACCTCAAGATTTGTTCTTTTTTTTTAACATTGCTTTGGCTACTAGGGTTCTTTTGTAGTTCCATACAAGTGTTAGGTTCTTTTTTTTTAGTTCTGAAAATTTTGAAAGGGACTAAATTGAATCTGTTGGGTGGTATGGACATATTGACAATATTAATTCTGGATCCTAGATAAAGAAGATGAGGTTTTTTTATAAAATGGAGTACTACTGAGCCATAAAGAATGAGAAACTAGAGACATTTGTAGCTAAATAAATGTACATTGAGCCCATACTCTTAAGTGAAATAAATAGGTTGCACGTGTAAATACTGAATAGTTTCTCTGGTATGAGAAACTAAAACTGTGAATAAGGATTAAAATGAATGGTTAATAATGTGAAAGAGGAAGCAGAGGTCCAAAGGGGTAGGGAAGGTGGGAGGGGTAGGGGAAAGGAAAAAAATATGAGTAAAGGAAAAACTAGAAACAAAGTCTTTGTAAATAGGAAAGGTGGAGGGGGTGATGGGAGGGCAGGAGAATGGGGAAAAAATAAGAACCAAAATACATCATGTAAAGGTACAAGTTCCCAATGATGAATGTAACTGTATTGTGTACCTAAAATGTACCAATAAAAAAATTTAAGGAAAAAACATTAATTCTTCTGATTCAAGAACATAGAATATCTATTTATTTGTGTCTTTAATTTTCAACACAGGTCTTTTTATGTGGTGCTGGGGATTGAACTCATGGCCTTGTGCCTACTAGGCAAATGTTCTACCAGTGAGCCACACCCCCAGCCCATTTCATGCTTTCACTTAACTTGATCCTTAAGTTCTTTTCTTTTTCCCTCCTTCCTTTCCTCCTTCATTCCTTCCTTCATACCTATTGTGAATGGGATTGTTTTCTCCATTTATTTTTTCAGGTAGTTTGTTGTTGGTGTATAAAATGCTAATGATTTTATGTGTTGATTTTTGTAGTCTATAACTTCGCTGAATTTGCATATTAGATTTAACAGTTTTTTGGGGAGTTCTCTAGGGTTTTTATATTTAAAGTCATGTTCTCAGCACACAGTGATAATTTGACTTCCTCCTTCACAATTTGGATGACCTTTAATTTTTTTTATCTTGCCTGATACCTCTGACTGTACTATGTTGAATAAAATTGCTAAAGGAAGCATCTTGGCTTCTTCCAGATCTTAGAAGATTTTCAGTTTTTACTCATTAAATATGTTAGTTGTGGGCTTGTTATATATGGCCTTTATTATATTGAGGTACATCCTTTCTATACTTCATTTTCTCACAGTTTTTATCATTAAGGGACGGAATTTTGTCAAATGCTTTTTCAAAACTATTGAGATAATCATATGTTTTTTATCCATTCTGGTGATAGAATATATTACATTTATTGATTTGCATAGGTTGAACCACTCCTGCATCCCTGGGATTAACCCACTTAATTTTGATGAATGAACCTTTTTTTCCCCCATATTTTTAAAAGTTATTCTTATTGATACATTTTAGATATACATAATGAAAACATTCATCACAAGGAATTTGTATCTGTACATGATATATCTTGCTTCTTTTTTCCCATTCCCCTCCCCTTCCTTCAATCCTTCTTCCTCTCATTTACAAAAGCTTTGTTTCCATTTTTTCCTTCTATTCTTTTTTTCTTATCCCCCCCCCCCGTTCCCTTCTCATTTGGACATTTTCTTCCCATTTTCCAACATCAATTACACATTTTGTTTCTTATTTACAAGTTAGGTTTCTCACACCAGAGAAACTTAAATATATATATGTCCAATTTATTTCACTTAAGAATATGGTCTCAAGGTGCATCCATTTAGCTAGAAATATCTCAAGCCTATCCTTTATGGCAGAGTAGATCACCATTGTATAAAAAAGACCATATTTTCTTTATCCATTCATTGGTTGATGGGCATTTAGGCTGTTTCCAGGATTTAGCTATTACAAACTGTGCCACTATGAACATGGGTATTCATGTATTACTGTGGTATGATGCTTTTCTTTTGGGAAGATGTCAAGAAGGGTAATAGCTCAGGCAAATTGAACCTATAGTTTCGGTTTTCTGAGAAATCTCTACAGTGATTTCCACAGTGGTGGCAGTGTGCATTCCCACCAACGGTGGAGAAGGGTTCTTCCCCTGCCCCAGCCCTGCCAGCATTTGTTGTTGGTTGATTTCTTGATATTAGCCATTCTTTCTGCAGTGAGATAGAACCTCAGTATTGTGTTAATTTGCTTCTCTTGAATGACCAGTGATGTTGAACATTTTAAAATATATTTATTTGCTGTCTGTACTTCATCTAAGAAGTGTCTTTTCATTTCAGATGCCCATTTTTGGATTGAGTCTTTAAATTTGGGAGGTCTGATTTTTTGGAGTTACTTATATATTTTAGATGTTAGTTCTTTGTCTGAGAAACACCAGGCAAATATTTTTTCCCACACTGCAGGTTGTCTCTTCACTCTGTTGGTGGTTTCTTTTGCTGTGCAAAAACTTTTTAATAAAAAAAAAACTTTTTAATAAGGTGAGATCGCAGTTGTTGATTCTTTGTGATATTTCCTGTGTGATCAGGGTATTGTTAATAGTCTTTGCCTACACCAATGACTTCAAGAGTTCTGCCTATTCAATTTTCCAGCACATTTAGTGTTTCTGTTTTAATATTTAGGTCTTTGATCTATTCCAATTTTAGTTTAGTGCATTATGAAGGATATGGGTATAGGTTTAATCTTCAGCATGTGGAAACCCAGTTTTCCCAGCACCATTTATTAAATAGGCTGTCTTTCTCCAGTAAAGATGTTTGGTTCCTATGTCAAAGAGGAGGTAGTGTGTTTGGAGTTGTTTCTGCATCTTCTAAAACGTTCCATTGGTCCTTGGGTTTTTTTTTTTCCAGTACAGTGCCGTTTTATCACAGTAGCTTTGTAGTATAATTGCAAGTCAGGGATTGTGATGCTCCCTGCCTTGCCTTTGTTGCCAAGAATTACTTTTGCTATTCTGGGTCTCTTCTGGTTCCACATGAATTTTAGGAATGTTTTCTCTAATTACGTGATATATACTATTGATATTTTGATTGGGATTGCATTTAATCTGTATAACAGTTTTGGAAGTATGGCCATTTTCACTATATTGGTTCTCCCTACCCAAGAACAAAAGATATCTTTCTATTTTCTGATATTCTCTTTTATCTCCTTTTTGAGAGTAGTGTAGTTTTCAGGGTAAAGGTCTTTTACTTCCTTTGTTACATTGATTCCTACGTATTTTGATTTTCTTGTTGCTATTGTTGTTTCCCTAATTTCTCTCTCAGTGAGTTTGTTATTTGTGTACAGGAATGCTATTGATTTTGGGGTGTTGACTTTGTATCCAGCTATGCTACTGAATTTGGCTATTAAATCTAGAAGTCTTTTGGTGGAGTTTTTGGAGTCTTCTATGTAGAGTATCATGTCATCCATAAATAATGATAACTTAATTTCTTCCTATCCTATCCTTATTCCTCTTATTTCTTTCTCTTCTCTAATTGCTCTGGCTAATTTTTCCAGAATTGTATTGAATAAAAGTGGTGATAATGGACATCTTGTTCCCAATTTTAGAGTGAAAGTGTACAGGTTTTGACCATTTAGTATGATGTTGGCTGTTGGTTTGTCATAGATGGCTTTCATTGGATTGAGATAAAGACCTTCTATTTCAATTCTCTGTAGGGTTTTTATCATGAATGGGTGTTGGACTTTGTCAGATGCTTTTCTTTGTCCTTGTTTTGGGGGGGTTACCAGGGATTGAATTTTCCTTGTCGTTTGAGATGATCATGTTGTTTTTGTCCTTGGCTCTGTTAATGTGGTTTGTTACGTTTATTGATTTCCATATGTTGAACCATCCCTGCATCCCTAGAATGAATCTTACTTGCTCATGGTGTGTAATCTTGATGATTTGCTGTATTCTATTTACCCTATTTTATTGAGGATTTTTGCATTTATGTTCATTAGGGACATTATCCTATAGTTCTCTTTTTTGGTTGGATCCTTCTCTGGTTTTGATGTCAGGGGAATGGTTGCTTCCAGGAATAAATTTTGGAGTATTGCTTGCCTTTCAATTTCATTAAAGAGTTTGAGAAGTAACAACATTATGTCTTTTCTAAATTTATTATAGAATTCATCAGTGAATTCATCAGGGCCTGGCATGTGGAAAGTTTCTTGGTTGATAAGTTTGAATTACATCTTTGATTTTTTGACAGATATTGGATTATTTGGAATTTTAATATCTTCTTGATTCAGCTTTGGTAATTCATATGTATCAAGGAATCTGTCCATTTCTTCTGTGCTTTCCATCTTATTGGAATACAGATTCTTAATGTAGGTATTGATCTTCTGGATTACTGCAGGATCTGTTGTGATTTCACCCTTTTCATTGTTAAATGCATGGACTTGTGTCTTCTCTTTCTTTTTTTTGATAAGGTTGGCTAAGGGTTTGTCTGTTTTATTTAATCTTTCAAACAACCAACTCTCCAAGTCATCAATTCTTTGTATTGTTTTCTTGTTTGCAATTGCATTAATTTCTTCTGTAGTCTTTATAATGTTCTCCCTTGTACCAGCTTTGAGCTTGACTTGTTATCCTTTTTCTAGAAGCTTGAGGTTCAACATTAGGTTGTTTATTTGAGCTTGCTCTGGAATTCAGTGCTATAAATTTCTCTCATAGCACTGCTTTCATTTCATCCTTTAAGTTCTGATATTTTGTTTTGGCATTATCATTTAATTGTAGAAACTGTCTAATTTCTTCTGTAATTTCATCTGTGACCCATTAGTTGTTTAGAAGAGTGTTATTTAATTTCCATGTGTTCATGGATTTTTTGTGGCTTCTTTTGCCATTGATTTCTAATTTCATTGCAGTATGATCTGATAATATGCATGGGATAATTTAAATTCCTTTGCATTTACTAAAGCATGTTCTATGAGCTAGTATGTGATCTATTTTGGAAATGGTCCTATTTGCAGCTGAGAAGAATGTATATTCTGATATTGTGGGGGTGGAAAAATCTGTAGACATCTATTAAGTTCAAAAGTTTGGTTCAGTTCTGATATTTCTTTGTTGATTTTTTTTTTTGCCTAGTTGATCTGACTATTGTGACAGTGGGATATTGAGGCCCCCCATTGTAATTTTATTAGTGCTTATTTATTTTTTCATGTCTGGTAATATTTGTTTTATATAGTTGGGCCCACTACTATTTGGTGCATATATATCTATATACTTATGATTATTATCTCTTCCTCTTGGATTGTTTCCTTTTAGAAGGATATAGTGACCTTCTTTGACTCTCTTAATCAATCTCGGCTTGGAATCCACTTTGTCTGCAAATAGAATAACTACCCCTGCTTTTTTCTGGGTTCTTGTCACATGGAATATTGTTTTTCATCCTTTGACTTTCAGTGTATGAATTCCTTTTTTAATTAAATGTGTTTGTTGTATGCAGTGTATTGTTGGATCTTACTTTTTGATCCACTCTGCCAGTCTGTTTCTTTTGATTAGTGGTTTGAGACCCTTTACATAGATGTTTGTAACTGATATATATTGACTTATCCTTGTCATGTTATTTTCCTGTTGTTGATTCCCTTTTTCCCTTCTCTATTTAATTGCTTTTCTTGCCTGGTGGCTTCGTTCTCTTGGGGTCATGGAGTTTTAGTCCTTGTTATCTCTTTCTAGAATGACCTTTAGAACATTTTGGAGTACCAGTTTGGTGGTCATGAGTTTCTTCAGGTGTTCTTTTTCATGGAAATGTCTTATTTCTCCATCAATTATGAGAGACAGTTTTGTGAGTTACATCAATCTGGGTTGGAGGTTGTTTTCTTTAGCGCTTGAAATACTTCACTCCAAGCTCTCCTTGACTTGAGGGTTTGTGTTGAAAAGTCTGCTGTGATTTCCTTTATAGGTGATTTTTTTTTTCTAACAGCTTTTAATATTCTGTTCTTGTGTTGAATTTCTGGAATCTTGAATATTATATGCTTGAAGTAGATTTTTTTTTATCATGCCTAATGAGGGTTCTATATGCCTCATTTGTCTGTATATCAAATTCTTTTTGGATGCTTGGGAACTTTTCTGCCATTACTTCTGTGAACAGGTTTTTTTGGGGGGGGTTGTTTTTTGGTACCCGGGATCGAACTCGGGTCCTTGCGCTTGTGAAGCAGGTGGCAGAACCACTGAGCTAAATCCTCGACCCTATGACCAGGTTTTTTAAAATGTCTTTTGTGCTATCTCCTGCTTTTTCCTTGACTCCGATCAATCTTATGTTACTCTTCTTTGCATCATCTAGCAGCTATTGGATTGATTTTTCATGGTCCCTTGCTATTTTTAAGAAATCTTTCATTTCATGATCACTAACCACAGTCCTGTCTTCTTGATCTGATACTCTGTGACTACATTGGCTCATTCTGCTGCATATACTTTCAGTGGAATATTTATTCTCCTGAATATTTGTTTGAATCTGTCTCATGGGTTCCATTTCTTCCTTATGTTGGGTTTTCATAGTTTCCATCATTTTCCTAGCTCCTCTTTTTTTGAAAATCTGTATCTGCTCTAGATTCACTAATCATGTTCTTCATTAGGGTCATCATCTCTGTAGTTATCTCAAAAATTATTTCTGATTTGACTTTTTCTAGATCCTCATTCATCAGCTTTGTTACTTCCACTGTTATCACTTCAGTGAGTCCAGGTGGGTGACTTTCAAATTGTTCCACCTCATTGCCCTCTGGGTTTGACTTTTGTGAGCTGAAAGTCTAGGGTTGCATCTTACTTAAGTGTCCTCCTATTTTCTTTTTTTTTTTAATTCCTGTGTTGATACCTGTACATTGCTTATGGCATGTAGCTTTATTGTTAGTATTTAGAACCCTTAGGAAATGACTATTTCTCAGAGATGTCTTCCAGATATAGCTGGCTTTTGGGTTTTGAGCCTGTTGCAAGATCCTACCTGTTCAATTTATTGGGGTGAGAAGTTGCTACCTATTTGGCCTACCCCTGGTTCTTTGGCACTAGCTTTTCATATTGTTTATGACCCTTATGCAATCTCAGTCTTGGCATACCTGGAAGAACAACTAATTAGAACAATTATGTCACCTTGGCTAAAGTAGTATATTCAGCAATAACAATAGCATCAAACACAACCTAGAAAATGACAAACTGTGGTGTCTATTAATTTGCCACCTTTAACTGTGTGAAGTGTATTTGCGGTTATATAACAAAATCTAAAACAAACCAGAAAATTGTATACAGTATATGTGCGCTCAATATGGCAATTTTACCATCAGGGGAAAAAAATTAAAAGGGGTTGGCTGGGAGTAGAGAAATAGAAGAAGAGGAAGAGATTAGTAGCAAGGCTGGAGAACAAGGGAAGATTACCTGAATTTTTGGGAAACTAGTGAAGAAGAGACTAGAGGGAAAGAGAAAAGGAAGAAATAAAAACAAGAATAGAACAGAACAATAAGAAAACTAGAAACAATATTCACACATATAAAAACAAGAATAAATAGTCAAGAAAGAAAAAGAAGAAGAAAAATGCCCATTTCGGGGCATGTCTCTGCTGACAGAGTAGACAAACAGAGCCCAGGTTCATGTTGATCAATCTCAGCAAGCTAGCTGTAGATTTAAGAGGGGTATTAGATAATCCCAGCAAGCCTGCACCTTTAGTTCCACTGAAGTTCAGGCTGGTTTCTGGCTGTGAGGCTGGAACCTAATTTGTTCAGCCTGCAACACTCTGTGTGCCTCCTGCCAGCTTGAACTCAACTCCCTGATGGGTTGAACTCAGCTCCTTGACCTCCTGCCAACTTGAATTCAGTTCCTCCTCACCCTTTCACTGGGAACCACTAGATTGTGCCAGCGCAAAGCTGCTCTGAGGTCTGAGCTCAGTTGGTCTCTCTCCCAGATGGCTGCTGGCCAACTACCCTCTCCTTGGGAGCATCTGAACCTGAATAACTCACCAGCCACCACATAAACTACTATTGCTCTGTTCCTGGTGCATTTCTCTGTGAAGGTCTCTGGGGTCACCAGTAGTCACCATGCATCTGCAGATTTGAGCTGCCCCTCCCATGCAGTGAGTCAGGGCTCAGGGAGAAATTGTCACTTGCCACCTCCTATTTCTGCATTGAGGTCTCTCTCTTCACTCTCCCCACAGGCTTCAATTCTCACTTCAGATCCTTGCTGGGTCCCAGGGTCCCACTTCCCTCCTTCTTCTCTTCCTCATGTTGCTATATTCCTTCATCTGGACACCAAATCTCAGACAGGCTGTTTCTCTGCTGTTGAGCACCCCACCATCTTCTTGGAAGTCCTCAAATGGACCTTTTAACATACTATTCAATTCAATTTGCCAGTATTTTGTTGAGGATTTTGGGGTCTTTGTTTTTCAAGGATATTGACCTGCAATTTTCTTCTCTTATAGTGTCCTTGTCTGATTTTGCTATCAGGTTAATGCTAGCCTCATAAAATGAATTTGGAATGATTCCCTAGTCTTTAATATTTTTTGCAAAAGTCTGAGAAGGATTTAGTTCTTCTTTAAATGTTTGTTTTAATTCAGAATGGACCCTTCTAGTCTTGGGTTTTACTTTGATAGGAGATTTTTTTTTTCTGGTGCTGGGATTAAATCCAGAGCCTCACACCTGCTATGATTACTGAATCAATCTCCTTACTCATGATTTGTCTCTTTTAGATTTTGTGTTTCACCATGATTTAATTTTTGTAGGCTTTGTGTTTCTAGGAATTCATATTTTTCTTCAAGGTTATCCAATTTGTTGGAGTATAATTGCTTATAATAATATCATGATCTTTTGTATTTTTGTGGTTTCAGTTTTAATATCTCTTTAATTTCTAAATTTTATTTATCTCTTTCTATTAGTCTATCGAAAGGTTTGTTGATCTGGGTTATCTTTCCATAAAACTGAAATCTTATTTACATATTTATTTTGAGATAGTATCTTATTTTGCCCAAGCTATTCTTTAAGACCCAAGCTCAAATGATCTGCCTGCCTCAGCTTCCTGAGTAGTTGGGACTATAGATGTGCACCACTACACCCAGCTTCCTAAATCTTACTTTTTTTTTTTATTGTTTTTCTAGTCTCTATTTCATTTATTTCTACTCTGATCTTCACTGTTACCTTCCTTTTACTAACTTTGTTCTTTTTCTACTTCCTTTGAGTTGTTTATTTGGAATCTTCTTTTTAAATATAGGCATGTATTTCTATAAACTTTCCTCTTAGAACTGCTTTTGCTACATCCCTTAAGTTTTGGTATGTTGTATATTCATTCTCATTTGTCTTAAGACTTTTGTTTTCTTTAAGACAGGGTCTTACTATGTAATTCAGGCTGGCCTTGAACTCACTATGTAGCCCAAGCTGGCCTCAAACTCCTGGCAGTCTTTCTGCCTGAATCTCCTGAGTATTGGGATTACAGCTATATACCACCATGCCCAATTTGTCTTAACATTTTTAAATTTCCTTCCTAATTTCTTCTTTGACCTATTGGTTATCCAGAAGCATGTTGTTTAACTTTCATATATTTTTTAATTTTCCAAAATTTCTCCTTTTATTGATTTCAGTCTCTATGTGTCCTTAAACATGAGTCTTTTATACACATCATATAGTTGAGTCTTGTTTTTTAATCCATTCAGACACTATGTCTTTTGATTGTAGAATTTAATCCATTTGCATTCAGGGTAATTATTACTAGGTAAGAATTTACTACTACCACTTTGTTTTCTGATTATTTTGTAGGTCCTTTGTTCCTTTTTTTTTGGTACTGGGGATCGAACTCGGGACCTTGCCCTTGTGAGGCAGGTAGAGGAACCACTGAGCTAAATCCCCGGCCCTACTTTGTTCATTTTTACCCTCCTGTTGTCTTCCTTTTTGATTAGGTGATTTTCTCTAATGGTGTGCTTTGATTCCTTTCTTTTTGTCATTAATGTGTCTACTATCAGATTTGCTTTGTGGTTACTATGAAGCTGACATAAGCATTTTTATTTTCAACAGGCTATTTTAAGCTGGTAACAATTTGATTTTTATGGCATACAAAAACTATAATTTACTTGTTCGCCCACATTTTACTTTTGATGTTACAAAGTACATCTTTTTCTACCTGTACCCCTTAACGTATCAATATTTTTAAGTTTTATTTTTTAACATTCATCTCTTGTGAAGGTATTTTTGTGCATGGATATTATTCAAGTTGATATTTCTGTGACAGTATGAACACTGGAGAGCCCTGTCCTACTCTCTTGCTGCTCTCAGTGCTAAACATTGGTTTTTATTATTAGTTCAGTTATAGTATTATTTTCTTCATCTAAAGCAAATGCTAAGTTTAGGACTTATATTTGATCTTGCTTTTAAGGAATGGTTGAACTATCCTTTTATTTGTACATGTTCTTGCCAAATTACATTAACCTGAATACCAATATATGTATGCAAATATGTGCATGCATGTGTTGGATGACAAGATGATGAGAGGAGGACCTAACACATCCTGAACCTAATATACCAGCATTGTTACTGGTGTTATTTTCTGTAATAGACAAAAGCTAAAAAGACTATTTCTGAAAATATTCCTGAAGCTAGATGCAAAATTTTCTAAGAGAACTACAAATAATTCGCTGAAAGAGGCCCCTCAGCCATCCTGAGGAATCAGAGCTTGATTTAAGTCTGAAGAAAAGATTTAGAATTAATTTAAAATTCTCTGCCAAAGACATGACCTTCAGTTTTTTCCAAGAATGTCTTTTAGAGTTTGCAAAACAAACTCAACTCACGTGAGAATGTAAATCAAGTTAGGCTATGCAATCACACATGCTACTTCTTACTGACTTTATCTAAGTTTGACACCAGAGTTTAGGTTGCAACAAACTTGGAGATATCCAAGAAGACCTTTCATTTCAAGGTCTGAAATGATTAAATGATTAAAATTGCTCTTTAATAATTAAACATGCCATCTGTGTAAGACAGAGGGTGACCTTTCACCCACAGTCTCTCCAGGCTCTTCTAGAATTTCTGCAGTTGGCACATATGGTATCAGAAATCCATTTCTATTCTTCCTTTGAAATATTAGAGGAGCGGACTTAGAGCAGCTGTTTCTGTGCTGCTAGATTTCACTGAATTGTGGGTTTTAAAAGCCCTTGGTTTGTCATTTTGAATTAGCATACCTTAATCACAAACCTCACCATAATATAATTCAACTGATGCCTGAAACTCAATACAGCAGAACATTGGCTGAACAATGCACTTAGCAACAATAACCAACTAGAATTGTTTTCCATTGAAATGTCCTTTTGCATTATACATGGCCTCAAAGATATCTAATAGATTATAAATGTTCTTTTTACTATAACAACAAGATAGCAACAATCTCAATTATGTCCTCCCCTCTTCCCTTTGCCCCTACTTGGACTATATGAGGAAGTATAATAACCTACCTCCTTTGAGGTTTAGAGATTTTAATAAGACTACTAAAAAATTGAATTGTAGAAATTCCACTTGTATCAATTAGTCAGTGATGAGTACACTTGTCTGTCTTAAAGGTCCTATCAGAAAACTTCCACAGTTTAATGATCAGTTGTGCAGTGGTCAGAACACAGGAATAAACAAAAATGTCTCTGCCTGTTTGGAAGATGGCGGTATAGGCCTTAGCTATAATAGTACTCATTAATTAACCTGTAGTATACTGGAGACTTTTTATCTGTTTGTCTTCAATAGGCTGTTTAATTTAAAAGTTCAACTGTCAGAATTACATTCGAATGTTTTCACTGTTGATTTTAGTGCTTCTTTTTGAGATAAACTTGACTCTTCATGTCCATTTAAAGCCTTTGTATGGACATTTAAAGCCAGATGCAAAGATAAGTAAACTATTCTTATTTTTAAAATACAAATTTTAATTTTAAAAACCAAACTGTGGGGAAGTTCTTTTAGAATTTGTTTCCCACATAAACATATCCAGGAATCAGGAGAGATGATCTTGTTTGCTTTATTAATTCATTGCATTAAGGGTTAGAATTCAGTGTATTGAATTCTAGGCACAATTCACTAAGCATTAAGATGTAGCATAAAATAGTTTACATTTGCCTATTTTTCCTCTAGCAATATTTTAAGTCATAAGATAGATCATGGGCATGCGCTCAGTCATTTATTTTAAAATATTTATGCATATGTTCTTCCTGCAATGGGTGGGGGAATACTTACTGTCATGGATGAGACATTCAAGAACTTAATCTTGGATTAATATAAGGAGCCAAAATTATAAAATAAATATCCATAATAGAAAGTGACTTCATTTTACTACATGTATATGTTTGTGTGTGTGTGTGTGTGTGTGTGTGTGTGTGTGTGTGTGGGAGAGAGAGAGAGACAGACAGACAGACTTGAGGGAGAAGGCAGTTCTCTTTCTGAAGGGAAAGTGTGTTTATTCATTGGTTCACCCTCAATATCCATTTTCCATCCTTTTTTACTCTACTCTTTCTTTATAGCTTGAATTACCTGAGTTTCTTCACCCTCCTGTCTTTGAGAGGATAGATAGCAGAAGAAGAGAGAGGTCGTGGCATTTATTCCTCCTCTTCTCTCACCCAAACATATTTTTGTACTTTGTTCCTATAGTTTCTGTTGGGCAGCTCTTCAATTGTCTCTGATTCCAGCCTCTCCACTCCTCACTTTGTCCCTTGGGTTTCAGGGCTTGTAACAGCTTCCTTTTATTGTTAGTCCTGTTTCACCATCCTCTATTCTGGTAACTCCCACGATGTCTTCATACTTTTCCTTTCCTTTAATTCTTTTCAGTTACCATTCCTGCTTAGCTACACCGACTGACATAGGGAGAAATGCAGGATGCCAAGAAGATATTGCAGAACTTGCTTTAACTTCAAAATTTCATGAGGTACACCTGAAGAGCAGAACAAAGCTACTATCAAGACAAAAAATATCTCATTTCTGTTGGCAACAGAGGGCATTCATAGTCATGCACAGACCTTTAGTGCATGAATTGTTGTTTTCTAGAGACTGTTGCCTACTTCTACTTTAAACTGTTTACAAATATTAACTCTATACTGAATAAATACAAAATCAGTGAATAGTGTTGTAAAAACTATTTTAATAGATACACATTTAGGACTATGATTAAGGCAGCGGTACAGCTTATTTGAAAAGATATAAAGAGAGAAAAATATACATGCAAAAGGAATGAAATTTTTTTAACAGCAGGTGAGGTCATAGTTAGGCTTTTTTTTTTTTTTTTTCATAGTTAGACTTTGACACCAGCATTTCAGTAGCCAAACTCCACAAAATGTCAACATGGCCTTTATCAGCTATAGAGACTAAATCCTTCCAAGTTTGAATCCAGAGGAAGACAAGCATTTTTATCCCAGCATTCCTAGCAAAAGTTCTGAGATTGTTTGGGATTAGGCTCACTTAGGTCATGTGCCCACCCTTAAGCCAGTCATAGTGCCAGGGAAATTCTATGCCTTGATTTCCTTGGGTCTAGTTTTCTTGAGTCTGTTGCCTTCTCAACAAAGTATGAGTTGTAGCCCCTCCCAGACCATGAGAACTGAGGAGCAATGAGGAGATTCCTTCAGTAGTCCCTGTACAGAAGATGTATGTTTTTCATTTTAATATCTGTTGCCAGATTACTTTCCAAAACACTCTAACAATTCACGGTTCCATCAAAGGATATTGTGGCACCGCCCCACAATCTTTACCAGCAGTATGTGTTAGCTTTCTTGTTAAATGTTTGCCTATCTGATGGACACAAAGTGATAGCTCATTGTTACTTTATGATTTCTTAGTACTATGTTGAGTTATGCTGCATTATTTACTCCCTACTTGGGTTTGCTTTGCTACAAGTATTCTTCACATCTCTGTATATTTTCACATTTTTTTTCTTTTTCTTGTCAGTTTCTAAGGGCACTTTCATAGTATAGCTAAAAATTCTTTATTCTTTGTATTAAAATTAGGCAAGAAAAAGCCAGTCTGCACATGTCTGTCCTTTATTCATATTTACCCTGTGACACATAACACATTTTTTGTCATAAAGTCACAGAATCATGGGTGTGTCAGACCCTTGTTTATTCTTTAGAATATTTCTATTGATGAGTTATTAATTTTGATTTTATGAGTTTTATTATATTAAACAATGATTCACTGGAAAAAAAATCACAAAAATAAAATATTACATTTTTAATATTTATTGTTTATAAAAAGCATCAAAATTTTGAAAATTGACCTTTTTGGTGTACAAAGTCTAAAAAAGAACAACAGAAATAAATTCCTATATGAACTACAATGCAAATAGCAATAGCACTTTACAAAAAAGTAACCTTTACTTCAATTATCACACCTAAGGCAGTCTTCACACATGATCACAACACATTTCATACCACACATATCGCTTACACTGACAGCACATGTGTTTTGGTTTCCTGGCCTTTTGGCAGGACATACTTGACATCTCACTGGTCTTGCTGTTTTATCAGGAGATTTTTATTATATTATATAATGTTTATTTAACAGGACAAAATATTAATGAAATAAGGTATTATATTATTAATATGTTTTGCACATTTAGACTAGACATCAACATTTTCTCACCAGCTGTGTACTTGCTTACAAAATCTAAATGATAACATCAGAAATAAAAACTTATGTGAACTACAATGAAAACACCAGTAGAACTCTAAAACAAAAATAATCTTTGCTTCAAATGTCACACCCAAGTCAGTCTTCACATATGAAAATTGCATGTTCCATACACAAGTATCACAGGGATAGCACATATGTTTTGTTTTCCTGTCCTTCATTGTAGGGCACAGTTGACATCTTTTTCATTTCCCTGTTGTCATAGTAGGTCTTTGGGATGCTGTGCCTACCTGTTCACCTGTCAGATCACCAGTTTGCTCCACAATTTTTTTTGCGTAGTTCCCTTGGCAGAAACATTTTGTTTTTCCTCTGATGTAAATGAGTTCCAGCCCCAGTCCTCTAAGAAAATTCCTTCATGGTATTTTGCACTTGTTATTTTCTTTGTAAACTATCAAACCATTTATATCACACATGTTTAGAATCAAGTAAAACACAACCATTGGCCAATGCTTTGTGTTTTGATAGTTGCTGAATAACTCATCAGTATCTACTTTGCCTTTGATTTTGTTGTAGAAAGTTTCCATCTCAAGCTTCTTTTACCCCTATCAATATTTCCATCATGGTGCAATGTTAACATCAGCAGTACCAGTTTTTTTTTTCTTTAACATATATGAGGCCATGTAAATCTTACTGAAATCCAAAGATTGTACTATACAATTCTGTTTTGAAATTGCAACATTTCATTTGAAATTTCTGCTTTGTTCCTGTGTACAGTTACTGTGCTGGTCAACTTGAACTCTTTTAGTAAATGTAACATTGATTGGATATTGGTAAATCAATTGTTGAATGTCACATTCCAATTAGTTTGGGAGATGAGAGCAACAAGGCTCTTCACAACATCATTTGGTTTATTACTATATGAATAAGGACCTGATGACTGAGTTCCAGGATAAATTTCTAAATCAAAAGCATAATAAGTCTTCACACCTACAAGGGCATAAATTTTTGTGCCAGATTTTGACCCATTACTTTTCCACAAGTCTTTTACATTCTTGTTATTACCATAAGAAATCCCTGCTAAGTATACCCAACCTATGAATGGTTTCAGTTAAGCTAGTGAGATGTCATAAAAATATATTTTTTAATATGACCATTGGTACATACAGAACATTTTACTTGTATTTCAGCCTTTGTGTATTTCACAGCATCCTGTAGCATTTCCTGTTACAATTTCCAACATTGAATGGCAGTGCTGACATTCTGTCCAATACATTTCACTCCTGCCAAGACCGTCACTATATTTTCAGACCTAATTCTAACATTGGATCCTTGCATTTGGTTGTGTCACCATTTTGCAACATTTCAACTAGTTAAATATGTACTGTGTTCATTGCTGTGTTCTTCATTATTTGAATCGAGGAGGTGTATATTCCCTGTGTCAGTATCAGTCGATTCTTGCTCCATTTCACTGTCATAGGAACTTTAGCTCATATGGCCAGTGTCAAAGTTGTCGTCATCATCATCATCATCACATACCCACACCACTCTTCTGTTAGGAAAACATTTATTTTACCATAATGGATCATCTTGATCATCCATGCATGAGTAATATGATGATTCACTTTTGACCTCCGCCAAAACTTGCAAATCTGTTTTTTCATGTGCCACTGTACTAAATTGGACTACTTCCACCAGAAAAATCAAAAGAAAACTAAAAAAAAAAAATTCTACAGTGATATGGGTATATTATATCCTTTGTGATGCTCAGGTAAACTTTCATAAAACCTGTTAGATGGAGCATCATATGGGTGAAAATCCCAGTTTGACACTTTTGCACACAGGCACACATCTTGCTGTTCATCCTACCCAGTGAGTAAACACAGAAATTGCTCCTGTATCCCTCAGGGAAAGGTACTGTGACACATAGCCAGGTACTATTATGCTAAAGTAAAAAATTTACAGTAGAAAAGTAAGGGATGTGTTTGTGAAACCCAGTGTTATGCTCATAGGGGTACTACTGTCAGTGCTCCCATCCATCATCCTCAGGGCACAGGCTAGATCACCATGCCAGGAATGATGAGAAATTGCCATCTTTTTTTTTTTTCAATAATGGGGACTAAGTCCATTTCTTTTGCACACCCCCAGCCCATTTTATTTTTTATTTTGAGACAGGATCTTGCTAAGTTACGGAGGTACTTGAACTTGGGATCCTCCTGCCTCAGCTTCCCAGAGTGCTGGGATTATAGGTGTTCACACCCATTCCCAGTTTCCATCATTCTTTTTTTTTTTTTTTCGAGAAACAGTAAAAAAGTTTATTTGAAAAAGTAAAAGTGAAGAGTGAGAAACTGGCTCTGCAGAGTGAGCTTGGGCCAAGTAAAAGAGGAAAAAGCAACATAACACCCTGGAGAAAGCAAGGTGGGATATATCTATCATTAATTTTTGAAAACAAAACAAGATGAGTCCTGGTCAAGAACAAGATTTCATCATCCATCCCTCTACCTCTCTTTAATATAGTATAGTTAGGGGCTGTGGGACCATACCCCCCCTCCACTCACCTGAAGCTGAACAACATCCCAGGTTAACCCCCCTAATCTTTGTCTTAAGACACTACCTAGAGGCAGAAATAAGAATAACAAAAAGCCCTGGAATTTACAAAAACCCAACCCAGAGTGCATGTGTGCTAGACCTGCCTGAATACCTACAATACCTTCTTTCACTTGGAACTTGTTAAAGGTTCATACATATGGACTGCATCTCATACATCCAATTATAACAATAAATTACAGGAAAGGACATGTGCAGTAGATACAACTGGTATGACTCAGCACCCTGTCAATGCCATTGTCAATCATTCCCTGAAAGACCCAGTGGGAGGCAGTCTAGGCTGGGCATACATTTCAAATCCTTAAGCCCTACTTAATCCATATTTGTGCCATTTTCCTTTCTTCTTGGGGCATTTTTCTTTTCCAACAGCATGTGTCTGCTCATTCTGAGCATAATAAGTATACCCTTGCCTAATTAAACTTAGCTGCTTTTTTTCTTATCATTAGTGTAATGTTTTATTCTTTGTTCATCATGCACAAGAACCTGAAAACCTATCCTGGGACCCTATCACCCACAACAATAACATCTCCACACTCACATTGGGGCAATATTGCTTAAATTTTAGTCATTCTGAAACCACCTCCCCAATTCTTGCCAAACCATTTAAATTGTATACTATTGTTAATGTTTCTGAAATGGATTTTTTTTACTTAGGTTTGTTTCTAAAAGAAAGTTTATATTGTTTCAATTACTTCTTTGAAATTGCTACTTATATTTTTCTAATACACATTAAAATATATAACTATGAATATAAAAGTACTCATCTGCCTACCACTGAAACATTAGGAGACCACATTACAGCACAACAGAAGGGTGTCTGGACTAGTCAAGGACAAGGTCCAGGATTTTTCCAGAGCTGCAAGTTTCATGGCATGCCCACTTACTGACGGCAGTAGAGGACATCACTGAGAGCCCCGGCCATGGGTCTCAGTCTCCTATGAGATTGACAACATACACGAGATAGGAAAGAGAGAACAAAAGACAAAACACAAAGTTGAGAGCAGAAGCTGGGTCTTGGGCTGATCTAAGCTGCTCTGGGCAGCAAAGACAGAAGCACCAAGGACACCCAGTGTTTATTCATCACAAACATGGGAGAGAGGGGAGCAGGGTAGAGCTTGGACACCTGCTGATAGTGGGTATGGCAGGCAGGACTCTGAGAAGCAGGAACTAGCATGTCTTTGCTGAAGAGGACAGATGAATAATTCAGAGGGGAAGAATTTAGTTTGAATCAAGTTGACCTTGGCTAGAAGTGAACTCAGCAAGGCCCTGGTTTCCTAATTTAATGTAGCCGAATTATAGAGGGGTAAGAAGCTTGTGCTATTTACAGCCTGCTTTTACTGGGCAGAGATGTCTGCTACACTACCCTGCTGAAGAGGGGTAGGTGATAAGTTCATCTACACCTCAGGAAAGGCCCCCAGAAAAGCACAACTGCTTTACTATGCTGTGCAGTAGTGGAAATTAGAATCCAGCTCTTTCTCGAAAACAGCAGAATAGCATGAAAGGAGAAATGGGATTTGAAGTCAAATGAACCTCGATTGCATCCAGCGGACCAAGAGTGTGTGATGAGATTTGGGCCAGGAAGCCTGAGCCCGGTTGGACTGGGATTACATTGCCAGCATTCCACATTCTAGCTGGAACATTAGGGTTCTAAGGCTCTGTTCATTATGCTGGAGTCCAGGGCTCAGAAGAGCCAGTCTCAGGACCCGGGGCTGTGATGGGTCCCAGTCCCTGAGGAGGGACTACCTGTCCAGCTCAGTACCAGTGACGTCCACATTCACCAGGCTGAGGAGCCATGTGCTGGTGGAGGAGATGGGGCCAGCTCTTCCTGCCAATTTTCCTCTCCCTGTTTCTCATCCAGCTGCTTACCAATTTCTCAGGTAATGGATTTTCCCACGTCTTCAGCCAAAGGACCAAGCAGACAAGAAACAGTGAGATTGAGGAGGGTGAGTATTCCAGACCCCAGAGGTGATTACTGCACAGGCACCACCATGATTTATCTTGCAGCGGTGCCCTCCTGGCTTTCCGCAACTGCCATCTCAGAAGTTGCCGCTTGGTTTTGGAGGAAGACATCTTTAAAGGCTCTATATGTTTAGGGAGAAGCCAACGTTAGGTTGGAATCAAATTAGTTTCCTTTATCTGAAACATAAAAAGGGGGTAAAACCCGTTTAAATTTGAAAAAAGCATGATTTGTTCCTTGTTTTTTTCTTTGCATGACCTCTAACAAACTTCATGGTGAGGGTGACACTGGGGTTTGTTTTAATCTGATCGCATCCAGTAACCGTAGCTCTTTTCTCTTAGGGTTTAAGGTCTCAGCTAATAAATTACTCAATTTGGTTTTGCTTTGCTTTTGTTTGTTTGTGGTACTTGGGACTGAACCTGGCCTTTGCACTGAACTATAGTCCCAGGCCTTTTTGTTTTTAATTTTTAGACAAGGCCTGGCTAAGTGGCCAAATTGCCTAGGCTGAGTTTAAGTTTAGGATCCTCTTGCCTGAGCCTCCCAGAGTGCTGGGATTACAGGTGTGTGTCACCTCACCCAGATAATCTGAGTTTTTTCTTAAGCACTAATGCCTTCAGTTTGGAGGATTCCTGTAGTTTTCCTCCCTAGCTAAATTTTGAAATGTTACAATTCATGCTGAGTTGAATTCATGAACCTGGAAATAAGGTTTTATTAATATCCTAAATTGGAATTGTATAGAAAAAATAGAGAAAGAATTTGAATTACTCTGAAAATATGCTGTAAAGCCAAGAATACTGTTCTTGGGAAGACAGAATAATTACTTTTGTTGCCTTTCCAGAGTATAAAACAACGTTAGTACGTTTAAGAAAATCAGGCTTCCTTGCTAAAACCCAAAGGGTCAGCTCTCAGCTTTGCAGTGAAATTAGAATCTCCTTTAGGGGGAGGGGCTGGGCAGAGGCTGAATGCTAACTTGTTTCCTGTGACTTCATTTGCCCCATACATTTCTGTTTTAACCTCCTGGTCACTCCCCTACATAGTTCAAGAGAAACTGTGTTTGGTGCAGTTCTGGCCCCCTCTCCTTATAAACAGTACTTTAAATACAGGCAAAGCATAGAAACACACTATTCCCTTCATTCCCTAGCAAAATGAAGTCATACAGAAAAATTTTCAAAAGATTTTATTAAAATGCTGAAGAATAACAAAAAGTAAGTAAACATATAAAACAAATGAAAAGTCATAGATAAACTTTTCTGGTCTCCAAAGACCAAAGTTTCCGGTTTCAGCTAGCTCATTCCTAGGGCTGACCAGTTTTGGTCCATGCCTCTGGGGAAAAACAGCTTGTCTTTGCCTGGGAAGTGTGAGTCAACTTGTCATCAGCTCCCTGACTCTTTGCTTCCTAGTCTCAGTCAAGGTTCCTTTTGGGCTTGCGTTTAACATTCCCATCTAACAAAGATGTGGCTTCTTAGATATAGAAAGGTATCCTAAGCCTTCATTGAAAATCTCACCTGCATCCCTCCTTGTGCTCTAACAAGTAACAGATCGTACTCAGTGTAGAATTGCCCACCAAGCCCTCAGGTTAGCTAAATATTTACTCAAAGGAGGCTGAATTTTATTGACTGAACTTGAAATTTTCAGGTTTAAGTTTTTCTGCCACTAGCAAAAATGGGGGATTTGGAGTTATGCTGAACTGTGACATAAAGCTGAATTCTGATATTGAGAGACCTACAAGGTGTGATCTACGTACATGGTGAATGTTTAAATTTATTACAATAAAAGACATTGCCATTAATCCCACTCAAAATAGTCACCCTTGCTTCAAATACAATTATACCATTTTTCTTGCTTTCTGAGGCAGTTCTGGAAGTCCTCATATATCTTTACAATGTGTGATTTAAAAATATAGTGAATTTTTCTTTGTTTGGTTGGGTTGTTTTTTTTTTTGTGATACCAAGGATTAAACTCAGGACCTTGCACTTGTGAGTCAGGCATGGTGCCACTGATCTAAATCTCCAGCCACAAAATATAGTGAATGTTGAAGCTTATTGCCATCCAACAGAAAAGCAGGTTCATAAAAACATTGTGGTGTGTCCTCATTCACCTATTCATCAGCCCCGTGTTATTTTGGCTTTTTCTGAAAGTCAAAATGACTGTGAAATATAAACATTTTGAATTGATTCAGGACATTGAGGCAGTCACAATAGCACAGCTAAAAACACAAAAGAGGACTTCCAGAGCTGCTTTGGAAAGTGACAAGAATATTGGGATAAGTGTGTATGTGTGTGTGTATGGGGGGTTATGAGGGAGATTAGTGCCAGTGTGTCTTCTCCTGTAATAATTTTTTAAAATTTAAACTTTCACTATTTGTTGATTATACCTCTTAGATAAAATTCTATCTCTTTTATGATGCCTCCCTTGATCTACTGAATTTGAGTAGTACTAAATTCAGCAGTACTGAATTTGATGTACTGAATTTTATTTGTGCCTTTCTAACCAGTACCTATTTCATGGAGAAGCAGATAATCTCAGAGATGAAAGGGCAGTGGCTCAGACTGCCTGGACTCATCTTCCAGTTTTGTCACTTACTCGGTCCATGCCTACTGTACCACAGTTTCCCGATCAGTAAAATGAGAACAGTATCTTCCTCAAATGACAGGGCTGGAAAATAAGACAAGGGCCATAAAATGCCAGGAATCTCTGAGAGATAGAAAGGCATTGCGATTGGACTGATGGAGAAAACCACAGATAGGAAAGAACTACTGTCAAAGATAGGAGCAGTTCTGCAATTTCTCCAAGCTCAGCAGGAGTGAACACAAAGAACAGGAGGGAGTTTCGGAGCAGCTGTCAGAGTGGTAATCGGAGCACTAATTTCCCCTCCATGTTTTTAACTGTCTCAAGAAACAGGCAGTAGAGGCAGTACAGGCAATTGCCCAAGCCAGCGATGAATGTCGATCTTAGGAAATGATAGAAAGATGATCACCACTAGAAAAAGGCTGTGTGGGTTTGAAACAACTAGAGGAAATAAAGGAACACCGATTAAATTGATAGTATAAGATAGCTTGCAAATGCTTCTAAAGAAGCAAGTGTAATAATATTAATATTAGATAAAACTAAAATTTCAAAATCATTTAGAACTACAAATGATATTCTGTACTGACATATATTACAGTACACCAAGATAACATATTATAAACCTTTATTCACATAACAGCATAGCTTTGAAATAGATACAGCAAAAACTGATAGAAATTTTAGAAAGCATTTGACAAGTTCAAAACTCCATGAATTCACTTTATGTACCTGCATCAGAAGTCAACAGATCAAGTAAATAAATCATAACAGTGCAATATAGAGACTTTTACAATATAGAATCTTATTTGTTATTTTTTCATGGCTGTTCTTTAAAAAGTTTCCTTTCCAGATAACTTTATTAATTAATATTAATATTTAACTATTAATTTGTCATTGCAATACCAATGAAAACATTTGATTTTATATATAGCATAATATATTTTGATGCCAGACATCTCAGGATTTTGAATCATGACCCTTCATGAGAGAAGAGAGAGCCAAAGATGTTTCAATATTGGTAGGAAACAAAAAGAATGGCCAGAGAGAGCTAGGAGAGAATAATGCTGCAGAAGTCATAACAAATGTAGGCAAAAGGAAGGAAATAACCAGACAGAAACACAAACATTAGGTCTTTTAGTGTGAAGAATCTGGTACCTAAAAATACCATAGAAATAGCTATTACCTCTTTCTTCAGGAAGAGAACAGAAGAAAGAACCTGCAGGTGCATGTAGCACAGAGATGACTGCCTCTCATTGGTTTTCCAAGGAAGACAATAATGACTATCAAGAAGATTGCTAGTTAATTACACAAATGCTCAATCTAAGCCTCTGGTATGGGCCCATAGGAATCCATTCACTGACATGTTGAGGAAGGATCTTCACCTCTGCAGTGGCTCTTTGCCAAAACCCATAGTGCCAGTTAAATCAAATGAAAAACGTCAAATAAGTATGAACTGAGGAGTGTCCTATAAAACATCTGCCCAGTGCTCATAAAAACTGCCAAGATCACAAAAAACAAGGAAAGACTGAAAAACTGTCACAAATCAGAGGAGACATGATGACTAAATGAAATGTGGTATCCTGGTTGGGATCTTGAAACAAAAAAAGGAAATCAGCCTAAAAACTAATGAAATCTTTATAAAATCTGGAGTTTAGTTAAAACCAATGCATTAATATTGGCTTCTTAGTTTTGATAAATGTACCATAATAACATAAAATGGTGGCAATTGGGACAAGTGGGTGAGGGGTATACAAGTACACTGTATATAATCTTTATATTGTTTCTGTAAATCTGAAATCATTCCAAAATAAAAATTTCAGTTAACCAAAAAGCTGTGGGAAGCGAACAGTTTGAGGAATGGAAGTCAAGCCATGTGCCAACTGTCCTCCTGCTCTTGTCAGGTATTCTGACGGAGGGGACACAGTAGCATCTCTTCCTTTTACCTTGCTTTTTCTTCCACTCAGCTCTCCTATGGGGGCTTCAAGCATATTGTTGGTCAGGAGGAAATAACACTCAAAGGACTTGATTTGAAAACTGAACTGTAAGCTTTTCCTTAGCCAAATCAGATCTGCACCCTAATACCTTGAAGTTAAGTAGACAAGTCTGAACTTTCCCACAGAGCCTGTAAACTGTTTCCCCAAATAATAGGTAGAGTGACCTTATTGTTACTGTATCACAGAATAACTATGGCACTAATTCCAGACCTTTTTCAAGAAAACTTTAGAACAATTAAATGTACCATCAAAATGCCTTTTCCCAAAGTCAGTTTTCATCCTAGAGCTTTCAAATATGTTATACTGTTTATGTTTTTTCAAAACAAGAATAAAGTCTTCATTTGGGGGAAGTTTTTAAAGCTTTGTGCCAGAGTAGGCTGAAAAATTATTTTCTTACCAATTAAAGGACTAATTAGTTAACCAGGAGTACCTTGAATAACAAAAGTTACTAAAAGAAGTTTTTTATTTTTATTAGTACATGTTTGCAGCACATGATTACACTCATTGTGGGGATTTAGTACATGGACATGACACATCTTCATTCTTTTTATATCCCCTTACCTTTCCCTTCCTCCATCTTTTTTTCTTTTTTTTGGTACTGGGGATCAAACTCAGGACCTTGCACTTGTTTGGCAGGCGCTGGAACCACTGAGCTAAATCCTCGGCCCCTTCCTCCATCTTTTTATCCCCTTTTATTTACAAAAGAGCTATCTAAAAGAGGTTTTTACAGTACCATATTTTAAATGCATATGATGTTGCCAGTTTGTTTTTTCATTTTGGGGGTGGGTGATGGGAAGAAGTTGTTTAGAATTTCCCTAATCAATCTAGAATGATGCCATTTCATGTTCTTCCAAGTAACAAGAGGAAATGAGATCAGATTTAAATAGGGCTGGTGGGAAGAACATCTAGATATATGAAAATAATGGAGTAAAATCCTTGAGTGTGGATGAATATGCTTGAAACAAATGAAGGAATGCAGTGTACTTTTTAAATCAAATTGAGCAATAGGCTTTGGATTTACATTTTGTACTTAAATTTTTTTTTCTTTCAGCATGTGCTCAAAAGAGAAACTGTCAATTGTGCACAGAAGATAAGAAAGTAAGTTAATTTTCTTATGAGGAAATTATCTTGGGAATGTTATAAACTCACACATTTAGAGTTACCATCTAAAAATATGCTAAACTTTGTTTTATCCAAATTTTTATAACAGGAATGACTAATAATTAATAAGGTCGATTTCTCCATTTCAAATCATTCTCTGATGTTCTAGAATAAACAAAGAAATAATTGAATTCCAAACGTACTTCTTCTTTAAAAAATCATACTTCAAAAGGAAAATAATTCTTGTCTTGAAAAAGAAAATCACACTGAAACTTGGGAAGAATGTGTTGTAAGTAAAGAAAAATATGTCTTTTGAGATGCAGTGAAAATTTCCTTGCCACTTCTAACCCCACAGACCAAAAAGAGCGACACACTGTTCATTAACCACAAGAGACCTGGGTCCCTTCTCTATTGAATAAAATGTCTGACATCATTATTTTTCACTCTGGATTTGGAAGAAGGCAGAAACATCTGAAATAAAGAGGGAAATGCTTCTACTTTGTTCCATTGAGAGCTTTGGAACAACCTTTACAAAATCATTCTAGTCTAACTGCTATTGGTGATCTAACACCAGAGACAAAGACAAAGATCACTAATGAGAAAAGGGCACCCCATGTACCTGGCATTTATTACAGTGATCCACCACTCTGCCTCTTTTTTCCTCTTGGTCACTTGTCTGCTTTAATGAGGACCTGGGCTTCTGGCTCATGAAATTCTCCGCCCCAGTTCATACCATAAACCTTCCATGTTTTCCCTGAGCAACAATGGCCCAAACACACCAGTCTCACAGTGTCCTGACTTGCTCACCCTATGAAATAGAACATCTCTCCCACAGCACACCGTGGACCCTGCACATTCTACATAGGCTGTTACTTTTTCATTTCCTAACACACTGTACCTACTCCTGGGCCTCAACAAGATAGGATTGTCCTCTAGTCCTTTAATCCCTTCATTTTTCCTTGGGTTATTAACCCTCCCATAATGCGTTATCTTCCCATGAATTCTCATGGCTGTTCACTTGAATATTCTTTCATTTTTTAATTTTAAGTGTCCCAATGTTAAGTTGGAAATTTCAAACATGCAAGAACATTGGGAAACCTTCACTATGATGCAGTCCATGGAGTCTAATCTATTTGGGAGGCTGAGGTAGGAGGATAGCTTGAGATCAGGAGTTCAAGGCGAGTCCGGACACCACAGGAAAATCCTATCATAGAGGGAGAGAGAAAAAAGGAGAAAACAGAATAATAAAACTTCATATCTCCAAGAACCATCTTGGCAAACCTTGTTTCATGTATGCCCTCCCTCCCAAAATGGATTACTTTGAAGAAAATAATGATAAAGATACCATACCATTTTATTTGTGATATTTATATATCACAAATAAATATAATATATATATACACATATTAAAGACTTGACTTTAAAATATTGCAAGTCTACGATCACAACCAGAAATTAACAATAACTTTTTAACATCATTAACCACTCAAGAAATAATCAATATATTTTTTTCACATTTTTGTTTAAATCAGATTCATAAGTTGCACTTGGCTGATACATAGCTTAAGTCTATTTTGATCTAGTTTCCTTTACCCTCCCTTTTTTATTGCAATTTACTTGTTGCAGAAACTGGATTGTTTGCACATTACATTTCCTGTAGTTGGATTTCACTAATGACATCCACATTCCTATAAGAGGCTTTATCTTGTTCCTCTTTTCCCTGTTCTTTGTTCTTACAAACTGATAATTAGATAAAGAGCATTGATCATCAGATTCTGTTTAACTTTTTGGCAGACATATATATATATATATCATATATCACACATATATATATATATCATACTGAAGACTTGCATTAGATGGTAAAAAAAAAAAAAAGGATTGTTGTCCAGCATTTAGTGATTTTAGCTATCAGTGATGATCCTGGCCTGGATCTATTATATCCTTGGAAGTTGCAAAAAACACCATCAGTTACTAGCCTTGTCTTCTTATTTTTATCTGTGCTGGATCTACATTTCCCAGCTCTGATTGGTCCTTCAGTTTATCTATTCATTTGCTGTGCACTATTAGCTGATTGCTGCTCAAGCACATTACATTAAAGTCCACATTAGTACAACAACAAATTCATAATTTCTGAGCTCACCTGAGCTCAAATCCTATCCACTTCTTGCCTTTGGTTAGCAGTGTTTCCTAAAATATCCCACAGCAGAAATTTCAAAACTTTATCACTATCTTTAAAGTTCCAGTGTTATCTCACTGTATCAATCTCAACAGATAACTTTATCTCTGATTTTATATTTAGAAAGAGAGGCTCAAAATGTGAATTTCACCCCTGAAATTGATAGAATTGCTGTCATTTTTATCCATCCTTATTCTTCCTCTCAGAGGAGGAATATCTTCTCCACTTCTCCTACACTTCTCATTTGAACTTAACCACATACATTTTGGAATTGCAACTCATATAATATAAATTGTTTTTATTTTCACCTTTCTTCGGTTCTTGGTTCCCTGAGGATAAAGGCTGTATTTTATTCATCTCTACATCTTTAACACCTCACACATTTCCGAGCTCATGGCAAGCATTCAATAACTATTGAATGAACTTTTAAGCCATTAGAAGATTAAATTACATTTTATATACTCTTTAATGTAATAAAATAGAAAATTTTATCTTTAAAATTTTCCAAACGTAACCCATTATGGCAATTCTGGGGATATGTGGATTTGAGTGTAATTTTTAAAATATTCCCAGTACCTCAAAGAAATGAACTAAGGGATAATTCCACATAGTCAGTATAGAATTAGGGAGCCATCTTTTGGAAAAAGTTTCCCTGTCCTGTTCATTGACAGTTTCTGCCCCCTCCTATACTCTCACAGAGAGTGCCTGGGTTTATAGATGGCTGTTTATGAAGAAACTAAGGATAGTTGAATTGTTCTTAGATTAAGAAGAACAGATTTTGTAGTATGCCCTGGGACTGTCTCACTTTATGTCCACTGCTCCATTGATTGAGAGAAAGTATTTATACCAACTCCTAATTTCCCCAGATATTATAGTTTGGATTTTAAATTGCATCCTTATCCTCTTCAGCTGTAAGGGAATCTTCCTTAGATTCTTTTTCAAACTTTTCCTTGTGATTTAATAGTATAGGACCTTCCTTTCTAGAATTTGAAAATATTCTTACCAAAAACAAATCCATAGAAAGCAACTTATGTACAGCTCAACCCCCCTCAACACATTATTCATCAAAACAGCACGTGAAGAACATTTTTGTTGATACATTATCTTCCATTAGAAAGAAAACTTCAAAATTCATGCCAAACAGGTTTAAACATTCTTTTACCTGGGCTTTTGTTGCTATTTACAGTCGTTATACATCACTGTTGAATCCTTGAAATGATAGCCCTCAGGTATGGTGTCACAATGGTGAGACTATCATAAGTAATTTTTATTTTGCCTAATGAGAATTATAAGACTGAGTTTTGAAATTTATTTTAAAAAATAAATCAGAGTAGACCCTAGGTTTTCTCCATAATCAAATCCTTCTCACTCATTGCATCTGATATATATTATTGGTCAAGATTGGAAATTGTAAATCTCTAACAGCCTAGCTTACCTATTGAATAGTTCATGGAAAATTACTATTACCATATACTTGTAAAATCTGTCTATGAATGCCGTAACTCATACCCTACAAAGATACCTATTTGAATATTTATTTTTCTGAAAAATTGTGTGTGTGTTTATGCCTGTGTCTTAGAGCATGGCACAAGGTAAGGTGGGCAGGGTTATGGGTCCAGATCTGGATATGTCAGTGAATATATGGCTATCACCTGTTAAAAGTTCCTAAGCTAACAAGAAGATGGAGAGAGGGAGTGACAGGGACAGAGAGAAGGAGAGGACCAGGGGAGTGAGGGAGGGAGGGAGGGAGAGAGAGAAAGAGAGACAAGAAAAGGAAGAGAAGAGAGAAAGGGAAGGAAAGGGAAGAAGAGAAGAGATCCAATATCGTGGACTATTTTCCCTTGCAACTATTGTCCAACATCCTACCTGCTCTTGGCATGACCTTCCTTTTGGAGTTTGATTTTCCTTGTGAAATATATGGTATCTGTCAGGCTCAAGTTCCTTCATTTTTCTTCTGAACCAATTTAATGTCTTTTCCTTTACAGTCTCTTTTGCTTTAAGAAATTTATTTTCATTTCCAAGGCTAATCTCTACATCTTTGCCTCTTTGAAAGCATTATATTCAGAAACTCATACACATTCACAAACTCAGAACCTTTTTTATTTCCTTGTTTGAAGTTGGCAAGACCTCATATTTATATGGATCTTCTTCCTTAGATACAAGAAAAAAGAATCCATGTAATTTATCCTAAATTATACATTACTAATATAAGGATGTCAAATAAATTATACTGTTCCTCTGGGCAATGAATGTGAAGTTTTGTCTTTGAGGACTTTAGACTTAAAGTATTTAAGGTATCAAATCTTTTTATGGTGACAGAAACCCAAAGGAAACTCATAAAAAGGGGAATTCATTGGCTCACAAAATTGGCTTCATGATTAGCTCAGTCTCTAAGGATGTTACTCCCATTTCCCTTTGTCCTTCCATCTCCTGACTTTACTTCTCTGTACTGACCTCATTTTTTTCCATAGTAAATGGACATTCTCTGTACAGTGGAAGAAGAGGCTGGCTTCCTGCAGCTCTCCCCTAATGTCTCTAAATAACTCCAAAGAGGATTCCATCTGCCCCAATTAGGTCTCATGTTCCATCAAGGACCAGTTACTGGGTCAGAGGGACATGCTACCCTGAATGCTACTGCCTGGGCCAATGACCATTCTTGTGATAGGAAAGGGCAAAATTGATTGACAGCTGTAGGACCACACAGAGTTGGGGGAAAGGTTCACAAAGAAAAGGTTTGGTTACCAGAAGAAGAATGGGGATCCAAGATGGACAGGCAAAGGTTAAAGAAATAAACCTTTTCAGTGTACTATATTTTACCATTTGCCCTTTCAAGTCATGCATATTCTATTTTCTCCATCCCCATGCTTTAAAAATTGTTACTGACAAAACACCACAACTAATCCTCAACTAAAATTGTACTTATCAAAAGTTTCTGTCAGCTGCTGACTCTATTTCTAAATCTGGAGGCTCAGAAAGATAGATGTGTGTTACTTTCGATCATGTTTGAATATGGCTCCTTATGCTCCAAGCTCTTCCAAGTCAGCTATGCAATCGGTTAAACCACACCCCGGAGCCCACTATTCAATGGAAAGAGAAAGCAGGATAACAACAATAAAAGCTCCCAGTGGCCAATGGTCCTCTAACAAATTGAGTCTATCATATACTATGTTGAGCTTCCCTGGCTGAGCAATCAGGAGGTTAGTCACCTGTCTGGCTGCCCCCCACTTTGCCTAATGAAGGAGCTCCTTATCCAGTGTTCTCTGAGCCCCCATTCGAGAGAAGTGTAACAGTGAATATCTCCTCTTGCCTCAGCAGCTCATATGTTGTGGTCTTGGTTACTGGGGAATCAGCTTAGCACCTAAGTAACCACAAGCTCCTTCCTGCTCATTTCAGGTGCATTCTGGCAATTTATTTCCCTTAATATTTCCCTTTGAGATGACCTGGACTTGACTCCTAGAATACTCTGAGAACTAATAACCAAGGCCAGAAGTCTCTAGGCTACAGGCCTTTAATCTAGGCCTTGTCTTTACAATTCCAGTTTTTAAGCAGTAATCTAAGAGGACGGGATGCTTTGTTTCAGCTTTAGATTTGCCTAATGGCTTAACTTGACCTTTGATCTTGGCCAACATGAAACAAAAGATATAACTCCTGTTCTTGGGCAGTGTTTAAGGAGGTGATTCTTACATTGGGCAAATCATCACCCCTGCTGGTCTCAGATGCACACCAAGAAATGACTCGGAGGGGTGCACAGTCTTACAATATTGGTTACCAGCACAGAACAAAGCTGCTGCTTAAGCTATAGTCCAGGCTCCCCTGTTTACTAGGTGTGTGGCAATATTGTGTAAGTAATTTACCCTGTGCCTCATTATCCTTATCTGTAAAATGGACATAATAGTACCTAGCTCATAGGGTTGTCATGAGGATGAAGCAAGTTAATAATATATACAAAAGATTTAGAACTATACATGTCACACAATTGGTCCTATGTTACAGCCATTTTCACTACTCTGTCCTCATTTCTTTTTTTTGTTTTTTTGTTTTTTTTGTTTTTTGTTTTGCTATTCTATTTCTAGTCTTACCTTCCGTGGTAGTTTTCACCATTTGCCTTCCTTTTGCCTACTTCAACAAGGATCTTAGAATCCATTTTTCCCACTTTCACACGATTGTCTGACCACTAGTGAGCCGAAGGTGGGTGGAGGTAAAGTAAGGCTTGTTGACAGCACCAGCAGGGCCACATGAGACAGCAAAAGATTTCCCAGAGGACGCTGCAAACAAGAGGCATGGGAGAGTGTTGGGGATATTTTAAAAACTGTCTAATGTGGTCCTTGTTACTCTTTTGTGAAATAGTAGGTTGGGTTTAATTCCCTAAATGCAAAGTCTGAGAAAGGGATTTGGGTGTATGTGATTTTTTGCGTTATTTCTGCTTAGCAAAATACTGTGAAAAAAATGAGAGATTTTGGGAAAATAAGGGACAAGAACCAAGAAAAAAATTAGTTCTCAGCTAAAGCCCACATTTGTTGTGAGCTATTGGTAATCTTTGGGCAAAAAATCACATAGGTTTGTCCCTGACTTGAGGCAAGGATGCCCACTGCTAGGGACCCCATACCAATCAGATACAGACCTAGAGGGATGGGAATCTTGAGGACAAGGAGGTCCTCATCCCCAGGAGCCATCATTCAAGGAGGGGAGAGGTTGTGAGCCACTGGCAGCTAACACTTACTACAGGTGAGGTTTTGGTGCATGAGTGAGGTAAAGAGGACCTGGGCAGGTCGCCAGTGGGTATTTACTGTGAATAATAACGGTAACAGGTAACAATGATGGTGAATACTTTACTGAATACTTTCTGAACTAGTGCTAAAAATTTAATGTTATTGTGGTTATTAAATTTGACAGTGCTATTTTTTTCTTTCCAAATACAGTGTATTTGGTGCAGTGAAGAGCGCATTTGCAAAAAATACTGTTTTCCATATCATGGCTGTAGTATCAGTTCTATGTATTGGGCAAACTGTAGAGGTGAGTTGTCCTTATTTAAAATTTCATATACTTTGACTCAATTGACTTGCAAATACCAGTGATTTGCTATATGCATTTGGAGGATTTTAAATTATTATATTTGCTTTATTAAAATATAGCAAGTCCAGGGCTGCTCATTGGTGTTTCTCTTTGATACAGGTTTACTGGTTATTTCCATCCAGTGTTGATTTAGATTAACACTGGTTCTGATTGGTGTGTGCCTTTCCATTTATTCCACTGTTAAAAATTTTAACTTTCATGTCTGAAAATCTCTGACATATGATATGCATAGCCTCATTAAGGGATGTTTATGTTTTTGTATTGTTTTAGGAACTCTGAGAGTTTCTGATGCATTAGTCCTGGAGCGAGGATACGCTGAACCCAGTAGTGTTGTTATAAAATATTTCCTCAGCTAATATAGTTTATATTAAAGTTGCCATTCAGAGTGATGGCTCCCTAAGACTGAGCAGATGTCAATCATCGAAGAATCTTTAAATTATTTCTGTAATGTCATGGTTTTTGTATGTTTTAGGGTACTTATCAAGGCAGGAAAAGGTACCAGTGTCTTTTAAGGAGTTTTTCAGAGAAGTTGAAACAACAGTCTTTCTAGTTGAACCCTAATTATATTGGAAAACCTAATTTAGAACAACCAGTTGTCTGCTTTTTTCTTAATTGAAGAGAGAACATACAATTTTGCACTCAATTATTTATGTGCTTTGGTACTATGTAGTGTATATAATTCATATGTATTTGTAGCTTATGAAGAAGTAATGTCTCATAAATTTAGCATGAACAGAAAATCTAGTCTCCTATCTCATGCTTTTCTCTTCTCATTTCATTTTACACTCTACCTACCTAATAAGGTACATAGACTTGAGAGGGAAAAAAAGTTTACTAGAGTTAGAAATTTGCCTTCCCAGAAGGCATGGGTTGGATAAGCAAGAGAAATTTGCTACTGAATTTCTGCCACTCAACAGCAAACCATTCTGTGGCATCTATATACATCTTCTTGGGACAGCAACCTGAGGGAACGGGAACTACTATGGTATCTGTGACAGTGCCAGAAATGAAATCGGGGGTAAAAATAAAGGAAACAAATAAGCCAGTAGCCTTATAATTTCAGTGGAGAGAAAGGATTCAGTGTTGCCTCCTTTTAGCAACCCAGATTATTTTCACATGTTGGTGGTGATTGTTGTGTTAATGATAGTTTTATTGGAATAGAAACATGTGATGCATGTTATTCTATTGTTATTTTCAATGATGATTTGTGAATGTTTAAGAATCAGACTGCACTAGAAAAGATAAAATGTAAAAAATGACTGCTCTTGTTATTAAAATATATTTCTCTTCGTACATTTCAGTTGACATGTTTGGAGTCATAATGCTGATACTTGTTGCAATATTGACGACAGCATTATTGTGGCTTTGGTGTGCCTTTTGCTTTTACATGAATGAGTATGTTCATTTTATTCTCTTAATAAGAATGCACTTTGGAATATGTATCACCATTGAAAAGAATGCTAAGCTACTTATCAGAAAATGTTTTATGCTTTTTATATAATAAAAATAATATATGCATATGGTCAGGAAAATTTAAAACTGTAAGAAACTGTAAGAAAATTGTAAGATTAAAAAATTAGCTTTTCTATTCCCAACTCTAACACATTTTTCTCAGAAGTAATCCTTTTAGTATGGTCCCTTTTGTTGTTTTTCTGTTGATTACCACCATATATTTGAACTGGATGGCTCTATTTTCTTTTCATTACTTATTAACTTTATGTAATCCATTGAATCTCCATTGTGAAATCTGAAAAATTTAGCTTGCATTATTTTTGTCATTTTACTGTTAGTGGATATTATAATTTTGCTATTTTTAACTACTGTTTTTCATTTTTTAAATCTGTAGCATATTTTATTGTTTTTTTGAGACAGGGTCTCACTATCATTTTTTAGATCATTTTATTAGGACATGTTTCCAGTATATAATGCTTACATTCCTTGTGTAGAGTTGGTACATGTACATAACATATCTTAATTCCTTTTTTTCAACCCATTTTCATCCCTTCTCTCCCCCCTCTTTTTACCTCTTGATCCCCTCCTCTTTGAGAAAGGCCTATCTCCCTACTTCCTGTTATCTATATTTCATTTTGTTCTTTATATTTTTGATTGCTCATATAAGAGAAACCATGCTATATTTGAGATTGCATGTCTAATTTACTTCACATAATATTATGATATCAAAATGCATCCATTGTTCCACAAGTGACTGAAGTTTGTCCTTCTTTATGGCAGAGTAGTACTCCATTGTGTATAAATACCACACTTTTATCTATTCATCTGTTGATAGATACGTAGTTCAATTCCAAGCTTTAGCTATTATGAGTTGTCCTGCTGTAAACACGGGTATACATACATGTGTCATGTAGTATGATTTCTTTAACTCTTTGAGGAAGATATAGAAGGAGAATAGTTGGGTCAAGTGGAATTTCTATGTTTAGTTTTTTGAGGAATCTCTACCCTGATTTCCATAGTAGTTGTACTACTTTGTATTTCTACCGGCAGTGTAGGAACCCCACCACCACCACCACCACCACACACACACACACCTTACCAACATTTGTTATTAATTGACTTCTTGATGATAGCCATGTTTTTCTGGAGTAAGGTTGAATCTTAGTGTTGTTTTAATTTGCATTTCTTTGCTGGCCAAGATATTGAACATTTTTCATGTATATATTGGCCATTTGTCTTTCTTCTGAGAAGTGTTTATTCATTTGGGTCTTTTATTTTGGGAGATCTAACTTTTAAAAATTCTCTATATATTCTATATATTAGTCATCTATCCTCCCACTATTTAAGATAAGAAAATTTTCCTTGCTTTCAGCAAATATTTGTTGAGTATTTACTATGCAATAGGTAGTATCTTTGTCACTAGGGATATAATAATGAAAAAGAAAGATTAAAGCCTTGCCTTCATGGAGATTATATCCTATTAATGGGACATAGACAAGTAAATAAGCATTGTTAATTTACTGTAAGTGTATTGACATTCTAAGTGATATTTCATTTATTTTACTTGTATTTTTCTTAAACAGCTTAGTTCTCCTGGTGGATAGACAAAAGAATTTGATTTAATAAAGCAAGGATAAAAAAATTACATAAATGTAGTCTATTTAATAAATAAGCCAATTTCAACCATAACTCTAACTATTCTAAAAATAAACCTAATTTTAAATTCACCATCATTTTGAACAGACATCAAGTCTATTTTTATGGACGACGAGAAAGAACTACTGTTCACAGTTGGAATCCCGGCAAGTGCTTTCATTTATTTGATAGACTATCCCAGGCTTTTTCATTAATTGACAGCTAGCAAGCATTCCCTTATGTATTCCAAGCACCAAAACTAAAGTATGAGTAGAAACATCACGACAGATTTCATTGTTCTCATTTCTTACTCTTCTGTAACCTCAATAGCTACAGTAGGATTGGTAAATCATAATATTGATAGAGAAGTGTTAAAATTTTCAACCCAATTAGGGGTTTTATTGATACTCTAGTTCCCCCAATTCTAACCCAACTGAGACAACTCAACAAAAATGATGTTTGCCTTGTGGATTTTTTCCATTTAATTCACTTCATCATACCGAGTGGTTTGGGTGTCCCATGTCCACTCTTTTCAACCTGACTCTTTAAATGTCCCCTGAATTACAATGCTCCCCCTTACTCAGGACTAAAATCTTGGCTTCTGTAGTCCCATCCACCCATAAATCCTGGGCAACCCTGTTGCTATTCATCTGTCTAGGCCTGGACCTTAGAACTCCTGGTGGAGCCAGAACCGTGGCCTCCCATTCACTGGATTGAGAAAAAAAATTTTAGATCAGAATAATATGACTGAGGCAAAAATATTTCAAGATTTTTAAAAATCATTTTGAAATAATTTCCAGGGCATCTAGATTATTATGGTGCTCTGGGATATAGAGGCATACTGCTAAGAAATGCAGAAAAGCCTGGTAACCATATTTTAGGTTACAAAATTTGAGTAATAGGTTAATCGGAAAGGATGAAATGTTAAGCACATTATGCTCTCACTTGCTAACTCATAGTAGATCTTGTTATGTAGAAATTGGGGACTAATTGATTGTAAGGCACTTCAGAAAGCTATTTAGGAGCAGCATTAAAGTGCAGGGTAATTACTACATCTTCCTAAGGTTAAAATCAAACCAGAAGATTGCAGAGAATGATACTACATTTTAATTCTTCATCCATTTAAAATTCTGCAAGAATTTCCAGGAGAAATACTTTGAAAATAGTACATGGTTGGATGTTTGTTCAGTTTAGGTATAACCATTTCACAGGTTGAGAATCATTAGTTACACTAGATTCATTATAGGGGACAGACTATAACTGATTTCACAAGGCAGGATTATTTCTCATCCAGGAGAGTGCCTAAGGGGGATGCTTACCTTAAAGGGTGAAGTAAAGGAAACAGAATCCTGCAAAAGGAATTGAGAAGATGGAAAAACAGGAGACAGTAGTGTTCTAGAGATCAAGAGAGGAGGGTATAAATACAGAGGGAGAGAGACTCATCTGTATTTTTAGGGTTACACATCCGGAGAGCCTTGCACCTGTTTGCACTTGGTAGTCCTAAGAGTATACATGACAGAATAAGCAGACTTGTGGAGTAGGAAAATATGGAGCCTGTAAAACAATATATAGACTGCATATTATTTACCCATGATGCTCTTCACTCAGGAAGAGTTATTTTTCAGGAGTAGTTTTACTAGCCCTCCTTTTGGTCTCTACTTCTTTCCTTGGAAATGGATTCAGATGATTTGCTCAGATTAAGGATTCATTAAACATTCCCAAATTTTCTGTCACTGGAGACAGCTAGTCTTGTGATTAACTCAAATATTTGACCTTTTCTTCTCCGTGAAATTAACCTGCAAGTTGATAATACCTTAAGTAACTTCATCCTAAATATTAAAATAGCAGTAACATTAAAAATCTCAGGATATAAATCCTTTGATTGGTTATGAATATTTTGTTTAACATTTTTTTAAATCAGTTAAGTTTTTATTAAATTTATTAGAAAGCATTTGAAAAGGTAAATTTCTGCTCTTCCTTTGTAACATTTGATGAATAGATGCCTGAAAAGATAGATCTTCCAGAGGGACAAGGAAGAAGTTTCTTCAATGGTAAGGTTTCCAAAGTTTTCCTTTCCTAAGCAGTCTTTCAGGAATATAATCAGACTTACTAAGAAAGGAAATGGAAACAAATATGTAAAATGTAGAAATATTTCAATGCCTGAACATGTAATAGAAAGTACCAGTAAGTGGAGAAGTAGTAAAATCTGAGATTCATTAGTCTAAGTTATCTTTTTAAAAAACCAACTCATAGTCTTGCTAATCCTTTTTATTATTGTTCTAGCTTTTATTTCACTTATTTCTACTCAAATTGTTTCTATTTCCTTTTCTCTACTAACTTAGTGTGTTCTTTTTTGAGTTTGTTCACATGGAACCATTAGGTTCCTTACAATTGATTCTTCTTTTTTAATGTAGTCATTTATTGCTATAAACTTGCCTTTTAGAACTAATTTTACTGCATCCTACTAATTTTGGTATGATATTTGTGTCGATATTTTTAAAATTTCTCTTTGAATTCTTCTTTGACCTATTTGTTTTTCAAGACCATGTTGCTTAATTTTCATTTTTTTGTGAATTTTCCATTTTTCCTCTTGTTATTCATTTCTAGTTTTCTACAATTGTGACCAGAAAAGATATTTGATGTGATTTCATCTTCTTGAATTGGATAAGACTTGTTTTGAGGCTGAACCTGATCCATCCTGGAGAATATCTGCTGTATGTACTTGAAAAGAATGTGAATTCTGCTGCTGTTATTCAGAATGTTCCACATGCAGGTATTTCTCTTCAGTCCATAAAGTACAGTTCAAATCCAGTGTTTCATTATTTTCTGTCTGGATTTTTTCTGTCTAGATGATCCATACATTATTGATTTTAACTTTGTTGAAAGTGGGTTATTGAAGTTTCCTACCAGTATTGTCTTTCTCTTCAGATCAATCAAATATTTACATTATACATTTAGGGATGCTAATGTTGAGTCCATGCACTATATTTACAATTTTTTTGATGAATTGACCACTTTACCGCTATACAGTAACTATAAAATGACAGTACTGAATTTTTGCCTATCAGTTATTATTATTCTGTAACCAAAAGATAGAGTGATTGAATGAACTGAAAAATAAGACCCAATTATTTGTCCTTTGCAAGGTACTCCCTTCCTTTTTAGGGACACACAGACTAAAAGTAAAGGTAATTGGAAAATACTGCATGCAAATGGATACCAAGCAAATACACATCTAACTATACTTACATCAAACAAAATAGAATTTAAACCAAAAAACTATTTAAAAAGATGAAAAGGGCCAGGGATTTAGCTCAGTGGTTCCTCTGCCTGCCTCACAAGCGCAAGGTCCCAAGTTTGATCCCTGGTACAAAAAAAAAAACATAAAAAGAGATAAAGAAAGTCACTATATAAAGAGGTCAAATGATTTACCTTAAAAACCCATTTTTATACCAACCAATGATATAGGATGGAACATTTTAAATGAATTAAATTTCCATTGGCTTTGGAGTATATTTTTATGTACCTCTTCACTGCTACTGTTCTGACTCATCATCCCCTACCATACTTGTTTCATTATGAAAGCCATATAAACAATTTTAACATCTATTAATGAAATTAAACTACTCATTTTACATTACATTTTTATCTCTCTAATTTTAATTTTTATTAGTACATATTTGCAGTATATAATGATTACATTCATTGTAGGAAGATGGTATTGTAATAGTGCCAGGCGAGTTGGAACTATAGAGATGTGCCACACTCTGAATTAAATGGAATCCTTTATAATAAGCCAGCTGAGGGCTAGGGATTTAGCTCAGTGGTTCTGTCACCTGCCTTGCAAGCACAAGGTCCCGAGTTCGATCCCCAGTACCATAAAAAAAAACGCCAGCTGATCCAGAGCAGGCTTATGCCTCCAAAAACTCTGGAGAAAGGAAAGGCAGTTTGCAGGGTCCTTTTTTTTTGGTACTGGGGATCGAACTTGGGTCCTTGTGCTTGCGCAGCATGCAACAAAACCACTGAGCTAAATCACTGACCAGCAGGGCCCTTTTAAGGGATCTTCTGTTTGGGGAGGGCTCAGAGAGTGGGGAGCACAAGTGGAGTTTCGCAGGGGCAGAACTCTGCTAAACTAGTGGGGGTTGGGGAAGTTTCACACAGTTTAGTTAAAGCAAAGTATGACACAGGTGTGGGGTCTTCTGTTTACAAGGCAGTAAAGATAACATAATTGTAGACTTACATAGGCATCTTGTTTACAAGCAGTAAAGATAATGAATTTGCAGATTCACACATGGTGCTGCAGTCTGTCTTGCATTACCTGAGGGGACTCCCAAGGGGGAAGGGGAAGGCAACCACCCAGAATTACTCAACTTTACACAAATGGAGTCAGGTTGGCTATCACAGTATATATACACATACCATATGTCCCATGTGTACACATATATCATAAGATGTACACAACACATCATAATTCTTTTTCCTTCCTCTTTCCCTCCCCTCCTTCCCCCTTTCTCCATCTCTTGGTCTTCTTTTAATTTGGAAAATATGTACCTCTCTGTTTCTTATCTTTTATATTTCCCTTTAATTTGTTAATACTATAAGAGAAACCATGTGATATTTAAGCTTGTATATCTCATTTATTGCACTTAACATTATTTTCTCAAAGTACGAGCATTTTCCTATGAATAACTGAAGTTTATCCTTTATGGCAGAGTAGTAGTCCATTGCATATTAATGCCACAGTTTCTTTATTCATTCTTCTGGTGATGGACATATAGGCTGCTTCCAAGACTTACCTATTATGAATTGTGCATATGCATGTATCACTACAATATGATGTCTTTACCTCTTTCAGCAGGATACTGAGAAAGGCAATAGCTGAATCAAATGGAATTTCTATTTTTAATTTTTTGAGGAATCTCTATACTGATTTTCATTCTGGCTGTATTAGTTTACATTCTCACCAGCAATGATACTAACCAAAGAGATCTCCATACTAGCAACAAAATCTTTTTATTATAATTGACCCACAACCCTTAGGGGTAAAAACCCCCAAGAAAACAAGGCAACACAGTGCCTTCAAAAAATTCCCAACTTCCCCAAAGCTAATCTCCAGGGCATTATGATGAATAAATCGAAAGCCAAACAGCTGAATTACATGAAAAATAAAAGAGGAGGAAGGAGTCTGAGCAGTAGGCAGGCATGGATGGAAAGAGTGCTGTGATTACTGGGGCAGCAAGCACTGCCCTGTGAGGGGAATTGGGGAGCACTGTGCCCACAGTGTCCTTCACTCCATTACATGCTTCCGAAGGCACTGTTTACAACTCTGCACTTCCATGATTATCAGCACCTTGTTTATCATAGATAACTAAAGGGGGCAATATCTCTTCATGATTTTGTAGCAGCACCATTTTCCACTGCCCAGATTTGTAAAATGAACCTGAATGTCAGACTCTCAAGACTGAACAAATGAAAAATTAAAAAGGCTATATGCCTTTAGATAGGATAAAGAAGGGAGATTCACTGACACATTTTTAATCAGCCCCTTAATGTGAGCTCTACTCTGTGTGTGTGTGTGTGTGTGTGTGTGTGTGTGTGTGTGTGTGTGCCTTTAATTGGGACTTTAGGTTAACGTTCTAAGAGGAAGATGGTGGGAATGTGTGTAAGGAAAATTGAAGGTTATTCCTTCTTACTGAAAGAGAAAGGTGATTTAAGTTTCTCCAGTTCAAACACTTTCAGTACGGAAAGCCACAGGCAAAGAACATAAAAAGCAAAATCTTCATTGGATTATTCACTGAGGGGACTTCATAGTAACTGCATTAAGAAGTTTTAGATGAGACTCTCCATTGTTGTGAGTAAATAACCAGGTTGCAGCTTGTATTTTGTAAGTACTTGTATTCAGCCTGCTTTTTGTCTTAAAATGTTGTACATAAACACTTCTGAAAAATGCCATTGGAATTTAAATAACTATTGGAGTTAAATAATTTTGTTTTGCAGAATTTAAGAGCTCTCACCCTTTGTATTTCTTCTAATGTATTTGCTCTGTTGTAAGAATTTACACCAATCATCCTATCTATGTCAGACTAGAAGGCCCTTGAGATTGAGGACAGTGTTTTGCCACTACACCATGTCCATCACCTAGTAGAGTGCCTGGACTCTTGCTGGTCTCCTATGACTTTTCTTGCCCACTGACCTTTTCAGAATTTGTCTTCATAACTCCTCTAGTGAAAAAAGATGTTGATGGTACCTGCCATCAGAAAACTCAAAATCTAATTGCTCAGGGGAGAGTCACCAGAAACAGACAACAAGGAAGGGAGTGTTTCCAGTAACTTAGAGAACAAGCAATAATTATCACAGTAGCTTTGAAACCTTAACTGTATCCCATCCCTTTTCTGTCCAATATAAGTTCCTTAGTGAGACAGCAAAGCACCTTTGCAATTTGGGCTCTGGTATGGGACAAAATATAATAACTGTACTATTGGGATTTCCTGTGCTTACTTAATATCTCTTTTCACTGCAAGTTTGTTCTATTTTCTTTCTGATAATGACCTCTTATCCTAATTCCTGGTATTCAATTGTCAAAACCTTAGCTTTTGTTCAGTGCTCAACTTGACTGCTGGATCAGTCAATGCTTACTAGAGAAGCAGATTCAATGTAAGATACACAAATATATAAAAATTTACAAGACTGGCTTACAATGGCCACCCACAGAGTCAGGTATGAAAGTGTGCAAAAGGTCTGTCTGTACACTGGAGATGCAAAGGATCCAGTTGAAGCTCAGTGTAGTGTCCTGTGCAAGTCTGTATGAGGCCAAAGGGTCTGCAAAGAAAGGCTGCAGGGTCTGCACTAGAGGCTGAAGTTTCTGCACTGGAAACCAGGAGGCAATGTCCAAGGTGAAGGTGAAGACTGGAGCTCCTCCAAAGAAACAGGAGCAGGCCTTCCTTCTTCATTTCCCCCTTCCATTCAGGCGGCAAGTTCATTGCTCACTGTCACCCACACCCAGGGTGAGTCTTCTGTCTTCCGTAAATCCCTTCAGCCACACCCAGAACTATGCTGATCCAGTTTACTTGGGTGTTTCTTCCTCAAACTGACACAATCAGTTGACACAACTGCCATCTGTAAGTAAATATTTCTCCTTAAGCAGTTGATTTCTTTCCTCTTGAATTTCCATCTTGTTTTATTCTCCCCTCTCTCCTCATGGTAGAATAGAATCTCATGGTGGAATAGAAACTATGTTTTACTTAATAGAGTGTAGAGTCCTGGCTGTCTCAGTTACTGTTTGTAGTAGGCATATTATTAATCTTCCTGGGTCTCATTTCCTTACCTGTCGTATAGGGAGCAGGGCAGTTATGCGTTCACATAGTTGTGGTAGAACAACAAGATAATATATGTACAACACTGATAGCAGGGCCCAGCACGTAATAAACACTTGGCAAATAATATCTGCAGTAGTGGCGCCTTACAGTTGGCACTTTACTTGTAGTAAGTACTTGGTGACTTGAAAGGTAATGATAAAACTGATTACATGATGAGTTCATTTTGCCCTGGATTAGATAAGAATAAAGGGAGTTGGGGCCGGGGATTTAGCTCAGTGGTTTCGCCACCTGCTGCGCAAGTGCAAGGACCCGAGTTCGATCCCCGGTACCAAAAAAAAAAAAAAGAATAAAGGGAGTTAGAGTGGGGTTGATGGAATAAACACCTATTGGGTTTTTGCTATGCGCCTGTATTGGGGACACAACTTGAACAAGAAAGGCAAAGATCTCTGCCCTCAGGGAGCGTATATTCCAGTGTGACAACAAAGAAGCATACAACAAAGAAAATAACTACAAACTGTAAACTTCTGGGAGATGAAGAAGGGCTGGAAATGGGGTAAGCAGTTTAGGTAACCTATTTGGGATAAATGGGAAAGGCCTCCCCGGGGGAGTGGCCTTTACCCAAAGAGCAAAGTCTGATGAGCAAAGTCCCAGCACAGGCCCTGAGGCAGACAGGGCACGGGTGTTGGAGAACCTGGGGGTCAGCATAGCTGGGGACACCTGGATCAGGTTATCTAGGGATTTATAGGCCGGCCTCGGGAGTTGGGATAGCACTAGACCTGGCTGAAAGAGGGAGCCTCAGCTGTTCTTAAGACAATGTAAAATGTGGGAAACACTATTTGTAATTAGACCTCTGCCACAGAAGAGCAAAGCTAGGTGGTTGTGATGAGGAATGGCAGGGGATGACCAGACGTGGTCTGCTGAGTGGCTGAGCTGCCACTTGGGGAGCAGGCGGCCCAGCTGCTCCTTCATGGTGATAGACGTCAATAGGGCTGCTCTCCAGCACGAGAGAAAAGTCGGACTGATTTGTGTCCTTTTAGAATAGAAGACTTCTTTCTGCCACGTTGATACTTCTCCAGGAACACGGGAGCTGTGTAGCTCTCTAACCTCAGGCATGGTGGGTGGGCGGGTCCTCTGCAGCCTTCAGCGCACCCCTTGTCCTCAGTAGCAGGGTACCCGACACTATGTTCCATGGCGTAATTGAAAAAGCTTTTCATTTCCAACTTACTTTGGGGTGTGGATGACAAATTTAAGCTTATAATCATTTTTCTCTTGTATAGCTTTTCAAGGATTGAAACATGAGATGGAAAACAGTAGCTTTCTCTAAAAATTGTCCTAATCTCTTGAACTTAAATTTTCTAGCCTGGATGTGAAACTGAAGAGTGAACATTGTAATGACTATGTCCTTTTTTCTTTCAGGCTTCCTTCAGGATTTTAACCATCCTTACAGTCTCTTTGAGAAAGATTGAACTTTGAAATTCCCTTGTTAAATTTTAAAATTCTATTGAAAGTTTTTGTACAATGTTTCATTACTTTTACATTATGATTTGTATGGTAATTTGACATCATATGAGTGGAAGAGGGCTTTTATTTTTATTTTTTATTTTCTTTTGGTACCGGGGATCGAACTTGGGTCCTTGCGCTTGCTAGACAGGCAGCAGAACCACTGAGCTAAATCCTGGCCCTAAAAACCTTTTTAAAACCCCTATTTTATGGTTAGTTAAAAGTTTTTATTTTTTAAAAAAATATGCTCCTCCTTGCTAGTTTTTCAATCTTCATATTTTCCCTTTTGAGCAGAAGGTGATACAAAAATAATATTCAAGCACCTGACATATACAAATTTATATATGGCTTGAGGACTGGAGGCTATACTCTATGACTGTGTCTGAAATTATTTTCTCGTCTTTATTACCAGGCAACAAATAAATACTCTAATTCGAATTTTGTTTTACATTTATTATTACAAAAGTAGTCCACTATTCAAAAGCTTTCATACAATAGTGAATCTTAGGTAATTATTGATTTTTTTTTTTGGTACAGGGATCGAACTTGGGTCCTTGCCCTAGCGAGGCAGGCAACAGAACCACTGAGCTAAATCCCCAGCAATTATTGATATTATTACAATCTGTTAATGAAATTTTGATTGACTCAATAGTATATTTTAAAAAATATATTATTTTTCAAATAAAAAGATGAAGTCTCTTTATAACTTCAATAATATTAGATGCTTTTTAAATAGAATAAAATTATGCCAGATTTGTTTCAGTATCAAATTATTTCTTCATTAAAATTCAGCAATATTCCAATATATTCATTAATAATTATTTCACTAACTTTTTTTTAAGTTCCACATTTTAGGCACAATTTGAAAATATTTGATGTTGTTTCTACTTGTAGTAGTACTTTGATATAAAAGTAATATGGCTTCCACTGAACTTAGGCATATGGGTATAGAGTATCAGAGGTTATGAAAAAAAATCCACCGTCATAATAGGAATGAATGAAACTTGACACTGTATATATTTAGAAAATTCTCTCTAAGATATGAAAGCTAGAATTAATTGAGCTAGGAAAAATTACATTTGTCTATGATCCCAGCACTTGGGAAGCTAAGGCAGGAGGATCTCCATGAGTTCAAGGTCAGTCTGGACTACATAGTGAGTTCAGGGCCAGCCTGGAAAACATAGCAAGACCCTATCTCAAAAGAAAGACAAAGGAAAGAAAGAAAGAAAGAAAGAAAGAGAGAGAGAGAGAGAGAGAGAGAGAGAGAGAGAGAGAGAGAGAGAGAGAGAAAGGAAGGAAGGAAGGAAGGAAGGAAGGAAGGAAGGAAGGAAGGAAGGAAGGAAGGAAGGGAAAATAAAGAAAAAAGAGAAAGAAAAAAGAAAGATGAAAATAAAATAAAAAGAAAAGTTAAATGTGTCTAAATTGAAGTGAGTATAACTCCAGAAGACATATCTTGCGTTGGATCCAAGACTGATTTCTATCTTACCCAGTGGGTTAGCTTTCCATGTCTGTGACTAGATACCTAGGAAAACCAAATTAAGAGGAGGAAAGGTTTATGTTGGCTCCAGGTTTCAGAGGTCTCAGTCCATGGTCACTTAACTCTTGTGTGTTGGGCTGCGGTGAGGCCAAGTATCATGGTGCGGAGTGCATAGTGGAGCAGAGCTGTTCACCTTATGGTGGCTGGGAAAGAAAGACCGAGGAGGGGGTGGGGCCAATCTCTCATGAAGGTCGTGAGCCTGAGTACGTAACTTCCGTCCACTAGGACCTGCCTGTGAAGATTCTACCTCCTCCCATAGCCCACAGGCTGGCAACCCAGCCTTCAGCACGTGGCATTTGGGGACTAAGATCTGAACCATCAGAGGCAGAAATGTTGACTTTGGTTAAAGAACTGAAACTGCCATGTGGAAAACCTTTTCTCCCAGCCAGTCGGCTAGATCAACTAAGCCATCTGTCAATGGAAGTCCTTTCTCCTGTGTCTCAAGTTTATTTTTTCAGATGTATTCTGGATTTTGAGCCCACTTTCTAGTGAATGTTAAATCTCAGTGTGAAGGAAGGATGTTACAGTGCTCTCAGTTTGCCTTAATGCTTTACTGATGATTTATTTTCAGTAGCTTCCTGGTTTTAATACCTGCCACATATAAAATCAGCCACACTCTCCAGCTGGCAATATTGTGCTGGCAGTAAAGATAAGACAGAGCCAAAAAAATCCAAGTTTTATTGAACTTGCCACAGACCAGCACTTTATTCTCATTATTCTACAAAAGATGGGAGTTTATATGTAGAAAAATTAGGAAGAAAAACAAGAGAATATATTTGTTTTGACCACTTATCAGATTACCATTGTTAAGATTTAACAATACTTTATTTTTTACTAGAGCGATCCATATCTCAAAGGTGTGTTAGCTAGATTGTTAAAAGTAGTTCCAGGGGCCGGGGATTTAGCTCAGTGGTGTCGCTGCCTGCTGCGCAAGCGCAAGGACCCGAGTTCGATCACCAGTACCAAAAAAAAAAAGGAAAAAAAAGTGGTTCCAATATTTGTTCATTCACTACATATGGCCATTTTCACATACCTTTAAAAAATCTCATTAATTGATATCTTTACGGAATTTAAGTTTCTCCCCTTTCCTCATAACAAATTCCAATTTAATATCTAAGTTCAAAACAAGTCAGGCTATGTTATATAGACTATCCTTTCACTTTCGATCAGTTGTTAAAAAAGTTGTCCTATATATCACCTGAGTACAGCTTTTGATTTATAATGATCTGAAAAAGGATTTCTATAAAAAACAGCAAAGGGAAAAATGTTAAGCCATAGCAAGATTTTATTTTATTGTAATTATAATAATTTTTAATTAATTCCTACATGACTAACTATAACTAATTCATTTTAGAATCTACCATAATTCTCTATTTACAGAAATCATTGATCAACCTTTTCCAGTTTTTAATGTAATGTATATAGTCAGATTTAACAATTATCAGTATCATAATTCCAAAATGAATGCTATATTTGAAAGATTAAATTTTGGATTTGTTTGATGTTAAGTGAAATTGTGAACAACCTTTGTCCTCTGTTTTCTGCTTGACTTTTTTCTTTTATCACCCATCAGTGAATGTAAAAAAGTAGAGTACAACTCAGCTGACTGCCTTTGAAGAGTAACAATTCACAATAAGAATAAGTTGATCAGCATAGTAATAAGGGTTAGCAACAGCTTTCTCAAGAGATATTTTATGGAAAGTGATGGAGGGCTGCCCATCACTGCACATGGACTGCTGACACTCTTGACTTTAATAGGAGAGCATTTATCTTTTGCACCTGCTGCAGTATATGACTAGCTGTCATGTACTCCATCCAACAAAAGAGAGGAAAAACTGTCACTATGATTTAGGAAATATACACTGGCATAAAAAAGCAAAATATTTTGAGCAGTTAGGATTTATTTTTCTTTTTCTATTTTGCTTGTTTTCTATGGTGATTTATTTAAGTTTTGTTTAGTAGTGTTAATATTTTCCTATTGAATTCATCAATAAAGAAAGTTCTTTGAATTATTAAAGAGTGACTGCCTACATTCTTTAGGAGGAGAAGGTTAATACACTTATCATTTCTGAATTTTCAGTGGTATGTAACAAAATGAAGCATCCAGATAAAATGTAAATTCAGTTTTTAGGAGGGTATCACTAAGACATAAAATTTAATCTTGATAAAGTTAAAATTTATTCTTGGGTTTTCACTAAAGTAACCAAAATAAGGGAATAAAATGTATTTTAAGATTGATTATTAGAATAAAGTCTCTTAAAAAGGTTTTGGATTCTTCCCATGCTAACTATGAACCTAATCCTTTAAATATGTTAACAATATTGAAATGCAACTGTCTTTTCATAATAGTTTTATTCTTGAGTGTTACTGCTTTTCTGGGTAAAATGATGAAAGAGGCTTGTCAAGACTCTTTTACATTTTTCTAGCAAGTGTTTCTTCCCATGGCATTTTACATGCTAATTTTTCTTCTGCTGCTGTCTTTCAACTTTAGTTTTCCTTTTAAAAATATGGAAGAAATTTTTAGGATTATTCATACACACATGCATCAAGAATATACACATATATAACATACTTACAGTTTGACTCACCTTTTAACAAACATTTTTAAATGAGGCACCAAAAGTAATTTTCTTCCTTGAGAGCATTCACTACCTGTGTTTAAAATGTCTTTGGACTTCTCCCTTTGAAATGTCCTTAATAGCCTGCAGAATATTTAAAATATATAAATATTCAATGGTGTAGGCCATTAATCTTGGGGGATGTTGAGAAATGGGATCAAAGAATTTGTTTTTGAAGTAGGAGAAAGGCATTCAGAGTTGTACATGATGAACAGGTAACTGATTATTTCAAATAATTTATTTCTGATCAAGGTTAGGAATCAGTTATAAAGGACTTATTATGTGTGGGGGGCAGGAAAACTAAGAAGCAGGAAAGAAAAGGAGGGGACCAACCTGACTATGATAAAAATTTGAAAAGAAACATCCAGAGTGGTTTCAGCAATTATTGAAAGAGGCACAGAGCTTTCCATAGTGACTGTTTTTGAAAGAGGTCCGATCATTTGGAACTACTGGCAACCAATAAAGCACTGAGATTTCACAGAGTTTCCTTTATGTTTCTGAGCCCATTTTACCCATATTGAAATTTAAAGTGAACAGCATTTAAATTAAAGCCAAATCTGATTAATTCTTCCTAAAGCCCTTTCATCTACTAAGCATTGGTCTGGCCCAACACCTAACTCCCTCTCCACCTTGTCGTATCCTGTTTGATTCTTGGTGGAGAGGCATCTTTTTAGCTTCGTCAAGTTTCTGAAAACTCTTCCGTAGATAATGTTGAATGGAAGTGGCTTCGGGAAACATCAACTTTGGACAGAGGGAACAAAGTAATTTAGAAAAGAGGGGGAAGCCTATGTTTATCACCATTCCATCCAGAACTCTGAGCAATGTTTGCTTTAGAAAGCTACAATCTAGTAAGGGATCAGAAATGACTGATTTAATACCATCTGCTCACTGAAACTTCACACTAATTATCCAAGCTTCTTCATATTTTACCTCAAGAGACTGAGTGGTACACTTGGTATTACGGTTTGTACCTAGATGTCAGCCCAAAGCCTCATGTGCTCATAGAGGGGCCTTTTGGGAGTGGCTGGATCATGGGTGTGTGATACTGGATTAAGGGTGCAATAACTAGATTAGTCCACTGATTGGTTTAGCATACTTCTGGGTGTGGTTGATGGAAAGCCCCACCCTGGGTGTCAGTGGCATCAACTAATAGATCTGTAGCCTGGATGGGAAAAAAGGAAGAGGAAGGCTCACTGCTCACTGCTTCCTGCCTTCCTGCCTACCTGGACTGTTTCTCTTCTGCGACGCCCCTCTGCCATGCCACCCTGCCTTGGAGCCGGCTGACTATAGACTGAAACCTCTACAAACTGTGCACCAAAATAAACTTTTCCTCCTTTAATTTGTGGGTGTCATCTATTTTATCTCAGCAACGAGAGTATAACTAAGATACTTGGAATAGGGGTAAAGCTTTAGATTTCGGAGACTTCGTTGCACATTCAACTCTGCAACTTGTTAGTAATCTTGACAAATGACTTCAAGAAAAATGGTAGTTTTCTCAATCTTAGATGAATCTTTTCAGATAGATAAATATTAGTGCTCTATTTTGTAGACAAGGAATTTAAACAAGAAGATAGTCAAAGCAAAATTAATTGACCAAGATCATATGGTATTATGAGGTGGAGCTAGGATTTAAAGCACATAGCTTTTGTTGAATAAGAAGCTGCTGCTTTGCGATAACAGCTCAACATTTTTCTTAAAATTTGTCTAAAAGAAAAAAAGGTTATTGTGCTAGGAAAGACTCCTGTGTCACTAAAACTGACCAATTCTGGCGGAAAATATTCTCTCAACGGTGTCAACCAGAAAAAAAATCTACACTTGGTTTTAAAGTTAAGAAGGTTTCTTTTTATTACCTTTTTGTTTCGTTCAAATGCTTCCAGTGATATCCAGCTCAATGTTTACTTTGTTCACCATGAAAACCCCAGAGTGCGTAAGATTATATGAAAGACAGTCTTCTAGTCATCTGGAAATCAAATACTAAAACTCTGGGGAATCATGTTCCACTTTTAGAAATAGTTTTATATCCAATATTTACTCCTAACAGTATTTGAGAGTTTACTATGTACAAAACATAATGAGTTGTTCCAAATAATTGCAATAATAATATCGTGTATAAAATATTAAATAATGGCCTGGATAGCATGCACCATGCAGATTCTTAATAGCATATTTTCATCTCCCCTCACATTTGCTGATCTATATTACTTACAAAGATTATTTTATTTTGAAAGGTAATTACAGCAAAAAAAAAGTCTGTGAATATTCATAAAGATTTACAGTTGCCAATATGATTTATTATTTTTCCATGAGAAGACAGTAGAAGAACAAAACATTCACAGTCCAAAAGGCTTAATCAAGTGCCTCCAGTGCTCTATAATTTCACCTTAAAGATGCCTTGCAAAGTACCTCCAAAAGAACTCTTACAGTCTATAATCTTACACATTTTAATTTGAGCCATTAAGGCAAAATTAAAGCTTGGGAATTCTTAGAAGGTAGAACCATTTAAAATGTTTTATAAAACTGATACATATTAAATATAATGTTAAGAGATGGTTATTATGTTGCACTATTTAATATATGCTTTTTGATGTTTTGTGGTTTATACCATTTTGTTTAAGGGTAAATGTATTTTGTAATATATTCATTTTAAATGGCATTTTTTAAGTTTAAAAAATGTTGACCCTCAGATCTAGTCAAGATATAACTTGCCATATTTTCCCTTTCAGGAAAAAATAATCAATATGCATTATTATCAGTTTACATAGTAACAAGAACAAAATGTCATGTAACTTTATATTAAAGCATTGTCACAACAGTAGATAGACTTTTCCCCCTCAAATCCACCCCCTTCATTCTCCTTTACTTCTCCAAATTTGCCTAAGAATATTCCAATTTATGTGTGTTACCTTGGTGTAAATAAAACTAAAGCTCACTCAAGTAAGCACACTTACCATTAGTCTTTAGGAAAATGGAAAATGAAATCAAATTGAGATATTTATTAGAATGACTAAAATTAAAAATACTGATTATACCAATTGTTGGCAAGGATGTAGAGAAACCATAATTTCACACTTTGCTACAAAAAATATAAAATGGTATAACCACTTTGGAAAATTATTTGATTTTTTTAGCAATTTAAATACTGATACCGTAACATCTTGCAGTTCCACTCCTAGATATTAACATAAGAAAAATATACAAATGTCCATAGTAAGACTTGTACATCAATGTTCATACCAACTCTGTTTATAATAACCATAAGCTGGAAAGCTAACTCTCCATCAAGAGGAAAATGGATTACACAGATTACATTGAATCCATACAATGGAATATACTTAAATAAAGAGGAACAAACTGTTTTTGCACACAACATGTAAGAATATAGTTACATGAATAAAGTGAAATGATAAAGAACACAGTATATGTGTTAGTTACTTTTCTTACTGCTGAGACAAAATACCTGACCCACAAAGTTAAAGGAGGAAAAGTTTATTTAGCTCACAGTTTGTAGAGCCAATTCACCATCGGCTGGCTCCAAAGCAGAACAGCATGGCAGACAGGCATTGCAGAGGAAAAACAGTTCATGGCAGGTGAAAGGTAGCAAAGCAAGCAAGCAAGGGATAAGACAAGCCTTTCTCTGTCCCTTATATTGTATCCAGGCTACTGAGATTAGGGTGGTGCCAAACCAATCAGGGAACTGCTTTAGTAATCACTCATCCTTAATCCTAACACCCTTAATCCCAGCACTGCACCATGAATCAGTCACACACTCTGGATTCAGCCACCTCTGAAAAAGCCCCACCTAGGGACAAGCCATAACAGTATATTATTCTGTTTATATAAAATTCCAGAAAATACCAACTATAGTAATAGGAACCAGATCAGTGGCTGCTTAGGAATAGCAAAGGAGGATAAGAGAAAAGATGACAAAGAGGCATGAGTAAAAACTTTAGGTGGTGGATATATTTATTATCTTGACAGTGGCAGTAGTTTGACAAGTATCAAAGCTCATCAATCTGTATAGTTCAAATATGCATAGTTTATTATATGCCAATTATATCTCAATTAGCCTTTAAACAAATAGTGTCATCTTTCCATCTCTGAAATACTTCAGTTGGTGTGCTGCTAATTTATTTCTTGATCTGGAAGCTCATTTAATAGATTTTTAATCTAAGTGCTTCATAGATTCATTCAGCTTCTGAAAATCTATTTACAGTATTTGTACATTGCTGTATATATATTTCAACTGGCCCCCATCCACCTTACCACATTGTGCTGCAAAAAAGCGAAAGAAAGAAAGAAAGAAAGAAAGAAAGAAAGAAAGAAAGAAAGAAAGAAAGAAAGACTTTCCAGAAAGCATTAGGCATTAAATTATAGGGAGACTCTAGTGGGTTTTTTCTCTTTTTTCAACATTAGAGAGAAGAAAACTAAGATTTAGAAACAAATTGCAAAAAGCCATGAAAATAGTAAATATTTCTGTGGAAACTTCAGCTGGGCTTCTCTCCTCCTTGAAAACCTATGTTCATTATTATGACCTGTTTTCAGGTCAGCAAAAGGACTGGGCTTTTTATGTTAAAAAATAATCATCAAATTCCTTTAGGGTTATCCCTTACATATTCATATAATAATTCATAATGACCAACAGATTCCTTCAAAGGATAAATAATACTCATTTCAATAGTTACAGCAAGTTATGAGACACAAAGCAACTGACTCTTGGCAGTTACGACAGTTACAATGTGGTTCTAGGACAAGGAACTATTAAAAAAGAGGGGGGGTTAAAGAAACACAAAGACCTCCTACTAGTGGAGAATATAATTATGATCTTAGAATGAAACAATCAGAAGAAGAAAATAATACATCCAACATTTTGAGATATAATGAACACTTAAGAAGAAAAGCCCATGCATTGATGGGGATATTTTATGTATTTCAGTGGCATCAACTCAGTGAACACGGAAACTCAGTAGTTTTCTCTGCAGAAGATCATTGATAATTAGGGTAAAAAGGAGAGAAGAAAATGAACCTTTGGTATTAAATACCAATTAATTTAGAAATTGATTTACAAAATAATAACCTGGCTTATGTAATAAAGTTCATATAAATTTAATAAAAATGTCCTAATTTCAGTTCACAGCCAGTTAGGAAGGAGAAGGAAAGAAAGGTGATAAGACAAAGAAGAAAAAGAACTCCACAGTAGAGCAAGAGACAGCTGAAAAATGCCCCCATAGACTTCTAAAATGTCATTTTCAGTGATGTTCAGCTGTTCCTTAAGGGCTTTGGCCTGGTATAGAATATAGAAGATTCTACTGGCTGCCTACCCAGCATCTGTTTCCCTGCACACATGTTTAAAAGCACCTGATTTTGTTCAAGCAGCCATCCCTGCTCTGTGGCCACATATTCAGGGAGGTTGGTCTGAGTCCCAATTAATCCTAATATATCTACAGCACTCTCACTTTGAGAATAATTGTCTTAGAAAGAACATATAACCCAATTTTAGCCAATTTAGAAATGAGAAATCCTCTTGAATCCCCTAAGAAGGGCTCTCCTGCTCTTGAGACACAAGAAAAACACCTTCTTCTTCAGTGAGGCATTATTTTGTCAAAATGTAACTCCCAGACTGGCTTCAGCTACTTTCCTACCATAAACGTTAGTGGGAAAGTCAGTATGTTGACAGGAACAGAAGTGAAAATTGGAAGGAAAAAATAAAGGAGGTCTTTGATGATATCTTTCCACCACTCAATTATCTAACCCTGGGCTTACTACGAAGAGCCACGTGATCTTTGCAAACCTGGGCCTTAGTTTCCTCAATTATCAAATGATGAAAATGAGGTTGTCACTTGACCCATCTGGGACCCTTCACCCTACCATCATTCCATGGTTTTCACACTCTACAAACCACTTCGCTGATGTTACTGAACATTTCTTGCTGGTGAAAATGTATAACTCTGAGAATGCAAACATCAGTGAGCTCTAACGTGATTTTTTTTCAGTGTAATTGGTAGAAACACAAGTTTTAAAAATTGCCTAGGATCAAGCTATTAAAAGCATTCCAAATACCACAAGCTGATACGTTCCCTCTGTTGATATAGTGTGAGAAATACTTCAGAAAAAGCTAGAGTGTCAAGTTGCAAAATTCAGACTGGGATTCCTGGTTTTGCTGTTATTATATTGATGACAATTTGAAAGAAGAAATGGATTCCTCTCTCCTCACTCACCTGTTTTTGGGGACCCTTATACTTTCATATTGAAGTTGGTGATTTGCACATTACTCTGACATTTTTGAAATTTCAGCTTAAATAAAATGAAATGGATTTTTTTTTCAGTGCCAGGAGGCAATGGGGGAATCATTCTCTCTGTGCTCCCCGTGGGGTTTCTACGACTGCTTTGCTCTTAACTTACAGCCTTTGTTTTAAAGCCTTTTCCCTTGCTTTTGGTTTGCAGCAATGTTTCAGAATTGCTGCACCTTTCCATCTTTTATTAATACTTATTTTCAAGGACAAATGGAAAAGGGTGGTGATCCTTGTATTAAATGGGATGTAAGGTAAATGATCTCCAGGCCCCTTTCTACTCCTGAGCGTTCCTGAGAAGTGCACACTTTTCCCAATAGAATGTTTTCTATTTTCAAATATAACTGCTAATGTTTCCAAGTTATTGATAGAAAAGAAAGTTTTCAGGCTGGAGATGTAGCTCAGTGGTAGGTCTCCAGGACTGAAAAAAATAGAAAATTCTTGGGCTGGGGATTTAGCTCAGTGGTTTCACCGTCTGCTGCGCAAACGCAAGGACCCGAGTTCGATCCCCCGTACCAAAAGAAAAAGAAAAAAGAAAATTCTTTAGTCCTAATCAACAGCTTGCTTTGTATATAGGCGGAGGAGGCAGTGATTTTCAGATATCCCGGATATTCCCCCATTAGTGCAGCACCTAGTCCATTTTACTGTTTGAAATGTCCTCATGAGACAGTAAACCATTTCTGAGATAGAATGCCCTATCAAGAAGACAATGGAGGGGCCGGGGATTTAGCTCAGTGGTTTCACCGCCTGCTGCGCAAGCGCAAGGACCGGAGTTCCATCCCAGGTACCAAAAAAAAAACAAAAAAAAAGAAGAGAATGGGTGATTTCTTCCCAAATCTTTTTCTAAGTTTACATTTCTACAAATGAAAATGAATGCATTAAGGAATCATATTTGATGAGTCTCTATAATATACAAGGCACTGTACTTTTATTTCATGCAAGAATTAAACCAGAAAACTAAAAACTATTTTAAAAAGTTACAAAACAGCCAGAAAGCTAAGCCTAAGTGTAAACACCACCCTAGAAAACGAGGACAAAGTAAAGTGAGTGAAAGAGATAGTAGTAGAAAAGGGTGTGGGTAAATCCTGAAACTCATGGCTGGGGTCAAGTTGTACCTTAGTTCTCCGTTTATATAATGGTGAAGTTAAATGCTTTTGACTATTAATAAAAGCTGTTTGGAAACATGTTTCTAAGAGGCTTAGAATTTTATAAGTTGTAGTTGAACAAACATAAACATGATTTGGGAATCATTAACAAAACTAATATTCTTCTTGAATACTTTTTGAAAAATATGTAAACTCTCTTTTGGTCATAATGATTATAATATTGCAAACATCACAGTCAAGAGACCAGCTGTTCTCCAGAGTCTACTTTTTGGAATAGGGAACCCAACCTCCATTTTCATTCCTCTGCCGTATCTCTTCCGTCTTTCTCTTTTTCATGAATACCTGTACCTACAGGCACAATTCTACACATGTTGCTGTCCAATTGTAAATTCTTTAGTCTATCTGCAAGCTGTTCAGAATTAACTCATCATACCAGACCTGGATCCGTGGACTATTTCTCCAAATGTCTATTTCCATCAAACCTGGACTCTCTGGTTTGTCTCAGTTGCCTGGACATTCCTGAGCTATGATGTTCTTCCCCTTTTCCCTTTTCCCCCAGTTGGCTTGATCCTGGATACAGTGCTCATGCCTTAGTCTCCCTGTCTATAGTCCCACCTTCCTTACCTAATAATGATTCCCTCCTCTTAGGATCAACCAGGTCCTTCCAGGCCATTCCATAAAATAAGGCATCAAATATTCTAGAACTGATTTCCAGATAAATTTTTCAATACTGTGCCTGACCTGCTTCCTTTAAAACTTCATTCCTCCAGCAGCAGTACCAACTTTTGCTTGGGATCCACCCCATTCTCCATTTTAGTCTAAGTAGGCTGGGTGCATCTCTGTCCTAAACCCTAGGGTATGGAGGTTGGAATCCAAGGTCTCCTATTCCCACAGTGATTGGTTCTGAGGTGGGAGTGTGATTTTAAATTCACCCATTAGAGAAAATATTAGGACTTCTGGAAATCTTATGATAGTTGCTTAATCTTTGGTTAAATTTGAATGTGAATAGCTATAACTGAAGTAGCCTTAACTCCATATTTACAGGTCAAGGGGCAAGAGAGCAAATGAAGGCCTATGTTCTAAATATAGAATTGTATCCCTAACTTTGTGTAAAGCATAAAAACAGCCACAACGCTGAATAAAAATTTTTCTTCTCTCCTACCTGGTCAAATATACTTTCATATTGACCAAGAAGAGCAGGTTCAAATCCTCTGGTTTTTGCAATGGAATATAGCTGGTGGAAAGATAACATACACTTTGGTCTATCTCCTTACCTTCTCAGTATTCCCTCAATTCTGTACCACAAGAGGACTCATAAGCCATGTATGCACATGTCCCACCCTGCTCATCCATATTTCATCCATGCCCTCTTCAAAAAGCTCATCCTTGGCCTCAAAGATACAAATTGGCTATCTGGTATACCTCAAAAGGATAGCCTTGAGGAAAAGGCCTACACAGGTCCAAGAACTAGTTTGTAGATTTGAGGTGGCAATCATTGAGCCTATAGTACAAAGAGTGTGGTCTAGAAGGCTATAAGAAGATTCTAGGAAGCATGTTCCACTGATCCCTGAAGAGGAGAATGGCTGGAGGAGAACCAAGGAAAAGCTCTGCATAGTGCAGTGGCCAGTAGAATAGCCTTTTGGCTTGGATCTATAGATAGCACAGGCAACCATCTCACAGTCATGAGGGTAGGATCTGTGTTAGAATAAATACAACATGGCTGAAGAGAATACAGCCAATCCAAGAGATGGACAGACCTGGGTTGTAGTTATGTCATATGGGTCTCCTTGTAAACCACACCTAAAATCAATCCTGTCCTTGAACTTTCTAGTTATATGAGCTAATTCATTTGTTGCTCCAACCAATTTGGGATGAGATTTCTGTCCTTCACAGGCTGAAAGGAATATGTCTGATAGACTTCTCAATAGTGTCATGTGAATGACTGAAGTCTGGGCTGCTCTTCCTTCTAGCACTGTGGGGTTGTTCTTAACCGATCTCTGTGAACAAGTTTCCCAGTCCCTCTTCCCTATATTGCATGGGGAGAGAGCTCTTTGTCCAGTGCTAAGTTTCCACCTCTGTAGCCCCATTTTGCCTAGGTAGTAGCCAGCCTATGAGCTACACTCCCCTAATTTGCAAAGAAAAGGAGCTATAAACTGCCAAACAATAGTCCATTCTTGAAAGTATTGCTGAATTTATAATACCCAACAATTAAGTTAGCTGAAAATATGCTATGCATGTGGAGAGGCCACAATTCAGTGAATTCTTGAAAGGATCAATTTATTATCAGTTTTTTCAGCAAGGGCAGTTCAAATACATGAGCAGGACTTCTACAAAACTGATTCTTCTGTTTATCAACAGCTTGCATTCAAAATTTTAAGATGGACATATGTACATCACCAGTTTTGCTTATTTCCCAACCCCTGTGGCCTGTATGATTTAATGACAGTAAACAAAGGTTCACTTTTTAATTATGGCTACCTAGCAGAGACCATAGGCCTCAGAAGTTAACTTCTTGTGGTCATATGGAACCTATGTGGTCATAAAGGGAAAAGCATAAATTATTTTTTCAATTGGTATATCACCATTTCCCCTATAAAATTATGTTCTAGTTAAATATACGACTTTTCAAGGCCGGGGATTTAGCTCAGTGGTTCCGCCGCCTGTCTTGCAAGCACAAGGTCCAGAGTTCAATCCCTGGTACCAAAAAAAATAAAAAATAAAAATAAAATAAATATATGACTTTTCAAATCAAGAAAAGTATTCGGGATGGGAATATATACATTCATGTGAACTTTTAAAAATAAATATCATACCAGACCTTTCCACTTTTAGCCCAAGAACAACTCAGTCCCTAATAAATGACTCCCAGCTCTTGTGACTGGCTGGACAGCGTGTCTCCTCTATGCATCCGACATGCCCTCAATATATATGCCACTCTGGCTCAGAAGATAGTGCACAGGAAGGTGGGGAACAATGAAGCCAATGCATAAAGGATGGAAAGGAGAGACCAAGAGAGACAAGAAGCTCACCCAGAAAGCAGGAGCGACACCCCACAGCTTGCCAGCAGCCCAGTTCCTGCACGCAGCACACCCCACACACTCAAGGCCCACCCTCCTGCCCATGGTTCTGAGAGGCTCTCCACAGCCCTCTAGTAAGTTATAGACAAATTTTCCTCTGTAAGCGTGTTCAGGTAGATTTTCGCTGTCTTAAATGGAAATTCTTAACTAAAATACTTAATTTTTTTGAGTTTATTTTTTCACTTGTGTATAGCTTGAACTTTAAAGAAAGCCCTCTAGGTACCTTTTTTGGGGGTCTGAGCACATCCATAAATTCTGTGATTACTATCACTTGAATAATAATTTGCCCTTCTGCTACATAAAAAAGTTTTATTTAAGGAAGTAATTATGACTGAGGCTAATACGAGGGGTGCAATTTGCAGTAGTCTTGGAATTTTAAAATATAAATGTCTCCCCTGAATTTCTCAACAGTAATTAGATTTCTAATCAATTATGAAAGTTGCAGTGACTAAAATCATCAGCACATTTGAAAATATTGAACTTTACCTCTTGGTTTTAATAGTCTGTATATTTAAATGTTTCTAGCATATGTTGATGTTGTTCTTCAGAAAAAGAAAATAAAACATTTTCTATCTGCCTATTTTTAACTTTGATTAATCTACTGGAGATTCTTTTATTAAAAAGAGAAAAACTTTCTTAAATACTGCCCTGTCGTGTATACATTTGAATCTGTTTGGTAGTGCTACTGTAGTAATGTTATACAGCTTAAACTACAGAAAAGTACTTCTGGAGGTCAGAAGTCTGGAATCAAGATGTCAGAGGGGCTGATTTCCACTTACGCTTCTCTTCCAGGCTTACAGATGGCTGTCTTTTCCCTGTATCATGACATCCTCTGTACCTGTCTGTGTCTAAATGTCCTCTCCTCGTAAGAACATCAGTCATACCCTAATGACCTACCCTAATGGCCTCATTTAACCTTGAAGATCCTATCTCCTAACACAGTTACATTATGAGGCTCTGAGGATTAGGACTTCAACATATGGGTTTTGAGGTATTCATCCTATAGGAAAGTCAATTCGTATTTTCTGAATACTTAATAAGAACTATTCTAAGGGATGGGAGCAACTATGCACAAGAAAAGCCCTCCCCCCACCTCATAATGGTTCCCATCTTGAACAGTGTATTTTATCTAGAATGCTGTGTAAACCTCTGTGACAGAGACCTCAGAATAGAATCGGTGGAAATTTCTTTTCACATGAGAAAGCCCTGTGAGCAGCTCAAGCCCACCGGCCACTTATGCCATCCTACGCAACCCTTCCTCTCTGGGGCCAGGGTTGCTTCTCCAGCTCACACTGTCTCCTGCATCTCACCACCAGCAGGAAGGAGGAAAGGAAAATGCACATTCCTTGTAAGGGTAGGACCTGAAAGTCCCACTTAATATTTCTGCTCATGTCCCCTTGTTCAAAAAAGAGTCATAAACCCATACAGAACCCACAGCTGGCTACAGCAAGGCTGAAAAATGTGTTCTTGAACTGAGTACTCATGGGCCAGCCTAAAACATGTACTACGGTGAAGGGGGAAATGGATATTGGCAGACAACTAGTGGAAAAAGAAGCCATAACAGGCCATGATTCTATGTAGAAAAAAGGCACTGTGTATAAACACAGCAAAGGCTGGGATAGAGAAAGAGATGGGAAAAGATGGAGATGCGTAGTAAAATGGAAACCAGAAACCGAAAGGCCAGAGAGAGGACAAATGCAAAAGAAGCTGTTTGTATTCTTAAAGCTTTTTAGGTTTAACTCTACTCCTTTATGTTATGGCAGCATTTTCTTATTCTTTCTTTTAAAAATCCTAAATTGCTGGGCTGGGGATTTAGCTCAGTGGTTTTGCCACCTGCTGCGCAAGCGCAAGGAACTGAGTTTGATCCCTGGTACCAAAAAAAAAAACCCCTAAATTGCTTACAAATTCAGGTTTGAGTTTCCTTTCAACGTGGCTTTTCTATTTACAGTGCCTACTTACCTGCCAAGCAAGTACTGGCTTTCAACCAACAATTCAGAAAATCAGGTCTTACTGTTTATTCTTACTGGAAAATAATTGCCATAATAGCAAAAGAAGTCAGCTCTGCAGTTGTTTAATAATATACACTCATATTTTAACTGTGTAAATACAAGAGAAAAAAATGTATGAGAAAGAGAAGTTATATATAAAAGATTCACTGAAAGTTATGGATACAATTTGCCAAAGCCGGTAAACCCTCATATTTTTAAGTAAATCATCCTTTTAGAGAATATTCCTCATAGAAAGGGATTACCAATATTAGAAATTGCTATATGAGAATTATTTAGTTTTCTGCCAATAAGGTTTGCCTATACGGTGTGATAAACACAAGCAAAACATTTCCAACAAAAATGTTGATCTCCCAGTGGTTGCAAAAGCTATAGAACTCAGATAATCTTGCAAAAGGTTAAAAGGGAAATTCATTTACTTTGTGTACTTCCTAGACAGGTTTATAAATGACAGTTCATAAAATATTTGTAGTCAGAAAATCTGAGATTTAAAAACTTCTTCGTTCTGTTGGTAATTGATGTCAGAGATAACTCACCAGAGACTATTAGATTCTGCCTGTGGATGCCTGGAATCATCCCGGTTTCATCTGGGAAACTATTTTGCTGAATTAGAGATACAGTACTCTTGCTAAATGGTAAATTCAGGTGCCTTTCTCTCAACTATGAATGAAAAAGGGTCTCTGTAGCCTCCTTCCCCTAGGACCTTTCACTCTGCAACCAGATGAAGCTAGAAGACCAGCCCTGGTGAAAAGTGAGTCAATTTAAAACTCTCCCCTGGGAGCTTAACTCTTGAATAAAGTGAAAAAGAAATTCATATTTGTAGAATTTACTCATTTCTGCATTGGTATTCTGCTCATTTAGCCTATGTCTAAGTCTCCAAAGATAAAAAAAAATCTCCAAAGACAATAAATTTTAAATCACGTATTATACTATTTTCCTCCAGTTCAGCTGATGATTTCCATTGTTTTCCAATCCAAAATCCCCAACTTATTAACCTTCTATCTACTGATTTATGAATTTATCATATTTAATATGACTCAAAAATAAGTAATAGAAAAACTCAACAACAACCTTAAACCTATGAAAGAATTTATGTAGGGACCACCAAGTGAAAAAACTGACACAAAGGGGAAAATACAAATAAAGTTGTTACAAAGGTTCCTCATATTTTTGAAAAATCTTCTCAAGTATGGTAATTGTTCCCAAAAGAAAAGATGAAGTCATCAAAAGTCACAGAAAAAATAGTTCAGTTTCATCAGTAATCAGAGATAAAAAACCAGATACTGACATTTCCCTGTAAAACTGAAAGTGATTTAAAATATTAAAACTGTCAAAAGGATAAAGTGATGAGTATTTTCATAAACTTCTGGTGAGTGCTGAAGTGGGTACTGGTTTTCAGGAAAGCAATCTGGCAATCTGTAACAAGAACCATCAAAATACTTGTCTTGTGCTAGACAGGAAAGTAGAGCTGCTCTAAAAGCTGCAGAATAAAGGAGACGTTATATTAATAGAACTCACACAGTTGTGAGGAAAGCTGGGGAAGTGAAAGTCCTGAGAAGGGGAAGTTTGAGAGAATCAGAAGTCAGTAATCAAACTTTCACCACTGGAGTGGGCAGATAACCAGCACAGGAAGAAGCTGAGCTACTGATGTGGATTCAGACATCAAGTTTTCCAAAGAAGATGTGCAGGAAGTTGCAGGAAGTCATTGTCCGTGAGGATTTGCAGCCAGGCACCTGGTGACATGTCTGGGGCCACTGTCCGTCAGCAGGACCAGCCATCAAGAGCAAGACCTGGATGCCAAGAGGAGCAGAGTCAGGGCAGCATGGAACCTGCATTATTCCAACAACAAAGATCTGCATGAAGTAAAGGAAGCCGCGGCCTCCTTTTCATGCTCTGGCCAACTCTATCTCTAAGCTGCGTGGAAAGGAATTCTGGGAAACACAGTCCCCAACTTAGTTGAGTGGACAATAGAACAACGGAGCTCTGACATCTCTTGACCTTGTGGTCCCATTTCACCTCTAGGAATTGGTTCTTATGAGGTAAAAAATGTAGTCAAAGATTAAATAAAACTATAACTATCCTTTCCATGGTTAAAACAGGCAACACTGGAAGCAAATGAATTTCCCAATAGGGAATAGTAAAATAAATTGAGGTAAAATACAGACAAGATTTTCATAAATTTATTTTATATTACTTCAAGTGACTTTTAATGACATGGTAACTTCCTCATGATAAAGAGGTTTCAAAGCCACACAAAGCCATACCTACATTAGAATATAGTTTTGGAAATATATTCATAGATTTAATTTTATCTTTTATACTTTCTTATAATCTTTATTCATGTTTCACAAAGGAGCCAAAGTCATCTTTCAAAAATAGGGATCAAGGGCCAGGGCTTTAGCTCAGTGGTTCTGCTGCCTGCCTCGCAAGTGCAAGGTCCCGAGTTCGATCCCCAGTACAACAAAACAAAACAAAACAAAGTAGGGATCAAATCATGTGCCGTCTTTGGCTAAAATTTCAACCTGGCTTTTTATGCCACCTGCAATAAAATAGTCTGCCCACAGCCGACAAGGTCTTTTGCGGCCCTGCCTTCACTGGAGGCTCGAACGCATCTCAGACACCTCAGACTGTGCTTTGCTTTGCTCAGTGTCTAGCACAGGCTGTCCTCCTCTCACAAAAAAGATTTTGGCAGTCACTGTCACCCTTAAAATCCTCTTCCTCCAGACTTTATTCAGATCTCAGCTCAAATGCCACTATGTCCGAGGACCACATCTAATGTGTCCCCAACCCCCGCCCCCCACCCAGCAGTTGTTCTCCACCTCATGGCTCTGCTCATTTCTTCACTAATTAAAATTACTATGCCTTTTATGTAGCAGTCTCCCTCACTAGGAAGTAGGCTCCACTAGATCAGGGGCCTTTATTCATTATTATATCCCCGTATCTGCAACAAAACCACCAAATCTCAGTTTTCACTGAATAAATGGATTCATGGATGAATCAGTTTTTTGAGTTTTCTACAGTGAACACTTTTCCTTGTATGGTAAGCAAAAAATGTTTGAAAGGGAGGTATTTGAAGAGCAGTCTTGTGTCAGAATGGATTATCCTTCTTGGTTGTCATATCTACTACTGATTATCTAGGCCTATTTTAGCTGCTGTGTTTCTCCTGCAAGATCTAGGTATGAGTCTCTGCTCTGCAGAAGGGTTGAGAATTAAATGTTAATAAAACACAGGAATCTAGAAAAGATTCTCCTGGGGCCAGGGGTTTAGCTCAGTGGTTTCACTGCCTGCTGCACAAGCGCAAGGACCCGAGTTCGATCCCGGTACAAAAAAGAAAAAAAAAGAAAAGATTCTCCTGTTAAATTATGACAGGTCTGCAGTCAGTGATATAATAGATAACCCATGATAACACTGTAAAATACATAGAGATCATGAATTCAAACCTCATTTTAGGGCCCAGCTGTTAACCTCATAGCTCAGTGATGCAGTCAGCCCTTCCCCTAGCAACACATCTGCTCTCTCCACACCCTCAGCTCTTCATGTCTTTGCATCCTATCCCATCACAGGCAATGTGTAAACTACTTCTACTGGTTAATCCTGAATTTTTTTGTTTTTCTGTTCTATTTTCTTCATGTATGTGGCTTGGTTTTAAGCTATCTCAAAAATAGCAAAATATTATCTTCTTTTGCCTTAGAATGCCATTCAATGTTCTGATCTTAGGATTCTCCTTGAATAGATAAAGCTGAGTGATGTCAGGCTGTGGTGCTTAACTGATTTCACCTTCTCCATCCAACAAAGGTGGGAGACAGAACTGCACACGTGAGTCCCTGTCTGGTCCTGCCCTCTACTTTGGTGGGCACGTGTTGTCCAGGCAGCTGACGCAATGAAGAGCCCAGGTGAAGCAAGACAACAGAAAGAGAGCAGTACTGCCACCTGTGATTAGCCAGGCCTCTCATCTGGGAGGCTGATTCATTCTTCTGAGACTAAGAAAAAAAAGTTTGAATATAAGAAACAAAAGTATCAAAGTGGAGCTTTTTAATTAGACTTTATTCAGAAAGTAGAATAAACATGTGGACCTAACTCACTTTGAGAATTCTCTGTAAGATAATCTTCCTAAACAGCCCAAGTGCCCATCAACTGGAAACTGGATAAAGAAGATGTGGGTTTTTTATAAAATGGAGTACTACTCAGCCATAAAGAATGAGAAACTAGAGACATTTATTGCTAAATGGATGCATATTGAGGCCATACTCTTAAGTGAAATAAATAGGACACACATGTGTAAATACCAAATAGTTTCTCTAGTGTGAAAAATTGAAAGTGTAAATAAGGATGAAAATGATTAAAATGAATAATTGATAATTTGAAATAGGAAAAGGTCCAAAGGTGTAGGGGTGGTGGGAGGGGAAGGGGAAAGGGAAGGAAGGGAAAGGAAAAATTATGAGAAAGAAAAAAAAAATGGAAACAAAGTCTGTGTAAATAGGGAAGGGTGGAGGAGGTGAAGGGAGCACAGGTAATGGGGGAAAAAGTAAGAATTAAGATACAGCATGTTCAGGTACAAACACCCAATGATAAATGTAAATGTATTGTATACCTAAAATGTACCAATTAATATATAAATTTAAAAAAAGATAATCTTCCTAATATCGTCAATGAAAAACTTGTAATGCTGTTCTGTGATTGATGGATTTGATTCCACTAGCAAACATGAATTCCAGTAAAAGCAGCTAAATCAAAGGCTTTATAGCATGGAATTTAGTAGTCTGGCCTATTCTATGCTAACTTGACTCTCTGTAAGCTCTAGAGAAAATGAAACTTCCTGTGTGACAGGTCCGTTTTTTGGTTTTTTTTTAATTTTTTGGTACCGGGGATCGAACTTGGGTCCTTGGGTTTGCGCAGCAGGCAGCGACACCACTGAACTAAATTCCTGGCCCAGGTCCCTTTTTTAGACTCTGAAACTGACAGTTATTTTGTTAGATTTTGTGATTATAAGAATTTTGGTATCAGCCTTAGCTATTTTTCATGTTTTTCCACTTCTCCAGAAGGAAAGCAGATAATCATTAGAAAGTAGTCACCTACTTCAATGGGCTTATAGCATTTGCAGTAAATCCTGTTTCCCAACTCACCTCTTTCTCTTATTCTTACATCTTTTTCAAAATTTCTCTATTTTTCACACCAATATCTATGTCTCCAGTATCAAACCTCCAATCACTCTAATTTTGTCTTCACTCTCAGAAAAACTGTCTTAGTTTACACAGAAAACAGAAGCTGTCTGACAGTATTCATTCCCATTCCATCACAATTATGCAAAACTAACCTAGAACCAATTCTTTCCCCTTCCTTTCTAATACCAGAGGACTCCTCTTCTCTTTAAAATTGATCAGTCTGTGGTAGGCACCTGTGCAGAGTTCCCACTGGCCCCACTTCTTGGTTTTTCATAAGCTTATGTAATCCACTCTTCTTGAAGGACAGTTGGACGTAGTGACTCACTCCTTCTAAATGGAATATACCAAAAGTGACAGAAAGTCACTTCCAATATTAGGTGACAAGATTATGACTTGTGTCTCAGGTGCCCCCCCCCAGGTCTCTCTTGCTCTGACTCACTCTGAGAGAAACCAGTTCCCATTACGTGAGGTTTGTGTACCAAGGGAGGCGAAGCCTCTGCTGGACAGCCCGCAAGGAGCCAAGGCTCTCAGCCTAACAGCCCATGAAAAATTGAATTCTGACAGCAACATTATCAGCAAACTGGGCACCACGCCCTCCCGCAAGTGGAGTCTTCAGATGAGATGATACTTGTCTTCAGATGATATTTGCCCAGGCAAATATCCTGACTGTAAACTCATGAGCCAAATGGAGCCTGTTGGACTAGGCCCTGGTTTCTGACCCACAGAAACTGTGGGATATAAATGTTTGTCATTTTCTGCTGCTAAATTTTAGAGGAATTTGTTAGTAAGCAGTAGATAACTAATACAACCTTCATCTGTGCTCTGGGTCAGTGAGAGTGAACGTTTTAGAGCTTTCCATGGTATGAACAGCCTGCTGCAGCAGGTGTGCCACAGCTTCATCACCACTGCTCTAGATCCTTCTCATCTTCTTTCCCTTTTCCATATCTTCAAATCTCTGTCTCTACCCATTCCCTTTAATTAGCAGTTAAACATGGGAGTGATATTTTTAAAAAGGAAAACCTTCAATTCCAATTCCTCCTTCAGTATTGCTACTTCTCTCCCCTCCTCTTTGAGAAAACTGTAGGTTGTCTACACCTAGTCTCACTCCTTTCCATTCAGTTTCCTTTCCACTCATTCCATTTCTGTGTCTTCTTTCACCTCATCAATTCTGTAGAATTTCTCTCACCAGAGTCTCCAGGGAACCTAAAGGGCATTTTTAGACCTTATTCTACTTGACGTTTTTGTATTGTTCTGGAAAGCCTATTCTTTTCAAAAATGTTTTTCTTCCTTTATATCCCTCATACTAGACTCTCTGGTTTTCCTCTTAACCTTTGGGTCCTCCCAATTCAGTTTCCTTTGCTATTCTAGAATAAGGCTTTACTACCGGGACATTATTACCAAGGAAAGACAGGAAAGTAAGCAATTTGACTCCCACCTATCCATATGCCCAATTGTTATCTATTTTCCTTTCTTACTAATTTATAATTCTGTCCATTTCTTTACATGCACAATGCCACAGTTGTGGCCTAGCACACCATCCTCTCTTGCCTGAATAACTATAATAACCTTGTAACCGGTCTCCACTTTGTTAATTTCTCTAAAGTCGGAGGGATTATTGCAAAACACTTAAAAAATATCTGCTCTCTACTGAAAAGTATTCAATATCTTCTTATTACCTACAGAATAACATCAAAATTGTATGTCAGAGCTGTAGTGTGATTCACCACACAAACTTATCATGCAAACTTATCCATACATATGAGATACTCTAGAGAATGAAAAGGTTGTGCTGTTAATAATTATGAAGGGACGGGGTTGTACACTAGACTGAGAAAATGGGATATAAAGTCACCTTATTTGTAAGACCCTGTGTGATCAGTTCTACTGAGGATGTGAAATGTGGCTAGTGTGACTATAGAAACAAATTTTCATTTTTATTTAACTTTACACAATTTAAAGTTAAATGGCTTGATGTGACTAGTGAGTAATGACAGTGCAGTTCTCTCGAGAGCAGTGGTTCTCAAGTGTGCATCAGAGCGATCGACAGGGCTTATGTCACAAATGTGAGTCCCGCCCCCCCCTTCCTGTACTGAACTTCGGAAGTGAGTCTGAATTTACACTCTAACCTCTTCCCAAGTGGAGCTGATGCCAAAGGTCAAGGTACTGCATTTTAAGAACCACTGATTTAGACTTGCTTAAAAAATACAAATTCAGTTCCTATCCTAGTTCTATCAAATTAGAATGTATGTTTTCAGAAAATCCTCAAGTTATTTGTATGAACATTCAAGTTTGAGAAGCACTCATTTAAATGATTTGGTGTAAGTCACGTAATTCAAATCTTTCCCCACGTGCACTGCTTTTATTCTGTAGAATTGCTACATTCTTATTTAGCCTTCACCTTTCAAATGATTTTTTTGGTACTGGGCATGAACTCGGGACCTTGCACTTGCAAGGCAGGCAGTAGGACCACTGAGCCAAATCCTCTGGCTCAAATGATTTTTTTACAAAAGGTTCATATGGCAGGATGTGGTGGCTCACACCTGTAATCCCAACACGCAGGAGGCTGAGGCAGGAGGATTGCTGAGAGTTTGAGGCCAGCCTGGGCTACATAGTGAGCACAAGGCCAGCCTGAACTACAAAACAAGACCCTGCTAAAAAAGGGGGGGGCATATAGAACTGCGAGTGAGGCATGAGGTTTCCAAGTTCGAGACCAGCCTGGACTACAGAGCCAGACTCTGTGTAAAGCAAAACAAAGACAAAAGCCAAATTATGAATATGACCCCAATCTTTATCTCTTTAGTTAAACCTTCTCTTGATTGAATTTTCTTCTTAAAAAAAGAAATCCTAATAACAAATGCACCATGTTTTACATAATTTGGATTATGATTATAATGTTACATGTAAACCAAAAAGACTTGGACTCTGTGTAATGGAAACACGTGCAATAAAGCAGCCATTATGCTTCAAGAATAAGCCACACCTTTCCCAAGGGTGTCCTAACCTTTGACTTTATTTTTTGATCTGTTGCTAAAATGCATTTTACCAGGACCGCCCCCCCCACCATGTTTATGCATCTTCAAAATATCTGTCCGTGCAGAATACAAATCTCTATCTCATCTGAGAACCAGACAAAAAAAACAATCTACTTTTCCATTTCTAACTGGTTGAAAGCCTGCCCGAGCCAATTTTGTGTCATCATTTGGAATCCTTAAAACTCTCCAATCTGGAAGAGATTTTAGCTTTATCTTTGCATAGTTAAAAGATTCATTGAAGGTTTCATTGCTCCCTCTCCCCTATGATCATTTACCTGCCTTCAAATGTTCTTAGTGAAATAGAAAAATGCAAAAATGCTGCAAGTTTTCAATGAAGGATAAAAATACATACAAAATACTTTTGTTAGTTCATTCAGGTCTTGCTGTCAGATATTCATGTGTGATGGTTGTAATTTTTAAAAAAGATATGATCATTTCTGTATACTTGCTGTATGAGTACAAAGAATGACTCAAGTATGAGTCAAGTAACCATTTTTACTCCTACTTTCCTTTTGTAATCTTCAAAAGCTTTCTGTTTCTTGGCATATTTTCAGTGAAATTAAACTTGAACAAAGTTATTTTCTCAGATAATGCTGAATAACTGGACACTTACATAGGGAGAAATGGACCTCAACTCATACCTGATATCATACACAAATAGAAATTTGAGAAGGATTTTAGACTCAAATAGAAAATCTATAGGTATAATGGTTCTAAAAGAAATACCTGTGCATTTCCCACTATGTACAGGACTTGTCGTTTTTTTTCGTTTGTTTGTTTTTGGTACCAGGGATCCAACTCGGGACCTTGTGAGGCAGGCAGTAGAACCACTGAGCTAATTCCTCAGCCCGATCTATTTTTTTTTTAAAAAAGGTAAGCAGCGTAAAATACCCAGTTAAGCTCTGTTATAACCAGTGATCCATTGTTTCTATTAACTCAACTATTACTAATGATCAGTTACTCACTGGCAGGGCAGAATAGCTGGTTAATATGTGCTGTTAATTAGATAAAACCGTTGTTGTTATAAATTTTCTGAAATTTGCTAAACATGGCTGTAGATGTATTTTAACTTCTATATACTTAGCTGTAATATTGCACACGTTTGTTTCGAAAAAACTGTTTTCAAACTCAATTCTATCAATGCTTTTACCAATATCTGAGTCTCTTCCATGTTTTCTTTCTTGTTTATTCCAATCTGAAGTAAGTTACGTTAATCCTCTAAAATCTTCCAATTTATCACATCCTAGTTGAAATGCCATTTTCTCATTGAAGCTTTATTACTCCCTGCAATGAAGACAGTGTTGCTTTTTTTCTGAACTACAGAAACACTTTTATACTCTCAAGTTTGACTCTTCTTTTCTGTAATGCCCTTCTTTTCCAGAGTGTAGGTCACATAGGATTGGGAGTGCAGAAAGTACTCCAGTTCCTAAAGAAATATTTGAATCTCAAAAAAATCTCATGTTGATTTCTTAGTATTTTCTCTGTAGATGATCATTTCATCTACATATAAAGATTTTGCTTCTGCCATGCCAATCCTATCCTAGTTGTGTCATTTTATGGCCAGACTATTTTGGTGGGGACTAGGTTTCAAAGTTTAATGGACAGATAAAGAGTAAGCATATCTGCCCTTGTTCCCCATCTTAAGGAGAAAGCACTGTATCTTCTCCATTCATAAAAGGCGTTCTTGCTGGAAGTATGGAGTACATGTCTTTAATCTGTTGAGAAGTTTCTGTTCTACTTCTAGTCTCCTGGTAGCTTTTACCATGAACAGCTGTAGAATTTGGTCCAATACTTTTTCTCCAACTAGTGACAGGATCATATGGCTTTTTCCTTTCCTCTGTTCAAATGATGACTTTTAGGGGTGGATCTTCCAATGCTGAACCAACACTGCCATCCCTATAACAAAACCACTTTCTACATCCTGCCAGATCTGACTTCTAATAGTTTGTTTTGTTAAACACATTTCTGTCTATGTTCATCCTTTTTTCTTCTATTATCTTTATCCAGTTTTAGGATTGGCACAATGTTGAGTTCCTAAAATGAGGGGAGAAGTGTTCCTTCTTTTTTCTGCTTTAATTGTTTGATATAATTGATCAGTTAAAATGTTTATGAGCCTGCTGTTGTCATATAGGTAGGTTTTCAAGCTAGGGATATCCTTTCTTTAATAGGTGCTATTCAAATTTTATATTTCCTCCAGAGTTAGTTTCATTAATTTGTCTTCCAAGGTACTCCTTAGAAGTTGTCAGATTTATTTCAAAACAGATTTTTGTAATATACTTTCTATATCCTTTTAAATTCTGTAAAATCTGTGGTAATGTCTCCTAGATCTTAATATTGTAATTTTAAAAATGTATAACTGATATTGTGTAACAGGAAGAAAGGTCTAAAAGAGCAGGGGAATTGGGAGGGGTAGGGGAAGGGAAAAAAGGGAAAGGAAAATATGAGAAGAGGAAAAAAATGGAAACAAGGTCTTTGCAAATAGGGAAGGGTGGAGGGGGTGAAGGGAGGGCAAGGGAAGGGTTGTTATATTGTGTACTTTTTGACTGAGACTTATATATCACTCAGTCCTGTACCATAATGACAATAATAGAAATAATGCTAATAAGTAATGGTTAATTACATTGGATGTACATAGATTTGCTGTTTTTCCAATTCTAGACACTAGCAGTCTTCTGACTCATTAAATTTATGATTCTCAAAGGCCCTGCCAAATAAGTAAATATAAAAGTAGTGGCTAAACAAACTACAGTGCCTTCAATATATTATATATCAGATCCTGTATAAGGTGATTAATTAAAGATTATACCAAATTAAAAAACAACAGAGGGCAGCTTAATTCAATAGTGATGGAATATTTACAACAATATGGTAGGTGTAATATTTTAAAAGTAATTCCAGTAACTCAGATATTAGATATGGAGGAAAGAGATTGAAAAGGAACATTTATATTATTTTTATATTCAGCAAATATTTTTATTTTATTTTCAAATGCAAATAAAAAATTGAATTATGCCCTCCTTGTTTTTCCCCCTTCCTTTATTTTTTTTCCTAGCAAAATTGGCCAGGAAGTAAAGCAACCAGGCTGTTAGGGTTTAGATCTAGATGTCCCTTCCAAGTCTTATGTGTTCAGAGGCTGGGCTTTTAAAAGGTGCTTGAATCACGGGAGCTCTTTACTCTTTGGTGGATTAATCTGCTGAAGAGTTCAGAGCCAAATGAGTGTTAGGAGGTGACATCTGGTGGGAAGAGGGGTGTCAGCGGGGGCATGACCAGAGAGGTGTGCTTTCCTCCCGGCTCCTCCTTTCTCTTCTTCTTCTAGGTTGCCATGATGTGAGCAGCCTTCCTCCATGGACCCCTCCGACCATGCCCCTGTGACTGTGCCCTTTTGCCTTGGAGCCGGCTGACTAGGGACTAAAACCTCTAAAAACCGTAAGTCAGAATAAACCTCTCCTCCTTTAAATTGTGGTGTTGGATGTTGTGTCTCAGAGACAAGAAAGTGACTAAGAGGCCAATTTGAAATTTTCAACAATGTGATCTTGGGCTGAAGATACAGTTCAGTGGTAGAGCACTTGCCAAGCATGCAAGAGGTCCTTGGTTCAATTCCTGGTGCCACAGGAAGCAACAACAACAAAATTAAAACCCGGATGGTGGTCTTCAGTTTTCCTTATTCTGTGGTGGCAGTGTTCCTTGTGTAAGAAGGATTTAAAACCACTAATTTATCTGTTTCTAATTTAATGGAATTTGAAAATGTGAACATTAAAATGAGGATAATTCTCTTTGAAGTACTTTCACAACTTATAATTATTTTATGTACTAACGTATTTGTTTTTTGTCTCTTACTCTACTAGTTTGAAAGCTCTATGAGGTCAAGCACATTTACTACAAGGACCTTACAAAATGTGGTGGCTAGCAGTTGTCTTTCAATATGTATTTGTGAACTCAAGTAATTCATGGTGAAGTCTGAAAAGAGTGACCTTTCTAAAAACTATCTTATCCCTTCATGTAGTCACCAGCAATGCTTTCTATCTACCTATCTACATATGCACCCGGTTACCAATACCTCCACCATCCAGCCACACATTTATGCCTCCAGCCAGCCAACAGGCCATAAACCCATTCCTCCATTAGCCCATCCATCTTTCTATTTCCATAGACATCTAACTGGCAATGGCAATCTTAAGAAAAGATTTCTTTCTCTTTGGTAATTGAAAATAAATGTTCTATCTTGCAGACATCGGTGTAGGAAAAGATTTCATGAACAAAACCTCAGTCGCACATGAACTAGCACAAACAATCAGCAAGTGGGATCTCTTCTTATTCAAAAGCTTCTGCACAGCAAGAGAAACCACCAGCAGTGTGAAGAGACAACCCACAATGTGGGAAATTATTCTTACCAGCTGTTCCTCAGACAAAGGTCTACTATCTAGAATATATAAAGAACTTAAAAAATCAGACCTCCCCAAATTTAAAGATCCAATTCAAAAATGGGCTTCTGAAATGAACAGACATTTCTCAGACAAAGAAGTAAAACCAGCAAATACACATATGAAAAAATGTTCAACATCACTGGTCATTCGAGAGATGCAAATGAAAACAACACTGAGATTCCACCTCACTCCAGGAAGAATGGCTGCTATCATGAAATCAACCAATAACAAATGCTGATGGGGCTGTGGGGAAAAAGGAACCCTGCTCCACTGCTGGCGGGAGTGTAGACTGGTGCAAGCACTGTGGAAATCAGTATGGAGATACCTCAAGGAACTAGGCCTAGAGGTCCCATTTGACCCAGCTATTCCCCTGCTGGCTATCTTCCCCAAAGAATTAAAAGCATCATACCACAGCGATATATGTGTACGCATGTTCATAGAAGCACAATTTGTAATAGCTAAAGCTTGGAAACAGCCCAATTGCCCATTAACTGGAGACCAGATAAAGAAAATGTGGTCTTTTTATAAAATGGAGTACTACTCAGCCATAAAGAATGAGAAACTAGAGACATTTATAGCTAAGTGGATGCACATTGAGGCGATACTCTTAAGTGAAATAAATAGAACACACGTGTGTAAATACCGAATAGTTTCTCTGGTGTGAGAAACTGAAAGTGCAAATAAAGGACATGGAAAGGAAAAAGTAAAGGAAGAGAGAAAAGATAGATCGGGTGTTTTGTAGAGTTTACTCTTCAACTCCCTTCTTTTTTGAAAACTGTGAGAATACAGACTTGCAGAGAATTTTCATCTTCCATCAACTAGTAGGGGTCTTGTCCTCCTATCATCCAGAGTTATTGGAAGAAGGCACCATCCAAAGAACTGGAAGTGCCACAGACCACTTGGGTAGTCTGTCATTGTTTCCTTTACAGGCACGGCGAGAAGCTTGGGAAGATACCTCACTCCCAAGTTCCTCCAAGTCTGCACAAGGCAGAAAGAAAATACCAAAGACTCATATCTTAAAGGTTGGGACTGTTGAGGATTGAGCCAGTGGCCTGCCAGGAGGCCCTGGAAGGAGATGACTTAGATCCCAGGACTAGGAGTCAGAGGAAGTGAGCCAAGGTGAGGCTGGAGAGATGGGCTATGGAAAAGAAGTCCAGAGTGCACCATGGCAGCACCTTAATAGCAGGCACAAGAGAAGTGAGCAGAAAGCAAGACCACAAAAACACAAGCAGTGAATGTGGTCCAGCAAGTCCCTGCCACCTCCCATCAGAAGTATCCAGCAAGGGAGCACTGGGAGCCAAAATTCCATCCCCAGTGCCCTGTGTCCTGAAAACCACCTCCTCTCTCAGAGATCCTGAGAAGCAAGGAAGGGACAAAATCCTGAGAAGTGAAGATGGGGCTCCAATTTCCAAACGATTAACTAATAAACCAATTCTGACTAGAATTTTCTAAAAGGGACTCATTATTATGCTGAAAGTAACTAAGCTACCTTTAACCGGCAAGATCTCACAGCTAGCTGAGCCGAGTTTAGGGTGATAAAGTAGTGTTTCTGCATCTTGGAGCTGTGGCTCTGAAATTGTTAGCATCTACCCAAAAGTTATCCCAAGATCCCTTACCTAGATGAAAATTTTATGTTTTATTGACTATCGTTTCTGTCTCTATCCCATGGATAAAATCAAATGCTTATAATGTTGGGAAAATATTTAATAATTTTTTCTAAGCGGTATTTAAAAAAATTAATTTAAAAAATCACATTTTCCCAATTTTTTTTGCTCAGCATAATTTTTAATAACCATATGATAATTGATCATGTAATGAATTAATTAACCCTTTGTTTTGTTTGAACAGTATTTAGATTGGTTTGTATTTTTGCTATTGTAAATTGCTGTATGATAATGAACACTGTACATATACATACCTTTAGGGGCCCCAAAGATAATTTCTTTAGAGTAAATTCCTTCAAGCAGAGTTTGTGGTTGAAATAATATGTACATTTCAAAGATTTTTTAGTGCATCTGGTCAAACTGGATTTGAGAAATATTATCCACTCAGCTCTCATGGATAGTATATGCTAACGGTTCTTTCCTTACAGCCTCAGTACAGGGACAATGGAAATGTTTAAGTTCTCTCTTGAAAATATCAGGACCATAAAAGCAATGTGTTTGTGTGTATACACAAATGATTCGTGCTTCAAAAAGATGATTAATGCGGGCCGGGGATTTAGCTCAGTGGTTCTGGCGCCTGCCTCGCAAGCGCAAGGTCCTGAGTTCAATCCCCGGTACCAAAAAAAAAAAGATGATTAATGGACAATGATATAAAAGTCTCTTTTTGTTTCCTAGAAAGTTAAACATATTTCAGAACAAGCAAACCATAGACATGTGAAGTAGACGGGCAGTTACCAGAGGATGGAGTAGGAGGGAATGAGGAATGCCTGCTGATGGTGCAGGGTTCTTGTTGGCATGATGAAAATGTTCTGAATTCAGACAGTGGTCGTGATTGCACAACTTTGTGAGTGTAGTAAAACCCCCTAAATTATACACTTTAAAAGGGTGAATTTGATACTATGTGAGTTACATATTGATAAACTTATTTTTAAAAATAGTTAATGTAGTCAATGCGTCAATGTAGTTAAGGTAGTCAATTAGTTATTTTTCAATAATGGAGTATATTTCAATTTGAATAAAAAGGACAAAATATGTTAAATCATTTTTCCAAGGTAAAGGGAAGAGCAAGGGACTCTAGACTTACTGATTCAATACTATTTTAAAGCTAATGGGCCCGGGTTTCCTATGTGGGGTGATGCACACTTTTTGCGGTTAGATGACAATGATTTTTTTTGCATAGCTTTGTCAGTATTAACACCCAGTAAAATGTACTACTTGAATAGTGACTTTTACTTTGAGGTGAATTTTATCTTACTGTTCAAAAAGTGAAGAAAGATTTAGACTCAGAGTTCCTATATATATATCCACACAGAAACTTGTCTACATGAATGTTTATGGTACTGTTATTCATAATACCTCCCAAGTAAAAACAACTCAAATGTTTCTAAACTGATAAAAGGATAAGTGTTGCATATCCTAGTGGTAGAATATTACTCAGCAGTAAAAAGAAATGAAATACTGACACATGCTGCATTGAGGATGGACCTTGAAAATATTATACTAAGTGAAAGAAGCCAGTCATAAAAGGCCACATGCTATGTAATTCCATTTATATGAGATATCCAGAATAGGCAAGCTTACAGAGATAGACTGTAAATGGCTGTCCCCAGGGGAAGGGAATGCTGAGTGATTATCAGGTAGGCCCTGTTTGTAGGGGTAATGAAAAGGCTCTCAAAGTAGGTGGTGGTGATGATTTACCTTGTGTATCCAAAAAAAAACCTCCAATGATTTGTACACTCTAAAAGGTTGAGTTATGTAATATGCCAAGCTGTGTCCAAGAAAGCTATTAAAAAAGAAGAAAAATACTGACAGTCACAAAATATTGGGACAAAGATTGATATGAGATATATGTATAGTAGAAGAAAGCCTCTGTTAATATGACATAAAAGAGAATTCCTCTTTCTCTTTCCTAATCTCCTTCAGGATTTTAGCCAACTCCTTTTCCTATTTTCCAGGCTCAAGTACATATGTTCCTTTAAATTGTTTACCCCTTCCCTTACCCATTAGGAACTCACTGTTCTACCCTTGTGCTTATAGCAAAGGTTCTGTCTCCTTTCAGAGTCTACACAATCCACCCGCATTTTATGCAGTAATATATTACAAGTAAGAGTTTAGTGCCATCGTAGGTGTTTGCTTTAAGCTTGCACTCTTCTTAATATATAGACATGTTAAAGCATTCATGTTGGATAGTAACTGCAATTGTCGATCCTCCCAGATGAGCATTTACCAGTAGGCTCTTGTCTCCCTGGTAACAGTGTTGTTTTGGCCATTGTTTTGCCTCTTAACAGCCTTGGGAGTGGAATCTTGTCAAATGTTTTAAATTATAGCACTTCTGAATTCATTCAACAAATATTTATGAGCACCTATTATCAGCCAGACTCATTTTTTTTATAACTAATATTAAGTAACTCTGGATGATTAATTCCGTGTGAATTTTCTCTTATAGATACCGTATTAGCACTTCTGAGATGTGAATGGGATTAATTTAGGGCTGGGCTCCTTGCAGATAAGCCAGTGTACCTGCTGTTGGATGACATGCAGAAAAGAAATTATTTAAGAAGAAAGTTATTTGTAATTTTTTCTTTTGTATTCGTAGAGTGTTTTTATTTTTCAGATTTTAAAAAACTTCTTACAAGAACCTTGGCAGTTGGGCTGGGCATTTTTTCCCCCATGGCTCTTGTGGATGAAGACACAGAAGTCAGAGCTTATATGATGCGCTTGTCCAGCGGTGCTCAGGAATCCAGGAAGTTGTATGTTCCCACTTGATCTCTAGAAGCAAACAAGACTCATGGCCATGTCTCCTAATAAATTCGTATCTGATTCAAAGTTGTCTTCAATGAAGAAAGAACCCCACCTAGATATTTGCTCAATGGGACCTGGGATTTCCCCTAATCTCCGAATGTCAGCATACACACCAACCAAGGTTAAAATGAAACGAAATCTTTTGTCATTGCTTGGGATGGTGAAGTTGGTCAATTTATCCCCAAAGAATAAAAATTTAAAGGGAATCTCTGTTTTTTGGTGTGAAAAATTTGGAAATAACTCTTTATGTTTATGAGAATTTCACAAGAATTACTTTTGGCTAGAAATTATACATGAAAAACCCACCCATTTAAAATGATAATTTCATAAAATCATACATAATAAAAACAAGTGAATCCGATTCTTCATTTGTTGCAGCAGTTTTGGAATTAAATGTTGCCAAAATGCTTTATTTGAAGCCATTGTCATGATTATTTCTTGCTTGTATTGATCACTAATTGCATACCAAGAACTGTTCTAAGTGGTTCAAGAGTATTAACAAATTGGAGCTCTGTAAACTTAATGCAGTGTAGCATAGTATGAGGTGACATGACCTGGTGTGATGTGACTAACATAACATAATATACCCTCACATTAGAGATGAAGAAACTGAAGCACAAAGAGGATGAGTTATTTATTTTTATTTATTTATTGCTGAGGCTCAATCCTAGGACCTCACAAATGCTAGGCATGCACTTTATACTGAGCTACATCCCCAACCCAAGAATGAGTTTCTTTATCAAAGTCTCCAATAAGATATAAGGAATAAAGTCCAGTTTTGAACCCATGCACACTTAATCACTCTTTTTCTTGTTTAGACCAAATGCTCTTGTGTTAGTGCAATTCTGTGTTCCTACAAAGTCATATGTTGAAACCCTAACCCCCAGGATATTGGTGTTAAGAGGTAAGGCCTCTGAGAGGTGGTTAGGTTATGATAACGGAGACTTAGTAAATAGGATAAGTGCCTTATAGAAGAGGCCCTGGAGAGGTGCCATGTCCCTTCCACCACGTGGGAATAGAACTGCTGCCTACAAACCGGGCAGAGGCCCACCACCACGTTCACATCAGTAGGCACTTTGATCATAAACTTCGCAGCCTCCAGAGCTGTGAGAGATGGATACCTATTGTCTAAACCACTCCAATCTATGGTATTTTGTTTTGTTTTGTCACAGTAGCCTGAACAGGCTAAGACACATTCTTATTCAGATACCAGCAGCTTCCCTTATATTTATCAAAACCAAATAGTAACACCAAGGCCTTAGGCGCAGTTTAACATCTTTCTTTATTAACTTTTATTTCTCTACATATTTTTTGTCATCCCCTTCTTTTGTCTTTGTTCATCCTTTTTCCACCTCCCATGCACTCTGGCTCTGGTCTCCAAACCTCCACAGTGCTCTCTCTAGGGTAGCTGTTACACCTAACAAAACTGCTCCTTCTTTTTTCTAAATCTGAACTGCCTGCGCTGTGCTTAGCTATTACGGAGTAAGTCCATAATATATTTTATGTCCATAGTAGTATTTTATGTCTAAAAGGAACCTGTTGAGTAGTCCAGAGAAAATCTGGTTAGGATTTGAGGTAAGTGGAAACAATGATTTCTAAGGCTGCCCTTCCTTTTGCTTATTGCAACCCAGAAGGAAAGCAATGCAAAGAATAGACATGAAATCAAGGATGCAAAGGAGCGGTTGTGACCATCCACTGCCTCCTCAATTCCATACATGGTACACCTAGTGTTAGGTGGAATTTCCTGTTGACAGTGAAAAAGCTCTAGATCAGAGGAGCCCAATGTACACATTTACTTTGGCATGCATGGTGGAGAAGAGGGCAGATCCTCGCTCAGGATCTCACCCTTGTATCTTGTTAAGAAATGCCTGCAGCTCTAAAGTTACTTAATTCTATATTCCTAGTTTTGGGATCTACAGAGAAATTTTCCGTACAGCTAAAAAAGTTTAAGCTTCAGATGTTCTCATTTCTGCAGGCTTCTGTGAGGAGTGGGAGTTATCCAGAACTATAGGGGTTTCCAGGCAGGAATGGAAGTCAGCATGCAATTAGCAAGCAGATCTGCATGAACATTGCTAATAAATTTCCTAGAGTCCCCAGAAGAAAAGAACTGGCTAATTTCTTCACTCATCTAAATTAATAGCCAGTTTTGTACTTTGTTTATATTTGTAATTTTGCTTTATTAACTTATTTACAGAGGGCTCATTAAATTCTTAAATACTGGACCCTACAAAAATCTGGAGCCATGCCTGGGGCCTCCCTGGCCCTCATTATCCTAGCTGAATTACTAAAGAATGGGATGTGTTGGAAAGAGATGTGGAAACAAACTTGATATTTTGTTTGTACCTCCAGATCCACTCTCTGTTATTCTCTTCATTGGTAATCAAGAAGGCTACTCTCTGTGGAAGTGTTCCTGACTCCCTTGCTGTCAGGTTGAGGCCCACCAATTGGGTCACCTGTAGGAGATAGGAGGCCTGGAAGTAAGAACATTGATCTTTCTGGCTCCTTCTTTGTCAAAATAGGGTCGGCAGCAAGGCAGGCTTCATGAGTCTCCATCCTGTGTAGTCAGCAGGGCCTCGTGCTCAAAAGGGCCCTGAACTTGGCTTAATGCTTTACTGCCACTGTCTTCTTTTTTTTTTTTTTGAGACAGGATCTAGTAATGTAGTTTAGACTGGCGTTGAACTCATTATGTATCCCAGACTGGCTCAAACTCAAGGAGCTCCTCCTGCCTCAGCCTCTTGAGTCCTAGGATTACATGTGTGTACTACCACGCCTGGCTTACTGTCACTGTCTTGAAATTCTTAATAACTTTATATTTGAATGTGTTTTTAAATGAGCCCTGATGGAGGAATAGAGTATATAGGTGAACAAGATTTACATGCAATATGTGTATCTGAAAGGTTTTTTTACTCATTTGAATATAGCAATTTTAATGCTCTATGACAGTGGAATTCCCCAAGCACCCATGCAGGAGCATTGAGTTCGAGGAAATTCAAAGCACTTACAAAGCAAGCCTGTCAGAGGTACCACAGATAAAGCTCTAAGATGCCATGCTTTCCATGTCAAGCAAAACGTACTTCATATTCAGAAAAAATGCTGATGGCATTGTAAGAAACATCAACAATCAACAAACCCTATTCTATCTTTTTCTTTTTTTTTTCGGTACCGGGGATCAATCTCAGGACCTTGCGCTTTCCAAGCAGGTGCAGTGCCACTGAGCTAAATCCCCAACCTTATTCTATCTTTTCTTATTCTTGTTACTTCCTATTATCCAACTGCTTTCACACACAAAAAAAGAAAAATTGATGCTATAGAAAACAAAGGGAAATATAAGGCAAACCACAAGCCCTTCCTGGCTCATCAGTAAGCCCAAGGTGGAGAGTGTTATAAAGAAGTGCTGTGTGTGAATAAAGAAGTGAAATAGAATGAGTTAGTTTTCTGCATTGTTTCCACTGTTCCCATAAGAACAAAACATACAGGTATATACAATCTATGAAATATCTACTATATAATTTTGGTGATTCTACATAAAAGTTAAATTCTCTTGAAAGGCATTTAAAGCTGTCATTCCACAATGTAAGGATAAATGATAAGGTCATGCTAATAATTTAAAATGTTATAAGGTAAAAGAATTTAACATACAAATAAGTGAGGTATATGGCATCCCAAATATCCACAATCAGAAAAAATCCTTTTCATGACATACTATAGTCAAAGTCTCAGAAATCCAACACAAGAATAGAATCTTAAAAGTGGTTAGAGAAAAGTAATGAATCACTTACAAAGGTAAAATCCATTAGAATTACAGCACACTTCTCAACACAAATCTTAAAGGCAAGGAGATGTTGGAGTAAAATGTTTTAAGCCTCGAAAGAAAACAATTTCCAACCCAAGCTGATATATTCTTCAAAATTAGCTTTCAAAACTGATGGAGAAATAAGATATTTTCATGATAAAGACCATCTAAAGAAATTCATGACTGTCATACCAGCACTCAAAACTTTTCAAGGATACCCTAGAAAGAGATAATGAAGCTGAAAATAACAAAAGGTCCAATACAATGAATACACCAGATAGGCTAAGCAGTTAAGTAGAAGGGAAAGGTAGAGAATCAGCAACGAGAAAATAAAGCAATAGCAGGAATAAGTCAATACCCATCAGTAATAACCCTCAGTGTGAATGACCTTGATTCCCCAATCAAAAGACATAGACTGGAAGAATGGATCAAGAAACAAAATCCAATGATATTCTGTATACATGAAACACATTTAGTCCAGAAAAAAGAAACTCATAAGCTAAAATTCAAAGAATGGAAAACAATAGTCCATGCAACAGAACTCCCCCAAAAAGGACAGGTATAGCTGTTCTACATTCTGTATTCAGATAAAGTGGACTTCAAGCCAAAATTCTATTTCAAAAGAAACAAAAAATACTAATACTGGCTAAGGGAGCAACCTGACAGGAGGATATAACAATTATTCACATATGTGCACTAAACAATGGTGGACTCAATTTTATAAAACAAGTACTACTAGATATAAAAGACCGGATAAACACAAACAAAGTTAAAGTGGTAGATCTCTATTTTACACAGACAGTTCAACTAGACTAAAAATTAACAAAGAAATATTGCAGTTGAACAAAGCCTTTGAACAAATGAACTTCATAGATATTTACAGAGTGCTCCACTCAGCAAAAACAGAATACAAATTCTTCTCAGCAGCACATGGGACTTTCTCCAATATAGACCACATATTTTCCAATAAAGCAAGCTTAGGTAAATGCATAAGAATTGAAATTATAGGGCCAGGGATTTCACTCAGTTGTTCTGCTGCCTGCCTCACAAGCGCAAGGACCCGAGTTTGATCCCTGGTACCAAAAAAAAAAAAAAAAAGAATTGAAATTATACCATGAAAATTATCAGATCGTACTGCAATGAAACTAGAAATCAATGAAAAAATAACACAGATATTATGTAAATGCATGGAGACTAAACAATACACTCTTAAATAAACAATAGGTTACAGAAGAAATAAGAGTTTCTAAAGCTAAATGATAATGCCAGTATACCACATCCAGAAATTATGGGACACAATGAAAACCATTCTAAGAGGGAAGTTTATAACTGTGAATATCCACATCACAAAAACAAAGCAAGCCCAAATAAACAACCCAACAATGCACCTCAAGGTCCATTGACAAACAAAAACATAGACAAACAAAAACAATCCAAACCCAAAGTGAGTAAAAAGAAGGAAATTTTAAAGATTAGAGAAGAAATCAATGAAATTGAGGCAAAAATAGAAAGAATCAATGAATTGGAGAGTTGGTTCTTTGGAAGAATAAACAAAATAGAAAAACACTTGCCCATCTAACCCAAAAAAGGAGAGAAAAGATGAAAACCCATGCAATTAGAAAAGATAAAGGTGAATTCACAATGGACATTACTGAAATAAAAAAGATTATTAACAATTACCTCACAACCCTATCTGCCAATAAATTGAAGAATTGAAAAGAAGCAGATAGATTCTTAGATACATATGAATTACCAGCAGTGAACCAAGACCTAAAAACCAGCAATAATTCAATAACAGGCAATGAAATTGAAGCAGTAATTAAAACAAAAACCCTACCAACTAAGAAAAACCCAAGTCAGGATGAGTCATTGCTGAATTCTAAAAACTTCAGGGAAGTTCTAACACTAGTACTTCACAAGCATTTTAAAGAAATTCAAAGAGAAGGAGTGCTCCCAAAGTCATTCCAGGAAAACAGCATTACCCTGATTCCAAAAGCAGACAAAGATCCAACCATATAAGAGAACTATACTCCAAGCTCTATAATGAATATAGATGAAAAAATTCTCAATACTGGCAAAAAGAATGCAATGAATCATCAAAAAGATCATACATCATGACTAAGTAGCTTCATCACAGGTATCCAAGGATGGTCCAGCATATGCAAATCAATAAGTGTAATACATCAAATAAATAGAAGCAAGGACAAAAATCACATGACCACTTCAACAGATGCAGAAAAAGCCTTTGACAAAATCCAAAGATTTTGGTTCATGATAAAAGCACTGAAGAAAATAGGTATAGAAGGACCTTATCTCAATCTGACAAAAGCCATTTATGACAAACCTACTACCAACATCATATTAAATGGGGAAAAAATGAGAAGTCTTCTCCCTAAAGTCAAGAAGAAGATAAGAACGTCCCCTATCACCACTCTCGTTCAACATAGTTCTCAAAATATTAGCAAGAGCAATTAGGCAAGAAAAAGAATTAAAAGGGCTGGATGTGGTGGTGCACACCTGTAATCCCAGCACTCAGGAGGCTGAGGTAGGAGGACTGCCATGAGTTTGAGGTCAGCCTGGGCTACATATGGAGACCCTATCTCAAACACAAACAAACAAACAAACACACACCAAAAAAAAAAAAAAAAGAAAAGAGTTATGTATAGGAAACAAGAAGTCCAATTATCATTATTTGCAGATAACATGATCCTCTACATCAGAAACCTAAAAATATTCACAAAACACTCTTAGAATTAATAACAAAATTCAGAAATGTAGTGGGATATAAAATCAATGCACAAAAATAAATAGCATTCCTGGACACTAATAATGAACCCACTGAGAAAGAAATTAGGGGAAAAATGCCATTCACAAGAGCATCAAGAAAAATTAAATACTTAAGGATTAACCTAACTAAGGAACTGAAAGGCCTTTGCAATGAAAACTATAGCACTCTGGAAAAGGAAACTGCAAAGGACATCAGAAAATAGAAAGGTATTCCCTATTCCAGGATAGGAAGAACCAATAGTCAAAATGACGATACTAAGGAGCCTTCCAGGCCCCCAGCGCCAAGGAGGTGAGCCTCGTAGGGTGCCAGCAACACACACCCCTCCCTCCCCATCCCACCCCGGTTGAAATGGGAAAACACTTAAATAAGTCTCAAAGCAGACTTCAAGATCACCTAAAGAAACCCAAAATGGAAACAAGATGGAACAATCTGATACTCAAACACCTAGACTCCCTGAACTGGCAACAAAAGAGGATCTGGAAAAAATGAAATCAGAAATAATTTCTCAGATAACAGCAGAGATTGTGCCCATAGTTCAAGACATGATTAATAAATCTAGAGAGGACACAGATAAAAAATAGAGGAGCTAAGGAACATGATGGAATCCCAAGATAGGAAACAAATGGAACCCGTAAAACAGATGCAAACAGATTTCCAGTGGATTAAAAACTCCATTGAAAGTCTATGCAGCACAATGAGCCAATGTGAGGACAGAATTTCAGATACAGAAGATAAGATTGAAATGAGAGACAAGGAAAAGAAAAATTTCTTTAAAACCACAAGAAATCAATCCAGTAGCTGCTAGACGATCCAAACAAGAATAACCTAAGACTGATCAGACTCAATGAACAAACAGGAGTGTAGACAACATAACAAAATTGTTCACAGAAGTGATGGCAGAAAACTTCCCAAGCAGGGGAAAAGAACTTGATGTACAGATGAGTGAGGCATATAGGACTCCAACTAGCCTTGATCAAAAAAAAATGTACACATAGGTATATAATTGTTAAGATTCCAGAAACCCAAAAGAAGAACAAAATTTTACAAGCAGTTAGAGAAAAGAAACAAATGACATACAAAGGAAAGCCCATCAGAATCACAGTAGACTTCTCAACACAAACCCTCAAGGCAAGAGGAGCTTGGAGTGACATTATTTCAAGCCCTAAAGAAAAACTGCCTCAAGCCAGATTGATGTACCCTGCAAAACTATCTTTAAAAAATGATGGAGAAATAAGATATTTTATGACAAAGAGCACCTGAGGAACTTCATGAATACCAAACCAACACTCCAAAATATTTTAGACAATTTCCTAGGAAAAGACAATGAGCATCACAACCCCAGGACTCCCAGCAGAATGAATCCATCAGGCACAACAAGAAATTAAATGCAAAAGGGGAGAATCAAACAAAAAGAGAAATTCATGACAATGATAAGTCAATACATATCAGTTATAACTATCAATGTTAATGGCCTCAATTCACCAATCAAAAGAAATAGTCTGGCAGAATGGGTCAAGAACCAAGATCCAGCATTGTGCTACATACAAGAAACACACTCAACTCAAAAAGAAATTCATAGACTGAAAGTTAAAGGGTGGAACACAATATTCCATGTGACAGGAACCCCCCAAAAAGCAGGAGTAGCTGTCCTCTTTGCAGATCAAGTGGATTTCAAACCAAAACTGATTAAGAGAGACAAAGAAGAACACTACATCCTCGAAAGGGGAAAAATCCAAGAAGAAGAGATGACAATCATAAATACATATGCACCAAATACTACTGCACCCAACTACATAAAACAAATACTAATGGACATGAAAAATCAAATAAGCACTAATATAACAGTAGTGGGGGACCTCAATACCCCACTGTTACAAATAGATAGATCAATTAGACAAAAAATAAACAACAAAATATTAGAACTCAATCGAACTCTTGAGCAAATGAACTTAACAGACGTTTAGAGAGTGTTCCACTCCACAAAATCAGAATACACATTATTTTGAGCTCCACATGGGTCGTTCTCCAAAATAGACCACATACTTGCTCACAGAACATGTTTAAGTAAGTGCAAAGGAATTGAAGTTATCCCCTGTATATTGTCAGACCGTAGAGCGATGAAATTGGAGATCAATAGCAAAAGAAAGCACAAGAATTTCATAAACACATGGAAATTGAACAGCACACTTCTGAATAACCAGTGGGTCACAGAGGAAATTAAAGAAGTCAGAGAGTTCCCACAATTAAATAACAATGATAGTACAACATATCAGAATCTATAGGACACAATGAAAGCAGTCTTCTGAGAGAAATTCATAGCAGTGAATACTCATATTAAGAAAACAGAGCAAGCCCAATTAAACAACCTGATGCTGAACCTCAAGCTTCTAGAAAAAGAAGAGCAGGACAAACCCAAAACTCATACAAGGGAGGAAATTATAAGCTCAGAGCAGAAATCAATGCCCTAGAGACTAAGAGAATGATACAAAAATCAATGAAACCAGCAGTTGGTTCTTGGAAAGAATAAACAAAATTGACAAAACCTTAGCCAACCTTATGAGAAAAAGGAAAGAAAAGGCCCAAATCCATGCAATTAGGAAAGAAATGGAAGAAATTACAACAGACCCAGCAGAAATCCAGAGGATCATTAATACCTACTTCGAGAACCTGTATGCCAACAATATGGAAAACACAGAAGAAATGGACAGATTCCTAGATATGTATGAATTACCAAAGTTGAACGAAGAAGACCTAAAAATTCTAAACAACCCACTATCAATCAATGAAATTGAAAATGGAATTAAAAACTTACAAACTAAGAGAAGCCCGGGCCCTGATGGCTTCACTTCTGAATTCTACAAGATATTTAGACAGGGACTACTGCCACTACTGTTTAAACTCTTCAATGAAATTGAAAGGGAACCAATACTCCCAAATTCATTCCTGGAAACAAGCATCACCTTGATCCCCAAAGCAGGAAAACACCCAACCAAAAAAGAGAACTGTAGGCCAATCTCACTAACGAACATAGATGCAAAAATCCTTAATAAGATACTGGCAAATAGAATGCAGAAGATCATCAAGAAGATCATACACCCTGACCAAGTGGGATTCATCCCAGGGATGCAGGGATGGTACAACAAATCAATTAATGTAATACATTATATCAATAGAGCCAAGGCCAAAACCATATGATCATCTCAATAGATGCAGAAAAAGCATCTGACAAAATCCAACATGCATTTATGATAAAAACCCTACAAACAATTGGAATAGATGGCCTCTACCTCAAACTGATAATAGCTATCTATGAAAAACCAACAGCCAATATCATACTAAATGGTCAAAAACTGAAATCCTTCACACTAAAATCAGGAACAAGACAAGGATGTCCACTGTCACCACTCCTGTTCAATATAGTTTTGGAAACATTAGCCATGGCAATTAGACAAGAGAAAGAAATAAAAGGAATAAAGATAGGAAATGAAGAAGTCAAATTGTCATTATTTGCAGATGACATGATACTCTATATAGAAGACCCCAAGAACTCCACCAAAAGTCATCTAGACTTAATAACCAAATTCAGTCAAGTAGCTGGATACAATGTCAATACACAAAATCAACAGCTTTCCTCTACACAAACAACAGACTGACTGAGAGAGAAATAGGGCAAGCAATTCTTTTCATGATAGCATCCAAAAAATGAAATTGTCTAGGAATGAAATACATAGGAATCAACCTAATGAAAGAAATCAAAGACCGCTTCTCTAAAAACTATAGTACTCTGAAAAGAGACATTGAAGATGATATCAGAAAGTGGAAAGATATCCCTTTGTCCTTGGTAGGAAGGATTAATATAGTGAAAATGGCCATACTTCCAAAACTGCTATATAGATTCAATGTAATCCCAATTGAAATCCCAGCAGCATACTTCACAGACATTCAAGAAACAATCCAAAAATTCATTTGGAACAAAAAGAGACCTAGAATAGCAAAAGCAATTCTAGGTAACACAGACATGGCAGAGGGTATCACAACCCCCAACTTGAAACTATACTACAAAGCTACTGTGATAAAAAATAGCATCATGGTACTGGCAAAGAAATAGACCTGAGGACCAGTGGAATAGATCAGAAGATGCAGAAACAACTCCAGACACACTCAGCCACCTCATCTTTGACAAAGGAGCCAAACACCCTCACTGGAGGAAAGATAGGGGTGCTGAAAAAATTGGGTTTCAACTTGCCAAAGATTCAAACTAGACCCCTATCTTTCACCATGCACTAAACTAAAATAGAAATGGGTTAAAGATATAAAATTAAAACAGAAACGCTGACCCGGTTGGAACAGAGGTTAGGTAGAATTCTTGAAGACATTGATGTAGGCAAAGATTTTATGAACAAAACCTCAGTTGCCCATGAACTAGCACAAACAATCAGCAAGTGGGATCTCTTCTTATTAAAAAGCTTCTGCGCAACAAGAGAAACCACCAGCAGTGTGAAGAGACAACCCACAATGTGGGAAAAAATTTTCACCTGCTGTTCCTCAGACAAAGGTCTACTATCTTGAATCTATAAAGAACTTGAAAAGATCAGACCTCCCAAATTTAAAGACCCAATCCAAAAATGGGCATCTGAAATGAACAGACATTTCTCAAACTAAGAAGTAGAAATAGCAAATAAACATATGAAAAAATGTTCAACATCACTTGTCATTTGAGAGATGCAAATGAAAACAACGCTGAGATTCTACCTCGCTCCAGAAAGAATGGCTGCTATCATGAAATCAACTAATAACAAATGCTGGCAGGGCTGTGGGGAAAGAGGAACCCTGCTCCACTGCTGGTGGGAGTGTAGACTGGTGCAACCACTGTGGAAATCAGTATGGAGATACCTCAAAGAACTAGGACTGGAAGTCCCATTTGACCCAGCTATTCCCTTGCTGGGTATCTTCCCCAAAGAACTAAAAGCATCCTATCACAGTGATATATGTGCATCCATGTTCATAGCAGTACAATTTGTAATAGCTAAAACTTGAAAACAGACCAATTGCCCATCAACTGGAGACTGGATAAAGAAGATGTGGGGTTTTTTTTCATAAAATGGAGTACTACTTAGCCATAAAGAATGAGAAACTGGAAACATTTGTGGCTAAGTGGATGCACATTGAGGCTATACTCTTAAGTGAAATAAATAGGACATGCATTTGTAAATACTGAATAGTTTCTCTGGTATGAAAAACTAAAAGTGTAAGTAAGAATTAAAATATATAATTGATATTGTGAAATAGAAAGAAAATGTCTAAATGAGTAGGGGAAGTGGGAGGGGTAGAGGAAGGGAAAGAAGGGAAAAGAAAAAATATAAGAAAAGGAAAAACATGGAAACAAAGTCTTTGTAAGTAGGGAAGGGTGGAGGGGGTGAAGGGAAGGCAGGTGAATGGGGAAAAAATAAGAACCAAGATGCATCATGCAAAGGTACAAAATCCCAATGATGAATGTAACTGTATTTTATACCGAACATGTACCAATAAACTTAATGGAAAAAAACGAATTAAATAATAGTAGATAACAGTAAAAAAAATAGAAATAAAAATCAAATAAAAGGCCCAATCAAAATTGTGCAATTGAAATGAATAGACACTTCACAGAAGGACAAATAGCCAATAAGTACATGAAAAAAAAAAAAGCTCAACATCACTGGCCACTAGAGAGATGCAAATTAAAACAACAGTGAGATTCCATCTTACCTTAGAGAGAATACCCATCATGCAATGAAACAATAATAAATGCTGGTGAGGCTGAAAGGGAAAAAGGAACACTTCATTGTTGGCAGAAATGTAAACTAGTACAAAAACTATCGAAGTCAGTCTCCAGATTCCTCAAAATACTGAAACTAGAAATTCCATTTGACCCAGCTATTCCCCATCTAGGTATCTTCCTGGAAGAGGTAAAGACATTATACTACAGTGAAACATTGCATACCGATGCTTATAGTATCACAATTCATAGTAGCCAAATCTTGAAAGCAGCCTATATGTCAATCAATAGATGAATGGAAGAAGAAAATGTGGTATTTAAACACAATCGAGTACTTCTCTGCCATAAAGAAACTTGAGTCATTTGTAAGCTGCACCGTGAGACCACGTTAAGTGAAATAAGTCAGATGCACAAGCTTAACTATAGCATGGTTTCTCTGATATGAAGAAGCAGCAACTTGCAGCCTATTTCTAAAAGGAATTGAATAACCATTAGTCTACAGTTTAAAATGGCATAAATAGCCTTACACATAGTTCCTGCCTGTTCAGTGAAGCTGAGTTCTCCAACTCCCTCCTGAGTATCCAGGCTCACCTTAAAGCATACGTTGTTCTGTATGCAAAGTTGGGAAGAGAGGATATATTTTGTGCCATCTACAATAAGTGAATCACAGTAATCAGCAGCATTTATCCCTCTAGATTAATAATGCTTTCTCCTTTCACTCTTAACATAAAAGGAAACACTTGGGAAGAATTATTCTCTTTGTGAGAGAATTGATTATGTGGTCATAGATCAGGATCATATTTGTCTTCTACAATTTCATGAAAATACTTTTGTTGTTAATGAGATTTGCTAGTAAAGCAAAAAGGTCATATTCACAAAGACAGAGTCATTTGTAATACAAACCCTGGTCTCTTCTCAGTAAGATAAAAATATCATTTCAGGTTTAGTCCTCTTGCTGGTGTATAAAATAAAAGTAGCATATTAGTTTATAATTATGTATTTAGAATTAGACTCCTTTTCAGCAAGTCCCATCAGGGTACATAGAACTGTCCAAATCAATAGAAAGATGGAGAAGAAAGGGTGTGGGGAAAAAACTGATATTTATTGAATGCCTTCTTTGTGTTATGAGGACTCTCATGTTCACTATCAGCATAATATCACAGTAATCCTGGGAGGTAAAGGCTATTATTCCTGGGTTATAGAGGAAGAAAGTAAAGCTCAAGGAGGACAAATTGCTCCAAGGCCTCCAGCTACAGGATAATTACAATAACCCCTACTTAGTTTTTCTGTACTTAACTCTGCACAGCACTTTACATCCATTATGAAATTTAACTCTGTGTGGTAAATCACATTATGCCCATAATACAGATGAGCTGAGTTAAGCATCTTGTCCGTGGTGACACTGATGATGGCCAGCAGTATCAGAATTCAGAGTCAATCCTGCCTGACTCAAATCCTCCTCATGCTCAGCGTCTTCTCAGCCTCCCAAGGGATGCGGCCATGCTGTTACAATTTCTTTCTTCATCTAGAGATTTTCTTTCCCTTTACCAGTGCACCATCAATCATTCCCAGGTAGAAGATCTTCTCTCTAATGACAGCTATAAACGCAAATGTGACAGGCCCTTTGTCATCATTCTGCATTGCACACTTAGTCTCTGCAGTAGCCTGGCCTTTTCCTGATTGTTTCTCGTCTGGCATATAATCTGTCTCTTTTCATTGGCTAGATGTTTTCACACATTTGTCCCTAAAATATTTTAAAAAGCAACAGACTCCTTTTTGATGCCTAAAATTTTAGTAAGAAGGTAAAAGTGTTGCATATTTGTTTATGTATGTGTTACAAATATATATTTTTCAATACATTATAAATAATGTCATTTAAAAATGAATTATCTTTGACATTTATACAATAGAGTCTAAATAATTTAACAAATTTGTGATCCATTAAACTTCCAAATTCATTTCTTATTATATACATTTATGATATATGCCATGATATTTTGGTATCTATATTATTTATATTTACATGATTATTATAGTCAAACAAATGAACATATCCATCACTTTCCCACTTTACTTTTTTGTGTGTGGTAAGAGCACCTAAAAATCTACTTTCTTAGGAAATATTCAGTATATATTGCAATATTACTAACTATAGTTGTCATGCTGTAGATTATATATTTTAATAATATATGTAAGTGCTTAATTACCAGTAGAAAATTTATTTTTTGTTCATTTTTCTCCTTGAAATTCTATTTCCATTCCATTTTCTACTATGATTTTATACTTTAGAGTATTTCATGAGTAACGTACTTCCCTGCAATCAAAATACATAATTTCCCATGATCATAAGGTTTTGCTTGAAAATTCTACATAATTTCTTGAAGCAATATAAATATATTATAGATACTAATTGATAATTACTAAACATTAAATGTAAAATTATATTGGAATTTCATTTCTTATTGCGATGAGTAACGTTTCCCCAGCCCATGTATCCAAGAGTAAATCTAACAAGATACAGGGTCAACACTACGGTTTGGTAGATACAGGCGCTGAGAAATCCTTCAACTAAATAAGTTAATGGGAAAGGTTGAAGTTTTGATTGTTTTATTTTTAATACCAATGGGATTCAGCTATACAGCAAAAATTTCCTAGTGTCATAAGGATTGATTTTTAGTGATCTCTCCTCATAGACTTGATTAGGTGTCTCACTTAGGTGGAAAGGGGAATTGGAATCCACCTAACTTGCAAGAGGATTAATTACCTCATCATTACAATCATTTCCTTTCCCTTTCTTCGTCTTGCAGAGGTTATTTTCTAAGCAATGCATTAGTAGGTTTGAGATGGGTGTGCAGTCTGCCTTTCTATTACCAAGTTATAAAAAGAAAGGTGATTGTGTGGGGGAGATAGGAAAGAAGAGTAGACTGAGGCCTTGGCCACAGAGCTTCCTTTGGTCTATTTAGGAAGGAGTACTTGAAAATGGCTTCCCTTGGAGCTACCCACAGCTGCTTATTCTTGGTAAGACTTCATTTACCACCCTTTCCCCTGCTTGAAGACTGATGATCTTTGTTTTGGGTTTGTTTTTCCAAGTCTAGTGCTACAGCCTAGTGCTTTAGCACCCTATCCCTGTGGGATGGGGTTTCCCCCCTCTTTAGTATGTATGTTATAAAACTTTATGCCCTTCCGAAAACTCCATTAGAAACTTTTAAGTAAAATAGCAACATGGGCACCAATGTGTAACTATTCTGGGGGGAAAGAGAGAGAGAGAGAGAGAGAGAGAGAGAGAGAGAGAGGGAGAGAGAGGACAAATCCAGACATATGGTCAGAGACATAAAGGGATTCCAAATTTCAAGAGGTTGATTCTGGACATAGGATATTTACACGGTGTTTCAGACCTGTAGGGATTCAGAGCTGTCTCTCTCGTGCTTACACAGACATGGACTGCTGCCTCCATTCAGGATCTATTCTGTACTTCTGCCAGCAAGAGCACTCTTAGCTCATTCTTTTTGTTTGCTTGTTTTCTGGTTTTGGGGTTTTTTGATATCAGGGATCAAACTCAGGACCTTGCGCTTTTGAGGCAGGCGTGATGCCACTGAGCTAAATCTCCAGCCCTTCCTAGCTCATTCTTGATGTGGCATTGGTGATTGATCCCATCATAGATCTGGTTGCTAACCTAATCCAATCCCATACTCTCGGCTATAGGAGCTGGTTTGTTTAAGTTAATACATAATTCAACCCAAGAGATTGTACCCATGCTTCTGGGAAGAAAGAAAGCATATAAGAATTTTTTTTTAAATGTGTTTTGGTAGGTGCCTCCAGTGAAGATGCTTTCTTTGCTACTGGATATAAAAGTGGGTAGACAGAACCTCTGCTAGCCATCTCATAACCAACCATGAGGGCTGAGGTGTCTTTAAAACGGATCCAAGGATATTTTTTCTATTGCAATTAATTTTTCCATCCTGACATCATGACAACCTCAGAGCTCCCTGCTGAGCAAAGAAATAAATGGGGATAGTCATTTGGCCATGGTTATTTCACAAAGATAAATCTCTACCTCAATCAGATAAATCCCCAAATATGCTGTTATATGAACTGTCAAAGGATAAACTTCAATCTTAATTACCTTTATTTTTGATTCTGGGAGAGAGCAACAATTCATTTCATAAAATAGAATTAGTATGCCAATGAGCAGAGGAATTTGATTTTACAGAAAGGAAAGAAAAGAAAACACAGACAAAAAAATAAATAAATAAAAACCTTTTGGTTATTTTAGGGTCATTTTTCTTGTGAGGCAAGGACAGGGAAACAGAAAGATAGAAAAATAGCTGATTGGCTAACATCAAAGTACTTTAGGGTGCCTTTTTTCTGAAAGGATTAGGGCAGAGAAACTTCATTATCTTGTCAAATGAAACTGGCCACTTTGGAACATTTATCTGTTTTGTTTCTAGTCATGATTTCTCAAAAGTCGGCTCATCAGTTTGGTGATTCAAAGAAAATTTTAGCATGAGTAACTGAGTAACTCCATTTTGATTTCTAGCCTGATCTGTTGGGACCTAATGCAGAAGCTTGGCCTCCTGTAATTTTTATTTAGCAGAAAGAGAAACAGTTTTTTATTGTTTGTCAGTTTGGATACTTGAAGAAACAATAGTAAATTACATAAAATGGTGATTTTTATAATCATCTACTGTAATGAGAATATGCACACATTTCTTTTGCTCTTTTTTTCTTTCACATATTGGGACTCACATGTGCTTTAAAGAAAGAGTACTTTTTTTAATAACACTGACAAGACACAGACCTATATATGCACGCATGGTGGGTGTGTATGGACACCCACCTCACTGTATGGACCCTCTTTTCTCTACCAGATCTCCAAGGTCCCTGAGGTCTGAATGGAGACATTAGCTCTCTTATTGATGGGGCTGCCACAGTCATGGCTTAGATGTCCCATCCCAGCAAGTTACCTCATACTTCAGACCACATACATGCATCCCTGCCACAGGCAGTGCTGAACTAGCACAGTCTTGTTTTTAAGAAACTTGAGACAAATGTACACAGACAGACAGGTTGACTTCCAAGAGAAGGGAGAAGACAGATCACAGCTATATCTCCTAGTGCCAACCAGTATGTCCATCTTCTTGTCTAGACTAAGGCAAGAGTGGGCAGGAGCTGAGAGTCAAGATGAAAGCACATCTAGAAAAAGATGTCATCACAATTGTGTCAAATACCACTGAGGGAGGCTGAGGCAGGGGAGCGAAAGTTTGAGCCCAGCCTGGGCAACTTAGTACCTTAGCAAGATGTAGCTCAGTGCAAAGACACTGGCTAGGTTCAATTCCCAATACCACCCCCTCTCCCAAAATCAAAGAGAAGAAAATTGTGACAAATGGTAGGAAGGAAACAAGCCAAGTTGTCTGAAAGGGGCAGTGAGATGCTCTGTAAGTTGGGGTCAAAGGAGCCTGTTAGTCAATTGAGTTGGGGGGTCCACTCCAGGCAGAAATGGCAGCAGATACAAAAGCCCTGAGTTCCAGGACAATAGGGGTGGGCAGTGCACAGATGAAGCTGCGGAGATGGCCAAGGGCTGAACTGCTGGGCCGCGGGGAGCTGCGGGAATGATTGGGGTTCAGGTTTTATTCCAAGTGCACTGCGAAGGTTTTGGGCCATCAAGCAGGAAAGTAATGTGAACTAGGTTGTGGTTTTAAAGGTCACTTTGGCTGCTCTGAAAATGAGCTGAGCTGGTGCTTATGCAGAGATGGGGAGGTTTTGAGGGGAAGATACTGTGCAGTCCAGGTGAGAGACAAAGATGACTGAGATAAGCAGCAGTGGAGCAACAGACAAAGTGACAGGTTTGAGATTTATTCTGGAGCTAGACACAGTTTGGTGATGGATTACGTATGGGAGTGAGGACACGTAGGGTTTTGGTTAGAGCAAAAACACTCCTCTCCCTCCCTGTCTCCTTTTCTTCCTTTCTTCTTTCTTTCTGCTAAGATTTATGGGAGCTCACTGGTTTGAATTGAGCTTCTGCACAAGGCACAGGGTGTGGGGGTGGTGGTGGCCAAATTGACCAGTTTTAGTTGGCTTGGTAAGGAAGTCCTCTCTGTTTTAACCTTTATAAGGAAGGTACTTTAAAATGACCAACTAATCCACTTTTTGCTCTGTTTCTGCCTTCTTCCACCTATAAAGCCAACATCTTCCACATAGCTCATTGAAATATTCATTCTATTTTGTAAATGTTGCTCAATTCTAGAATTGCAAGCAAAAGCCATTGAGATCTTTAAACTAAATTTGTGGTAGTTTTGTATTTTAATACCTCCCCTCCTTTTCTTCCTTTCTTCCCTCCTTCTCCCGCTCTTCCTCTTTTCCATATCCTTTTCCTCCTTCTTGGCTTTGGCTTATTATTATTATTTAAATGGGAAGAGTACATTAACATTTCTTTTACAGACATGCTAAATGAAAGGAATTTGAGATACATAGCTGAGATAGAAGTGTACGGATAGATGACTCTGGGGTTTCAGGAAGATGTGTAGTCTGGAGATACATATTTGGTACTTATCAGCAATTTGATGGCATTTAAAGCTACAGGAATGATGGTGAGCACCTTAAAGAGGATGGAGAAAGAGAAGAGGCTCAGGGAATCAGCAGATCCTCAGTATTAGAGGTCTGAAAGGCTCTAAAGAGCTAGGAAGGAGGTTGAGAATGTGTAGCCAATGAGGTGGTGGAAAATCAGAGTTTAGCATCATAGAGTTTCAAAAAGATTATTTCTAGGAAGAAGTGGCCAATTAATTGTATCATGTGTACCACAAAAGAATGTAAGACAAGGACACGAAGGTCTTTTACATTTTGTGCCACGGAAATCTTAGCTTGCCCTTAATAAGAGCAATTTTAGCTGAGGAAAGAAAGCTAATGGTAGTGTGTTGAATAATGAAATGGATGGGAAAAGGATCAGCTCATCAAATAGATGGTGTTGGGGCAACTGGATGACATCCATATGCAGAAGAATGGAGTGAGACTTTGATCTCACATGTATCAATATAAAAACCAACTCTAAATGGATTAAATATTAAACATAAACTCAAAACTATAAAACTGGTAGAAGAAAATAACTACTAGAAGAAAATATAGGGGAAATGCTTTATGACATAACAAATGTAACACTATTCAACTTTAATAAAGAAGGAAATACTGTCATTTGCTACAACATGAATGAATCCAGAGGACATTATGTTAAGTGAAATAAGCCAGTCACAGAAAGAATAATACTGTATGATCTCACTAATGTGTGGAAATCTAAAAAAGTTGAACTCATGGAAGTAGAAAGTAAGACAGTGGCTACCAGGAGCTGGAGGGAGGAGGATTAGGAAAATGTTGGATGGAGGATATAAAATTCAGTTAGACAGGAGGAGTAAGTAACTTCAGTTAGTAAAAAAGTTTTAACCCAGGCATGATGGCTCATGCCTACTATCCCAGTACTCTGAGAGGGTGAGGCAGGGGGATCTAAAGTTTGAGCCCAGACTGGGTATTTTAACAAGACCCTGTCTCAACATAAAAAAATTAAAAAGGGTTCCATTCCCAGCACATAAATAAATAAATAAAATCTTTTGAAAGATTACTATGAGAGAAGATAAGTGTTCTCACCACAAAAAGATATGTATATGAGATAGATGTGGTAATTGCCTCTATTTACTCTTTCTAGCAGGTATACATTTCTCAAAACGTATACCACACATTTGAGAGATGCAAATGAAAACAACGCTGAGATTCCACCTCACTCCAGAAAGAATGGCTGCTATCATGAAATCAACCAACAACAAATGCTGTTGGGACTGTGGGGAAAGAGGAACCCTGCTCCACTGCTGGTGGGAGTGTAGACTGGTGCAACCACTGTGGAAATCAGTATGGAGATACCTCAAAGAACTAGGACTGGAAGTCCCGTTTGACCCTGCTATTCCCCTGCTGGGGATCTTCCCCAAAGAATTAAAAGAATCATACCACAGTGATATATGTGCACCCATGTTCATAGCCGCACAGTTTATAATAGCTAAAACTTTAAAACAGCCCAAATGCCCATCAACTGGAGACTGGATCAAGAAAATGTGGTTTTTTATAAAATGAAGTACCACTCAGCCATCAAAAACAAGAAATTAGAGACATTTATAGCTAAATGGATGCACATTGAGGTGATACTCTTAAGTGAAATAAATAGGACACATGTGTAAATACCGAATAGTTCCTCTAGTGTGAGAAACTGAAAGTGTAAATAAGGACTAAAAAGTATAATCGATAATGTGAAATAGGAAGAAAAGGGGCAAAGGGGAAGGGGAATTGGGAGGGGTAGGGGAAAGGAAAGAGGGAATGGAATTAATATGAGAAAATGAAAAAATGGAAACAAAGTCTTTGTAAATAGGGAGGGATGGAGAGGTTGAAGGGAGGGCAGAAGAAGAGGGAAAAAATAAGAACCAAGAGAGCATGTAAAGGTGCATATCTCCGATGATGAATGTCATTATATTGTACACCTAAAATGTACCAATAAAAGGATATACAAAAAAACCCGTATACCACAGGTGTATAACTTTTATCAATTAAAATAAATCATTAAAAAAGATGAGATGAATTTAAATTGAAATTAGAAGCCTACTCAAAAAGAATAGGTGATTTAGATGTTAAAAAATGAGCAAGAGTTGACAAAATGGAAATAGCCATCTGCAACTCTTGAAATATTTTTCTGTAAAGGAAATAAAGAGACTATAAACAGAAGGAAATGGGCTAGGGAGGTATTTGCATATGCGTATATTTGTCTGTTTCTTTGTTTGTTTAAAGATAAAAGATCCTACAGGTATTTGTTTGCTGATGGAGATGACCTAGTAGGACATGAGGTGGGGACATCTGAGAGAAAGGAGTGGAGCCACTTGGCTCTTCCTCAAGAAGGAAGGAGAAAACTTAGAACACAAAAATAGAGATAAAACATTGAGAGAGAAGGCCTGTTGTCTGCCTGATTGGAGAAAAAGGAGAAAATGGATATAGGAATGAGCAAAAATAGGAGGGAGTGTCCATCTGATGTTTCTATTTTCTTACTGCTAATCATGGCTTAGGGTAGAGTAAAATATAGTTATATGTCAATGTCCGACAAGTCTAATGTCTTTTAATTATATTTCTATATCACGGTTATAAGTAAATAAAAATACAACTTAATTTATAACATTGTGAGACTTTCCATAGATATAAATTCACAAAGAAAAGAAATGTCTTTGTTATACCACATTCGCAAATTTTTAAAAAATCATTACGTTTTAATTGATCACATTTAGAATTAAATACAAGAACCAAGAATATCCTGTGATTATGATTGTAGATGTAAGTTTGGAAGGTGAAGTCTGTAGGTGAAGTTTAGAATTTGCTTGCTTGAGTAGACCAGAAAATCGCAATGTCAAGTTAGCTAGGCTGAGGTCCAAACCCATACCAGACTGAGTGCTTTGCAGAGATAATAGCTTCCATGGCTAAAGAACTGCATTCTTAACTTGGGCCAGGTATTTAAAAAAATATGTTGTTTGGGCCATAAGTGAGTGCAGGGAGGAGGTGGAGTGGGTGGGAAGATAAACACAGCAAATAACTGTGCAAACCTCATCACCATTGTAGGAAAAACAACATCAAACCACAAGTGGGTCCATAACATTATCTTTGGCCTCTAAAGATCTAGTAGATTTTTTAGTTGTCATCTCAATAATTTATCTTAATGTTTCATAATCTTTCCTTAAGGCAACTCAGAGCCCCACACAAGGTATTTTACTTGTCTTCATAGCAGTCTGATGCTGAGAGCAGCTCAGCTGAACTTCAAGGGAATCTTGACCAATGCTAGCCAATATATATATAATTTAAACATATATAATAGCCACATTTTCTCCCTCATTAAGTTTATTGGTACATTTTAGGTATAAAATACATTTACATACATTATTGGGATCTTGTAACATTACATTAGTATCTTGCTTCTTATTTTTTTCCCCTTCCCCTGCCCTCCCTTCACCCCCTCCACCCTTCCCTATTTGCAAAGACCTTGTTTCCATTTTTTTCTTCTCTCATATTTTTTCTTTTCCCTTCTTTCCTTTCCCCTACCCCTCCCACTTCCCCTCCTCCTTTAGACCTTTACATCATATACACAATATCAATTATACATTTTTAAAATTATAATATCAAAATCTAGGAGACATTACCACAGACTTTACAGAATTTAAAAGGATATAGAAAGCATATTACAAAAATCTGTTTTGAAATAAATTTGACAACTTCTAAGAAGTACCTTAGAAGACAAATTAATGAAACTAACTCTGGAGGAAATATAAAATTTGAATAGCACCTATTAAAGAAAAGATATTCCTAGCTTGAAAACCTACCTATATGACAGCAACAGGCTCATATACATTTTAGCTGATGAATTATATCAAACAATTAAAGCAGAAAAAACAAAGAACACTTCTCCCCTCATTTTAGGAACTCAACATTGTGCTAATCCTAAACCTGGATAAAGATAATAGAAGAAAAAAGGATGAACATAGATAGAAATTGGTTTAACAAAACAAACTATTAGAAGTCAGGTCTGGCAGGATGTAGAAAGTGGTTTTGTTATAGGAATGGCAGTGTTGGTTCAGCATTGGAAGATCCACCCCCAAAAGTCATCATTTTAACAGAGGAAAGAAAAAAGCCATATGATCCTGTCACTAGTTGAAGAAAAAGTATTTGACTAAATTCCACAGCTGTTCATGGTAAAAGCTATCAGGAGACTAGAAGTAGAACAGAACCTTCTCAACAGATTAAAGTCATGTACTCCATACTTCCAGCAAAAATGTCTTATATGAATGGAGAAGATACAATGCTTTCTCCTTAAGATGGGGAACAAGGGCAGATATGCTCACTCTTCATCTGTCCATTAAACTTTGAAACATAGGCCCAAACCAAAATAGTCTGGCAATAAAATGACACAATTAGGATAGGATTGGCAGGGTAGAAGCAAAATCTTTATATGTAGATGAATGATCATCCACAGAGAAAATACTAAGAAATCTCTTGAAGCCCTTAGAATTTGTATTTGAATTTAGCAGGATTAGAAAACACAAGGTATATATAAAAATTCAGGTCTGTGTATACTTGCTATAAATGAAGAATTGGATATTGAAATTTAAAAGTTATGTAGGAGTATAAAGGACCTAAAAAGAAAACCGGTGTTGGAAGATGTTTAGTACCTAATTTTAAGACTTCTTCTAAAGCTACAGTAATCAAGGCAGTGTTGGTGTAAGGAAAGACATATAGATCATTGGAATAAAACAGAGAATCTAGAAATAGAACCACACATATATGGTCCACTGAGTTTTGAAAGATTATTTAACATTAACATTTTATAGAATATAAACTCAATTCAAGAGCCGAGGAAAAGATAGTGTTTTCAGCAAATGGCACTAGAACACCTGGTATCTGTATATAAAAAATTAACCTCAACTCTTTATTTCCATATATAAAAATAACTTGAAAGGATCTATGAACCTAAATATGAAAGACTAAAAGTATAAAACTTTAAGAAGAAAGTATAAGGGAAAATGTTTATGAATTTAGGGTAGGCAAGAACTTCCTAGGATACAAAAAATATGATGTATAAAAGAAAAAAATTGATAAATGAGATTCCATCAAAATGTAGAACTTCAAATGACATCATTAAAATGAAAAGTAGTCCTTAAACAGACCATATTTACAGTGCATATAACCTATGACCTGAATATATAAAGAACTCTTACAGCTCATTAATGGACAACCCAATTAAAAAGTAGACACAAGAAGATGATAAATAGCCAGTACAGCACAAGGAAAGGTGTGCAACACTAGAATCAGAAAAATACTAATTATGAACAATAACAAGATTGAATTATATACTCATTAGGGAGATGAAGTTAAAAGTTTTAAAAGCCTTGTGATGACCTTTTCTTTTTGTTGGATTCACCCCCTTTGCTTTTAATTTGTCACGCCCAACAGATTCATTCTGCTGGGCTTCCTGGGGTTGTGATCCTCATTGTCTTTTCCCAGGATATTGTCTAAAATTTTTTGGAGTGCTGGTTTGGTATTCATGAAGTTCCTAAAGTGTTCTTTGTCATGAAAGTATCTTATTTCTCCATCAAGCTTGAAAGATAGTTTTGCAGGGTACATCAATCTGGGTTGGAGGCTGTTTTCCTTTAGGGCTTGGAATACATCACTCCAAGCTCTTCTTGCTTTGAGGGTTTGCATTGAGAAGTCTGCTGTGATTCTGATGGGCTTTCCTTTGTATATGATTTGTGTCTTTTCTCTCACTGCTTGTAGAACTTTGTTCTTCTGTTGAATTTCTGGAATCCTAACTATTATATGCCTATGTGTAGATTTTTTTTGATCAAGGCTATTTGGAGTCCTCTATGCCTCACTTATCTGTATGTCAAGTTCTTTTCCCCTCCTTGGGAAGTTTTCTGCCATCACTTCTGTGAACAGCTTTTTTATGTCATCTGGACTTCTGTTTCTTCATTGACTCCAGTCAGTCTTATGTTATTCTTCTTTGCATTGTCTAGCAGCTGCTGGATTCATTTATCATGGTCCCTTACAATTGTAAAGCAATTTTTCTTTTCCTGGTCACTAATTGCAATCTTATCTTCTATATCTGAAATTCTATCCTCACATTGGTTCATTCTGTTGTGTAGACTTTTGATGGAGTTTTTAATCTCCTGGAAATCTTTGCATGTATTTTATGGATTCCATTTGTTTCCTATCTTGGGATTCCATCATGTTCCTCTGATCTTCTATTTTTTTTATCTGTGTCCTCTCTAGATTTATTAATCATGTCTTGCACTATGGGCACAATCTTTGCTGTTATCTGAGAAATTATTTCTGATTTCATTTTTTCCAGATCCTCTTTTGTTGCCAGTTCAGGGAGTCCAGGGGTTGAGTATCAGATTGTTCCATCTTGTTTCCCTTTGGGGTTGCTGTAGGTGACCTGGAAGTCTGTTTTTGAGGCTTGTTAACGTGTCTTCTCATTTTCAGGGAGGGGGCGGGGGTGGTGCCTCTGGCACCCATGCGGCTCACCTTCTCTGCTGTAGCAGGTGGAATGGTGGCAGGGGAGCCTCTTCCTGGCTGCTGGGATTGGCCAGTAGCCACATTTTTGAAAGAAGGGAATGTTACAGGTGAATTTAATTGGAATATGTCATTTAATCCAATGCATCTAAAATATTATTTCAATATGTGATGAATATAGAAAATTGTTTATGAGATAAATTACAGTCATTTGCTACATTATGCTTGAAATCTAGTATGTATTTTTACACTTACAGCACACCTCCCATTTCAAATGCTCAGTAGCCACGTGACAACACAACTCTAGAGAATCAAGGAGAGGATGATGGTCACAGAATCTTCATTCTGGGCTCCCTCACAAGCTGATATAACAGGAGTCAGTGTATGTCACTGCCATGCTCAGAACCCTCCAAAAGTAGCTTCCTGTCATACCTAGCACAGTAGCTAAAGTCATGTGTAAAGCTGTAAATGATGCAGCTCTTGCCTCCCTTGCTGATTTCAGACCCTCTAATTTCCCCCTCATTCTACTCCTACCCCAGGCCTTCAGGTTTGGTGAGTCAAGTTCATTCTTGCCTTGGGATTGAGATACTTCCTGTTCCTTCAGCTTCTAATGCATCTTCTCATGGCTCAAATATTGAATTATTTCAGGTTTTTGCTGAAACGTCATCTTAAAAAGGCCTATGACCAAATATTGCTTTCCTTGGTAGTTGCTCTCCAGCTACTCACTCTATTTTCTCAGTGTTCATTGCACTAAGTACCAAAAGTGTATGTGGATTTTAAAGTTTGTTTACTGTCTATTTCCTGCACTAGAAAGTGGGTTCCATGATGTCAGGTGCTGTGCTTTTCGCACTTTGGAGTTCCCAGAATGTGGAGTACTGCCTTGGCATACAGTAGGCAACTGTCACTATCATTCACCTTCATAACTCTTTTTATCATGTAAAACTCAAATGTTATACCCACTCCCCACTGCCCCCTCCCCTTACCCCTAGGAACCATAATGATTACTCTAAGTACCTGATGTAAGTGAAATTGTATAATATTTGTCTTTTTTATGACTAATTTATTTCATTTAGCATGATGTTCTTGAGGATTAACCATGTTGTAGCATGTACCAGGATTTCCTTCCTTTTTAAGGATGAGTAATATTCCTTTGTATGTATGCACCACATTTTTATGCTTATGTGCTCATGTGTGAATGGATATTTGAGTTGTTTCCATATTTAAGCTGTTGTGAAAAATGCTGCCGTGAATATGGGTATAAAAGTATCTCTTGAAGTCCCTGAACAATCTCATCCATGCTTGTGACTTCAGTTGCTATTTCTATGCTAATTCTAAATCTACATCTCCAAACTGGCTTTCTCTCCTGAACAGGTCTGTTCTGAGCAGGTCTGTATCTGTGATGGGCCTACTTATTCCACTTGGATTCCAATACTGAAACAACTCATTTCCTCCATAATTTTCAATGTGGCCTTCCCTTAATTCTAGTATATTCAGAATTTGCACTGATATGACACTGTACATTTTATTTGCATCTCAGCCATATAGTGTATTATGCCATAAACACTTTCCTTTTTTGTGCAACATTTTTTCCCTGAATTGTCTTTTTTTCTTCCCTTGTGTTTTTGTAATGAGCCTGACTCTATTTTTGGTGTTTTTTGGTAGCTGTTAATCTCCAATTCCACTTTCCTGTCTCTTCCATATCTGGAAAACAATATAAGAAGGCCGATTAGCCCCTAAGAACCAATGGAAATTTGAAACTTGATTCTACCCCCTGCCAGGGAAATCCCCCATGATGCTGGCCTTTCTTTTTAGCTACAACATAAGGCCCAAACCACCCCCATCCCATTGTTCAGCTTCTCACCAGCACATGAGCACTTTCGCCACTAGGAGCCCTAGACAAATATAGTTTATTCATATTCACTGGCATTGCATTGTGTCATCTGTTTGGACACTTAAATAACTTCTGGAATAGGGAGTTATTCTCACCTCTGGACAGACTGACAAAAAAAGCTTTTAAATACTTTTTGATATATTCCAAATTATCCCCACCTTTAGTGTTGTAAATCTTTCAGACACTAGTTGTTTTATAATGTCATTTTCTTGATGAACTTTGTCCTGGGGTCTTCCTCCATGCTCCAGTCCTGCACCAGCATGCTCCAACGCTGTGGTCCTGGGTTTTCCCTTTATCAACATCTTGTCTTTCTCACGCATCACACGCTCATGTCTTGAATTCCATCTTCTCTTTTCTTCTTTTGGTTGAATCAATCTTCTCATAACTTCCTAAGAATCTGTGAGGTCATGTTTTTTACCTTTCCTGTGTGAAAACACAAATATCCTACTCTCTCACTTAATTAATAATTTGGTTGGGAATCAAATTCTACATTGTCAATCTTTTCCTTTTGCTCTTTTTAGCATCAAGTATTGCTGTCGAGAGTCTAAAGCCATTTTGATACTTAATTCTTTTAGAATCCTGTCTTTCTTTTTTGAAAACTTTTAGAATATTCTTCTTTGTCCATAGGGTTCTGCAATTTCATAATGTTGTGTTTCAGTGTAGATTTATTTTCATCTATTGTTTTGGGGCTCAATAGGCCTTTTCAGTTTGGAAAGTCATGTCCTTTCATTCCAGGAAATTATCTTTGATTTTTTTTTGATAATTTCTTCCCTTCTGTTTTCTTGTTCTTTTTTTCTGGACTCTTAGTATTCAGATATTGAGCTTTGTGGACTAGCCTGCTACCTTTCTCATCTTTTGTTCTCTTCATTTTTCCATGTCTTTCTTTCTTTGTTTTACTTTCTGGGAGATTTTCTCTCAGCTTTATAATGTAAACTTTTAAGTGAAGTTTTAGTCTATGCTATTTTTAATATCTGAGCATCCCTTTTTGCCCTTTGATTACTACTTTTTAGTAGTCAAAATTTACAGTAAAACCAAAAGATTTATAGTATTGGTTGGTTCTTGCTTAATGACTATAATATCTTATATTCATTATCTTTAAATCTTAGAAGATACAAAGTAATAGTGAAAAATATGGTGAATGTTTAAATCTTTAAAAATTTATAGTAAAAAACACATTGCCATGAATCTTTCTCAAAATACTTCTTGTTACTTCAAGCACACTTGTCCCATTATCCTTGTCATTTTCGGAAGCAATTCTGCCAGTCTTTTTTTGAGTGCTTTTAGTTGCACTGTCATGCTTGCCTTGCTGTTCTAAATCATTGAAAATACTTATCTTTTGTGGTCTTTTTGACTTTGAGGAAGAGCCAGAAGATAAGGTGGCTAAGGACACACTCATATTTTTATGAGGCTTCCTTTCTGTTGGATGGCTCTCAGCTGTTGTATTTACTGTAGTTTTGAACACACCTTATAAAGACACTTGCAAAAGAGGACTTCTATAATTGCTTCAGAAAGTGGCAAAAATAATAAAATAAATGTATTCAATGTATGTGTGTGTCGGGGGGAGTATTTTGAGGGAGATTATTGGCAATGTCTTTTACTGTAATACATTTTTTAAAAATAAAAAATAAACATGTATTTTGATCACATGTCATAATAATAGTTTTTATCCCTCTGCTAGAAATCCTTGGCTGTCTGCCCCTGTCTAGGAGAGTGGCCCTAAAAAGATTGAAAGCTTGATTGGTATGGTCAGGCCTGTCAACTGTGAGACTCACTGTAGGGGACCATTGGTCTCTACTGAAGTGAAGAAAGAAGGCCAGGTTCTGTTACAAGCATTCAGTAAGTTGCTTCTCAGCCTTGTCAATAGCTAGTTTAGGATTCAGCTTTCATGGGACTGACAAGTCAGTTATTACTGAGCTATAATTCTTCCAGCTTCCAGAATTATATCCCTGATGCTGTTTCCTCTTTCATTATCTGCGTGCTTGTAGAATTATGCCTTTTGGAAATCCACTCACTATAGTTTTAGTGGGTGTTCAGGAGAAATGGAAACTGCCATGTGTGTGGTCTGGCATTTCTTACAGAAGTTCGAGCATGCACACCCTTTACTACATGATTACTATTTGTCAGTCTCTGTCCATTCTCTAATCCAGCCACCTTTCAAGTCTTGATGGCACTGTGTTCCCCCTTTGCTGCCTGGCCTTCACAAATGCTGATCCCTCTGGGGAGAACTTCGCCTTGCTGCCTGCCTGCCTCTGTGGATCTGTTGGGTCTTGGTTTAGGTGTGGTTGCTCGAGGTAGTCATCTCTGACCCTCAAAATTTGGTGAAACTTTTCTGCTACTGAGATCCATAGTACTAAGTCCTTTCCCCATCTTAAAATTCTAGAACTAAGAATCGTCATATGTTACTAGCCTTGTTTGTCTTTTTACTATTTAGAACAAGGTCTCCAACTCCTTGGTCATGGACCTGTACAGGTGAGGAGGTGAGCAGGGGAGGAGGGAGTAAAACTTCATCTGTATTTACAGTTGTTCCTCGAGTTCAAATCACCACCCAAGCTCAGATCAGCAGAAGCGTTAGTCTCAGAGGAGCTGTAGGCCTACTGTGAGCTATGAAGAGGAGGGATCTAGGTTCCAGCTCCTTATGAGAATCTAATCCCAAACCATCCTCCCTTCACCTCTGCAACTCTGCTGTCCTCCATGCTCTATGGGTGTCTCCTGGGTTTCCTCTCCATCTGACTTCCACTGAGTAACTACCACCATGCTCCTATTCCAGGGACCCGGTCAGTGGGTCTCACTGGTGGGACCATGAGCATCACCCTTCTGTCTTTCTGCCCTTCCAGACCCTACCCAAGGCGATTGATTTATAGTGGTCCTTTGAAAATGCTCCCCATGTAATTTTGGTATGACTCATCCTTATAGATGAGGAGTATTGAATTAAATATTAATTATGACCAAGCTGCATCTTACTAATGTTTTACTGACATTAATACAGTACTTTTCATTTTTCCTCAGAGGTGAGGGTGGTGCTTCAATGTGAATCAAATACCAGATTTACAACTTGATTGACCCCTGCCACTTACCAACTGGGTTGGTTTGTTCCATTTCATCTTTTCTTTAAAAAATTTAAAAGCCTACAGAAAGTTGAATAATAATACAATGGATATATATATATAATATATATATATAATATATATATAATATATATATATTCTTCACCTAAGTTCACCAATTTTAAACATTTTGTTACATTTTCTTCCTTCTCTCCCCTGTGTGTGTTGGTGTGTGTATCCACCCATGTGCATATTATTTTTTGTCGAACCATTTGAAAGCAATTTATATATATCATATTTTATCCATAAATACCTATCATACTTAAGAAAACTAACTTTAATTCAATAGTATTAGCTAACACACTGTTGTTGTTTTAGTTTCCTATCATCTCAAATATATTTTATAACTGTGTTATAATTGTGTTATAAAATACTGTGTGGCTTTATGTTATCTGATTTTATTTTGGAATGCAGGATTCAATCAAAACTCATGCATTACTTCTAGTTGTGTTGTCTCTTTAATTTTGAAATTTTGAATAATCCTCTTGTCTCTTTTGTTTTTCATGAATAACCCTGAATATTGAATATTTTGAAAAGTGCAAGTCAGTAATCCTGGTACTGGACTTGTCTGACTGATCATTAAAAATTTTTGGCAAGAATACTAGACAGATAATGTGGGTACCTCTTATTGGTTAATGTCAGGGAGCATGTGATAGCAGGTTATCTCGTATTGGTGAAGCTATATTTGATCACTTAGGCGAGGAAATGACATTCAGTTTATTGAGAAAAAACTCTGTGGAGCTTCCCATTGTGGATGATTGCTCCTGGCATGGAATGAGTGTTTGTAGTCCTGCTGATCCCAAATTCACAGGTCCCCAAGGTGATGACAGGTGGAGCCATTGGAAGATGAGTAGATCATGACAATGGATCATGAACGGATTTAATGTCCTCTAAAAGAGCTCAAGGAAACTTGCTGGCCTCTTTCACCAAGTAAGAATGCTACAAGAAGTCACCATCTATGAAAAACAGGGTCTCCCCAGCCACTAAATCTCACTCTGACATTGTCCTCACCCTGACACTGGACTTTCCAGTTTCCAGAACTGTAAAAAAAAAAGTGAATGTGTGTAATTTACAAGACACATAATTTATCGTATTGTTTTTACAGCTGTCCAAATGGACTAAGACATGGTCATCAGAATATGCCTTTGTGTCCAGTGATTTGCCTCCATCGTTACATTGGGATTTGCAAAATTGTGATTTTTTCCTGTAGCTATTTTACCCATACTAATCAGCTGAGTAGTTTTAAGATATCAATTTCATCTCTGTGGGCTATAAAATGGGATGACAAATGATACCTCAGGGTGATGGTGGAGTTAGAGGTGATATCTTTGAGTGCCTAGGATGCAGCAATAGTTCAACAAATGACAATTTAACAATGTTTAGTTTTTTTAAAAGAACACCCATTAGAATAGAAAGGAGCCTCTTTTTCAAAGTTAACTGTATATTTTTCAATATCACTCTTCTAATTTTTTCCCTGTAAGGCAAGAAAAAGAGAAATACAGTATTAAGATTTAATGTTTGAATATGGCAAGTTCTTTGAACCCTCTATCTTTCTATACAGTGAGTACAACAATGATTATCCCCAACATGTATCAAAATAAGAAGAAATGACATACATTGTGCTACAAAAATAACTTATTTAAAAAAAAAGACTTTGTGGTAACCAAAACTGTGATTCAGCCTAAAATTCGAACCTCTGTGATGATCTCAGGCACATTCTCTTGGTATCTCCAGGCCCATTTCCATAACATAGTGATAATCATAATGCTTCTTGGAGTGGTATGGATTAAGATAAAATGAGCTCATCAATTCATAGCCTATTATAAAAGTATAAGTTACTTTAGTTACCATTTAAAATTACAAATTTCAGCTAGGAAACATGATAATATGTGATGACACTATATGATTATTCTATAGATAATTTTTCTGGCTTGTAAGTACTTGATTAGAACAGACGAACTGTCAAAGTTTCTGCAAAGAAAAACTAGGGTTTTTTTGATTGGAGAGCTGCATTTCTTAACTTAACTGCTCATAATACGACTTGCTAGGACCAGTCAAAGGCATTAGCTTCTGACCACTTTAACATGCATGGGCAGAGTTCAAATACAGGACTGGCTTCTGAGTTTATGCTAATGGAAACAACGTGATACATTGAAATTGATGACTTTGATAAATGATGATCCTTAGTTCATGACACATCTGCACCACACACAAGTAACATGGAAGGGTATAATGAAGCAAACTGTATCTCAGAAATGGTGGTAGATACTTTCTCATATAAACTTCTATAGTACAAATTATATAACTGTGAAAAATAGGAATGATATGCCATTGTAATCTTTAAACATGGCTTATTAGGGTTAGGGGGGTTTACTAGTTTTTGATCCGTGCCTTGACCTTTTTTTGTTTATTTTCCTCAAAACTGTTCTGAACTAATTTATGTTTAAAATCATTGGGATATTTCAGAAATTCTTCATTCTTCCTTTAGTATTCACAAGCAGATCAATTTACTCTGGTTGCTAGAACTCTCCAAATGAATAATGGAGAGTATAAGATTGCCTATAAAACAATTAGGCAAATGTAAGTTTCATTTCTGATAAGCTTGGAGGTTTGTGTCCGCAGATTTCTGTGAAGGTGAAAAGGAGCGGGAGGAGAAGAAGAGGACAGAGGAGGAGGAGAGGGAGAAGAGAAGGAGGAGGAGGAAGAAGAGGAGGAAGAGGAGGAGAGAGTGGCATCAATAGTTGATGGGATGAAGCAGAGGAGATGGAGAAGCCTCCACTTACCTGAGTCTGAATACTCTGGTTTCTGCAGCTTTCCATGTTTCTATCCTTTCTAATTTCAATTTTCTCTCTGTTAAAAAAAAAACGGACTCTGTCCAACAGAATGTAAGAGTCAGTACCAAGAGCTTTTGATTCCATGCACCAGTTTCACTGATGCGGCACTGAAACATTGGTATAAATTCCTCAAACCCTGTACTACTTCAGTTCCTGGATGTGTTCAAAAAGGATAACGTGGGTCCTAAAAATAATTAACTAGGGTAAGACTTTTTAAACTTCTAAGAGAATATTTAATTGTATAAATTTCCACCACTCTAATAATAATTATACTCTGATTGGATATCAATCTTTATACTTTGACTAAATTCTAACATTTTACATTAATATGCACATTTTCTTGTTAACTTCATTTTCTGCCTTTATCAGCTACATCATTTGTATTCTTGATTCATGAATTTCTTTTCTCTGATAATATCTTTTATACTGTTTTGGGTCAATGAGTCCACTCTGCTTCTGCTAGTATTTGGATTCTAATCACACCTATATTTCATCTTATTTGAATTAGGATTTTTTTCCCTTAATATCTACTGTGAGCATATTAGACTATTTTTCTTAAATGGAAAAGATCCATAACATTTTATTTTTAAAGAAAAACATTATTAATTTACCATGACTAGAAATAATATATCCCAAATTTTATATAATTTTTGCCAATAGATCTTTATCTTTTCTTTTTCTTTTTTTTTTGTATTAAATTCTTTTATTGGTACATTGTAGGTATACAACACAATTACATTTCTCATTGGGAACTGTACCTTTATATAATGCATCTTGGTTCTTATTGTTTCCCCATTCCTAGCCCTCCCTTCACCCCCTCCACCCTTCCCTATTTACAAAGACTTTATTTCCATTTTTTCCATTTCTCAGCATTTTTCCTTTCCCTTCTCTCCTTTCCCCTGCCCCTCCCACTACTCCTACCCCTTTGGACCTTTTCTTCCTATTTTGCATTATCAATTATTCATTCTAATCATTGGTACATTTTAGGTATACAATATAATGACATTCATCATTGGACATTTGCACCTTTACATAGTCTCTCTTGGTTCTTATTTTTCACCCTTGCCCAGCCCTCCCTTCAACCCCTCCATCCCTCCCTATTTACAAAGATTTTGTTCCTATTTTTCCATTTTCTCATATTAATCCCATTCCCTTCTATCCTTTCCCCTAGCCCTCCCACTTCCTTCCCCTTTGCCCCTTTTCTTCCTATTTCACATTACCTATTATACATTTAGTCCTTATTGACACTTTCAGTTTCTCACACCAGAGAAACTATTTGGTATTTACACATGTGCATCCTATTTATCTCACTTAAGAGTATCACCTCAATGTGCATCCACTTAGCTATAAATGTCTCTAATTTCTCATTTTTTATGGCTGAGTAGTACTTCATTTTATTAAAAAAACCACATTTTCTTTATCCAGTCTCCAGTTGATGGGCATTTGGGCTGTTTCCAAGTTTTAGCTATCACAAACTGTGCTGCTATGAACATGGGTGCACATATATCACTGTGGTATGATTCTTTTAATTTTGGGGGGAAGATCCCCAGCAGTGGAATAGTGGGGTCAAATGGGACTTCCAGTCCTAGTTCTTTGAGATATCTCCATACTGATTTCCACAGTGCTTGCACCAGTCTACACTCCCACCAGCAGTGGAGCAGGGTTCCTCTTTCCCCACAGTCCCACCAGCATTTGTTATTGGTTGATTTCATGATAGCAGCCATTCTTTCTGGAGTGAAGTGGAATCTCAGCGTTGTTTTCATTTGCATCTCTCAAATGACCAGTGATGTTGAACATGTTTTCATGTATTTATTTGCTATTTCTACTTCTTTGTCTGAGAAATGTCTGTTCATTTCAGATGCTCATTTTTGGATTGGGTCTTTAAATTTGGGAGGTCTGATCTTTTTAAGTTCTTTACAGATTCGAGATAGTAGACTTTTCTCTGAGGAAGAGCAGGTGAAGATTTTTTCCCACATTGTGGGTTGTCTCTTCACACTTCTGGTAGTTTCTCTTGCTGTGCAGAAGCCTTTTAATAAGAAGGGATCCCATTTGTTGATTGTTTGTGCTAGTTCATGGGCAACTGAGGTTTTGTTCATAAAATCTTTTCCTACACCGATGTCTTCAAGGGTTCTACCTAACCTCTGTTCCAACTGGTTCAGAGTTTCTATTTTAATATTTAGATCTTTAATCCATTTTGATTTTAGTTTAGTGCATGGTGAGAGATACAGGTCTAGTTTGAATCTTTGGCAAGCTGAAGCCCAATTTTTCCAGCACCATTTATTAAAGAGGCTATCTTTCCTCCAGTGAGGATGTTTGGCTCCTTTGTCGAAGATGAGATGGCTGAGGGTGTCTGGCGTTGTTTCTGCATCTTCTAATCTGTTCCACTGGTCCTCAAGCCTGTTTCTTTGCCAGTACCATGCTGTTTTTATCACAGTAGCTTTGGAGTATAGTTGCAGGTTGGGGATTGTGATACTTCCTGCCACGTCTCTGTTACCTAGAATTGCTTTTGCTATTCTGGGTCTCTTCTTGTTCCAAATGAATTTTTGGATTTTTTCTCAAGGTCCATGAAGTATGCTGCTGGGATCTCAATTGGAATTGCATTAAATCTATATAGCAGTTTTGGAAGTATGGCCATTTTCACTATATTAATCCTTCCTACCCAGGAGCAGGGGATGTCTGTCCATTTTCTGATATCACCTTCAATATCTCTTTTCAGAGTGACATAGTTTTCAGAGAAGAGGTCTTTGATTTCTTTCATTAGGATGATTCCTAGGTAGTTCAGTTTTTTGGATGCTATTGTGAAAGGAATTATTTGCCCTATTTCTCTCTCAGTGAGTCTGTCATTGGTGTAGAGGAAAGCTATTGATTTTTGTGTGTTGACCTTGTAACCAGCTACTTGACTGAATTTGGTTATTAAGTCTAGAAGACTTTTGGTGGAGTTCTTGGGGTCTTCTATATAGAGTATCATGTCATCTGCAAATAATGACAATTTGACTTGTTCATTACCTATCTATATTCCTTTTATTTCTTTCTCTTGTCTAATTGCTGTGGCTAATGTTTCCAGACCTATTTTGAACAAGAGTGGTGATAGTGGACATCCTTGTCTTGTTCCTGATTTTAGTGTGAAGGATTTCAGTTTTTGACCATTTAGTATGATATTGGCTGTTGGTTTTTCATAGATGGCTTCTATCAGTTTGAGGTAGAGATCATCTATTCCAATTTTTTTAGAGTTTTTATCATAAATGCATGTTGGATTTTGTCAAATGCTCTTTCTGTGTCTATGGAGATAATCATATGGTTTTTGTCCTTGGCTCTATTGGTATAGTGTATTACATTGATTGATTTGTGTATGTTGAACCATCCCTGCATCCCTGGGATGAATCCCACTTGATCAGGGTGTATGACATTCCTGGTGATCTTCTGCATTCTGTTTGCCATTATCTTATTAAGGATTTTTGCATCTATGTTCATTAGTGAGATTGGTCTATAGTTCTCTTTTTCAGTTGGGTCTTTCTCTGCTTTGGGGGTCAAGGTGATGCTTGCTTCCAGGAATGAATTTGGGAGTACTGCTTCCCTTTCAATTTCACTGAAGAGTTTAAACAGTAGTGGCAGCAGTTCCTCTCTAAATGTCTTGTAGAATTCAGCAGTGAAGCCATCAGGGCCCGGGCTTTTCTTAGTTGATAAGTTTTTAATTACATTTTCAATTTCATTGGTTGATATTGGGTTTTTCAGAATTTTTAGGTCTTCTTCGTTCAACTGTGGTAATTCACATGTATCTAGGAATCGGTCCATTTCTTCTGTGCTGTCCGTCTTATTGGCATGTAGGTTCTGGAAGTAGGCATTGATGATCATCTGGATTTCTGCTGGGTCTGTTGTAATTTTACCCTTTTCATTCCTAATTGCATGGATTTGGGCCTTTTCTTTCCTTTTTCTGACAAGGTTGGCTAAAGGTTTGTCAATTTTGTTGATTCTTTCGAAGAACCAACTCTTGGCTTCATTGAGTTTTTTGTATCATTCTCTTAGTCTCCATTGCATTGATTTCTCCTCTGATCTTTATAATTTCCTCCCTTGTATGAGCTCTGGGGTTGTCCTGCTCTTCTTTTTCTAGAAACTTGAGGTTCAGCATCAGGTTGTTTAATTGGGCTCACTCTGTTTTCCTAATATGCGTATTCACTGCTATGAATTTCCCTCATAAGACTGCTTTCATTGTGTCCCATAGATTCCAATATGTTGTATTGTCATTGTCATTTAATTGAAGGAACTGTCTGATTTCTTCTTTAATTTCCTCTGTGACCCATTGGTTATTCAGAAATGTGTTGTTCAATTTCCATGTGTTTATGAAATTTTTTGAGTTTCTTTTGCTATGGATCTCCAATTTCATCGCACTATGGTCTGATAATATACAGGGGATAACTTCAATTCCTTTGCACTTACTTAAACATGTTCTATGTGTGAGTATGTGGTCTATTTTGCAGAATGACCCATGTGTAACTGAGAAGAATGTGTATTGTGATTTTGTGGGGTGGAAGACTCTGTAAACATCTATTAAGTTCATTTGTTCAAGAGTTCGATTGAGTTCTAGTATTTCATTATTTATTTTTTGTCTAGTTGATCTATTTGTGACAGTGGGGTGTTGAGGTCCCCCACTACAATTGTATTAATGCATATATGACTTTTCATGTCCCTTAGTATTTGTTTTATACAGTTGGGTGCACTAGTGTTTGGTGCATAGATATTTATGATTGTCATCTCTTCCTCTTGGATTCTTCCCTTTACAAGGATGTAGTGTCCTTCTTTGTCTCTCTGAATCAGTGTTGGTTTGAAATCTACTTGATCTCCCAAGCGGATAGCTACTCTTGCTTTTTTGGGGGTTCCTGTTGCATGGAGTATTGTTTTCCACCCTTTAACTTTCAGTCTATGAGTTTCCTTTTGAATTAAGTGTGTTTCTTGTATGCAGCATATTGTTGGATTTTGCTTCTTGACCCATCCTGCCAGTCTATTTCTTTTGATTGGTGAATTGAGACCATTAACATTGATGGTTATAACTGAAACATATTGAATTGTCATTGCCATGACTTTTTCTTTTTGTTGGGTTCTCCCCCTTTACATTGAATTTCTTGTCATGCCAGATGGGTTCATTCTGCTTTGCTTCCTGGGGTTGTGATCCTCAATGTCTGTGCCTAGGCTATTGTGTAAAATTCTTTGGAGTGCTGGTTTGGTATTCACGAAGTTCCTAAGGTGCTCTTTGTCATGAAAGTATCTTATTTCTCCATCCATTTTGAAAGATAGTTTTGTAGGGTACATCAATCTGGGTTGGAGGCTGTTTTCTTTTAGGGCTTGGAATATGTCGCTCTAAGCACTTCTTGCGTTGATAGGTTGTGTTGAGAAGTCTGCTGTGATTCTGATGGGCTTTCCTTTGTATGTGATTTGTTTCTTTTCTCTGACTGCTTGGAGATCTTTGTTCTTCTGTTGAGTTTCTGGAATCTTAACAATTATATGCCTATGTGTAGATTTTTTTTTTAATCAAGGCTATTTGGAGTCCTATATGCCTCACTTATCTGTATGTCAAGCTCTTTTCCTCTGCTTGTGAAGTTTTCTGCCATTATTTCTGTGAAGAGATTTTTTATGTCATCTCCACTCTCTCCTGTTTCTTCATTGAGCCCAATCAGTCTTATGTTATTCTTCTTTGCATCATCTAGCAGCTGCTGGATTGATTTCTCATGTTCCCTTAGAATTTTGAAGCAATTTGTCTTTTTTGGTCACTAATTGCAATCTTATCTTCTATATCTGAAATTCTTTCCTCACATTGGTTCATTCTGCTGTGTAGACTTTCAATGGAGTTTTCATGTCCTGGAAATCTATTTGCATTTGTTTTATGAATTCCATTTGTTTCTTATGTTGGGATTCCATCATGTTCCTCAGCTCCTCTGTAGATTTATTAATCATGTCTTGCACTAGGGGCACAATTTCTCCTGTTATCTTAGAAATTCTGATTTCATTTTTTCCAGATCCCCTTTTGTTGCCAGTTCAGTGGGTCCAGGTGGTTGAGTATTAGAGTATTCCATCTCATTTCCCTTTGGGGTTGCTGTAGGTGATGTGGAAGTCTGGTTTTGAGACTTATTTTCATGTTTTCTCATTTCAACTGGGGCGGGGAGCTGTTAGCGCCTGCACGGATTACGTCCTCTGGGCTGGGTGAGGTGGGACAGGGGCTGGGGACAGTGGTAGGGATGGTGGCCCAAAAGCCCTTTCCTGTGGGCTGGGAGCAGCGGGACAGATGGTGGCTGGGAAGCCCCTTCCTCTGGACCAGGAGCAGTGGGATGGCAGCCCAGAAGCCCCTCCCTCTGGGCTGGGAGAGGTGGGAGGGATGGTGGCCTGGAAGCCCCTTCCTCTGGGCCAGGAGCAGCAGGACAGAAGGTGGCCCAAAAGCCCTTTCCTTTGGGTTGGGAGGGATGGTGACCGGGAAGCCCCTTCCTCTGGACCAGGAGCAGTGGGACGATGGCTCAGAAGCCCCTACCTCTCGGCTGGGAACAGCGGGACTCAGTACCTTGGTCTGGTTGTCTGGTGTCCTCTGCATCTTTGTAGTGTGGAACCAGGTGGCTGCTTGTCTGCAGCAGAGTGATTCCGTGTCTTCTGCGGGACTGAGGACCGCGGCAGGGCGTGCACAGACCTTCCTGTGTGCAGTGGGCTGATTCGGTGTGTTCTGTGCGACTCAGGACATCGGTAGGGCATGCGCAGACCCGCCTGTCTGCAGTGGGGTGATTCGGCATCTTCTGTGCGACTCAGGACCTCGGTAGGGCCAATAGATTTTTATCTTAATTGTATATGAATCACTCTTCATTTATATATGTCTTAGTTAACTTTTCTCATTGCTGAGACAAAATACCTGGCACTGAAAGTTAAAGGAGGAAAGGTTTATTTGGATTACAGTTTGTAGAGGTTTTAGTTCATAATGGGCTGGTTCCAAGGCAGGGTGGCATGGCAGAGCGACAGTGCATAGGAGAAACAGTGCATAGCAAGCAGAAGGTAGAAGGCAGCAAGCAACGAGGGACAGGTAGTTACCTTCTTTCTGTCCCTTATATCTTATCCAGGCTACCCATTCTTAGGGAGGCCAGCACTCACACCCAGCGTGGGGCACACTTAGTCCTTCCCAGAATTATGCCAAACCAATCTGTGAACTAATTTAGTAACCACACACCCTTGATCCCAGCAGCACACACTCCAGATCCAGCCAGCTACTAAAAGTCCCGCCTATGACTACATGAGGTTTTGGGGGGGGAAATGTAGTGTGTGTCTTTTACATAAGCTGGGAGAAGCGAAATTTCACCATTAAATTTTAGAACTAGAATTTTGCAGCTATGAATGTTCCTAGAGGTCATATAGTTTAAACTTTTAATTTTATAGATCAGGAAGTGGGTGCAGTATACCCCTGCAAAATTGCTGTTCAGAGTTCTTGGCCTCGGTTATTCATGGATTTTAACTTTGAAGCTAACTAATAATTGTTCTCAGAAACCCACACAATTTTGTGTAAACTGCAAATATCCTCTACAACTGTTTCTTTGGCGGGAGGTTTGGAAGTAGCCAATCTGAGAGCATTATTCAGTTCTCTTTGCTCCTGATTGGCTACTGCCCTGTAACCCACCTCAGGCAGATGCACCAGCATTCCTGCATCATAACAGATTGCTGTACCATGTGTAGCAGTCTCAAGTGTCCTTAGTTTTGTTCTTAAAGCCTTAAGAGCCCTAAGATGCTGCCAAAACGCCCTGTACCTTCTATGGCTTTATTAACACGGTATTTTATTAAATTAAATTACATAACTGTGGGAGACATAGCATATTTAGGGTATAAACTATGAAGAGAAGCATTTATAGGGATTTTTCTGATCATATCTGAAATTCACAGTTTTTCACAATTTGCAGGTGCTCTAGGAATGTGACCTCCATGAATTTCGAGGATCCAGTGTAAATCACCATTTGCCGAAGGCCATACACCACTTAGTTGTGGAGTAGGGACTAGGCTTGAGAAGTCCTGGGTCCCTACTCCCTATTGTTATGGTTCCAGGCCTAATAAACGTGCATGCTTTAATTGCTGAGTCTGAGTTCAGGTCAACTCAGGGTGAGCCAAACCCTCAGATGAGCTTATCTTTTTGTACTCAGTCACTGGACCTGTAATTTAGGCTGTCCACAGTTACTACCTTCTGAACCAGAAGTTGAGAAGCAGAACCAGCACAGATACTGCTGAAAACACATGTGCCACACAGATGGTGGGGAGTCATCTTTGTTTCCAAAGACAACACAGAGACAGCAATCCACTCTATGTTCATTTGACATTTAAATCATGTCCTCTATGAAATAGGCATAGCATTTCCCCCTACTTAGGGTCCCTAGCAGGGATCTTAAAATTGAGGTGAAGGCAAATGTGAAACAAGTAACTATACAAAGAGTTGAATTATAATGATGTTAATTTCCTTCTTTGTACTACAGTTTCTTGCAAAATTTGCCACTTTAATATACAACCAAGAAAGGGAACAGATCAACATATAATGGAGGGTTGCTTACTGTTCTTTTTTTTCTAGAATTTTCCAAACATACAGAAACATATGGATGTCTTTGTATTTTTTTCAGTTTAATATTAAACATTTTATACCACTTGCCCTAGATATACTTACATATCAGTACATGTTAATCTATTCTAGTTTAACAAATGGTTGCATACTATAGCTTTGGATGAATAGATCGTAATTTATGTAAGCAAAAATTGACCATTTTTTTCAAAAGTCAGAAATATTAGGGAGGTAAACATATATTAACACATGGACACTATGTTTGAAACGGCCAGCATCAGCATGAATAATACCACAGCCACAGCCAGAGTTGTCAAAGTTTATTACATTAGTGGCTGTATCTTCATCTCATTGACTCCTAGAACCTGTCAGTGTTTTGATTGCTTGCTTTTTTTTTTCATTCATCACTGTTTACAACTTTCTCCCTAACTAATCTGAGGAAGTGGTAAAAGTCAAAACTTTTTCCTGTATGAGGCCACAGTTGGTGCTGTCTGTAATTATCTAGCTAGGGCCTCCAGGATCCAACAGCCTTGCTGTTTCCACTCATACTGACTTTCCTAGAGAACTCCTGGCCTTCTCCGCCTGTGCTTGGCTTGTCTTCCTGCCTCTTAGCAGCAATCTATAAAGATCCTGTAATGTGCTCAGTGCAGGGCAGAACAAATTCATATTCCAGTATTTCACCTCACATTTAAGGAAGGCAGGGAACAAGTTAAGATAAAAATCTTTTAAAAAAACACAGACTCCCAAAACTTCCTTTAAACTGAACAGCGTGGTCACGCCCAGGCAAGCTCCTATTGCTCAAAAAGCCAGATGACTGGATTGCTAATATTTCTATTCATATGGCCTTCACTGGCCCCAAATCAACACTTCTAGGCCCGCCCCCGTCTTCCTCCTCTTTCCCCTGGGAGACTGACGTTTGGGGTTCCAGCTGCACCGCACTTTATTGGAATGAAGACAAGGTGCTTTCGCTGCCAGAACTGTTTGTCCTGGGATTTCATAAACTACTCCCTACTCCTTTTGCAAAGATCATTGTTTTTGAGGTGGGGGAAAATGAAGTCAATCTTTCTTAGCCTCTAAGTCTTCTAATTCAGAGGTATATTATTTTAAAAAAAAAAGATACAAAAGTCTAAGGGCTGTATTCGGCATTCTCTGCAGAACAGGATATTGATATCAGAAACCAGTTGCTTTTCCATTCTTGTCACCCAGTGTCAGACACCGGGTCGAGGGGCAGAGACAGAGTCCTGCCTTCTGGGGTTTCAGCCAAAGCTTCAGCTTCTGCCCTAGATTTCAAAGTGGGCACCTTTACCTCGGCGGCTTTTAACTTCACCGCTGCTTTGCAAAATTAAGAAACATTTCTATTCTCCCTCCAGGAGTCCCAAGGTGGACCACACGGCGCCCGCCCAGGAGGCCCGGCCCGACTCCGCGGGTGGCACGGGGAAGCCGCCCTCGCTCTGCCTCAGAGTCGTGGGGCCGGTGCGCATCAGGGCCGTGGTCCTTGCGCGTGGGCGGGAGGCGCGCGGGCGGCCGGGAGGGGGCGCCGTCGGGAGCCAGCGGGCCGCAGGGCCGCAGAGCCGCGCGCTTGGAACGCGGAGCCGGGGTCGCGCTGGGGTCCCGAGCCAGGGGCCTTCGCCAAGGGGAGGAGAGGACGAGGCGGAGACTAGGCGGGGCGGCGGGGCCGGCCACAGCGCGACTTGAGGCTGCGAACTTCTCCGCGCCCGCGCTTTCAGTCCCCGGGTTCCGCGCGGTCCCCGAGTCGCCGCCGCCGCCTCCTCTCCGAGCCGACCCCCGCCGGCCGCGCTCCTCTGGCTACAAAGGAGGGAAAATGAAGCGGGCGGGGAGGCGCGCGTCCTGCACGGCGGCCCCCGGCAGAGCGTAGAGCGCCCTCCGCCCGCGCCCGGCCAGGCCGCGCCACCCCAGCCTGAGCCCCAACCCGAGCCCCAGCCCCGCGTGGCGCCTCCGGCCGGGAAGGAGGCGGAGGAGGAGCAGCAGCCGGGCGGAGGCGCCGCCTCCCTGTCCCCGCGCCGCGCGCCCGCGCCGTTGTCTGCGCTGCGCTCTGGACCAGTTTGGGGAAGTTGCCGGGGTCCCGCGTCGCCCAGATGTGCGACCTCATTGAGCCGCAGCCGGCCGAGAAGATCGGCAAGATGAAGAAGTTGCGGAGAACTTTGTCGGAGAGTTTCAGCCGCATTGGTGAGTGGCCGTCCGTCCTGGCCGCCCGCGCCCTGCCCCGGCCGCGGCTGTACCCGTGGCCGCGGACCGAGAGGAGGGCGCAGCCCCGGGCGGCAGAGGTGCTCTCTCCCCGAGGGTGGGGTGCGCGCGGGCTGTTCCAGCTTCGGTCCCGGCTCCTCTTCCCCGCCGGGCTCAGCCTTCGGCGCCCGCGGGACGCGCTGGGGGACACCCGGACCCCGGCGCCGAGGCTGCGCGACCGCCCCGCTCTCTCGGCTTTCTGCGCGCAGGCTTTGGTATTGGGTGTCTTGCCACTAATTCAGCTTTAGAAATTGGTGAAATGTTGGATTGTGGCCTGGTTTTGAGAAACACATCTAACCGAAAGGGAAGTGGGACAGATACCTCGGGACCTTTTGTTCGGTACTTCGGGTCCTAGAAAGCGAGGCCAGGGTGTTCAGTCCCGAGGTCTCTGTATCTTCAGCTGCTGGAGACAAATGCGCGTTGTGAAGTTGTTGGAGGTTTAGAATGGTCTCCTGAACTTGGTCCACTTACTGGAGCGTAGGGGCTATTGTCTGTAAGCCAACCAATTAACAAAAACCGGCCTAGGAATGATTAGGATACTTAAAGATACGTCACGTCATAGGCTACACAGATGACAGCAGTGTCATGTGGAATGGGTTGGTTGGATTTTGAGCATAGAAAACCCTTTTGAACCTGAAGATGTAGCTGCCTCCTTATGCTGTCATAACTTTCATTAATATATCTAACTGCGTTCAGCAAGGAAAATACTACAAAACAACAACAAAAAAGTGCCTAAGAAACCTTGAGCCTTTGTTTCATACGTCGTCCATGTTAATGAAGGTGTTAATAAAAATTAATCATAAATGTGCTAATTCCTTAAAAAAATCCTGGAGTGCCAGTGAATATTACAATCCTCCTTCCACGCATTCAATATAAAATATGCAGACTTTCTTCAAGTTAGAGAAAACCAATCAAAATTTGATCTTTTTTGGATGTTTTTAATTTAAATTTTTGTGGTGGTATACAAAATCTCTTCCAAGATGACTGTAAATTTATGTTCTGAAACCAGTATTTCATCCTGCTTTTATTTATTGCATGTATTGGCTATTTGTAGTTTGCCTCTTCAAAGTTTGAAATGAGAATGGGCAGTCCCTACATTCAAATGAAATTTGGGTCTAAGAAGAATGTGAGAGAGCAGGGTGTTGAGTCTTGTGCATTATTAACAGGGATGTTTCATACTCTGACCCAAACGGTCAGAGACAGGTTCTGGAGTCCATTAAGCCCTGTTCTCAAACACATTAACTATGTATTTACTAATGGTAATGACTCTGTTGGAACCCCTCCAGTTTTGTGTTAAATAATTCATTACAGTTGAGTCTCAGTAAGAAATCAAGAGCATTAGTATAAAAATTATTTTTAAATTATTTCACAGTTTTGATTGACAATCAGTAAAATTTGGATTAAGTACAATGCTGACAAATGGGATATTACAGTTAATTGGATTTTCTAGCTTACTGAGGTTTAGTGATGTGAACCTCCTTTTGAGCCCAGCTCTTGTTAAAAATGTCTTCTAAGATCTAGTGGATTTTATATCCTCTCTTTAGGAAATGGTACAGTGCAGTGAGCATAATTGACTTTTTTTTGAATTGGAGGAGGTCTGTGATTCTGAATAGCACATTTCATTGTGGAATACTGTAAAAGGAATTATTGAAGTTTTAAGTGATTGTAGATATATGTATACTAAGCCCAGAATATTCATTAGAAATAGAATTACAGAAAAATAAATATTTTTTACTTATTTTCTTGATTTGTTTTTGCAAAATCCAAAGTACTGAATTCATTCTAAGGATTTTAAAGTGTGAGAGGCTGTCGAATTGAGGTTTTACTATGGGCTTATGTAGTGCGTAAGCCACATGTGGGCTGTTTGTCAGGCACATTGGGGCTTCCAGGTGTTGCCACTCTTTAGCTGAGTGACCTTGGACAGGTCCCTCGGGTTCTTTGAGCTTCAGTTTTTATGTATGCCTCAGTTTTGTTGTTGGCACTTATGAAGTAATGCGTATGATGTCCTGTGTGGTATGTAGTAAAGGCTCAGTAAATGTTCACAATATGTTGTCATTATATCAGGGATTATATTACACTGATGTAAATGATCTTACAGGTAGGAAGCGAGAGAAAGGGGGAAAATGGCCCTTGACTTTGTAGTAGCCCGTCTGAAAACAAGATGGGTTTTAGAGTGAGGAAGTCATGGGTTTGAGCCCCATTTTCCCTGTGTGTCTTGGACAACTGGTAGTAATCCCCAAACCCCAGAGTTCTCATCTGTTAATAGTCATGATGTTGTTGTGAAGATTAAATGAGACAGAATACCTAAAATACCTGATCAATATCTATCGCTTGGTGAAAATCAATACTGGAGGCTGTTGTTATTCCTTCTGCTTTCTCTGTTTATCTCTGTTGTCCCTTCTGTCCCCCATTCGTGAGATCAAAGAGTGATTTACTGTCATTGAGTAATCCAATATTGTAATGTGTTCATTCCCTTTAACCAGTCTAAAATGGTTTTTGGACTAAGCATACTGACTTCATTTTGCTTTCTTAGTATGATTCAAAAATATAGCTTGTTATTTCTTAAATTGTGCAATATCATTGTTTAGCCATAAGAAATTACTAATTATTTATGCAAAATGAGAGCAGTGTTTGAAAGGATGTGGTACCCAGACAGTGTTTATTATTAATAATAGCAATTCTGAATACAGGAAGTAGAAATGCTGATGTTTAGTTTATTCACCCATCAGAGATCTTGCAGATTTTGTCACCAGCCACCCCAACCCCAATCCCAGTTGATCTTAGATTATTGCATTATAAAAGATCTAGTAAAACGCATTAGCTTTTAAGCCATCGTGTTCTAATTTATGACTTCTGCCAGGGAGTGGGTATAATATGGCCATGGTTCTTTTATAAGATGTGTGTAATTGAATTTTAAAGTCAGCCATCAGTTTCAGTAGTATTTATGGTTTTCCACTAAATAGTGTCGGTATGGTTCCTAGTTTGGAATTAGTAGTTTCACAATTTTTTTTCACATCTAGGCTAACAATGACAAATGGGGATTTAATTATTGAATTGTTTAAATATATTAAAATCCATTTCTTCTTTCCTTGTTTCTTTTCCATTTTTGAATGGAGGAGAAAGGCTCTGTGTAATAGCTAGTGCATGATTAAGGTCAAACTGACATTTCTTCATATTCATTTGAATGCATTTCTTCACACTTATTTGGATCTAGTCCTAGAGAAAGGAAGTTATGCTCTGCAATATTTGAGATGAACTTATGTGTAGCATTTCTTTAAAGGACGTAATTTATGAGAGAACTGAATAAAAAGATGAGGCTGGGATTACACTGAATTTTTGGGTTCGTTACCTTGTGCTGTAACTGTATAATCCTAGAACCCAGCTGTCATATGATGAACTCCTCCTGTCAGAAAAGAGAAATGTAAGGTTAAAGGTTCAGACACAGAATTTAACTGTGGCACCATATCTTTTCCCAGTGAAGTTTCAGGTTTTAATTTGGGCCTGGGGTATATAGCTCAGTGGTCGAGCATGCAAGGCTGTGAGTTTGCTCCCCAGCACCACACACACACAAAAATAATGTGAAAATTACAAAATAAAATTTATATCAATAACTCTTCCATAAGACAGAAAAATGTGTTTTCACATTTCCAAAACTTCAGTGTTATCTCAAGGTGCCCTCCTATTATCATTGAGGTAGGACTCATTCATTCAGCAGTGTATTATTGAATACCTTCTGTGTGCTAGATAATGTCCTGGCACTCAGATTTGCTGCCCGTGGTGTCTGCTCCCCTGTCCACAAGGATTTTAAGGGAAAACAAACTAATGAACAGACATTGACAATATAAAATCTACCTTGTAGATTAGTGAAATTTGCTGTTAGGAGACCATAAGAAGAGCACTATTTTATCTTGGTAAAGTTATGGGAAGCTTTAGAGAGAGCAACATCTAACCAGAGCACTGAGTAGAATATCTGGTCACCTTAAATGGTTTACTATATACCTTTTGTCAATCTAGAATAATGCAATATGCTTGTTATTCCCAATATCCTTGAAGACAGTTGTGGTTTTACATTTACGTAAATGATTAATGACGATCAAGGAATGTAATCAATAACAAGATGTTGTGGTGCATGTTTAGGTCAGAGTGTATTCATCATTGACCTGATAAATATCTGGCAAGGACACTTTAATTGGTCTTTGTTGTCCCTGTTAACTGCTTTTCAGGGAAGGATTCAATACTTAGAAGAAATCAAGTAAGGTGTCAGTCGAACAATGAAAGATTTCAGTTAGGTTATGGGCTCCTTGGTCTAAAGTGTTCTCCCCTATTGTACTCTGGACTTGTGAGTGTTCTGCAGGGGAGAGACTCTGGGTTCCCGCTCCTTATATCTTAGCCAATACACCTGTGATTTCATTTTTACTTTCTCCTTCTCTTGCTACCTCCAGTTTCCCATTTCTTTATCCAGGAGGTTGGGAAAATTGTCTGGACTTAGGAAGAAAGCAGGAAATGGCCCAATCTGGATGTCCAAGACATTCTGGTTTTCTGCTATCTTCGTTTCTCAGTTTGAGGGTCTATATTCCATGTTTGCGGTTCCCAAAGGGAGGATATCATCTGTGGTTCAGCTTTGTTTAAGAGAGCACATGGCTGAAATTCCAGAACTTTTATAATGTTGAGAGTACAGAAAGTATCTTTAAAAGTTTGTTCTCTGAATTACACCTATCTGCTGAAACTTTTCATCTTGCATGATAGTCCTATAGTATGTGCTCCGTGAATCTTGGTTAAGTGAGCTAGATATGAAACTTGCTTACATGGAACTTTTTATTTGAAATCAGTGAGCTGTTCATTTCTTATTCCAAAAATTTGGTTTTCTTTTTGATTAAGGAACTTGTCTATATTTAGAATTATATCACTAATATTTTGTAAGGGATTCACTAGTCTGTTAATTAAAGGGTATACCTTGGGTTGAGTGAGTTGGGAGTACATATACTCTTAATAGCATTGTTTACTATGCTATTAGAGAGCCTTCTATGTTTGAAGTTAACTTGTACTGAAAGTGTAGCTGGTAGGAATCATCTAGAGTTTTACACTTTTCCATCAAAATAATTTTTTAAAAATTAAATGTGAATTATGTCAGTTTTCTAATAAAACCTACAAGTATAAATGCAGAATTAACTATTTGAGACTGGGACAAAGAACTGTCTGTTTTTTTTCCCTTCCATTCAAAATAAATTGTTCTTTAATAAAATAAAAATATCTACTATAGGTCAGTTTCCTGGGCGAAAGGGAAAGACTAAGACCCAAATTTTCAGGAATGTTTTATTTTCCTTAACTTACTATCACAGTTACATAGTCTTGATCCTTTTGGAAAAACAAATTTATCCTATGAAATGGAGAAAATGGTTACTGAGAGTATATATCTTATTAACTTTTATATGATAGCTTTATTTTAGGCACATTACTTTTCTCAGAGCTAATTACCAAATTAGTTTGCTTTTCATTGCTTTTGTTATAAAATAGCTTTCTAAATAATAGCCACCCAAGTCCTAACCAGGCTAAGACTATCTAATATAGACAGTAGACATGCAAGCTTAGTTCTCTAAATTTGAAACATTTCTGCAAGCAGTAGTTTCAGATAAATTAGTACTTTGTGCATTTCTATTTCTATGAAGCATTGTAAATAATTGTAGGATTTTATGTTGGCCAACCATAAGTGATATTATTTTTTATCTTTATCAAAACTGATAAAATTCTAGTTCCAAACCTACTTGTATTTCAAATAAATTTGAAATATTTGCTGATCTTACAGAATACTCTGAATGTATTTTTTTCCTTAGAAAAGCCTTTATTATAAATTTTATTATGTTGAAATGTTTGAAGTGTATCTCTTATTTTGCAATGCTTATTTTACATGCTTAGTCTTATTGATGTGCTTTAAGTTTTTGAAATATGGTAATGTCATTTAGGATGCTGTGGAGAGTGGATATCATCTTTTTTTAAAAGAAGATTGTGAAATTCATTAACATTTGTGGAGAACGTTTTCCCCTTTATTAACATGGTTGCAGCACATTGCATTCATTGTGTGGTACAGGTAGATTTTGCCTCTTGATGCTTCTTGCTTCCCTTTCTGCCCTACAAGCCACGTCCCCTTCTCATCCCTACGTAGTTTATCTTGTTGTTTTCTATCTTCTGTCTTTTGTTTTGCTCTTTAAAAAGTGTTTTTCATCATAACAATTACTTTGGAAAGACCTTGCACCATGCTAAAAAACCCAGGATTTTAAGGGGAAATTTCTGTAAGATTACTTTGTGCTTCTTTCATACTTTGAGTAAAGCATGTTCAACTAGAGAAGAGATATGTATACTTCTTTTCCACGTTTGGGAAGATAGTTCCATTGCATATTTATGAAAAATATTTCATAAAGATGCATGCTGTGCAATTCTTTCTCATTTGCCGTTTTCGTATTTGTATCATAACATTGTTATTCACACTGGGGTACAGTTTTACTTTTTGAAATGAAAACACCACACTGATTTTTTTCTTCTTTCTTTTCTGTTTTCTAGAACGTAGATATTTAGTCTCTTTAGGATGTTTCACAATAACTGTTACCTTTCCCTTTTTATTTTACAGCTTTGAAGAAAGATGACACCACCTTTGATGAGGTAAGCTAAATTTCTTTATCTGATGTTCACTGTATTTAATTACCATTAGGTAAAGTTGATAGCTACCAACTTAGCACTTAGAAACAAATGCCTTAAAATAAACAAGAGATAACATTTGTGTATGTAGTTACACTTCATTGTTTTCAAGTTTTAAAGTCATTCAGCTGAGTTTTACAGGCATCATTGGAAACATGTCTTTATAAATCAATAAACAAACTAACTGGAGGACACAACCAGGCCTTGGTCCGAGTTCTTGTCGGGCGATAGCACTGGAGAAGCCCATTGCGAGGCATGTGCTATGGGCAGTCTGCAGCTGTTGGTAAGCTGGCCATGATGGCGCCCCTGCAGACCTCAGCTGACTCAGGATGTGAGTGGTGTTGCTGCCACACATTGTCTGTTAAGTCTCCTGAAGGAGGAGTTGAAGTTTCCTGTACTAGTTTCCCTTTTCTTTGTGTATCAGACACGTCTTTATCTACTTGCTGTGAGGTAATAAAAAAGGCTGAGGATTTGTATGTAAATAATAGCATTCTGAATGTGATTTTTTAAGTTGTACTGTTCCCTGAGTTTGCATTACTGTTTTCAAAACGCCATAGGAGGAGGTGTTTCATTATAACCATCCAAAGCCACAGCATTGATCTGTGCTGTAATCTGGCCACGTGTGTATGTTTCGTGAGTGTATTCATAGATAAGCAAAGATGTGTCTGCATAAAGTGCTTAGCCCACTGCCCAATGAAAGCATAGATTGGTTTGGTTTGATTATTTAATACCCATAAAATGTGCTACCGGTCCTCTCTCTGCCTTGGGTAGTGCTTCAGTGAGGATGGGGAGTTCATGTTCATGGACTGACCCTGTGGCCACATGGCTGGTCCTAGTGCATGGCAAATCCACTCAAGGAGAAGCTGTTCAAGCCCGGGAGTTCTGGATGCGCTGGCACTTGGCTGTCATGGTGTGCTGTTTCGTTGGCTACACCTGTTCATTTTTTCCTGGGCCGAGTTCTACAAAGCTGTGTCCCTGGACTCCAGAGCAACTCCTCCTGCTAGCATTCCTGCAGTGCACCCTAAAACTTAATTCTTCTAGACCTGAAGCAATAGAAGAATTTCTTTTCTTCCTCATCCATAGTAGGTAGTAATGGTGTTTCTCCCCAAACCTGCAGTTCTGGAATTTCCACTATGTTGTACTGCTATGTTTTTAGGGGAGTATCTTCTTTCTGCTCAGGAAAAATCAGTGTGAGAATGTTGGACACCTTTTCTTTCTCTATAAAAAAGTTCTCCCCTCTAATTATGGTGGTAACTTAAGCTTACAAAAATATAAAAAAAAAAGAAAAGAAGGAAAAAAATCTCCTAAATGCTGCTATCTAGGTACAATCACTGTTGAGTATTCTAGCTTCTTTTTCCTTGTTTTAAAATCATAGTCCATTATTATAGCCTACTTTTCCCCTTTAAAACATGGGAAAATATGTTTTCCCATGTTTTTACAGGCTCCTCCTAATCAGTAGGAACTTAAAAAACTTTTCTTGTTTAAATGATTGTTAATGAGTATGTGTTATCTGTCATGTAATTCTAGGTACCATTAACTTTAACAAACAAAACTGAGACTTCAGCCTACATGAAGGTTAAGGGTATATAGGATAAGGACATCAGTACAACTGCTCTCCTGAGTTTATATTATTTTGAGGCCTCTGTGTAGTCCAAGGTTTGGATTTTGTGATTTGGAGTTAAATCATTCTTAGCCGTTTATGCAGTGTTTTCCTTCTTCTGTGGAACAAGAGATTAGTTAAATATCTTAAGTTAGTAAATCGAAGAATGCTAAACCTAGAAGAGCCATTGGAAATTTTCATTTCCCCATCCCATCATTTTACAGATGAGGAAATTAAGATCCAGAGGAGCAGGGCACATTCCGGTTAAAGAATAGCCCAGGGCCATGAGTCTGAATGGTAGTGGCAGTGAAGGCAGGGCATGGCCAGGTATGAACCCTAATGCAGCCACCTCTGAGCAGTTGATGTATTCATTCCACACATTTTGTGAAATAAAGGTAATAGTAGTAGAACCCTCTTCAGGGATTTGAGAGGATCAACACCCCCCTCCAGAATAATAGCTGACATATATACTATATGTTTTATAATCGGTACTGTCATCCTCATTGATTTTATCGTCATTGTCATCATGGTGCAGACTTCTTACCATGGTGTCAAACTGCTGTAGCTGAAAGAGCTGTAGAAAGTTGGGAAGGATTCAATTGTTCCTTAAGAATTAGGGCTATGGTCCCTTTCCTCAGCTGCTGCCAAGGTGCTCGATTCTTCCCAGGGAGCTAAGGCTGAGTTGAGGTGAGGCACTCACTTCATTCAGCTACTAGCACTGTGCCAGGCAGCCTGCAGCATGGCCTCCATCTCTGAGCTCGCCTGCATGTACTCCACCCTTATCCTGCATGACGACGAGGTGACAGTCACGGAGGATAAGATCAATGCCCTCATTAAAGTGGCTGGTGTCAATGTCGAACCTTTTTTGGCCTGGTTTATTTGCAAAGGCCCTGGCCAATGTCAACATTGGGAGCCTCATCTGTAATGTAGGGGCTGGTGGCCCTGCTTCTGCAGCTGGTGCTGCACCTGCAGGAAGCCCTGCCTTCTCCACCGCTGCTGCCCCAGCTGAGGAGAAGAAGATGGAAGCATAGAAAGAAGAATCTGAGGAGTCTGACGACAGCATGGGCTTTGGTCTCTTTGACTAAATCTTATTTTGTAACATGTTCAATAAAAACTGAACAGGTAAAAAAAAAAAAAAGAATTAGGGCTATGATGAGAGTTCATTTCAGATACTAATGTAATATCCCAAATGAAGCTTTGTGTGATAATTTGTGCATTAAAACTGTGAAGATATTATCTAAAACCTACCATCTTCTAGATTTGATGAAGGTATGATTACTTTCAGCTTTGTCATCCTGGCTGTGTTACACATGGTTAACATTCAGTAAATATCTGTCAAATATGTGTGAGTAAACATCTGTTGCAGAGGAGTTGAGAGCGATGGACCTGCTGTCAGGCAGCAGATTCTCATGTGATGCTAGCAATTTGAGCAAGTTATTTAACTTACCTCAACCTCAGCTTTCTTATTTGTAAAAGCCAATCAATTGAACTGTGATAATCAGACTGCTTTGTAGCTCTAAATGTAGCATTCATCTAATATAAAATTGCACTTTTATCAAAATCAGAATAGTTAACCAGGCATTGTAGTGGTGCATGCTGATAATACTAGCACTTGGGTGGCTGAGGCTGGAGAATTGCTGCAAGTTTGAGGCCAGCATGTGCTACATAGTAAGTTCAAGGCCAGCTTGAACTCTGTAGTGAGACCCTGTCTCCAAAAAAAACAAGTAAGCACCAGGTATGTGCTTATATAAATAGGAAATAACTGAATTCTTCCATGATCATTTTTAGATTATAATGGTAGAAGTTTTCTTGAACTCATGGATTTCCCCCTTCCCTTCTGGCGTGGGGAGTTCTGCAGTCCATTGGAATTCAATTTGTATTTGAATCTGAAAACTTGGGTGTTGAGGCAGTTTCTCAACTATGCAGCAAGGTGTGGCAGCCCTCTCCTTACTGTTTATGAGCTAAGGCTCCTTATCTCAGGGAGCAACCACCTTCAGCAGAGCCCTAAGTTGGAGTTGAATTACTGCTCCCTGACTCAGATAGAGGGTATTTTTAGAATGGCTGTAATGTTTGTCCTTGAAAAAGGAGAAAAAGGAATTCATCCATTCATTCATTTTTTCTTTCTCAGGCTGAAATACCTTGACTGCTGATGTTCAGAACAGCCTGAAATTATATTCAGGAACTGTGTGCTACTGCTTATTGTAAAGTAGACCTTGTGTATCTGTGTGAGTGTGTGTGCATGTGTGCACGTGAACAGTTTAGACATTAGATGTTGAGGGCTTCAGATATTTACAGTGATAAGCAAATGATAGGGAATTTTGCTGAAGATCATCATGATTGGAGAGAGGACATTTCAAAAATGCCCTTCATTCGTTGTATGTTTGGGCCCTGACTAAAAAAAATGTTAGCCAATTTATGTTCTGTTGGCTTAATCTATGTTTTTTACTTGGATGAACTAATCCAAGTAAAAAAAAATACTTTTTTAGTTTTAGGTCCTTTCCCCCAACCTTTTGGTGTTTGGACCCTCAAGGTGTGGCATAGCACAGCATCTCTTATTTTAGTGTCTGCGTTATCTTCCAGCTGCTATCATTTCAGTTCAGAACCTTATCACTTTTACGTATTTTTGTCTCAATAACCTCTTCATTGGTCTTGCTGCTCCATCTCTCACAGCCCCATTTCAGCCTTCCTAGATAATTTTATTGTCACACTCTTCCCTGTTTAAAGATTTGTGCCTCAAGTGCTTATTGGTGTCTGGCTGCATCAGACTAGATGTGCTCTCAGTCTGATTCTTGATCTGGTCAGGCACAGCAGTCAGTCTTCTGGGCATTCTTTGGTTGACCAGCTTCTAGCCTCTTTCTGTGTTGATCCTGGGCAGAGTGTCAGTCTTTCTTTTATAGTAAACAAAAAAAAATTTGTATTATTTTATTATTTGTATTATTTTATATCCTGTTTTATTTTTACCATGGTCAGATCCATCAGCACTGGATGCTAAGAACCGATCCCATAGAAATCTAGTGTAGACTTCCAACCCCAGACCTTTGATTTGATTATGGCAGAAATCCAGGAAATCATATTTCAAATTCCACACACTCTGGGTGATTGAAAGGGTACCTTACTTGCTCCTTGATTCTCTTATTGGAAACTTAGTTCACATTTTCTAATGTTTAAAACTTTCTGTGCCTCAGTTTTTTCTTTCTATAAATGTTTGATCAGATTTACCATCTCCCTAATTATGGTAGACATAATTACCATAATTATATCTACTCCCAGACAGTGGCTAGAATGTCTGGGTAGTGCTGCAAAGATTTAGAGAGGAAGTACATGTCACAAAATGCAGAATGTATGACATTTGGGAGAATTAGTCACTTTCAAATTCCTCTTTCCCCAAAAGTCAGACTGTTGCAGAAACTGAGAGCCCACGAATGGCCCTCTTTCTGCTGTAGTGCCTCGGAGTGTCCCGAAGGCCAGCTCTAGGCTGCAGGACAGCTCTGCTGGAGGGCTGGTGAGTGCTCCTGAGGGGCAGTGCTTGGATTTGCGTGTTTGACTCACTTGTAGGAAGCTAACCTTGGATGTTGTGCTTCAGTGCAGCGTAAGATCTTATTGTTTTCTTCAACAAGAAAGAAATTTTCTTTCTGACTGGAATGATAGCCCCTGATTTCCAAGTCCTTAAGTTGCTTGGTTGTGGCTGAGACAGTTGACTTTTCACACAAACAGCCGTAATGGTAGTTGAAATGACCAAGGCGGGGTGGTGGTGGGGGAGTCGCCACATTTTCTAAGGCCTGGGGTTGGAGGTCTGCACTAGAGTTTTAATAGACCAAAGATACCTCTTATTATCATTGTCATAAAATTTACAAATGGCATAACTACAAAATATTGGAACTAGCAGTTTGCCCTCAATTTGCAAGCTTAATTTCTTCAGGACACAGCATTATCTCTTTTTTGCAGAAGTTTTTCACCATTTAAAGACAGTAAAAATAATACTCATTTTTCCCCCTTCTGAGTCTTATTTTAATGTATAAATCATTTTTGGTTATTATTTTAACTTATAATATAGTTTTAAATTTTTAGTTTTTCTTAACTACTCTAAATTATATGATACTAAATATATGTATGGGTAAGGAATATGTTAAAAAAGTCTTTTTAAGATTTTTATGATCATGTAGTTAAAGTAGAAAAAAGTTGTTCTAATGTATACTTATATACCTAGGCTAAAATATATCAGGAAGTACGTATTTGGCTTTTCATTGATTAAAAAAAAAAACCCACTTTTTTTCAAGCTTTACAAAGCATTCTTCTAATATTGAAGTTGGGATTGGACAGACAGCCCTAGGAGACTTGGAATCTCCATTTCTATCTGCTTGTTTGTTTTTTCTAAACCTGTGCACACACTCATGTGAGATGTTTGGAGAGTGTGATGTTTGAAAGATTTCTTCATATTTAGGTTTGAGAATTACCATTCTAGACTAGCAGACCTCAAACATGTTGTAGCCCTGGGTTCCAGTCAGCTGAAATATTGAAGTGTGCAAGTAGTTTCTTTAAAAAAGAAAGTCTCTGAGTCTGGCCTCTCAGTTATGTTTTGATGGTTCTCTGGAGTGGGAAGGAAAGGGGCAGAGCTGCAATTGAGTACTAGGGATTTGGCAAGTCCCAGAGTTTGCCTGTGGGAATGTGCCAAGTCTGAAATTAGCGCCGATGACATACGTCTTGGTGGAAACAAACTGAAATGTGTTCCTTTTGATACTTGCCTTAAGGCCAGACCGTGACTGTGAGTTAGTAATGTCTGAGCGTTATTTACTCTGTTTTAAAGGATTTGCAAAACAGAAGATTGTGGCAGTGATAGAAGGCACTGAGGGGCCTTGCCAGAGGTGGAGGCTGAGCATTTCCTAACTGCACCTGAAGATGTTGGTGGGGCCTCTTCACTTGCCTGCGCCAGCACACACACTGCTGCTGTAGTCAGCCAGGGTTATCTTTGGGAGTGTGTCAAACCCCTCAAGGGTGAAAAAGCATAAAAGTACCTAGTACTGAAGTATTGCAAAGGAAATGCAGATGGATATTAGTATATGTAGTCTAGAGGTTTTGGACTAGCTATTGATTTCAGGTCATGGTTTCTGATTTTTGATTCAGAAAATTTAGTTGTCTTAGTTCTACGATAGTGCAGTTATCAGTATCATGTTAATATTCTAGATGTTTTAGCCAAAAGAAAAAACTAAGGCAGTGACAGGTAACAAAAGGGTAAGTAATCATTATTCTATGACGGGTACAAATGACTTACCTATTGTTACTTTTTTGTTTTAATGAAAACATTTTTCATTAATTTAAAAGAATTGTAGATAAAGAAGAAATAAGATAGATGAGATAAAATTATATGTTAATAATTATCATTCAAGGCATTAGTTGGAAGTTCTTTTTTAGGTGCTCATTTATTTTAAATATTCAGCTCTGTAGCTTTCTTTGTATTGTTTTCAAGTGAATATGATAGACAATGTTCTGCAGTGCTTGATTGCCTTCTATTACAAGGCAGACTAATCTTTACATGAGCATTCTTGGGTCATTAGATATTGGGGTTCAGGTGTGCAAAAGGCTTGGTAACATATGGCCTGTCCCCAGGTGCCTTAATTGAGTTCAGAACTTTCCCCAAGTGATTTGGCATTACTTTATCTACATAGTATGTTACTTGTGCAATGGCAAGTTACTTTAGTCCTAAAAAGAAAAAAATACATACTTTGCAAGATATTCTGCAAATTACAGTGTGTGCCCTTACTAGCTTCTGTGTAATTATAAGAATATAAAAAATTAAAATCCATATAACTGACATTAATTGGATGACTGCAGCTAATGGTCTGACTTTCACCATCTTAAACATTTCCTTTATTTTTCTTTTTACATCACTGTATATATACATTTTCTTCCATTTGAATATTTCTCAGGCAGCAGCCAGCCATACTGAATGCACTGGAACGTTTTTTCGGTTTCAGAACTTTATCTTTTATCCCATTACATATTTTTTCACTGGATAATTTTAGTGTTTGCTAATAAGAAAATTATATTTATTGAAGAAATTGTATAAGTACTAAAAAGCGTAAAGTAAAAACTACAGTGTTAAATGAAAGCAGCCATTTGTATGTAGAGTATCACCTCAGGTTTGTAAGATCTAAATCGTCTCTCTGTGTGGGAAAAATCCAAAAAAAGGAAATACAGGGAAAGGATAATATGAAAGTAGAGACCAGTGATATTGTGATTTGCTCACAGTCCCTCAGCTAGAAAGTGATTTAATCCAGGATTTCAGCCTTGTCTCTGTTCTTCCAGAGTATGTGGAGTATATTACCTGGCTCCTGGCCAGGAGAAGAGAGAGATACCACACAGTTCCTATGTGGTAGCAGCATACAGACTGGGAAGGACTATGTTTTTACAGAGAAGCAGTTGATGTTTGGTAGGAATTCTAGCAGATGTATAGTTTTCTCTTAAGACGTGATAATCAAACCAGATTTCTACAGTAGATCTCTCATTTTTTAGCAAAGTTATACTTATTTTACTGAAGGGAGACTAAGGCTTAAGACGATTAAATACTATATGAATAAAAATGTTGCTGAAGAAAATGTAGTTGACTACTTATTGTGAAATCAAGGGAGTCTCTTTTCTAAATTATTCTTTACATTTCAGATTTCATTTTCAAGGTTGTATTAAACCGTGCTATGCTTGTATTGCCATTTTTGTCTGTATTCAGGTGGGAATTGGGTGGAATTATTTGGTGAGATAGAAGTTGATCCTTTTAGTAGTAATTTGCTTAATAAGAATTTCTGGCTGAACGTTAGAGTTCTGCAGATAGTATAGATTATGGAGGGCTAGCTGTTGGACGCCGACATGAACTACAGACACTGGGAAACACAGTGAAAATGACGTAGATGTGTGTCTTAACTAGCATGTGCAGAAAACAGTGTCAGAACATGTTTCAGTGGGTATAAACTGCCTGCACTGAACAAGGCAAAATGGTTAATATTGAGAAGAAATTTCCAGATAATAAATGTATCCTTTTTCTTCGAGTCCTGAATATATAAACTTGGATTAATAGCTTGTGCCTGTGAAACAACCCCACTGTCACATTTATTTCCTGTTGAAATAGCCAAAATCTTTGTAAGGTTAAGAATATAGGGGAAATGGCAGATCTTTTAAATAGTTACGTGTTAGAAAGAAAGGTGAAAGACTGTGCAGGCCCGGGGGGAAGAGAGATAAAATAGTTTTTGTTCTTTTTTATTGGTAGCTTGTGTGCTGAGAAAAGAAATGGTCCATCTTTTTTTTTCTTGTCCCTCTTGTTTCAATATAAGTGGATTTTCTTCTTTCCTTTTTTCTTCTGAAAATGGTTTGGTTTTGGTGGGGACAAATGGATAAGTCCATCTTGTCTATAGTGAATGGTTCAGCTGTCAGCCATGGAGTGTCCTCTGCCCGGAACCCTTCACAGCCCAGGCTCTGGATTTAGAAAGTTAGTGACCTTTGGGCGCCATCCTTGCCCGGAGGGAGACACAGTCCTCTTCTGGCACATGAGCAGTGCTGGCAAGGGAAGAAGAAGGAAAAAGCTGCAGACAGGAGATGGAGATGTTCTGTAACGACCAGGTCCTTTCTGCTTTGTTCCCACAGTGTTTATGACTAGTTCTGGTGTGTGTGTGTGTCACTTCACTGATTTTATCTTCTGCTTTTACCATTACTTGAGTTGAGTAGATGTGAGGAATACAGAATAATTTCAGACTCTTCTCTGGTCCCATTTGCTTTCGAAGTAGGAGAATTTGCTCCTAATTAGTGGCCCTTTTTTTCCTTCCCTTTGATGAGAATGAGTACGAAAGTAAAGATCTCAAGAGAACAGGATCATTGGGTCACTAAACTCATTAAGTTAATATTTACTTTAAAAACGAATGCATTTGCCAACCTTTCCTGCTGTTTGTTTGGGAAGCATTTAAGGTCCACTTGAGAGCCTCAAAGCAGTTGCCACTTTTTCTGGGCATTTCTCCTTTGAGGCTGGTGGCTAGTTCATTGTGCAGATCCTGGTTGTAATGTCTATTTCTTTCACCTTGAATTATATTTATCTTGAAGGTAAAGAGAGGGAAATAAATGAAGCTAAGTCAGTTTTATCTTGTTTCTCTGTGTTTACTGCTCAGTTTTGGTTATATGAGACAACATTGCTAGTTCTTTTAAAGACATTTCTTTTTTTTTTTTCTAAGAGTAGGAAAAATTTATTGAGAGAAAGATAGATTCTGTCTAAGAGAGACAGAAGGGGGAACAGAAAATGGATTTTCCCTTAACCCATTTCTAATAACCCAGTTTACACATATGCAGGGGTTTAAGAATACTGGCTATTTGATTAAATATACAACCTGAAAACTAAAAGATTACATTTATTTGTTTATATTTTATTGTTGTTAATTTTAATAGTGTTACATGATTACATTATAAAATAACACCTGGCCACTAATGGAAAGGTAAAAGAATACAAGTAATATAGAAAAATTAGAAGTTTAGCAAAATAGAATTTGCTATTTAGCAAAAAAGTCTCCCTTTGCAGGAACATATGTCCAAGGGTTGTTCATGTCTTTTTTTTTTCTTTTAATAAAGATCCCTTCATAAAGTTGCTCTTTTCACCTTAGTGACTTGCTTTTAAAATAATCTGCCTTAATTTTGAGGCATCTTATAAAAATATTAAGAATAAGAATCAGTTTTGAAAATTTTACTTTATTGATTTTTTAAAAGTTTATATTTCATTATTTTTACTAAGTTCTGTTGCTTTCAGTATTTTTCAGAGGTTTTATTTGAGTTTTCTAGATACATAATCAAGTCATCTGCAAATAGTATTTTATTTAATTTATTATCTTATTGTATTTTTTTTTGGTATCAGGGATTGAAGTCAGGACTTTGTGCTTGTGAGGCAGGCATGGTGCCACTTAGCTAAATTCCCGGCCCTGCAAACAGTATTTTAAAAATATCTTCCTTTCCAGTATTCTGTGAAACAGTTTTGTTAGATTTTTTCCTCTTGATGTTGTAACTTTCTAAATGAAAGCTGTTCTTTTGCTTTAGGTCTCACATGAATATTTTTATAATAATTTTTTTTCTTTTTTTTTTTAACCAAGCATCAAAGTCAGGATCTCACACTTGCCAGGCAGGTGCTGTGCTGCTGAGCTAAATCCCGGCCCTATAATATTAAAATTTTAATGAAGATAGGATATAAAATACTAACTTCTCTACATATCAAATAACTAAAAAGTCATCCATTGCTTTTCTTTTTCCCTTTTGAGATGAAGTCACACTGTGTAGCCCAGTCTGGTCTCAAATTTATAATCCTTTTGCCTTAGCCCTTGAGTGCTGAGATTATAGGCATGTAGCTCCATGCCAAGCTTGAAAACTTTTTACAGTAAGTTTTGTTGATGAGTTTTTAAGTGCTATGTTAGATGATTGCCAATTATGTTTAATTATTTGAAAGCTATTTTGAGGAATTTTTAAGTTTATGTTGAAAGAAAGAAGTGTTCCTCTTTCTTTGTGCTCTGGCTGGCATCTCCTTATCCATTGGTGCATATATGTTACATACTATTGTAATGGAAGCCAGAGGTGTGTCCGTGTCCTACAAGGCGTTGCAGTTATAGCTTGCCATTTATGTCCTGCTGGAGACTTGAGAAATATTTATGAACTTTTAGTGGGATGTCTGTTTTGGGGATGAAGAAGACGGATGTGAGTCACAGGAATTATTTAGCCATTCGTTGGGCTTAGAGATTTCTTTTTTGCTCAATCAGTGGATTGGCCCGTGCCTCTTTGGTTTTCACTCGGCATGCTCTCAGTGTGGCTGCCACCCTGTCGAGTGGTGAGTGGAAAGCCGAGGAGCAGAAGTTTTGCAATCTTCCTCCTTCTTCCTTCCTCCTTACAGCCCCTACCATTTACAGTCTATGTGATGTCTCCTCAGAGTCTTCTTTTCCTTATCTGTGCAGCAAGGATAATAATCTCTGACAAAGTTGTGAGGATTAATCAAGTAATGCTTGTAAATCCTTTAAAAGGTCTCCGCACTGGGCAGACAGTATTGCTTCACACACAGATCTCAGCACCTGTCATGTTCAGTGTAGCCTGTGCGTGACACTCATGTCCTTCTCCTCTCTGTGAGAGTCCTCACATCTGTGGGCCCAGGCTCAGGGACACATAGCACTGTCCAGCTGTATCATGGGCAGTCTTATTTTAGAAACCTCCTCCTTTTAAAGATGAGGACACGAGGCTGTGAGGTTCAAACTTAGGCTTCCTGCTATCATGTCCCCCTCTTGCCCATCACAGTGGTTTTTCTGTGACTTTGTGCTCACTGGATATGGCAGCAAGAATGTATACTGGTGGTGTGTGCCTACCAGGTGGTTATTGGTGGGTGGAATTTTTACATCCTGTAAGACAAGAGCCTCTGTGAACACTCTTAACTAATGTTTTACAAAGAAACAAGAGCTACATACATCACACCACAGTGTACGTATAGTGACAGGGGTTTCCAGAAAGACTGATGAGGATTATCCTGGTGGAAAGTGAAGAAGAATCTTCTTTTGCTGACTCAGTTCTGGCTTGGTGCATGCCTGGTAGGATCTCTGGTTCTACTTCTGGAACATATCCGTTGTCTGGCTATGGAAGCCCATTTGTCTCAATTCCATGTGTTCTATTTTTTTTTTTTTAAATATCTGATTTCTTCTTTAATTTCATCTGTGACCCATTGGTTATTCAGAAGTGTGCTGTTCAATTTCCATGTGTTTATGAAATTTTTGTGGTTTCTTTTGCTATTGAGCTCCAATTTTCATCACACTATGGTCTGATAATATACAAGGGATAACTTCAATTCCTTTGCACTTACTTATACATGTTTTATGAGAGAGTATGTGTTCTATTTTGGAGAATGACCCATGTGCAGCTGAAAAGAATGTGTATTCTGATTTTGTGGGGTGGAACACTCTGTAAACATCTGTTAAGTTCATTTGTGCAAGAGTTCGATTGAGTTCTAGTATTTCATTACTTATTTTTTGTCTAGTTGATCTATCTATTTTTGACAGTGGGGTATTGAGGTACCCCACTACTGTTGTATTAGTACATATATGACTTTTCATGTCCGTTAGTATTTGTTTTATATAGCTGAGTGCACTAGCTTTTGGTGCATATATATTTATGATTGTCATCTCTTCCTCTTGGATTATTCCCTCCACAAGGATGTAGTGTCCTTCTTCATCTCTCTTAATCAGTGTTGGCTTGAAATCCACTTGATCTGCAAAGAGAATAGCTGCTCCTGGTTTTTTTTGGGTTTCGGTCGCATGGAGTACTGTTTTCCACCCTTTAACTCTCAGTCTATGAGTTTCTTTTTGAATTGTGTTTCTTGTATGCAGCATATTGCTGGATCTTGCCTCTTGACCCATTCTGCCAGTCTATTTCCTTTGATTGGTGAGTTGAGACCATTAACTGATGGTTATAACTGATACATATTGACTTATCATTGTCATGACTTTTTCTTTTTGTTGGATTCTCCCCCTTTACATTTAATTTCTTGTCACACCTGATGTTTTCATTCTGCTTTGCTTCCTGGGCTTGTGATCCTCATTGTCTTTTCCTAGGATATTGTCTAAAATTTTTTGGAATGCCGGTTTGATTTTCATGAAGTTCCTAAGATGCTCTTTGTCATGAAAGTATCTGATTTCTCCATCAATTTTGAAAGATAGTTTTGCAGGGTATATCAGTCTGGGTTGGAGGCTGTTTTCCTTTAGGGCTTGGAATATGTCTCTCCAAGCTCTTCTTGCCTTGAGGGTGTGCACTGAGAAGTCTGCTGTGATTCTGATGGGCTTGCCTTTGTATGTGATTTGTTTCTTTTCTCTAACTGCTTGTAGAACTTTGTTCTTCTGTTGGGTTTCTGGTATCTTAACAATTATATGCCTATGTGTAGTTTTTTTATGATCAAGGCTAGTTGGAGTCCTATATGCTTTACTTATCTGTATGTCAAGTTCTTTTCCCCTGCTTGGGAAGTTTTCTGCCATCATTTCTGTGAACAGTTTTTTATGTCATTTGCACTCTCTCCTGTTTCTTCATTGACTCCAAGCAGTCTTATGTTATTCTTCTTTGCATTGTCTAGCAGTTGCTTGATTGATTTCTCATGGTCCCTTACAATTTTAAGGCAACTTTTCTTTTCCTAGTCACTAATTGCAATCTTGTCTTCTATATCTGAAATTCTGTCCTCACATTGTCTCATTCTGCTGTGTATACTTTCAGCGGAGTTTTTCATCTCCTGGAAATCTGTTCGCATCTGTTTTATGGTTTCCATTTGTTTCCTATCTTGGGATTCCATCATGTTCCTCAGCTCCTCTCTAGATTTATCAATCATGTCTTGCACTATGAGCACAATCTCTGCTGTTATCTGAGAAATTATTTCTGATTTCATTTTTTCCAGATCCTCTTTTGTTGCCAGTTCAAGGAGTCCTCGTGGTTGAGTATTAGAGTGTTCCATCTCATTTTCCTTTGGGGTTGCTGTAGGTGATCTGGAAGTCTGGTTTTCAGACTTGTTTATGTGTCTTCTCATTTTGACAGGGGAGAGGGGGTGCTGTTGGTGCCCATGCAGCTCACTTCCTCTGCACTGGGAGTGGTGGAACATCAGCCCAGAAGCCCCTTCCTCTGGGCTGGGAGCAGTGGAACGCTCACATGAATGATCTTAATTCTCACAGTTCTCTGGGTCTAGAGCTATATTTATCTTCCTTTTCTAAGTGAGTAAACTGAGGCTCCCAGAAGCCTGGTGGCCTGGCTAAGCTTTTATTCTGTGCTTTGGGCCCTCCTCACAGAGGCACAAGGCCCCTGCAGGGTGCCTTCCAGCCTGAGTGGCTGCACTGATGAGCCAAGTACCCTGGCACTCACAGGGAAGGGAAGAAGCAAATGCATGGAGAAGAGGACTGGCCCTGCTTAGCAGCCTCCCCCTCTGGCAATGGCTTAGCCTGGATTAGCCTGGAACCAGTAGTTTCCATCTCCTGTGACCCATCAGGACTTGGTCTTGTTGCACTTCCTGCACTCAGGCTGAGTTTTTAGGAGGAGAGTCAGGGCTCACCCTCCTCAGAGTGCTTTCTTTGCCAGCTCCTTTTGTGAAAGGGGATTAGCTGGGATGATTTAACCAGTCCTCCTTCTCCAAGTTCTGGTTGTCCATGTGTTCTATGTTTATGAGTTGAGTAATCATATGTTGTCTTCATCATGTGTTTTCTTCTTATAGTCACTCAGTATCAAGATCTCAGTACTTGTTGTCTGAGCAGATGTTTGTATCTTTAAAGTCATCTCCCTTTCCCCCTGTAAGAATATAAGGTTCCTATGGGGAGAGGCAGCGTTTCCAGATCTCTCCAGATATAAGTTGTTTAGCACAATCCTTTGTACCTAGTAGTGCTGAGTAATGTGTCTTGAAAGGATGAACAGCTAAAATTTTTGGGATCTTTTTTGGTGAGTTTGTTTGTGTAAGTTGTACCCCCCCCCCAGTTATAGGAATTCACAAATTACTTGTTGATAGGGATGAATCTTAAGTGTTTTTTCCTTATGTATTTTATTTGATTTTCCCCAATAATATTGGCATTATTATTTCCATTTTTATAAATAGAGAAACTATAGTTTAGAAAAGTTAAGCAAGTAGCACAGGGTCACAGGGCCAGTGGTTTCAGAACAAAGGTTAACCTGCACAAACCCCTCAGCTAAAATACCATAGCAACTGAGAGAGCCTGATGGATTGTTAGGGGCTGAAAAGGAATGGTGAAAGTTTCTTACTGTGAATGATGATTGAGTCACATTTACTGTTGTTTTAGCTACTTTTCTCCTTCCTGAGACAAAAATACCCAACATCCAAAGTTAAAGGGAGGAAGGTTTATTTAGTCACAGTATGTAGAGGTTTCAGTCCATAGTGGCTGGTTGCAAGGCAGGGTGGCATAGCAGAGGGGGATGGGATCACAGAGGAGAAACAGTTCATGGTGGGCAGAAGACAGCAAAACAGCAAAGTAGCAAGCAGCAAGTGACCACTACTGTAGTGCTCTTTCAGTCTCTTATATTTTATCCAGGCTGTCTTCCCTTGGGTAGCACACACTTAATCCTAGCATCTCACCATGAATCAATCCCAGCATCACATCCTTGATCCCAATATCACACACCCTAGATCCAGCCACCTCTGAAAACCCCCACCTATGACTATGTGAGGCTTTGTGGGGGACATCGAGATACAAACTATAACAAGCTGGCCTTGAATTCACTATGAAGCCCAGGCTGGCTTCCAGCTTGAACTCACAGCAATCCTGCCTCAGCCTCCCAAGTGCTGGGATTACAAGCATGCACCACCAAGCCCTGTTTGAGTTGTAACTTTTAAGTTGCAAATTAATGCCAAATGTATTAGGGTAATCCTTGACAGTAGGACTAATTGAGATACAAAGTACAAAATGAAAATGCTGCAAACAAATTGATTTTCTTGCTTAGTTACTTGCTATAAATACTGTGGCATTTGCCTTAAGGAATCTTATTAATTAAAGAATACATGCCAGATATTGTGCATTGTCCATAATTTTAAACCCATGTCTTTTTTTTGCCCCAATTGTATGTTTGGAAACAATAATTTAGAATAATCTGTGCACGTTTAAAAAAAATACAATAACTTCACTTACGTGGTAGTTGTTTTGCTCATAAGTGTGTGTATCAGCAGCTTCAACCTGTGGATTTTCTGTACTGAGCTGCAAACATCTAGATAAACTATTAAACCCAGTATGGTGACCTTTCTCTGAAGCCCTCAGCTTGTAATTGGATTAAAAAAATTTATGCTCACCGAGCACATCTTTTGGGGTTAATTCTATTTGTATCTGTTTTTTTCCTTTGGTTCTAAGATTTTAAAAAACCCCACAACAACCTGGATTTGTATCTGGGGTTGTCCTTTCTCTGTGTGGGGAGAGAGGGGATAGGAGGGTAGGGCAATATCTGCTAACCTTATTAGTGATTGTGGAGACAGTATTCTTATTCTGAGCATGTTATAAGCAGACTACCTTGACTGTTTTTACTGAAGGCTCTTCCTGTCATTCTGAGTAGTTTATGCTCTTCATTTATTTACCTTGTGTAAGGAAATTCCTTCTCTATCATCCTATTTTATCTTAGATCAAAGTTTCCACCCAAGGCTCTTTACTTAAACAATATTATCTGTGGCTTCATGCTCTTCTAGATTTCTTTTTAAAAATTTTATTTTCTTTCTCTTTTTATTCTGGTGCTAGGGATCTTGTGCATGCTAGACAAGGGCTGTACCACTGAGCTATATCCAAACTATCTTTCTTTTTGTAAGCTTTCTGATTTTTTTTGTCCCATCTGAACTCTCTGGTTTTCAGTTGCTCCATTTATGGGTGGTATGTAATGAATATTCGTAGTTCCCATTAGTAGTGTAATTATATGCCACTCATCAGCTAACTGGCTTTCTTGTGTTATAATTTTTGGAAAAATTCTTTGCTTTCTTGGTTTTCAGATTTTTGTTGTCTGCATCTTCTTTCATTTTTCTTTCTAGAGTTTGTGATTGTGCAAGTTCTTTTCCTTTATTAGACTCATATGTGGGTTTAAAACCGCACAGGGAAGGATGTCAAATGACTTGCAAGGATTTCTGCAGTGAACTGAAAGTGTGGCTGTGTGCCCCTCTGCATGTACAGCCTGACTGTGTGAATACCACGAAAGGGGCATTTTTCACCTGAAACAGGCATTTCAGTTTGCAGATCTTTAGTTATTTTGGCCTTGTAAATACTGTACTCCGTATCTATATCTCTTGGGCAAAGTTTATGGTGGATTGGGATACTGGCAGGGTGTAGTATGACACGGAAGGAAAAACGTATGCCTGAAAAAGAAAACTGGAAGTGTTCTGAACTTTAGATTTCAAAATATTACTAGGTTTGTTTTCTTAAGTGTTTTTAATATGCTTTTTAAAAAATGGAACACGTAAGCATTGTGTCTGTTGCTTGATTTTTGAAGTGATTTTTATGGTAAAATTTCCACCATATCCCACTTGATCAGAGTCTAGCAATGAACACCCCCTCAACCATCCCTGGGAGACCTGGTTAGGGCAGCAGTCGCAGTGGTGATATCTTCCTGGAGTTTTCAAACCTTTTATTTAAATCAATACTTATTATCTCTAAGGGTTGTTTAAAAACAGCTCCTGTGCCTTCCAGTCAGGTGGTAATTTTATCTATAAGGTTCAGTTATTGGGTGTGTGGGATCAGAGGGCCAGTGGTCTTTTCTGTCATTGTAAGAGGCTGTGAAATCTTTCCCTATGCTGGCTCCTAGCAGGTGAAAGTGTTACTGTATGTTCAGTGCACACACCAATTCCCTGTTCTTTGAATGAATTCTTTTGAGAGCCCTGGCGAGTGGTGGACCCATGCTTTGATATCTGCCTTGTAGAGGAGGAAATTGAATGCAGAGAAGGTGAATGCTGTGCCCCAGCCCTCAAGTTTCTGTTCTCCTAGTTGACCTTTGTGTGGAACCCAGGTTTCCTCCCTCTCACCCTAACCTCATTGTTCTGCCTAACCAGAGAAAGTCAAGATTTAAAGATAATGTATTTAATATCAGATTAGGGGAAGGGTGTGACCCAGAAATCCTTGTAATGTGGATTTCCACGTGATAGTTGTTACATCAGTATCATAACATGAGTAACAAGGTGAACCATACGAATTGTTTCATTCAGAAAAGTGTATTTTGTTTTCTATGCTCTGTGTCCTTATGTTCCAGATTTGTAGACCTGAGTACTTAATTTTACATGACTAGGAAAGCATGAATCCTATTGTGAATTCTTTAGATGCATGAAGAACCAACAGCTCATCTATAGTGGGAGTACTGGTAGTATGGTGAGAGGAAACAAAGGACAATGGCTAGCAGTCGTTCCTGTGAGAATAGAAGAAAATAAGGTACTTTTGACAGCAGTACAAACTGGGGCAAAAAGTTTGGTGATCACAAGAAGTCATTTATGAGAAAGATAATTGGGTATGGATTCAAGGGTGTGCTGCGGAACTTCCTAGCCTTATTAGGAAGGACAGCTGCTGAATCAGCCTGAACCTCAGTATCCTTACCTAGGAGTGAAGGCCATAGGTATCTCAGGTGGTGTAGGCATACAGTCAGGGTGCTAGAGCTGAGCTGTCCTAACTTGGCAACCACATCTAGGCTCCAACACTTTCTCAAAAGTTTTATTCAGTGGAATAAATTAGGGAAGTGTCTGGTGTGTATATCAAGCTCTCAAAATAACAGTTTCTTTCTCAGTCATGTAGATGTATTGAGGGTAAGCCCAGTGAGAAGAATTTAAAAATTATGAATATAGCATTCTAACATTTACATCAGATTTAACTCATGTACTTACTGACATTTTACACCTTGGGTATCTGTTTTTTAAAATGTGATATTTTTGCACTGTTAATGACTTAAAATATTGCCTTATATCATGTCTAGGAAATTCCGTTATAAGCCTTTCTGAAAGAGAAGGCTTTGTGATAAAAGCCAGCTGCCCAGACATTTCCCCTCCTCACCCATCCCCCAGCAGGCTGCAGAAGCACTATGTTGGCAGAACTCCAGATTTCCTAAGTGATGGGATTGTTCCCAGGGCAGGAATGAGAGGAATCTGACCAGATTGGAGATGGCTTGAGCTGCGTTACTTGCTTCAGATTTACAGTCTTGCTCTCGTTAGACCCAGCACCAATTTCCAGTATCAGGGATGCTGTTTTAACATTGGTGTGTGGGGGGATTTTGCTATTATAAAATGATTTTGAATCTTTCTAATTCAACAAAACTTTGCGGTTTTTCTTTGTGCCAAGGAAGAACCGTGCCTTTATTTTAACCTATAGTTATGCTTCTACAGGTCAATATAATCAGCTTCTGAGTGTGCTTTCCATACATAGTAGCCTTCCTGATCTGGGCAAGCATGGAGATTGTGGTTTTACTTGTTCCATTTTACTTAGAGCTGGGTTGGTTTAGTTATATGAATGGCCTATACCAGGAAATTATTGGCTGTTGTCAATGGAATTTGTTTGTCTTTTCCACTCCTGCATTCCTAGACTCTGAGTGAACTGGCCACCCCTGTGACTGCCTTCAGTTTGGATTAGCTCCTCCCCCTGCTTTACTTTGATGAAATGCTTGATGTTCCCTCTCCTTTGGGTATAAATTCAGGGAAGCCCATACAGGCAGTTCAGAATTGTCTTAGAACTTGTTAAAAAGAACAGTAATGCCAAACTTCTCCCCTGTCCTATTTTTATTTGGCTACTGCCTAACTATCCATTTTCTACAGTTATTCTCTAGGATTAAGGGTTTATCTTCATGTATAATTTTATAAATTTAAGGTTGATATAAGCATAATTATAATTAGCTTTAGACCACCACCATCTGCTGGAAACATAATACAAGCTACATACAATTAAGTTTTTTCTAGTAGTCAATTAAAACAGTATACAACTGATGGTTTTTGCTTTTATTGTTCTCTCTTTTTGTGTCTCTCTCTTACGATTTTTAGTCCTAGATACAAAGAAACCCTGTAATCTGCACATGCAATCAATCTTGAAATTATTTTTGAGATATTCTTGTTTCTGTTAAGTGTTCAACAAGTTGCTTGTATATTTTGCACTTCATAGCCCATCTCATTTTGGATTGGCTGTATTTAAGGTGCCGGTGCCCACTTTTGCCTGTGGCTGCCTTACTGGTCAGCACAGATCTATATTGTAATTTTTCTTCCCTAGAAAAGGCTTTACATTGTACTCATAGTTATTATTCCTATCAAAATGGCCCAGGAAAGAGGCATAGATTTGTGCCTCCTCTCCTTGCCTCTACAGTTAACATCTATGTTAGAAAACCTAAATGTGAGATTTGAAAAAAACCCAAAATTTGAATTCAAATGTAGTATGTGTCAAGTCACCTAAAGAGCCGGCGGACTTCTTAACTGATACTGATAAAAATTTGCTTTCTTTTATGGCAAGAGTCAGAATCAGACTCAGTGTTCAGCGCAATCCATGCATTGGCTCACACACAAACTGTGGACCAGAGTTTTATGTGAAGTCTGCTGCAAAGCTGTGAATTGTTGTTTGCAGTTGGCACTTAGGGTATTCTCTTCAATTATTTTCAAGGTCATGAAGCTTAACTTGTTAAACATGATGGATTTGTAGGATGTTAACTTGTCTGCTTTATGTTTCATCTTGCATCCTGATTTTTTTAGGGTCCTGCAGTTATCTTCTTTGGAAGACAGTTAAGTGCCAAAGGTCATTTCTGAGTAATGTAGGTAGTTGTGGCTGAATTTTAGCCATTAGTGGATTAATATGATCTATTCTAGCACAGTGCTTCTCAAACTTTAATGTGGATGTGGAGCTCTTGGGGATCTTGTTAAAATGAGATTTGGTGGAGTAATCTGAGGTGGGTCCTGAAAATTTGCCCTGCTCACACCAGGTTATCCGATGCTGTTGGGCAGCAAGGATCTGGTGTGATGGTAACAAGATACTAGTCTCTCATAACCCTCTCACAGCATGCAGCAGAAAGAGTAAAATAACAATAATGTAGTGAGATTTTCCTACCAAGCTAAAAGTATTCTTGTTTTTTATCTTTTTAAAATTCAGAGATAATTTCTTTTCTTCCTGGTCACCATAGTTATTGTAAATGGTAGTTATTGTTATTTTTAAAAATAACCTTCCATGGAAAAATTTAAAAGCGGACAGTACTATTTATGGCTCCGAGTTAAGAAAAGAAAATAATTTTACTGGTCTGTAGACTCCTGAAGTCTGATATCATCTAAACATCTAAGTTATAGTTTTCTTTCATAGTGTTTACAGCATTTCATATTGATACAATTACTTGTATAGTTGTATAATGTCACTTTCCCCACTAGGTGTACCTCCTCCTGCCTCCTTTTAAAATCAATTTGTCCCTAGTGTCTGACACTGGGTCCTGGGGTCTATAGGTCCCCAATCAATATTTTTAGGATGCGAGTGGCAGTGCCTCCTAATTCAGTGTTTTAGAAATTGGCCAGAATTAATTTTGCTTGTTTCAGGAATGGAGTGTGCTGCTGGTGTTGGTGAGTAGGGCCCAAAGATGCTGGACATTCTGTAGTATACAGAAGAATCAACTAGATGAAGGCTTATGCTATGCATTCGGTAAACTCTTTGGGCGTTCCTATTGGAGTTTTCATTGTTGAAAAATCTATTTATAGTCATATAAGCCAAAACCCCAACTCCATTTAACACGAAGACAGGCATTTTTTGCATGTGTGCCCAGAATATTTAATATATTCTGAAATTTTCAGGAATACAACCACTGAGTACTTCAAAAAGTTTTATCTTGATTTATTGGTTACTTTGTAAAGAAATATCTACCATTTTAGTAAATCTCATTGTCAGCAGCAGTGCACTTATAGTATTTGAATTGTACACACATCTGTACTAATGCAGCCATAAGAAATACGGTGCTGTGAGTGTACACAGACATTTCTTCATTTAAAGACCGAGGTACATTCCTATGATTACATTGTTATTAAATGAATTAGTCACTAAATGAGAAATTGTATATAGTAGATACCGTAACATATTCAGAACAAAGAAGTGGTCAAAGGAAACTCCAACCTGATGACTTTGCTTTTATCTGCATAACTCTTACAAATAGTACTACAGTGTGTAACAGAACATAAAACTACACTGTATAGTACAATCAGTAAAAATTACAGTACTGTACCATAGAAGAGGTCTTCATAAGGCCACTCAGCTTCCTATGTCATAAGTCTGAATGCAGGTCATAAGTCTGAATAGTGGGCCTTGTTTGTAAGTCTGAAGAGCCATTAAGCAGGTAGATTGTTAAAGGAGGAATATCTATATGCACATACATATTTAGCCCTTGCTTAAAAATAATCCCATAAGAAGTATTGAAAATATTCCAGTAAATGTGTTTTATTCCTTTAAAAATTCATGCTTACTCATTAAAAGCAGTTTCTAGTATCTCAGTACATCACTAAATAATTTTGTATAGTTAGGCCAGAGTATTTACACACTGTATTATCTTAAAATTGTATATATGTGAATATATATGTATGTATATACTTGTGTGCGTGTATAATTTGTTTAGGCACACAAATTATTTCGTATGTACACATACACAAATCATACAGATGGAGACAAAATTATTCCCTTTTGTTTTGCCTTATAGTACAATTTAGTCATTTTATTTGTCTCTGTGTGTATATGTATTATCTCTGTAGATTACAAATATTTGTTATCAAAAGGTGGCCTAGTCTGATAAGAGTTGAGAATCCTTGTTCCTCTAAGCTGCAGGGGAATCAAGGCTGTCTCAGTTCTGGCCTTGGATTTTCTCTGAGCTGCTCATTTAACTTCTCTGAATTCACTACATGGTCCACAGGATTGGTAATAAGGTAACAGGTCATTGTGTGAAAAGTCATAGTAACTGGTGGCTGTTGGCCTGGGGCTCCTTCGAGGGACCAACTGCCTGTCTGAGACCAGTGTTCCACCTCACTTGGGTGCAGGGAGGGGCCACAGACAGATTGTCCTGGAGAAGGGCTTTGACTCTTGCAGAGGTCTGAGGTCAGGGTGGGGGTGTAGTGCTAGTGTCCCTAGGCTGTTCAGGTTGGTCAAGTAAGTAAAACTAAAGCATGTTTTAGCTTTCTGGGAAGAAGTGAAAATACCTAGCTCAGGACCACGTGGTAAGACATTTTTGAGGGTTCTCTAGTTTCTCTTCTCAGTGATTAACAACAAAATATCGAAAGATTTATGGGCTACAAAGAATGTCTCACTCAGCATTTGGCTCAGGGTAGCTACTAAGCTCAGTGGCCAGAGCGGGAGAGCAGAGCGCACACTTTCTATGCCAGGCAAGGTGCTCCGGACCGAGTGAGGGATAAGTAACGATAGGTTCCTCAGCAGAAGGCCTCTTTAGGCATGAGTAGTTTTAGTCTGCTTCAGTCTGGATGCACTGTTGCTCATAATGGGACCTGGGGGGGGATATAGGAGGCGAGGGGTGACTGGGCAAGGTCACTGGTGGGCATTCCACTGGAGATCAGAATGTAGTGGGTAAGATTTATAGAAGGCTTGACTACAAGTGGGTATTTTATAATCTATAGTCATGAAAAGAAAGTTCATTTATTTGCATTGATTTAGAAAAAAAGTGATATAAGGTATTTTGGGCCCTTTTTCCCTGAGAATTGTATAACACAATATATTATCCTTTGCTTAAGCATGATCACAAAGGTCCTACATATTTACTTTCGCTTGCCAAGGAATTTTTTTAACATTTGAAATACATTTTATTTTCTTTTGAAACATCTATAAAACTGTAGTGCTTTTTTCTGTCTTTATTAATTATAAAGAGGATTCCGAGGACCTTATTTTCTGTGGCCTTTGGTGTGGGTTAAGTAGTTTTCCAAAATCACTTTCATTAATCTCATGATCTGTTGTCTTTTTTCAAGAGTGTGGTTGATTTGTGTTTTCACGCACAAACAAATTGTGCAGAGACCGTACAGGAAGCAGTGTTTGTTGAACTTATTTTAAAGGTGATCAGTTTCCTAAAGAGTATTTTTGAATTACAACAAGCTAAATTTGAGGATAAATATTTAGATCATGAATTCCGTGATAATCCCCAGATTCTTTGTGTATTTTGTGGTGATCAGAATCTTTTTAATGCCTAATGTGTATTTATCATTCATAATACGTATCTATTACAAAGTCTTATGCAAGGTGAATTTTTAGTAAGTGGTTATTGTATGGAGTTGTTGAGTATCATGGATTTATATTCTCCCATATTTTAATATTTGAAAAATTTCTCTGAGTTTCCCAAGGTTGGCATTATAAAATTTAGTCTACCATCTTCTTATGTTGTAAAATATGTTATTAAAAATAAGGTAACATTTTCACCTAAAATTTGGATCATTGCCATTAAGTGTTTGCTTCAAAAAGAATGCTTTGTTCCTTGAAATTAATAATAATTTTTAAAAACCCCACACACTAGATAGCATCTGTGCAGGGATCCTTCCCCTCATTATTATGAACAATTATCAGTCATGACCAAAGAGAGGCCTTCTAAATTATGAATATTCTGAAAACAATTAGGCATCTTCTTCTGCTGTAAAGATAATGCTGGAGCTAATGGAAGTGCCGTATGCCTAAGGGGAGATGTCATCAGGACAAACATTGAGTATGTCAAAGTGACATTTAGATGACTGTAAGCAATATTAATCCAGTCACAAGCTCTTGTCAAGCTTGGATCTGATTTTAAAAGTAGCTATTTTAGGCTTATTTGGATATCACTTGGTCAAGTAGCAAGTGGTGTGAAGTTATCAAACTTTTAGGTGAAAAATAGAAAATGACATAAAATTAATCACCATTTGGATCTGTTCTTAACAGCTACTGAGCACAGCCCTTTGGCTTCAGTTGCCTTGATTGCTTTGTTATTGTATTGTTAAATATTGAGAAAGTAAGTTTCTTTCTCCATATGTTACCACTTCTGTATAGAAAGAGGTGTTAGCAAAGAGAGACTGTGTGTAATATCATTAGAATTCATCATGTACAGTGATCCAAGAGAATATAACCATCTCTGAGATTCTCTAAAGTGGATCTCTTCCTGCCAGGGAACACATATGCATAGGGACGGAAGTGCAGAGAGACCTGTCACGAAATGTGTAGGCCTGGATAGTTATAAGAGAATTGATTTCGAGATCTCAACTTCTGATGTATTTTTTTGAAAATTGAGCTGCATGAAACACATTCATGTTCTGGGCATCATGTAGAATCTTCTTTCTCTCTTTTTCTTCTGCTATAACCTTACTCTATTTTTACAAAAGCAAGGCAAAACAAAACAGAAGAAAACACAAAATCCACTCTCCACCATCCATAATCTCGCTGTAGCATATTGACCAAGGTTTCAAAGCCCTCATCTTCAAACAGAGGACCACTTCATTGTTTTGCTATTAGCCAAATCTTAAGGCCCTCTAACCACCTCATACTCTATTGGTCTTACTACTGGTAAGCAATGCATTACCAATAAAATTTATTTCTTATGTTTAGTAACTGTTTACTGTAGGAAACATGTTTAATGTGCTCTGTAAATAATCAGAGTAACTTTATCCAGAAGAAAAATATTAAGGCTTAGAGTTTTGTGGTTACAGGAAATCAAAGACATTTAAAAATTTCAAGCTATGTGCAAATTTTTTTGATATAGAGAAATATGATAGGGTGTGAATCAGTAAAAATTTCAAGGATAAATATATTAGGCTGAAGTTTTGAGGTGGGGGGAATGAAGTAAGATTTCAAGGAGAAAAGGGTACAAAATAAAGTTTTCTAGTCTTGTTTCATGTATATTTTATATGTATTATGGTAGGAATGAAATCTCCATGGTGTTCAAGGTTCTGTGGATACATTTAATGGAATAATATAAGAAAGTGAAAGAACAGAATGGAAAATATTTTTACAAATATATTTGATAAAGCGGCTATTTATTATACAGAATAGATTAAAAACTAATCAATACTAAAAGGCAATCTAATTAAAAATAATAGCCAATAAACATATGAAAAGATGCTAGTGGCTAGTCACCAGGGACATGCAGATCCAAACCACAATGAGAAAAGACTTCTCACTCACACAATCGCTAGAATAAAAAAGACATATAATTACAAGTGTTGATGAGTTTGTAGAGAAATTGGAACCCTTGTATCCTGGGATTATAAAATGGTCTAAAATGCTTAGAAAACAGTTGGTGGCTCCTCAAATTATTAGACATAGTTAGGATATGATCAGATAATTCCACTCCTGGTATCTACTTAAAAACAAAAATATATGTTCACACAAAAAACTTTGCACAAATGTTCACAGTAGCATTGTTCAGAGTGGGAACAATCCAGATGTTCATCAGCTGATGAATGGATGAATAAAATGTTATATATTTATACAGTAATATATTATTCACTAATAGAAAGAAATGAAGTACTGATAGATGGTAAGACATAAAAGAACTTTAATATCATGCTGAGTGAAAGAAGCTAGTTATAAAGGACCATATGTGTATGATTCCATTTATATAAATTCTCCCAAATAGACAAATCTGTAGAGACAGAAAATGAATTACTGATTGTCTAGACTGATGGGGAGGGTAAGGGATTGACAGCTAAGGGGCATGGGATTTCTTTTTGAGGTAATCAAAATGTTCTAAAACGGATGTGTACAGTTCTGTGAATAGAATAAAAGTCATTGAGTTGTGCACTTTAAATTAGTATGTTGTATTGTATGTGAATTATAACTGAAGCTGTTTAAAGAAATAATGTAATAGTTTTGTCTTTAAAATGAAATGTTTGCATATGCGAGAAATGACATACTTTGCATGCATGTGTGATGAACTATTCCCTCATGTCATCTTAAAAATATAAAAACCTACACCATCTTCCCTCAGTCTTAAATGATCACTTGTAATGATTCCATAGTATTTCACTGAAGATAAAGGGCACTCTGCTCATTCTCCTCCTTTACATATTTTGATCCTTTAAATAATGAAAATTTCTGTTCACATTAGTTTTACTGTTTGAATAAAATTCTGGTTTACCCTAAGAATGAGTAGATTGCTGAGATTTTAGAGATATTCTTGTTACTTTTCTGACAAGTTGAACCATTTTTATCATTTAAAAAATTTTTAGGAATATAGTGTTTCCCACCACAGTAAAAATTGCAGTAAATTGCATTTCTTTGACTACCTGAGTAAACTGCCTTAAAACCGGTGTTTGTTTCCTGTTCTTATCCAGGAGTGGAGGGTGCTTTTCTTCGTCAGCCATTGCTTGCTGTATACCCACTCTCCGTCAGGACTTGTGCATGGTGCTGGAGATGGGAGATACAGAGATGAGCAAGTTAGCCTGTGCACACAAGAAAGTTCCTCCCTTCCCCCTTAATTAATTGCAGTAGATGATATGAAGGCTTTAATCAAAGAGTAAAAATGTATTGGAGGAGGCCCCTGGGGCCCAGCATAGGACTCAGCAGGGATATCTCTGGGCAGCTTGAGAGATGAGCAGGCCTTCGCTTGGCTGCAGGACGAGGAGCAAGGCACAGGCAGTTTTGGTGATTGTGGACCCTGGGTTCACACTGATGTGGGCAAGAGCTCTCAGAGGTTCCCTCTGAGGAAAGTGCCTGTGAGTTTTGCATTTATTCACTAGTGTAAGAAATTATTTTTGTTTGCTTGTTTATTTTAATCAGTACATGTTTGCAATTCACGCAGTGTGCAGTCATCTTGGAGAGTGGTTACGTGTACACACCACAGCTTGTTCCTTTTTGTTAAAAGCCCTTTCCTTCCCCCTCCCTCCTCCACCCTCCCTCCTCCTCCAATTCCCCATTCCACTTTTTATTCTTCTTGATATTATTAATCTTAGCTCAATTATGACATACAGTGTTTACGATAATTGAGGTTATTAGTTTCCTATACATGGCTTATTTTTATTCTACTTCTATCCCTGTCCTCTCCTCCTCCCCCCTCCAGTCGTACTTTTTCCCTTGGACCACTTCCCTATTGCGAGATAACCGACTCCTAGTCCTCTTCTATCCATCCTTTTTTATTCTCTTTGTTTGTGTGTTGCTTCACTGAAATGGGAGACGCCGTACAGTATTTAAGCTTGTGTGTCTGGTTTATTTCACTCAGCATTATATTTTCCAAGTGCCTCCATTTTCCTACAGATGTTTCTCAAATCTATCTTTCTTTATAGCAGAATACTATTCCATTATGTATAGATGCCACATTTTCTTTAGCCAATCATTTGTTGATAGGTATGCAGGTTATTTCCAGGATTTAACTATTATGAGTTGTGCTGCTATAGACATGCATTATACACATTATATGTGTATCGCTATAGTGTGATATCTTAAACTCTTTGGGGGAAAATACCTAGAAGGAGGATTTCTGGGATGTGTGGAATTTCTTCTTTTTTTTCTTGTATATCCTTTTATTGGTACATTTTGGGTGTACAATATAATGGATTCATCATTGGAAATTTGCACCTTTACATACTCTCTTGGTTCTTATTTTTTCCCCCCTTCCCCTGCCCTCCCTTCAACCCCTCCATCCCTCCCTATTTACAAAGACTTTGTTTCTTTTTTCTCATTTTCTCATATTAATTCCATTCCCTTCTTTCCTTTCCCCTACCCCTCACACTTCCCCTTCCCCTTTGCCCCTTTTCTTCCTATTTCCCATTACCTGTTATACCTTTTAGTCCTTATTTACACTTTCAGTTTCTCACACTAGAGAAACTATTCGGTATTTACACATGTGTGTCCTGTTTATTTCAGTTGAGAGTATCAGCTCAATGGTGCATCCATTTAGCAATAAATGTCTCTAATCCCTCATTTTTGATGGCTGAGTAGTACTCCATTTTATAAAAAAAACCATTTTCTTGATCCAATCTCCATTTGATGGGCATTTGGGCTGTTTCCAAGTTTTAGCTATTACAAACTGTCCTCCTATGAACATGAGTGCACACATATCACAGTGGTATGATTCTTTTAATTCTTTGGGGAAGATACCCAGCAGGGGAATAGCTGGGTCAAATGGGACTTTGAGATATCTCCATACTGATTTCCACAGTGCTTGCACTAGTCTACACTCCCACCAGCGGTGGAGCAGTGTTCCTCTTTTCCCACAGCCCCGCCAGCATTTGTTATTGGTTGATTTCATGATAGCAGCCATTCTTTCAGGGGTGAGGTGGAATCTCAGCATTGTTTTCATTTGGATCTCTAAAATGACCAGTGATGTTGAACATTTTTTCATATGTTTATTTGCCATTTCTTCTTCTTTGTCTGAGAAATGTCTGTTCATTTCAGATGGCCATTTTTGGATTGGGTCTTTAAATTTGGGAGGTCTGATTTTTTTAAGTTCTTTGTAGATTCGAGATAGTAGACTTTTGTCTGAGGGGCCGCTGGTGAAAATTTTTTCCCACATTGTGGGTTGTCTCTTCACACTGCTGGTGGTTTCTCTTGCTGTGCAGAGCTTTTTAATAAGAAGAGATCCCACTTGATTGTTTATGCTAGGTCACAGGCAACTGAGGTTTTGTTCATGAAATCTTTTCCTGCACCATTGTCTTCAAGAGTTCTACCTAACCTCTGTTCTAGCCAATTCAACATTACTGTTTTAATATTCAGATCTTTAATCCATTTCGATTTTAGTTTAGTGCATGGTGAGAGATATAGGTCTAGTTTTAGTCTTTGGAAAGATGAAACCCAATATCTCCAGCACCATTTATTAAATAGGCTGTCTTTCCTCCAGTGAGGGTGTTTGGCTCTTATTTCTCCATCAAGTTTGAAAGACAGTTTCGCAGGGTACATCAGTCTGGGTTGGAGTCTGTTTTCCTTTAGGGCTTGAAATACATCACTCCAAGCTCTTCTTGTCTTGAGGGTTTACATTGAGAAGTCTGCTGTGATAATGATGGACTTTCCTTTCTATGTGATTTGTTTCTTTTCTCTGCTTGTAGAATTTTGTTCTTCTGTTGGGTTTTTGGAATCTTAACAATTATATGCCTATGTGTAGAATTTTTTTGATCAAGGCTAGTTGGAGCTCTATATGCCTCGCTTATCTGTATGTCAAATTCTTTTTTTTTTTTTTTTTTCTGGTACCGGGGATTGAACTTGGGACCTTGTGCTTTCGAGGCAGGCACCGGAACCACTGAGCTAAATCCCCGGCCCTGTATGTCAAATTCTTTTCCCCTGCTTGGGAGGTTTTCTGCCATCACTTCTGTGAACAGTTCTTTTATGTCATCTGCACTGTCTCCTGTTTCTTCATTGACTCCAATCAGTCTTCTGTTATTTTTCTTTGCATCATCTCGCAGCTGCTGGATTGATTTCTCATGGTCCCTTGCTAATTACAATCTTATCTTCTATATCAGAAATTCTGTCTTCACATTGGCTCATTCTGCTGCATAGACTTTCAATGGAGTTTTTAATCTCTTGGAAATCTGTTTGCATCTGTTTTATGGATTCCATTTGTTTCCTATGTTGGCATTCCATCATGTTCCTCAGCTCTTCTATTTTTATTATCTGTATCCGCTCTAGATTTATTAATCATGTCTTGCACTATGGGCACAATCTTTGCTGTTATCTGAGAAACTATTTCTGATTTCATTTTTTCCAGATCCTCTTTCATTGCTAGTTTAGGGAGTCCAGGTGGTTGAGTATCAGAGTGTTCCATCTCATTTCCCTTTGGGTTTGCTGTAGGTGATCTGGAAGTCTGGTTCTGAGGCTTGTTTACCTGTCTTCTCATTTCGATGGGGGTGTAGTGGGGAGTGGTGTGTCTGTTCCTGGCACCTGAGGCCCACCACCTCTATGCTGGGAGCTGTGGCATGCCTACCTGGAAATCTCGTCCATGCTGGGAACCGTGGCATGCCTGCCTGGAAGCCTCCTCCTGGTTGGGAGCTGTGGCATGCTGACCCAGGAATTTCTAATTTTAGTTCTTGGAAAATCTCCAAACTGGTTTCCATAATGGTTGTACTGTACTACTTTACATTCCCACCAACAATGCAGGAGGTTCCTTTTTCACCACAGACTCATCAGCATTTATTATTGTTGGATTTCTTAATGATGGCCATTTTTTCTGGAATAAGATGGAATCTCAGCATTGTTTTAATTTGCTTTTCTCTAATTTCTACAAATGTTGAACATTTTCTCATGTACTTGTTAACCATTTGTATTTCTTCTCCCTTTGTCAAGCATCTGTTCATTTCTCTTGCCCATTTCTCGAGTCAATCTTTAATTTTACATGGTTTAATTTTTTGAGTTTTTTCCATATTCTAGATAATAGTCCTATGTCTGCAGAGTAGCTGGCCAATTTCGTTTTACCATTCTGTTGGATGTATCTTCACTCTACTGTATCTTCACTCTACTTTTGCTAAATAGAAGCTTTTTAGTCTGTTACACTCCCACTTGTTAATTCTTGCTGTTATTTCTTGTTCAATTGATGTTCTTTAGAAAATTCTTTTCTACACCTATGTCTCTTAAGTGTTTTACCTATTTTATCTTCCAGTAGGTTTAATGTTTCTATTTTAATATTTAGATTTTGATCCAGTTTTATTTTAATTTAGTATATAGTGAGAGATAAGGGACCATTTTCAATCTTGTACACGCAGATAACCAGTTTTCCCAGTACCTCTTGTTGAATAGGCTATCTTTCCTCTGACATATGCTTTTGGTTCCTTTGTTGAAGATCAGATAGCTGAATGTGTCAGGGGAAGTTTTTGTATCCTCAGTTCAGTTCCATTGATTTATGTCGGGAGCAATGCTTTTTTTTTTTTTTTTAGGGAAAAATCATTTGGTTAGGCCTACTTCTCCTGCCTGCAGCCCAGCTATGGCATTCCGAGACATAATTCCATTTTGGCCTCCAGTCACAATTGAGACCTCAGTGATCTGGAGATGCTGTGATTCTCCAGGACAAGATTACACCAGCTGAAGACATCCTGGGAGGATCAAAATCTTCATCTACTCAGCTCCTCATTGTTCTTGGATTGTTACATCTTGTTTACGTGGATGTACTGAACTCTCTGCAAGTCATTTGTTACATTTGTTTCTCCAGATATGCTGAATAAAAGGTGTGGTAAGCTGGGGGCTTTCATCTTTGCTGCCCAGAGCAGCACTGATAAGACCCAAAGCTCAGCTTTTTCTCAGTCTCATTTCTCTAACTTTCCTATAATTCGCCTTGTGCTGCCATGGCTTGCAGGAGACTAGGACTTACTGCAGAGGTTCTAGTAATGTCCCCTTTCCCTGTTCCCTACAGATTTACATATCTATTTTTGGTTCAGTGACATGCTGTTTTTATCACTATTGCTTTGTAATATAGTTTGAAATCAGGTATTGTAATGCCTCCTGTTTTGTTCTTGTCCAAAATTGCTTTTGCTATTCTGGATATCTGTTTTAGGATTGTTTTTTCAAGATCTGTAAAGTATTCTGTTAGCATTTTGATTGAGATTACATTAAATCTATAAAACAGTTTTGGAAGTATGGACATTTTGACAGTACTGATTCTGCCTATCCAGGAGCAGGGGACAGCTTTCCATTTTCTGATGTCCTCTTCAGTCTTTTTTTTCAGAGTACTGTAGTTTTCTTTGTAGAGGTCTTTCAGTTCCTTGGGTAGGTTAATTCCTAAGTATTTCATTTTTCTTGAGGTGACTATGAATGATATTATTTTTATAATTTCTTTATCATACTGTTCATTGTTGTTGTACACAAATGCTAATGAGTTTTTTGTGTGTGTTGATCTTGTATTCTGCTACCTTGCTGAAGTTGGTTATTAATTTTAAGAGCTTTTTGGTGGAGTTCTGTGGTTCTTCTGTGTAGAGAATCATGTCATGTGCAAATAATGATAATTTGAGTTCTTCTTTTCCTATATGTATCCCTTTTGTTTCTTTCTCTTGCCTAATTACTCTGGCTGTTTCAAGTACTATATTGAACAGAAGAGGTGACAGTGGATTTCCTTGTCTTGTTCCTGATTTTAGGGGGAATGCTTTTAGTTTTCTCCATTTAGTATGATGCTGCCTATTGGTTTGTCATACATAGCTTTTATCATATTCAGGTATAGTCCTTCTATGCCTGTTTTCTTCAGGGTTTTATCGTGAAGGGGTGTTGGATTTTGTTGAAAGCTTTTTCTGGATCTATTGATATGGTTATATGTATTTTGGACCTTGCTTCTGTTTATGTGATGTATTACATTCACTGACTTATATATATGTTGAACCATCCTTACATCTCTGGCATGAAACCTACTTGATCATGATATATGATCTTTTTGATAATATGTTCCATTCTATTTGCTAATATCTTGTTGAGGATTTTTGCATCTATATTTAGTAAGGAGATTGACCTGTAGTTTTCATTTTTAGTTGGGTCCTTATTCGGTTTTGGGATCAGGGTGATACTAGCTTCCATAAATGAGTTTGGGAGCACTTTATCCCTTTCAATTTCTGGGTTGGAAGTTATTTGCTCTTACGGCTTGAAATACTTCAAGCTCTTCTGGCCATTAGGTTTTGCATTGAGAAGTCTGCTGTAATTCTAATGGGTTAACCTTTATATGTGATTTTTTTCTTTTTCTCTGGCTGCCTTTAAAATTCTGGGTGTTTTTTCTTGGACATCAGGGAATTTAATAAGGATATGCCTTGGTAAACTTCTCCTTTCATCATAATTGTTTGGTTTTCTGTAAGAATCACTTGTATTTTAAACCGTTTTCTTATATTTGGGAGCTTTTCTTCCATGATGTCTCTAACTATATTAGTGAATCCATCTGTACCATCGTCTAGTTTTTCTCCAGCTATGATTAGCCTTAGATTGGTCTTCTTGTTCTCATCTAATAGCTGCTGGATAGTCTTCTCTTGTTCTCTTATTTTTTTTTTTTGGCTTCTTTGAGCTCTTTATTGTAATTCACTATTTTTTCCTCAATAACAGACACTGTCTTCACATTGGTCATTTCTACAATATGTGAATTCTATGCTGTTTTTCATTTCACGTATTTCTTTCTGACATCTTTCTGAGGATTCCATATCCTTGTTGAATCTGTCATTCAGATTTTGAACTGTTTTGGCTAGCTCATCCAGTTTTTTTACTTAAGCCTCCAAAATTTACTGTGGGCATATTGAGTGAAAATGTTGTGAACTTTTGGTTCATTTCCTCTTTGAACTCATCTGTTTTCTTCATCCTTTCTAAGAACTTTAAGTAGATTTCTGCTATCTGGTAATTTTTTCTTCTCCTCTGTAACCCTTTCCTCTGCCTTGGAAGAGCTTGGGGGGTAGTTTGGATAGCTTCTATTTCCTTCCTTCCCCATTCTCCCATTTGTATCTTGTGTGTGTGTGTGTGTGTGTGTGTGTGTGTGTATAATATATATATATATATACTTTGTATACTTTGTATATATATATCTATATCTTTTAAAAATTATACATGGCCCCCTTTTTCCCCCTCCTCTTTTGGGGGGGAGTTATTGCAGGTTGGGAACCAGAGAAGTGAGAGTTGGTGGCTTATGTGGAGATTTTTAGTAGGAGGTTGCCTCCTTGTGAATAATTTTCAGCTTTGTATGTCCAGAGATAGTATTTGCTCCTGTTATTTACTCTAAGTGATTTTGACTGTTCCCATGTTTGCTGAAAGAAATACTTCTGGTTACAGTAGTATCTACAGAGTCAATCTTACAGCATTTCTAGGGTAGTCCTTGCTGTTTAGTTTTCTCCCCTTTGTATGTTCTCTATGCACACTATGATAATTTATTATTTGTAGTTGCTTTGCAATGAGGTAGGTGAGGTGGGGTGGAGAGAATGGGAGGGAGGTGGTTGGATGAGGAGTGTTAGACACTAAGGGGGAGGTTTGAAGGGGGACTAGTGGTAGAGGAGAAGAAAAGGTTGATGGAGGGTCTGATGTTATTGGAGCCCTTTTAGTTGAGTTGAAGGGTTGGTACGAAGAGTTTTCAGAGGATATTTTGTGTGGGCAAGGGCGAGATATGGGAGAAGAGGAGTTTACTTTCTTATTGAGGAAAGCTATGTAGGTGTCAGAATTTCCTGATAGGGAAGACGGTAAGCTTGGTAATATATGGAAGAGCCAAAGGCTTAGGATGGGAGCATTGAGGACTAATACTAGAGAAGACATGAGTGACTCTGAATTAGCTAAGTATGGGGGATTAAAAAACTTGGGAGGAGGAGTTTATGTGTTTGGAAAAAGAATAAGGAAATATGTTAATAATATTATCTTGGGGGTTTGAGGTGAAGAAAGTAGATAGGGAGCTGAGACAAGGGAGAGAACCTAGACACCTATTAAATCACAGCCAGTGAAGGAACAGATACACAAAAGTAACAACCTAGAAAATTTAGGAAACCATAAAAGAACATAACGTAACCTCACTACTAAATAAATCAAGAAATGTACAAAAACTTAAATCTAATAAGATGTCTGTTGGGAGCATAGATTAAATATTCCAACAAGGCATTGTGTATGTGATTCTCAAGTAACTTTTTTTGCCAGAAAGTCTGAGTGCTCACATCCCAATAACTCCTCTGATCCCTGCAGCAAAATACTCAAGTTAACTCAGAGTCAAGACTTCTTTCTGCCAGGTTGCAGGCGTTTTTGCAGAGTCTGATACAGTCCAAGTTCTTGGGTTAGGACTTTTGCTGTCCCTCTCCCTGATGGATTCATCAGACAGGTTCACTGGCACAGAACTGTCTACTGTGTCAGGATTATTCCTATGCAGTCAAATCAGCTACAGGAGCAATAGGCTGATTCGTTTCAGTGGTATCTATCAGGGTTAGTTGAGAAATAACATAACCATGACACCTTGTTTTGTGTCTCCTTTGAGCCTAGAGAAGAAAACCACTGTTACAGTGTAAGCATCTTTTAACAATGCACGTTTTGACCCACAGTTAATATGCACTAAATGTGATGGCTGTGTCTCCTCTACTGGTGAAAAACAGCATTCAATAATAATATTATAGAATCAGTTATCTAGATTTGAGGGGGTTGGGGACTGGGTATTGCCAGAAGGGGCAAGAGAAGAGAAAAAAATAACAAGAACCACAATTTTTTTTTTTTCTTCTCTGCTCTGTGGTTGAGAAGTAGGAAATAGGTGCACAAAGGATCCTATATATGTTAAGGGTATGTTGTATATTTAGAAGGGAACAACAAGGAAAACTGGGTACAAAATTATTTTTTTTCCTGTATTTTTCTTTTTCTTTCTTTTTTAAAAAAATTAATTTTATTGGTACATTTTAGGTATACAATAGAATGACATTCATCATTGGAAACTTGCACCTTTACATAATCTCTCTTTATTCTTATTTTTCCCCCTTCCCCTGCCCTCCCTTCAACCCCTCCATCCCTCCCTATTTACAAAGGCTTTGTTTCCATTTTTTCATATTAATTCCATTCCCTTCTTTCCTTTCCCCTTCTCCTCCCACTTCCCCTTCCCCTTTGCCCCTTTTCTTCCTATTTCACATTATCTATTATACCTTTTAGTCCTTATTTACACTTTGTTTCTCACACTAGAGAAACTATTCGATATTTACAAATGTGTGTCCTATTTATTTCACTTAAGAGTATCACCTCAATGTGCATCCATTTAGCTATAAATGTCTCTAATTTCTCATTTTTTATGGCTGAGTAGTACTCTGTTTTATTAAAAAAACCACATTTTCTTAATCCAGTCTCCAGCTGATGGGCATTTGGGCTGTTTCCAAGTTTTAGCTATTACAAATTGTGCTGCTGTGAACATGTATCACTGTGGTATGATTCTTCTTTTTTTTTTTTTTTTGCTTAAATTCTTTTATTGGTACATTTTAGGTATACAGTATGGTTACATTTATCATTGGGTGCTTGTACCTGTACATGGTGTATCTTGGTTCTTATTTTTTCCCCATTACCTGTGCGCCCTTCACCCCCTCCACCCTTCCCTATTTACATAGACTTTGCTTCATTTTTTTCCTATAGTTATTCTTTTCCCTTCCCCTCCCACTTTCCCTACCTCTTTGGACCTTTTCTTCCTATTTCAAATTATCAATTATTCATTGTAATCATTTTAATCCTTATTTGCTCTTTCAGTTTCTCACACTAGAGAAACTATTTGGTATTTACACGTGTGTCCTATTTATTTCACTTAAGAGTTTGGCCTCAATATGCATCCATGTAGCTATAAATATCTCTAGTTTCTCATTCTTTATGGCTGAGTAGTACTCCATTTTATAAAAAAACCCACATCCTCTTTATCCAGTTTCCAGTTGATGGGCACTTGGGCTGTTTCCAAGCTTTAGCTATTACAAACTGTGCTGCTATAAACATGGGTGCACATATATCACTGTGGTATGATTCTTTTAATTCTTTTGGGAAGATACTCAGCAGGGGAATAGCTGGGTCAAATGGCACCTCTAGCCCTAATTCTTTCAGGTATTTCCATACTGATTTCCACAGTGATTGCACCAGTCTGCACTCCTACCAAACCCCACCAGCATTTGTTATTGGTTGATTTCTTGATAGCAGCCATTCTTTCTGGGGTGAGGTGGAATCTCAGTGTTGTTTTCATTTGCATCTCTCCAGTGACCACTGATGTTGAACATTTTTTCATATGTTTATTTGCTGCTTTTACTTCTTTGTCTGAGAAATGTCTGTTCATTTCAGATGCCCATTTTTGAATTGGGTCTTTAAATTTGGGGGGTCTGATTTTTTTCTATTCTTTATTCTAGATAGTAGTCCTTTGTCTGAGGTACAGCTGCTAATTTTTTTCCCCCACATTGTAGGGTGTCTCTTGGCTCTGTTGGTGGTTTCACTTGCAGTGCAGAAGTTTTTAAAAATGATGAGATCCCAGTTGTTGATTCTGTGTGCTAGTTCTGTGCTACTGAGGTTTTGTTTATAAAGTCCTTTCCTATGCCAATGTCTTCAAGAGTTCTACCTAACTTATCTTCCAGGAAGTTTAGTGTTTCTGTTTTAATTTAGATCTTTAATCCACTTGGATCTTAGTTTAGTGTATGGTTATAGATACGGGTCTTGTTTTAATCTTTGGCAGGTTGAAATCCAGTTTTTCCAACACCATTTATTAAATAGGCCATCTTTCCTCCAATGAGGTTGATTGGCTTCTTTGTCAAAGATGAGGTGGATGAGTATGTCTGGAGTTGTTTCTGCATCTGCTAATCTGTTCCACTGATATGTTTCTTTCCCAGTACCATGACTTTTTTTTTTATCACAGTAGCTTTGTAGTGTAGTTTTAAGTTGGGGATTGTGATACCCCCTGACATGTCTCTCTTGCTTAGATTTGCTTTTGCTATTCTAGTTTTCTTCTGCTTCCAAATGAATTTTTGGATTGTTTTCTCTAGTTCTGTGAAGTATGTTGTTGGAGTTTCAATTGACATTGCATTAAATCTATATAGTAGTTTTGGAAGTATGGCCATTATATTGGTTCTTCCTACCCAGGAAAAAGGGATGTCTTTCCATTTTCTTCTATCCTCTTGGATCTCCTTTTTCAGAGTGCTGTGGTTTTCAGTGTAGAGGTCTTTTGCTTCCTTTGTTAGGTTGACTCCTAGATATTTCATTTTTTTTTTATTCTATAGTAAAAGGAATTGTTTCCCTAATTTCTCTCTCAGTGAGTCTGTTATTTGTGCAGGAGAAGGATATTCATTTTTGAGTGTTGAACTTTGTATCTAGCTACTCTACTGAATCTGCTAATTAAGTGTAGAAGCCTTTTGGTACAGTTTTTAGGGTCTTCTATGTAAAGTACCATATCATCAGCAAATAATGACAGTTTAACTTCTTCCTTTCCTATCTTTATTCCTTTTATTTCTTTCTCTTTTCTAATTGCTGTGGCTAATCTTTCCAGATCTGTATTGAACAGGAGTGTTGATAATGGGCATCCTTATCTTGTTCCTGATTTTAGTGCGAAGTTTTTCACTTTTTGACCATTTAGTATGATGTTGTCTGTTGGGTTTTCATTGATACCCTTAGTCAGGTAGAGATAAATACCTATTCCAATTTTCTGTAGCGTTTTTATCATGAATGTGTGTTAGATTTTGTCGAATGCTTTTTCTGCATCTATTGAGATGATCATATGGTTTTTGTCTATGGCTCTATTGATAGAGGGTATTACATTGATTGATTTGCATATGTTGAACCATCCCTGGGATGAATCCCGCTTGGTCAGGGTGTATGATTTTCTTGATGATCTTCTGCCTTCTGTTTGCCAGTATCTTATTGAGGATTTTTGCATCTGTGTTCATTAGTGAGATTGGCCTATAGTTCTCTTTTTTGGTTGGGTGTTTTTCTGCTTTGAGGATTAAGGTGATGCTTGCTTCCATCAATGAATTCGGGAGTATTGCCTCCCTTTCAGTTTCATTGAAGAGTTTAAACAATAGCGGCAGTAGTTCCTGTCTAAATGTCTTGTAGTATTCAGCGGTGAACCCATCAGGGTCTAGGCTTCTTTTAATTTGTAAGTTTTTAATAACTTTTAAAATTTCATTCGTTGATATTGGGTCGTTTAGAAATTTTAGGTCTTCTTCATTCATCTTTGGTAATTCATACATATCCAGGAATCTGTTCATTTCTTCTTTGTTTTCCATCTTATTGGTATATAGGTTCTTGAAGTAGGTATTGATGATCCTTTGGATTTCTGCTTTGTCTGTTGTAATTTCATCCTTCTCATTCCTAATTGCATGGATTTGGGCCTTTTCTTTCCTTTTTCTGATAAGGTTGGCTAAGGGTTTGTCAATTTTGTTTATTCATTTGAAGAACCAACTCTTGGCTTCATTGAGTTTTTGTATCATTCTCTTAGTCTCCATTACATTGATATCTGCTCTAATCTTTATCATTTCCTCCCTTGTATGAGCTTTGGGGGTGTCCTGCTCTTCTTTTTCTAGAAGTTTGAGGTTCAGCATCAGGTTGTTTAATTGGGGTCACTATGTTTTCCTAATATGAGTATTCACTGCTATGAATTTTCCTCGGAAGACTGCTTCGATTGTGTCCCATTGATTCTGATATGTTGTATTGTCATTGGTATTTAATTGTAAGAACTGTGTGATTTTTCTTTAATTTCCTCTGTGACCCATTGGTTATTCAGAAGTGTGTTGTTCAATTTCCATGTGTTTATGAAATTCTTGTGCTTTCTTTTGCTATTGATCTCCAATTTCATTGCACTGTGGTCTGATAATATGCAAGGGATAACTTCAGTTCCTTTGCACTTACTTAAACATGTTCTATGAGTACGTGGTCTATTTTGTAGAATGACCCTTGTGTAGCTGACAAAAATGTGTATTCTGATTTTGTGGAGTGGAACACTGTAAACATCTGTTAAGTTCATTTGTTCAAGAATTTGATAGATTTCTAGTATTTTATTTTTTGTGTACTTGATCTATGTGTTTATGACAGTAGGGTATTGAGTTCTCCCACTACTATTGTATTAGTGCATATATGACTTTTCATGTCCATTAGTATGTGTTTTATATAGTTGTGCACACTAGCATTTATTGCATATATATTAATGATTGTCATTTGTTCCTGTTGGATTTTTCCCCCTTACAGTGATGTAGTGTCCTTCTTTGTCTCTCTTAATCAGTGTTGTTTTGAAATCCACTTGATCTGCAAAGAGGATAGCTACTCTTGCTTTTTGGGGGGTTCCTGTCACATGAAATATTGTGTTCCACCCTTTAACTTTCAGTCTATGAGTTTCTTTTTGAATTAAGTGTGTTTCTTGTATGCAGCATAATGCTGGATCTTGGTTCTTGACCCATTCTGCCAGTCTATTTCTTTTGATTGGTGAATTGAGGCCATTAACATTGATAGTTACAACTGATATGTGTTGACTTATCATTGTCATGAATTTCTTTTTGTTTGAATCTCCCCTTTTGCATTTAATTTCTTGTTGTGCCTGATAGATTCATTCTGCTGGGAGTCCTGGGGTTGTGATCCTCATTGTCTTTTCCTAGGATATTGTCTAAAATTTTTGGAGTGCTGGTTTGGTATTCATGAATTTCCTGAGGTGCTCTCTGTCATGAAAATTTTCTCTTTTTATTGTCCTTTGCACTCTTTCCTGTTTCTTCATTGACTTCAATCAGTCTTATGTTCTTCTTTGAATCATCTGGCAGATACTGAATTGATTACTCATGGTCCCTTACTATTTTCAAGAAATTTTTCTTTTCCTGGTAACTAATTTCAATCTTATCTTTTATATCTGAAATTCTGTCTTCACATTGGCTCTTTGTCCTGTGTAAACTTTCAATGGAGATTTTAATCTCCTCAGAATCTGTTTGCATCTGTTTTATGAATTAAATGTGTTTTCTCTGTTAGGATTCCATTATGTTCTTCTGCTCTATTTTTTTTATCTCTGTCCTCTCTAGCTTTATTATCCATGTCTTGCACTATGGACACAATCTCTGCTTTCATCCAAGAAATTATTTCTGATTTTTTTAATGCCAGATCAGTTGCCAGTTCAGGGATTCCAGGTGGTTGATTATCAGATTGTTCCATCTTGTTTCCCTTTGGGATTGCTTTAGGTGATCTGGAATTTTGTTTTTGTGCTTTGTTTACATCTCTTCTCATTTTCAATGGGGGTCGGGGTGGGGGAAGGGGTGTAGGTAGGGGTGTGTGCTGCTGGTGCCTGGTTGGCTCACCTTGTGGCACTGGAAGGGTGCTCTGCCCCTTGGTGCTGGGGATGGTGGTATGGCAACCAGGCAGGCTCTTCCTCGAACTGGGTACAAAAGTAATAATGAGAAATGGGAATGGGAAAAGATTCTATGATTGATACAATTATTAGAGAAAAAATTAAAGGATGTCAAATAAAAAGGGAGAGGAGAGAAAAATAAAAATTGAGAATGAGTAAAATACAGGAGAAAGAAGTCAGGCAAAGAGATATGGATAAAAGTAGGAGGGATATAACAGGACAAGGGAAAGTTCCCTTAGTATTGAAAAAAAAAGACGAGAGGGAAGGAAGCACACATATGCAGACATGCTCATAAAGGAAAAAAGGGTAAAAGAATGGCATAAAAGTATGGAGAAAAATGCACAGAAAGAGTAAGACATCAAAAAGTAAAAAATAAAAAATTTAAAAAAGTAAAATAAAAATGAAAAAAAATTCAGTCATGTAAAGAATAATAAAAGTAAGTTTTCTATCATTTGGACATGTGGTTCTTTTCCTCAGCCTAGGGTCAAGGAGCAGAGCTCAGGCCAGGCCGCATCTCTGATCACACTGTTTTTTGGCCACATCTGGCCCAGAATGGTGCTGTGTAGAGAGATTTCCTCATGGTAGGGACAGGTGCCAGTGTGAGCTTCCCATCCTGTGTAGCTCAGCTTGAACCTGGCCTCTGATCCCAGGATCCTGGTCAGGGTTCACCAGTCCTTGCCTCTCAGTATCTCCCCCAGTTTGCCCTCTGACTGCTGGCCATCTCCCATGACTGTTTTTCCCCATTCGCTCCGTGAGCTTGGCAGTGTGAAGTACCCTAGGGGCTGCTCAGGCACCCAGGTTTGGCCACCCAGCCTTTCCCTAAAAAGGCATCCCCGCCAGCTCCTGCTCCACCACTGTGGCTTTGGGTGCTTGTGCTGAGATCACTCCCCAACTCCTCACCATGGAAGGCTTCTCAGAAAGCGCATCCCGCATTTTCCTTGCTGGCTTCAAGTGCACAAGACTCTCCTGGTCCTGCTGCAATTCTCCTCTTCTCTGTGAGCAGAAAAGCCCTTAGTATCACTTTGCTTCTCTGATGGTGGCACTGAATTGTCTCCCCTCTGCCTTGTGATCTGTTTCTTCTGTATAACTCAGCCATATTTTCTTCTCCTCTGTCAGTTACCTCTTGGTCCCTATGTACCCTCTATTCACTTTGATTCCTCTCCAAGCTATTGTTTTCCGGACTCTAAACACTTTCTTGCTGGCACTCACTGCTCTGCCATTTTGGGAATGATTATTTCTTTTAATATGTGTATGTTTTTTGCATTTGGAGATACAAAAAATAGTGCTAATTTTTGTCTCTTTTAATACATTTTTAGTGTGTTCTTTTGTTTATGTATTTTTTTTTGTTTTTGTTTTTGTTACGGGGCATCAAACTTGGGACCTTGTGTTTTTGAGGCAGGCAGTGGAACTACTGAGCTAAATCCCGGCCCTAGTGTGTTCTTTGACTATTTTGATTATTTTACATCTGACTTTTATGTTCTGGTTATATTTACTTATGATAACTTGTTTTCATGAAAACTATATGGAAAATTAAAAATTTCACAGTATTAACGATTTAACTCATCTGGCAATAGCAAAACCTTGTTTTTGAAAGTGGTTTTCCCACTAAGATTTACATGGTGCTCAGATATCTCATGCCCTGTGTTTTCCTATGTCTGACCCCTTTGTGCTATCGTAGTCTGATAGCATCCTGAGGGCTGAGCCTGGAACCTGGAGGACAGTTCTGTGTTGCCTGCCCATCTTCTCAGGATAGTGCTAAGACTTCTCTTTACTCTCAGTGGATCTTTGGGTTTGTGGCAGAAGCAAATGGACAAAGCTGTTCACATTCCAGCAATAGATATTATGGAGTGAGAGGAAGGAAATGAGATGAAAAAGTTGCTAAGACAGATGTTTGCCTTCTTGCTATGTCTTCACATGAGAGAAATAGTTCTCTGCTGTCTCTTGTTGTAGAAACACTATTTCTAGTCCATCTGGGACATGTCTTTATGAGTTTGTTTTAATAGTAAGTACTTCTGTAAAGGCACTGTCTACAAATACAGTCTCATTGGGAGTTATGGCTTTGACATCTGAATTTGGGGGTTGTAGGCAAAATTCGGTCTATAGCAAAAAGAATGAGGGTCTGAAACTCGTGGCATTCACATTGTATAGAGATGTGTAGATTAGGATTATATATATTGTTTTCAAGATGTATAAATGTCCCTCCATATTATTATGATTGAAAGGTTTTCTATATATTTTGTCTTTGGATATTTGACATTTCCTTGATAAGTCCTCATTTGTTTCAGGCTTTGGTGTTTTGATTAGGCAAGATGACTTTAGGCCTACACTTGTTTATAATGGTTCAGCCTACAAGTAAATCTTATTTCTAAGTCTTATAAAAAAGAATGATTGTCCTTTAAACAGCTTTAACATATCTAAGAGATTATTGATTCATCCATTAATTCTCCTTCCCTTTTCTGAAACTCAAAGACAGTTTCAAAAATCTAGAATTTTATAGATTGGAATTGAAAGAGAATTTGAGCATCTGGGGTTGGTAAAGTTGTTTGGAGAGTTTTCTGTCTAGTTTCATGCTAGAATTGCTTAAATAATTTAGCAGGAAAACTCCAGGTATTTTCCTTCCTTTTAAAGTAGGTCCATGCTTCTCAGCCTTTTGGCTAAGATCAAGTGTAAAGTAGGTCCTAACACATACTTGATAATACTTAAGAAGAATGTTTTTAGTCAGCTATAATTTATTTATAGATGAACAAGAAAATGCTTCACCTTCTGATACTGAGTGCAAGACCCTTTCAAGCCCCAAAGGTCTCGTCTGTAACACATTGGCCAAAAGAGATGACATACTTATCTTTTTTGATACTATGTCATCTTACTTTAATTTCGTTTTGTGTCACACACACTGACAATAATTAATAGCCACTTAATAGACTTCCTTAAAACACCTTAGTCATTTGGGAAGTGCTCTCAGTCTCATAAAGGCTTCGGTCAGTGTAGAAGAAATTCCATCTGAAATTTCTGGATGGAGTCTGAGTGAGGAGCAGCCAGCTCTTTGATAGCAGTTGTGTGCTCGGATATCTCCCACCAGTTAGTGAAAAAGAAGGCTGGCTTCTTTCTGTTTCTTTGACCTTGCCATTCTTTGCCTGAATACCCAAAGAAAGGTAGTTCCATCATATTTTATGATTCCCAAAGACAGGGAAGGAGGATGTTCACCTTAGGGATGCTACCAGTTGCTGGGTTGTTGCTTTACATTAAGATGGCAAGAAAAAGCTCTGGTTCCCTCATTAGTGAAGGACACTGACATGTGAAGAGACTCTTTCTGTCCTAGAGGTGATTTTTAATGGTTGAATGTGCATGTGAGTATTTTAAGCCCAAAGCCAGACCATGGCTACTTTGATGGACTGCCTCATAAATTAGTTGAATGGTAACTGTAACTTAAGCTTTTATTTTTTCCTCTTCTGTTTTCCTCATTAAGGTTTTTTCCTTCTCTTTTAGAAAATTGAAAATATAATATGTTCATATAGTACAAAAGAGCATACAATAAAGTTGTCCTCATAATCCCAATTCCCTCCCTCGAGCAAACAGTGAAAAACATTTAAAAAAACCACTTCAGATGTTGTGTTTACTTACAGGTCCTTTTCTTCCTTTTTTACACTAGTGTGGCTTCTCTTTTTTTTTTTTTCCTAATAGTATATTTTGAAAGGTGTTTTATGTTACCGAATATATAGAACCAACTTGTTCTATTTATAGAGTGTATGCTGTTCATTGTTTGGCTGTGCATAATTTGTTTTTTCATTTTTCCTTGGAGAATACTTACGTTTTTTATAAGTTCTGTCCTTACAAACAGGTCAGTGGACAATTTTTTTCACACCTGTAAATACTGAGTTACACAGACTGTGTTCACTTAAGGACAGGGAAACATTCTAAGAAATGCAGTGTATCATTAGGCAAGTTCATTGCTGTGTGAACACTATTGTGTACGTATAGAAACTAAGATGGCTGTGACGTCGCCAGGTACTATAATCTTAGGGGACAGCAGTTGGGTGTATTAGACTGCATGATGTGAAATGTTGTTATGCAGCACATGACTATATATGTTGCCCAAATTGCCTGATTGCCTGATCCATGCTTCTACCCACAGTGTCTGTTTTTCCACCTTTGCCTGTCTTGTGTTTTCTGAAGTGTACATATTTTTCCAGCCAGGTACATGAAAATTAATGCTTTACTAATTGTTTTAAATTTAAATTACTTTAACCACTAGTGAGGGTGAACATTAATGAGGCCAAACATTTTTGTCTGCTTATAAGCCATTTTAATTCTCTTCTTTCTTTCTTTCTTTCATTCATTCATTCATTCATTCATTCATTTCTTTTGTACTATGGATTGAACCCAGGGTCTATGTCATGGTAGGCAAGTGCTTTGCAAGGCTTTACTATGTGGTCAGCTTCTTTCTTTTATTGTGAACTCCAGGTTATTTTCAATATGAATTTAGCAATATAGTGTAGTAGCTGTAGTTATAGCTGAAGAGAATTACTGCACAGCTTTGGGGGACACCCAGAGACTTGTGTCTTACAACCTTCATGTTATTAGGAGCCTTAGAGGACATTACCCACCTTCTGGTTGTGTAAGAAATATTTTTGTAACCTCTGTGACTGAATCTTTGATATCTGTTTGAATGCTTCCAGTATTGATGGGCTTAATATCCTATAGGCATCTAATTTTCTGGATGGCTTTAGTTGACAGAAAATTCAAGGTATTTTAAAAGAGCAGTTGAATAGATGGGATGGGGGCAGCTGGACTCTTTAAAAACCACCATAATGGAGCTGTAAGATCTTTTCATGCCCAATTGAAGGACCAGGAGCAATTTATGTTTAATGAATCTTGGCCATTTGATTCAAGAATGAAAGCATATAATCAAAGAGAATCCCTGTAAGGATATGTTAGATATCTATTGCTGCCTAGTAAGCTAGCCCTAAACTTAAAAAAAATTTGTTCTTTTATAGAATTCCTTTGGGTCAGGAATTTGGGACTGCTCCAGGTGGGTAGTTCTGGCTCTGGGTGTCTTAGAGTTGGCACTCAGGATGTTATCTGATGTTCTGACTGGGCCAGGAGGTCTGTTAGTACAGTGACTCACTCTCATGGGTGTTGGCAGAGATCCTGAGTTTTTTGTGGCCTTGCTCTCTCAGTAGGGTTGCTTGAGTGTCCTCAAATTCTGGTGGCTTTTCCCACAGTGAGTAATCCAAGAGAAAGCACAATGGAAGTCACACACTGTCATTTCTACTTTTTTTTTTGGTACCGGGGATTGAACTCGGGTCCTTGCACTTGCGCAGCAGGCGGTGAAACCACTGAGCTAAATCCCTGGCCCCACACTGTCATTTCTGTGGTATCCCATTGGTTATACAGGTCAGCCCTATTCCATAGGGAACTGCATATGAGTGTGAATATTAGCAGGTGGGAATCATTCAGGGTTCTTGGAGAGTGGCTATCCCTCTCCCTCCAAAGAGACACATCTCTCTCACTTGGCAGACAAAGCATACTCTATCCACTGGAGGTCCCAGACCTTCTCCCAATTGGATCTCATTATGGTGGTGGTGGTGGTGGTGGTGGTGGAGGAGGGGGAGGGATTTAAAGACATTTTGGAAATGAGGAATCTATTAAGAATTTTTCTTTGTTGGAAGAAATTGTTATATTTGAGTAGTGTTCTCAGTTATAAAAGAATTTCTTGAGGGGGCTTCTGGGTCAGCGTGCCACAGCTCTCAGCACAGAGGAAGCTTCTGGGTCAACATGCCACATCTCCCAGTGCAGAAGAGGCTTCCAGGTCAGCATGCACAGCTCCCAGCACAGAGGAGGCTTCTGGGTCAACAGGCCACAGCTCACAGCACAGAGGAGGCTTCCGGGTCAATGTGCCACAGCTCCCAGTGCAGAGTAGGACTCTTCCATGCCAACTTACCACCACTCCCAGCACAGAGGAGGTAAGCTGCGCAGGCACCAGCAACACACCGCCCCCCGCCCCACGTTGAAATGAGAATACACATTAAACAAGCCTCAGAACCAGACTTCCAGATCACCTACAGCAACCCAAAGGGAAATGAGATGGAACACTCTGATACTCAACCACCTGGACTCCCTGAACTAGCAATGAAAGAGGATCTGGAAAAAATGAAATCAGAAATAATTCCTCACATAATAGCAGAGATTGTGTCCATAGTGCAAGACATGATTAATAAATCTAGAGAGGACACAGATAAAAAAATAGAGGAGCTGAGGAACATGATGGAATGCCAACATAGGAAACAAATGGAATCCATAAAACAGATGCAAACATTTCTAGGAGATTAAAAACTCCATTGAAAGTCTATGCAGCAGAATGAGCCATTGTGAGGACAGAATTTCAGATACAGAAGATAAGATTGCAATTAGTGATGAGGAAGGAAAAATATCTTTAAAATTGCAAGGGACCATGAGAAATCAATCCAGCAGCTGCTAGACGATGCAAAGAAGAATAACATAAGATGGATCTGAGTCAATGAAGAAACAGAAGAGAGTGCAGATGACATAAAAAACTATTCAGAGAAGTGATGGCACTAAACTTCCCAAGCAGGGGAAAAGAACTCGACATACAGATAAGTGAGGCATATAGGTCTCCAACTAGCCTTGATCAAAAAAAAAATGTACACATAGGCATATAATTATTAAGATTCCAGAAACCAACAAAAGAACAAAGTTCTATAAGCAGTTAGAGAAAAGAAACAAATCATATACAAATGAAAGCCCATCAGAATCACAACAGACTTCTCAACTCAAACCCTCAAGGGAAGAGGGTGGAGTGATACATTTCAAGCCCTAAAGGAAAACTGCCTCCAACCCAGATTGATGTACCCTGCAAAACTATCTTTCAAAATTGATGATGAAATGAGATACTTTCATGACAGAGAGCACCTTAGGAAGTTCATGAATACCAAACCAGCCCTCCAGAAAATTTTAGACAAAATCCTAGGAAAAGACAACGAGGATCACAACCCCAGGAAGCTCAGCAGAATGAATCCACCAGGCATGACAAGAAATTAAAAGCAAAGGGGGAGAATCCAACAAAAAGAAAGAGTCATGACAATGATAAGTCAATACGTATCAGTTGTAACCATCAATGATAATGGTCTCAACTCACTAATCAAAAGAAAAAGACTGGCAGAATGAGTCAAGAAGCAGAATCCAACAATATGCTGCATACAAGAAACACAATTAGTTCAAAAAGAAACTCATAGAATGAAAGTTAAAGGGTGGAAAACAATACTCCATATGACAGGAACCCGAATAAAAGCAGGAGTAGCTATCCTCTTTGCAGACCAAGTGGATTTCAAACCCACACTGATTAAGAGAGACGAAGAAGGACACTACATCCTTGTAAAGGGAACAATCAAACAGGAAGAAATGACAGTCATAAATATCTATGCACCAAATGCTAGTGCACCCAACTATATAAAACAAATAAAGTCATATATGCACAAATACAATAGTAGTGGGGGACCTCAATACCCCACTATCACAAATAGGTAGATCAACTAGACAGAAAACAAGCAATGAAATACTAGAACTCAATCAAACTCTTGAACAAATGAACTTAACAGATGTTTACAGAGTGTTCCACCCCACAAAATCAGAATACACATTCTTTTCATGTGCACATGGGTTGCTCGCCAAAATAGACAACATACTCATAGAACGTGTTTAAGTAAGTGCAAAAGAATTGAAGTTATCCTCTGTATATTATCAGACCATAGTGAGATGAAATTGGAGGATCAATAGCAGAAGAAATCACAAAAATTACATAAACACATGGAAATTGAGCAACACACTTCTGGATAACCAATGGGTCACAGAGGAAATTAAAGAAAAAACCAGACAGTTCCTAAAATTAAATGACAATGACAGTACAACATATCAGAATCTATGGAACACAATGAAAGCAGACTTACAAGGGAAATTCATAGCAGGGAATACTTATATTAGGAAAACAGAGCTAGCCCAATTAAACAACCTGATGCTGAACATTAAGCGTCTAGATAAAGAAGAGCAGAACAAACCCAAAGCTCATACAAGGGAGGAAATGATAAAGAGCCAGGCAGAAATCAATGCAAAAGAGAACAATACAAAAAAATCAATGAAGCCAAGAGTTGGTTTTTTGAAAGAATCAACAAAATTAACAAAACCTTAGCCAGCCTTATCAGAAAAAGGGAAGAAAAGAGACTGAAATCCATGCAATTAGGAATGAAAAGGGTGAAATTACAACAGACCCAGCAGAAATCCAGAGGATCATTAATATCTACTTCAAGAACCTGTATGCCAAAAATATGGAAAACACAGAAGAAATGGACAGATTCCTAGATATGTATGAATTACCAAAGTTGAATGAAGAAGACCTAAAAATTCTAAATGACCAAATATCAATCAATGAAATTGAAAAAGGAATTAAAAACTTACAAACTAAGAGAAGCCCCAGCCCTGATGGCTTCACTGCTGAATTCTACAAGACATTTAGAGAGGAACTACTGCCAGTACTGTTTACATTCTTCAATGAAATTGAAACGGAAGCAATACTCCCGAGTTCCTTCCTGGAAGCAAGCATCACCTTGATCCCCAAAGCAGAGAAAGATCCATCCAAAAAAGAACTATAGGCCAATCTCATTAATGAACGTAGATGCAAAAATCCTCAATAAGATACTGGCAAATAGAAGGCAGATGATCATCAAGAAGATTATATACCCGGACCAAGTGGGATTGATCCCAGGGATAACAGGGATGGTTCAACATACACAAATCAACCAATGTAATACACTATATAAATAGATCCATAGACAAAAACCATATGATCATCTCAATAGATGCAGAAAAAGGATTTGACAAAATCCAACATGTATTTATGATAAAAACCCTACAAACAATTTGAGTAGATGGTCTGTACTTTAATCTGATAAAAACCATCTAGGAAAAACCAACAGCCAGTATCATACTAAATGGTCAAAAACTGAAATCCTTCACACTAAAATGATGAACAAGACAAGGATGTCCACTATCACCACTCCTGTTCAGTATAGTTTTGGAAACATCAGCCATGGCAGTTAAACAAGAGAAAGAAATAAAAGGAATAAAAATAAATGAAGAAGTCAAATTGTCATTATTTGGAGATGACATGATACTCTATACAGAAGACCTGAAGAACTCCACCAAAAGTCATCTAGACTTAATAACCAAATTCAGTAGAGTAGCTGGATACAAGGTCAACACACAAAATCAACAGCTTTCCTCTACATGAACAAGAGACTGACTGAGAGAGAAATAGGGCAAACAATTCTTTTCACGATAGCATCCAAAAAATGAAATTGCCTAGGAATGAAATACATAGGAATCAACCTAATGAAAGAAATCAGAGATCTCTTCTCTGAAAACTGTAGCACTCTGAAAAGAAAGATTGAAGAGGATATCAGAAAATGGAAAGACATCCCTTGGGTAGGAAAGATCAGCATAGTGAAAATGGCCATACTTCCAAAACTGCGATATAGATTCAATGCAATTCCAATTGAGATCCCAGCAGCATACTTCACGGACCTTGAGAAAACAATCCAAAAATTTATTTTTAACCAGAAGAGACCCAGAATAGCAAAAGCAATTCTCGGTAACAGAGACATGGCAGGGGGTTTTACAAACCCCAACTTGAATCTATACTACAAAGCTACTGTGATAAAAACAGCATGGTACTGGCAAAGAAACAGACTTGAGGACCAGTGCAATAGATCAGAAGATGCAGAAACAACTTCAGACACACTCAGCCACCTCATCTTTGACCAAGAAGCCAAACACCCTCACTGGAGGAAAGATAGCCTATTTTATAAATGGTGCTGGAGATATTAGGTTTCAACTTGCCACAGACTAAAACTAGACCTGTATCTCTCACCATGCACTAAACTAAAATCAAAATGGATTAAATATCTGAGTATTAAAACAAATGCTGAATTGGCTAGAACAGAGGTTAGGTAGAACTCTTGAAGACATTAGTGTACTAAAAGATTTTACGAACAAAACTTCAGTTGCCTGTGACCTAGCACAAACAATCAACAAGTGGGATCTCTTATTAAAAAGCTGCACAGCAAGGGAACCCACCAGTAGTGTGAAGAGACAACCCACAATGTGGGAAAAAATTTTCACCAGCGGTCCCTCAGACAAAGTATTTATAAAGAACTTAAAAAAATGAGACCTCCCAAATTTAAAGACCCAATCCAAAAATGGGCATCTGAAAAGAACAGACATTTCTCACACAAAGAAGTAGAAATGGCAAATAAAAATATCAAAAAATGTTCCATATCACTCGTTATTCGAGAGATGCAAATGAAAACAATGCTGAGATTGCACCTCACCCCAGAAAGAATAGCTGCTATCAAGAAATCAACCAATACCAAATGTTGGCAGGGCTGTGGGGAAAGAGGAACACTGCTCCACTGCTGGTGGGAGTGTAGACTGGTGCAACCACTGTGGAAATCAGTATGGAGATACTGCGAAGAACTAGGACTGGAAGTCCCGTTTGACACAGCTATTCCACTGTTTGGTATCTTCCCCAAAGAATTAAAAGGATCATACCACAGTGATAAATGTGCATCCATGTTCATAGCAGCACAGTTTGTAATAGCTAAAACTTTTAAACAGCCCAAATGCCTATCTGGAGACTGGATAAAGAAAATGTGTTTTCTTTTTTTCCATAAAATGGAGTACTACTCAGCCATAAAAAATGAGAAATTAGAGACATTTATTGCTAAATGGATGCACATTGAGGCTATACTCTTAAGTGAGAGAAATAGGATACACATGTGTAAATACAGAATAGTTTCTCTAGTGTGAGAAACTGAAAGTATAAATAAGGACTAAAAGTTATGATAGATAATGTGAAGTAGGAAGAAAAGGGGCAAAGTGGAAGGGGTAGGGGAACGGAAGGAAGGGAATGGAGTTAATATGAGAAAATGAAAAAAGGAAACAAAATCTCTGTAAATAGGGAGGGATGGAGGGGTTGAAGGGAAGGCAGGGAAAGGGGAAAAAATAAAAACCAAGGGAGTATGTAAACGTGCAAATTTCCAGTGATGAATGTCATTATGTTGTGTACCTAAAATTGTACCAATAACAGGATATACAGTTAAAAAAATCAAAAATTTAAAAATTAAAAAAAAAAGAATTTCTTGTTTTTTACAAAATACTTTTTTTTGCTACATTTTAGATGTCCAAAATGTTTACATTTACCATTGGGTGCTTGTACCAGTCCATGATGAATTTTGGTTCTTAATTTTTCCTCATTCCCTGTGCTCCCTTTACCCCCTCCACCCTTCCCTATTTACATAGATTTCGTTTCCATTTTTTTTCCTCAAAATTTTTCCTTTACTTTCTTTCCTTTCCCCTTCACCTCCCACTTCCCCTACCCCTTTGGACCTTTTCTTCCCATTTCATATTATCACTTATTCATTTTAATCATTTTAATCCTTATTTACTCTTTCAGTTTCTCACACTAGAGAAACTATTTGGTTTTTACACATGTGTGTCCTATTTATTTTACTTAAGTGTATTTCCTCAGTATGTATCCGTTTAGCTATAAATGTCTCTAGATTCTCGTTTTTTATGGCTGAGTGGTACTCAATTTCATAAAAACCCCTACGTTTTCTTTATCCAGTTTCCAGTTGATAGGCACTTGGGCTGCTTCCAAACTTTAGCTATTATAAACTGTGCCACTATAAACATGGGTGCACATATATCGCTGTGGTATGATTCTTTTAATTCTTTTGGGAAGGTACTCAGCAGAGGAATAGCTGGGTCAGATGGACTTCTACCCTAGTTCTTTGAGGTATCTTCATACTGATTTCCACAGTGGTTGTGCCAGTCTGCACTCCCACCAGTGGGGAAGGGTTCCTTTCTCCCCACACCCCTGCCAGCATTTGTTATTGGTTGATTTCTTGATAGCAGCTATTCTTTGTGGGGTGAGGTGGAATCTCAGTGTTGTTTTCATTTGAATCTCTCAAATGACCAGTGATGTTGAACTTTTTTTCATATATTTATTTTTTGGTTTTACTTTGTTGTCTGAAAAAGGTCTGTTCATTTCAGATGCCCATTTTTGAATTGGGTCATTAAATTTTGGGGGTCTGATTTTTTTCAATTCTTTATATATTCTAGATAGTAGACCTTTTTCTGAGTTACAGCTGCTAAAATTTTTTTCCAACATTGTAGGTTGTCTCTTAGCTCTGTTGGTTGTTTCTCTTCCTGTGCAGAAGCTTTTTATTAAGATGAGATCCCAGTTGTTGATTCTTTGTGTTAGTTCCCATGCTACTGAGGTTTTGTTCATAAAGTCTTTTCCTATGCCAATGTCTTCAAGAGTTCTACCTAATATATCTTCCAGCAAGTTTAGTGTTTCTGTCTTAATATTTAGATCTTTAATCCACCTTGATCTTAGTTTAGTGCATGGTGAGAGAGGTATGGGTCCAGTTTTAATCTTTGGCAGGTTGAAATCCAGTTTTTGCAACACTGTTTATTAAATGGGCTATCTTTCCTACAATGAGGTTGGTTGGCTCCTTTGTCAAAGATGAGGTGGCTAAGTATGTCTGAAGTTGTTTCTGTATCTTCTAATCTATTCCACTGATCCTCAGGTCTGTTTCTTTGCCAGTAGCATGCTGTTTTTATCACAGTAGCTTTATAGTATAGTTTCAAGTTGGGGATTGTGATACCACCAGCCATGTCTGTGTTGCATAGAATTGCTTTTACTCTTCTAGGACTCTTCTGGTCCTAAATGAATTTTTGGATTGTTTTCTCTAGTTCTGTGAAGCATATTTTTGGAATTTCAATTGACATTGCATTAAATCTATGTGGTAGTTTTTAAAGTATGGACATTTTCACTATATTGGTCCTTCCTACCCAGGAACAAGGGATGTCTTTCCATTTTCTTATATCCTCCTCAATCTCCTTTTTCAAAATTCTGTAGTTTTCAGTGTAGAGGTCTTTTGCTTCCTTTGTGTGGTTGATTCCTAGATATTTTGTTTTTTTGGATCCTATTGCAAAAGGAATTGTTTCCCGAATTTCTCTCTCAGTGAGTTTTAGTCTGCTATTTGTGTATAAGAAGGCTACTGTATTTTGAGTGTTGACCTTATATCGAGCTATGCTGCTGAATCTGTCAATTAGGTCTAGAAGTCTTTTGTCCAAGTTTTTTATGTCTTCTATGTAAAGTATCATATCATCAGCAAATAATGACAGTTTCACTTCTTCCTTTCCTATCTTTATTCCTTTTTTTTCTTTCTCTTTTCTAATTGGTGTGGCTAATGTTTCCAGAACTGTATTGAATAGGAGTGGTGATATTGGGCATCCTTATCTTGTTCCTGATTTTAGTGTGAAAGTTTTCAGTTTTTGACCATTTAGTATGATGTTGGCTTCTGGTTTTTCTGTATGAATATTTTTATCTATTCATCATCTATCTGTTAGTTTTTCACTTTTGCATTACTGGGGCTTGTACTCTGCATCTCCTCAGTGAACTATATCCTCAGACATTTTACTTCAGTTACCCACTAAGGGTTTCACTAACTCACCAAATTGGTCGGGCTGGACTCCACCATGTGACCCTTTTACCTCAGCTGTTGAGAGTGCTAGGACTGCAGTGACACACCATCCTGCCTGATTCAGTGTGCAGCTACAGTGGTGTGATGTGTCTTTATTGAAGAGATTTTCTTCACTTTTCCAGTGGGCTTCCATTTTCATCAAGGAGCCTGAGAGAGGGCCTCTTTCTGTTGCTCACTTCTGCTCTATCTTCTGGAGCTCAGATCAGTGTCATTTATGACCCCTTGCACCTCTGTGCTATGGATCCAAATACTGTCTCAGTGCGTTCTCTGGGGTGGGGAAAGAGTGGTGCTGCTGGCACCCACGCAGCTCACCTCCTTGGCACTGGGTGGGGTGGGGGGGGGCTCTGCTTCTCCAGTTTTTTGCTGTTTTGCACTGTGAAGTACATCTGAGAATTTTATGTGGCTATGGTGTCCCTGGGCCTACTCTAGAAATTTGTATAACAAATTTCTTCTACGTGAGGGTCAACCTGATACCAGCAACGTTGAGCTACTGAAATCTTGATTTCAGGATCTGCAAAAAAGGTGAACTTGAAGAAGATAGCTTGTATAGGACAGTCCCCTTTGGAGCACTGCTTGTTTACCCTTCATGACTGTGCAGCCAGCTGGGAGCAGCAGCGTTTATCAGGAAGAGAGTATCAGGTGATGTGTTGCCAGCAAATTGTTAACTGCTTCCAGATGTGGTGGAGGATGCTTGTAATCCCAGCTCTGGGAGACTGAGGTTATGCATTTGAAGTCATTCTCAGCTACATACTGTGTTCAAGGCCAGCCCAAACCACATAGTGAGATCCTGTGCATGGGGCTGGTGTGGCTTCTGCACCTCCATTACAGGGCCTCTCTGATGTCCAAGAGGAGGCAGCACAGCTCCTTGTCCTCCCCTCTCTCCCAGATCCTGATGTCTTCACAGAAATCAGCATCCTGTTTCAATTAGAACTGCATAATGAACCATCTCAGAATATAAAGACTTCAAATATCTTCAATATTAGGAAACATGAGTCTGGTTGCATCGTGGCTTCTTCAGCTAACCCTGGCTGCATCATTCTTGGAGCAACATTCCCTTAATGGACATTCTCAGCAGTATGCCTTGAAAGAACATCTACAAGACACTGATGGATACCATTGCTGTGCATGATGAGAGCCACAAATCTTCCTTGCTGAGATGAGAAATATGGCAAAGATTTCTCTTCTCACAATTTTTCTTCAATACCACAGTAGAAGTTGTAGCTGTGCCTCAGAGCTGAGCCCAGTGGCCACTGGACATTGAGGCCTGAGCACTGTGTGGTGGCAGGAGTGCCATGGGTTCCTGCTGCAGCTGGTGTGTTCCTCGGGGGGCCGGAATCTTCTGGTGCGTGGCTGGCATTCCTTTCCCCCTCTCAGTGATGAGTCCAGTCTCTGAAGGTCAAGAACAAAAAGCTGGAGGAGGGTGTAGAGCCCAGCGGCCCCGGTGGCAGTAAAGAAGTCACTGAGACAGAGGGTGCTGGATGAGCTCAACCGCTACTACCACGGCTTCTGTCTGCTGTGGGAAAATTAAGGTTTTGGTAACTTGATAATTACAGTAGTGCATCGGTTCACAGACTTAATTCTTTCCACAATTTTGGTTGCAATCCTAATTGGAGTTCATAGAGGTTTCAGTCCATAATTAGCCAACTCCAAGGCAGGGATGACAAACAGGTATGGCAGAGCAGAAATGACATGGGGCACACAGGCAGCAAAAGTAACGAGAGGGTTAACGGTATCCCTGCCCCTTTTATCTTAATTCATCAATGGAGTTTTTAATCTCCTGAATATCTGTTTGAATCTGTTTCATGGATTCCATTTCTTTCTTATGCTGGGTGATCATGGTTTCCATTTCTTTCTTATGCTGGGCATTCATGGCTTCCAGCATGTTTCTGAGCTCATCTATTTTTTTTTTTTAATCTGTTTCTGTTCTAGAGCCTCTAATCACATCTTTCTCTCTGCTCACCATCTCTGTAGTTATCTGGGAGATTATTTCTGCTTTGAATTTTTCTAGAGCCTCATTCATTTGTTTTGTTACTTCCTGTACTATCAGTTCAGGGTGTCCAGGTGGTTGATTATCAGACTTTTCCACCTCATTTCCCCCAGAATTTGCCTTTTTTGGGGTGGAAGTCTGAGTTTGTGCCTTGCTTAAATGTCTTCTCATTTTTGTTTTTGGTACTGTCCCTGGTTCAATTCCTGTGTTGATACTTGGAAGTTGCTTATTGTAAGTATCTTTGTTGCTTGTCATTAGAACCCTTATGGAATGATTGATTGCTTCTCAGAGGTGTCTTCCAGATATAGCTGGTCTTTAGGATTTGAGTCCAATGGCTCAGAGGCTATGTCATTTTCATTATAACAGGAAGGACAGCTGATTAGATCAATCACAACACCTTAGCCCAAGTGATACAATCAGCAACACCACAGCATCGAGTGCATCTTAGAAAATGACAATTTGTGATAGTTATTAATCTATCACCTTTAACTGTGTGAAATAAATCAAAATTGAGGACCAACCCAACATATGTTTATAGTGAATAAACTCTTCAATATAGCAACTTCACCCTTTGGGATGGGGAGTTAGAAAGAATTGGGGAGGGGGAGGGATAGGTAGGTAGAAGGATAGGGGAAGGTTAGCAGTGAGGCCAGAGGACACAGGCAAGAGAAGGATAAAAAGAAGAAAAGAAAAATAAAGAAGAAATACAAATTACAGCCAGAATAGGAATACAAAAGGAGATGAAGAACAATGTGGGACAGCAAGGGAGCGAGGCAGAGATAGAAAGAAAAGAGAAAAGAAAAATAAAAATTTTAAAAGAGTAGTAAATAAGAAAATAATTAAAAATAAGAGCAAAAAAATAGTGGTAACTTTGAAAATAACAAATAGATAAAAATGAAGGGCCTCCTTCAGGGTATGTCTCTGCTGTCACAATAGACAATGTGGGCAGCAGTGTGCAGATATAAGTCAATGAGTCTCAGTAAGCCAATCATAGACTCATGAGATTCAGGCAGATTTCTGGCTACAAGTCCCAAGTTGAGCTCCCTGACCTCCTGCAGGGTTGAACTCTGCAAGGTTCTACTGCAGGTTCCAGCTGCCTTTCCCCTGAAGATAGTCCAGGCTCTGATAGGAGGTGATGATCCCTCCAACTTACCAAGCACAGTAGTCTGGTGTGCCTTTGTTGCAGAGATTCTCTTCACTTTTCCAGTGGGCTTCAGTTTTCATCAGGGAACCTGAGAGAGGCCCTCTCTCTGTTGTTCACTTCTGTAGCTCAGGACAATGGCCTTTATGTCCCCCTGTGCCTCTGTAGTGTGGATCCAAGTAGCTGTACAGCCAAGAGGTGTTGTGGGGGGTTGCCTAAGCTGGAGGCTGGTGGGCATGCCCGGGGGTTCCTCACCGGTTCGGTTTCCTGGTAACAAGTGGGCAGCTAAAAGAATTTCTTTATGCTCTGTCCTATGAAATTTCTCGCCCAAATAAAAAGGAAATAGGTTTATAATCATGACAGCGGAATGGAGTTCTAGTGCAATATTTCAAGTTATTTTTAGGAAGAAAAGTTTTGTAACATTTAGTGGTTTGCAAATATGAAGGTTAGATGCCTGGAAAACCCATGCTGGAGAGTTCTCAGTTAAGGAATTTGAAAGCAAATAGGGAAAATATGGATATCAAACTGTACTGGTGATTTAGTTGTGGTTTTAGCTTCAGATCTGCCATTTTATATTTTTTTGTGAGACTAGGGATGGAACCCAGCAAGTAACATTTCCCAGGTTCCTCTGCCAGCTGGATTCCTGTTGGTTTCTGGCGGTAGGAGGTCCCTGGTAGAAGACTGAAGTGTAGACGGGAGGAGGAGAATGTACATTACTGTTCTTTTCAGCTCCTGTTAGCTTTTCTCCTGGTCAAGCTGTAGCTCAGGCTTATACTAATTTCTTTAGGAACTTGGAGCACCAACTTTGCCATGATGCCCCAACCAAGATGCAAGTAGTAGTTGTACTGTGTGTGTTCCATTGTCTGTACTCCCCTCAGAGGCCTGTTAGCAGTCCCTTGTTTGAGCACCCAGATTCTGGTAACTCCTTATCTTCTGTTGTGTTTCTTGAGAGGAGTTAGTAGTATTAGGTTATCTGTGTCTCCACTTAATTTTGCAGTCTTCCAACACTTATGTAACCAATTTCCTGTATTAAATTCCTGCCACTTAAAATAACAATGTGTGAGGTTTCTGGTTTTCCACTGACTGAAATAGTTACATTTTCTAAATATATCATCTCTCATGATTGCAATGACATGTTTGTAGTGTATTTTTATTTTTTGCAAAGTAATAGTGACACCAAGAGGCTACTCTCTCCTCCGTCTGGTTCTTTGTGCAAATGTTTAGTGCTTTTCTAATTTTTATTGATCATAACCATTGACTTTATTTCGTGGGTCTGACTTCATGGAGCAGGCCTCTAGGATCTTACTTTCTGGGTCATAGTTGTCTTCATCACTGTCCTTATTAACAAAACACAGTTCTGACACCTGAAATTTAAAGGTCGAGAGATTTATTATGGCTTAGATTTTTAGTTCATAGTTGGCTGGCTCCCAGGCAGGAAGGCACAGTAGAAGGTCTGGTGCTTGAAAGCTGCTCCTACCATTGGAGCCAGGAAGCAGGGAAGAGGAGCCTGGAAGGAGCATACACCCTACTATTCATACCCCGTGACCCACCTCTTCCGCCACAGCACCCCCATGAATCAGTCACCCTTGAAAAGTCCCACCTGTGAACACATGAGGCTTTGGGAGGTGGTGTTCAGAATAATGATTCTAGAAATGCACTTTATGGAGGATGCTTGGGTACTTTTGTTTAATCTGTTTAGTTCAGGTACTTTAAAAAAATGTATTTCCCAATATGAATGATATGCACTGTGTATCCTTGGTGGTGCTGGCTCTGCCTGCCTGGGCTCTTGCTACCTGAGCCTCTTCTGTCTCACAGATTCTGCTCACCAGTGAGCAACTCCAAGGCCTGCACTTGTTTTCCTTCATCTTCCTGTATTTTTCCCTGGACTTTTATTCTTGCTTTGCCATCTGCTTTATTTCCCTTTTCTCTTATTAGCAAGCCCCAATTTCCTCTTTTTCTTTTTATCCCCAATTGGAATGATGGACAGTTTGTGTCTATTAAAATTTGAAGCCTTGCTGAGAAGGTATATCCGCTGCTGAATTACTTGAATTTTTATATAAGGAGAATGCCTGCATGGGGAAGCATAATTATATCAGTAAACATTTTATAGACACAAAGAAAGCAGTTAGTGATTTCAGTAGTAGTTCTTCTCTTCTTCAGGTTAATAAATTGATTAACCCTTCCTACTTTTGTTTGTAGGAGTTATGTGTTTCCTTAATAAACACTTAACTTGTTGCCCTGTTTATACAGCACTGTATCAGGCAGGTGTGTTGAGGGGATAGCAGTGGAGTAAAATAACCCAGCTCTTGCCTGTCTTGAAAGACTTTACAGTGTAGCTGGGGAGGTAAAGAACATCAGCTAAACAAAGCAAAGGGATGAAAATAAGTATAAGGTGATGTGATAGAAATTGTATTTAATTACGTGCTGTGGGCTGGATAATAACAGTGCTTCCTGTATATAGGCATCCAACACCTTATGTTTTCTTATTTAATCCTTTCAACTGTGAGGTCGTATGTTTCAAGTGCTGAATCCAAGGCTTAGAAGTTAAATCACGTGCCCAAAAGTATATATTTATAGAGTGACAGAGTTAGGATTTGAGCCTTAGGCTGGTCTGAGTTTAGAGATTATAATACGTAGTCAAGAGGGTTGCATACCCTTGTGCTAGGTTTCATTGTGCTGGCTACTTCTTGTTGGCTTTTCTGGTCCCTTTTCCTTCCTTGTCCTTCCTGGCTTTGTGCCTGGTGACTGACCTGTGTGGATTTCAGTAGTGAACACCCTTATTCTTTATCTTTCAGGTAGGTTTGACCCCTGGGAAGAACTCAGGAGATCAAGGGCAAGTTGAGAAGGATGGGTGTTGATTCCTCTACTCTTATCTACTGGGTTCTCTCCTGATGGCTCCATATCTCTCCCTGTGTGTCTCTGTCTCTGTTTTGCCCTCCCTCTTCCTATCACTTTGCCTAGATTTCAGGAATTCTCTCACCCTTTGGCTTTTCCAGCACAGAGGTGGAACCATTCCTTGTCGTTAGTAGTAACCCTGCCCACCACTTTAAGAGTTGTCCCTTGATCGGACTCAATTTGAATGTGTCATGACTAGTTGGAGCATGTTGTGCATGCCTGCTAAGGTTCTGACTGGAGATTCCAGGCAGGCATTCCTTCCTTCCTTCCTTCCTTCCTTCCTTCCTTCCTTCCTTCCTTCCTTTCTCCCTCCCCTTCATTCTTGTTTCCTTCCTAGTATGTTCAGCATTGAGTGTAAAACATAGCTAAGACATGGTCACTACCCCTCAAGGAGCTTAGAGTATAGATTAAAATTTGACTCATAGTAATGGAAATGAAAAGTAGCAATGTGCTTGAGAAGCAGAATGAAGAGAGAATTTAACACATGAAATTGGTTGATTACTTAGTAAGAATGCAGACAGCAGTTTAGAAATTGCTTACTCTTCTTATTATGTGTATTAACTATTCCCAGGCCAGAATTTTGAAAGGCTCATTGTTTCTTTGTTTAGCCTAATGAAGGAACATCAAGGGGAGTGCAGTGTCTTTTCTAATGGAGTGACTAGCTGAAACTTTTTCGTGTTTAAAACGCATCATTGTACTGAAAAAATAAAGTTCACTGTAAGAGGTATCCATGAATAAAATTCTTGACTGGTGTCCCTGGATCCAAGATCCACATGAAGTACAGTAGGCATTTTTTGAAAGCAGTTTTAGATATGTAGAAAAATTGTACAGAAATTGCAGAGTCATCATACCCCCCACTTGCCCTTATTATTAACATCTTGTTAGAATTGATGAGCCAGTGTTAATTCATTACTAACTAAAGTTTACTGTAGGGCCCGCTCTGTGCTATATATGGTTCTAGGGCGTTTGACACGTGTGTCTAGCACATGTGTCTGGCAATGTGTCTACTACCATTGCAGTATCATATAGAATAGTTTCAGTGCCCTGGAAAATTCTCTGTGCTCCATATTTTTCTCCTTCTCCTTGTCCCAGAACCACTGCTAATCATGGATCTGGTTATTGTCTCCATAGTTTTGCCTTTTCTAGACTGTCGTGTATAATTGGAATCAAATAGTGTGTGCCCTTTTCAGATAGCCTTCTTGTACTTAGGGTTATGCATGTAGGGGTCTTCCATATCTTATTGTTGAGCAATAATTCATTATCTGGCTGCACCACAGTTTGTTTTGCCTATTGGTGAGCATCTTGGTTGCTTTTGCAATTATGAATCTAAAGTGGCTATAACCATTTTTGTGTAAGTTTTGGTGTACAGAGAAGTTGTGTTGTGGGTTGATGTAAGGGTTTAAGATGCATGTGGATTTTGGGAGAGTGTATCAGGTTTTTAAATATTTTCATCTTTTATTTATTTTATTCACTTAATAGCCAGGGAAAAGTATAGCTTTTGTCTGCCAGTGTTCAGTTCTCACCCTGCCATAATGGCCTGGCAAATTAGACAAGCACTAAGGCAGGAACACAACATCAAAAGATAACATGGGAAAGATAGTAATTCTGGAGTCAACTGCCCATTCTCAGATGGGAAATGAATTCTTTTTTTTTGGTACCGGGCATTGAACTCAGGTCCTTTTGCTTGTGAGGCATGTGGTGGCACCACTGCGCTAAATCCCTGGCCCAGAGAGTGCATTCTTTAATCCTGAAAAGGTTTCTTTGAACTAGTCAAAGCCAAGGGCAGATACTTCCTTGCCAGACACACTCAGACTTGATTATGTTATTAATCATATACTTGTATATGAACCTAGCATTAGAGTTGAAACAACTGCATATCTGACATAAAGCAAGTACAAAATACTTATTTTTTTATAGTTTTACATAAAAACTGATAATTTGTATTTCAAAGTGGGAACATTAAACACATTACAAATGCATATCTAGAGGATGAATGCATCTCTAGGATGTTCATGTGGCTCTTGCTTGCTTTGGAGTGAGCAAAGAGCCATTCTTTCAAGACTTCCTGTGGCCACCAGTCATACTGCCAGGAAGTCTGACATCCTGGGACTTTGTCAGCCTTTCTTTAAGACTTCAACTCATGCTGAAACACCCTCAGAGTTTCTAGGGGTCTTCTTAAATCTTCTGGCTCAGGGTATGTGGGTGTTGAGACAGAATATGCTCAATTCCCAGCTGAAAGCCTAGCTCTGAGTAGTGTAACTTTAGGAAAGCCACTTTAGCTTTCTTATGTTTTAGAGAATACCAAACCTCTTTCTGCTGCCTGAGGGTATTACAAAGGTGGATTAGCCCATGTTTTCAAAGCTCTTAGAGCTCCCAGGGGAAAGTGCTTCCAGGCATAATTGCTGGAGTATTCTAGCTGAAATAAAGCAAGCAAAGTGCACTCACTTAAAAGCCAAATGCTCACCCTTTTCTTCCAGAGGCTACATTTGGCTCCTTCAGAGTGATAATTTATCTTGAATGTGAAAGCATCTGAGTTACAATAAGGAATATTTTAATTATTATTCAGTAATTAAATCTGGACTTACTATTATTTTGCTATCTGCATCATACACAGCTGTTCAGAATCTTCCTTAAATGAAATGGAAGTGGACAGGCTCTCCTCAGCCTTGTTTCTGAAGGGCACTCTGAGCTTCTGGACTGGCTGGGGCCTGGTGAATGGAACATTCCAGTCTGCGGGCTGTCCCTGCATCTGGAGCCTGCAGTGTGACAATGACAGGGAGAGGGATGGTGGCTTTCTAATTCTTACAGTTACTCATAAACTTCATAAAGAGGAGGTTTAAGAGATACACAACACGCACACAACTAACAACGGTGAAAAAGTTTGTTTTGTAGAAAATTACTTTGCCTCCATCTGCTGACCTCAGCAGGGATCTTGTGATCAGGATATAGTAACAGAAATAGTCACTTAAAGTGTTTTTTAATAAATATTATTTATAGATTAAAAAGTGGCTTCCACTAGTTGATTAGAGATCACCGTTACTTGCTTATTTATTTATTTATTTTTGCTTAAATTCTTTTATTGGTACATTTCAGGTATACAGTGTGTTTACATTTATCATTAGGTGTTTGTACCTGTACATGATGTATCTTGGTTCTTATTTTTTCCCCTTTTCCTGTGCGCCCTTCACCCCCTCCAACCTTCCCTATTTACAAAGACTTTGTTTCCATTTTTTCCTTTTCTTATAGTTATTCCTTTCCCTTCTTTCCTTTCCCCTTCCCCTCCCACTTTCCCTACCCCTTTGGACCTTTTCTTCCTATTTCAAATTATCAGTTATTCGTTGTAATCATTTTAATCCTTATTTACTCTTTCAGTTTCTCACACTAGAGAAACTATTTGGTATTTACACATGTGTGTCCTATTTATTTCACTTAAGAGTATGGCCTCTATATGCATCCATTTAGCTATAAATATCTCTAGTTTCTCATTCTTTATGGCTGAGTAGTACTCCATTTTATAAAAAAACACATCTTCTTTATCCAGTTTCCAGTTGATGGGCACTTGGGCTGTTTCCAAGCTTTAGCTATTACAGATTGTGCTGCTATAAACATGGGTGCACATATATCACTGTGGTATGATTCTTTTAATTCTTTGGGGAAGATCCCCAGCAGTGGAATAGCAGGGTCAAATGGGACTTCCAGTCCTAGTTCTTTGAGGTATCTCCATACTGATTTCCACAGTGGTTGTACCAGTCTGTACTCCCACCAACAGTGGAGAGGGGTTCCTTTCTCCCCATACCCCCGCCAGTGTTTGTTATTGGTTGATTTCTTGATAGCAGCTATTCTTTGTGGGGTGAGGTGGAATCTCAGTGTTGTTTTCATTTGCATCTCTTGAATGACCAGTGATGTTGAACATTTTTTCATATGTTTATTTGCTGCTTTTACTTCTTTGTCTGAGAAATGTCTGTTCATTTCAGATGCCCATTTTTTGAATTGGGTCTTTAAATTTGGGGGATCTGATTTTTTTCTTTTCTTTATTCTAGTTAGTAGTCCTTTGTCTGAGGAACAGCTGGTAAAATTTTTTTCCCATATTGTAGGATGTCTCTTAGCTCTGTTGGTGGTTTATCTTGCAGTGCAGAAGTTTTTTAACAAGATGAGATCCCAGTTGTTGATTCTTTGTGCTAGTTCCTGTGCTACTGAGGTTTTGTTCATAAAGTCTTTTCCTATGCCAATGTCTTCAAGAGTTCTACCTAACTTATACTTGTTTATTTAATTCCCATTCATTTTGTGGAAGTTTGAGAAGTTAGTTTTACATGTTGAAAATGCTTAGACCATTAACCATAACAGTACAGTGGCTTTGGTTACAATTTTATTTTTATTTCTTGCTTGAAAAAACATTTTTGAGATATTTTCAGTGAACATTCATTAGCTTAATTTTGTCCTCTTTCTATTGTCTTGACAGAACTTTCAGTAGTCGTTGATAACTATTTTGTAAACGAGGATGTAAAAAGTTAAAGCTAGTTGTAAATATGTGATAATTTGAATATCTAATTCTGTAGTGAAGTAATGGTAAAATGTTCTAGATCTATATAAATCTATGTAATTCTATATAAATCTATATAAATTCATCCTTTGTTATTTTTCTCCATCTTTGCTCTCCAGTATTGTAGCCACTAGAACTTGTGGCTGTTAAGTATGTGAAATGTGCCTCTTGGGTCTGAAGAACTCTCTCTCATATATATATATATATATATATATATATATATATATATATATTATTTATTTATTTTTCTTGTGCCTGGGATTGAACAGCCTTCTCACTAAACTACATCCCCAGCACGTTTTTTTATTTTGAGACAAGGTCTTGCTTAATGGGTAAGTGGCCCAGTGAATTGCAATCCTCCTGCCTCAGCCGTTCGGAGTGCTGGGATTACAGGTGTGCACTACCATGCCAGGCTTAGAGCTGAACTTTTATTAAAGGCTTGTTCTAAACTTTGTTTTTTAAAAATTTTAATTAGTACATGTTTGCAGTACATAATTATTACATTCATTGTGGGGAATTGGTAATGTACATAACACACATCAATTCTGTTTCTTTTTTTCTTCTTCTCCTATCCCCACTTTGTGTCAGCATCAGATTTCTTTATTTATAAGTCATTACAAAGTTAATTATCCTATGTACACATTAACAACCAGACTAATAGGTCAAAAAAAATATAAAACACATAAGACAGTTATACTGAGTTGGAGTACACTTTTAGATACGTTGTCTATGCTGGGTTACAATAACTTTTTTTTTTTTTTTTACCTATTGTCTTCTATTCTGCACTTTATATATTGAGTTTCCCATATAAGACAAACCATGCAATATTTAAGCTTGTGTCTGATTTACTTCATTTAACATTATGGTCTTAAGGCTAAACTTTATCTTAATGTACTGACAGATACAACAAAAATTATTTGGTATCTGATTACTTTATCCTGGGAATATCACTGGAAATTTAATCTTTTACTATGTTTGAGAACCCTGTGAATTTCTGTCTTACTGTAAAAAACAAAGGTCCAGGGAGCATAAGTGATTTGACCAAGGCCATAAAGCTTGTTCACATCTTTATTCTTTTTTTGCTACAAGATCTAATTTTGGTTCAAACTGTGGGATCGATTATTTTGTCAAATGCCTGTTAATTTGGACTGTCTGGTGTTTTCTTAAGTAATCAATATTTTCCAATATTTTTATTATCCCAAGTTGAAACCCCACACACACTAGCTGTCACTAGTTCCTCCCTCTCCTCGCCCCTGGCAGCCAGTTATCTTTCTGCCTCTAGCTCCCTATTCTAGAGAGTTCCCATAGATGGAATCATAGGTCTTAGTCCACTCACTCTGGTGTAGGGTAATGATTTAGACTGCATGCCTCAGGGTGCCAACATAATTTAATTCTGGTAAGGAAACTTCTGGCTTATAGTGCTGCCAGCTTCTTACTGTGTTCTCACATGATGGAAGGGGTACTCTGGTCTCCTTAGCCCTTTGTAAGGGAACTAACCCTATTTGTTGGTGTTCTACCCACATGATCTTAATGCTTTCCAAAGGCCCCATCTCCCATTGGGATGCAGTAAACTGAAGCATAATGAATTTTGCAAGTAGAGGGCACATTCAGACCAATCATATACTGTATGGTGTTATGGTTGGGGTTTCTCCTTTGTCATGTTTTCAAGGTTTATACATGTAGTATGTTGTCAGTACTTGATTCCTTTTTATGGCTTAATAATTTTCTGTGTATGATTATGCCACATTTTGCTCATTCATTAGTTGGAGATTTAGGTTGCTTTCATTTTTTGGTTATGAAGAATGCTGCCATTCATGCGTAGGTTTTTGTGGGAAATACAGTTTCATTTTGCGGAGGTACATGAAAACTAAGAGTAGCATTGCTGAGACATAGGTAAGTCTATTTAGCATTTCTAAGTTGAGGGTAGTTTCTTTTTCATAGTTGGTTCTTCATTCCTTCTGGTAGTTTCTGTCCAGCAGCAGATTAGGATTACAGTGGAGCGTAGATTAAAGACAATAAAAGAGCAGTAGTATGTTGGGCACTCTCCTTTAGTTCTGAGTTAAATTTTGTTTTTTAAATAATCAGTATTTGTTTTTGGATTTATGAACATGGTAACACAGGAAATTTTTTTAAATGGTGAATTTTTTTCTTTCAAATTTTATTGTTATTAGTGCATGCTTGCAGTAAACAATGATCATATGCATCATGGGGAGTTGGTACATGCACACAACACATCTTAATTCTATTTCCTCTCCCCCATGGTTCCATCTTTTAGTCCCCTTTCCATTTGCAAAAACATTGGGGATTTAAAAAATGCACAGCAGCCTTCGTTCTTCCTTCTTATGTGTTCATTCTTTTGTTTGAAAAAATACATAGGTGGTTGTTTATGCAAGTGACATTCTTAGTACAATTTGAACAGCAGGTGTCTATAGATTGTTGGTAGGATATCAGTTGAAATAACTTCACATTTGAATAAGTATTAAAGATATCTGGGGAAAACTTGATGAATTCAAAGTGGGACAATAATCCATGTTAGTTTATAGCATTTTTCTAGGTCTTACTATGTTCAGCCCCTGAAGGCCAGGATCATATGCCTCCCTGCTGATCTGTCTGCAAGAAACAGCAGAATCTTAAGGCAATATACCTTCTTTTTGTTTAGTAAATAGATATTTCTTGCTGAAATGACAGAAACCTGAAACTGCCTTTAAAAAATGGAGTTTAATAATTCCATGTATGCTTCCAGAAATGATCTTTTAAAAATAAGGGCATGATGAACTTTTTTGTAAGAATAATACCCTGAATTGCACTAAAGTTGGTCAAAAGAGAAAAAAGAGTATCTCCCCACTTGGATATTTTCTGGGTTTTTCCTGTTTTATCAGGAAGCTTATGCAAATAATGACATAAGACAAAAGTGAAGAACAGTGTCCAAGAATGGTACAAAGGGCTGTGAGAAAGTTCCACATAGTTCAGAAAAGGCTCAGTGTCTGAGGCTCTTGGCAGGGGTGGAATCCTGGTCCTGGAAAGTGTGTGTGTGGTGGTAATGTTTGGGGGATGTAAATCTTTGGGATTGACTCTTTCCAGTAAAAGTATAACCTTCTTAATTTAGACTCCATGAATTAGAAAATCCTTATGAAATGGATAAGGACTGAAAATAGATTTTTTTGAGAAATTATTTTAGGGTTCTCCAGAGGAGCAGCACCAATAGACTGTCTATCATAGTGATGAGGGATTTATTAGATTGGCTCTTGCATGATCAGAGATTATGTAGCCCCACAGTGGATGTCTGTGTGCCAGAGAGCTGAGGAAACCAGTAGCTGCTCAGTCCAATCCTGGAAACCTCCAGAGAAGAGAGAACAATGATGCAGCCCCAATCTGAGGCTAATGGGCTAGAAGCCCCTGGGAGAGTCATTGGTACAAGTCTGGCTTCAAAGACTGAAGAATCTGGAGCCTGATGTCTGTGAGCAATGGCAGGAGCAAAAGCATCCCCACTCAAGAAGGGTAGGGTGTAGGCGCAAGTTTCCCTCTTCTGCTTTTGTTCCATGAGGGACCCCAGCCTGTTGGATGGTACCACTCATGTTCAGGGTGGGTCTTCCCACTCAGCTCACTGATCCATGTGATAGTTGCTTCTGGAAATATTCTCACAGACACATCCAGAAGTATGCTTCACCAGTTTCTGTGCATCTTTCAAGTTGACAGCTAAGATTAACCATCACAGAAGTTAATGGCCTAAATGGTATAAATGTTTGACCCACTTAGGAAAAGATGATTTAACATGTTCACGCCTGCTTGAACTACTGGAGGTACATGCATGACTGTCCAGTCAGGCTGCATCTACCACCACTAGCCCTGACCCATGGCGCCTGATGGGACAGTCATGCGGCAGAGCCACTAGGCAGTGAGACATACGAATTACAGCCTGGTCGTGAATCTGTGAAAGAGCTTCTGTAATGTTGGATCCATGCATAATCATTTCAAGTACCATTTATGGAGTATGTGGAAGACTGAGAAAGAATAGTATGAGGCCAAGAACATAGATTCTAACATCAGACTCCTTGGTGTCAAATAGTGGCTCTGTGATTTACCTGCTTCATGTTCTGGATGGATTACTGAATTTCTTTAAGCCTCACTTTTTTCTTTTCAAAGATCAGAATAATAATTTTACTGACTTCTAAGTATTACTGTGGGTATTAAATGTGATAATGTACAAAAAATCCTGAGATCCATCTTTGGGCTTTGCTACATGCTCTTAAGCAGTAACTATAGTTAATGTGTTCCTAGCACTGTGCTAAGGATGAGGGAAGATAAGAGAATTTCAGAAGTCAAAAATCTTACAGACTAGCAAGTAGAATCTCACGTATTTATGTATACATTCAACTTCAGCATAATGGCACAATACAAATAGCAAATAGTTTCTTTAGAAAAAAGATCTTTTCAAAATTTTTGTTAGCAGAGCTTAGTTATGCCTACTGTTGCTGTTTTTTTCTACCTTCTCTGCTATTTTAGAAGTGTGCTGAGCAGGGCCACTGCAGCGCACAAATTCAGGGGACTCCACTCCTGGCTTACGTAAATTGTTCTTTCTAGAATTGTGCACAGCCTCACTTGGAGGTCCTACTTCTGAGTTTGGCTCTTGGTCATGTTCTTACAACTTATTATTGCCAGTTCTTTGGAATGTGTGCTGGTCTTATTGATGAAATTGGGCCTTTAATGGATGAGATCTTGAACTGCAGATATTTAGGTAGCTCTGTGTATACCACACACCTTCTCTGTCTGGTAGTGTTCACCCCAGCTCTCCTTGTTATCACTCAGGCTATTTTGACATATCTTACCACTTTAAGTCATCTCTCAACTGGTTAAAGGATTTCTAACCCTAATGTGCTGGCACTTCACTAAGCATTCTTCACTTTCAAGCCTGGCTTATATTATTAAAGCCTCCTTTGCCAGGATTGATCCTTCTTTTGTTGCTTGAAGATCTGTGAGGTTATAAATGTGTTGATGCTTCTATGCAGCAGGCTGCTGAGCTCACTCATTAAGACTGGATGTGCTTTCTATGCTCTGAGCAGGCTCTCCAGCAACTGCAGTGGCTGCCTAGGAGCAATCAGAGATCCTTCCTGCATGATAAAAGTGTTGAATGTGCTACTTGCCACAGTGGTGTCTGTCAGGAATCTTAGAACTCTTCTAAGAAATAAAAACAACTGTATTTTAACAAAGGAATAAGAAAATTGGAATGGATCTCTATGCAGTCAGTTCATTTGAGACAAAAAGTTTAAACAATATAGTCTTTATTTTCTTGACTTATTTTGTTGATTTTTGAGAAAGGGTCTTGATATGCAGCTCAAGTTAGCCTTGAACTGGTGATCCTCCTGCTTCAGCCTGTTAACTGCCAGGACTGCCGGCATGTACCACTGTGCTCAGGTCTGTTCTTTGGTTTAGCTCAACTTTGTAGGTAGTTTGAAGAGCACTTTAAACTTTTGCTTCTAATTTAGAGAGAAAAAAAGAGAAAAACCTCCAGTTCTGGTGTGACTGTAATCTAGTTGATAAATGTGGCTCAGATTTTGGTTTTATGAGACAAGGTCTCACTACATAGTCCAGGCTAGCCTCGAACTCTTGACAGTCTTCTTGCCTCAACCTCTTGAGTGCTGAGATTACAGGCAAATGCCACCATTCCTATGATTGGATTATATTATAAAGTTATATTTACTTATTAACAAATTAGAGCACTAATTATTTATGCCCAAATTAATTTTTCCACATAGCTGGTAATTAGGAGCATTAGTATAAAGCAGCTCTATTGATTTAGACCATAAGCCTATAGAAATGAAAGACATTTTGATATATTTTGTCATGAGCTCCTCATTTTACAAGTGACAAAAACCAAAGCCCTGGGAAGCTGAATAACTTGTGGGAAGTCACAGGGTCCTTGCGTGGTAGGACATGGACCAGCACTCAGACCATACTGTGCCAGTGAAATGCAAGCCTGCTTTGCTCTGTGGGTGCTTGTGGAGAAGTTAGAAACCGGCTTGGAGCCTTTAACTACAGAATCCTTCTTTGCTGAGAGAGGTGATTCTTGTATTTAAATCCTACATTAGCTGGTGTGGAATCCTGCTTCTGAAAGGCCTTGTCACTTACAGGAGGAAGGACCTTCTTCTCCTAATCTGTAAAATCACACTGACTTCTCACAGAGATGCAACAGTGCTGTGAGCTACCACTTAAAACAGTGCTTTGCCCAGAGTAGGTGCTCAGCAGGTGAGCTATTAAGATAATGTATTTAAAGTTGCCTTTTAGTTTTTAAAAACCCACCTATAAGAGGAAGTGCCCACAGAAAGGTTTAAATAGTCATCTACTTGTGACTATGTGCATACTGGAAGTATGGAAAGGGCAGGACTTACTACTTGGCATAGATGATGGATCTGGATCTGGGGTCTTCCACTTGGGCTGTATAACCTGCAACCTTCAGTTTGCTCATCTCTAGAGTGGAAACATAAATATACACCTTACTGGGAAAGTTAGAGTAATCGAGGGAAATCCAGCCTTGGCACACAGGTGCTTTCCACGGAATAGCATGTCTACAGTATTGTGAGGTGATTTGAACCAGGGTGGAAGTGTGTGTGCACGCTGTGCATGTCCACTCGTGCCCGGAGGGAATTGTTTCCTCTATGAAGCTCCTCTTCTAAATTACTCTCCAGCTTTCAAAAATCTTTCCATATTTCCATATAATCTGCAACACATTATTTCATGCATATTGTCTTGACTTAAAATTACTTATTATGTATTTACTTTATCTCAGAATTTGGGCACCTTTTGGGAAAAAGCATTGGCCTGTACTTATTCTGAACCTTGTTCTCCTCAGTACTGAAGGTGTCAGAGGGACTCAGAAGGCACTGTTATGTTGATGGAAGAGCCATCACGGTAACAAAGGAGTGTGTGTGCTCCACCAATGTTTTCAGCTCCCCATTCTGCAGCGTTTTCCTCCCCCAGGCAGTTAGTGACTTAGTACCTCAGTGTTGTGCTGTTTACTTTGGATCTCTAGGGGAAAACCACTGTTGCCTTATCTTCATTTTTTCTAGCGTAAGAAACTAGAGATAATCCTGGACATTGAATTATTATTAGCAAAATTTTTTGCTTAAAAGTTTTGGTCATTCTTGTCTATTGAGAGTTCCTTTCAAAATTCATTGTAGCCTTCAGTAACCTACTTTAATAAAACAAAACCACGTTTCTGTAGATCAGGAGCTCCTCGGTAATGCTGGCATTTTACAGTACCTTCCCTCTGCAGAGTAGAAATTGCATTGCAAAAAATACTGACTTTTACAGTTACTGAGTCTGAAAGCCGGGGAACATTCTTTATACTATCAGTCTGGAAGCTTTTAAAATACATTATTTTCTGATGTGCTTTGTGTAGCTAACCTTTATATTCTGCTTCTCACATTTTGCTTAAAAATTTTTAAATTGATTTGTTTCCTAAGTGTTGCTTACAATTCATGTTGTTGTAATGATGCTTAGAAAGTATTCATCCATTCCACATTTATTGTGCTTTCGAGGCAGGTGCTGGGATGAGTCCTACGAGATGGTGGTGAATTACACGGACCTGGTCTTTGCTCTTGAACATTTACAGTGTAGTGGAAAATAGGTTAGATAGACACTCTCAAATGAGGTGATGGCAGGGCACATATTTAAGTCAGCAGACAGCACTAAATTTTATTAGCACTGAAATGAATAAGTATTTAGAAAAACCTTTTAAAGATATGAAATGTGAAAAAGGTCAAGAGGAAATGTATTTTCCTCATGATTATTTACTTTTGCAAGAACTATAGAGATTTATTTCTCCAAAGTTTTAAATGTGGCACAGAACTCAAAGAATCTTAGACTTTTTCCTGAAGCCGTCTGACATCTTCCACAAGGTTAACCCCTTTAGAACACAATGTGAGCATTTCTGGGCAGCAGGTCAAGAGAAAGGACAGAGCACCTTTTTGTAAAATTTAAGACCACCCAGTAAAAACAAAGTTATTCTCCTCTCGTTTCCATCCAAAAATGAACATCTCTACATTAACCTAAATGGAATTGTGGATGTCTTTCCTGTGCACTAGATATTTATCTGATAGTTGGCCTGTCACAGTGACGCCGTCACCTCCACTGAGCAAAAAAAGCATGAGCAAATAACATCATGTCCCAACTTTTTCTGTATGACTTGATGATATAATGAAAACTAACACATCTAGTGTGAAATTTTCCCCCATTTTAAAGAAGTAAAGAGGATTGACTACTGTATTAAATTAAAGGCAATAAAAGAAGAACCGAAAGAAGCTTACTACATTTGGTAATATTAAAAATCATAAATGATTTGTGATGTTTATCTCCTAATTGATACTCCCTACAGAGATCAGATTGATAATCTATAGCAGGACCATAGCAATGTAGACTCTTTTCTGTGCTTGAGAGAATTTGCTAAAATCTGGGGAGCAAAGTGATTTAAAAGAATGCTACTGGCAGGGTGCGGTGCAAGGAGGTTGGTGAACAGCTCAGCCTTTTCTTGGAACCCCAAATTCTTATTAAAGGAAAAATAACTTGAAACCATATTGTATATAGGCAAGGTTAGGATTCAGCTGCAGTAATTAATGTCCACCCGATATCTGGAAAATCTACTGGCTTGTTTAAATGATGGGTGTTGTTTTTATTATTTGTTATTTTATTTTTATCTATTTGACAAATGGTTTACATTACTTGGGTGAAATTTAGATAAGTCTAATTCTCATTTGATAAAAGTAAAGTGAGTGTTTCGGTCTGCATTAATGAACGTAGATATGTAAAGTGTGTTTGCACACGCACGTGTGCGGGTGGATTTGGAAAGCTCATCTACAGCAGAGATGGAGATGTGTGGCATGTGGGGAACATAGTTTTATTTCTAGCTGTTGTATTTTGCAAAATTAAAAGGTCAGTATTCTGACATCTTCAAAATTACCAAGGAATTTAGGAAATCTAGATTTCTATGTTAAATTCTAAATATTCTTAACTAAGTTTTTTCAAGAGTATAATGAATGGAATAAAAGTAGTTAAAAAGCACATCCCTAGACAGTAAGCAAGGGAACCGTTTTTAACCTCATTTATAGTCAGTTGATAATTGAAAGTTCAACATGAGAAATGACTATAGAGTAGCTTTTAAGTAGTGTGCATAAAGTCTTTCAAGTGGCAGCATGTCCTGGAAGTGTTCTGCTCTTTCCAGAAATCTAGGCATCAAAGAAAAAAATGATGATTTGAGAAAGATATTTTTCACTGTGTACAGTACAGACGAATTACACATATAAGAATCCCTGCATTTGCAGCTTATAGTAGCTTTAGTGGGAGTAGAGGTATTGCATGAATCAGTTGCATCTAGGCTGAAGTACAGACATCCCCCAGTTTCAGTGGATGCGTGAGTCATCCAGAGTGGCTTGTTCTTCAGAACACATGCACATCTAATTGGGACGCTGGAAGGGACTGCAGGTTTGACTACATCACTGTGCTGTGTCCTGTAGTTGGCTTTTCATCGCTCACATGTCCAGCTCTGTTGCCTGGCAGAGTCCCAGCCTGGTTATCACATGGCCATGTGGCTGTACCTTCAAACCTTCTTCCTGCATACTCGGGGCATACTTCCAAGGGCTTCATGGATCCTTCTGTTTTTGGATCCCTGTACCTGCTACTCACTTTGCCTTGAATACAATGTTGCCTTATTAACCTCTTGTTTTATTTCCAGGGTTAGCTAAAATATTCCTTTAAGCAATTCTAAGCCAACATATTATAAAATCAGGTTTAGGTTGGATCTTAGAAAACAGACAAAATTTATATTTACATTGTGCTCTGGAAGTAATTCTGATTTTCTGCCCGGGTGGTAAACCCAGTGGCTTTCCAAAAACCACTCACGAGCTTGATAGGTGTGCCGTAGAAACCAGTGCATTACATGTTTCCCAAATGAGGGATGCTCTAGCTATTTTTGGATGACTTATCAGGCATATGAGCATATTAAGGCCTCTGAGAATTAGTGTAGCGAATGCATTCATTTTAATCCCGTGTTTCTTAAACTTACTCGTACGCGGAACACATTTGTTTGAGAACATCTGTTTGTATCTTGGGAAATATTTGGTATTTCACAGAATACAGTTTGGGAAAATATTGCCATAAGACATGGTTTTGATTAATAAGGGGAAATTTCTTAGGAAGGCATCTCCTAGAGGCCATGGAAACACCAGACCAGACGTTGTCAATGTTTTTGAGTGGATTCTGCGACTTGGCTTCAGTACTGCAATCTTTTTTACGTCATTATCCGCAGATGCTCCTTAAAGCCATGGCTGGCCTAATGGTCTAACAGTCCAAGCATAAGAAATGACAATTTTGTACATTGTCTCTTAATATTTCATTTGTCAAATTTAAAAAATACAAAAATGGAAGTGTTACTCAGATTGTTACTAAGACCATGCACTATTCCTTTATCATTTTCTTTTTTTGTTAATCTATTTCAAAGCATAATGAGAAATGTCTCATTTCACTCTTAATACTCTTCAGTGTGTCTTTTTTTGTTTGCTTTTGGAGAGGTGCTGGGTTATTGAATCCATGGATGCTTAAGCACTCACTTTGCTGCCTAGCTACGCCCCGGCCTCTGTGTGTGTTTTCACAGCAGGGACGTTGCTTTATAGTACCTCAATAACATTGCTGTTCCCACCACACTTACAAGTCTTTGGTAATGTCGAATACCCAGTCCACAGTCAGAGTTTAAAAAATTAAGATATAAGTCATGAACTGTAAAATTCATTTTTTTAATGGACACTGCAGTGTTTTTTTGGTGTGTGTATTCATAAAGTTACTCAGCCATCACCACTATCTAATTCCAGGCCATTTTTACTACCCTCAAAAGATACTTATACTCACTAATAGTCACTCTTTATTTTTCTCTTCCCTCCTCCTGATGCAATTTCTGTTTGACTTTTGCCTATTCTGGATGCTATGCATTCTTTTCTGACTTAATGTTTTCCAAGTTCTTTCATAATACATTACTTCATATTTTGTGTATCCATTCATTGATTGGTAGATATTGAGTTTTTTTTGTTATTATGATTAATACTGTAATTAGAATTTATGTAATATATTTTTATGTTGATGTCCATTTTCATTTTTGTGCATATATTCCTAGGAATAGAATTGCTGGACCATGTGCTAACTGTATGTATTGTTTTCCAAAGTGATCGTAACATTTTATGTTTACATTCTACCTTCCCATCAGCAGTTCTTGAGGTTTCTAATTTTTCCACATCCTTATCAATACCTGTTCCCTGTTTGATTTTAGCCATATTAGTGGATGTGAAGAGTATCTTATTGTGGTTTTGATTTGCATTTCTATAATAATCAGTGATGTTAAGCACCTTTTCATTTGGATATTGGCTATCGTATGTGTTCTTTGGAGAAATAATCTGTTTTAATCCTTCTCTGGTTTTTAAGTGGGTTATTTGTCTTTTTATTACAGACTTGCAAGAGTTCTTTATTGATTCTCAATGCTAGATCTTTATCATGTTCATGAACTGCAAAATTTTCTCCTATTTCTTGGTTTGTATTTTCACTTTCTTGATGTGGTTTTTGAAGTATAAAAGTTTTACGTTTTGATTAAGTTCAGTTTTTCTTTTCTTCGGTTTTGGTTCCTAAGAAGCCATTGTCTGAGCTGAGGTCATGTAGATTTATATCTGTGTTTTCTTCTGTGAGTTTTATAGTTTTACTGCTTATGGTTATGTCCCTGAGCCATTTTGATTTAATTTTTGTATATGCTATAAGGAAGGGACCACATGTGATCTTAAAAGTAAAATTGTAGTTTCAGCTTTAGGGTGACTTAGAAAAATAGCTATTTCCCTTTGGTCTCCATCCCTCATCCTAGCTCCTTCATCCTTAGTTAAATTATGGTATAATTTATTAGACATTATGTGTACTAAGTAGTTGCATGACTGCAATATCTGAGAGGACGAAGTTACATTTAATTAAGCAAACAATCAAATTATAATGGACCCCTGCTGTTTTTGCCTTCCCTGCCTACTCTTGTTTTTCTGGAAATGAGTCTTGGTTTGTTCTTACGGAGTTGCCTTCCTAAGGCTTAGCCTACACATTGACTCTGCTCAAGGAGTGGGCACATTGTGCTCACTTGGTCAGTAAAGAATATATTTTAGAGCCACAGTGCTTGGTCCAGAGATGGACTCAAACCCCCAAAGGGCAGTGAAAGGGTAACTACGATTAGTGGGAAAGAAAACTAGATAGAGCTAGAAACACTTGTGTCTTACCAACATGCAGAGGCCTATGTTTATAAAGCCAACAGCAAGAAAAGTGAGCTAAAAGCGGGAAAGAGATGAAGTCCCAACTGTCAGTTAAAGCTGGATATAGCTGTGCCTGGAGCCTAGGCTATTTCTAGATATGTCAGATATGTGAGTCTGTACTTCCTTTTTGTTTGCACCTGAAATAGTTGGGACTGTTAACACAGATAACAGGGGTGGGAGCTGAGAACACAAGACATGTATTTTCTGCCTTCATGCACTTGATAATCTAGAAGTGAGACAGATAGAAATAAATAAATGACAAATGCAAGAATAGACTTGTATGACATAGATTGACAACACAGAGGAGGAAGTAGGTAACTACTGGGGAGAGGTTAGGGTTGGAGAAAGTTCTCAAAAAAGGTAATTCCTGATTTAGAGTTGAAAGCTGCATTCACATTCACCAAGTGTTCCTATCAACAACACAGCTGACTTTTCCACACCAGCCTGTAGAAGTCGTTTTCATGATTTCAGAGATATTGGCTGTGTGGTTACACTTCACCAGTGCTCTGGCTCTGGCCGTCAGATGGGGCATAACATGGAAGTTCTCTGCTCTAATAGCCATGGAGAAGATACGGGAACTAATTCTAGCAGGTTGTCAGAAAATTAATAATTTCAGAACCTTATGTAGTGTATTTTTGTACACTGTAGCAGCCCATTGGCAGCTGAGTGTTTTCATCATCTGTTTTGGTCCCCTGACCGCACTAGAATGGGCGGACTGCTGCCATCTCCACCCAGATGGTACTCCCTGGTTGCTAACTTGATGGGAAGTTGTGGTCCTTGCCACATTGCCAGCAGCCTATTCCCAGGGCTCAGGATTCCCAGGGCATAGTGAATTTGTGATGGAACAATCACTAGAGGTGACAGATTCCTTTTACCTCACTCTCAGGAGTGGGAAAGGAGAGCTACCATCTGACTTCTCCCCTCTGGAGCCTCCATAGTAAGGTTAAGGTTACAGAGCTTTGAATGGGGTTATCAGAAGTAATTCTGGGCTGGGGATTTAGCTCAGTGGTGCCGCCTCCTGCCTTACAAGCTTGTGGTTCCAAGTTCCATGCCCGGTATAAGAAAAAAAGAAGTAATTCTAAAGATGTGTTTAACATCTTTATGTAGGACAGGCTTGGGAGGGAGATCTGTTGGTGTGGATTCAAGATGGCTTGTCTTGAAGTTTCATTTGGCTAGCAAGCCCATTTTCTCCTATGTTGTATGTTGTTTGGGGTGGCTAAACAGAGGGCAGCTGGTGGCATTGTGGGAAGAAGAGTAATGACTCCACCCTTAGCAGATGTAGGGATATATATCACCACTAGTCATTTCTGCATGTCTGTCCTGATACTCAGTGGAATTGTTTCTAATGAATTTGCCGCTTTCTGGCTATTAAAGTTGCCTAAAATATAAGCAATTTCTTTGGCACATTTACTAGTTAGTTTGTAAAAACTAAACCTAAATTATTATGGTCTAAGTTCACTAAAAGTTTTTTTTCCCTAATAAAAAGGGGATGACACAAAATGACAACTGTGTTAAAGCCCAAATGCAATTATTATGCCCCTCTGAGGTTCAGGAACTGTTCCCAGAGCTGCAGTTGTCATGTTATGTTGAGTTTATTTTGGGAGATAAGTAAAAGGGGAGGAATAGCTTTTGGAATTACTTGGAGGTAGTATGGAAAGGTAATTGGAAGAGGAGAAAGCATAGTAAAGTTAACGCAAAAGAATATAGGGTATGAACATCCTATCTATAGGTCTAGACTGTAGCTGAGTTAATTCACCTACTCTACAGTTCACCCATTTAAAGTATACACTTCAGTTTTTTTTTAACATATCTAGAGTTGTGCAACCCTTACCACTGTCAATTTTAGAACATTTTCATCACCTCAAAAAGAAACTTTCCACCATTTAGGTATCGCCTCTCTATTCCACCCCTCAACTTTGTCGTTGACTAATATACTTTCTTTTTTTTTTTTTTTTTTTTAAAAAAAACATTTTTAGGTGGATGTGTGGCACACACCTGTAATCCGAGCACTCCAAAAGACTTTGGGAGGATTGCAAATGAAAGCACAGCTCCAGCAACTTAGTGAGACCGTGTTTAAAATAAAAATAAAAAGGGGTGGGGAAGTAGCTCAACTGTAGAATACCCCTAGGTCCAGTCCCTAGTGCCTGAGCTTGCAGTGTATCCCAAGCTGACTTCAAGCTCCTGCTCCTCCTGCTTCATTCTCCCAGCTGCTGGATTACAGCCCTAGTATACTTTCTGTCTCTGCATTTGCCTGTTCTGGACATTAAAACAAAAGAAGAATATTACAACTTTGGCCTTGGTGGCTGACTTCTTTCTTGTAACATAGTATTTAAAACGTTCATTTATTTTGTATTATGCATCAGTACTTTGTTCCTTTTTATACCTGAATACTATTTCATCGTGTAGATATATTGCATTAAAAAAAATTCATTCACCATTTGATTGGCATTTGAGTTGTTTCTGGCTTTTGGTTATGAACATACATGAATATATTTTCCTATTACATAGATGTAATGTGGAGGAGTAGATCAATGGGGAAATTATTCTAAGATGTTAGAAATATTTTAGTTGACCCACATTTAAATGCTGATTGATCTTTAGTAACATAGAACACTGTTTTTACTTCTCAGGAAGAGATAAAAAGTTTAAATGACTGGTTTTAGTTCAGCTGCAAGTTTTCAACTGATTATATCCTAAGGAATTATTAATCTGTTTCTTCATAAACTAAAATAGTGGTCTTTCACTCTCATCAGTTCTCTGTGGCTATTACTCCCCTAAGAAAAAGCAGGGCCCGGTGCAGTGTTCCCTCTGAGGTATGGAGGGCCAGGAAGTGGAGGAGACAAAGGTATGGACACACTGCAGAGTACTGGGGGCCACTGCAGGGTTACCAAAGGCCAGGGAAAGAAAAGGGAAAGATGCCTCATCCTCAAATAGCAGGGAAGCATCACTTCACAGTCATGCTCACATTCCAGTCTGAATTTTTAAAAATTGCATTAGAATCTCCTGATTTCTTCTATAATGTAAAATAGTTAAATTCTTGTTTAATTTTTAAAATCATAATCAATATTAACACTTGAGTTTTCTTTTCTCCCTATGCCATCTCTTTTTATTAGGGAAACAATAAAATACTTAAAAATATATTAAATGTAATAAATATATTAAATATAATAAAACAGAATATTTATTAGAAGAAGCAACCAAACCTTGTCAGTTATGCCAAGTTTTAAATGAAATTTTTGTGAATTTCTATTATTGGTACATTCTTCTGAGAATTTTTATATTAATATTTTAATTTTATGATCTTTTAGTCTGTCTACTAACACAGAAAACATGTTAATGGGAGGGAATAAATGAAGCAATATGTGGAAAAAATGGAGTTTTTAGTGTTGAAGCCGTACATTTTACTAGAGTTAATATTTTTGTTCTAATGTTGCAGTCAGAAAACATGTTTGTGTCATTTGTCCCAGTACAGTTTCATTACATAAATGACATTTAAAATCTGAGACAAGTGTTTAAAGAACACTAACACAAATTAATTATTATTTTATTTACAAATGTGTAAATTGCTTACATCATTATGTTGAAAGCCATAGAATTTGGAGGAAACTTAAGTTCGGAGACACAGGAGCTGTCCTTGAATAGGATATTGTCTAGAAGAAGTTCAGTATGACAGTTATTCCAACACATATCATTACACTGAGAAAATGTGTCTGAATAATCGCAGATTCAATTTTTTTGTAAGTAACAAAACTACAGATACCGTGATTTATTTACTGTGCACCATATCCTTCTTTGTTGTTATGGTTAATTGTGCCATTAAGATATCAAATTGTGTGATTAATTTTTAAGTATTCTGACTTCCACTGATTTATGTTGAAGTTAAAGCTATTTTTACATAGATACTAAGTATCTGGTAAACTGAATTAACATCATGTTTATCACTCCATGTACACACATTTGCTGCTTTTATAGAATGCTCAGTTATGCCGATTCCATTGGGATGAATGTATTGTTATGGAAACACTGTTTGACATCTGAGGACTTAGCTGAGTTGGCCCCTTGGCCCCTTGTTTCATAGTGAGATAGTCTGTTCATAATGAAGGGGATATCAGATAGCACAAAAGTTCTGAATGAGTTTTATGAAAGAACACTATTTTCAAAAATATGTTTGTCTGCAGCAAGAAAAAGCACAACTTTTAAAACAAAGCTCCATATGAGTTACTGGGCTGTGCATCACCCTGGGTGAGGTGAGGAGGGAAAGTCAGCAGAGGTGAATGTCTGGCTGGTGGAGGTGGCTGGGGCCACTTGGCAGGGTCAGCAGGGTTTGGGTTGGAAATTGCAGCCTCAGCATAGTTTGTCCTCTGGAAAGAGGCTTGGCATAGCCAGAGAAGAATGATCAGTTAGGGAAGAAGGGAAACTGCCCTAGAGAGCATGCAAGGCACATTCCTGCAGATGCAGACGTGTTCCTTGTGAGAAGAGGAATGAGCCGTAGGCCAACCTCAGCAGCTTAATCTGCATCCATGATTATATTTAGAAATGGGAAAGTTAGAAGAATTTTAGACTTTTAAATTTAGTTGTTTGAGGGAGGATTCTCTTTTTACAGTGCTAAAAAAAATCATAAAATGCATAATTATGGTTTCTACAAGTATTTTTTTCCAAAACAGTTTTGTCTAGGCAGTTTAAAAAATGCCGTGTGACATACTTGCCTCCCCCAAAAAGCACCACTCTCCTACCTGGCACATTGGTAATTCTGAACCTTCTGGGACCGAGTCTTCTCTCAGCACCCCAGGATCTGGCTGGGCCACCGAAGAGGCCCTTCCTCACCTCCCTTCCCTGCCCGGACTGGGCGTCTGGAACCGGCCCTGTCCATCGGGAGTGTATTGGCATATATTGGCATGACTTTTTTTTTCTTCAAATAGTTAATTTCCAGAGCCATATCTATTGCTTATAGCCCTTTCTCATTATGTGTTGTTTGTCTGTAGTTGAGCACAGTGAGACTTTGCTGACTTATCATCAACATGGGTTTGTTAATCAGAGATGGTGTCAGGTTGGAAATGGCTCTGAGGACCAGAGAGCTAGGAGCCCTCACACGCAGCCTTTGGTCTCCATGCATTAATCTTTGATATATAGTAGAGATTTTTTCTTGAGGCATTATTTTCCACATATTTGCATATGTACTTTTGTGCCGAAACTCCTGCTTTATTTATTGTAGCATATTAACAGTTTAGTACTTGATGTGGCTGGTTTAGCCTTTAATTCATTCTATTTTCAAACTTCTTGTAACTGTTTTCACCTATTTGAAAGCTTTGCTTTTAAGAACTGAATATAGGTTATTTTCTTCCCTAAGGTTATGTTGGCATAAACCATGTAAAACTTCTTTCTTTTAAAAAAATTTTATTCAGTTTATTGGTACATTTAGGTATAGCTTATGATCACATTCATCATTGAGAATTTGTATCTGTGCATGCTACATCTTGATTCTTTCTTTTCCCATTCCCCTGGCCCCCTCCCTAGTTTTCCTTTCCCTTTAAACATTTTCTTCCTACTTCACAATATCTATTACACATTTTGGTTCTCATTTATACCTTCAGTTTCTCACACCGGAGAAATGATTTGGTATTGACACATGGGTGTCCTGTTTATTTCACTTATGAGTATGGCCTCAAGGTGCATCCATTTAGCTATAAATGTCTCAAGTTTATCTTTCTTTATGGCTGAGTAGTACTCCATTTTATAAAAAAACCACATCTTCTTTATCTACTCACCAGTTAATGGGCTTTTGAGCTATTTCCAAGATTTAGCTAGTACAAACTGCTGCTATAAATACGGGTGTGCATGTGTCACTGTGATATGATTCTTTTGGGAAGGTACCCAGCAGGAGAATAGTAGGGTCAACTGGGACCTCTAATCCTAGTTCTTTGAGGTATCTCCATACTGATTTCCACAATAGTTGCACCAGTCTACACTCGCACCAACAGTGGAGAAGGGTTCTTTCCTCACCACAGCCCTGCCAGCATTTGTTATTGATTGATTTCTTGATTGCAGCCATTCTTTTTGGAATGAGATGAAATCTCAATGTTGTTTTCATCTGCATCTCTCGAATAACCAGTGATAGTGAACATTTTTTCATGTTTATTGCTGCTGCTTCTACTTCTTCATCTGAGAAATGTCTGTTTATTTCAAGTGCCCATTTTTGCATTGGGTCTTTAAATTTGGGGGCTCTGATTTTTTAAAGTTCTTTATATATTCTCGGTAGTAGTCCTTTGTCTGAACAGCTGGTAAAAAGCAGCAGTTTGTACTAGCTAAATCTTGGAAATAGCTCAAAAGCCCATTAACTGGTGAGTAGATAAAGAAGATGTGGTTTTTTTCTAAAACTTCTTTCTTGAAATATAAATTTGGCAATTGCTAGCACAAGGTCTCAACAGTTAATTTTGGGTATCATGAAGGGTTGCTAGGAAAGAATGTGCTCTATAAAATAACCAGCCAACTGTGACTCTATTAAAGGGATTATGTGCTTACTTTAAACAGCCTGTTCTTGAATTTTGCTCAGAAATAGAACCAGTTTAATGCACCTATGCATTAAATTCCTTTTCTAAATATGCAGACGTATATAAATCAGCTGTGTTCCACATCAGTTAGGTGTTGGCCACTTTTCCGTGATCTTACATGGATATGATTGTAGAATAATATGATTTAAAGATTACAAAAACATGCAACACTGAAAGAGAAAAGCTTTTGTGGCAACTATGACCTTGCTCCTAATTGAATGATTTCTTTACATTTTGCTTACTTTCACAAATGATTTCAGGTTGCTTATACTAAAAGTCTGTTTTCAGTAAGACTTAAAACAGCAAGTCTAAGAAGGAGGAAGAAAAGGGAATGAAAGGTGAGGGTAAGAACTTTTGACCAGTCAGAAGTTCTGTAAAGTGTGCAGGAGACTTAGAGCAGTTTTTGTGTAGATCCACTGATTTACCCATGAAATATTTATTGAGCACCTACTGTATGTCTGGACCTCTTCTTAGGCCCTGGAAATGCAGGAATAAGCAATTGAGATACAAATACCAGCCCTCCCAGAGCTTACATTTTAAGGAAGAGAGAAGAAACAAAGTATATTTTTATGTAGTATGTTAGTTACCAATAATTGCTAAGGAGATAAAAAGAGTATGGAGCGGCTTTACATTTCTGATGGAGTGGTCAGAGAGGGCATCCATGAGGGTCTGGCCGTGGTCCAAACCTTGTGATGGAGCTGTAGAGATGGCAGGGGAAGAGCAGTCCCAGTAGAGGGAATTGCAGGCCCAGAGAGGACCAGGAGTGACTGGGTGTAGTGACTGAGGGGGAGTGTTAGGAAGTGTCTGTGATTGGCACTCGCAACTCTGGGATCAGATCTAGATGTTAACGAGGTTTTCTGGTAGGAAAGGGCAGAGCCGAAAATCAAACCAAAGGAACCAGCCTTGGCATACTTTCTTCTTTTTTATTCAGTTGTTTAATCAAATTTTTTATGAGTTTGGAGTTTCCAACATCTTGAAGAATTAAGTAACGATGTACACATGTACAAGTTTATCATTTCTCTTATATTTACTCTACACAGACCATTGTGAGACCTTAGCATGTGTTTAGGATGTTCTTCCAAACTTAATACATCACTATTTTGGAAGCAGATTTAGAAAAGACCTCCCTGGATCCACTAGGAATTATGAATGCTTACAGACACCCATTATGACTATTGTGCTCTATAAGATGGTGAGCTCTGTGGTCTGTAATCTCGTTTAAGCAGAACTGCAAATAATGATCTCTGAATATAATTTCCTGTCATCCATCTACTTGCCAATTTTCCCCTAAATGTATTGGTTCCGATAAAGCTTGCTGTGAAACATGAGCTGCTTGTAATAGTTAATTTCAGAGTAATTTTACTTTTTTCTAGACAGTTTCCTCAAAATTAGGCCGCTGAAATCCTGTAATCATTTTCACACTTATTGTGTGGTCAGTGGTTTGTTATCTGCTTATTTAAAGAAATAGAGTGATGTTTTGTAAAATTGTGGTATCAGATCTTTTGCAAAAATGTAACGTGGTCATCATTTTACTGAGGTGTCTTGTGTGTATTTACTAAAGAAGAAAACACAGAATTCCTTTCCTTGGAGGTGATGAAGAAGAATACATAATATGTTTTCCTGGAAGCTATTTTTTCTCTTTTTTTTTTTGGTACCAGGGATCAAACTTGGGACCTTGTGCTTTCGAGGCGGGTGGTGGAACCACTGAGCTGAATTTCGGCCCTGTTCTTTTTCTTTATAAGTAAGAAGAGGAAAGCCTGCTAGCTGTGCCTGGTGCATGTATAATCACCCCTGCTTCCTATGGAGCTGATGTTTAGTGCCTAAGACAACTGGGTTTTTTTCATTTTGGTGACATTTGTGAATCTTACCCTGCATAATGGAAGGAGGAAATGGGAATGAGTTCTGTGAATGTCAGGTCCCTGTGGCTGTACACGAGTGATGCCGTTCAGGGCATGCTGTTTCTTCATGCTTCCAGGAGAATGGGTCAGGAATATGCCCAGTGTTGCCAGCTGTGTGTGTCTGGAGGGCAGCTGGCCACAGGCACCTCTTGGGCAGAGTCAGCATTTGGGCCAGAGAGGCTGTGACTCAGCAGTGAGTGTAAACATTTGTTTAGTTCAAATGATTAGGAGCAGAGCCTCTCATCTTGGGTTATTAGCTGATGGAGTAAAGTGGAGGAAAGCCACAGCCTGTGTTGGAGAAGAATGTTGTTAGCAGTGTATAGTAGAGGACCCAAGGGGAGCCGCTTAGGTTTGGAATAGCAAATGTGGCTGTGGTGTTGGAGGACAGGTGGTTGGTGGGTTCTACAAGGTGGAGCAGAGGGACCAGCCGAGGAGAAGCGCTTTGCCCAGTACCCTTGCCCGTGCTGGGATGAAGGAAGACGTTGGTTGCAGAGCCCCTTCATAGTCACTTCAGTTGGTACCTGAGCAAGCCCACCTGACCCAGAGCTGTGGCAGTGAAGGAATGGAGGGCAGAATTGCCACCTGAATTCGTATTGGAGTTTACGTCTCCCCCGGTAGACACTGGATTCCCTCAGGGTGGTGGTCAGACTTATACAACTTCCGGATTAGATTGAGATGAACTGAAATAGTGAGCCTCTTTTCAGTGTGCCTTTTTTTTTTTAGTCCCTTCAGGTTGAAGGAACTTGTCATTTAGATAGGCTTTGAGAAGGCTGCAGTGTGTATGTAGTATCACTTTCTGTCCTAAAGGGATGGGATTTCATGAAGGAGGATCGCACGGGAGCAGAGTGCAGGGTCATCTTTGTAGAGACACTAAAGTCACCACGGGTTCATTGTACATTCACCCTTCCCTTCACTTGTCCTCAGGTAGGTGCTAGGGACTCCTTGTTATGTGCAGGGGCTGTGGATGCAAACATGACTACGCAGTAAGCAGCTCTCAGACTTCTGTATTTGAGATCTAAGGGACGAGAATAGTTACCCACCGGAATACACGAGTTACATTAGGAAGAAGTGCAGGAGAGCTGGGAACAGATCTTAAGAGGTCTAGCTCACTGATAATATTACATAATAAGCGCAAAATGTATTAATTGCAACTCCAATTTGGATAATTTGAGGTACATATTCAAATAAAACATTTAAAAGCTTATTACTTAAGTTTCTTTCCTGATTATTTAGGGAAAGTGTTTTTTTTTTTTTTCTTCTTCTAAAGTAATACTAAAGACCTGCTAGGGTAGGTGCATACTCCATCTCTTTTAGTAGCCTGTAGTGGAAATTGGCCTTTACTGAACAGGTGTATTTTGTTAAACTGTTTGTCATGTATTCCTTTTTGAGATGCTCTAGAAACACAAGTCTGACACTAGTTTTGAAATACTGTTACAGGTAACATTGCAAAGAATGAAGAAAAAGCCAATTGATTTTTAAATCTCTTGAAGTGCTCTGAACATTGTGAATATGCAAGAAGTGCTCTTATGTGATCCCAGGAGTTTTATTGAATCAGAAGAGGCAGTTTTGGTTTTTACTAACCTGCCCATTTTTATTGGCACTGTGTAGCTGTGTTCTGTATTTATTGTATACATCATTGAATCTCACTTTTAAGAATGAATTTTTAAAATGATCTTTTGATGTAAAGACCCCTAGTCACCATAGTTGAAGAGACTGTCTTAGAGTGTTGTGGACAGATCTGTCCAGTTCAGAAAAGGACTCGGTTCTCAGAGGCCCTCATCTGAATCCATAGTCTTTCTCCTGGTACTTTAGAGGCCATTAAAAATAATTCTGTGTAATTGAGCAAGAGGGGTTATAATGTTAATATCCCCTTTTTGTTTACATCTATTTATAGTATATTTGGCTTATATATCTTTAGTTAATATATATTTATGTGTATCGTTTATGCATATCTCTTTAAAACCTTTGTTATTTTATGGACTTTGGAAGAAAATTCCTGCATTGTGATAGTTGTTTTGTATAGCATCTCAATTTCTTTACATTGTGAAATATTAGCTCAGCTAATGACATAAGAAGAACATCAGTTTACATCTCCAATGGGTTTTATGACAACCTCTTTGAGATTAGTTCAGAGTTTATTGTATCATTAAATATAGTTTCTAAGGAATATTAAAAATATTTAATTTATTACAATATTTTAAGTCACCAAATATTTAATAAAATTAAATTTCTATATCTATAACACAATGTGGCTAGAAGAGCACTTGTTCTTCATTGACGGGAGAAATAAAATACAGCATGAATAATAAATTTAAAATGGCTGCATAGAAGAAGCTGGATGAAGCCCTCCAGTCAAATGGAGTAAGTTGCCATTTGTCTTGCTCCCCAAGTCACAATATTGAAAGTCTATTGAACAAACTAATCAGATTCCCTCTGCAGCCCCTCATGACTTATGCTGGTGCACTGAGTTGTGTGTCTGGTGTTGGAGCACATTAGATGTGTGTAATATGTAGTGATTCACATTGTCAGCTGGAGTGTTTGGGTGTTTTGGTTTCAGCAAGTCTTGGAGGGCAGAGAAGAGGAGGAGTGCTTAGAATTAGCTCTGGCTATACTGATATTATCGTTCTGTTGGCATGTGTCTGTATTCTAAACACCATTTGCAAAAGAACTCATTTTTAGTATGAACCTGGTGGGGCAAGTGTTGTCCATGCCTAATGTACTTTAGAACATGCCTTTGTACACAACACATTTTCCAGCAACTCTGTTGGAAAATTAACAGGTTCTTTGATGGATTCTGTGGAAATTCTACGCTGTGATTATATACATTTGAAAATATAGATGCTTTGGTTTATTTTACAAGATAGAATCAAGGCCAGGATTTTAATTTTCCTCTTGCCCTGTATTGTTCTATTCCCTTTTGATCTATGTATTTGTTTTTTTTTAAATGAAATAATTTAATTAACTCTAACTACTTGGAACACACACATATATATATTGGAACTAATGTGTATTATCTGCACCAGGTATCTCTGCTCTTGTGTCATTGGTCTATAAGAAAACAGGGAGATTCTTAAGTTGCAGTTGTCTGTAAAGCTGATCACCTGTCAGCTTAATTCCTGTGCACATCTGGAACACCGAGAGCTATTCATGAAATACTTAGTTCACCTGAGTCCAGGATGTTCATTCCATCCTTGAAGGAAGTGACTCCATGCGATGTCTTTCAGACATGCTCTTGGTCACCTCTACGTGCTGAATGGGCTCAGCAGGAACTCCTTGTGCTCTCTGAGAATCTCAGGCCTGACGGTGTTGGCTAGTCTTTAGGATGCCATGCCCTGTTGCCCACACTGTCCAGCAGGAGGTTATGCCAAAGTATTTGTGACGTATAAGTGCATAAAGAAAGAATATAGATGTGGGTGTGATGGCACACACCTGTAATCCCACTACTCTGGGAGGCTGACGCAGGAGGATTGCAAATTCAAGCCCTGCCTGGATAACTTAGTGACTTATTGAGACCCAGTCTCAAAATAAAAATATAAAAGGGCTGGGATGTAGTTCATTGTGAATGCCCTGGATGCATACCACAGTATCCCTCCCCCCTCCCCCCCAAATATGGTTGTTTTTGTGAAAAGTAAGTTAAATGCACAGGGAAGACAGAATACAACATATTCCTAAACCTTTCCCCCAGCCTCTGTTGACCCAGGCATAGGAGAGACAACATTACAGATTGAAACAAGTTCAGAAGACTTTTGTCCAAGATCTTTTCTTTTTTCTCCCCTCCCCTCCCCCCTTGCTGTCTGTTCTTCTCTCTCTCTGTTCTTTCTTTCCCCCTTCTTTCCTCCCCCCTTCCTCATCCCGTCTTTCCTTTCTTCCTCTCTCTTCTCCCTCTTCAGTACCACATATTGACTTAAAGGCCTTCACACTCAGCTTCCTCCCCAGCCCTTTTTGAAATTTTATTTGGAGGTAGGATCTCACTGAGTTGTTAATTTGCTCAGTCTCAGGGCTTGAATTTACAATCTTCTTGCCCCAGCCTTTCAGAGTGCTGAGACTATAGGTGTGTCTCCCCAGGCTTGCCTTAACCTAAACATCTTTAAATCCTTACATTTTAAAACTTGATTCTGGAATTTGTAGATGATGCTTTGTGGTGGTGGTGAATGTGGAATTAAAATGGATTCAATTCCTGGACCATCTTCAAAGAAAATCCTTACTCCAAAACATACTTGAATGAATTAAGTTAAGGCATATATGATAATTTACTTACATTTACCTCCACTTTAACTGGTATTTTTGCTTTATCCACTTCATAGTGGTACCCACTGCATTGCTAGTGGTATACTATTACTAGTGGTATATTATTCTACATTAATCCACCTATAACCTATTTGTGCACTGAGGTTATATTTGAGCCTCATTAATTTGTTATTTTTAATCATTGAATTAGAGGCTTAGAATATTAAAGTTTACATTTTTACTATCTAATAAAATATCTAGAAAACAATAACGTAGAGAAGTCTAGGAAAATGTACAAATATATTAAGGCATTTATTTGAAAATAATGTAAACTTACCAGAAAAGTTGTAGGGATATTACAAACAGTATTAAAATACCCTTTATCATTTACTTAATTTGTTCCCTCTCCTTCCTTATTCTCTCTAAACTTCTCTCTTGATATCTCTATCATCCATCAGTCTACTATGTACCTTTATCATTATGTCTTTATCACTGACCTGTATATTTAATGTGTGTAGATAATAGGTAGACACAATCTTGTTTTGGAACTATTTGAGCGTAAGTTGAATACCAGATAGTATATATATTTTTCAGATATTCTCTAACATTGTCCAGTGCAGTTAATCAACTGTGGTATATTTAACACTGATTCAGTACTTTTACTCTAACCTGTGGTTTATTTTCCAGTCCTGTCAGTTGACAGAATCAATATTATTTTGATATTAACAGGTAATATGGGAGAACCAAGCCTAGAATCACACATTGCATTTACTTGTCTTATGCTGTAGTCTCTTCAGGCTGGCACAGTTCTTCAGCCTCGTTCTGTATTTATGCCGCTGACATTTCTAAATATAGGTCTTTTTTTTTTCTTTTAAAAAAAGCAAAAAATGTTCTAATTGTTATATTTCTGTTGTTTTCTCCTATTTAGATTTAGGTTATATATTTCCAGCCAGAATATTACATAACTGATGTTGTACCCTCAGGATTTCACATCTGGAGGCACATGGTATCCATCCGTTCTTCAGATCTGTCTATCTGTCTGTCTATCTGTCTGTCTGTCTGTCTATCTATCTATCTATCTATTTATTTTTTGGTACCGGGGATTGAACTCTGGTCCTTGAACTTGCGCAGCAGGTGGCAAAACCACTGAGCTAAACCCCCGGCCCTGTTCTTCAGATTTGATGTTAAATCCAGCCAAGGTGTTAGTGCCTTTCACAAAGCAGTTTAATTCAGAGAAAGAGGTCTTGGATTATTATTATTTTCACCTGCCTTTGATGAACCAATCAAAATGTCAGCTGCTTCACCTATGGCACTTGTGCCACAGTGGGCTGTTTGTATCATTGAGAACTCTGAAAGCATCTTAATGGGAATGAATTTGGAGAATTAACATATGAAAAATGAACTATATGATACGGTTTTGTTTATTTATTGAGAATCTCTTAGAAGATAGGATCTATAAGAAAGATTTGGTATGTAGAAAGGCATAGTTAAAAACTGAAGTACAGCATTATTTTATTACCAGAAAAGGACTCTGTCTTGTGTTTAAACATTTTCCTTGTTTAAGTGCTGGTGAATTTTGTAAGCCAAATAATTTAACCAAAAGTTATGGAGTTTACGATTAAATGGGAGTATTTTTCCCATTATTTTCTGAAAGAAAGATGTTATAAGGGAAATGATGAATTCACATTGTGACCTGTAGACATTTAACCCCATGATAAAGATACATTGTGTGAGAGTCAAAAAAATGTTTTTGTCTTCTTTTAAAAATTTCATATGTTAAAGAATCTAATGTGCTTAAAGTAAAATTTAAGTGTATATTTTGATTCCATTATGTTGTATGGCCAAGCAATAATGAACAGCTTTAACCAAATAGCACATTGTTTGTGAGCTAAAGACTGGGGAGGAGGAAAGACCTAGTGACTGTCTTGGTGTGAATGTATGATCTAATTGTAAATGAATTTATTTTAAGCAGCAGCTGTGACTTAACACAATTTAGAAATGCTAACTTTCAACCAGATCAGACCATTTGCATCAGGGCAGAAGAGAAAATTTATTTAAAAAAAAAACCTGTGATTGATCCAGGTGGGCTACAAAATGCCATGTAAGTGTGAGAAGTAGGACGATGTAAGGAATATTTATAGCAGTGAAATGTTAGTTGGCATTCTGTTTATTGAAGTTTTCCTAACCCTAAAAAACTCATCTTTAGCACGGTCTGCTGTAATAATTGAAGTTAGGGCTGGTCTGGAGATCAGGCTAGTAAGAGGAGGACTGGAACTACTAGACTGTAGGGTCAAGGACAACTGTGAGGCAAAAAAGCCTTATTTAGAAGGAGGGTTTAAGTTCTTACTCCTGAACAAGGTTTTGGTTGGATGGAAGATAGGAAAGGAAAGTTTTATTGACAAGGGGAAAAGGTGGGAGTGGTATCACTGAAATTAGAAAAAATGGTGGGATGTAGGGCCAGAACTGATCCCAAATTCATATTAATAACTGAGGGTGAGGGCCGGGGATGTAGCTCAGTGGTGCCACTGCCTGCCTCGCAAGTGCGAGGTCCCAAGTTCCATCCCTGGTACAAAAACAAGACCAAAAACAAAAAAAAACCTGAGTGTGTGCTGCGATGGGACCAAGGAGAAAGGATGTGCTGGGTCTGGAAGGCTTTTCTATCCAGGCAAAAGGCCTTTTTACCTGTGGTACTTTGGGTTTGAGAGTCATCCTGCCCTCAAAAAGGATTTAGGCAGTTCTTTAAAACAATATTTTAAAAAACGAATTAACATTTTTTCAACAGAATTCAAAAGAGAAAGACATTATTAGTTCTGAATAACAAGTTAGATTATAAAAGAACTTTCTGAGGTGCTGTTATAAATATAATTGTGCTGTGGTGTTTTCCTTCTTGGCCGATGACCTGGAACAAGTAGAAACAGTCGCTGCATCTAGCAGCAGTGGCAGCTTCCAGAAGGACAGAAAAGATGCCAATAAACACTTGATTTCACTCACAGCTGAGGAATGTGATTTATAATGATGATTTCTCAGTCTTGCCTAAGTCAATACCACTAATATTAGAATGACAAAGTATAAAATAAAAAGGCTCAGGTCATAAGAAAAATGTTAGAAGGGATGTTCACGTGACGGAGGTTGCCTTGTGGTAATGACAGGACGCGGAACACACATGTGTAACACGTTCCTGTGCCCTGCTCCTGTGTCTAATAGGAGCTAAATAAAATTACTGCTTCAGAGATTTCCTGTGGCCACCATCCAGTATCTTGTTTTGACACCTGGGATTAGTCATAGACCAGGGAATACAGATTTCTAATGGAAATCTGAAATGATATCTGACAAAATAAATAAGGAATGGAAAAATAGATGGAAATAGCATGTCATCTTGTGATCATATTAAACTCGATCTGAAGAATTTTTCTCTTAGGTCTCAAAATTAACCTTCCCTATATGACACTACTGTTAAATTACATAATTAAAAATCTGTTTAATAATTTAATAATGATTTTTCGTTTTCAGAACACACGGGAAAGACTTAACAATTATGCATGTTAAAACACTGAATCAGTAATTCATGGGTGATGGCAGTAACATGTATTAACACTGATAGCAGATGATTGGAAAAGTAAAGTGGAAAGCGCTTTGTATGATATATTGCAAGTAAATATGACATGTTGAAAGTGTACTGTGATAATGTAATAAAAGACTGTCATACTTAGTGACTCGGTGGGCAAGTGTTCTAACACCGAATTTCTGAGACAGCAGGCATTAATATAGTCTGTGCTGACTTCAAAGACAGTTTCAAATAAAACTCATATGTAGAAACAGTGTTTACAATGTGATTGTGTTATTCCGCCAACCCACAACCATGATTTGCAGTCTTTGTCCAGTCCCTCTCTCCTTTCCTCCACTCCACTCACCACCATGACTGTGTACCTGAAATCTGCCAGACTGGCAGCAGTGGTCACTAAACAACACACAGTAGTCCCTTGCTCACCCATGTTTACCCTGCTGGAATCTGAATACTGCTTTCCTATACTCTGCCACCCTCAGTGCCCCCAGTTTTCAGACGCGTCATCAGGCAGTGAGCATATAGTGCAAACACTGTTGAGTACATAAGTTATTTATGTAATTATATAAAATTCTCGTGTTCAAGGAGAAGCAAATATGGCTAGACACAGTGGAAGAGGTGGAGTTCTTAAAGGGACTTGTTACTTGCAGGAACTGTAGAAGATAATGCTGCTGATTCTGATGATTAATGTGACCTCAAAAGTTACAGTTTTCTTTTATTTGGTACAGATTAGACAGTGATTTTGTCTGTTATTATCAGGATCATTTGTTGATTTATATATAGACCAAGGGATATTCAGGAATGCTTGAGTAAGAATAATCATTTGTAGGAAAAGGAATGTACCTTGAGATCATAATGTTAAGTGAGATAAACCAGACCCACAAGCTTAAGTATTACGTGATTTCTCTTGTATGAGAAGCCACCCTTCTCACAAAAAAAATAAAGAGCAAAATGAGAGATGATAAGAAATAGGGAGATAGATCTTTCTCATATGGGAAGGGGGTGAAGAGATGAAGACAGAGGGAGGGGAAGGGGTTAAACAAGAATTTAGATATGTCATGTATTTGTATCAACTCGCCATAAGGAATGTAATCATTATGTATTGGAAACATGTACTAATAAAAAAATAAAAACTGAAGAAAAGAACTAGAGAATGGCAGAGAGGGATTAAAGAGGGAGGGGATGTACGAATGAAAAAGAAAATGTCTTGCTAATTGAGCTGTGGCCTGTGAGGCCTTCATCTCCTTTGAGGAGAAAAGGACTAAGGTCATGGTTACAGTCAGATTTTTCCCTATTGGCCAGGAAGGGGATTGTTAACCCAGGGTAGAGTAGTTGCTAACCAGAGTTCATCTTTGAGGAAGGGTAGTGAATTCGTGGTTGTTGAGGACGGACAGCTTTTATGTATTCAGTATTCATAAGCAAAATTTCCATAACGCAGGGAATTTTGACCTCAGAATGGCATTAGAAGATACATATAATTTGCTCTAAATACTCTGAAAACATGAAGCACATTTTATCTATTTGGGATACCTTTCTAGGTAGTTCTAAATAGTTAATGAGTGTTTCCTAGATGGGTAAAAGTTTTTGGAAGTTGCTCATAAACTATAAATTACTCAGAAATCAATCTTCGATGATCCAATGGAAAGGCAAAATTCTCGTCTTTGAGAAAATTTTTACAAAATTTCAGGATTCATGATTGTCATAGGACTGCTATTGTATTAATGCTTGAACTTACATTTTTAGGTTGTTTTTAACATTTAAAAATTAACATGTATTTTTATGGACACAAATGAAATTGCTTTAGAATAGTTTGATCATTTGTCATGGGCATCTTTATTTCTTGTGAAGTGATGTGCAGTCCCCTCACAATTTAGGATACATATCTTTGGATTGTAAACCCTATTAGGCAGACCTGAGCCTATTTTTTAATGCCATGAAAGGCACATGATGTCGGTTTACTTAGCGCTGTCTTAGAAGAGGCAGATAACGTCACTTTGAAGTTTTTGGGTTTTGGAGCTAGACCACCTGGATTTGAATTGTAACGCTATTAGGATTCATACTAAATGGTTTATGTTTTCAGTGCCTGTGCTTTCAACTGTAAAATCGGATTTACAGTAGAACCCACCTGCTTCAAATGATTACTGTGTAAATTAAAAATGGCAATACATGCCAAATCCATGGTACTACCCATTAGCTAAATTTTTACATTAATTTCTTTCCTATATCTGTGATTTTTAAGAAGTATTTATTAAATAAGTAAGATACCACAGCTTAATTTATTTCATCTTAAAAGGAAGTCCCTTTAGAAACTCTAAGCACTGCATTTATTCAGTATAATAATGTGGTTTTCTCTCACATTAAGTCAGATGGTTTTCTCGGGCTACTGAGTGAGAAATCCTGTAGCTGTGTCATTTTACAAGAAACCACAAACATTACTTTAAAATGAAAACACAGGGGCTGGGGATTTAGCTCAGTGGTTTTGCCACCTGCTGTGCAGGCGCAAGGACCCGAGTTCGATCCCGGTACCAAAAAAAAAAAAAGAAATCACAATTAAAAATTAATGGGACAAATGTATAGACTTTTCCGAGCAGTTGTATTTAAGTGATTTTACATCAGGGTATGTGAAGAACAACAAAAGACGCATTAAGACACTTACACTTGTCAGTATTTGTTTTAACGAAGATTACTTTAGAAAGTAAGGAAATAAAAATAAAAACAGAAACAATTTGTAAGTTTAATTGTAGGTATGACCACTATTCCCTTGGTGCTTAACTCAGATTTAAGTATTATTTGTACTCTGTATTTTTTGAAGCAAAACATTTATTAGTACATTTTAGATATACATAATGATAACATCCGTCATAGTGAATTTGTACCTGTACATGATATATCTTGCTGCTTCTTTTTTTCCATCCCCCTCTTTGTTCCTTCTTCCCCTCCTTATTTACAAAAGCTTTGTTTCCATTTTTTTCCTTGTATTCTTTTTTTCTTATCCTTCTTTCCTTTCCCTCTCCCTCCTCCCTTGTTCCTCTTTCCATTTGAACATTTTCTTTCCATGTCCCAATATCTATTATACATTTTATTTTATTTTTTTGGTACCGGGGATCGAACTTGGGTCCTTGTGCTTGTGCAGCAGGCGGTGAAACCACTGAGCTAAATCCCCGGCCCCTATTATACATTTTAGTCCTTATTTTCATTTTAGGTTCCTCACACCAGAGAAATAATGTGGTATTTAAACATGTATGTCCAATTTATTTCACTTAAGAGTAGGGTCTCAATGTGCATCCATTTAGCTAGAAATGTCTCAAGCTTATCATTCTTTATGGCAGGGTAGTACTCCATTGTATAAAAAACCCATATCTTATTTACCCATTTGTCAGTTGATAGACATTTTGGTAGTTTCCAAGATTTAGCTATTACAAACTGCTGCTGTAAACATGGGTGTGCATATATCGCTGTGGTATATGATTTTAATTCTTTCAGGAAGATACCAAGAAGGTGAATAGCTGGGTTGAATGGAACCTCTCATTTTAGTTTTTTGAGGAATCTCCACACTTATTTCCACGGTGGTTGCACCAGTCTACACTGGTGCACCAACAGTGCACAAGGGTTCCTTTTCCCCCACAGCCCCGCCATTTTGGTTGATTTCTTGATAGCCGCCATTCTTTCTCGAGTGAGATGGAATCTCGTGTTGCTTTCATCTGCATATCTTGAATAACTAGTGATGTTGAACACTTTTTCATATATTTATTTGCTGTTTCTCCTTTCTCAGAGAAGTATCTATTCATTTCAGATGTGCAGTTTTTGGATTGAGTCTTTAAATTTGAGGTATCTGATTTTTTTTTTTTTTGAGTTCTTTATATATTCTAGATAGTAGTCCTTTGTCTAAGGAACAATTGGCAAAATATTTTCCGACACTGTGGGTTGTCTCTTAACTCTGTTGTTGGTTTCTCTTGCTGTGTGAAAACTGTTTGATAAGATGAGATCCCAGTTGTTGGTTTTTTTGTGATATTTCCTGTGTGATTGAGGTTTTGTTTGTGAAGTCTTTGTCTACACCTATGCCTTCAAAAGTTCTACCTGACCTACCTTCTAGCAGGTTTAATGTTTCTGTTTTAATATTTAGGTCTTTGATCCATTTTGATTTTAGTTTAGTGCATGGTGAACGATATGGGTCTAGTTTTAACTTTTGGCAAGTGGAAATCCAGTTTTTCCAGCGCCATTTATTAAAGAGGCTATCTTTCCTCCATTGAGGCTGTTTGGCTCCTTTATTAAAGATAAGGTGTCTGAGTCTGTTTGGAGTTGTTTCTACATCTTCTAATCTGTTTCACTGATCCTCAGGTCTTTTATTTTTTTCCAGTACCATGCTGTTTTTCTCACGGTAGTTTTGTAGTATAATTTCAAGTCAGGGATTGTGATACCCCCTGCTTTGCCTGTGTTGCCCAGAATTGCCTTTGCTCTTTTAGGTGTCTTCTGGTTCCAAATGAATTTTGGGATTGTTTTCTCTAATTCTGTGAGATATGCTGTTGGAATTTTGATTGGGATTGCATTAAAGCTATATAACAATATTTTTTGGATGTGTTGAATTTGAGAGGAAAGGTGCAGGCTTCTACAGACACTGTCATCACATATGTGTGTTTCAAATTAAAGATATAAAAATAAGGGAAAGTAAAATATAGTGTGCTTCAATCTGAGAAATATATGCATTTTACATTGACATTGTTTTAAAGGCACTTTATTGCAAGTATTTGGGAACTTGTTGTACTGAGTGTCCTCCTATGCTATTGATCCATCTAATATTTCTTATGTAGGCCAAGAATGTATTTTTTTTGTTGTTTTATTGGTTTGAATTTTTAGACAAATATGTATTATCTACATTGAATAGATATTTATTTATTTCAAAATGTTGCTGCAGTTGCCTAAATATTTTTGGAATTCCTTTTTGGAAATTAATTCAAGAATTAGCCATTCAGGAAAATCAATTTTGTTGGGCTTGTCAGTTTTTATACATTAACTTTTTTTTTTGGTATCGGGGATCGAACTCAGGTCCTTGCGCTTGCTCTTGTGCAGCAGGCGGCGAAACCACTGAGCTAAATCCCCAGCCCTATACATTAACTTTTATTGAGCCTCTTTGTTGCATTGTACATCCATGTCCTGAAAGGCAGCCAACAAGTGTACTGTGATATGTTGCTTTTTTTGTGTACTTTTGTTTCAGCTTGACTTAATAGCATTTGTTCCCCATTTGCTTACTTTTCTATTCCCCTGCCATACTTTTCCTTCCCCTTCCCTAAATCATTTATGTGATTAAATATACTATATTTAAATTCTTCTGTCCTATAGCTCCAGCTTTTCTAGTTTCAGGATATATGGATTGTGAAGGAACTCTGCTACCCTATAACGTTTCTACCTGCCGTGTTGAATTTCCTGGATCAGGATCTTATGCCTTCTGCCTTCTTATTTGAAAAAAACCAATAGTTTATTAAGGAGATGAATAGGAAGGCTAAGTTTTTGTCCTTTTCATTGTGATACTGTCTCCTGTTCTTACATTTGAATGATACCCTGGGCTTGGTACAGAATTCTAGGTTGAAAATAATTTTTTCCCTCAATTTAGAAATTGCCACTGTTGTCGTCTACATCTCATTTTTATTGTCAGAAAGTCTTTGCCACTCTAATTGCCAATTAAATATATATATATATACACATATATATGTGTATATATATATATATAATGTTTTCCTTTGAAATCTCAAGATCTTTTTTATATTATTTCTGATATGGTCAAATTTCATAATTCACTTTATTTTTTATTCATAAGGCTAGTTACTTGGCCTTTTTAAATTTGAAGACTTTTGGGTCTGGGATGATTCTAGATACTTGCTTTCAGTTCTAGAAACTTCTGGTTTTATTACTTTACTAGTTTTCTTCAATTTTACTAATTTCAAAACCTCCTGTTAAATTTTTTGTCCACCAAATTACCACATAACTAATATTATATATTTCTCTGTTTTTGTGTTTTGTTTCTACTTTCTAGAAGACTTGACTTTATTTTCTAATTACTTGTTATAAATTTTTATTGTTACCATATTTTTATCGTTAGTAATTATCTTTCTTGTTCAGTGATGATTTCTTTTTCATAGTATACTAGCTTTCCATTGCTGGCCCAAAATACCTGACACACTTGCAACTTAAAGCAAAAAGCTTTATTGTTAGCTGGTGGTTCAGAAGTTTCAGTCCATGGTCAGCTGGCTCTGAGGCAGAATCATCAGGTAGAAGAGTGTGGTGGAGGAAAGCTGCTCAACACATGGTATCCAGGAAGCCAAGAGTAGGGAAGATTCAGAGAGGAAGGGACCAGTCCCCAAGGTCATAACCACATGCTCCACCTAGACACACCTTGAAGTGTGTTTTACTCATCTCTTAGGTGTCCTCAAGCCAATTAAGTTGGAAATCAAGGTTAACTGTCATCTACAGCATTCTGATCCTGTTTTATATATGTGATATCTTTTCATTCTGAAGATATTAATTTTAAGTTCTGTTTTGTCTGTACTTAAATTATTAAGGGATAATTTAATATTCCCCATTTCCTACTTTTAAAGTGTTTGTCTGTTCTTTGTAATACCAGTGTGTATTCATGGTTCTCTTTTTCCTGTTTATTTTTGTATTGCTCTTATATATTGGAGGCTGATCTTAAACACAGAATTATCATTTGCTATCTGGTGTTTAAGAATGATTCCTGCATGGTGATTAGCACTTCTCTCCAGGTGGAAGGCTTATTAACAGTTGCTTTGCTATGTGGTTGGTAACGTAGTAAGCAAGCTGCTTCATCAGGGGTCACAGATGTCAGCATGTGAGGCATCTTTCTTCCTTAGAGATAATTAGTTTTTCTGGAGGATATTGTTCTAGCCTCTTGGATGGGGGAGTTGAGCTCTGTGTGGTTGCAGATCAAGGGGTCAGATGTCAGGGTCTTAGTGTTGTTTAGTACTCATTCTCTCAGAGTTTTAGTCCTAGTCCTCAGTCTATTTTCACTCTGTGGTATCTCTGATCTTCAGATGCTGGAGGTCAGTTTCTCTAGAGAACACCCTCGCTGCCTTCAGGAGGGAAGGTCGCTACCTGGGCAGACCTCACCCAGCTCTCCTGTTTCAGTTCTGTCCCTCACACCATCTGACTGGGTTTTATGTGTGGTGAATGGGTTCTCAACTTATTGGAGTCCCCTGTAGGCACTTGGCCAGAGACTTTTCCTTAATCAAGCCAGTAATTGCTTTTCTAGCATTGCTTAAATGTTTCTAGCTTTCTCTCTGTCCTCGTAAATTTACATTCTTTTTACTCCTTTACGGGCACGTGCTTTGAGAAGCGAGGAGATAAAAGGTCTGGGTGGTTAATCTGCTGTGTTTAACCAGGTGGTCTATCCAGCTTATTTTAATTTTTATTTTAACTTAATATACTGAAAGAACTTCACCATCTTCCTTGAAGTCATTTCTGGAGCAAGGCAGAATATAAACATTTTTTGAAAGCTTCTTTTGAAGGATGGTGTTGTTTATGGGTAAGAAACTGTAATACACAGTGGGACACAGAATTTAAAGTTTGGTGAAATCTTAATATAAGCAATATGTTGAATAGAATTTAATACACTTAAAGAGAAACCTTTGCATTTTCAGATGCATAAAATACATAGTTACTATCCCTTCTACCCAGACTATCTTCCCTCCAAAAAGAAGGGAGAAAGCACAAAGCTGATAGAATTTGCTTCCAGGCAATTTTCTATTAATTACCAACATTCTTTGACTACTTTTGCTACTTTAGAAATGTGGGCATCTTGAAAACTAATCATGACCACCATAATTATCCTATAGATTCTATTACAGAAAATAGATTTTAGGATAAAAATAATTTATATTTTATAATGTTAAGGTTTTATCTGTATGTATTTTTCTACCTGACAGAACATTTCCATGAAGGTTCACAATAGACAACTATTCCTTGTTAATTTTCAAGGATAAGTTTGATATTTGGTATTCATGTGACAGACAAGTTTAGCTAAGGCAAGTGAAAATATAAAGAATCATTTTATACATGTGTTTGCTTAATTAATATAACTAGGGTTATCTACTTAAGTGTTTTATCAAAGAACATTTTCTCATATTTGTTTTCTGTACATTCTACATAGATTTAGCACATTTTTGTCTGCATTTCCTAAATAGAGAATAATATACTTATATAGAAATGTAGTTTCTTTATTGGAGTATTGCTTATATTTCTTTTTATATAATAATGTACACTTGGAGTATCAGATATATTTACACACACACACACACACACACACACACACACACACACAGGGAGTGATTGGAAAACATGGTAAACATTGCCATTAATTCCCCTCAGAATAGTTCCCCTTGCCTCAGACACACGTATTCCATTGTTTTTGCTACTTTCCAAAGCAATTCTAGAAGTCTTTTTCTTGAGTATGTTTATGTAGTATGATTAACACTATGGTAAATGCTGCTGCCTAGTAACATCTATTGCAAAGGCAAGCTTTTGAAGACAGCATTGTGTTTCCTCATTCCCTTCACTGGATCTGGTGCTGTGTGACTTCTGGCTTTTCCCCAAAGTCAAAATGGCCACGAAAGGGAAACATTTTGAATTTATTCAGGACATTGAGGAAGCCGCAACAGCACAACTAAAGACACTTATGAAAGAGGGCTTCCAGACCTGCTTCAGAAAGTGGCAAGAACAATGGGATGAGTGTGTTAGAAGTGAGGGGGGAAGTATTGTGAGGGAGATTAGTGGCAGTGTGTCTTTTACTGTAATAATTTTTTAAAAATTTAAATACTCTTTTTTTTCAGTACCAGGGATCGAACTCAGGACCTTGTGCTTGTGAGGCAGGTGGTGGCACCACTGAGCTAAATCCCCGTCCCAACACACTTTTTTTTTTTTTTAAATTTATTTTTATTTTTTATTTTTTGGTACTGGGGATCGAACTCGGGACCTTGTGCTTGCAAGGCAGGCACCGGAACCACTGAGCTAAATCCCCAGTTCGACCCTTTTTTTTTTTATTACACTGCATATAAGACTTTTAAGTTACTTAGCTTCTGAGCACATGGTAATTGGTTTCCCAGTGTCACTGCTTAGTCCTTTGGCAAAATCTCAGCATTTCGCCAGTGGTATTTTTATTTTTTTTGGCTAACACAATTGGAGAGTTTATTGTGTGCAAAACACACTTCAAAAAAAAGAATCAACTAACTGAATTCTTATAACAGTGTTCAGAAGTTGGTGCTGTTGTTATCCTCATATTCTAGCAAGTAAACCTCAGATGGTGGCTTGCTGGAGTCTATAGACAACCTGGATTAAGTGATAAAGTCATGATGTTAACCCAGGCAGTCTAGCCCAAGACTCCTTCATCAGTACCGTTGTGACTTGAAATAATAATTCACAGCCATATGTATTGGTGCACATCTGAATTCCAGCACTTGAAGGTGAGACAGGAAGATCACAAGTTTGAGCCCAGCTCAGGCAACTTAGCAACTTATTGAGACCCTGTCTAAAAATAAAAAATAAAATCAAGGGCTGAACACGGCTCTTAATGTCGATACCCAGTACCAAAAAAAAAAAAAAAAGGTAACTTACACCTGAATGATCACTTTGTGTCAACATACAGGAGTTAAAGCTCCTTCAGATTTTATCTCAATCATGATAGACATAAAGGGCTTGCAGAATACCCATAAGATTCCAATAAAGCCAAGGACTATGAAAGAAAGAACTACTATCTTTGTACTAGTACAATAAAATTGGTAAATTAAGAGCCTTATCCAACCTTATGTATCATTATTCTAAAACAGGAAATCTGTATATTTACCCTCTCAGAAGGTAGGGAGGTAGAGCTGATGCACATAGTTTTACTGCTGTGATTTCAGCTAGCTTCATGGAGATAGGACTCCCTCTCACATTGCTGAGGCCATTTGGATATCTTTAAAGTAGACTAAGGCCAATTTGGTTTGGTACTAACCTGGGAAATTTTGCCCCTTTATAGACAAAGAAAATCACAGAGGCCAGGAGGGGTAACACCTCATGTCTCTAAAGTATGTATTATTGACCAGAACCTAATACATCCTCCTCTCTCAGTACAACCATCCTCATTGTGCCACTGGGAAGGGGTGAATTGAGTACATTTTCAGAGGTCATAAAAGAAATCTGCATGCTTTGAACATCTGTGTTTTATAGGTCGTGATACTCATAGGCATTAGATTTTGCTGGGTAGCTTGATGTTTGGGTGTAGGGAACAGGGGAAGGGGACGTTACCAGAACCTCTGCAGTAAGTCCTAGTCTCCTGTGAGCCATGGCAGCACACGGTGAATTACAGGAAAGGGAGAAAAACGAGACTTTGAGGAGAAGCTGAGCTTTGGGTCTGATCAGTGCTGCTCTGGGTGGCAAAGACAAAGCCCCCAGCTTACCGCACCTTTTATTCAGTCCATGGGGAAACAGATGTAACAAGTGAAAATGCAGAGTTCAGTACTTTACATTGGGATAAACAAGGTGTAACAAAAGACTGGGGGCAGTGGAAATCTAAGAACAGTGAGGAACTATGCAGATGAAGATTTGATTCCTCCCAGGGTGTCTCCCGCAGGTGTGGTCTTGTCCTGGAGCATTACAGCATCACCGACCCGATCCGAGGCCAGAATGCAATTATGTCTCAGAATGCCATAGCTGTCCTATAGGCAGGAGAACTAGGCCTACTCAAATGATTTTTCCCTAGAATTATGTAGCATTGCTCCCAACATTTGGGTCTTTCTCACATTTGTGGGTCAGCAGATTCTGGAATTACCCAGATCTTTATCACATGAGAGAAAAGTGAGAAGCCTTGTTTCAAGTGAAGAAGTGCAGATGATCTAGTTCCTTTATCAGAAGGTAAGGGTGCACTGAATGGAGAATTAGACATAGTTTAATCCCAGAACTGCATGGCTGCAAATCCGTAGAGCTCACAGGGTTAAGCATAGAATGTCCTTATTTGTGTCTGAACCCAACATGGCACTCACCATGTGTGAAGTGAAGGAGAGACTGGCAGAATGGTTAAAGATCTTGCCATCAAGAGGCTCATAGAATAGTATGGAATATCAGTGTTTTATAATAAGAGCAAAGTATTTTTAGGAAAGTAATGGTTTCTATTCACCTACAAATTCAGAATCTTGAGAAGTCTGGAGTATTGGAAGCAGTTTGGCCTGCAGGTTTTAACATGAGCAGATTTAACCTTGAATCACAGCTCTACCACTAATCCTGTGACCTTGGGTCTCCTGCTTGGTCTCTGTAAACATCATCTTTCTCATATATAAAGTGGGGAGAATAATAGTGCCAATTCATATTACCTCATGTGATGGGATTAAGTGAAGTTACACGAATGAACATTTAGTACAATGATTGACACACAGAAACCCTAGTACCTTCTAGTGATCATAGTATTGGTTGCAACCATTGTCATCAAGTTCATTGTCAGTCCCAGCAGCAGCAGCACTTTACTCCTTTTTAAGTGTTCATTCTGTTAATTTCATCTGTTACTTATTTCTTGTTCATTTTCTACTCCTTTACTTCAGTTGTAGTTTTCATCTGTTGCCTGTTCTACCACAGGAAGATCCTGTCCTGTTTGACTGTCTTGACTCTGTTGACACCTATAGTGTATCATAATTGTTGTTAATGATCTTTCTGAAACTCAGATGAGCTCATGCCCCTTGCCAGTGAATGCTTTTCACTGTTCCTGCTATCCTTTGTGATAATACGTAGTTTATTTGTCAGGGAACTGTTGCCGAAAGACACGGTGTCTGGTGATTCCAGGCTCTTTTTGTCATGCTCAAAGAATTGGCCCGGACGACTGATTAACAGTTAAATGTAGACTTGTATTTAAAGAAAAGGAAGAAAAGTAAAGAGTGTAGAAAAGAGAAGAAAGGAAGAAAAGAGTAAAGAAGAGAAAAGAGCAAGAAGAGATACATCCTGCAAGCAGGACCGGCCACTGCAGAAACAAGAGGATGACAGAACAAGATCACAGTGGCAGCAAAGGCAATGGCTGCCTTCTTTTATACTCTTACAGATCCGGTTTGGAGGAAGTTTCTCTGCCCACACATCTTGGCCATGATTGATACTGAGATTCTGTCAGGTTAAATCCTATCTTCCAGCCAACCTGCCATGTCCTACTTTACTACCTCAGAACTGTAGTATATATACTGGTTGGTGATCCTCCTCATAATTATAGGAAGAGATTCTCTCTTTAGGGTTAAGCCTAATGTGGTTGTTTTCAGTTGTTACAGTCTTGGAGGAAGGGGCTGAGAGACTTGTTTTCTTGCTACATCACATACTTGATCATGAAGTCAATTATTGAGGAGCCATCATTGGTACATGGGCCAGTTTTATGAAACGGAGATGATAATCTCAAGACTCCCACCTGTGATCATACAGCTCTTTAACCAGTCCTATAAATATTTATGGAAAATCCTCCATGCATTTAGCAAACTAGATTGGACTCTTTCTTTTTAAATCTTAGTCTCATGCCTTTTTCATTTAAATAAATTTTGTGTTTACTGTGGACTAGAAATTTTATTGGAAAGCAGTAGGTTCTACATATTTATTTTCATCTTATTTTGATTTCAACAGTATTTCTATGTATCTGTTTTGACAATATAGAAAGTTTGGGAAGAAGGGTGGTAATCAGAACCAGCTTCCCAGTAGTACCCATATTTTCTGTGGAAAATGTTATCAGGAGGGGTTACTGCATGCATAGGATGTCTGTTTTCTTTGTTTCAATTGTGTGAAATAACTCTAACGTAGATCTGATCTGTTTGCAGACAGAAACCTACAATTCATGTTTTGTCTTATAACATTGACTTGTGTTTTTCATTATACTTTGCATAGAGGTCATGGTACTGTTCTGATGAGAAAGAAAGCCTGCTTTAAATTCAGGCTATTTCTTCTATCAAGTTAAAAATATTCTCCCAGAGAAAAGCATTTTGCCAGCAAGGTTTTGTAGCTTGTGGGTTACTCTAAGTAAAGTACATAAAAATGTGAAGCACATGAATGAATGAATAGTACTTTCAGCTCGTGTGTGAAAAATTCAGATTCCTTTTTCATGTTGTTAAAGGAAGTATTTCAGATTTTGTGCATATCTGCTTTTTTCCATTTTGAAATGGTTGCTCTGTGTATTTATTCTTACCAAAGGTATTTAAAATGTGACCGCTTCTGTGGAATGTAAATATTAAGGTTGATGTCTAAAGGTCATTTTTAAAATTTAAAACATCTGCACTCCTTCAAACTTAAATATTTATTGAACAGAAGTTGTATAAGTTATATGAGCTGGTGGGGAGTCCTGAGTTGGCATAGACTCTGGTCTGTGAAACCAACATGGGTTAAGAAGAAGCATGCCGAGGTTGGTACTTACTAGAGATGTGCCCAGGTGGGACAGACATTTTTGGAGGTTTTCTCCATTGTTCTATAACTCATCTTTATAGTGAATAGCTTATGCAGATGGTTTTTTATGGTTTTCCCTGTACACTCATGGTTGCACTGTTGGTAACTTCTAGGAAAGGCTTGTTCAGAAAAGTGGCTCAGGAAGGCAGAAGTTGGGGCAGTTGTTTTGTGCTGCAAAGGAATTGTGCTTCTCCGTCCCTAGAGTGAATTCATTGGACCCAGTGGACTCAGTGCTCAGGAAGTTCAGTGACAGGACATCCACCTAGTTATTGACTCAGGTCTTCTGATTAGCTCATTCTTAATGATTCTCTTTCTGGATCCTGTTACTTGGTGTCAGAACTTGCTAACTAAGCAGTGAAAACTTGTTGAAGATGGTTCTGATACTGTAATTGTTTATTTTATGACTTGTTATGCTGCTTTTTAAAGTGTGAAAAGGCTAATGTAGGAAAGATCATTGAAGAAGAAGGCATGTGCCATTGGAATGCAGTCATACGGGGAAAGAGGTAAAAGCAGACCTCGGTAGGCTGAGTAAAGGAAAGGATTCTTCTGTGTTCCTGTAGATGCCTGAGTGGCGGAAATGAAGAAGGATGGGAAGGCTGACATCAGTGTGGACATCTTATCCTTTTATCTTTGTGCTTTAGTGCTTGCCTTAGTGCCTGGTGTGTAGTAAGTGTTCAGTGTATTTTGGTAAAGCAGTCACAGATGGAGTAACTGAAGAAGATGTGGAGAGCAAGCTCTAAGGAAGAGGAAAGTAATGATTACATTATAAATACTAAGGATACAGAAGAAGCCAAGGAGAGGGCAAATGTTTTAAAAAACCAATTAAAATATACCCATCCAATTTTATTTCGAAGACCTCTGATTTAAAATGAAACTCTGTAAGCTGACAGTATACATTCTGTATTAAGCTTCTTTATATTAACAAATGTTAAATGTTAAAATCAAATCTGCTATGGTGATAAAAACAGCATGGTACTGGCAAAGAAACAGACCTGAGGACCAGTGGAACAGATTAGAAGATGCAGAAACAATGCCAGATACACTCAGCCATCTCATCTTTGATAAAGGAGCCAAACACCCTCACTGGGGGAAAAAATAAAAGATTTCTTATTTGCTACTTGGGTCCACCAGCTGATCTTTCTTTTTTACTTTAATTTGAAGTTTGTATTAGATAATGCTAGATTATTTTGGTATCTTAGTCACCAGATACCATTTTTTTACTAATTCAAATAACTATAGTTTAATTTCTATTGAATAGTTCACTGCTCAAAATAATATTAACATTGAATGTTATAAGGAAACCAATTTACTGCACATACACAGGAATCTGTGTTAATTAAAGATTGTCATGTAAGTGTTCTTCAAGAGGTAATTGATTAAAAGTTGAAAATATTCAAGTTGGAACATGCTGAGAGAATATCTCACTGGAAAAATTGATCAGTTAAAGTTTTATGAACAAGAAATTATGAATATCATTTTTGGTATGAATGGTAAGGAATTAATCATTTAAGATGGATATGCTTGTATCTTTGTGCTTCTGTGCAGCAGCTATGTTGCTATGTCAACTAAGAACACTTGATTATGTGGGTTGTGTAATCCTATGTGTCTAGAATCCTTTTTCACAAATGAAATCCTGATTGCTGATTCCCTGCTTGTGACATTCTGCTGCCTACAAGCTGACACACAGAAGTCAGGCCTACACACAAATCCTTCCCAACTGGCCTTTGTCTTTTTTCCACCTTATCTCATACTTTGTCTTTCACCTGTCTGTCTTCTTCACCCGACTCGTCCCAATTTTCCAATGGGGAGCTCCTTGTATTCATGTAAATATGTCATCATTTCTTCTTCATCATTCGCTTTGCCTCTGCTGCTCTTTCTGCTTGGAAATCTCTTGCTTGACATTATGAGGATCTAAAAATACAACTTAAAATATTTAATGAGTCCTCTTGACATTATACCATATGTATTAAAAATAAGTATAGAGTATAGAAATGATTCATTCAATAAGTGTTTACTGAGCACCTACTATTTACCAATTTTAAAAACTGGTGATTTAAGAGCGACTAAGACGGACAAATGTGTACCAACATGGAACCTTTATTCTAGTGGGGATGATAACCAGATAATAAACAGATATTATCCAGTCAGCCTGAGTACCAGGAAAGGAAAGGGGAGAGATGGGGTGTGGGTGATGACAAGGTGGTTAGGGAGACATTTTTGAGACGCTGATATTTGAGTAGTGATCTGAAGGGAGGGAGGGAGCCAAGCATGTAGGTACCTGGGAGAAGGGTATTTCCACAGCAGTGGGACAGCCTGGAAGTGTAGAGGGCTTAATGTTCTTCAGAACCAGGAAGGAGCTCATGGTGGCTGGGTTGCAGGAAACAAGGAGCTTGGTAAGGTCAGAAAGGTCCTGTCTTGCTGGCCGTGGTTAGGACATAACGTCTTATTCCCATCAGAAACTGTTTGGAGCTTTGAGCAAGGTAGTGATCCTTTTCAACACCCTGGCTACTGGGTGAAGCGTAGACTGCGATGGGGGAGGCTGAGACAGCAGGGCAGGGAGACCATTTAGGAGGCCATTGTGATCATCTGGTTGAGACAGGTGAGTATTGGTAGCAGTGGGTGTGCTGGGAAGTGGTTGGATCTGAATGTGTCTGAAAGTACAGCCAAGAGCATGAACCGCTGGATACGACGTAGGGTACCAGAGAGCACATTCAAGGATTCATTGTCTAGTCCTTGCTACAGAAATTGAGTAAGTGAAAGGTAGGACCGTTTTGAGATGTAGGGTTACTATGAGAAAGAGCGTAGCAGACATCCCTGCCCAGTACTAGCGGGCTGTAAGTGGCGCCTGCTTCTTGCTTTCCCTAATTCGGCTATATTGCTTTATATCAGGAATCAGACCAAAGACACGACTCAAATGGGCGTGTCAGATGGGCATGTCGGACTGGGAGAGGATAGCTCCTCCCCCAGTGGCTGCCATAGAGACCTAAGACCTGGTCCGGGAAGTGGCAAGGCTCTGCTCAGTTACGTGTAGCTGAGGTCAGTGTGACCCCAATTAGAATCCTTTCCCTTGAATTATAGCTTCTCACTGACCCAGTGGGTTGCTGGCAAGTTGCACCTGATCCCAGTACCTGTTTGTTCTGTCCAAGCAAAATAAGCAGTGCCTCCTCCCCTGGCACCATCATGCCAGATGTTTGGCCGTGTATCATTAGATAGCTTCAAAGCATACCCTGCTCACTTTCTTCCCATGCTTATAATCGGTGAATACTCGATGCCCTTGGGGGCCTTTGTCTTTGCTGCCCAGAGCAGCATTGATCAGCCCTAAGACTCAGTTCTAAGTCTTATTTCTTTCTTTACTCTTATCAGCTTGTGTTGTAGTGCCTCATAGGAGACTGTAGACCCTCTGCAGGGGTCTACAGTAACATCCCGATTCCCATTCCCTATAGAAGAGCAAGGTTTTCAGAGGTTATGAAATCAAGAATTTTCTTTTTGGATTTAAGTTTGAGATTCTTATTGTATATTTGCTATTGTTTTTATCTAGAATGCCCCCCCCCCAAGGCTATTATGCTAAAGGTTTGGGTACAGGCCTGTGGTTGCAAAGGGAGATGGTAGAACCTAAATGGAGTTGTGGTTGGGAGGTGTTGAGGGATTAAGGGAGATTTAAAGTAAAAGATAATTTTGGGAATAATGACAGTTTTATTCTCCTTCCATCTATTTTTTTTGTAAATGGAAAGAAAATATGCCTTACCTGGTGAAACCCTTATTATCTCTAATATTTATATTACCAATAAGCATGAGAAAACTGTTCTTAAAGGAGATAGAGCTTATTATATTTTCTGTGGTAATAAAATTGCTTTTTATAAGGTATCATCTCTCAGTGGTCACATGTGCATTCTTTAAGTTTTTAGATGTTAAATATTGTATTTTTGTTTGGTTGGTTTTTTGAGACAAGATCTTGCTATTTGGTTCAGATTCTGTCTTTGAACTAGTAGAAAGCTAAAAAGACCTATAGTTGATTTTTCTAAAAACCTAGAAGTTATTTCACAATAAAAATTTTAGAAAAGACTTCTGTGTCTGAGGTCAAGTTGCTGAAAGTTACAGTACTCTAGTTCTTTTTGAAATATAAGGTTAAAAGAATCAATCATTTTTCAAGTAATTATTTCTGATTAAAAAGGAATGTTTTGGGGCAGGGTGATTGTTTAGAAAAGGTTTTTAAACATTTCAAAACTAGCCAGTACATACTCCTTAATGTTTTCTCTGATGGATGGGGTAGTTTTAATTAAAATTCTTTGTTCTCACAATTACGTGCATACATATTCAATGTTGGGGAGAACTGGGGGAGGGGATATCTTTGAGAAAAGGACATCTGCAGAGTCCTGGGGTGGTGGCATTTTACCTGTACTTGTATACAGTGCTGTAATAGTAGCTTTTTAAAAAAACTAGTGTTTATATTATCGTTTTAATTTTGTAATAATTGAAATGATAGTTTGATAATGAATTCTGCCTATACCTTTTCTTACTTAGTATTAAAATACAGTTTGGCTGGGGATTTTCCTCAGTGGTTTTGCCGCCTGCTGTGCAAGTGCAAGGACCCCAGTTCAATCCCTGGTACCAAAAAAAACCAAACCAAAACAAAAATAAAAACCAGCCTGGAGGGCCAGGGATTTAGCTCATTGGTTCCAGCGTCTGGAGTTTGATCCGTGGCACCAAAAAAATAAATAAATAAAAATAAAAATAAAAATAAAATACAGTTTGTTAGTGGTAGTAGGTAAAATACTTTTGTACATGTGCGGAAGAGCAGAACAGTAGTGGGTTTTTCTGATTGAGATTTAACATGTGGTAGATTCTGTTTCTACACAGATATATGCATCATGGATGATTCACCAGATTTTATTAAGAAAGCCTGTTTGTGTATGTATCGAAAGCTGATGTCTCATAATTCCATTTCTTCTTTGATCAGTTGGAACATTTTGTTTAGTGCTGTCCCAGAAGACAGAGTTCTGCTTCCTGATTGGCATCAATTATCTTAAAACACCCCCAATTTTTCTGAAAATGTGTGCCTGACAATTTAAAACTGTTTATTTGAAAGTTATTTGCCTGCTATTGGTGAAATCAATTCTCAATGTGTTTTTATTTTTGTTTTTAAAATTTTCTCTTGTTCAAAGTTTTCAGCAGCATTCAGCTATGAATACATTATGTAGCTGATTTTCCTGTTTGTAAGTGTAAATTTCACTTCTTCTAGTGTTTGTGACTCACTGAGTTTCCCTGGTGTGTGGTGAAGGTGGTTAGATCTCTTGTCATCACTGTCATCTGTTCCATAAATCTGATTTTTGCAGTTTCATTATGTAACCACAGGTTTCCAGTTCCAACCTGACTTTTAAGCTGCAGCTATGCAGTTACAATGGGGGAATAAGATACTGAGAAAAGGAAAAACGTTGAGAAAGCAAGAGAGCAGGAGAGCGAGAGAGCAAGTGCGCGAAAGACTGTGAGAGCATGTGCTAATCGGCTTTATCATTAAAACTTACACTGAGCTATAAAGAATTCTGTAACTCCGTCTACCTTTATCTAAAGGAAATGTTAAGAGAGCCTGTAGGGTATCTTATAGCGCTTTAAAAAGTGTTTGAATTTCATGGAATGGTGCTAAAGCAAGGTGCAGTGGTAATAGAAACAGAAATACAGATAATGGCAAAATTGGCAGGAACTGATGGAATTAAGGGATGCTTGAGAAATGAACTGACAGTTTGATCCCCGACAGCTCTGTGTTATGTAATGTTGGTGGGTGTGCCAGGAATACCTGCACCATGGTAGGGCTACATGCTGTGCTTCCTGGAGGTTGGGTGATCCTGTGGTGCTGCACAGTAGGTACTGGTTGTGATGAGGTCGGTCAGTCAGGAAGCAACTCTGTGCTTTACCTCAGCTGCATTGATAAAAGAATCAGTTGTTGTAGGAGAAGATGGATAAAGTTAATTGATTTGGTCTTTGTCTTGTGAGAAGTAAGACCTCACTTTTTAGAAGTCAGAGTCAGTATTGAGGAAATGAATTGCTAGGTAAATGTGGCTTCCACGTTCTTCATGACCAGTTGTCCCAGTCACTCCCAAAGCTAAGCTTTCCTTAAGGAGCATGGGAAACAAGCTTGGTTGTCTGCAGCCAGGACAGCTAGGAAGAAACACATCCTTGAACTGCATGGCCAAGCAGTGTACTTGGAGACCCTGGAGTCCATCCAGATGATCTTCCACCGGGGGGAGAAAAGAGCCATTGTTCACAAGAGTTTGAATTACGGAACTTGCCTCAGTCTTCTAGGCTGAGCTGCTATATTACAAAGGCTCTTTGTTAAATTATCATATTACATCCAGATATAGCTAACAGTTCATGTGTTAAGAGCGATCATTGCTAGTCTTTGAATATATAGCTCCCCCCCGCCAACATTTTACCACCTGAATTCTTTGTGATTCTAGAATTCAGAGTTGGATTACAGAGTGAAAAATCTACCAATTGTGTTTGATCTGTCAGAGGCTTCTCTTAATCTGAACTGTCATAATTTTTTTGTTACTTTCGTACAAGAATTATTTCTTGTATTATGTTTATTTGTGTATTTGTGAGAGCAGTGGTTGCATATCATTCATCTTCACACCCTTTCTCGTAACTAATACAAAGCTTAATAAATGGCTGGTAAATGCATAGAAGATGACAGAAATTCATTAAAAGTGAAACCTGGAAAGCACAGTTTACAGTGGCTTCTTAGCACTTTCTTTATGTATGCCACAAGTCCCTAGTGTACTTTTTGTGGCTTTTTCCAGAATCCCTTTGATAGTCCTTCTTTAGCTTTTAATAACCTTTCCTTCATGGCCAGGAGCTTTTAAAGGCCAGGACTGGTGTAACAAACCAATTTCACTTTCATCGTTTCTATGACAGTTTTAAGCTGCTTATGAGTGGTTATATTTACCAACAGTTTATAGGTGGTATCTGCACAGCTTGCCTGTTTATTTCCCTTTAGGTATTGTACTTAAATATTTTAGTTTGTGCTATTACAGCAACTTGGATGTCTGATTAAACTAATAGGTCAAAGCATTCAGCCTTTCTATAAGTGCAGATAACTAGTTTTACATGGCTTTCCCTTATAAATTATAGGAGTAAGTTGCAAAAGTTTAATATTTATGATATTCAATATACTATAAATGTATACAATTATATATAACTAAGTGTGTAAAGTAACTTTGTAAAAACCTCTGACAGCTATAAAAGCCATCATCTTGGAAATATGTTACATTTCCCTTTCCCAGAGTTTAAAGCAGCACATCTATTAAATTATTTAGCTCTAGCTGTGTGGCATTAGTGTGCCGTAGGAGCTCCACATCCTTTTCGTACGTGTATTCCCATATCCACAGGCATTCTTGGATATAAGGGAATGAAAATCAACTTGGAGTGTCTAAAGTAAAAATGAGATTAATTGGAAGGATTTGTGTGGCAGGATAGAAACAAGGCTGGGGCAGATATACCTTACAAAGTCAGGCAGCCAGCAGAGCTGTGGACGCCATGCTGGGCCCTGGGATTCCGTGCTCTCACTGCTGGCTTTCTCTCTCCCTCATCTCACTCTGACTGCCTGATGACTAGAGACACAGCTACTTCTAAGCTGACACTTTCTCTGCTTTTTCACCATCAAATTGGAGAGATAAGGGGTGGCTGAGCTCTGGTTGGAGAAGTCCTGGGGAAGGAGAATTGGATAAGGTGGATCCTTTGGTCTTGAACAGGGCACAGTCCTCCCTGGAATTCAGTGGATGGTGTGGAGAGTAGAGTGATTCCCTAGGAATAGAAGAGAAAAGAAATGTTCTGGTCGTTACAGACAATTGATGCTACTTCTTTATGGAAATAGGAATAATATTCTATTTTAATAACTACACAAGAGAATCATTCCACAAGGAATGACAGGAAGGACTCGGCAGGTGTTTGAGTGCTGCTATGGTCACTGTTGTACTGGATGTGGAAGGCATTTTAGAGTTATTAATAGTTCTGTAACTTAGGCATTTTTTGTAGTGAATCTGATTTTCTTTTACAACAGTGAGTTGGGTTGGTTAAATGATCATATTATGGATCTTGCTTAGCCTCATACCTCCTTTAGTTTGTCTTTTGTTTTTTGAGGGTGATGTACATGTTGTTTTAGCATGACCTAAATTATACCAATGTTAACTTGAAAAGGCAGATACTAAGACAGGAAATGGCCTTTTCTTTTCTTTTCTTCTTTTAATCAGTACGTGTTTGCAGTACATACTGATTACATTTATCATAGGAAGTTGGTAAATGTACATAACAGATCTTCTTCTTCTTCTTCTTCTTCTTCTTCTTCTTCTTCTTCTTCTTCTTCTTCTTCTTCTTCTTCTTCTTCTTCTTCTTCTTTCTTCTTTTTACTTCTACCCTTCCCACCCCTCCCTAGTCCTTCCATTTCTTGTTCTCCTTCCCATTTGTAAGAGCTCTATTTCCATTTTTCCCTCTCAGTTCTTTTTTTAAAAATCCCCTCCCCCATCTCTTTATTTCCCTTCTCATCTGAAAAATATCTCCTTATTTTCTCTTATCTTATCTCTTATCTTATCTTGTTTTTTATTTGTATTTTGAGCTTCTCATCTGAGAGAAATGATAGTATTTAAGTTTGTGTGTCTGATTTATTTGATTTAATATTATGATCTCAAGGTGCATCCATTTTCCTGTGAATGCCTCAGGTGTATCCTTCTATATGCTCATCAAGATATGCTTGCATAAAAAATGTATATTTGTACACAATGGAGAGCTCCTCTGCCTTAAGGAAAGAACTCAGTTATGTTTCATAGAAATGCATATTTTAATTTCTGTTGTGAGTTTCTTTGGTTTGTTATCCTTTCATCATTGTTACCCATTCTTTCCCAGGAAATGCTTCCTATTTTATTGTTTCTTAGGTATAGAAAGTGATGCAAAGAAGCAAATTATTTAATGAATACTTTTTATTTTAATATTTTAAATATATACTAGACCAGGGACAGTTTTTCTAGATTTAAAAATGTCAAGTATAATTACAGTTTACTTCTGTATGTCTGTTTGACACATTTTAAAGACATTTTTCCTTTGGGAGCTTCCAACTAAGAAAAGTTTTAAAAAAGTGGGATAAAGTTCCTAAAACAGTAAAGCTGACTTATAACCCTGAACTATAATTTATTTTCTTTTTCACAGTTAGCTCAAGAACTTCAGTAAGCTTATTAAAAAAACAAGGCTTACTCCTGAAGGCACTTTTTGATGGCCATGGATTTGTACTCTCTGCCCTCACTGGCGTCATGATATCAGAAAAAGAGAAAAACCTCACATCTTTTCTCAGTGCCTTTTGCTTTTCTTTTTGGTGATACCTCAAGATCTTGTGTCTGCCAATGAGATTTATAATTTAATTCTCATACATAGTAGCCACTGAGGTAGTGGGAGACCTATCATTCCAGGATTTTTTTTTTTTGTATTAAATTCTTTTATTGGTACATTGTAGGTATACATACAATTACATTTCTCATTGGGAACTGTACCTTTATATAATGCATCTTGGTTCTTATTTTTTCCCCATTCCTACCCCTCCCTTCACGCCCTCCACCCTTCCCTATTTACGAAGACTTTATTTCCATTTTTTCCATTTCTCATCATTTTTTCCTTTCCCTTCTTTCCTTTTCCCCTGCCCCTCCCACTACCCCTACCCCTTTGGACCTTTTCTTCCTATTTTACATTATCGATTATTCATTCTAATCATTGGTACATTTTAGGTATACAATATAATGACATTCATCATTGGACATTTGCACCTTTACATAGTCTCTCTTGGTTCTTATTTTTCACCCTTGCCCAACCCTCCCTTCAACCCCTCCAGTCCTCCCTATTTACAAAGATTTTGTTCCTATTTTTCCATTTTCTCATATTAATCCCATTCCCTTCTATCTTTTCCCTTAGCCCTCCCACTTCCTTCCCCTTTGCCCCTTTTCTTCCTATTTCACATTACCTATTATACGTTTAGTCCTTATTGACACTTTCGGTTTCTCACACCAGAGAAACTATTCAGTATTTACACATGTGTGTCCTATTTCTTTCACTTAAGAGTATCGCCTCAATGTGCATCCACTTAGGTATAAATGTCTCTAATTTCTCATTTTTTATGGCTGAGTAGTACTCCATTTTATAAAAGAAACACATTTTCTTTATCCAGTGTCCAGTTGATGGGCATTTGGGCTGTTTCCAAGTTTTAGCTATCACAGACTGTGCTGCTATGAACATGGGTGCACGTATATCACTGTGGTATGATTCTTTTAATTCTTTGGGGAAGATCCCCAGCAGGGGAATAGCAGGGTCAAATGAGACTTCCAGTCCTAGTTCTTTGAGGTATCTCTATATGGATTTCCACAGTGCTTGCACCAGTCTACACTCCCACCAGCAGTGGAGCAGGGTTCCTCTTTCCCCACAGCCCCGACAGCATTTGTTATTGGTGAATTTCATGATAGCAGCCATTCTTTCTGGAGTGAAGTGGAATCTCAGCATTGTTTTCTTTTGCATCTCTCGAATGACCAGTGATGTTGAACATTTTTTCATGTATTTATTTGCTATTTCTACTTCTTTGTCTGAGAAATGTCTGTTCACTTCAGATGCCCATTTTTGGATTGGGTCTTTAAATTTGGGAGGTTTGATCTTTTTAAGTTCTTTATAGATTCGAAGTAGTAGACCTTTGTCTGAGGAAGAGCAGGTGAAGATTTTTTCCCACATTGTGGGTTGTCTCTGCACACTGCTGGTGGTTTCTCTTGCTGTGCAGAAGCCTTTTAATAAGAAGAGATCCCACTTGTTGATTGTTTGTGCTAGTTCACGGGCAACTGAGGTTTTGTTCATAAAATCTTTTCCTACACCGATGTCTTCAAGGGTTCTACCTAACCTCTGTTCCAACTGGTTCAGAGTTTCTATTTTAATATTTAGATCTTTAATCCATTTCTATTTTAGTTTAGTGCATGGTGAGAGATACAGGTCTAGTTTGAATCTTTGGCAAGTTGAAGCCCAATTTTTCCAGCACCATTGATTAAAGAGGCTGTCTTTCCTCCAGTGAAGGTGTTTGGCTCTTTTATCGAAGATGAGATGGCTGAGTGTGTCTGGTGTTGTTTCTGCATCTTCTAATCTGTTCCACTGGTCCTCAAGCCTGTTTCTTTGCCAGTACCATGCTGTTTTTATCACAGTAGCTTTGTAGTAGAGTTGCAGGTTGGGGATTGTGATACTTCCTGCCATGTCTCTGTTACCTAGAATTGCTTTTGCTCTTCTGGGTCTCTTCTTGTTCCAAATGAATTTTTGGATTTTTTCTCAAGGTCCATGAAGTATGCTGCTTGGATCTCAGTTGGAATTGCGTTAAATCTCTATAGCAGTTTTGGAAGTATGGCCATTTTCACTATATTAATCCTTCCTACCCAGGAGCAGGGGATGTCTTTCCATTTTCTGATATCACCTCCAATCTCTCTTTTCAGAGTGCCATAGTTTTCAGAGCGGAGGTCTTTGATTTCTTTCATTAGGATGATTCCTAGGTATTTCCGTTTTGTGGATGCTATTCTGAAAGGAATTATTTGCCCTATTTCTCTCTCAGTGAGTCTGTCATTTGTGTAGAGGAAAGCTATTGATTTTTGTGTGTTGACCTTGTAACCAGCTACTTGACTGAATTTGGTTATTAAGTCTAGAAGACTTTTGGTGGAGTCTTGGGGTCTTCTATATAGAGTATCATGTCATCTGCAAATAATGACAATTTGACTTCTTCCTTTCCTATCTTTATTCCTTTTATTTTTTTCTTTTGTCTAATTGCCGTGGCTAATGTTTCCAGAACTATATTGAACAAGAGTGGTGATAGTGGACATCCTTGTCTGGTTCCTGATTTGAGTGTGAAGGATTTCAGTTTTTGACCATTTAGCATGATATTGGCTGTTGGTTTTTCATAGATGGCTTCTATCAGTTTGAGATAGAGACCATCTATTCCAATTTTTTGTAGGGTATTTTATCATAAATGCATGTTGGATTTTTTCAAATGCTTTTTCTGCATCTATGGAGATAATCATATGGTTTTTGTCCTTGGCTCTATTGATATAGTGTATTACATTGATTGATTTGCATATATTGAAACATCCCTGCATCCCTGGGATGAATCTCACTTGATCAGGGTGTATGATGTTCCTGGTGATCTTCTGCATTCTGTTTGCCATTATCTTATTAAGGATTTTTGCATCTATGTTCATTAGTGAGATTGGCCTATAGTTCTCTTTTTCAGTTGGGTCTTTCTCTGCTTTGGGGGTCAAGGTGATGCTTGCTTCCAGGAATGAATTTGGGAGTATTGCTTCCCTTTCAATTTCACTGAAGAGTTTAAATAGTAGTGGCAGCAGTTCCTCTCTAAATGTCTTGTAGAATTCAGCAGTGAAGCCATCAGGGCCCGGGCTTTTCTTAGTTGATAAGTTTTTAATTACATTTTCAATTTCATTGGTTGATATTGGGTTGTTCAGAATTTTTAGGTCTTCTTCGTTCAACTTTGGTAATTCATATGTATCTAGGAATCTGTCCATTTCTTCTGTGTTGTCCATCTTATTGATGTATAGGTTCTGGAAGTAGGTGTTGATGATCCTTTGGATTTCTGCTGGGTCTGTTGTAATTTCACCCTTTTCATTCCTAATTGCATGGATTTGGGCCTTTTCTTTCCTTTTTCTGACAAGGTTGGCTAAAGGTTTGTCAAGTTTGTTGATTCTTTCAAAGAACCAACTCTTGGCTTTGTTGATTTTTTTGTATTGTTCTCTTAGTCTCCATTGCATTGACTTCTCCTCTGATCTTTATAATTTCCTCCCCTGTATGAGCTTTGGGGTTGTCCTGCTCTTCTTTTTCTAGAAGCTTGAGGTTCAGCATCAGGTTGTTTAATTGGGCTCGTTCTGTTTTCCTAATATGCGTATTTACCGCTATGAATTTCCCTCATAAGACTGCTTTCATTGTGTCCCATAGATTCCAATATGTTGTATTGTCATTATCATTTAATTGAAGGAACTGTCTGATTTCTTCTTTAATTTCCTCTCTGACCCATTGGTTATTCAGAAGTGTGTTGTTCAATTTCCACATGTTTATGAAATTTTTTGAGTTTCTTTTGCTATGGATCTCCAGTTTCATCACACTATGGTCTGATAATATACAGGGGATAACTTCAATTCCTTTGCACTTACTTAAACATGTTCTATGTGTGAGTATGTGGTCTATTTTGGAGAATGACCCATGTGCAGCTGAGAAGAATGTGAATTCTGATTTTGTGGGGTGGAAGACTGTGTAAACATCTATTAAGTTCATTTGTTCAAGAGTTCGATTGAGTTCTATTATTTCATTACTTATTTTTAGTCTAGTTGATCTATCTATTTGTGACAGTGGGGTATTGAGGTCCCCCACCACAATTGTATTAGTGCATATATGACTTTTCATGTCCGTTAGTATTTGTTTTATATAGTTGGGTGCACTAGTGTTTGGTGCATAGATATTTATGATTGTCATCTCTTCCTCTTGGACTGTTCCCTTTACAGGGATGTAGTGTCCTTCTTTGTCTCTCTTAATCAGTGTTGGTTTGAAATCTACTTGATCTGCCAAGAGAATAGCTACTCCTTCCTTTTTTGGGGTTCCTGTCACATGCAGTATTGTTTTCCACCCTTTAACTTTCAGTCTATGAGTTTTCTTTTGAATGAAGTGTGTTTCTTGTATGCAGCATATTGTTGGATTTTGCTTCTTGACCCATTCTGCCAATCTATTTCTTTTGATTGGTGAATTGAGACCATTAACATTGATGGTTATAACTGAAATGTGTTGACTTGTCATTGCCATGACTTTTTCTTTTTGTTGGGTTCTCCCCCTTTACATTGAATTTCTTGTCATGCCAGATGGGTTCATTCTGCTTTGCTTCCTGGGGTTGTGATCCTCAATGTCTGTTCCTAGGATATTGTGTAAAATTCTTTGGGGTGCTGGTTTGGTATTCATGAAGTTCCTAAGGTGCTCTTTGTCATGAAAGTATCTTATTTCTCCATCCATTTTGAAAGATAGTTTTGCAGGGTACATCAATCTGGGTTGGAGGCTGTTTTCTCTTAGGGCTTGGAATATGTCACTCCAAACTCTTCTTGCCTTGAGGGTTTGTGTTGAGAAGTCTGCTGTGATTGTGATGGGCTTTCCTTTGTATGTGATTTGTTTCTTTTCTCTAAATGTTTGTAGAACTTTATTCTTCTGTTGAGTTTCTGGTATCTTAACAATTATATGCCTATGTGTAGATTTTTTTTTTAATCAAGGCTATTTGGAGTCCTATATGCCTCACTTATGTGTATGCCAAGCTCTTTTCCTCTGCTTGGGAAGTTTTCTGCCATTATTTCTGTGAAGAGATTTTTTATGTCATCTGCACTCTCTTCTGTTTCTTCATTGACTCCAGTCAGTCTTATGTTATTCTTCTTTGCATCATCTAGCAGCTGCTGGATTGATTTGTCATGTTCCCTTATAATTTTGAAGCAATTTTTCTTTTCCTGGTCACTAATTGCAATCTTACCTTCTATATCTGAAATTCTGTCCTCACATTGGCTCATTCTGCTGTGTAGACTTTCAATGGAGTTTTTCATGTCCTGCAAATCTATTTGCATCTGTTTTATGGATTCCATTTGTTTCCTATGTTCGGATCCCATCATGTTCCTGAGCTCCTCTCTAGATTTATTAATCATGTCTTGCACTAGGGGCACAATTTCTCCTGTTATCTGAGAAATTATTTCTGATTTCATTTTTTCCAGATCCCCTTTTGTTGCCAGTTCAGTGGGTCCAGGTGGTTGAGTATCAGAGTGTTCCATCTCATTTCCCTTTGGGGTTGCTGTAGGTGATCTGGAAGTGTGGTTTTGTGACTCATTTACGTGTTTTCTCATTTCGACTGGGGCAGGGCGCTGTTAGCGCCTGCACGGATTACCTCCTCTGAGCTGGGTGAGGTGGGACAGGGGCTGGGAGCAGCAGTAGGGTTGGTGGCCCAAAAGCCCTTTCCTGTGGGCTGGGAGCAGCGGGAGGGATGGAGGCTGGGAAGCCTCTTCCTCTGGACCAGGAGCAGTGAGATGGTGGCCCAGAAGCCCCTCCCTCTGGGCTGGGAGTGGCGGGAGGGATGGTGTCCTGGAAGCCCCTTCCTCTGGGCCAGGAGCAGTGGGACAGAAGGTGGCCCAAAAGCCCTTTCCTCTGGGCTGGGAGCAGCGGGAGGGATGGTGACTGGGAAGCCCCTTCCTCTGGACCAGGAGCAGTGGATGGGGGCTCAGAAGCCCCTACCTCTGGGCCCGGAGCAGCAGGACTCAGTACCGTGGTCTGGTGGTCCGGTGTCCTGTGTGTCCTTGTAGTGTGGAACCAGGTAGCTGTACAGAGGAGTGGGGGGTCGCGTCCAGTGGATTGTTGCTGGGGCGCGGGCTGATTTGGAGTGTTCTGTGCGACTCGGGACCTCAGCAGGGCGTGGACAGACCTGCCTGTCTGCAGTGGGGTGATTCGGTGTCTTCTGCGTGACTTGGGACCTTGGTAGTGCATGTGCAGACCTGCCTGTCTGCAGCGGGGAGATTCAGCATCTTCCGCAGGACTTGGGACCTCAGTAGGGTGTGCACAGACTTGCCTGTCTGCAGTGGGCTGATTAGGCGTGTTCCGCGTGACTCGGGAGCTCGGTAGGGCATGGGCAGACCTGCCTGTCTGAAGTGGGGAGATTCGGCATCTTCCATATGACTTGGGACCTCGGTAGGGCCTCGTTCCAGTCTTTCATATGTTTGTCAGTCTTTCATATGTTTTCCTTTTATTTATTGAGGTGATTTATTTTTTCAAGACCCTCTTTTCTCGTCTTTGAAACTAGAAACTTTATTTCCACTTAAACTACTATTCTTTGATGGTATAGTTTCAGATCCATGTCAGTGTCCGCTAAAAAGGATTTTTCTTGCAGCCTGAACATAGGATTAATTTCCTCCACCTTTGCCCTACAGCCACTGTCTTTGCTTTTGCTTTACGGGGGACTATAAAGTTATATTAGTTAGTGTTTTTTTCCTCTCAGTTCTTCTAGCTTCCTGTGCATTGCCATTTTACATGCATTCACTAGCTTCTCCTATTTATTTATTCATTGAGCACTGAGTGCTGTTTGGGGACTGGGGAGATGCAGAGGCTGAGTGAGTAGAAATCCATGCTTTAGAGCAGCTTATATCTAGAGGGGAAGAAGATAAGTGGATGGACCAAGTTGGTGATCAGAAGCACTGCAGTGTGACAGAGGAGGGAGGGAAGCCAGGGAAGGACGGTGAGGAGGGTATTCCTGAGTTCCAACTCCATAATGGGAAGTCAGCCACATCATCTGGGGAAGGACATTCTAGGCAGAGAACATAACTAAGATGGGAGTTCCAAGGCAGGAATTAGTGTTGAGGAAAAAAAACAAGTGTCCACCATGACTGGACTACAGGTTTGTGGGTATTGTTGATGCCCTTCTCACTTCGGCTGGGTCAGTGGGTGACTTGGGTCCAGTCACTCAACATGTAACTCATACTGAATGTCTCTTGCCTCATCTTTCCATCCATCCCCAGTTTCATTACTTTCATTCAGCACCTTGTCTAATCTATTGTTTTTACTTTCCAGGTGAGCTTCCTCTTAACTCTCTTGACTTCTCCAAATCCATCTTCTGTACCATTTCCTTGTTGTACACTGAAAAATCCCATCTAGTCTGTCTCCTGCCTATAGTCCTTCAGGGTCTCCCTTGTAGAGTAAATGGCAACTTCTTGTAGGATAAAATTTTTAACTTTTTAGCCTGGCATACATGGCATAAAAATAGCTTTTATTATCTGGCATTGAAACACATTTCCTTCAGCCTTGCGGGGCCCACCACTGGTGTACCGGTTGGCATTTTTCTAATATAGCTTCCAGTTGCAGGTGTTATGCTGTTCCTAAAATACTCTTCCTCTCCTGGGTAGAGTCTGGAAGCTTCATCCCAGCTTCCCTGTGAAGTCTTTTCCAAGGCACCCAAGAAAGGTTACTTATGCCTATCAGAGTGTTCTCAAAGCACTTATTTCAATGTATTATAATCACCTGCTGCTTCTCTAATCCCTCTCTGAGTTCCTGGAGTACAGAGAACATGGCTATTCACATTGCTGTGAACATCAGTGTATGTTTATTGAAGGAATAAATCAAAGAATAAAAGAGAAAGTGTGTTTTGTTAACACTTTCCCTATCCATTAGTAAACACGGACACTTTACATCTTCTTACCAGCAAACTGGATTGCAAAAAAAAAAAGAAAACGATGTGGGAACTACTTCAATGCAGTGAGCCCTTCCAGTACTTATTGCTTTCCAGGAACATAGATGGTAGAGGAAGGGAGATTGTCTAGGAACAGCTGTTAGGCCTAAAATATGGAGCTGGAAAATTCATTAATTATTTTATATATTTATTTAATATTTGTTGGTAGATGTCCAGCCTTCTGTTACATGCAGTGGGGGAATAAGAAGGATGCACTTGATATGGTTTATCCCTCAAGGGCTTTAGAATAGTGAAAATGCCAATAATAAAAGGATTTTATGAGGTAGCATATGATTAAGTCTTAAGTAATTCAAGTAAGACATGCTCTGGAAAAGTCTGTGGGTAAGAGAGATGAGCAATCACAAATAAAACCTCAACTTCTGGAAAGAAGTGCTGAAATAAAGTCCATTTTGTAAAAATGATGTTTGTATAATTCAATAGTCTTCAGGAACTAGGGAGCTATATTTCTTTCTTGGGTTTGGTAAACAAGGAAATATATGATATTTATATTTTAAGAACTTTCTGTAAGATTTTTGAATGAACTTGTATGTTGTAGGAGAACAAAGAATATTTTCATGGTATCATTCAAAATGATGAAGATGAAGATTGTTTACAAATGGGGAAGGCATGATTCATTTAAACCAATTAGGATGCTCCGGAAAAATGCTCTTCTTTGGGCTTTCTGATCATCAGTGAATACCCACCCCGAGTCCCAGGAACTATGGGAATATTGACCTCTCTCCAGTGACCTAGTAGTTACTGCCTCTTAATTTCTTACTTTCTTAAGTAAATGAATATTTATGAGGTCAGATTTAATACTTGACTTTTTAATTTCTTCCGTAAGGTGTTTCTCAGTTGTATCTTAATCTGATTTGTGAACTTTTGTGGTTCTGTTTCTGAGGCTAGGAAATCTTTTAACGAAGGTGAACTGTAGATCAACCACTTTCCTGTAGAGGTCGCTAAGAGAGTAGTTGTTTGGCATACTCTCTTTGCCACCCAGCACCTTGTGGCATGACTTGGCACAATTTGCCTAATGATTGTGAGATCTGGTTTGTGTTACTATTTTATTTTTGAGTTTGGAATGAACTCTAGTTCCACCAGTAATTTCTTCAGGTTCATAACTCTGCATTTTGTCAGTGCTACACCTGTGCATTTTTTTTTTTTAGCTTCATGTATTTGGTATATGGTTGTTTTAGAGTTTTCATTATACTCCATTTGCATTTTACAAATGCGATAACATAGACACATTAAACCATTTTGATGGTAGCCTAAACTTTGCCTTCTGTAGGACCCTAGATTATTGTTTAGTGGGGCTGTCACTCAGGACACTTACTGGCTTTCTCCAGTGCTTTTAAAAAATTGAATTAAGCACAATGAGTTGCATCCCCTTGTTAAAATGTTTTTCCTTCTGTGCAATCACCATTAGCTGTTTGGCTCCCATTCTGTATTCTTTTGAGCAGCCCTGCATTGCAAATCAATATCTTTGTGAAGAGACAGTGCGTTGTGAATTGCCTGGACAGCATATGCACAGTTACTTCGGCTGCAATGCTGCTGCAGAGCCCGGTTACTCTGCCTTCCTGGGAACTCCACAGGCAAGTCCATCGTGCTTGGAGAGAAAAAAATCAGATTTCTTTGGGAAAAAAATTGAACTGTTAATGCTATTGGTACTGAATATTTGCATGTCCTTTTTGCTGTTTTGAAACCATGTTTGGTCTTATTCTCCAGAAATCAGCTTCTCTGAGATGATTTCTGGCTCTTTTTTTTTTTTTTGCTCATGCTTCCCCCTGTCTTGGTTGTAGTACGGCCGTACCATTTCAGCTTGCTAGTGCAGAAAGATGTGAATTCAGTTGTTGTACGAGGCTGGCCTCGTGCAAATGCATTGCTAGAGATATGTTAAAGAGTTCTAGGTGAATTGAGCCTGAGAGAGACAACAGGAAAACGGTAAGACGGAGCATGCTTAAAATTATATTAAGGGTCTTAATTTGGAGCGCCTCGGTAAGTCAGAATCCTGACTCATTCCTTTACAACTTGAAAAGGATTCACTTTATGCATGTCATTTTACTCACTCCCTTCTATTTAACTGCCAAAACCATCACAGATTGATGAAGAGGTATTTAAATTAGGGATCTGAGAGGAGGTTACTCATGGGAGAGTCTGCGGAGGCTCCTGAGGCTATAGCTTATAGTTTGTAAACACCAGTAGCAGCGATAAGATGAGGAAAAGGTTCAGTGATTGCTTCTATGCTGTATCTGAGTCTTATTTCTCCTGCAGTTAGTCTTCTTCATTACAGCTTAAGAGATCTTACAGATTGTTTTGCTTGGGTATGGTTGGCTCAGTGCCCTCTGAGGAAAGCAAGTGAAGGACAGGAAATCACTTTTTTCTTTGGGTAAACAGGTATCCATAAATTTAGCTGGATTGGATCTGAGAAGGATAAATATCTCTAATGTAGTAGGGATCTGGGGCTTCCTCTCGGCTAGCAACACCCCTACCTTTCCTGGAGCACAGAAGTGCACCTGCTTTAAGTGTGCAGAGCAGAGGTCAGCATGCTGGTATTTTGCATCATTACACCTGTAGTGGTTATGCTTTCATGTACGGAAGTGATAATCTTTCATGCCATTCTGTTTGAAGTGCTGTCTCTAATAGTAGACTGTTGGCATTTTGGATGGTAATGCAGAACCCCTGCCTGCATGAAAGAGCAGGGCAGCAGACAGGCTGGTCCAAAACGATGCTCACCTGCTCATAAACAAGATAAAAATCAGGAGATTCCAATGCAGATCCAGACATCTTTGGAGGTTGAATTTGTTTCCTTTATTAATTGTCGTACAGTTTTTGGTAGTGGGTGGTGGGGGTTGAAGTTGAAGGACGTGTTTGAATATTGTTCAGAGTGAGACTAATATATCACATGGTTCTGATGAGTATATGTGGATTCACCTTTCATATAGATGGTGAATGTTAAGGATATCAACATTTGGTTTTACGCTTTAAAAATATTTTACTTGTGTATACTTTAATGTATACTGAATCACTCAATAATTCATGTAAAATGTAAGTGTTATACACAGTAAATATTCGTTGGCAGAATCATCAGTAAATTGCACTTTGGCCGTAAGCCCATTCTGTATAATTTTGTGACATAAATAAATTTAGGAAAGAACACTTGATTACTTAATAGGTGAATCAAGAGAAATATCAATAATGTATTATGGTTCGCAATAAGTTAAAAAACATTTTCTTTTTGTTTCCCAGAGACAGCACCCTTAAATGTTTTTATGTATTCACTCAACTGTTTACTGTAAAGGTTGGACATTTGTTTTTGAGAATGAATAGTTGGATTTTCTTTTATTTTGATCATTTATTACTTCCTAAAAAATGATGAATTATAAGCTGTTTAACAAATCCCTTTTTTCTATATAGAAGACAGTGTGTGTCATGTTTGCTGTTTCTTTTTCTGAGAATTATATGTTCTAACTATTTATATTTTACCTTCACTGTAAGCTGTGAGGTTTATTTTTTTCATTTGGTGACAGAAAGAATTATACATCTGCAGAAAATAATTTTTAAAAGAGGGAATAGTACAGTAGTAATATGACATTGATTTTATAACCATATATTTTCCCTCATTGTACAAAAATTTATTAGCTGCCTACTATGTGTAAGACATTATAAGACATGCTGTGAAGGAAAGATGTGAAATAGAGCTTGGACATAGCAATGTTGGTAGTTTTCCTTGGAATATACTCCATTATACTTTCTTATGAATAGTAAATTACTCTTTAAATATTATATTCCCTACTTAGGGGAACCCTTTCCCTACTTTTTTTTAAGCATTTACTTATCAAGCAAACATTTATGCCAGGTCTACTCTGTAATAGTGGTAAGCACAACAGATCTGTTCCCTGTCCTCATGCAACTTAAAATCCCCCTCCCTCCCTTCCTCCCTCTCTCTCTCTCTCTCTCTCTCTTTCTTTTCTTTTCTTTCCGACATGGTCTTCCCAAGTTACTAAGTTGCCCAGGCTGAGCTCAAACTTGGGATCCTTGAGCACCCGTTTCCCGGAACAGTGGAATTACAGGTGTGAGGCACCATACCTGGCCTCCACAGTACTTGTTCTTAAAATGTTTCAAGGAGAAATTCTGTTGCAAGATTTTTTTGTTTTGTTTTGTTTTTCATTTCAGTAATTGTGCAAGAAATATTGTATGTTTCGATTTTTAGGTTGTGTTTAAAATACACGTAGCACAAAATTGACTGTTTTAGTCAGTTTAAAATTGACACTTCAGTGGCCTTAAGTATATGCAGTGTTTTGAAATCATCACCACTATTCATCTGTTTTCAGAATTTTTTCTTCATCCTGTGCCTCTACAGTCATTAAATAATAACTACCCCTTCTCTTCCTTCCCAAAGCCCCTAGTAATCTTTACTTTCTCTATGAATTGACCTGTTCTAGGTACCTTATATCATATCAAGTGGAATTACACAATGTTTGGCCTTTTGTGTCTGGCTTATTTCACCTAGCATGTTTTGATATTTCATTTGTGCTGTGGCACATATCAGAGTTTTATTTTTTTCAGTGAATGCTTTGATATTTATATGGGACAGCAGTATTTTATCCTTACTATATGATGTCATTAAGTCAAATTTCCATATGGACACCATTAATAGATAATGTAGAGATATTAAAAAGAATAGTCTAGGGAAAGAGGCAAGGGATAAGGAATAGAAATGCACTGAGGGAAAGATCTATTTATATATTTGGATTCTTTATATGTCCTGGAAATTGAACATGATAATTGGGGGGCTAATATTTTCATGTCTGTTTATCACTAATAGAGAAGAACACTTAGCTGAAATATTCATTGGGAAGCTGAGTTATGTCTTTGGTCATCGTTGTTCAAATTTTCCCCACTGCTTCGGTCTAACTTTGTAAGCAGCCTGTTCAAAACCTTACCCCATCTCCTGATGCCCACTACCAACTGTCTTTCACTCCCCACTCATGTTTGCAGTGAACATTTAGCTAGGAACCCCCAGATGTCCTCTGATTTAGACAGAGAGGACGGGAGAAGTTATTAGCTTGGTGCTATACTAAGCACTTTTCCTCTGGATGAGGTAAGTAAGCCTTGTTTCATCAGTGTAGAGTTTTCTTTCTCTGCTTTCTTCCTGATACTTTTAAACCCAGGTGGCTTTTCCTCTAGGAAGTCCTTCACACAAAGTCCATTTAAGGCCCCAGAACTGCCATCAATGTATTTGACTAATTTCTAGACTAGGTCATACAACAGTTTATATCCATGCTTTTAACTCTCTTTCGAGGGGCCCCAAATATGTATAGAGGAGGAGGATTCAACATGACAATGTATAATACCTGAGTCATCTCATCTTCCCCATTAGCGTGATCTTTCTTGCTTTCTTTTCCTTTGCCTCTGTTTTTCTGTTATGGTCTGACTTTTGATATGAGGCTCATTCAGAATTAAATTAATTAAATGCACATTCAGTAGGGTAGTGGGCTTGTGGGGAGGAGGGAGTAATAGGCCAGGAAGCCTTAAACCACAGACTAGTTATTTTGTGCCGCTTTGAAAGTGCTTTCTTTTTGGATTAGGAGAGATAAGAGAGAATGGATAGAAGTATTGTAGGTCAAGTCCATTCTTTATTTGTCTGAGGACGTTGATCTCAGGGGTCATGTAAGAAAGACAACATAGCAGTCAAGCGTGGCTTTGTAGTCTGAGTCCTGCAGTGAATCTCATGGCCTTTGTTTACTCTCTGTGTGGCTGTGGACATCTTCCTTAATTCATGTGTGCCTCAATTTAATCACCTATAAAATTGCAGTAATTATGATACCCCCTCATGGGGTGGGTGTAGAGATTGCAAAATGAGTTTGAAAGCAGTTTTCATTGTGACTCTTATATAATAAAAAGTCACCACCACTGTCCTTGTCATCTCATCTAGAAGTCCTGAACTTCCATCTGTCTTCTATCAACTATGTTATATTTGCCCAAGATCCTTCCCAAGTTTGCTTGATCATAGAACATATATGACTCTTCCTTTCCCTTTCCTTTCCTTTCCTTTCCTTTCCTTTCCTTTCCTTTCCTTTCCTTTCCTTTCCTTTCCTTTCCTTTCCTTTCCTTTTTCCTTTCCTTTCCTTTCCTTTTTCCTTTTTCCTTTTTCCTTTCTTGTACCAGGGATCGAACCCAGAACCTTGCACTTGCCAGGCCGGCACAATGCTACTGAGCCCAATGCCCAATGACTATTTCTTAATGATCTTGAATTTGAGTAGATAAAAGGAGGTTGTAATAGAGTGCCCCAGTTTTCTGTTTATCATCTGGTAGGCATTGGAAGGGTGTGTGTTCAGTAGACTTAGTCTTCTGCCCAGTGGATAACACATTGCCCAGCAGCTTGTTCCTCAGTCAAGTGAGATCTTGCTGAAATACCTTGACAGTGAAATCCTTCTGGAAGCACTGGAAGCACTTGTTTTCGGATGGCAGATGAGCAGCAGGATATGCGCATCCAGCTGCTCTTCTGAATTCACCTTGTATATCTCAGGAATCACTATTGACTTTTCTCGGTTGTAGAAGAGACTTACAGAAGCCATTTTCATAAAATCAGGTAGAACTTTATTATTAGGGGATTGCTGTCAAATTTATTATTGTGAAATTTTAGCTCTTTGCAGCATACAGACCATTTGTTAGAGCTATACTGAAAGATCCTTCCATTTTTCTCTTCAAAGCCTCATTGTTCCCTGTGTTCTCTTTATAAGCTCTGTGTGGTTAGTGACCCAGATATGATTCTCTGAAAATGTTAAAAACTTCAAAAGTCAATCCTATATTGAGTGGTGCCCTATATTTTTTTGAATTCCTTAGTCAGGTTTGCTTTTAGATTTATTTTATTGGAAGGCAAACATCAAACTCTTAAACTTTGTAACATCACACTTGACATTAACCAGCAAAGTATTATCTAAACACTAATAATGTAAACTTTATTAAAAATTGTTAGAATAGAAGAGTAGCATTAATTGTATTATTTGTATTGCCATCTGTTTCAGAGTAAGATAATAGTGCACACTTTTATTTCTTTTTTAGGAAAAAATTTAAAAATATTTATAATTTATTTTTTTAAATGCTGTTCATGTGGTTGCCAGGTCCTACTGGATCACTCAGACCTCAGCAGTGTATTCTTTTCAATTTCCATTTTTAATGTTACAGCATCTTGTAGGAGGAACAGAAGAGTGATATTTAAAAGGTATAAACGTGAAGACAGAACTGGCCTGACTTAGTACAAACAAGCTATGGATGTTTCTGAGAAACTCAGAAGTGAAACAAAACAGGATTCAAATGACACCTGAGACTACCTTTCACATAGCTTTTGCAGACCTTACGATGTTTTTAAAAAATCCTCAAACGCTACACATGTGTGTACAGGTAGAAATCGTCCTGGATCATATTATTGATTTCAGGTTCAGCATGTTCTGTTTACTAGTTATTAGTGCTTTTGACATGGTTTCTGACCTTCATTGTTAAATTGCTGTGGTTAACTTTAGTCAGTCCCCCTTGCCAGGTTATTTTGTTCTTCCGTACCATGTGAGGTTCTTTGGAAATACTCTTTGATTTCCCCTTCTCAGGTAAGATCCAAGACAAAACCCAATAAAAAGAAGAGCTATATTTAAACTCATAAATTCTGTCAGAGATGGGGGAGAATCCCTACGTGTAGAAAGACTTTTTTTTTCTAGAATAAGAGCTTTAGGGGAATACTGTCTTGATGAAGAAACTAATTAACCATGCAGTGTGAGCCACTTTGTGTAGCTTGATTCTTCTATGTTGTCGAGAATAGGTGTTTTATTTCCCCACTGGAGCTGTGGGAATTTTGTAGATTGGCATGGGCTCTTGCTTTGGGAAATCTTAGGACAGAGTATAACTCCCTCACTGTATTATGTGTAGGTTCTCATCTCTGTACCCTATTCTGAGCCCTCTGGCTCTAAATGTGTGGGGGAGCAATTTAGATGTCAGTTCTAATATTTCACCTTCTAGCACTGGATACTTGAGTGGGCATATGGTATGAATGCTACACCTCTGACTCTGTCTTTTTTCCATGATGGAATTTTAACCAGCTTATAATTGTGGATATCAAATGAAAACCAGAGATTTTACATACATCCTTTTTTATCCCCTGACCTTTTGGGATAGTTAATAAGTTTTTAGTGGAAACAGTGTCTAACAAATGTCTTGTCCAGTCTTCTACAGAATAGGAATGGGAATTCATATGCTTTGTCCAAATCATGAAATGTTCAGTTCTGCCAAACAGGCAAAGGATACCTACCATCAAGGGAGGATACGTTTTAGCTTATATGGTGCTCTTCACAAATGTAATTTTCTTTTAAAATTTCTTTCATGATTCCAGGAACGACTTCCTTCTAAGCTTTTTTCTTTTTCCCCTTCAAAATTATCAAATAAACCTTGGTAAGTCAAAAGTAAAACAAGGTTCTGGATTTATTTCTGAAAAGAATTTTGTGGATTGTAAAAAATTTTTTTTACAGATATGGTGTCCAATGGCAACACAGTGCTTTTCTGTTAAAATATTATGATTCCATAATTTCTGTGCAGGAAATTATGTCAGTTATGCTGTTATAATCCTATGTTTTCTTCTTTCTCTACTCACTGTTGTCCTATTGCTTTTTGTATTTGTGTATCTACTAGGTATATAGTATTAGAACATCTTATCTCAGAGTTCAAAATTTTATGAAAGGATTATCTGAAATTACCATGATATCTTGTGGGAAGATTGAGCAAAACAGTGGTGCCCCCAAAATAGTGACATGATTATCATTCCTATTGTGTCAAGAGACTGAGTCAAATTTTGCCTCAATAGGAGTTGACTTCTCTCAGAATTTTAATCCTTTATTTGACTATATCAAAAAGTGTATCATTACATGGTTTAGAGTACCATCCCTCAAACTTTAAAGTGTGAACAAATCAACTGGAGGTCTTGTTGAAATTCATTTTCTCACTCAGTAGGACTGTAGTGGGCCTGGCATCCCAAGTGATGTCAGAGCTCTGAGCCTGCAAGCAGCAGGGGCATAGAGAATATGCCAGATGAAATCCCTACCCTGCAAAGATACTAAAAATACTATATAGTACTATAGTATATAGTATATACTAATACTAATATTATATACTATATATACTTTATATGCTAAAAATACTATATATTTGTATATGTATACAGAGATACTAAAATACTGTATAGGCCTCAACTAATAATGGAGATGGTGCTTCTGCCCTGCTCTGAGAGTTAATTAAACCTTGGATTACAACATTTATCATTATTATTGGACAAAATTAAAAATCTAGACAAGGCAGTAAATAGATGCATATGTCTTTAAGAACCTGAAAGCAAGACTGTATCTTATATATCTACTTTCAAGTATGTATTGTTTTGTTTTCTTTGGTACCAGGGATTGAACCCAGGATCTTGCGCTTGCCAGGCAGGTGCGGTGCCACTGAGCTACATCCCCACCCCTGAAGTATGTATTGTAACAGATGAGAAAGCAGTCAGTAATTTTAGGAATGTTTATCAAAGCTTAGGCTGGTAGGAAGGCCACCTAAATATTTCTTGATGGGATTAGCAAAGCAGTTATCCAATGATAGTACACGTTGAAGCTCAGTAAGGGTTGTAACATAACTATGGTTGTTGAAGCGCATAAAAGAATCCAGTGTCCTCAAATTTTTCCATTTGACTGTGTCCATTAGTTGATGGGTCCAGATTGAAGTGAAATTAGGTCAGACCGCAAAGAAACTGGTCAGTAGAGAAATAAGCCTTTTAGAACAAAAGTAATAGTATTAGACATTGAATGCTAGTGAGTGGGAAGAGCTGGTGAAAGCATTTCATTGACTGGATAATATCTCAACTCGGAAGATGCTTTATTTCAATGTAGCTTCTTAGGACTGATTTTTTTTTTTTGGAGGGACTGTTTGTAGTTAAAAGAGAAGGCTTTTAGTATGGAAAATGAACCATCATTGACTAAATATAAACTTAATATTATCATCATGTGCCCTGGGGTCACTAAAGAAACCGAAAATCTGGTTTACACAGTGCTCCAGATGTTTATAGTATGGTCATGGAAAATGAAAAAGAGTGCAAAGCAAAGATAGACTTACTGCCACTTTTTTTTTGTTTGTTTGAGGCAGCATCATGCTATGTAGTTCAGGCTGGGCTTGAACTCACTATGTTGTTCAGATTGGCCTTGAACTCAGAGTGATCCTCCTGCTTCAGCTTTCTGAGTCCTGGGATTATAAGTATGTGCCACTACACCCAGAAACTGCCACTTTTAACATAACAAACCAAATATATGAAAGAAAATTTCACAGTAGCTTATATGAAAATATATGACAACATATACTTAAATGACAGATTAAGAGGTACTATCTAAATCCAATGTAGTTTGTAGTGAAGGCAGTTTTGATTGTTGCAGTGGCGATTATGGAGGGGCATGGCTCACACTTAATAGCAGAACCAGGGCTGCCAAATGCTCTACAGTATATATTTCTCCACAGCACTGCACACAAGTAATTCCTCACAAAGATGCCCAGGATGCCATCCTTGAAAGACAATGCCAAGATTTCACAGTTAAGAAAAGTTCAAGGAGACTAGAAATGTCAAGAGAAGTATGTGTGGTGTGTGCCTGTCTTCACCCTTTCTAAATCCTGAAATCTAAGGGAAAGTGATATGTAAAAGGAGGCACAAATAAATGAATTTATGTGCCTGACCTTGTGTAGTTGACCTACTTACAACCACTTACCAGATGTTCGGTGCCACCCAACATTCGTAGTGACACCTTCGAGCTGTGGAAGATTGAAAGAGCTGCCCACCTCAGATGAGAGGACTGAGACCTGGAGAATCTGAGTGACGTAGTTCTGATTTATGCAAATCAATTAGTGTCCTGAAGGTGATTTTGGACAAGAGCTTGGTTCTAATAGAATACAGCTCTAAGCAAAAACACTCATCCATCCAGCCTTCTATATGTATATAAATAACACAACTTGCATCTTGTCCCTTGTGTCCCTTCCTGCTGCCATCTATACCCACATACATACACAGGGATGCAGGGACACACACACACACACACACACACACACACACACACACACACAGAGGCATTATTGAAGTAAGCAGAGACCACAACCTACAGTCAGAAAGAGGCCAACATACTTTAGGTCTTGCAGGTGGAAGTCATGGTGAAGGCAGCCATCATTGATATGATTCCAGTGGAATCAGAAATTCTTTCTTTCCCCTTCTGCCCCTAAAACAAATACCATGTCTGTCTATCCCTGGATGATGGATGGAAGCTCTTACTTTACAGGGGAGGAAGTTTTCTTGTTCTGTAATCCTTAAAGGTCAAATAATTCTGGGATAGGTAAGACTCAGATTTAAGTACTCAAAAACTTATAAATGATGATGATTTTCTACTGGGAGGAGATTTTGAGAGAAGTTATTGAGCAAACCCTTAATTTTTCATGAGGTAATGGGCGAGAAGAAAAAGACAAATGTTAAGAGGTTGTCAAGATTTAGCTTACTTCACAGTTTTGCGTTGCACTTGTGCTATGTATTTCTTTCATGAACATCAGATGCATCATACATATTTGTGGTGGGTCAGCTTGGAGTCTTTTGAATCAGTTCTTTTCCATTTTGTACCTTTGGCTAAGAGTGTGGAGTGAAGAAGGAGGTAAGATCACACTCTGAACCTAGAAAAATGCCAATCATCAGAAAATGGTTGATTCAAAGGGATAATTTTCAGGCCCAATGAGTTCCCTTGAAGTGAATGCGACCTTAACTGAATTAAGTTGTGCTCTTTTACATCCACTGCTGTGACTTAAGTAGATAGTGGTATGGGTTTTACATGGCCCTAAGGTAAACTTGTAGGTCAAACTGTGACTTTTGGAGTCTCTGGTGCTGTTTCAATTTCTAACAGTTTTTACTGAGTTTAGATCTACCAACAAATGAGCAAATGAGCAACCAGAACAATGAATGGACCAAACTGATGAGATGAATAGCTATTATGTGTGGTTCATATTGCATCTAGATTGAAATTCTAAGTACAGAAGGTTATTTTGGTATTTGTGATGAGTCTTTTTTTTAAAAATATGTTTTCAAGCACCATAAGACATCCTTGCTTGTATGATTTTTGTCACTTTAATTTCTAAATGGAATTAAGTATGAGTGAAAACCTACAGTCGTAGAAAAAACATGTAGTTAACGTTAATGTTGGAATGTCTTATTTTCACATGGGGCCTGTAGCAGCTGTTTACTGGGATGGGCCGTGGGCAGAGGTATCCAGTATGTTTTTTCTGTTCCCATGACGTGAGAAGACCACTTCTAACCTATCAAAACCTCTTATTTTTCTTAAGTTAGTAAAAAAAACCCCTTTATTAGACTTTTCTGTTGCAAAAATCCAAGAGAGGAGAGATTACAAGAGGACTTTATTTTAGGTGAACACCTGCTCAATGACTAATGTTCAAAGGCAAGCTTTGAACAAAGAGAAGTTTCAGTTTTTATACATTTGGTTGAAGGGGTATGGTCTTTTTAGTGACATCAAGTGACCTTATAGAAACAGGACAAGGGCAGACAGTTTTGTAACTTTGCCTTGAAACAAGACAGAGCCTTATGAATCTATGAATCATATAAGAACAGATTGACATAAACTTTGTTTATAGGACATAGTTGTCAATTTTATATGTACCAGAATAGGGAGTTACACTACAGGAGACAGAGGAGAGGTGGTGGTCCAAGTGGGGGAAGGACTATCCAAGGCTGGGAAAAACTTGTTTTTTCTTTAAGTCCTTCTTCATTCTCCCCTTTGATGCTTTTGATAACAAGTTTTAATAGCATCATCATCATCATTATAATTAATTTTTTGTCACAAGGGGATGGTTTCCTATTGAGCAGAGATTGGTACTTGGTTACGGTTGTAAGTTGAGTGGTGGCATGTCTGTCTATCGGAGTTTTTATGGCTGACTGAATGTTTCTGACTAGTAGGGCTAAGAGGCAAGGGAGAATTATAACAAAGAGGATAAGAGACTTATGTTGTTGTTGTGACTCTATGTGGATCTGCAAACTTGAGCCATGCATGGACTGGTCAGCTTCCTGGATGACTAGGGCTGGGCTGTTGTTTCTGGTGGTAGCAGGATCATCTGGTTTGGGTGGTCTGGATCATGCAGGCTGGTCTGCTTGTCTTGGGCTGTTGGCTTTAGCTGACTGTGGTACAAGTTCTGCAACTTTTTAACAGTAGTGGGGGTGGACAGGATTACAGTATGAGACCCATTTCTGTGAGCCCCAGAGTTGGATTTCATTTCTTGCCTCCAAAAATGTTCCTGGGTTTAAATGGCTATATTGGGTCTGGTAGGCTTATGGGCAGTCTCTCTTGTACCCAGTTATGGATGTTGTGCGTGAAAGCCTGTGTCTGTTTTCTTAGTTTCAGTTTTTCTTGCTCATAAATATTACCTTTAATTTGACTTATAATTGGGGGTGGCTGGCCAAGCAAAATCTCATGAGGGCAATACCCAGTTTTTTTTGTGGGGGTACACCTGACTTGGAGGAGGACCATGGGGAAGACTTGATCCCATTTCAGGTGGGTTTCTTGGCAATATTTTTTCAACAATTGTTTGAGTGTCCAGTTCATGTATTCTATTTTCTTCTGGGTTCTGTAGCCAGTAGGCTGTGTGTAGTTTTTATTTTACTTTTAACATCCATGTGAGTCCCTGGATTATCTCAGCTGGTCCATTGTTTGACTGCAAGGTCAAAGGCAGTCTAAATCTTGGGATGATGTCTCTTAACAGTACTATGGTCACCTCTTGTGCCTTTTCTGTTTGGATGGAAAGAGCCTCAGCCCACCCTTAATAGGTGTAGAAAAGCACCAACATATATTGATAGCCTTCTGTCTGAAGCAGTTCAGTGAAGTCTACAACCAAATTTTCACCAAGGATAACACCCATTTCTTGAATACCCAGGGGCCAAGTGGGCCCTTGTCTTGGGTTGTTTTGAGTATATTGTTTACATATAGCTTAGGTGATGGCAGTGAGCTGTGGCACTTAGAGATGATGGCTTAGAAATGTCTGTAGTGCTGTTTTTCTCATATGAGACCCTTGATGAAATTGTTTTACAAACCTGGGGCCCAACACTTTGGGGGTGGCCAGCCTCTCATCAGCGAACTTTTTTTGTTCCCCCCTTTACATAATCTCCAGCTTCTTGGGCAAATCAAGCTCTTTCATTTGAAGAGTAGCTCATAGTCTGAGGGAGAGGAGGATGAAGGGCATGGCCAGGGCCCCTCTTTTAGGTTAGGTTAGCCTGCTTTGTTTTTCTGTCTTTTTGGTTTCCCCTGGCTTCTAATGTTCTAGTCCATTGGTGCCCTCTGTAGTGTATAACAGCCATTTTTTTCTGGGGCCCATATTGTATCTAGCAGCTATAAAATTATTTTCTTTGTGCTTTATTATTTTTTCTCTAGCAGTAGAGAGTCTTCTTTTCTTATATAGGACTCCATGTACATGTAATGTTGCAGAGGCATATTTGGAATCAGTCTAGCTATTAGCTTTTTGTCGTTAGTAAGAGAGCCTTTGTCAAAGCTATTAGCTCTGCTTTTTGGGCTGAGGTTCTGGTGGGGAGAGGCTGGGACTCTACCATAGAGTCCAATGTCACCACTGTATATCTTGCCTGTTGGATCCCTTTCAGCACAGAATTATTTTTATCTGTGAAATATGCAACATCTGGGTCTCTGAGAGGGTGATGTGTGAGATCTCCTCAGCTTGTGACTGTTTCATCCACAACTTTCATATAGTCATGAAGGGGGGCTCCTGATTGGACTGGGAGCAAGCTATTTTTACATAGAAACCCTTGATATCAGGTCATTTTTGGGTTTGATAATCAATATTGTCCTCTCTGGTCCATCAAGGTTATGATTGAGTGTGGTACTCAAATGGTCAGTTGTCCCAAAATCAGCTTGTCAGCTTCCTGCATTAGCAGGGCAGTGGCAGCAAGTGTCCTGCATCATGGAGGCCATCCTAGGGCCATAGAGTATAGCTGTTTTGACAAGTATGACACTGGGCAATGTCATGATCCTAAGACTTGAGTTAAGACTCCTATGGACAATAGGACACAAATGTGTAAATACTGAATAGTTTCTCTGGTGTAAGAAACTGAAAGTGTAAATAAGGATCAAAATGTATAATTGATAATGTGAAATAGGAAGAAAAGGTCCAAAGGGGAAGGGGAAGTGGGAGGGGTAGAGGAAAGGAAAGAAAGGAAGAGAAAAAAATATGAGAAAAGGAAAAAATGGAAACAAAGTCTTTGTAAATAGGGAAGGGTGGAGGGTTGAAGGGAGGGCAGGGGAATGGGGGAAAAATAAGAACCAAGATATATCATGTAAAGGTACAAATTCCCAATGATGTGTGTCATCATATTGTGTACCTAAAATGTACCAATAAACTTAATGAAGAAAAAAAAAAGACTCCTATGGCCATTCCCTCCAACTCATGGACATATAGGAAGAAAAGCTTGGTTATGTCTGGCAATCCTAAGGCTGGGGCCTGGGTCAAAGCTTCTTTGATTTGTTAAAATGTTTTCTCCTGGTCAGCTTCCCAGAGGAGGGGCTCCCTTTTGCCCTACTTTATAGCTTTATATAGGGCCTTAGCCATAAGTAAGAAATTTGGGATCTAGATATGGCAGAATCTTGTTGGCCCCAGAAACTCTCTGGTTGGGGTTGGGAGGGCACAGGCAGCCTATTTTTGTTCTGTGCCTAGTTGGTGTTCCCCCTGAGTCACTATGAAACCTAAATATTTGACCTCTTGTTGGCAAATTTGCGCCTTTTTCTTGGATACCTTATTATATTCTACCTTCCAAGGCAAATGAAGGAGGTGCTTGGTTCCCTAATAACAGTCTCCTTGAGTTGGGGCTGCTGTAAGGAGGTCATCTACATACTGCAGCAGGGTGCAGTCATCCTGGCATGAAAAGCTTTCAGTTTGGTAACTAGTGCCTCTCCAAAGATTGTAGGAGAGTTTTTCAACCCCTGGAGAAGCCTCGTCGAGGTTAATTGTTCTTTTGTGCCTGTGACAGGATCCTCCCATTGAAATGCAAAGATGGGCTGGCTGACTGGGGCAACATGCAAACAGAAAAAGCCATCCTTTAAATCTAAGCAGGTAAATGAGGCAGCAATTACTGGACTAAGTCCCATTAGTATGTATTGATTTGACACCTATGGGTGAATAGTCTCAGTGGGCTGATTTACAGTGTGCAAGTCCTGTACTTGTCTGTATTTATTTGTCCCTGGCTTATGTACAGGTAGGAGTGGAATGTTCCAGGATGACTGGCATCTAGCCAAGATTCCATGATCTTAAGAGCCGTTGTAAATGTCTTTGAATACCCTGAATGGCTTCCCTACAGAGCGGGTATGGCAGAACTGGAATTGTCCCTGGTTTTAGTTTCACAGTCACCAGTGTTTGAGGTATAGCTAGAACCAGGTGGATTATCTTTAGCCCATACCCTGAGAATCTTATGTGCCATCTGTATAGTTGATTTGTTCCTGGTTGTGGTGGCTTATCTAAATAAAGTTTACATTCCTCTGCCTGTGGGACAGTAAGGGTTAACACCGTGGGTTTTGATTGAGCCAGGCTCAAAGTCATATCCCCTTTTGGCCTAAAGGTAATTTGAGCATGCAGCTTTTGGAGCAAGTCTCTCTCTCTAACAAGGGAACTCTGGGCAGTTTGGAAGATACAGGAACTCATGTTGGACTTTTGACCACCCCCTGTAACTTATCTTTTAGGATGGCAAAATGGCCTCTTCTCTGGAAACCCCGTGGCTCCTACAATAGTCACATTTCTCTTGGATAATGGCCCAATGGGTTGTGTCACCCCTGAATGTTTGGCTCCATTATCTACCCTAAAATCCATCAGTTGGTCTCCCATTTTTATTGTGATCATGGGCTCCTGGGGGCCTAGGGAGATAGAGCCTGGTCTTGCCTATTCCCTGTAACCTTTAGTTTTTTGCCAGTCTAATGAGGCCAACATCTGTTTTTTCTTTCCGGGGGCAATAACTTTTTGTAGGCAGCCTCCTAGTTTTGGAATTTTTATCATCTCTCGCATCGTTTTCTGGACATTGTTTTTTCTAGTATCCATACTTTTTGCATCATGCATTTTGATCCCAATCTAGCTTTGGTCAACTGGTAGATTTTTGACTCTGTCTGGCTCCTGTTTTCCCCATGTTTGTACCCCGCCCCTTAGTAATCTCTCTTTTCACATGAGTGCTCTTGTCAACATATCTATTTGGTTTTTTTTTGAGCTTCTGGTTGGCCTCCCACTTTGCTTCCCTGTTGTGGTTAATGTGTATTTTTGTGGCCACCTCTAAGTCTTTGTTGTCCCCTCTGTGTCTCTTGAGGCTACTGGAAGAGCCTATATATATATATATATATATATATATATATATATATATATATATATGTATGTATATATTTCCTTTTGGAAATATGTATGTATATATTTCCTTTTGCTCAACTTGTGCCACAAGTGTCTTACAATAAGCTTTGAACAGGGCTTTAGCCCAGCAGGTCAGGTCTGTAGTATATTCAGCCATAAATCGATGTAAAAAAATTGGTCTGGGTGCCCTAGTCATCCTCTGTCTCTGGTCACCACCAGTTGTACACACCCAGTTGTCTTCCTGTCTCTGGACCCTTTGGCTGGCCACCACCATCAAAGGAGAGGCAACCGATTTCACAAAGAGTTCTCAACCTCTGTTGGGTCAACTTTACTCTGTAGCCCCCTATATAGTTTGGCCAGTGGGAGCCATTTTAAGCAGATTCCTTTGTTCTGCTAGCATTCTTGAAATATCCCACTTTTCTGAAAGTCCTTGAAATATTCTGAAATATCCTTGAAAATATCCTACTTTTCTGATAAAAGCTGGATATTTCCCAGCTCTTTTTGTACTTCCTGCCCTGTGAGCAAGAATCCATTGCCTTACAAGGATTCCTCTTTTTTCTCAGTGGAGAATTACAGCAAGGCCTAAATCTGGGTACTAGAGATGCATATGAAAATTAGTAACAGATAAAAGGGTTCATATTTGTTTGTGGATTGGGAGAATCTACTTATTTGAGGTTTAGGGGTTCCTACTAATTTTGTTCCATTTTGACATACCATGTATCTGTCCCTAAGGTTTCTTCTATGTAAGGTTATATCTTTTACCAGCACTTTCCAGTGGACTGACCATATGCACTTTATTGTGGGAAGAAAGATGATTCTCTTTGGGTCAGGGAAGAGTTTATTTAGCTTATGACAGGTTGATAGAAGGATTCACGTGAGGTCTTGGGTATTGGATGATGGCACCAGTGTGTAATCTATCTTCCAGTGCTCTTTTGTACCACTGAATCCAGGCTTCTTAGTCTTCTCGTCATGTGCATTTCAATAATTTCATTCAAAGAATTGCCAGAAATTTCATCTTTCAGCAGGGTATGAGCTCTATTCTTACTTCACTTGCCTGAGTCATTCTTCAGGTCAAACTTCCTCTTGTTTGTTTAGGGTCTGCAAGGTGAATGGCCAGACAGGTTTGGGAGATCCCCAAGACTGATTCCCTAGATCATTAACGAGGTCCGGGTTCTGCTTTCTCTTGTACTTATAGTTAACAGAGATGGCCAGATCACATTTAAGTAGTTTGTCCCAAATACTGGAAGCTTGAACCTTTTCCAGAACAGTTACTCTTTGCACTATGTGGAAAACTCGAGTATAGATTAGTTTCCTGGATGAAGATGCACACACAGCAGCACTGATACCTGTATTATTCACACAAACCTGGCTGCAGTGGTGACTGGCATAAATTGTGTACAAACTTCATGTGGAGAACTTGTTTGTGAGCTTTATAAACTGATGGAATTAGGTTGTGCAGCAAACTCTTAAGTACATGGTTATATGTTGGTATTAATCATGAGAATCGTTGATAATTTTCTCCTGGATCTGATACAGTGTGTATCTGCAGCAGTGTGAAATCAACTATCTAAGTGCTTCAAGCAAATATAAGTAAAGTGAATGTATTAGTTTTTTATTGATGTATAGCACCATGCCACAAACACACTGGCTTATTATATCACAGCTTAGTGGTTTAGAAGTCTGAGCATGGAGTAGCTGTTTTTTTGCCCACATCTTTTTGGGCTGAAATCAGGGTGTTATCCTGGGTTGTGGTTATCACCTGTAACTCATGACCTTTTTACAGGTCACTGGTTGTGAGCAGAAATAATTTTCTTCTTTAGCAGTCCCCATTTTCCTGCTAGTTGTGAGGCAGAGACCAATGTCTGCCATGTAGTGCCCTGTAGATGATTCATACCATGAGTTTTTGCCTTATTCCAGGTTGTCCACAGCACACCTCTGACCTTCTCTTCTGCTACGGGTTGGAGAAAATGCTCGAATTTTAAACAACTCACCAAGTTATACCAGGCCCACGCCAGTAATATATAACATAGCAAAATCATAAGGTATCTCACGGTAATCCCATTCTGAAGGGTGGGAGTTATTCAAAGGCAAGGAATATTGGGTGTCATTTTAGAATTCTGGGTATCATAATGAACTTGCCATTAATGTGCTGGCTGTTTTTTTTTTGTTTGTTTTGGTACTGGGGATTGAACTTGGGTCCTTGCGCTTGCAAGGCAGGCAGCGGAACCACCGAGCTAAATCCCCGGCCTGAGCTTGCCATTAAATCTTGTTGATAACACTATGATGATAGCTTTTGAATAATGTCTCAGAGTTTCAGTTCTTTTAGTAAGAAAGGACAGAGATTATTTATTTGAATGAATCTTCCTGAATCTGCTTTATTAATTAAAAAAGCTTACAGAACTTTATTGTGGGCCAGGTACTGAGCAAGCAGGGCACTGTGGGAAAATGGTGTAGTCATGTAGGCAGTGCTCCTTGCTGCATAGAAGCACTAAGAAGGTAGGGAGTCTCATGTGTTCTGGAGGGTGCGTTTTAAATTAACATATGAACTAGGAGGTGACTAGCAGGATATATATTTGTAAGTGTAGCAAGTAAAATCACTACTATAGGCCTGTTTTCTTAAGTTTATTGTTTCTGAGAAGTTTGATTTATATTATTTTTATTTGTAATTTGTCACTTGCTACTAGATGGCAAAAATGATAAATGTGAAATGCTTAGGAATATTCAGTTGGAAATACTTTAGGCTTTGAAATTTAAATATTTTCTCTCTAAAACCTTAGCTCAGATATATCCTCATTTGACTTAATTAGAATTTAACCTGTACTTAGTAGTAGAGACACTGTCTTGGGACAGAGTTGATGCTTAATATTTAATTGTAGAATTGTCTTTTGCTTCCAAAAATAAAGAGCTTAATTTAATTATATATACCTTTTTATGTTAATGTTTTAAAAATAACATAAACTGATATATAATTCAAATAATACAGGAATGTAAAAATATTACTAATCTTAACCATTATCTGTGTAACAGTTCTACATGTGTGGAGGTACTGAAGTTAAGTGTGGTATATTTCCTTCAGTACTTTGCACTGTGCTTCTACACACATGCATGCACATATGCACAGATATTGCTGTCTATATCTGTACCTGTATTTATGTCTGTCTCACGTGTGTGTGTGTGTACGTTTATTGCCCATATGGAATCAACCTATACATATCATTCCAAAAATTACTTTTTTTTCTATAACAATATGAGCTTTTCTTAAATATCCTCTACTTTTCCTTACCTGATAGCATACAAGGATGTGGAAACTTTTCATGTGAAGAAAAATATCCTAAAAAGCAATTTCATTTAGAGTTATTTTTTCTTTAGATAGAAAATAAAGTTACCTGGTATGCTAGCTTTCTGTACTGTTGACAAAATACCTGTTCAGAAACTTCAGAGTGGGAAAGGTTTATTTAAGTTCACAGTTTCCAAGGTTTTAGTCCATGGTCATTTGGCGTTGTTGCTTTGGGCCTTGTTGCTTTTGGGCAAGGCATCATGGTGGGGAGCACATGATAGAGCAAAGCTGCCTCCCTCATGGTAGTTGAGAAGCACAGAGAGAAAGAGGTAGGGCTTAGGGCTCCAGTAGGCCTTCCAGGGCACGCTCCCAGTGACCTCTTTTCCATTAGTCTTCATCTCCTAAGGGTTCCATTATCCCCAATGTGCCATGAGCTTGCAACCAGACCTTTAGCACATGATCCTTTAGGAGATATTTAAAATTCATACCGTAACACCTAGCTTTACAGACAAGCTAGAGACCATTTTCTCAGTGTAGACACCAAAGTCTCCAGAGGATAGAGTGAAAAGATTAGAGCATGAAGTGGAAAACAGAGCAAAGCTCAAAAACTAAAGTAGAATGAAAATAGAGTAGGCTTAGAAAGAAGAGAATGAAGATATTGGGAATGAAGTAGAGGTTTAGTGGAGTAATGTAAACACTTTATAATGAATATTCTTGGTGTTTTTCATTGATATTGTTCCTTTTTACCTATTAGCTTTGGAATTAAAAAGGAAAAAAAATCCAGAATTGTCCTCAGTTCTTTAGCTCTGTACCAATTTAGAGATGGGGTCAGATTTTAAACGTATTCCAACATAAAACTTTTAACCAACATGATGCCTTTTTTCCTCTAGCCTGTGTTAACTGCTTCTGTGATGACCCATCAGTTTAAGTGGTCATCTGACTGTTTTTTATCTTTTCTGAAATTAAGTCAAATTGTATACCTTCTTAATGATTTGGAAATATCCACTTACAATCAGGTGATAAAAGATACGAAGTTCAAGAATAATTGGGAACTAGTGGCCTACACTGTAAGGTTCTTATTTTAAGGAGAGCTTTTAAAATGTAAGTTGTAATTGTGTAGAAGCAGAATGATTATGAGGACTTTCATGCTGTAATTGAAGCTGGTCTAGCTTTTTCGAATATGGGCTTTTCGGGTATTTCCTAAAATTAAAATTGGCACACTTTCTAAAATAAGAAATCAACATGTTTAGTGATGTGAAAGTTTCAGTGGAGAGTTCTGAATTTAATTTTTTCCCCCCAGATATGTGTCACAAAGATGTCTACACGGAACTGCCAGGGAATGGACTCAGTGATCAAGCACCTGGACACAATTCCTGAGGATAAAAAAGTCAGAGTCCAGAGGACACAGAGCACTTTTGATCCGTTTGAGAAACCAAGTAATCAAGTAAAGAGGGTGCATTCTGAGAACAATGCTTGTATTAACTTTAAGACCTCCTCAGCTGGCAAAGAGTCCCCTAAAGTTAGGCGGCACTCTAGCCCTAGCTCGGTAAGTGCAGTCTTCCCATTTATCACTGAGTAAACCGAAGGAATATCCTGCTAATTGTAGCATCACACTGTGCTGAAGGATGGCAGTTCATCAGTGAATTTTTATGCATTTTCTCCAAGCATGGTTTAATGTTTTAGAAGAGAGGACTCTTTACCCATTAGTACCCAGCAAGCAAATGAATGAAATGATTCAACTTATTTTTGGAAAAACCCCTTTTTAAAGTAGTTTGTAGTCAGAGGAATTTGTAATTAAAAATCCTTAGCTTTCAGACTCTTGGAGAGGTTCTTGAATTTTACTTTCTTTGTGTGAAGTGACAATAGTTTTGAAAACAGCAAATTCACAAAGAATTTCATTTCAGAAGAAATGTCAAAATTTGTTCACGTTATGTTCCAGTTTGTTTTCATTAGAAATATTTTATAACTTAAGAGCTAGACATTGAAGTTGATCTTCAAAGAGAAATTTTATTCATCATTATGAAATTTACTGAACTCCAAATCAAGGCAATTATTGTCTTTTGACCGAGGGGGTTGTTTTAGTTTAGGCTGCTGTAGCAGAATATCATAGACTAGGTGATTTAAACAACAGAAATCTATTTCTCATAATTCTCTGCCTGGGAAGTCCAGATCAGTGCTCTAGCAAAAGCATGGTAAGTGCTAAGGACATTCTTTCAGGTTTGCAAATGGTCATCTTCTCTGTGTTTCTTCACTGTGCATCTGTGTTGGGGGGGAAGTGGTGGTGGCAATGAATCACCTCTCATATCTCTTAGTATCTTAGTATAAGAGCACTAACTTTGTTAATGAGGGCTCCAGCTTTCCGACCTTACTGCCCAAAGACCCCATTCCCAAATACTGTTTCATTGGGGAACACAAACATTCAGTTGATAAAAGAAGTGTGAAATTCCAAGGTGATTGTTAGTCTTTGCGTGTAATATTTTGACTGGAACTCATTTGTAAGACTAGTCTGCACTTAACATTGTAAAAAAATCCAGTGATCTTTTGAAATTAAGTAATTTTCAGATTTAACCTATACTTTATGAATGTTTTGACATATACATGTAGTGTTTAAAAGATAAGAGAGTGCTCATAGCATTTTGTTTCTGTTATCTTGCTAAGAAACACATGGCTTTTCATAAATTTTAAGTGGTATATTTTTATGGGGGCAAAACCAGAGTATAAAATGTCACCTTTTAGGAGAATATTGACAATTCAGCTTAAACTATACGAGGTTGCACAGTTCTTGCATTACTTTTTTTTTTGGAACCAGGGATCAAGCTCGGGACCCACGCACTTGCGAGGCAGGTGGTGGAACCACTGAGCTAAATCCCCAGCCCTGCATAGCATTTTTTATTAAGAAAGATGAAATAAGTATTAATGTAACATTTGTGAGAATTGATAATCTGGTTTTCCCCATACTGTTCTCCATAATCATCATCTGTGATTATAATGTAGGATCCATCTATATCACAGATATCACTAATTTCTGGGGGAATTTGAGATTTAATGTCATGTAGAAGAAAGAAAAGAGTTATTGAGAATGATTGAGTCCATGTGATACAAAAGGTCATACATATTTATTGGGTAGTTATCTTAATATTATTATGTATCAACCTATACATGTTATATAGAAATTGGGATACCACATATTGCAATAAGGCATTTTATACTAAAAAATTATTCACTGTGTATCTAAATTCAAATTTAAGTGATTATTATGGATTTTATCTGGGAGTCTAGTTATATAATTTACTAACATTATTCTGGTGGTCAGAGTGTCCTGCTTTGGCCATTGGGGCCTCTTTTAGGTTGTTTGTGGTGTCCTTTTGAGATATCTTCATCGTTTTATTTTGAGTAGTACTTCCTTCCTTTCTGCTCCAATGAGATGTTTTCAGTTTATATTTTTTTCTCCCTCTGACCCGGAACCACCCATCTGTCTAAATAGTGCCCCCTTCCCTTGAAGAACGTTATTTAGAAACCAACAGTTAGATGCTGGGTGTGCTTACTGGTAGTGGGGGCCATGGAGCTTTAAAAGCCAGTACCTAGATAATAACATAAATGATAACAGTGAGATTTTGATATTCATTTTTGACTTAAAGAGCAGTTAATTAAAACCCTTATATGAAAGGTGGGTCTCGTCTCTCTAATGGGCTCTGCATCTCTCGCTCTTTAAAGTTAAATTTTATGTTTATTCAAGTAATACTTGAGGATAGCTGCAAAGATAAGACAGTAGATGATTCTGGGAAGATGGCAGTGACATAGGTTTTGAAACTCTTCATATAATTAGAACGACTAGTGTAGTGAAACCAAAACCAGTGGATGGTGTCTTCAACAGAGACAAATGACCAGCCATGAACCTTAGAATTGGAGTTAGGGTACAAACCATCAATGGTTTTAAAGTCTGTGTAGAGTCAGACAGTGTGATGAAGGAAACTCAGGGAGGGTAAGGGGACTGGTGTCCCCTCTTAGAACCAGGAACACCCAAATTGTCATCAAGTGCCTACCAGTGGCTTGTTGGGCCATTGTCAGGACGGCAACAGCAGCCAGGGGGGACATTGGTGACTCTTATGAATGGGAAAGTACTGGGAGACCTGTGGTGCTCTAATGGTATTGAGGTAGTTTCTTGTTTTTCTCTTGGGACTTCTCCAAAATGACAAATGGAAGCACTTTCTTGCCCTGATAGATTTTGGAGTAAATTCTGTGCAAGGAAGTCTCCATAAGTCCAAAGGAAAGAGAAGATCAAAGAAGCAGTGTTTCAGGAAAAGTGACTTTAGATATCACTAATGGTTTACAGGATAAAAAGAAACACATTAGGAGATGATTTTCTGTTACATGTCTGTTTCCAAGTGTATTTATCCTTTTGGGCTTAAAATTATATATAGTATTTACAATCATTTGACGATGTAAGTACTGTTCATAGGAAGAGACATATACTATGATTAAATTTCTATTCTTTCCTAGTTGTAATTGCCTCTTTTCATTTGTTCATCAACTATACCAATTAATAGAATTAGTATTATTTTAATCACACATCGAGGCCTGGCGGTATTTAACACAGCAGTGAAAATCCTTTGAAACAAATCAGAATCATGTACTTTTATCATTTTTTCCTGAGACTCCCTTTGCAGTCCTCTGTGGCCCTAGTCCGATCTAGATTGATTAACCTGCAAGCCTCAGTCCTGAGGTTTCTGAGTCACCATCTTCCTGAGAGTTTTTTTGTTGTTGTTTTGTATAGTTTTGTTCTCTGGATTTCTTGCCATTCTTGTTCTTGGTTTATTTCAGTGGCTCATGCAAGCACGATGAGAATAAATGATGTAGTTTTTTTTTTTTTTTTGCATATGTCACAGTGAGTGTCATACTAATCTTGCTGGGTATATGATTCTAGTTGATAAGATGATTTTTTTCTTAGATTTTTGAAGGCCTTGTTTTTGTTTTTTTCTTCTAGGTGTTCTGTTATTGAAAGTCATGAGACTATTCTGACTCCCAATTTGTTCTGTATTACCTGGTTTTTGTCTTTGTGGAACCTTTTAGGACTTTAAAAAAATTTCTGGCAGGAACATTTTTCTTGAAATTCAGTGAGTCTTTTCTAATTTGAAATTTCTTTTCAGTTTCAGCAAAATATTCTTTAATCAATTATTTAACTTCCTTTTTAAAATCTCTTTCTTATCTGCTTTTTTCCTGTCCTGGGGTTGAACCCAGAGCCTTGTGCATACTAGGGAAACACTATCATTGAGCTACTCAATCTCTGTCTTCCTCTTTTAAAAAACATTTTTATTAGATGAAATGTTGGTGCTTCTGGGTTGATCTTCTAATTTACTTATCTTTTCTCTATTTAAATTTTTTTTTCCTGCTTTCTGGGAACTTTTTGACTTAAATTTTTAACCCTTCAGTTGAATTTTAATATTCTAATATTTATTTCCATGAACTGTCTCTATTCTTTGATTGTTCTTGTAGAAATAAACATTTTGTTCTTTTGCAATAAATAATATATCACCTCATATATTTCCAAGGATACTACACATAGATTAGGAAAACTTTGGATTTTTTCCCTCTGTGCGTAGGTGGCTTGTCAGCTGGTGCGCTTCAGCATAGGGAATTTTAGTGGAGGGCTAATCATATGATAGGAGTACCCTCAAATGTTAGTATCTCTTGATTTTTTTCCTCCTTTAGATGGTGGTTCTCCCTAATGGAGTTACCATCCTGTTTTTAGGACATAAAAACGAAGCTGTTATTATTCTGAGATGACCAGTGTGATTCTGAAGGCTTTCTACTTTTCTACGCAGACTTTCTTTGGACTTGTTTTCCTTCCAGGTACCTTTTTTCTCATACCCAGTGTGCTTGGTGTCTCATTTCTGAGTCTCTCTGATGGAGCCTTTTCAGAATATAAACCTTGCTGGGACCAGAGAAGGGCAGGCACCCGTCTGGGAGAGTCTAGGGAAAAGGACCTCTTTCTTCAACTTATCCCAGCTAACCATTTAGTTTTTAGCCCCCTTTGGGCCTCAGTCTCCAATTCTTTTTTGTCTTCTCTGCTGGGGATCAAACCTAGGGCCTCCTGCGTGCTTGGCAAGTGCTCTACCACTGAGCTGCACTCCAGTCTTCCAGTTCTTGACTGCTTCTGGGATTCTGAAGTATGAATTGACTTCTGGTTGGCTTATGACTTTGGTCTTGTGGGTATCAAGCTTTCTTTACCTATCCTAGCTAGAGGCTTCTCATCAATCTTCCTCCTTCTCAAAATTTTGTTTCTCTTCTCTTACTCTATTTGGTCTTATAGGTTACAAAGTTACTGTCATTTCAGTATGGATTATTGGGGAGGAGATACAAATATGTGTTCATGCCAGTGAGTTTAATTGGAAATTTTCTGTTTCTTTTTTGTATTTTTATCACATTTATACTGAAGTTTGAAATTTTTTGAATTTTTGCATGAAATCCATATATTTTACTTAGAAAAATTCAGTGGAAAAGAATGTGAATAGAACACATTTAATTGTGTTCCATTGTTCTGGGCATTCCAAAAATGGAGCACTAGGCATTGAGGGGTTCATTTCCTTCGGATTCTCTTTTGTAAGTTTCAAATTAAGTGTGCCCTATCCTGGTCCACCCTGTGATGTCTTTCTGATATATCAGAGCACTGACATTACTCTGTGCAGAAAGTACTTTGTATTCTTTTCAGTTTAGTCACGTTGCTTCCTTTCTATGTACCCTGGAAAAATGTCTTTGCTTTTTCTCGGTCAGGCTGGAGATAGTTTTTCTCTTTTAGGAGAGTGCTACAGTATTTGCTCCCTTCCCTCTAGTCCTCTTTGCCTGCTGTTTTTTTGTTCTCTCCCCTGTGGTGAAAGAAAGGGGTGTTTTGTTATACTTTTTTGTTGTTGTTGAACAGACTAATTTCCATTGTATTTCCATTTGTGAAGAAAGTGGAGGTATTGACACTTCTTGTGTGACACCATTTTGTATCTCATTTTATATCATTTGGTAAAAATGAGAAAGCGAGAGAGCTGTATTGGCACAAGATTTGTTATTCTTGAAGGTGGGTGATATATATATATATATATATATATATATATATATATCACAGTAGTAAATATCAAGGGGATCCTTTTACCTAAGAGTTACCAGGATTAATTCATATCCTTTTTTGGGGGGGGTATTGGGGATCAAACTCGGGTCCTTGCACTTGCGGGGCAATCCCTGGCCCATTCATATCTTTCGTTCTATTTCAAGTATTATCTATCTTGAGTAGTCTTCAGAAGTAAATTTGAGGAAGAGAAACAGTTGAAAGTGTGGCGACTCACCTACTATTTTAATGAAGAAAGCTTTGTTTCTTGGAAGTACTATGTAGAAACTATTTGAACCACATCCTTACCTGTACGAACATCATCCTTATCTGTATGAACAGATCTGGCTCTTGTGTGTTTGAAGCCCTGACTGCATTCAGGGAGCCAAGAGTGCCTTGATAGCAGTGGCCATAATGCTATTCTATATTTGGTGATTTTTTTTTTTCCAGATAGAGACATTTTCAAGTTCTGGAAAACTATAGAGAATCTGAATTTATTTTGGTTGGTATGTTTCAATGGATGTGTTTGTTCCGGCATTTTTTTGGTGACTTACCTACTTTTCCCAGTACCATTCCCTGGGTAATATTTAATGCTATCAGTGACATGATGAACCTTCAGTAGCCTTTCCTGATCATTCCCCAATGTGGCTGTGCTCTTCAGTAGCTACAGCTAGATAGGGTACGTAGATAAACTGCCTATCCTACTGCCCAAATTTAGAAAGGATTTCATGGAGTTGTGCTATTACTAGCTGAGCTTAAAGAGAACATATTTTTGGAATTTTTTATTTAGGTTAATATTCTCTATACATTCTACAAATTGCTCAAAATGTACTTCTTTCAATCACCATGAAAACCTTCGTCCCATCATGTACATATCTAATCTGGAGAGAGAGGAGGAATGAATGGACTTGTAAATGACAATTCTGATTTCATTCTCAGGTGCTCATTCTTGCAGTAGCTTCCTCTTGGCATTGCTTCAGGTATTAACTATGCCCCTCATCTGCTTTTGAACACATGTGGCATTTGGGTCTATCTTTCTGTCCAACATCTAGATCTATTTTATGAACAAGTTACCTATTAACTATGGCTTGCCTGAGTGTGGCTGTAATAGGGGTATAAGTGCTGGGTAATAGAGCCTCTTGTGGAAGTCAAAGGCAGCGGAACAATTAGCCAAGTGTGGTTTGACTTCAAGTCCTTGTTTAATAGGTTCACATACTTCTGGTTGAATCGTTCCTCCCTTGTCCTCGGACCCACTATCACAGTGACAGTGTAACATAGTAGATAAGTGATTCTCAACTGGTTGTCCTGCATTCAGTATGTTATGGTCTGGATCTTAAATGTCACCCACTGGCCATGTGTTCCATCCAGGCCTTTAGGAATGAAAGGAAGTTAGGGGTTGTGTCCTTGGATACCAGGAAGTGAATAGGCCTCCTCTGTCACATGCTCCTGCCATGATGTATATTGTGCAGTTGTTGACCCAAAACAGCATGGCTAAGTGACCATAGAATGAAATCTCTGAAATGAGCCTAAATAAACCTTTCCTCCTTTAAGTTGTGTATGTGTTTTCAGTAGAAGATAGACCTAATCATAATTAATATCTCCTTCACATGAGTGGGAATTAAGACTACATGGGAATATTCTACCAGTAGTAGTGGTAAAAACATAGACTCAATTCTGTTAATTTTTTTTTTGACTTCTAGTACTGCTAGTCGCTATAAATTCTTAGATGAATTACTTTATTTCTCTGGTCTTTCATTATTTTGTTTAAATGGAAATGGTGGAACAATCTTGTGGTTGTATTACAGGGATAAAATTTAGATAATGTATATAGGGCTCATATATAGTAAATACTCAGTGTTTGCTTATTGTTTCTTGGTATTATTACACAGTGACCTGAAGGTGCCAATGTGCAGGGACACCTTCATAATGGCAGGGTGGCAACCTCTGTTCAATTGGAACATTAACTGCACTTTCCATTACCCAGGCCAATGTTCCCCTCCATTGGTCTGGACAGTTGGTGGTTGTCTGCACTTTTATTCTGTTTTTGAAAAATGTATTAACTTTATCTCATTAAATTCTGCATCTCCATATGGTTAGTGTCTGTCAGTAATTGCAGATTAGCCCTCTGTATTTCCAAGTCACTAAAGTGCTCTGTGAAGACTTAGGGAAATGATAAGCAGAGAATAGTTGTTCCATGAAGCTGTTTTCCATCCATCCATGCACCTGACATGAATGCACTGAATGTAACATTTAGAGTTGACTACATGTTAGTTTGATCCAGTGTCTTTAAGTGTAATGATTTAATATGATTGCAAGGAAAAAAAGGCAAATGAAAAGCCTGAACTTTAATTATTACACAAAATAAGACCTCTTCTTCCAATTTATTCTTTGTTTTGCTTATTTGGTAGGAAGGATTATATTATTGACCCTTCGAAAAACTTGTCATCTGAATTCCTTATTTATGTGCATAGTAATTGTAGATCAGATTATTTTTGCATCCTTTAAACAGAAGACTCAGTTTTTAAGACTCTAACTCTTGAAACTCATGACCAATTCCATAGGACCATTCTTTTATAGATTAGAACAATTTTAGAGTGAAATTATATGCCTTTATCTTCCGGTGAAGTCAGTATGATTGATCTGTAAATTACAGCGTATTTCCACAGTAGCTACATATCAGTTTTACAGGATAAATAGCTGACTTTTTTTGCAGGGCAAATAACTGTGGCAAAATATTAATTTTCTACCACTGAAGCATTAATATAATATACTTTTACCATGGCAGTTAAGGCATCAAAATCCATTTGGTTAGATGAATAGACTATTTTGTACCATTAGCATTTTCTCCTACTTGATTTTTCTTGTGAATAAATGAAAATTATTTTTATAACAAGAAAATTGTCCTTGTTTTTAAAATTTCCTGTTCAGTTTTTTAGAATAGTAGGGTCTGTGTCTTAATTCTGTATACAAGATAGATTATTAAGAATGAAATACACAATTTTTTGGAAATTTTTAGTACCTTTCTTAGAGAAAAAAAATACTGACATCTATTCTCTCTGACAGTTCTTTGAGGACTGTGTCTTGTACTTGCTCAAAGTACACATTAGCGGTTTATCTCCTAATAGGTGTAAAGAGGTAATTTTCTGCAGCCACTTTTTCCCTTTAACTTAGATTGAATTCATTCTTAAAGGAGCACAAAAGCAAATGCACAGACCTCTCATTCTGATTTTAAATAATTTAGAGTGGAACTGTGAACACAATATTTTCCCCATTGAAGATCATTTTATACTGAAGTTTAGTATAGATTTTAAAATTTCTATTTAAAACTTGGGCTCAGGAGGGTGATGGTAAAGTGTGACATTCACAAGCTGTTTCTGGTGATGAAAAATGCATGAGAACATAACCCACACAGGACTAGTCAGGCAACTTTAAATGTAATTTTCCATTAAAGTTTACTTGATTCAGCTCACTACATGGTTTGTATCTTACATGTTTCTTCCAAGAAAAAAAAAGAGGGATCCTAAATGAATATAATGCTTAGACCTCAGAAGCCTGTCATTGTACTTATGTAGTTTAACCTACATGGAAACCAAATTCATGGAAAACAAATTTTCCATCTTTTCTTCTCCTCCCTCCACTCTTGTCTATGTTCAATTTTGAAATATCTGTATCTGTCTGTTTCTCCTTTATTTCTATGGTTATGGGCTGAATTATGTCCCCCCCAAATTTTGATTTTGAAACCCCAACACCCAATACCTCAGAATGCTACTATATATCTGATGATAAGATCTTTAAAGATTCGATTAAGCTAAGATGATCATTGGGATAGGATCCTAATCCGTATGATGGAGGCCTTGCTAAGAAGAGAGAGAGGTGCTAAGGGATGCTCTCAATTGGAGAAAAGACATTGAAGACATGATGGGAAGGGCCAGAGCTGCAGGCCAAGGAGAGGCCTCAGGAGAAACCAGAGTTGTCAACATCCTGATCAAGGACTGGCTTCCAGGACAGGGAGCAAAGCAGTTTGCTGTTGTTGAAGCCGCCCTGTCTATGTATGGCATTTTGGTACATGTAACATATATATAAATTATAGTGCTATATATTGACAGTATATAGAGATATGCATGTATATGCACATCTATAAATCCTTGTTATTTAGTTAGCGTATTTTCTAAAAATACTGTAATTAAAAAAAGCTTTTGCTACTAATTTTTTTCATACTCAGTACTAAAATGAGAGTGGATTAAATAGATGAATTTTACTTTGAGGAAAAAATGTGTTTCATTATAACTCAGAGTATGGTCTTGGGCAAATTAGTCTTACTGCTGGGGGGGGTTCTTATTTATGTTAGAGTAGATAATGCTGTCATCCAGCTCTAGGAATTCTGCTTTTGTGAAGGGAAGAATTCTATTTTTGTTCTGCATTTTATTTAAAAGATTAGCAATGTGTCATTGTAGAGCTTGGGGTGAAATTGACCCCTTATCAGGTACTTTGTTCAGGAAATGGTTACTATGGTGTTCACCCCTGTGGCAGATTGAGTAATTGACCCTGAAAACATTCTTCTGGTCTTATTAAATTTCCCAGCAGTTATTTCTGCATTTGCTACGGTCATTTTTCCTGTGATGTTCAGTCACTGCCAGTGATAGGCTGGGTTAAAACTTGGGACTCACAGAAATTTATTCTTTGTCCTTTTTTCCTTAGTACTAATTATGAGTAACAGAAGTTGCCTGATGAGACTTTCTCTGTAAGCACAGCTTCGAGTAACTGTCTGTCATAAACACTTTGAAAAATGTGATTTTAGAGTCAGCAAAATCTTTAGTTCCACACATATATTCTGTCTCTATTTTCCTTTCATAGTATGAGCTGTATTAAGGAAGTAACAATGTAAAAGTTTATATATACTGTAGTGAGTTGACCATCCAGACTTAGGCTCTTTCCAGGTGAATGCGGTGGTAGAAATGTGCATGTATTTTATTTCTACAATCTGCGCCACTGATTTTAAGGCCCTGACATTCAGCCCTGTTTAGAGATATATTTGTTAGTGTATAGCAGGTTCCTATGCTTGTCAGTGACTCTTAAATAGTGGAGGTTCGTAGACTTGTTTTTTAATATGAGAGTGAATCAGGCCGCTCAGTGGTTCTGCCGCCTGCCTCGCAAGAGGAAGGACCCAAGTTCAATCTCCGGTACCAAAAAAAAGAATCATATTTTTCACCATTAAAGACAAAGTTTGTTATGAAGTCATCTTGGGCAGTGTTTTTTGTTTTCAGTTTTTTCTCTTTTTGCAGTGCTGGAGATCAGACCTGTTGCCTCACATATATACTTCACCACTGAGTTTATGCCTAAAATCCTAAAATCACCTTTGTTAAATTAGGGTGCTTTCCTTTGTGATTTTTTTCTTATTTTTTTATTTCAGATCTACACAAATTTAAAAAATTTTAGAATTTATTAAATTACCATATTTCCCCTTATGTAGTGAAATATACCAGTACATTTTTTGATGTTGAACTATTCTTGAATTTATGAAATAATTCTCACTTGGGCATGATGTATTATTGCTTTGGCAGACTTGAAGAAAGTGATCTTATATGTTTTTTGCCTTTATGTTCATCATACTTGGCCTTTTGTTTAGTTGATTAGTTAAGGAATGAATTTTAGTAATAGAGTTATGCTAATCTCAGAAATTAATTTGGTAGCGTTTAATATTTTTAGGTATCTGCTTTTTACAACTTAGTAATTATTTGTTACCTAAATTTTAGAAGTTGCTTGTAGTAAGTAGCCTGTTGCATTTAAAAATTTGTATTGTTTAAATTGATTATGTTTATTTTGTTTTGGTTTTTGCTGAAGTCAATTTGGGTATTTGATACTTTTACAGAAATAAGGTATGCCTTCTAAATTTTCAAGTATTTTAATATAAAACTGTACATAGAATTCTAGGTTAGTTAATGATAACAAAAGGTCTGTTTCTACACTGAGTAATGATCTCTTTTAAATTTCTAATCTTCGTATGGTTCGCCTTTAATAAGCTGCAGAGAATTATCTCTTTTAATGACCTTTATAGTATTAAGCTTTATTTATTTATAGTATTAAGCTTTAATATATTTTATAGTATTTATTTATTTATAGTACTAAGCTTTAATGGTCATGTCTATAATATTTTTGCTTCATATTACATGAGTATATTTCATTGTCTATTAATCCCTCCCTACTGCAGCATTTTAGCTCCTATTCTAGCTGCAGTTAAGTCTAAAGCACATTATTTCTTTTTTAGTACTATAGGCATATATATTTAAATTTTCATTTATATATTGATTTGGCTACATTTCAGAGGTCTTAAAATGTCATGTCCTTATGTTTATTCATGAATTTTCAGTTTTGATTTTCTTTTTTTTGACTTTCATATAACTTTTTAAAAATTATATTTTATTAATACATGTTTGCAATACTTGAAGTTTACATTCATCTTAGGTAGTAAGTACATGTACATAACACGTTTTGATTCTTTTTTCATTCCCTTTCCCTTCCTCACTTCCTCCATCTCTAGATTCCCGTTCCCCATTTTCATTGTTGTTGATGTTATTTTTCAGTTCATGTTTAGGACATATAATATTTACGTTCACTTTGGGTATTTGGTACATGTACATGACATATCTTAACCCTCCCCCCCATATCTCTTGGACCCCTTCCTGTTTGCAAAAGATCTCTCTTTCTCTCTGTTTCCTTCTATCAGTCCTTTATTCTGCTCTTTGTTTACTTTTTGACCACACAGTATTTAAGCCTGTGTGTCTGGTTTATTTCACTTAACATTATGTTTTCCAGGTCTATCCTTTTTAACTTATGGGAATGAACTGTTTAGTTTTCTTTTTATTATTATTTTTTAAAATAAATTTTATGTGTATTTAAAGTATACAACATGCTATTGTATAGAGAGATAAAGATGAAAGGGTTATATAGTGACGTATTGTTTAGCAAGAGTAGCTATAATCTACTCATTTAGCTATAATCTCAAATACAGTATACATTATCAGTAGTCTTAATGTGTAATTGTATTGCATCATGTTCAGAAAAAGAACTTGAACCACAGTGGTTCTGTAGTTTTCAATATTGGGATATTCTTTATAGCCTAATTTATGATCATTTTAAAGTTAATGTTAAATGTGTGCTTAGAAAGAATATAAGGATATATATACTAGGGTAACATGTTAATTCTGACATTCAAGTCTATAGATCCTTTACTTATGGTTGTCTTCTTGGTTTGTTAATGTTAAGCAATGTTTGTCTCTTCTGTTATGACTGTAGATTTGACAGTTTCTCATTTTACAATTTCACATATTTCAAAGCTATGTTATTAAGCCTTTACTAGTTTATGGTTATTACATTTCTTAGTAGATTTAACATTCACTTTGTGGGAAATAGTAACTTCATTTATTGTTTTGTGAATTTTGTATTATCTGCCATCAATATTACTATAATGCATTATTTTAAAAAATATCTTTTTTAGGTGTATTTTCCCCTTACTACTTTATTTTTAGGTTAATTCTTTTGTTTTAATTTTGTATCTTCTTCATAGCATATTGCTAGATCTTTCTTGCTTTTTAATCTGAGGTTTTTCTCTTAAGAGGGGAAGTCCACTCATTTATGTTTATTGTAATCATTGATATGTTTATATCGACTTCCGTTTTATTGTATTTCACTTAGCATGCTTTCTTATGGAGAATTATTTCTTCCACTCCTCCCCTTCTTCTCCCTTCATGACACTTTTTTCTTCCATTCCTTTTTCCTTAATTTGTTTGAAATTTGTGCATTTTGTTTAAATAAATCTAGTGACCACCTTTTAAAGTTGATAAGCATGCTAAAATTTGTGGCTGGGGAGTTAGTGTGTGAAGTCCTGATTGAGTCAGGAAATCTCAACATGATATTATTTCTTCTTTCCTAGTTTTTTTCCTGCTTGCATGTCTTCTATTAGTCCAACCAAGTCTTATATTGTGACAATGTGGAACTTTATATCTAGACTTTTTTTTCCCAATGGGAGGTAAAAGTGCCCTGTATTTACCGCACACACATACGACTTACTTGAGTGCAATGTTAGTGATATAAAGTTATTTTCTCTTTTAATTTTGAAAATATTGGGATATTTTGGTAGCTGTTGTTGTCCGTGAAAAATGTGCTTGTTGAATAATTTTTCTATTTTGATACAGTCACTCCCTGAAGTTTTCTGGGAGAATTCGTTTCAGATGTTGAGCTTATTATTTTTACAATTATGTCCATTCTTCTACTTACTGCCCATTAAATATTTCATTTCACTGAATAAATTTTTAATCTCTAAGATCTCCAGTTCTTTCATTTTTTATTGTAATTTTATTTTTTGGCAATGCTGGGATTTAATCCTGGGCCTTGCACTTGATAGGCAAGACCAGCGTTGTTTAATTTTTTTAAAGGCTACGATATCTTCATATTCAGAGTTATGCTTACCTTTGCACTGCACTCTGAACTCTCTTTCCTGGGTTTTAGTTTTATCTGCCCATTAAATGTTAGGCTTTTCGTTCAGGGTATCAATTTTCCTGAAATGATTTGTGATTTTATAATAACACGGAAAATGTTTATGATATATTGAGTTAAAAAAAAGCAGGTGGTAAGATAATATGTATGGTGAAATCCCAACTATGTAAAAAAAAAAAAGCAGCTATCAGCAAGATAACATTGAAAGAAGAAATATCAGAATATTTAGTTCCTTGCTTAGCTTATAGGTAAATTTAATTTTATATGTGTTCATTTACATGTTTTGGATTTTGTATTGTGACTTTTTTCTGTTGTTTCTATAAATAAATACTCATATTAGAAACAAGTTATTTAACAAGTAACAAAGAATCTACTTTTTCATTAAAAATCAGAGTATTTATTATTTAATAATCTGATACTGTCTATTTTGCTTACCCTCTGTCTGCTTCATTTTTAGCCAACAAGTCCCAAATTTGGAAAAGCTGACTCATATGAAAAACTGGAAAAATTAGGGGAAGGATCTTATGCTACAGTTTACAAAGGGAAAAGCAAGTAAGTACATTATTTTTTAATATGTAAAATATATCTGTTCTCTTAATACTAAATGGCAATGTATTTCAGTAATTAGATTATAAAATAGCTTTTTTTTTTTGGTACCGGGTATCGAACTTGGGTCCTTGTGCTTGCGCAGCAGGCGGCGAAACCACTGAGCTAAATCTCCAGCCCCCATAAAATAGCTTTTTAACTTGTTTTTATAAACAAATGTAAAAGCCAGTGGAATCAGTTATCCTGTTAGCAAAGTTTCGCAGACTCCTCCAGTGTATCTTTACGTTGAATTGCTCTTCCCAGCTTTGTTTTCTTTTTTTCTCGGTAGAGTTGAAAGCCTCTCATGACAGTTCATTTCCTGGTGAATGATGTGATTATTTCCTCATGGACGTTTAGTGTTAAGAATAAGAGTAATGATTTGACAAAAACAAATGTATTAACATTCTTGATGTCTTCTTAAATTGAGTTTTTACTCTGTATTTCAGAAGTCATTTAGTTTAAAAAAAAACAGCAAATTTTTCTTTCCAGCTATCTTCTTTTGCGTCATTCTGTATCTATTTCCACAAAGAGAAGCAACTCTTTTCCTCCTTGTCTGTCCTTTCCCCATTGCTGGTCTGGAGTCAGGACCCAGATTTGGATTTTTAAAAATCTTACTGCCATATATTTCTGATGGGCATTCTCCCTCTCCCTTATTGAGAAAGGACAGAAATCCATATTTACTAACATGTAGCTTGTGGAAAACTTAATGCTATTTCTGAAGTAACTACAGGAAACATAAACCTTAATAACCTTACCAAATGATGTTGAAAAATAATTTTGTAAATCATCCATGCTGTATCTTTTAAAAGTCTTTATAAAAGATAGAACTTTATAACCTAAGTAATTAAAAAAAATGGAGCAGAAGAAAATTCTGTGGAGGATCAATCCAAACACATAATTGGAAATTTTGAATATGTGCTAATTTATATAATCTGGTTTTTTGGGGAGCATAATCTTATGATTTTCTTCCTGATTTTTCAGTTTAGAAAATGAAGAACTATTCCTTCTAAAATATTCCTTATGATAGAATTTATGTAGGTAAAGAAATGCAGAAATGCTGTAAGTTAAAAATAGTAGTATTCTGAAAGCTGTTAAAATTTTTTTTATTTGAATGAAAAATTGGTTTTATGGGGAATAGAAAACAAAACAAATCCCAGAGGCCTATTAATGACTTAACCAAATTGCTTGAGAATCATGGAATGTCAGAATAATGGTCTTGATGGTTGAGCTGCTTTTATCAGAGGTTGCGTTCCATATTTTTATATTCTTTCCTAAGGGAAAATGGTAGTACTCTACTGCATAAAACTTACTTGTGAATTGAGGGTTAATAACATGAGACTAAATGACCCTTATTAAACAGTCACTTTGTTCAAAGTACAGTAATACATTCTTTTGCTTCGTTTAGTCCTCATGCAACCCTAAATCTGAGTTATGTTATTATCATCTCCATTTGACCGCAGAATCATAGTGCATACAGAGGCCATGTGCCCATGTTCACACAGGTGGTTAGTACTGGAGCTTTTTTAGCTGTGTCTGTTTCGCTTGAAGCCATTTCCCCCCAACTATTATACCATTATTGCCTGTACATATTGGAAGGCCTTGGAAAGATTTGGTACTTGTTGAATATTGCAAATGGTTTTTCCATATGTTCTGACTTTTTTTCTTTTTTGGTACCAGGGATTGAACTCAGGTCCTTGTGCTTGCAGGGCAAGCGGCAGAACCACTGGGCTAAATCCCCGACCCTCTGACTTATTTTAATTGTGACTCGAACAGAAGCACATGCACTCTTTCACCCTAGAGAAACAGACCAAGCCCTTGGAATTGCCTTCCCGCAAAAGATGTGATCAGCTGATGTGCACATATAAGTTAATAACACCATTAAACATTGAGGTTGAAGATTTATATCAAAATCTTAGAGATGAAATATTTTTCATCTCGGATAAAAGAAAAGATTTAAAACTTCCTATAAACTTTGAGAGGGATAATTCTGGACAATTGATAGTTTTCACTCCAATAGGTCTACATTTAACTCGTCATCATTTCTGAAGTAATTTCAGGCCTGCTGATTACATGTAATATTTAATTTCCTCTTACTGGAGAAGAAGAAAGCCACTGCCCTCTTGCCTGCTTTAAGAGATGACTTTGAATGTTATCTTTAGCATCATCCTCCGAAGCAGCTCTCTATCATGCACTAAAGCTGTCTGGTAGTTGTAGAGATTCCTGTGATTTTCAGTTTGTGATATATATATTATTTACATGTGTTAAGTTTGAATTTTCCATGAAGTTCATTATGTTCACTAGGGCTGCCATAATACAAACCACAAACAGAAATTTATTGTCTCACAGTTCCAGAGGCCTGAAGTCCAAGGAGAAGGTTGGCAGAATTGGTTCCTTCTGACGGCTTTGAGGGAGAATCTGTTCCCTGCCCCTCTCTGAGCTTCTGGTTGTGTGCTGGCAGTCTTTGGCATCCTGAATTGTAAATGCATCACCCTGCTCTCTGTCTTCATCGTCACAGTGTTCTTCCAGTGTGTGAGTGTGTGTGTGTGTGTCTCTGTCTGTCTGTGTCTGTCTGTCTGAATTGCCCCTTTTGTTCAGGACAATAGTTATATTGAATTAAGGACAACTCTCATGACCTCGTTTCAACTTGATACCACTGTAAAGGCCCTGTGTTCAAGTAAGGTCCCATTCTGAGGAGCTAGAACTTTAGCATATCTTTTTTTTGGGGGGGGGTACCGGGGATTGAACTCAGGACCTTGTGCTTACCCGGCAGGTGCCGGAACCACTGAGCTAAATCCCCGGCCCCTTAGCATATCTTTTTTTGAAGACACATTCAATCCATAACACTTATTAACTTCAATCTCCTCAGTTTGGCATGGCATTCATGACAATATTCTGTTTCTACCTGTGGTATATGTCAGCTATCCTTTATCTCATCATTCTTCTTTACCTAACATAAACAAAGTGTATTACCCTTATCAAAACATTGGTATAAATCTTAATTTTGGAAGAGTTGCAACAAGCCATGATTTAGAAACTTGAGGAGGAATAGAGTTTTTATTACTCTGGAATTCTGTGTGTCTTATTCCTTAAAGACACATATGTTGGGGACAAGAATAGTGACTGAAATTTCTATACAGGTGGCACACTTGGTAGTAAGCTTGGCTTCTAAAGAATTTTTGGCTGACTGTGTCTACATCAAACACACAACGCTCAAAAATGCAATTTATTTATTTTTTTACAACTTTGAACTCACCACATTTTCATATTTGAGCAGAGCTTTTTTGTTTTGTTTTGAACAGTACTGTTGACTTCTTTCTATTTTATTTTATTTATGTACTTATTTATTTATTTTTTGGTATCGGGGTTCAAACTCAGGATCTTGCACTTGCGAGGCAGGCAGTGGAACCACTGAGCTAAATCCTTGGCCCTGACTTCTATTTTGTGTGAGTGTGTTTGTTGGAGGGAGGCAGTTTATCATTATATATGATCACTAATTTCTGTTCTGGTTTGGTTTTCTGGCTATGTTCTCTGTTCTAAATTCCTGTAGCATTTAATGTAGTTTTAAAAAAAAATTCCTTGTACACTTTGCATTTTAAAAAATATGGCATTTTAAAATGTCTTTGATTCAGCACCTTGAAATCACCTTTTTACCTTTCTGTTTGTCAGTCTTTTGTACATTGAGATTTGTTAATATTTTTAAAACTTATTCAACCAATGATGAATGTTTATTATACTTTTTATAATCATGCCCTTTTATATTGTAGGTGAAAAGAGGTAACTCAGATGTGGATTTTGCCATGGAGAAGCTTAATCACGAGGGAGATAGTATATATACACAAATAAGTCTATATAAGTTAGTATGTTATACATTCTTTATAAACTAGAATATAGTAAGAATGCTCCAGTAAAATGGCATAGAGTTTCAAAAGCAAAAGAGGATGTTGTTCACTGCAGTATTTTATATTTCTTTTTTTTTTCACCACAGTATTTTAAATATGTTCTCTCTGGTGGTGACCGACAAGTTCAGAAGCCTCAGCTTTGTGTACTTGGTACTTGTATATCAAGTCGTCCCCATCCCAGTGTGTCCTGTGGCATCCTTGGCATACTTTCCTTTTGTGGCAAATATCCCCAACTCCTCTGGCAAATATAATGAAATTTTCACCTTTTGATTATCAGACTAAATTTTTTGAACCCTGATGGCTTCAAAAAGCAAATGGATTAGGCAAAACAATCATTTTTAAGTATTAAAGTGGAATTGGCTTCAAGCAATATAGTTTGGAAGGACTGGTGGCTTGCTTAGGGGGCTTGTAAATGAGAGCTGAGACCACCTGCTACCTCAGCCCTCAAAGTTAGGATGTGAACATACTGTTCTCACTGCTCTGGGATTTGCTGGTGGAGCAACCTGAATTCCCTCTTTCCTCAGTGCCAGAGTCCCATGCATGGTAAAGCCTTGAACTTTCTCTTTCATCAGTGTAGAAATCTAGGAGGGGTGTGAAACTGTAGCTGCTTTTGATTTTCTCAGACTTCGTGTGCCGTTTAGAGGAAGAACAGCTTGCTCTTTGTTCCATCCTTAGGCTTACTTCGTCTCAGTCATCCCACAGATGGTCCTGATCACTGGTCATTTTTTCTATTTATCTTCAGTTTCTGTTGCGGTGAAGATGTCAGAGCCTCGCTCCTGGGTCAGCCTGCTTAAGGGGAAGTCTGCCCGTGCGGGTTTGTGCCAGCAGTAAATTGTTATCTCAGAGGTCAATAAGCACAATGGAAGTATTTGCGCATTTTATGTAACACAAGATTTATGTGATTGAAAGTGCCAATCTTCTTTTAGCATTTCATTCTGCCAATTTGTGCTGAATAATTGAACTTGAATTAAATGACCTTATAAATTGAGAGACTAGCCAAGCCCAGACTGAAATATACTAAATACATTTCAAAGAGCTCTTCAAAACCCCAGGAGAAATAGGGGGAAGAACATGCTGTTAATTAAAACAAGCAGCAGTGAGAAGAAAGGCAGCAGCGGGAGAAGAAGAGTGGCAGCAGTTAACCACCTTTTTAGAATATGTGGAACAAAGGATGTGGTGCTTACTGCTTGCCTCGAAGGTCAGCTCCATTGAAACTCTATCAAGGGGAGTTTGAAGAATCTAAAAGTCAGAAATCCCCAGATAGAAAATGCTGGACTCCTGGCTCATTGAAGTTTCAATCTTCAGTGTTGATATCTGGACTGTCAGGCCAACTTTTGAACTTTTGACTTCCAGGATTCTGAGAGGTGACCTACCCAAGTATGGAAACTTTGGATAGAAGAGAGGCCAGTCTGATCACATTTTATAAGCTCTGCTGTAGGATGCTTCCAAGCCCACTGTTTCTCATTAGGTCTGTTCTGATTTCCTTTAGACTTTGGGTTTGTGAGCCTAACATTATTATTGTAGTTTACTTCAAAGATCAAACCTGTAACCGCACTGTTTGTCAAGAGGATATGACAGTGGAATTACAGTATACTTCAACCAGTGTAGTTTGGTAATTTAAAGCACAAAATATGGCATTACAGTGTATAACTGGATTTGTAAAAAAGTAGTCAATAGAGTAAATGAAATTTGCTGCATGAGATTTTGAGGTCCGTGTTCCTTGTATGCAGGTAAAAGTTGAAAAGGTTGGCTTCTTACTGTTACCTAGTCCAAGGAGAATAATAGCCCATCCACCAGCAACTGCTGATTGTCTTTTATAAAAACCTCAAAGCCTACTCAAATTGCAGATTCAGCCCTGGCTTCCTTTGGAGGAGGAATGTAGGCATTAGAGTCTTCTTCATTGGTACATCTGGTTTCATTTAGCTTGTAGTAGATAAAACAAACAATGCCTAATCTTTTTGACAAAAATGAAAGTGAGGTTGATATTTAAGCAAGAAGCATGATTTCAATTATTAGACTAAATTGTACTGGAATAACTTTCTTATTAGACAATGTTTAAGTATCTTGGCCTATGTTAGCTATTTTTGTTATCAAAGTTCTTTGATCATTTGATTAAAATGCCTTTAATCAAAATAATAATCTGAAGGTATTAGTGTCTTCACTGACTCTTTCAAAGAGTTAGTTTGGAAATTTTCCATTTTATTTTATTTTATTTTATTTTACTTTTATTTTATTTTATTTTTGGTACCAGGGATCAAACTCAGGTCCTTGTGCTTGCGAGGCAGGCAGCGGAACCACTGAGCTAAATCCCCAGCCTGAAATTTTCCATTATTAAAATGATCAAAGCTCATAATGTCAGGGCTCCTAGAATCTCTCTCTCTCTCTGATATTTCATTTTAAGTGATTTATGAAGAAAATTAGGGGAAGTCTATGATGAGGAGACCAGTTTTAGTTCGAAGCATCTCCTCCTTCCTGAGTTACTTCATTATTATTGATATCCTTTTCTTGGTTGCTAGGAAGTAGCACGATTCTAGTATAAATGAGCTATTGTCATCTAGGTACCATTTTCTTCCCCAGGAGAAATTTGCTAATTCTGGAGAAATTTTTGGTTTTTACAGCCTGAGCATGGTGTGGTATGGGGATATGGTGGGTAGCAACCAGAGTTGCTGTGAAAAACCCCACGAGTTACCATGAGTCTCTCTTTTAATAGAGAATTAGTTGACCTAAAATGTCAGTAGTGCTGAGGGTGAGAAACCCTGTCTAAATAAGAAATGCTTGCCAGGAGTGTCTACTTAAAAGAGCTCATTGCCTCTGAGGTACTTACTAAGCTCCTACTACATTCTCTGTTCTTGGCCAGGCAATGGATAAGTAGCGGTGAACAAAACTCACCACAGTTCCTCTTTTCATGGAGCCCGACATGTAATGGAAGAAGCAGAAATTAGTCAGTACTACATCTGTAACTACTAGTAGTGTAAACGGCCAAAGAGCAATGAGAAAAAGTGGTGGATGGTGTGTATATCTGTGAGAGAGAGAGAGAGAGAAGGGCAATGGGTACCTTAGATGAGTGGATAATAGGAGGCTTGAAGAGGCGTTGTCAACAAGCAGGCAAGAAACAGGAATAAGATGTTTCAGACCAAGGCCCTAAGGAGAGAAAGAGCTCGGTAGGTGCTGCAGACCTTGGGGTGAGGGGACGGGAGAGAGAACTATATAACTAGGAGCATGGACGGTGCAGGGGAGATTGGCATGAGCTGAGTTTTGAGAACTTAGCAGGCCCTTCCTTGAGAATTGTTCTAGGAATATTCTGCTGCAAAATGAGCCACCTCAAAACTTAGAGAAATAAAGCAACTGTCATTTATTTTGCTCATAAATCTTTGATTGGGAAAGGGCTAGGCAAGAAAAGTTTGTTTCTGTTCATGTGGTATCATTTTGAATAGCTTGATTAGGATTTGAAGAATCCCTGCCAAAATAATTCGCTCACATGGCTGGAAGTTGGTGCTGGCTTCTTAGATGGCCTGGACTTCCTAACAGTATGCTAACAGGGTTCTAAGAGTGAGCATCTGGGAATAAAAGTGGGGATTTTGACTTTAGTTCTAATGTATAAAGAATGTGGATGTTGTGAATCCCATCCTTACAAAGAAAAATATTCTTAAAATAAAAACCAATGAGTTTTAAAAATCTGGCAGGAATTGAGGTCACTGGCAAAACCACTATTCTAGGCTCTAGAGAGACAGAGGCATCCAGATGGCCTTAACCAAGATCTGCTTCCTGGAGCCTAACCCTGGATCCACAAGCTGGTGAGGGCACCTCAGTGGTAATTTTCATGCACTGCTGGAGGCCGAGTATGTGTGAGGGTGGAAAGTTGAAGGTTTCACCATCTTACGGTGGTCCCCCATTCTTTCTTGGGCTTTACTTCTAAGAACTCTAGCAGGTTCTCACAGTGAAGATTCTACAGCGGCCCCAGAGGATCTGGCAGGAAGAGGGTAAGAATAAGCATCATACAATACAGTGGTACCTTGGTTCTTGAACTTAATTTGTTCCATGACTTTGGAAAAGATGGCCACGTTTGTGTTTGTGCGAGAAAGGTGGTTGTGCTCGTGTTTGTAACCTGATGTATAGTTTGCAAACAAAAAATTTTACTAAACGCCTTTAGGAACCAAATTATTCACAAACAAAAGCATTTATGAATCAAGGTACCACTGTACTCCTGAAGTGTTCTCTATCATATAGTTTTGTTCTTCAGGAAAGACTGTGCTAGAACCTTAACCTGGTCAGAGGAAGGTAACTCCCTCCGTTCCAGCTCTCTGCAGCCTTCCTGTTTTACCATCACCAGTAGCCAGTACTTCAGAGAGATGGGTAGGAAACATGGCAGTGAAGAAAGGACATAGGGGCTGGAATGAAAAAAATGCCATCCACTGGAGAAACACTTGTGAAGATTACATCCTAGGGCACAAGTCCTTTACCACACTCCTCCTGGCTTGAACCACTGGTGGCATATGCATGACTGTCCTATTGGGTGGCTTGTACCACTGATCATAGAAGTGGTGCAGTCACTCATGGGACAGTCATGCATATACCACTGGTGGTTCAAGCCACCCAGCAGTGAGACAGGAATTATGGCCCGATTGTGCATGTGGTAAGCCAGTTTAGATTTGATTTTGTGGTTTATAGAATGGCCACCAGGCCTCCAGGACAGTAACAGTGAGTAACAGTGAGTTATAGCTAAAAGAGCTTCAGATGCAGGCCTTCTCTGAGGTGTAGCTCTAGGGGAAGCCCCGAGTCAAGAGGATTTAAGAACACAAACACTAGAGCTGCCTCTGCTATTCATAGCTATAGCAAACAGTAGAAGTAGCTCAACTCTTAGATAAAATTAAGATCCATCCTTAGTATTTTGGCTTTTATGTAAATATTATAAAGCATTCCAAAAAGCAAGAAAAAAAACCAGTCAATGAAGACAAGATAGTCAGTGCATCCAGCCTTAGATATGATACAGATTTTCAAATTGTTAAGCAATTTAAAATAACTGTGATTAATATGTTAAGAGCTGTAATGAAGAAGAGACAACATGCAAGATCAGATGAGTAATATAAACAAAGAGATAGGGAAAGAATCAAAAGAAAATGATAGAAATAAAAACACATGTAGCAGAAATTAAAAATGCCTTTCATGGGTCAATAGTAGACTCAACTCAGTTGAGGAAAGAATCATTGAGTTTGAAAATGGGGAAATAAAAACTTCCCAAACTGAAATGAGAGGAAGAAAAATGGAAGGAGAGAAAGGAGGGGATATTGGAAATACAGAAAAAAATCAAATATATGGCAATATCAAAAGTATAACATGTATAATTAGAATACCAAGAGAAGAATGGAGCACAAGTAACTGAAGTATTAATGACAGAGACCTTTACCTAATTAGTAACAGATACTAAGCTACAGGTCCATTAGCCTCATGGAATACCAAGTAAGGGGCACACACACAACTCAAAAACAAAACAAAACAAATAAAACCCCAGAAAACAAAAAACAAGCTTCACCTAGGGATATCATATTCAAATGCAGAAGAACAGAGGCAGAGAAAATTATGAATGGAGCTAGCAAAAAAACACTGCACCTGCTGGGTGTGGTGGCACATGCTTGTAATTCCAGTGGTCAAGCAGGCTTAGGCAGGAAATTCACAAGTTTGACCCCAGCTTGGGCAGTTTAGTAACTTAGTAAAACTCTCTCTTAAAATAAAAATTTAAAAAGGCTGGGGATATAGCTTGGTGCAAAGGCTCTGGATTTAATCCCCAGTACTTCAAAAACAACAACAATAAAAATCCTACAGAGGAACATCTATAAGAAGAATTAATTAGACTGCTCATCAAATACTCTGCCCACAAGAGTGGTGTGAAATACTTAAAATACTCAAAGAAATTTTATTTAAAGAAATACACAAAGAAAAACCATACTAACCTAGAATTCCACATCCCATAAAATTATCCTTTAAAGTGAAGTAGAGGGGCCGGGGATTTAGCTCTGTGGTTCCACTGCCTGCCTCTCAAGCTCAAGGACTCAAGTTCGATCACCGGTACCAAAAAAAAAAAAAGTGAAGTAGAAATGGAACTTTTCTTAGGAAACAAAAACTGAGGGAATCTGTCACTGGTAGACTCGACCTGCAGGAAATGTTGAAGAAAGTTCTTCATGAAGAAGGAAAACAACATAGGTCAGAAAATTGGATCTATATAAAAGAAATAAAAGGGTGCACAGAGTAATAAGTGAATATAAAATAAAATCTTGTATTTTTCTATTTAGTTGATGTGAAAGTGAACTGCTTATTAAAAGTAATAATAGTAGCAATACATTGGGTGATTGTAGATCAAGATAAGTGAAGTGAATGACAGCTGCATTGCCGTGGTTGGGAGGTTGGAATTGAGAATACTGTGTTGTAAGTTATGTATACAATACATGATGTAATCTAGTTAGTTGAAAGTGAACTTGGATTATTCAAAAATGTTTATCATGAATTTTAGAGCAGCCACTATATGTTTTTAAAAAGTTTAGTTTATTCACTAAGATGACATAAAATGAATCAAATAAAAATTAGAAGATACAGAAAAAGCAGGAGGGAAGGGCAAATATAACCCATAGAAAATATTTACAAACATGATAGCTATTAATTTAGCTACACCTAAATTACTTAAAATGTAACTGCTTTAAATGTGCCATCAAAATATTTAGTGGCTAAAAAACAAGACCCAAATATATGTTATCAATAAGAAATTCTTTAAATACAGAGACTCAGGTTAAAAGCAGAGGGATAGAGAAACATATAGGATGCTAACAAAGTGAAAGAAAGATGGGGTGGCAGAAAGTTTCAAACTGTTCTGATGATCAGAAGATGGTCTGGGACAGTGGTGCTGAACCTATGGCATGTGTTCCACAGTCATATGTTCGTTATCATTGAAAGCTCTAAAAGGTTCACCATTACTGTTCTGGAATAAAGAGGACATTGCATAATAATCTCAGGGTTGGTTCTTTAAGAAGGACTAGCAGTCTAATAATTCTTACTGTGTATACACCAGAGAACAGGGTGGCAAAATATGAGGCAAACATTTATAGAACTGGAAGAAGAAGTGGACAGATTCCCTATTGTAGTGGAGACTTCAGCACTCCTGAGTCAGTAATGGATCGGTCAGGGATGAAGAAGAGTGAGGGTTGGGTGTATAGCACAGCCAGGATGCACAGAATGGGAGCTGTTATTTGGTAATGCCCAGGCCCAGGGCTGCAAAGGGACCCTTCCCCCTGACCTATTGATCAGATATTCAGAGAGAGCAGCTTGGAGGGTGAGAACATAGAATACATCTCTCGAGGAGCAGCAGAGAATTGGGGGCCATGTTTTAAAACTTCATGTGGATTTGGGTTTTATTCTAATCTTTCCTCTTTTGCACAGGGTTCTTGCAATTGTATTTTTTATTTTGGAATAAACTTACTGAGTTTTTAGATAAAATTTTGAGAAGGACAAAGATTCTGTTTGGTATTTTACTTTGGCCGGAGGGAACCTTATTCTGGTTTTCCTGGACACTGATGGTTTATGCTTGTTGTCTTTGTGTGAATATTAATAATGCTTCTTTTTACTGTGAATATTATCTTCATTTACATGAGAGATTATGTGATCATTTTATATAATGCTTTATGCTTCCGAAAACTTAATGAAATATTTTGCCACAAAACAAAATGAAAGAATTCTGGTATCAAACTGAATGTTTAGAGGCATTAACTTTTGTGAATCTATGAGAGTATTTGTGAAAAGTTTTTGGTTGTTCTTGAATCTAATGCAGATTTGTCAGATTATTTTGAAAATTTCATGACAGGTTAATGAGCTTGGTGTACAGTGCATACTCTTATCAAGGTCTGGGGACAAGATTTTATAATTTTTTGTAAAATATCAATTCAGTCTAAAATTCAAATGACCTACCAGGATCGCTTGTTGTTCATGATGTAAATGATAGGCTTGGAGTAATTCAAGGTAGGAAATCAATATGGACATTTTTCAAAAGACCAAAACTAGAGATTCCATTTGACCCAGCTATTCTTCTTCTAGGTATCTTCCCCAAAGAATTAAAGACCTTATATTGCCTTACAGTGATACATTCATATATAGCAGTGTAATTCATAATAGCTAAATCTTGGAAACAGCCTTTATGTCCATCAGCAGATGAATGGATAAAGAAATGTATTTATATACAATGGGTTACTAGTCTGCCATAAAGATGGATAAACTTGAGTCATGTATAGGAAAATAATGCACCTTGAGACCATAATGTTAAATGAAATAAGTCAGACATACAAGCTTAAATATTGCATGGTTTCTCTTATATGAGAAACCCAAAATATAAACAAAGAGCAAAGTAAAAGATAATAGGAATAGGGAGATCTTCAAATGGGAAAGGTATCAAAAGGTAGAGGGACAAGGCAGAGAGGAAAGGGAAAAGGGGTGAAAAAATAATTGAAATGTGTAATGTACATGTATAAATTCCCCACAAGGAATGTAATTATTATGTAATGCAAACACATACTGTGCTGATTATAAAAAGCTGGAAAAAAAGGATACCTGATTTCAAATAAGAATAAGCTGGGATCATGTGAAATCAGTTGCTATTCGAGTTTAAGGCTATTAGGATGAAACATCATTGAATTTTAGTTAAATGCTTGTGTCCTATTTAGCACTGATTCATACGAAAGTTGTTTACTGTACTGTTAGGAGAAATCTCAGCACACGGCTGAGAAATCCAGAACTACTAATTACACAGTGACGTGGTGTAAGATTGTATTGTAGACACTGTATAGATTGGACAGATTTGAAGTGTACGGGATCCTGGCAGGCCAGGGTGAAAAAGAAGAGCTTTGGACCAAAGAGTGACCCTTCCCTTCAGTATGCTTGGGTTGCCCATGAGGTTCAGCTTTAGGGTCTTGTTGTTAGCTTCATCATGAAGTTCTGGGGTATGACACTTACCTTTATCAGTAGCATCTGATAATGGAAAAGACCATGTGAGCTCATTATCTTTGATCCAGCTCAATATCTAAGTTTAAAAAGTCTCCAACAGAAAGAAAATCAGTAAAGATCTCAAGCATAAGACATTTTTCCTGTTTAATGGTTGATTCCTGAGCAGTAGATTCTTTCTTGCTTCTTGAGTTCAGAGAAAGAGACACATCTTTCCATGCCTAAACAAATCCATTGAAAATTTAAAAGATAATTCTGTCTCTACTTGAGAATAGTCTCTCTGGGATTGCTGTGTTTTAAGCTAGCTCTGTTTTCAGAGATTTAAATTGATTCTATAGATCCCAATCATTGTCTGAGCTGGGAGGAAACTAAACATGCTACTCTGTTTGAGTGCCCTGTTGTAATCCACTGGTGAATTAGATAGAAGTTGCTAATTGGCCTGGTGGTTGAAACCTGAGGAGAAATTCTGAAGCAGTTTAGCAGTTGGCACAGCTTAGCAGTCAGCCCAGCGCAGACAAACAAAAGCACCAGAGGAGGTGGAAGAGGAACCAGAGGTTTTTGTTTTGTGTCTGAGGAAACCTCTGAGGAGAAAGAACAGGGAAATTGATATTTTGAGAAATCAAATAAGCAGTGTTAAAATCGAGGCTCATTGAGGATGGCAAGGGAAGCTGAATTCCTAATGACAGGCTAAACAGAGTAACACTTTTTTTCTTTTTGTAAAGATACTTTTTTTTTTTTTTTTTAGAAAGTTTCAATACAAATCTCCAGAAGAGTAGAGGGCACATGGGACTGTGCCCAGAATCAACCCTAGTGGATTATTAAGTTAAAATAGGATGTGTCTTATCTCTGAATGCAGTAGAGTAAGACCTAGCAGAATATTGCTACTACAAGTTGTGTGAAGGGAGGAGAAAAGACCAGGAGAGGAACTGCCTAGTCAGGCAACAAGTAAACCAGGAAGGAAGGGAGTTTTAGAGAGTATGAAAAGTGATGCTGAATAGTTATAAAATCAAGTCAGATGTGTCCTGAGAAGAATCTGTGACATTTCCAAGTGGGAAAGTTTCTCTTAAGTTTGTTTAGGGGACTGGAGGGGATGAAGGCATAATTACTTCGGGTTGAAGGGAGAAAAGGAAGTGAAAAAGGAGTATGAAATACAAGCTACTTTTTTCAGGAGCGAGGCAGGAAAGGAAGAAGAAGCAGGGCATGGTGGTGCAGGCCTGTGACCCTAGCACTCTGGGACACTGAGGGTGGAGGATTCAAAATTCAAGCCCAGCTTGGACAACTTAGAGACTTAGTGTGACCCTGCCTCAAAATAAAAAAACTAAAACAAAGGCTAGGGTTATAGCTCAGTGCAAAGGCCTTGGGTTCAATCCTTAGGTACTACAATCAAATCAAATCAGTCAAATACAGAAGTAAGGAGAAGTGTTCATGTTTAGTTTTAAATCAAATGAGAAAGAATTGAGTATGTAGAGAGTGAAATAAAGGAATCTGTAGTGAGTAGAAAGGAGCGATAACATGATAAAGGAAACACTGCCTTGTATTCTTGATAAACAGATTTGAAGAACTCTGCTTTCTCTGTCACTTGAACTTCTATCTCTTCCAGATATTTGATCTTCCCCTTTCTTGTTCTGATAATTTATAGGTCTGAAATTGTTCTTATTGTTACCTTTATCTCACTTAGGATTTAGACTTACAAGAAAATGATCCTTCTAGTTGTTTCTTCTGTCTTTCTGTTTATGTCCTTTTAAAGTTCAGGTACATCATGGAATGTCTGTGTAGTGCATTAGTTTCTATTCTTAGCTTCTTTTTCTCCATTGATGCATATTGTGATTTTTTTTTTTTTTTGGTACCGGGGATGGAACTCTGGTCCTTCTGCTTGTGAGGCAGGTGCCGGAACCACTGAGCTACATCCCTGGTCCTTGTTGTGATTTTTTAAAATAACAGTATCTATTTTTTGTGAGTCTTTTCTCTTGATACTGCCTTTCTCTTTGTAATTTAGAGGAATAAAATAAAGTAAATAATACACTAAGTAAATACCTGTCAAGCACTAAGTTCAGCTCAATTTTCTGTCATAAATAAGATTAGTGATAGAATTGATTTCATAGAACAGTGAGAATAGATATGAACAAATGCATTCAATGTTTAGATCGTCTCATATGTTCAGTGCATGTCATCTATTACTTTTTCCTTTTTAAAAAATAATCCTAGAATAGATTTGGAATTAGATTGTCCCCTCATTTTATAGATGAAGAAATTAAGACCATAAAGGTCAAAGTAATCACTTAGCTAACAGCGGAACCAGAGCTCAGACCCATTCAGTCCACTCCAGATCTGAGTTTTAATTTTTTGTCATTTTAGGGAGAATTTTTAGATAAACCTCTGCTTACATCATTCTTCTTTGTTAATTATCAATTCTGTGGGTACATAACCAATTTATTTCCCTCTGTGCCTGTGTTGTAATTTTTCTTTAGTCTTATTTCTACTGTAGTAGGCAACTCCTGCAGTGACAGCATGGCTGTTTTCCCCCCTTATTTCATAAAAGTGATTTGTGGATTTCCATGTGTGTGCCTGCATGAAATAGGACAATTTTCCTTCTGTTGGGTAGATTTATCTCAGAGATGTTTTGTTCTATTGCTGTTGTATTATGTGGACCTCAGCCCAAGATTTCATGGCACCCATTTCTCTTACTACCTTTTCACTCATTGCTGTATGAGTATGTGGCAAACAACTCCTGACCGGCCAGCAACATTACAGTCCTTTTATTTTCTCACCGGTAACATAGAAACAGTATTATAGAAGGAGTGTGCCTTGAAAAGTAAAATCTCTCAAATCAGTTTTAGAGTAAATCTAAAGCTTAGCATTCACAAACCCCATCTGGAATATATCCCTGGAACTTCCTATGGATGTAGTTAGGTATTCACTAAAAATGAGCTAGGAGGAGAAAGTTACTCTCTGTATCCTCTGAAATCTTGCCAAATATACATGGTTTCCTATTCCCATTTTTGGTCACTTCTTTGCATATTTCCTCCAAATAGGAGCATTTACATTGATTGTGTGGATTTATTCACACAAACTGTCAGATAGAAGCTCCTTAAAAAAAGGTCTTTGTTTAGTTAACAAGGCTTGGAGAGAACTACTGTAAGCAAGATTATTTTGCCTCCCTAAATATGGTTGTGAAGATGGTTCAAATAATCACAAATGTAATTTTTGAAGCTGGCATGGCCAGATCTCTGTTTAGAGATAATGTTAATAACCACTTCATAATGAGCCTGTACAGTTGTTTCTCTTTCTGTTCTTCAATTTTTCTTGTGTTATATATATGGGGCTGTGTGCATGTGGGTGGGTGTGTGGTTGTGTGTAGTGTGTATGGTGGAGAAACCTCAGAGCAGCAGCAGAGAGTCCCTGTGAACACCGGGAATAAGTAGAGTGGGCAGGGTGAATGTTAGGACTGAATTTTCCTACTTATTGGCAACTGATCTGAACTGAGTTCTCCATTGTCACTGTTACTACACTCCAGAGTTGAGCTGTTCTGTCTGTCTGAGATGAGTACACCTTCTTCTCCTTTTTCTTTCTTCTTCAAATCTCCTATATAATTCAGTCATACTTTCTCTTAAGTCTCTCACAGCAAATGATTTTGTAAACTACTGATTGGATCCATATCTGACATGAGTTATCTGGCCTCTTACTTTCTTAAATTAAAAAATCTGTTAAGTTTGATTGACTAATTAGCAGTGTGGATTTTTAAGATCGTGGTAAAAAAGTAAATGATATATTTTCTTTAATAATTTGTGTTTTTAAAAGAAAAGAGGAAAGATAATTCTCTGTGTTACATAACAAAGTTATTCATCTACTGTGGGTGCAGAACATTAGTTTTACAGTGTCCACTTCTGAAAGTAGCTACATTCTATCTTTTGAACAAGAAATAAGTTAATATAAACATTACAAAAAAGAAAAAAAATAGACCATTATCAGAGATTAACGCTTTTGTATGGTTGTATATCTGTATATCTGTAATCTCAGCTATTCGGGAGGCTGAGGCAGGGGGATCACAAGTTTGAGGTCAGCCTGGGGAACTTAGTGAGAGTTTTGCTCAAACTAAAAGATAAAAAGGGCTGGGGACATAGCTCAGTGATAGAGTGGCCTGAATTCAATCCTCACCACCACAAAAATGAAACAGAAAATCAAATCAAAAATCAAATTAAAAAAACCCCTGAACTACAACAATGAAAGACTTGCCTGCAAATATTTGACATACATAGATGTAGATGTTTATATTCAATTTATCCAATTCACAGATATACTTCTTTTTAAAAATACTCATTACTGTATTAGATGATATATTACATGAGTTAAATTTTGGTTTCTTTTGTAGACTAAAAGAGCATAAGGCTCTTTTATGGAAGTATTCCTTAGGATGATGACTGAGGGTTTCCCACCTGTTTGAGGGGAGTCGTGATAGCTGTGTTCATTGCCTGTTTGCATCAGATATCTAATTGTTTTTGAGTATATTGTGTCCTTGAAGCCAGGGACTGTTCTCCTTTCACATTAATTTTCAACTTAAGTGGAAACCATATCAGAAGGCTGTCTGGGAATGAGTGTGAGGGTCACACTCACAAAGACATTTGGAAAGGCTGACTTTTGTGACTTCTTTGCTGTATAGATTGTTCTGTGAACAGGAAAAGCTGATGAAATCTGTCCTCTGTAGCTGTTTGTTACTTTAGTCCTTATTTGAGATAGCCGACTTCGTTCATTCCCTTGTTCATTGAGGCCAAGGGTGCATTAAAGGCATTTAGTACAAGGAAAAACCACGTAACACGGATTTTCCTCAAAGGGCCTAAGTTGTGTTGTCTTACATGAAAGGAAATTAAGTTTCTTTTTAGAAGCTTGGTTTGGTGGCTTAGGTCTAATGTGACTGAAGGACTTTTATTTTAGACCTTGTCAGTTTCCTTAGGGTGTAGCACTAAAGCTGGCAGAGCAGCTGGCTCTGTGGAAGGGGTTGCCAGTCCCGTGGAGTGGTTGATGGCCAGATGTGTGACTGCTTGGAAAGCCCTGCAGGAAGCGCAGGAAGATTTCACGAGATATGTGTTCAGATTTTCTTGTTATTATGATAAAGATTTATCACTAGATATTTTATAGTATACATAACTATAGTATTGAAGTTTTAGAAATTTTATTTTTAGTGTGTTTAATTGTATTTATAAATTCATGTTAATTTTATGGTTTGTCTTAATCTGTACTTACATTATGAGGTATGTTTAGTAGACCTTTTAAACTCAGTTAATTTACCTTTATTGGTTAGGATTAAACATGTTTATTAGCTTCAAATAAATATTGTTGCTGTATAGCTCCACAGGTTCATCTTCATTTAGCACTCTGTCCTAGACACACATACGCTTGTTCTTTCTCTCCAGGCAGTAAGTGTGCTTGGCTCACTTCACTTCTGAACCTGTGCTTATGATAGAGTCCTCATATGTAAGTGGTTCGTTTCTCCTTCTCCTGTGTCTACATCCCGCACCATCTTGAGGGATTAACTCATGTCATATCCAGCTAACTCTCTGCAGACATTGGACAAGACTGAGACCCTGACCAAACTGCCAGGCTTCTGCACACCTTCTCTTGGCTGGGTATCCCCTATCCTTGCCAGAGCCGCCTAAGGCAGGTTAGGCCCACCCGTGCTATCTGGTCATGCTGCCTGCCCTCAGAGGGAATCTTGTTAGGTCAGTTTAGTAGGAATGCCCTCACCCTCAGGAATTCTTCATCCTGCCCTGCCCCCAGCCTGTTTCTGCTGTAAATCACCCCTTGTTCTTCTTATATTTGGAGTTGAGTCCAGTCTCTTCTCCCCTATGGCAATGGTTTTGACACCTGCCTATCACAGTAGTACTTTTATAAGCATCAGGATAATATATCTTTTTGTGATTCAGTTACTGCCTTGCTTTTGGTATCTCTTTTTCTTCCTTACCTATGTTAATTTATTTTTCTGCACCTGTCACAGTGCTTTAATAGATGCTCAGCTGAGAAATGATACCTGTGTAATCACTGGGGAAAATGGTTAGGAATACTGTGATCAGGCTTGCTAAGTAGGATGCCAAGAGACTTTTGTCAGATGGCTTTTGGGGATAGAGTTTTATAGCCAATTCTTTCTTCATCTGCACTTTGGGATAGTACAGGGCTTACCTAGTGCTTCCCGTTCTCGAGATCATGTATCTGGAGACGATTTGATTGGCTACTTCAACTGCATGATACGGGGACTCCTCTTAGACTGAATTCTTGGTAGGCCAGCTGAGTGGCCCTGTGCCCCGTAGGTCCTGGCCCACGTGACTGCCAGGCTCATGCCCTACTTCCCGTCAGGCCTTTGTTGCTTGGCTAGCAAGGTTTGTTTCATCTATTAATAAAAATGCAGAAGTCATTAAGCTTTTGGAAAGAAACGCCCACCTGGGCCTTTTCCTTAACAGGCAAGTCTGAGAAGGTTGGAACTTGAGGCTTCCTAGGTTCTTACCTCAGCCCAGCCAGTAACAGGATGGTATTATTGAGCCCTCAAAACACACACACACGCACACATACACATTCACAAACAAACATGACAGTTCTACAGGATGCCAGTTTTTGGAAAAAAAAATTGATACAGAGCTGAATCTATTAAGATATTTACACGTGTTGAAGAAATTGTCTCTGAATAGTAGGATTAGTGTTGCTTTAAATTTTATCTATGTTTTCAAACTATTGTGCCATAAACATGAATCGTGTTATAATTAGGATATGACGTATTGTCATTCTAAAAAGTATTGATTTATTTTGAGATTTATAAAAGTTATTGGGAACAACAAAGAATAAAAAAACCTGCTGTGATATAATTTGATCATGAATATTATAAAAAAAGCACTGGTGTAACTGGATCACCTTTAAAGAATGAAGGAGAAGTATCAGAGTGTCATTCACACCTTTCCTTGGTGGCTCACACTTTATTACCACCCCACAGAGAGTGTGTGCTGTCTGAACTCCTAAGTCCAGAAGGTAGACTGGCCACTTCTAGAACAAAATATTGAACTGCCCTGTGCCTCATCTTCTTTGTAAATTGAAATAATAGTGCTTGTTGTACAGAGGTGCTATAGGATTAAATGAGACAATGGAAATAAAGCACGTGACACATTACTGCCACATTATAGGTATTTGAACAACAGGTACTGAGCATCAGTGCTGTTTTTGAGCTAAAGACTGCTGCTATCTTTGTGTTATCCCCTTACCCCCTACACTGCGGACTGAGCTCAGAGCATTGCCCGTGGTAGTGAACACTTCCCCACTGAGCTATTCCTAACCCTTTCATGGTTTTCACTTACCAATTGTGTGCAAATGCAGTTCATTCTAAATTAGGCTAATATGTACTTTGGCCTTATTACTAGGTTTTGGAAATAATAGTGGCATAGGTGTTTCTTATACCAGTTGCATGTAATTTTTATAAGGATCTTCATTTAATCTACTTTTCAATAATATGAGTTAATACCAACCCTAACCTTCAACATGTATAAGTAAACTTTTCAGTTTTATATTTAATGCAAGCATGTTTTTGCTTGACACTCTACTTGCCTATAAAATAATCCATTTTAAGTAACACTTATTTTTAGGAGAATAGTCTTTTTGATTAGGTAATTCATGATGTCATATAGCATCTTTCTGCCATCTTTTTTGCCATAAAAGGTGTAACTCAAAGTACATATATTTGGCTTTGCTTGATACTATTTAAATTTTCATTTTTAATTAATTAATTAATTAATTAATTTTTCTGGTCCCGGAGAATCTTAACTCAGGACCTTGCATTTGCCAGGCAGGCGTGGCACTGCTGAGCCACATCCCCAGCTCCATTTTAAATATATTTAACAAAAACTTCTAAAATTTTGGGGCTGGGGATTTAGCTCAGTGGTGCCAGCGCCTGCCTTGCAAGCGCAAGGTCCCGAGTTTGATCCCCGGTACCCCCCCAAAAAAAACCCTTCTAAAATTATGAAAGCATTACATTGGAAAGCATTGGAAAAAAGTAAAAATTATTCATAATCTTTTTTGACTTAATTCAAGTCTTCTAGTCCTCTTACTAGGCTAGTGTGAAGTTTTCTTTGTTAATTTTCCATGAGTTTTTATATACAAACCCAAAAAAGAAAATACTAGCTTGCTATCTTGATTGTAACATGAACTTGAGGGTGTGTGTGAGTGTGTGTGAGTGTGTGTGTGTATTGGTCTTTATTAGAATGGTTAGAGAATAGTGTGAACTCTGAATACTGCTGCTATAATGACTCTCCAGAGCTGCTTTAATTGTTGGATCCTGCTGTACCCAACGTCACTTAATTTTGCATGGGTATTTTTGAAGGGGAAATGCAATATCTCTGTGGTTAGGACTACTTGGCAATGAGTATTTGGGGGCTCCCCAAAGCCTTGATGTGATTTGGCCATGTGCTTTTTGGTGCATCTCATTTGACTTCTTTAGGGATCCTTTTTTCTGAGAGTGGGGACCTGACTCCTCTCTAATGGTGCTGAGTGTGTGTGTCTCTGCCAGAGGAAGGGAACATCTGTGACTCTGCTGGAGAAGCGAAGAAAGCACATGGTAAACCTGTCTGTAGAAGGGAAAGTGAAAAATACTTTAAGGTGAGACATCAGATTTTATCCTAATCCCAGCTCATGTAATGACTCACTCTGAAATGACTGCAGTTAGAATTTTTGAAAAAAAATCATGAATGAATGTATTTGACTTTGATTTTGAGTTATAGTGCTGAAGAATTAGCTAGAACACACTTAGTAAACTAAGATTGAGAAAAAGAGATAATACTATTAAGTCTATCCATTTCTTTTCTGCTTTTTGGGAAACATTTTCTGTAGGGAAAAAAGCTACTGAAGGTAAAAAAATCTATTTGAAGTGGCAACTTGACCTTAGAAGGAGAAAATTTGATTTCTCTAGAAATATAAAAGGCAGCATTTTCAAAGACCTCAGTAATGTGTTTCTACAGACAAGTATGCTTGAAAGTAAGACTAGGGAAAGACAAAAAGAAAATCCATGGTTGCTGCTTTTTTTTTTTAATCATTGACATTTCTTTGCCTTTATGTCAGTACTTCCTTCTTAATTTTCAGTTCATTTGCATCCATGTACAGGTTGTGTGTGTATGAATATAAATTTTTGTATGTTTATGGATAAAAATGTATAGAACTAATTCTCACAGTAACTTTAAAATCTTACTATATGTAACTCTTTAAAAATTCCTTATAAGGAGCTACATTTTACTTTTCAGAGAGGGTAATACTGGGGATTGAACCCAGGAACCTTGGGTCTGAGGTATATCCCCAGCATTTTTTAAATTTGGTATTTTGAGACAGTGTGTCATCAAGTTGACCAGACTGGGCTTGAACTGGAGATCCCACTTCCTGGGGCTTCAGTTTCCCAGAATGCTGGGAAGCATGCTACCGTCAAGCCTAGCATGCATTTTACTTAATTTTCATGAAGCTGCCCCATCTCATCAAATAAATGTGGCCCTTCCATAGTTATTTCAAAGTCTGTACAGCCAGCTACCCTTGCACCTGTTTCTATCCTGAGTATCTTTTCCGTGCTTTGCTTTCTCTTGATATGTTGGCAGTTTTTCCACTCCTACTTTTGATAACTTTGCCTTGCTTTTTTAAGAAACCTGCCTTTGGGGCAGGGATTTAGCTCAGTGGTTCTCCCGCCTGCTGTGCAAGCGCAAGGACCCAAGTTCGATCCCCGGTACCAAAAAAGAAACCTGCCTTTGTTCATCATACATTTTGGTTGCTCGATACTGTCTTATCTGCTGTGTTAGCTAGTAATCTCCTCAAGGGCTGTATACAGGTTATATCTTGCTCTCTCCAGAACAGTTTCTTGTATCTGGGAGGTATTCCTCTTTAAAGTTCTGAGAAGTATGTAATCCACTGCCCCCAAACCCCAGAAGTTAATGGATCAGAGTGGATGATAAACATCTCTTGAAACTGAACAGACTTGGACCAACTAGGGGAGAAATGGGGGAAGCTAGCCCAAGGTTGAGCTCAGGCTTGCAGTTCATATGCAGAATATGCTACTGGTATAGAAAGGTGACGGAGACGGGTACAATGACCTTCCTACCTTCTTGCTTACCTTAGTGCTGCCAGGGACAGTTAGCTTCTAGTGCAAAAGTGCAGAGCAAATATAGGAGTGAAATAAATTTTCACATGTCTCAGGATGTTGGATGGCACTGTGGTTTTCTAAGGAGTTCTGTTTTAAGATCTGAGATGAGTGTTTCATAGAATTTTAAGGAAATGTAGAGTTGAAATTATACCATCAGTGTCAATTTTCTCCAGGAAATATGAATGACTGAAGAGGCATTGTAGTGTCTTGAAGTGTTCAGATATTCACAGATGATCAATTCTGTTAACCAGAGAGGAGGAAGATGATGTAACCTTCACCCTGGGTGCTCTTTTGTTAATCCTCCTCCAGTGAAAATTTTAGGATAAATTATTATTCACCTGAATTTTGACCAGTTAACAAAATATTGATGAGGAGTTAAAAATGATGCCGTACCTATTTTTCTCATCAGGTTGTTAGGCTAGTGGACTAGTGGAACACATTAACATTATTTAATGTTATTGAGTGTTCCTGATTATGTCCTGGTAGGTAAGAGGGCTATAGGTAGTTAGATGATGTGCTGTTGCTAGTAGCAATTGACAGCAGGCTGATTTGCTAGACCTAAGAATGGTAGGAATTCTAGGTATTCTATTTTAATAACTTTTACCTGGGAAGGAGTTGGCTCATTTGTTCACCACTGAGCCCTAATGGTGTGTTGGAAGTTTTGCTTTGTGCACATCTTCTGCACTGTCCGGTGGAAGGAGAAGGTCCGAGCACTGGTCTGGGGCAGAGGGGTCAAGGACGGGATAGGAGAGTGGGAAAATGAATAGAGATGAAGAGAGTCGGGGGAGAGGGAGGGAGGGAGAGAAAGAAGAGAAATAGAGATTGGCAGAGAGAGAGGAAGAAGAAGGGCAGGAGGGAGGGGGAGAGGGAGAGGTATAATACCATGGACCATAGAAGGTAGATGGGGCAAGAACGTGAGTCAAGGAACAGAGTGCTGGCCCTCCTCCTGGGCAGGGTTTTTATTTGTACCTGGGATGAGGACACAGGCGGACAGGTGACCAGTGCCTGTCATAGGTAGGATCAGAAATTAGAGCTGAAGGGAGAGTTGTAAGTCTCTGACATGTGCCAACAAGTTGGAGTTTTATTAGGGATACATCAAACTTCTGAAATCATATTGAAAAGGTGCACTATTAAGAATAGGGTGAGTTAAAGATAGTGTACTTGTAAGGCCCGTGAAGAAAATTCAGGATTTTTAGTATTTGGCAAGATCTCTTGCAGTGTTCTGTGACTGCCACAGTTTAGTAAATGCTTAGACCAAGCTAGTACATGTTCAGTTTTCAGAAGGAGGCTGGGCCCTCTCCTGGCCTACCACTTATCAGGCCACATCTGGTAGTGTGTACCCCTGACAGCCACAGCGCAGGAGGCATTCATTATCTGAGGCCTGTCAGGAAGCTTGTAACTAAGCCATTGCAGGTTCTCGAAGTAGTTGACAGTTTTTGAAAACTTGAGAGTAAAAAGCCGACTTCAGTGTGGGAAAGATCAGATGAAAGAAGAGGCAGTGAAAAGCTGGTGTAGTAATCTGAAGGCTTAACACAGTGGTTCTCAGCCATGATTACACATTAGAATAACCAAAGTTTTAAAAAACACAGGTGCTAGGACCCCACCATACACCAGTTAAATCGGGAGTGGAGCCAGCCATGGTTATGGTTTAGCTTCAGTGGTGGTAAGAGTGTGTAGCGCAGGCTGAGGAGCTCCACCTCAGTCTTCTGCACAGCTGCAGACTGGCCACATCTGTCTTCTTGCCTTGCCTCATGCACACAGGAGCAGCACTGCTGAGTGGCAGCCAGACAGTGGCCCTATTCCACTGCTTCCAAGAGACTGTCAGGAGTCTCTTCTGCTTTGCAGCACCGTTAACCCTGCCAGAGCCATGGAACTCCCTGATCACCCACTCTCTTTCAGACCTCATGCCCTTGTTTCTGGGTATACCACCTATGCTGTACTTTCCCCTCATCCTCCTGGTTCTTCTCACATCTTCTGTGTCTATTCTTCAATCAGGAAATTCTTACCCCTTCTCTATATGTTTTCCTTACTCCTGCTTGAGCGGAAAATGGATGGTCTCCTGTAGTCCTCCAAGTGGTTCACAAATTTATGTCTGGCCCAGATTTTTTTTTTAAACTCTACTGGGGATCGAACTCAGGACCTTGTGCTTGCCAAGCAGACGTCGTGCCACTGAGCTAAATCCTCGGCCCCCAAATTTTTATACTGAGATGTAGATCCGTAAATATCAGTACTTCCTTTCCATTTTGTCCAGAACAAGATCTTCCCAAACAGAATTCTTGGAATTTGTTGTCTAAGTCATCTCCCACTTTAGTTTTCCTTACTTTGATATGTAGTACCCCCAAACACTGATATGCTAAAATCAGGAAATTGGGAGTCTTTTATAATTTTCCGATTGCCAGTCTAGCTGGTTTTATCTTTGTAATGTTATTATTTTACCTCATTTGTCCTCCTGGTATTCTGGCGTGACTGCCACCATATTTCGCTTGGATCATGACTGCCTTCCCTGCCCCCATTTGTACTTCTTCAGAAATTCTCTATACCATAGCACATGAACCGTCAGACATCCATGCTTTTAGATGGCTCCATGGTTTTCTGTCAATTCTTTATGGGCTTCAGAAGGACCTTCAGGATTTAGTTCTTTATCTCTCCAGCTGCTTCCCCATCTCTCAGCTAGCTCCACCCACCCTTTTACCTTTCCTTCCTCTCTCTCCCCCTCCCTCTTGCTTGCTGCTTTCTTCTTTTTCATATTTTAGTTTTTGTTTTTTTTATCATGTCCTCTGTATATGGATTTCTGTGTGGGTGTTCTCTCTGCCTGAAATGTTCTTTGCTTATACTTTTAGGTGATTTTAAAGAACGTTTTGTGGAAAATAATTATTAGCATAGTCATAATAAACTCCCATGAAACTGTTAACCAGCTTTTCAAACATTGGTGAGCCCATGACTGATCTTGTTTTATCAATATTTATTTCCTCCAGCAATTTTGAAATAAGCCCCAAATACTATGTTATTTTCATGGTATATTTATTCTTTGAAAGATAAAGAGTCTGTTTTAAAACATATATAACCATAGTGTTATGTGATACCATGACGATTTTTTTTAAAAAAACATAAAATTTAATGGTTTCTTAGAATACAGTTAGTGATAAAATGCCCTTTGTTTGATTCAAGATAAAATTGGGTCCATATATTGCAGTGAATTGAAGCTAGTTGGTATGTCTCATTTTTAATCTAAGGATTCTTCCTACTTTAGTTGTTCAAATTCATTTTCTTAAGAGTATCATATATTCTAGATTCTTCACATTGTATCCATTGGTATTATTAAACTTGTTCTTATATCCTTTAAGTACTTAGATTTAGATATAGTCAGATTTAGGTTGAATTTATTCCATAAAGGCATGAAAACTTCCATCAGATGACCCATAATATCTGCTGGGCTCTTTTTGTAATTTTAGAAACCATTAATAATCCATTTAGTGATTATGGTTAATGTTGATATTCAGATTGCGTATTCATTTGCAGGGAAACCTCACCATATCTACTGTTTGGTTAAACCTAAGTACAGTGTATGAAGAAGAATATGAAAGGGAAAGTAAATGCTTAATATAGCCTCTTTATTAATAATGTTTTAAACTAATGAGATGAAACTTTACCATCCCCAAATTTGACCAATTAGCTTTTTTCTTAGTTTCATTATGACTTATGGATAATAAACATATTTGGTATCTTGCAATTGCAGGTTATTATTGTACTGCTGATCAGATTATCACATTTAACAAATGGGAGTCTGGGGACTCCCTTTAACCATGGCTCTGTCCTCTATATACTTAGGTGATTATGTCTTATCTCCTTTGTTAGACTCTTGAATCCTTAAATACAGGAATGTATCTGTATTGCAGACTCACAGCCTTTCAGTATTTGTTGAATGAGTATCAGGATATTAAAACTGTATTTGATGAAGGTCTGTTATGTATAAGAGGACTTATTAGTCTCTGGATTCAGAACTTGAAGCAGAGAGTAGAACTTACAGGAAGCAGTTTTTTGTCTCAACTTCATAAGAATTAAATAATTTTACTTATTCTAGAGGAGTTTGAATTCCACCAAAGTCTTTGAGGGGGAATACATTGTCTGAGGCTGTGAGAATTCAAGGACAAATAAGTCAACGAGTATTGTTTTGTCCACTTGGAACCTGAATTCTCAAAGGTTACTTATAATTGCAAGGTAGCAAGACTCCAAAATCCTTTGTTGACAGGTTTTATTTTTGGAAAGGTACAAAGCTGGTGGCTTAAAATTGTTGCGTTATTCATAGTTTTACTTTCTGCCATGAACATTATTTATTTTCAAAACATTACTCAAAATTCCAATTTTTATATTTCAAAGTATTTTGATTCTGTATATTTGATAAAATATTGATAATGTTGAATTGTGCTTTAGTAGCAATCATTTATTTTTATAGATAATTGTTGATTGAATATGCACGTTTTTCACTGTGTTAAATCCTTAGACTTTTTATTTAGTCATAATCTAATAAATAGCCAGTAGACTTTTATACTCTGGATTTTACTGAAAAAATTACTTTAACAGGAACTATCATTAATCTTTCATTCCTGCCTATATCATTTAGATAAAAGTTAGGAGAAGCTGTGTGCCATATTCACAAATGTTAAATCATGTGACCTTTAATCCTAATAAGTCAACTTTGTTGAATTAAGAAATACCTAGAAGATTTGTAGAGCAGGCTCCTGGGTGTTTCTCGGCAGGAAATGGAAGTGTGGTTTTAGATACTAATATGGTCTCTTGCCCATTCCTCTCTGGAACTGTTCCTTTTCTCTTCTTTCTGGAGGCCATGAATTGAACTGAGCAGCTTTGTTCTACTGTGCCCTTCCACCATGATGTTCCCACCTCGGAGCCAGTCAACCAAGGACTGAATTCCTCAGAACTATGAGCTATATTTAATGTCTTCTCCTTTATATGGTGGGTGTTGGGTGTTATGTCTTAGTGCTAAAAAGGTGAAAAATACAGAAAATTGTCATCAGAGAAGTGGGATGGTTGCTGTGGCTGTAGTTGACTGTGTGATTCAGAAGTCTTTGGAACTGGTTTGTGGGAGGAGTTTGGAAGGGGTTGGGAGAAGTGGGCTAGAGAAGCTGTAGAAATCTGTAGAGAGATCTTGATGGGTGATTCTGGCCAGAGCTTAGAAGCCCAGGATGCTCATAGGAATGTGGGCAGTCAGGAGGTTTCACTTGGGAATAAGAGCTCTGTTGTCAGATGGACTAGATGGCATGTGTGTTGCACTATGGCAGAAAATTTGTCTACATTTTGCTCATGTCCTGAGACTTTGCAGGAGACTAAGATTAAGGGCACTGGACTAATTAATCAGGTGGAGGAAATGTCAAGATAGCATAATATTCAGGCTGTGGCATGGGAACTGCTGGCTGCTTTTAGCCAGATTTATAGTGAGAATTGGGGCAGAGCAGAAAACTTTGAAAAATTTAAATTTTGGCCCAGAAGGAACCACATGTAAATTTGGGGCCAAAGAAGGTGTGGCTACTAAGAGATTAGCATTTTCAAAAATGAAGTATTTTATACAGGGACTAGACAAAAGATGCCCTCCAGACAGCTCAGGATTCAGCAAGACAATACCTATTGCAGGCTCAAAAGCATCCATCTTTCATCTCAGAAGAAAACCCTGAGACTCCTGCTTGAGAAGGGCCTCTTAGGTAATTGGTTCCCAGGATTCATCTCACCATGCTTAGCCATTCAACCACTCAGAGGCCTCTGCAGCCATGGTCCATGGGGGCCTAGTGGCTGCTTCTACTGAAAGCAGATCTTGGTATTGTCCACCTGATGCTGGTTTTCTGGCATGCAGAATGCAAGAGTTGTGAGGTCAAGGAGGCTTCTACCCAGATTTCTGAGAAAGGCCTAGGAGGCCAGGCTAGAAACTCCTGAGAAGACAATGCTTTGGGAATAAGCCAGAGGTGCTGTGAAAACCTCAGAGTGTCAGAGATGCAAGAAATTAGGACATCAGATGAGGAAACCTCCAGGCTGTGAGTGAAGCTGACCCAAGAGAGAGGCCTAATGGGCTATAGATGGCAAGGCCATAGGGTTGGGACCACCTATGCCCTTTGGAACTCAGATTTTATGGCGATTTATCCTATATAGTGGATGTGGAACTAGGGGATTTAGGGTTTTTCCTGCTAGTTTTCAGTCTTATTTTGGTTTGATTCTTTCTAATCTTTTTATTCTTTCTTTTTGAATGGGAATGGGAATGTTTACCCTGTGCCTGTATACGTTGGGATTATGCAACTTGTTTTTTACTTTTATAGAGGTTCATAGCTAAGAGTTTGCCTTGAGTCCCCGAAGAGACTTGGACTTGGACTTTTGAAAATGCTGAACTGTTGAGACCTAGAGAAGGGATTATTTGGTATCTGAGTGTATGCAGGATGTTACATAGAATGATGAGCTTGTTATTATCTTTATTGGAGATTAAGTATGGTTTAAGATATATTTGTGTGTGACGTTAACAAAGGCGGGATTGTGATTCTTAATCCTGATATGTCAACTTTATTGGATTAAGAAATGCCTAGCAAATTCGTAGGGCAAGCTCCTGGGTGTCTCTGAGTGGGCCGTGGAGGCGTGGCCTTGGATACTACATGTGGTTCCTTGCCCTTTCCTCTCTGGCACTTTTCCCGTGCTCTGCTTCCCAGCCATTATGAACTGAGCAGCCTTGCTCCATCATGCCCTTCTCCACGATGTTCCTGGGTTGAAATCAGCCAACCATGAACTGAATTCCTCAAAACTGTGAGTCAAATTAAACTTCTCCTTTAATTTGCGAATCTTGGTTTTGTGTCTTAGTGACTGGAAAGACTAAGAAAAATAGTATTAAGATGACTTCTTATTCACACCAGCCTAAAAATATTTCAGATGACAGTGACAAAGCCATGAATATTTAAGTAGGCTTTTAGCTTTTGAAATATGTATCTAATATAAGATACTAGTTTTTAAAAAAGTTATTAAATAAATCACAATGTGATTTTTTTGAATATTTTAAAAATTTTGCCAAAAAAAGTTTATAAACAGTCCAAAATATTGCCCCTGCTATTCTCCGCTGGTTGCTATCACTCCCTTGGTGGTATCTACATTTTCTTATATCAGCTCTATACCAGTATAGCAAGGAAACAAAGCATGCTTTGCCTGCACTTGGTATTATTTTTCTTAGCAGCTTCTCTTCAGTCAGAATCATAATGGATGAGCAAGGAGGAAAATATTAGATTTCCTAGAGTATATTAAATTTCCTTTAGGTATATTGCTTTAATTTCCTTTATATCCTCTAGGCATAATTTCTTTTAGGTGTTTGCTCATGGACACTATTTTCAAAGATGACCTAGATAATATTTGTAATTTTGTTTCATTGTACTAGGTTAGTCTATTAATTTGAGGTAACTAATGGAATATAAAACCTTTAGGTTTTCCTTTGAGAATTATTTTTCTGTAAGGACATTCTCTTTCAGCATAATAATTTTGAATGCTAGGCAAAGTGAGGAGTTTTCCTTCATAGGTTTTGCAAACCACTCAAAGAAGAAAAAGTGAAAGGGTGATAAAATGAATAGGCTACTCTCTTTAATCAGAGCTTCTACACTTTGTTTCTACGTTGTGTATCTACAAGTTTAGAGCACACAGAGTTGTGGACAGAGTTTCTGAAGTCGGCAGAGGTTTAGATTTGCAGTTAGAACCAGTTTGAAAGCTGGATCCCACTTGGACATGTCTCTGCCCCTTGTTCCCCTGTCTCTGTCTCTGTGTGTAGAGTTGTCTGCCCTCTGCTTGCAGCTCTGCCCTATGTTCCCTGGAGTTGTGTCCCATGTGATGGGCATACTGAAGCAACTGGTCACCCCTCCCTGGGCCTGAAGTGTGCTTTGCAGTGAGACCCATCTTGAAATAGCATTTGTTGGAAGGATAGGAGAACAGTGGAGAATCTCTGAAATAAAATGGCTCTCTATGTAGCTTAAAACAACTGAAGGCAAGTTTGGCAATATCTCCAATGGAGTGTTCTTTGGTAATATGAATACAGTTTCAAGCATGCTTTATACCAAGTTATTTACCTGAATTAATGTCTCCACTGGAAATCAAACCTTGATTGCTTTCTATTCATTAGCTTTTTTAAAATTAGCTTTTGATTTAATTAATAAGACTTGTGAAAGAGGAATCGTCAGTGTTTTTCTGTAAACAGCTCTAATTTATTGATTCAATTTGAATTTTGCAATTATTTTAAGTTATTTAAATCAGTATTTGAATTATATGTTGGAATTGCATGCTTTGAGCCTTCATAAAATAGTTTAAATCTACAAGATAATTATAAAATGCTGATTTTGATTTTTATAGACTAACGAATATTTCCTTTGATATCTCTAAGAACTGGCATTTTATATGTGAATAACTTAGAATTTAAAAATTTTTAGGCCATTCTAGAATTTAAAATATATATGTAATGAAAGTAGAACATTAAGAAATGTATGTTATTTTTTTCTGAAGGCATCTTTTCCAAAGGTGAAGCCAATTGCTTAACGTTTTTACTATGATTTAAAACTGAGGGCCTCAGCAGTTGGTGAATATCCAGACATGTAGAGAAAAACTAATTAAGAAAGGGGAAATTCACAGTGACTCTCAGGTTAAAGAGCAATTTGATGATCAATATGATTCTTAATGGGAAACCAATGAAGCAATTGGAGAGAGGGAGGTGCTGATTAGTGGTTTCTGCTCAGATTATTAAAGGATGGTGATTATTATAAAACATTTCTGTTGGGTGTATAAAGGTTAATTGACAGTGCATTCTACAGATTCTAAAACTTCAAGGAAATGGAAACTTGTTTGTATTTACATGCAACAAAAACAAACTACAGAAATTGTAATCTGAAAAGAAATGAAAGGAGGTGTTTAGAGCTTTATGAAATTTTGGCACTTGTAATTTTTCTGGAAATAATTTTTATACTTTATTCTGGATTTATTTTGTATGTTTGAGGAGAAAAATGTTGGGGTGTTAATGATATTCATTTGGTAAAGGACACTCTGAACTAGGAAGGTTCTCAATACAGGGTACATATCAGTTAACAAAGCAGTCCCTTTACTTCCGGAACTTAACATTTTAGTTTCATATGTTGTGATAAATAAAATCTCAGTGGCATCAAATATTGCAATTATCACAACCTATAAAAAAATCTTGTACTTGAGTTTTATTTTATGGAGCGTTCGGCATTAGAATTCCACCAATCTGAGTCCTGTTCTTTTATGAAGTTATAGAAAGTAAGTGTGAAAAAGTTTTCACCACAAAAATAGTGCAGATTAGTCTGTGAGAGGTACTTAAAGGAGTTCTGTGATTAATGATTAATAACTTACACTTAAAGTATGCTGACTTGCTGAATGGCTGGGCTCCTTTCACTGTGTTATAGGCTAGTCATGGTTTTTTGGCCAAAAATGTCCCTGTATTCCCAGATCTGCACAGACAAGTTGGCGCTTCTCAAGGGAAATGGAGAGCTTTGTGGGAAGAAGCTTCTGTGTGTGTGTGTGTGTGTGTGTGTGTGTGTGTGTGTGTGTATGCTTTATGGGTGAAGGGAAAATATCTGTAAATGAGGGGAAAATTCCAAGTGGTTCTTGGAATCAGTTACTGCCTCTTCAGGGATCCAGGGATGAGCTCAACTGGGCTGAGAAAAATCTGTGCAGATGTCAGCACTGACTTATCTCAGCCTTGAGCCCTGCCAAAGGCTTCCTCCTTCTGAAAGGACAAAGCAGAGAGCATAGGGTGCAGGCTCCAGCTGAACCCACATGCACAGTAATGTCTGCTGGCACCTGGTACCTTTAGCACAAACTGGACTAGCGAATCAAGGACTGCTCAAAAGATGGGGTGCAGAGCAGAAGAGCAGCAGGCCTGTTCTCCTGGCTGACACATAATGAGAAAGCAGCTCAGCTTCAGCCTCAAGGAGACAGCACACTGTGCAGCCTGTAACCACATGCCCTTGTCGCGTTCCTGTAACCAGTAATAATGGATTCAACAGTTAGTTCAATGGGAAATGCAGCTGGTGGACTGTGATAAATTCCTTGGCTTTTTAGGTTTTGTGTTTGTGGTGGTTTTTGAGCAAAAATGGATCAATTAAGTGTAGTTTTAAAAAAAAAGACATTCAGATTCTTTATTTCAGACTCAGGCACTGGGTTCTCTGGGCCACATGAGCTCTCCTTTGTGGTTCTTTAACCTCTGAAGATCTTTCTTTGATAGCAATTTAACTTACAACAGGAGAGCTGAGTGTGTAGCTCAGGGTAAAGTGCTTACCTAATATGAGTGAAGGACCTGGGTTTAATCACCAGCATAGAAATAAACAAATGATTAAATTGCAACAAGAAACCATTTTTGACCTATCAGATTGGCAAAATCAAACATTGACTGAGCATTGATAATATTCATCAAAATTAGAGATTAGAGATGCATAATTTCTTGACCTTGCAGTTTTGCTTTTAGGAAGCCATCATACAAACATTTTATATGCATAAAATTATACATACAAGAATATTCATTGCATCACTATAGTAGTAAAAAATGGAGAATAAGCTAAATGTCTGTCAAAAGGAGAGTAGGATTAAATTAAGTGTCACACATACAAGGGTCTTGTGGCCTTTAAAAAATGAGAGTTTTCTATGAATTCACAAGGAGGTCACTAAAATATATTAAGTGACAAAAACAGTACGTAGTGCATTCTGTAATATATGTGTGTGCATATGTATGTGTGTATGTGTATATGCATTGTGTGGAGTATATTATGCATGTGTGTGTATACATTTGTGTGATGTGTACATATTTGAAAGTCTGTAGATCTGGAAATACATAAACAATGTTGAGTGATGACCTCAGGGAACGGGAGTTGAGTGGCTGATGGAGGTTGTGGCAGGGAAATTGACTTGTCACCAAATAACTTCTTGCACTTTTCCTATTTTTGATGTGTGCTTTTAACAAAATCTATTTTAATTAACAACACCAGCAAACTAGGCCTAGCATAAATGGAAAAATAGAACAGTCAGGGGAAGGCTGATGTAGATAGGCATGTCTTTGGTAGCTGATAGAATCTACTAGCTAAAAAGTTATCTCCATAGTGCAATCTTGCTTTTAATTAGAGCCGACACACATTTTTGATGTGTCTGGAAGAACTATCTGCTTTGGATAGGTCTGTGGAGTCTTGGAATAGTATATTCATAACTTTGTTTATGATATAACATAAAACACAACTAGGTCCCATATAATTTTAGGAAAAATTCTAAAAATTTTGCTTTACAAAAAAAGTAGGAAAAATGTGGGAATGATTGGGGAGGGGAGCGAGAGCGCGCATGAGTGCGCATCAGCTAGAGCATGAGTGCTAAGTGTCAAGCTTTTGTCCTTGGGGATTGAATTACTTCATGTGAAGAATTACAATGAGGAGCTATGAGAAACAAAGGAAAGAGTTATTTTGACTGTTTGGTTTTTAGTTAATCTGAGAATAATTGTCAGATGTGATTTTGTTAAATACCAGTTTCATTTTGGAAGGAACAGAGTGAATCACAGGAAACCTCATTTAAATCTTGGCCTATGTAAGTGTGAATATGTAAAATTTGGATATTTATGATGATACAGAATTCCTACCCTTACCGAAATCAGACTTGCTGTGTTGATATAATTGAGTCACTATCATTTGCAGTGCAAAGTTACATAAAATAAAAATTGTAAGAAAGACAATTAAGACCCTAATAGGCACATGTTTTTGCAGATTCTCTTTCATCTTCTCTTTTGTTTCCCACAGAGTGAATGGGAAGTTGGTAGCCTTGAAAGTGATAAGGCTTCAGGAAGAAGAGGGTACGCCTTTCACAGCCATCAGGGAAGGTAGGCACCTTCATTTGTTATCTTTACTTTTTCCATTTCTGTGATGCTCATGTCTGTGTAAGTAATATCTCTGCATATGCAGTGTTAATATTTGATTGTTATATCTCCCATTGGCGTGTGTAAGCTGAAATTAACAAATCAGTACCTTTCACAATCCTATCAGGCTGTGTTAAATAAGAAAAGACCATCCTGCTGTATGTTTTGGGAAAAATGCAGTACATTGATGGCGCTATCTAGGTCATTGAGGAATTTTAGACATCTGAATATGTGTGAAGAGCTTCTAACATATGTTGCTAGTGTAATGTTACATTCATAGCTTTTATGGGAAATTCTTAAAAATGAAGAGGTGGGTCATGCAATCTTGTTAAGTCATTTGCATTTCTTCTTTCTTGATTTCTTTATTCCTGTCCTTTACTGTATTTTCTATTGGCTTTCTTATTAATATATAATCTATATGTATTTGGGTCATTTATGTTGTAATATTTTCCCTACTGTGCCATTTTTCTAAAAGCTTCTTTTATAATGTAGTTATTATGTATAAAATTTTAATTTTGTGAAATAAAGTTATCTTTTTTGCTTTATGAATTTCTGCATAGAAAAGTTTCTCTATTTGAAGAAAAGAAAAATATCTTCTCTCATTTTCAGTTCAATTTCATAATTCCTAGTTATGATTAGTAGCTTTTCCTGTACTACATTTTTAAAAGTACCTCAACCTAAGATCTAAGTTTATTTTTACATTGAAGAGATCATAGCTACTGTTTCTACTGATCCAAATAAGATAAATATCAGTGATTTACCACAATAGCTTTAGCAAGATGTTGATGACTAAATGTACTCTCATGGTGGTCTGGTCAGTTTCCCACCACTATAAATCTGATTTACCCTTGATATCTTAGAGACATTATTCCATTTCCACTTTCTGGTGTCTCATTCTCCATCACATTTCATCTTAGCTTGGTTTCTTTCATTCCTGTTTAACTTTTCAGTTTCATCAGTCACCTCCTTATCACCAAATCAAAAATAGGCCTCTCTGTTCTGCTTTATCCAACCTTTCAGCAGATAGCACGTGGCTGAAGCTTTGTCCTGTGTGACACCAGATTTTTCAAGTAGGTAAATTTTCCTCTTTCCCTTGGGATGGCTTTCTCTAAATTTCCGTGTTTCAGGACAGGGAAGGGCCTTCTTTCCTCTGATGACATTCTTAGGCTGATTTTATTCATTTCATGAGATTACATGGCAACTACTGAGTTACACACGTGGATCTCTGGAGATATGTGCTGGACTCCACCCCCTTTACCTGTATCCCCTGCGTATCTTCTCCTCTTGAATCTAGTAATATATAAAAAGAATAAAATGTCATACCAAGTGCAGCTCATTGTGGGAATGCAGGCTGATGTAGTCCTTCAAAAATCAGTTATTGTGGGACCGGGGATTTAGCTCAGTGGTTCCACCACCTGCCTTGCAAGCACAAGGTCCCGAGTTCGATCCCTGGTACCAAAAAAAAAAAAAAATCAGTTATTGTGTAACATTTACCTCAGACTACATTCAGACAGAACTGTGGTCCCTGCACCATATCCCAAAGTACATTCTTCCTACATTAGCAAGAACATCTAGTGCTCCCCTTTCTCAAATCTAGACCCTGAGCAAGTCCTTCTGGTTATTTCTCTAAACTATACCTCAAAGCTGTCCTCGGATAGCTCCAGTCTCCCCTCACCCTCTGCCTCAATCCAGTGATCATCAGTTCTCCTTTAGACCTCAGCTACAGCTTCTTCTTGTACCCTCCACTTCTGCCCTTGCATTCTGACTGACTGTCTCTACTCTGAAACTGGTATTATCTTTTTAAAAAACCTAAATCATACTATATCAGTCCGTTTATTTAAAACTGTTTCAAATATTGCATGCTGGTTTTCCTTCAGCCATGCCATAGGGTTTCCTTTCTCAGAGATTTCACACATGTTCTTCCCCCTGGCTACAGTGTGCTTCCTTGACTGTTTATATTCCAGGTGTCAATTCAAATATCCTCTTTTCTGAGAGGTTTCTTGTGGCTCTCTCTCCTGTCTAAAATAGCAGTTAACCGTTGTATTGTCTGTCTCTACTCACTGCGCTGTCACTCTATTTATCTGCTCTATGGTTGTTGTTGGAATTTGAAATGGTTTGCTCCTCTTTCTATTCGTGTATAATCTCAGTGAGATCAGGGACCTTATCTGGTTGTTCATGCTTATACCCTCACCGTCCAGCATGGTAATCACTCTGTAATAACCACTGAGTGAATTACAGAAAAATTATTAAACTAGAGTTTATAAATGTGATGGAGTATTAGATACATTCTCAGCTCTCAAGGAATCTGCGTTCAGGTGGCAGACTGAAGCTTTAGATAATAAATTGAACAGTAATATATAGTGACATATCAGTGCCAAGGCATTTCTGAAGTACTGTAAATTTTCAGGAAATTCCTCCATTGGTGAAAGGAGGTAAGGTTTCAGCTCAAACTTGAATTAGAAATAAGATAGATAATCAGTGGAGAGAAGATTGGGAAGTTGCATTCCAGACAGGTAAAGAAAAGGAGCACAGATCAGAAAGTACAGTGTCTTGCGAAGAGCGGTGAATAGGAATGGATTAGATCAGGGTTCTCCATTATTGGTGGTACCAGGGTGGGGTGGTTATTGGTCAGTAGGAGGTATTTTTGTCATCACAGTAATTGGACAGTGCAACTGAAATTTAGTGGGTGGGACCTGGGAGCTGGACATCTACAGTATTCACAAGACCCTCTAATGAGTGAGAGTACTGCTCTGTGTGGCTTGCTGCCTGCTTTTGTAAGTGATGTTCTATTTGAACACAGCCAATTCCATTTATTTATGTATTGCCTGTGGTTGCTTTCTTAGCCTTGTGGACTTGTGGCAGACTGTTTGGCCCCCAAACAGATAAAGTATATATTATCTGATCTTTTGAAGGAAAAGAAATGTTGTTTCCTACTCTACAATGAACAATTGTCTCATGTTCTACAAAGCTTTCAAATAAACTATTAGGGATTCATGGAAGTGAAAGACCTGTTTCTGTTTCACCCTCAATTGTTTCACATGTAATAAAAAAGCATGCTCTGCACAGGTTTAATGCATACCAAATTATCCAGAAATGCACCTATGGTATCAATCAAGGGAAAATTGAATTGTGTTCCATTGAGAACTTTACTATAATTTGTTCATATTTTGGAAAGTCACATGACTAATGGTAATACTGGTTATGTTATTGAAATCACTAATGTAATACCCCTAGATCAGTCTCCATTTGTAGTGGTTGTATTTATGCTGCTTCTACATGTAGATATGACCACCATTCTTCAGTATGTTTTCCAATATAGTTGTCCTTACTTTTATATTTAAAGTGATTGTTGTATTATAAATTACTTTCTGTTTCTCTTTACTATTTCAGTAACATGTAGATGAATATATTGAAATTATAGGGCCGGGGATTTAGCTCAGTGGTTTCGCCACCTGCTGTGCAAGCACAAGGACCCGAGTTCGATCTCTGGTACCAAAAAAAAAAAAAGAAAAAAGAAATTATATATACAAACACGTGAAATTATGTGTGTGCACTTACTATCTCAGAATTTCATTTCACAATAGTAAAGCCAAACTTTTATATGCATATCTGCACACATTGCACATCTATCTACTTCAGGTACATATAGATACAGATTAATATATTTGAAATTATATGTAAATATTTGAAATTATGAGTATACATACATCTTACTACATATAAATTTTATTTCATAGTAGTAAAGGCAAAGAAAAGTACTAAAAATATTCGTTGTGTAAAGAGAGTGCTCAACTGGATGGGATTGAAGACCTTTGACTGAGGTGGAACAGTGGTTTCCTGCTGAGCTGTGAAAGGAAGCCAGATTGACAATGACACTGAATTAGATTCTGGTAGACCCTGAATATGAGAGAGTAGGAGAGGGACAAGACACAAGGCCAAGAAGGCAACAAAGAAAATGAAACTGGCCATCAGATGTGGTCCCTAGGAGGTGAGTTGTATACTAGTATTAACCAAGCTAAACTTGCTGTTCGTGCCGGTCCACGTTCAAAGTTAAGAGCAGGTTTGCAATGCTATTATAGGACTGTTGTAAGAAATGGGTCCATTGGTAGAGTTAATGGATGAAGCAAGTAGGGTTAGATTATTCACATTGTCTGGGATGAGGCAAGGATCTAGCACCCAGAAGCTCGGTAGGTTCAAGGCAACACAGGGGAGCTGAGAATACAGTGATCCTTGGCATACTGAGGGCTGGTTTTTTCTGGCAAGGTGATTTCATTCGAAGCCATGAGATGAGCTTATGTGAGACCAGTATTTGTCTGCCAAGGTACTGTATCAAAGACCCACAAACTGTGTTGTTTAAACTACAGAAAGTTATTGCCCCACACTCCTACAACTAATGAGTCCAAGGTTGAGGTGTCATGACTACCATCCTATGAGACCCACAAGGTAAGCCTGTTCTAGGCTTTTCTCTTTGGCCTCTAGGTGAATGTCTTCTCCCTCTGTCCTCACAAGGCCTTCCTTCTGCCCAGACATCTTTTTATAATTATGCCTTCTATTGGGTTGGGACTGAACCTCGAGGTCTCATTTTAATTTAATTACTTTGTAAAGATCTTGTCTCCACAGTCACTATACAGTTACCTTCTGAAGTACTGGGACTTAAACATATGAATTTATAGGAGACATAGTTCAGCTAATACATAACTTTATAACTTTAGACCCTAGTAACCCTACTTTCAGAAAACAGGAGTTGGATTGTGTCATCTCTTAGAAACTCTCTACCTTGGCATTGTGGTTTTTGATTTCTCAAGGAGTCTTTGGAGAATTTTGAATAATCTGAAGACAAAATAGAAGTATTGAAGGAGTAATCACACAATGACTTGTATTTTCTTTTGAATAAAATATTTTGAGGTATTTCCTAATAAAGTTGGATTTTAATTGGTTTCTTTAGAGGTAAAATGACTTTATGGTAGGAGGAAGAACTCTGGATCAGTTTTGGCTATTCCTCTTTGCCATCTCATTCCTGTCTTTCAGAGTTTTATTTTTTTCTGACATTTATGTGCATAAATAAAAGCTTTCACTGTTGCTGAGCCTTTCTGTCTTTTCCTATCACTACTTTTAGAAGTTCAGGTTCAATAATTCCTGCATATGTCTAGTGGTAGAACCTGAACTATTAAGGATGGTGGGAGACACGTGGAACGTGTCTGTTCTTGCGTTGTTGAGGGAGCAGTGTGGCTTGTTCAGTGGATAGGGAGCACTTGAATTTTGAGTTTGTCTCTCATCATCTGTTCTGATCGGTTCTTCATTCACAAAATGTCAAGAGCAAGAAGACTTTAAAGTCCAAAAGTATCACATTCAGTAACGTAGTTTCCAAGTGATTGCTCTCCACTTACAGGCTTACCTAGGAATTCAGATATTTAACATGTAATTTTCATCTTAAGTGGAGACACTTACAAGCGACCTTAATCTTACTTAGATTTATGTTCAGAGATGGACTTTGAATCTTATCCTGTGAAGTTGGAGTGCGTAATGGCTTATTTCAGGTTTAGGTGCTTTGAAACTCACTTTGTCTTTGATAACAGCTTAGAGAAATTAAGAAGCAGTGGTGAGGGCCAGATTTTCTGTTTTAATTTAGAATGTTTGTGTGATATCATCTTGGTTTTTGATGCTACTAATTAGAGGGCTAGAAGGTACAGGGACGGTTTGAAAGAATGTGGATAAAATATCTTAGGATATTCTATCTTGAAAACAACCTCCAAGTGTATATGCTCTTACTCTGATATTGTATCCTAGTTATATATAAAAAAGTCTTTCTTTTAAGATTTTCCAGACCAGAAAGTTGAGGAAACCAGTTGTCTGCTTTCATGTATTCTTGATTATATTATGTTATTTTGCAGGCAAGAATTATTGTTAAAGAGAAATTTAAATAATCTGATAAAGAACAACTTTAAATTAAACTAGTGACTATATAATGGACAACATTTAGTGTGTGCTTCCACACTTCACACAGTCACACACTCACTTAATTCTCACAAAGCTTCCTAACTTATGTACTGCCATTTTTCCATTTTAAAATGAAGAAAGTTAGGCATGGACTGGTTAAGTTACCCAGCCAGGTAGGGTCACCCATATTTTGTAATAGAGCTAAAAATTGTGCCTGAGAAATTACATGGTAGGGCCTATACTTAAACATTACACTATGATAGATTTTAAACAGAAAATTTGAATTTATTCTGCATTTCTATTTCATGCAGAGGTATAACCATTATATCAAGGTAAGCAAAATATTTTTGAGAAAAAACATTTTAAAAAGTTTATTTGTGTATACTTATGTAACACTTTCCTGACTAGGAATATGACTATTTGACTGTTCAACAACTGTGTTTACAGTTTCCAGGGTTTGTCATTACAGTAGGAACAATCTTTGCTATATACTTTTTAGAAATACTGTGCTATTTCTCATTCTGGAACTGTTGAAAGCTAATATATAGAATGGATCTTTGCTCATCAGCTTTATTTTTTAAACACACCACTTATTTTGTTGGGATTGTCAAAAGATTGTATTTAGATTTCAATGCTTTTGTTAAATGTTTACAACAGTAAATAGTTGAATTCAGTAAATATTGGTCACTGTATTGATCAGTGCATGTTACCCTTTTAGCCATTTTATAGATTCGCAATTTCTTTGTTTTTTTAAAAAAAACTAGAATCCTTTTTAATTCAAAGTTGATTTTTGTACCCCTTTGATTATGCAGAAACCTCATCAGCCACTTATACAACTTACCCATCTTTGAACTTCTGGCTACTCATATCTGCTGGGCTGGAAATATAGTCGGACTGTATAGTTTTATTTGCTTCTGTATGTGTATTTTTGTGAAGTATTCATAAGGGTTAAGTTAAAATAAACCAAGGGATATCTTACAAAGTGATTACTTCTGTCTAAAAAAAAAAGTTTATTTGTAAAAGTGATAGTAATTATTCAAAAAAATATGGGAGACTAGTTTCCATGTGGGACAATAAAGGGTCAAAAAGAAAAGTTACAAATGGGCTTAAAAATGTAACTAAAGGAAAGTAAAACTGTGTACAGGGAAAAGGAGCCTCTACTGGTAAACTATAATATTGAACTTTTCATTTGGTATAGTTTTTTTTTATCCATGTCTTAATAATTCCATATCTTACCCACCTTTTCTCTCTCTCTCTCTTTCCATCCTTTATATATGTTTTCATTATCCGTCTGTTAGAATTATTGGCTGTACAGATTTCTAATAAAATTTGTGGTACTCAAGAAGGCAGAGATGGATAGACGTTGAGGAAATTAAGGAAAAAAGGCAATGTCTTTTGCTTTATATATTTGGAGACAGTTAAACCTGCCTCTGAGATTAATATTTTGATTTTCTAGTTGTTCATTTTGAATATGTGTAATTGCAGTACTTTATTCTGATAATATAGTACACTCACTATAAAAATTAATTTTTATAAACTTGTTAAAGTTATGAAATAAAAAATGAGGCTTTTACTGAGCAACTAAAAATTATAATGTATGACTGCTTTGATTTTCTTCATGACATTGTTATTTCTTACATTTAAATCTCTTTATTTTCGTTGTTTTTATTAACATACCACTTCCTCATAGCTGTCTGCGTTAATTGCTTGTGGAAATTGAATGTTAGGGTTGATATCTAATTGAGTTATAATTCAGTTGGTAATTAACCAATCTAAGCTTCATTTTTGGGTTGTTGCATTATTTTTCTAGGGCTGGTGTGATGGATCACTATAAAGTTGGGTTATTCTCTTGCAGCACTGGAGGCTAGAAGCCGAAAATGAAGGCCTTGGCCAGCCTGTAAAGGCTGTAGGAAAGAAATCATTGCTCCATTTTCTCAGCTTCTTGTGACGCCTGGCCATGTTTGGTTTATGGTTGCAGCCCTCCAACTTCTGCCGCCTTCTTCACATAGTCTTCCCTGTGTTTCATTGTGTGTCTTATCTTCTTACAGGGACATGAATCTGAGTTTGAGACTATTGTAATCTAGTATGGCTTTATCTTAACTTAGCTAATTACATTCATGAAGACTCTCCTTGCAAATAAGGTAACATTCTGAAGTCCCAGGTAAATGTGAATTTTTTGGAAGAGAGTATTCAACCTACTACCCATTACATTTTTCTCAATTTCACAAAGATTTTGGAGGTCATAGTAGATTGAGACCTGCGTTCACTTTCAAAAGCTTGAAAGGCAAACATATCCTATTGTGGTTTTGATAACTCTTGTCGTTGTTTTCCTTTTACCAAGGTTTATATATATTAAACAAATGAATGAGTTAATTTTTTCCAAGGTCATTTGGCTTTTTTATTATTGCTCATTTTTTTTTAAAGAAAAATATGATTTCTTCTGGGTGATTGAGTGAGTCATGAACTATGGCTTGACTGGACACAGATTATCCACCTGTCAGGCCAGTGAGCAGTGTTGAGACATTGGTAGTTATTTGCAGATTGAAAGCAGAGAGACTTGATGTAATGGAGACCCCCAGGGCTACTAATTATGTAGATGTGAAATGATAAAAGTGTACTTCCACAATTCTAAATGGATTGTCGGGATTTCAGACACATTTTCTCAAAACTAAAATGTTATAAATCTTGATTAAATTCCCAGGCTGCTACACAAGAGTCTTTTACCTAGATATGCAGTCTTAAGAAATGTGTAGCTTCAGTGATCAAGTAGAACTTAAATGGTAGGTATATAATTATCTTTGGTTATAATCTAAATCTTCTTGTTAAGACACACCTTACTTCTGTCGCCTTTCTAGTGGAGAGAGAGCAATTGGCTAAGGGAATCCAGGCCTTCCATTCCCTCCTTCTTCTCTAATCCAAAGATTGCTGTGCTCAGGCCTTAGAAGTTACATTGAGAGAATCAGCACAGACAGGGGAGGGGCTCTGGGGCCACAGCTTCTCTGTGTCAAGATTAGAAGGCATTGCTGGGGAGGGTGAGAGAGGACAACCCTTTGTTTCTCTGTTTGTGTTTCATGAGTACTGGTGTTTGAATTGTTTATCGTCTTGTAATGGCTTCTAAATTAATGAGATTATAGACAGGATTTTAAATTATCCTTAACCCAAGGTCAGTGCAGCGTCTGATCCTGTGAAGTAACTGAGGTTAAAATGGGTGTCTCCCATGGATTCTAATCATTAAGGAAGCAATTCTGTGCTTGCTTCATTTCTGAATTCAGTTGTTTCACTGATGAGTGTTTTTAAAGACACTAATTGCTCCATGATAGTTTGAAGTTCATTAATGCCGTATGAGCTAATTTGGAAACTAAGTCAGACCGTAGAGATTACGTCAGTCAGAGGTTTCTCAGTAGCCATACGGGTGGGCCTCAGTCTGCATGCTCGGCTCTTACAGTGGATTTCAACCAGTATGACTAGTGACAAGCAAGAGGCAGTTAAGTCTAATGGCTAGGTATCTGGGCTCTGAAGCCCAACTACCTGGATTCAAATGCAAATCTTAAATGTTCTGTGCCTCAGATTCCTCTTCTGTAAGAGGACTACAGTGCTACTAGCCTCATAAAATTGTTGAGATATTGCAACAATTTAAAATGAACAGGAGGCCATAAAGTAGTGTCTTATTCACTTTCCTTGTCACTGAGACACAATCCCTCAGACTCATAAGTTAAAAGAGGAGAGGTTTATTTTTTGCTCACTGTTATAGTCCCTGGTCAGCTAGCTTTAAGGCATAGTGGCATGGCAGTGAACCATGACAGAAGAAAAGCTACTCACATCATATAGGCAGGAATCAGAGTCAAGGAGGACCGGGAAGGGAGATCTGCCCTTCTAGCTCACACCCACAGGGACCTACCTCCTCTAATCAGACCCCACCTTCTAACAGCAAATAAATTACAGTGCCCCTATACCTCAGTCAACTTCCAAAAGCCCCACCTCTGAGCATGTGGGGATTTGGGGCATCTAGAAGTAGAAACAATCAATCTCTTGGAAATAAAATGTATTAACAATTAAAAATTCCAAAGGCAGTTTGCATGATGAATTTAAGGAGCTCTCCCAAAAGGAGGCCAAGAGTCTCTCTCCCCCCCTGTCAGTTTTGGTTTCTATCCCATTGAAAGCATCCTTCAGGTACCTGGAGATCCTGCTTGTCACCTCATATATAAGAGTCAGACACTACTATGCTGATTGGAAGTTCTAGGAGCTTGGATAGGAAATGTTAGTTGATGAGCTTCACTGTAGTGTGAGGGGAATGAACTAAGCAGTGTTATCTTGTAGCCCCTCACACGTCAGTAAATGGGGATCTGTTCTTGGGAGGAGGCATCAGTTTACACAGGGAAGGATTATTTAACTCCTGCCTAGAGGATTTAAGTTCGCTGTCCACATGTGGGGATTGAGTAAGAGACAAGAGTTGTGGGAAATTCTCACCCTAGGATACAAAGGTTTTCATCCACTTGCCCCATATTAGGTTCAGGTCATGCAGACAGTGTAGAAGGACCAAGAAATACTCAAATACTTTAGGCAAAATATGACTACAGGCTTGTATAAGGCAGGAGACAAACATATGCTACTGAAGGAGACGTATAGGACTGAAGAAGGACACATGGTAGAGTGTGGTGTCTGACTAGATACGGTACTCAATGGAGACGGGTGTGTTGTGAGTGGTGTCCAGGTTTTTGGCTTGGGAAATTGGGTGGATAGTTGAGCCAGTGATAAGAAAGTGATTATGGCAGGGGAAGGACTATGGGGAAAATATGGAGTTCAATTTCTGAGTCACTTTGGATACCTGGCACTCATGTGGCACTTGTTTACATGGTGGTAAAATTTAGATAATAGATTAATTGTACCTAAATCAGTGATCTTCCTCGTCACATTAAAGTACATGATCTTTAATTTTTAAAACTGTGAGGAAACTTGATGTTATCATCTTCATTTTACTAATTAAGATGCTGGAGGCTTAGGGGGCTTTTGCCCAGAGTCACACAAATCATCAAACAGCTGATCCAAAATTCAGCTTGGATTTTCTAACTGGTATCTGTTAGAAGTGGAGAAGTGCCTGGTGCATCATAGACACTCAGTACACACTGAACCACCAAATGAATGAATAAGCAGTGAATGAACTCCAAAATCATTTGTTTTTATTCTATTATACTGCCTTGCTTTTGAGACAGAAATTATACACAGATTGGTTTAAGTCTGTAAAGAAGCAAAAAGCTGAAGTTGGGAAAGCACCATAATTAAGTCAGAAAATATTGTCTTTGTAGAAACATTGCCCTTAGCTAGGAGACCATGAACAAGTACTTTACATATTTCATCTTCAGTTTTGAAGTGCAGTTGGTACTTAGGATTTTAGAGCCATTGATTAAAATAACAGTATTAGGAATCTTTTACCCAGATGAGGAATCTGTAACTGTATGATCACTGTTCTTCATACACACATGCTGTAATATGATGCAAATTTACTTTTAAAATATTTCTTTTAAACTCCTTAATAATAATCTTTTATGTCTGTCACTTCAGAAATTAATATGAATTGCTTTGGAACATTTCATAAGTGACAACCAAAATTTTATAAATGAAAGATAAAAATCTATGGGTCTTGACTATAATTCTAAGTAAGCTTATGTAAAGTGCCACAATTTATTCTTTGTGAGTATGGATGATTTGATGGCTATCTGCCAGCTGATAGCAACAAAAATCATATGCTATTAGATGATAGAAATTTAAAACCTATGAAAATCATGTTTGTATGTCATTAGAGATTAAAATTTATGTTTTTAATCAAGTAACTGGTTTCTTGTAAAAATGTATGCATTTTGTCAAGTTGAAAAACAAATTGAGATATCATAGTTTTATATTTAAGACATTTTTAGAAGGATTACGTAATCAGTTGTCATCTGAAAGCATTTATAATGGCCTAAAAATTCCCATGGACTTTTTCAGTTCTTACCTTGCCAGCCTTTTGGAAATGCTGCCTCATTTCATTCTCAGATTAATTCTATTAATCCTATTAATCAATGCCTAGAGATAAAGTTTCCTTTGTCACACAATTTGCCAGTAGACAGGATTTTAACTGGGATTTTAGCTGAAGTGTTTATTCAATGAAAAAATATTTTTCACTTCAAAATTTCTTGACTAGTTAAAAAAAGTGATGAGAATTCATAATTTATATATAATCTATTTGTCATAATAGTTATTAACATAGCTACTACACCTCCGAAATTGATTATAGATGTCAATGTAAGAGATTAAAACTGCAAGTCATTGGCATACCTTTGCTGCTTGTAAAATTTGAGAAATTTTTGTATTCTTTTGCTACATAAGCTATGTAGTATCCAGTAACATAGAAACAAAGGGCAACAAGCTGTGAATAGCCAGCCATTGATGACAAATGTCATAACCACTGACAGAGTTTAGTGTTTTATTTATTTGAAGTTCTAGATTATGACAGCATTTCTTGTATGATTAAGAAACACTCGAGGATAGCGAACTAAGAGAATTTTTAAGCAGTTATTTTAAGAGGTATGTCATGTATATTGGAAAAAAATTTCTGAAGAGACAGTTGTATAAAAAGAAGAGAGAAACATAGGGAAAACATAGTTATTAAAATCTGCCAAATCTACTAATTTTATTTAAAAAGCATAATTAATCTGTTACTTCCAGTAGATCAGTGAACCACAATTAAGAAAAAGAGAAAAGGATGCAGTATTAGATCTATCATTGTAAAACTGTTTTAAAGAGAAAAAAGATAAAGAGAAACTCTTGAAGACAGCCAGAGTAAAACAACTCATTACATGCAGAAAAAAATTATGCTTGAGATCTGACTTTTCATCTAAACTAATAGTGACATGAAAGCAATGTACTGACAGATTCAAAAAGCTTAATAACAAAAGAAAAGAAAACAAACAAACCACCTGGCAACTAAATTTCTGTAGCTAACAAAACTATCTTTCAAAAATGAAAGCTGAAGACATTTTCAAATTGGCAAAGCTTGATAGAAATACTTAAGAAAAATCTATGAAGATGAAAAAAATGATACTGAACAATAAGTCACTTCCAATAACTTACTTTGAAAATGGTAATTTGTGAGTAAATACAAAATACAAAACTGCTATTCCTTTTTTGTCTTAATTTGGAAAAGGCCACTAGATTGTTTAGGGTAATAATTATAGCATGTTATTGAATATAAATATAGATACAGTATATATGAAGATAAAGACTTAAAAGGGAGGAAAATATTAGAATAAAGCTAATGTATTTTATGCATATTAAGTCAGTATGAACTGGAAGTAAATCAAAATAATTTAGGTTGTACATTGTGATTCCTAGAGCAACCACTAAGAAAATAATATAGTTAAAAGTCAACAGAAGAATGTAAAAATATGCCAAAAAAGATTCTTTAAGACAAAGGGGACAGCAATGGAGCAACATAGGAAAAGACATGAAAAATATAGGAAAAAATGAACAAACAAGAGACGCAGATGTATCTATCTCCAGGCATATCAACAATTGTGTATGGAAAACTCTAATCAAAAGGGAGAGATTTTCAGACTGGCTAGAAAGGAAGATGCAATGATACACTATCTATAAGAGAAAAACTTTAATTCTAGAGAGTCCATCAGATTAAATGGTAAAGGATGGAAGAAGATGTCATGTAAATAAGAACCAGTAGAAATCTGGAATGATTATATTAATATCAGGCAAAATAGAATTTATGAAAAAATAGGAAGAATTTCTATTTTTCCTAGAGACAAGAAGAAACATTTCATAATGATACCAGGATTAATACCTCAGGAAGATGTCACAATTATAAATGTGTGCAACCCAACAGTAGAGTTCAGGTTCACAAGAAGCAATAGAGTCATGAGTTAAAAGAAAGAATCATTTCAGTAATTTTAACCACATATATTAATACCTCATTCACAATTATTGATAGATCGACTAGACAAACAACACAGAAGACTTGAACCTAAAAGTAACTTGACATATAGACAGCACTTTATGCAACCACAAAAGAATATGCATTCCTCTCAAGGGTGCATTGAACGTTCTTTGGGATAGACTATAGGCTAAACCAGAAAACAAGCCTCAGAATATTTAGAGTTTGGATTTATTCATAGCTACTAGTAACAAAGTAATTAAATTAGAAACAAACAACAAAATCCATTGGGACTATACATGAAAGGTAAATGACTTCTAAATAACCCATGAGCCAAAGAAAAATCATAAGAAAAATTAGAGAATATATTGAATCTCATTGAAAATAAAAACATAACATCAAAATTTGTGGGATATAGCTAAAGCAGCACTTGGCAAAATGTAGCATTTTAAATATCTATTTTAGGAAAAAGTAAAGATCTCAAATTAGTAATTTAAGCTCCCACCTTCAGAGTATAGAAAAAAAAACCACATTTGTCTTAAAGGAAACAAAGAGTCAATAAAGATAAGAGTAGAAATCAGTGAAATAGGAAAACAGTGGAGAAATCAGTTAAAAAATTTGTTCTTTGCAATAACAAACAAAATTGATTGATCTCTACTTAGATTTATCAAGGAAAAAATAAAGAAGTGCAATTTACCAGAGTCATCAGTAAAAGAGAGGACATCACTGTTGGCCCTGCAGAAATTAATATGATTTTAGGAGAATAATACGAGGCACTAATATGAGGCACTTTAGGTCAACAAATCAAACAATTTTGACATTAAATGCATAAACTCATACAAACAAAAGTGCTAAAAAATGATTCACAAATAGGAAAATGTCATTAGAACTATCATATAAACAAATTAAATTAGTTATTTAAAATCTTCCCACACATACACAAAAACAAACAAAACCCAAGCATAGTCCCAGATAGGCCTACTGATAATCTTTATCAAATAATTAAAGAAGAAATAATATCCATCCTACATAAACTCATTCACAAAATAGAGGATGAAGAAAAACTCCCCCCTTCATCTCATGAAATTAGGATTAGCCTTTTATTAAAGCCAGAAAGACAACAAAGAAACTGTACTATTTCACATGAACATAAACGCAAAATTCCTTAACAAAATATTAAAACAGTCTCAAAAGTGCAGTGATCCTGTGTGTGTTGATGTGGTTGAAGTAGTCATATGAACTCATGGAATAGAAAAAAAAGTGAAAAATTCAACCTTCAAATTTGTAGGTAATTAATTTTTAACTGAGTGATCATGATAATTTAATTCCGAAATGATAGTTTTCTCAATAAATGGTGCCATGACCATTATATTATTATTTCTCAATAAATAGTACCCATGAATTGGACATTAAGATGCAAAAATATTAATTTATGTCCTTAATTTATATAAATACTAAATAAAAAATTCATTATAGACCTCAGTGTAAGAGATAAAACTGAAACTTCTGGAAAAAAACCTGTCGGAAAATTTTTCCGATCTTGGATTAGACAATTTTCTTAGGTTTGATAAGAAAAATAGAATTTATAAATGAGGATAGTTGATAAATTGTAGTTTTGCTCTTCAAAAGGCATCATTGACAAAATAAAACTACAAATCATAAATTGTGATAAAATATTTTCAAATAATATTTCTGATCAAGGATTCATATCCAAAATATATAAAATATGTAGGGGCCCCAAACTCGGTGTGAGAAAACTCACAGTGTTTTAAAATGAACAAATGATTTGCGTATATATCTTTCCAAAGAAGATATATGAATGACTACTAGTACAATCCTGAAATGGCACTCAAATTTGTTGGTCAAATATGAAATGAAAATTAAAGAAGATATGGTAGCACCATTTATCCAATAATTAAAAAAACCCAAACCAAGTGTTGGCAAGGAGCTAGAGCCACTGTAATTATGCATTGCTGATGGAAATATCATATGGTACAGACACTTTGGAAAACTTTGATTTTTTTTTTTTTTTTTTTTTGGTACTGGGGATTGAACTCGGGTCCTTGTGCTTGCGCAGCAGGCGGTGAAACCACTGAGCTAAATCCCCGGCCCAAACTTTGATTATTTTAAAAAATTAAATCTTGGCCAGGGGGCTGCACAAGGTCCCCAGTTCAACCTCAGGTACAAAAAAAAAGTCTTAAATTACTGTAAACCCCACTAACTCTATTTCTGGGTATTATGTACCCAAGGGAAATGAAAACATACTTCCACACCAAGACATGAATGTTCTTAATATTATTATGCACAGTACCAAAAAGCAGGAAACAATCCAAATGTCCATCAATTTTTGAATTGATAAAATACAATATATTCATATAGCAATTAAAAGGAGCTAACTACTGATAAATGTTTCAACATTTTGAACCTCAAAAAATACTGTGGTGAGTTAAATAAGTACATGAAATTATCAAAAAAGGTCTGTGTGTAAAGACAGAAATCAGGTTAGTGGTTGAGTAGAACTGGAATTGGGAATGGGTTCTGCCCCTAAATTGTATAACTCTCTGGATTAATGAAAATGCGCTAGTATGGGACTGTGCTTATGGTTGGACATCTGTACAAATTTCCTGAAACCATTGAATTATATACTTAAAATTGCTGAGCTTTACAATAGGTAAATTATACTTCAGTGAACTTGTTTAACGAAAAGTGACTGATATGGGTAGAGTATATATGTCATGCTCAGAGAAACAAATCTGAGTTATGGTAATTGCTATAGAACTCTACATATTTACTAAAAATCATTTAATTTTGCACATGCATTGGTTATATTTTATAATTTAGAAGTTATACTTCAACTATGTTTTATCATTAAAAAAATTAATTATATACTTATATGTTTAGCAAAAAAAGAAGAGTAATGTTAACACTAATAGTTTAAAATTTTCGTCTGTTTCTTCCAAATTTTATAAGCATTACCTTTTTTATAAGCTTTTTTTTAAGCGTTAAAAATTTTATGTGTTATTTTTATTATTAGCATTAAAACAATTGGTGAATTTACTCTCCTATAATGGATATTTTCTGTGTTGGTCAGCTTTCCTTTTGTTGGGACCAATTATCTGACACATACAACCTAATAGAAGAAAGGTTTATGTTGGCTTATGGTTTTAAGAGGTTTGAGTTTATGGACAGTTGATTCCAAGCCAGGAAAACCATAGTGAAAGGGTGAGATGGGGCAAAATTTCTCAGTTTATGGTGGGAGGGAAGCATAGCAGAGGAACATTGAGAAGAAGAGATATACCCACAAAAGGTCCGCCCCTAATGACCCAACTCCAACTGGGCCTAACTCCTAATAGTACGTTCACCTGTAAATATCTGTGAATTAATCCACTGATGCTCACAGTGCCCTTGTGATCCAATCAGCTTTCCATGAGTTTCATAATCAAGTTGACAATTAAGCTTAACTATCATATTTCCATGCCTTATCAACTGACACTTAAACATCCTTAAACCATACTTAATCTCAAGGTCATAATTCTGCCTAACATGATGTAACTATCCTGTGTACAACCAGAAAAACACACTAATCTTTTCTCCAGTCTCAACAGTCCTAACCTTTCTCAGAGTCCAAGTTACAGTTTTCTTTGAGGCTCAAGACAAAACTGTATTCTGTGAACTGCTGTAAACTTCAAAAAGCAAGTTATGTTTCCCAATAAACAATGATATGGGATACTCATCCTTATTCCAAAAGGGAGAAATAGTGGGATAGAAAACAGTATGACCATAGCAAGACTGAAACTCAGCATTGTAAGCATTAAGTCCTGCAGTTCCATGTCCAGCATCTGGGATGCACGTAGTGACATGTGGATTCCAGAGAGCTTGGGAGGCACAACCCCTAGGGCCTTGCTGGTTGCAGCTTCTACAGCTTTTCTCTTGGAATGGTGGTTCTTGCTTCCTGCAACTTTCCTTGGTGGACATTCAGTATTCCCAGCAGCTTTGACTTCCTGTAACTTCCATTGTACTTTTGACTTTATTCCCATAGCTTCATACTCCCACCTTTGAAGGGGATCCTGTCTGGTCTCCCAGACAGGATCTGGGTGGAAACTTTCATTACTCCATAACTCTTGCATTCTGCATGCTTGAAAATCAGCATCATAATGATATATACATTAGATGGCCCTTCTCTAGCGGCAGGCCAGGAGCTTGCTTCTCAAATGAAAGGTTTATACTTTTGTACCCTGGAGCCTGAGATAGCTGGAGTCTTACTGATTCTTGAGATGTCTTGAAGGGATCTTCTTGTCCTTGTACAAAGCACTTGGTTTCTTTTTAATGGCACTAATCCCTTCATCAGCCATGCTTCGTTGACCCTAGCTTTACACATGGTTCCTTTTAGGCCAAATTTTAAGTTATCCAGAGATATTTTGTCTCTGCCTTTTGCTACCAGTTCTCACTGTAAATCTGGCGAAAAGCAGCCAGCAGTACCTATGCCACAGCCTGAATGTTGAGTTTGCCTTGAAATTCCCTCCACCAGATCAATTAGATCTCCACCTTTAAATTGAGCCTTCTACAAAATCCCAGGACCTGGACAAAAGGTGAACAGTTTTTGTGCCAAAGTGTATCAAGTGCTACTTACCACCTGAAATCTCATGAGCCTGATCTTTACAGCAATGTTCCTGTCAGCATTCTGGTCCTCTGAGCTATAACCAGAATTACCCATCAATCTCTGGTTAGCGTTCTGTAGCCCACATCTTCCAAACTTCCAAACTCCTTCCAGAATCTAGTTTTACCAGCTTCTGAGCCACATGTTCAGGTGCAGTCACAGCAGGAACCTTACTTGCCTGGTTCTAGTTTTCTGCACACATGACCTAGGGCAGTGGTGGTGAACCTATAGTATATGTGTTATTGTGTTTTTCTTTCAAGACAAAAGCTGTTAATGTATGAGTTGTTTTTTCTAAACTAAAACTTCAGTATTCATGTTTAATTGCAGTGTTTGCACTTTGCTGTAAACAAGTTGGTTTTGGGTTACAGTTTGGGCATTCATTTCTAAAAGATTTACCATTACTGACATTGAGGAAGCAAGATTTACTTTGGCTCATGGCTTCAGAGGTTTCAGACCATGGTCCACTGATAAGTCAGAAATGGCATGGCAGAAGATGTGGTAGAGCAGTGATGCTTAGTTTATGGTAGCCGGCAAGCAGAGCAGGGGAACAGTGCCAGCAAGGGAAACTCCCTCCAGAGGCCCATCCCCAGTGATTCACCTCCACCTGGGCCCCACCTTCTAAGAGCACATTCAGCTGTAGACATCAGTGGATTAGTCCATTGATGAATGGAGTGCCTCCTTGACCCAGTCACCTTTGTGAGTCTCATCGTCTAGTCAAGTTGACATTAAGCTTACCTCATACCTCAAAGATCTTAAAAGTAGTAGAGGAAGACACACATATTATTGATTGAATTACAAGATTGTCATTCAACAGATTTTGTCAGATAGCCTTTTCAGTAATCATGAAAGAGGGAGCACTTGATATTGTTGCACTCTGATAGTCATCAAGAAGTTTTCATGGGTCTTCTCTTGGTGCTGTCCGCTTTGTCCTGTCATAACAAGAAACATGGGCTATGTATTGTATTAGATTTTTAAAAATTCAACATTGCTGTTAGTATTGATAAATAGTTTTAATCATAAAACTCTGTTGAGTGAGAGAAAGTAACTCAATAGCACAACAAGAGCAAAAAGTTATTATACACCTAGGCAGCCAAGAAGCTGAAAGGTTGGCAACTAACAGGTTGAACTTTAGGCCCCCACAGGAGACAAGCAGCCGGAGAAGCTGCATGTCAGAGGGAAGCATATTCCTTGCTCTTTCCAAACCTGCACGCTCCCAACCCTATCCAATTCTATTTGGACCATCTTTCAAGACCTCATTAAAATGCTGCTGCTTTCCTGAAATCATATCTGGCTTTCATAGAAATATGTCTTTCCTTTTGTGCTCTTTTTGTTTATTTGGTTGTTGTTGTTAGCTTATACAGCCACCTTTTAATTCTCTGTGGTAGGGTTAGCTGGTGGTATAGTTAATTATTGATAACTTCTTGGTGCTTTATAGGACAAACAGTGTGAAACACTGACTGGTTAAGTTACTCTTTCCCTACTGCCATCAAATTGAAACTGATCCAGACTCCTGCTCGTGTTCCCACAGAATTTAAGCAGTAATCAACTGAGGGACATAGTGGTTACCCAATTGAAAAGGGAAGAAATTACTAGGAGAGGTAGGATTTGGGCTGAGCCTTGAAGGATAGATAGGATCCTTATAGAGAAAAATGAACAGAGAAAGGTATGTCTGCTAAGGTAGCTGGATAAAGGAAAACTGTCCTCTCCCAACACCCAACCCCACCACTAGCTTGGCTGGCATGGACGGAATTAGATCTCTTGGCAGTGGCATATGTGGTTGTTCTAAAAGTTTGCTAATGAAAATGCTAGCTATTCTTGTGTTCATTGTTACTCTACTGAAAAGTTAATCTGAGTATTGTTCTGGGGTGCATCTTAGTTTTTAGGACTCCTGTTGAATGAATTTTTCAGTCTTGCCTTTGCTACTGTAGCCATGAGTTTAACTGTCGATGCTAAATCATTAATGTAGACACAGCATGAAGTGATTGATGAGAAGAAAACGTGGTGACCCAAGGGTCTATAAGAAAATGTCATGAAGCTTAGGAAAAAAGTGACAGAACAAGGTACTGATTGAATAATGTACCCAGTTAAGGGGGATTATTAAATGCTGAGAACAATTTGAATGTTTTACTAATCCAGGGTAAATTTGAGGTGGATAGAACTGTTTACAGAAACAAGGAAGTCAGATGTGGCTGTAGCTGTAGGGCTGGAGTTACCAATTTCATACTGTATTATGTTGAAAGTGAGCTGACAGCCATTTATCCCAGAGGAAATCACTGAAACCTAGAATGTGAGAGCTGAAAAGAACACTGGAGATTATGTAACCCAGTCCTTTCATTTTAAAAAAGAACCAACTGAGACTTAGGGAAAGATCTTGATTCTATAGTTTGTATTACCAGGATCAGCAAAGTGCGGGCCTAGAGTGAAAGACATATGCATTGTCAGTGAGGAGAAGATGGTTAGAGATCTGACATCTTTAAAATGTAGCTCTCATCACAAATTATATCGGATGTTGGTGTGAAGTGCCAAAACAAAAGTCATTTAGATTTCGCTGTACTTTTCATTTTCTTTTGACAGTTTGCAACGTGACGGCACTCTCATAAGACCATCAAATATGTGATTTCTATTTTAATTTTGAAAAACAAATTAATAGCATATGTGGGGGAAAATGTGACATATCGTATGTTGTGGGAAGAGTTCAGAAGTAGAGAGTTAGAGGAAACTTTAATATGAGGCATTTGTATTTTTTGGACACATGCCGTCTCCGTCAAGTCCAAGTACACCCAGGAGAACTGAACTGACAGGAGTACTTTTTCAAAGCCCTAACAGCTTGAATAGGACATAGGAAAAAGAATTAAAGGAAGTCATCAGAACTTGGTGGTGCTTTGTTTATCTGCGAGTTGGTACCCCTTCTTCTTTTTTGTCCTATATCTTGGGGCTAGTGTGGGCAGGAACTAGCAGCAGGGGTCCATTTTAATGTTGACGACTTGGTTTTTCAGAAGTACTGTGACTATAAAATTTCTTGATGGAGACTAAAATTAGCAGGGAAACTTTTTCTTTTATTGCCAGAGACTTGTTCCAGTTTCCATGATGAGCAGCAGATTGGTGGGGTTTGCTTGTTTAAGGTAACCTAGTGTGATATTTTTTAAGAATTGCAAACTCTTAAGAGTTACTAAATGGTTATCTCTGACGTTACTTTCTAAATGCCTGCGGTTAAACTCTGTTAGTACGTTTGGAATATTACAGATGGTTGGTGGTAGTGAAGGCTATTGATTTCCCATTACCTACCTATTCTAGCCAGCAGCTTGTAAAACCCACAAAATTGATAACCAGATGGATTCAAACGGTTCCATCTGACTGTGAAGCCCAACTCTTAACAGTAGGATGTGCTACTTCCCAGAGGCAGAATCATAGATGGTGATTAAGACTTAAGCCTTTAGGGACTTGATATTGCATTTGGTCTGGAGCTGCAGACTATTACCTCAGTTCCTGCTCCAGATTTCATTCCAAGCCTAAAACATGCAGTCTTCTCTCTAGCAGGATTATGAATGTGTTAGAAAACAGTCAAGACTTGCCTGGCAGGAATTCATCCATAACCAATTAAGTCTTAGAAAAATGGATTAGCTAAATGTTAAACATCTTGCTGTTTCATAAAGCATTTAATATAGCAGAACTTATTGGTACTGCACATTGTAGAATAATTAATGCAAAAGAATTTTTAAAAAATTGTTGCTCTATTTGGAGAGCCAAATCAAACTGAAAATGGAAGAAAACATGGAAGTACAGCTGCTTGTTACACAGTTTTGTTTTCAAATGCATGCTTTGTTTTTTTCAAAACTGAAGATTACTGGCAGGTGTTGAATAACTACATTTGTAGTTGCTTCCTGTATTTCCCCCAAGATTTTTACCACAGTAATAGTAGCTTGTAAAATAAGCCTATGCTGTTATAATTTCAGATTTACCTAAATTATTAAAAATAAACTCACATAGACAGTAGTAAACTTGGTTTGCTAGAAATTATTCCCCTCAACATTAAAGTTTATGCATGTTACAGAAAAACTACTGGCATTAGATTTGCAATATTTAATAAGAAAATCTATTTTTAAAGTCAAATATGAAGTAATACAAAAACATTTCCTACAAAACAAAATCACAAAATCTGTACAGAAAATGACAAATTTTATATAGAGATATAGTTGTCAGTCTTTTATTTGCTGCTACATTATTATATGTATTACTGTGTTTAGAGTAAACATATGACTAGAGAAATATATGGGCATATTTTAATGATTTGGTAAACTCGTGTTGCTTTGGGGATTCATAAATCTTTAAGTGTGGTGATACATTGCTTAGGTACACATGTACAGTTGTTAGTGGAAGCTTTATGTGTCATTGGAGGGCAGTATATGGCCTTTTCTATTTTAGAGATGAAGTATAATGCAAAAGCAAATTTGAGATGATAGTCAAGTGCTGAGATTTTTAAACCTACAAACTTTCCTTATGGAAGCATGTTTATTCTTTTTTGGTTATAAGGAAAAGATTTATTTTGTGCATGTAACCCAGAGGGTATCTAACAAGCTTTCTTCAGTGCTAATATTTCCAGGATATAGTCCTTTCTGAATACATGCACATGAATATACACATCAATACCTCCCTGCAAATTAAATGCTTATTTTATATAGCTCATGTTTAGTAAGTACAATTCATATTTTGCATTTCTCTGAGGAGACAGATTTTTTAAAAAAACATTTCATGGAAATCAACATGTGGAAAACAGTCTTCTTTTTAATTGCTGTGGGCCCTTTGAGTCATAAAATCACTCTAAGCAATTTGTAATCTTTTCAGAACAGGGAGAAGACATTTCTTTAAGGTTTTAAATGGCCATATAAGATACTATGTCTATTAATACAGAAAACTAGGCTTCCTAGAGCTTGCAGCTTTGTGAGGAAGTTTATTAACCATCTTGCAGTAGGAAGATTTGCAGTGCCCAACACTTAGCCTATCTTTGGAAGGGCAAAGGATTTCTCACTGAGACAATTTTCATAAAAGAATAATCAGTACTCAGTGAGCTAAGGAAGTAAGCAAAATAATTCAAACATAGAAATCAATTAATCTTTCATGGAATTTTTTAAACAAATGCTAGAATATTTTCCCTTAAAGATGATCAGTGGCTGGGTCTGGTGATACACACCTATAATACCAGCACTGTGGAAGGCTGAAGCAGGAGGATTGCAAGTTTGAGCCCAGCCTGGACAACTTAGTGAAATCCTGTGCTTAAAATAAAAACTAAAAAGAGATTGGGATATAGCTTAATGTGAAGACCACAGTCCCATCCTCATTTTCACTGGGAAAACAAACACACACACACAGAAACCAGATTTTCAATGTCTTCCACTTAAGAAAAACATGACATTTTCAATGTTTTTTGGTTGTCCTTCACACCGTTTTGTGATTTGACACTATTTACTGCTACAATGGAAAATTTTCTCTTTCTTTAAATGCTGTTCAATTTTGAGACCTTTCTCTCTTGTTCCTTTCTTTTCTTTGTTTTTCTGAAGTTTTCAGGGTTGCCAGATAATCAGTTACAGGATGATTAGTTAAGCTTGAATTTCAGATAAGCAATGAATACACACACACACACACACACACACACACACACACACACACACATATTAGTATAAGGATAGGTTTAACTAGGCATGCCATAGTTTTATTTGATAGTCTGCCGTTTTGAAGCCCTCCCTCATCTCTGTGGTAGACTTCTCTTTCTGATTTCTTTGGGCATCGTAGAAATGGCTCCAACCCTCTTCCTTTCCTCATGAGGGTTCATCTACCCTTGGTACCAGCTGTCATCTCTTTGTGAAAATTTCCCAGTCCACATCTTGACCTGGACTATTTTGGCCCCATATTGTAGATAGCCTAGCATAACTCTAGCTGAATGTGCCACTACTCTTTCCAAGTTAACACCAAACCAAACTCAACTTTGAATACCCTGAACCGAATATCCCATTATGGCTCTCAGGGTTAATAATATTGTTTTCATTGACTCTCAGGTTGTCTGTGCTGGGGTTATGTTAGACTCTGCTTTTTCCTCATAGGAAATCTATCAAAATGTTTGTAGAATTTTTATTAAAATGGCAGCTCATTTTATCACAAGGGCTGCTGTTTTCATGTCCTTCCTTTTTAGCTTGATTGCTGTTCTCACTCTCATACACTGTACAGCCTTAGAGTCCTGCTCTGCGATTCTAGTCCACCTCTATGGATTCTCTTTCTGTCCACACCCTGCACTGTGCGCTGTCCACTTGACACCTCTCTCAGTTGCCCAGTAACTCATTCTCATCTGTGTAAACACAGAGAAGTCTCCCACGGACAACAGCTCTGGTCCCTGAATCTTTCTGGCCAATGTTCACCTTAAAGTTTAGGTGTGTTAATGAAGGAACCATATTTATACACTATGAAACATGTTTGTTAAAAGAGTCACACACAGAAAAGCACATAAGTTTGTGCAGAAAATGGACAAAACTAATCTCTGGGGTTAAAAATCAGGATAGTGGTTACTCATGGAAGGAATAATATTTAGAAGCTGATATGAAAGCTTGTAGAATGCTAAGAATCTTGTATTACTCAATTCTGATGCAGTTCACATAGATGTATAAACTTTGTGCTGTTTAGTTATGATTTGGACTACTTTGTATATGTGTGAAACTTCGATAAAATGTTTTAAAGAAATTATCACTTTGCCTGGTAAAATGAGCTAATCATATTTCTCTTTTCAGAAAGTTCAGATCTGGAGAGAATGGAAAGAGAAAAATTATAAAATTGTCCCTCTTTGTTCACCCTCTTCCTGATGGCTTTGGGGAGAACATGGAGGTCATTGAACCTAACCGTTACTTATGATATCATATATTAATAATCAGAACTCATGTTCAAAGTCTTAAAATTTTGTTCTGCTACAACCAAGCTATCAGATTATTTGTCCTTAGTCTTAGTGCTAGAGGCTGTACTCTGCTATTCCATTCACAGAATTGTAGCCTGCTGTGCTCCGTGATGGTGTTTTTGTGCAAGTAAGCATCTGACTTGGGGTAGAACTTACTAATTTAATGGGGGATCCTCCAATTTCACAAGATTTATAAAGAGCCCTAAGAAAACTTAGCTATAAATGAAAAGATAATGGCCTCATTGTAGTCATTTGCAAATCTTGTCTTTAAGTAACGTGCCCATGGAAACCATGGAAGCCATAATATAATTATTTCTAAAAATTAAATACAAATACTCTTAGAAGGACATCTTCAGAGCTAGAAAATATTTCTTTCATACTCACAGTCAGTAGTCTTTGCCCTTGCCCGCCTTGCTGTGTTGTAAATAATGGAGATATTAGGTGTATGCAAACCAGGAAGTGATTATTTTTAGATAAAAACTGTAAAAAATATTTTTGAAAAATGTGATGCAAATTAGAAAATATAATTCTTACATATTTTTCTGGTAGAATGAACCTGAATTTGTGAGTTATTTGTCATGAGCTGTTCTGCAAAGATGACTGTGACTGACATAATTTGTGTATCGTAAGTCTGTTTATCACTGCTGAGAAATTTTATTACTCATGGTTTAGAAATGATTCTTTAGAGTATGTTATTTTTTTGTTTTTTATTTTTTTTGGTACTGGTGATGGAACTCGGAACCTTAGCTTGTGAGGCAGGCAGCGGAACCACCTAGCTAAATCCCCGGCCCCTAGAGTACGTTAATGTAAAAGTGACCACACATAGTGTGGTAGTTATGTCTCTGTTAATCAAAAGTCTTAGCAGTTAGTGTTTTAAATTAAAGATTTGATTAGTCATATGGATAGAAATTTGAAGAAATTGCTTTTGAAATTATAGCTGTCTTAGAAGAATTCCTGCCAGAGATATTGCATGAGGATGCCAATTAACTCCAGCTGTTGGAATGAGTTATGTGTGAATGTCTATGAGTTTAACCTCCAATAAGGTAGGAGAAAGCTTTAAAAGCTATAATTAACAACCAAAAACCTTGGTAGGCTGTTAGTTCATTCCAGTTGACCAAACTCTTAAATGAAGCATTCTATTTCTTCATTTCATTCTTTGAGAACTCACTGTTCTGACACTTTGACCTTCTCTGTGGAGATGCCAATTGTACTAGGAAGTTCCTGTTGAGGGAGTTTTTTTTTTTTTTAAGGCTTAGTTATTAATTTTTAAATTTTAATTATTTAAAAAATTTTTCCTTAAAGTTGCATATTCAACTGCATCATTTTAAAATTAATTATTAGACTAGTTTTAAGTATGTAGAAAAATTTAACGGGAAGACCCGAAGTCCCATAAACGCCTCTCCTGGCATAATTTCTGTAAGGTCAGACTGAGGCACGATTGAGACCATCAAGGCAGGCAAAGTCTACGCAACGTGCAATGAGTTTGCTGCCATCTGGGTGCAGATGGGCCAAGGGCGAGAAGGCCGTTGGCACTGAGAGGAGGGTGCTTGTGGTTGATATGGGGCATTTTAGGAAGGGAAGGGGGCACTGCTCAAGAGGGTGGAAAATTTTAGAGTCCCATGGGTGATGGGCCTGGGGCTGACTGATAAAAAGGGCAGTGGTGACAGCCGCAGGGCGGCTCCTGGCTTCTTGTTATCTCTGTGCTCCTGTGGATATGGGTAGAGGGTCTGATTGGGTGGGGGTCCAACTTGGGGGACCTGTCAGTTTCCCCTGTCATTAACATCTTATATGATGTTGTATCTTTACTGCAAGTGATAAAGAAGTATTAATGCAATATTATTAATTTAAACCTTAAATTAAGTTAGGGTTCATTCCATGTTGCACAGTTATGTGGGTTTTGACATATGCATGATGTCCTCTGTCTAACATTACAGTATGGTTCAGGATCATTTCATGGCCCTAAGAATTCTCAGTGCTGTACCTGTTCATCCCCTCAGTTCACCCAAAACCATGCAAACTGCTCACTTTTTCATTATCTCTATAGTTTTCCTTGTCTAGAATTTGTTATAGTTGGAACCATAGTGTGTAGCCTTTTTCCTATCTGCCTCTTTACTCAGCAGTGTGCATTTAGAGGTCCTTTCTGTGGCTTTCTAGCTTATTTCTTTATATGTAGAGTAATTTTTCACTGTATGGATGTACTGCATGTTATTTATCCATTTGCCTCCTCAAGGACATCTTGATTCCTTCCAAGTTTAAGAAATTAAGAATAAAGCACAGATAAACATTTTCATACAGGTTTTTGAGTGGGCATAGGTTTTCAACCCATTTGGGTAGTTTTTTTTTCCTACTGGCACTGAAATTAAGTAGACATTGTATACATGAGGGTCAAGAAAAACACACTGGTTTTATGGGAATGAGAGATGAGGAAGTCTCACTATAGAAGAAGGTTTAAATTTGCGTCTTGCAGAAATGTCAAACTGTCTCCCCCAGTGTGTAACTTGGGGTGTGGGGAGATGCTGGAAGGACATTTTCCTGGTTAGTTACATTCAGAACAACGTAGAGGAGAACCAACTAAACAACCTTAATACATCTAGTTTACAAACCTACTTAATTTAATTCTATAAAACTTTTATAAATTTAGTATGTGTGGTTCTTTTTAAGCATTCTGATGCCTTGATAAAATAATAAGACTTCTTTAAGTACATAAACTATTCTTGTAAACCTAATGAACCCAATTTTTTATTTTTTAAATTCTATTTTAGTTGTTATTGGTGTATGTTTTAAATACATAATAAATATATCCATCATGGGAAATTAGTGCATATACATTGAGCCTTTTTACTTGCCATTCTTCCCTCCTGTTTCTTTCCATCTCCACAGCCTATCTCCCTGTTTCTTATCAACTGTCTTTTATTTTGCTCTTTAAATTATTCATAATTTTGACTTCTCAATAAAGCCAAGATTTTAAATGTAGTTCCTTACTAGTAGCTGGCATTGTCCTGTACATTTATTTGGTGTTACAAGTGCATTGCATTAACTTCAGCACCTACAATAGTTCTGGGCACTAGTAAGTGTTCAGTAACACTTGCCACACAGGTAATTGTTGAGTAATGACTGCCTCATTAGAATGAAAATCCAATAAAAACAAAGGCTTTGTCTGTCTGGTTTATAGCTGCATCATGTGTCAGATATCAAGCACTCAATAAATACTTGTTGAATGAAAAACTGACTGATTTGAGTTCAGGTCTCTTATGAGGCATTTCAGTCTCTGGTCTTAGGTTTCTTTGACTATGTCTTTCTTACTCAGTAACTTCCGTGGTACCTCCCTAGCTACCTGCAACCCTTCCCAGTGATAGAGTGGCCAAAGAGAGACTTTGGTAAGCTACACATAAGAGAGTCTCATTAAGACACTTGTGATTAGCTGGTTCTTAGCTGATTAGTTAAGTTCTTGCTCTCTTTTGCATTTTAATTCATGTGAAATTAGTGGTGTGTGCACAAAGCTGGGAATAAAATGGAATACTTAAAAAATATTTGAAGGATTAGAGTTGCTAAATGTACATGTCATCTGCAGCATGAAATTTACATTAAACATTGCCATTTACAGTTTTTAAAAGCCATTTTACAGAGTAATTTATGGTAAAATGTAGAACATTAAAATAAGATACACATGTTTAAAAAGAATAGATCTGAAAATTCCCTCAAGAAATTTAAAATTTTAAAGTATCAATCAGGGTGAGAAAATGAATATATTGTTAAATATTGAAGTGCCACTGAGGATCAAACGAGCCCTTACATTTGCAAGTGCTATGCGTGAGGAGGCAGTTACTCCGCCGTGATGCCATGATCTTAAGCCGGTGTGGGCCTGGGATCAGGTGTAATGTTGGTGAGTTGGAGACAAGAGAGCACCAGAATGAGGCCTCAGGGAGTGTTTCAGGACTGGCGGTGGCATCTGCATGTGTTCTCTTCCTTTTAGTGCCACCTGCTGCCAACCCCACCAGCCCTGGCCTGGTCACCCCCATGTCAGCACTTAGCACCCACCTCTGTTTGGCTTTGTCTTCTCTGGAGAAGGAGCAGGGCAGTGAGTCTGTGGGACTCAGGGTCACCAGACTGTGACCTGGCTCCAGCTCTGTCCAGAATCTCATTTGTATTCTATAAAGATGTGATGCTTCCACCGATTATACTAGAAACCACATCATTTCTGAAGTTTGTGGAAGCATTAGTCACACAGTGGCTGTGACATGAACTGCATGTAAGAGCTGTGAGTGAGATGGGCAGAGTCCCAGGGGATGTGGGGGCGTTCACGATTACACACGCCACGTACACTGAGTCAGAGTCCTTGATGCTGATATTCAGGAATCTCATTTCTTAAATTTCCCAGGGATTTTGATCTGGTTTCATATTTGAGATTACTCTTCCAGAAGGCACAAGAATTTTCAGGCATAGTTTCTTTCTTCAACACTTATATGCCTACTTAGGAAATGAAAATGAACAACAGAATTAGGCAGTGTTTTGAGGTTGGCTTTTCCTGTGTGTTTGATTGATGTGCTTTTAGATAAGACAACGTGGAATTTGTGTCCTTGATTTACTGTTGAGTAAGGTAGCAAATAATCTAATTAGTGTAATAAAGTTTAATTTAGTATATCAATTATTAGTACACACATCTTCGTAGCCTTTTCTATGGCTAATAGTCCCTTTTCCCCCTCTCACAGATGGTAACATTTTTCAGAAAAGACTTAAAAATAGATTTAAGCATTTTGGCTGAATTTATTTTTATTGTGAAAATAACAGCCTCACACACTCCTTTTATAATTGACTTTAATTCCTTTCAAATTCTGTAAGAATGAGAAATTTGGATGTTGTACAGTTGTGCTCATAATGTGCACAATGAATTGACTCATTTAGACCAATTTGTCCAATGGCCTCATTAGAAACTGTTCTAGCAGTGACTAAGAGACTCTTGGTTGTGATGAAATAACTTATTAGCTCTTGATATTTTCCTTTTACAGTTTTCTGGTCAAAAAGGCCAGTGCCATTCAGAAACTGTATTGTAAAGGTGTCTGTAAGTAAGTGATCTGAAAATAAGATACGATCAGTTAGAGAAATTATGTCTCTACTTGTTTCTCTCATTTACCATTGTACAATTAATATACCTTCTTGGAAATTGTTTGAAGGCCATAATAATCGGCAGTGTTGATAGGTGTTCTCTGTAAACAAAGCTGTGATTATCACCTAAATTTGGTTTGTTAAAACAGTGGAAATATATCGGGCATAAAAATTGCCTTTTTTGAAGATTAGTAAACAGCAGATAAAGCTGGAGGCTGAAGTGTAGAGGCTGAGGGAGGAATGATCAAGTAAAGAGGGGCCTTGTGTGTAAAAAGTTGCAATTTTATTATAAGTGAAATAGGAAGTCACTGGAGGAATCGGGAAGGATTTGTGTTTATCTGTTTGCAGAGGAATACTACCTGATTTAAGTTTTAAAAAACTATTGTGCATTGATGTTTAGTAGATTAGGAAGAAAGATGTTGGTAGTTTAAATGAAGGTGATTGTTTGGAGATGGGAAAAATGGAGGCTGGCTACATTTTTGATGGCATTATTGTTGGGACTTACTGCTGGATTGGTGTAGGGGATAAGAGGAAAACAGGAATCAAGGCTAACTTCTGGATTCTGCTTAGTGTCCGCTGACATGTGGTACATCTTGAGATAACAGGTCCATCGCAAATCACAGGGGAAATCACAGTTCTTTGAGATACCTTTTAGTCATGTGTTTTGAAATGTGTTTGGCAGACAGATGTATGAGGCTAGTGCTCAAGGACCTACTCTAGAGGGAAAATCTGGAGATTTATCAGTAAAGTGATGGCCCACAAAGTGATGATATAATCTATTTAGTGGATGTAGATTTAAAGAAGGCTCAGGACACAGCCTTGTTTTTAAACATCAGAGAAAGAGGAGGTGGCAGCAAAGGTTACTGACAAGAGACATGGGGATAAGATAGGTAAGAGAATAAAGACAAGAAGGAGAGAGTAGTCTAATTTGTCAGGTATTTTTGAGAGACAAATTCACTATGAATGAAAGAGACGGATGCCAGGTTGATAGATTGTAGACCAATTAGTGGATGATCAGAGGACTCCTCCTGTCTCTCTCTGAGCTCTGCCAAGTCATATATATATATATATATATATAATAACACTACCATATTTACCTGAAAATAAGATTAATAAGATTAATAAGAAAATAAGATTAATAAGATTCCCTGTAAAATAAGCACAAATATTTAATTATAATGTATATTATTATTTATTGTAAGTATTAATGTCAACATTATTTATTAATATTTAATTACAGAGCGATATTATTTTATAATTTAATACATCTGTCATGAGTTTGCAACAGATGTATTAAATAAGTCCATCTGGCTGAGGATCTTAACTGGGGCTTATTTTGGAGGGTAGGTCTTATATTACAAGTATTCTGAAAAATTATGCTAGGGCTTATTTTACAGTAAAAGGCTGATGGATCAAGTTTGTGTAGAGAAAGACTTGTTCGGCCCAGAGGACCCTTGCTGGAGTCCCAGAGATGGATTCAGGAGCCCATTCTGAAGGAGCAGAGCCTGTCCTCCTTTGGCTTTTACTATGGGGCTCTGCTACTGGGGGTCCTGCTTTCCCCTACTGGAGCACTTGAGCAGATAGATTTAGAGGGACATGTGGGTGCAACCATCCATCTGAGGTGTACCTGGATTTTGTAGGATAAGTTTGAGATTTGTGGATTTTAAAGACATGAGTGGGTTTATTGAACATTTTCTAGTGTGGTGATTTTCAAGCGTGGACTGGGTTTCATGTCAGGATTGTGGTGGAGAGGGGAAAGCGTGTGTTGTTTGAAAAACATCAATATTATGTTTCTTGTTTTCATAATACAAATTATAGAATATACAATGATCAAAGTTCTTTCTGCTGCAGCAGATTTTCTGGTAGTCAACAAAAAAGTTTTATAGAAATTTTGGGTAAAATAATGTAAAGATCTGGTCCTATCTATCAGTTTAGGAGTTGAAGAGTTGAATCAAATGAACTTGGTTACCCACTGTTACATAATTATGAGTGTAGAATTGAGAATATAGCATGTGTAACTCCTTGCTTTTTCCTACTAAGAATATGCCCCTTGGTGCCATATAAAGAGGTTCATTGGCCAGAACGGACTGTATTGGTTTTCCAGTGCAATGAAACCCACAGCAAGATGGTTTTCTGGTACAAAGGTTATAAGCAGAAAATCTCTTTTCTCACTTCTTCCTCCATCCATCTCTCCTTTTCCTTAGAATCCAGTACTTTAATGGCCTCTACTTGCTGCAATGTGTTTGTCAAGATTCAGAAATAGGTGGCAAATTTGTGCCTCAGAAGTCTTAGAAAAGTCTTATGTACACTACATATTACATATGAGAAACAAATAATTGTATTTTCTGCTTATTTTTCAGACTTCTTCCAAGTGGCATCACTGACTGCTATGTCTACCTTCCCTTCTAGTATAAACCCTTGGTTTTAGTAAAATGTAATTTATTATAGAAAATGGAGTTTTTATACATGGTTGTCATTCTGAATCAAAGTGGAATGTGTTGTCCAGGGCTTGTGAATGGTTGATTTTTATTTTTTTCTTTTTGAAATTATTTTTTAGAATATGGTGACTTTTTTATGTGGCTCATCTTCTGGGTATTCAATTCACTGTGATCAACATTTATTGTATGCCTACATGTGGAAAATAGGAAAAGAATGAAGGGTGAGAATTAAGCTGACTGCCATTTAAACTTCTGGATGAAGATGAGAGCATGAAATAACTTGGTTCAGAGGACAAGCTACATGTGTCTTCCTTCCAAGAGGACTCACTATCTTATTACCCTATCCCTGTCACCAGAAGGCATCACTCTTTTAAGCTAAGATCTTCCTTTTTCCATCTTTTCTATCCCAGCAATTGCCTATTGCCTTTTAAAACCCCATTTGATTTTAAATGAGTGAAAAGTAGAGTGGGTGAAATTGTTCTTGTTGGGGAGGTTGGCAGAGTGATTTTGAAGAACTGTACAACAAACACAGCCCAAGTCTTGTCATTGAGCCATGTGGTGTGGAAAGTTTATGATCTTCAACAATTAAGGAAGCTTTTAGTTTTCTTTAAAGCAGTGGTGGTCTGCTAGACATAACCATCAGAACAACTAGAATGGGACAGTCTCCTAAAATTAATTGTGAAACCTCCTTAGATATGTTAAGACTTAGGTAGACAGGGAGGAGAACACTAAAATGCTTCATTGTCTTTTAACTGTGGTTTTTCCTATCCCTGGCTTTCCTGTGGTGTGGTGAACATAACCATGTATTTCAGCTAATGAAAGTGATCAGTATTAGCTCATCAATTGTAACAAACATAGTCCACTAACTCAAGATACTAATAATAGGATGTCTTAGTTACTTCTTGTGTTGCTAAGACAAAATACCTGATACCCAAAGTTAAAGGAGGAATGGTTTATTTTGGCTCATAGTTTGTAGAGGTTTCAGTCCATAGTCATCTGGCTCCAAGGCTGGGCAGCTTGCACAGTGGCACAGCAGAAACAGTCCATGACAGAGCAGGCAGGAAGCAACAGTGCAGCAGCAGCAGCAGCAAGTCTCCTTTTCCCTTTTATCCCATCTAGGCTACAAGCCTTTTGAGTGATGCTACCCACACCCAGATTGGGGCCTTCCCATTATCTGTACCCAGACTGTGCTAAACCAATTTAGTTATCACATACTCTTAATCCCAGTATCATATACCCTAGATCCAGCCACCTCAGAAAAACTCCAACTGTGAACACATGAGGCTTTAGGAGGATATCTATATACAAGCCATAATGAGAGAGCCTGGAAAAGGGGAGAATTTGGGAACACTCTGAATTTTCTGCTCAATTTTTCTGACAACATAAAAATGCTGTGAAAGTCCTATTATTTAAAAAATACTGTAGACTACTGCTAAATTTGTGGTGGTAACTGAATATGTTGCTTAGTTTCCTCTGTTAAGGGGCTTACCCTACAATGGCACTTACATATGAAGTCTCTGGTGGAGTAATGATATTTTCATCACACGTAAGGAGTCATAATCTTTCCCAGTAGATCATAGGGATCTGAGAGAATTAGAAGAGAGACTGGTTAATTGAGGGTGCCTCTTTTATTTTTTATTTGCATGTATTAGTTGTACATATCAGTATGTACATAATCAGTATGATTTCTCAGTATATGCATACAGTGTGCACTGATCAAATCAGGGTATTTAGCATTTTCTTCTCATTTATGTTTGGACACCTTCTAGACCTTCCTTTCCTCATCCAGTAACTGGTTATTATGAACTACAGTTCATAATAACCAGTTCATAACTACAGTTCATAATCCTTCTGTGGTGTTAAATACCAAATCATATTTATTCTGTCTAGCTGTGCTTTGGTTCTCTTTGTCTAAACTCTCTTTGGAAGTTATTTATGATATCCTTAGTAGTTTCAGCAGTTTGCTTATAGAAAGGAGGAAACTAATTTTTGTGGAGCACCCCCTCTGCTGGGCACTGTGCTGTGTTTAAAAAGCCCTCATGTAGCCTTTATGGTGTCCTTGTGATATGGATCTTATTCTCATGTTCGTTATAGGTGAGGAAAAACCCTAGGCAAGGTTACAAACTAGCAGAGATAATGCCTGAAATTTGGACTAACCTGACCATTTGCACTTTGGAATTATTGCAGTCCACACTATGACATAACTTAGGTTGTTACATACTGCATAAATTTAGCACCTTATTTTATATTTCTCACCACAAGATGTTATTTTGATCCTGTGAAACTGTTTCTTGACATTTTGGCAAAAATGTTAGGCATCTTGACCTCATTTTCTTTGTTACCGTCAAATGATCTCTACAAATACCTCAGACTGTATGAGTCTCTTGTGAAAGCTCTCTGAGGATTTGAAAGAAGCCAGCTTAAGGTGGGAAATGCTCACTTGTTAACGAACAGCAGGAATGATGCCAGTGAGGGTGTGCACTAGGAAATAGCTTGATGCTGTAACAGGAGAATGAAGGCAAAAACTGAAGGGGTTAGGGACAAATTGCAAGTAGAAACTACTAGAAAAGGCTTTTGAAACAAAAAATATTTTCCTCAAAACAATCAGAGTGTGTTAGACACAATCTGGAAACTGAACACACACATCTCTGCATGTCTGTACATGCAGATCCATGTGCATGTGTACACAGCAGGCTCATTGCTTGCAAAATTGATAACACAGTTAACTGTGGTACTTAGTTAACTAGTACTGAGTACTCTACATAACCAAATGATAGCATTTGAACCTGGAATCCTTCTTGTAAATCTTGCTAATCTTTCTCTTGGGGTCTGAATTGAATAAAGATCTGTACTTGCAAGTGAAAAATAAAATAGCATTTCCTCATTTGTCATACTAACTTTTCACAGAGATACCAACAACATTGCTGCTAATGTTGCTTTTATTGGAGAGATTTATAAAGTAATAGCAATTTTTCCACTTGGTTTTAATGGGACCAATGCATTATTTGTATACTCTGCTATTATGTGCCTGTTTCAAGTAGATGAAAGAAATTTTGATAGCTCCATAAGTCTACATCTTCTTCATTAAGAATGGGAGCTAATGGTGTTTGATTTGAGGTCATATGAATTTGATATATACCAAAATTTGCATCAGATAGTACTAGTTCTCTTCTAGCTGTGGTATTTCAGCTCACTAATCCATTAGTCTCAGTCATGTTACTGTTCAAAAATACACATTTATAGTTTGACATAACTCATATATACGTTTCACATAGAGAGAGATGCAAGTTTTAATTTTAAAATTAGTGTTTATATTTATTTTTAGATTAATTTTGTAGATTTATCAGAAAATTGATTAATGGCTTGGTCATTTTATTTTTCAAAATTAATTGATAGTGATATTGCTAAAGCCAATAGAAAGTAACTTTCCATCTCAGTCAGTAAACCTTGTATGTATGAGAGATATTATTACAGCTCTGAATTTTAAGGATAATGGTTGTTTGGAAAACCAACATATTTACTTATATTCCTGAATAAAATGCATCCTGGAAAGCAGTTGAGGCCCTGGTCTTGTTGTTGCTTGGGTAATGGCAGGGGATCCTTTTGGAATTAGACCTATGGCAAGATTGCCTGGCACAGAGATCCAGTTGCCTAGAAATTGGAGTTCCAAGCCAGGTGTGGTGGCAGATTCCTATAATCCCAGCATTTTTGGAGGCTATGTCAGGAGAATGGCAAATTCAAGCCATTCTGGGCAACTTAGCAAGACCCTATGTCAAAAATAAAGAAAGGAAGGAGGGAAGGAAGGAAGGGAGAGCTGAGGATGTAGTCCAGTACAGAGGACCTTGATTCAGTTCTCATACAGGGAAAAGAAAAATCTCATATGCATAATGAAGCCAGGAGCCAGAAAATCTAGGGATTTTTTGATCTCGAAGACAAAGTTCATTTTCTGGTTAGAGGGAAGAAAATCTTTATAAAAGTATGATGTAAGGAGATTTAGTAGCCTGGAACACATCTAGATGGCTTTTATACTATTCTACTTCAGGGAATGAAGTTTTAGAAATGTTTAGATATAGTTCTTATAGATATATATGCCATCATGAATTTTCAATAGATATGTCGCCTTGAAAATTTTACTAAGAAAAAAGATAAGGGTTACACCGTGTTTTCACAGAGCTGTCAAATTGTGATTTTGGTTTTGTTGATTAAAATGGAATGGGTCCCTCAGAAAGAATTCCCATTGCTCCTTGCAGTGCCTTTGGCAACTAGCATCTAACAGAGAAATAATGGTCCCTGAAAAATTAGGAAAGCATTCTAATAGCTAATTATATAAGCAATTAATATTGGAGGCTGGAGGGAGGCAACCTGTGGAAATACAGTTAGGGTTGGGAATTAGAGAGATGAGTCTAATCTGCTTTTTCTAAGCCTGAATCTCTGTCAAAGAATTTAAATTTTCAGTATTGCAAGTAATTTGGGGTTAGGATGGATTTTAGTCTACAAAATGAAGGGTTTTACAGGTGATCTGTGAGCTCCCTTTTAGCTCACACTGTCTTGGTCTAAAACAGGTGGTGGAAAGAGGACTGGCAGTAGTCAGGAAGTGGGGCATCTAAATCCCTGTGCTAGGTTTTGGTCTCTTCTACTTTAATAAAGTTAGATTGTGTTCTTAGAACTTTGACATGGATAATTGTCTATTTTCATGATTTGTAGAGGATTCTAGGAATTATAAAGTTTCTTTTCTAAGCTTCAGATCTGTGACTCATAAACGTAATATTAACCTCTGATGTCAATAAGTCTCAGTGCCATATACTTATCAAGATGTCTTCAGCTGTAAATCCCAGGAAACCTCACTCAAATGATTTAAATAAAAGCAAAGTATGTTTTCTCACACAGTTAGAAAGTGGGTCTCTATATGGTATATGGTACTTCTTCTCCATCTCTGTGCTCATCACATCTTAGTGTGGGCTTTATTCTAAAATGCTAACTCTTATGTCACCTATTAAATGGCATGCCTAACTGTCCAGCAGAAAAGAGAGGAGCATTAGGCATGGAAATTATTTATTTTTAAAAAATTATATATTTTATACTGTCCCTTTTTTTCTCTTTTTGGTCATCACTCCTGACAAGAATATAATCATGAGGAGGACAGATTTTTGCTTACATTTGCCCTTGATTCAGTGCCATGTCTCCACCATAGTGCAGTGTCTCTCACATGGAATTTACTCCATTTGCAGGATAAATAAATGGGGTCCTTTAACATTAAGCATGTATTGCACTATATAGATTTATAAGCTTTAAAACTACATCGTCTGTGTTCTTGGAAGTATTTTAATTATAGAAAATACATTATATAAATCTGAGTAATCATTCTTGGACATCAGCATTTTTATCTCAGCAGTCATCTAGAGGTGTCATTTCATTCTTCACATCTAATTTGTTAAATGAAAATGATTTTCTGGAGAAAATTTCAGTCATAAAAATTGAGTAAATTTCTTATTTGAATTTGTCTTGTGTTCTGCTTTTTTCTTCAAGATTAAGTGATAATTTAAAACTAAAAAAAGTCCAATTTTAAATGTACATTGTGTAGGCAAGGGGAAATTGTTTTTGCCAGCTTTTTTTTCCTGAAACTTTTAGTAAATTATAGTATTCATATGACAAGTAATAGGCACCACTCAGTGCAACCTTTTATTAGAGACATGCCCATTTTCATTTCAGTTAATACAATGTCTAGGTGACTTTCTTCGTAAAAAATAAAGTGAGAGTCCTGCCGCTCCTGGCCCACAGGAAGGGGCTCCCTGGCTGACGTAAATTCCGCAGCTCCCAGCTCAGAGGAAGGGGCTTCTGAGCTGCTGTCGCACTGCTCTCAGCTCAGAGGAGGTAAGCCACGTGGGTGCCAAGAGCACCTCCTCCACCACCCGAGGTCGAAATGAGAAGACACATAAACAAGTCTCAAAACCAGACTTCCAGATCACCTACAGCAACCCCAAAGGGAAACGAGATGGAACACTCTGATACTCAACCACCTGGACTCCCTGGACTGAAACAAAGAGGATCTGGAAAAAAATGAAATCAGAAATAATTTCTCAGATAGCAGCAGAGATTGTGCTCATAGTGCAAGACATGATTAATAAATCTAGAGAGGAGCTGAGGAAGATGATGGAATCCCAACATAGGAAACAAATGGATCGCTTCTCAGCCTTTTGGCTAAGATCAAGTGTGGAAACAAACGGAATTCATAAAACAGATGCAAACAGATTTCCAGGAGATCAGAAACTCCATTGAAAGTCTACACAGCAGAATGAGCCAATGTGAGAACAGAATTTCAGATATAGAAGACAAGATCGCAATTAGTGACCAGGAAAAGAAAAATTGCTTCAAAATTGTAAGGGACCACAAGAAGTCAATCCAGCAGCCACTAGACAATGCAAAGAAGAATAACATAAGACTGATTGGAGTCAAAGAAGAAACAGGAGAGAGTGCAGATGACATAAAAAAACTGTTCACAGAAGTAATGGCTGAAAACTTCCCAAGCAGGGGAAAAAAACACTTGGCATACAGATAAGTGAGGCATATAGGACTCCAAATAGCCTTAATCAAAAAAAGTCTACACATAGGCATATAATTGTTAAGATTCCAGAAACTCAACAGAAGAACAAAGTTCTACAAGCAGTTAGAGAAAAGAAACAAGTCATATACAAAGGAAAGCCCATCAGAATCACAGCAGACTTCTCAGTGCAAACCCTCAAGGCAAGAAGAGCTTGGAGTGATGTATTCCAAGCCCTAAAGGAAAACAGCCTCCAACCCAGATTGATGTACCCTGCAAAACTATCTTTCAAACTTGATGGAGAAATAAGATACTTTCATGACAAAGAGCATCTTAGGAACTTCGTGCATACCAAACCAGCACTCCAAAAAATTTTAGACAGTATCCTAGGAACAGACAATGAAGATCACAACCCCAGGAAGCATAGCAGAATGAACCCATCAGGCGCGACAAGAAATTAAATGTAAAGGGGGAGAATCCATCAAAAAGAAAAAGTCATGACAATGATAAGTCAATACGTATCAGCTATAACCATCAATCTTAATGGTCTCAATTCACCAATCAAAAGAAATAGACTGGCAGAATGGGTCAAGAAGCAAAATGCAACAATATGCAATATAGAAGAAACACACTTAATTCAAAATGAAACTCATAGACTGAACGTTAAAGGGTGGAAAACTATACTCCATGTGACGGGAACCTGAAAAAAAAAATAACCTAGACCTATATCTTTCACCATGCACTAAACTAAAATCAAAACGGGTTAAAGATCTAAATATTAAAATAGAAACACTGAATCGGCTGGAACAGAGGTTAGGTAGAACTCTTGAAGACATCGGTGTAGGAAAAGATTTTATGAACAAAACCTCAGTTGCCCGTGAACTAGCACAAACAATCAACAAGTGGGATCTCTCCTTACTAAAAAGCTTCTGCACAGCAAGAGAAACCACCAGCAGTGTGAAGAGACAATCCACAATGTGGGAAAAAAATCTTCTCCTGCTGTTCTTCAGACAAAGGCCTACTATCTCAAATCTATAAAGAGCTTAAAAAGATCAGACCTCCCAAATTTAAAGACCAAATCCAAAAATGGACATCTGAAATGAACAGATATTTCTCAGACAAAGAAGTAGAAATAGTAAATAAATATATGAAAACATGTTCAACATCACTGGTCATTCGAGAGATGCAAATGAAAACAACACTGAGATTCCACCTCACTCCAGAAAGAATGGCTGCTATCATGAAATCAACCAATAACAAATGCTGGCAGGGCTGTGGGGAAAGAGGAACCCTGCTCCATTGCTGGTGGGAATGTAGACTGGTGCAACCACTGTGGAAATCAGTATAGAGATACCTCAAAGAACTAGGACTGGAAGTCCCATTTGGCCCCACTATTCCCCTGCTGAGGATCTTCCCCAAAGAATTAAAAGAATCATACCACAGTGATATATGTGCACCCATGTTCATAGCAGCACAGTTTGTGATAGCTAAAACTTGGAAGCAACCCAATTGCCCATCAACTGGAGACTGGATAAAGAAAATGTGTTTCTTTTATAAAATTGAGTACTACTCAGCCATAAAAAGTGATGAGAAATTAGAGACATTTATAGCTAAATGGATGCACAATGAGGCGATACTCTTAAGTGAAATAAATAGGACACACATGTGTAAATACTAAATAGTTTCTTGAGTGTGAGAAACTGAAAGTGTAAATAGGGACTAAAAGGTATAATAGATAATGTGAAATAGGAAGAAAAGGGACAAAAGGGAAGGGGAAGAGGGAGGGGTAGGGGAAAGGAAAGAAGGGAATGGAATTAATATGAGGAAATGGAAAAATGGAAACAAAGTCTTTGTAAATAGGGAGGGATGGATGGGTTGAAGGGAGGGCAAGGGAAGGGGGAAAAATAAGAACCAAGAGAGATTATGTAAAGGTGCAAATTTCCAATGATGAATGTCATTATATTGTATACCTAAAATGTACCAATGATTAGAATGAATAATCGATAATGCAAAATAGGAAGAGATAGGGGTAGGGAAGTGCGAGGGGTAGTGGAACGGAAAGAAGGGAAAGGAAAAATTATGAGAAATGGAAAAAAAGGAAGCACAGTCTTTATAAATAGGGAAGAGTGGAGAGGGTGAAGGGAGGGCTAGGAATGGGGAAAAAATAAGAACCAAGATGCATCATGTAAAGGTACAAGTTCCCAATGAGAAATGTAATGTATACCTAAAATGGACCAATAAAAGAATTTTAGGAAAAGGAAAAAAAAGTGAGAATTCCCTGCACCCCAGTCCATGACACTATCATGTCACTGAGCTAGAATGGCAGTTAGTAATCTGTTTTCTAACCACTCATAGCTGTTCTGTCAAGTTATCACTAGAATATCGTCCTTGGGTAGATTCATGGGAAAGGACATCCTCTTTTTCAACAGCAGTCCATTTTGTGTATTCCTACTGGATCAGTCTTCTGGAAGCTCACCTCTTGTTTGTAACTCTCTCCTCTTTTTTGTTTTATTATACTCCATAACAGTCTGAACAGTGGACTCCAGCCCTTTTTCTTCATCTTTGGCTCCATCATTTTCCATCAGATATTTTCCAGAACAAACTGCAGATTCGTCTAGATTTATGATTTCTTCGTTGCCATACTTAAGTTCTGTGAGCTTCATTGCCTTTCATTGTTTCATATCCACAGGTTCTTTAAGAGCAGCTCATATGACACATGTATTACAAGGTTCTGTACTTTTACTGGATTTTATCTCTTGTTCCTCTTCCTTCCCTAGTATTTCCATCATTCACTTTCCACACTCTTCTGGCAACTTACACAAGTCTGTTATAGGAAAGTTACTCGTGTGTGTCTCTCTTGCCCACTGGAGTGTGGAATTTTGCTTTAAGTGAGGATCTAGGCAGGATTCTTCTTTGAAGTGTTATTGTCCATGTGTTGCTGATTGTTCTCTGCCCTAGCTTCAGTAATGTTTGCACACAGACTGTCTCAGTGTGCCTGATGTAACTTACTTGCACATTTATCACCATGTCTGATGTACTAAAATGGGAAAAGAGAAATTATTTTGAAACACACACACGTCAGCCCAATGCCCCATGCCAGGGTTTGTTGGGACCGTGATTGGGGAAGGTAGGCGTGGCCAGCTGTGAGTGTGATGAGTCATCACCTGGCTGTGTGAGCCCATAGCTTGCTTTGACTTTATGAAGTGATTCACTAGAAAAGAATGAATGTCACCTGATGAATCCCAGTGGAACCCAGTAGTCTAAGTTGGGGCCCAGTGTTTGAATAGACTCCTCCCTCCCATTTCTGCCTTCTGTCTCCAGCCTCTATATACAGTACTCCCTTGCCATTTCCTCCTTCTCTCTCCACTTTCTCTTGTCAGGAGCAGTTCAGTGTCTGGTTGATCCGTTTCTCCAAAACTTTTCTATGTAAATGGAGTAGGGTCAGCATACCTTATTTCTCCTTGTGTTTTGTTTTTCTTTTAGATGATGTGCTGGTACCTACATAAGTGATCGGATCACAAGGGTGCTATGTACATTGGTGAATTAATCCACTGATATTCATAGATGAATGGGCTATTAGGAGGTGGGTCACTGGGGGTGTGCCATTGTAGAGTATATCTCTTGTTGATGCTGTTACTATGCTTGCCACCATGAACTAAGCAGCTTTGCTCTACCATTCTCTTCTGCCATTATGTTTTTGCCTTGGATTTGACCAACTATGGACTAAATCCCCTGAAATCATAAGCCAAATTAAACTACACTTCCTGTAGGTAATTTTATCCAAGCAATGGGAAAGCTAATACAGATGACAAAGATACGAGTTTATTTTTTTTTCAGTTGCTTTAATCTCATTTAAGGAAGCAGAGCTTACAAAAATGTACTTATTAAAGTATTTCTCTAGCCAGGTTTCAAGCAATCTGAAGATTTTCTTGGATGCTTTTTTTTTACTATATAGCTAATCTGTATAGTAAATTTTATTGTAGTATAATTTTTGCATTTATTCTAGGATGAATAAAATACTAGAAGTATTCCTGCAATTGCTGTGGTTTTCTATATCTCCCAAGGTTATATAATCACAAATAGGACATAAAAGTGTTCAATAAATATTAGTTGAGTGAATGAATAGTGTGTTAAGTAGATAACTTCCGTAAGAGAGAAGAAAACAAGGAACTTAAGAACATTTTATTAATATTTTACTTACTATACTTACAAAATAATAGATCGTCTAGGTAAAAAATTACTGTAAATAATCAATATTAAGCCAAAGGGTAAACTACCACTCTACCTATCGTTCTTCTCCTGGGCTCTGTGTCATTCCTCACAGGTGATCTTTGTTCTTGTTTCTGGAGCTTATCCAATCTCTCCTCTTTCTTTTTAAATATGTACAATTCTCAGTGTTTCCTTCCCACTAATTGTATCTCAGACACGTCCCAATACAAGTACTTACAGAACTGTTGCATGTTTTTAAGTGCCTACAAAATTTTATGAATGTGCCGTATTTTACTTACCTAGAGCACAGTGAATGATAGTTGAGATTGTTTACTGTTTCACTGTTTTTCAATGTTAATAATATTGAAATGAGTGTTCTTCTTAATGTATCTTTGCTTATTTCTGGAAGGATAAGTTGGCAGAAGAAATGCTATTTCAAAGGCTATGAGAAATATTTTAATTTTTAATAGACATTAACACTGATTTCTCTTCCCTTCCCAGTAGTACTCTGACCTCAGAAGGGATGGGGTTGTATTTATTTTCTCAAATCCTTGTCAGTGTTAAATATTATTTGGATTAATTTACTCTGAGTTGCATGTGCCAGGGTTCCTCTCTGATACTGCCCCTCTTACATTCCACTTTCTTGTGTGTGTGTGTGGGGGCTGTCAGGCCCTCATAAGCTTTGCCTGTAGTTTTCTAGGAGGGAGCCTGGCAGCCTGGCTTGAGATTCAGAGACCTGGCACTCGGCCCAGGTTGGCTGTTGGCTCTTTGTTGCTGCCTTGGATCAGCTCATTTTTGTATCTTTATTCCTCATTGTCATAGTGGATAAATACCAAAAATTTAATGTTCACCTCACTTTTCAGATTCTGTAAGAATGAATGGAAGAAACAGGACTAGAGAGAGGAAGAGACATACCAAACTGTATGCTTTTTGATACCTTTATTCTAAGGTTGTTTTTTTTGGTTGTTTTGTTACCGGGGATCGAACTCTGGTCCTTGCGATTTTGCAGCAGGTGGCGAAACCACTGAGCTAAATCCCCGGCCCTTGATACCTTTACTGGGCCAAGAAAAAATATATCATTTGGGTTAGGAGTCCTCCAGCATCCATGTAGATCTGTCAGCCAGTGAATCTATAAGCAAAGCAACATGGAAAAAAAGTTTAAGTCTAAAACACTGAGGCACTCCTGCTTAGTCGGAGTCACTGGAGTGTTAGGATAAACATTTCAAATGGTTGTAATTTTCTTTTCTTTTTTGGCAGAAAGTATGCCACAATTATCCTGTAAAACTTCTCCCTTTATTTTCTTTTTGTTCCTTCCTTACCTTTTTTTTTTTTTTTTTTTAATTTATGAGACCCATAAAACCCACTTTGAATTGGCTACTTCCAATTTTTTTTTAATCGTTACTTTTTCAGGTACACAAAGTGATATTGGACTTTTACACTTGATGTTCAAATATTAATTCAGGAATCACAAACCTAGAGGTCCAGAAGATAACAGGAACCAAGGGCTTTGCTGCAGAGGAGAGGGGAAGGGAAGGAACTGTAGCACAAGTTTTTCTGCTAGAGGCCAGTTGTATGTCTCCAGCCATATAGCTTTTATCCAGGTTATGAAGTCTGGGATGGCAAAAATTATGAGGTTTTTTTTTTTTTAGAAAAGCTGGAGTTGTATATCTTATGTGAAATCTTCTCATCTTTAACTGCTTAATAAGACATTTGAGCCTGGTATGATGGTGCATGCCTGTGATCGAAGCACTTGAGAGGCTGAGGCAAGAGGATCTCTTCGAGTTCCAGGCCAGCCTGAACTACATAGCCAGTCACTTTCCCACCAAACCGAGCCCGACCCAACCCAAATAAAACAACATTAAAAACATTGCACAGCCCAGGTTCAGCAAGTCCTTATGTTGGTTGTATTTGGCTCTACTGTATACTGTGTCTGTTTAGACCTTCTTTCTCTTTTCATTGATGCTGCCTTCCCATTTCTGAGCTTATCTTATGCTAGGTACAATGGTAGGATGCATTTCTAGTTTCTGGTATGAACTTTTAGAACCAAATGTTACTTTCAAACCAGATCTTTTACCATCTTTTCATGATCTGAAATTTGAGTGGAAGTAATATAATGCACTTTTAGTTCCAGCAGTAGTATATGCATTTCATCCACTTCTGGAAGTTTCTAATGTCCTGTAAGATGTTTCTTTTGCTTTTTAAAATTCAGTGAGTTTGTCAATTCATATGTGGATGAGAACAGACTTTAATCAACATATCCAGGCAGAACTAAGAACATTGTAGCAAGATAACCAATCTGCATCAGAATGTGATACTAGGAACCGTGCTCCTTGCAGTGATTTATGGAAGACCATTTAAGCATTTTAGTTTCCTCTTTCAGGCCTGAATCATCCAACCAGCATTCAGTAGGCCTCTTCTGTAAACAGTACTGAACTGAGGGCTGTGGGCTCAGCAGGAATAAGTACAAGTAATGGTTGAAGATACAAACAGGTGGAAATGGGTCAGCAGGTCATCACAGTATGGTACTGTGACAGGTCAGCCTCCCATGCTCAGGGTTGATGGAAAGTGCACCCAACTAAAACTTCAGGGGACAGGGAAGTCTTCCAAGGGAAAAAAAGCTAAGGTAGGATCTGACTATTTAGTAGGAATTGGAAATGACCAGGGGCTATGAGAGAGGACAACTTCTGAGAGCCCCTGAGAGTTGGAGAAGAGATCAAAATCACCTAGGTCTGCAGTTCAGGGTGCAGCAGGTGCTTGTAAGCCCTATTAAGATGCTGCTGTTGAAGGTTTTAAGAGAAGTGATTAATGAGATAAAGGCAGTTCTCAAAAGCTGATTTGAGCAACAGTTTTCCCTTTAGCTGCCTTCTCACTACTATCTTTGTAAACCTGTTTGGTCCAGGGGTGGTGCTACAGTTGAGTGGTTTTCATTGCAGTCATGGCATGTCTGAAGTCCTGCTAGTCTTCCTGGCTTCAGGGTTTCTTGCCCTCAACAACTGGAAAGATTTGAAGATAAGGAGAAGCCATGACCATAGTGAGGAACCCTCCCCCCAAACTAAACTAGAAACAAAGATAAGAAAACAAAGCGATAATTAGAAAATACTTCCTTTCATCACAAAAGTCGAATTGTACTGTGTTAGGAATTAGGAGGCAGGATTGAGACCTGAGGTCGAATTTCTGATTTAAAGTCCTTTGTTGTCACTTGAGGGTTGGGATTAGAACGGCTCTTGAAGGTAACACTCACCCTTACAGTTTTCTTAGGATTATTTCAGCTGTGCACGACAAATTAATCACCCTTTGTATAAGACAAATTGTGGAAGTAAGTTGTGTGTGTGTGTGTGTGTGTGTAACAAAAAGACATTATTTAGAAAGGGAAATATGGGTCAGTAGGAGGTTGAGTACATTTGAGAGGATGACAGCAATGCTAATAATGATTGGATGTTTACCGTAGTTATCAGGACGTGCTTGTCTACCATGGAAAGGGAGATGGGAAGAGCAGGAGCTGTGTCAATAGCAATCACAGGTGTGCCTCGAACAGACACTAAGAGGGCCCTCTGTTGTCACTATGTTTGAGACTTAAAGTGCCAGGGTCGGGTAGTTTCTTACCTAGAGAAATTTATGGTAAGATTACCTCTTCCCCTAATTCCTGTGGCTGGCTGTAGTAGAGACAGAGGCAAACTTTCTGAGAAAATTGAATCCGTAGTAAAGAAAAACTTTGACTCTGTTTATTAGAATTTGCCATTTTATTAAATAGCTCCCCCCTTAAAAATTCTACTGTGACAATCTTGTTATCTTGTTAATGTAGAAACAGAATATAGAATTTGTTGTTTACTTTACTCAGACAGTTATCATAGTAGATTATTTTTTCACATATCTTACCTTAACGGATTATAGAATATTCGCATGAAATCTAGCAGTTCTAAAGAGTTTTCCATTTCTGACTAGTGGATAGTGACTTTAAAGGAGAAAGTAGGAGACTGTAATATAATATTGTAAAGCTTATTTTTGTTTGTATTGAAGTGGCTTTTTAGTATCAAGATTTAGAAAATCCTTATTTTCAGGAAAATTTGAGAGGAAAATCTTCCTAACTCATTAAGTAACATTTTGCTGCAGGTAACTTTACATACCCATTGTATTTTTATTATCATAGACTCTGAATATGGAACAATTGGCATGAGTCTCTCTACCCTCTAATTATAGGTATATTTTTTTCCTGTCTTTGGTTTTGTGTATTTGTGATGTAGAATAGTCCCTTCAAATGCTGTATAAATTGTAGTGTGATGCAGGAGACAAATGAGACCATTTAAAGCCTGGAATTCACCATTCTTTTCCTCCACATGGTTGGAAGGCCTGGCTGAATCCATAATTGCTTCTCTTAGATTAAATGTCTTTAAAGATCTTGAACATTTGTGTTGTGAAGAAGTGTGTTGTGTGTGTCATTTGCAGCTGTGTATTAGCAGGCCCTGGGAGGGAGAGAGGAGGAACACATGGGCGTTAGTGTGAGTGCCCTTCCTGTAAGTGGTGAGGCTCACTTGGGGCTGAGAAAACCATGCGATCGGGAGGCCAGTGCCAAGTAGAGGCAGCATGCAGGACTTTGAGCCTTGCTTAGTCCAGGTACAGATTACTGCATTTTCCAAGGGACAAGGTAGGATGAAGGTGGCATGACTGCCTGAGGAGAACTAACTTTGCGAAACAGCCTTTCCAACTGTGCTCTTTCCTCTGAATTATTATTTAGATATTTAATTTATTACAATTATTTAATCTATTACAGTGGCTGTTTGTGCGAGAGAGAGAGAGAGAGAGAGAGAGAGAGAGAGAGAGAGACAGCACTGATCAAAAGAGAGATACAGAGAGATACACACATGTACCAGTTAGTGATTTGTCTGCTTCTATTGATTTGGTTGTGGAGCAGTGAGTGGTAAGTGTCTGAACATACACATACACAAACACACACTTGCATGCATGCACACACAATCCCCAAACTATAAACATGACTCCCCTACGTTGAGAGCAGGAGTTTTTGTATGTATTTCTTTTGCTTTGTTTCTCGTGCCTAGTGAATGGCATAGAGTGAATGTTAAACATTTATTGGGTGATTATTTGGTCCTTAGAATTGGTAGGTTTGGGACAGGACCCAGTGAATCTACGTTGATATCAGGTGCATACATTGACTTTGTTGAAAGTAGTTGGAGGACCACACTTTGAAAAGCACTGTATCCAGCCTGTGGCTGTCATAAAATGAACAGCCTACCTCCTGATAAAGTGGGTAGAGTCTAAAATGTCTAAAAATATGCTACAAAACTGCCTTGTATTGCAGAAGGATCTGACAATGCTCTGCCTCTTGCTTCAGTATCCTGTATGCAGGCCTTCAGGCATTGGTACTTTTAGCCATAGCAAAAGAGACATTTTCTGACTTTAGTCTTATCTTTATTTGTATAAAGGACAAAGCTGTTTATATAGCTTCAGGGAAAGAGAGGTTAATATAACCCTTGTACAAAAGGAATAACTAATATTGCATCAATGCTTATTCATAATCAGAAGACGTAAGGCAGTTTGCCCCACCACATAACCTTTTTCATTACATGCTCTGTAGTGTTCTCACTGACTATATGTGTAGTCCACATGAAATAAAGTGTAAAATAGTTGAAACCAAACAATCTGCTTAACAGCTTTTAAATGTAGCTTTTATAGTCCAACAAAAACTAGCTCTTCTGTTATCTAGTCTTCCAGAAATCTTTGGTTTTTAAATTGTCTCTTCTGCCTGAAGACAGTACCTGAGGATAATCATTGCCATTCTCAACCTTGTTGCTAAGCAAACTCATTTCTGCAAAAGTTTTTTACCAAGATGTTTGCATTTGAGAAGAACCACATGCCCAGCATTTATAGAGTAGATGCATTTGCATGGGTCCTTTCAGTAGCAAATAGGAACAAGATTAGCTTTATGGAAAACCAGCTGATGAGATATTTACAGGTTGAAATATGAGACATAGAGATAATAAACAAGTTAATTTTCATGCAGGAAAGGAACTATTTAGATAAGGAAGAGTTTCAGTGTTTTGGATTAATGTGCGATGCAAGAAAATAATAGGTTGATGTGTGTCTTAGTTACTTTTCTTATTGGTGAAACAAGATACCTGATACCCAAGTTAAAGAACGAAAGGATTATTTAGCTCACAGTTTGTAGAGGTTTCAGTCCATAGTTAGCTGGCTACAAGGCAAGGTGGAATGGCCCAGAGGCATCACAGAGGAGAAACAGTTCATGGCAGGCAGAAGGCAGCAAAGTAGTAAAGTAACAAAGAAGCAGCAGCAGCCCTGCTTTGTTTCTGTCCTTTTATATCCACCCAAAGGGTAGGTAACCACCCACACCCAGAGTGGGCCTTCCCATTATCTACACCCAGAACTATGCCAAACCAATCAGTGGACTAATTTAGTGATGGCACACCCTTACCTTCAGCACCACACACCAGCTGTGAAAAGCCCCACCTCTGACCACCTCCATGAGGCTTTGGGGATATATACCTGTGACCACATGAGGCCATAATAATGTGGGACCTACAGTGTACTAGGATTTAAAAATAAGACGCTTATACTCATCTTTCCATCAATACTCTAATAAAGATAGATTAGTACTGAAGAATCTCACTGCAGTTATAATGATTCATTATTGTAGTTGTACTGTATATATTAATTATACAATATATTTAAATCTGTAGCTTCTTATTTTATAATGTTAATTTATTTAGTTAATGTACTTATAATAAAGAAATTTTCCAGATACCTCTTTTCTATGTAATATATCTTTATCATAAGTAAGTCAAATGATGCAGAAAGGTACATATAGAAAATTAAATTGTTTCTAATCCCTTTCCTGACAGTAGTTAAATGAGTGGTCTTTTTTTTTTTCATATGTCATCAATTCTTAACTATTTAATGGCAGATCAACTGGTTTGAATATTAACAGTGGTAAAAGTAACAGTTCTTGTGAAAGTTAAAATTGCTTTTAATCAGGTAAACTCTATTATACTGCACCATGAAAAATGTTGTGTTAATAGGCCAGACAGGTCCAATATTGGCAGTTTCATTTGGTTAATTATACTGTTAGAGGAATTTGTTCTTTGAAGCAATTTTACTAAGAGATCTGTATGGTCCTGTGAGGGCACAGTGTGAAAATAGCCCCCAGTTGACTGCTCTTTGCTGATGGTGGAATGGTGGTTAAACAGGTTGTTGGCAGTGAGGGAGATGGTCGAGGCTATAATTTCCAGTACTACATTTCAGTTCTTTGATGTAGAGGAAATCAGGCAAGCAGCACAGAAGGAATATCCCATGAAGTTGGATTTTTGCCCATCCCTCAGCAGAAAAACTCAGAATTAGGAAGAAAGTAAAAACAGTAGACTGTGGGATGGATGGAAAACCAGTTATGCAGTGTTTACGGTTCATTCCTATTCCTAACCTGTTTTATTGCCTCTTCCTATTTGGGTAACATTTGATGAACAGAAAACTTCTCTAAATCCTGAAGGTGATTTAAGTTTACATGATATCAGGTTAATTTTAACTTTGTGTTTTATGTTAGTTACAACCTCTTTCCCCCATAAATCAGAGTTGACTCTATGTATGTGTACATAAAAAACAAATATGGAGTCAGAGATACAACTCTACTTTTTATTAGTCTGAGGTTCGTGCGTGCGTGCGTGTGTGTGTGTGTGTGTGTGTGTGTGTGTGTGTGTGTGTGTTCTGTTCAGGGGAAGGTCCAGAACTGAAGGTCCAGCTTCTGTAACTGCCCTTGCTGTAAGGAGGCCAGTGGGCAGTGTGCCCTACAGAACCTGAGCAGACTCACCTGATGCTGTCCATCTGTCCTCAGAGCACACACATGCTCTCTGTCTAGACCATTTCATCACAGACATAGTCAAACAAACAATCTTACCTTTCTTTTCTATTTTTTTTTCAGTTCCTCTTTAAGATTTTTCCATATGGGGCTGGGGATTTAGCTCAGTGGTTCCGCTGCCTGCCTTGCAAGTGTAAGGACCTGAGTTCAATCCCTGGTACCAAAAACAAAAACAAACAAAAAAAGATTTTCCCATATGGAATATCTTAGCTATGAAAATATTCAGACTCCACTGGCATTTAAGTGAGATAGATGTTGTCAGTTGAAAGGAGCTTTACCACTTGTAGTAAGAAGTGATTTTTAGCAGGCTTAGAGCTCTCTGGCTGTGGGCTTGAAAAAGTTGATATGGGCCTGGGGATTCAGCTCAGTGGTAGCATGCTTACCTAGCACACACAGGCTCTGAGTACAATCCCCAAATCCCAGCACTGGGGAAGAAAGGTTGGTATCTATTGTGTTTGTAGCTCAGATGTTTGTCTCCTTGAGTTTTGTAGGTAGTAATTCTTATCTTCTGGAAAAAACAGAAAGCAACCTCTGTATCCCACCCCATGTAAAAGATGAAAGGCAATGTGAATGCATGATTTCTTTCCAGAGACTGAAAGAGAAGAGAGGATAGATTGGATTTGTGATTTCTCCTTTCCTAGTAAGATGCCAAATAATGACAGAAAATAATCTCAAATGTTCAAGAAGTCTTCTTTTTCTTTGTTAACATTGGTCTTTCTTTAAAGCCACTACAATAAGAATCTGACAAAATGAGCCTACTTTGATTATCTGTATTAACTCAAAGTTTATTTTAATCATGATGGGATTTGATTTAGATGAAATTCATCTATTCCAAGTCAGAGTGGAAATTTAAAATATTTTCAAAGTGGAGGCCAGGATGTGAATGTGATTGATGAGTGTGTATCTGAAACCCACTGCAAGCTAAAGAAGGGCTCCTTGCCTCCGTCTGTCCTACTGGGACTTTGCCAGAGGCACTGTTACCTTATTGAAGGGAAAGTGTCTGTTTTTATATTGTTTTGACATCAGAGCACCAAAACTATTGCTATGATTTTTATGCCCACCTTAATTACAAATCTCATACAAATTCATATACAGTTTTACTGCTTCAAACCTCACTGCTGAAATGAATTTGAAATGTTGCCCTTGTTTTGTTTGGGGAAAGCAAGTGTGCTAGAATTACCAACACAAATGTTGTAGGATTTGATTTGTGGGTAAATGATGCACAAATAACATGTATGTCTATGATAACATTAGGATGGCATAGAGTATTATTTTGACGGTGTTTGTCACAATGAGGGGCATACTGGCTTCAGAAATTGTGAGTGTTCATCACTGGGCTGACTTGGCATCCACAGGCTCACTTACCTTAATGGCAGCAGGAACTACAGTATCTGGCACCTTGCAGCCAGTTGGTCACGTCTGTCACCTACTCTGATGTTGGTAGACTGTAGGCTGTTTTCCACTCGTGAGTGCCATTTTTCTGCCATCAGCTTTGGAATTAGTGGCTCTGTCCTTTTCCAGCTATGACTTAATTATGTTAATCTCAAAGGAAGGGGGTGTGCTTTTAAATTCAGATACCGGTACTTATTTAACTGCCCAAATAAGTATATATAAATGCATTCTGAAATGTTGAGACTTATTAGAAAGAGATGTGGAAGCTTTTAGACTTCATGTAGAAGTGGTCAAAAATATAAAAATCACATGAATCTTTTCTATATTAGACACTCAGGAAAAAAATTTTTCCCAAGATGAATGATGGTAGGAATTTGGTGTTACTGAAATTGACGGAAAAATGTAGTGGGACATGATCTTTGTGAAGACATTACTTTGAGAAATGAGAAAATTTAGGTGTAAGTGGTGAGAGAAGAGAGGCAGTAATGGAGCGGAATAGGGAAGAAATTCCTAAGTATGGGATTCTCAGTGAAGTGGAAGCCTCAGTGCTACTTTGGAGTTGTTACCCATAAGGATGGATTATCATTGAACTTGACAGTGTAAGGGGCTAACTTGAAAAGTGAAATTGGACAAGATTACAAATAATGTTACATAATATGTTTACAAAACTTGCTTCAGAAAGCCATCTTTCTTTCTTACAAGATGGTGTTCAGTAGGTCCTTGGGTTTATATGCAAATATTCTTGAACTGGCAAGGTGTTGAGTTGGTCATCATCTTCAGATACTGTGTTGCAGAGAGAGAAGTCTGTGAGAGAAGTTGGCCTCAGAACAGTAGTGCAGAAATGCATATCCTTTTAAAAACAAGCAAATGTGAAGTTATTCCCCAGAATAATTTCTGAATGCTAGCTATTTAGTAAGATTTTAATCATTTAATCCTACTTGAATAATTGAAAGAGAGAAGACTATAAATTATTAGAATTACAGTAATAAACTATAAGTCTATACTTGTTTCTTCAAAGTTCATGCACTATTATAATTTTTGTAATTATTTTCTCATATGCTAATTTATAAAGATCAGATAAATGAAGTTTTGAAATGATTGTAGGATAACCTTTTAACTACACAACATTAATTTAATTTGGCAGGTATATATGTGGTGAAAGAGCATTCCTCTCCACCTAGTTAGCTTGTACTTCTCTGGTTTTGGAACATATATATTGGAACTGGCCACTCCAATCAATTGTCAGTCTGAATAGCCTTCATTTGACCAATTTCGGATTTATAAAAGTTTATTTCTACATAAAGGATATAGTGTATTGTCCTTAAACAGCTTTGCCTGGGGAAGACAAAAAAATTCTCAGCAGCAATAACAGGAGCTCCTGTTCATTGAGTGCACATCAAAACAGCCTGCCTACATTGTCTTTGCCTTCTCTAAGGACTATCCCGTATGGTGATTATATAGCTAAAATACTATTGAATTTGAGTGACATATTAAATAATCTAGATTTGCTTTTTCTTTTAATATGTTAAAACAGGAGTGAATCTTTTGATGATTTATATATTTTAATAGACTTCATTTTTAAGAACAATTTTAGATTCACAACAAAATTGAGCCTAAAGTACAAAGAGTTCCACTACAACCTGCAGCCTTGTATAGATGCTCTGACTTTCCAGCTACCAGCATCTTCCACCAGAGCCCTATGTTTGTTGTAATCACTGAGCATGTATTGACATACTGTTATCACTTCAAGGCCATAGTTTGCACAGGGTTCCCTCTTAGTGTTGTAGATCTCTTTTATAGATGTGGTAGTATTCTGTGTTTGTCAGGGGGTAAAAGTCTGCTTAGGGCCACCAGTGCCTACAACTAGATTCTGAATAAATATTTGATGAATGAATGAAATGTTACAAGTTCTTCATATAATTGTTCAAAATATTTTGCTTTATTTTTCTTTAAATTGTATAGACTCTTACATTAAAGCCAAAATGGAAGACATTGTGTTTCTAAAGTAATGATAGAGGAAATTTTTATTCTTTGAATCCTTTAATAGAATGGTCATTGCTATAACAGGAAACTATTTTGATTATGTTTGTTTTTATCATGGATGAAGGTTTATCCTTAAATTAATAGTTGTACTTATTAATATACAACATATATTAATGAGGTTACAATTATTTGAAAAGATAGATTATGTGCTTTGTAAAGTGTAATTTTTATATATTTTCTCCTGTTTTTATGGTTATTTTTATATGAGATTAGAAAGATGTATGTTTAAATGTACCACCAAAATTTGTAAGCAGTATCTTTAAATATATTTGTGTCTTTTGACTCTATAGTTCCATTTTTAACAATTTATTATAAGGAGATAATCCAGAAGAAATTAAAAAATACGGAAATATATTTTTGTGGTATTTTTCATAACTGAAATTGTAATCTATGTTTTTACATTTTTTGTTTCTTGTATTTTCTTCTTTCTGAATGAGCAGTGTCATAAAGAGTCTGATTATAATGGTTGGGGTTGCCTCATTCCCTTTTGAATCATAGAGAAAGAGGCTTATATGGTAGAAGGAACAGGATTTAAGAGTCAGAACCAAATTTTTCTTGTCCATATCTTGAACTTGCTAACTCTAGTAGTGGTCATCTCTGGGATTTGGAGTGGTAGATATGCAGTGGCTGGTACTGAAACTGAATGTCACCAGCATGAGGTTTGGAGCTGGAGCTGGTCTTAGAGCAGAGGGAAGGTAGCTGTAACTGGGGGAAAAGCTGTTGAGTGGCTGCTGGTTCCTCTTCTTCAAGGAATAGCCACCCCATTTCTGAGGAGCCCTGTGACAGTAAATTTCACTTCCTACTATATATCAGTCCTTGATCTAGCAGTAGGGATATGCCAGTGGTAATCAAAAGTCCCCATTGCTATGGGGTAAGAGGTTAGGAAGACAATGAATGGTGGCTACCAGATCTTGATTCCCATTCCCCTAAAATCATAATCCAGCAGAGAGTGCAAAAAATGCATATGACCCATACCTTCAAGACCATCAAGTCTCTGCTTGTAGAGAGTAGTGCCTAGGAAGCTTATGAGAGGCTTAAGAAACTGGAAAAGAGTACAAATGCAGGGCTTCATAGAAGCACTGGCCTGATGGATCTGCTGTAGAAAGAGAAAATCGGGATTCCACATGTCTCAGAGCGCTGGCTACAGGAAAGGAGAGGCATAGTAGGAGGAAATGGTGGCCCTTGGAAAATGTGGCTTCTGGGGGAGCTTAAGATATATGTAGAGAAATCGTAGCCACCACCAAAGATAGTGATAATGACAGTAAAGAAGGAAGGAAAAGGGGGAAATTAAGGATCTCAAGGAAATGCGAAATAAACTCGAAAAATCATCCATGAAATTAAAACTATGTACAACACTATATAATATGAACTTAAACTTCTCATTCAGCCTTGGGAGTATAAGTCATTGTTCAATTAAAAATACAAAAATAAGGGCTGGGGATTTAGGTCAGCAGAACCGCGCCTGCCTTCCAAGCGCAAGGTTCCAAGTTTGACCCCTGGTACCAAAAAACAATAAAAGCAGAAAAATAGCAAAAAAATGAAATCAAATGAGAGTTAATTGAATTTCTGATGAATATAGAAGACAAAATCAAATCAGAAATGGAAACTAAATTGCAAGGTCCTCAAGATAAAATCAGATGCAAATGAGGGGTGACCCTGCATATTAATATTTACATTAAATGTAAATGACCTAAGTATGTCAATTAAAAGCCAGAGATTGGCAACATGAATTTTAAAAATGCACAACCCAACTATATGCAGTCTGTCAAATACTCACTTCCAATACAGTGATATTAGTGGGATAAAATAAAAAAAGATCATAAAAATTACACCATGTAATCACTAATCACATGAAAGTTCAGCCACCTCTACTAATATGTAACAGATCTCAGAGCAAAAACAATTTCTAGAGAGAGTGCCATATTTTGATGAAAGGGTCCATTCCCGAAGAAGAAATAATAGTCTTAAATATCTATTCTGTAAGCAATAGAGCTTCAAAATAGAAGAAGAAAACTAAAGAACTCAAAAGATAATTGACAAATCCACAATTACAATTGGAGTCATCAACACCACTTTTTTAGTAATCACTATTCAGAAAATCAACAAGGATTTAGGAAAACTCAGTGACATCATCAGACAACAGGATCTATTTGATAGTTATTTATAGACCTCTCCACCCAACATAAGCAGAATACCTATCTTATATACATGGAATTTATACAAAGATAAGTCATATCATTTGTAAATAATTGTCAATAAAACAAACCTTAAAAATTTTGAAGAACTGAAATCTAAGTGTGTTCTTTGAACATATAAAACCAAAATGAAGATGAGTAACAAAGAACAGATGAAATAATTGGGAGAGCTTTATCTATATGAAAACCTCATTCCTCTGACCATGATTCTTAAGTGTTATTGTTCCTGACTTGGAACATAGGAAAACAGACAGTATGCCAAAATGATAATGAAGTGTATTAGTTGATTGTTACCTATGATAAATTGTCTCTTTGTCTACTTTATTTTACAGCTTCTCTGTTAAAAGGACTAAAACATGCTAACATAGTGCTGCTTCATGACATCATCCATACCAAGGAAACGCTGACACTTGTCTTTGAATATGTGGTAAGTAAAGTAAGAATTCACACTTTTAAAATATGAATAAAATTCTTATAGTGCTGCCATGGAGTTTTGTTTATAGATTGCTATACTTAAGTGAATATTGTATCTGAGTACAGTACATGAAACATAATTTTGCATCAAATAGTGGCCCTATAAGAGATTTTTGAATATGTATCTGAAAAACACATCCAGAAAAATGTTGAATTTTCCTCAAATATATTATCTATTTATAGCCAGTTTGTGACTAGCATCTATTATAATTTGTAGACTTATCAAACAGGATTGAACAGCATGATGATTATCACTCCCAAGGAAGTTCAAAGAGAATCAAAATATTTTTCCTTTGGATTTTTAACTTGGCTTTATAAAATCATCCTTATGAAGATTGTTTTTTTGAGGCAAGCCTTATACTTAAAATTTATGTTTCCAAGTTTTCCGTCTAGGTTGGTGTTCAGCTATTAATTAACACTTCCAATTTACATAGCGCACAGTGTAATGATCTTATTGTGTTGAGAGTATTACTGCTGGAAGACTTGGACTTGAACTCATAATTAATCTTTCTTCATTCCCTTAGCAAAACATATGGTATTTGTACAGCACCACTTCAGCCTTTAACTGTGGAATCATGAAATGTAACCATGATAATTAGCATCCCTGTTTTCACAGATGGATCTGAGAGCATGTAATTTATAGGGCACAAATGACATCGGTGCAGACTTTTATTGGGAAGAAAAGCTATTCATATTATGAATGTATTAAGACCCCATTTTGTAATTACCACACCACTTTTTAAGAAATTTGAAATAATTTTCATTTTTTTCCTTAAAAAATACAAAAGAATGAATATTTGCAGCATTTTTATCTTGCTAATGTCTGCCTGTGTCTGTTTGTCATTTCAAAATTGTTGTCTTAGGAAGAAGCCATTCATCTTGTCTATTTACATATAAATGATAGATACATTTGAATAATATGGTAATGTGGCTAGCAGGACTGCTAAAGCTGAGCAGTTGCATACATGACATGCTACCAAGAATGGATGCAGATTCACACATCAATGCAGATATAATTTCTTTTGTTTAATCCATGATTTGAAGTCAGTAATATATTCAGCTGATTTATACTCGAAACTTTTGAATTATATTTTCCAGTATACATGGTTTACATATTTCAATAGAATCTAAATTTTTTTCTAACTGTAGTTTCTAAGTTTTGTAATGTTTTATAGAAAAGATATTTCAAGAACATACTTATTCCCTCCCTTAAATTGGATAATTAAATTAAAAAGAAGAAAAATCGTTTGAGCACTAACCTGAGTAACATTGAAGGAGAAACAAACAATGGTAATATGAAATATTTCTTCAAATATTAAAATGAAAAGTATTTGTGAGGCTAGAAAATATGCCTGTTGAATCAAATGTCAGTTGATGATTTTATAGTTTGTTGTATTGGCAAAAAAAGGGAAAGAATTTCATCATCTTATAACAGTTGCTGGTTAAGACTGACTTTTTTTCCAGTCCTGGGGATCGAACTCAGGACCTTGCACTTGCCAAGCAGGCACAGCATCACTGAGCTAAATCCCTGGCCCTAAGACTGACTTTTTAAATGCATTCATTTTTCTTTATGCGTGAAATTTTTGTGGTTCAATTCTTGTAGAGATATTCCAGGTCTTCTTAAATGGAGCACCAGTACCACAGCCATACGTAGTACCCACTGGTAATACTTCTGTGTTGACTTCTCTGGGGGGGTTAGATATGCTTCAGGTTGTCCTTTAGAAAGTGGGACAAAGTGTTTCATTCACTCCTCTTCAGTTCTCCTTGCCATCTTTATTTTCTTTCCTTCCCTCTGTTTCTTGCCTTTTTCTTTCTTGCTTTTCTTTCATTACTTTTACCATTATCCATTTGCTCTCTCTCTGGTGAAGTACTTTTGGCTGCCACACCTCAAGTTTGTTAGTTTGATTTTTGTTTAAATAAAAGCCGTTTTAGTGACTCTGAAATTAGAGTTTGGGGAAAAGAAAAACACTGGACTGTAGAGAATGTGGAGTATCTAACCAGTTATGGTGAGGAAGGTGTGAACTCCTCAGCCAGTAGTTGCCTGATTATGTGGCATTTGCCCAGTACAAAAATAACTTCCTTGAAAACTGCCTCAAGTTTTTAGTTTCTTACACTGTTTTCCAGCTTTGTTTTTTGTGATGATGGTGATATTGCCAAGAGAATTAAGGTTGTTGATTGCGCTGCTCACAGCAGCTTGCAGAAATAAACTCCACCTTCTTCTTGTTGTGTGCCTAGTAGCAGAGGGAAGGCAGCAGCCATTGTGAAGCATGAAATGCTTGGGGAATTAGAGCCTATTTGGGGGCGGGGCTAGGAAGTGGGAGGGCATTGTGGGCTTGGGATGATAGTGAGGCATGCAAAAAGGGTGATAAAGAATGTTTGGGACAAATGTTCCACGATACTGAAAACCATCAATTGTCATTTGTTGATTTTTTTTTTAAATTTGTTGACTTTTTGTGCTGAGAATTGTGCTGAGGGCTTTGCCTTCATTTTCACTTTCAGTGTTCCTGTGATTATCACCACTTTACAAAGGAGAAATCTAAGGATTAGAAGATTGAGTCCCTCTTCCAAGGTCTTGCAGTGTACAAGTAAGATAGGTTCAGGCCCATCTTACTCTGAACCCTAATTAGAATGTATTTCCTTTTTATTTGTATAGTTTTATGTAGGTGGAGACATGGGTCTGAAGAGGGAAAATAAACTTTGCTTTTTTTCTCAATTCTCCCTACTAAGATCACTGCACTTAAGAGGATGAGTCCAGTAGAGTCCTTAAGAGAGTTAAACTGCTTTATAATCCAAATAAACTTTGCCAGCTAGCCAACGACAACCATTTAAACTTTTATTTCGATTACAGAGTACAATGACAGAGTATGTTTTAAGTTTCCATGAAGCAAATCTCTAAAGTTATTGCATTGCTCCATGTGTTCCACTGGGGCGAAGTTTGCACACACATAAATACAGAACTTTGTTGTTTAAAAATTTCCAAAATCAGTATAAAAATTTCAGTCTAAAATTTACCAAACTTATACCAATATTACCAAGTTGTTAGCATTAAAGTTATCTTCTAAGCAATGTTGATGTAGTTCCATATGATTAATAGTATGCTACTTGAGAGAGGGGACATAAAAAGTGAAACATTGTAGGAAAGTTTAGTATCCCATGCTCAATAAAACCCTGAATGTGAGTGGAAAGCAAAATAGTTTCAGGTTTATTGGGCACTATTGAATTTTTTTTTTTGATTTCAGAATTACGTTTTCAAGGTCTTTAGAGGTATCTGTGTAATATGTGTCTCAACAAGTGAAGGTTTCTTATTTATGACAATGTACACACAGTATAAATATATTTTTTCATTGCTTTAAAAGAAAACTCTGATCTTAGCTCTTTTATATAATTCCTATAGATGACATTTTAGATTTCATAAAATGCCTGAGGGCCAGAATAATGAATAAATGATGGAAGTTAGTGATGTGGAAGAATGCTCAAGGAAATGATTATGGAGGTCAATATTAAGGTGATTTGGAGAACAATAGGATGTTGTGGGCTCTCTTGAAAAGCTTCTGCAACTTTCTAAAATCTAGAGTCTTTATGCAATATGTAGATGCAGTAGTCTGGAAGCTTCGATAGAGGACATGTCAGGCCGTGTGCTCCCCAGTTCTCTGACATCTCAGTCACATGGTGTGTGGATCCGTGATATGTACTCTTTGCAACATTGCCTTTCTCCAACAGCACTAACCAAAGGATGGCTCCATGAGCTTGAAAGGGAGTTTGCTTTCATCATGGTCTAAAATATTATTACAACTATCTTTTTTTATACATAGGTTGAAGACCTTAGCAGAGAAATAGAGAAGATAGCTCAGAATCACTGACTTCAGGATATATTTTGTTCTGAAAGTGCTACCAAATTTTTCTTCTACTTAAACAAAATTAAACAGTTTGGTTTTTATACTTTTTTAGCCAAAGATAAATGAGGACCACATTGCCTGTTTAACACCATGCTGAAAATTTTAAACAGATTTCAAAAGTATAAATTAGAGTATTAAGAGTAAACATGATTATGTAAGTGCATGTTGCCGTTAAACTTCTGCTTGGCTTTATTTTAAATTACAAAAGAGCAAAGTATGTGGGGCATCATTTTCCATTACATATTTAATAGTTACGTGTAAAAAGAAAAGCTAAATAGAATGGTGTTTGCCAAGGGATGGGAAGAGGAGGAAATGGGAAATTATGAAATGGGTACAAAGTTTCAATTTTACAAGATGAATAAATTCTAGAGATAACTGTGCAACATAGTGCCCAAAGTTACTAATAGGATACTGTGTACTTAAAATTTTGTTAGAAGGATAGATCTTGACATAAGTGTGCTTACTGCCAGAAAACTATAAATAAAAGTATGCAAGGAACTAGAGGAGATGGGTATGTTTATTATCTGGGTTGCCTTGATTGTGGTGATGGTATCATGGATGTATGCATATGTTCAAACTCACCAAATTGTATATGTGTGTGTGTGTGTGTGTGTGTGTATACACATGTATGCTATTGTTCATATATCAATTACACCTCAGTAAAGGTCTAAAATACTAAATAAATTCACAGAAAAATCATGATACTGTTAGGAGTATTATTTGTTTCTTTACGTTATGATGTAAACTAATATATTCTAAGGTAATATGTAACATTACATTTAAAAAATCTCATATTCCACGTGAAAAAAAGCAGTGTCACCAAAAGTGATCTAAGAATTAAGAATCCCATGACGTGGTTTTATAGTGCTGTACATGCTACAGAGTACTTCCATAAAGATTATCCCATTGAATTCCACTGTAGCTGCTTGAGGAAGGTGAGACATGCATTTTTATCCAATATTTTATTGATGAGGAAAAATGATTGGAGAATTTAGAACAGATTTGCTGAAATCACTCAGCTAAAAGCTTAAAGATGAAACTCTAGCCTTGGTCTTCTGTATATAAGATCTCTGCCCCTCTGTCTCAGCCCGTAGGCTACCCATTTTAACCGTCTTCATTGTTTTACATGATGATCTGAGGTGTGCACAATATGGGCCTAGAAGCTGGAAGTTATGTTCTGTCTTTAAACTCTGCCACATAATTTACCTGTTTGGTTTCTCTGCTTCATACATTTTTATTTCCAAGTCTATAAAAAATGCTTTAATTTGCATGATTTTATGTGACATCTATTCTTGGAATGCTATAGCTGTCCATCAGCATTCTGGTTTCCAGAGTACACTGTCCTAAGGCAGTTCTGTGCTTTCCCGTGATATAAAATGTAGTGTGCATGAACATGGTCATGCAACTTTATGTGGGGGTGCTCAAGAAAGGCCTCCCTGAGAACCCAAGAGGTATTTAGAAGAAAATGTGAAGGAGGTGAAAGAGGGTGGTGCACATCTATTTTGGAGAAGAACATTTGAACAGAAGATTCCTGTGTGCAGCAGGGCTTCTGTGGTGGGAATGGAGAAAGCAGTGATGAGGGAGGAAGAGACAAAGTCCAAGACATGGTGTGGGTCAGATTGCATTGGTCCTTGAAGGTTTTGTTTTACTGCATTTGGATTTAACTCAGGATGAGATAGGAAGCCATAAAGAGTTCTGAGCAGAGAAATGATCTGATCTGATCTGATCTGATCTGATCTGATGTGCTGGTTGTCATTAAAGAAACTGAATGTGGCCAGGTTCTACAACAGGGACACCAGTTAGGTGGCTGTCCAAGTAGAATCCCAGCATGAGGTGATGTCAGCTGAGGAGGTGCTGAGACACTTTTGGATTCTAGATTTATTGTCAAGGTGGAGCTGATAACATTTGAAGGAGATTTGAAAGACAAATGGAGTCAAGGATGATCTCAAAGATTTAGCCTTGGGCTACTGTAGTAGTGGAGCTGTCCTGAGAGGTGACATGGCAACCTGCAGAAAGTGGGGTATGTGAAGGTACAGCATGTTCACTGCTTCTTCCAGTTGTCACCTTCTCATGCTAAGCTAGGACTAGTGTTCCACTGCCTGAGATGGAGTCATATGCCATGTTTTGATGGCACAGTGCCCCGAGAAAAGTGAGTGTCTAGCATTTTCCCTTTTGTAATCGAGGGTGAGTCCTGTCTCACATCAAATTCATAAATCAAGGAACTTTTCCAACATAGAGAATGAGTTCAGATACAGGGCATCTGAATCATCTCATAAGCATCCACTGTAATATCTTTATTATCTAGTCCCAGGAAGTTTATGTTTAGAAGGTGCAGAGAATTACAGGTGGCATATTTACAGATCCATTATTCACAGTCTTTGAAAAATCATCAGGAATGCAAATAAGCAAGAATAATAGTAATACTTGTTTTAAAAAAGTGATGGGGAACAAACTTCTGAATCTAAAAATGCATAAACCTAATATGAAACATTAGTGAAATTCAAAAATATCTATTTAGACTGTAAGTTCTAATGATCTTTACTGTCTTTACGTATTTCTTGAATTCAATGAACTTGTCTTAGGGATTCTGATGAGATTTTTAGAAGCAGAGTATAAATGAAATCCAGTTGTTAGATTATTATTTTTTCCAGATCACCCAAACCATATTGATTAATGAATTGACATCATTGAGAACAAAAGTCAATTAGGATGTGCTAGAGGACATTGTTCTTGATCTTGTTCTTGATATTTTTATTAATGTTTTATTAATGACTCCCAGGGCCTGTTTGTACTTGGGTCATAATGGCTGGGGACCAAGGGGTGGAAAAGAATCTCATCAAGTGATGAGTTCAGCTTACACTGTGGGGATGAGTAAAACACTGTATTTGATTTTCTTTTAAAGCATCTTAACAGGCTGGAAGAAAGTTAATTTTCAAATAATTCACTTTACAATACTAATTTCTTTGGTTCAGTGTGAGCGGACACAGAGATGTGGCTACCACAGAAGATAATATAAATCTGGAGCAAGAATGCGGAAACTGCACAGTGTAAGGCACTTAGTTTCCTTATCCACCAGCACAGTGGCTAGCATGGGGCCTGTGTTCTGACAGGAAATGAAGCAAACCAAACCAAAGTATGCAGAGAGGAGGGGCTATAAGATGGCTAGATGGTACCAGTAAAAGTGCTGCAAAGACTTAGAGAATTAAAGACATACAGGGAAGTAGAGGAAAAGGTGGTTTATGTATTCCAGACAGGGTAAGAAAGCCATGTGTGAGAGTTAGAGGAGGCTAGTTGCAGCTTAATCCTGGGAAGAATGTTCAAATGCTCTGTTATCTATAAATTAAATTCAGTGCCTTGTACCGTAATGAGTACCTTCTCACTAGAAGTATTCAAGTAGAGGACAAATGGGAACCCATAGCAATATCATAGAGATGTCTCCTAACCTGGACTACATGTGTTGCATTGAATATGCAATGTAGGTTTCTTATTTTGTGTAGTCCCATGAAGTAGGTATAAGATTCCTCCATTTTGGAGATGTGGAAATTCAAGATTCCACGTCAAATGCTTGCCGCATGCTCTTTCCAGTGGCTGCTTCATACCATCTCCTGAATGACGATCAGGAAAACTACATAACTCCAACTTTATACAGCAAAGGATCACCCAAGCTTTTAAAGCTGTTACATAAACTTGTCCTATATGGCATTATTTTTGGAAACAGAAGTATAGCTTGTTATGATTATTCACTTAATAATTCATTAATTCATTTATGTTTTCCCCCCAGCATATATGGATTGTCTTCTCTTGCCAGAGATATCCTTAGGTTCCAGGGATACAAATAGCCCTTGTTTTAAAAGAGATTGAGCCCTCTGATCTTAGACTAAATAACTTCTATGAATTTTCTGGCTGTAGGTTACTGTCACAGATCTACATGTGTCATGTTCTTCAACATACCTGTGTCTTAGTGACAACACTTGATTCAATCTTTCCTGCATGGAAAGGTTTCTGGATGTTTTGTTTCATATACAATTTGTGGATGTAGTTATGCAGTGTAATATGTGATTACACATTCTAAACCAGGAGGTTGTCATTCAGAAGAACCAAGTACCTAATGTGAACAGATGAAAGCATTCTGGATAGCTGAATGTGCAGGCAGCGTAAGATAGATAAGATAGACGAATTCTAAGCCATAAGGAAGAATCAAAGAAACAAAAAGCAAGCAAGCCCCATTTCAATCTGCACTGTGAACCTCTCATTTTCTCTAATTGATAGGACAAAGTCAAATAACTTCTTTTCTGTCCTTTTCCCTAAAGGCTTTTTCTCATCTAATAAGGAGTCATGGTTTCTTTTCATGATTTTCAACTTTTACTATCGTATTGGGTGCTGAGATCTTAGTTCTTTTTTTTTTGTCTTGCTGTGTGTGTATCTGTACTCTCTGTGTTGTATTTTTGCCATTTTTATTAGGTACTCCTTGTCATAACTTAATGTTTTAATTCACATGATCTAAGATGGATGTATGTCTGCATTTTAACTTGCTATGTAGGAATTGCCTTGATTATCCACAAAAACACAAATGCATTCAGACTGTTTTATGAAAACAAATGAAATCTCTGTGGTTTTGCTTTAAAATTTGTAAATTATTTTCTCACTTTATTTTAGAATTTTATCATTTAAAATACAGCATCTAATGATAGAAAAATAAAAGAGAAGATAACAGTAATAAGAATTTCTTTGGAAAGAAAAGAACATTTCTCATTTTTTTCTCATAAATGACTCATATTTCTTAAGAAAATAATCTTGAAAAACTTTGCTTTATGAGTGATTGGGAGGAGCCAGGAGAGCAAGGCATTAAATGGGATAAAACTGACAATAATGATAAGCATGAAAAGCTTTAGAAAAAAGCTTTGGGTAAGATACAAAATTTGTCATTGGATGAAAGCACCCAAGATTAGGATGAATCTAATCAATATTTCCAATTATCTTCTCATTAAGTTTGATTAGATAATTAGGGAATTGAAGAAAAAAATCATTTAACAAATTCATCTCCAAGTGTTTAAGTACATATAATTATATATCATAAAAAGTGAAATGGCTATAACTTTTTACAAATTTTCACAATCAGTAATTTGATAAATACATATTATTGTAATCACTAGTTTCTTTTGTTTTATTTACTTTAAATATTTTTATTATCATACCTTAAATTTCATGAATAGTTGACATCACATAATGTTCTCTTTTAATGCACTTTCTTTGCTTGGGTAAAGGAATAGTAAGCCTTAACCAAAAGTGATTTAGTTTTGCTGATATAATTATTCTTATACAAATTATGGTGGCAGTTGTACATAGATTAAAGAGTCTGTTAGTCTATTAATTCTTCTAGGTTTGCTCATGAGAAGCACCAGTTTCCCCCTCCAACTTTCTACATTTTTAGTTGATTATTTCTATTTTTTCTAAATATCTAAAAAACCTTTTTTACGGTCACTTTCTGATTATTCATCTTTGGTATGATCCACTGATTCCTACAGTGCAAAATAGGAATTTAGGTTTTCTTTCTTCAGCCTTCCACTTTAAAACAAATAGACTTCTGTTTTCTTGCCAGCCTCCAGTCTGCCATGCTGCCACTACAGATGAATTGGAATTTTGATTAGATTAGAATTCAGTGTTTACATTATTAAATCAGTATGAATCTTCAGTACTGAAGGATGTAGTATACTATGAGTGCTTTCCCGCTTTGTTCAATTTTTGGTTTCTATGGAATTAATACTAACTTCCTGCTGTTTATTTCTATCATTAATTCAAGACCACATCCCATTTCTGAATGTATCTCCATTCTGTGCTCAGTTCATCCAGGACTGACATTTTGGCTAGATGTAGAGTTTTTGTTTGGAAGATGTTTCATTAGAATCTCAATAGGATTGCTCCATTGTTATCTAGTTTTCATTATTTCCGTTAAAACTTTATCCTCATTTTTAGTGTTCTAAAATTTTGTATGGAAACAGACATCAGAAGTTCAGCTTTAATTTCATTGCATCACCTTTTAATCTGAACTCTTATGTTCTTCCATGCTTACCTCTTTTTTTGGTAATGTAACAGCTGTATGGAGGGATAATAAAATTCTGTCTTTGAAGTCTATGATTCAGTTATTAGTGTGTTCCCAGAGATATGGAACCATCACCACAGTCTAAGTTTAGAACATTTCCTCACCCTGTCAAGCAGCCCCATATCTATTAACAATCAATGCAAATTGACCACCCACCTTTGTCCCTACTAAGCACTAATCTACTTCATGTCTCTTTCTGATTAGCATGTGTATTTCATGGAGATGGAATCATACTAATGTTTGATCTTTCATGACCAGCTTCTTTCACTTAACATAATGCTTTTGAAATGCACCCATGTTGTAGCACATATCAGTGCTTACATTTTCCTTCCTTTTTTTGCAGTATTGGAGGCCTTTGTACTGAGCTATAATCTCAGCACCTTTTTCAAAACATTTATTTTGAAGCAGTAGCTCACTAGACTGCTGTGTTCCCCAGTCTGGGCTTAAACCTGTGATCCTCCTGCCTCAGCCTCGTAGAGTGCTGGGATTACAGGTGTGATCCTTGGCTAGTGATTTATTATTTTTTAAGGCTGAATAATATTCCGTGCATGTTTACAGCACATTTATCCATTCGTGTTTTGATGTACATGTAGAGTTTTTCCCTGCCTTCTGGCTAGTGTGAATATAGCTGACGTGAACATTGTATGCACACATCTTTTTTGAGTGTCTGTTTTCAGTTCCTTTGGGCATGTACACAGGCATACAATTTCTGAATCGTAATTCTGTCTTTAACTCTTTGAAGACTGCCAAGCTGTTTTCCAAAGCAGATGCACCATTTTAGGACCTAACCAGCAGCATGTAGATGTTCCAGTTTTTCCACACTCTCACCTGCACCTCTGATTATCATCTTTATTATGACAGAAATTTCATGGTATAAGATTGTCACTTTATTTGTATTTTTCTAGTGACTAATAATGTTGAATAGCTTTTAGGGTGCTTATTTCCTTCTGTTCCAAGAAATTGTCTCACATTAATTTGTTATGATTTTTTTCACCTTGTCTTCCCTCTGTTTTCTGCATCTCCTGTTTGAATATTTGACTTTTGGGCTGCTCTTTTAATTTTCTTCTCTCTTCTCTAATTTTCTCATCTTTTAATTTTTTTCCTTTAGCTCAAAGTTAAGGGACATTCATCAACCTTGTTTCACATATTCTGTTGAAATCTTTAAATTTTAATTTTTTGAATACTATTTCCAAGATAACTTTTTCTCAGAATACTACATTTATAATATCCCTTTTCTTGTTTTAAAATTGCAGTATTTTTTATTTCACTGAAAATACTAATGTCTTTTTGAAAAATTTCTACTAGTAAAACTGTTTCCACCAAGTGTTTTATTTATTTATTTTTCCTTTTAGTTTGTCTCTGTTTTTCGTATTAGTGTCTTTAATCATACAGCTGGTGTAGAAACAACCGGATCGGGACCTTGGCTCAAGTGTGGGTACCTGATGCACCATGAATTTCACTGTAGAAACTAAGCCATTTTGTTGCATAACCCTTAAAGAATGTTTCCGTCTTTCCTGCAGTGCTGTCAGATTTTCAGTGGAGACTCTTCTAAACCCTTCTTGTAGTTTAGCTGCCATTCTTCTGGAAGCAGAGGGAGGATAAGACCCGACTTAATTCCCCTGTTTCAGGATGATATTCCTGTCTCTAACTGGTCACCTTTCTTAATTTAGACAGGCTCTCTGTGTTTTGGAAGGGCATTATCTGTATCATAGAGTGGGGAAGGAAATCTGACTGTCAAAGAGCTATTGAAAAGACTTTTAACCAGTCTTCCATGTCTTAGGCTTCCGTATGTAGACCCCACGTTAATTCCTACTTTCCACTCCCACCAATTCTGTATTAAAATATTTATTCTTTGTTAAAATAGCATTAGACTTTATCCATTTTAGTATTTGTTTCTACTTTGCTATGATGATCTTGTTACTGTCTGTTTTAGAGAATCTAATATTTGGTAAGTAGGAATTTGACAGAGTACAAAGTAGATGCTGTATGTTCAGTTTGTCATTTTTATCTTGGAGTCCCACCCATTCTTAATAAGTTTAAATATGAACAAATGCCTTAGCTTGTTACTCATTCAGCCACTGTGTAATCAGGTAATTTTTTTCACATTAATGTTGTGAAGCATGTAAGTTAATGCTGTTTATCAGTTGTCAGAACTTATCAAATGTGACAAGTGGGAGTGAAGATATTTGAAAATACTGTTGTTAGATTATCGTCCCATCATTAAAATTTTAGGAATACAAACAGGGTCTAAAGTATGAGTATCCCTTCTTAGGATGTACCATTGTGAAAAATATTTATGCTTGTTATTAGGTTGGTTGGTCATTATTTTTGTGTTTGTTATGATATACTATGGTGATAATGATTGACACACAAATGTACACATTCATACATTTGATAGTATTTTATAAGCAAGGTAGATAGGCTTATGTTAGTGTCTATATAAGGAAATATATGATGGTCTAATTTTAAAACTTAATTATTAAGAATATATTTTATTTTGCAACTCCATTATGTATAATATTAAAGACCTCGGTTTTAGAGAATGAATTTAAGCGTTCTGAGTTAACACTCAGCTTCTGTGGGTGATTTATTACTTCCTCACTGCCACATGTAACCTCATTCTAAACCCTCAACAGATGTTCATGCTTCATTTCTGTTTCGTAATTCAAGAACAAGAAAAATTAATTTGTCATGGCAGCTATTTGCTAAGTAAGAATTTTCCATCTTTTTGGTTACTCCTCTTTTTTTTTCTTCAATATGTGGTCTTTGTTTTCAAGCTGTGGATCTCAGTTATAACCTTCTGTGTTGCCTTTGGTAGGGACGTTTGGAAGATTGCATTGATTCTCTTCTCCCTCCTTTGTGCTGCACTACGTTTTTATAATAAATATGGATGGTGGATGCAGTGAGGAAAGATCACATGTGGGGTAGTCCAAGTAGAATTTTAAGAAATATATTGAGAAAAGCTATGGAATTCTGCAAGACAGGAAGTTGACAGTGCCAGAGAGGTAGGAGGGGAGAGGTGTAGGGAGAATATGAATAGTAATAGAATATTTATTAAAGGAAAAGAATGGACTAGAGATCTTTATTTTTGGGGGGGGGTACCGGGGAGATCTTTGTTTTTAAAACATCAGATTTCAGCTTAATGAAAAAATATCATGAATAGAGTGGTAAATTATGAAAGGTTCAAAGAGCAACTTGATCATTCTTGTTTGTCATAATGCATCTGTATAAGATGAACTGGCAGTTAGGTTCCTTCAGGGCTGGGACAGATTTCTCATCCTGTGTACCTTATAGTACCAAGTTGGATGGGCACTCTCCTAAGGCTTTGCCAATTTAATATGGATATTTGCACAAAACAGAAGTATTGGTGTATGTGTGTGTGTGAGAGAGGGCACAGAAAGTCATTTTTCAATGTCTTTACAGAGTGCTGCAAACCTAGAGATATAGTGGCTATATCCTCCTTTAAGGGACATCTTACTGCTCAGCTACAGGAAATGATACCAGATGAATGCTCCCTGTTAGTCCCTGCAGGGCCTGTCTTCGCTGCAGAGACTCATCCAGAGTGACGCCATGCCTTTCTTGTATTTGGTGACTGAAAAGTCAGGGTTGGTGGAATGTGAGTTAGCACAACCACGGTGGAAAGCAGTATAGCTAAATTATGGAAGCAGCCTATGGTCCATCAACAAATGAATGGATAAAGAGAAGTAGTATTTATACACAGTAGAGTTTTACTCTGCCTCAAAGAAAGATACACTTGAGGCATTTGTAGGAAAATGGATGCACCTTGAGATCATGATGTTAAGTGAAATAAACCAGACTCATCTTTTTTATATGACACAACCCCCCAAATAAACAAACAAACAAACAAACAAACAAATAAATAAATAAAGGATAGATGTTGAGAAGTAGGAAGATAGATTTTTCTCACATGGAAAGGGGATTAAATTATGAAGGGAGGGAGCAGAGAGCGAGGGGAAGGGCTAAAGAAAAACGATGATGTGTCCTGTGCTGCATGTACCAACTCCCCATGAACAGTGGAATCATTATGTACTGCAAACATGTAAAAAAAAGTTTTCAAATAAAAAAAATTAAAGGTTATAAAGCCCTGGCCATTTTGACTCAGTTCAGGGCCACTCTGGTGCTAGGCTGCCCAAGGATTTACTGGCTGGCATTATGGCCTGACCTCCTTTTCAGACTCACTTCCTCCTCTTTGGTTTCTGCTAATACATAGGCTCTGTTTCCTTCGCATACTGCACCTCAACCTTCATTTTGGGAACTAAACCTGTGTCTAAGAGTCCTAAGAACTAATTTATAAATTCAATTCAACCTTTCAGTTTACCAGTCATGTATCTTGTAGGGAACTTATTTTTAGAATGTGAGGTTCTGATTAAATATCCAAGTAAATGAGACCTGATACCAGAAAAAAAAAGGTTTTTAGAGTTCAGAAAAAAAAATGATCTAGCAAGAATTGCTAGAAAAAATAATTTTGAATGAGAATTGAAAAATTCAGTTATTTGTAACCTTTTAAAGTTACTAAATTTTTGACAAAATATTCTTTTAAAATTCAGCACAAACAGGCTGGGTGTGGTGGCACATCCCTGTACTCTTGGCACTTGGTGGGCTGAGGCAGGAGGATCACCAAGAGTTCCAGGCCAGCCTGGGCTCATAGTTCAAGACCAGTCTGAACTACATAGGGAGACCCTGTCTCAAAAAAACAAAAACAAAACAAAAAACCCCCCACCAAATTTCAATATAAATATATACATATATGTACATTTAATTAATTAATTTATTTATTTATTTTGCTGTTGCCACCATTTTTTTTTCTGGTACCAGGAATTGAACTCAGGACCTTGTGCTTGCCAGGCAGGCGCCAGCACCACTGAGCTAAATCCCTGGCTGTTGTCACCATTTTATTTTATGGAAAAATGAAACAAAATTTCTAACCAAATAAGAGAATAATAATAGTCATTTATTATTATTCTGTGTATTGTTATCTTCAAAGTATAGTAGTTACTCAGAGTTCAAGACGTAAACCAAAAAGTTCATTGAAAAGAAAGTTTTGTGTTATTATGTTTCTTTTTTATAAGAATCTTTTTGGTTTGTATGCAGTATTTAATATTCTTATTATATTATCAGTGAAGAAAAAATTGAGTAGGATTTGCCTAATGCAGTGCACTATAGTACTGTTATCAAGAATTTGGATCCCACCCCTGTTGGCAGATATACCTGCTTTCCCTGTTGAACTTAGGCATGATTGTGTCCCTTGCTTTGGCCAGTGAAGACAGTGGCCATTTGTTATTATGGCATAACTTGGTCTCTGTTCATTAATATATCCCAAATTCCTTATTCTTCAGTCATTGGAGAGTCAGTGCTATTAAGTGCTCTCTTTGAAAGCTTATGATTTATGATCATTGCATGTTATGTATGTATGACTGTGTATGTGTATGTATATATTAGTCTTAGGTATCACATATACATTTTTAAGCCTTTTATACTGCTAGATGTTAATGTATTATCATTTCAAACCAATAAATGTGATTATATATTAATATTCTTTTTTCAAGGCATATTTTGTATTAACATAAAAATTCCTTGCTCATCTTTGATGTTTTAAATTTTGCATGAATTTGAAGGTATTAATAAAATAAACTCAGCTAGTGATGATTTTGAAAGATTGTAGTAAGCACTTTGATTCTGGATCTTTTTTTTTTTTTTTTTTGGTACCAGGGATCGAACTTGGGTCCTTGCCCTTGCACAGCAGGCAGCAAAACCACTGAGCTAAATCCCTGGCTGATTCTGGATCTTTAATATTTAATAAAAATCTCGTATTTTCCCAGTGGTAGGGATGTAGCTCAGTGGTAGAGTGCATGAGGCTCTGGAGTTCAATCCCCACCATTGCAAAATCAGCAAAACAAAAGAATCTTGTATTTTCAGTGAGGGCACTGATAAGCTAGTTTATCCTAAGCTTTTCTATCATGGATTAGTCAAACGTAGAGCACAGATGTGGTCATCTTTACCAAGTTTCTTCCGTTTTCCTTGATGGAAATGATTACAACAAGCTTCATATTTCATTTATGGTAATTATACATCAAGCCTGCTAATTTGTTTAGAAGTAAATATTGACAGATATTTTACCCAAAATACTCTAGTATGGTTTTTGACATTATTTTTGGTAAATGATTCAAATTTGAGCACCAGTAATTTCTTTTAAAATTTTGCTGTTTGACTTTGAAATGGTATTTCCAGTGCCAGCATCAGACAAATGTATTCATCTAGACAGAGTAGGTGAGAAAAAAAATTTTTTTCAGTAAACTTTTTATAGCAAATTCTACCAAGTACCGAGAATAGAGGGGCTAGATATTTTCAACTTTGATTCACTGACTACTTGTTAGCATGAAAAAAGTAAAAACATATAATGGGGACCAATAATGTTGATCTTTACTTCTGAAAGTTTCAGGATTCTTGTTCAAACCATCAACTATATCTGCCACATATGCCAAGCTCCTGGGAAAGTTAATATTTTTGAAAGTTTGCAAGGGTCTAATTAATTAGAAAAAAATAAAATTGCTCTTTTTTCAAGATATCTTTAATTTCATACCCTTGTATAGCAGTGGATTACAGCACTTTATCCATGCATTCAGCAAAGCTAGTAGCAAAGAAGGAAATGATGAGTTGATCTTTGGCAAAAAAGTTATCACAGGCAAGTACTTTTGGCTGTAGATGTTTAAATTGACTTTTGGCTGTAGATGTTTAGAAGAGGATAGTTTGGAATTTCTTCTCCATTTTAACTTTTAAAAGTACTCAGAATACAAGAATTCATGACAACTCCCCACCCCTAGATCTGAGCTTTTTTTTTTATTGTTTGGTATTACAAGAACTGCTTGAAAAAAGTTTTATTATTTTGTAGATTCTTAACAATATAGTTCACTAATCCTTAATTTCTTGCACTTCAAACTGTCAATCTGTAGATTAAAAACTTGAATTGTAAAGAATAATGATAGTGTTGTTCTTTTACTCATTGAATTTGAGAAATATAAATTATTATCCCCCTTTATGTCAACGTGGTTGAAATAACTTAGCTTCAGGGGTACCATAGGAAGAACAGTGTCAGTTGCCTTTTTCATTGTATATATAAAAAGAGACATTTCATATACTTCAGTGCTTGCCAGGACTTTCTCTGAAAGTTTGTCATTCACATTATGTTGTGCATTACAACCAGGTAGGAAGATCAAAATGAACTTTGTATTTGTAATATATTTTTCAAGCTGTAATTTTTCTACAACTCAAAAGATTTCTGCTGTTTCCCATCGTGGAGTCTGTAGCCCACAACCTGTGTTCCATAAATCTGGCATTTATAAACATGTTGAAGAATTTCACAGTATTTTTGCATTGTCAAATATTAACATTGTTTTTAATATCTACTTTTGTATTGCCTTGAGCAAAAGCCTTCTAAAATTATCACCACTGGGTCAAATGATATGAACAAGGGGATAAATGTTTTAATTTATTTAAGAAGTGGAATAATATATTGGCATTTATTTGATTGGCATTTTTGTTTTCCCTGTAGTCATCTGTAAACTCCTAAATACCGAGTTTTTATTTGTCTTCATACATTTCACAATCCTTCATTTATTATAAGAGTTTGAAAATTGATATTGGTTATCAATTTTAATGTGCCAAAAATATGGGAGAAAAAATTAGCAAATTATAATTGTTTAATTTTTCTTAGACGTGCTTTAGAATTATTTTTAAAATTAAAAATCACACATGCCTCTAGCTCGTTGAAGCATAGTTAATTTGAGTTTTCATACTTAGTCTGACCAGCACTCACATGGAGTTACTCTTACAGTTTAGAAACAAGCATGTGGCTCTTCTGTCCATCCTTGTAACCTGAAGAAGTTGTTCCAGAATAGCCCTTTTATTTCTGTCTTCCTTCCCTGTTCTTAATCCTGTTCTTAACGTCTCTTCTCTCTTGATTCTTAATCCCCAGTTTGTAACTTCTTTTGTTCATCTTGCTCTCACCGTGTAATTTTGGGATCTTCCATATTTTTAGAAAGGCAGCTCCAGAAGGTGTTTTCAGAGTCAGATATTACTGAGAGCTATTCTAGTTCCTTTTCCTTTTGTCTTCCATCTCAAGTTTTGAGTCCAAAAATTTTTGTGTGGCCCACTTTTGCCTTTTATATTTTTTTCAAATTCTGTTTTTTGTTCAAGTTCTTGATGTAGTTGTATGATCAGAACATTCCATTCCTTACACTCATTAGCTTTTTACTTTTTCTTCAAAAAGAAATAAGCTGGATTCAACATACCATGAATATCTTTTTAAAGCAGTGATTTGCTGTAGACTGCTTCAGGAAGAGTACATTATACACATTCTTTTAATTCTGGAATAGCATGTTTCTGTAGACTTAACTTTTCAGAAAGTCTGACTTCTTTCTTTCTTCTAAAAAATTTCCACAAATTTCTTGAACTTTCCCAAGACTGTACATTGAATTTAACTTTAAAAAAGAAAATTATTTTACCTAAATGTTGAAAAAAGTAAATAAATGATGTAGGTAAATGTATAGATATGTTTTGGTTTAAGAATTAGCTCGTGCAGTATTGAAAAGGCTTCGAACACAAACTTTTGGGACATGAATGCGCATATCCCCTTTTATCAGAGAGTGACTTCCAGCTGTCTTACTGCATTGGCAGAACTGTCCAGTCTGTCTCCCTATGATGTCATTAGATGAAGACAAATAATAATTTTTTTCTTTTAACGGAAGAAAATTTTCAGGTTGCTGGTTTTACATGATACAAATGTGTTTGGAAATGCTTCATGTTCCAGTTACCAGCCCCAGGCTGCTCATGCATTTTTGGATTCAGAAATAACAGCTGAAACCATTTAGGCAGAACTATGGGATAGCCACATTTAGGTTTATTATTACCAAAAGGGAGGAGAATATTTTGTATGATTAAAAAGAAATGGGTAATTTAATTAGGAAACTGTAGCACTGTGATTGTTATGAAACCATTATGTAGCATAAATTGTTTTGTGTATTAATTACCCTTACCCTACCTCCCTAGGTATATGGTTTACTGGAGGAACTTCAAATCTATTTCCTATGTGACTTTAAACCAGGTAAAACTAAAATAATCCAAAAATAGACTTTGTAAATGTAAAATAAGTCTGTGGAGTCATAAGAAAATATTTGAGAATAGCATATCTTAGTGTGATGATGGAATAGAATGGAAAGGTATATTGTATTACTACCTTGTGATACAATATGAAGCAAAATAATCTAGTTGTAGTTATTGCTCTACTTTAGTGTGAAGAGATATACTTTTGTCTTCTCTCTTTTTTTTTTTTTTACAAATGTCTTATTTTTGTGGTTAAATATAATGGGAGATTTTAATAAAAACTAATAAACATTTGATTGAATACTTACAAAATATGTGTGTATTTGTGTAGTTATTTAGTGGTGCTGGGGATTGAACCCAAGGCCTTCCTTCTGAGGTAAATCTCCAGCCCTTTATTTTTTATTGTGAGACAGGGTCAGTAAAATCACTAAGTTGCTCAGACTGGGCTCAAACTTGTGATCTTTCTGCCTTAGCTTCCTAGAATCCTGGGATTATAGGTGTGTGCCACCACACCTGACTGATGTTTTTATATTTTAACTACTGTCATGAAAATGGACCCTTCTGATACACACACATACAAACTTCTTCAATTAAACATTCTTAATGCCTTTGAATTTATTTTAAAGTGTAAATTGCCTAACATTTCTTTTTATTTTATTTTTTTTTGTTAATGAATGATTCTCATACTTTGGAATTCAGTATTGTAATTTCATTAATTATGATTTGGGAATGAAACAGGTGAGTACTATAAAGCTTAACTGTGGGAAAATACAATTTCAAAGTCAATTTAAAACCTGAACTGCAAGTAGAGCAGTTTGAATCTAACTGCTCAGTAATTTGATGTGTTAATTCTTACAGTAATGTGGGCTGATTAAAATGGAGATTATATCTAGAGGAAAATGGCAGTGATTGCCATAGCAGAACGGAGGCTTGATTTCTGTAAGTTTTTTCAGTTCCCTCTAGCAGTCACAATTCTCCAGTGAATTGCGCAACCATAATGAACTACAGGTTAAATAGACTAAAAACTACAAGGATAATCCATTCTTCCAAAGCTCAGAACCACTTTTCAGGTGTGGTATTAGTTAAAATGCAGGGGTGTGTGTGTTGTTTCAGACATGGGGTGGTGCTAATGAAGGTGACGCTAGCTAGAGGTAGAGCAGTTCAGCCATATGGTACTGAATGCTGTGCATTTGGATCCCATGGGATACACAGAAGAATGGAAGAAATTGCCCTTTCCTTTCAGAAAATTGCACACTACTTGATATGTTCCCTCATCATCAAGAGTATTACTTAAAGGCTTCTCCAATGGCTCATTCACCTGGATGAGGTTGGGGTATCTAGAATCAAATTTGGATGTGGGCTAATAACGGGCCTCCTAAAGAACCACAGATCAGTGAGAAAGGAGGGCTCTATGTACTTTGCTTCCAACTTATCTTATGGGCTAGTTCTTAACATAGCATTATTTTAATTCTATATTTCCACTTAATATTTTGTTTGATGAATCACATTTCAATAATTTCACAATAAAAGTATAACTGCACTTTGCTGTTGAAATGTAAAATAAAACTAATAAGAATAAGAAAATTAGAATTATGTCTCTCTTATGTAATCTTTGCATAGTCTTATGCTTATGTAACAGGTTTTCTTTTTATTTGTCTTTTGGGGTTTAAAAAAAGTTTTATAAGAACTACACCAGCCTTGAATATATTAACTGTCACTATCAAAGTTAAGTGAAACAATAATAAAGGATGTAGAAGCAGTGCTTAACATAATTTCAAAATGAGGACTTCTGTTCTTCATCTCCGGGGGAAACTTGTTTTTAGGCTAGAAGTTAAAAAATATATTGTGCTAGTTTCCATCTCATATTTTGGCAGTGCTAGAAAACATCAGAATTAGCTGACAGATATTGTGGATATCTGACAATATTGCAGAAGAATGGTAACAGATACATGTGTTTTTGAAGGCACCTTATATGTTTGATCAGTAAAGGCAAGTTTAAAAGCCAGGACTAATGGAAAAGCTGAATTACTATGAGGAATTTGATCTCTCTTGAATAAGAGGTTTGATTATTTGAAGGGTCAACCATTGGAACACTTCACTTTGTGAATAAAAGTTTAGATAAAATAAAGATATATAAATGTGTATATACTGATTGGTGAAGCCTCCTTAACTGTTGGTATATACTTCTTTCTGCCCTGGAAAATCAGCAAAAATTTCATATCAAAGAAGTTGTCTGAGATTCACATAGCCTTCTTATAGGTGGTTTTATGTGGATGTATATTGATTCTTTCCCCTCACCCGGTCATATTCAAAATGGGTAAGGGGTAGATGATGGAAAATATCAAAGTGAGTATCACGCTTCAGCTCTTACACATCTTTTCATTCTGCTGCTCTGTCTGCCAGTGTCTGTCTGTCTGTCTGTCTCTCTCCCCCTCCCTCTCTCTCCTCTTTTATACAGCTATTCTCCACAAAGGACTGTTTTAAAGCTTTCATGATACACATAGTTTATCTTTGTAGTTTTCTTTCATCTCTGTCATTTAAACTTATGGCTGCATGCAGCCCATGATTAATGTTGGTCACATAGTTCCCAGGCCTGCATAAGACTGATGTTAACTAAGACTCGACTGTTCAAACGTGTGTGTGAGTAAATATTCTTTTTTAATTACTACAGTCTTCCCATGTTCTGTCTTTTCACAAAAAAATAGATTTATCTAATTTGTTACTTTTAGAGGATCGCATTAATAGATGTTCTTAAGTTGAACTAGTTTTTCATTTCCAGGGTTAACTGATTGTTCTTGATGTGTTGTTCTATGAATTCAACACTGGATTCTGGCACCTAGTATCATTATTTTTGGAATTTTATAGCTGTAATCATAAAGAGGTAGGTTTAGTTCTCGCTATTCTTCCCTTGCCTCTGTCTGCTTTGACATTGTAGCCTTAAAGGTAGAATGGGAAGCCCCTCGTCTTTTGCTGCACACGGGAGTAATTTGTACAATTTACTTGCAGATTTGGAGAAATTTCCATTAAAACCATTTGAATTTAGTTCCTTGTTTTGGTGTAGCTCCTCAATTCTTATTTCACATGGAATCAAATTTAGTAATTTAAATTTTTTAAGATCAGATTTTAAAAGATAGCTAGTATATTGGTCTAAAGATGTTTGTAAAATTGTAGTTTAGTTTTTAGTCCTACATTTGTAGTATATATTTCTAAATTTCAAAGTTTTAGTTGTATTCTCATTCTTTTTTTTTGGTACTGGGGATGAAACTTGGGACCTTGCACTTGAGATGCAGCCGGAGGAACCACTGAGCTAAATGCCCGGCTTCTGTATTCTCATTCTTAATGTTGATTGCATCTTGGACAAACCTCCCACTCTAACAGAAATAATATCCACCAAAGTTTGGTTGTTTCATTTGTTTTTTTCAAAGGAGTTTTTTAAGTTCTGTTAGTTTCTTGTTTTTCTTTTTAATTAACTTACGCTATTAACGGTATGAATTTCTTTTGTTTTCTATGGGAGTACTTGTCCTTCAGTATTTTCTAGCTTGACTTTATTTCCATTTTGTTTATTTTTAATCATTCCTATATGAAAATAAATTCATTTAGATGTCTAGATTTCTTGTCACTGTACCCTTATTGCTTCCATCACTTTGTTTTGTTTGTGTTTTTTTTTGTTTTTTTTGGTACCGGGGACCGAACTTGAGTCCTTGCGCTTGCTCAGCAGGCGGCGAAACCACTGAGCTAAATCCCTGGCCCACTTCCATCACTTTGAAATGTGTTATTCTTTTTATCAGTCACTTAAAAATATTGTCATTTTAAAGTTTTTTAATTTGTAAGGAAAAGACTTTTCTTTACTCCCCCTCTCCTTTCTTCCCTTCAACTGTTTTTCTTCCTTCATTTTCTTACTGCTACCATTGAAGTTAAAGCACCATTGATTGGAAGAAACATGATTTTATTACTACAGTACTGAGAAAAATAGATCCAGTTAAGCTATGATTGAATGCTTACTTGTCATTCAAAATTTTTATTTTATGGTTATTGAAAGAATCCTACAAGTTTTAAGTCTAGCATTTAAAAAAAATTACCTGATAGTTCAATAAATGGTTTCCAGATAACAATTAGGGCTCATCTTTCCATGTTTCTTGCTTACATGATATGGCTCTTAAGTTGTTCATTGATGAGTTATGCCATTAAGTAAACTCTGCCAGTAGAGTAAGCTAAATAGCTTCCTCAAACACCGGCAGTGGCAGCTGTATTCCAGCTGCTGCCCAGTAGCAAATTAATTTTATTATTCCTTTATCAAATATAGAATATATAACATTTTGATGTTCATTTTATTCAGATGTATGGAAAGAATGCAGTATGATTTTTGCTTTCTGAAAATTTTGAGATTTTTTCCCTTTGCTTTTGTCTATTTTTATGACTCGACCACTTAAGTGTCAAAATATGTAGCATGAATTTCTTGAACAAAAATAAAAATGCTATTTAATTATATCATTCATAGTGTTTATAGCCTTACTTTCTTTTGCCAATTCCATTAGTTGATTTTTGAAAGATGGTAAACTTTTTAAGATTTTGTGAATTTTTCATTTTCTTCCTTTGCATTTATCAATTTTTGCTTTATAATGATATGTCCTATTGTTAGGTACATATATGTTGAATACGTATTTCTTGAATTCTATTATTCCTTATTTTACATTGATGTATCTGGTTCCATTTTGCTGGTATGTATGGTTATGCATAACAAAATATAAAATAAATATATAATAAAATATTTCTTTATCTCCAGACATTTTGGGCTGTTGGTATTGCTTTTAGTTCATATTTGGAAGGGAGTATGGATTAGATTTTGTTTTGTAAATTGAGTTTGCATGTTTTTAGTAAGAATTTTAACATATCATATGTATATTATTATGTTTGTTTTCGGTTGCTATAGTAAAATACATATGCTGGGTACTCAGGGAAGAGGTTTATTACGCTTATAATGTTGGAGGCTGAAAGTACAAATAACATAGAGCTGAATGTGGTGAACACGCCCACCAGAGCATCATCGTGGTCAGGTGTGTGACAGGGAGAGTGTATCTGCTGAGACCGGAAGGCAGAGTGGTGTAGGCTTATTCTTCTGTAACAACCTGCTCTCGTGACAGTGTGCTCAGGGCTGCACAATAACTACCTGATCCCTTCCAGTGGCCCCACCTCTCACTTGCCACTATACACTGGGGACCAACAAGCCTTTCAGCAGGTGAAATTTTGGAGGACACACTTACACTGTGTCTAAACCACAGCAGGTGGTGGGACTGGATGTGCTTTGTTTTTGCTATTTTGTTGGCTGTGTGTGAAGCACTGGGCAAATTAGATATCATTCTTGCCTTCGTGGATCTTATTAGATGATGGTAGTATTTTGAGTGATAACTTTATATATTTTGTTATAGGTTAAAAAGTGTCGTCTCATGTACTATTTTATTTGTTTTTTAAAAAGTTCTTCTCTGACAGTAGTGTTATCCTATTTGAAATGATGGGGAAGTAAATAACACAAAGTTATAAAACGGCAGTTTGGGACCCCAAATTCACTCCTCAATTTATTGAATGTGTGAAATGAAAATTTTAGTTAGGAAAAACTTGATGGAAGCCACTGTGATTATTTTTTAAATGAACTGTCCTATATATAACATTTTCTGTATTTCCTTCTTCTCTGTGTATAACACTGCCTGGCCCACAGAGTCAGTAATTTCCAAATCAAACATAAATTCTACACTCATGTAGTTTGAGTTTGATCTAAAGTTAAACACCTTGGGTGTGGACCTAGAGAATGGTAATTTTATCTCAAAATGTATCTACTAACATTTCTTCTGTTTTATTTGACTTTGTCCAAGAAATAGCAGAGGGCATCTAATGTGCTCTAAAGATTTCAGAAAGGCTTCTGGATGAAGTTATTTCTAAGTAAGACATGAATAAAAGATGAAAAAAGTTAGCCGATAGGAGGACAAAACTAAATGAAACCTTATGGAGTTCTCTTCTTAAAATAATACACACATACTCCACTGTAGTCACTGGCACGTCTGTTGTTATCCTGTGGGCATCTACTCTATGCTGTTCTGTGTCCTCAGTGACTAACCTGCTGTCCTGGACTCAGGAGGTACAGGATGAAGGGATGAAGGCTGAATTCTGCCTGTATCCTCAGCAGTTATCCTCTCTCATGCACTAAAAATTCAGTAACAGAATTTGATTGTCATATTGGCTGTAGCAAGATTCTTGAATATATTCTATATTTGTAATTCCTTAGTAATCTAAACCTAATAATAGGGCACAAATACTCATGTTCCTTGCCTTTAGAGAATGATTAGAAAGTTTCAGTCGTAAAATCCTATAGTAACTTCCTGTAAGAGAGGGAAAATTTGAATAGCAACACTACATGCTTTTTTCAAGAATCTATGTAATTTCCAGTGTAAACAGGAAAACAGTAAACACATAGGCTGGGTACAATGGTGCATACCTATAAACTCAGCCACTTAGAAGGTTGAGGCAGGAGGATCTCAAGTATAAGGCCAACCTGGGCAAGTTAGTGAGACTCTCTTCAAAATAACATGAAAAGGGCTGGGGATAGTACATGGGGCTGTTCTTTTTGACATATACCTGGATACCTTTTCTTACTTTATAATTTCAAAAATATTCTGTTTATAAAATCTGTTCACTCAAATATTTTTGGAGTTCTGGAAAACTAAAAATTATTGTTGTGGATATAGATGTAAACATTTAAGTAAGTCAATTTATTGATTTAACTGTCATAAAAGATTTTGAGTATTTTACCATAAAATACATAATAACTTGCATTTACACTTGGAAAATATGTGATAATTAAAGTTGTAATTGGATTGGTTAGATTTTGTGTGTTAACATATAGGGACATGTATTCACTGTGAAAGAGTTGGTTAACAAATTATGGGCATGTGTTCCTCTTAATACATAGACATATTTAACATAAAACCTAGAGGTAAAGATGATTCATCTGTGGTTAAACATGGGGATATGAGAACATGCAACTGCATGCACTAAAAAAAATATGTACTTGTCTTGGATTTGCTTTGTTCAGAAGGTAATGGTGACTTTGAAGTCATTAGGAAGTATTGATTCATCGTGTTATAGCCTGAGGGATATTAATACATTCTCCTTTTTTTTCCTTCTAGCACACTGATTTATGTCAGTACATGGACAAGCACCCCGGGGGGCTCCATCCAGATAATGTGAAGGTATGAAAAGAATTTTGAAGCCCAGATTTAGCATTCTTTATGTGCCTTTTTTGAGCCTAGTATCTCTATTGTACCTTAAATTTAAAAAAAATTTCTGTATAAAGTGAAATAATATCTGAGTAAACCATAGTCTATACCTCAGTCTCATTGGTGGAAATTGTATTTTAATATTAAATATGTTTACTGGAAGATTTTTGATTAAATCTTATCCTGTTTTTAGTTCATGGAGAAACATTTGCCAATAATGAGTGAGTTACACTGAACCCTGTTTTAACCTTGTGCCCAGGAGAGAGGAGCACAGTAGCTTTAACTTAGAACCCCATAGTGTAGTACCAGTTGATTTCAATATGAAGTGTTGAGATAATCCAAAACAGTGTCAGTGGGTTCACTGGGCATGATTTTTCTTTTTTTCAGTTGTTTTCCCCTGGTAAGGGGAATGAACCCAGGGCCTCACATGTGCTAGGCAAGCGCTTACACTGATCTCCAGCTTCTTAATTTTTCATTTGTATGTATATGTAAGATGCCGCAGTTCCACTTTCTACTGCTCTTTTTCATTTTTGTTTTTTTTTTTTTTTTTGGCACTGGGGATTGAATTCGGGTCCTTGCGCTTGCGCAGCAGGCGGCGAAACCACTGAGCTAAATCCCCGGCCCTTTTTCATTTTTTTAGTAGAAATTTAATGACTGTATGTCAAACAAACTAACTTTTTCTAATATTTAACCTAATGATCATTTTGGGAAAATTTTCCAGAACCTCAATCTTAAAAACAGGAAATTTCTTAGTGTATGTCAGGGAATTTAAAGATACCAAAGGTATATCAGAAGACTTACTGATGTGCTTGCATTTTGTAATTCAAATGGCTACATTCCATGATCCTGAGAACCAATTTAATATCGTGGATCATTTGAAGTAAAATTATTTGTTTCCATTTTCTCTCTTTATTACCTATATATACCACTCTTTGAAACATGGTGTATTTTTTGTTTTGTACTTCCCCTTTTCTTGAATAGGTTTGTTCACACATGTATGTATTTTGTCTTGATAGGAATATGTTTTATAAGTTCCTTTTTTTCACTTAAAATGTATCCTAGATATCCTTTAAAATCAGTACTATACATGACTATGTAGCTCAGTCTTTCTAATAACTGTATGTTACTTCTAATATCAATAAAGCAGAATTTTTGACAGTTTCTTATTCATAGATTTTTGGGTTCTTTCCAGAATGTTGCTATTATCAATGATTATAGAGACAATATTAGTATAAAACAACTATACTCTTTATTTCTCTGGGTATGTAGTTAATGGATTAAGACAGAGGCATGGTATCTATATTAGTAAGACTGTTTTCCTCTACTCTTACTGAAATCAGTGATTTTAATTTTTGCATTCTGAAAAGAATGGAATGTCTTTTATGTTGTCGTTTGACTACTGAGGATATTAAGCACTTCTTCATGTTTTTTACCACTTGTAATTCTGCTTTTCTAAATTGCCTTTTCTTATACATTACTCACTTATACATTTCCCATTGTCCTATTGTTTTTTATTTTTCTTAATAAATTGTAGGTGCTTTTTAATATTTGTGACATTATGGTTTTTATGATTAGCAGTTTATGATATACAATTTAAAAATACAGAAACTTGGACCAAAATTTTAAAATAAATAATTGAATCGATATTATGCCTAATAGTCTGTTGATTTTTCATATATCTCCTTTTTGTTGTTTTTAATAATAGATTTTCTTTGTTCAGCTTAATTCAAGAATTTATAATGTATTTATTTTTTGTAAAAATATATTTCTGTTAACAGACGAAAATTGTTTTATTAATTTGGTCCATGTTCAAGTCTCGTTCTAAATGTTGCTATCATAGCATGGAAATAATTTTGATCTTTTTATATGTAAAAAGCCTCAGATTCTCTCTTGCATACATTCACATGTATTCTTTTTAGGGTTCATTGTCAGCAGTACAATACTGCTTATTCCTGTTTTTCTCTCTTGCCCTGGGACTCTCTTGAGAGCCCAGCTGATAAGGACTTTAGCTCTGGGGCGCCTAAAGGTCTACAAGCTATAGTAGAAATCAGCAAGTATTCCAAGTTACCCTTGACCTCTCAACTTAAAATCAGCAGTAGGATTGAGATTAAAGAACCAGCTCTGTCTTTTCAAAGACATGACATTGCTGGGTTTTATTTATTGTCCGTGTTCAGTTTTCTCATCAACCCTATGTGTGTTCTTAGGTATTGGCAAGTATTGGTGGAGAATTTTGTCAGAAAAACAAAGAAAGCAAGCTCATTCTACAAAGCACTGCTGTGTTCCCTGTGTTATTGGTGGCTTTTGTTGCATTTTTACTGTGTATTCTGCTTCTTCCATTACATTTTATTTTTTCTCATCTCTGAAACTATGTTTCAGCATCTCATAGCCAAGTTTCAGGTGCTTTCCTTTACCTCATAGGCATTCATCATACTTCAGATACTTAATGTTTGTTAGCTTTTCCAAGCCCAGATTACACTGTTGCATTAAACAGGTTTAACATGGGAGAGTTGCTGCCTTTGAGGACATGATGAGAAACTTTCTGATGAATGAGACGTGTAGTCAGCATAAAAATAATGTTAAAGGAATTAGATGTGACACCTACAATGAACCTAGGGTTGTATACAGGAGGGATTTTTTTTTCCACCCTCAAGTTGTCTAACATGGTCACAGATTGATGCCCCATCTACCTCTACCTCTACCTCTATCTCTATAGCTATATGTCTAAGGATATAAATATATAGAACATATCTCTGTATCTCTACATCTGAATCTACATATTTTCCCCCAAAAGAATGTGATGCAGTTTACCTCATGGTATATCTTTTTCAAGAACTGAAAGGGAGCAACATATACTGATGTATGAGTATCTTTTTCCTCCTGGCTAGTGAAATATTTGGCTCTGTGAGGATTTTCCAGCATCTTCTGGACTACCTCAATTCTCGGAATGTTTAAGAGTTCAAAAAATAATCATCTAGAAGATCTTAAAACTAAATTCTACAGCAGAGTCATCTAGGAAGAGTGTGTGTGTGTGCGTGTGTGTGTGTGTGTGTGTGTGTGTGAGTCGGGGGGGAGTGTATCCTCTCCCCGTCTTCCTGAATCAAAATCAGATTTTAAGGGCCAGAGATTTAGCTCAGTGGTTCTGGTGCCTCCCTCACAAGTGCAAGGTCCTGAGTTCGATCCCTGGTACTCCCCCCAAAAAATCAGATTTTAAAATCTCTTGGGATAGGAAGTGTGCATTTGTCCAGGGGTCTCCCAGGACCCACCGTCTTCTGTTACTTCCCCTGTAGCCCTGCAAGTTTTCCCACTCTCCAGCACCCTCCCTCCCAGCCTGGGAAACCTGTACCTCATGACAGTGGGCCTGGCCTGTCGCTGTCCCATAACCTGCAGCCTATCCACCTCCACTGCTTCCCACTCTGCAGGCAGGGGAGGAAAAGTAAGTTCTCTGCAGCTTTTTACAACTGCCTAGAGTAAGAAGCAGGCAGTGCGCACGTGGGAGAGAGAGTAAGGGCCAGGGCCTGGCCAGGGCACATCCCAGGAAAGGTGCCAGACCTCAAGGTAGAGAGTGCAAGAGTCTCCTCCAGATAATCTTATCATTCTGGGAAAACAGACTTGCAGTGTCCTGGTAACTATAGTGAAGCCCCAGCCAGCAAATGAGTAACTTACAGGAGCTCTGAGTAGGCAAATTTGCTTGTATTGATTTGATACAGAAAAAGAGACGGAAACTCTCCTCTCCCCGCGCTTTTGTTATGCTCTTGGAGATTGAACCCAAGGCAGAGCTGCATCCTCAGACCGTTTGTGCTTTCTATTTTGAGACAGGGTCTCACTAGGTCCCTGAGTTGCAATCTCCTTCCCTCAGCCTCCCACAGTGCTAGAATTACAGGTGTGTGGCACCATGCTTGGCTCAGAAAATTGAAAGTACGTTGCCATTAGTAGTCTCAGAGAGCTAAATGGAGGTAGTCTATCTATAAAACAAGGATAGTATATTATATCTTATTTTATTTTTTAGTACATGTTTCCAGTACATAATTACATCCTCTCATGGTGAGTGGGAACATGTGAATGACTCAGTTTTTTTCTGTTTTTTTAGCCCTTCCCCTCACTCTCTGCCCTGTTCCTTCATCACTTAATTCCTTTCCCATATGAGAAAGATTACCTTCCTACTTTTTATTGTCTATTTTATTCTATTTATTTTGAGGAAGGTTATCTCATATAAGAAAAATGGTTCAGGTTTATTTCACTTAACATTATGGTCTCAAGGTGCATCCATTTTCCTACAAATGACTCGTTTATCCTTCTTTATTGCAGAATAGTACTCCATTGTATATAAATACCACATTTTCTTTATTCATTCTTCTGTGGCTGGGCATAAAGGTTGTGTCCAAGATTTAGCTATTAAGAATTGTTCTGCTATAAAGACAGATGTGCATGTATCCCTGTAATATGATGATGTTAACTCTTGAGACGATATCTAGAAGGGGAATAGCTGGGTCAAATAGAATTTCTCATTTTAGTTTTTTGAGGAATCACCATACTGATATCCACAGTGGTTGTACTAGTTTACCAACAATGGAGAAGGGATCCTTTTTCTCTGAAGCCACACCAGAATTTGTTCTTGCTTGATTTCTTGATGATGACCATTCTGGAGTAAAATGGAGTCTTAATCTCGTTTTAATTTGCATTTCTCTAATAACCAGAGATGGTGAACATTTTTTCATGTATTTATTGGCCGTTTGTACTTCTTCTGAGAATGGTTTGATCATTTCACTTGCCCATTTTTTGACTGGTTTGTTTATTTTGGGGATGGGGCTAATATTTGTGAGTTCTTTATATATTCTAAATATTAGCCATTTGTCAGAGGAATAGGTGAAAAACATTTTTTTCCATTCTGTAGGTTATCTTTCTACCGTGCTGGTTTCCTTTTCTGTGCAGAAGCATCTTAGTTTAAAATGATCCTATTTGTTGATTCTTGGTACTATTTCTTCTGTCATGGAGGTTCTGCTCAGAAAGTCCTTGCCTACGCCTATGACTTCAACAGTTTTACCTATTTTATCTTCCGGAACATTGTGTTTCTGTTTTCACATTTAGATCATTGATCCATTTTGATTTTAGTTTAGTATAAGGTGAGAGATATGGGTCTTATTTCAGTCTTCTGCAGGTAGATAGCCGGTTTTCCCAGAACCTTTTGTTAAAGAGGCTATTTTTCTCCAGTATAAATTTTTGGGTGCTTTGTCAAAGATCAGATAGCTGAATGTGCCTGGTGTTATTTCTGCATCCTCTGTTCCTTTGATCCTCATGTCTGTTTTTGTGCCAACATCATGCTGTTTTTGTCACTGTATCTTCAAATCTGGGTTTGTGATAACTCCTGATTTTCTTGTTACCCAAAATTGCCATTCTGAGTCTCTTCTGGTTCCATATGAATGTTAGGATTGTTTTCTCTAGTTCTATGAGGAATGTTGGTATTTTGATTGTGATTGCATTACATCTCTATATCAGTTTTGGAAGTATGGTCATTTTGACTTTATTGGTTTGGCCTATCCAGCAACAGGGGATATCTTTCCATTTTTTGATGTCCTATTGGATCTCCTACACTAGAGAGTAGTGTAGTTGTCATTGTAGAGGTCTTTTATTTCTTTGTTTAGGTTAATTCCTAAGTGTTTAATTTTTCCTGATACCATTGTGAACGGTATTCTTTCCTAATTTCTTTGTCCGTGAGTTTGTTATTCATATACAAAAACACTACTAATTTTTTGTGTTGATGTTTTTATCCTGCTTCATTGTTGAGTTTGGCTATTAATTGTAGGAGTGGTTTGGTGGCATTTTTTGGATCTTCTATATAAAGGATAATGTCATCTCCAAATAATGATAATTTGACTTCTTCCTTTCCCATACATATCCCTTTTATATCTTTTTATTTTCCAATTGTTCTTGCTGATATTTCAAATACTGAGTTGAACAGAAGTGGTGATAATGGACATTCTTGTTTTGTTCCTGATTTTAGAGGGAAAGTTTTCATTTAATATGATGTTAGTAGTAGGTTTGTCATAAGTGGCTTTCATCAGTTTGAGATAGGGTTGTTCTATACCTGTTTTCTTTAGTGTTTTTATCATGAACAGATGTTGGATTTTGTCAAAGGCTTTTCCACGTCTATAGAGGTGATCGCGTGATTTTTGTCCTTGCTTCCATTTATGTCGCATGTTACGTATATTGATTCTTGTATGTTGAATCTTCCTCACATCCCTAAGATGAAGCCTGCTTGGTTGTCATGTTGCATGTTCTTTTTGATAATTTGTTCCATTCTGTTTGCCATTATCTTGTTGAGGATTTTTGCATTGAAATGGTGTGTCTACAATACTCTTATTTTTTTTGGTTGGATCCTTATCTAGATTTGGAATCAGGGTAATGCTAACTTCCAGAAATGACTTTGGAAGTACTTCATCCCTTTTAATTTCTTTAAAGATTTTGAAGAGTATTGATTTTGGATCTTCCCTGAAGTTCTTGTAGAATTCATCAGTGAATCCATCTACACACACAGGACTACATAGAGGAAAAAAACAACACATAAAATAGCTTGATTGTTACTGACAGCAGGAAAAACAAAATTTTATGCAAGGGAGAAATTTTCTTAAACTTCAAGACTCATCTGTAAATAACAATTATATAATAAAAATAATGTAAACATTGAATGTTGACATAATTAAAAACAAAACAAACATCTTTAAAGTGATCCTGCGGTAGCCAAAGCCATTACAGGACCAGCACTCTGGAGTTGTGATCCATTCTGGCTCCTCATTTCAGAGAACATACATGTCAGGGTATTGAGATTAAGGAAATTGTTAAAGAGCTTTTTTACTCTTTGTCCAGTGGTCTTTCCCCCACACCACGTGATTTATGCATTAAATTACTGTAATTAGCTTGATTATTTGTGACTTTATTGGTACTAGGTACATAGAATTCTCACAATTTTCATGTTGAAGAGGATAGTGATACCATGTCTGTGAGTATGAAAAATTAAAAATTGATGCAGTTTATTAATGCCTTGTGCTTTGGCATCTGAACTGTAGAGCCTGGAAGCAGACAGCTCTTATTATCATGTTGGCTATGGGAGGCCACTTACCTAATTATACATTGGCTTTTCCTCACTGTGTGTCTGCTCAGAGAAAGGCATTCTTCCAGGGTTCCATTTGGGATCTGCACCACAGATGAAATTTTTCTCCAAGAAGTCTGAGTATGACATAGTGGTGTCCCATGGGTATTTCTGTTTGATGTATTAACATATTTTTTCATGTGGTGATATTTATTATCACTTAAATCTATGAATACAAAATGAAGAACATAAGAATAATAGTTACTAAGTTAACAGCTGTTCATAATACCATGCTAGATATTAATTAAAAGAAAACTAATTGAGCTAAAATAAGACACTGTACTAGTTCTACATAAATTTAAAGAAATACAAATATCAGGTGAAATAAGCTTTTATCTTTAGAAGAGCATGTCCTTCTAATAACTCTGAAGCTAAACACTTTATAGATCATTAAGTGATCAAAATATAAGAAATACTGAATATTATGGTGAACATGGAAAAGCACAGTAATCAGAGCCCTTTGCTTCTAAATCCGCCAATTTCCTCTTACTATCATTAGAATGCAGCCTGACAACCTATAAAAACATTTTAAACATTTATCTGTGATTTTACAAGTGTACATTTTTCTTTGTATTTCACATATAGTTTATTATAAAAATATACCATGCACCTAAGGATTGATGAGATTACTTGTATAGAATTTCAAGTATTACAAAGTAGTGTATTATAGAACAATAGAGAAGAAAAAGAACAACTGGAATATCATATAACTCCTATTTCATATATAACATGGAGTATCTAAGTTAATTTTGTACTAATTTCCAGCAAAACATCTGTGAAAATATTATCATTTTGATGAAAATTCCTTACAAGTACTGAAATGGACTCTAAAGCAAAAGAAGTCAATGCTAACTTAATTTCTGCAATCACATTGCTGCTTTAATTGCCTACAGAATGTGTCTATTATCAATATGTCATTATGCAATAAATATTCATTAACTAATGGTTTGTTTCTAAGTATTATATCTATTTTTGACAAATGAATTAATTACTTAGAAGGCAATTTAAAACCTGAGCCAAAAGCCTAAGGACATTGGCCTTGTTATAAATATTTATAATGACTAAAGGCATATCCACCAATGTCTAGAACATCATAATTGGTATGTAGAAAACTGGTTAGAATTTTTTTGGTAGAGTCATTTTGTATGTCTTATAAGTATTTACACTGAATTGTATTTGGTTTTGGCTGTCATAGTTTAGTTGAATGCTGAACTTGTATTACTTTGCAATTTTGTAATTCTCAGTGATTTGCAGATTGAGCATTGAATTTTCAAAAAATTACTGTAACAGTCTATATTTCCTCCTTTATTCCATTTTAGTTCAGTATTTAAAAATTGATAAGCATGAGAGATAGAAAATTAAGATTCATGAAAAAGAAAAGATTAATTGATGCTGTCTCCAACTGATACCCAAAGAAGTACATGGTTTTTTTTGGGTTTTTTTTGGTACTGGGGATCGAACTCGGGACCTTGCACTTGCGAGGCAGGTGCCGGAACCACTGAACTAAATCCCCGGCCCAAAAGGACATGTAGGACATGTTTGAATCTTACCTGCCATAAGATTGAACCTTCCTGTGTTTCTGTGTGGTGTACTTCCATTTCTATGGCATGAAGATTTTGCTAGAAGACTTCCTACAAAACCACACTTGCCATTTTTCTGGAATAATTGTAAATGACCGAAATAATTTTGAACTCTCTGCTTATGTTTTTTGAACTATCTGATATCCTGCTGTCATAAAGTGGACCTTTGTTTTTATTTTAAAAGATAAACTAATTAATGCAGATGTTAGGTTTATTAGGGTTGAGAAGTTTCTATTTTTCTTCATTCTCCAGAGAACACGCAGGTGTGTAACAGATAGAATAATGTTATGCCAAATTAAGGTGCTCTTACACAGATGGCATTGAGAATCGATTCCTAAGTGGGACTTTCAAATGTTCAAATAGAAAATCAAATGACACTTGATTTTCTCCATGTTCTTCATTAGGGCTCTCATTTAACTCATGATGATGTCTTATGCATTACCATGAATATTATGGAGCCTTTCATAATTCTGTATTTTAGAAAATATGATTATTTCATGAGGTCATTAAAGTGCTTTTAAAAATTCGATACCCAGTGTCAACCACCTGTCCAGGCTTCTTCTGAACGTTTCTCTCTTATTTTCATTATTACAAAATAATTTTCCATGTCTAGAAAGTGGAGGATTAATGATAAGATAAAAATTAAATATCATATATCAGTTCATACTGTGTTGGACATTTGGGGGTGAATTTTTGGTAGAGGATGTGTGGTCAGCATTCAGTTGTTTAGAATATGTCTTTTGTATTCTTGACATCATCCACTGATAAGCTTGTTAAAAATTTAGATCCAACAGAGGAATCAAAGCAGCTAATTAAGCAGTGCACTCTTCCCTAGGAGTACTTTAAAACCCAGATTGAAAAGAAACCACTCCAAGGAATGATGAAATGCAGGCAGTTACTACAAGTATGTTATATGATGCTTTAGTTGTAGCATGGGAGTGCTCATTTTGGGGAATACCCATTGAGCATAAGGGCAACACCATCTTGGGCTTCATGCTTCCAGCCAGCTTATCCACCTTGCCTTTGTCCAGTCTAAGATGGGTCCTGTGTGATACACCTGTGGATGTATGATTACCAGGAAAGATATGATGCCCTAGGAGGAAGATCAGCACATGGCACAGATTATATACACTACAGGGGAATTCTTTTGATTGTTTTAGATAGGCATAGCTTTTATGTAAGTAGCTACTAGTAGAACTCAGAAGTATTTTCTTCTCAAAGTATAAATTCTTACTACTTCATGCCTCAAGGATCACAGAAACTGCAAGCGATTATTTTCTCAAGACCTTCCCATGTACCTGATTTCTTTTTTTCAAGCTATTCTTCTTCAGAAAACTATTGTCTGTAGGAAGAGCATGTTAATGTTCTACAATCTTAGAGGTGTCTGTCACTTGTTGCATGATTTAGAAATTATGAAATATGTCATGTATCTCAGAGCCTGCAGGGTGTGAAACAATGAAGCAGATACTAAAAAAGGGTGGGAAAGTGGGAAACCACGCTCCCTTTGCTATTCTGATTTTCTAAGAGCCAGGCCTATAAGAAGTACATTGCATAAAAGTACACATGAATGCCCTGATGCCCTTTTTTGAGTACTTGTGTCTTACACCATCTCAGTAGCACACTAATACTTCCAAGTATGTTCAAAACAATACATAAATTATACCATAATGTTGAATAGTTAGGTTTATTTCAATCTTCTTTATATATCTGAATAAACTTATAAGTATTTTATAAAAATTCACACATTAAATTTTAGTGTTGCTTTGTAAAATGCAAAGTGGCTGTGTATCAGATGCATTATATCACAAGCTAGGATTTAAGATTTAAATCTCTACTGTATTTTGAAACTCAATTAAAAAGTATGACTCATGATTGGATTTTAAAAATTGAAGATCTAGTATTGCAATAAAACTTATCTGATACATACTATAAAATATTTTGATATTTATTAGCTATATCAGGGACTCAAAGTTTCTAATTATTATTTTAGAAAATTGGATATATGGCTAATTTTATGTTTGTGAAGCCATAAGTTTTTACATAATGAGGGTATTAAATCTAGAACGTATTATTTGAAGTGTCACATTTTGTAACCTTGGACTCACAGTGTGTATCTGCATTAATCCAGCAGTATGCATACTTTTGGGGTTGTAGTACTCTTAATTGTAGTGTCAGAGTAGACGAAGGTGTGTTCATTTATCAGTACTGCCTCTTACTTGATCTTCTGCATCCCTTTTACCAATTCATTGAATTTCTCTGAGCTTTTATTCCTTTGTCTATGTAATAGGGAAAATAATGACTGCCTGGGAGGTAGGTGTTATAAGGATTGAATTATCTAACAAATATAAAATACCAAGCACAATGTCTATCATACTCAGCCTTCAATAAATGGTAGATATTATAGTTTTTAGATTTACATAGACTCTTCAATGTTTATTATTCATAAAATTACAGAATGGCATAAACTTACAATGTAAATGGCTATAGGCATCTAAAACACAAATAGTTATTTTCAGGGTGACCAACCTAAGATACAGAGATATTAATATAGCCATGAGCTGACAGAAAAGCAGCTTGGCTGTCATATAAGAAATTACTGAAATGCTGTTGGGGAGGGGGCCATTTCTAATAGCTCTTATTAGAGGACTTATTAGTCTCCTATGATCCTTAAGAAACCCTGGATATCCCTTATAGGAAGTTATTCATGCCTTGAAAATTTGCAGATGTTCTCTGTGATATGACCTCATATCAAGTGAACTGCATATATTAACCCACATATTTCTGATCATTCATAGGACCTATGACTCTAGACATTGATTAGGCATCTGACCTCACATCTTAGACACTGGTGTCATGGATTGGTTATAAAGCTTTTTGCTCACTGTAAGTGTCAGTGATTTTCTAAGCAATAAATACAACATATTAAATCCAACAGTATGTGGTATTTACCAACTACTTTTAAACTTATGATAAAATACCTCATCTTAATACTTTCACTGACTTAAAGTTTATAGAGTTTCAAAAGGCAATATATGACATATTAAGGGTTACTCCCAAGAAATATATGCCCTGGCACTGAGTGTGTATGCTTCTTCCTTAGCAGGTGGCAAGATAGCCAGGCTAAAGATAGATCTACTACTGACAAGTGCCACTGGTCATCACATCATTGCATTTTAAGCCATTTTCTCCTTGGCATTTTCATTGCAGAAATTGAACATACTCAAACTAGAATGTAAATCTTCAGTGATACACTGATGGATTTAGAGGAGTCTTTTTTTCAATAAAGATCGAGTGGAATATCCAGAGGTAACAGAGTGTTTTTAGGAAGACCTTATGGTTACTAAATTAGGAAGATGGGGAGATGGTTTCGGATATAATGTATCTACTTAAGTGCACAAGGCTACCTTCTGCCACATTACTTCTCCCCAAGAAGATTTTAAATAGCAAAAACAGAAATTCAAGAATCATGTGTTCATTATAACATATCCTAATTGAGGCTTTTACAAACTTGAAACCACTTAATAATAGAAGTGTCTTGATTATTTGGGTGTATAGCCATACTCATCCATTCATTTAGTAAGCACCAGCCTCATTTAAAATAATTAGGTGTGATGAAAAGTTCATAGGCACTGTGTGACTATTGATGACTTTGAGTGAGATTCTGTTTTCTTAGTCTTACTTTAGCTTTAGTTTTCTCATTTGTTTAAAAGAAAAAAAATGGGCAGAGTTAGAGATAGAAAAGATTAAGTAATATAAATAAAAGTACTAGGAATAGGATTTAAATTAGACTAAGCTTTTAGTTAGTATTTGTCAGTCTCTTATGTTCTTTTCAGTACCTGAAACTCAATTGATATTTATGGACTTCTGATAGCAAACCTGAGTCTTACTCTTTGTCTGTGTAGTTCTGTCTTTGGTGGGCCTTCTTGTTTTCATTGTCCTCTGGTTTTTCATAGAAGGTCAAGTATAGCTTGCTGTGTTATAGTGTGGCTTTCTCAGTAATTGAACTGGGAAAGTCAGGTACTTGCTTGCTTGTCTAGAGGAAGACAATCCAAGCCTTGAGTTCTCTATTCCCTAAGAGTGGTGCATGGTGCACTCCAGCTCATGCAGTAACCCAGGGTTCTGAGTCATCCTTATTGCTGTGCTGCTAACCGCATTAAAATATGGCCTGTGAAACACCTCTAATTTGTTAACGAATTCAGTGGCCTTTTATTGTCCTGTTTCTACCATAACTTTTGTGATGATGAGTACTAGTTTCATAGATTTATATATTCTTACATTTAACTTGTGAATTTATATTATACCCACTCGCTTGATCTCCTTAATATTTTCCCTTAGAATAGCGAGAATAGCAAGAAGTTTATCATATCATCCTTTCAACTTTTGTGTCTAGTGAATGCTTGATTCAGTTTCCTTAAGATTTTTACATGTAATGAATTCTGTCTTCAGAATGGCAAGTTTCCTGGTTCCTTGTCTTCTCACAGGCTATTGTTTCTTTGATGGCAGAACCAGTTCTAATACATTGTTGTCAGATCCTCCTTCCTTTGTGCCTATGGTACTCATTGCCTTTAGGGTACAGATATCTCTAAGTGGCACTCAACCCTGTGTGTGGCTGTTAGACCTAAAGCCCTGTGAGCTCCTTGCGTCCAGAGACCACATCTTCTATCTTTTCTAGCATCTTTTCATCCCGCTTGTATAACAGCACCTGACACATGTGGCTGCCACTGTATAAATCCCCATGAATTAATTCTATTGAGATTTGCTCTGACTTAACTTTCTGCATTGCTCAAAAACTAAACATATGTTTTGAGCTTTGTCACGTTTGCTCTTTGTGTGCACTTACAACTGAAGTGTGTAGTCATATCCTTTTCTAATACTGATTTTCCTAATCTCCCTTAGCATGATACCCTATTTGAATAGCTTCTGGATTAGCATGAGGATTATATATTTTCATTAATTAGTAAAAGTATTAAAGGAAGAGCCTTTTGGTATTGTTTGATATGTCCACTTCTGCCCTTACCTTCTAGAGAATCTAATTCTAGGGTTTCACATTTGTTGTATTTTTGAATCCAGATCTCTCTAAGTTCAGTTGAGTAATCCCACTAGTGGTATAGGAGTTACACACCCAATTGCTGCAGGTAATTATGACGCACAGTCTATGGGAGGTATGGTAAATACTATGCTGTGATAGACATGTGCAGAGTGTACACTGGTGCACTGAGGAGGAGCACCTCACAGAGACCAGTGAGGAGTAGGGTGAGGGCCTGGAGAGGGATCAAGAAAGGCTGCGGGGAGGATCAAGTCCTGACGAGCCAACTATGCGGTATATGAAGTTCAGCAGGCAAAGGAAAGAAAGAGCTTTGGTAGAGAAGGGGTAAGAACAAAGTAAGGAGTTGGAAAGTAGGATACACTGTGTGTTAGTGGAGGACAAGGTGGCTGAGGATCAAGGAATGCAGGGCAATGATGGGTGCACAGTGGGAACTAGAGCTGGGCTCAGTGGCTTTGGAGGCTGTGTTACCAACTGCCCATATTTTATGCTGTCAGTTGGAAGAAACAGCTTTTGTTTCAGCAAATTGTGTTTCCATAGTCTTTCCATAGTGGAGGTGGCGAAGGGCACATTCTTTGTAGTCAAACTGCTTGGGTTTGAGCCTTGGCTCTGCTGCTTCATTGCTTTGTGATCTAAAAAAACGAATCCACTTTCTTCTGACAAGTATGGAGATAATAATAGTATTTACCCAATTAAAATGGTCACAGAAGTTAAATGAAATGATACTCTATAATGCATAGATCAGTAACTGGCATGTGGTAAGTGTTATAGGCTTCTTAAAATTCATCGCCATGGTTAAATAGACAACCTGAGTCTCTGATGGTTCCCCAGGATCAGTTAACATCTTGTAGAGTGCCAAAATATTTCTTTTCAAACTGTTTATTTTTTGAAATTGAATTTATATGTGGTCTGCTTATGTGTGTGTATGTGTGTTAAAGCCTTTGAAAGGCAAAATAATTTATTTGCTCCCTTTTTCTTCTAAACTAAAAGAGTATGAAATTTTTTTAGAAATTGTAAAGTGTAAACTTCAGAATCCAGTGGGTATTAGAAGTGAGGAATGAGGCTGGAAGCTGCTGCTGATGGTGTTAAGTCTTTCCTCTTCCTGTACAGAAAAGGGTGAGAGGAGAAGTTTAGAGAGATGTTTGTTTCCTAGGATCCTTAGGAGCCAGTATTTTAAGGTAGACTAGCACAAAACAGACTTAATTCCTGGTCCATATGCTCTGGAAATAGTAATACCAAGTCTTTAGTGCCCTGTGCATATTGTCATATACACAGATTTTGAGATGAATTCATCTTACAGTATTTCAGAGTGTCCTTCCTGTAATAGGTGATGATGATGAAGATGCAGTTGACTTTTGAAGCCTTTGATTAGTTGGAACATTCCAGACATGCTAGCTTCCAGGGCCCTCAAGAATTGCTAATCTTTTCCATTTGAGTATTTCAGAATCTGTATACCATCAGGTGTTTTGTTTGGTTAGTTGGTTTGGTGGGTGGGTATTTTTCCATTTTTTTGAGACCTCACTTGAATTCACTATGTAGCCCAGGTTGACCCCAAACTCATAGAGCTCCTCCAGCCTCGGCCTTCCCAGTTCTGGGATTACTGGTATGTACCACCATGCCTGGCTACTATGTCTTTTAACTCATTTAAAATCTCCTCAAAACTCCCCTTTGTTACTAGCTGGTTGTATAGACTGCAATAGTGGTGGCACGTAAAAGTAACATTTGCTTTTCTTTTTTTAGGAGATTTATTTTTTTTAATTTATTTTATTTTATTTTATTTATTTATTTTGGTACTGGGGATCAAACTCCGGACCTTGCGCTTTCGAGGCAGGTGCCAGAACCACTGAGCTAAATCCCTGGCCCTTAGGAGATTTATTTTTAAGTAATATGTCAGAATAATTTTGGCAAGTAAATTGTTCTAAAGAAATCTCTTTTGTAAGCAGATTATTGGGAAGCCTAATGAATCACACTTTTTTGTTATCAAATTATAAACATTCGATAAGATCCAGTATGGAACGTCACAGAAAAGGCCATTAGTCACTTGTTAAATTATTTCTGGTGAAAGTGTTGCTTTTGAATCCTTGACATCTCTGTTTCTTATTTTTTCTCCCTTTAGGGTAAGTTGGCTCTGTAATTAGTCAAGGTACATATCTGTCTTTAGGCAATAGTCTAATCTCTATGGCCATGTGTGCACAAGCAGTGTAATTACAGTGTGGTATTAATTGGACTATGTGACTGTTTTTTTTAATTATTTCAAATCATCTTATGTTTCCATTCCTTTAAAGCATATTAATGAGTAAATCCACAGATACTGTGTTTATATTATTTTTACAGAATTAAATATATACACATTTACATAAACTTGGTAAATAGTTCCCTATCTTTTATCTTTTATAATTTATAGATTCTCTCCCTACTTCCTTGCATCATCATGTTAAGCCTGAAGAAATGAAATACTAGGAAGATTTATTTTTAAAATATTTTCCTTTAATTTAAAACACTGATTAGGAATAGATCTCTTTGGCTGAGGTGGTATCACTCCATGTAATAAATTGGTAGAAATTTAGCAGATTTATTTCTTAATAAATTAGGGACTTACATGCTAATATTGTACGTTCTATTCAATAATCTGGTGGGAAATTTAGCTGTGGGTACCCATTTTCACTAAATCTAAACACTTGGCAGGATGTATGTAGAAACTGGCATTTATCTGAACTCAGATTTTAACTTTTGTCTCCCTGTCTTTTCAGTTGTTTTTATTTCAGTTGCTGCGAGGGCTATCTTACATCCACCAGCGTTATATTTTGCACAGAGACCTGAAACCACAGAATCTTCTGATCAGCGACACGGGGGAGTTAAAGCTGGCAGATTTCGGTAGGAAAGCAGTTAATTACCAGCCTATTTTGTCACAGTGTGCAAGCGCCAGGCAGATGGTGGCACTGCATTTGTTTAGGTGTAGTTCTTCTGTCATCATGGATCATGGTAAATTTTTTTTTGGAAAGAAGACTTTTTATTTAGGATAACATAAAGCAGAAGTGGATAAGTTGTGGATAAAATCCATCATAAAACATTGATAGATTTTTATAGAATTTAGACTGCTTATCAGAGTCTTACTTAAATAATCAAACATTAATCAAATGTCAGTACCTGTTTCCAAAGGAAAAGTCGTAAAATTATGAGCATAAAATATATTTAAGAATATTTTTACTTACTCTTCTGAAATTGTCAAGAATACTCCAAAGTAGAATTGTAGTGTAATCCAATTTCAGCAGATTATCACTATTTTTGCCAAACTTGAAGAAACCTGAAATTATCTGGCCCATTTCATGGCATAATGGGATATGTGGCATCAATGGTTTATGTTCCCCTAAGAATTTCGTAACTTAGAAATCTAGCGCCAGTTTAACCTTTTCAAAAATGACTATTGTTGCCAGTATTTCTCACAATATTGTAAAGTAACACATTATTGTTTAAAACTTGGAGTCCTGGAGTAGGCCCATGATGAATCATTCCTTTCTTAGAAGTTCTAAGATCAGCCTTTTCCAACTTCAAAGCCTCCTCCAGGTGTCCTTGGGCATCCAAAGGAAAACAGAATTGTCTTACCCTCCTTGCTGGAGCCGCATCCAGAGCCAGGCTGACATTTCTGCATCTCCCAGGTGCTCTGTGCTGCCCGAGACCATGTTTATTAGGTTCCTGGTAGTGGGGATGTTGCCTTGTGGCAGCGTGATGTGTTGGTGTTGCATTGCTGCAATTATTTTTGAATACATGTGCTGATTAGAAATTGATTCCATTAAGAATGGAATGGAAATATCACCCTTGGGACATAAAGATGCCTGTGGTTGAGATATGGGCTTTTTCTGAAATATGATTATCTTTTCCTGCTCCAACCTATAGTAAATAAAAGAGGACTGAAAATGATTATGTCCTGTTTCAAGGTCAGTAGACTGTTCTGTGCTGTTGAAAGGAATGTCCTCTTTTGGGCTTTGGGTATTCTTTTCTTCCAAAACTGAAATAAAGCAAAAGTTAGCACAATTGCTAATATATTGCAAAACTCTGTAAACTGTTTCTCTGCATCCACTTTGATGAAAATAATAAAACTGGTGTGTGTTTATGTGTGTGTGTTGTTTATTGCTAGATTTGGCATCAAGATTACACCAGGTGGCTAGATGTAAGTCTTTCTGTTACGGTGTAGAAAATACTGAGAGTGTAGGTGGATGGAAAAGAGAAGTTTTGTTGTTTTCCAAATTCAGAGTTATTGGCTTTGCTGTGAATATATTTTGTAGTTCATCGGTGTGAGTAAATTAAAAAGGATTTATAGTGATTTTCATATGAAATATACATGTATACAGTTAAGGTCATAAATTATTGTATTGAACATTTAATTGTGTTGAACATGTTTCTTGTATGTTTATAAGATATATTTTTATAGAATTGATTTGTGTATATAATAACACAGAAAATTGTGTATATGTGCTTACCAGGGATTATTTTTTAATTTTAAAATGTTGTTTTTATGATAGCCAGGAAAGTTCATCTGAGGAGTTTCATGAATCCTTAAAACTGACATTTTGTAATATTGGATTCAGGAACAAATTGAAATACAATTTTTAAAAACTCAAATGATTGTTTAGAAGATTTGAAAATTTTGAAAGTCTGAACAACTCAGAAACGACAAATGTTAACAGTTTCGTTGTGTATTTCACCAATTACATTCTTCTCCTTTTCTTTTCTCTTATTTTATGCTTCATCTATATATTGCTTATCCTCAAAAAAAGAAATATACTATTTTATAAACATTTTCACCATAAAAATATGTCATGAGCATCTTCTCATGCTCCTGAGTATGACAAAGTCATTTATAACCACTTAGATTTTTCCATTACTCAACAAAACCTAGTCTGTTCAGTTCTTCATGAGCATTTGTGTGGTTTCCAATTGTTGCCAGTCAGGCCCGGTCCTGTACTGAACATCTTTGTAGGGAAAGCTACCATGCTGCAGATGTGATGGCGAATGTTGCAAGGTGGCTGAGTCCTCAGCCCAGGCTGCTCTGCAGAAGTGGCGCCTGTGCACCTCCCCTGGGGGCAGGGATGGAATCAGCTCTTTGGAATGCACACTTGGCATGCATCCCGCAGACAGAGTATGATGGGCAAGACTCATTCACCAACTAACAATTTCCCTCAATTAATTGTGCATTATTTTTGTCTTTTAATTTAAGACATGCAATTAACTATGCTTTACTGTGTTTGGGCACATGTATGTCTGAGATGAAGGAAACGCACTGAAAACTGCAGAGAATCTAAACAGTGAAAATGGGATGGTTCCAGGCAGCAGAACAATTAGAAACACAAGGTCTCAATTCAGAATTTGACATGCAAAGGGTTTTAGAAACCATTTATTTGTCTTACCTTTGTCTTTTATGTGAGCTGTACCATAAATTTTTGATTAAAAGAGACAAATGCAATTTGTATAATTGCATTTCCTATATTGTAAAGGATACTTTTTAATTAGGAGAATACACCGAGGAAGTAAAACCACTAAAATTTATTAGGTTTATTCTGTGTGCCAGCTAGACATTTACAAATTCTTTTTTTTGTTGTCTTAACCAAGTAAGGTATAGTAACCTATATTTTTGAGATTAAAAGAGGGTAATAACTTGCCTAGGCTTGGTCCCACAGACAGTTGGCTATAAACTTTAATTTCAGATGCTCGGTCTGTATCCTTGAATGTCAGGTGGCCCAACATCTGTATCTTTATCCATAAGGAGTGATCAAAAGATAAGGTAAATGTTCAAATATAAGAAGAAAACAGTACAACAAAAGACAGATTGCTGAAAAGGATGAGGTAAATGTGTCCAAATGGTGGGGTGGTTTAAGGAGGATTCGTGGGAATGCTTCTTTTACTGTAATAAATTTAAAAAAAATTTTCACCATATTTTTTGACAACTCCATGTTGATCAAACCTTTATGACAATTTCTGTTAAATAATGATTCTAGGGTCTATGTCTAGAACTACATTTAGATGCTTAGCACTTGCTAGATGCTCAGTAAAGATTGGCTGGATGAATGATTGACTGATTGAATGAAAGATATGCATGAATATTTTGAATGTTAGTCTAAAGACTCAAACACACTTGCATTTACTAATTTGTTTGATTAGTTCAGCAAACTAGCAGTGTCCCAGCTGTGCATAGTCAAGAGCGTAAATGGAACTGATGACTTTTGGTAGTGCTGAGCCTCCGTATTTCTTTGAGTCTGTTACAGAAGTCTTGCATGTTGACTTGGTACACTATGTTATAACCATGTGATAAAAGTAGATGTGACAGAGTTCATGTAAATATACATGAAAGAAGCGTAAGTCTTGACGTTTCTACTCTGTAGACTCCAAGTGATTGCCTACTGTTTGAACTGTTGGTGAGAGCAAAGTGTGTTAAACATTGAACTGGGAGATATGACTCAGTCTGTAACAAGCTTCTAAATTTCAGGAAGTTATTCATCTCTTTTGAGCCTTTCTTGAAATAAAAAAGCATTGAGCAAATTCTAAGGTCCTTTTAAAAATATTTTACATTTCTGAAATTATTAACTTATTTTATGAGTAGTTTCTAGTGGGTAAAGATCTGCTCACTGAATCTGGAATCAGCGTTATACTATCTCTCCCTTAAATCTAATTTTATTTCTGTCTTTTGGAAATTCAAACAGATGAGACTCATGCTTCTGTAATATGCATTGAGAGTACATTAAAAGAAAATTATTGCAGCACAATAAGTAAATGTATAAGTTTCCCAAGAATTTAAGTTTATTTTCAGTGTAATAGTATGAAAATTTAAGATATTCTCCATTTTAGTGAGGTTAAAACAGAAAGGATGATTGTGTAGAGTTACAGTTTCCTGCGATTCATGCAGATGATATTAGTGTCATCCACATTTCCCAGCCATTCTTCTGCTATTTTTTTTCCCCATACTGGGGATCAAACTCAGGACCTTGGGGTTGTGAGGCAGGTGTGGTGTCTTCTGCTATTTCGTTTGTTTTGTTTTTTTGGTACCGGAGATTGAACTGGAGACCTTGTGCTTGCAAGGCAGGCCGGTGGAACCACTGAGCTAAATCCCCAGCCCTGTCTTCTGCTTTTTTTTTCTTTTGCTATTTTTTAAAAATTAAATTTATTGGTACATTTTAGGTATACAATATAATGACATTCATCATTGGGAATTTGTACCTTTACATGATATATCTTGGTTCTTATTTTTTCCCCATTCCTCTGCCCTCTCTTCAGCCCCTCTACCCCTCTCTATATACAAAGACTTTGTTTATGTTTTTCCTTCTCTCATATTTATTCCTTTCCCTTCTTTACTTTCCCCAACCCCTTCCACTTCCCCTTCCCCTTTGGAACTTTTCTTCCTATTTCAGAATATCTATTACACATTTTGATCCTTATTTACACTTTCAGTTTCTCATAACAGAGAAACTATTTGGTATTTACACGTGTGTCCTATTTATTTCACTTAAGAGTATGGCCTCAGTGTGCATCCATTTAGCTATAAATGTCTCTAGTTTCTCATTCTTTATGGCTGAGTAGTACTCCATTTTTAAAAATGGAGTCTTCTGCTATTTTTAAGGCTCAAACCTTAAAAAAGGTTTTAAACCACATTGAAAGGCAGTTTGGTTAAATGTGCCCCTGAAAACGAGAGTTCTTGAGGAGTCTGTAACATAAACATTTAAAGACTTGGCTTACTTTATTGACTTTTCTAATGGAGGGATCCAAGTTAAACAACTCTGTGGTTTCAATCAAGTAAGACTTTTCCACCAATGGTCTAAAATCTTACTTTCCTAACATTGGTAGTTTTCTTTTTTCAGGCTGTTCCCTGACTAGATTTTAGAAAGAAAATTATTATAAACCTCATTTTAGATTAATTTAAGGAACCCACCAGAAATGTGACTTTATAGTGCACATGGTGAGTACATGATTTATTATTGGCTTCTCAGAACTCACTCAGATGCAGAGTAGAGCCTGCCAGTTTGATGAAGTTTCTAGATAAAAGCCTGTTAGCTCCAAAGACATTGAACAATTTTCTTATTATTCCATACAGAATTCATCACTGGAGCAATGGCTTGCACGATTCACTCTTACTGTGCTTTTGTTTTAGAATATATTTTCTAATAACAAAATAACTATTTTCCAAGAAACTATCATTCTACTTTTAAAAGGCCCTTTGGACAGTTTCACACATAAACAGTTTTAATGGAAAATTTGGGCAGTTGCTTTCATGTAGATCTAAAACAAAGAATATATTTAGAATAGTTGGTGTTGTTATATGAAGTAAAGAAAGGTATTTTAGCCCCTAATTTATTTAGGAAACTTCATTTAAACTCCAAATGGAAATGTACATATTTTAAAATCTGTCCAATAGATCATCGGAACTACATGTTAGAAATAATCATGATTTGACATGTGAACTGACAGTTACTTCCCCTTGACTCATTGTTCTAAAGATAAGAAAAGAAAAGTTACTTCCCCTTGACTCATTATTGTAAAGAAAAGAAATGTTGATACTGAAAATTGTCTTCTCCTGATCCTGAAATTATCACTTAGCTTTATTATTTAAATCTTGTTTAATATCTTGCTCACCCTTTCAAACGTTCTTTTACATTTAAAAGGAATGATTATGATGGTGGCGGGGATGATGACATCTAAATTGTATTGTTTTTCTGTTTTGTGTTATCACAATATAGCATTTCTCAGACACATTAAAATGCTAAACATATGGGAGCTTTTTTCATTTTACATACACTTTAGTTTTTAGAGCAGTTTTAAGTTCACGGCAGAATTCAGCATCAAGTACAAGGAGCTGCTGTATGCTTTCTTCCTGTAAGCAAACTTCTCCCACTATTGCCATGCAGCACCAGTGTGATACATTTGTTGTAACTGATGAGCTGACTTTGACACATCAGTATAGTGAACCCTGAAATTACAATCAGCCTGAGTACGAACACATTGGGTTATTTAGGTTAATGGAATATTCATCTGCCTCTTGTTATCTACAATGTGTCTCCAGTTAAACATCCAGATCTCAGCTGTACTGATTTACAATCAATTTGAGTTACACCCAGCCTTTAGGAACCGATTAAGTTCGTAAGTCAAGGGTCCACTGTATCATCCTGAATTTGTATTTATTAGTGACATGTAACCATCATTATGCTTTCAAAATAGTTTCATTGCCCTAAAACTTATCTAGGTGAATTTTTTAAAAGCTGTATTTGGGGAAAAGAAGGATATATATGAACTGCAAATTAACATGTGTATACTAATCTATCTGTGAGAAATCTCTGTGCAGTCACCATAACCCAGATTGAAGCAATGTGGATAGTGGTTAATCGCTAAGAATGGCAGCTTCAAGCTTCATGGAAATGATGAAATTTGAGAGTCTTAGTTCCGTTGCAGGCAGATTATGCATATGTGGTAATGAGACATCTTTAAATGCAGAACATACTGTTGCAAACAAGGCCAATTATCTTATTCTCCACTTTTGATGGATGCCTTCTTGGCAGAGGGGTTTTGATATGCAAAAATATTATTTTTTCTTATACAATAATAAGGAAGAATTGTTGGCAGTAAATCAGATAAATGATCTAGGATGTGAGTTTAAAAAAAGCCATGTATCCTTAGGAAATATTCACATAAAAGATGACTGAAAGCTTATATGCCAAACATGATGATTGGAGTGATGTTAGGAAGGGTAGCATAGATGACGAATGGAAGAATTATGTCACACTTGTCTGCTTCAAGGCAACACTGCTTACAGTTGCACATAGCTTTTGTTAATGTGAAAGGAAGTGTAAAGGTTGCTGGAACAACACATGGCTTCTTCCTGAGTCCTTCCCTATCTCCTGCTCTTTACTGTCTAAGAAGCAAGGCAAACTCCACTAGGACATGTGCCAGTACACCTGACTTACACCAGAATCTTGGATGACAGCAAGTGAATCATTGCAGTGTGAAGCACAGGTTTTCTACAGCCTTTACTAAATGCAAGAAAAACTGACCAGCTACTATGGGAAAGCTGAGACGTGTAAATTTGGAAAGTCAGATAATCTTTATAAAAATTGTCATTTTGAACTTTTTCATTACTTTAATTCCATGAGATAAATAGTGGTTTCCCTCTTTTGTTTTGAGATTTTTTTTCCAAATCCTACATGTATTGCCATAATTTTGGTTTTGTTTTTGTTTTTTTGTACTGGGGATTGAACTCGGGACCTTGCGCTTGTGAGGCAGGCGCCGGCACCACTGAGCTAAATCCCCGGCCTGCCTTACTTTTGAAATAATGCATTTTTATATTAACATTAAAACATTTCCTTTTTTGAATAACTTCTTGTGCACTTAACAGATAAGCTTGGTAAGTTAAGACTTCTTTTTTTTCATCTTATCCATTTACCAGTCCAATTATTTAAATACAGAATGACCAAAATAGCATATTTTTGTTAAGTTTTATAAGATAACAGGAAATATAAAGATGACAATTTTATCAAATTTATTCCATGCAAGAATCGACTGGTTGAAATAACATCTGCCTGAGCTATGCCCTGGATAGTCAGTACGTAAACAAGTGCTGTCCGAGTGACACTCAGGTAATCTATTAAGTGGTTAATGAAAGAATTAGAAAAATTAAAAATAAAAATCAATTAAGAGGCGGGGGATTTAGCTCAGTGGCACCACATCTGCCTTGCAAGCGCAAGGTCCTGTGTTCAATCTCTGTTACCAAAAAACAAACAGGAAAAACAATTAAGAACTAACAATCTGTGCTGCTTATGAATTTTGAATATCTTTGAAAATTGATTACTACATCCTATAAAATAACCTTGATGTGTATAATTAACTTTATAGCCTTAATATAACTTTTTCAAAAACTCAAACTTTGAAAATAGAACATCTCTCTATTAAATGTCTATCGAAAGTTGGTTGAAGTTCTAATTTTTAGTCAGAAAGGATACTGATATAAAAATGCAGACTGAAGTGTTTATTCCGGTTATGGAGCAGAGTTATTGGCCAAGAAATATCCTGTGAAGCACTGCTCAGCTGATGTTGGATATGAAAATTGTACTCAGAGCCAGCGGAGAAGACATAGCCGGGAGGAACAGATGGAAGAGGTTGATAGGTTAATATAAATTGAGTGCCCATGTCGTGAGAATGGGTCAGAGAGGCATGAAAAAAGTTAACAGATCTCAGGATGTTTTCTGAAACGTTACTATTAAACTCAAATTACTCAAAATGAGTTGGGAGTCTCTCTTTATAAAAATCACTGATATTAGAATTATGAGAAAAAATAAAATAAATATGACATGCAAGCATTTTGCTCAAAGAATCTGGCACAGGATATTGCCTTACTATTGAAGTAATGATCTGTTTATTGGTAGAGTCATGTCATTGGGAAAATTTTATTATGGTTTGTTTTTCAGAATATAGTAGAGACATCAAATCTATGAGGGGAAATTTAAAATAAATCATTTACAACTGTATAGAGGAAAAGGAAAATCTTTTACATGCGCATTTTTAGAATTTGTAAATGTTGCGTTTTCTGTGGGGATTTTTATTTTGTTCTTTTTGGTCTTGGGGTTTGAACCCAGGGTCTTGCCAGTGCTAAGCTCATGCTTCACCATTAGGCTGTACTCCCTGACCCTCTGTAGATTGTGGTGAAAGCTAAGAGATTGTCTAGTGTAAACCTTTATATACTTGGCCCAGAGATGGAAAATAAATTAACTTTGGGCCTGTTAAATTAGTAAGAGATGTGTTATCAGTAGTAGCACTGTATCATTACCTCTGTATTATTACCCACACATGAGAAGATAAGAATGCTAGCCATGTGTCCAGGTGGAAGTAACCTATGCTGACCGAATGACCTGGCAGAAGGCAAAATGCTAGATATCAGTGTGTACCACATCTGAAGGCAGAACATGAGTCTTGAAGAAACTGCAAGAAATGACATAAAGAGCATTTCTCACAGTAGATCTGTGGAAACCCTTGTTGGAAATATAAATTGGAATGAAGTCTCAGCAATTTGTGAATTAAGGAACAACTCTGTTTATTGATGTTCCTGGGAGCAGTTAAAGCACTGAGAGGCCCTGTAGGCAGATGAAGACTGAATTGCTTTAAAAATGTTCTTGCTATAATTCAGTAATGCTGGGCAATAGCTGAGAAAATACCCTTGATGCCACCCAACGGGATTAATTTTTTGTTCAGCTCTTACCTTTTTTATGGCATTGTTGTTTTAGTCACAACACTTTCACACCAACTTCATGCCCACCCCACACCCCAATAACCAGTTTGCCAATGGGATTTCTGAAGATTCAGTTCAGTTCTGACACTAACTACCCAGGGTTTGGATAGACCGCACTGGTTAAGAACTCAGTCCCACAAAACCACCCCCACTTCAGATACTAGTGGCAAGTCCCAGACCTCCTGTACTTTTGACCGACCAGTTATATTATGAGGGGTTTCTGAGAGTCCTTCTTTGAGTTCAGTAATTCTCTAAAATGGCTCAGGGATCTGGAAAATCACTCTTTGCTTACATTTATTGGTTTATTATAAAGTAGTAATGGCAGAGCTTTTAGAGAAAAGTGTCCAAGCTGCATCCCCAAACCCACTTATTTATGGCAGGGTGCCAAGGCTGCAATTAAACCTGAATACTGAAGTTTTAGTTTAGAAAAGACAACTCATACATTAACATCTTTTATCTTAAAAGAAAAACAACACATGTGCCATAGGTTTGCCGCCACTGGCTACAACTTGGAAAGAGCCAAATGGAAGAAATGCAAAGGCAGGGTTTGGAGGAGGAGCATACAGGCCTTCCATTCTCTTTCTAGAGTTGCCAAATACCCAAAACTTCAGTGTCTTCCTCAGCTGGGAAACTCTCTGAGCCCTACCATTTATCAAGGGGGCCTCACTACCAGACATTCACTTAGCATTCAAAAGATACTCTCTGTAAACATTATAAAAATTTATTTTTCTTAGTGTACATTTGCAATACATATGATTACATAGTGATTCATCATGGCGAATTGGTACATACATACAATATAGCTTAATTCTTTTTATTTCCCCTCCCCTTCCACTCCCTCTTTCCTCCCTCCATCTTTTGGTCTCCTTCCCATTTGCAAAAGATCTATCTCTGTTTCCTCTTACCCATTGTTTATTTTGTTCTTTAATTTATTTATCCTGTGGATTTCTCATTTAAGAGAAACCGTGTGATATGTAAGCTTGTGTGTCTGATTTGTTTAACTTAACATTATGTTCTCAAGATGCATCCATTTTTCTACAAATGACCCAAATTCATCCTTCTCAGAAGAACTCAGTGTTGTACAGGGCCCGGGGCTGGAGGGCTGTGTGATAAGACAGTTTCACCACGTGTTTCTCTGGCTTCCCACGAGTGGAACCTACTGCCTGTTTGGCAGAACTTGGGGCAGAACCAGGCCCCTCCCAGAGAAGCCCCTGGAACTGTGGCAGAGCCCAAGCCAGACACCCACCATGTCCAGTTTCCCACGCAGAGCCCATGGTTAGGCAGTAGCAAGCTGAGACTGTGAGACTGAGTCCCAGTCCAGTGTCCCAGTCTCCAGGTGGGAGAGTGACTGCCAAGGTGCACGCGAAGACCGTGGCAGGAAAATTACAGACCCATGTCTTCTCTGGAAGCCTTTCCCTTAGGCAGAGATAGCAGCAAAAAGGGAGACCTATTTAGCAGTGAATTTAGTTATGGGAAAACATGCTTGCAAGGAGTAGGAAGGTCCAAACATTTGTTCTAACTTTGTCACTAATTAGGTCTTTGACCTTGAACAAGTCATTCAAATGAATAGTTCGGTTTTCTGTAAGTTAAAAAAAAAAAAGACTAGATGTCAATGATCTTTGAGCTTTAAAGTTTAGGTTTTAATATTTTAAAATATTCTGTCGAAACTATTACTGAAGTAAATTTATTCTGTTCCCTACCAGATGTGTGTACAATTTCTGGTCGTTTCCTTAAACGTGCTTTTGCCAACTTAAAACTAAATTTCTGCTTGGCCCATGAAAAATGACAGAAACTTGACAAATATAGATTTATTGTGACTGCCAGCCTTTTCTGGAATGAAGAGTTTTATCTTTTTAGTGCCATTTTCTTAGTCCATTTTGTGCAACTATAACAGACTGGGTAATTTATAGACATTTATTTCTCCATAGATCTAGAGGCTGGGAAGTCCAAGGTCAATGTGCTAGCTTCTGGCAAAGGTCTTCCACTGCATCAGCCTGAGGGGAAGGTAGCAAGACAGGAGAGTGTGTTTGTGTGTGAGTGAATGTGTGTATGTGCCTGTGTGCCCATCACACGTGTGCATGCAGATAGCAGAGGAGGAGACTGAGCTTGTTCTTTTGTAGCATACCCATTCCTGCAGTGAGGGCATTAACCCATCCACAAGGCTAGAGCCCTTGTGACCTGACCACCTGTTACGGGTCCTACCTCTTAATACTGTTACAAGGGCAGTTACATTCTAACAGGAGGTTTATGGGAGAGAAGTGTTCAAACCACAGCAGTTATCATTCTAATCACTGTAAGTAGGGACTCAGAGAAAGAACGATAGTTTTAATGCTTAAAATGTAAATTCAAGGCAAATTTTTAAAAGTGAACTTTTTATTGCACTGAAAGAGTATCCATAATTCTTCCTGCCTTTTCTTTATAGTATTCATTGTTCTAAACACTGAGAATAAGATAACAACAGCAAACAAAAAAAAATCTAAATGCATCTGCTCATTATTTTGTAAACCTAATCAGAGTAGCTATTTTATTGTTTTCTAAATACTTTGAATTCCTTAATTGCTTGCATACATATCTGCACATAATGAGAGCTGTAGTGTTGGTAACAGATTTTTTTTTTCATTAATGTATGACTTTTTACACTTAAAACTAATATTATTTTACAATGAGGTTATAGGCAGCCTTAAGAAAATAAACACTATCCATTATCCTCCTTCCCTAAGGTAGCCCCTGTTAACATATCTCACGGCCTTTTCTGTGTACTGTGCTTACATAATGACATACTTTTTTTAAAAGCTGGCTTTTTTTTTTTTTTACCAACATGTTGTACTAGTCAGATTTCTGTTTCTTTATAAAATACCTGAGAAAATCAAAGAAGCAAAATTGTACTTCAGCTCGTGGTGTCAGTCAGTGGTTGGTTGGTTGGCCCTGTTGCTTTTCGACCTGTGTCAAAGCAGAACATCATGGCAGGTAGAGCAGAGATGCTCTTCTCATGGCCACTGGGAAGTAACGAGAAAGACGGAAGAGCCTAGAGTCCCAGTGTCCCCTCCGAGGATATGCCCCAGTGACCTGACTTCTACCAGGTCCCACCTCCAGAAGATTTTACCACCTTCCCAGATCACCGTAGGCTGGTAACTGGTAATACATGAGCCTTTGGGGGGACAGTTAGGACCCAAACCACAGCCAGGCTTGATGGCCTACACCTCTAATCCCAGCTACTCAGGAAGCTGAAGTAAGAGGGTCTCAAGTTTGAGGCAGCCTAGACAATTTAGAGATGCCTTGTCTCAAAATAATTTTTAAAAGGCTTAGGAATGTAGCTCAATGGTAGAGTACTTGATTATTATACATGTGGCCCTAGGTTCAATCCCCAGTTCAGAAAAAACAAAACTGTAATGATCCAAACCATAACAGTAATACACATATTGCCCTTTAAGGCCATATGATCATATTAATTTGATGATTTTTCTCATCAGGCAATCACCGATTTATTAGTTGTCCCAAATAATATAGAGTTCATAAGAAAAGGGAGATTTATGTGAGATACCAGAAATGCAGTAAGAAATGGATAAATGTTTTTCCATAAAATGGTCACAACCTTTATATTGAAATCTGATAACATTGCATTTCAACATGAATAAGCCTTTAGCTTATCTTTATCTCAGTATTCAAAAAATGTACTACTCAAATTTTTAATAAAAAGCTCCGAAGAAAACAAGAATGGTCTAGATTAATGCTTTTTCTTTTTTTTCCTGTGAACTCACTATAGTTGTTAGATTCTCTTAGTAGATAACAGGATTTTTAAAAAGCTTGTTATATGATTACTGTTTTACCTTTTTTTCCCCTTAAATTCTTTTGTTGGTATATTTTAGGTATACAGTACGTTTACATTTATCACTGGGTGTGTGTACCTGTACATGATGTATCTTGGTTCTCATTTTTTCCCCATTACTGTTTTACTTTTTAATATCCACCTACAGCTAAGTAATTTTTTAAGCCATTCTGAAACTTGAGCGTGGGTCCCCACAGGAAGAGCAGTCTTCATCCCCCAAAATGAACTACTTCCTAATCTACCACCTCCTGGGAGATGGATCAAAAGTTGTATTGAGTCTGGTAGCATCTAAATTAAAATGTTTTCAATAATTAAAAATAGAAGGTGTTGTAAATAGTAGTTAAGAGTAAGTTTGTTTTATAATTCATATTGTAAACTGAAGAAATATTCCTTTTAGAAATCACATACATCAGATCATTACCTGATTTTATGATGTCCTAATACTTTTCAATTTTGATAATTTTATTACCCAAAAAACATCGTTGTGGTGAACTTATCTTTGCATGTTAGGTTTTACTGTTTTTATTGCATCATATTTTAAAAAAAATTTACCAGCTAAAATTTTATGAATTTGATAAATGGATACTGTGTTAAAACCACTCCCACAATTAAGTTTTAGAGTTTTTTCATCATATCAAAAATTATCTCCATTAAACACTATATATTGTTTTTCTTACTATTATTTTTAATTTGTTCAGACTGTACTCAATCCAGAAGAGTACAATCCCACATAATAAAATACTGCTGGACTTTGAAATAAAATCTCTCATGATATATTTTAAACCAGAAGTTGGCAAACTTCTGGAAAGGGCCAGACAATAAATATTTTCAGCCATGAATTCTGTTACCACTATACAGATCTGTTTTGTTTTTAATGAGAAAGCAACTACAGATAATATGTCAACAAATAATGTGTCTAGATCTGTTTCATGGAACAAACCTTGTAACCCCTGTTCTAGAAATTCAAAATTCAGCTGTCCAATGAGCTCCTAATAAAACATTTCGTTCTGTGGGCTTTTAAAGGAATACATAGATAATCAAATAATTTGTAAAATTTTAATCCAGTATACTTTTCTCTTGAAAGTAATGATTTCTGAATATATATATGGCATATATTATGTATCTGCAAAGTATAATTAGAATAAGTTGATGTTGCCAAATTTTATTATAGTGTCAGACATAATGAAAAACTACATAATTCACATTTATATTTGTATTGAGAACTAAAATGTAAATTCTAGATTTTAAACTATAACACTGATCTGTAAAATTTTACAAATTATTGACTTCTGTCACACTGAATTTTCTTTTCGTATAATTTTGCTAAGTACAGTTATTTTCCTGCAGTAAATGACAGCCTTGTTAAAATTAGCAATTTGTCTGCATGTTGTGAGTGAGTATAATTATTTGCATAACCCCACTGAATCCTGGAGGTTTGAGAGCTAGTTGTGGAGGACTGTCAGCCCCCCCCCCTCCCGGCTACAGGGCATAGCTGCAGGCTAGGCTGGGGTTGGAGGGCTTTAACACATTGGAGTTCTGCCTTCCAGACACATGGCCTTTGTCATAGACATAGTTTCTTTCCACAGAAGTCCATCCTGTTAATGTCATATGTATTTTGTAATCAAACAATTTTTGGATTAAAATACAGTAATCTAGTAAAACCTTAGCCCAAACTTAAAACTTTACACATTGCCAAGGAATGGACTCATCGTAGGAGCTGGCCAGAGTCATTAATTTTATTAAAAATTACTCCTTTGTGATTTTATGATAATATTACATACAGTAGATGTTTGTGTAAAACAAGTATTTTTAGATAAAGCATACCTAATGGCTGTACTTTTATGTGTAATGTGTAAATTTTCCAATAATTAAAGCAAAAGAAGGTTTTCAGATAATTATTGATACCCTAAAGTATGCCTGTTTAAAAAATCTATGCACAGAAGCTTTTTAATAAGGTGAGATCCCAGTTGTGGATTCTTTGTGCTAGTTCCCATGCAACTGAGATTTTGTTCATAAAGTCTTTTCCTATGCCAGTGTCTTCAAGAGTTCTAGCTAACCTTTCTTCCAGCAGGTTTAGTGTTTCTGGTTTTTTTTTTTTTGGTACCAGGGATCGAACTCGGGTCCGTGTGCTTGTGCAGCGGGCGGCGAAACCACTGAGCTAAATCCCCGGCTCCCTGTTTCTGTTTTAATATTTAGATCTTTGGTCCATTTCAATTTTAATTTAGTACATGGTGAGAGATATGGGTCTACTTTTAATATTTGGTAAATTGAAACCCAATTTTTCCAGCACTGTTTATTAAAGAGACTATATTTTCTCCAGTGAGGGTGTTTGGCTCCTTTGTCAAAGATGAGGTGGTTGAGTATGTCTGGAGTTGTTTCTGCATCTTCTAATCTGTTCCATTGATCCCCCGGTCTGTTTCTTTCCAGTGCCATGCTGTTTTTATCAAGGTAGCTTTGTAGTATAGTTTCAAGTTGGGAATTGTGATACCCTCTGCCTTGTTTTTGCTGCCTAGAATTGCTTTTGCAATTCTAGGTCTCTTTTGTTCCAAATAAATTTTTGGATTGTTTTCTCAAGTTCTGTGAAATACGCTGTTGGAATTTCAATTGGGATTGCATTGAATCTATGTAGCAGTTTTGGAAGTATGGCCATCTTCACTATATTGGTTCTTCCTACCAAAAAAACAAGGGATATCTTTTAATTTTCTGATACCCTCTTCAATCTGCACAGTAGTTTTCAGAGTAGAGGTCTTTTATTTCCTTTATTAGATTGATTCCTAGATATTTCATTTTTGGATGCTACTGTGAAAGGAATTGTTTCCCCCATTTCTCTTTCAGTAAGTCTGTTATTCATGGACCAAAAGGCTATTGATTTTTGAGTGTTTACCTTGTATCCAGCTACTCTACTGAATTTGGTTATTAAGTTGGAGTCTTTTGGTGGAGTTTTTGGGGTCTTCTATATAGAGAATCATATCATCTGCAAATAATGACAGTTTAACTTCTTCATTTCCTGTCTTTATTCCTTTTATTTCTTTCTCTTGTCTAATTGCTCTGGCTAATGTTTCCAGAACTATATTGAACAGGAATGGCAATGTCTTGTTCCTGACTTTAGCATGAAAGATTTGTTTTTGACCATTTAGTGTGATGTTGGCTGTTGGTTTTTCGTAGATGGCTTTTTATTAGGTTGAGATAGAGACCATCTAGACCAATTTTCTGTAGGGTTTTTATCATGAATGGGAGTTTGATTTTGTTGAATGCTTTTTCTGCATCTATTGAGATGATCATATGGTTTTTGTCCTTGACTCTATTAATATAGTGTATTACATTTATTGATTTACGTATGTTGAACCATCCTTGCATCCCTGGGATGAATCCCACTTGGTCCAAGTATATTATTTTCTTGATGATCTTCTGCATTCTGTTTGCTAGTGTCTTACTGAGGATTTTTGCATCTATGTTCATTAGGGAGATTGGCCTGTAGTTCTCTTTTTTGGTTGGGTCTTTCTCAGCTTTTGGAATCAAGGTAATGGTTACTTCTAGGAATGAATTTGGGAGTATTGCCTCCCTTTCAATTTCATTAAACAGTTTGAGCATTAGTGGCATTAGCTGTTCTCTAAATTTCTTGGAGAATTCACCAGTGAAGCTATCAGGACCTGGGCTTTTCCTTGTTAGTAAGTTTTTAATTACGTTTTCAATTACATTGATTGATATTGGGTTATTTAGAATTTTTATATCTCTTGGTTCAACTTTAGTAATTCATATGTATCTAGGAATCTGTCCATTTCTTCTGTGTTTTCCGTCTTATTGGAGTACAGGTTCTCAACATAGATATTGATGATCCTCTGGATTTCTGCTAGATCTATTGTAATTTCACCCTTTTCATTCCTAATTGCATGGATTTGAGCCTTTTGTTTTCTTTTTTTGATAAAGTTGGCTAAGAGTTTGTCAATTGTATTTATTCTTTTGAAGAGCCAACTTTTTGATTTGATGATTTTTTTGTATCATTCCTAGTCTCCATTGCATTGATTTCAGCTCTCATCTTTATAATTTCCTCCCTGTACGAGCTTTGGGTTTCTCTTGCTCTTTTTTTTATAGAAGCCTGAGGTTCAGCATTAGGTTTTTATTTAAACCTACTTTGTTTTCCTAATATGGACATTCACCACTATGAATTTCTCTTGTAGGAGTGCTTTCATTGTGTCCCATAAATTCTGATATGTTGTAGTGGCATTGTCATTTAATTGTAGAAACTAATTTCTTCTTTAATTTCCTCTGTGACCCATTGGTTGTTCAGGATGGTGTTATTCAATTTCCATGTGTTTATGATATTCTTATGGTTTCTTTTGCTATTGATCTCCAATTTCTTTACACTATGATCTGATAGTGTACAGGGGATAATTTCAATTCCTTTGCATTTACTTACGCATGTTCAGTGAGCTAGCGTGTGATCTATTTTGGAGAATGACCCATGTGCCCTGAGAAGAGTGTGTATTCTGATCTTGTGGGGTGGAACACTCTGTAGATATCTACTAAGTCCATTTGTTCAAGAGTTTGTTCAGTTCTAGTGTTTTATTGTTGATTTTTTTGTCTAGTCGATCTGTTTGTGACAGTGGGGTATTGAGATCCCCCACTACTATTGTATTAGTGCTTATTTGGTTTTTCATGTCCATTAATACTTGTTTTATATAGTTGGGTACAGTAGTATTTGATGCACATATATTTATGATTATCATGTCTTCCCCTTGGATTGTTCCCTTTACAAGGATATAGTGACCTTCTTTGTCTCTCTAAATTAGTCTTGGTTTGGAATTCACTTTGTCTGCAAATAGGATTGCTACCCCTGCTTTCTTCTGGGTTCCTGTTGAATGGAGAACTGTTTTCCACCCTTTGACTTTCAGTCTATGAATTTCTTTTTGAATTAAGTGTGATTCTTGCATGCACCATATTTTTGGATCTTGCTTTCTTGATCCATTTTGCCAGTCTGTTTCTTTTGATTGGTGAATTGAGACCATTAACATTGATGGTTACAACTGACAGGTATTGACTCACCCTTGTCCTGATCTTTTCCTGTTGTTGAGAAGGTTTTTAACACATCAAAGATTTGCTTTTTACATCTGACATGTTAAGAGTAGGACACATTTATTGAGAGAAAGAAAGCTTCTGTCTAACAGAGACAGAAGGGAGACCGGAAAGTGGGTTTCCCCACATGTTAGGTTTCTGTTTGTAATTCTCCAAAGATAGGACATTTGTCTAGAAGAGCTGTAGAAGAGTTTGCTTTTTTTGCTGACAGCTCTTTTAGAACCATAGTAGTCTCCTAGGAGCACTCTTGGTCCTCTAAACTTAGTATGTGTGACATTTGCTTACCAAGTGAGGTTACATGGATTGTCACATGTCTGATTCTGAGTTTGAACTTCTCAAAGTATTTAACTATGAGGTATGGTCAAAACAGATGGTGAATGTGTAAATAAATTCACTACAATAAAAGACATATTACCATTAATTTCCCTCAAAATACTTTCCCTCACTTCAAACAAACATATCCCATCATTCTTGCCACTTTTTGGAGCTGTTTACAGTTCACATTAATGGCAATCTCTGTCAAGTAAAAACATTACAGTGTTTCTTCATCAACCTATTCACCGGATGTGGTGCCATGAAACTTCTGGCTTTTCTCCAAAGTCAAAATGGTCATGAAAGGCAAATGCTATGAATTGGTTCAGGACACCAAGGCAGCCATTTAATAGGGTACCTTAGAATACTTAGAAAAGAAGAACTCCCAGAACTGCTTCAGAAATTGAGAACAATGATGTGGTAAGTGTATTTGAAGCAAGGGACTATTTAGAGGAGAATTAATGACAGTGTTTCTTTGACTGAAGTAATTTTTAAAATTTAAATACTTATGGTATTTTTTATCACATTCTGTATATCCATGTATCCATTAGTTGCTGGGCATTTAGAATAGCATGCCTGAATATAGTGATAAAACATACATGGCATTTATTTTACGAAGTATAAATATTTTTTAAAAATTTGGTCACTTTCATTATCTTCAAGAAATCTATTATAAGTTTTATACTGTGAGTAAGTTTTCCTTTGCAGAAGATTTTTTTTAACTTCAGAGTTCAGATCGTTCATGCAGGTTTACCCCAAGTTTTAGTAGTGAAACTAGCTATTATGCAGACATGCCTGAGCTTTAGAAGGCAACTTGGTTTCCCTGGTGAGATATTTAAATAATGGTTTATTTGAGCTTGTTTTACCCAGTCATTAACTCCCTGCAGCCAGCCACCATTTTTCTTGTTCTGCCAGGAAGCTTGTCATTTACAACCAATGCCTATTTTAGGACCATACTACAAAGAAACAAAGCTGAGTCTTGGGGGTGGTGAGTGGAGGTGGCTGAGACTGCCTAGGCCTGGGTGAAGATTTTTTGACCTTTTTTCTTTCTACCTTCTAAAAACAGTTATTTTTTGAGGAGGTAACCCCCTATGCATAACAACAGACATTTCCAAAAGTATGACATGGGAGTAAATTTCTTTCCTCCTGTTTCCTTGTTCCTTTCCCCATGGCCAGTTAGTTACCTTTACTAGTTTCTTGTATGTGTTTCTAGAGATATATTTTTACAAAAATAGTCCTTACTATGACCCTGTTACTTATTTTGCGTTTTCCCTTATTAATGTTGCCTCCATATTGGCACTTCAAGTGTCAGACACAGCCTTTGCCTTAAATAAATCAGGATCACTCCCCTGTGCCTTCAATGCTTCCATCAGAGGTGCAGCTGAATCTTAGGCTCTACAACAAGGAGAAATACATGTGACTTTGGGGATCGAAGGAAAGAATTTGAGATGGTGTGGAATGAGAATTAGGTAGGAATTGGCAAAAAGGGCATGTGGGTAGCAAGCCCAGAAGCCTGTGCACCAAAGCACAGCCAGATACATGGCCTCCATCGCCAGGGCTTCCTCACCACGTGTGACATGCCACATCTGTCAGAACTTGGGATTTAAGTTCCCCACATGGATCACTGCTCCCAGGCTTTTTTTTTGGCTTGCCCCCTTTCCATGGTGCCCCCAGGACATGAGAACTCAACATGCGCTGGCTATTTGCACAAGGGCTCCAGGTGTTGCTCTGTTTTGTCAAAAACAAGTGCCTTGTCTTCCTGTTCTCTGGCATTTCTCTTGGTGCCACCTAAAAAGTGCTTCTCATTGTGACCTTTATGCCACACCTGGGCTTCTCCCTAGTGTCTTCCACTTTCCTGACCATTCTGATCTCCTTTGCCATCAGCCCAAGGACGCAGCAGGCCCTTCTTTTAGGCCACTGCAGTGTAGTTGATGTCTGGCTATCATTTCCACAAGATTTTATGAAGGCTGGACATTTGGGGAAGGACTGGTAGGGCAGGACAGAGCAGGATATCACATGCTTCTCTTCCAAGTGCTGTGCTTGGAGCCTAAAGGGCCATATTCAGTGTAGGAGAAAAGGTTCTTCTCTTATTATTGTCTGCTCATCTGTCTACCTAGGACTGGCTTCCAACTTTCTGACATGATAGTATCCCAGAAATGCTACCTGGACTTCAGAACCTTCATCCCTAAAGCTGGGGACAAAGGAAGTTTTCTCATGAGAATCTAAGGCACCTTCGAGGCCTGACTGCAGATCTTGCATCCTGCCTCCCTCCAGGTGCAGGACTGTGTACTTGCCATCCAGCCCCAAGGGGTAACCACAGGACTTAGTGTTTATACCAAACACAATCTGCAGTTCTATATCAGATTTAGACTTAAATGTTACTACAGCTGAAGTTCACTGGTCCTACTCTTTGGATGGTGAAGAATAGCTATCACATACACCCTTTGTTTAGTTCTCTGGTTTCAGAAATCCTCTGGTGAAGAACTGGGAGGGGAGAGGGCATTGTTGTATAGTGTCTGTGTTCCCTGAAACAGGAAACATCTTCCTCAAAGAAGCTGCAGCCTCAGAAGCAGCTCTACCAACATAAGCACCTTCTTTACTCTAAACCCTTTCTTGTTTGTAACATCAAGATGCAGGTTAATTTCACAGCTTGCCCCAGAACAGTAGGAGGGGATTTGCCTAACATTTATACAACAGAAGTTGCCATTAGGTTGATTTCTTTAGAACAAAGAAACAGCCTCAAAGGTAAATTTGGGTCTCTTTCTTTAGTAAAACTGAAGAGCTGGAAGCTTTAAAATGAGTGTTTCTGTACTTCTGCCCAGCAAGGTTTTAAATATCTCTGGTGTCTGAACACACCTCTTTCTATGCTTAATTCTTTCAGAGGCAGCTAAGGTGTCAGGCAAAATCTGTGAAGCCTAACATTGCTATAGTTGAGATCTAAGCTGGTTTAACACATTTGAGCATTACATTTTATGGATTGGGATCCTCATAACAGAGGAACACTGATGTGTTTGTCAATGCGGTTTAGGCAGAGCTAGTCTTGTCTAAGTTCTACATTTTACAAAAGCTGTAGTGTTATGTTGTGATGCAGAAGAGGTTAGGAGTGAGGTAAGAAATGATTCTTGATCTTAGGGAGCTTAAAACTAGAGAAGTAAACCCAGACATTAAATAGATGAACTAAGCCAAATTTTACATGGTGACTATCAAGGAAGCTGAATAAAGAATGAACAGTAGTATAAAGATTTAGAAACAAGATCAGTTCTTGAGGTTTTATTTACCTGAATTTTTTGTTTACATGTGAGGATTTTTTGGTATTGAGGATTGAAGCCAGGTCATCACTCATGCTAAGCAAGCACTCTACCAGTGAACTATAATCCCAGCTATTTCCCTAAATTTTAAATATCATATTAGATGAAATTTGAGAAATCAGATTCTATCAGGAAAATAGATCTGTTATTTATATTAAAGAGTGAGTACTTTGTACATTAATTGCCTTATGGTGTGGTATCTTTTTGTATTTTTATTTAAGATATATGTAAGCATCATAAAGGAAATTTATGTATGTTTTGAGGTTATTTGCCCTCTAAATGGATCTTGAGCTTCTATGATTTATTTTAATTCATTAGATTTTAGATCATTTGCAAATCCAGGAACAAGTTTTTATTGAAATCCCAAACTAGAAAACAGGTGCAAGCAGAGTTGCTGTAAATCAGATGGGTTGGGCCTGCCTCTGGTCAGCCCGGACACAGGTGCCACTTGCTAAGGGAACATTTCAGAGGTTCCTGTTGGGTGGCTGTTCTAGCTGTATGTCTGTCCATCAGCAGACCCAGTTCGGGTCAGACACACTGCCAGGGGCTGGGGCTACAGAGGCAAATAAACTTGCAGCCCTACTGTTAGGAAAGCTGATCTTTGTGTAATCCTGTACTGCATGTCCGGGACTGTCTTGGAGTGTCTACCTGAGCAGTGGTGCAGCTGAAGTCAATCAGAGAATGGAAGAGAGCAGGGTGGGCAGTGAAGCTTCAGGGGGTCTTGCCCTGAATAGAGTTTTGGAGGACAAATAGGAGTTTATCAGCTGAATAAGGTACTGTAGCATGTGTGGCACACTGTGCCAAGGAGCTGATTTAGAAGAGAAAATTGCACCAGTGGAATTATCTGCTGACAGTTGAATAGAATATAGGAAGGGATGAGGAAAAAAACCCAAGCCTACAGTAGTAGCAGGGGCTATTGTCCCTTAGAGCTTGGACTTTAAGATAAAGCCCAGAAGATCCATTTTACAGATGAAGCAGCAGAAACTCAGGTTACATCTTTCTCCCTAAATAACATAACATGTAAGAGGTGGTCCTTCATGCCTTACACACCACATGAAACTGTCCTGTTGTCAGATGATGGAAAAGGAACAGGGAGGGCAAACTTGGCAGCTGTGGTTGGGAGACCAGGGAAGCGTTCTTCTGATCCTCAGGACCCTGAAGAGTGAGTCTGAGAGTCCGAGCAGCAGTGGGGTCAGAAAGGAGAGAGTGGATGAGAGGCCAGAGGCCGTGGGGACAGAGCGGGCAGAGCTCTGGGCCTCAGCTTCCTGCCTGCTTAAGGGTCTGTGCTAACGCTGTGGAAGAGGCAGGTTGGCTCAGACCCTTCCCAGCATGAAAGCTCCATGCCGATTCCTCCTGCGCGGACTGTGATGTTATTATTTCATAGAAGAAATGTATTTTTGAAAATATTCCCCAAATGCCCAGTTTTAGAAATTTGAAGTTTTGATGTTTACTGCTTTAGCCATGTCCACCTCCGATTTCAGGGCAACCAGGATCATCATCAGATGTCACAAGCTGTTTAAAATCATCAAAATAAACATGCACTTCTCTTGGTAGATATTTTTTGTAATGATTACATATGGACACCTGTATTAAGTACAGTGTTGAGACTCAAAAATATAATTTGACCTCAAAAAAATGTGATAAGGTAAAATAAAAAACTAAAAGCATGATTGAAAATAATTTAGAAAACTTGGGTAGCAACAAGAAAATTAAAAAATATAATAATTCAATATAACTAGACTTTTTTTCTCAAATTGGCTCAATAGTTGTGTTGTTAATTTGCTCTGGTTTAAATGGACATTTTCTGTTGTAAAAACATAAAACTCTTAGTTGAAGTTTAAAAGTAATTTCCTACTATTTTCTCATGAAACATTTAAAAGATTCACATTAATCAGGGCATTTTGAAAAGCTTTCTCTTTCAGTGTTATTTATTACATGCCCTCTAGATTGGCTTTGGCCACACCCTGGCTTGAGGTTTCTGGGGAGAAAATGAGTCCTCAGGATCTGTAAGATAAACAGCCACAGTCCACTTACAGCAGCTTCCATTTCTGGCTCCTACTCTTTGTCCTCAAAGCCTGTGGTTGGTGCTCTGCTTTCTGGGACACTGCCTTCTGCGGTTTCCACTTTACAGCAGACTAGCAAGCAAAGCAGGTGAGAGCTGCTCAGCATCTAGGTGCTGTGTTGGAGATTTTAGAGCATTCTCCACAGTAATTCTTATCAAATGTTGCTTTTCATGGAGGGCTCTTCGTCTGCCCTGAGGCTCTCTAGACATCTAAGTCATTCTCTCTGCTTGGCTCCCATCTTTGGAATCTCTTTCTACTGCAACCAGCTGACTTACTCCTTACTCCTTCTTGTCTTCTTTTAGCCCCATTCCTCTTGGTGCTTGTCACCATTGGTCCCTTCTGACCATTCTGGACCTTGAACCTCCTGACCTAGGCCACTTTGAAGCTAGAACCAGGCACAAGCTCCCAGGGTTCCAGGCTTCATATGGAGATGGTTACACTGCCAGCAGTAAAATCCTGGCTCAGCCACTAAGTACTGTGTTATCTGAGGTAAATTAGTTTCTGGATATTTATTTTCTTTCTATTAAATTGGAACACTAGTAATTGTACTACATTCTAGGTTGCTGTAAACATTAAATGACATAATACATTTAAATCCCTGAAATCCTTAGGTTACCTAGAGAATGTAATTTCTCAATCAGTTCTCATCTGTTTTGTTTCTGTTTTATAAACACTAAAGTATCCACCAATTTTTATGGCTTTGTATTATCTGTCAGACCAGGTAAGGATGTTGTTATGGCCAAAATATGTCCTCCAGAAGTTCAGATGTTGGAAGTTGATCCTCAAATTTAAATGTTAAAGATATTAGGAGATGGCACCTTTGGGAGGAAATTAAGGTTAGATGGTCAGGAGGGTGGGGCCTCCATGATGTATTAGTGTCTCTCTAGGACGAGGAAGAAAAAACTGAGTTCATGTACTCCTTTTCACCTTATGACAGACATCCTCTTCTGTATATTGATACATTAAGAAGGCCCTCACCAGGTGCCAGAACGATGCTGGTAGCATGCTCTTGAAATCAGAGCTAACAAACTGTGAGCCAAATAACTTCTACTCTTTATAAATTACTCAACCTCAGATATTTTCTTATAGAAACAGGAAAATGGCTAAGATATTGCCCCTTTACGCCTACTCAAAAAAACCTGGATAATTGAGGAAGGAGATGAGAATATTTTTCTCATAAGACTCCCAGAGAAATGTCTTAATTTCTTATTTCTTTTAAAAGTTAAAGAAATTAGCTGGGAGTGGTGGCACGTACCCATAATCTCAGCCCTCTGGGAGACTGAGGCAGGAGGACCACAAGTTTGAGCCCAGGTTGGGCAATATAATGACTTAATATGACTGTCTCAAAGTGAAAAAAAAGGACTGGAGATGTAGCTCAGTGCAAAGACCCTGAGTTCTATTCCCAGTACTGCCAAAAAACAAATAAACAAAAAGAAAGAAGAAATTAAATTAATTTATTAATAAGAGTATATATTGATATTTCAGATATTATGTCAAATACCCCTGGAATAAATCATAATTATTCTTACCTTATTTGATCTAATCATCATTGTGATTGCTTTAAATATTTTTTCCTTAATACATATGCATACTCATAATATTTTGGGTGTATAGTAAGATATATTTGCAAGCAAATACTTTAAAAGGCCTGAGTATGTTTTCATTTAAAACTTAGAGTCTTGTGATGAATTAGATATTTTCTACCTTTAATTTTTTTTAATTGGAAACAAATCAGCATGGTATAGAAATTCATCTAAATTGCTGATTTAGTCAAATTATGAAATTCATTTTCTATATTGTGGTGTCGTCTGGCATTGGAATAATAACTATGATTTTCAGTAACTGAGAAGCAGAAACTAGAAAACGAGATTTAAACCAGTGAACTGTGAAAATGATGGCCTTCACATATGCTCTGTGGAAAGGGATTTGGGTTCTCTGCTAATGCAGATGTGACTGACAGGGACATACACCACGAGGTGGAATTACTACAGGACTTGTTGAAGGTTTTTGCATTTGTGATCTTTATACATTTGATGAACAAAATTTTTAGGGGTAGTTTTATAGAATCCTGAGTTTCAGTACTTGGATGATCCCTGAACTTAGGTAGCCCAGGAAAGTTTGAAGGAAAGCTTCAAAGGCCAGGTATTAAATATTAAACCCTATGGGTCATGTCATCTTTATCAGCTCAGCTCAGCTGTTCAGTGCAAAAGCAGCTGTTGCCATATGTGGATAAGTGGATGTAGCTGCTTTCCAAGAAAATGTATTTACAAAGCCAAGTGACCATCTATTAGGCCACAAATTATTGACCCCACATCTCAGCTCCCTCACTGTGCAGTAAACTGAAGCCAGAGAGCTTCTGAATTTAACCAGGGAGACACGACTTAGTGAGCAGTGCTAGAATGACTGTTAATTTCGTTTTGCTGTATCATAAATTTTTCAATATGCAGGTTAATGTGACAGCAAAAGCATATGTGGTGCTTAGCAAAAGAATTTGCACTAAATGAACTTACCATATCTGTTATTTTCATTTAAACAAGTATTTCCCAGAGAAGCATGCTGTTTTTACAACAATTTATATAAAACTAGAAAAAAAGAACTTTAAAAATTTCTACATAGGGAAGTTAATTATTTGAGTATTCTCTTGTTTGGGATATCTTGATTAAAATATAATTTCAGTTATTTGAAAATCAAAAATATTTAAAAACTATGTCATTTAGATAGAAAAGTTAGACATAAAGTGTGGACCTTTAAAATTTAGGAATAATTAAATAAAATCAGAGTAAATTAAAATATTATCTTAATATTTAGATTTTTCTGGACTTTATTTTATTAGATTTAGGCTCAGAGATATTCTTATTCAGTAGAAAGAACTCAGTGGTTTCGCCACCTGCTGTGCAAGCGCAAGGACCCAAGTTCGATCCCCAGTACAAAAAAAAAAAAAAAAAAAAAGAACTGCTCAGTAGAAAGACTGGTAAATGCTAATCAAAACATTTAAGGGATGTTGGTGTCTTATAAAGAGCAGTTTCTGTTAAAGTAGAAGTTTGGCTTAAAACTAAAAGATGTTACATTTGAAGGAAAGAAAAGGATATTATAACTGCAGTCTTGAAACTGTTTCCCCTTTTAAGCAATACCGTGTTAAATGTATAAAAAACATGTAATTGGCTACAAGAGCCCCCAGATTCCTGGAAAGAACATGCTTCTTGTGATGATAATAAGGAAGCAATTGGAGATGTTCAGCTTTCATAGAGATGATATTTGAAGATTGGGCATGTGAGTCTTCTGTTTCTTACATTGAAGAATGTTCCAATTGCACTTTAATACTTAATAAAATTAAGTTCAATAAAGGACCCGAGTTCAATTCCCGGTACCAAAAAAAAAAAAAATTAAGTTCAATAAGCACAAATCATTTACTGTATAGAATTTATTTTTTTTCATTGTGCCATGGACAGACTTCAAGCTAGTGTAATAACCCTGCAAGAAATGACAATCAAGATGGGAGTAGAAGGAAGAAAGAGGGGAAATTATAAAGTAAAATCCCCTGCATTTATGATTTTGTAACCTGAAGGTGCCTACAATAAAACAAGACCTCTGGCTTTGGAAAATGGATGGTTGGTGATTTATAGTGGTCAGTTATAGAAACTGGAGGAGAAAATGGATACAGGAGAAATTAAATTGAGATACTTATGGAGGATCATGGAAGATCTTTGTTGACATTTCTTATTCAAAAGTTTGAATCTTTAGGGGAAGATTAGTGTTAGAGATACATTTGAAATCATCAGCCAATATGTAGTAACTGAAGCCATGTGAGTAGATAAGATTATCCGAGGAATATGTGTCAAGTGCAGAAGGAAGATGCAACATCCCAGAACCCTGGTGAATGCCAGAAAAATATTACTTTTTTTTTTAACCTCTTGGTTCTTTATGGATACACTATAAAAGCAGCAGTGGAGTCTTCAGACAACTTCAGTATATCATAAAATACTTCATATGAATTCTGTAGAAGAACGAAAACCCATGCTCGCTTTGGCAGCGCATATACTAAAATTGGAATGATACAGAGAAGATTAGCATGGCCCCTGCGCAAATTCATGCAAATTCGTGAAACATTCCATATTTAAAAAAAAGAAAGAAAGAAAACCCTATTAAAACATGTTAAAAAAGAAAGTGATGGCCAGACCCAGGGACTGTGGAATAGGAAAGAAATCTCAGCCTTCCTCTACCCTTACTCCATAACCTGCTCATGAAATCTGGAGGTCTCAAGTCTTTCACTAGCCTAACTACCTGATAGTAAAATACAACACAAGCATTGCACATCATGTGGGAATCAAGTCTTAAAGAAAGGAGTCCTCCTATCAGTAATGATTTTGTAATTAAGAGCAAAGCACTATTTCTCAGACTGGGTAATGAGATATGTTGAGAAGGGAGTGTGGGGGTGACTTTCATATAAAAATAAAAGCAATGTCAGTCACAAACAGTGGCTTCTTCTCTTGAAAGACTCTGAACTTGTCAGGTAGACCTATGCATCCTGTTTTAGTTGACTGCTGCTAATTCATTGAGCTTTTGCCATTGTTAAATATATTTTATTGGAAAGGAGCAAGTCAGTTTTGCCAATTCTTTCTCAGTCCCCTAGACAAAGCAGACAAATAGAAATTATCATTTCTGAACCCTTATCCTAGATTCAGCAGTTTTCTCCATAGAATTAGATAACCAGGTTCCCAACCAATTTTGCCAACTACAAAAAAGAAATACAATGGAACTGGAAACAATAACTTTATGTGCTTGGAACATAAAATCTCCTTTATATCTATGTACAGCCAAGACAACTTTGGCTGTTCTTCACCTAAAACTGTTTACCAGTAAGTACTTTTGCTTCTATTCTGGCGTGTTCCCTCTATTACTCCTGGTTGGGTTGTCTTGAGTACTGGGAGGATGTCCTGGTGCCTGTGTCTTGTGGGGTACTGAATAGAGCCAGATCCAAAGCTCAAGGATAAGTATGAGCTAGAGGCAATATTTTGGAGGAAATCACTTGTGTATGTCAGTTAAAAACATGACATTGACCACAATCACCCATAGAAGGTAAGCATTTGAGAAAGCACTGGTTTCAGTGTATTTCCCTAGCAGATCAGCCCTGAGGGGGCAAATGGAGAAAGCTCCCAGAAGACCAAGTCATTCCTGGCCAACTATTCTGTAGCAGAAATGGAATTTAAAATAAGAGAAGTGGTCACCAAAGTCTACTGCAGCAGGGAGAGTTACTAAGGCCTCATTATTTGATGCTGAAGGGCCAGTCTACTTAAGTTAAGTTTTGGAAGCACTGTCCTATTGTTTATTCTGTGTCTGCCAGAGGGTAGAACCAGGGTGGTAGCAGATGTTATCTGCAAGAGGGCTGACTGACAGAGAAGAAAAGGAGTTCTTTCCTTGGTAAGAAATCTCGTTTGCTGCCATTCTGGTACCAGGGCAGCTCAACTTTGAATCACTGACAGTACAGCTTCAGTAGCAGGATTTCCTCCTCTACTTTAGGGTCTTTCCTTAATTAGAAATGGCAAACCTTAGAGCTGTATATAGTGATTGTTATGTGAGGCATTTTAAGGACCACAGGAATTTATATCCCTTCTCCTTCACAGACCCATTATAGTAGCAACATGAAGATAACCTGTACTCATTTGCTTAGCATTTCACATGGCTTTTTGACTTTTACTTCAAACTAAACATTAATGTAAGAAATTTTGATAATAACCCATGAACTTCCTTTTTTAAAAAAAGTAGTGTAGTTCTCTTCCTGTGGTGTAACCATAGCAACTGACAAGGAACAGAGAAAGAAAGCTTTCACACATGCTGTGCTAATTAATCCTGTCCTACAGTTTTCAGCTGGAGGATACAGTTTAATAAATTTTGCATGAGTAAGCATGTTTTGATGCATGAACTGTATAAATACATACCATTATCTTTACCAAAAATATTTGGAAAAAATGTAGTTGTATGTTTATACCTCACAGTGTTCTTTCTCTTGTTCCCCCCCACCCCTTTGAGCTATTGTTTTAATAATTTGCTTCCTCCCTGAAATGTTTGGGATTTATTTATTTTATTAACTGAACAGAAACAGCATCAGGGTGAAAACATTTTGTTCATCAATATACAGGAAATTTCCACAAACGTTGTTTTAATTGGCCAACTATATGAATGTGAAATGATGTGTTTTTTCTCAAGCAATCCAGTAGACTGTATCTGAAAAATGTAACAACATTCTTCACTCTTTATGATACATTTACATGCAAACCATTTTAAGAAACTCAGTCCTAATAGTTTAAAAGATCAGATAATAAAAAAATACATCTTCACTGCTCTTTTGGGAAGTTAGGTGGTCCTTTTGAGTGAAATGAGGGCATTCGTTGACCTGAGCTTGTGGCAGGAAGAGAACAATACAAACCAGGAACTGAACTATTTATACTTTCCAAAAATATTTAACCAATTTAACAAACTCATATTTGATCTGAAATTAAATGTAATTATTTTGATTTATATTATTTCTATGGTATTTTGAGGTTTTATTTTTCTTTACAACTGGAAATTCCACAGTGTTTTAATAACTGGCTTGGTCATCTCAGCTGTCAAAGAAAATCTCATAGTTTTTCATTCTTTTATCCCTATGGCTTAGCTTTCTGACAACAAGGCTTCGAGAAAACCAAGGGAATCCAGCCTGAATGTTTTTCTGCATCCCACTTGACTTGACAACAGCATATGGAATGAGTCAGAACCTATTTCAGGACTCACGCTTACCTCTTTGGTTTCTGTATGGAAGCATAGTCAACTGAGGAACTAGACCTTCTGATGAGATTGTCAAATCTGGATTTGCTTTACTATCCCAATTATCTTATCTTTTGTTCACTTTTGCTTGAGTTGAAGTAGGATAAAACCTGGCAGAGAAAAGAAATAAGAGAGTATTATGGAAATCTGTTATTGAAAGTAGTTATTCTATTCAAGTGTAGAGAATTGCATTCCATGAATATGCTTATAGGTGTGTAATCTATGCATTTCAATATGTTTATAAGCACTAGCCAATTTATAACATGCTATCACATTTTTATAAAACCTGCATTGTTGAAAAAATTTAATTATAATCACAGTTGAATTTATTAATTTTTGTTCTTACCAGCTATCCTATAATTTTAAATTTTACATGTAATACAGAAAATGTGATGCTGTATTTAAGAAACAGGGAAAAGTCATGTTCCTAAATACTACATAAAAATTTAAATAAAACATTAAAATAAGTATGTCATGGTAAGCTTACCATAAAATGTTTTATGTGTTTTCAGCATCATAGTAGTCAATAATGCCTTACACTGACTGGGCTAGTCAGCTTTCCATCCCTGGGATAGAATACTTTGCTCATAGTTCTGCAGATTTTGGCTTGTGGGTGGTTGGTTCTGCTGCCTCTGGGTCTGCAGAAGGCATGACATCACAGCAGAAAGCACTGGGATGGCAGAGTTGCTCACCCCAGTGCAGTCAGAAAATACAGAGTAGACCTATGTCCCAGTGTCCCCTCAAAGCCCTGCCCCAGGTTCTTCCCATGAGGCCCACCTCCCCAATGTGCCACCCCTTCCTCATGGCACTGCAAGCTGGTTACCAAGACTTTACCACATGGTCCTGTAGGGGAGCCTCCAGACCCAAACCCTAACACTTGTCATTCACAAACATAGCCAGATAGGGATTTATTACATTTTTTAAAACTATTTATAGATTGTTTTTATTTTTAAAAGAATTATATTCCACAAAACGGGGAAACTTACTAATTAAAAAAATGGATAATCCCATATTCCAAAGGTAACTACTGAAGACATTTAAATATATTTTTGGCCAGTCTTTTTTCTATACATGAATATTTATTATTATAAGATCAAACGACATGTATTTTTTCACTTAAAATATTATTGTGACCATTTCCATAGTTTTTAAAAATTCTTAGAAGTCATTTTAATTTATTATATACCATCTCATCTATATGTATCAAGAATATTTGACTATTCCTTTATTAGTTGGTTTTCACATGAGCTTCTCTACTAGGCATTTAGTGAATGTTGAGAAAACACTGAAACCACAAGAAGCTTTGAGACACTCCTCGAAGAAAGTGTACTTTCTACTAGCAGATTCACAGAATACACGAGAAAAATTAGAAGCACTGAAGAATCTTGTAAATGGAAATCTGTTTAACTTTATAAATCCATCTTTTCTCAAAGTTGTTTAACAAGGAACCCTTTCTGATAACAATTAAAACTTTTAAACTCTCAGAACTAGAGTTCTATGTAACATATTTTGAAAAATATAGGACATTTCTAATCTTTCCTGTTACAGCCAACAGTTTGTGAATTATTTGTTTACTCTGCTGATAATTTATTAGATTTATGACATCAGTGCTATATTTGGGATATAAATAATTTAATAGTTATTAGCATGTGTTAAAAACACAGCAACCACGATATATTTTTGTCAACATTCGTTAACCTTGGCATTTGCATTAGTGATTCTGCATTACAATAATATATGGCCTTTTAAAATTGCAAACATTCAGATTTAAAACTCTGGTTCTGTTATTACCTATTAAGCTTCTTTATGTTTCATGTAACCCACAGGTCTTGCAAGAGCAAAATCCGTGCCCAGCCACACATATTCCAATGAAGTGGTTACCTTGTGGTACAGACCTCCCGACGTCCTCCTGGGCTCCACAGAATATTCCACCTGTCTTGACATGTGGTGAGAAATGGAAGCTTTTACTGTAGCTAATCTGTGTGTGGTGCTGAGTCCAGGTCATGCCTAGACAAACACCCTAACTGAGCGGGTGAAGATTAATGGGCGCGACAGTGTTGCCCGTGTGTGGCGGTACCACTGGATTTTTAACAACACGGTTGGGAGAATTCCCTAACCAGAGGCCCCTGCAGATGGTGTCCAGTGATGGTTCTTGAAGGACAGGGCCAGAGACATTTTTCTAACTGTCAGTTGCTGTGGTTTTATCCCTAAGGGTCTTAATTTGTGGCTTTATAACAATGATGTCTGTATCTCCAAATAGCACTAGAATCGGCAGTAGCAGGAAGCATGTTTTAAATTCACAACAAAGCTCAGATAAGTGGACTGAAGATTTTGATATAACTGTTAGGCCCCAAATTGGGTCACAATATATCCCTGAAAACTCTTGATAGCAATTATCCAAAGTGAAATAAAATGATTACTTTAAAAATATCATATATTTAATTTCAGTAGAATCTCAGTTTCATGCAATGGTGAAGCAGTGCTTAAAAATCTATTTTATGGGGCCGGGATTTAGCTCAGTGGTTCTGCTGCCTGCCTCGCAAGCACATGGTCCCAAGTTTGATCCCCAGTACCCCCCCCAAAATCTATTTTATGGGTTCCAAAGGCCCAGCAATATTTAACATGTAATTATTATTAATTGCAAAACTACTCTTTAGTTCCCAATCAAGTGTGATTTAAATATAATTATATAAGGGAATAATCCTATTTTTAGCACTCAGGACAGGCTCACGAGTGGCTGTCCTGCCTGTCTTATTCATAGAGAGGTCCTTTTTACTAGACTCACAATTGTATTCTATGTAAAATAATCCACATAGCTACTTTTAGTAATCATCTTCCCTGAATAATTATGTTCCCATATCATTTGGCCACCCTTCATCTCATGTTTATGACCTCAGTGAACCTTCAGCATGTGTTTATCTTACTGGTAGGAACTTAACTTTTATTTTTTTTTTGGTACCGGGGTCAAACTCAGGACCTTGCACTTTCGATGTAGGCTGCAGAACCACTGAGCTAAATCCCCATCCCTGGCCCTGGCAGGAACTTAATTTATTGTCTTCCCCCAGGTAATCTTGGCTATTAGTAAATTAGACTGTGGTGAGACCTGGCTTCTTCCCATATCTGTTTGGTCCAAAAATTTTATGGTAAGATAAAAATCAGGTTCCTTGCAATGTAGGGCACCGAGGTCATTTTCTTAATTTAGGTTCCAACAGTGCTCTTAAGAATGGGATTTGAGGATCTGCCATTGAAAATATAAGCAACATTTTATGTACACATGGATGAATTAATTTTTGTAAGTAGCTTTAAATAAAGGTGTAAAGGAATCTAGGTCATCAAACCTCCTTAGTTCTGTTCTCATAAATTTTGTAATGCTTTATAAATAAATCCAGTACCATTTTTATGATACTCTAAAATGCTGGCAATAAAGATGACTATTCACCATTGAATGGCTGAGCTAATCTATTTTTTTCATCACACTTCTTGATTTTTTAATGGTTGTTCACACAGTTAAATTTTTTTTCCTCCAAAATAGGTTCTTGAGCAAAATAGATACAGTAAGTCCTTGACTTAACATTAACATTAAAATTGCAAACTTTCACAGGTGCACTATATAAGACTCACTTAGTCAGCTTAAGAACAACTCTTCTGGAACAGAGGTTGTTCAAAAGTCGGAGGCTTACTGAATTTGGATCAGGTTTTTTGGAAACATAGATACTTGGATCAGTTGTTGCAATGGAGGAAAAGGTTGAAATAAAGGCCAGTGAACACATCAGAATATCAGTTACTAACTTCCTCATTCACTTTATACTTTCTGCCTTTAATGGAGAGTTAATTATGCAGATAATCATTTCTTAAATTTTTTAAGTTGTGGAGCATTTTTCTTCATTTTTTAAATTAAGGAAATCCTAGGTTGTCTTTCATTGAATTCAGTTAAGGATTCTACTAACATAGCCTATTTTGGAAGCATTTGTGGCTTGGAGCCAGTTTTGTTTTGGTTGCTTGGCAGTTCAGTTAGGACTGTACCCTCATAATCAGGAGAAACTTTTTAATGCACTGGAAGCTAATTTTTCATGCACCTTTAAAAGTGCTCTTCAATGTACAAAGACCTACCTGGACTCTGACTAATAATATGTCTGTTTCTGATGTATTGTTTTCTAGTCTCTGTCTTTTTTCTCTCCCTTTCATTGTGTGTGTGTGTGTGTGTGTGTGTGTGTGTGTGTGTGTGTGTTCCAGAAAGATGGCTGTGGTGCTTCCTGCCAATTCACTTTGAATGAGGACATAATGGAAGCATAAGAGGACTATTATTTAAGAGGTAGGAAGGAAAACTGATAGAAAATAGTAGACCCCAAATGCCCTTTTGTCTATATGCCAGTATCATTCATTGCCATAAACCAATAGCAAATGTGTTAGGTTTGAGCAGCTTCCCCTGCTTATTTTCTCTTCACTTCTAAGGCCTAAAATCTGAGTGATGCCTATCCTGTGCCTGCCTTCTGAATCTGATTTCATTCCAAGCCATTTTCTAAAAGCTATTTTGTTACTATGCTGTAAGTCAGGTAAAACATATGTGTTTTTCCAATTAGAGAGAAATTCACAGGGCAGTGATTTCTGTATAAGCAGTATATTCAGACACCTAGAAATGGGACTATAATCAAGTCATGGTTCAGCTGCACCAGAAAGAAGTGCAAATATTATTAACCCATGGACAATAGCAGGGAGGCAGGTGTCAGTAGTTTTAGGCTATTTTTACAGTTCATTTACCATTGGGGGCAGTGAGGTAGTAACTAAACACTAAGGATCCCTATGTGGTGTTGCATTTTCCAGTTTTCTGTTTAAATAGCCACAGGCTATGAAAATATTAATGAAGACAAAGAGGCATTACCATTGTCAGCAAGTGATGAAAATCATAGCTGGACTGTTATGATCTACTCTTCTATGTCTCCAATGGTATAGGAGTGTGTGAATACACTGTTGGACTTGAGAAACTATCAAGAAAGATCGTTTTTTGAAATCCTTTTTTTTTTTTTGTCCCCCTCCATAAAGAGGGATTTAACCAGAGGAATCAAATTGAACATTGCCTCTTGTATAACTTTTCTTAATTCTTGGATTTTATAACTCTTTGAAAGTCAGAGCATCGGAAATCATTGCTAAGCTTCTAAACCAAAAAGGCTTACCAGGTTCCGAAAAAGACATTAGGAGAAGTGCCAGATGTAAAACCAGCTTATCCATGCAGCTCTGCTCTTGCCAGGAAGCTGTGCTCTAGCTGTTGAAGTTGAGGTCATTGATCTAATTAAGCTTCATATTCCTAATAGAAGCTTGTAAATATGTTTAGAGCTGCATTTGTTTTTTAAATATTAAGATGCTTGGGATTATTTTAAGGGACCACTTTTAAATATCAGGTGACTAAGTTATCTGTAGCTAATAAATGATTATCTCAGAATCCTGGTGCTTTTGGGTATCAAATATAATGCTCCCCAACACAGTATGGAAAGAATGATAGCATGCCAGTCTCTTCCTTTCATCATCTTTTAAAGAGCTAATTAACATATTAACTATGCTTGTCAGAATGTGGGGCAAATCATTTATAAATAAACCTGTCAAATGTAATGAGATTGCATATTAAATCACCCGTTCCTCTAGTATATCTTTGATTTAAGATTAAAATTAATTTAACATTGTAGCAGCTGGGTGGTTAGGAAAAAATTTCCATACTAGTCTTGATATATACAGAAAAGTCTGTATCAGAATTGATTTTGCATATATCAGAAAAGAAATTGCCTGTTTATTAAGAATTATAAAGCCATTTAGGGTTGCTTTTTATTAAATAAGCTTAATCACTGTATGTATTGGCAGTATACAAAATTCTGCCGTCATCTCTAATGATCTCTCTTGAAAGAAGGAAATTTATGTAGTAAATTTTCCTATGACTCAGGTTTATTTGCCAGTAATTTAGGAGAGAGAATCTTAAATGAACTTTGCTACAGCACCCCCTTATAAATTTGTTTTGAGATCTTGTGGTTTAATTTGCAACTTGAATAACAATAAATAGGTACTTCTATTGAACACGAACTGTATTCTAAGCCCTGTTATGGATTTTAATTGCTTACATATTGTATTATGGTGAAAGAAAACAAAATCTGGAAACAGTAAGTAGTATAATTAAGGGCACACGGTTAGCAAATAGCACCAACATCCAGACTCAAGGCCAACTTACTCCAAGCTCTTTCTCTTTACAACATATTACAAAATTTCTTAAGATGATTTTTAAAGAACCCGTCTTCATTTTACCATTAAAGTTACTATAAAACACAAAATCAGTTAAATTTATCATACTCTGAATAACATTAGATCTTTAGCATACCTTTAGAGTGGATAGCTTTCACTTATACTCAGTGGCCTGTGAACTGCTTTTCTCTTCTAACATCAATCTTCTAATAGATTCTATGATTTAATTTTATTCAAGGAGGAATTTTTTTTTTAATAAATGAAGACCTGAATCATTGGATTGAATACGTTTTCCTGATACCAGTATCAATGCTGGCATATATTTTTCCAACTTCTATCCATTACTCATTTACCACTTCTGCTAAAAAAAAGAGTCTGTTTTAAAAAGAATCCAGAAAGAATGAGAGTCTGGGTTCATTAGCTAATAAAGTCATCTCTCTATAAACACTGTTTGTACATTTCCCCATTTATCAGGTCATAAGACCAATGAGGACATGTCTTAGTAATTGTCAAATATTATAACTTGTTAAGAGAGCTCTTGAAAGCTGCTCAAATAATTTATGATCTAAGTGAGTTTGTATAGCCATGACAATGCAGTGGAACATAACAAAAGAGCTAGGTATGATCAGAAGGACATCCGGGTGTTAAAAAGCTGAGCCCATGGTGGTGGTCATGCTTTCTGAGGCCACTCCCACTACTGAAGTCCCTTCAATTTAATATAACCATATAGTTTATCCTCATATGATGACAATGGTGAGAGTTAATAATAATTGAGGAATTGTATGTTTTACATGTATAAAACAAGGATTTAACTGTGACTTGTGGTTATCTCTCTTATAATACACAAAAGCAATAATTTTCTTAAATACTACTGGTCAGAAGAGATTTAATGCATTTGAATATTTAATTCACATCTAAGGACTGTTGGTTATAAACCAAAATTCCTTAGAAGATGCTTATATTATATTGCCTAATAATGAATATTTTCCCTAAGTACAGTTCCCCGTTATATTATTATGGCATTCTAGAGTGGCTAGTGAAGCACCAAAGTTAGTGATGGCTTTGGAATGCTGAAACAAAGTACTTCTGTTTTTTTCTTTTTATCAAAATTGTAGTCTAGTTATGGCTTTCACATCTCACCATTTATTATCTGTGTTTGTGAGAGAAATAGTGTATTTCTGTCTTAAATTAATATATTTGGTCTTTTAGTAGGGATAAATAATGATAATATATAAAATAACACATTGTATATAGTCTCTGCTACCAAATGTTTTAAAAACAAATTAAAATTTCTCCATTTTTTATCACTGTTCACAAATTTGCTACACACAGGTTTTGTATAACTTTTTAAGTTTTGCCATATTTGTACCTTTGCGGGGGCAGTACTGAGGATTGAACCCAGGGCCTTTGTACTGAGTTATATCCCCAGTCCACTCTGTTACTTTAAATTTTGAGATAGGGTCTCACTAAGTGACTGAACTACTCAGGCTGAACTCAAATGCAATCTTCCTGCCTCAGCCACCTGCAGTGCTGGGATATAGGGGTGCACTACCGCACTGGGCTCATATTAATCCTTTATGTATTTACGTATCTCACTAATTTGTAAGAATAACAAGAGAAAGTTACATAGGGAATTCTTTAGAAAATATAAAATTCTACAAATACTGTGAACAGTGATCTTATTAACTCTTAGTATGTCAATCAATCAAGCAAAATATATTGAGTCTCTGTTAGGATATAGTATGCAAGGGAGTGGACGGGTATAGAAAAAAAGGAAAAATGCTGCATTTGGCCTTTGGGAAATTAGCATACCTTCTCTAGTATTAGAAATTTTGACTCAGAGTACTCTCCTCTTAGTGTGTGTGTGTGTGTGTGTGTGTGTGTGTAGTTTTAAGTTGTGTACATATTAATGTAGAAATCTTTGCTCTGAACACATTGTAGCAGTGCTTTGCTGTGTAAAGAGGTGGCAGGCAGTGTAGTAGTTGAAAACCTTTGTTATGTTCCCCGTCACTTCTTAGCTGTGTGATCACCTTAGTTGGCCAAATCCGTTAACTTCTTTATCTTCAGTTTTCAAGTCAGAAAACTATGACAGTGTGCACCTATATTTATAGCAGCACAGTTTGTAATAGCTGAATCTCGGAAACAGTCCAAATGCCCAACAACTGGCGATTGGATAAAAATGTGATTTTTAAAAAAAATAAAATGGAGTACTACTCAGCCATAAAGACAAACTAGTCATGTATAGCTAAATGGATGCACCTTGAGGCCATTCTCTTTAAGTGAAAAATAAATATTACAATATTATTAATAAATTTGATAATACACATGTGTCCACACATGTGTAATACCAAATTGTTTCCCTTGTGTGAGAAACTTAAAGTGTAAATGAGAACCAAAACATATAATAGATATTGTGAAATAGGAAGAAAATGTTCAAAGGTGAAAGGGAACTGGGGGGGGAGGGGGCAGGAACAAAGCTTATGTAAATAAGGAGGGGTGAAAGGATTAAAGGGAGGGAAGGAAAATGGGAAAAATAAGAACCAAGATATATCATGTACTGGTACAAATTCCCAATAATGAGTGTGATCATAATGTATGCCTACAATGTACCAATAAACTTAATGAATAAAAAAAATTCTATGACAGTAAAACCTGTTGCAGGAATAGCCAGTAACTAAGAGCTGCCTCATTAATAACAATTGCTTCACCCACACCTGGCTTTTAGTTTTGCTAGAGTAACTATGGACTTTCACTTTTTTAGCAAGAGCATCTACCTCATTTGACTCACAATAGTACTCATGTTGGTATTCATTGATCTGCTATTCTAGACTGTATCTACTGAGTAGATACTAGGATAGATGTGGATGTAACTTTCTCCATCCACCTTGTCCCTCTCACTTTTGCCTCATTCTCCCAGTATAGAATCTATATTGTATTTTGAAACATGAATATGTAAATATTTTTCATGGCTAAATCAAATAATGTTCTGATTATATATCCTTTCTGTGTAACCTTTTGCTTTTTCTCAACTTAATTATGTTATTTTTGTTAGTTTAATTTTCTTTGTTGCTAATTATTTATAGTTTTAAAAAATTTGCCAGGAACTTTTGGAAAACATTTTCCAAATGTTCAAAAATATTCGCAAGTCTTTCTGTCAGAGATGGATTTATTTTTCCTTCTGGGATTTTGCTGATCACAAATTCTCTACATATTAGATTCCATGTCATCTTCCTTTAGTTTCCAAAGAGATGGTAGATTCTCACAATCTACTTTTTCAAATTTTTAGTTTTCCAAAAAATGTCTTTATTCCCACACAAATTGATAAAGTTTAGCTAAGTATAAATCTAATCATCATAGGATATTTGAATATTAGCCTGTCTTTTTCTCAGAACTTTCAGGGCATTGCTGCATTTCTTTACCACTTACAGTATTGCTGCAGAGAAGTCTGATTCCATTTTGATTCTCTGTTGTTTGTGTGCTCCCTTCTACTTTTACTTTGGACAATATTATGTTCTCTGTCCCTATGAAACTTTATGAGTATTTAAGTTGGTAGTGTCCTTCTATTGGTGTAAGGTAATTTCCCTTCAATATAATTTCCCTTCAACTTAAATGTTTTAATTTTCACAAAATTTAGTTTCTGGAAATTTTGTGCTAATTTTTTATTGGAGCACCTACCTTAAATCCTCTATTTTAAAGAATTTTCTCCTTATTTTATAAACTTTTATCTTCCCAACATTCCGTTTTTAAAAAAAACTCAGTTTTGATCTGATTGCTTTTGATCTCTCCTTCTCTGACTTCAGTTGGAAACTTTCTTTAAATATGGAGTAGAGATTCTTGGCTATGTATTTACTGTTATAAGTGTGCCATTATATAATCTATGTACTTAGGAGGTACCAGGTGAATTGTTAGCTTATTATATACTCTTTAGGCAGAGTTAGACTTTTCAGTGCTGAAGATCTGTTCTTTGATTTCCCCCTGAAATTCTCATCAGGTTAAAAAAGAGAAACCGATGTCCATATAGACTAATAAGCATATATTTCGCTTGTCTCTCCTTTTGTTCTGCCCAGTGCCTCACCCAGCTCTCGGCTGCAGATCTTTATTCTCTCCACTAGTTGAGGCTTCTGGATTTAGTTTCATCTGCCATGCTGGGGTATGTTTGGGGTAGGATAGGAGATGGTCAGACAAGGTCTATAGATCAATGACTCTGTATAAACTTTCATTCCTGCACCCCATACCCCATTTCTAGTTGTTAGACTCATTGTCACAGATTTTACTAAGTGTTCCTCTAGATGCTTAGCTTTTTCTGAATTGCTGTAGGTAAATCCTCTGACTATAGAGGGAAGTTATAGATGCCCGTGGTCTGCCTAGATGGCCACATTTTCATCCACATCTTCTGAAAATAGGTCCTGGGGTAAAATCCTGGTTTAAAATTTTTGTTCCTTAATTGACATCTTTTTTTTTTTTTTTTTTTTGGTACTGGGGATCGAACTCGGGTCTTTGTGTCTTTGCGCTTGCATAGCAGGCAGCGAAACCACTGAGCTAAATCCCTAGGCCTGACATCTTGGTTTTGTTGGAGAGGAAGGAGGTTTCTGTGTGCATTTTGTACATGTCATATTCTTGTTGGTAATTTAGTATTCATGGCTTCCACTATGAACAATTGTCTGCTGGGTCCATGCCCTGTGGAAATTGTGATTTTGCTGCTGGGCCACAAATTTGAATTGCAGGTACCAGTGGGTGGGAGCCAATCAAACAGCAAGTAGGAACCTCATGACTACCAGCTTCTTAGTGCAGTGGTGGAAGTTTATAATCCTTACTGTTTAACTGTTAATGAAATTATAGCAACTTTACTTGCAAAAGCAAATTTGAAAAGAAAGACATATGCTGGTTGATCACCTAGTAATGAAAGGGAATAAAATATGAGGTCATAATTCTTACAAAGGATAAAAATTTGAAATGAATTTAAAAACTGGAACATAGAAAGTAGTCCTCTGAATCTGGTATGTGTAAACCAATATGGATTTGCCATTACAAGCTAAACCAATTAGTAAAACTCTTTCAACAAATGTTCTAGCCAGTAAAAAATTTCTAGTCCAGTGAAAGTGGAAAGATAGACTCCTAACTTAGTGCACAAGAATGACACAAATGAAGGGAGATGTAGTTGGACAGAAACTAGGAGCCTCTATAAGCATCAATATATATATGATAATAGTTGTGAAGAGACAAGGTTTCTATTTCATACTGCCCTCCAGTGATGGAAATGGGGATGTCTGTTTAGACACTTTCAAATTAACTGCCCAGAACACTTCATTATCTGGGGTACATTTTAAGTGGGAATCCTTTCTTTGTGAATGAGGGTGGGAAGTACTGTGGATTAAATCCAGGACCTTGCACATGGAGGGAAGTGCTCTGCCACTAACCAACATTCTCAGCCCAGGAACCATTTTTTTTTTTTTTAAGTTGAAAAACATTTATTTGACCTTAAAGAAAGAATTCTAAAATGCCGCTAAAGTAACTTTAAAAAAAGGACTAGATTAGGAATATTTAACTATTTATTATCTTAAAGTTTTATTTTGGTTTGGTTTGGGTTTTTTAATTATATCTATCCCTATGAAACATATTGGTACATTTTAGGTATACAATATAATGACATCATTGGAAATTTGTACCTTTACGTAATCTATCTCGGTTCTTATTTTTTCCCCATTCCCCTGGCCTCCCTTCAACCCCTCTACCCCTCACTATTTACAAAGACTTTGTTTTCATTTTCTCATATTAATCCCATTCCCTTCTTTCCTTTCCCCCTAGCCCTCCCACTTCCCTTTCCCCTTTGCTCCTTTTCTTCCTATTTCACATTATCCATTATATCTTTTAGTCCTTATTTACACTTTCAGTTTCTCACACCAGAGAAACTATTCGGTATTTACACATCTATGTCCTATTTAATTCACTTAAGAGTATCGTCTCTGCTCATGGTGCCGCCTCCTGGTCCTCCTGCTGCCACGGCCGCCCTTAGTCACTCCCTGCGCAGCTCCCGCCGCCTGACTCCCTGAACTAGCCGCTGATATTTGCAGTTCTTACAACACTGCAGACATTGACAACAAAGAACAGTCTGAACTTGATCAAGATTTGGATGATGTTGAAGAAGTAGAAGAAGAAGAAACTGGTGAAGAAACAAAAATCAAAGTGCATCAGCTGACTGTTCAGATGATGCAAAATCCTCAGATTCTTGCAGCCCTTCAAGAAAGACTTGATGGCCTGGTAGACACACCAACAGGATACATTGAAAGCTTGCCTAGGGTAGTTAAAAGAAGAGTGAATGCTCTCAAAAATCTTCAGGTTAAATGTGCACAGATAGAAGCCAAATTCTATGAGGAAGTTCATGATCTTGAAAGGAAGTATGCTGTTCTCTACCAGCCTCTATTTGATAAGCGATTTGAGATCATTAATGCAATTTATGAACCTATGGAAGAAGAATGTGAATGGAAACCAGATGAGGAAGAAGAAGTTTCAGAGGAGCTGAAAGAAAAGGCCAAGATTGAAGATGAAAAAAAAGATGAAGAAAAAGAAGATCCTAAAGGAATTCCTGAATTTTGGTTGACTGTTTTTAAGAATGTTGACTTGCTCAGTGACATGGTTCAGGAACATGATGAACCTATTCTGAAGCATTTGAAGGACATTAAAGTGAAGTTCTCAGATGCTGGCCAGCCTGTGAGTTTTATCTTAGAATTTCACTTTGAACCCAATGAATATTTCACAAATGAAGTGTTGACAAAGACGTATTGGATGAGATCTGAACCAGATGATTCTGATCCCTTTTCATTTGATGGACCAGAAATTATGGGCCGTACAGGGTGCCAAATAGATTGGAAAAAAGGAAAGAATGTCACTTTGAAAACCATTAAAAAGAAGCAGAAACATAAGGGACGTGGGACAGTTCGTACTGTGACTAAAACAGTTTCCAATGATTCTTTCTTTAATTTTTTTGCTCCTCCTGAAGTTCCTGAGATGGAGATCTGGATGATAATGCTAAAGCTATCCTTGCTGCAGACTTTGAAATTGGTCACTTTTTACGTGAGCGTATAATTCCAAGATCGGTGTTGGACTTCACTGGAGAAGCTATTGAAGATGATGATGATGACTATGATGAAGAAGGTGAAGAAGCGGATGAGGAAGGGGAAGAAGAAGATGAGGAAAATGATCCAGACTATGACCCAAAGAAGGAGCAAAACCCAGCAGAGTGCAAGCAGCAGTGAAGCAGGATGTGTGTGGCCTTGAGGATAACCTGCACTGGTCTACCTTCTGCTTTCCTGGAAAGGATGACTTTACATCATTTGATGAGCCTATTTCATGTTTTTTTGGTTGTTTGTTTACTTTTGTTGTCTGCTGTCTAAAATAAAAGTATTAAATGCAAAAAAAAATGCAAATAAAAAAAGAGTGTGGCCTCATTGTGCATCCATTTAGCTATGAATGTCTCTAGTTTCTCATTTTTTATGGCTGAGTAGTACTCCATTTTATATAAACATCCTGCTGTATGAATAAAAAGATCTTCAGTGTACTTATGGATGTCTTGATTTTAAATGCTATATAATTAATAAGCTCAGATATTTTTGGGGCTTTAAAAAAAATTTCCTCTTCAAATGTAGTATCCTTAGAAATCTATTGGTAAAACTGTGTCATTAGGAAAAACATTGATAAGTAACTGAAAAAGAAAATAAGCTATCAGTGGCTGATAAACAGGTTGATAAATTCCTTTTAAAAATACACTAAACTAAAAAAAATACACTAAACTTAGGCCTAGTATGTGTCAGGCACTTAGTAAAAATGTGTAACTGAGTCTGAGTAGCTGTATGTTTTTCTTGTTCATATGTGGATAGTTCATCTTTTGTTGTGACTTTTCATATTTCTGTGTATTTCCATGTGAGAGAGTAGATTTTTTTAGTAAGATTTTATCTCATGGATTTTCTATAGATTTAGACAAGACTTGTATCACTCTGTCTGATAACACAAATGGTTCTTCCTTTATTGCTAGGCTTTACCATATTTGCTTTAGAAATCTGAATATATTCATAACCTAATGGAAACTCAACAGATTAAAACTTTATTATAGCAACCATGTAGATTTTCATCTATTTGTCGTATTTAATCCTAACATGTTTAACTTAGAAACTCTTTCAGAATTTTAGTAACTTTGTGAAATCAATTTACAGTTTTCTTCTATTGTTACTTTATGGCCTTTTTACACCCCCCCTCCCCCCACATCTGAGGTGTTTCCATCTGTTTTGCACACTAGCTGGTTAGTGGTGATACAGAGGGGCGAAAAGCAAGAACAAAGACAAAGCAACACAATAAAGACCTCTAGAATCTCAGGCAGTGCCCTTCTCACAAAGATTCCGTTATACAGTATCTTCATTCATCCATGCACTCATGCAACAATAAATGAATGAACATTCAAGAATGAGAATAAGCTGATCCCTGCCCTCAAACAGTACCTGCTTGCACTAATCTTGGGCACAAATATGGGGGCCCTTGTTCACTTGCAGTCCGTGTCAGTGTCCACTTCACACAGATAACATTCTAGGGCAAGTCTTTGGCAATATTCTAAACAGCTCAGAGCTTTCTCCAAAGAGTGGACCAAGAGGATTTACAATGGAAAGGTTTTTGCTTTCAGATTTTCAATATACTCTCTGAGAGAGTAGATAGTTGTCATTTTTACTGTCCAATATTAGCCATTCTATCATATATCTAAAAAGTACCCATTTCAACATTCATAACCGTAGTCCATCAAAGTGCAGCTATGCCATTTGATAACTGGAAGTAAATATATCCATACCCGAAATTGAAATTATTTCCTTTTAGGAGAATATTTAATGTGGAAAATTTTTAGCAGTGATTGCTTGTCATGATATGCCAGATATGTTTTCTCGAAAATGATGCCTTGAACGTGTCATTTTCTTTGATCCTTACGATAATTACCCATGAACAGTTTTTTCCTGATTTCCTGCATATTGCATAAGGATTAATACATTTGCACAAAGAAGCCTTAATGTGTGACTTCCTTATTCTGCATTAGCAGTCATATAAACAAATTAAAGATGTCCACAGTTTAATAATATGTTTTTCTTGTGTTCCTGGTTTACATTTATTTCTTGGAGAAGTGCTGTTACTGGTAGTGTTTTAAGTGATGTGTCCTCTCTTCCTTCATTGTTCCATAGTACAAAAATTTTGACGTTTGATGCAGTATTTTGCATTTTCTATCCTTACAACAGTCCTCGGAAAGGGCATTGTTTCCTTACATTTTCTAATTAATAGTGACTGGTTTCTTGATGTTACTCATTTGAATATTTGCAGTTATCTATAAAACATGGGTTATTTATGATGCTTTTCTCTAGAGTCTTCATTATGCATACTTTTCTGTTTTGAATTTGCAAACATTTTAAAACATCACCAACCAGCTTATTTTCAGGTACTAGCAGTGGTGGTAAACTTCAGTTTTCTAGGATAGTTTTATTGTGTTTTCTGCTCAAGCTTCCAATTTTGAAGACTTGATTTCACTTTTATCTTTATTCCTGCTGGCATTTGCATCACATGGAGAGAAAACAAAGTTGGCATCTTAATTTCTTCTTTTCCTTAATCTGACCAGGCTGACCTAATAAAGACACACTGTTCTAATTGAGTTGTCAGCAGGGCATAGTGAAGGGGTCACTGACCTAGGAGTCAGGAGACACAGGTACTGGTCCTAGGACTGAAATTTAGCCATATAATACTGTTTCCTTTTATAGAAAAAAATCAAAACTTTGTTTTAAGCATTCTGTGAAGTCGTTCTGTCTCTTAAATTTTAGCATTCAAGTAAATTGTACTGCTGAACCAGAGGTTTCCATGGAGACTGCTGGAGTTCCTTCTGAGTGTCTTACAAATTAAGCCAGGGCTGAGATACTTTGGTGAAGTTAATGAATCGATTTTTTAGTGTTTAATTTCATATGATATATTAGTCCTCAATGAAATGTTTTTCTCTGCTGCTGTCCCATGTGCATACTTCATAGACTTTTGTACCAAGCACTGACAGGGCCCTACAAGGACAAGAAAGGCCCATTCATACCTTCAGGGACAGAGGGAAAGACAGTGTGATGAGCCACAACACAGGTACGCAGTGAGGGAGTCTGAGGTCAAGGTGAACCGTTGGTCCTTTGTGTATATTTTAGGGGGTGGGGGCAGAGGAGACGCTGCAGCTTTGCCAAGAAAGTCATTCTTTTAAGCCAAGTTCACAGTGTGGGGTTGAAGGCCAGAGTTCACACGATGAACAAAGGAATCACTAAGAGGTAAAATAGCTGATATTTATGGATAGAGATGGAAGGAATGGTTTGGGAAGGAGGTAGAGAAAAAAGAAAGAAGGAGAAAAGTGGCTAGAGATTAGGAGTATTTAGGAATACTTGAAATATGACCGACTTGACTGAATGTACATTGCAAGGGAAAAGCAAGGGTTTCAAGAGATTCCTAGGTTTCCAGCTCAGATAATGGGGCCAGAAAGCGAAAGTACTCCTTTTTTAATTTGATTTAAAAATACTAATAACACAACACACACGTCTACTGTGTAAAGTGTATGAGTGAAATAAATCATCGTTGGGACTTCAGGAACATTGATGCCCCCAGCACTCTTAGGTGGTTGGGCTTCCTGACCCTTTTCACCCTAACTGCGGATGTGGCCCCAAGCTCCTGGCTGCAGCCTCAGCCTGGGTCAGCAGCAGGTCTCCCTGGGACTCCACTCTTCTGATCCATGTTTGCTTCCTTCTTTATGTTTGTTTAATTATTTTCAGTTTTCAAAACTTTAATTTTTTTATCCATTAAGTTTGTTGGTACATTTTAGCTATACATTATGATCACATTTATCACTGGGGACTTGTAACTGTACATGATGTATCTTGGTTCTTGTTTTTTCTCCTTTCCCCTTCCCTCCCTTCTACCCCTCCACCCCTCCACCCCTCCCTGTTTACAAAAGCTTTGTTTCCATTTTTTCCTTCTTTTCTCATTTTGCTTTCCCTCCTTTCCTTCCTCCACTTCTCCTCTCTTCTCTAGTTCCCTTTCCCCTTTGAACCTTTTCTTCCTATTTCACATTATCTATTATACGTTTTCCTCATTTGCACTTTCAGTTTCTCACATCAGAGAAACAATTCAGTGTTTACACGTGTGTGTCCTATTTCACTTAAGATATGCCCTCAAGGTGCATCCATTTAGCTATAAATGTCTCTAGTTTATTTTTCTTTATGACTGAGTAGTACTCTATTTTGGAAAAAAAAAAACTTCTTTATCCAGTCTCCAGTTGATGGGCATTTGTGCTGTTTCCAAGATTTAGCTATTACAAACTGTTCAACTACAAACATGGGTGTGGATATATGGCTGTGGTATGATGCTTTTAATTTTGGGGGGAAGATACCCAGCAGGGGAATAGCTGGGTCAAATGGGACTTCTAATCCTAGTTTTTTAAGGAATTTCCACACTGATTTCCACAGTGGTTGCACCAGTCTACACTCCTACCAACAATGGAGAAGGGTTCCTTTCTTCCCACAGCCCCGCCAGCATTTGTTATTGGTTGATTTCTTGATAGCAGCCATTCTTTCTGGGGTGAGGTGGAATCTGTGTTGTTTTCATCTGCATCTCTCGAATGAGCAGTGATGTTGAACATTTTTTCATATGTTTATTTGCTGCTTCTACTTCTTCATCTGAGAAATGTCTCTTCATTTCAGATGCCCATCTTTGGATTGGGTCTTTAAATTTGGGGGAGGGTCTCATTTTTTAAGTTCTTTATATATTCTAGATAGTAGACCGTTTATTTGGATATGCTTAATTTATAAGTATACCTTGTTAGAGAAATAATTTTGTTAAATAGTTTGAAATATAAATCTCAAAGTTTTTCTTTTATCAAAAGCTTATGATCTTGAATCAGGTGTTTTCTAAAAGGGGCTTTTATTCATAGTCTAGGGTTTTGTTTTCATACCTTTAGAACTAAGTATTCCACAGAAGTATTTGACTAAGATACATTGTGCCCGTCGGTGCCTAATGAATCCCTAACCACAGTAAATGATGAGTGACAGTTTAATCAATTCAGTTCCTTCAGCAGTCACCAAGGGCATGGTGCAGTGTAATTTTTTAATCTTTCACTTTTCAAATACTGTGAGTGCCAAAATGAAAAGATCATGTTCATTATACATAATAAATTTTCTTACAGGTTATAGGCAAAAAATGTTTTTAATTTTGTTCTTTTAGAAGCTGATCTCCTAGGGAACAAAACTCTTTGGTCCATTAAAGTGAGATAAATATATGACTACCTTCATGCATCAAATAGCTCTAGCTTTCATTGCATAGTGGTGTATTTCAGTGAACCATAGCTAAATAAAATTACCTACTAGGTTAATTAACATAAAAGGTTTCTGAGTTAGTATTTTATCTCTGTGTTAAATTTAGGTTGTGTTTCACATTTAATCTAATTTACTTTGTTGATCTACTGTTTCTTTGGCTAGAGGCTGAATACACATGTTGAGAATTAATCTGAATTATATAACTCCTTTCAAAACAGAATTATCTACATTCCTTTAGATTCTTGCTCTCCAATATGCAGTTTTGAGAATAACAGCTTTAGTGTCACTTAGAAATCTGTTGAAAACATAAAACCTCACCTAGTGGCTCAGAAGACAGATTCTAACAAGACCTCTGTGTGACTTGCACACACATTAAGCAGGAGAAGCACTGCATCAAATGCTGGTTTGGGATGGACACATAGGCATTAAGGATATTACTGGTGCCAGCATAATGTTGAAGAGGAAAAGGCAAAAGAATTAACTTGCACCGAGTTATGGCTCTGATCATCTGTGCGCCTTCTGTTGAGCAGCTTGACAGTGTCTTTATCTACAGCCCTCTTTCTCAGTGTTTTGACAATGCAGATGGATCACAGTGGTTAAATCATTCTCTGAACTTGAGCAGAGGCCCCTTACAACCTGAGCTAGGGAAGTCTGTATGAGAAGGGCCAGGCCTCCCCTGCTGGGACAGGGGCAGTGGGGTGGGTTGCTGCCCCCTCTGCATGTGGAGGAACACACAGACTCCGCTGCCTCGTAATCTCTCCGGGACTTCGCAGATCAACACTGCCACTTGAGAAACTGTCATCTTTGCTTAAAACTCTCTTCCCTAAGTAATCTTAAACCTTTCCTAATAAATGGATCAAATTAGACACTAAAATATGTTGTGACTTTTTTGAGATTTTAATTGCACCATATTTTGAAATACTGAAGTCTTTCTGCATTGTATACTGGGATTGAACGAAATGTTTGGCCTGAGAATCAGCGAAAAACAATTTTTATATGTTTTCACTAAGACTAAAAATACTTTATTGTCAGCTGAACTTCTTCATGTGGGATAATCATTTGTTGGGTTAAGTGTTCATGAGACAGTTGACTGAGTATATTACACACCCAAAGCAGATATTCTTTTGAGTATGCATGCTGATGGGTAAAATTAATCCCTTTTATAGTAGAAAGATAAAAGTTATCTTGCATCATAAAATCTCAGCAGGACTTTGATATGTAGTTATTTTAGACTGTATATTAGCTGGTGACTTTAGTGACTTACCCCTGTTTCATTCAAGTCTGGCAATGTTGCCATATTTCTGTAACTCCTTTCATTCATTTGGACTGTATCTTTAAAAGTCAAAGACCAAATCCTCTTTCTGAGAAGGATATTGGTGGACAGTACATTTGCAAGGAAGTAAATCAGAGTTTAGATGTACAGTGGGGAGCAGAGAGGGAATAATAACCCAGTCTGAGTGATCAGAATGACTTCCCAGTAGTATTGAACTTGCCTGTTTCTTGCTCTAATGAGGAACAGAGTCCATTTTTCTCCCCTGTGAATTCTACCTTTTCTCTGCATTCCACATACTACAATCCCCTCCATTATCCCAAATATAATAGTTTTAGTTTCATCTTGAATTTCTTTGCCATAGAGTACATATATCAGTTTTCAAATACCTTCATGTCAAACTTAATAAATCTTTAATTAATTTAGTGCCTACGTTCTTTCAGTTTAACCCCAACTGACATTTTACTTCCTGAGCCTGTGTTCTAGACGGTTCATGTTGCTTCCAAGGAAAAAAAAACATCAAAGTGTACAGGGGATTTTTGTCGTTATTTGTTTCCATTCATAGAAGAAAATTAGAAATACATTAGCTTTTCTACCTATAGTGATTATTTTTATATATCTCTGCCCAAGATAATGCTGTTCTTAATTGTGTCTTTTTTAAAATAATCTTTTAATTTTAGAAACATGTTATATTTATGGAAATGTCGCAAAGATATTAGAAATACTTCTCACCCAAGTTCCGCCATAGTTAGCGTCATACGTTACTATGGTACCACTGTCACAGTAGGAAACTGACCTGGTCTAGTACTGTTAACTAAGTAGCTGTGTTTTATTTTATTTTTCACTTTTGAAGTACGATGCCCAGGCTGACCCTGAACTTTTGGATCCAAGCTGTTGTCCTGTCTTCGTCTCTCCGTAGCTAGGATTACACCATCATGTTTGGCCTCTAAATAGCTTTATTTTGGTTTTGCTAGTTTTTTCTTAACTTTTTCCGTTTTAGGATTGTTACGTAGTTTCAGGGTGTTGGAAGTCTCCTTTTAGAGGGGGTTTCTGGGTTTCTTCTGTTCTGAAAAAAGAATTGGTCAAGACAAGTGCAAACGGTAGTAAGGTTTTACATTTATTAAAGGCAGGAAAAGAAACAGGCTCAGCAGAGAGAGTTTGGGCCAAGTAAAAGTAGGAAAGTAAGTACAGTCTATGGGATGAGAGCAGGCAACAGGGCGGGAACACAGTAGCAAAAAACTCAGTGTCGACTGTCTTATTGTATTTCCCCCTTCTCAGGCTGGGATCGGGTTTAGGTCAACCTATTGAAAACCTGCTCAAATTCTCACAAGAAGTCTACGTACAGGACTTTGGGAACAGTTCTGCACCTGAGATTTTATAATTAGCAGGTCCGGTCCACTTCCCCAGCCAGTTTTGTCAGACCCCAATCTCCTGCCTCAGTAATCACATTACATTCACCTGTCATGTGTCCTTAGCCTCCTCTTGGTTAGGATAGTTTTGCAGACTTTCCTTGTTTTTGATGACCTTGACAGTTTTGAAGACTACTGCGTAGGTATTTTTTAGTGTCCTTCAATTTGGGTTTGGTAATATTTTGAGGAGAAGTAGCAGAGGTGAAACGATAATCTCTTCACATTGTACCAAGGGTACGTGCTATGAGTGTGACTCACCACTGATTGATGTTATGGCTCAGGCAGGGTTTGCCAGTTTTCTCCATTGTAAAGTTGTGTCCACTTCTGGCACCCTCCTCCATGTTATATTCTTTGGAAGCAAGTTGCGAAACTCAGTTCACACTGGGTAGTCAGGGGAAAGGTTTGCATTTCTTTTGATTCATTCACTCAGCAAACATTTTTGAGCCTTTATATTCTGTTGTGTCCTGGAGACAAGACGGTGAAACCACTTTGTTTCTGAATTTATACATTTTTCATTTAGAGAAGGCATACTCCCCACAAAAAGACATTTTAATATTTTTAAATGTTATAAAGGGAAAAAATAGGGTAACAAGAGTAAAGCATGGCTGGGTGATAAGGAAGAACCTGCCTTACATATTTAAGATATTTTTAAGTGGAGACTTTTGAGCTGCCCCTGCATGACAAGTAGCAATTATTTACTCTATGCAGAGGGAGGAACACCTCATACAGAGACCCTGAAATGGGAAAAGTGAGAAAGAAAGAGTGTGGCCTGTTTTAGAAAGGGACACAGTTGCATGACTAGAGCAGAGAAAATCTCATGGAGGTTGTGGAGGTACAATATGAATTTGAAAACAAGGTCAGCCAAATAGGACGTGGGGCCTTCACTGCCCTTGCTGTGGCTTGGAGAGGGTTAAAGACTGCCCCCTCAGTGGTTCTGTTTGGAAGCTTGGTCCCCAGGACAGTGGTATTAGGAGGGGCTAGGCCCTTTCAGAGGAGGGATCCTGTGGTAGGTTCTTGGGTCAGTGAGGCCTGCCCTTGGAAGGGATTGAGTTATGTCTTTAGAGCCTAGCCCCACCTAATCTCTCTGGCTTTCTATTTTAATATGTTATTTCCTTTTCCCACATGCTCCTGCCACACTCTCCACACTGAGCTAGCTGTATCCTCTCATGATCCTATAGCATCTTATTGTGGGACTGTAGAACAGACTGTTTTATAATTATGTGTTTATAGCATATATACTTATGTGAAGGTAGGTTGATGTTTTCCCAAAATTGATACCCGTAAAAGTTTGTATGACCTTACCTATAATGAGAAGCAGAGCTGAAAAAAGTTCTAAATTATTAGGAACACAACAAAAACCAATGTCATTATCATGCCAGAGGAAAGTCTAAGTTATCTTTATATTTTCTCCATAGAAAAGAATATTCTCAGGCTGAGGGTGTAGCCCAGTGGAAGAGCAGATGCTTAGCATGGACAAGCCCCTAGGTTTGATCCCCAACACCAAAATAGTAAAGAAAAGATATTGTAATACTGTTATGAACTCATTGAAGACTATGTTAGTTTTTCATCCCCTGTTACAAAATATCTGAAAAAAAATCAACTTTAAGCAGTTATTTTGGCTCATGGTTTTAGAGGTTTCAGTCCATAATCAGCTGGCACCGTTGCTTTTAGGTCTGTGGCGAAGCAGAAACATCATAATGGAATGAGATGACAGAAGAAAACTGCTTACCTCATTGTAGCCAGGAAGCAGAGAAAGAGAGTATCCTGAGAGGACAGGACCTGGGTATAAGATATCCACCACCCAAGGGCAAGCCTCTAGGACCCACTCCTTCAGCTAGACCCCGCCTCCTCATCCCACCACTTCCCCATGGTGCCGTCAAATGATTGCTTAACCTTTTATTTTGTATTAATTCATGTTTGCAGTACATAATGATTTCATTCATCATGATGAGTTGATACATATACAGAACACATCTTAAGCCATCCAAATTATAAATTATAAATTACAAATTATAAATTATAAATCCATCAAATTATAAATGCATCAATGGATTAATCTACTTATCAGGGTAGAGCCCTGTGATCCAGTCCCTTTCCAAAGGCCCAGCTGTTGAACATGGCTGCAGTGGGACCAAGTCTTCAGCATGTGAGTCTTTGAGGGGCCTTCCAGGTTCCAAGCATAACAAAGACTATACAACTACAATTGCAGAAAGAAAAGCATTAGGTATGCCAGGCAGTTATTAATAAAATCTTCACTGTTCGTCTGAATTTTAGAGTACTATATTTATTAGCTCTTAAAAACCTGTGATTTCATTTGATTGTCTTATTCACTTCTAATCTTGCATTCTTTTTCATAATAAAAATTCCCAAATTATATAACTCTAGGCCTGGAGGAACACTTGTCTCTGCTTTACTGCTAAAAATTTCATTTTGAATTGTAATAAAATTGTTCATATATCTGTGACATAAGTTGAATTTGGATATTTTGAGTCCAAAAAATGAAAGGTGTTTGGTGATAAGTGGGTGTTTTGTATATTACAATAGCAATCGACTAATCCTGAGAACTTGACCATACTGCATTCATTCTGTGGCCTCTTTACCTGTGACCAGTTCTAAGCCAAGCTTGTGATCATCACATAATGACTCAAATTCTCCAAATTATACATTTCCTGATACAATATTTTCATTGTATCCTGAGGCAGTAATCTATCATAAGTATCGTGTTTATGTGGCTGAATTCATTCTCAGTGAAGCACTTAGTGCAGTTGGCTTAATCTATCCGGAGAGAAGGAGCACAGAGCTAATTGAAGATAGAAAGTGCGACAAAGGAAAGCAGGCAATGGTTCATTCAAATTAATTTAAAGGGCTTTCGTTGCTGGTTGACAATAAGGCAGTAATAAAAGAATTCTGCTATATTAATTTGGTGATAGGTTTCATAATTCTACTTTTTCATTTTCTTGTGCATTTTAATAATTGTGTGTTCTTTGCATATAGTTATCCCAGCTTTATTAGTATACCCCAAGCATCTTTGAGAAAGATGATATCAAGAGGAGGGATAGAGGGAGGGAATGGAGATGTAAAAAGAATTAAAATGTGTTATGTGTGTGTACCATGTGAATGTTATCATTAGGTACTGCAAATATGTACTAATAAAAATTAAAATTAAAATACGTTTCTAAAAATCCACATGATGATATCATAGGAAACATCCATTAGAAATAATAGTACAACTCCCTCAGCCAGCCAAGCAGAGAAAAGCCTATGAAGAACCATACTGTTACATTCCAGCTGCATAAAATGGCAGCATAGATTTATCTTTTAATCATTCTGAGTACCATATTTTGGAGATACTGTTAACTAAGAAGAAGTACCAAGTAAAGGAAACTCTGTATGCAGTTCTGATAGTGTAGTGGTTACCTCCCAGCCAGCTTAGCTGTGTGCACACGCGGGGCCATGGTTCTTCTGAGGTCCTCCCACTCCAAGTCACAGCTAGTAGTGCGAAAGATGGATGCCAAAAGGTAGAAAATAGAGAGTGTATTCTGAGTGTGAAAAAAGCAATGACGCTGTGGGTATGAAAGATCCAAGATATTTCATGGAACAAATAAGAAAACAATAGAAATGTAGATCAGTAGTCTTAGAAAAGAATTCCTGGCAGAAAAAAATCTGGAAAACCACCACACTAGAATTTTAAATAGACTTAATCCAGTCATCTAAAATGCCAGTATTTATAAACATGTTGTTGTATTTTATTATACCAATAAAATAATTCTCGCCATACCTGTTGTTTGTCAAATCTAAACTGAAGCCATGTGTTAAAATCCATCTGTCTAGAGCAGTTTAACACTAATTCTTTATTCCTTATATTTATGATATAAAGTAGAAATTGTTTAAGTTTAGTCATTTTGACATTTGTGTTGAAATAGAAATTATGTAGTATAATAGGAAAGGTGTTCTGCAGATGTATTGGTTTAATTCAAAATATTGTTTATATATAACTTTAATAACAGCTGGAGCAGGTATACAGAAGTAGGCCACTTGTCATTTACCATATAGGGGTCTGATGTAGGTTAAAAACAAGGGTTTGCCTGCCCTAAATTGAATATGAGTGCTGCAGTTGAACAAATGTCCTGATATATTGATGATTTTATTAGGATAGTTGCAGGAAACATAAACCCTTTCAAATTACAACCATTAAAACAATTTGGAGAATTGCTAGGAAGTAGAGAGATCTCAGGAAAAGGGGAAAATACCCACTAGGCTTTCAAAACATCCAGGCCTTCAGAAGGCAGAAACCAGGCCAGCTTAGAGACTCCCTATAGAAACATGTGACTGTTCATGCAAGTTCTCAGCCACTAATGTGACTTATCCCATCTACATTTGCTAATTTCTTATTATCCTTCTCCAAATGATCGGTTCTTCTGAATCCAAGCAGAAGTATCTAATTGCATTTCTGCCCATAGTATGGGTAGTGACTTATGTTGGGTGAGGTATAGGGTGCTGTAGTCTGAGAATCAGGTTCTCTGATACTGCGGACTGTCCTGGTCGACAGGAACTGTGGGCACAGTAGATTAAGGTAGGAGAGGAGGGCGGACACAGTGAAGGCTTAACTGGAAGTGTATAGACAGAGCTCTCCTGCTTTCTGTGAGGCTCATCGAAACCTTCCTGGAAGGGATGACATTGAGACAGGATGATAGAGGTTGAGTTGGATTTAGATATTAAGAGAAAGTAGGTGAAGAAACAGGGAGTGGTAGATAGAGAAGCAATTTAAGCCAAGTCTGCAGGTTAACATGTAGCCCTGAATCAGACTGGCTCTGCAGTCCCCAGAGTAGCTAACCAGCAGCTCAACGTCAGTGCATGTGGAGAATCTCTGGGGTTTGTGGTTGGAGCATTTGTGATTTCTCAAAGTTCCTCGGATGATATTGATGAAAATTAAGTTGAGAACCACAGGACAGCTGTAGGCTGCAATACATTATGCATTTGTGTAATATAGTTGAAACAGGATAGTACAAGATACCATGGAGCCTTCTGTGTGTTGGATCAAGGATTTTCTCAGATTGTCCTATAAGAAAAGCCACCAAATATCCTATCTTATTGATTTCCACTGTTTTTTGAGCCAGTTTGGCTGCATCTGGTTAGTATTCTTTTAGGGCAATAGACTGGGAATGAGAGCTGTGGCCTAAGTACGTCACGTAGGTCTCCTTGCTCCTTTAAGAGTTTGTTCATTCATTGCTCCTTCTCTGTCATGGGGATAGTATAATCTCAGATTTAATTTTCTAAACAGAATATCTTGAAGGTTCTGTAATGATTCTTCTCTCTTCAGGGGAGTCGGGTGCATCTTTGTCGAGATGATCCAAGGTGTTGCTGCTTTTCCAGGAATGAAAGACATTCAGGATCAACTTGAGCGAATATTTCTGGTAAGTTCTTTACTGACTGCATCTAAGAAAAACTGGTTTCTAGTGAGTCAATTAGTGACAAATTCCACAGTGCTCAGTAGAAAATATTTTGAAATGGTTTTATTTGTTATCCCATTTAGTTCTAATACATTTTTGGACCTTTGAAAAGCAAGAAATTAATTGAGAGTTGTGTTTTTAAACTATTGCAGATGAATAATATACCAAAATTGTAAGTAAGACTGCGGTATCTAGAGAGTAATGGATTAAAAATAAGTGCCCAGAACAGTTCCAAATAATTTAACAGATACCCACTTCCTGTGAAGTAGGCGGGGCTCAACTCCCTGCCGCCCTCCACTCCTTGACTGTAGGCTTTGGTTGGTGACTGTCTTCCATAGCATGTGGTATGGACAGTGCCTGTGCAGGGGAGGGGGAAACCTTACAGTGGGGAGATGGCCACACCGTTCCCGCCCCAGGTCCTTGAGAGCAGCATGGTCCGTGCTGACCCGTAATCATAGTCTGGACCTAGGTGTGAGGTGTTTTTTTTGAGAATGGCACTTTGCCTCAGTGGTCTTCCTCCCAACATGCTAAACCCAGTCTAACCATGCAAATACATCACACAAAACCAAATTTCAGAACATTGTATAAGATACCTGTCTAGTCTTCATGAAAAACATGGAAAGTTCGAAAACCTGTCACAACCCAGAGAAGGCTGTACATAGAATCTTGGAACAAAAGAAGCACATTAGGAAAAATCTAGTGAGATTCAAGTAAAGTATGATTAGTTAATTATCAACATACAAATGGGGGGGTTAGTTCTGACACAGGTATCATATAATGTAAGACTTTAATAAGAGGGAAAACTAAGAGGTATACCTGAGCTCCACACTATTTCTTTCCTGCAACTTCCATAAATCTGAAACTATCTAATATTAAAAGCTTAGAAGGGCTCGGGATTTAGCTCAGTGGTACCCGCCACCTGCCTCTCAAGCACAAGGCTCCAAGTTCAATCCCCAGTACCAAAAAAAAGCTTAGATTTTTTTAAATCTGTAAAAAATAATTTTTCTGAAGCCAGGTTATCTGGGTTTATAGTATATGTTGCTTTTTAGCCAAATGACTTTAGGCAAGGGACTTTGTAGCTCTCTAAGCCTTCCTTTTCCCACGGGTGAAATAAGGGCTAATTACAATGCCTACCTCATAGTCTTCTTTGAGGGATCATTGGCTTACTACACAAAATGATTTGAGAATTCCTGCCATATAGTAAATATTTCAGAATTATAATTTATTATTTTTATTACATCATTTTTATGTCAAATAGTCTTATTCAGTAGGCATTTATGTTAGTTAGTAGTCATATAAACATATTATTTAAATATAAAATCAGAGCTAGACAAATTAAAGTTTTTCTTAAAAGGATTAAAACTAAATACATTGGAAATAGTTAACATCACTATGCTTTTATTTTCTTTAATAAAACTCCTGTATGAAATCAGTGAGGCAGATTTTAGTATGGTCCATATCAAGAGATGTACTTACTGAATTATCAGTCATTTTAGTGATGCAAATACCACATTAAAACATGGCTTTCATATGGAGTGTAGGACCACAATAGAGTGCAGTGACATGAATTGATAATTCTTCACTGTCGTGTTCACTTGATATTAACAATAAGATGATAAGAAAAGGAGACAGGAAGCTAGGAAGTTGAAACACACGGGACTTCTGCAGGGCCTACTTGCAGGAGGCCCCTGTATATTAACAGCAGATGGACAAATGGAAGAGCCTGTAACGTAGAAACCCTCTTGAAAGTGTTGTGCTATTGATTTCCTTTTCTCCCAGAAGCTATCTTTACCCATTTCCTTTCAATTTTATTGTATTGATATCTATAAATTCCCACACAAATGTTTAAATGAGTCCTTATGACTATAAAATAATGTAGTTTTATAATGGAAAATTCCCACAGCATCAAAAAGTTATAAGCTGAAAAATCATTCTTTGTCCTATCGCCCAGAGAAAACCACATTATCATTTTCATATTTGCTTCCATAGATCTTTTTCTATATATTTTTAAAAATTTGAATCATATCTTGTAGGTATACTATTTGTAACTTGCTGTTTTCACTTAACAATGTATAGTGATTATTTTTCATTTAAAAATATATTCAGAAACCTGTCATCATTCCTAATGCCATGAAAGTTTATTGTGTGGATGACACATTCTCTACTTAACCAGCCCAATACTGATAGCTTGTTTACACCATTTTTCTATAGTAAACTTCTGGCAGAGACATTCATGGTACATCTGTCATATTAAGAATAATTGTTAAAATTGAAAGTCTTTAATTCAGATAAATTTAATTTTCATAAATGTACTATGTTTAGACCCCTGTCCCTTCATTTGAATATGTAAAACAGTTTCTTCTCTTTTTTTCTTTCAAAAGTACTTATTTTCTTCATTGGGTTACATTTGGTTTGTAGATTATATTAGTAACAATTAATTTAAAATTGAGTTTTTCCACCTATGAATAATTATTCATACTTTGTAGCCCTTAACATGAGTGTAGTTTTTTTTTTCCTTAAATCTTTTATTGGTACATTTTAGGTATACAGTACATTTACATTTATCACTGGGTGCTTATACCTGTACATGATGTATCTTGGTTGTTATTTTTTCCTCATTACCTGTGCACCCTTCCCTATTTACATAGTCTTTGTTTCCATTTTTTTTTCTCATAATTTTTGCTTTTCCTTCTTTCCTTTGCTTTCCCCTCCCATTTCCCCTACCCTTTGGACCTTTTCAATTTCAAATTATCAATTATTTATTTTAATCATTTTAATCCTTATTTACACTTTCAATTTCTCACACTAGAGAAACTATTCCGTATTTACATGTGTGTGTCCAATTTATTTCACTTAAAAGTGTGGCCTCAATATGCATCTATTTAGCTATAAATGTCTCTAGTTTCTCATTCTTTATGGCTGAGTTTTATGGCTCCATTTTATAAAAAAAAACACATCTTCTTTATGCAGTTTCCAGTTGATGGGCACTTGGGCTGTTTCCAAGCTTTAGCTATTACAAACTGTGCTGCTATAAACATGGGTGCACATATGTCGCTGTGGTATGATTCTTTTAATTCTTTTGGGAAGATACCCAGCAGGGCAATAGCTGGGTCAAAATGGGACCTCTAGCCCTAGTTCTTTGAGCTAGCTCCATACTGATTTCCACAGTGGTTGTGCCAGTCTACACTCCCACCAACAAGGGAGAAGGGTTCCTTTCTCCCCACACTCCTGCCAGCATTTGTTATTGGTTGATTTCTTGATAGCAGCCATTCTTTCTGCAGTGAGGTGGAATCTCAGTGTTGTTTTCATCTGCATCTCTTGAATGACCAGTGATGTTGAACATTTTTTCATATGTTTATTTGCTGCTTTTACTTCTTTGTTTGAGAAATGTCTGTTCATTTCAGATGTCCATTTTTGAATTGGGTCTTTGAATTTGGGGGGGGTCTGATTTTTTTCACTTCTTTATATATTCTAGATAGTAGTCCTTTGTCTCAGGTACAGTTGCTAAAATTTTTTTCCCACATTGTAGGTTGTCTGTTAGCTCTGTTGGTGGTTTCTCTTGCAGTGCAGAAGCTTTTTAATAAGATGAGATGCCACTTGTTGATTCTTTGTGTTCCTGTGCACAGTTTTGTTCATAAAGTCTTTTCCTATGCCAGTGTCTTTAAGACTTCTACTTAACTTATCTTCCAGCAATTTTAGTGTTTTTGTTTTAATATTTAGATCTTTAATCCACTTTGATATTAGTTTAGTGAATGGTGATAGATATGGGTCTAGATTAATCTTTGGCAGGTTGAAATCCAGTTTTTCCAACACCATATATTAAATAGGCTATCTTTCCTCCAATGAGGGTGGTTGGCTCCTTTGTCAAAGATGAGGTAGCGGAGTATGTCTGAAGTTGTTTCTGCATCTTCTAATCTATTCCACTGATCCTTGGGTCTGTTTCATTGCCAGTAACATGCTGTTTTTATCACAGTAGCTTTGTAGTATAGTTTCAAGTTGGGGATTGTGATACCCCCTTGTCATGTTTCTGTTGCCTAGAAATGCTTTTGCTATTCTAGGTCTCTTCTGGTTCCAAATAAAGTTTTGGATTGTTTTCTCCAGTTCTGTGAGATATATGGTTGGAATTTCAATCAGCATTGCATTAAATTTATATAGTGGTTTGGGAAGTATGGCCGTTTTCACTATATTGGTTCTTCTACCCAGGAACAAGGTATGTTTTTCCAGTTTCTTATATCCTCTTTGATCTCTTTTTTTCAGAGTGTTGAAGTTTTTAGTGTAGAGGTCTTTTGTTTCCTTTGTTAGATGGATTCCTAGATATTTCACTTTTTTGGATGCATTGTAAAAGGAATTGTTTCCCTAATTTCTCTCTCAGTGAGTCTGTTATTTGTGTACAAGAAGGCTATTGTTTTTTGAGTGTTGACCTTATATCCAGCTACTCTACTGAATCTGTCAATTAAGTCTAGAAGTCTTTTGGCAGAGTGTTTGGGGTCTTCTATGTAGAGTATCATATCAGCAAATAATGACAGTTTAACTTCTTCCTTTCCTGTCTTTATTCCTTTTTTTTCTCTTTTCTTTTTGTTTTGTTGCTTCCCCCCCCCCATTAACTTTATTGGTACATTTTAGGTATACAATACAGTTACATTCATCGTTGGGACCTTGTACCATTACATGAGTCTCTTGGTTCTTTTTTTTCTTTTTTCCCTTCCCTTGCCCTCCCTCCACCCCCTCCACCCTTCCCTATTTGCAAAGACCTTGTTTCCATTTTTTTCCTCTTCTCATATTTTTTCCTTTCCCCTTTTTCCCTTCCCCTACCCCTTGCAATTCCCCTGCTATTTTAGATCTTTTCTTCCTGTTACACAATATCAGTTATACATTTTTTAAATTACAATATTAAGATCTAGGAGACATTACCACAGATTTTACAGAATTTAAAAGGATATAGAAAGCATATTACAAAAACCTTTTTTGAAATAAATTTGACAACTTCTAAAAAGTAACTTAGAAGACAAATTAATGAAACTAACTCTGGAGGAAATATAAAATTTGCATAGCACCTATTAAAGAAAGTATATTCCTAGCTTGAAAACCTACCTATATGACAACAGCAGGCTCATAAACATTTTAACTGATCAATTATATCAAACAATTAAAGCAGAAAAAAGAAGGAACACTTCTCCCCTCATTTTAGGAACTCAACATTGTGCTAATCCTAAAATTGGATAAAGGTAATAGAAGAAAAAAGTATGAACATAGATAGAAATGTGTTTAACAAAACAAACTATTAGAAGTCAGATCTGGCAGTATGTAGAAAGTGGTTTTGTTATAGGGATGGCAGTGTTGGTTCAGCATTGGAAGATCCACCCCCAAAAGTCATCATTTGAACAGAGGAAAGGAAAAAGCCATATGATCCTGTCACTAGTTGGAGAAAAAGTATTGGACCAAATTCTACAGCTGTTCATGGTAAAAGCTACCAGGAGACTAGAAGTAGAACAGAAACTTCTCAACAGATTAAAGTCATGTACTCCATACTTCCAGCGAGAACGCCTTGTATGAATGGAGAAGATACAATGCTTTCTCCTTAAGGTGGGGAACAAGGGCAGATATGCTTACTCTTTATCTGTCCATTAAACTTTGAAACCTAGTCCCCACCAAAATAGTCTGGCAATAAAATGACACAACTAGGATAGGATTGGCATGGCAGAAGCAAAATCTTTATATGTAGATGAAATGATCATCTACGGAGAAAATACTAAGAAATCTCTAGGAGCCTCTAGAACTTGTACTTGAATTTAGCAGGATTAAAAAACACAAAGTATATATAAAAATTCAGTTCTGTGTATACTTGCTATAAATGAAGAACTGGATATTGAAATTTAAGTTATGTAGGAGTACAAAGGACCCAGAAAAGCCAAAAACAGAAACAAAAACAAAAACAAAAACAGTGCTGGAAGACGTTTAGTACCTAATTTTAAGATTTCTTCTAAAGCTACAGTAATCAAGGCACTCTTGGTGTAAGGAAAGACATGTAGATCATTTGAATAAAACAGAGAATCTAGAAAGAGAACCACACATATATGGTCCACTGAGTTTTGAAAGATTATTTAACATTAGCATTTTATAGAATATAAACTCAATTCAAGAGTTGAGGAAGAGATAGTGTTTTCAGCAAATGGCACTAGAACACCTGGTATCTGTATATAAAAAATTAACCTCAATGCTTTATTTCCATACAGGAAAATAACTTGAAGGGATCTATGAACCTAAATATGAAAACCTAAAAATATAAAACTTTAAGAAGAAATTATAAGGGAAAATGTTTATGAATTCAGGGTAGGCAAGAGCTACCTAGTATACAAAAGACATGATGTATAAAAGAAAAAAGTTGATAAATGAGATTCCATCAAAATTTAGAACTTTAAATGACATCATTAAAATAAAAAGTCCTTAAACAGACCATATTTACAATGCATATAACCTATGACCAGAATATATAAAGAATTCTTAGAGAGCTCATTAGTAGACAACCCAATTAAAAAGTAGACATAAGAAAATGATAAATAGCCAGTATAGCACAAGGAAAGGTGTGCAACTCTAGAATCAGAAAAATACTAATCAGTACAATAGCAAGACTGAATTATACACTCATTAGGGAGATGAAGTTAAAAGTTTTAAAAGCCTTGTCATGACCTTTTCTTTTTGTTGGATTCTCCCCCTTTGTGTTTAATTTGTCACGCCCAATGGATTCATTCTGCTGGGTTTCCTGGGGTTGTGATCCTCATTGTCTTTTCCTAGGGTATTGTCTAAAATTTTTTGGAGTGCCGGTTTGATATTCATGAAGTTCCTGAGGTGCTCTTTATCATGAAAGTATCTTATTTCTCCATCAATTTTGAAAGATAGTTTTGCAGGATACATCAATCTGGGTTGGAGGCTGTTTTCCTTTAGGGCTTGGAATACATCACTCCAAGCTCTTCTTGCCTTGAGGGTTTGCATTGAGAAGTCAGTCTGCTGTGATTCTGATGGGCTTTCCTTTGTATGTGATTTGTTTCTTTTTTCTCACTGCTTGTAGAATTTTATTCTTCTGTTGGATTTCTGGAATCCTAACTATTATATGCCTATGTGTAGGTTTGTTTTGATCAAGGCTAGCTGGAGTCCTATATGCCTCATTTATCTTTATGTCAAGTTCTTTTCCCCTGCTTGGAAAGTTTTCTGACCTCACTTCTGTGAACAGTTTTTTTTATGTCATCTGGACTCTCTCCTGTTTCTTCATTGACTCCAGTCAGTCTTATGTTATTCTTCTTTGCATCGTCTAGCAGCTGCTGGATTGATTTCTCATGTTCCCTTACAATTTTAAAGCAATTTTTCTTTTCCTCCTCACTAATTGCAATCTTATCTTCTATATGTGAAATTCTATCCTCACATTGGTTCATTTGGCTGTGCAGACTTTCAATGGAGTTTTTAATCTCTTGGAAATCTGTTTGTATCTGTTTTATGGATTCCATTTGTTTCCTATGTTGGGATTCCTTCAAGTTCCTCAGATCCTCTATTTTTTTATCTGTGTCCTCTCTAGATTTATTAATCATGTCTTGCACCATGAGCAAAATCTTTGCTGTTATCTGAGTAATTATTTCTGATTTCATTTTTCCCAGATCCTCTTTTGTTGCCAGTTCAGAGAGTCCAGGTGGTTGAGTATCAGAGTGTTCCATCTCGTTTCCCCTTGGGGTTGCTGTAGGTGATCCAGAAGTCTGTTTTTGAGGCTTATTGTGTCTTCTCATTTCCGGGGGGGGGGTTGCTTCTGGCACCCACGTGGCTCACCTTCTCTGCCCTAGGAGCTTGGGATGGCAGCAGGGGAGCTTCCTTCCGGGTGCTGGGACCAGCTCAGCTTCTCTGCCCTATTAGCCTGGGATGGCAGTGGGGGAGCTTCCTTCCAGGTGCTGGGACTGGCTGAGCTTCACTGCCCTAGGAGCCTGGGATGGTGGTGGGGGAGCTTCCTTCCGGGTGCTGGGACTGGCTCACCCTCTCTGCCCTAGGAGCCTGGGATGGAGGCGGGGAGCTTCCTTCTGGGTGCTGGGACAGGCTGAGCTTCACTGCCCTAGGAGCCTGGGATGGAGGCAGGGAGCTTCCTTCCAGGTGCTGGGACCGGCTGAGCTTCACTGCCCTAGGAGCCTGGGATGGAGGCGGGGGAGCTTCCTTCCGGGTGCTGGGAGGGGCTCACCCTCTCTGCCCTTTTTTTCTCTTTTCTAAGTGCTGTGGCTAATATTTCCAGAACTGTATTGAACAGGAGTGGTGATACTGGGCATCCTTGTTTTATTCCTGATTTTAGCATGAAAGTTTTCAGTTTCTGACCATTTAGTATGATATTGGCTATTGCTTTTTCCTAGATAGTCTAAAGTAGGTTGAGATAAAGACCTTCTATTACAATTTCATGTAGCATTTTTATCATGAATGGGTGTTGGATTTTGTCGAATGCCTTTTCTGCATCTATTGAGATAATCATATGGTTTTTGTCCTTGACTCTGTTAATATAGTGTATTACATTTATTGATTTACGTATGTTGAACCATCCTTGCATCCCTGGGATAAATCCTACTTGGTCAGGATGTATGATCTTCATGATGACCCTCTGTATTCTGTTTACCAGTATCTTGTTGTGGATTTTTGCATGTATGTTCATTAGAGACTTTGGCCTCTAGTTCTCTTTTTGGGTTGGGTCTTTCCCTGGTTTTGTAATCAAAGTAACACTTACTTCCAGGAATGAATTTGGAAGTCTTGCTTCCCTTTCAATTTCCTTGATGAGTTTAAAGAGTAATGGCAAAAGTTCTTCTTTAAATGTCTTGTAGAATTCAGCATTGAAGCCATCAGGACCTGGGCTTTTCTTTGTTGGTAAATTTTTTATTACATTTTCACTTTCACTCATTGTAATTGGGGTGTTTAGAATTTCTATATCTTCTTTATTTAACTTTTGCATTTTGTATATATCTAGGAATATTTCCATGTCTTCTGTGTTTTCCATTTTACTAGAGTATAGGTTCTCGAAGTAGGTATTGATGGATTTCTGCTGAGTCTGTTGTGACTTCACCTTTTTCGTTCTTAATTGCATGGATTTGAGCCTTTTCTTTGTTTTTTTGATAAGGTTGGCTAAAGGTTTATCAATTTTATTTATTCTTTTGAAAAAACAACTCTTTGATTCATTGATTTTTTTGTATCATTCTCTTAGTCTACATTGCATTGATTTTTGCTCTGATCTTTATAATTTCCTCTCTTGTATGAGCTTTGGGTTTGTTATGCTCTTCTTTTTCTAGGAGCTTGAGGTTCTGCATTAGGTTATTTATCTGAGTTTTATCTGTCTTCCTAATATGGGCATTCACTGCTATGAATTTCCCATGTAGAACTGCTTTCATTGTGTCCCATAGATTCCTGTATGTTATACTGGAATTATCATTTACTTGTGGAAACTGTCTAATTTGTTCTTTACATTTCTCTGTGACCCATTGGTTGTTCAGGAGGATGTTATTCAATTTCCATGTGTTTGTGGGTGTTTTGTGGTTTCTTATATTATTGATCTTCAATTTTATTGCACTGTGGTCTGATAATATACAGGTCTAATAACATACAATTCTTTTACATTTACTTAGACATGTCCTATGAGCTAGCTTGTGGTCTATTTTGGAGAATGACCTGTGTGCAGCCAAAAAGAATGTGTGTTTTGATTTTGTGAGGTGTATCACTCTAAACATCTATTAAGTCCATTTGTTCAGTAGTTTGGTTCAGTTCTAGAATTTCATAGTTAATGTTTTGTCTAGATGATCTGTCTATTTGTGATAGTGATGTATTGAGGTCCACTACAATTGCATTAATGCTTATTTGGTTTTTCATGTCCATTAATATTTGTTTTGAAATAAATAAATAAATACATAAAAATATTTGTTTTGTATAGTTAGGGACATTTGTATTTGGTGCATATATATTTATGATTGTCATCTCTTCCTCTCGGATTGTTCCCTTCATAAGAATGTAGTGACCATCTTTGTCTCTCTTAATTAGTTTTGGTTTGAAATCTACTTTGTCTGCAAATAAGATTGTTACCTCTGCTTTTTTCTGGGTTCCTGTGACATGGACAACTGTTTTCCATCCTTTTACCTTCTGTTACCCTCTGTTGGGCCTCATGGAGTTGTGACCTTCATTGTCTTTTTCTAGGATATTGTTTAGAATTGTTTGGAGTACTGGCTTGGTGTTCATGAAATTTCTCAGGTGTTCTTTGGCGTGGAAGTACCTAATTTCCCCATCGATTTTGAAAGATAATTTTGCAGGATACAACAGTCTAAGTTGGAACTTATTTTCTTTTAGGGCTTGAAATACTTCACTTCAGGCTCTCCTTGACTTAAGGGTTTCTGTTGAGAAGTCTGCCATGATTCTTATGGGCCTTCCTTTGTAGGTGATTTGTTTCTCTTCTCTAACTGCCTGTAGGATTTTGCTCTTCTGTTGGGTTTCTGGGATCTTGACTATTACATGTCTAGGCATAGATTTTTTTTTTCTATCATGGTAGTTGTAGTTCTATATGCCTCACTTATCTGTATGTCCTGTTCTCTACCTCTGTCTTGGAAGTTTTCTACTATTTTGTGAATGGTTTTTTTAATGTCAATTGTACTGTCTCCTGTTTTGTGGACTCCTATCAGTCTTGTTATTCTTCTTTGCATCATCTAGCAGCTGCTGGATTGATTTCTCATGGTTCCTCACTATTTTTAAGAAATCTCTGTTTTCATGGTCCTTAACCACAATCCTGTCTTCTAGATCTGATATTCCATCTTCACATTTCCTTAATCTGCTGTACATACTTCTGTGGAATTTTTAATCCCCTGGATATCTGTTTGAATCTGTTTCATGGAATCCATTTCTTTCTTATGTTGGGCGATCATGGTTTCCATTTCTTTCTTATGCAGGGCATTCATGGCTTCCAACATGTATCTGAGCTCATCTATTTTTGTTTTTATCTGTTTTTGTTCTAGAGCCTCTGATCATGTCTTTCCCTTTGCTCACCATATCTGTAGTTATATGGGAGATTATGTCTGCTTTGAATTTTTCTAGAGCCTCATTCATCTGTTTTGTTATTTCCTGTGCTATCAGTTCAGGGTGTCCAGGTGGTTGATTATCAGACTTTTCCACCTTGTTTTCCCCACAATTTGCCTTTTTTGGGGTCGAAGTCTGAGTTTGTGCCTTGCTTAAATGTCTTCTCATTTTTGTTTTTGGTACTGTCCTTGGTTTAATTCTTGGGTTGATACTTTGAAGTTGCTTATTGTAAGTATCTTTGCTTCTTGTATTTAGAACCCTTATGGAATGATTTCTTCTCAGTGGTGTCTTCCAGATATAGTTGGTCTTTAGGTTTTGAGTCTCTAATGGCTCTGAGGCTGTCTCATTTTCATTATACCAGGAAAGACAACTGATTAGATCAATTACAGCACCTTAGCCCAAGTGATACAATCAGCAACACCATAGCATCAAGTACCTCTTAGAAAATGACAATTTGTTGTAGTTATTAGTCTCTCACCTTTAACTGTGAATTAAATCAAAATCGTGGACCAACCCAACATATGTTTGTAGTGAATAAACTCTTCAATATAGCAATATAACTCTTCATGATGGGGAGTTAGAGGGAGTTAGGGAGGGAGGGATAGGTAGGTAGAAGGATAGGGGAAGGTTAGCAGTGAGGCCAGAGGACACAGGCAAGAGAAGGATAAAAAGAAGAAAAGAAAAATAAAGAAGAAATATGAAGTAGGGCCAGAACAGGAACACAAAGGGAGATGAAGAACAATGTGGGACAGCAAGGGAGTGAGGGAGAGAGAGAAAGAAGGAAAAGAGAAAAGAAAGAAAAAAGAGGAAAATAAAAATTTGAAAAGAGTAGAAAAAATAAAAATAAGAGAAAAAAAATAGTGGTAATTTTGAAAATAGCAAATAAAAGATAAAAATGAAGGACCTCCTTCAGGGTATGTCTCTGCTGTCACAATAGACATCGTGGGCAGCAGTGTGCAAATATAAGTCAATGAGTCTCAGCAAGCCAGTCATAGACTCATGAGATTCAGGCAGGTTTCTGGCTACAAGTCCCAAGTTGATCTCCCTGTACTCCTGCAGGGTTGAACTCTGCAAGTTTCTACTGCAGGTTTCAGCTGCCTTTCCGCTGAAGATACTCCAGGTTCCAGTGGGAGGTGATGATCCCTCCAACTTACCAAGCACGGTGGTCTGCTGTGCCTTTATTGCAGAGATTCTCTTCACTTTTCCAGTGGGCCTCAGTTTTCATTAAGGACCCTGAGAGAGGCCCTCTATCTGTTGTTCACTTCTGCAGCTGAGGACAATGGCCTTTATGCCATCCTGTGCCTCTGAAGTGTGGAACCAGGTAGCTGCACAGCTAAGAGGCCACAGGGTGGGGTGGGGAGGTTCAGGTGCCTGCCCAGCTAAGCTGGTGGCTGGTGGGTGTCCCCAGGGGGTCCTCACTGTCTTTCTGGTGGCAGGTGGGTGTGGGGAGCCCGATAGAGTGGGGCTCCAGCTAGGGCCAGAGAGTGCTCAGCCCGTGGTGTTACGATGGCAGCTGTCCGAGTGTAGTTTTAATAAATGTATTTTCTTTTCCTTTTTTCTGCTTAAACCTGTATTTTCATTTAATTATTTTAAATCTTTTCCATGTGTTTACTTAAATGTATGATAAACTTTTCTATAAGTTTTTTCATTAGAAAAAAAACAGAACAGAAAATTTCAGTGAACTGTAGTTTTTTTCAGATAGAGTCCATGTTAAAGTATATCTCCAAATATTTCTCTTTTCAATATATCTAAAGCTGAAGTGTAATACTAATACCACTGACTTGTATTCTGAGAATGATATCCTAAGCTTTACATTCCACTCACTTGTTTTATTGATAATTATTAAAGGATAATTATGTAATGTCAAATTTCTGACTTGTTTAATTATTAAAATACATTTTTCTTGTATTTCAAACCAGAAAATTTTAAAAGAAATCATATAGAGAGAAATATCTCCACTTGTACATTATTTCAAGATGAATTTAAAATGAATTAAATGATTACATAAATGAGTTATGGTATATTGCAACAAAGCCAAAAATATGAGTTTCATAAAACATAATTTGTTGACATAGCATACTTACCAAAAGTTTTCATTCGAAATATTCATATAATGTAAGTAATTTCTAATAGGTAGTATGTTGTTGGATTGCTTATTGTATAGATATTTTGCTATTATTTCTTAATTTTATGTCAATACTGTAGTTTCCTAATTTTATGGCTAATCAGAGACCTTTGAGGTATGATTGGCTCTTAATAAGCCAGAGAAATAAATCATTTAAATTTCCCATGGAATTATCAATACTAAACTACTATTTGCTTTTATTAGAGCACAGAGACCTTTAAATGTAGGAAAGCATCTTGACTGAGGGCACTAACTCATTTACTGTACTTATTATACATGTCTAATGCTTTGATAATTAAGAGCTAAAAGATCATCATTTATACAAAATTGCTGCTTTAGAATTAAATGATTTACATTTTGCCCTGAAGAATGAGACACAACCAAAATAAGAGAAATCTAAAAACTTCTTTTGACATTAAATATTATCATCTTAAATATTTTATTCTCTCCACTGAATTGTTTAAATTTGCAGTAATTAGCTGTATATCACATTAAACAAATGAACTCTCGGGACTTGTGCGATTCTTGGAAGGGGAAAATTTACAGACTCAATATGGTTGAATCACTGGGGAAAAATGCTATTCCTTGGTAACCCTTTATGTCTGGTGTGAGGAGGAGTGACTATTAAATTAAGATTAAGTCTACTTGAACAGGCTTCCATATAAACTGCCAGAGACTGTTTTGGAAAGTGGCAGTTGTATGTCTGGACTCTGGTAGAGCATTGACAAGAAGGTGATCTGCTGAAAAGTCCTGAAACATTGTATTGTTTGGTGTGTTTATGTTTTAATACAGGGATTAAGTCCATTTATTTGCCTGTGAGTTGTGTATAGGAAGGTGGCTAATAACTTGGAAGCACAAAATTAATATCTTTTTATCCAAGGTAATTAATATAATTGGCTTCCATCCACCAAGTCTTTGTTTAAAAAGTGTGGAAGGCAACAAAGATCACTTAGTAAAAGCCTTTATATTTTTCTTTTCACCATTTGGTAGAAGGGAACAGTTCATATATTTAAAAAATCAAATGAATTCATTTTCAGAATATAATAGCCATGTTCATGTATATGAGGTGAACTGGCTTTGCTACCATCTGATATTTCACCATTAAGTAATTTCCCTTGAAATTGTGATACTCACATACAAGAAGGAAGGTGCTAGCATTTTGACAAATTATATTCAAGACATTTTGATTTGCCAAGTGAATAGGCACCTGTTTCTCTAAACAGCAACCCTGTTCTTAGGTAGAAAAAAATGATTTGTTTTCATTTTTTCAGTCTTACCTATTTTTATATGTGGCATAATATATTCTACTTCCATTAGTGACAAAAAATGAGCAGCAGATGCATTTATTCAGGTAAATATATATTCAGAGTAACAGAATCACAACTAATGAAAAGAATTTGTATTCTAATCACATTATCTCAATTGAAAAGAAGTCTACTTGGTGGAACCCTGTGAATATGTCTTTCTCACTTCAAAACAGCTGAACAAATGGCAGTGAGAGCTTGCACAGCTGTCTGAAACCTTTGGCAGATGCTTCTGGGTTTGTGTGGCTCATGGCCCAGTATACAGCAGTCATGACAGAAAGGCAGCATGATTCTCTTTTCTGGGCCTGTTGTTTTCCTTCTTGTCTTTGAATGTTGATAACCGATGGTTTCATCATTCTCTGTTGGCTGGTCTCCTGGCATGGAATGGAATTCCATCTACCAGTTGTTGACCTATTTTATCTGATTTGGCTGTTAAAATATTCCTCTTCATGTCTGTGCATGTGCGTGTGTGTGTGTGTGTGTGTGTGTGAGTGAGTGAGAGAGAGAGAGAGAGAGAGAGAGAGAGAGAGAGAGAGAGAGAGGCAGATTCAAGATTTAAATGTATGTTATGGATGGACGGATGTGAAAAGATGCCCTTATAACCTTGAAAGCTACCTTTCAGTCTGACTTGAGTGAGATCCATCTTTACATGTCTGTGCTTTGCATTGAACTGACTGTAGAAAAAAAGGCTGCATACTCAGCTGCTATTCTCATTTCCCCATTGTGGCTCTGTTTCCAGGGTCTTAGTAATGGAGCCATAATCCTGAGATTTTCTAACAGGCTGTACAGAATGCAAGGCAAGCTGAGACAACCTTTTTTGGTGGTTCTTACTATCCAAGTAGACTTAGCAGCCATGTTGTTCCAGTCTCCTCACTGCTATCAGTTTCACTGTGCTCCTTTGGCACTTCGTCCACAGCACTAGGTATAATGAGACGTCAAGGGATTGCATGCAGAGTGTCAGCCCTGGAGAAAAAGGCCATGACAGTCACAGTGGGCAGGTGAAACAGACCTTTAGAAATGAAGTCATGATCAATTTCTGAGCAATTGTTCAGCAAATGGAAGACTTGTAATAATAGTGGATCTCACACCAGTTAAAGTACTGAACTCTAAGAGTTACATATTGCATTTTTTTCCTAGGTTCGTTTTTATCTTGAACAAGTCACCTTTTCTAATTGGATGGTAGATCTCTGTAGATTTTGAGTATACTTCAAAATAATGGCAACTGAGCTACATTTGAAAAGCTTTCAGAAAATTAGATCCAAAGGATATTATGCAAAATTGTTATTATATGCCTTACATAATATAAATGATGAGAAAAAAAGAGTCAAAGATAAAAAGTTCAGGCTTGGGAAACAAGGTGATAGTGAGATCTTTGAAAGTAATGGAGATATGGGAAGGGAGTCCCAGTGAAGGAGGGAATAAAAGTGTTGGCTTTATGGGATAACAAGTCCCTTACTAGCCATGTCAGGTAAACAGCTCATAGTCAGCAGCATGAGGAGAAGAGGGGAATCAAAAAGGCATCCACTGTTTTAGTGGTGAGCCCTGACTTGAACTCATTCTTGAGGCATAAGAAGTAGAGGATAATACAGTAGAGCACTGCCTGAAACCTACGGAATGTTCACAGTTGGTGATTGAGTCCTGGGGTTGGGGAGGCAGAGCAGGGGAGAGTCAGTACAGAGACATAGATGAAGGGAAGAGTAGGCAATAGAGATGTGAAAAGTAAGAAAAACAATCACTCACTTGAGTAAGATTATACATCAATCCAGATCTGTTTAGCTGGGAGGTGGGGTGTGAAGCCAGAGCCCATCCATTCTTGAGTTCTCATTCCACTCAGTGCCCATGTATTGTCCGGTGAACTAAATGTGGCTTAGAAGTAGAGAGGGATTTCCTGCTAGATGTAACAGCTAACATATGAAACCACATCCAGGTTTAAGTAGAAATGTGTTGACTTCCCTGTCTTTTCAAAGGAGACTTGTGATTCTCATGTTTCTGATGCCAGAGGGAAGGTACAGCCTCAGGTGGAGGCACGGTTCAGATCCTCCACTTCTGGCCCTGCCTTTACTAAGATTTTATATATAAAATAAATTTCACTGCAGAAGAAAGGTTGAAAATCTCTTGAATAAAAATATTTTAAGTTCCTTACAACTAATAAAAAAATCTACATGGAAGAAAAGTTTTAAAGAGAAATCCAGTCAAAATACAGATGTTAGAGAAGTAAATATCAAGCAACTCATTTACAAAGATACTAGACACATGTTCTAATAAAGAAAATTTCTGCTTCCAAAGATAATAGCAGTATTGGTAGCAGACTTTAGTGAGGTCATTTGTTTTAAGGGAAAAAAGGCCAGGGCAATGGAATATTCCATTATAAAATAGCTAATTGCATTATTTGCGCAAAAAAACTTACGTTAGAAGACATACTGGTTGTTACATAGAGATTTGAATTAACTGACATGGTGAAGAAAATTTTTTTGCCCTTCGTATTCCTGAGTTATAGTATTGCAGTCCTTTGTATAGTCTGGAAAGTAAAAATGCTTTGCTTAAACCATTGCTTTTTTTACTAAGTTACTCATTCCTTCAATAAGTCACTCATTCCTTCAATAAGTCAGTCTCATATTGTTACTCTGTGCTGAATATTATTTCTGTCTTCTGGGCAAATAGCCCAAAACAAAGTCCATACTGTCACAGAATTCATATTTCTGTAGGGAAGATAGACAATAAGTAAATAAATATAAAATGTGTCTGTAAGGGCAACTGTGAGAGATGCTCTTTTGTACACCGTGTTCCGAGGAGGTCTCTCAGAAGGTGATGTTTGTTCATCTAAGGTTGCAGAGTGAAAGACCCAAACAACACTAGGTACCAGAACATTTCAGGCTGAGGGAATAGTTAATAGTAACTCTACTGGGGCCAGGGATTTAGCTCAGTGGTGCCACAACAGCCTTGCAAGTGCAAGGTCCTGAGTTTGATCCTGGTAATGGAAAAAATAATGAGTCCATTAAACAGAGACCCTAAATTTATTAAATGCAAGCTCCTTCTTGCTAGTGATCAAGGTGATTTCTGATGCTCTTGTTATTTTAACCTCTTTATATTAAGCATTTTTTTTACTTGGAAAGGGTTTGTTTTGTTCAAAGCATTCAATTCCTCTCTAAACTACTATGCAAGAATTAGACTGAACAAATCAACAAAGAGTTTGAAGGACGCATGAGTGCATCTCAAGCTGGAATTCTGCAGAGCCTAGAGATTTGGTCTTTCTGAATCAGCTCACCATGAGAATTGGTAGAGATGAAAGAAAGTGGGGAATGTTTCTGTTTTGGAGAGTAGATGATGGTTCAGAAAAGAAAATACAGAAAGAACATTCAGAGTGCAAAGAAAGCCCGAGGCTTTGAAAGTCGGCAATAGAAGAACTTCAAGAAGGAAAGGCTCATCGACTGCCTCAAATACTACAACAAGTCCATTAGAGGCTGGTGCCGGGAAAAGGCCACTGTTGGTCATTGCTGAGAGAATAGTTCCTGTAGTGCTGGACATGTAACTCAAGTACGGGGTGCTTAGTGTGTGAATGGGTAGGGAAGAGGTAGAAAATATTGAGTGTAGATAAAATTGAGAATTGGGTCAATGAGGAGGATTGATGTTACCCTGAGGGTGAAATCAATATATAAAATTAAATGAATCAGTGTTTTAAATAATGAAGTTGAGTCTATTTGTAAGGTAGAGGACACCAAAGATATAGAAGGAATATTTGATGGATCAAGGTATTGGAGCAGCCCAAAGGGGTTGGATGGAGGAGATGGTGCTTTGAAGTGTGGATGGAAAAGTTTTCTGAAAGACAAGAAAAAAGAGGAGAAAGAAAGATAGAAGGGGAAGACTTGAATAAATATTGTGGAGATACAAAAAGGAACGTAGAGATATGAAGATCTGCACAATTCTTAAATGAAAGGGAAGGTATGCCCAGAGCAATATGCATATGGGGGCAGATTGAGGGAAAAGAGCATTAACAGTGCTGGTGTAAAAACAAATGACTTGTAACTATGATATGACAAGGAAAGGAGGTAGTTGCTGACCACGTTGTTAGTCTGTTGTTAATTTGAAGCATTATAAAACTAGAAATGCTTTATTTCTAATTTCTATAATTGTAACAGCTTATTTTCTTTTTTCCTTTTTTCTTTTTTTTTTTCTTTTGGTATGGGGGATCGAACTTGAGACCTTGTGCTTGTGAGGCAGGGGGTGGAACCACTGAGCTACATTCCTGGCCCTAACAATTTACTTTCTTACTAACATAGGATTATATCCATTCTACCTGTAAATATTTCCCAGTTGTAGTTAGTAGTTTTTGTTGTTGTGTGTAACTATATTTATTATATTTTGCTACCAAGGTTGGGCTAAACTTCTAATATGAATTTTTTCTAAGAGTTTTTATATTTTATTTTCACATTGAAAAAGAATCAAATTTCTTAAGTCTCCCAGAGCATTTTTATGTAAAATTAAATGAACACAGGCAGTGAGCTGCACTTTTTTTTTGAGTGGGAAATGGGTTAATTTTCTTTGAATTTTGAAAATTATTTCAATTTATTACCACACACTTCATATGGAAGTTACCTTTCTTTTTTGCATAAATCATTTTAATTATTAACAAAGTATCTCATACTCAGTATAATTTTGAGCAATTTCTTCCTATTTCACAATATCTATTATACATTTTGGTCCTTATTTACACTTTTAAGTGTCTCACACCAGAAAGAAAATGTGATATTTACACATTTGTGTTTGATTTATTTCAAGTCTCAAGGTGCATCAGTTTACCTAGAAAGTCTCGAATTTATCCTTCTTTAGTACTCCATTGTATAAAAAATCCACATCTTTTTTATTCATTCATCAGTTGATGGGCATTTGGGTCGTTTCCAAGATTTAGCTCTGACAAACTGTGCCGCTATAAACATGTGTGTGCATATATTGCTGTGGTATGATACTTTTAATTCTTTTGGGATGATACCCAGAAGAGAAATAGTTGGGTCAAATGAGACTTTATAAAGACTTTTCTTTCTTAAATGCTGTGAATTTTTTTACCCTAGTATGTCTCCATTTTATATTATCATTTTATATGCACATGTATTGTTAATATATGACTACTTTGGGCTATTCCAGTTTTCTTTTGTAATGCAGCTACCTCAAAACTCTGGCCTAAACCAATAACAGTCACTTTTGAAATTATCTGTAGTGATTTCGGTGTAGTCATTCATGAAGGCCTGGCCGAGCAGTTCTAGACTTTGGTTGCTGACAGATGGTGGTGGTGGCTGGAGCTCAGGAGCTGAAGCGGTTGAGGCCTGGCCAGGTGTCTCGATCTCTCTCTTCAGAGTCTTTGGGCCCCTGGGGCTTCTCAGCATGGTGTCTGGGTTCCAAGTGTAGGGACCCCAAAAGGACCAGGTGAAACTCGTAGTTCATGTAACTCAGCCTGGGAAACCACATAGGAACTGTGTGTGGGCCAAAACCATCAGGAACACTCGCCTAGAGTAAGGAGAGGCCACATAGACCCCAGCTCTGGATGAAGAAAGTCGGGGAAAATGGGGCCATGTTTGAAAACTGACCGCATAAATTTTCATTAGGTTTTATCACCATGTCAAGGTCATCAGTAGCTTTGTAGGGGAAAAAATGCAGCAACAGCTCATCCAGCTTTCTCCTGCACTCATTGTGCCATTACAGCGCTGCTTCCTGTGATTACTGTGGCAGCATGGGTTATCAGGGTGTGACTTGGGCCGTGCAGTCCCTCATTTCCTCGCCCTCCCTCTTCTTCTTTGTCTAGCAGGGTCCCAGATTATCATACTGAGAAAACGGGCAGAGACATGGCGTGCTGTGAGGTGACTGAGCCGAGTGAGGGGCTAATGACATGTCTCCGTACATTCCCAGAGCACTATCCCTCAGGTGGATTCTCATACCAGATTCTTCCTGAAAGTCTTTCCTTTCACTGGACACGGTGATGCACACCTGTAATCCCAGCAGTTTGGGAGACTGAGGCACAAGGATCACAAGTTCAAGCCCAGCCCCGGCAACTTAGCAAGACCTTGTCTCAAAAAAAAGAAGAGGAAGAGGAAAAAGAAGAAGAGGTAGGAGATGTAGCTCAGTGCAGAGACCCTGGGTCCAATCCGCAGTGCCACCAAAAAAATTTTTTTTAAAGAGAAGAAAAACAGAGAACACTTTTCTTTCATTTTTAATGTGTAGCCACACACTTAAGTCTCTTCTTCCAGAGAGCATCACTTATATTCGCTTCTGTAAACAGCATCTGCAGTAATCACCAGTGAACCCACCAGCAGCCATGTGTGTCCCTCCCACTGAGTGTAGGCCAGCCCATACGACTTGCTTCTTGTAGACAGAATATGGCAGAAGTACCACTTTGGAGTCTAGGTTACAAAAACATTGTAACTTCCTGCTTACATTCTAATAACAGGTGACTATTTTTGTGTGCGCAAGCAAATGAAGACCTGTAATCATCATATCCCAGCACTGTAATTTCTCATTTCTCCTGATTACTTGATTCGCATTCTGTTTCCCGTTCTTTTTTATTAGTACATGTTTGCAGTATATACTGAGTACATTCAGCATGGGGAGTTGGAACACGTGCATGCCACATCTTAATTCTTTTTATGTGCCCTTCCCATCTCCTCCTCCTTCCCTTTGCACCCTGTGTTTTCCTAGGCTTCAGAAGACATTGCCCTACAGGGTAAATCTATCCAGGATGTTAAATCTTTTTGTGAGACGTGAGTTCATTTAAAACCCAACCTTTCAATATCTCCTACCCAAATGACTTCGAGAAGGAAAAAGCCTCCTCAAAATAGTGCCCTCAACCAATCTCCCCTGTCTCATTATTATATAACATGATAAAAAGTTATAGCTGTTTAAATAAAATGTGTCATTTAAAATAATCTTCAGGAGTCACTGGAGCTTGTCCTGTGGAGAACGACTTTATTCTAAATCAGGTTGTCGAGTTACCTGACCTTGGAGGTGAATATGTCCTCTCTCTCACTTATTTCTTTTACCAAAGACAGACATACATTTTCCAAGGAGTACATGTGCTACAACACTTTGTAGGCTTACTAAAAGTTCTTGGTGGGCTTATTTGTACCGGAGGAGTGTTAAAAACTGTGCATTTTAAATGTGCTGAATGGCACATTTAAACTTAGTTTACTGCCTAATCTAAACTCAGTCATGTTGCTTTTGAATAGATATAAAAATTGTCAGTGAAATAAATGTCTGATAGGGAATATATTCTTCTTCAAGAAGAGAGCAGATGTCAGTCTGTCGTCCTTTACCTTTCATGGTAGCCAGTCATGGGTAAAGATGCAAGAATTGGCTTCAGGACACATTCGTGCTCTCAAGCATGAATAACCCAGCACTTGCCTACCATTCCTCTTTTCCCATCTCTAATGTTTACACCTTATATTCTCATTCTTCTAACTACTACAAATGTTCCTCTTCCCACAGTGAAATTTTCTCTGATTTTCCAACTGGAAGTTCTCACTTCCACTTCTGGACCTCTGGTCACTCTGCCCAGGCCTCTCTGGGCCTCCTTGTTTTAACCTTACACTTCAGTTGTTTTTACTCTTACTCTCCTAAAAGAGTTTAGGGTGGGGGAGCAAGGTGAGCAGGAGGGGAGCACTTAGTGTAAAACAATTATTAGTGTGCACCTTGACATTGAATAGATATTGACTCCTGATGGGAGAATTATTCAAAGCCAAGGGCATTTCTTGAACTTCTCTGCTGCTTTTGAAGTGGATTTTTTGGAGGATTCTGCAGGGATCACTTTTGAAACCACTTCAAAAATTGAAGATAGGTTTCCTCCATTCCTGTTCAACAGTAGGTGTGAATTTGTGTTTTATTTTAATTTCTCCTTTTGCAGTTCCTTGTTCTAATAATATATAATTACTACTGGCAAAGAACACAACATTAAGATGCAGGGTTCATTTTATTGACGCTCAGAAGATCAAATTACTATCAATTTGGACTAAGCAAAATTCACTATTAAAAATGTCTCATGTTTGCCATGTAGAAAGTAAATAGCTGAAAGTATGAACAAAACCTTTATTGGAGGATAATATTAGACTCATCTCTCGAATCTCATCTCATTCACAACAAAGTGACAAATTGATTTTGTCTCATACAAAATAGTGATGTGCCCTCATTTCATCTGGTTAATGATTGTTGAGATGGGATTTAGCTCACAGGACAGTTCTATCTTTGCTAAGCCAGCAGTAAACTTCAATGAATTTCTATTTCAGAGAAGTTTAGGCAAAATTTTCATTGAATTTTCTTTGTAATACTTAATACTGTGAATGGTACTCTGAGGGGATTAGGAAACTAAAATCATAAAGGTACTTTCATTTATTTTCAATACCTTTATTAATTTTTCTTCTGGGGACATTTTAGATCTAAACCATAAGACATACAGAGAAAATTCTGTTAGCTATAAATAATCAGGAAATGCATTGAATCCCTAATCTTATAATTCTGATCTACTTGATATGTTACTGGCAAATTAAATGTGAAATGACAAAGCCATTAACTTTATTTTTTCACTTTTATTTTATTAGTACATATTTGGCATACATACATTCATCATAGGGAATTTTTACCTGTACATTATATATCTTGATTCTTTTTTTCCCCATTCCCCTCCCCTCCCTTTAATCCTTCCCTTCCCCATTTACAAAAGCTTAGTTTCCATTTTTTTCACTCTCCTTTTTTTTCTTTTCCCTCCCTCCTCCCTTTTCCCCTTTCCATTTGATCATGTTCTTCCTATTTCCCAATATCTATCCTCCATTATACTCCTTGTTTACTCTTTGGGTTTGCCACATAAGAGAATGCAATATTAGAACTTGTGTGTCTGATTTGTTTCACTTAAGATTATGGTCTCCAGGTGCATTCACTTTCCTATAAATGACTCAAGTTTATCCTTATTTATGGGAAAGTAGTACTCCACTCTAGAAATACCACATTTTCTTTATCCAGTCATCTGTTGATGAGCATATGGGCTGTTTCCAAATTTAGCTATTACAGATTGTGCTGCTATAAACATGGGTATACATATATCATAGTGGTATGATGCTTTTAACTCTTTCAGGAAGATACCTAGGAGGGGAACAACTGGGACAAATGGAAACTATATTTTTAGTTTTTTGAGAAATCTCCATACTGATTTCTATAGTGGTTGTAACAGTATACACTCATACCAGCAATGAAGAAGGGTTCCTTTTTCCCTGCAGCCTTGCCGGCATTTATTATTGGTTGATTTCTTGATCATAGCCATTCTTTCTGGAGTGAGGTGGAATCTCAGCGTTGTTTTCATTTGCATCTCACAAAAGACCAGTGACGTTGAACATTGTTTCGTATATTTATTTGCTGTTTTTACTTCCACATTTGAGAAATATCTCTTCATTTTAAATGCCCATTTTTGGATTAGGTTTTTAAATTTGGGTGGTCTGATTTTTTTTGAGTTCTTTGTATATTCTGGATGTTAGTCATTTGAGGAGTAACTGGTAAAAAATTTTCCCATTCTGTGAGTTGTCTCTTCATTCTCTTGGTTTCTTTTGCTGTGCAAAAGCTTTTTAATTTTATGTGATCCCAGTTGTTGATTCTTTCTAATATTTCCTATGCGATTGGGGTTTTGTTCATAAAGTTGTTGCCTACACCTATGTCTTCCAGAGTTTCACCAGTTTTACCTGTTCTGTCTTCAAACAGAGTGTTTCTTAATATTTAGATCTTTGATCCATTACAATTTTAGCTTAGTGCATGGTGAGAGATTTGGGTTTAGGTTCAATTTTCGGCATGTGGAAAACAAGTTTCCCAGCACCATTTATTTATTAAAGGGGATGTCCTTCTTCAAGTGAAGGTGTTTTGGGCTTTGCAAAGGTGAGGTGGCTGAGTGTGCTTGGGGTTGTGTCTGCATCTTTTGTTCTGTTCCATTGATCCTTGGGTCTGTTTTTTTGTTTTGTTTTGTTTTTTCTTTTGCCAATACCATGCTGTTTTTGTAGTATGGCTTCAAACAGGGCATTGTGATGCCCCCTGCCTTGCCTTGTTGCCCAGCATTGCTTTTACTATTCTAGGCCTCTTCTGATTCCGTATGAATTTTAGGATTGTTATATCTAGTTCTGTGAAGTATGCTGTTAGTATTTTGATTGGGATTGCCTTGTATCTATATAACAGTTTTGGAAGTATGGCCATTAACACTGTATTGGTTCTGCCTATCCAAGAACAGGGGATATCTTTCCATTTTCTGATATCCTGTCCGATCTCCTTGTTCAGAGTACTTTAGTTTTCAGTGTATAGATCTTTCACTTCCTTTGTTAGACTTATTCGTAAGTATTTCATTTTTCTTGATGCTATTGTGAAAGATGTTGTTTCCCTAATTTCTTTTTCAGTGAGTTTTTTATTCATATACAGGAATGCTATTGATTTTTGAGTGTTGACTTTGTCTTCTGCTATGCTACTAAATTTGGTTATTAATTTTAGGAGTCTTTTGGTGGAGTTTTTGGGGTCTTCTATCTAGAGTATCATGCCATCAGCAAATAATGATAATTCAACTTCTTCCTTTCCCATTCATATTCCTTTTATTTCTTTCTCTCCTCTAATTTCTCTGGCTAATGTTTCCAGAGCTTTATTAAACAGGAGTGGTGATAGTGGGCATCCTTATCTTGTTCCTGATTTTAGCATGAGAGCTTTCAGTTTTAATATAATTTTGGCTGTTGGTTTATCATAAATGGCTTTTATCAGATTGAGATAAAGACCTTCTATTGCAGTTTTATGTAGGGTTTTTGTTTTTAATCATGAATGGATGTTGGACTTTGTCAGATGCTTTTTCTGTGTCCATTGATATTATCATGTAGTTTTTGTCCTAGGTTCTGTTAGTGTGGTGTGTTACATTTATTGACTTGGGAATGCAAACCATTTCTGCATCCCTGGGGTGAATCCTACTTGGCCATTGTGTATAATCCTTTTGATAATTTGGTACATTCTGTTTGCCAGTATCTTATTGCGGATTTTTTCCATCTATGTTCATTAAGAAGATTGGCCTGTGGTTCTCTTTTTTGGTTTGATCTTTCTCTGTTTCTGGCATCAGAGTAATGCTTAATCCCAGGAATGAGTTTGGGAGTATTGCTTCTGTTTCATTTTCATTAAAGAATTTGAAGAGTAGTGGTATTAGACCTTCTATAAAGTTCTTGTAAAATTCTGCAGTGAATCTGTCAGGACCTGGGCTTTTCTTTGTTGATAGTTTTTAAATTACAACTTCAGTTTTACTGACTGATATGGGTTATTTCTAGGAATCTGTCCATTTCTTCTGAGTTTTCTATCTTATTGGAGTACAGGTTCTCAAAGTAGGTATTAATGATCTTCTGGATTTCTGTAAGATCTGTTGTGATTTCACCCTTTTCATTCCTAATTGAATTAATTTGAGTCTTTCCTCTTTTTTTTATAAGATTGGCCAAGGGCTTGTCATTTTATTTAATCCTTCAAAGATCCAACTCTTCAATTCATTCATTCTTTGTAGTTTTCTTAGTCTCAATTGCATTAATTTCTGCTCTGATCTTTGTAATTTTTTCTTTCTTTCTTTCTTTCTGTCTTTCTTTCTTTCTTTCTTTCTTTCTCTTTCTTTCTTTCCTTCTTTCCTTCTTTCCTTCCTTTCCTTTCTTTCCTTTCTTTCTTTCTTTCTTCTCAGTACCAGGGATTGAAGTCAGCACCTTGCACTTGCCAGGCAGATATGGCACCACTGTGCTACATCCCCAGCCCCTATAACTTCCTTTCTTGTACATGCTTTGGGTTTAAGTTGCTGTTTTTTTAATCTAGAAACTTGAGGTTCAACATTAGGTTATTTATTTGAGCTCACTTTGTTTTTCTGATATGTGAATTCACCATAATAAATTTCCCTCATAGGACTGATTTAATTGTGTCCCATAACTTCTGGTGTGTCATATTGGCATTATTATTTAACTATAGATATTATCTAATTTCCTTTGTAATTCTATCTGTGATACATTGGTTGTTCAGTAGGGTGTTATTTAATTTCTATGTATTTGTGTGATTTTTGTGGTTTCTTTTGCCATTGATTTCCAATTTCATTGCACTATGATCTGATAATATCACATGATATTATTATCATACCATACTGTTATGGGATAATTTCAATTCCTTGGCATTTACTTTAGCATGTTCTCTGAGCTAGTATATGGCCTATTTTGGAGAAAGTCCTGTGTGCTGCTGCAAAGAATTTGTATTCTTTTGTTGGATTGAACACACTGTAGATATCTACTGAGTCCATTTGTTCAAAAGTTTGGTTCAGCTCTGATGTTCCTTTGTTGATTGTTTGTCTAGTTCATCTGTCTACTTGTGACAGTGGGGTATTGAGGTCTCCCATTACAATTGTATTAGTGCTTATCTGATTTTTCATAAATCATTAGTATTTGTTTTATGTAGTTGGGTACACCAGTATTTGGCACATATAATTATGACTGTTATCTCTTTCTCTTAGAATGTTTCCATAACAAGTATGTAGTGACCTTTTTTTATCTCTTCTGATCATTCTTGGCCTGAAATCCACTTTGTCTACAAATTGGATCCCTACCCCTGCCTTTTTCTGGGTTCTTGTCACTTGGAGTATTATTTTCCGACCTTTTACTTTTCAGTCTATGAATTCTTTTTTGAGTTAAATGTGTTTCTTTTGTGCAACATATTGTTGCATCTTGTTCCTCGATCCATTCTGCCGATGTTTTTTTTGATTGGCAAATTGAGACCTTTCACATTGATGGTTATAACTGTTATGTATTGACTTATCCTCGTTATATTATTTTCCTGTTGTTGGCTCCCTTTCTTTCCCTTCTGTTTAATTGCTTGCTTTGTCTGGTGGATTTATTCTTTTGGGATTCTTGGAATTACTGCCTTCATTGTCTTTTTCTAGAATAACCTTCAGAACATTTTGGAGTGCTAGTTTGGTTCTCATGAATTTCTTCACATATTCTTTATCATGGAAGTATCTTATTTACTTATCAATTTTGAAAGATAATTTTGTGGGGTACATCAATCTGGTTTGTTTACTTTTAAGGCTTAAAATAATTCACTCTAATCTTCCTTGACTTAACAGTTTGAGTTGAGAAATCTGCTGTGATTATGATGGATTTCCCTTTATAATTGAGGTTTTTGTTCTCTAACAGCTTTTAGTATTCTGTTCTTGTGTTGAACTTTCTTGAATCTTGACTGTTGTATGCCTTGGTGTAGTGTTTTTTTTCTGATCCTGACTACAGTGGTACCTCGGTTCATGAATTTAACTCATCCCACAATTCTGAGGAAGATTGCTACATTTGTGTTCATGCAGGGAGGTGGCCACAGTTGTGTTTATCACCCAGTTTGGGGATCATGAACTCAAGCAAAATATTGCTGAACACCTCTGTTAACCAAATTGCTCGTGAACAGAAGCATTTGTGAACCAAGGTACTACTGTATAGGGAGTTCTATATGCCTTACTTATCTGTATTTCAGATTCTTTTCCCATGCTTGGAAAGTTTTCTACTATTACTTCTGTGAACAGGTTTTTTATGCCCTTTGTACTGTCTTCTGATTTTTCATCAATTCCAACTAATCTTATGTTAGTCTTCTTTATATCATCTAGCAGTGGTTGGATTGCTTTTTCATGACCCCTTGCCGTCTTTAAGAGATCTTTAATTTGGTGACTGCCAACTACAACCCTGTCTTCTAGATCTAATATTCTGTCTTCACACTGGTTGACTGTCCTGCCTATACTTTCAGTAGAATTTTTAATCTTCTTGATTTCTCTTTGAGTCTGTTGTATGGAATCCAGTTCTTTTCTATGTTGAGCATTCATGGTTTCCATGGCTTTTCTAAGGTCCTCTAAGTTTGTATCTGTATCTACTCTAGACTCACTAATCATTTCTTTTATTATGATAGTAATCTCTTTAATTGTCTCATTTTGTTTTTGTTAAGAGACTCACTGATCTTTTTTGTTAGTTTTGCTGCTACCATTTCATAAAATTCAGCTAGATGGCTTTTGAATTCTTCCACCTCAATGACCCCTTGATTTGCCAGGTGAGTTAGGGATTGTGGGTTGCCTCTTACTTCCATGTTTTCTCATTTTCTATTTTTGTTGTTGTTTATATATTTTCTGCATTGAGGCTTGTAAACTGCTTATGGTAGGTAGCTTTATTGCTAGTATCAAGACCTCTTTAGGAAATAATTACTTTTCAGAGATGTCTTCTAGGTGTATCTGCCTTTTGAGTCAGTCCCAGGATCCTGCCTCTTCAGTTTATTAGGGATGAAAGGTTACTACCCATTTAGCCTAGAACCCAGTTCTTTGGCACTGGACTGTAGTATTGTTTATGACCCCCAGACAGTCTAGGTATTGACATACAAGGAAGATCAATTGATCACAACAACTATGTCACCTTGGCTAAAGTAGCACAATCACTAGTAACAACAGCATCAAGCACAGACTACAAAATGATGAACTGTGATAACTGTAGATACAAGATTTATAGTTATGTAACAAAATCTCACATAAATCTGAAAGTTATATACAATAAATGTCCACTCAGTAGAGCAATTTTACCCTAAGGAGAGAAAATTTAAAAGGGATAAGAGGAAAAATAAAGAAATAAAAGAAAAGAAAGAGATTACAAGCAAGGCTGAAGGACAAAAGAAGATCACCCAAGCCTTGGGAACTTGGTGAAGAAGACAGGAAGGAAAGAAAGGTAAAACCAAAAAAACAAGAGCAAAACAACACAGAAAAAACTAAAAACAATGTTCACACTCACAGAAAGCAAACAATTAAAAAAATAAACAGAAGCTAACAATCAATGAAAAAAAGAAAGAAAGAAATTTCTCTGTGATTTCAAGCTTTTATCCTCTGGGGTCTCCAGTTTTGGGGTAGCATACAATTCAGGGCATGACTCTGCTCTTGCTGGTAGACTAAGGCAGTCAGAGCCCAGATCCATGCTGGGTTATTCCAGGAAACCTGCAGTAGGATTAATGTGGGGTGCTAGTTCTAGTACTTTCAAATCCACAGAAGCTCAGGCTGATCCTGGCCTCTGGTTGTAGGATGGGGCCTAAGTCTTAGCTTGTAGTACCCTGGTGTCTCTTGCTGACCTGTCCACAGCTCCCTGAGGCTAAATGTCTCCCATGGTTGCCCCACACCCAGTCACTGTGTGTTTTTAACACTAGGAGCTCTGAGATGAAGCTACCCTAAGGCTGCTCTGAGTTGAGGGTTCAGTGGGCCTTTCCTTAATATGGCATCTGACCCAGCACTTTCTTCAGGGAACACTGCAGTCACTTGGACTGGAGTCACTTACCACTTGTTGTAATGCATAGTATCCACTGCTCTGCTCCGCTGGTGTATTTCTCCCTGGAGGTCTCTGGAGTTGCCCACTTTCACTGTGTCTCTGTAAATTCAATTTTCCTTTCTCATGCCATGAGCTAGGTGTTGGGGGGGGGCGGTTGCAGATTACCCATTCCCTTTTCTTTGTTGAGGTTTGTGCCTTCACTTTCTCTGTGGGCTCCAGTTTTCCCTTCAGAGTTTTAAGGTACTGGCCTGTTTGTTCAAACATAGATTTTTAAATGTTTAGTTAGTACCTGTTTGCAGCACATAATGATTACATTCATCATGAGAACAAACAGGTATTTTGTGACTTTTACAAATGCCAAATTATTTATTAATAAGCTATTCTCAGTCATTATCACAGCATTTCTTTCATAATAGTTGTAAAAGCTGAGCTGTGCAGTGTTTTTCTTTTTATCTATTTGAGCTGTGTTCATTTCTTTTTATCTTTTAACTTACCATCCACTTGTAAGCTTGCAGCCCAAACACCAAGTTTGACAAATGTCAGAAATTTAACCTTTAATTTGTATGTAGTACTCAAAATCCTACATTAACATAGAAAGAGATACAAAACAAATCGGTCTTCAATGGGCTCCTTTCATTTCACTGCTCATCTTTTACTCTTTTCTCTTTTTAAGTGATAAAGCAACTATGCTCTACTTCTTGCTGATCTGCAGGCTTGCTCAGGATTGTTTCTATTGGTATCATCCAGGCCTGGTGAACCTTATGTTTAAAACAGCAGGATGAAATCTAGAGAAGTATTAGAAAAAGATGGCTTCTCCCGCAGATATATAAAAAGTTGCCAAAGTTCATTTTGCTGTCAGTTGCTCCTTACTGTGTTGGTACAATGACAGAGTGCTCTTTTTTCTTTTCCCATCACCTGTACTATGCTTTGATAACTTTTTGTGTCTCAGGGCTACCTATAACCATATTTAGGACAAGTTTTACAAAGTAGAAAAAGTAAAAAGTAAGAATTTGTTTTAAGAGGCTCCCTTTCAAACCTTTAAAAAAGAAGATACTCCCAGTGCGGTCTTTGCATTCAGCAACATCTTCAAAAGAGCAGCTTGGTCTGGGATGCTTCAGGGAACTACCAGGAAATCAACATATTAAGCAGATTACATACTGAAAAAAATCAGTGCATTTATAAATCTCTTCATTCTTATTTTTATATTCTTCACAGGGATAAATTTTATGATAGCAAGATAGTCATACTTCAGATCAATTTTTTAAATTATAAAACTAAATCAGCAGGCAAACATGTTGATTTTTGTTTCTAGTTCCTGAATTTTTTTTAGATGTAGGACCTCAAAACTCTTCAAATTAATGTTTACTTTTATGTTCTTCAGCAGCTTTTGGTAAAAAATGCTTCCTTTTATTCTAGTTCATCTATTTGTGATAAAATTTCATTGCAGTGAAATAGGCTTTTTAATACTGTAGCAAAACAGTACACTGTCTAGGATGACAAATTAATTACTTTCTTTCCTCCTCCAGGGAGTCTAGCAAGAATTTGAAGATATATTGTTGTTGATAGCTTACCTCTAAGGTCTTGTGTGTTCTACCAGAAAGAATGAAAAAAGGAAATTTGGACCTGCTACTCCTTCTCAGGATGCATAACTTTGATAATACCAGCCTGTCATTTCAGATGATAAGATTTAAAAAAAAAACCTTAGGAAAGAAAGAAGAAAGCAGATGGTGGATTTTATCCACAGTGTGTTGCAGCTTAACCTGCTGGATAAATAATAGTTGATAATGGAAATATAATCTTAAGGTGCTTTCAGTAATGGTGCTATTTTTTTTTATTTCATGGGAAAGACAATACTTTTTCAATATGAATATGAAAAGACTTTAAAATCTTATGACTGTGTCCTTTAAGTCTGATTAATATTTAATTAATTCTTCTGAAGCCCCAGGGAGAAAATTAGGATATGTTGTAGTAAATTATGTATTCATCTGCTAGCAGTGTTTAAAGAATAAAGTTGGTTAGCCTGAATACCTTCTGCTACCTCCATTAAAATAACTCTTTCATATAGCCAGAGCGAGCAGAATTAAACCCAATTGCAGTCTTCAAAGGGCTTTCTTGATAGATTACAGTGTTTAAGCCCAGTATAAGTGATACAGCTTAGACACTCATATAAACATATGGAACTTATGATAGATGAATTCTGGAAAAAAAGATCGCAATTTCCTAAGTATTGAAAGATCCACCTTCTAGTCTTGTCTCTATTTGTAACTAGACATGCAGGGTTATTTCTTCATGTGTGGAATGAGGTTAGAGTATCCATGTCTTTTTTAAAAATTTAGTAGTATAATTCTTTTTGAAATGAAATTTCACTAATAATCCTGGGATTCTCAGATCCCACCTGCTTGGCTTTCTCCCCCACCTCCCAGATGTGCCTCCAAGAAAGTATATTCTCCAAACAGCATGGTTTGATTTTTATGGTATCTCCAAACTTACTTAGTTTGTTTTCACAGTAGTTATGTTTGTTTTAATATCTCATACATTTTAAAATTAATGTGATGGACTCAGTGTCTCAGTACACTATTCTAAATGTATTGCCTTCATTAAAATATCCATCCTGTCTTCAGAGTTTCTTTAGCTGCTTAGGTAATTATTTTTATCACTTATATAGTATAGGTGAGAATTTTAATTTCATAGCATTTGTTTTTGATAGTTGCCTTTTATTAAAACAGATTCATGGACTAATTCAACAAATATTTATTGAACGTGTACTTTATTTCAGTTAGTGTGCTAGAACCCAGGATGTAAAAATAAATAAGACATTGTCCCTTACCTCCGTGGACATCACTGCGTGGCCAGGGAGAAAGGCCAGGAAGCAGATACCGTGATACCACATTGTAAGTGCTGAGTTCCAGCCCCATGTATGCAGCCTCTTTATTAATTCATCTTGTTGGGTGTCTAATAAGAAAATCATATTTATTCCATCTAAATCATGGCTCTTGATATATCATAAGCAAAATCATTATAATTTATTGCTCCCCTAATTTCCCTATTTCAGTAAATGGCAGTGTCTCATATCCATTGGTGCTCAAGCCAGTAGTTAGTTTTTATAAAATTCTTTCTATTTTTATTTTGTTAAACTTTTTAAACTTTTTATATATGCCTGTAAAGTATTTTGATCATATCCATCCCCCAATACTGTCCCTTAGATCCCCCTCCCCTTACTCTCTTCCACTTGTCCAATAATATTAACCCTTCTACTTTTTGTCATCTTTTTTATATTCCATATATTAGCATGTTGTACTTGTCTTTCTGAGTCTGGCTTATTTCATGTAACATGATGACCTCTTGTTCCATATCGTTTCCTGAAAATTACATAATTTCATTCTTCCCACGACTGAAAAATATTCCATTATGTATGTGTACCACATTTTCTTCATCCACTCCTTTGCTGCCAGGCACCTCGGCTGGTTCTATATCTTGGATGTTATGAATTGTGTTACAATAAACATGGACATGCAGGTATTCCTATAGTATACCACCTTTCAATTCCTTCTAATATAACCAAGAAATGGGATAGCTAGGTCATATTATAGTTCTATTTTTAATTTTTGAGGAACCTCCATACTGATTTCCATAGTGATCAAGACAGCAATTTGAATAAGTTTTTACTCTTACCCTCTCCTCACCCTGTACATCAAATTTATCAGCTAGTTCTAATAGTTCTAGTTCTAAAATAGATACTGATTTGACCCACAATTCTTCATCATACTTGTCTAAATCACCATTAAGTCTCACCTGGCCACTAGAGCAGTCTGCTTCTTGCCTTCATTCCTGACTCCTCTCATTTTCAGACAGCAACCAAATTTATTAATGAGTATACTTCAAAATAAGCAAAAATAGCATGTCTTTGAAAATAGATGATTTCTTTCTGACATGTAATGCAAGCTGGCGGGTATTCCTAGAGCTGTGCTCCATGAGGTTATCCAAGGTCTTATGTTTCTTATATGTGTGGCCCCTCTTTTTTCTTGTGTATCCCCATCATCCACATGGTTCAAGCTGACTATCCACCATACCATCAGATTCCAGGCATTCAGAATCTTCTTCTTAAATGTATGCTCTAGAAATTGCATGATTCTGGTCATAATTTTGTCCCTAACCCTGGACATGATTAGAACAAGATGGCCAAGAGACAGGGATACCATGTGTCCAGGGAACATTCAGGAGGATTGAGAGTTTAAGGGAGACAACTGAGAATGGTTATAAGTAAACGCTCACCTTGCATGGGTATTTCAGAACATCAAATTATGCTAATCCCTATGGTAGCATTCCTTAATAACTTTGTGCCTTGATTAAAAATCCAAACAGATTCTCCAAAATTTACCACATCAGAATGTGTAGAATACAGCCAACACAGTGTGTTGAGGAAAAATTATAGCATTAATAGCTTGTAGTAGAACACAGAAAATGTTTCAAATTATCTCTATGTTTATACTATGAAGTAGAATAGAAGCAGGTTGAAAGCAAGCAGAAAGTTGAAACTAATAAATAATTAGAGACAAATGAGATGAATGAAATTGAAAAGAGAAATTAAAAAAACATCAGTGAATCGAAGCCAAAGCTTTTTTGTTAATTATTATTAAAATAGTAAATGTCTAACCAGAATGGCCAAGAGAAAAGACACATATTGATAGAATTGGGAAACACAGAGGAGACATCACCGCAGCCTGCTGGATGTGGCATCTCTGGGCCAGAGCTGAGCCATAGCTCAGAACAGAAGCTGGTGGCAGGAATTACAAGCCAGGACCAGCTAGCTGGGAGCCTCCCTGGGATGCTGGTGCATAGGGTGCTGTGAGCAAGAAATCCACTCCAGGGTTTTGGCAGGCTGAGTCTGGTAGCCTGCAAAGAACCACTGGCTGGGGCCAGAAAGCTATATGAGCACCACTGGCTGGACAGTGTGACTTCCGGATCAAGTCAGTGCCCTTCCTTCTCCACAGTCTTTCCAGCATCATCCACTGACAAAACTTTACATTATGCCTGCTGGCAATGGGAAACTATTCCAGTGTCACAAGGAGGCAGCGCAAGGATGCTTAAAGCTGAATGGCCTTACATTGATAGCAGAAACCATTCTTAAGGTCTCTTACGAGAATTCATTCGAAATTTTAAAGGCTTCCTTTTTTCAATCCCATATGAGTACATATAATTGTATTATTAACTAAAGGAGAATAAAATCAGTCGTACGCATCATAAGTCAAAGATTAGAAATCCAAGTCCAAGCAAGATGACAACTCCAGTCTAGGGGCTTATGGTTCGGGAGGCATAGCACATACACAATTTAAACGGAGTTGGCTACACTTGGATGAAATGACACATCTTGGCAGAATTTTAAGGTTTAAGATTTCACATACCAGGGAGTGGCCGCTGTACCAGTCTGACACTGAATTAGCATCTCTAATTAATGTTATGTAAAACAGAAGCCTGTGAGGCAGAGCTATAGGAGACATATTTTTTTGGAGGCAAATAGTATTTTTAGGACCAAACCGGATTTTTCTTTTAGGGTCCACATGGCACTTAACAGATGGTGGTGTGGGTGGCTATGGTTTAAGATCTGAAGTAGTTTATGAAGACACCCAGTCTTGTCCTTGCCCCACCCTAGAGATAGCAGTGGCTGCAGAGGGGTCCAGACAATTTGGAGATGAGATGGTGTCAGCCATCCCCGTGGGCGGACTCCGCTGGACCCTGGGACAGCAGCAGCTTGGACTACAGGGTGACTGGGAACTCAGCCTGCTGGCTATGCTCAGAATTAGCATAACCTGCTATTTTAGTCTTTAAAAAAACAAAAACAAAAAAAACCCTGGAGTTTTTTCCCCATAGATCTCCTTAATTCTTTTTTCCCCCCGCTCTAAAACCTTTGTCTTTATTTTAAATCTGCAATGTTTGAAGGCAAAACAGACTAACCCTAATGTTGAAACCACCCTTCCCCAAAGGGTTCCTTTCTGAATTGTCCTTAGTATTCCATCCCACCTGCTAAATAGACTAAATTTATCTAGAAATGTGGATTCTTAAAAGGCATAGTAGGGAGGAGAAAGACAAATCACTTAATGCAATTTGGGCTCTTTTTCCCCTCAGAAAATATACATTCTCCCTGATAGAAATCTCTTACTATAATAGCAGTATTACTGAATTCATTTTCTTAATTAGATTGCATCCCATTTTTCTTATCAGTTGTCTATACCACTATCATGTTTCACTTAAATGTATTTGATATTACTGTCTTTTTTATTTACTAAATTAAAAAGCACTCAGGATCCCACTAGGTTTTGGAAATTAGTAAATTTAGGAGTTAAATTTCTTCAGCATCACTATATTCCTTTCCTTAGTAACTTTGATTAAAAATTCATGCATGTCCTTTTGTTTATTCCTGTGGAATCATTCACTTAAGCAGTATATATTTGTGAGTGGTCTATGTTTCACTAAATGTTTCACCTTTTTTGGGGGGGTGGCTTTCAACCTGCTTCTTTAAATCAGTCTTGGAAAGCTTTCTCAGTCACTTCATATGGATGTTCATTTTATTTTAATAGCTGCATGGTGACCTGTTCTATGCTGGTACATAATTATCCCACCTACTTCTGCAAATGTAGGTTTTCCCCAAGTTCTTTGCTATCAAGAAAAGACAACCCTGCTGGAGTAGCATCCTTGTTCATACCCAGAGCTCTGTTCACTTCCCCATTTACTTTGCAGAAATGATGCTAAAAGAGGAATGCTAGCTGCACATTTAACATTTTTATAGATTTTGACAAATAATTCTCCAAAAAGGTTGAGCCACTTTGTAAACAGCCATCAACACTAATCCATGTGCCCTCCTGTCCCCACCTTGATGCCAGTATTTCTGACTGGTTGGCACTTGAGTCAGGTTCTTGCTCACCCACAATTTGCTTTCCTGCCATGCAGTGAAATCAACAAAAGCTTGTTTCCTGTCTTAGATAATTTGCCACAATAGCACTGTTTCCTGGAGAACAATATTCAAACCAGACCTTCCTGGGATGTATTATAGCATACCCTGGGCTGATTAACCAGAGTTAGTTTTCTTCATCTTGTGGAATAGGAGATTTAGTTATGATGAGTATTTTCTAAACTGAATACATCTACAAGCAGAACCATGCTAGACACATTTATAAAATGTATAACAATCAGATAACTGTTACCAGTAATTGGCAGTCAAACAAATCCATCCCAGCTACAGCCACCCAGCACAGGAGCAAAATAAATGTTCTTTTTCTTTCGTTCTTTCCCCCAGATGAATAGAAGCCTCAGATTCATTTCAGCTGGATAGAATGAAAAAGCCTTCAAGCTATCAACTGTCAATAATACTTTTTTCTCTTTAAAGAAAATGTAACCTCAATAAAGATAGTTTATGAAAACAGGAGGGAGCAAAAAAAAACCCCAGACAACCTCTATATTTTCATTTTTACATGTTGTTCTAATTTTTATCTGTCAGTATTTTTATGTGGTTGAAATCTTCTTGTGAATATAATTTTACATTCAGATTTTTTTTTAAATTGTTAGCATGCCATTTTCTTGGTCCTTGTAATAGCTGCAGCCTTTGTGGTCAGGGTCTGTTATAAAGGGTGCTGACGACCTCCTCAGAAAAGACCGTTCCCTCTTTAGAAATCTTTTCCATGGATTTGGGTTGCACATTCTGGGCACACGAAGCCTTACGGAATGTCTGGAGACAGGAGCCAAGGTAGGTAGAAGGCCAGGAAACCATGGAAGAGGCAACATTAGTGGTCATCATTCCTCTCAGGAATTCCTCTCACTCAAGCTGAAACAAGCTAACAACCAAAAATTGTGAATTTAATATGGCTAGTGGGATCATCAGAGTATTCAAGAGTGGCAAAAAAAAAAAAAAAAAACAGAAGTGAGGAAAAATGAATTGCTACCCAAATAGGCATTGGAGCTTTCAATTTAAGTTTAGAATGAAAGCCAAATGTAAGATTTCTTGAATTCAAACTGCACTTGAGGACACTCTCTGAGATTTCTTGTGTGTGTGTTGGAAATTTTTCTTGTTCCTTGCCCTTCCTTCCACTTTCTCTTCCTTCTTCCCTTTCTTCCTTCTTGCATATTCACATTATATTTCCAAACACCTATTTGACAGTTGCAGTTGATCAATTTGAATGTTTAAAGTATATATAGCTTGATAACATATATATATATATATTTTTTTATGGAACCATCAAGATAATAATGTATACATCAAGATAATAATATATACATCATCTCCTAAAATGTATTTGTACCTCATAATCTCTTCATCCCTTCCTTCTTTCTCTTTCCAACCACAGGGGACTGACCATTCATCTGTGTGCTGTTATTGTAGGTTCATTTTGAATAATTAGAAACATATGTTCTTTCTTTGGTAAAAGATCTGGCTTTTATTAAGTGAGTGTAACTATTATGAAAGTCATCCCATGTTGCTGTGTCTATAGTAGTTCATTCTTTTATATTGCTGAGTGTTGTTCCATTGTGTGGATATACCACTTTTGTTTTTAACCATTCACATATTGCTAGACATTTTAGTTGTTTTCACATTTGTTGTTTCTATTACAGATAAAGCTGATATAAAATATTCATGCTAATAAGTAAAATTGTTTGAGTGAACACATTTTCTTTTTTTTAATAAATACAAAGGAGTAAAAAAAAACTAGATCATGTGGTAGATTCATTGTTAACTTTTAAAGGACTGCCCACCTGTATTCCAAAGTTGTTATAACATTTATACTGTCATCAGTAGCATATTGGAGTTACAGTTGTTATATCTTTGATAGAGAATGTGTACTGATCTCAGAGTGGCTTTAATTGGCATTTCCCCAATGACTAGTGATGTTGAGCTTCTTTTTGTATGCTTATTTCCCATTTATATTTCCTCTTTGGTAAAGTGTCAGTACAGATCTTTTGCTCGTTTTTTATTGGTCTGTTTTCTAATCGTTGGGTTTTGGAAGTTCTTTATATAGTCTGAGAGAGAACCTCATCAACTGTGTGGTTGCAAATAGTTTGCAAACTGTGTGGTTTGCAAATAGTTTTTCCAGTCTCTGGCTTGACTTTTTATTCAACAGTTTCTTTTGAAGAGCAAAGAACATAATTTGGATGAAATTTTTTAAAATTGGCCACAAAAAATTCCATGATCATGAAGATTTTCATTTTTTTCTTCTGTAGTTTTTACAGTTTTAGGTTTTGTTTTAGGTCTATCATCCAATTTTAATTTCTATTTATGGTGCCAGAAATAAACTAAAGTTCCTTTTTTTGGTATACATACAGTTTTCTTGTTTTTCCAGTACCATTTGTGGAAAAACTATTCTTTGTCCACTGAATTGTCTTTGAAACTTCATTGAAAATAATTTGAACACGTATTTCTGTTCCATTTTAATACCTAGAGTCTTGATTGCCATAATTCTGTAATAAATCATGACAGAAAATTTCCTACGTCCTTCGACTTATACAGGACTTTGCCAAAGTTATTTTGCTCTTTTAGATCTCTTGCATTCCCATATGCATTTCCTTAAAAAAAAAACTCTAATAGGGGGCTGGGGATTTAGCTCAGTGGTTCTGCCACCTCCCTTTCAAGGACAAGGTCCCGAGTTCAATCCCCAGTACCAAAAAAAAAAAAAAAAGACCTTAATGGTTATTTGAATTTGTTAAATTTATAAGTCAATGTGGAAATAATTGACATCTTAGTAACACTGAGTTCACACTAACTATGAACAGACCATATATCTCTTATATCTTCTTTCAGTGTTTCACCATTTTCAATGTACAGGTCTTGCACATCTTTTGACAGGTTTATGATTAGTACTTTTTAAAAATAAATTTTATTTTATTTTAGGGATAAAATAAAATATGATTATATAGTATTTTTATACTATTGTAAATATTTTTGTTTTTAAAATCTTAGTTGTTCAATATTAATATATGTGGATCAAGAAAATGTGGTTTTTTTATAAAATGGAGTACTACTCAGCCATAAAAAATGAGAAATTAGAGACATTTATAGCCAAATGGATGCACGTTGAGGCGATACTCTCAAGTGAAATAAATAGGACACACATGTATAAATACCAAATAATTTCTCTAGTGTGAGAAACTGAAAGTGTAAATAAGGACTAAAAGGTATAATAGATAATGTGAAATAGGAAGAAAAGGGGCAAAGGGGAAGGGGAATTGGGAGGGGTAGGGGAAAGGAAAGAAGGGAATGGAATTAATATGAGACAATGGAAAAAAGGAAACAAAGTCTTTATAAATAGCTAGGGCAGGGGAAGGGGGTAAAAATAAGAACCAAGAGAGATTATGTAAAGGTGCATATCTCCAATGATGAATGTCATTATATTGTACACCTAAAATGTACCAATAAAAGGATATCCAAAAAAAATTAATATATGAAAATACCATGGATTTTTGTATTTTTATCTTGTATCTGGCAATATTGCTAAAATCAACTTAATCTAGTAGCTTTTTTGTAGATTGCATAATTATTTTTATATATGATCATGTCATCTGTGCATAAAAGCAGCTTTATTTCTTTCTTTGAAATATTTAGTTCTTTTATTTCTTTGTCTTTCTTTATTTCACTGGCTAGAACTTGCAGTAAGTACAGTACTGAATAGAAGCATTGAGAGTAGACAGCCTTCCCTTTTTTTTGAGTTGAGGATGTCAGGCAGGCTGGTCTTGAACTCAGTATGTATGTGGCTTAGACTATCCTTAAACTTGTGATCCTCCTGCTTAGCCTCCCAAGTGCTGGGATCGCAGATGTGTAACACTCTGCCTGCCTCTTGCTTCATTCTTGATCTTGGGGGGAAATATTTGGTCTTTATAAAAGGTGATGTTAACTTTAGGTTTGTTTTGGGTTTTTTTATAGATTGAGATTTATTAGGTTGAGGATATTCCTGTCTTTTCGTAGATTGCAAAATTGTGGGTTTTGTTGTTGTTGTTTCTTTTTTTTTTAATGTTGGAGTTGCTATGACATTTTCCTCCTTTACTGAGATGATCATATAATCTTGCATTATCTTAGAGCCAAAAAAGTCTTTCACATATTTACCTGTATTCTGCCATATTATGCTCTTTTTCTCCAGCTACTTTTAAAAGCACTGACTTTAACTTGATTATAATATGCCTTTTATCATGCTTTTGTACATGGAATTCCCCAAACTTCTTAAGCATTACTTTGTAATTTTCATCAAATTGGAAAATTTTAGGCCACTGATTCTTAACGTTTTTTTCTGCCTCCCGTTGTTGCTCCTGCCCTTCAAGGACTCCAGTTACATGCCTGCTGGGCCACTCAACTCACTGATTGTCATATAACTGCCTTTGGAGTTTGCAGTTTTTGTTTGTCTTTTTCAATTTGTTGGTTTTTGTTTTTTGATTTTTCGTCTTTTTCCTCCTTGGTGTTTTGATGTCTAATCTGGCATTATCTCATCCTCCTGAGTGTATTCCACATGTCATGCATCATGTTTTATTTCCAGAAGTTTGTTTTGAGTCTTTTTGTTTTTAAAATTTCTTCCATACCTCTGCTTAACATGCATAGTTTTTCCCTTAGTTTTGTAAACTTATGAAATTCCTGTAATAATTTCCTTCTATGAATTCTGTCATTTTTATCATTTTTAATTAATTTCATTGATTATGTTGATTTTTCTTCTTATTGAGGGTTGTGTTTTCTTTCTTTGTATACCCAGTAAGTTTTTATATAATACTATATATTATGAAATCTTTCTTACTGAATTTTGCATATTTGTTATTCCCAAAAATGATCTTCAGTTTGTTCTGTGACCTGTTTAATGTACATGAAACAGTTTCATCCTTCTGGTCTGGTGTTTAAGGTTTAATAGGTAGGACCTCAGCTGTATTTAGTCTCAGGTGAATTTTTCTGCACTACTGAAGTAAAACCTTGCTTAGTAGTGTATTGAATAATGAGTTTTTCTACTCTGGCCATTGCAGACAGGCACTCTTCTCATCCCTATGCAAGTTCTCAATATCATTCCCTCTAAAATTGTGGGTAATTCTTCCCTTAGCATTGAGTCAGTTTTCTGCAGTGAGAGTAGTTAATCATTATGAGGTACCTTTTGTGGATCTTCTGAGTTTTCTCTTGGTACAAATTTCTCCTCTTTGATTGTCTGGTCTACAGTATAGTGGTCTCAACTTCCCTGGACTCCCAGCAATGCATCAAGGAAATTAGCAGTTTCTTTGGTTTTCCTTCCTGCTTCATGACATGGAAATTGTCTTTGAGTCGTATAATGGAGGAATTTTAGATCTCATCTTGGTTTGTTTCCTGTCTTTCAGGAATCACTGTCTTTCATTGCTTGATACTTAAATCTGTGTGTTTGTGTGTGTGTTGTGTGCACTTAGCTATACCCCATCCCTTTGTATTTTAAGACAAAGTTTCACAAAGTTGTCCTGGCTGGCCTCAAACTTGCCATCCTTTTGCCACAGTCTCCCAAGTAACTAGGATTACAGGTGCATGCCACTGTGCCTGGCTTGATATTTAAATTATTCACAGACATTATTTGATTATATATATATATAAAATTGATACATTCTCTGGTGTTTTAGTTGCTTTAAGCAAGAGGGTAAATCCAGCATCTGTTACTTGAACTTGACTAAAAGTAGACATTCTTTTCTCTTTAACCCTTATATGTAGAGGGCTAGTAGGTATACAATAAATACTCTTAAGTGAGTGGCTCTAGGGAGTCTCTTATGTAGAGCCACATATAAATAAATGGGTGGTAAGTGAAAAAAATAAGTAATTTTTCAGGAGGATGTGAAATTTAGTAAGAAATGTCAGACTCCATAGCGTTTCTAAACAGACTTCCCTAGAGTTGCACCATGCTCTGGCCAGTTTCTCAGGATATCAATGTGGTAGAATTTTATCTTCTTCCAGTACTGCTGAATAATAGGAATAATGTAGGTATAAAACTACTTAATTCATTACTAGCCTGATTTATTAAAGGCAGTAGGAGAGGCAACAGGTCTTCACCATTCCAGAAGTTCCCCAACATAGGCTCAGTTTTACATAGTAAACAAATCTAAACTACTTTTTTTCCTATTCTTTTCTCTTTCCAGAAAGGTCTTGCAGGTCTAAGGTGTTCTTCTATGGAAGACACATGCCCTCACATCTGCTGGTATGAGACCAATCTATTTGTCTCTCTCTTGTCTTTGGCTTCTCCTTTCTGGTAGTGAATTTTTCTTGGTGTGTATTTACTTGCTTCTAGCAATTATTAGCACCTCTTTATATCTTACTTTATTATGCATAACTCAATATTTTTTCCAGTAGTGGGGTTTGAACCCAGGGCTTTTGCATTGAGCTGCTTCCTTTCCTTTTTTATTTTTTATTTTGAGATAGGCCTTCTTAAATTACTAATTCATTCAGGCTGGGATCAAACTTGCAATCCTCCTGCCTCAGCCTCTCAGACTGCTGGGATTACAGGTCTGTGCCATTGTGCCCAGCTAATTCTTAAAATTTCTAAGCCCAGAAACAGTCAAAATTTAAAGAGAGACAGTCTATAAATCATCAAAAGAAACTACCTGGTTATTTTCCATGTGGAGCTTTTTTTCCTTTTTCTTTCAAAATGTCACTTTGGCATTGAAAATATTTGAGAAATCTAGTTGAAAACTTGAATTCCCTTTGTGGTAGTTTGCCAGTGTTGTTAAGAAAAGATCCTTCCGTAGACTACATAATCTCATTATTTTTGTTGAATTTTTCCCCTGCTTTTTCTTAACTTACCTTGAGTTAAGAAAGGTTGGTTCGGGGCTGGGGATTTAGCTCAGTGGTTCTGCTGCCTGCCTCGCAAGTGCAAGGTCCTGAATTCGATCCCTGGTACTAAAAAAAAAAAGAAAGGTTGGTTCTCAGGAGAATCTTAGTGTTTATCATAATGACAAACTATATTATATAACAGTATTATTTGAGGTAAAATGTAATTAAGAGAGTTTATCAGCTTTGCACAGGAGAGACTGCTAGGCAGTGTTTCCAGCCCTACATGGTTCTGTGTGACCAGTGAAACAACTCTTCAGAATTGGAAAATTGAGCTGGAAAGTGGATGACCTAATTTTATTAACTTTTATAGTTACAGATAAGCTGAGAGCATCTCATACAAACTCCTCCAGTGTTTAAGTTGATTATATTTTTGCTAGGTGTCAAGGTATTAGAATCTTAATACATCACACTAAATGACATCTTTCTGCGGGTCCCATCATTAGATTTTACCTTTAGTTTATTATAATTCAGTGCTGATTTTTTCAGGTTACACATTATACGAACCAAAGTTTCACTACTTTTAATCCTAGGAAGAGTATTTGGGCTTTGGTGAATAAGGGAATGAAATTTAACGACAAAACAAACTTCCCCTCCCTTATATTATGCTGCCAATCATTTATCTCCTCTTACTTTCTCAAATTAGTTTATATTTCAACTTGATGCTTTTTTATAGACATGGGAAGACTAAAACATAAAGAAATCCAGAACAGAAATAGAGATTATTTCATGAATCCTTTTCTTGGTGTCAAAACATAAGATCACATTTAGAGTATTGGTCTGGCCCATAAGCTTTTTTCCAAGATATTTTATAAGTGTTTCCAACTGTACAGTATATAGTAATAATGACTTTTTTCACTGATCCTTTTTTAAGACTATATATTGCCACTGGATTAAATATGTCATACAAGGGCATTAGTACTAACTATGCAGGAATTTTGGGAGCACTGAACAAGCTAATATTTTAAACAACCTTACCAGAAGTTACTTGTCATAAACTACGTTTGCTGTCAATAAGGTTGCTTGTCTGTATTGTTACAGTAAGGGTTTGTTTGATCTAAAATAGATGTATTAAATTCTACTGTGGTCAGTTCCCAGAATGAGTGAGGAACATCGGGGTTCTAGAAGCTGAATGCCCACCTGTCTAGCTCTATGGAGCAACAATTTATAAAGATCCATAGTTGATTGGCTCAACTGTGAAACCCCTTCCAGTTTTCAAAGACTGTGATTAGTTGCTGATTTGTATGAAAATGCATATTCTTTTTTTTTTTTTTTTTGGTACCAGGGATCAAACTCAGGACCTTGCGCTTGCGAGGCAGGTGGCGGAACCACTGAGCTAAATCCCCAGCCCTCATATTCTTTAAAACTAAATTTTAAAAAGTGCTTTTCATGATCATACATTTTTTCTTATTAGTATACTTAGTGTTTTCATTCTGGGTGCTACTATCTTTAGTAGAGAATATTCTGTTGAAAGCGATATTTGACTTTGTCTTTGTCTGTTTGTGGCCTTGTTTCAGATGAGAGCCAGAGCACTTGCCCATTGTTCCTCTTGATCAAATCTTATTAGTCACCTTCCTAACCAAGCTCATTTTTATTTTTACTTCTCTTCTTGAGCTGTGACCCATTTCTATGTGGTACTTACAGTTTTCACTGCTTTTTCCAAGTCTTATAATCTTCACTGTGGTGGGGTCTGCAGCCTCAGCAAGCTTTTCCCTTGCTAATTACTCTTTCCTGGCCATTCACATCACACAGGCTGTACAGTAATTATCCTGTTTGCCATCTGTACTTGCATTGCTCACAGTTATTACACATGTATTCTGTGACATTCATCTTCCCACAGAACGGGCCTTCAGCCCCAGTAGAGTGTGACTTGGTGTTTCATATCCTACTTCACAAAATATAGGTAGGACTTAGCTCAGTATTTATATATTTTAAAATTATATGAATATCTGCAGAATGTCTGTTTCACTTTCAAGAAGCGTCTGAAATGATAGTTGGTGACTTACATGCTAACAGATTAGTATGTTTTAGAACACTTGCAAAAATTGATGTAGCATATCAAAATAGTTTCCATTTAAAGTAATAAGAAGTAGGTGCTCAGCTAGGATTTTCATACAGAATGTTGGCCTTCTAGAAGTTGGCTACTGACCTAAAGTGAGCCAAAAACCTGCCACTAGAGAAATAGATCACTATCACACTAGAATGCTGCTACAGATTAGGTCTAAAATGTCTCCCAGAAGTCTCCTGTGTTCACAAGTGCGGTGTTTTGAAGGTGATTGGATCACTGTGGGGGGGGGACACACTCATCCGTGGTTTAATCCAGCTGATTGTGCTGTTAGGAGTGGGGCCTGGTTAAAACAGGCAGGTCGAGAACATGCCGAATCAGCCCACTGAAGACAGGCAGGTCTGTGCATGCCCTACCAAGGTCCTGAGTTGCACAGAACATGCCGAATCAGCCCGCTGCAGACAGACAGGTCTGCCCACGCCCTACCGAGGTCCCCAGTCGCACAGAATACACCAAATCAGCCCACTGCACAGAGGCAGGTCTGTGCATGCCCTACCCAGGTCCCAAGTGGCGCGGAAGACACCTAATCACCCCGTTGCAGACAGCCAGCCACCTGGTTCCACACTACAAAGACACAGAGGATACCTGACCACCAGAACAAGGTACTGAGTCACGCTGGTCCCAGCCCAGAGGTAGGGGCTTCTGAGCCACCATCCCACTGCTCCTAGTCCAGAGGAAGGGGCTTCCCGGTCACCATCCCTCCCGCTGCTCCCAGCCCAGAGGAAAGGGCTTTTGGGCCACCTTCTGTCCCACTGCTCCTGGCCCAGAGGAAGGGGCTTCTTGGCCACCATCCCTCCATCCCTCCTGCTGCTCCCAGCCCATAGGAAAGGGCTTTGGGGTCAGCATCCCTACTGCTGCTCCCGGCCCCTGTCCCACCTGTCTCAGCTCAGAGGAGGTAATCCATGCAGGCGCTAACAGCCCCCTGCCCCAGTCAAAATGAGAAAACACATAAATAAGTCTCAAAACCAGACTTGCAGATCACCTACAGCAACCCCAAAGGGAAATGAGATGGAACAATCTGATACTCAACCACCTGGACCCACTGAACTGGCAACAAAAGGGGATCTGGAAAAAATGAAATCAGAAATAATTTCTCACATAACAGGTGAAACTGTGCCCCTAGTGCAAGACATGATTAATAAATCTAGAGAGGAGCTCAGGAACATGATGGAATCCCAACATAAGAAACAAATGGAATTCATAAAACAGATGCAAATAGATTTCCAGGACATGAAAAACTCCATTGAAAGTCTACACAGCAGAATGAGCCAGTGTGAGGACAGAATTTCAGATATAGAAGACACGATTGCAATTAGTGACCAGGAAAAGAAAAATTCCTTCAAAATTATAAGGGAACATGACAAATCAATCCAGCAGCTGCTAGATGATGCAAAGAAGAATAACATAAGACTGACTGGGCTCAATGAAGAAACAGGAGAGAGTGCAGATGACATAAAAAAATCTCTTCACAGAAATAATGGCAGAAAACTTCCCAAGCAGGGGAAAAGAGCTTGACATACAGATAAGTGAGGCATATAGGACTCCAAATAGCATTGATCAAAAAAAATCTACACATAGGCATGTAATTGTTAAGATTCCAGAAACACAACAGAAGAACAAAGTTCTCCAAGCAGTCAGAGAAAAGAAACAAATCACATACAAAGGAAAGCCCATCAGAATCACAGCAGACTTCTCAACACAAACCATCAAGGCAAGAAGAGCTTGGAGTGACATATTTCAAGCCCTAAAAGAAAACAGTCTCCAACCCAGATTGATGTACCCTGCAAAGCTGTCTTTCAAATTTGATGGAGAAATAAGATACTTTCATGACAAAGAGTACCTTAGGAACTTCGTGAATACCAAACCAGCACTCCAAAGAATTTTACACAATATCCTAGGAACAGACATTGAGGATCACAACCCCAGGAAGAAAAGCAGAATGAACTCATCTGGCATGACAAGAAATTAAATGTAAAGGGGGAGAACCCAACAAAAAGAAAAAGTAATGACAATGACAAGTCAGTATGTTTCAGTTATAACCATCAATGTTAATGGTCTCAATTCACCAGTCAAAAGAAATAGACTGGCAGAATGGGTCAGGAAGCAAAATCCAACAATATGCTGCATACAAGAAACACACTTAATTCAAAAGGAAACTCATAGACTGAAAGTTAAAGGGTGGAAAACAATACTCCATGTGACAGGAACCTGAAAAAAAGCAGGAGGAGCTATCCTCTTGGCAGATCAAGTAGATTTCAAACCAACACTGATTAAGAGAGACAAAGAAGGACACTACATCCTTGTAAAGGGAAGAATCCAAGAGGAAGAGATGACAATCATAAATATCTAGGCACCAAACACTAGTGCACCCAACTATATAAAACAAATACTAAGGGACATGAAAAGTCATATATGCACTAATACAATTGTAGTGGGGGACCTCAACACCCCACTGTCACAAATAGATAGATCTATTTTAGTCTAGTTAGACTAAAAATAAGGAATGAAATACTACAACTCAATTGAACTCTTGAACAAATGAACTTAACAGATGTTTACAGAGTCTTCCACCCCACAAAATCAGAATTCACATTCTTCTCAGCTGCACATGGGCCATTCTCCAAAATAGACCACATACTCACACATAGAACAGGTTTAAGTAAGTGCAAAGGAATTGAAGTTATCCCCTGTATATTATCAGACCATACTGCGATGAAATTGGAGATCCATAGCAAAAGAAACTCAAAAAATTTCATAAACACGTGGAAATTGAACAACACACTTCTGAATAACCAATGGGTCAGAGAGGAAATTAAAGAAGAAATCAGACAGTTCCTTCAATTCAATGACAATGACAATACAACATATCGGAATCTATGGGACACAATGAAAGCAGTCTTATGAGGGAAATTCAGAGCAGTGAATATGCATATTAGGAAAACAGAACGAGCTCAATTAAACAACCTGATGCTGAACCTCAAGCTTCTAGATAAAGAAGAGCAGGACAACCCCAAAGCTCATACAAGGGAGGAAATTATAAAGATCAGAGGAGAAATCAATGCAATGGAGACTAAGAGAACAATACAAAAAAATCAATGAAGCCAAGAGTTGGTCCTTTGAAAGAATCAACAAAATTGACAAGCCCTTAGCCAACCTTGTCAGAAAAAGGAAAGAAAAGGCCCAAATCCGTGCAATTAGGAATGAAAAGGGTGAAATGACAACAGACCCAGCAGAAATCCAGATGATCATCAATACCTACTTCCAGAACCTATACGCCAATAAGATGGACAGCACAGAAGAAATGGACAGATTCCTAGATACATATGAATTACCAAAGTTGAACAAAGAAGACCTAAAAATTCTGAACAACCCAATATCAACCAATGCAATTGAAAATGTAATTAAAAACTTATCAACTAAGAAAAGCCCGGGCCCTGATGGTTTCACTGCTGAATTCTACAAGACATTTAGAGAGGAACTACTGCCACTACTGTTTAAACTCTTCGGTGAAATTCAAAGGGAACCAATACTCCCAAATTCATTCCTGGAAGCAAGCATCACCTTGATCCCCAAAGCAGAGAAAGACCCAACTGAAAAAGAGAACTATAGGCCAATCTCATTAATGAACATAGATGCAAAAATCCTTACTGAGATAATGGCAAATAGAATGCAGAAGATCATCAAGAAGATCATACACCCTGATCAAGTGGGATTCATCCCAGGGATTGAGGGATGGTTCAATATATGCAAATCAATCAATGTAATACACTATATCAATAGAGCCAAGGACAAAACCATATGATTATCTCCATAGACGCAGAAAAAGCATTTGACAAAATCCAACATGCATTTATGATAAAAACCCTACAAAAAACTGGAATAGATGATCTCTACCTCAAACTGATAAAAGCCATCTATGAAAAACCAACAGCCAATATCACACTAAATGGTCAAAAACTGAAATCCTTCACACTAAAATCAGGAACAAGACAAGGATGTCCACTATCACCACTCTTGTTCAATATAGTTCTGGAAACATTAGCCACAGCAATTAGACAAGAGAAAGAAATAAAAGGAATGAAGATAGGTAATGAAGAAGTCAAATTGTCATTATTTGCAGGTGATATGATATTCTATATGGAAGACCCCAAGAACTCTACCAAAAGTCTTCTAGACTTAATAACCAAATTCAGTCAAGTAGCTGGTTACAAGGTCAACACACAAAAATCAATAGCTTTCCTCTACACCAATGACAGACTCACTGAGAGAGAAATAGGGCAAATAATTCCTTTCACAATAGCATCCAAAAAACTGAAATACCTAGGAATCATCCTAATGAAAGAAATCAAAGACCTCTTCTCTGAAAACTATGTCACTCTGAAAAGAGAGATTGAAGATGATATCAGAAAATGGACAGACATCCCCTGCTCCTGGGTAGGAAGGATTAATAGAGTGAAAATGGCCATACTTCCAAAATGGCTATATAGATTTAATGCAATTCCAATTGAGATCCCAGCAGCATACTTCATGGACCTTGAGAAAACAATCCAAAAATTCATTTGGAACAAGAAGAGACCCGGAATAGCAAAAGCAATTGTAGGTAACAGAGACATGGCAGGGGGGTATCACAATCCCCAACCTGCAACTCTACTACAAAGCTACTGTGATAAAAACAGCATGGTACTGGCAAAGAAATAGACCTGAGGACCAGTGGAACAGATTAGAAGATCCAGAAACAACACCAGACACACTCAGCCATCTCATCTTCGATAAAGGAGCCAAACACCCTCACTGGAGGAAAGATTACCTCTTTAATAAATGGTGCTGGAAAAATTGGGCTTCAACTTGCCAAAGATTCAAACTAGACCTGTATCTCTCACCATGCACTAAACTAAAATCAAAATGGATTAAAGATCTAAATATTAAAATAGAAACTCTGAACCAGTTGGAACAGAGGTTAGGTAGAACCCTTGAAGACATCGGTGTAGGAAAAGATTTTATGAACAAAACCTCAGTTGCCCATGAACTAGCACGAACAATCAACAAGTGGGATCTCTTCTTATTAAAAGGCTTCTGCACAGCAAGAGAAACCACCAGCAGTGTGAAGAGACAACCCACAATGTGGGAAAAAATCTTCACCTGCTCTTCTTCAGACAAAGGTCTACTATATCGAATCTATAAAGAACTTAAAAAGATCAGACCTCCCAAATTTAAAGACCCAATCCAAAAATGGGCATCTGAAATGAACAGACATTTCTCAGACAAAGAAGTAGATACAGCAAATAAATACATGAAAAAATGTTCAACATCACTGGTCATTCGAGAGATGCAAATGAAAACAATGCTGAGATTCCACTTCACTCCAGAAAGAATGGCTGCTATCATGAAATCAACCAGTAACAAATGCTGGCAGGGCTGTGGGGAAAGAGGAACCCTGCTCCACTGCTGGTAGGAGTGTGGACTGGTGCAACCACTGTGGAAATCAGTATGGAGATACCTCAAAGAACTAGGACTGGAAGTCCCATTTGACCCTGCTATTCCCCTGCTGGGGATCTTCCCCAAAGAATTAAAAGAATCATACCACATTGGTATACGTGCACCCATGTTCATAGCAGCACAATTTGTAATAGCGAAAACTTGGAAACAGCCCAAATGCCCATCAACTGGAGACTGGCTAAAGAAAATGTGTTTTTTTAATAAAATGGAGTACTACTCAGCCATAAAAAATGAGAAATTAGAGACATTTATAGCTAAGTGGATGCACATTGAGGTGATACTCTTAAGTGAAATAAATAGGACACACATGAATAAATACTGAATAGTTTCTCTGGTGTGAGAAACTGAAAGTGTAAATAAGGACTAAATGTATAATAGGTAATGTGAAACAGAAAGAAAAGGGGCAAAGGGGAAGGAAGTGGGAGGGCTAGGGGAAAGGATAGAAGGGAATGGGATTAATATGAGAAAATGGAAAAATAGGAACAAAATTTTTGTAAATAGGGAGGGCTGGAGGGCTTGAAAAGAGGGCTGGGCAAGGGTGAAAAATAAGAACCAAGAGAGACTATGTAAAGGTGCAGATTTCCAAGGATGAATGCCATTATACCGTATACCTAAAATGTACCAATGATTAGAATGAATAATCGATAACACAATATAGGAAGAAAAGGTCCAATGGGGTAGGGGTAGTGAAGGGGCAGGGAAAGGAAAAATGCTGAGAAATGGAAATAAAGTCTTTGTAAATCGGGAAGGGTGGAGGGGGTGAAGGGTGGGCTAGGAATGGGGAAAAAATAAGAACCAAGATGCATTATGTAAAGGTACCATTCCCAATGAGAAATCTAATTGTGTTGTATACCTACAATGTACCAATAAAAGAATTTAATTGAAAAAAAAAACAGGCAGGTCACTGGAGTCAGGGCCTGGGAGGGTCTATTCTTGTCCTCCAGCCTTTCCTTCCTCTGCTTCCTGACTACTGTGGGTTAAGCAGCTTTCCTCTGCCATGCCCCTCCACCATGCTGATTCTGCCTAGGAACCAGCTGACTGTGAACTGATCCCTCTGAACCATTTGCCAAAATAAACCTCTCCTCTAAGTTTTGGGTATGTGGTATTTTGTCCCAGCAAGAAAGGCTGAAGAGTACAGATGCTGTGTGGAGCTCCTGAAAGCTGCCCACAAGAAAACTGGCCCGATAACCTATTCCCACCTACAGAACAATGGCTGCAAGTTAGAGATTCTTTCCTCATGCATTTGGATTTGGAATATTTGGAAGTCAATATGCTTTCATTGCTGGCAAAAACATAAGCCTCTCACATGATTCTACTAGTCAGTTTTTACACAAGCCTCTCATTTTATCATGATTCCTGGCAGCCTTTCAGGCTTACAGACTGAATTTGGTGTTCCTTCAACTGAAAGACAGATTGAGAATCCATCAATCTATTATCCTAGGTGATGACTTCAACTAGATCTAGGGTTCCATTTATCAATGCTATGTGTAGATTATACTCTGTTCATTGCCCGCCTTAGAGCTCCACCAAGACTGTTTGTTGAAAGTAAATTGTGCTTTTTCCTACTCCTCCCCAGATGACCCTTTCCAGCCTCCAATCACTTCTGATGTTCAGTAAGTCCTTCTGAGACATTTGCAATCCATATTGGAAGCAGAACTTTGCGGTACATCTGAAATTTGAATGAAGTATTATTCATATTGAGCCTTGTTGTGGCAAATCCAGTGCTACTGCGCGTGCCAGATGCCTTTCATTTTCATCATCTGTAGCAAGTTTTAAGGTTTTAGAAACCAGATTCTGCTGAAGGGATGGGGAAGTATGAGTGGCCCCCCTCCCCATGTCAAACTTTCAAGCAAAACTAAAGCTTTGTTGATGGTGGCTTCTCATGCACCAGGACCATGGAGTCACAGAAGGTGGCCTAGAAAGCATCCCTGCCAAAGTCAATCACAAACTTCAGTGTGCCTCCTCTTCCAATGCAATAAGAAGCAAGATTCTTACATCAGGGAGGAAGGGCTGAGATTCCTATGAGGTGCTTTGTCTGTGCTTGAGTCTCCAGTGATGTTCCCTTTCCACACTTTCTCTGCTGGAATCCATTTGTAATGAGCAAAAATGGTTTAAGGACATAGGTCTGGTTTTCGCTGAAGTTAATGCTTCTTAGTAAGATGTATTACACTTTTCAAAAGAAACTGACCTATGACTGTTTCCTACTGTTTTCTTCAATATGAAAAGATCTTCAAGATAGGTAAAAGAAAAAAAGCTAAGTCTGAGCTAGGTCTAAGTGCCTGTCATAGGAGGAAGAGCACATGGCTGAACAGATGGACATGAAGTGATTTCCAGGGAGGGAATGGAGGATTTCCAGGTGAGGGATTCCTGCCCTGCTCCGGCCCAAGCCTGTTGTAGCAGATTCACTTTTTACTGAATACTCTTACATACTGCTAGTTATTGTCATTTTGCTATTTGTGTGTGATATTTTCCTAATAATTTTTTTAAGTGAGACTTCAAACGTTTTTGAAAGCAGAGTTTATTCAAGACAAGATAAGTCCTGGTCAGCTTTCATAGACACAGGCTCAGCAGGAGGTTGGGTGTTTGGTGATGTGGCCTGAACATGGGACTTTTGATCAAGGCAGTGCTGTTATCAGTTACTTCAGTTGCCTGAGTAAGTGTCTGTGCTTGACATAAGCAGGTCAAAGGGGCAGTGCTTTGTGATGGGCGAGTGTCAACTTCGGGGAAGGGTCCTGCATTCACAGAATTCTGGTAGGAAACTCTGATGCCAGGGTTTTCTTTTGTTGCTCTTGTTTTTTGCATAGGTGGATCTGTGCACAGAGATAAAAAGACATTTGAATTTCAGAGCTACCACCATACAGATGCTCTCCAGCATTCCAGATTATTTCCGTAACTAAAGACGGTGCTGCTAGCCAGCTCCATCCAATTCCAGAGGGTGGATGAAACCGAATAGATTGGCTTTGCATCAACCAGAGATTGTGCTGGCAAAGAGTAGATAAATACGGCCCTCTTTCTTAAAAAACTTGGGAATGGTGATATTTCTTAGTGAATTTATTGTGTAATTCATGACTGGTAAGTAGAGACAGACTGGATATGTTTGAATCTTTCATATAAACCAAAAGGAAAGGAAGCCATTTTGCTTTAGAAACCTGAGGAGCAGTGTGGAGAGAAGGTAGGCTTTAGCATTAGAGCTCCTGCCCTCTTTTCTCCTCTTCAGTTCACCAGCTATTTATCTGCCTACACTTGGCTTCACTTTTGAAGCCTTGTCTGCCTCATGAACCTAAGAGTACTGCCTTGGTCTATTTGGACTGCTGTAATAAAGTACCGTAAACTGAGTAGCTTATAAATGGCATAAATTTGTTTTTCAGAGTTCTGGAGGTAAGAAACAAGGAGAAGTACAAGATCAAGGCTCTGGCATATCTGGTGTCTGTTGAGGACCCTTTTCCTCACAGAAAATATCTTCTCACTGAGTCCTCACCTAGTGGAAGAGGAGAACTCTGGTCTCTTAAACACATTATAAAAGTGTTAATCCCATTCATGAGGGTACCACCTTCATGACTTCATGACCTCCCAAAAGCCCTACCACCTAAAGCCATTTTATTGGGGATTAATTTCAACATTTGGAATTGCGGACTAGGTAAGGAGAGCAAGGAATGTAAGCATGTAGACTATAGCAAGCATATACCTTGCTAACATTATTGTGATGATTAGCCCCCCCAATAAGAATAACTTTGCTGTTATTGTTGGCAGAGATGTAGCAGACACTGCATACACTGGCTTCCACTTGTGTGTCTCCTTCCACACCAGTGGATTGGCCTACCTCTGTGAATGGACAGCCCCATTCAATGAAGAGGTTCATGGACTTCTGTCATGTCATAGCATTAAACCTTAAGACTTCTACTGCCCCTTTACCCAGGGAAAATTACACCAAATAGATCTGGCTTTGACCTATTTTCGATTTCAACTAGGCACAATAGGCACAATAATATGATGACTTAAAGTACAGCCAGAGACTCTTCACTACAAAAATTCAAAACCTTTTTAGTCCTTTCAGATCTTGAAGGTAGATGATTAACCATTATCAACTCTACATTGACTTAGACTTTCTTGGCTGTTGAACTCTTGGCTCTAGTTCACACTTTCATTCTTCCTTTAATCCCGTACAATGTTTTGTAATGCCTTAATTTTAGAAGTGCATATGCATTGGTTGTTATTTTATCAGAATTACGATGGTATGTTCTTACCTAAGAATTGCTTTCGCAAAGTGGTTACAAAGCATCCTAGAGCCAAGAAAATAACTATTAAGGCTTTAGTTATACCTGTCTTTTCTGTCTGCTCTTTCTTCCCCAGTGTGCCAGTGCTGGGAAATACATGTTAATAAGGCCTCTGGTGGACCAGAAGCCCAAAAAACTCTTCCTATTCTATGATAATGCTGGATTAGCAAGCCACCTCAAAGCTCTGAGGCTCAGAGCAGTTATTCTTACTCAGATGGCCAAGGATTGGTTCAGGTTGGCTGATCCAAGCTCAGCTGATCAACTCTAGGTTGAGTCTGGGTTTCCTCCATGCATTTTTCATCTCCCTTGGAGCAGCAGACTAATCAGGGTCTGCTTGTCACTTGTGATAGAAGAAGAGTGAATGGAAAGATGTGCCACTTCCTGAGTCACAGACTTGTGATTTCCCTTCTATTTGCAGCCCCTTCCTATTGGCCAAGCAAGTTAAACCACAATGAAGGAACTACACATTCTCCTGGCAGAGGGTACAGTTATAGGAAAGGGTAAAGAAATAAGATCAAAAATAAAATTGACCACATCTGGCTTCACCATTGATCATCAGAGGACTTTAAGCCTCTGCTTAAGCCAAGCCTCAGCTTCCCAGTGATGACATTCATAACATAACCCTATCACCATCATCTTCTGCTATCAACTAAAGCAAGTCAGTTTCTGCCTGCATTCAGTGGAAAGGGTCTGTGGGAAGACATGACTAATGGATCATCATCTTGGGATTCTGCCTGCCATTGCATGGCACTTAACCTCTCTGTGTTGCATCCCAGTTTTTCCCTTAGTAACATAGAGTTGATAATAATAACTTATCTACCTTAGAGTGTGCTTTTAAGGTTTAAATGAGTCAACATAAAGCACTTAGAAATCCTGGTATGTGTTATCTATTTCTGTTACATATAATATATGAGGACATTGTTAGATGATTTTAAAGATCCTTTCCACCCAAAATATTATCATTTTATTACTGTATACTGTAATAGAAATACCAAAATATAGGAAACTCACTAATTGAAAGAGATACTGAGAGACAGAGAGAGAAACAGAACAATATAGGAACATATTGAAAGTAGACCCAGTGCCTGGGCTGTATGTTTCCAGGTAGGGGAGGCAGGATCCATTCTTCTTCTGTGTTTTGCTTTATTGTTTGTCTTTATACTGGGGATTTAACCCACAGGTGCTCTGCCTCTGAGATACATCCCTAGCCCTTTTAGCATTTTATTTTGAGACACAGTCTCAGTTGCATAGGCTGTCCTCAGACTCAGCAGCAGGTGTTGCGGTCATGTGCCACCTCACATGGCCGTGAACACGTTCTGATCTGAAGCTTTGTAGAATATCTTGTCAAGGAGCCCTTTGTGGCCTGAAGCCCTCCAAGCAAATACTGCTTTGCAGGAAATTACTCTCCTTTGGTCACCATATTCCTAAAAGAATTGAGGTCTCCAAGTCTCAGGTGGACCATTGGATGATGCCGCTGTTGTATAAAGTGTGGATATTGTTTCCAGTGCTGTGTTTGAGACGTGAAAGTATGAGTGTCTTTTAGCTAAACATTTTTAAAGATGAGTAATGAGGACAGTATAACCCTTAAGTGTCCTTTCCTACCCATGCAGGCCCAGGAAGAGAGCTCAGTGGTCACCCTCCAGGATGGCTTGAGGCACCCCGGCAGGTCCAGTTCTTGCTGTTCCTGTCCCCTTGCTGAGAGCTACAGATGAAAGCTGTTCCTCCTGGACCAGGCAGGAAGCTGCTGGCTGAGGTGCAGCTGTAGAATCATGACCATTCCTGGTCTCTTTGGATGATATACTCTGCTGCAGTAGCGAGGAGCCAGAGGTGGCTTCAGTAGTCATTTGTATGATCCATACTTTCTGTGTTCCTATTCTGTCTGGAAAGTCCTATCCTTTAGAGAAGGACAGGGCTTTGTTGGATTGTGCTGTCCTGTGGGGTGCAGGATGTTTAACAGCAGCCCTGGTTTCTATCTACTAATTGGTAACAGCTCGACTCCCTGCAACCTCAAGCTGTGACAGCCAAAAGTACAATATCCCCAGTATTTTCTAGATACTCATTTACGTATTTCCATGAATATTTTAAATAAGTAAAACATGCATCATTTTAATAAATTCAAACAGTACAAAACAGTAAAGAGTAAAATACCTGTCTCTTACTCCCCACACCCCAACTCTACTTTTCCCTCAAGAGGCAAACCCGGTGCTCTTAGTCAGCTTGCAGAAGATGTCCCAAGATTGCCCTGAGATCTGTGCACATGCAGCTCTGGGTAGGTACTCATTAGTATACACACCGGTGTGCGTTTTATTAGTGACTTTTTAAGAATTATGTTCAGGATGAAAACAAACGGACTAGAATAACTCTGCTCTAGTTTATTCCCACTGTGCTTTTTAAAAGCTCAGTGGACATCAGCTCTTTCTGGACTGATATACACATCTCAGGGAGAATTATTTTCTGCACAGTGAGAAGCTTTGCCCCCTCACCACCTTCCCTCTGCTTCTCAAACCTTCCTCTGTGATTTCTTTTTAAGACAGATGCTTTATGGCCATGATAAAGCTCTTTGGAGCATCAATATTTTAAGCTCTCAAAGTATACATTTTTCATCTAATGAAACAACTGAACCATTCAAAAATCCTAACGGCTGGTTTTTTGTTGTATGTGAATTTGTTTTTATTGATTTACTCATGCTATCAAGGACACGAAGCCCATCCTAATGTTGCACTGTTCACCATACCACACCACCTTATTCCGTCATGAATTACAGTGTTCTTGATGAGGCAGGCTCATTTATCAGTTTGTAAGATTTACTGTTTTACATAATAAATGCATCGCTGTTCTTGCCACTCTAAATATCACAAAAGCTTAGATTTGGTTTTTGTTGGTGAGAGGGCTGGTGGAGTTCCTCTTCTGGTAAAGTTGAGTTCCATGGCTTCAACGAGATACATAGTCATCAAGGGAAATCTTTCAAAATGGTACTTGCTATGTGTGATAAGATGAAATAAGTAAATACTCGACCTGATTATAAATTGATACAATGTGATGATTCTAAAGAAAAGATTAGAAATAAATTGGAAATATTCATACCATTTGATTCAGAAAGTAGCCTTCTCAGAATGGCTAATAACAAACATAGTTTTTTGAATATATAGACAAATTATTTTTATTGTTACTGCTATTTCTATTACCTAACAAAGTACCGTGCTAAACACTTGGATGCGTTATCTCATCAGCTCCCACAAGGCTGTGCAGTAGCTGCTGTTGTTACCTCATGTTCTGTGTAAGGAACTGTGCCTTAAGAAAGCATAGCAGCCCATCCAGGGTGACAGTGAGTGGGCAGTGGTGGCGGTGGGGGTGACAGTGATGACAGCTGACGTTTACTGAGTACCACTCTGTATCCCTTAGTGCTTTATATGTATTATTGTGTATAGTTAACTTATTTAATCCTTTTTTGCCAGGAACCCAGTGAAGGAGGAGGTACTCATTGTTATCTCCTTTTTACCAAATAGGAAACACTTAGGGAAGTTAACTAAAATAATGGAGTTTAAATTACAGGGTTTAAAATATTGAAGTTGGGATTTTAATGAAGATAGGCTGAATTTGGCTGCTCTCCTCTTATTGTGGTGTCTATTATAACCATGATCATATGGTTGGTAAGTGGCAGACATGGACCAAACCTGGATCTGAGAGGCATTCTCTTAGGCACTGAACAGTATAGCTGATTAGTTCAGCCACTGCTGTTTGATGGATTGTCTTATAGCATGGGGTGTGATTGTTTACCATCTTCAAAGCTACATAGAATAACTACATAACATGAAGGGGTTATCACAGATAAGCAAGAATTGCAAGGTGTTCACTCATCATGTTAGGATTACCCCCACACTTGGGCACCCACAAGATGTGCTGGTGGCTCTATAACCAGAATAAATGCCTTTTTGAGTTGGGATAGATAGTTTCATCCTAGAAAGGAGGATATAGACTGGGCTTAGAACCCAGAAATAGTGTCACATTGAATAAAGAATATGACCTCTGGAGCCAGACATTTCTTTTTTTTTTTTAGTTTTACTTTTACTTTTTGACAAATTAATTGCATACCATTTATGAGGTACATGATATATGTGTACAGTGTGGTATGATTGAATCAAACTGATTAATGTATCTATCACCTCATTTATTCCTCTTACCTTAGTGGCAACTTTGTACCTTTGGACCAACACCACCCCCTTTTCCCCACCCACCAGTGTTAGTTACTACCATTCTGTTCTTTGCTTCTGGGAGCTTAGTTGTTTTAAGTTCCATGTATAAAAGAGAGTGGTAGTATTTCGCTTTCTGTGCCTGGTTTATTTCACTTGGTATAATGTCTTCCAGGTCCATCCATAATGTTGGAAATGACCAGACTTTCTTCCTTTTGAAAGTTGAGTAATATTCAACTGATATATATGTCCTACTTCTTTTTTGTTTGGTGCTGGTGCTTGAACTCTGGGCCTCTATCACCAGCCTGCCCACATTTGCTTTACCCAGTCATCTGGTTTTTTTGGTTTTTGTTTTGTTTTTTAGTACCAAGGATTGATATCCAATCATCTGTTGATGGACACTGAAGTCATTTCCATGTCTTGGCTATTGTGAATAATGCTGCAGTGAACATAAGAGTGCAGATGTCTCTTCTGCATACTAATTTGAAGTCCTTATGATATTTACCCAGATATGAGGTTGCTGGATCATATGGCAGCTCTATTTTCAGTTTTTCAAAGAACATCTATACAGTTTGCACTAATTTATATTCCCACCAACAGCAGCCACTTCTTTAAAATCCACCCTCTTTGCCTACTTCCACTGAGTCAAGTCTTAGCATATTTAAGCCTCAATCTTCTTGTTGGTAATGTGGAAGAACTTCCCCTACCTGGAGCATTGGCTATGTGTCTCTAGGCATTTCGTTTGAACACTGGCCTTTTTTGCCAGAGGGGTGAGGGTCTGTATTTCTGGACATTTGTTTTTAACCCAGCAACAGAGCTTTTCATGGTTCATGTTAATAAGTATATGCACATGTTCTGTATCATGGTCACCCCATAACAAAAGTACATCACTGGGCCCTGTCCTGTGGTCACTCCTGTCACTTTGTTCAGATCTCTTCATTGTGAAATCAGCTGCAAAGAGCCTGCTCAGGTAGAGACAGATTTCTCCCAAAGAAATTATCTAAAGCTAGAAATGTAAATTTTAAAAAGCATCTTAGGGAAATAATCCACTGGTCAGTTCAATAATGAGATAGTTAAGGCCTATTCAGGGAGTAATTGAGGAGTGGACTTGAGTTTTATGGCCTAATGCTCATTAAATGGCTCCCACACAAGCTTGATACATGGAATGAGCAAGTGATAAAAATAATTGTTCTTGAGTCTGACATAGGGGACTGTGAGTAACTTTGATCATACAGTTGTTCCCTCCTGGTGACAAGGCTAGAGGAGAAAGAAAGAATGGTGTAGGCACTGTCTCTAGAATTGTAGGAAAATAAGGGCAGAGGTGAGTGTTTTCTTCCTTTTTGAGTTAATTTTGTACATGGCTCAGGAACCAGTTCCCTGGATTTTTAGGTAACAGCGATTGTCATAAATCTTGATTTATTTTTTAATCTTTGAAAAATCCCTTCTCACCATCAATCTCTGTTCCTTAGCTTGTGGCAGTATGAGTCTATTTTAATCATAAGAAACAGCAAGACAAATGTGGCTGAAAACTAAAGATCTCGGTGAAGTCTTTCAGAGGACTGAATTTGCCTGCTTTTCAATGAATCCGATCATCAGGACTGGTCCTTGGTCGGACTGGCCTTCGCTCCTTTGTGTCAGCAACAGTCTGTCAAGGCCAGGAGAAGGGGCACAGTGGAGAGAGTGATGAGATCAGAGGAGGAGCAGCTGTTGCAGCCCCGCTCTGTGAGGAGCCACACTGTGTCAACTGTCTACATCCCAACTCTGGGGACACTTTATCCATTACTGAAGATTAGAAGCCATCTTGGCAATGTTTCATGGAATATTGGTAATCTGGAGTGAAAACAACTTTTCAAGAAATAACATGACAGGATGGTCCTGTAGAAAAAAAGTATGTTAGAAGTAACTACCCCCTGATTTATCTATCTCTTTAATCTCCATCATGTCCTCATATGAGGGTAAAATTCTCTGTCAAAGGCCAGCATATATGTTTAATTGTTTTGTGGTGTGGTATAAATACCCCTAGAATATCCCTTTCTTTTCCTTCTAGCCTCTTCCACCCATGTGACCTCTGACAAGTCAGCCTGTTTAGACACCATCTATGTGTCTCCACATAAATCAGGCTTAGGGTTTATTGTTCATTCTTTCACCCTTCCTAGTTCTGTGTGATGGAGCTTCTTCCCTGTAGTCATTAGAAAAACTCTGTCCGAAATATCATGATGCAGGATACATCAAAACTCAGTGTGGCTGGGGATTTAGCTCAGTAGTTCAGGCGCCTGCCTTACAAGTGTAAGGTCCTGAGTTCGATCCCCAGTACCAAAAAAAAAAAAAAAATTCTCAGTGTGTTTCTCACCTGCAGCTCCTGTAGGTCTGGTTCCCACTTTCATTTCCTTGGTATGCTTAGGTAGGCAAAAGATCTTTTGTCCTACCTACCATTATTCTTTCCTGTTTAACTGTGGCAAGTTCAATATCAGTGTTCAAAAAAATTGATGAAGAGGTAAGGAAAAATTAGGAGTTATCTACTTCAACATTCATCTCAGCATATGTGTATAATCCACAATTCAGAGCTATCATATCTACTCAACTGGAAAATAATTGGTCAAACATGTTATTCATTCAGAAGTATATTAATGTATAATTTGAAGTTACCCAGGTAACTATCTTATAATAATCTAAGCTGGTGCTGAGGATACAAAGTGATTTATAATATAAAACCAAGAAAAGAGCAGCTGAAAGGTGTAAGGAACTCATTGTAACATGGGCCAGTGCTGTCCAGAGAACCACAAAAGTCCAGATCTCTCACTGCACCAGAGGCTGTAAGGATTGTCCCAAAGCTCTTAGGGATGCAGCAGTATTTCTTGGGAGAATGCTGTTTTCAGTCTAAGTTGACTAATTTTAGACCGTGAACACCAGATGTTAGTGTCAAAATTCTACATATCAGTGCCTGGCCCAGGAGGCCTAGGAACCAGTTAAGCATTTGCAAGTCACTGGTCTGGAGAGTGTTGCACTAGGGGTGCAGTTAGCTTCTTGTCCAGGCATAGTTTGTGGGGCCCAGTGGGCTGGCAGTTTATGCTGGGCATTGCCCTTTATCAGTAGCTGCCTTTTTCCATAGTTGTATCCTAGCTTTAGCACAGTCTTGGCAAAAATAGGCTATTGATAACTTTTTATGAATAAATGAATAAATATGGAGTATGATATACATATGTTAGAATTGTAATATTGTACATATCTAAATGGTATACATACAGTTGCAAAAACCACTGACAAAACACTACAAATGCAGTATATTTTTCCAAAACTATTCTGACCTAAATTTTTTTAACAGATTTCCTGCCAGGACACGTTCCAGAGGCTTGGTTATAATTCATACATCCCTGCATACCCCATTCCAAGTTCTAAAAATAGCAGGATCTTCTTTTAGAACAGGTGAATGTATGGATTTTCTTTCCGTAGGCAGGCCCCGACCTACATACTCCCTGAGAAGGAGCAGCCCTGTACTCCAGTAGTTCCCTTCTGTCCTATCTTCCCTTGTGTCTACTGTAGCCACAGAGGCCCAGAAGAGAGGGCACCTCCACTCGTATTCTTTCTCTTCTGTTCTTAGCCTCAGAGTGTCTGTCTCAGCATCTCCCTTGGGCTTGAAAGCCTCAGGCCACCCCGTTCTTCCTCTGCTTTGCTGGAGCTGCTGCCCCAACTTGGGAAGAGAGAGCAGAAGCCCTGTCCTGTTCCCTGGGCTGCTTTATGGGAAGAGTGCTGTGGTTTCCATGGTGGACACTTTTCAGTCAAAATACTCTTGTATTTGGGTGGTTTGTCTCTGTTGTTCTGTATGGTTTACTGTGGATTAAACAGCCCTTTGTGCATCAACCAGGAAACTAACTACTCTGTAGAGATTTGTTTCTTGGGGGAAATATATTATGATTCTCACACAGCTCTCAGACTGTTAGATCACAACTCCATTTTAGGTGCTGGTCTTTCATTTCCCTACTATAGAATTGTATAATGGTAAAGAGCTAAAAAGATTGCTGTTGAGCTTTCAACTTGCCGGTTTTGCATGATACACTTTCCCTCCTGGACAAAAACCTGTCAGGAGTGCAAATGCCCATCAGCAGGAGAGTGGGTGAACAGATTTTCACAAAGATAATAATTGCACAGGAGTATGGATGAATCTTGCAATAAAAGGAAAAAAATAATGAAATCTATACAATTGTGTCCTGCATATAAAATTTAAAATGATTTAAAAGGATTATGTGATCTTCACAAGGACAGAACAAGTTATATAAAAGTAAAGGTGGAGAATAACAAACATAATTCGTGTTGGAGCTTTTTCAGTGGGAGTGGCACAGGATTAGATGCAAGTTGTCAAATGACTTAGCCTTCATCTGCGGAGGCAGACTCATGGTGCTTATTAGTTGTTTAAAACAAAATTCTGTGCACCAGGTCAAAATAAGGAAAAAATAATAAAAACCATTATTTTCTTTTTAGTTTAAGGATAAACACTTGTATTACATTTGCCAGGATCAAATAAGAACAAGTCACATATTTGGTTTTCTTAGAAAACAGCTGTATGTGAATGTCACTCCTTGACTTTGAAAACAGAGTAAGTGCCCTGTGTCAGCAGAGCACAGCAGCCCCTGCTGGGAGGAGAGGGGTGACTTAGCCCATGAGGGCACCTGACTGACCACTCAGCTTCCATCTGTCGTTCTTGGCCGACCTGGCATACATAAGGCACTTGACAAGTCAGCTGAGATTAATTAAAGTCCTCAATAATAATGTTTCTCCAGGTACATCTGTGTGTCATCATGGGCAGGCACCACCAGATGAGGGGCTAAAAATCCAAGTTGGGGAACTTCGGCAGGCTCCTGCTCTTTGCGCTCACTATGATTGTCCTAGTTTAGTGTGTCCATGCACAACTCATGAAATAACAGCTATAAAGCTGCAAACAGTAAAACAGCTCATGCAAAGTTACAACTGCAAGTAAACATGATTCCACAGACTTTTCTGTTTACTTCATACTGTTTTAGATGTATGAAGTATCCATTTTGAGCATCATTTATAAATAATATCTTGTAAATTCTGATTTTGTTCTGTAGTAGGCTAAATGATGGATGCCCAAAGCTTCATTTTCCCTTATTTGGAAAATGGATTTCTGCAAATGGAATTAAGCTATGATCTTGTGGGGAGATTATTATTGAGTATCCAAGCGGGCTATAGATCCATCACCAGCATAAGAAAGAGGCAAGTGGAGATTTGACACAGGAGGCAGGAAGTAGAGTTATGTGGCCACACACAGAGGAGTGCCAGTAACCCTTCAAGCTGAAAAGGGAAGGGAGGCTTGCTCCCAGAGAGCTCCCAGAGGGAGTGTGCCTCTGCTACTACCTTGCCTCTGGCCACCGAAATCAGGGTTGAGCTTCTGGCTTCCGTTTTGTGGGACAATAAATTTCGCTTGTTTCAAACCACCAAGTTTGTGTTGTGATAGCAGGGTTTCACAGTGTTAATGGAACAGTTAATGAAATAATTTGATACCTTTGTGATATTTAATTTGAATCAAAATTAATATTTAAAATCTTACATTTGTGAGGGCAAAAGTTACAGTTATGCGTTTTTTGCATCTCCTGATAATGAGCATGTGAAGATCAGTAAGAAAACTACTTTCATTCAAAAACAGAAGTGAAAAGATGGTGACCAATTTGGGCATGTTTATGAGGCATGATCAAAAAGTGTGGTAAATATTTACTGTTTTGTTTTTCTTTTAATTATCAGTAAAAGGCACAGTGCCATCAATCCCCCTCAAAATACCCCCTGTCCCCTGAGCATATCCCATAGTTCTTTCCCACTTCCTAAAGCAGTTCTGAAAGTCTTTTTTGAATGTCTTTCGTTGCCCTGTCATAGCTGCCTCAATATTGTGAATCACATGAAAACACTTACCTGCCATGGTTATTTTGACTTTGAAGAAGGGCCAGAAGTCACATGGTGCCAGATGTAGTGAATAAGGTGGATGAGGACACACATGTTTTTATGAACCTACTTTTCCATTGGATGACAGCTGGCAGGAGCATTTACCATGTTTTGGGTCACTCCTCAAAGTAATTCACAAAGAGGACTTCCGAACTGTTCCACAAGTTTCAATAATGATGGGATAAGTGTGTTCAGCATGGGGGGGAGCACTTCAAGGAGGATTAATGGTGATGAGTTTATTTAAACATTCACTAAATATTTTGATCACACCTCATGTACGTCACATACAATAGATGCATGTATCACCATTTCAATTGACCTCAGTTTTGCAGCTGAAGTGCAGCACATGGTTAAACCAGTTCTCCTTATTATTACTTACATTCTGCAGTTTCCAGAAATGATTTGAAGCCACTCACCTCAGGAGACACATAGGATACCTTGTTGTCAGAGTGAAGGCAGAGGCGGGGTGGCCATGAGCTCCAATTTACAGTGCAGCCATTGGCGTAGGTAGCAGCACCTGAGCCGTGGTGCCCACACTATGGAACTCGAGATATCCCCACCTCAGGTGCCATTTCAGCAGACCATTTGACATGGGTCCCAACGATGAGCTCTGCCCCACTGCTGCTGCTTTTAGCTTGGTAAGTCCAGTCAGAGTGCATCTTGTAAAGGAGCACTCCAGCTTTAGTGTGTTCTGCATCGCCTATGATTCTGCTGCTCTTGTAGCTTCTGATTGAGCAGCTCCAGAGAGTGCAGGCTTGAGCTTTGGCCCTGAGGCTAATGCTCACTCCTGCTTAAAGGACTATGCTTTGGGTAGCAGGGCCCCTAGCACCTGGTGCTTCTGCCTGCAGCCCCTCTGCCTGTTCCTTTTTCCGATGAGGCACCTTGGTGGAAGCCAGGCTGGCTGTACCGCCTTCCCAGGCAGCCCGCACCCACCCACCTCTGCAGCCCTGCCCTCCAGCTGGTCAGCCCACAGTGCATTTCATTACTGCAGCTCTCATGGTGCACAGCTGGGGACTGATAGTCTGAGGACTTCACAGTAACTTCACTCGGTCTGAAAAGTCCTTAAAATGAGTGAAATCCATGAGAGAATCAAGGCTTAGGGAGAGAAGATACACAGTAAGGGAAAAGAGAGGAGAAAAAAACAAACAGGGAAAAGAGAGGAGAAAAAAGTGAACATTTAGTTGTGGAGAAAATATTGTAGGATTTTCCAGTTAACCCAAGCTAAGAGCATTTTCCGGAGTAATTTTAAAGTTGCTTTTGGTTCCCTGTCACTTCTCTAACAGCCAACTACTTGTTTTGTTCATTCATCTGCCACATATGCTATGGGATATGGTATTCAGGTACCACATATCTTTTGTGGCCCTCTAGATTGAGGCCAGAAACTTGAAAAAATAGATCTATAGACCATCTAAAGAGAGCAGCCTCAGAGATTGCCCAGTTAGGCTGGGCCAGTCCACAGTCCTAACCCAGGCAGACATGAGAATCCCCAGCCATATCTCAGCAGCTCCCCCTTGGGCCAGTTATTCAGAATCTTTAGGGTGGTCCCAGTCACTAGTTTTCCTTTCTTTATGAGCCATTTTTAATATGGCCTAGGGGATTCCCACATGTGCCCAGCACCGCTAAGCCAGACTGTAACCATCCATCAAGTAGTTGAATTCATATTAAAGAAAGTTTCAAAAGCTGTCCTTACTTATATGGAATCCTTCTCACCTAAACCTTGGCTATGCTGAAAACAGCGCATGACTTTGTGGATGCACTGTTTCATTCAATCCAGCACCTTCAGCTGAGCAGTGCATTGAATGTCCGAGCCACTTTCTGAAGCCTGGCAGCATTTCCCTTCCTCAGTGCAGGGGCTCCTCCTGCTGGTCTTTCCCAGGTAGTGCTCAGTGCTTTGTGAAACTTCCTGGGTTCTGTTTCTTTACAAAACACAATTTAAAATCATACCATTTTAAAAGCAGTCTTTGTAATGCCACGTCCAACTCTCATGCCATTGCTAAAAATTAATAGAGCACTCTTAACTCCTTGTCCACTGGCAATTTGGGTAAGACCTGGGAATGATAGGAGAGAAACACATATATGGTTAGCTAGGTACACACCCAGCCCTATATAATGTACAGTGGTGCCTCGGTTCACGAACGCTTTTGTTTGCAAACAGCTTTCTCAAACAGAAGTGTTTGGCAAAATTTTGTTTTTGATGACAAACTCTGCATAGGGTAACAAACACAACCATGGCCATCTTTCCCACACAAACACAAACGTGGCCATCTTTTCCAAAATCATAGAACAAATTAAGTTCATGAACCAAGGTACCACTGTACATGCTTGTGTACGCATGTGTATTTTGCTTATCTTGTTCCTAAAATAGTATAACATTGGTTATATAATTGTGCTGGTTCCCTGCAAAATAATTAGCCTTAATGTTATTTTGGACAGAAAATGGGGAAAGCTTTCGTGCATACCATTTTCACCTTCCTTGCTTTACTCACACCTCTTATCAACTCACTTTTCCCACTCTACTCTTTACATTGTGATTGCAGCCGAAGAAAAGTAAAAGTCGATGTATTTGCATGCCCTCATCAGATCACCCAAACTATGTGTTACAGTATTGTGTCAAAACTACTCTCTTTGGTATGACCACTGTCTTTCCAGAGGCAGAAGTTGATACTTGTCTATCTGAATGCAAGACGAGGTGAAGCCCATCCTCATAACTGCTTTCATTCCATTGTATGCAGCCCTTGTCATCAGGACGCCCTTCTTTGTGTTCAGTAGTGTCTTATCCAGTGGGTCTCTGACTCAGCACAGTGTAAAGTCAGCCTCCAATAAACAATACAGTGCTTCATCTACTTGAAGTGATGTTCACAGCCTTTTCTGTCTCAGCAGGTGTAAGCACTTCAGCCAAGCTCCTGGGACCTTGGGGCCCACCCCAGAGACTACCTCATTTAATTGTGCTCTTCTTTATGTGCACCACCTGGTACTGCCACAGCAATCCACGTGTGTTCTGACTACTGTAGGATACGACTCAGTGATTACACCTCTACTGATTGTTTATTGCTGTGTAACAGTACTACCAAAAACTTAGAAGGTTAATGCACAGTCGTTATCTAACACTTCCTATGGGTCAGGAATCTCCTGGCATGGCCCAGCTAGTTCCTCTTCCTCATGGTCCCACAGGGCTGCAAGCAAGGAATCATCTGCTGCATCATCTGCAGTCTCATGTGAGGCCTGCAGGTAATGCTCTGCCTCCAAGCTCACATGGTTGTTGGAAACATTCAGTATCCTGCAGCTATTAGATGGAGAGACTTGGGTTCTTGCTGGCTATTGGCAGAGGTTACACTCAGCTCTCTGCCTGGAGGCCTTGCTGGTATGGCTGCTTACTTCTGCCAAGGTAGTAAGGGGCGAGTCTTCCAATGCAGCGGGAGCTAACACCTGGTACAACACAGCTGCAGAAAGGATGTCCCCTTACAGTTGTTGCCTTCTGTTGGCTAGGCGTGAGTCGCTAGCCCCACTCACATTCAGGGAAAATGGTGTGAACATGGGGGTGATCCACTGGTGGTCTCAGAATTTGTACTCAACAAAAAGGCACTGAGTCTTTTTTTTGTTTTTTTGAGTAACTAGCTGTCAAGATGGGTCTTCCCATCTTGAGTAATTAGTTAATAGAACCTAAGTCCTAGACTTTATGTTTTTATGTTTGCTGCTCTCAGCTTTTCCTATGTTAGTACAGAGGATGGCTATTCCTGCTTCATTAAATGTTTTGGAGTCTTGGCTCAGGTATTGGAATATTAAGCACCTCTCACCCTACCGTTTCCCCTCCCAGTACTGGAGATTGGACGCAGGGCCTTGCATATGCTGAATGAGCACTTTAACCACTGAGCCACAAACATCCCTGTCACCTGGGAGTGTAAGACATTTATTCTGTGCCCTCCGTCAAGTAACTGATGAGAATGCTGCAGAAGGTGGTACCTCGTGTGTACAGACACTGCCATGCCTATAATACACATTTACACACAGATGTATACGTGCACATATGTATGTGTGTAGGGAGGAGAGGGGAAGAATGAAAAAGGCTTTGCTCCTAATGCTCAGAGGCTCCTGGCAGAGTCTGGTAGTTGGCTGTGACTCATTTAGCACATCTGAACCACATTGCTGGCCCATCCTCCCAGGAGGCAGGGAGTGCTGATAAGACATGCAGAATCTTTCCAGCCAAACCAAGCTGAGCTTTGAATCCCAGCTTCACTGGGTTCTAACACTACACCCTTAGCAGGCAGCTTTTCAAGGACAATAAATGATGTCAGTAAGTGACAGCTTCTGTATAAACGGCTGTCTAATGTCTGCATACACTGGGGCAGTGGTCTCTGCGTGCCTACTCTTCTCTGAGATCAGAACATGTGTGCACTTTGCCTGACCTCTTATGAATTTGGATTCGTAATTTCCCCTAGAAACTTGAATTAGGTCATTGGATTGGGGAAATGTCACAGTTCCATCCAGGTCACATCCAAGTCCTTGGAAGCCCTGCCCAACTGTGTCTATGTTCTGCCCAGCAGCCCTAGGGGAGCTGCAGCCACCCCTCTCTGTGAGCAAGGCCTGAACCACCCTCTGCTACTTCCTCTGGCTGAGACCCAGTCCCTTCCCTCAATCACCTGCCCACCTGGATCCTGGAAAATTTGAGTTTGCATTCCTGTTCTGCTTGAAGAAAGTAGAGTGAAGTAGGAGGGAAGGCATAGCCTTGAAACTAAAGAGATCTAGACTTTGCATTTAAAAAGGTTAGTTAGAGGTGATTTTTATCTAGTGAAGTTACTGACCCCTGAAGTTACTTGTTTGTCATTCATGAGGATCTTTCAGGTCTGTATAGTGTATTTAACAAATATTAACTAACTTCCTACTTTATGCCACATACTTTGATTGGCAGGGGAAATATAAGGGCAGAAATTAAAAACAATAAAATTTAAAACAGAAAAACCTATTGATCCCAATGGAAACAAATCATACATTCACAAAAATAAATGTAAAGTTTTGACTGTGACAGTTACTACCAAGAAGTCTAAGGTGATATAACTGCATAGTAGAGGGATTCTATCCTATTATGCAGGGTCACAGGGGCTTGCACTGATAAGGTTATGTTTGCACTCAGAGCTGCAAAATTAATTAGCAGCTAATTAGGTGAATAGGACACAGATGACCAGGTTTCAGAAATGCATATGCAAAGGTTCTGGGTGGAGGGAGAGCATGGTGAACTCAAGGGGCCAAAAGGGTGGTATGAGCAGAACATAAGGGGAAGGGGCGGGTAACTAATTCTAGATGATGCAAGAGTGTAGGTGGCCAGAGCCAGGCAGCAACTTTAAGATCATGTGTATGAAATGAGATTTATCTAAGAACAATGAGCACTGAAGAATTTTATCCAGAGTGGCACTTGAGCTAGTTTGTCTTTGAAAAGCCCACTCAGGAATATGAATGCATGGCATGGTGGAGAGTAGGAATGGAGCGAGAAAACTGGTTGGGAAGGAAGTGAGCTTAGGGATAGTTGTGTCCTGGTGTAGTGTGGGTGTGGTGGGAGAGAGAGAAAAATGGATAGATTCAAGACCTGATAGGAAGTTAAACTCAGAAACTGGTGATGGAACATTAATGTGATTAATATTACATTAGGGTGGGGGCATATACCAAAGTAATAAACCCAAATGGAGTTAATCAGATTTTAGAAAATCCCATCCTGTCGACAAGCCCCTCACTCTGGTCTGTCATTCTGACCAGTTCTGAAACAGTCCTGAGAAGTTCCCAGCCACTTGTTCTTCATTATTAATCCAGCGAGTGGATCTAGTTCATCCTGGTCCTTCCCAGCATTTCAGCATAAAGATAAATCAAGCAGGAGAGTAAAAGTCAATGAGTGCAAATCCAGGTGGCTACTCAGTGGTCCTCAGTATTCTAGCCTCCTCTCTGAATCCCTGAATTGGCTTTTTTATTCCACTCTGATATTTTTGCTGTACCATTCTGGTGTACTTTTCTTGATTTAATGTTTTTCTTTTGGTCAACTCATTTCAAGTAATTTTGTTTCTACCTGTCACTACAAAAAGCAAAAAACCTTCATGAATTGTCATGAAAAGAAAGTAAAGTAAGACATAAAATCAGTACAAATCAGTAACTATAATTGCTAAGTCTGGACCTCACTGCCACCTCTGGACCCAAAGCCTGCTCTCCTTTCGGAGGGATGTGAGCAGGTGTTTGGAAGGTTGTAAAACTGAGCACCAAGCTTACATTCTTCCTCTTAATGTTCTCAAAAAAACAACTGAAAGAGAATCGAAAGGAAATTGCTTTCTCATTATGTGCGTGAATATCATTTAATGTTCTGCTCATGCCCTAAAATAACTTGTAGTTAAGGGTCCATGTTCCACACTCTGAAGAAGGCTGCATTAGCTTTGTGGTGCTACCACTGGACCTCGATTGCACTGTGTGGCTCTTACAGAGAGGGGATTTAATGGTTCTGGACTGGAGCCTGACAGAGATACTTTTAAAACAGTAATTCTCAGTGGAAATAGAATGTGAGGGCATTTTTGAAATTGAAACTCTTCTTGGTTTCCATCCTAAATAAGCATGCCATTGACTTTCAGTGGACACTAGGCATACTGCTAGACCTGCAGTGTGGTGTGGATCTGTCTTGCCTGATGAAAAACTGATGTAATGGCCCATCAGAGGCTCCTGATAGTAAAATACTTTATTGTAATTTTCTAACCCTAGAATTACTTACTACTTTGTTTATACATGTAAATACAATAACATGTAGCAAAATAAACACAATATGTACATAAATAAGTTGTACTTAGGAGCACAAAATATATTGCTCAGTTTTAATAGATGCTGATTGTTAATACACTAATATCAGTGCTACTTATGGTATTTAAGATTCCAATACAACACAGTTGAATTTGTTATCTTTTGTAGCTGTGGTCTCAAGATGATTTGATGTATGCGTATAAGCATCCAGCTACTTCTGATACCATGTATACCAGTTTGTGGTTCTGGAGATACTGAGGAGTGAAGTTGTGAACCAAAGGAGGAGGTTAGAAGAGTTTTTGTTGAAAATAAGAAGGAGAACAGCTCCTGGATTTCTAGGAGAGGTCCTAAATGGGGTGGCCGCATGGTCTCCCAATTTAGAATTAGAATTTAATTCTGAATTTAGATTTTAAAACTGGATGCAAGGCTATCTAGTGGGAAGTGAGGTTTTTCCACCACCAATTCACCACCCAGTCCCCTTTCCAGAGACTGCTGATATTATTTGATTCTTTTAGAGAGATCCCTGCCTGCTCAAGAAGTCATTTACATAGAGAAGCAGAGGGTGACTATGCGAGTCAAGCACAGTTAGGGTTATTCAAGTCAAGCACAGTCTGCAGTTAGGAGCTTTCTGCTCAGATTTGCTCTTTGGGTACTCCCTTCTGTCCTAGGTCGCCTTCCTGCTCCTTCCATTCTTGCTGCTCCCTCAGTGTAGTCCATTCTTTCACCCTCTGGCTTTCCTACCACTGCATCCTCTAAAATTTTCTTCTCACCACCATCCATGAGGGCCTGGACCCCGATGCTTTTCCTCCTCACCATCTGTCTGCCGTGTCTGTGGCACCCTCCCTGTCCTGCCTGTTTTGGATGGTGGGAGCTGCATATGGCTCTTCTGCACCACCGCTTGACCATGCTTCTAGATGGAGAGCACACAAGAGGACAAGAGTAAGGGGCCAGCTTTTGGCCCGGCTCTTCCAGGCACGTTGCCATCTCCTCCAGGCTGGGGGTGTAGGCCCCAGTGAGTCCTGCTGATCTGCATCCCAGTGCCTATAGGATTTCTCACTGAGGACCCGGCAGTAACCTAGAACTGCAAGTAGAACAGCTAGAAAGCAATCACTGCCCTAGTGATGGTCAGGGTATTCAGGCTTTCACAGTTTTAGTTCAGAAGCGATGAGTTGTTCTCCATTCCCATGGAGTTTAAAGCTAAGTCAATTTAAGGACATGGTTGTTACTGTAGCTGGCTCATAAGGTTTAAAGCCTTCGGTGAGAGAGAATGCAGGATGTTCTGCAGCACTGCATTTGCACACACTTCACTGGGCCAGTTTTAGTTGCATCCCTAGGTCAGAATTCTCCCTTAGAGACTTCTGTGTCCCATTGAGCCAGGAAGACCTTACAGCAGTCCTTTGTACCTAAGCCACGGGTGTTCTGGAGGGAAAGCCTTGGGCTCCTCTCGCCAACCTCCTGTGCAACACCGAAGACTAGAAAAACGTGAGAAGTAGTAGAACTATTAATAATTTGAAAGGGAAGGTAAATATTTCAGGCAAATACTAGTTCTTGGGCTCTGAGCTCTAGAAGCATAGTTTTTCCTCTTATTTATAAAGTAGATATTTTCATAGAAAGCCCCTGTTTCTCAACATCTTCCTCTGCCCAACATAGAGGCTGACATGGAGAGCAGGATTTATGCTGACTGTCACAGCATAGCCCGGATGAGCAAGTCTAGGGTCATTAGGTCATAGTTCATCAAGGTCAAGAGCGTAGACCTCCAGTGACAAAATGTTTGTGTCTCCTGTTCTTCTTAAGAGATGCTAAATACCAGAATAAATCATAGAGACACCCTCCTGGCAGCTGTGTATGTGTGAACATAGGAAAGTGAGATCATTTCATAGTTTGTATTTGACATTTGCTTTCTATTACCATATGTATGCTGAAGAGTTCCAAGTATTCCTGTCTGAGATTCCTTCCCAAGAGTTCCAAATATTCCTGCCTGAAATTCCTCCCCAAGATCTATATTTCCAGCTGCCTTTTACACATCCTCTGTCTTGACCTTCAAGCATTTCTAATATTTAATAAGTCTAGAATTAAACTCATTGCTTTCTACCCCCAATCTTGATTTATCTATTTCATTCTTGCTTTCAGCTAATAACTTCTTGTCAGAAGTAGAATTGGCTCTTAAACATCTAGATGTACATTTTAGATCATAATTAATTCACTATGCATATGCATACATACAGATGTAGCTTGAACCAAAGTTCTATAACACAATATGTATCTTTATCATATACATTTTCTCTATATCTCATCTTTTGAAAAATGACTTGTCCATATGATTCCTGACCATGGAGCCAAAAATATACATTAGTGAAAGGACTGCTTCTTTAACAAATGGTCTCGGGAAAACTGGATATCCATATGCAGATAATTGAAACTAGATTCCTATCTTTCACCCTGTACAAAAATCAACTCAAAATGGATCAAAGACTCAGGTATAAGACCTGAACCTTTGAACTTGCTAAAAGAAAACATAGGGGAAAGCCTTGAAGCCATAGCCCATGCAAAGACTTCCTGAATAGACTCCAGTGGCACAGGAAATGCTAGTGAGAATCAACAAATGAGACTGCATAGAAGTTAAAAGTTTCTGCATAGTAAAAGAAGCAACTAAGAGGGTGAAGAAATATCTTAGAATGGGAAAAAGTCTTTGTCAGCTACTCTTCTACCAGATGATTAATACCTAGGATATATAAAGAACTCAAAAAACTTAATACCAAAAAATCATATAACCCGATCAATAAATGGGCAAATGAATAGAACAGACACTTCTTAGAAGTACAGATGGCCATTCAATAGGCATATGAAAAAAAATGTTCAACATCTTTAGCCACTAGAGAGATGCAAATCAAAACTATATTGAGATTCCATCTCACCTCAGTCTGAATGGCTATCATCAAGAAAACAAAAGCAATAAATGCTCCGAGGGTACAGGGAAAGAGGAACACTTCCACAGGCTGGTAGGTATGTAAGTTAGTACAGTCCCTATGAAAAACAATATGGAGGTTCTTCAGAAAACTAAAAATAGAGCTTAACATTCAATCCCACCATACCACTCCTTGAAATTAAAGTCAACACCACCCTAAGAAATTAAAGCCTGCATACTGTAGAGATACCTGTATGCACATGTTTATTGCAGCAGCACCATTAACAGTAGTCAAGATATAGAACCAGCCTAGTTTCCTGTCAACAGATGAATGAGTAAAGAAAATGTGGTACATATATACAGTGGCACATTATTCAAATATGAAGAAGAAAATTTTGCCATTTGCAGGAAAATAAATGGAACTGGAGATCTTTGTAAGTGAAATAAGCCCGACTCAAAAGACAAGTATTGCATGTTCTTCCTTGTGTGTGTAATCTAAAAAAGATGACATGAAAGTAGAAGAGAGACTGTTATTAGATAAGAGGAAGAGAATAAGTGAGAGAGGGAGAGGAGTATATGAAGAGTAATGGGGAAATGGTTATGATCAAAATATATTAAGTGCATTGAAACCCAGTATTTTCTAACATTGATAGGCACTAATAAAATAACAAAGAAAAATTAATGTCATTATATTGCATGGATATGTTCACTAAAAACCAGCCCAAAGGTTTTTTATTATCTTGGTAAAGTAAAAATTAGAACATGCAAAAAAAGAAAGTAATGAGGGTACTTGAGTCTGTTCCTTTAATAAAACTTCTGTTATGAAGAGCAAGGCATGATAGCATACTCTATAACCCTATCACTCTGGAGGCTGAGGCAGAATGATTACAAGCTCATGCACAGCCTGGGCACCTTAGCAATTTAGTGACACCATGGCTCCAATGTCTAAAAAAATTTTGATCTGGGAATGTAGCTCAGTTGTAGAGCACCCCTAGATTCTATCCTCAGTACTGGGGATAAATTTTATATATATATATATATATAAAACATATATAATATATTGTATATCACAGCATGTCACAATATTATCATATATTGTAATGTATAACATGTATGTGATCTGCTGGTTGAGGACGCCTGAAACGGAGGTAAAATGTAGTGTCTTTGGATTCAGTGTGTGGCCTCAGCTTCCCAGTGTATCCTAGCTGGTAACCCAGTTATAGTGGCCTTACCCCTCCCAGCCAGATACACCATTCATTCAGTCAGTCAGTCTGCATTTACTGAGTCCATGCCTGGTAGCAGGCACATGGTAGGCACTAGGAATCCAAAGGTGAATGTGATAGTCTCCTCTTGAGATCTGCAGTCCAGAGGGAGATAAGAGTCATCTACTAGTCCCCAGGCAGTCATCAGCTCCTATAACCAGAAGTCTGCACAGAGAAGCACCATGGACCACAGTGTCCAGAAAGTCTCTCAGGAAGAGGTGGCCCGTGAGAGGGAGGTAGAGATAGATGTAACAGTTCAGCTAGCCATATCAGAGGCAGGGCACTTAGGAAGAGGAGATGACTGGGAGAAGAAATGAGGCATGACCAGGTGGATGATTTAGAGAAGTACATATTTCAAAGTACACATTTCAGTAATAACCAGAATAATGTACTGTCACCTCCACCCTTCTTCATTTGGCAAACAGGTACTCAGTGTTCACTCTCAGCACTACTCTCTGCCATGGAGCCTTAAGTATTAATGGCACAGATGCAGTTTTCTTTTTACTCTTTTCTTTGAAAAAGATTATTTTTTACTTGTACATAACTTTTACTGTTTCATTTTTAACTTGGAAGTATCTTGAATTTATTATTCATTAATGTAAATGAAAGTCTGGTACCAGGACAGCATACGCCCATGTTCCCTAGTGTGCATCATTGCTAATCATTCATTTAACTCAAACTGCTCTTTCCTTTATAGAAAGCAAAATTAATTTTTTAATTCTTTTCCTATGCCAACTTTCTATTCACTTTGTTTTTCTGTGCAAATGCTCCTGAAGAAGGAATGGAGTGTGGAATCTAAATGATTAAGTCTATCATTGAAAAAAAGTCTTCTAAATTTTCTCCTTCTTGATAATTTTTATGGAACAGCCATACTATTTAATAATCACTTTGATACAGAACACTAGACATGGATGAGGAGGAGGCCTAGGGAAATGTTTTGCCAACAGGGTGTTGTGAATCAAGGACGGGCAGGACAACAGCCATACCTTAATTAGAAGTGTGAGAGAGCGGGATTCAGGTTCTGGCTAAGCTTTTCACTGTTTATGACACTTTGAGAGGGTCCATTTTTTGTGTAAGCAATTGGCTGTGTTCCAGGCGTGATTTTAGTTAAAATTCCCACCTTTAATTTATTGAAGTTTAGTACTGCTGAACCTCATTGTGTTTCACACAAAATTCAGTGTGAGGACAAAAAAAGAGCACTCCCAGATCAGCTGTGCTGCTGCCTTGGACTTGATGGTCTCTTTCTCTGGAAAGAAAGGTTGGAATTACTGAAGAGAAAGGGGCCAGTGGCTTTTCTAGAGACACTGTTGTCACAGTTGCTCATGTCACGGCCTGTTTTCCAGTCTTAACAACTCCTCCAGCCCTCTAGCCTGTCTCCTTCCCCTCCCCACCCAGCCATCAGTTATTTGACCTTGTTGGTGTACATGTACCTATGAGTGTTATTACTGATTAGTGCTTGCAGAACTAACCAATTATGACTTCAAAGAAGAATTATATTATCTCGTGTGCTGACTCAGTGTCTCAGTGAGAAGCATAAATGCATTTATTTGACCCTGATTCATGGAGCAGAGTGGGTGAGTAAAGCTCACTATATAGGTGTGCCCTCGACTCTGCAGCCCTCCCCTCCCCCAGTAGAGCCTTGCACAGCCAGGGCTCCATATTGCCTTATGGCCTAGCAGTGCCTGTCAGTTTTCAGGAATACTGAGAACATGCCTCGTTCCTCCCCTTAGTGTCTGCCCTTCTTCCTCCTCTTTGCTCTTCTCCAGCTTCATCTCTGGCCCTGTCTAATCTCCAGGGCCACTCTCATTGTCCATCATAGTTTAAATATCGCATCTGCCACTGACTGCCTTGCTTGGGCAGGGAGCCATTGAGAAAGCAGCAGTACTGTATGTTCTTCCACAGGGCAGCTGCACCCTGACTAGAGTGTTTTCTCCAGTTGCTTTGAGTGCTCACCAGTCCTTATCCAGTGCCTGCTTCGTGCTCTCCACACAGATGATGGGGGTGCTGTTATCACTCCCTTCCAGTTTACAGAGGGGAAAACTAAGCTCAGTATGGCTCTGTCTTGCTTCCAGCCATATAACTAAAAAGCAGGGGAGCCAGGATTCAGACCCAAAGAGTTTGTCTTTAAGATCTGTGCTTTCTAACCTTTAAACACGACTGTTTTCAGTCAGTGATTTACTACTGAGTATAAGAGTTACATACTGTGGCAAGGAAAATCCAGACAGAGTATGCCCGTTACCTGGGAGCTGGAATTGCCCTTGAATTCCTTTCACTGGATCAAACATTTAGGTGATAGAAACACAGACAGAGAAAGAAGATGAAAATAAGAATAGAGAAAGGAGAAAGTGTAGGAAGAACAACATTTTTGGCAGGAGGAAACTATAAATCCCATAATTAAACATGTTAAGTAGAATTAAAGAATTGGAGCATTCAAAGCTATCTTGTCACTGTTGCCTCTTTGAAACTGATTGTGCTGCTTAGGCAGAGAATGTGGGGAAGAGATGTCAGACTTCTTGGAACTGGTAAACTGTGGGACATGAGAGACTGGAGGGAAGGGCCGAAGCTCCGGACAGAATCATGAGGGACCCAGACATTCTTCATTCAGTTCCACGAAGATGACATCTTGTCATTTGATTCCTCAGCCTGCTCATTAGGTTTGGGCTTGATAAAATACAGCAGATTTAACTTGTCTTGTCACATTCATCTGCATTTGTTAAAACGCAGACATTCATCTTGGGTGGCTCCTTGGCTGGGTTTGTTTTTACTCAAATAAAATCCCTGGCAAACTATAATGGAAAAAAAAAGTCCAGAGTTTCATAATATGCAGTGTACTGTTTCTACACTTGAGAATTTTGAGTGTTTGGAAATAATAAGTCTGTTTCCACAATTTTCTCCTCTCCATTAGGTTCTTGGAACACCAAATGAGGACACGTGGCCCGGGGTACATTCTTTACCACATTTTAAGCCAGGTACGTGTCATGCATTCTAAATGCCAAAGGCTTCCTGTATGGAAAGGGTGAATATACAAATGTTTACTCTCACAGACTGCCTTCTTAAGTTCCGATTACTTTCTCCAGTGTGTATTTTATGTATTAATGGAGTTGTCTTTTTGTTTTCACAATTCCTTTGTGCATAGAGCTAATGACATCTTTCATAAACCTAGTTGGACTTGACTGATCTTGCAGTAACCATGCATTTTATTGTGAATTAAACTAGCATCTATGTCTATAAAAACAGAAATAAAATTGACCCATCTGTGTCAGTTGTTTAAAAATATTAAGCTGTAAAAAGGAAACATATTTGACCATTGCTTTAAGTTTAAACCTAAGATGTTCTGAATGCCCTGTAATGTCTGAAAAGGGAAATTTTTAAAAATAAGTTATTTTTTCTCACCAGTAGGTGGCAGTCATGAAACTTTCAGTTTTAATTATAGTACGAGAAAATCTAAAACATAGACTGCTTACTTTTTTAGAAGGGATGAAAAATTTGGAATAGAAATTCAACAAAATCAGTAGAATGAATTATTTTTAAATGATTCTCTTGTTTTTTAATTTTTCCAGTTACAAAACATGGTTTATAAAATGTGGACCCATCATCAAATTACTGAAAGGGATTTTATTGGAGATCTAATAGTCCATTATGCTAGTAGGGAAAAGCGCTATGAATGATTTCTGTTAGGAGAGCCAAATATATTCTTTTTCTCCTCTTTCCCTCTTTTGGGGACTATGAGAAATAAATTATCAATTCCAAAGAATGACTGAGTTGAGAAACTATTTTTATTCTTTATATTTTTGTTCTGAAAGTGTATAGTGTGCTGAAAATTCTTTTATCTTCTTCAGCAGCTCCAAAGACTCTTTGTGCTTTTACTGAAAATGCTAAATGACGTCTATGTTCTGAAAGATGCTAGAAACTTAATTTGAGAGGATTTTTTTTTTCCAACCAAGCAAGAAGCATCCTCCATCTACTCTTTCCTAGTGGAGTCTAAGTGAAGAACACAGCTCTTTATAAATGTTCCAACTGTGGGTTCTTAAAGAAGGTGAGCCTCCCATGTTAGGAGCTAAAAATTTAAATCCTAGGGAAATAAACAGGAGATGGTAAAAAAATTAAATAAATTACACAGGAAAACTTGAAAAGATTTTAAATGAATAAAGTTAGATGCAGAAAGGAACAATTAAGACAGCCATTTAGCCTGCCAAGATCTGGACCAGAAAACACAGAAGAATTTTCTATTTTGGTGTGAATAGAACTTAGCTTCATCAACAATGTACACGAGCGTTTATTAAATATGTTCTGGAAAGTACTATGATGGAGTGTAAATCAAGCTAACAGATTGTGAACTTTGTGAGGACAGAGACTGTGCATAGCACATATTTTGTGTTCAAAAAATAGCTGTTGTTCTGACTTGTATGGAATGTTTAACACAAACATTATTCATGTGACTCCTCTGGTAGTCTCAGGTAGATAAGGGTATATATTCAGTACTATGTGTAAGGCCTGCCCTAGACACAGAATACCTGGGGCCAGTGGAGGCCAAAGAACCCCATATTGCGATGGGGTAGGAGTGCATGCTGGTGATCCTGGAAGGTGCTGTGACCCGCACTCGGGCTCGTGACCAGAGTGAATGTGAGAAGTGCTTCCAAACTGGCTTGCAGAGAGTGAAGGGGCCCGAGATGCTAGACTGAGGCAGCGGACGCATATCTCTGAGGACTTTCCTGCAGCACTTAGCTGGCCTATCGGGGAAGTCCTCGTCCCTGACTCCGAGTCCCTCTCCTCTGGGGGAAGAAAATGAACCCTCCCAGAGGAGGAAAATAGCAGTGCTATGCTCTGCGTCCCTCCCCGCCCTCCCTTCTTAGTCTACCGAAGTCCTAGAGGAAAATCAAGTGAGCCATGAGCAGTGCCTTGTTTAGTTTGTAAGCGAAGATAAAGTCAGTTTGCAAAGTTGAATATTGTAAAGGAGCAGAGCACAAGGCCTTCCCAGCCTCACTCCCAGCCCTGTCTCCCAGGAGCATTTCCCTCCACAGGCACCCAGAGTATGTATTTCTAATGTCTATTTCCTTTAAGGAAATGTAAGAAATGATGAAAATACATTTGTCATTTTCCCATATTAAATACAATTCTGCATCTTTTCTCACTGGTGTATCTTGTAGCCTTCTTGTGTCACTACATAGCAGAGCCCAGGTGACTTCCCTTGTGTCTCTTCAGGCTGCAGTAGTTTCTGTTGTATGTATTTAACCTAGTCCCTAATTGTGGACATTTGGGTTATTTCCAGCGTTTTGCAATTTAAAAATCAATGCAGTTGATATCCTTGTACATACACACATTGCATGTATGCAGGTATATCTGAAGGGTAAATTAGGAGAAATGGGGTTAAAGCTTCAACAAGTATAAACAATTAGAACTTTTAATACTTCCATCAAAGTGCTACCTAAATGGCTGGTGCCCTTCGTTTCTGTGACTTGGTCAGTGAAGTGATAAAAAGAATTGCACTTAGTGGCAAAGGGCATCAAACTTTCATTTTAGTTTGCCTGCTCTTTTTAATGAGTTTGAGCATCTTTTCACCTGTTTCAGAGATCACTTGCATTTCTTCTTCTGTGAACTATTTATAACTTTTGTCCAGCTAACAGTTGAGATTTGTGTCGTTTTCTTGTCAATTGCTAGGAGTGCTTTCTATCTTAGAGAAATTTTCCTTTTATCTATGAAAACCTTTTTGCTTCTCTGAGATTAAAAAGTGACCTTTTCTATTTTTTGTGGAAAAAATTTTAATAGCGAAACATTTATTGATGCATTTTAGACATACATAATACACTCATCATAGGGAATTTACATCTGTACGTGGTATATCCCTTTTCAATTTTTAAAGCAATGTTGAACATAATCTTCCTTCTCATGCCTTCTTCAGCTTTCCTAAATGAATACATTTTGCCTCATGAAGGAAAGCCTGTGATATTTTTAGAATAGGGCAAGAACAATTTTATAAAAATCAATTTCTGTTATAAATATGCATATGTATCCATGTAAAAGCAACCAGTTTGGATTTTCAAATAGTGTATTTTATGGCCATGTTCGAGGTTGTGTATAAAACTAAAAAGCTGAATCTCTTGGTTTAACAAATTCTCACAGTTAATTTATGTAATTTCCATAGAATAAAAGTCATTTATTGATTTCGTAATACAGTATTTATTAGTACCACTTGTATAGGGACTAGCGATGTTGCATTACATAAAACACAAAGTTCCCTATCAGGAGACAATGCAGTAAGGAACATGTACAATTAGGTCTTAGGTGGTGGTGAGCACTACAGAGCAAGAAGCATGTTCAGGAACTGCTGGGAAGAGGCTGGCCTACAATTTTAAATAGAGTAACCAAGAAAGACCTCCCTGAAAAAGTCACGTTTAACTGAAGGACTTGAGGGAGAGAAGTGCGAAGATACTTCAGAGAGGAACTCTTCAGGCAGACCAGGAAATACAAATGCCCTAAGGTGGAAAGGAGCAATCACAGGAAAATGAAGTCTCAAGCAACAGGGGTTGCACACGCTGTGGGGTCCTTGAGGCCTGTATGGCTCCTTCACCCTTCGGGCTTCATGAATTAGAAAGCCTGGAAGATGGTGTGCAGGGAGTGCCTGAGGAGGCTGTGTGTTAGTAAGATGATCCTGGCTCTTGTTCTGAAAACTGGGGGCCACAGCCAAGGCAAGGAGGCAGGACGGAGGCTGACAGGGGTTTCTGGTTCATGGTAAAGTACATCATAAACAAAGTGACCTTACCTTTCTTTTTTGGTACCAGGGATCAAACTCGGGTCCTTGTGCTTGTGAGGCAAGCGGCGGAACCACTGAGCTACATCCCCGGCCCCTGCCTTACCTTTCTACTCCTCCACTGCAGCTTGGAACTTAGGGTGTTTCCTCTTGAAAAGTATATTCCCCTTGGGAAAGGGAAGAGACTTTTTAAATTGTTAACATAATAAAAGAACAATTGTATTCTTTAGTATTTAGCCTGCCCGTGTTCTCTTCTGCACTTACATTGTGCTACCACTTATCCTGGGCTTATTGCCGTAGCAGTCGGGAAACTGTGACAAACCACACAGCATTATACATTGTATGTAGGGGGCTGAGTATGCTTACAATAAGGAGTCTCTCCTTGGAGCTATTGTTTTTTCCATCATGTATTTCTATTTAAATTTCTCTTCAAAGAAGTGGGCTCTTTAGAGGGTCTGTTTCTTTTTTGAACTTCGTTGTTTTGTTTCTTTTTCTATACCATCAGAGCTCTGTGATTTAGATCCTTTCAAACACAGTTTCTTTCTCTCCTTCCTTTCTCTGTTTCTCTCTTCTCCTCCTGCTCCTCCTCCTCCTCCTCCTCCTTTTCTCCCTCTCGCCTCCCCACCCTTCCCCTCTCCTTCCTCCTTCTCCTCCTCCTCCTTCTTCTTCCCCTCCTCTTCCCTCTCACCTTCCCCTCCCCGCTACTTCTCTCTCACTCTTGCTGTCTTCTTTTATTGCTTCCCTCAGGATGCTCGTTTGAGACAGCTCAGAGTTGAGAGGTTACGCTAGTGTTCTCAGAACCTCCAGGCCAAACCCCATTGTCTAAAAAAGTAGAATCCACTGTTATACTAAGATATGTTTCCTTTTGAGAATTTCACAGTCACTGCTTAACAGGGGGCCTTTGCACTGCGCGGCACACTTGACTTGACTTCTGGGATAATAAGAGGCTTCCCCAGGTGAACCCCCATGTTCTCCCTCCTGCTTTACCTCTGCTGCAGCCCATTAACAGAGGCAGAATGGTTCATAAGCCTATTATAAAATGATGCTCAACATTTGTTTTTGTCAAGAGACTTAGCATTCATTTTTTTCAAAAGAAAATTTGCATACATATTTGAGGAATTGTGGTAACCTTAGGGCAGGGCAGAACACACATAAACATTAGTAGAATGGTAGAATCCACAGACTAATTAAATCAGGGTGACTGATGGAGAATTCTGCATAGGCTTTGAAATTTCTGTCATCAGGGAATACCCAGATGCTGCTTGAGCAGAGAAGGTGAGGGGTGCTTGGCTGAGCCTTAACTGCCTAAGCAGAGTAGATGCTTGAGCTGGAAGAAGTCACAGGGAGCATCCAGTACGGTTGTCTTCTGTAACGTTAGGAACCTGAGGTCTGGAGATGTGCAGGAACTTTTCTGAAGCTGTCATGGTGGAGGTAGAGTCCCCAGGTCTCCCTGGGACTCAGTCCAGTCATTTTTCCTCTCAGGGTACATTTTAGAATGCTCTTCTGCTTGATACAGAACACAATTTCTCATTGACCTCCTTCTAAAGTAAAGTTTATTGACAACTGATCTATTTTTTTTTTAAGTCAGAAAAACAGAGGATCTGATCTCTGTATTTGGTAAAATATGTACACAACACTTCAAATAACATTTTGTATAAAATGGTTTTGTACCAAAATAGCATGAAGACTCCATGTATGATACTTTATTCATCCCCTAAATGCTTCCAACAGGGTAATTCAGTAGCAATTTAATGACAAATTTTTATTCACGAGTTCAAAAAAGAAGACACTTGGCTGGGGATTTAGCTTAGTGGTTTCACTACCTGCTGCACAAGCACAAGGACCCAAGTTCAATCCCTGGTACCAAAAAAAAAAAAAAAACAGTCCGGTGATTTAGCTCAGTGGTTCAGCTGCCTGCCTTGCAAGCACAAGGACCCGAGTTCGATCCCCAGTATCAAAAAAAAAAAAAAAAAAAGAAGACACTGTAGTTGTAGGCCAGGGAACAGAGCATTTCTAAAATGATTCTGTTACTATAAGGGAAAGTTATTTATCCAATTGGAGAAGCTACTTGATTGAGGAAGTTTTGTTGAAGATCAAATGTCTTACAGTGAAAGAAGATAACTACAAAAGAGTTTACCTTTGGAGACAAAGTGGGGAATGTATTTTAAACCACAGTATGTCCAAACTAAGTCCACAGACACAGTGCCCTCAAAGGCAATATTTATATATAAGCTTCATTGTAAGTGTTTGTAATGAAGTAAAAAACCTCCCTTTAAGTCCTGGCTGTTCACACTCTTGGCTTGTACTGAGTCTTAAAAAGATGATGGAAAAGCTGTGGAAGCAGCAGTTGTTGTTGGGGTGGGATATCCCACACAGAAAGGCCTGAAGGGAAGGTGTCACTATGCCATGATGCTGCCTGCATAGACCACCCTGCAGTGAGGGCCACCTGTGGTCTGCAGAGATACCTTCCTTACTCTTCTTGAAGGATCTCATCTGCTCCATTCAGCCCACAGTCTTCTATGGAAATTAAACGAGATATAACCTATTTGTATATTTTCTTCATTATTTGTTATTTATTTATATTCTACCTATTTTAAGAAGATTTGAACCAGCTAAGATAATTGATGTAAAAGTGCTTGTAAACTGTCAAGGATAGATAGCTACAAAATAATACTTTCATCATTGAAAATGTGTGTCTTCTGCCAGATATTTTCTCTCCCACTTGGTCTTTATGCTTTACCTCAGGAATTTTTTATGGATAGCAACTGTAATGATTAGAGGTTAAGTCTGAGTGCACAAGGGTATAACTATGTCAGAGTTATAAAAAAATGGACTAACTTTAAGAATTATTATGCAAATACCTGGTTCTTATCTTAGCATTTATTGCTAAAAGCCCTGAGGATCTGCTTGACACAAGGTTTAGGGTCATCAGACCATTTCTATCCATCACCTATGTCAACTTCACTATTCCTCCTCTCAAAAATAAATGCTATTTATCCAGTTTCCAGTTAATGGGGACTTGGGCTATTTCCAAGCTTTAGCTATTACAAACTGTGCTGCTATAAACGTGGGTGCACATACATCACTGTGCTATGATGCTTTTAATTCTTTGGGAAGATAGCCAGCAGGGGAATAGCTGGGTCAAATGGGACCTCTAGTCCTCGTTCTGTGAGGTGTCTCCATACTGATTTCCACAGTGGTAGCACCAGTCTGCACTCCCACCAACAATGGAGAAGGGTTCCTTTCTCCCCACACCCCACCAGCATTTGTTATTTGTTGATTTCTTGATAGCAGCCATTCTTTCTGGGGTGATGTGGTTTTTTTGTAAAATGTAGTACTACTCAGCCATAAAGAACAAGAAACTAGAGAAATTTATAGCTAAATGGATGCATATTGAGGCTATACTCTTAACAGAAATAAATAGGACACACATGTGTAAATACCGAATAGTTTCTCTGGTATATGAAACTGAAAGTGTAAATAAGGATTAAAATTATTAAAATGAATAATTGGTAATTTGGAATAGAAAGAAAAAGTCCAAAGGGGTAGGGGTAGTGGGAAGGGAAGGGGAAAGAAAAGGAGGGAAAGGAAAAATTATGAGAAAAGGAAAAAAAGGAAACAAAGTCTTTGTAAATAGGGAAGGATGGAGGGGGTGAAGGGAGGACAGTGAATAGGGAAAAAATAAGAACCAAGATACATCATGTACAGGTACAAATACCCAATGATAAATGTAAATGTATTGTATACCTAACATCTACCAATAAAAGAATTTAAGCAATAAATAAATAAATGCTATTCCAGTCACAAAGTGGAAAGACCAGTTAACTAGTAAATTTGTAAACTGTATTAATTACTTTCCCATTACACTTGGCTCCCAATTTAGTGGGTTCAGTCCATGGTTGGCTGAAACTGTATGGCAGAATGGCATGATGAAGGAAAGCTGCTCAAGCCATGGCCACCAGCAAGCCGAGAGAAAAGGGAGGAACCAAACTGAGAACAAACCCTTCTAAGTCACAGCCCCCAGTGACCTCCCCCACCAACTTGGTGCCACCTCTGAGCTTGAGAGTCTGGGGGGGAGGGGGCATTCTACTGCTAACCCATAACAGGAACTATGTGAATTTGTAGAGCAGGGGCAGTATAATAAATGTGAATATGACAGGAAGGGTGGACTGCCTTTACTTTCTGACTGTGATAACCACACTGGGAGGTCACTGGGGGCAGCATTACAGGAGCACAAATGCCAATACTGAGAGGCCTTTAGTCAGCAGTCACTGTGCTTTATGTCTACTGAGGAATCCTTTACTTACCGAGTCCTTACCAGGTGCCAGGCAGTATTGCAGTGCTGCACATAGTCGGTAACAAAGCAGATGGGCCATTTTCCCTGTGGGGCTCACACAGCAGAGAGAGAAGGGATAACAGACAAAGTCAATAATTAAAAGTGTGGCAGGAGAAGTGCGAGCACAGGGCAAACAGCAAGACAGTTGAGATGGACAGCCCCTAGCAAGGCTAAGAAGAGGAACTGAGATTTTATTTGAAGTGTGAGAGGAATCATTGGAGGGTTTTGAATACAGGAGGAAATAATGTTTTATGTTTTCAAAAGACCGACTGACTTTAAAAAGTCATGGGCCTATGTCCTAGCTGGAGAGAGGTTTCATCTCAAGTGTGGACTCCTTTCCACTGGCTGTTTCTGCTAGCAGTGCTGGGCTTTGAGGTGCAATAAGACAAGGCCTGGCTTCAGAGACATTTTCCCTCAGTCACCCCAGTTTTTCCTATATGTCTGCGGGCAAACAACAACTTGGTATGAAATGTTGGGGATATGGCCAATGATATAAAATAAAAGTAAATAAAAAGCAGCCAAAACTCATGTTAGTCATTCAAAAATGTAAAATAATCCAGTTCCTCTCCAATAGGTAGATAATATCTGTATGAATTATAGAAATCTGCTCCAGTGCAAAGCTACCTGTACTTGTTTTTCTGTATCTATTTTCTCTGGATCTGCTTGAAGAGTTTTTCATTTATTTTCACTAGTAGGTATTATTAATGATGGATACTGACAGACTGTCTAGAAAATACCAGGAAAAAAATGTAAATCTCCTTACTGATTTCTGTAGTGGTTGCACTAGTTTACCTTCCTGCCAACAATGACAGAGGGTTCCGTTTTCACCACACGCTTGCCAGCATTTGTTATTGTTTGATTTCTTAATGATTGCCATTCTTTCTGGAATAAGATGAAATCTTACTGTTGTTTTAATTTGCATTTCTCTGATGGTCAGAGATGTTGAGCATTTTTTCATGTATTTCTTGACTGCTTGTATATCTTCCTCTGCAAAGTATTTGTTCATTCATCTTACCCATTTCTTGACTAGGTCTTTAATTTTAGGTGCTTTGATTTTTTTGAAGTTCTTTATATATCCTAGATATTAGTTCTGTGTCTGCAGAGTAGCTGGCAAATTTTTTCCCATTCTGTAGTCTGTCTCTTCACTCTGCTGATTGACTCTTTTGCTATACAGAAGCTTTTTAATCTGATATACTCCTATTTGTTGATTCTTGCTATTATTTCTTATGAAATTGAAATTCTGTTTAGAAAATCTTTTCCTACACCTATGTCTTTGTTTTGCCTATTTTGTCTTCCAGCAGGTTTAATGTTTCTCTTGTAATGTTTAAATCTTTGATCCATTTTTATTTTATTTTAGTATATGCTAAAAGATAAGGGTCCAGTTTCAATCTTGTACACACAGATAACCAGTTTTCCCGGCACCTCTTGTTGAATAGGCCATCTTTCCTTCAACGTATGTTTTTGGCCCCTTTGTGGAAGATCAAATAGCTGAATGTGTCTGGGGAGGTTTCTGTATCAGTTCTGTTCCATTGATCCACATACCTGTTTTTGTTTCAGTACCATGCTGTTTTTATCACTGTTCCTTTGTAGTATAGCTTAAACTCTTGTTGCCCAGAACTGCTTTGCTGTTCTAGATCTCTTCTGGTTCCATATGAATTTTAGGACTTTTTTTTTTTAGATCTGTACAGTATGCTGTGGGTATTTTTATTGGGACTGGATTGAATCTGTATGACAGTTTTAGGAGTGTATCCATTTTTAAAACACTGTGCCTATCCAGGAGCAGGGGACAGTCTCCTTCAGAGTACTGTAGTTTTCTTTGTAGAAGTCTTTCACTTCCTTGGATAGGTTAATTCCTAGGTGTTTCATTTTTCTTGAAGTTAATGTGAATGGTATTATTTTCATAATTTCCTACTCATCCTCTGTGCTTTTGGCATACACAAATGCTACTGGTTTTTGTCTGTTGATCTTATATTCTGCTACATTGCTGAAGTTTGTTATTAATTCTAAGAGTGTTTTGATGGAGTTCTTTGGATCTTCTGTGTAAATTATCATGTCATCTGCAAATAATGATAATTTGTGTTCTTCCTTTCCTGTATGTATCCCCTTTCTTTCTTCTGTCTAATTGCTATGGCTAATATTTTAAGTACTACATAGAATAGAAGAGGTGATAATGAATATCCTTGTCTTGTTTCTGATTTTAAGGGGAATGCTTTTAGTCTTCCTCCATTTAGTATGATGTTGGCTATTGGCTTGTCATAAGTAGCTTTTATTATATTGTGGTATGGTCCTTCTATCCCCATTTTCTTCAGGGTTTATATCATGAAAGAGTATTGGCTTTTGTCAAAAGCCCTTACTCCATCTATTGATATGACCATATAGTTTTTGAACCTGCTTCTGTTTATGTGATGTATTACATTTATTGACTTACATATAGTGAATCATCCTTGCATCTGTGGGATGAAACCTACTTGATCATGATGTATGATCTTTTTGATAATGTGGAGCATTCTGCTTGCTAATATCTTGTTAAGGATTTTTACATTTATGTTTATTAAGGAGATTGGCCTATAGTTTTCTTTCTTAGTTAAGTCTTCTTCCAGTGTGGGGATCAGGGTGATACTGGCTTTCATAAATGAGATTGGGAGCATTCCATCCCTTTCCATCTCTTTGGAGAGCTTAAGGAGTGTTGATGATATAATATCCTTAAAGGTTTTGTAGAATTCAGCAGTGAATCCTTCAGGTCCTGGGCTTTTTTTGGTTGGTAGATTCTTTACAACTGTGTCAATTTTATTTCTTGTTATTGAGTTATTAAGCATATTTATATTTCTTGTGTTAGTTTTGGTAGTTTGGATGTGTCTAGGAATCTGTTCATTTCTTCAAAATTTGCTAATTTGTTGGAATATAATTTTTCAAAGTAGTTAGAATCTTCTGGATTTCCACGGTATCTGTTGTAATTTCACTTTTTTCATTTCTAATTGCATTGATGTGAGTCTTTTCTTACTTTTTCTTGGTGAGTCTGGCTAGAGGCTTATCTTTTATTTATTCTTTCAAAGAACCAGTTCTTCAATTTGGTGACTTTTTTACTTTTTTAATCTCAATTTCATTGATTTCTGCTCTCATCTTTATAATTTCCTTCCTTAATTTCAGTTTGGGGCTGGTTTATTGTTGTTTCTCAAGTATTTTAAGATTCCTCATAAGGTTGTCTGTTTGAGCTTACTCTGTTTTCCTAATATGAGCATTGGTTATGATGAGCTTTCCTCTTAGAACTGTTTTAATAGTGTTGCAGAGGTTTCAGCAAGTTGTACTATCATCATCATTAACTTCCAGAAATTTTTTTTCTTCTCTGATGTCTTCTGTGACCCATTGGTTGTTTAAGAGTATATTGTTAATTTTTCAGGAGAGTTTCTTGTTGTTGACTTCTATTTTTATTGCACAGTGGTCTGATAGTACACATGGGGTAATTTCTATTCTTTTATATTTACTTAATCAGGGTGTGTGGACTAGTGTGTGATCTGTTTTGCAAAAGTACCATATGCTGCTGAAAAGAATTAATATTCTAATGTAGAGGAGTGGAATACTGTGTATATATTCATTAAGTCCATATGTTCAGAGGTGTGGTTCAGCTCTGAAATTTCTTTAACAGTTTTTTTGTTTAGTTGATCAATCTCTGTGAGAGTGGGGTGTTAAAAACTCCTACTATGATTGTGTTAGTGTTTATTTGATTTTTTAATTTCAGCAGTTTTTGTTTTATGAAGATAGGTCCTCTGGTGTTTGGTGCATATATGTTTATTGATGTTATCTCTTGTTGGATTTTTCCCTTAATTGGTATGTAATTACCTTCTTTGTCTCTTTTAATCAATTTTAGCTTGAAGTTTACCATGTCTGATATTATAATTGCTACCCCTGCTTGGTTTTTGGGGTCCTGGTATATGAAATTTTGTTGCCCATCCTTAAATTTTTAGCCTATGAATGTCTTTTGGATTAATGAGTTTCTTGAATGCAACAGATTCTTGGATTTTTTTTTTTGACCCAGTATACCAGTCTGTGTCTTTAATTGGAGAGTTGAGGCCATTAATATTGAGATATATTGCTGAGATCTGTTAGTCATTTACTATCATTGCCTTCTTTATCTGTTGGTATATCCTTTGTTTTTCTTTTCCTGATGGTTTTTATTGCTGTTTATCCATTGAACTCTCAGTAGTTTCCTGTGCATTTTTAGCCATGTGGTTCATTGTTTCTGTCAAGAATATTCTTAAGTACTTTCTCTAAAGCTGGTTTAGCACTCATATGTCTTCTGAGCTGGTCTTTTTCATGGAAATACCTTATTTCCCATCTATTTTGAAGGGTAGCTTTACTGGGTAAATTAGTCTGGGTTAGAAATTATTTGCTCTTAGGTCTTGAAATACTTTGTTCCAAGCTCTTCTGCCCTTTGGGATTTGTGTTGAGAAGTCTGCTATGATTCTAATTGGTTTCCTTGTATATGTGCTTTACTGTTTTCTCTGATTGCTTTTTAAATTCTGGTTTTTTGTTTTTTTGTTTTGTGTTGTTTTGTTTTGCTGGATATCTGGTAATTCATTAAGGATGTGTCTCTGTGAACTTGGATTTTCATCATAATAGGTTGGTCATCACTTCTTTGTATTTTGAAATCTTTTCTTAAATTTGGGAAATTTTCTTCCATGATCTCTGTAAGCATGTTAATGAGTCCATCTGTGCCTTCTTCTAGTTTTTCTCTAGCTCTGATTAGCCTTTGATTAGTCTTCTTGTTGTCATGTAGTAGCTGCTGAATAGTCTTCTCTTGTTCCCTTATTTTCCTTTTGGCTTCTTTGAGCTCTTCATAATTCACTATTTTTTTCTTCAATATTAGACCCTCTGTCTTCACATTGGTCATTTCTGCAAAGTGTAAATTCTGTACAGCTTTTTATTTTATGTATTTCTGTATGACATCTTTTCCAGGATTCCATATCCTTGTTGAATGTGTCATTCAAATTTTGAACTGTTTTAGTTATCTCAACCAGTATTTTACGTATTTCTTTCAAATTCACTGTGGATGTACTTTGTGAAGTTGCTGTGAACTTTTGAATCATTTCCTCTGACATCTATTTTCTTCATCCCTTCTATTAACTTTCCATAGATTTCTTCTACTTGGTGTTTGTTTCTCCCTTTGTGACCCCTTGCACTGCCTTGGGAGAGTTGGAGGGGTTCCTTGCTTCCCCATTGTCCTTTGTGTATCTGTGTTTATTAGTGTGTGTGTATGTGTGTGTATGTATTTAATTATACATGGCTCCCTCCCCTCCTCTTTTTTTTGGAGGGGGGGAGGCTTACTGCAAGTTGGAGACTAGAGAAGTGAGGAGAGTTTGTGGCTTATTTGGAGATTTTTGGTAGGATATTGCCTCCTTGTGAATAATTTTCAGCTTTGTTTGGCTAATGCTTGTGTTAACTCCTGTTATTTGCCATAATTGCTTTCAATTCTGTCCCTATGTTTTGCCAAAAGAATTGCTTCTATTTATAAAAGCATGCACAGGTTCAGTCTTACAACATGTATGCGTGATAATCCTTGCAGTTACTTTTCCCCCATTGTCTTTTCTCTGTTCACACAATGACAGTGTATTATTTGTGGTTCTGCAATAAGGTAGGTGAGGTGGGGTGGGGAGGATGGGAGGTGCTTGGATAAGGAATGTTAGACACTAAGGGGGAGTAGTGGTAGAGGAGAAGAAGGGGTTGATGTAGGGTCTGATTTCATTGGAGTACTTCTAGTTTAGTTGAGCTTAGTGCTGAGAGTTTTCAGAGGATATTTGGTGGAGGCAAGGTTGAAAGGAGGGAGAAAGGAGGTTTACTTTTTGATTGAGGAAGGCTGTGTGGTTGTCAAAACTTGCTGATAGGGAGAACAGTAAGCTAGGTAAGATATGGAATAACCAAAGGCTTAGGATGGTGAGGATGGAAGAATAACACTGGAGAAAATAGGAGTGACTGTGAAGGAGCTAAGTGCAGGGGAATTTTAGAACTTGGGAGGAGGAGTTTACATGTTTGGAAAAATAATAAAGAAATATTTTAATAATATTGTCTTGGGGTTTTGAGGTGAAGAAACTAGATGGGAGCTGAGACAAGGGAGAGAACCTAGACATCTATTAAATCAGAGCCAATGAAAGAGTACACAAAAGTAACAACCTAATAAACCCAGGAAACCATAAAAGAATATGACATAACCCCACATAACTAGATAAATCAAGAAACATACAGAAACTTGAACCTATAAGATGTCTGATGGGAACACAGGTTAAATAATCCAATGAGACATTGCATGTGTGATTTCCAGGTAGCTTCTTTGCCAGAAAGTCAGAGTGTTCACACTCCGATAACTCCTCTGATCCCTCCACTGCAATACTGAAATTAACTCAGACTCAGAACTTCTTTCTATCAGGTGTAGACATTCTTGCAGTCTGATCCAGTCCAAGTTCTTGGGTTAGGATTCTTGCTGTCCCTCTCCCTAGGTGTGATGACAGATTTAGCAGACAGGTTCACTGGCACAGAATTGTCTGCTGTGTCAGGATTATTCCTATGCAGTCAAATTGACTATAGCAGCAACAGACTGGTCCCTTACAGTGGTATCTATCAGGATTAGTTGAGAAGTAACATACCACGAGACCTTGTTTTGTGTCTCCTTTTACCCTAGAGAAGAAATCCAGTTACAGTGTAAACGTCTTAACAACACAAGTCTTGACCCACAGTTAATATGCACTAAATGTAATGGCTGTGTCTCCCCTACTGGTGAAAAACAGCATTCAACAGTAATTTTAGATTCAGTTATCTAAATCCAAGGGGTTTAGGGGCTAGGTAATGCCACAGAGGGCAAGAGAAGAGAAAAGAGAAAAAGATTTTTTTTTTTTTTTACAACTTATGCTGTATGGTATGGGAAGGGAGAAATAGGAGGGAAGCTAAAGATCCCTTATATATCTAGATGAGGATACAGGAAAACTGGGTACAGAATTGGTAGTGAATTGTGGGAATGGGACTAGATTCTATGACTAATAGAAATATTAGAGGAAAATGGTAAAGGGAGAAAAGGGGGAGAGGGAAGAAAAGAAAAATTGAGAATGAATAAAATACAGGAGAACAAAGTCAGGTGAAGAGATATGGATAAAAGTAAGAGGGGTATAACAGGACAAGGGAGAATTAACTAACATCTGTAAACTATATGAGAGAAAAAAGCCAAGAGGGAGAGAAGCAGACATGTGCAGTCATGCTTATAAAGGAAAAGAGGGTCAAATAATGGAATAAAACTACAGAGGAAAACGTATAGAAGGAGAAAAACAGCAAAGAATTTTTAAGAAGAAATTTTAAAAAGTAAAATAAAAATGAAAAATAGCACAGTCAAGTAAAGAAAAGTAAAAGGAAGTTTTCTATCATTTGGACGCATGGCTCTTTTCCTCAGCCTAGGGTTAAGGAGCAGAGAGCTCAGGCCAGGCCGTGTCTCTGTTCACGCTGTTCTAAGGCGGCGGCATCCGGCCCAGAATGCTGTTGTGTGGAGAGATCTCCTCACGGTAGGGACAGGTGCCAGTGTGAGCTTCCTGTCCTGTGCACTTCAGCCTGAAGCTGACCTCTGACCGCAGGAGCCAGGTCAGGGTTCACCAGCCCCTGCCTCTCAGCATCTCCCGAGTCTTCTCTCTGCCGGCCGTCTCCCGTGACTGTCCTTCCCCATCCACTCCGGGAACTTGGCAGTGTGAAGCAGCCCAGGGGCTGATCTGGGTCCCAGGTTCAGACAGACAGCCCTTCCCTACGAAGGCGTCTCCACGAGCTTCTGCTCCACCACTGTTGCCTCTGGCACTTGTTCCGAGGTCCCTCACCAACTGCTGGCCATGAAAGGCCACTCAGGAAGCGGCGTCCCGCGTTTTCCTTGCTGGTTCCAACTGCAGGTGATTTTTTCAGTCCCAGTGCAGTTCTCTGTGAGCAAAAAGCTGTTAGTTTCTCTTTGCCTCCCAGCTGTTGGCTAGCCAGCTGCTGGCAGTGGTGCTGCACTCTCTCCTCTGTGGTGTGATCTATTTCTTCTGTATCACTTCTTCCTATTTTCTTCTCCTCTGTCAGTTCCCTCATGGTTCCAGGTCTTATGTGCTCACTTTAGTTCCTCTCCAAGCTATTGTTTTCCAGACTCTAGACACTTTGCCCAGGGGAGGTTAGTTGTTGGCACTCACTCTGCTGCCATTTTGGCCCTCACCTGTAATAATAAATTTTCAAGTCTTCTGATTGTAGACTTATTTTTAAAAATCCTAAAGAAACCTGTTTCACTATTCCTGTTCTTAGTAGTCTTGTCATTTTCAGTGTAGGCATTATCCATACCTCACTGCTCCAAAATTGATACAGAATGCTAATCACCAAGTAAAACTTTTTGTGTCTTTGCTTATACATCTCTCAAGAGTATTGAAATCCTTGTTTATTGTCTAGTTTGTGTCATTTGATAACAGCCATATTTAAGGAACAAATTAAACTTTAATTCTAGAGTAGAGATCATAATTAAATGACAATATGGATAAATTTTATACTACTGAAGGAATTATTTCCTTTAAAGTAGAGCCATTTGATAAGTTTTTATACACCAATGGCATTACCATAAGCTAGCCAGACACTTTTTTTTCTTGTCTTTAGTGCATGTAAAAAATCCTCTATAACTCCTGAACTTTTGGGTCCCTTTCTGAATATTATTCTAAAAATCAAGATCTAAAAAGAGATGAGGGAATTGGAAGTTTGGATCTAAAACTAGAACACTTGATCACTGTTTTCAAGTTGGTTCTTGACCTTGAGTGGAAAGCTGTATCTGCAGGAGAAAAGTGAGTCCTCATGAGGCAAAGACTTGCACAACCAGCCCATGTGAGCAGTGATTCCACACCACCAGGGGAAATTCGGGACTGTGTGGTTGAATAAAGGTGAGAATTCGGGAGTTTCTCACTTCCTGGAAACACTGAAAGCAGAGAGCACAGCAATGGTGTTCAGTAATCTGGGAAGTCATGTACTTTTTCAGCAATTGAAAATTGGTAGAAACTAATGTTAAGTACTTGTTGATTGATGATGCTCGTTTGTATTGTATAGCTCCTTATCATGTGCAAAGTGCTTTCTCAGGCACTATCTCATGAGATCCTCCTAAGTGGGCAGGTAGCCAGGACCTAGGGTTGAAACTGAAGATCAAGAGGGAAGCCCTGTTTGATGCCCCATGGTAACACTGGGCCGGAACCTGCATGGAGCAGGTAGCACTGCTGTGAGAGTGCTCAAAACAAAATCCCTAAATCAGCACCTTACAGCAGTATGTGTCAGTTGCTCCTGCCTGTGTAGCGAGCTGACCTTCAGGTATGTCCCATTGCTTTTTTTTGGTACCAGGGATCAAACTCTGGACCTTGTACTTTCGAGGCAGGTGACGGAACCACTGAGCTAAATCCCTGGCCCTCCCATTGCCTTTTTCAACCTTGTTGGTGTAGTAGCTATGGAAAAATGCTCTGCTTATGGAAAAAGGCAAACCCTAGGGCCGGGGATTTAGCTCAGTGGTGCTGTGCCTGCCTTGCAAGCACAAGGTCCTGAGTTCGATCCCTGGTACCAAAAAAAAAAGGCAGACTACACCACAGGCTTATTTCAAACCTCTGCTGTGTCAATACTATTAATACCTACTGTTCACACCAACTGTCGGTGGGGCACAGAAGTACACCCTACTCAAGAAGGTGGGAGGGAGGGATTATTTGCTGAATAGTAACCCAATTTCCCCTGCTAAGTCTTCAGACCTCTAGACTTGTTAGGTACTCCTAGCTAAGAGAAGTGAGACGAATTCATTTCATTTGCTTTTCTTTAAAAGTGTTAAACTATTATTATAGGTCTCCTTTAAGACAAGTACATGACTATGGAATGATATTATGCTACTATATAGATGAAGAAAAAACCTAGTTTTCTATTATTTAATATGCAAGTAAAATTTTACTTCCAAAATATTCAAGTCCAATCAGTGAATGTACTACTAATGATGTATGCAGTTTGTAAGAACGGATAAAGTTTCTTTCTTCCACACCTGCTTGTGATGTGGTATTGTCAGAGAGCCCTTCCTACCTAACAGACAGTGCTTGTAGTGGAGAAGACATATATGTGTACATAAGCAGATACTTGTGCCTCTAGAGCTAGCTTTATATATTCAAACAGTGCTCTCTGCTGTGAAAAAGAGAAACAATCAATACACTCTGGGAATGCAGTCTTGCTTTCCATGAGTACATTAGAATCACAGAATTACATATCAGGAGTTAAAAGAGCAACATGTATTTGCGATTTTTTATTCACTTAACTGTTGCTTCAAAAGAAATAACTTAGGACAAATTAATTATTTACCTTTACTTTCCCTGGAGAGTAATACTGCTTTATAGCTATATACCATTTGTCTTTCCAAGACATATAGAACTGTACAAGATGGTTAGTTTTTCAAACATCTTGTTGTTATCCAAGCAGGATAGTAATAATGGCTAACGGGTATTGATTATTAATTCTTGGGATGCATTTCCTTAATGTATATTCACAGTAACTCTGTGAAGTAGGAAGTGAGTAGCTGCTATTACCCCAGTCTGGGGAAACTGAGATACAAGAAGTTTAAGTAATAAGTCTGAGGTCACTAGAATTTGGGAGTCACGTGCCATGGATGCCTTGTGAAAAGATTTGTTCTCCCAGTCATAAAAGGGTAAGGCACTCTGGCAGCAGGTAGAAATGGCATTGCAAGCAGGAAGTGCTTATATGCTTGTTTTTTACTGCTGCTGAAGGAGCTTGGATCTGTTGTCCTACTTTGCTGGCATTGTGTACTTCTAGATAAAACTTGAAGTCTCTTCCACCTGAGACATAGGTGTGTTGGTACAGTGACTGAGAGTGTAGGCTCCAGATCCAGACAGTGTAGGTTCAAATCCCAGCTCTGCCACTTAAGAGCTGTGTAACATGAGCAAGTTGGAGAATGTCTCTGTACCTCTGTCTCAATTTCTCTGTGTACAAAATAGAGATCATCATGCTTCCCCACCCCTTAGCATTGTTAGGAGTATTAAAGCGAGTTCATATTTGCACACCACATCAGACATAGGAAATGTGTGCTAAATGTCAGATGAGCAGCTTGGGTGTCCCTGCTCTCAGGTAACAGTAGACAGGGAGCAGAATCCCCCTTTAGCCTCTGCCACTAGCCTGTGTCATGCACCCAGGCCTCTCTCTGCGGGCTTGTCAGTTGGAGTTAGACCACCTGATCACTCTGGTCCCATCCAATCTCCCAGATCCTCCAGAAGATGCAGATCCTCCCTCCTGCTGTTCTTTTCCCCTTTGGAGATATTTCCTATTTTCTTTCTTCTAGATCTCTTCTGGAAGCTATAAATTTGTTACTGTTTTTGCATAGTACGTTAAAGCCTAACTGCTTTAACTTTCTTCTTTAGAGAAACAAGTTTTATGGAAAGAGGACCATTCTGTGACTTTTAGCTTGAGAAAAGTGTGGATACTTTGAACACTTTGTCAGGAATCTATATGTATGCCATTGTGAGTAAGAATGCTTAACGAATGTAGTAGAACATTTACACATGTTAAAAGCACTCCCCTGGGAACTGAAGAAGGATTTGCTGTAGCCAGACCAGGTAGGGATGTTGTTTCCAGGACTGGAGATGGCTGCACTCTGCTGTGAGGTGGCTCCTCTGAGTGACAGCCACAGGGCAGTGCAGTTGTCACATCAGAGCCTCTTGCTAATAATGCTGGGGCTCAGCACCTGGAAGGAAGCTCCCCCACCTCCATCCCAGTCTAATAGGGCAGAGAAGCTCAGCCAGTCCCAGCACCCGGAAGGAGGCTCCCCCGCTGCCATCCCAAGCTCCTAGGGCAGAGAAGGTGAGCTGCGTGGGTGCCAGAAGCACCCCCCCCCCCAGTGGAAATGAGAAGACATATAAACAAGCCTCAAAAACAGACTTCCAGATCACCTACAGCAACCCCAAAGGGAAACGAGATGGAACACTCTGATACTTAACCACCTGGACTCTCTGAACTGGCAACAAAAGAGGATCTGGGAAAAATGAAATCAGAAATAATTACTCAGATAACAGCAACGATTTTGCTCATGGTGCAAGACATGATTAATAAATCTAGAGAGGACACAGATAAAAAAATAGAGGATCTGAGGAACATGATGGAATCCCAACATAGGAAACAAATGGAATCCATAAAACAGATACAAACAGATTTCCAAGAGATTAAAAAGTCCATCAAAGTCTGCACAGCCAAATGAACCAATGTGAGGATAGAATTTCACATATAGAAGATAAGATTGCAATTAGTGAGGAGGAAAAGAAAAATTGCTTTAAAATTGTAAGGGAACATGAGAAATCAATCCAGCAGCTGCTAGACAATGCAAAGAAGAATACCATAAGACTGACTGGAGTCAATGAAGAAAGAAGAGAGAGTGCAGATGACATAAAAAAACTGTTCACAGAAGTGATGGCAGAAAACTTCCCAAGGAGGGGAAAAGAACTTGACATACAGATAAGTGAGGCATATAGGACTCCAGCTAGCCTTAATCAAAAAAAAATCTACACATAGGCATATAATAGTTAGGATTCCAGAAATCCAACAGAAGAAAAAAATTCCACAAGCAGTGAGAAAAAAGAAACAAATCACATACAAAGGAAAGCCCATCAGAATCACAGCAGACTTCTCAATGCAAACCCTCAAGGCAAGAAGAGCTTGGAGTGATGTATTTCAAGCCCTAAAGGAAAACAGCTTCCATCCCAGATTGATGAACCCTGCAAAACTATCTTTCAAAATTGATGGAGAAATAAGATACTTTCAAGATAAAGAGCACCTCAGGGACTTCATGAATACCAAACCGGCACTCCAGAAAATTTTAGACAATACCCTAGGAAAAGACAGTGAGGATCACAACCCCAGGAAACCCAGCAGAATGAATCCATTGGGCGTGACAAATTAAACGCAAAAGGGGAGAATCCAACAAAAAGAAAAACTCATGACAAGGCTTTTAAAACTTTTGACTTCAACTCCCTAATGAGTGTAAAATTCAATCTTGTTATTGTGCTGATTGGTATTTTTCTGATTCTAGAGTTGCACACCATTCCTTGTGCTATACTGGCTATTTATCATCTTCTTATGTCTACATTTTAGTTGGGTTGTCTATTAATGAGCTCTAAGAATTCTTTATATATTCTGGTCATAGGTTATATGCATTGTAAATATGGTCTGTTTAAGGACTACTTTTCATTTTAATGATGTCATTTAAAGTTCTAAATTTTGATGGAATCACATTTATCAGTCTTTTTCTTTTATACATCATGTTTTTTGTATCCTAGGTAGTTCTTGCCTACCCTGAATTCATAAATATTTTCCCTTATAATTTCTTCTTAAAGTTTTATACTTTTAGGCTTTCTTATTTAGGTTCATAGATCCCTTCAAGTTATTTTCATATATGGAAAAAAAAGGGTTGAGGTTAATTTTTTATATACGGATACCAGGTGTTCTAGTGCCATTTGCTGAAGACACTATCTCTTCCTCAGCTCTTGATTCAAGTTCATATTCTATAAAATGCTTATGTTAAATAATCTTTCAAAACTCAGTGGATCATATATGTGTGGTTCTATTTCTAGATTCTCTGTTTTATTCCAATGACCTATATGTGTTTCCTTACACCAACACTGCCTTGATTACTGTAGCTTTAGAAGAAGTCTTAAAATTGGGTGCTAAACATCTTCCAACACTGTTTTTGTTTTTGTTTTTGGCTTTTCTGGGTCCTTTGTACTCCTACATAACTTTTAAATTTCAATATCCAGTTCTTCATTTATAGCAAGTATACACAGACCTGAATTTTTATATGCACCTTGTGTCTTCTAATCCTGCTAAATTCAAGTACAAGTTCTAGGGGCTCCTAGAGATTTCTTAGTATTTTCTCTGTAGATGATCATTTCATCTACATATAAAGATTTTGCTTCTGCCGTGCCAATCCTATCCTAGTTGTGTCATTTTATGGCCAGACTATTTTGGTGGGGCCTAGGTTTCAAAGTTTAATGGACAGATGAAGAGTAAGCATATCTGCCCTTGTTCCCCACCTTAAGGAGAAAGCATTGTATCTTCTCCATTCATACAAGGCGTTCTCACTGGAAGTATGGAGTACATGTCTTTAATTTGTTGAGAAGCTTCTGTTCTACTTCTAGTCTCCTGATAGCTTTTACCATGAACAGCTGTAGAATTTGGTCCAATTCTTTTTCTCCAACTAGTGACAGGATCATATGGCTTTTTCCTTTCCTCTGTTCAAATGATGACTTTTGGGGGTGGATCTTCCAATGCTGAACCAACCCTGCCATCCCAATAACAAAACCACTTTCTACATCCTGCCAGATCTGACTTCTAATAGTTTGTTTTGTTAAACACATTTCTATCTATGTTCATACTTTTTTCTTCTATTACCTTTATCCAATTTTAGGATTAGCACAATGTTGAGTTCCTAAAATGAGGGGAGAAGTGTCCCTTCTTTTTTCTGCTTTAAATGTTTGATATAATTTATCAGTTAAAATGTTTATGAGCCTGCTGTTGTCATATAGGTAGGTTTTCAAGTTAGGAATATACTTTCTTTAATAGGTGCTATTCAAATTTTATATTTCCTCCAGAGTTAGTTTCATTAATTTGTCTTCTAACTTACTTCTTAGAAGTTGTCAAATTTATTTCAAAAAAGATTTTTGTAATATGCTTTCTATATCCTTTTAAATTCTGTAAAATCTGTGGTAATGTCTCCTAGATCTTAATATTATAATTTTAAAAATGTATAACTGATATTGTGTAACAGGAAGAAAAAGTCTAAAAGAGCAGGGGAATTGTGAGGAGTAGGGGAAGGGAAGAAAGGGTAAGGAAAAAATATGAGAAGAGGAAAAAAATGGAAACAAGGTCTTTGCAAATAGGGAAGGGTGGAGGGGTTGAAGGGAGGGCAAGGGAAGGGGGAAAAAAAAGAACCAAGATACTCATGTAATGGTACAAGATCCCAATGATGAATGTTACCTTTATTTTATACCTAAAATGTACCAATAAAGTTAATTGGAAAAAAAAAAGACCAATTGGTCTACCTGTTATGTCTAATAATCTTTCTGAAAACATTTTAGGTTTTTTCTTAGACATCTGTTAACTTTTATTGGGAGAATTTCTGCAAAGAGCATAGCATTTTCTTGGCCTACTATCTGAAATGTAACAAACATCTGATCTTTCAAATAAATGGATAAAACTGAAAAAAAAAATAATGCTGGGGCTGCGCCAAACCTCAGTCATATGTTTGGGAATATCCAGTATTTTAAAGCTTCAATTTGCAGTTATGCAACATAGTGTTTCTAAAATGCCGGTTGCAATCATTCTGCTCCTTCAGACTTAAGATATATAAAGTCCTCAAGAGTTTGGAACACATAGGGCCCTCTATTCAAAGTCAACTCTATTTTGCTATACATAAATTTTGACTTCTGTTTAAGGAATATAGATCCAGTTTTTTAAATATCTTGATCAGAATATTAACTGAAATGTCTCCTGCTGGCTTAGACTTTTTCCTACTAAATAGAAGATAAAATATATACAGAAAATTTTATGAATATTTGTGAATGTGGTTGCCTTTTTTTTTTGGTACCAGGGTACCAGGGATTGAACTCGAGGCAGGCGACGGAACCACTGAGCTAAATACCAGGCCCCAATGTGGTTGCCTTCTGTTGGAGACTCATTAGTATTGGTTTGCATGATTTAGTATAAGCTGCTTGCACTTGTGTGTTTTGTGCCTTGTTCTAATCACAGTGCAAACAGCAGACATAAAATAAATATTTGTGAAATGAATGAATAATGGTGCCTTCTATCCAAAATAATTTGAGGATATTATCTGTTGCATAAACAAATAATTAGAATGATTGCTTGAGATGTAACCAGAGTAATTCATGACTGTGTTAATTGTTCACCCTAAAAAGATTAGAGCCTTTCTCTTCTACCAAATCAATCCCAAGAAAGGCACTGTGCTCAACACCTCTGCCAGATGATGGGGGTGCGTTTTAGAATGGCCATAGTTTTTTGCTTAAATCATTACTACTTTCAGAATAATCCTAAACTTAAATTATGAACAATTGAATACATGATTTAGATGATTAATTATAAAAAACATCCAGCATTGCATATGGCATTCAGACATAGTAATTTTTATATTGATTTATAAATTAATAATTAGTCCCTAGACTTATTATATTTAGACATAGAGCCCATTTTTTAAAAATATACCAAAGTTTGATCCTTTTTATAATCCCCTCTGTTGCCACCCATTCTTGTTTGCCCCCCTCCCCAAAGCAAAGTCTGAGCTACAGATCTTGGTTCAGCCTTTCAAGTCATGTGTACATACTTGAGGCTTTTACTGGTTAGTGGATTGAACATTTTACTCATGTCTTCCTGTTATTGAAGTTAAGACACAGCAGTATCTTAGAAGATTCAAAACATTGGTGAGAAGAGAATGAGGAGAATAATATTTAAAATTACTCTCCTGGAGTATACAGTGCATACTTATAAGCAAATGAATAAAATCCAATTTAGGCTTTATCTTCATGTCAGCTACAGTTTGCTTTTATAGTGCCTCCAGCCATGTCGGGTCTAGCTCTTTTAAGCCAGGAGACTACAGTATGTAGCATTGTTTTCCAGTGGAATGTCAGTGAATTGCAGGGAAAACCTTTCCAGCCCTCTGTCCCCTGTGCCATGTCACATGGCAAGTCATCTCCTCCCTGGTCTCCAGCTGGTCTGCGATCATCCTCTACAGTGTCCCTGCCATCAGAAGAGAAGGTGAAAATCAGCCTGCAGGTTTAAATTAATTGCACTCCTCGGTTATGCTGCGAGTTAGCCAGTCCTTTAAATAACAACACTGTACACTTCTAGTTTAAACATAATTGGAAAGAGAAAGTTGACATTAAAGTAGTGAGTGAGAGTAAACTTAACTGAAGGTGAACAGTTAAAACATTCATAGGCAAATACTCGAATTATCTGACAAAGTTATAGGCAGTTGACTATTTTATGAAATAAACTCATTACCAATTTGAGAGAATAATTTAAACATCTTTTTGTTTCCAAACCTTACATGGCTAATTATGTCGTCTTCATTCTGATGGAGCATTACTTTTATTCATGGTAGAAGTCACTTTTTAAGTGTAATCTTTTAGTCTAATTATAAATGTGATACTGCAGAAAATGTTAAAAATGGCTCCATTTGAAATTGAGTACTCTGGTAATTAAGATCTGAAAGAAGTTGGACACAGTGATGAGGTCCTGAGTTTTCCTGGAGCCAGCTACAGCCATGAGTTTATCACGTCTTCATTGGGAAAAGAAACAGATGTGGTTATGGCGCTGGCTCTGATCTTTCCAAGGACTGTTTCTATATCCACATTGTAGCATTTTCCACTCTGTATCTGTAATTCTGCAGTTAGAGTTCTGTGTCACTGAACTGTAACCAGGACTTACTCATTTTTTGTGCCCTTTGTCCAGGGCATCCCCTAGTGCATAGGCAGCTGCTTAGGCAATATTTGCTAAAAGAATTAAGATTTTATGTGAGTAATCACGGAAGGTAAATCTAAGAATGAGGTTTCAATCTTCCTGATTTTTTTATGCTCATATGGCACATTTCACTATCAATTTTGTCTCTTGTGCACAGCTAAAATTGACATACTGTATTTCTGGGGGGAAATTCTATTAGCATATCCTGTCAAGCTCCAAAACAGAGGCAATTCTTAGAACTAATATTTATGTGCAGTCATTAGTTGCTAAGAATAATAATTTACTTGTAAATGCAAGATTGTATTAATTTTATCTGTAATGGAATTCTTGTTCATCCTCAAAATCATAGCAAATTATTAAAACTACTTTGTGGGGAGTACAAAGTTAAGGGAATCAAATTTGTTTTACAAGGATATTTGCTGTAATTAATTTTAAAATGTCTTTCGCTTTTTCATGTGGTACTTTGAATTTAGATAATAATTTTTAAAACTTTATACAAAAGCTATTCTTCCCATTTTTCTTTTTCTTATTTCATCCTCAAGCCTAGAATGTGTCTTTAGTTTTCCATTCTGTGTGAACTAGCTAAATTATGCTGCATCTTATGCTGTTTAGTACAGAGTAGATTCAGAAAATATATATTATTTTGAGACAAACAAATACATAATCATTGATGATCACTTTTGCCAATAGCTTCAAAACAATGGATATTTGTAATTGTGACTATCTATAATCAGCTAGTGCACACAGTAGTGGTATAATGTCTAGTTTCTGTTTCCATTGGTCAATACCTGTCCCTTACAGGCTATTAAATATTTTGTCAGTTACCCCTGTCTGGTTAATAACTCTATGAGAACTCCAATTTAAATACATTTTGAATTATCACAGAAGAATTTGACCTGAATGCTATGTTAGTTCTGTATGAAATTCCACATCTTTGAAACTTGCAAATTAAAGATCATCAAGTGCCTTTTGAGTCATCCTTGACTCCTACCTTTCTGTACACCCCTAATTCATCAGTAAATCTTGCAGACCCTCCCTTCAAAGCATTTTCTGACTCTGACCTCTTCCTCACTACATTCATTCTCTTACCATAGCTCTAGTCATGCAGTCTCTTGCCTAGGCAGTTGTAGTAACCTTTTACTGGTCTCCCTGCTTCTGGTCTTGCCTCCTAAAATGTATCCTTCAAACAAAGAAGGACCATTAGAGTGATCCTTTAAAAAAGAAGCCTGGGTCATTTCTTAAAGGCCCCTTGCCCTCTGACCCCTTTTCCTGGGTTCTGTGCTCCATCTGTCCTGGACTCAGTAAAACACCTTCTTGTTTTACTTTGCTTGAACTCTTACTGCTTTCTAAAACTAGTATTTTCCTGTTTTTGTTGCTTGTGGTGGTGTTTGTGGTATTTATGTTTTAATTATCTGCCTGACTTGTTCGTCTAGAGTTTAAGCTTCATGGGGGAAGGAACTTGTGTTTCATTTATACTTGTGTTCTCAGCCTGAAAACAGCCCTTCCCACATGTTAGGTACTTAAATATGTGTTGCACTGTTGACCAAAGAAATGTTCAAACTCACCCTGATAATTCTTACAAAACAAGCGATACTAATATGAATAGATGTTTTCTAAAAGATAATAAGAGGCATTTCTAATTACAATCATATGACACTAGCATAAGTAGGTGAGCATAAAAAAAAATTCAAGCTCGGGTATATTTTGGAACAGTATAAAATAAATGTATCATTTCAAAGAATAATTGATTTATTATATAGTTCTGGCATAACTATTTGGCCTTCTTAAATAGAGAACTATGCCATGCTATATTTAAAAATTAATTCCAGATATTAAAATGGGAGTGTATACACACACAAAGTCATCTAGGTGTGGTTGGTGGTGTTGTTGTGTGAACACTGTAGCATGTACTTAACACAAACCTAGCTGCTGTAGCCTTCCACACAGCTGACTATATGGGGCAGCCATGGCTCCTGGGCTAATAAGACATCCACTGAACACTACTGAACATGGTAGGCAGCTTTAACACAAGAGTAAGTATTTGTGTGTGTAAACATAGAAAAACACATTAAGAATACAAGATAAAAATGATGCACCCATGTAGGGTGTTGGTGTGAATGGGGTTACCAAGACTGGGGCTTGCAGCAGGGCAGGGAGGTGAGAGAGTGCCAGGCCCAGGCCCCTGTTATGCGCTGCCCTGGACTTTACAGGTGCCGTGTGCTGCGCCACATTAAGTTCATGGCAAGTGTTTTCTTTCTTTAATACTAAGTTAACCTTGGGCTGGGGACTTAGCTCAGTGGTTTCGCCGCCTGCTGTGCAAGCACAAGGGCCCGAGTTCAATCCCCGGTACCAATAAGTTAACCTTGGCTTACTGTAATTTTTTTCTTTATATACTTTTGAATTTTTAAAAATGTTTTGACCCATTTGTAATAATGCATAGCTTAAAACACACATTGTACAGTCATGCAAAGATTTTTTTAATATTCTTACTCTATAAGCTTTTTTTCTATTTTTAATTTTTAAAAATTTTTAAACTTCTTTGTTAAATGGTAAGACACAAACATATACATTATCCTAGGCCTACATGCTGGGTCAGAATCATCATTGTCAGGGGCCGGGATTTAGCTCAGTGGTTTCGCCACCAGCTGCACAAGCGCAAGGACCGGAGTTCGATTCCCGGTACCAAAAAAAAAAAAAAAGAATTGTCATTGTCTCTGTCTTCCATGTCCACATCCCACTAGAAGGTCTTCTGTGGTAGAACACTCATAGATCTGTCACCTACTGTCACAGCAGTGCCTACTGGAATCTCTCCTGAAGGCCCATCCCGAGGCTGCTTTCCAAATACTTTTCGTCTTTATGCCAGTAGCAAGAGCACACTCTAAATAACAGTTAATAGTATCATGGAGTTAATACATAATCCAGTAATATGGTTGTTTTCTCTATCATTAGCAAACATTATGCACGTTACACAGTTGTATGTGTTATACTTTTATACAACTAATAGCACAGTTACTTTGTTTGCAGCAGCATCCCCACAGACATATGCTGCCAAATCACAAGGGCTATGATAACACTAAGTAGTAGAAGTTTTTCATGGGATCACTGTCCTACACATATACAGCCTGTAATTAACCAAAACGCAGTTGTGTAATACATTACTGTGTGTGTGAATCGACTTGATCATATATTTAAAAAAAAAAAAATCTCCTACAAGGCCAGGGATTTAGCTCAGTGGTTCTGCCACCTATCTTGCAAGCACAAAGTCCCAAGGTCTATCCCTGGTATAAAACAACTCCTATAAACTGGTAAGAACCAGGATCTCAATGTTAAAATCAGTACCAGCTATGAAAAGTGATATTGAAATAGGAGAGGAAATGCAAATGACCAGAGAGCGTATGAGAAGAAGCCCAAGAATGTTTTATCAAACACAGATTTGGCAAAATATAAAACACCAATAACTGGTGCTGGAAAGCATGTAAAGAAAGAAACATTCTTTTTCATTGCTAATGGGAAAATGAAAAGTAAATCTTCAGCATCTGTTAAAATATAAAACATGCAAAATTTGCCAAGCAGCTTTATATTAGAGAATCTATCCAACAAATGAAAGCATCCGGTAATAGAGACAAATGTGCCACACATTTATTGAAACATTATTTGTTATGGAAGAGGAACTGAAAACTATTTAAAACTTTATCAAGTAAGTTATGGTATGTTTATCCTAGGAAACTTTGACAACTTTAAAACAATTGTTACATACGTTTTCTTGATTTGAAAGACTACATATGATTTAATGGCTGTATTAGGGGTCTCTAGAGGAACAGAATCAATAGAACATATATGAATAATTTTACAAGGGGATTTATGAGGTAGGCTTACAGGATGAGAGAAGAAAGAGTCCACAGTGGCTGTCTGTGCACTGGAGAGCTGGAGGATCCGGTAGGTGCTCACCCCAGAAAAATGGAAGCTACAGAAACAAAGGGATCCAGAATGCAGCACCAGTGCAAGGTCAGAACCTGGAAGCTCCCTGGAGTCGCCAGTGCAGTCTGTATTGGAAGCTGAAGAAACTGGAATCTGATGTCCAAAAGCAGTGGCAAATGAAGACCAGAGCTTTTTGAAAACAAGGATGCTTCCTTCACCTTTCCCTTTTTATTTCATCCTGTTGGTTGATGCCACCCATATTCAGGGTTGGTCTGACCCACTCAGTTTGCTCCCCTAATGTTAATCATACACACACACACACACACACACACACACACAACTGTGCTTTACCAACCTGATAGGCAGTTCTTGCTCAAGTCAGGCTGACATATCACAATTAATGGCCACAATGCCAGAAAGTCTCAGAGTCATTTTATTGTACAATCCATTTTTTAAATGAAATAATATATGTTTGTATACATGGATTTTGGATATATGTATTTGTAAGGAAATATGTAAAAAGGGACCTATCAATAAGTCATCAAGAATTGCTATATTAGGAGTGAAAAGCAGGGAAGAGTTGAGACTAGTATCAATTCCAATCACATTAGTGTTTAACCTGGTGAAACAGACATATTCTTTTAATTTTAAAAGATACGATAAAGATTATTTAATGATAAATATTAATACAGAGTATAAGACAAAAGTACTTTGGCTTTGAGCAATTGCAAATAATATGTATACCAAGAAAGAAAACCCAACATGACTGTATGTGGTCAGAGACATCTTCAAAAAAAAAATCAAGTCTCGCTTGACTAATATGGCAGTGTTCTACAAATCTACTTAGTTTATAGATTTTGAATTTGAATTTCTGTTTTCAATTCACTTAAAACTTGGTTATTCTAAAAAATAATTACTGAAGAAACTACATTATAAAATAAATAGACAAAAAATACTGTTTCATTGTTAAAATGTTATGATCTTTTAGTTATTCTTCATAAACTGACCAGTTGAAAGGTGAAGACCAGGGATTTAGCTCAGTGGTTCCGCCACCTGCCTCGCAAGTGGAAGGGCCCAAGTTCGATCCCTGGTACAAAAAAAAAAGGTGAAGACCTTGCTATGCCTAACCTATGATTAAATAGATGACCATCTTTTTAAAATTTTGCTTTTTCTTACATTTGATACAAAGATTGTTTATCATTTTTCTCTTTTATTTCAGAACGCTTTACCCTGTACAGCTCTAAAAACCTTAGACAAGCATGGAATAAGTAAGTCTATAGATTTTGCTCATTCTCTTTTTCTCCCTTTTAATAGCTAAAACTTACCTGATAAACTTGTCACGGCATTTTTTCATTTATTCGTGCTGTTATCTATTCATTCATTTAGCTATTAGACTGTTATTAAGCCCTGTGTGCTGGCTATCATGTTCAGCCTGGGCCAACATTCAGTATGGGTTTGGGTTCCTAGAGCCATGTGGTATTGTATCAGAATTGTAAATCCTGAAATTTTTATGGCCCATCTTCTTGTAATCAAATTCCAAGAAACATTTTATTATCAGCAGAACATTTATAAAATACAATTTATTGACTGACTTTATGCTCTAAATGAGTTTGTGGCAACTTTTTGAGCTAGATAAAATTGATGTCAAATTTTTCAGGTATCTGTTTCCCCTAAGCCTTATTAGGAACCTGAGTACATGTGTCACTTGAAGTATATTTGCTCCATTTTTCTTTTTCTGTTCTCCCTCTGACCTTGTTGAAGCAATGTTATTTACTGGTTTCAGAATTTCAGAAAATAGGAAGATCTGGTTTCTGAAAGTTATTCGAGTCTTTTTGCAAAAGCCAAACATTGGAGGTGGAAAGCAGAATAACCGAGTACTCCCTTTTGGTTGTAAACATCACACTGCAAACATTACACTGGAGAACTGGAACTTCTTAGATTAAATAAACTATCCTTTGTCATAATAACATTTTGTCTGTGGGGAATTTATATGATCTCACATTTTATTGTTATGACATGTTTAATTTTGGACACCACCAGGTGTAAAAATAAAAAATAAGGAAAACCTTTTCACATCTACAATGCTTTTAATCAATGCGGTCAGTAGAGACAGTGGACAGCTGATGGTGAGGAACTTATGGGATGAATACACGAACTTCTGCGGTAGTTTATTGCAATGAATTATTGGAACGCTATAGCCACTTATTTGTATTGAACCTGTACTTAATACTTAATACACTAGTATCATTTTTGCCTAACACAGGCCTTTGCATTTACCATTTGAACAGCCAGATCTCAACCTTTGGAGTCTACACTGGGATCCACCCTCTTTGAGGAATGTTCTATGCCTGCTGTTTGCCTTTTCTAACCACTAGCCTAACATTTTAATTAAATGCTTTTGTATACCATGTAACACAGTGTGTAGTTCCTACCTTAATTACATAATTAGACATATTCCTCTCATAATTGCTCAAAAAGTTTTGTCCACCCAACTACTTTGTGAAACAATTATTGATAAAGCAGTTGAATTTCTAACCCTATATTTAAAATATTAGGAAAATCTGACAACTTATAGCATAGCAGCTACAGCTGTGTACAACTTTGAAGCATACATCATTAGAAATACAGAATTTAGAATTAGTACTCATTTCAATTCATTTTAAACACTGGGTCCCACTTTTAGATTATTGCTTAAATATTTTAGAGAAAATATTAAAGGCTAAGCTTGAGGTAAGATTTTTAAACTACAAACATGCCCTGTTTAGCATCACTCTCTTTTTAAATTTCCCATAAGTCTTGTTTTTTTGCCGCCTCGGGGGCTTGTCTCAGAAACACTACATACTAAAATCATCACTAAGATAGTACTAAAATATTCCTTTCTGTTATGCCAATATTAAGTGCTGAATCTCTACGCCCAAACTATAGCCTTTAGTGTATTGAAAGAAAACTAAGAATCCAGAGACATGAATTTAATTATTGATTCTTTCACCAAATGGACCTTGCAACCATCATTGACATTCTGACATCTCTTCCTTCAGGAGTATGATCTAAAGTAGAGAGAACTGCATTAAAAGACTTTTAAACAGGTGCCAGTTTTTCCGTCTGCTAATTAATTTGCCTGTCTAAAGCATAACTGCTAAATTGAAGCAACCAGTAAGTTCTCTTGTACAATGGTAATAGGTTCAAAGTAAAGTGATGTAATTTGCAAGAACTAATTTGGATTCAATTTAGATGGGTTAATGTAAGATAGGTGGGTTAATAAAAAAAGTTTGTGGCTGTTGAAAATTAAGTATCAGTGCCTCTAAAGATATGCATTAACCCAGCTATTAAAGCTAGTGAGGGTGTTAACTCATTCAAGTGAGTAGAAATTTCTCAAGAAATTAATTCTTAAGTTTCTTGGGATAGCTACAGTAAGTGACCCAGTTCATTTGGGGGCCACATCTGACCCAGGTAGCACCATGTAGTTCCCTGCTGGCTTCATCTGTATCCATAACCATGAGCATAATTTTATCCTTTGGTGAGTTTTTTTAAATATTCTATGAAAACAAAGCAGTGATGGAGTGACTATCAAAAGGTCCAATAGCTATACAAGCTGAAATGTTTAATATAAAAAAAACTTAATTATAGGATTGAGAGTAACAATTTTATACCCATAAAGAAAAGAAAGCCCTTCTATTCCCTTATACTGGAAATGCGCAATGCATATGAACTCTTCCTGCATAAGGGGATTTAGGGCTAAAAGGAGACAAATATTAATTACATAAAAATATGTACTGTTTTCTGAGTGCTTTCAAAACATTTCATTTTATTTCATTGGAGTTATAAAGAATCCCTATTTCTCTTCCAACTCCCTATTTATAGTTGTTTGACATTGGCATGTATGTGCAATCAACCAAGAATTTCAGCCACTTAAAAGATCTTTTATTATTTTGGCTGGAGAAGAAGCCTTAGTATATACTCTCCAACAAAGTCAAGGGTAAGATTCCAGGAACACATTTGCTTGTTTTGGAACTTTTTAACAGCTGAACAATTTGGGAGGTTTGAAAGTATCAGAATGAGAGCTAAGGATAAACCACTAAGTCACAGAAGACAGATCTGGAAAACACAGCGAGCATCCGGCTGGTAAAGGGAAGCCTATCCACAGGCTCGGAGTGAGTGCAGGGTCACCTTGTGCTGCCTCTGCACTAGCTGTGCTTATAATAATCCTTTTGCTACTCAGTGCAATTGGATTCCTCCTAAAAACTTACATAAATTGATATCTTTAAATGTGTAGTAAATACAGAAACATGGAAATGAAGCCATCTTTCTGGGAACACAAAATCAGAAAAGAAAACATCTCCCTGCTATATTTCAGTATACCAGCTGTCCCAGGCTCTAATCTGGAAAATTTAGAAATGCTTCCTAACTTTGTGCTCTTTAACTTCCCCTGAGTATTTCGTCTGACTCCATGTTTAACCTTCAAAACAAATTTTAAAGATGACTTCCTAGAAAGCTGTGTTACATATACATAAAACATAATATAAATTTAACTAATAGTTGGAGAAATAACCTAACTTTCACTTTGCTACAGGTGCACTATTGTGTTTTTCTCTTTGTCATATCTGATGTGTCCTATTAAATTTAAGTCAATACCTTCTCAAGAAACTAAAATACCCTGTTTTCCACTCTACCCTGTTGTTCTACGTTGATCTAAACTTGCCAAACAAAATAATATATTGCAAAGTAAGTTAGAGCTATAAATTTCCTTGCCAGCATAGAAATATGAACAAAGTAAGAGCATCCTTGGTGCACTAGGAGGAGCAGTTGAGTTGAGTCAGATCTTTAAATCATCTTTTTCCACGTTCACATTTTTTTCCCTCTGTTAATTATGTTTTTGTTATTCTGTTTACTTCAAAGTAGCAGTTTTAGGGCTGGGGATTTAGCTCAGTGTTTCCACCTGCTGCCTTGCAAGCACAAGTTCCTGAGCTGGATCCCCAGTACCAAAAAACAAACAAACAAACAAACAAGTAGCAGTTTTAATTTATTTAGTACCTGGACATTTTCTCTCATTTTCAAGGAAATTATTCTATTCATTGTCTATTCACTTGTTGGAGGATGTGTTTATTGGAGTGATGAACTCTAAAGCAGACACTAAAGGGAATATTGTGGAATCCCAGCTTCTTAACATAAAAGATGTGCTGTGACTGTCAGCTGCCAAGCAATGTGGATTCAAGTCCATTAGAGGCCCTGAGGGGTGTAATTCCTCAACACATTCTGTTGTTGAAAATATCCAGTTTTCAATTCATTAACAGACACAAGCAGGTCCCTTGTCCTGGCCTTGGAGACCCATATATGATATTGTTTGAAGGTCCCAAATACTCACCTGCTTGCTTGAAAGTTAAAGTTGAGAGCATTTTATGGGGAATTTGGTTTCCTAAGATTGAATCATTAGTTCAGTAACTGAAACATTATGTAAGTGTGATGTTACTTAGACTCGCTGAACTCCTTGTCACCTAACAGAGAGTAGTTCTAGGAAATTGCAGGTTGGATTCCTGAAAGAAAAAAAAAAAGAAGACCTGACATAAACGCCCCTGGGAAGTGTCCTAGAGAACCTCAAACAAGACAGAATTAAAGAGTGTTCAAAAACTCAGGCGGGGCACAGATTTCAGGAAGGCAAAGAAGAAGCTGTCTTACCAAAAAAGTGGTGAATTTGCCAAAGGCCTGGGCCTGGCCGCTAGTAGTAGCAACACCATAAATGTAGAACATATGCCACACACCTAGTCAAAGGCCCAACCTACACTCCTGCTAAGAATTATTGTCAAATAGAGGGAGTGGTGTTATTTAACATTTGGACAAACTTTTGCAATGTAGAATTAGCTTTCATGTGCACTGCCACAGCTTCACATGTCCTCACAGGCTTTTAAGGTAATCAGGGCCATTTTATCTCCATTTTACCACTTAAAATAAACATGCTCGGTGAAGTCAAGTGGTCAGAGTCATTGAAAATTACAATTTGGAATCCATGCCCCACACTGAATCTTGTGAAAGGAATACAGTGCTAAAACTTTGATATCACATAGGCTTCTAAATATCTAGTTTTATTTTAGTCTCACAATTTTGGATGGCACAATTTCTCCTGGGACCTGATGCCCTTCTCAGTCTAGGTTATATGTTGGAGCAGAGTCAGAGCAGGGTGGAAACCTGATTTCCTCTGTCCTGAGGGAAGAACCAGCAGCAGGCTGCCCACCCACCCATACCAGACTCAGTCCTCCCCTGCAGCACTACTGGGCAGGGCACCAATGGTGAGCTGAAGGCTGGCTTGTGACAATCTAAGTGCCAGAGCCATAGGCTTGCCAGAAAGCCACACACCCAGCTAGCAAGACTTGTCGCCCATTCCACACAGCTCTCACTGCCCCAGGGATGACTTGTCTCCTGTCATTTTATGTTCTTTCTCTCTCTCTCCCTCTCCCTCTCCCTCCCTCCCTCCCTCTCTCTCTCTCTCTCTAAAAACTTAACTGTCATTAATAACCCATAGTGGTGCCAAGGACACCATCTTGCTATTAGTTATTTGTCTGGCATGACTTTCTGTTCCCCTTCTGATGGATAGAAAATGTCCATCTTCTCTCTTCCTAATTGGCAGTACGTGCCAGGCTTGGGAGTTGGCAACAGCCATTTTTTTCATCCTTTCAGATTGTGTGGTGAACTCCTCATCTGAAAGTGCATGTTTCTGGTACAGCTAATATCTTCCTTCTGCCTCACAGCTTGTTACGGCGTAAAACCCAGCCATACTCTGAAGCAGGACAGAGCTTCCAGGGGCAGGTGGACTGCCTGTTTCCCAAAGGAGGAGGATGAAATTGGGCTTTCTTAAACTGTTGCTCAGAACACTCTAGCAGTGCAAACTGAAGTGTAAAGTGGAGTATAAAGTATAAAGTGGAGTACAGCCATAACAAATGGCAACAAATATTGGCAGGAAGTTCCATAAACATATCTCACATTCTGTCTGGCAGAAGTTTAGATGGGCCTAGCTAGTTTCTTTGATCTGGGCCACAATCAAGGTTTCAGAGCTCATATCTGGAGGCTGTGGTGGAGAATTTGCTCCAACAATCACTTGGGGTTTTGGCAGAGTTTTGTTCCATGTAGGAGTAGAGCTAAGGTCAACCAGGAGGAGCAGCTCCTTGTCTTCCTGCATGTTGTCACATCCTTTTTCAAAGAAGCTTCAAATTGCTCTGACTTCTCTTCCTCCAGCAGGAGCAAGTTTTCTCTTTCTAAACTCATTCATGTAATTAGCTTGGGCCTGCTTAGATAACCCAAGTTCATCCCTTTGTTGCAAGGTGTGTAACTGTAATCTCTTCTACAGGGACCCTTTTGCCACAGAAAGTAACATACTTCCAGGCATCAGGGGTTGGCAAGTACACATCTTCTATGGCCATTCTGCACTCAAGTGGGTACCAGGGTTTCCTAGGCAGTCATATGACATGGGATTGAAGCAGAGCAAGGAAACAAACCCAGTCCTAGCCAGGTGAGGCATTCCTTTCTGCTTGGTCTCTGGCCTATCAGCTGGCAGGCATAGAACTCTGACTCTGATGGACCCACATTTCCTGGTTTACAATAGATCCTCTCAATATTAGGGGTGAGGAATGAATCATTTTCCATCTCTGGCACAGAAGTCAAAGAAGGTAATGTTCAGAGAAGGTGGTGATAACTGGAAGTTTGGTCTGTATCCTCACTGTACAATGTGATAGCCGCTAGACGGCTATGGCTCCTGACCACCGGAAGTGTGGCTAGTGTGATTCAGGAACTGAATTTCTAATTGTATTAAATTTAATTAATTCAAATCATTAATTTAATCACTTGCCAGTGTTACACAAGCATAGAGTCTGATGTTTTGGAAACTATGCTAAAGAGTGATTACATTTTATACTCAAATGTCCAGACATCTTACTTTATATTTCTTCATTTCACACCTGTCTCCTTTTTTGCCCCCATTTCCTTCTTTCTCTTAATTTTAATTTTCATTTGTTAGTATGCATTTGAAGTACGTGAAGTTTATATTCATCTTGGGAAGCAGGTACATCTTTTATTTGTAAACACTCTGAAAAAGTAACAGCTCTGGAGTTCCCAATAAGCATAATAAATCTGCAAGGGGATCATGGAAATATCAAAGAACATCAGGCAGACATCCCTGACCTTCCTCCTCCCCTGCAGAAGCCATGCAGTTCCCTCTTGAGGGGAGCTGCCTGTTGCAAGCCTCTCTCTTCCTTTCTCCTTCTGTGTTCTCTCTCTTTTCTGTTGGAAACTGTTAGGGGTTAGACACACAGCTCTGTACCCTTTTTGAACTCCCTGAAGAATTCACCTCTCTGCTGTTTTCCAGTTCGCCTTGATCTCCCCTCACTCTGCTCGGGAAATACCGCAGTAGCATCTCACTGTGTAGGAGAAGCTGTTGAAAGGGGCTCGGTTTTCCAAAGGAGCCTCCCAAATCAAGTGTCAGGTCTCCCTCCACTGGGCCTTACAGGTGCACATGCTAATTCTTAAGCTTTAGAGCACAAAAACATTGCTACAGTTTAAAAAGTGAAGCCAAACAAATGCAGAAGGTTTTACTTCTCATTATTTAGAAGGAACACCTGATACATGATCCCGTCCCTCAGCATTTATTTATATCATTTTCTATTGATTAGGAAAATACTTAAGGCAGGAGGGTCATGAGTTCAAGCCCAGCCTGGTCAACTTAGGGACTTAGCAAGACCCTGTCACAAAATTTAAAAATTTAAAAAGGGGCTGGTGATGTAGTCCAGTGTGAAGGCCCTTGGTTCAATCACTAGACCCCTGCCAAAAAAAAAAGAAAGAAAAGAGAGAAAGGGAGGGAAGGTGGGAGGGAGAAAAGAAAGAAAAGATATGAGTTTAGTGAATTTTTAGTCTCAAAATAAAGATGAACGTAAAAAGTCAGTGGAGGAGAGGTGATTTTAATAGCAGTGCCATCCTTTGTATACTGTGGCACCCACACACCCTGCCCCCTTTTCCCTTGACTGATTGTCCTGAAACAAAGCCCCCTCCTTGTTGAGGATGCCTTCTGTAGAACTGGGGCTCAGCTTCTACTCATGGTGAGGATAGTTACTGGATTACTCATGTTTGACATGTGTATACAGCAGCCCTACTAACCATCTAAGAAAACATAGTCAACAAATATTATTAATATGAATCAAGAAAAACCAGAGAAGGAAGGCTGCACAAGTTAGTTGTTGGCACAAATGGCAAGAAAATGCCTGAAGCCAGTGTCATGCTTGCTTTCAGAGGAGCCAAGTTTTTACCTTGATCCATTACTGAACCATGTAATATTCAGGAAGCTCACTAGTCTCTCTAAGCCTCAGTTTTTGAATTTTTAAAACCCCTTGGCAGGATTATTGTTAATCTTTAAATAAGGTTTGAGTGTAAATTATGGGACCCCTTACCAACCAGAGTCCTTTGACAAACATTAGTTTGCTTTCTTTTTGTTTTTCAGCACCCTCTGCTTCCCCTCCCAGTCAGTCTTATGTAGTCCATTGAAGCAGTTGTGCTTGAATCTGGTCACTACTCCATTCAGGGTGCCCAGACATCTGGAACATCTGTCTGTCTTCTCAGCACATGCTGAGCTGCTCGGTCACCAGTATAAACAAGATTCTACCTCCCCCAACAGTTGCTTTTCCTAAGAGTGGTAATGTTAACAAGTAGCATTGTACATAATTAATGTAAAACTGTGATTTATCCTAAATCTTAAAACACATCTACTGGACAGTTTTCCTAATTAGATTGTAAGAAATTCATAAGCAAATCACTGTTACCAAGTTCAAATGTCTGCTAGACTTTCATGCGAAGCTGTCTATATACAAAAGGATGGGCGTGCTTGAGCCAGGTGTGTCGGGCCTGGATAGCCACTTGACCAGGTAGTTCCAGTGGTGAGACTGAAAGTAATTCTTGCTCTTGGAGGCATTCAAATGAGGAGAGTAGATGATTTATCTCTGGAAACAGAATGAAGAAAGGCTGAGAGCACGGCCTTGCATCTGTCATCACTGGTGAGGAAAACAGCTAAGGGATTCCAGAGGTTACTGGTCTTTTTTTGAAACACTGAGTGAAGTCCATACCCTACGGCACAAATGCTATGTAAAGTTGTTATAGCCATCATGTGAGTGATTCAACAGCAGATTTCATGTCTTCACTCAAAAATACATAAAAATGCCTTAAATACACACATCTACAACTTTCCAAATCAGTCATTTTTGTCTTACCTGAAAGAGCATTTACATATAATTTCAACATTTGAGGGATGTCAGAAAAATCAAGCGGTGCTTTACAATTGAAGTCTGTGTGTGTGTGTGTGCGCGCGCATGTGTGTGTTATGTCATTAGTCTCTACCATGAGATGTAAGGGAGTAGAAATATAATGCAAAGGGATGGGTGTTCTGGCCTTCCCCTCACTGCATTGTCAAACTGCATATCTTTGTGTATCTGTCTATGAAATCTCTGCTAGTCCTCAGCTGTATTTAATCCCACAAGACCTAATATACAAACATAATGCCAAATAGAGAACTTCCCTTAAATTATTTAAATCTTCCCATAAGTGATTTTCCACTCTTCCTGCAATGGAAAACATTTGATCATAAATTCAATTAAATCAGCCATCCTCCTTGTGATGTTTGTCCAGCTAAATCCTTCAGTGACTAAATCAGTGAGCAGGCCAGCTGTGTGTGTGTGTGTGTGTGTGTGTGTGTGTGTGTGTATGTGAGTAGGTGTGTTTATGGCATGGCTGTTGCAGAATTTATTTGAAGTGAAGATGAAGGATAGTTCTCATTTCTTATGCCAGATTTTGCCATTTCACAGCAGTCATGCTTTAAAAGATTAAACTCTTAGGTGTAAAATCGTATATATTTGGTTAAAGTCTTTGGCTTTTATTTCTCAGTTTATAGCAGATTTTAACATGTTGAATATTAGATCAAAAGTGATGTTGGTACTCTGGCAATGTTAGTAAAAGCTTTTAAACCACATCAACTATTTTTTTCCTTTCTTTTCCAACCCTATTATTCCTAGTTAAATCCAAGGAAAAATGACTTAACATACTTTTACGTTTCTGAAGGCAAGTGCCATGATTCCATAGTCGCATTTGTTATTTCTCATACCGATGTCACCTGAAGAGGAAAGGTTTATTAAAAGCTTGATCTTGATCCTAAAGCCTTTGAGACACACAAGTACGACCATCCTAATGATTCCCATTAACTTGGATGCAACTGAACCCTTAATGATGTGTGTTACTTCCATGTGGCCTGAAGAGGGCAACATGCTCTGAGGAAAAAAACAAAAGATTATAATGCAGCTCCTTATCTCCATAAAATGTGTGAGGTAACTATATACATGTATATTTTTCCTCCTTAGCAAAATAGTGACAATGTCTGTAGTACAGAAGCCAGAGCTGCCATCTATTTTAATTCTCTGCCCCATCTGCTACTTTAGGTATCTGTTTGGATTATGAATTATTTTTTTGAATATTGACTCAGGCATCTTGGAGATTACTTAATTAAGGATTATACCAGATCCTATGTGTTTGCCTCCAAGTGGAATTAGGCACATCAATTTATTTTTAAAGATGCATACAAATGGGATTGTGCATTTGCCTGTCATTTTTTGTCACCCTGACTAAAGTTTAAAATTTGAATTAAATTATACCTATAGTTCTGAATTTATTTGGTGATCATGTGAGGCTTTACTTTCCTATCTTACGATTCTGCTCTCCCTTATCCCTTACTTTTATATTGTAGGAATTCTAGTGTCTCTTATTTTTCCCAGAGAAATGAAAAATATTTCCTCAGGGACATCTTTTATACATTGTGGACGTTAGCCTAAAAGCTAGGACTTCCTTTACTAGCCAGCATTTCTGTAGGGTGAGTCCCTGACCTAGGCTTCTTCTCGGTAGCCACACTCTTTGATTTGCTTAATCCAGTCTCTGTTATTCATCTCAAGAGCCAAATCTTCCCAGTATGTGAACTACTTTAAGAAAATGTGTAAATTTCAAGAGCTGCATTAGATATTTTGAGGATATACAGCAGTACTGTCTAATAGATATTTATACATTGAAGGAAATGTTCTGTGTCTTTACTTTCCAATACAATAGTCCCCAGGCACATGTGATTATTATTGAGTAATTTTAAATGTGGCTGGCACAACTAAGGAACTAGATTTTTTATTTCATTTAATTTGTACTAAATTTTAATAGTCACATGTGGTTAGTGCCAACCAAATTGGACAGTGCAAACTAGAATATGACATCTGCTCAGTTTAAATTTTACCAGAATATATTATGAGGTAGAGTGGGTTTCCAACCAAAGCAGATCAGGTTTTCCCACAGGTTGCTATTTTCTCCCTTAGTTCTTTTTTATAAAACTATAAACTTAAACTCAAATATTTTGGCTCTGCCCCAGGATTTACTTTCTTTCAGAACATCTGAGAAATTTTCAATTTTCAAATTCTTTACTTTTGTTGAATAGAAAACATTTCTCTTGGATATCCAGAATGGAGTTTGAAAGTGTGGCTTCTGCCAACACTGATTCTTTGGGCACTGGTTATTTTACGATCTAAGCTTCATTCCACTGGGTTTTCTAAATACAAAAACAAAACTTAGAAATGTACTTACATGTTTCAAGCTGCATACAATTTTCACCTGCGTTAGCACATTTCCTAAATTGGTGTGTGTGTGTGTGTGTGATACAGCTGTTTATATTGTCTACAAATAATATCTAGATATATATACTGTCTGTTTTGAAGTGACCTAAATATTCCTTTGAAATTTTTCTTCTAAGTTCCTAATTAATTAGTACTTAGCTCCCAAGTATTCTTCTCTTTCATTTTTAAACACTTTTGTATCCTTACACATGATCTGAAAATCATGTCTTCTGTTTCCTACATTATACTGATATTGTTGGCTTTAAGACATAAATAATTGTGTAAAAATGGTGTATGTCATGTCACTGCCTGTGACTCATGTTTAAAAAATGCCTGAAAATGCTCTTACCTTCTGAACCTAGAAGTTATAAACATTTGGACTCAAGATAATCAAGGGTTAGCTTTTGAATTTGACTTATATTTATTTCAGTTGTAAAGATAGAATTGAGCAAAAGGATAAACAGCTCTAGCAGTTATGCTAATTTGAGTTTCTCTAAGCCGTGGACATGGAATGGCACCTTTCTAGTATAAATTATTTTATAGAAAGAGCCAAATGAGGAGTTAAAGTCAGGAGTATTAGGAATGCAACTCAGAAGCTGTGCTCATCTTCAAAGATAGCCTCAGCCTATTCTGTTTCTCCATCAAACTACCCTCTGTAATACCCATGGCCCAGATTCAAACCTCTTCCACATGAGAGAAAAACGCATGGCTGGTTCATAGTCAGGTTATTTTTTAGGAGATTGACCTCTTAAAACAGTCAGGGACTCCCTACACCACAAGGCAGTATGTAGCAAAGTAGGGCAAGATCAGGGAGCTCCTATCCTGTGTCTTAATAATGGTCTTTCAGACTGGACTCCTGTGCCCTACCATTTTAAGATTGGTAGGTTTTCTGTTAATGGTTATACATGTTACCTACAGAGAAGTCATTCTGCTGAAGTCTCTGGAAGGTAACAACTCTTCCTGTGTTGGGAAAAGTCCTTTGCAAACTTCAGAAGCACTTTAGGCTTTTTGATAATAGTTATGAAGTCCTATGCAGGTTCGTATAAGTAAAGGAAGAAAGTAAATGGTCAAAGGCAAGGGTTGGGTGCTAGAAGAACACAAGGTAGGGTTTCTTAAGCCTTCTTCATAACATAAGATGTAATATGCCCTGCAGATTTGTTGCTAAAAATTACCCCTTAAATTATGCATTCACATTCTAATGTAGAAAGAAGTTATGTTTTATTCAGTAAATATATGGAGTATTTTCTCTAAATATTTAAAATCACTCCACCAATGGGATCTTGTATTTGTAGTATATATCACAGAGCAGAATAAATCATTGCCCAAGTTTTGAACCACAAAACCAAACTAACCCAACAAAAAATTTTTTTTCTTCATACTAAGTTTAGCATCTGTCATGTCGGTAATCTCACCCCAAACACATGTTCTCACCATATTGAATTTTAGTCAATCCCAGTGTCACATTCTGAAGCTCTGAGGGCCTTACCCAATTCAGATGCATCAAATTCACTACTTGCAGCCCCTTGAATAGAAGGGTTGGAAAGAGGATGGGAGCACTGAAGGTGGCCAAGACGCCTTTTACTCTGGTGAAAAGCAAGTCAGTCATGTAAGATTGAGGTGACCCAGGGAAACAGGAACCAAGGCAGGAAGGACACTGGGAGTTCAGAAAATAGGTAGACATAGTGGGAGTGAAGGAGAAATTGGCAAGGAGAGGAGTCTACTTCAGTATGTGATACAGCAAAACATGTTTACAAAATCTTACGATTTGGAGGTAGATCCTGAACATTGTATTCACCAAGAGAATATTTCTATCCTACATAATATTGAAAATATTTTTACTTAAGGCACTCTATCATTACTATAGTGAACATTTTAACATGAGACCTTTTCTGTGGAAGTTCATTCGTGACCTCAATCCTCTTATTTTTTCCCATTTGTTTTAAATCTTCTGATGCAGTGTTTCCCATCAAAGGATTTTCATGGATGTACTCTGATTTGAGAAAGAAAGTTGCAGTCCCGAAAGATTCAGCTTACTGTGTTAAGCAGGGCCAGTGGAATTGTTTGCACGTATGAATATAGTAGACAATAGCAGTAATAGAGTGCTAAATACCAACAGGTACATTTGCTTATGGCACACGTGCTGTGCCTCACTGCATGCCAAATGCTTTATTGACATCATCTCATTTAATCATGGAAACAATTCTTAAATATTTTTCCTATTGGAATAATTCAAGCTCAGTTTAGAAAGTTTATATTCCTGCCTTCAATTCTTCTGCAGCTTCAAGAACAGATCTGTATGTTCCTCATTTGCCATGTTTTTCACAGCAGGGCTGAGACTGGGTGAAGCACTGTAAGTCATCTACCGTGGGTTCAGAATTTAAAGCAGTGTCAAAAAAACACCACCCCTTAGTAATCAAGTAATGTAATGTCTTAATGCAGAATTTAAGAAAAAAAAGGTAATTTCCATGTTTTTTATGTTCTCCATCAAACTACCTTTTTTGGCACCAATTTCCTGGATCCACGGCTTTCTCTTTAAAAACACCAGTACTGGTGAGATGATAGAGCACTGGCCCCAGTTAATTACTGCTGGTGGCCCTGTGAGCTGGTAAACAACATGGAAAACAATATGGAAACGTTCAGGAAAAGCCATAATGATACCATGACACATTCATGAAATTCGATTTGGTGTCATCTAAATGTTCTGGGTGCTTGGGTCTGCACAGACAAGGTTCTTGCTGTCACAGACCTTACCTTCAGAACTCGTGAGGACAGTGAGTAATAAAATATTATTACTTTTAATAATAATACTGAACAAGTTCATTTCGGAGTGATAAGTAAGAGTAGCAAATGGGGTAATGTGATGAACAGGAAGAGCATTGGCAGGCCATATGCCATACAAAGGCTAGGATTTTGGGCTGGGGATTTAGCTCAGTGGTTCCACCGCCTGCCTCGCAAGCACAAGGTCCCGAGTTCAGTCCCCGGAACCAAAAAAAACAAAAACAAACAAAGGCTAGGATTTTGACTATTTTGTTCAATTCTATATTTTTAAAATGTTATTGATACTTTTTAGATATACATGATAATACAAATTCATCATAGGCAGTTTGTACCTGTACATGATGTATCTTGAGTCTTCTTTTTTCCCATTCACCAATTCTGTATTTTTAACAGAGCCCTGTCACACAGAGGCACTAAGTGATTATTAGCTGAAGAATGAAAATGCTTCACTTTCATAGAGGTGTGATAAAACATAGAGTGAACATTTAGAATTTTTAAAAACTTTTATCATAAAAGACTCATTGTCATTAATCTCCATCAAAATATTCCCCTTCACTTCAAATACACTCACTCCATCATTCTTGCTCCTTCCTAAAGCAGTTCTAGAAGTCCTCTTTCGTGTTGCACTGTCAGGGCTGCTTGGATGTCCTGAATCTACCTTTCATGGTCATTCTAACTTGGGGAAGAGCTGGAGATTGCACGGTGCCAGATCTGGTGAATAAGGTGGATGAAGATGCACCGTAATGCTTGTGGTGTCTAGTTCAGCAGGATTAATTCCATTCCATTGGATGGCATCCTTTCCATTAAATGGCAGTTGACAGCAACATTTCCCTTATTTTTTATTACACCTCATAAAGACATTTATCATGTGAATGTGGGGAGAGTGAGAAGAGAGGAAATTGGAGAGTGGAGAAAGTGACCAGGTAGGGAATGGCTCCCCAAGGCTGTGGTTTGGGATTTTACTTTACTTTCACTAGGAGCCTTTTTTTTTTTAACTTAGTAATTTAGTGTTTCTTTCAAACAAGTAAATCAACCAAATAAAAGCTAGTTCTCATTATTATGTTGTAGGCTAAAATTTTTAGATTTGACACCAACTTAACCAGGATTAAATGAGTGGATATAGGCTTAATCACAACTCAAGAACCCAATAGAATATTACACAGCAGGACCAGCATTGTAGCTCAGTGGCACAGCACTTGCCTGGCAAACACAAGACCCTGAGTTCAATCCCTGGTACAAAAAAATAAAACCAAAAAAAAAAAAGTATTATACAGCAGTGTTAGGATAGTATATAGGAAGACTTAAAACATAGGAAATCCTTCATTTGTTTCCTGAAATGACCAGAATAAGACACTTTGTTCAAACTAACATAGAAACTATAAAAAGTCTGTGACCCAAGGCTGGAATGTAATACACAAGAAGAAAATAATTGTGTTAAGATAGTAGAATTTTGAGTAGGTATGTTTCTACTTTTCAAAAATTACCTTTAATGTTGTCATCACTCTAATAAGAAAAATATGTTGCTTAATTGGTGCAGAGTTTCTGTTTGGGTCATGACATAGTTTTAGAAATAGTGATAATGGACTTGTATGATACTGTAAATGTAATTAATGCCACTGAACTGGACACTAAAAGTCAAAATGGCAAATTTTGGGTCATGTATTTTTGTCCACAATTTTTAGAAAAAATTACTCAGATATCTTCTATAATTATCAATGTGGTCAGCAGCCTCCAAGATGGTTTCCAGAGATCCCATTTTCTGGGCTTCACACCCTCAGGTTGTCTCTCCCACAACATACCAGGTTGGTCTTGGTGACCAGCAGCATACAACAGAGGTGACTTCACAGAAGTTCCAAGGTTAGTTTATAAGGAATTTCCCCTCCCTTGGGTTCTGACTTGTCTGTCTCTGCTCACTGGCTCTGAGGAAGCCAGTTACCAGGTCACATGACCGGTTCTGTAGAGAAGTCCATGCATTAAAGAACTGGGGCCTCCTGCTTGCAGTCCTACAAGTGAACCACCTTGGAAGTAGATCTCCTGGGTCTCCTGGGTAAAGCTTCAAATGACTATAGCCCAGGCTATCAACCTGGCTGCCACCTTAGGAGAGACCCTGAGTCAGAAATACCCAGTTAAACTTCATCTAGATTCTTAACCTTTAGAAACAGTATGTAATAATAAATATTGTACTTAATTTAAAAAGAAAAATACAAAAATAAGCAAATACAATAATAAGCAAAAATTTGTTACTTTTATACATTCTGTTTTTCCTTTATTGTTAGTCTTATTTTTTCCACCATTAGTGGAAGTTCTCAGGGTGACAAATTTTAAGAATAAAAGTGCATGAAATGGATAATTTTATTTTCATCATGACACCCACAGTTTAATGATCGTAGAGCTGAGTGTATCACTAGGCCTTACCTAAAATACCACTTATTATGTTCTTGTACGTGAAGGAGATTTAATAAGTCTAGCTACATTATTAGTGGTCAGAACGCCAATTTTGTCATAAAGGTGCATTGCTGGGAGTATATAATACCCATATTCTTTAGAATATTTCTATTGACAAAGTATTAATTTTAATTTTATGAGTTTTATTGTACTAAACAGTGAGTACTTAACAGGGAAAATATTTTAAAAATTGGATTTTTAATATTTATTGAGTGTTTATAAAAAAAGCATCACAATTTTAAACATCAACTGTTTTGTGGTCTACAAAATCTAAAAACTAACAACAAATAAATTCCTATATGAACTACAATGAGAAGACCAATAGAACTCTACAAAAAAATAATCTTTACTTCAATTATCAGACCTAAGGCAATCTTCATATATGGCAACAGCATGTTCCATACACATGTATCACTTACACTGACAACACAGATGCTTTGCTTTCCAGGCCTTTTTGTAGGACATACTTGACATCTCGCCAATCTTGCCATTTTGTCAGGAGGTTCTTATTATATTATATAATGTGTAATTAATAGGAATATAAAATATCAATAAAATAAAGTGTTAAATTCTTAATATGTAGTCCTCATTTAGAATAAACATTAACATTTTCACATCGGCTGTGTACTTGCTTACAAAACCTAAAAGTTAACATGAAAAATAAATTCCTATATGAACTATAATGAAAGTACCAGTAGAACTCTACAACTAAAATAATCTTTACTTAAATTGCCACACCCAAGGCAGTCTTAACGCATGACAACTGCATATTCCATGCACACATCTCACTTACACTAACAGCACATGTGCTTAGCTTTCCTTTCTTGTGTGGCAGACAGTTCTTGTCACCTCTCTTGTCTTCTTTTGTCAGGAGCTTCTTACTATATTGTACAACATGCACTTAGCAGGAAAATAAGATAAATAAAATGTCAAATATGTAATGAGTGCTTAGAATAGATATGAACATTTTTACATCACCTGTTTACTTGCATACAAAACCTAATAGATAAAATCAGAAGTTAAAAAAACAACTATATGAGCTACAATGTAAATACAAACAAAAATCTACCAGAAATAATCTTTCCTTCAACTGTCACACCCAAGGCAGTATTCACACATGAAAACTGCATGTTCCATGCATAAGTGTCACTACACTAATAGCACATATGATTTGTTTTCCGATCCTTTTTTGGTAGGGCACAGTTGAAATCTTTTTGGTTTTCCTGTTCTTGTAGTCGGTCTTTGTGATGCTGCACCTGGCTGTTTACTTGTCAGCTCATCAGTGTGCTTCACAATTTTGTCACATAATTCTTTGGGCAGAAACATTTTCTTTGTCCTGTCCTGTAAATGATATCCTTTGAGTTCCAGTCCAAATCTTATGTCTCCATGAAATTTTCCACTTGTCACTTTGTAAACTATCAAACTATTTATCCATACATGTTTAGGATTGAGTAAAGCACAACCATTGCTCAATGCATTGTATTTTTTTAAATTAAGTTTACTGGTACATTTTAGGCATACAATACAGTTACATTCATCTTTGGGATCCTATACCTTTACATGATGTATCTTGGTTCTTTTTTTCCCCCATTCCCCTGCCCTCCCTTCACCCCCTCCACCCTTCCCTATTTACGAAGATTTTGTTTCCACTTCTTTCTTTTCTCATTTTTTTTCTTTTCCCTTCCTTCCTTTCCCCTCCCCCTCCCAATTCCCTTACTCCTTTAGACCTTTTCTTCCTATTTCAATTATCAATTATACATTTCTATCCTTATTTATACTTTTAGTTTTTCTCGATATTTACACGTTTGTCCTATTTATTTCATTTAAGAGTATGGCCTCAGTGTGCATCCATTTAGCTATAAATGTCTCTAGTTTCTCGTTCTTTATGGCAGGGTAATACTCCATTTTATAAAAAACAAAACAAAAACATCTTCTTTATCCAGTCTCCAGTTGATGGGCAATTGGGCTGTTTCTAAGCTTTAGCTATTACAAACTGTGCCACTATAAACATGGGTGCACATATATCACTGTGGTATGATGCTTTTAATTCTTTTGGGAAGATACCTAGCAAGGGAATCGCTGGGTCAAATGGGACCTCTAGCCCTAGTTCTTTGAGGTATCTCCATACTGATTTCCACAGTGGTTGCACCCGTCTACACTCCCACCAACAATGGAAAGGTGTTCCTTTCTCCCCACACCCCCGCCAGCATTTGTTATTTGTTGATTTCTTGATATCAACCATTCTTTCTGGGGTGAGGTGGAATCACCCTGTTGTTTTCATCTGCATCTCTCGAATGACCAATGATGTTGAACATTTTTCGTATGTTTATTTGCCATTTCTACTTCTTTGTGTGAGAAATGTCTGTTCATTTCAGATGCCCATTTTTAGATTGGGTCTTTATATTTGGGGGGTCTGACTTTTTTTTAGTTCTTTATAGATTTTAGATAGTAGACCTTTGTCTGAGGAACAGCTGGTAAAAATTTTTTCCACATTGTACGTTGTCTCTTAGCTCTATTGGTGGTTTCTCTTGCTGTGCAGAAGTTTTTAATAAGATGAGATCCCAGTTGTTGATTGTTTGTGCTGGTTCCCATACTACTGAGGATTGCTTCATAAAGTCTTTTCCTATGCCAAGGTCTTTGAAAGTTCTACCTAGCTTATCTTCCAGCAAGTTTAGTGTTTCTGTTTTAATATTTAGATCTTTAATCCACTTGGATATTAGTTTAGTGCATGGTGAAAGATAGGGGTTTAATTTTAATCTTTGGAAGGTTGAAATCCAGTTTTTCTGACACCATTTATTTTTTTTTTCCATTCAGTTTATTGGTTGGTACATTTTAGGTATAAAATACAGTTACATTCATCATGGGGATCTTTTACTTTGCATGATGTATCTTGGTTCTTATTTTTTTCCCCTTCCCCTGCCCTCCCTTCACCCCCTCCACCCTTCCCTATTTGCAAAGACTTTGTTTCCATTTTTTTCCCCACTTCCCCTACTTCTTTAGACCTTTTCTTCCTATTACACAATATCAATTATACATTTTTAAAAATTACAATATCAAAATTTAGAGGACATTACCACAGATTTTACAGAATTTGAAAGGATATAGAAAGCATATTGCAAAAGTCTTTTTTGAAATAAATTTGACAACTTCTAAGAAGTACCTTGGAAGACAAATTAATGAAACTGACTCTGGAGTAAATATAAAATTTGAATAGCACCTATTAACGAAAGTGTATTCCTAGCTTGGAAACCTACCCATATGACAACAGCCTCATATACAATTTAACTGATGAATTATATCAAACATTTAAAGCAGAAGAAGGAACACTTCTCCCCTCATTTTAGGAAATCAACATTGTGCTAGTCCTAAAACTGGATAAAGATAATAGAAGAAAAGAGTATGAACATAGATAAAAATTTGTTTAACAAAACAAACTATTAGAAGTCAGATCTGGCAGTGTGTAGAAAGTGGTTTTATTGTAGGGATGGCAGTGTTGGTTCAGCATTGGAAGATCTGCCCCCATAAGTTGTCATTTTAACAGAGGAAAAGAAAAAGCCATATGATTCTGTCAGTAGTTGCAGAAAAAGTATTGGACTAAATTCCACAGCTGTTCATGGTAAAAGCTATCAGGAGACTAGAAATAGAGCAGAACCTTCTAAACAGAGAAGCCATGTACTCCATACTTCCAGCAAAATACACCTTATATGAATGGAAAAGATACAATGCTTTCTCCCTAAGGTGGGGGACAAGGGCAGATATGCCTACTCTTCGTCTGTCCATTAAACTTTGAAACATAGGCCTAAACCAAAATAGTCTGGCAATAAAAAGACACAATTAGCATACAGTTGTCAAGGTAGAAGTAAAATCTTTATATGTAGATGAAATGATCATCTACAGAGAAAATACTGAAAAATCTCTAGGAGCCCCTGATACTTTTATTTGAATTTAGCAGGATTAGAAAATACAAAGTATATATAAAAATTCACGTCTATGTATACTTGCTATAAATGAAGAATTGGATATTGAAATTTAAAAATTATGTAGGAGTACAAAGGACCTAAAAAAGTAAAAAGAAAAAAAATCAGTGTTGAGAGACATTTATTACCTAATTTTAAGACTTCCTCTAAAGGTACAGTAATCAAATTAGTGTTAGCATAAGGAAAGACATACAGATCAATGGAATATAACAGAGAATCTAGAAATAGAACCACACATACATGGTCCACTAAGTTTTGAAAGATTATTTAACATTAACATTTTATAGAACATGGTTATGTTCAATTCAAGAGCAGAGGAAAAGATAGTGTTTTCAGCAAATGGTACTAGAACACCTGGTATCTGTATGTACAAAATTAACCTTCAACCCTTTATTTCCATAGATAAAAATAACTCAAAAGGATCTATGAACCTAAATATGAAAGTATAAAACTTTAAGAAGAAATTATAAGGGAAAATGTTCGTGAATTTGGGGTAAGAAAGAATTACCTAGGGTACAAAAAACATGATGTATAAAAGAAAGAAATTGATAAAGGAGATTCCAACGAAATTTAGAACATTAAATGACATCGTTAAGAAAATGAAAAGTAGTCCTTAAGCAGACCATATTTATAATACATATAAACTAAGACCAGAATATATAAAGAACTCTTACAGCTCATTAATAGACAACCCAATTAAAAAGTAGACACAAGAAGATGATAAATAGCCAGTACAAATACGTAATGACTTATCATTGTCATAACTTTTTCTTTTTGTTGGACTTTCCCCCTTTGCATTTAATTTCTTGTTGCACCCAACGGATTAATTCTGCTCAGCTTCCTAGGTTTGTGATCCTCATTGTCTTTTCCTAGGATATTGTCTAAAATTTTTTGGGAGTGCTGGTTTGGTATTCATGAAGTTCCTAAGGTGCTCTTTGTCTTGAAAGTATCTTATTTCCCCATCAATTTTGAAAGATAGTTTTACAGGGTACATCAATCTGGGATGGAGGTTGTTTTCCTTTAGGGCTTGAAATATGTCACTCCAAGCTCTTCTTGCCTTGAGAGTTTGTGTTGACACGTATGCTGTGATTCTGATGTGCTTTGCTTTGTATGTGATTTCTTTTCTCTAACTGCTTGTAGAATTTTGTTCTTCTGTTGGATTTCTGGAATCTTAACAATTATATGCCTATGTGTAGATTTTTTTTTAATCAAGGCTAGTTAGAGTCCTATATGCCTCACTTATCTGTATGTCTTATCTTTTCCCCCTGCTTTGAAAGTTTTCTGCCATCACTTCTGTGAACAGTTGTTTTATGTTGTCTGCACTCTCTCCCGTTTCTTCATTGACTCCAATCAGTCTGATCTTATTCTTCTTTGCATCATCTGGCAGCTGCTGGATTGATTTCTCATGGTCCCTTACTATTTTAAAGCAATTTTTGTTTTCCTGGTCACTAATTGCAATCTTATCTTCTATATCTGAAACTCTGTCCTAACATTGTTTCATTCTGCCTCATAAGCTTTCAGTAGAGATTTTAATCTCCTGGGAATCTGTTTGTATCTGTTTTATGGATTCCATTTGTTTCCTATGTTGGGATTCCATCATGTTCCTCAGTTCCTCTGTTTTTTATCTGTGTCTTCTCTTGATTTATTAATCATGTCTTGAACTATGGGCACAATCTCTGCTGCTATCTGAGAAATTATTTCTGATTTTATTTTTTCCAGATCCTCTTTCGTTGCCAGTTCAGGGAATCCAAGTGGTTGAGTGTCAGAGTGTCTTATCTTGTTTCCCTTTGAGGGTGGTTTAGGTGATCGGGAAGTCTGGTTTTGAGACTTGTTTATGTGTCTTCTTATTTTGATGGCGGGGGGGGGGGTGTTGCTGACACCCAGGTGGCTCACCTCTTGTGTGCTGAGGGGGGTGGTACAGAGGCCCAAAAGCCTCCCCCTGGTCACTGGGAGTGGCTCACATCCTGTGCACTCAGGGAGGGCTCTAACTCCATTTATTAAAGAGGCTATCCTTCCTCCAGTGAGGATGGTTGGCTCCTTTGTCAAAGATGAGGCAGCTATGTATGTCTGTAGTTGTTTCTGCATCTTCTAATCTATTCCACTGGTCCTTGGGTCTGTTTCTTTGCCAGTACCATATTGTTTTTATCATGGTGGCTTTGTAGTACAGTTTCAAGTTGGGCATTGTGATACCCTCTTTTGTGTCTCTGTTGCCTAGAATTGCTTTTGTTATTCTAGGTTTCATCTTGTTCCAAATGAATTTTTGGATTGTTTTCTCTAGTTCTGTGAAATATACTGTTGGGATTTTATTTGGGATTGCTTTGAATCTATATAGCAGTTCTGGAAGTATGGACATTTTCACTATGCTGGTTCTTCCTACCCAGGAACAGGGAATGTCTTTCCATTATCTTATATCCTCTTCAGTCTCTCTTTTTAGAGTGCTGTAATTTTCAATGTAGAGGTATTTTCCTTCCTTCATTAGATAGATACCTAGATATTTCATTTTTTTGTATGGTATTGTGAAAGGAATTGTTTCTCAAATTTCTCTCTCAGTGAATCTGTTATTTGTGTACAAGAAGGCTATTGATTTTTTTGAGTGTTGACCTTGTATCCAGATACTCTACTGAATCTGTCAATTAAGTCTAGAAGTCTTTTGGAGGAGTTTTTGGGGTCTTTTCTGTAATCATATTGTCAGCAGATAGTTTAACTTCTTCCTTTCCTATCTTTATTTCTTTTATTTCTTTCTCTTGTCTAATAGCTGTGGCTAATGTTTCCAGAACTATATTTAACAGGAGTGGTGATAGTGCACATACTTGTCTTGTTCCTGATTTTAGCGTGAAGGTTTTCATTTTTGACCATTTAGTATGATGTTGTCTGTTGGTTTTTCATAGATAGCCTTTATCAGGTTGAGATAAAGATCACCTATTCCAATTTTCTGTAGGGTTTTTATCATGAATGGGTGTTGAATTTTGTCAATTGATTTTTGTGCATCTGTTGAGATGATCATATGGTTTTTGTCCTTGACTCTGTTAATATAGTGTATTAAATTTATTGATTTACATATGTTGAACCATCCTTGCATCCCTGCAGTAAATCCAACTTGGTCAGGATGTATGATCTTCTTGATGACCCTCTGTATTCTGTTTGCCAGTATCTTGTTGAGGATTTTTGCATCTGTGTTCATTAGGGAGATTGACCTATAGTTCTCTTTTTTGGTTGGGTCTTTCTCTGCTTTTGAAATCAAAGTAACACTTGTTTCCAGGAATGAATTTGGAAGCATTGCTTCACTTTCAATTTCATTGAAGAGTTTAAAGAGTAGTGACAATAGTTCTTCTCTAAATGTCTTGTAGAATTCAGCAGTGAAGCCATCAGGACCTGGGCTTTTCTTTGTTGGTAAATTTTTAATTACATTTTCAATTTCACTGGTTGTAATTGAGGTATTAGAATTTTTATATCTTTTTGTTCACCTCTGGTAATTCATATATATCTAGGAATCTGTCCATTTCTTCTGTGTTTTCATTTTATTAGAGTACAGGTTTTCAAAGTAGGTATTGATGATCCTCTGGATTTGTGTGGGATCTATTGTGACTTCCCCTTTTTCATTCCAAGTTGCATGATTTGAGCCTTTTCTTTCCTTTTTTTAGCAAGGTTGGCTACAGGGTTATCAATTTTATGTATTCTTTTGAAAAATCAACTCTTCAATTCATTGACTTTTTGGTATCGTTCTCTTAGTCACCATTGCATTGATTTCTGCTCTGATCTTTATAATTTCCTTCCTTGTATGAGCTTTGGGTTTGTCTTGCTCTTCTTTTTCTAGGAGTTTAAAGTTGAACATTAGGTTGCTTCTTTGCTCTTACTCTGTTTTCCCAGTATGGGCATTTACTGCTATGAATTTCCCTTGTAGAACTGCTTTCATTGTGTCCCATAGATTCCTGTATGTTGTACTGGCATTATCATTTAATTGTACAAACTGTATGAGTTCTTCTTTAATTTCCTCTGTGACCCATTGGTTGTTTAGGAGAGTGTTATTCAATTTCCATGTGTTTGTGAAGTTCTTACAGTTTCTTATGCTATTGATCTCCAATTTAATTTCACTATGGTCTGATAATATACAGGGGGTAGCTTCAATTCTTTTACATTTACTTAGACATGTCCTATGAGCTAGCATGTGGTCTATTTGGAGAATTACTGGTATGCAGCCAAAAAGAATGTATATTCTAATTATGTGGAGTGTAACACTCTGTAGACATCTATTAAGTCCATTTGTTCAAAAGCTTGGTTCAGTTCTAGTATTTTGTTGTTGACTTTTTTTGTCTCGATGATCTATTTGTGATAGTGGGGTATTGAGGTCCCCCGCTACAACTGTATTAGTGCTTATTTGGTTTTTCATGTCCACTTATATTTGTTTTGTATAGTTGGGGGCATTAGTATTTTCAAGAATTTTTTTTAAACTTAAAATTGGGATTGCAAAAGGAAATTTTATCATGAAACTGTATGTAATTATTCAAAGTACAAAGAATAAAATTATATACTTGTTCTTAAATCTATATACAGAAATAAATATATCTCATTGATAAATATTTATGTCTGATTATAGACTTATGAGATTTTTTTATTTTCTTTTATTTGTTTCAAGATTTTCTAAGTGTTCTAGAGTGGTTGTCTCATTACAATGATTAAAAAGTAAGATATAAATAGAACCTTCAGATGGGATGGTGTAGAGAAGTACACACCAGCATTTGAAGCATGCAGCATGCTCTGCCTCTCACTTGCTGTGTGACATGGGCTGCTTTGTTCCTGGTCTCCCAGATTCAGCTCCCTTGTATGCAAGGTAGAATAGTGATGATCATCTCCTGGGCCAGGAACACAACAGAAGGGAAACGTATGTGAAAAAGCTGTAGCACAGAGTAAATACTTCCTTCCCTTTTGTATGCCTTCACACCTTGTGGAACTAGGGTTCTATTTCCTAGTCGTGGTTTCTGTGGCAGAGGGGAGAGAGCAGACAGTTCAACAGGAATCTGGCTCTCGTGCAGTCTGGGAAACTCCGTGTGGTAGGGAAGATCAACAGGAGACTCCTTGTGGAAGCCATAAGCATTAAAAGGAATTTTTAAATTTTTCTTTCTTAGAGCATAGGGACCTTATAAAGGACACCCAGCTATTTAGCAGTCTTAACCTAATTCTTTTTTGAGACATGAGCACAGTTCTTTACATCAAAGTGGAATAATCTATTTTCAGATTTCAGATGCAATATCATAAGATAAAGAAGTTGAAATTAAAATTCCCAGCAAATAAATTCTTCATTTGTTTGAGCTAAACTTCAATATTCCATGTCCTTTGACCTGAATTTACTTTCTTTTTTTATTTATATGGGAGCAATATTTTTGGTGATTTTTCTCCAATCTTAGTGCTTTGATATCTGTTTTTATGTTCTAGTAAAGTTTTATTGAAATACAACCATGTTTATTTCTTTACATATTGTCTGTGGTTGATTTTTTTTCAGAACATTTATAGGTACATTTTAGATATACATAATGATAACATTCATCAAAGGGAATTTGTACCTGTACAGGACATATCTTGCTTCCTTTTTGCCCATTCCTCTCTCTCCCCTTCAACCTTCTCCCTTCTTTATCTACAAAAGCCTTCTTTCCATTTTTTTTCCTTGTCCCTTCTTTCCGTTCCCCCACCCCCTTCTCTTGTTCATCCTCTCATTTGAACTTTTTCTTCCCATTTCATTTACATCTTGATCCTTATCTACACTTTCAGTTTCTCATACTAGAGGAACGATGTGATATTTACACATATGCACCCGATTTATTTCACCTAAGAATATGGTCTTAAAGTGCATCCATTGGCTAAAAATGTCTCTAGATTATCCTTCTTTGTGGCAGAGTAGTACTCCATTGTATAAAAAACACATTTTCTTTATCCATTCATCAGTTGATGGGCATTTGGGCTGTTTCCAAGATTTAGCTATTACAAACTGTGCCCCTATAAACATGGGTGTGCATATATCACTGTGGTATGATTCTTTTAATTCTTTCAGGAAGATATCAAGAAGGGGAGTAGCTGGGTCAAATGGAAAATCTAGTTTTAGTTGTCTGAAAAAATCTCCACACTGATTTCCACAGTGGTTCTGCCAGTCTGCACTCCCACCAACAGTGGAGAAGAGTTCCTTTTCCCCCACAGCCCCACCAGCATTTGTTATTGGTTAATTTATTGATAATAGCCATTTTTCTGGAGTGAGATGGAATCTCAGCATTGTTTTAATTTGCATCTCTCAAATAACCAGTGATGTTGAACATTTTAAATATATTTATTTGCCATTTCTCCTTCATCTGAGAAATGTTTAATTTCACATGCCCATTTTTGGGTTGGATCTTTAAATTTGAGGGCTCTGATTTTTTTTGAATTCTTTATATATTCTAGATATTAGTCCTTTGTCTGAAGAACAGCCAGCCAAAAAACATTTTCTCACATTGTGGGTTTTCTCTTCACTTTGTTGATTATTTCTTTTGCTATGCAAAAGCTTTCTAGTGAGATAAGATCCCAATTATTGATTCTTTGTGATAAATTTTCTATGCAATCAGGGATTTGTTCATAGAGTCTTTGCCTACGTCAGTGTCTTCAAAAGTTCTACCTGGTCTATATTGTAGCAGATTTAGTGTTTCTGTGTAACATTTAGATCTTTGATCCATTTCAATTTTAGTTCAATGCATGGTGAAAGGTATGGGTCTGCTTTTAATCTTCAGCATCAGAAAAGCCAATTTTTCCAGAACTGTTCATTAAAAAGCCTTTCTTCCAGTGAAGGTGTTTGGCTCCTTTGTCAAAGATAAGGTGGCTCAGTGTGTTTGGGGATATTTCTACATCTTTTGGTCTATGCCATTGATCCTCAGGTCTGTTTTTTGTTTTTTTTTTGCCAGTAGCATGCTGTTTTTATCACAGTAGTTCTGTGGTATAATTTCAAGTCAGGGATTGTGATGCCTCTTGCTTTGTCTGTATTGTCCAGAGTTACCTTTGCTATTCTAGATCTCTTTTGATTCCAAATGAATTTTAGGATTGTTTTCTCTATTTCTGTGAGATACACTGTTGGAATTTTGATTGGGATTGCATTAAATCTATATAACAATTTTGGAAGTATGGCCATTTTCACTATTGGTTCTTCCTACCCAAGAACAAAGGATTTCATTCCATTTCCTGATATCCTCTTCAATCTCCTTTTTCAGAGTACTGTAGTTTTCAATATAGAGGTCTTTTACTTCCTTCGTTAGATTGATTCCTAGGTATTTCATTTTTTGGATGCTATGGTGAAATGTGTTGTTTCCCAAATTTCTCTTTCAGTGAGTTTGTTGTTCATTTATGGGAATGCTATTGAGTTTTAAGTGTTGTCTTTGTATCCAGCTGCACTACTGAATTTGGTTATTAAATTTTTAGGTCTTTTGTGCAGTTTTTGAGGTCTTCTTTGGAGAGTATCATGTCATCTGCAAATAATAACAATTTAATTTCTTCCTTTCCTATCCTTGTTCCTTTTATTTCGTTCTCTTGTCTAATTGCTCTGGCCAATGTTTCCAGAACCATAGTGAATGAGAATGGTGACAGTGGACATCCTTGTCTTGTTCCTGATTTTAAAGGGAAACTCAGTTTTTAGTATGATGTTGGCTATTGGTTTGTCATACATGGCCTTTATCATATTGAGATAAAGACCATCTATTCCAATTTTCAGTAGAGTTTTTATCATGCATGGGTGTTGGACTTGGTGAGGTGCTTTTTCTGCATCTATTGAGATGATCGTGTGGTTTTTTGTCTTTGGCTCTGTTAGTATGGTGTATTACATTTACTGATTTGCATATATGGAACCATCTCTGCATACCTGAGATGAATCCTACTTAGTCATGCTGCATACTCTTCTTGATGATTTGCTGCATTCTGCTTGCCAGCATCTTATTGAGGATTTTTGCATCTATTTTAATTACAAATTTTGGCCTATAGTTCTCTTCTTTAGTTGGATCTTTCTCCGGTTATGGTATCAGGGTAATGCTTGCTTCCAGGAATGAATTTGTGAGTATTGCTTCCCTTTCAGTTTCATTAAAGAGTTTGAGAAGTAGCTATATTAGGTATTCTCTAAATTTCTTGTCGAATTCAGCAGTGAATCCTTCACAGCCTAGGCTTTTCTAGGTTGGTAGTTTTTTTATTATATTTTCAATTTCACTGATATTGGTTTATTTATAATTTTTACATCTTCTTGATTCAGCTTTGGTAATTCATATGTGTCTGGGAATCTTTCCATTTCTTTTGTGTTTTCCATCTTGTTAGAATACAGGTTCTCAAAATAGATACTGATGATCTTCTGAATTTCTGCAGGATCGGTTGTGATTTAAACCTTTTCACTCTTAATTACATGGATTTGAGTCTTTTCTTTTTTTGATAAGGTTGACTAAGGGCTTGTCAGTTTTCTTTAGTCTTTCAAAGAATGAACTCTTCAATTCATTTTGTATTGTTTTCTTATTCTCCATTGCATTAATTTGTGCTTTGATTTTTTTATTTCTTCCCCGATACAAGCTTTGTGCTTAACTTACTCTTCATTTTCTAGAAGCTTAAAGTTCAACATTAGGCTGCTTATTTGAGCTCACTGTTCTCTTAATATGGAAATTCACTGCTATCTATTACCCTTTTAAGACTGCTTTCATTATGCTCCATAAGTTCCAGTATGTTATATTGGCATTATCATTTAATTGTAGAAACCGTCTGATTTCTTCTTTAATTTCTTCTCTGACCCACTGGTTGTTCAAGAGGGTGTTATTTAATTTCCATGTGTTTATGAAGTTCTTTCGCCCTTGATTTCTACTTTTTTTTGTACTGCGGTCTGACAGTATGCATGGAATAATTTTAGTTCCTTTGCATTTACTTAAGCATGTTCTATGAGCTAGTATGTGGTCTATTTTGGAGAACATCCCTTGTGCACCTGAGAAAAATGTGCATTCTTTTCAACGTTGTGCTTGCCAAGCAGGTGCAGCACCACTGAGCTGCATTCCCAGCCCCCGGAATGTTGTGGGGTGGAACTCTCTGTAAACATGTACTAAATTCACTTGTTCAAAAGCTTGGTTCAATTCTAATAGTTCACTGTTGATTTTTTTGTCTAATTGATCTATTTGTAACCATGAGGTATTGAGGTCCCTCATTACAATTGCATTTATTAATGCTTGTTTGATAGTTCATATCTGTTAATATTTGTTTATTATAGTTGGGTGCACTGGTATTTGGTGCATATATATTTATGATTGTCATCTCTCCTCTTGGATTGTTTTGTTATGTATGAAGTGACCATCTTTGTCTCTCTTAATCAAACTTGGCTTGAATTCCACTTTGTCTTCAAATAGAATACCTATCCCTGCTTTATTCCAGCTTCCTATTGCCTGGAATATTGTTTGCCATCCTTTGACTTTCAGTCTATGAATTTCTTTTTGAATTAAATGTATGCAGCATATTGTTGGTTCTTGCATCTTGGTCCATTCTCCCAGTCTGTTTCTTTTGATTGGTGAATTGAGACCATTAACATTGATGGTTATAACTGATATGTATTGACTTATCCTTGTCATGTTATTTTCCTGTTGGTGGTTCTTTTTTTCTCCTCCGTTTAATTGCTTGCCTTGCCTGGTGGATTCATTCTGTTGGAGTTCATGAAATTGTAGTCCTTGTCTCTTTCTAGAATGTCCTTCAGAACATTCTATAATACTGGTTTGGTGGTCATGAATTTCCTCAGTGTTCTTTGTCATGGAAATATCTTATTTTTCCATCAATTTTGAAAGATAGTTTTGTTGCGTACATCAGTTTGGATTGGAGATGGTTTTCTTTTAGGGCTTGAAATATTTCATTCTAAGCTCTCTGTGCTTGAGGGTTTTTGTTGAGAAGTCTTCTGTGATTCTGATGGACTCTCCTTTATAGGTGATCTCTGTCTTTTCTCTAACAGCTTTTAATATTCTGTACTTGTGTTGAATTTCTGGAATCTTGACTATTATTTACTTTGATGTAGTTTTTTTTACCATGGCTAATGGAGTTCTATATGCCTCACTTATCTGTATGTCAATTTCTTTTTCCATACTTGGGAAGTTTTCTACCATTACTTGTGTTAACAGGTTTTCCATGTCATTTTCTATCTCCTGCTTTTTCACTAACCCCGGTCAATCTTATGTTATTCTTTTTTGCATCATGTACCAGCCATTGGATTGATTTTTCATGGTCTCTTGCTATTTTTAAGAAATCTTTCTTTCCATAATCACTAACCACATCCTGTCTTCTATATCTGATACTCTGTCCTCACTTGTCTCATTCTACTGGTATATTTTCAATGGAATTTTTTTTTTTTGGTACCGGGGATTGAACTCAGGACCTTGTGCTTGCAAGGCAGGAATGGTGCCACTGAGGTAAATCCCCAGCCCTTTCAATGGAATTTTTAATCTCCTAGATAGCTGTTTGAATGTGTTTCATGGATTCCATTTCTTTCCTATGTTGGGGATTCATAGTTTCCATCATTGTCCTAAGCTCCTCTATTTTTTAATCTGTATCTGCTCTAGAGTCACAAAGCATGTCTTTCATTATGGTCACCATCTCTGTAATTATCTGTGAAATTATTGATTTCTAAAGCCTCATTCATCTGCTTCATTACTTCTGCTGTTATCAATTCAGAGTCCAGGTGAGTGGCTTTTGAACTGTCCTACCTCATTGCCTCCTGGATTTGCCTTTGTTGAGCAGGAAGTCTGGAGTTGCATCTTGCTTCCATGTCTTCTCATTTTCTTTTTTTTTTTTTTAGTTTAATTCCTGGGTTGATGCTTATAAATTGCTTATGGCAAGTAGCTTTATTACTAGTATTTAGAACCCTTAAAAAATGACTACTTCTCAGACATGTCTTCCAGTTGTAGCTGGCTTTTGGGTTTTGAGTCTGTTGCAAGATCCTATCTCTTCAATTTATTGGAGATGAGAAGTGGCTGCATACTTGGCCCAGCCCCTTGTTCTTTGGCACTGGTATTGTTTATGACCCTTAGCCAATCTCACTCTTGGCATACCAAGAAGAGCAACTGATTAGAACAATTATATCACCTTGGCTAAAGTAGTACAATCACCAATAACAGTAGCATCAAACAGTCTAGAAAAATGACATACTGTTATAACTATTAATTTGCCATCTTTAACTATATGAACTAGATTTGTGGTTACATAATGTAGCAGTCACCTCTGCCCAGTATTAGACTATAGTGGCACAAGTTTCTTGCCCCTCTATAATTTGGCTGTGTATTATTTCAGGAGTCTGACTGAAGCTTACATGACTTAAATGGGCATGTCAGATAGCAAAGTTGGGCTAGTATTGCTCCTTGCTAATGGCTGCTACCAAGACTTAAGTCATAGTCCATGAAGTAGCAGGGCTTGGCCGAGTTTAGTTTCAGCCAAGGTCAACTGACTCCAACTAAATTCTCCCCTTCTGAATTAACCATTTGTTCTCTTCAGCAAAGATATGCTTGTGCCCTCATTTCTACAGTCCTGCCTGCCAGCTCCCTCCTTTCCGTGCTTGTAACAAATAAAACACTGGATGCCTTTGGGATCTTTGTCTTTGCTGCCCAGAGCAGTTTAGACCAGCCCAAGACTCAGTCTCTCTCAAGTCTCTGTGTGTTTTTTCTATTTCTCACTTTCCTATCTCACCTGTACTGGCTTGCAGAAGACCAAGACCACCGCAGGGACCTCTGGTAACATACTCTTTCCCTTTCCCTATAATATAACAAAATGTAAAACAAAGCAGAAAATTGTATGTAGGAAATAAGCCCTCAGTATCGTGATTTTACATTCAGTGAAAAAAATTTTTTTTTTCAGTGAAGAAAATTTAAAAGAGGTTAGAAGAGAAAAAATAGAGAAATAGAAGAGAAAGAGATTAGAAGCAAGGCTGGAGGACTTGGGAAGATTAGAAAAGCTTTGGGAGCAGGAGGGAAAAAGAAAGAAAAAATAAAAACAAGAACATCATAGAACAACAAAGAAACAGAAACAATGTTTAACTCATATAAAAACACGAATGATCAAGAAAAAAAAAACGAAAACAAAAAAAAGTGAAAAGTAGAAAATAAGAAGAAAAAAATTCCACTTTAAGCCATGTCTGTGCTGTCACTGGTAGACAAGGTAGGCAGTTAGAGTCCAAATCCTTGTTGATTAATTCCAGCAAGCCAGCTGTAGATTTACAGTGGGGTAGTCGATAATCCTAGCAAGCCTGCCCCTCTACTTCCACTACAATTCAGGCTGGTTTCTTGTTGTGACATGAGACCTGATTTGTTCCAGACATTCTGTGCTTCCTGCAGACTGGAACCTGGTTCCCTTCCAGGTAGAACTTGTCTCCTTGACCTCCATCCAAGTTAACTCAGGAGCCCCTCTCTGACACTGGAGCCAATAGATGGAGTTCATAGTTGCTCTGAGTTCCAATCTCAGATGTCCCCATCTCCAAGATAGCTACAGGCCAATTGCCCTCTCCTGAGGGGCATCTGAACCCAAATAACTCACCGGGCAGTGCAGTCTGCTGCATACACTGCTCCATTCCACTGGCATGTTTCTCCTTTTAGGCCTCTGGGGTCACCAGTAGTTGTCGTGCATCTGCAGGTTCAAGCTACCCCTGCCATCCAGGGAGTCAGGGCTCAGGGGGAGAGCACTGCTTGCTATCTCCTTCTTTTTCATTGAAGTCTCTCTTTTGGCTCTCCCTGTGGGCTTCATTTCTCACTTCAGATCCAGGACCCACTTCCCTCCTTCTCTTCCTCGTGTTGCTATATTCCAAAGTCTGGACACCAAACCTCAGGGAGGCTCTTTCTCTGCTGTTCACCATTCCAGCATCTTCCAAGAAGTCCATTTAATATCTTTAATCTACAATACAACTGTTTTTAAAGGATGGAGAAACATCTCCATTGTATCAGCATAGGATGCTAACCTTTATATTTTTTGCTTTAAAAATAAAAAGTTTCTTATGTACACGTAGCAACTCCCCCCATTATGTACTCAAATGTGTACCGATAAGAAATAAAACTGAGAAAATTAAAAGTTTCCTTTTTGCATATTTCTTATTATATTGGATCATGTCCAGTCTGTAAGAAAATAAATACTTGAAGAGTTCTGTGAAATGTTAACTGCGTTGCTATTTTTCTTCCTTTTATCCTGCCCCAAGATTCACCAAAGTTGATATAAATTCACCATGCCTTCCTTAAAAAGCAGAACAGCAAGGCATTCTTCCTGTAGGAGTCAGACTGTAAAAGGTGATTTGCTTTTACTCCATTTGGTTTAAGCCTGTAAAAAGCATTAAGTGAAAAATCTGATATATTTGTTAGGGCATTTTATTGCATTACTGAGTTATATTTTCAGTTCTCAGTGAAAGGTTTATTGAAAACATAAACTTTGAAGAGATTTTGTTCAGGATTAAAGATACACATTTTCTTCTCTTTTGGTGAAATAGCATCAATCACATAAAGTGATGCCTTTTGGGAGCTATTTTTAACACTGTTTATAGTCAAAGCCCTCATTGTTCCATCCTAGTGAAGCAGATATCAGCTTTCCAGAAATCTTCTCTGATGAGGAGGTTTGTAACTTCTGTAGGGTTGCAGAAGAATGAACTGTATAAAGCCACCATTTCTATTAATTATCATAACACAGATACACCAATAAGTTAAACTTTTCTTCCCAGGCTTGTATGGTGAAAATGTTTTTTCACACTGTCCATGTAATTTGCACCAAGTATTTATAATATTTATCACTGATCTGTATGAAACAAAAAGTATTTCTAAAGTTTAATATGGGTTGATTTTTTTTCATAAATTGAGATTTGGATTTGAACTTCCCATTCTTTCATTTATTATCAAAAATGAGAATTATCTGTTTCAGATGAAACAGTACTTTAATCAACCACTTTGAATTCAGGAAAATTGGATAATCTATATTCTCTAAATAGTATAAATATCAAGAGCGTCATAGAGGTTTAACCTTCATTGACAGTTTCCTTTGCTCCCAAGTTCCTTAAAACATTTTAAAACTCATGAAAGAGGTGAAATAATAAGATGTCTATAATCGATTTAGCAAGTTATGGTTAGAAAAGGTCAATCTTCACAGCAGTCCTGTGAAGTAGGGGAAGGCTATTAATCTCATCCTGATCTGTACGCAGAAGTCAGAGAGCCTGATGTCCTTCAGGTAACAATAGAATTCCACACAGGGCAGGGTCATGTAGCTATGAAGGTCTCCTGCTTACAACTGTATATTAGTGTGAATAAAACAAATGTGAAATTGGAGATCAATTCTGTTGAATGCACATCTTTAGGTTTTAATGATATTCTATACTGATTTATGAGAATTTTTTAAGTATTCTATCTTTAAGCCTTATCTTTCTGATTACAGAGTTAATACACTACACGTGTTATTATTTTCTTTGACTGACATAAAATTTATCCATCTTTTTCTGTCTTGTCCCTTAATCAGAGGATTGAAAAGTAACTATGCCTCTTCTGCTGTTAACTATACTCTTAAATATTTAACAAACTTAACAAACTTGTAGAATCATTTGTAATCCCTGGTCCACTAAATCTAGGAATCTTTTCTAAAACAACTCAGATACAGGCATATTGTCTAACAGATTTGTACTGATATAGGAAAAAATACTGATGTTCAGTAAGCTCTGACAAATAGTGTATATTTTAAAAGTTACTCTATTTAGACATGTAGAATTATAGGTTAAATACATATGAGGTATGGTGTTTTTTATATATAGTAATAAAAAATGAAATTCTGCAACTCAAAAAAGTCACTGCCACTGGGAAATGGAGAATTAGGAAGGAGTTCCTGTAATAATAAAGTAGTGAAGTGGTTGACGGAGTCTTTCCTATAAGTAGGTAGACTGGAAACATGATCTACTGTTGTGGTAGTTAAGTGAAAATAAAGTACACAAGGGCTCTTGTTCAAAAGAATAACCAGGGCCGGGGATTTAGCTCAGTGGTTCTGCCACCTGCCTCGCAAGCGCAAGGACCTGAGTTCGATCCCCGGTACCAAAAAAATAAAAAAAGAATAACCAAAACAAGGCTATAATAAGAAGTTCACTTATAATTAGGTTTTATCCATGAATATTTTATAATACCTATATCAATAGATTTATGAAATATAAATGTGAAAACAGCTTCACATTAGTATATGGAAAAAACTAGTATAATTATGTCATAAAGTTAACCACTTTTGAAAAGCCAAATTGCCCTTTGTTTGACTTCAGAATAAACTTAAACATTGGAAGACACCTCTTTTTCAAAAAAAAGGGTAGTAATAAATAAAACAAAGGCTGAGAAGTGTAGGGTAAATATTAACAAGCTAAATTTTGAGATCCAGACCAAGAATTTAGTATTTGCCCTTTTTTGGCCCACTTTCAGGCAGTTTAGAATAGCCTTAAAATTCAGCACCAGCGTTTTCAAAACCTTGATTCATGGGGATCCTGCTGAAGGCTCTTCAGCAGTTTCTGTACTTTTCCATCAGGTAGAGTTGACTGTGTGGGTGACTGTATACTGAGGAGAATTAGATCTGCGGGAGAGGCCTAGCAGTGTGGATTTGTTTCATTGGCTTTGGGCATTGTTTATCTTGTCCATGTTAAGACAATTCTCCCTGTGGTCTTTATTTAATGTAGGACAACAGATGTGCTAAGAATATAGAAAGGGTAGTCTCTACGGTAGTAGAGTTCTGAATAAAAGGAGGAAAATACAGAAAAATAGTTGTCCTTAGGGAAACCTTTAAGAGTAACCCAATAACCCCTTTACCAACTAAGTAACATCTAACTTGCAATGTACACATTTTCACAGTAAATCTTTGGCACAGTATGTAATAGATGCTAAGATATGAGGATCAGAAGTCTGGATACTCTCCACTTTCTAAATATGACCCTTTGATCATCTGGATCAAATAACATAATACACGTGAAAACATTTCATAAACTGTAGAGCTGCTTATGAATACTATTGTCATTATGTACCACTGGCAATCAAGAGAGCTACCAAGTATGGGTATGAGTGTCTGCCAGGGAGGTTGTGTCATTAAACAGTTTCACTGGAATAACTGAATGAGAATTGAGTGATTTCCATAAACAACACAACCTGATTACGGAGACTAATAAGAAAATGTTATCTCTTCATCTTGAGGAGAGGAATATCATTGTTTTGTACAAGGAGTGCACTGACGAAAGACATCTCAGTGTTCAGCAATTCTGTGTCTTCATGATTAATATAACTAGGAGTCCTGCTTCTCATTTCCTTGGACAGCTCAGCCCCAAGGGTGGCAATGTTCGCTGTGCAGGCCTAAGCCTTTCCTTACATTAGTCTTTGTTTTTTCCCACAAGTTTATTCCAATATTAGGGATTCCATTATGTTCTGATTCACCAATGAATGACTCCTCTTTGAAAAATGAGTAAATTTAAACTTATTTTCTAAAAGTAAATGACTTCTTGAAAAATCAAAGGCATTTTATGACCACAGTCCTCTAAGACAAAAGTTTTGATAAGAAGGAAGTTAAATGAGCATTTTGCTTTTGATGTGTGGACAAGGAAAAATGCCACAACTGACTTTGTTCATTTCTGTTCAGGAAAACAGACACTGGTCTTTATTGCTGAGTAAACTGCTTCTCAAATCATTTTCAAGAAATGAGGGTGTTAATCCAGCGGCCAGTGCCCATGCTGGCCTCTTTGCCACAGAGTCAACATTGCACACTGCCAAATGAAAAGATCCAGAACCTTTGACCTTGCACTCTGGAAAGTTTACCATGAATCAGTCCTAAAGCTGGAGACCCGCCACATCACTCCAGGTTGTTCTGTGAAACACAGCATGCTACCATGCTTCAGATGTAGGCCCATGGTGTGTGTAATTATAGTCCATCTCCATACAGACTGCAAGTGAAAAATGTTCTAGTACTTTTTGTTGTGTTGTATTTCCTTTTAAGCTTTTATATAAAAATTAGTATCTCCTTTGTATATCCTAGTAAGTTAAACCTACTATACCTCCTCTTTATGTTCAGCTTTGATGAGCTTAAGCATTAATAAATTCCAGTGAAGATTTTTATAGAGATTTTTAGAAGTCAATCCTTGGGAACAAAATGTAACTTGTCTTAGTTGTTCTACAAGCAGATCTATCATCAGTTTTAGAGGGACTCTTGGAAGCGCAGTGTAAAACAAAAACATACATGCCTGTTTTATGAAGTAATTTCAAGAAGGCAAGGACCAATTTCTTTCCCACTTCAAAAGAACAAAAAAAATGACATCCTCCCAGTGGTGTATATTTTTTCTTTAAATACAAAGACTTGAACATAAGATGTTTTTGCTCAAAAATGATGGATTAAATTCTTGTTTCTGAGGTAAGATGACACTTCTAAAGTTTTAACTTGCATTCATGATCCTTGGACCCAGGACAAACATTCATTCAGCGAATATTGTCACCCTCATATGACCAGGAACCATGCCTTGAGGGAAGCAGCCCTTTTTCTCTTGTCTGAGTCAGTAACCGTCTTTTGCACCAACATTTTTGCCTTCCACTTTCCGATCTCTCTTCTCAATGTTGGCCATCTTCTTTAGTCTGACAAAGGACTCCAAATTTGCTTTTACTCTTTACCTGTTTTCAGGAAGGCTGAGAAATTTAAAGTGAGCATTTGAAACAAAGTGAGTTATAAGATTCAATGGAGAGAAATGAAAGGCATTGTTTGATCTTTCATTGGTGACAAGAGGGAAAATTATGTAGCTCAGCCCTGGCAGACCAGTACAGCTGTGCTAACCTTTCCTGCCTGTAGTTCATAATCCAGTTTTCTTGAATTGGAAAATACATACTTACAGCTAGAATAACAGTAAAAGACCATCTGTTCTGTCTTCTTCATTTCTGGGTTAAATAACTTTTCCAAAGAAGAAGAGAATATCCTGTTCAGTATTCATGGTCCAACACTGTTTCAGTACTCGTGTTGGCTTTCCTTCCTTTTATTAAAAGTTCAAGTGAAGTGCACACACACACACGTGTGTGTGTGTGTCATAGATAAAGACTTGAAAATGCAGAAAATTCCTATGACTTAAATAGTAGCTTCCCATTATTTTCAACTTTCCATTATTTAAAAGCATTTTTTGAAAATTACTCATATGATTCTTTCCACACTCTTAGTTCAGTAAGAATTGTTTATCTCTTGTCATCTTGATTTATAATTTTAAAATTTCTCAGGTTTTTTCCAAAGAGTTTCTATAAGTAAAAAACAATATCTTTTTTCTGCCTCTTTTCAAAGAAAATGAATGTGGACTGAACATGAGTCTCTTGGCACACAGAGCTGCCTGGCTTCTCTATTCACTGAGTATGCCCTCACTGTATGGATGGGCACAGACCCATCAGTCTGAGGTGGATCACCACTCTGTGACCTAAACAGAGCACTAAAATTTAGAGGAGGAGGACTTCACCATTCATAAGAGTGTCTCCCAATTTGCCAGAAGGTCCGCTGAGGCATTATTGAGAATCCTCTTAAAACATGGGAAGTCTTGATTTCAGACACTTAAGAACAAGTCTCCACTCTTAGGGCTTGAATGTTCCTTGGGAAAGATCTGTAACACTCCATCCCTCTAAACAGCTCCCTTTTCTAAATGTCTCTGATAGTCCTCCTCACCCTGCCATATCAAATGGCCCAATGTCGATGTCCATCCATAAAGATCAAGATACACCAGCAACTGGAAGGAGGCTCCCCCACCACCATTCCATGCTCCTAGGGCAGAGAAGGTGAGCCAGTCCTAGCCCCTGGAAGGAGGCTCCCCTGCCATCATTCCATGCTCCTATGGCAGAGGAGGTGAGCCAGTCCCAGCACCCAGAAGGAGGCTCCCCTGCCGCCATTCCATGCTCCTAGGGCAGAGAAGGTGAGGCATGTGGACGCCAGAAGCACCCCCCACTCCCCGTGGAAATGAGAAGACTTGTAAACAAGCCTCAAAAACAGACTTCCAGATCACCTACAGCAACCCCAAAGGAAACAAGATGGAACAATCTGATACTCAACCACTTGGACTCTCTGAAACTGGCAACCAAAGAGGATCTGGGAAAAATGAAATCAGAAATAATTACTCAGATAACAGCAAAGATTGTGCTCATAGTGCAAGACATGATTAATAAATCTAGAGAGGACACAGATAAAAAAAATAGAGGATCTGAGGAACATGAAGGAATCCCAACATAGGAAACAAATGGAATCCATAAAACAGATGCAAACAGATTTCCAGGGGATTAAAAACTCCATCGAAAGTCTGCACAGCCAAATGAACCAATGTGAGGATAGAATTTCACATATAGAAGATAAGATTGCAATTAGTGACCAGGAAAAGAAAAATTGCTTTAAAATTGTAAGGGAACACAAGAAATCAATCCAGCAGCTGCTAGACAATGCAAAGAAGAATAAGATCAGACTGATTGGAGTCAATGAAGAAACAGGAGAGAGTGCAGAGGACATAAAAAAATTGTTCACAGAAGTGATGGCAGAAAACCTCCCAAGCAGGGGAAAAGAACTTGACATACAGATAAGTGAGGCATATAGGACTACAGCTAGCCTTGATCAAAAAAAAATGTACACATAGGCATATAACAGTTAGGATTACAGAAACCCAACAGAAGAACAAAATTCTACAAGCAGTGAGAGAAAAGACACAAATCACATACAAAGGAAAGCCCATCAGAATCACAGCAGACTGACTTCTCAATGTAAACCCTCAAGGCAAGAAGAGCTTGGAATGATGTATTTCAAGCCCTAAAGGAAAACAGCCTCCATCCCAGATTGATGAACCCTGCAAAACTATCTTTCAAAATTGATGGAGAAATAAGATACTTTCATGATAAAGAGCACCTCAGAAACTTCATGAATACCAAACCAGCACTCCAAAAAATTTTAGACAATATCCTGGGAAAAGACAATGAGGATCACAATCCCAGGAAGCCCAGCAGAATGAATCCATTGGGCATGACAAATTAAATGCAAAGGAAGAGAATCCAACAAAAAGAAAAAGTCATGACAAGGCTTTTAAAACTTTTAACTTCATCTCCCTAATGAGTGTATAATTCAATCTTGTTATTGTACTGATTAGTATTTTTCTGATTCTAGAGTTGCACACCTTTCTTTGTGCTATACTGGCTATTTATCATCTTCTTATGTCTGCTTTTTAATTGGGTTGTCTATTAATGAGCTGTAAAAGTTCTTTATATATTCTGGTCATAGGTTATATGCATTGTAAATATAGTCTGTTTAAGGACTACTTTTCATTTTAATGATGTCATTTAAAGTTCTAAATTTTGATGGAATCTCATTTATCAACTTTTTTCTTTTATACATCATGTTTTTTGTATTCTAGGTAGTTCGTGCCTACCCTAAATTCATAAACATTTTCCCTTATAATTTCTTCTTAAAGTTTTATACTTTTAGGTTTTCATATTTAGGTTCATAGATCTCTTCAAGTTATTTTCCTGTATGGAAATAAAGCATTGAGGTTAATTTTTTATATACAGATACCAGGTGTTCTAGTGCCATTTGCTGAAAACACTATCTCTTCCTCGGCTCTTGAATTGAGTTTATATTCTATAAAATGCTAATGTTAAATAATCTTTCAAAACTCCATGGACCATATATGTGTGGTTCTATTTCTAGATTCTCTGTTTTATTCCAATGATCTATATGTATTTCCTTACACCAACACTGCCTTGATTACTGTAGCTTTAGAGGAAGTCTTAAAATTAGGTACTAAACATCTTCCAACACTATTATTTTTTTCTTTTTATTTTTCTAGGTCCTTTGTACTCCTACATAACTTTTAAATTTCAATATCCAATTCTTCATTTATAGCAAGTATACATAGACCTGAATTTTTATATATACCTTGTGTTTTCTAATCCTGCTAAATTCAAGTACAAGTTCTAGGGGCTCCTAGAGATTTCTTAGTATTTTCTCTGTAGATGATCATTTCATCCACATGTAAAGATTTTGCTTCTACTTTGCCAATCCTATCCTAATTGTGTCATTTTATTGCCAGACTATTTTGGTTTGGGCCTAGGTTTCAAAGTTTAATGGACAGATGAAGAGTAAGCATATCTGCCCTTGTTCCCCACCTTAAAGAGAAAGCATTGTATCTTTTCCATTCATATAAGGCAGTCTCGCTGGAAGTATGGAGTACATGTCTTTAATCTGTTGAGAAGTTTCTGCTCTATTTCTAGTCTCCTGATAGCTTTTACCATGAACAGCTGTGGAATTTAGTCCAATACTTTTTCTCCAACTAGTGACAGGATCATATGGCTTTCTCCTTTCCTCTGTTAAAATGATGACTTTTGGGGGTGGATCTTCCAAAGCTGAACCAACACTACCATCCCTATAATAAAACCACTTTCTACATCCTGCCAGATCTGACTTCTATTAATTTGTTTTGTTAAACAAATTTTTACCTATATTTATACTTTTTTCTTCTATTATCTTTATCCAGTTTTAGGATTAGCACAATGTTGATTTCCTAAAATGAGGGGAGAAGTGTTCCTTTTTTTCTCTGCTTTAAATGTTTGATATAATTTATTAGTTAAAATGTATATGAGCCTGCTGTTGTCATATAGGTAGGTTTTTCAAGCTAGGAATATACTTTCTTTAATAGGGGCTATTCAAATTTTATATTTCCTCCAGAGTTAGTTTCATTAATTTGTCTTCCAAGCTACTTCTTAGAAGTTGTCAAATTTATTTCAAAATAGATTTTTGAAATATGCTTTCTATTTCCTTTCAAATTCTGTAAAATCTGTGGTAATGTCTCCTAGGTCTTGATATTTTAATTTAAAAGTATATCATTGATATTGTGAATAGGAAATAAAGGTCTAAAGGAGCAGGGGAAGTGGGAAGGGTAGGGGAAAGGAAAGCAGGGGAAAGAAAAAATGTGAGAAAAGGAAAAAAATGGAAACAAAATCTTTGCAAATAGGGAAGGGTGGAGAGGGTGAAGGGAGGGCAGGGAAAGGGGGAAAAATGAGAACCAAGAGACTCATGTAATGGTACAAGATCCCAGTGATGCATGTAACTGTATTTTATACCTGAAATGTACCAACAAACTTAGGGGGGGGGGATCAAGATACAGAGCCAAAAAGGCTGTCCAGTTCCTCTTGTACTCAGTAGCATACACTGATCAATTTTCTGTTTCTTTAATATTGACTTTTCCAGAATGTCATGTAAATGAAAAGATAGACAGAGGTACATAACCTTTATTTTCTTCACTTAGGATAATGTACTTGAGATGCATCTCAGAGTTGTGTGGTAAAGAAACAGTAGCCTGACGCAACTTCAGACAGCTAATTCTTGAGGCTAAATTGATGATACTTAATAGAAATAGGTGGGGGGCAAGGAAACAAGACTGATTTAGTGATTGTCCTATGAAGAAATATCTAACCATTACAGATACACATTATTTTACACTAATTAAATTACACAGTGCATAAATTCATACCTGTGAGGGTGTCTCTTTACTACGATTAAAAATCACCTGAAGTGCTAAATCAAATACAACAAACACATCCTTTCAAATGCACAGCTGAACCAAAAAGAAAATAAGTGAAATCTCCAGTGGATCCAAGAATGAAGAACAGGATGTAGAATGGTGAACAATGCTAACATTACACCTACCCTGGAGTTGTTTTGTAAAGTAGGACTGAGAAAGACAGTACCTAGGAATTGAGATTTTCTACATGGAGTGGAGACCCTCAATACACAGTAATGAGCTTCAGTATCATAAACAGTTTCAAAGGGCTGGGTTAAAACAAATCTACTTCCAACAAAAAGAGATTGCAAGAACAACTATTTGTGCTAGCCTTTGCTCTAAGTGAGGATGAAAGTGTCCCTGAGAACTCCTGTAGATTGGGTTTAAATTTACATAACTTGCAGGGTCTCAGAAGCCAACAGCAAGAACTGGGAGTCTTATATCTTGAGAGAGCCCCAGAACTCTTGGCAGAAGCAAAAAATATATCCCTATGGAGAAACACACTCTCAATCCAGGCTCTTCAGGATTCCCACAGGTCAGTATTAGCCAAGCATGCGTTCACTGTCCACAATTAAAAGGCATGTTAGAGAAAGTCATTGGGATTAAGGGACAGTAGCAATTGCAGGAAAACCGTACTCTTCCTTCACCTAAAACAAGATAATGACAGTTATTGGGCATATTACTGTTTAAAATATTATAAAGAAATAGCCGATCAAGTTTAAAAACTTGAACAAGGGGATCATCAAAATTACAGTATTAGATGCAACTGATTGGAGAGAAAATTAGTTGAAAGCTGATTCTGAAGTAATTCCCTAGAAGAGAGAATAGGGAGGGCATCAGATGGAAAATATGAAAGAGTGAAAAAAACCCCACAATATTCAATGAAGTGGCATTACATTAGAGTTACAAAATGAGGAAAAAAGAGAGAATTAGGGAAGAAAAACACACAAAAGGTAACAGCTAGGGTATTTTTCTAGAAATAATGAAGGAAACAGTGAGTTGTAAGAGGTTAAATAAAAACATCTTACATTACAGAAGAAAAGAAAAACACTAAAGGGAAGAGGAAGAAAAACACTAAAAAGCATCAACAAAAATAAATATATAAAAAGCAGCAACAGTAGAATAATATCCTTCAAAGGATAAAGGGAAAATTCTTTAAACCTGGGTATGAAATGATACATGAGTCAAACTATTATTCTGTATGAAAATAAAACTGAGTTTTACCATTAAACAATCCTCTTAAAAAGAATTTCTGTGGTTTTGTTTCAAGCACACACAAAAAAAAATCTAGGCAGGAATATATAAGACATGAGAAGAAAGACTATTTGATAAATAATAAATACAACTAAATAAAATAATAACAGCAATAATGAGTGTTAATAATGACAGCAATAGTAAGCAAAAACAATATCAACACCAATGACAATAATAACAATAGCAATAATTAGTAATAACAGTAATGTAAAACAAAATAGAAATAAAATAATGAAGAGATGGGACTGATGTCATTAGAATTAAAGTTTTCTAATATTCTTCAATTACTTGAAGGTAAAAGTTATAAAGTGTGGAAATTTCTGTGGAAGTGTGGAAAGGTCATTAAAAACACAAAGCCTACCTGCCTCACAAAAGACCATTGCCAGCTGCCGGGGTGGGCAGATCCATGGTGCTGTTGGTCACACATTTGCCACATTCTGAAGGGCAGTGGAGAATCCTTCCAGACACTCAGCATGACTTGTACAGATACACAAACACACACACACACACACACACATGTGCGCACACACACACGAGGAAGGGTTTCATCACTATCTCATCAAGAAGCGCACAAGAGGGCTTAACTAGGGCAAGAATAGGAGGATTCAATTAAAATGAGGAAAGCATTTTCTAAGAGCTCTGACCTAGATGGATAAACCTGGGGGAACTTCTTTTCTATTTCCTCATTACTGGATTAAAGATTCACTGAGGCTCATTAGGAGGTTCCTTTCACTTCTCTCTGCTAGAGCTTCATCCACGAAGTGCTGAGAATTTCAAGCGTGCTATATTGCAGTAGACTTCAGTTTCTTTACATCATTTCTGTATTCTGGATTAAAATTCTTTTAATTCTTAAATAATCCTGTAGAGTACTTTTTAACTCACATGACTCAAATGACTTCACCTCTTGTGAAGTTACACATAGAATGATCCAACTAGTATGACCTTAAACAAATGGATATAAACTTTAAAAGTTATATACATGGTATTAGCCACAATGCTGAGAATGTGTGGGTGACTTCTGACACAGCTCTCCTGAGAAGGAAGGTGATGGCACATTGCCATCTAACTGACCTGGGTCCTGGGTGATGCCTTGGGAAAAGGAAGTCTCCGGAAACCTGGCTCTTACATTGCTGTCCATTGTGTCATAGGCCTTGAAGAGGTCTAGTGCCTGCTGTCCTGGCATTAATTGAAGATGGAATGAAATGTGAAGATGCTGTGACATTAGAAGACAAAAGTAGAGTAGAATTTAGCTTTTGTATTTGGAGAAGTATGGTCCTAAAGTACAGCTGCGCTTTGTAGACACCAAGAGTCATAGAAACAACTGTTACATTAAATAAAACTGGTGTGTCTGATGATATTGCCTTGGAAATGGAACTTAAGGCAGGACCAAGATTATCATAAAGTTTCCATAGGCATATTTATAAGCAAGTTCACAGGGCCTCAAATCTGACAGAATTGCAGTTTCTGTGTTTGAATTATAATCAGTCTGTTATGGATACTTAGTGAAAGATGCTTGCTATGCAGCTGTTATAGTTTTTATCTAGATGTCCCCCCAGAGCCTCATGCACTCATAGAGCTGGAGCTTTAGGGAGGTGATTGGATCTTGGGTACATGATACTCATCAGTGAATTAGTCCACTGATGTTATAGCTAAATGTGATAGGAGGTGAAACCTGGTTGGAGGACATGGGTCACTGGGGGCGTAGCTCGGAAGGATGTGCATATAGCTCCATCCTTCCGCCCTTGATCTCTCTCTGCTTCCCACCACCATGCCATGAGCTCTTTTCTACTCTGCCATGCTCCTCTGCCATGTTACCCTGCCTTGGAGCCAGCCGACTATGGACTGAAACCTCTACAAACCATGAAACAAAATAAACCTTTCTATAGTTATGGGTGTTGAGTATTGTCTCTTAGAGACAAGAAGATAACTAAGACAGCATCATTTAAAATATGCTTTCCATTTTTGTAGTAACTAACTTTTCCTAAAATCATGCAGTACCCGTTTGTCTTCTTCAAGTTCATCCCCATGCCAGAATCTTACCAATATATAAGAAATGTAGAGAGACTGGGTACTACAGTACTCAGCACAATCCTTGTATGTTTTCTTTATCGTACAGAATTAAAATCCTAGAAAATGGCATAGATCTGTGGTTTATTCCCTCAGTCATTTCAAACTCTGGTAGTAGGACCTATATAGCTACTTGCCTGCTACTTTATATGTCCCACATTTGAAACAGTATACATCAGATTTGTGTAACCATTGGTTTTGTTGGCTTTTGTCCAAGTCTTATGATGATTTCTTAATGTCGTTCTATAAATTTCATTTTGTACTGTTATGAAAACTTTGAAAGTCACAAACCATGGTGGAAGAGTTCATGTAAAGTCCATATTGTACAGAAACACATATCTTTAATGTCTCCAGATTTTAAAAAAAGTCTTAAGGTTAATTTAATGTTTGCTCTTTAGGGTGCAACTTGAAAGAGAGGGCCGAAGAGCTGAGGTGAGCTATTATTTTTAGCAAAATGAGACATATGCCCTTCAATTTCATAAATGTTTTAAGGTAGACAAGTTTAGTGGTTGTACCTAATGTAATTCTTAATATCATTTTTTTAAATCCTATAATTTTTTCCACATTTATTGGAAGTTGTTTACCAGCTGTTTTGTTATAAGTATGTTTTTTTCCTCCTCTTCTCAACCTCTCTTTCAAAAAGAAAAAGAAGCAAGTTTCTGTTAATGAATTAAGAAGATATATATTTTATATGCCTACTGAGCTGAATAACTTAATATTTAAATATTTAATAATTTGTTTTATTATGTAATTGATAAAATGGTGATTTGTATTGATGTTAGTTCAACTATATGCATATACTATCTGGATTGTTTATATGTGATGTAAGAAATAATTTGTGAGTACCCACCAGCTTATAAAAGTGGACCAATTAAAATGCTTTATATTAAAAAAAGATATAGTATTATTAGGAAATGAGTTGAGAGATAGATTAGCAATTGAAAATATACTCTTTTAAGATCATGATACATAGTGTAATTACCATTATTCTCTAATTATTTGTGTTATGAAAATTTGCTTTCATAGAACTGTTTTTATATTTTCTTTATTAATATCTACTTGTATTACATTAAAATAAAAACTAAAAAGGTACTAAACATCTGAAGAAATAATGAAAAACAAAAAAAAGTAAAAAGAGTTGAGAGTAACCACTGAGTACATGAAAATGTAATGTTTGACTTCTAAAATAGAAGATAGAAGATGTTGAATTTTAAACTCAGTTTGAAAGAAGGTAGGAAAAAGATAAAAGAAGTTAAAAACTTGAATGCAAAATTAGGCTGATAGCGATTCCAAATAGACCAGGAATCACAACTGTAAATGAACTTTCTCCCTAGAAGGATTGTTTAATTGGGTAAAAATTAAGCCAAGCTAAATAACAATATTTATGAAAGAGACACCTTAAAATTAAGTATAAATATATAGTAACATATATATTTTTTTTTCTTGATGCTGGACACAATACCAGACACCAGAGCTTAAAGGAGGAGAGATTTAACTTGGCTCATATTTTAAGGAGATTCGATCCATGGTCAGCTGGCTCCAAGACAGGTAGATCATGGTAGAAGGATGTGGTGAGGCCAAGATATTTAGTTCCTGGCAGCTGGGGAGCAGAGCAGGAAAACAGTACCAGATATAGTACCCAAAGTCACGCTCCTGAGACTCACTCAGACACACCCAGCCGTGTGCACCACCAGTCCCCTGGCTCCCAAGCCAGTCCGGTTGATGTAATCCAGCTTAACCATCACAGTGTATAAAACATTAAAGGTGAGCAGATGACAAAAGATGTGCCAAGGAAATATTAAACAAAACAAAAGAAAGCTGAAGTCATTAAGTTAATGTGAGAAAAAATGAACTTTTGCTTAGTTTTATTAAAGATAGAAAAGATCACATTGTAAAGTTTAAAGACTGATACCACACTACAAAGGTGTAATTACCTAGCCTTACAATATATAAAAAAAAATCGCTAGGCTTGCAAGGAAAAGTTGAAAACATGTTCCATCGCAATGGGAGGTTGAGAACAACATAGTCTTTCTAAAAATCTGATAAGGAACACCCAAGACTTCGGACAAAATTTCTAATTAAGACATTTTACATAGATTCCCAAAAGCATCATAGCTCATACAACTTAAATGAATGCAAAAAAATGGTTCTGACAGTGACAAAGACTCATGTTAAAAATGCCTGGAGAATATCAGAGTAAAATTAGTTCTTAAAAATGCAAGTGGGTAAAGAGAATTTCTAAACTAAATTTTTATATAATAATTTAAATATTTTGTGTAAACTAAATGTAACATAAAAGTGTGGTTATTTTATTGACATTAAAATTTGATGTCATTTAATGTGATGGACTCTCTTACATTGATGAATGCGTTATATGTAGGCATACATATACCTAAATGTAATCAATAATCTATTGCAAAAACAGATACAGCTATAAATATAATTTAAAGCAGTGATTCAAATATAATTCATTGTTGGAAGAACTGCATATACAGGTGGTTCATCATTCTTGTTCAGTAGAGGAGAAACTAAGATTGAAAATAGTTATGTGTGGGTTTGTATTTCTTGTATTCTAAAGTAATGAATTTAGTGTTCAATACTTATACACCAAATGTTGCAATCACCTTCCTGTTCTTGTACATGTACTATAATACGATTTTGGTGCTTAACAATATCTCTTGTTCCTTTTAATTAATATATGTTTGAATTTTTAAAAACTGTGCCAGGCCCAAAATTCAGATCTAATCCCAGTCTGGCACTATTTTATTTTATCAATCTATAGGAAATTGTATGAGTGTACTGCTCACCAAGATTAAAGTAAAAACTACCAACTCTATGTAAGTGCAGTTCTTACTGTGAAATCCATCTTAAACTTCGTGTTTGATTTTTTAAAATATTAATGAAAAGTTTATAATTTCAAGAAAGTCTTTTTTTTTCAGTACCAGGAATTGAACCTCAAGACCTTGCGCTTGCCAGGCAGGCACTGTGCCACTGAGCTATACCCCCGGCCCTCAAGAAAGTCTTGAGGGGAGGGAGAAATAATTGGCAGCAAGGAGATTGTGAAGAATCTTAAGAATGCTTTTTTTTTTTTTTTTTTTTTGGCATGGATGAATCTCTCTTTACTAGGCAGAGACACTTAAAGCCAATCTGTTGATCCATTTGTAAACAAAATGAAACAACATTGTGGCAGCTAAACACTGAACAGGACTGAGAACTTCACATATGAAAAAAGAGAGGTTTCTCAGTCTGAATCTGTGGGCTAATATTTTTCTGTGTTTCTCCTGTTCTCTACTTGAATTCTTTACCTACTTTCCTCTTCCTCAATCTGGACTCCTACACTCCATAACAATTTAAAATCAGTCCTAAAGAACTGCTTGAGGAGAATTGTGTTGGCCATTGAGAAAAGATAGTTTTTGGCTAATTGTGTGTTCAGTGGCTTCGAGACATTTTTTTAAATACTGAGAGAAGCAACTTTTCTTCACTCCATCTACCTCTGAGAGTCACTGCACACATTGCGCTGCATCCACCTCTGTGTCCTCTTTACTTTCCACCTCCATTAAATTGGCACAGTTATTTGACTACAATGTGAGAAATGCCCAGGAAGGTGTTCCGACACATTCAGCTATCCATAAGTGGTAGCCGTTAGCAGGAATAATCTTACTATCAGTTTTATGTTAATTATCCAGGTTTGATTGCTGGGAACAGTGAAGTAGAAATTCCATGAGGAGCCAGGCTGGACTGTACTGAGCAGTGCCACCAACCATTTGAAAGCTTCTACCACATGAAAGCCTTTACTTCTCTCCTTTGTTCGATAATCTTGAGACACATATTTTCTCTCTACTGTTGTTTTAAAGGTCATCTTGAATTGATTCAGTCTCGTATCATTTAAGCATGTCCCCTTTTGTTAACCTGTAGGTTAATATTATGATGGTTGATATTTGACAGGGCATTTGTTTCAGTAATTTTGTTTTCAATGAAAGAAAACATAAATTTTTAGAGGAAAAGTAATTTTAGTAACTAGATAATTTAATAGCAGTTCCATTTTAATTTTCCTAGTTATTTGGTCCTAATTTACCATGACTATATCTAGATATGTATATAATGTATAGATTCTATGAACAACTATTTAATAAATTATCTTTTGAAATGTTTTACCTCTGCACTTAGCTTTAGCCATTCTGAAAGTATCAACCCTTTGCTTATAGTAGAAATATGTTAAATCAGTGATACTAGGATATCTAGAGTAAAAGCCAGTTTGGAGTAACAGATATTCTAGGAATCAATGAATTCTGCTTGTTCATTTTCAGGAGGTAATTTAGGTTGTTTTTCTGACCAAGAATAAATTGAAGTATTTAGTGAATTTTCTTCTTTGGTCTGATTTGTCTCTTTTGTTTGTGCTCTTAGGCTCAGCTATGTGAATCATGCAGAGGATCTGGCCTCCAAGCTCCTGCAGTGCTCCCCAAAGAACAGACTGTCTGCCCAGGCAGCCCTGAGCCATGAGTACTTCAGTGACCTGCCCCCGCGGCTATGGGAGCTGACTGATAGTGAGTATGGCACCTCTACAGTGTGCAGCTAAAGCACTTTGCCATCTGTGTACAAGATGCTGCAAGTGTGTATGCATTACGTGTGTGTGTGTGTGTGTGTGTGTGTGTGTGTGTAGAGTGTGTGCTTGTGGGAGAGAAGGGGAGGGCAATCATGTGTATATGTTTAATGGAATTCTGCCATTCAGTTGCTAGCTTACCAGACAGGGAGAAAATGGATTCCTCTTTTGCTATCTCTACTCTGCAGTCTGCAGCTGCGTGTCTTTGTATTTGATTATGTATGTGTCCAAAAACTGATATGAGCAGTCATAAATGAAAAGAAAAATATGATTTACATATTTAGTACTTTATGCATGCAGTACTATTTTAACTGGCTGGATTACACAGAGGAGAAATGATTTATTCCTGTTTGATTCTCAGAGACCATCTTGGTTGTAACAATAACCTTAAAAAGGTCTGCTAGCCAGTGAGCTGAAGAACAGAGTTGGCCATTGGCTGATGCATTGAATTGACATGTAAGAACTGAAGACATGTAATTCATTTCAACTACATGGGCTCTTGGTATTTTTACAGACAGCTCTTTTCTGTATCTTTTAAAACAAAGCACATTCCTGGGTGGGTTTTTGTTTTGTTTTTACAAAAATATTCGTATTTACACAGGCTTTTTCAATTACATTTAAAGTATTTGGGGGAGGATTTATGGCTAGGAGGATCTAAGCTTTCTTTCCAAGTGTGAAACAGAATTCTTGTGAAATTCTGCAAAATACTATTGCAGTAGGAATATTTTTATTCAGTGGTGAAACATTCTTCCCAAATTCCCATTAGAGTTATTTTATCTCATACTCTTTTCTGGTTGCCTTAAAAATAACATACTACATATATACATAAATATGTGTATTTATTAATCCTTGTACATCATTAATAGTAAACACAATGTTAATTCCTTTGTCTCTAGGATCTTAGACTTTTTTGTATCCCACTGCAGTATTGGATTCTCTTTAACAGCAATAACCCTTAACTAAATCTCAAGTAACAACTCTTGAGTATTCCTACCTGAAATCTTTTTTCATATTTCACACTTATTTTCAACTACTTTTTTTTTAACCCTGAAGTAACTATAGTTATATTAACCTACTACTCTGTATGCTTAACAAATCCTTATTAACCTTTTACATATTCCCAGCTCACATTTACTCTATATATTGCCCTACTTCCTTTCTGAATGTCTACTCACTGATCGTTATAAAAAATGATCCCCAATTTTTGAAAAAATTAAGGTGAGTTCTCTATGAATTGGTGACATGTCTTCCTGTCCTGAAAAAGAATGATGCAAATAGGTTCATTAGTTTATGGCTTGTCACACTGAAACGTATGGTTTATTTTCCTTGTGTGGTGTAGGTTATAACTTGCTATCGCTCCTCCTTCCTGACATCTCAATCCCATCTGACTTGATGATTGAGTTTAAGCCAGGATTTTGATGGTCTATGGATTCTGAATTCTGTAGTAGTACTTTTCTGTTAATACAGACTTATTACCCACTTGCCTCTTAGTTTATCAGCCAGTGGTTAAATCCAGTTTCTATCAGTGGGTAAATGCCTCCACATTATCACTCGGCAGCAGACTGCCAACAGAGACAGCCTTGTCCCCATCATTAACAGGCACAATGTATGCAGAACACCAGAGGGGAATTAAAACCACAAAAAATACCTCAGGGTGGTATTTTTAATATGAGAATTTAATTTGTAATTTCACAGATTAAGAATTTTGGCTGCATTAATCCCTTTATCAGCTCACAGCAGGCTATTTGCAGAAGCATAACCATAAGGCGATATTCATTGGCAGAAACACGTCTTTGCATAACGTTAAACATCAGGAGCAGTGAAACCTTTTGAAGGGGGGAGAATAAAGATGAAAAATCATTATATTTTTAAAGCAAGATTCTGCTAAATGCCTCCAGTAACAATTTTCAGTTACAGAAATGCTATTTCTGTGTCTCAAAGATAACCATTATGAAGCATAAATCTAGTCACAAGAAAGGACAATCCCAGTCCTAAATACTACAGTCATTTCCATTTACAACAACCAACGTGCCTATATTTGTAAACATATTTACAAAACAAAGAATTCCCACACTCCAGAGACTTTGGGAATTTGTTCCTTTGAGTGAAATGACTGGTTTTGGTGACTCTGCTGTCTGGGCTAATACTCTGCAGACTATATTTAGAAATCTTTAAAATTCTTAAATTTAAATTTCACATTAGTGAAGAGTCTTTTAAAAGTTCACTGGCCAATGGTGGCGGCAGCAGCAGAGCCTCTGACGTACTTCCCTTCCGAGGAGACCTAGAAGGAGGTCCTCCTGGGCAGAAGTGTTCCAGAATCAATACATGGTCTGTCTCATTAACCTAGTCAAGGTTCCAACTCACCAGTTCTGGGAACCTCACTGCCTTAGTCTACTACACAGACTGCGGTGATCAAACACCGTAGAGTGCATAGAGGGGGGGCTTAAACAGTAGCATTTGTTTCTCACAGTTTGGGGGCTGGGAAGTCCCAGATGAAGGTGCTAGCAGATCTAGTTGCTGGTGAGGACTCTCACCCTGGCTGATAGAGAGCCACCTCATTGTGTCCTCACAGGTGGAGGGCACATTTCTCTCTTCCTCTCCTCAAAAAGTAACTAGTCCCATTGTGAGGGTCCCATTCTTGGACCCCATCCAATCCCTATCCCCTCCCAATGGCCCCTTTTCCAAATATCAACACCTTAGGGGTCAGGGTGTGAACATTTGAATTGGGGGAAGTGTCATAATTGAGTCTCTATGTACTCTCATTCCCTAAGATCACTCATAACATTTTTTTAAAGAATGTCCACAGAAGTCAAGTACAGTACTTACACAGGCTAGAAGTGAAACTGGTTTAAAAGGAGATCAGGAACAAAAACAAGTTAATAGTGGGCTCGAGCCTTGTTGGCCTGCTCTGCTCTGCCATGCTGTATGATGAGTTTCGATGTTGTTGGAGCTTGGAGAACATGGGACACTGCAGCCTTTCCATAGATTCGTATAAAAACGAAGTGGTAGGTCAACCATGGTGGTGCACACCTATAATCCCAGCACTCAGGAGGCTGAGGGAGAAGGATTGCTGTGAGTTTGAGGCCAGCTTGGGCTGCATAGTGAGTTCAAGGCCAACCCGAGATACATAGTAAGACCCTGTCCTGAAAAGCCAAAAAAAAAAAAAAGAGAGAGAAAGAAAAAGGTGATTTGCTTTGGAAGAATATTTAAGAATATAATACCTTTCTTATTTTGTTATACCTTGAATCTTCATCAGGCTACTGTTTTAAATAAAACAATATGAAATAGGAAGAAAAGGTCCAATTTGAAATAGGAAGTGGGAGGGGAAGGGGAAAGGAAAGAAGGGAAAGGAAAAATTATGAGAAAAGGAAAAAATGGAAATAAAATCTATATAAATAGGGAAGGGTGGAGGGGGTGAAGGGCACACAGGTAATGGGGAAAAAATAAGAACCAAGACACATCATGTACAGGTACAAGTACCCAATGATAAATGTAAACGTATTGTGTTCCTAAAATGTGCCAGTAAGAGAATTTAAACAAAACAAAACAAAAACTTAAACTTTTTTCATCAACATAGCTGGCATCTGCTGTTCCCAGCAGCCACCAGAGACCCAGCCTGAAGAGCACTTGCAGGGAATACACCTGCACAGGTTGCTCTGCAGAGCCTCACCATCTGGACCCAGTCAGGGGCATAGCGCCAGTGACCTAATCAGTGTGGGGGACAGAGTATGTCTGGAGGCCACACACACAGCGGTCAAGGAGCACAGGCAGGAAGAGAGAGGGACCCATGGGCCAGTGCTTCCATGGGGTCAAGGCTTCATCCAAACAGATTTCTCTTGAGGAGTTTTATCTGGTAAATTTAAGCAAGCAGACTGCGGTTCCCAGGGATCACACTGTGGCTGCAGAATAGCCACACAGTTTGTGTAGGGTGTCAAGGTTTTTGGGGCCATCAGGCAGGCTCCTTCTCGATGTCCCATAGGGAAGTTGTCACCAGTGAGCATCTGTATAAGGCAGATAATTTGGATAGACCAGATTGAGGAACAGGTGTGTGGGGGAAAGTGACAGAACTGGAAACTCTCAAGGGTGATGGCCCTGCTTTTGATGTGAGAAAGTCCAGCTTATGTTCAAAATCGATGTGGAAGCATATTAAACTGTATGCATTTGTTACAATCACATAATATTGAAATTTAGAAGTATTGTTTTAGTGTGTCATCAAAGCAGGGATTATAAAAGCATTAAGCATGAAAAATGGTGCAGTTCCCTGGAGATCTGACAATTAAAGTTAGCTGATTCTGGTGACACCATGCCCTTCACCCTCTGTCCTGAAACCCCAACAGCCTTGCCCCACTTCTTCACAGAGATTTAATTACAGAGAAGCAAGCGGAAGGCTGGTTTAGAAGAAATTCATTACTCTTCCCAAATACACCACAGAGCACTCTCCTGTGTATACTATCAAGTTACATAAATAATTGAAGCTGAGCTACCCTTGTCGGAGTAAATGAACAAAATACACTTCATAGCAGAGTGCTTGGTTTTATTACATTCATTTGCTAATTCACAAAACTCAAATCCAGTAAAAGCACACCAACAAATTGGTACAGTGTGAAGAGCGCTGAGCTAGGAATCAGACCACCTGGATTCTAGCTTTAGCTCCACTATTACCTAACCAGGCAATTTTGACAAGAGCCTTAGTCCCTCTGGGCTTCTGCCTTCTTATTTAGAGAACAAATCGGATGAACACAGCAGTCCCAAAGGACTTTTCCTGATTGCATGTTGGTAGGTTTTTCTGTGTAGGCCTATATGCTACCCTAACTGCATGTTATTGTGTCGCTCCATGCCATCTTTTGAAAAATAAAATGACCACATCCACTTTCAGTATATCTACTGCCACCAATTCTGTCCCAATTCCTTTCCAACCATGCTTTTGTACCCACAACTCCTGAACTTGGTTTCAAAGCTTTACGTGTTGTTCTTTTCCCAATCTTCATCTTGATGCATCAGAAGAATTTTTAACATATCACCCACCACCCACTCCTAATAACATTTCTTGCACTTTGTTTCCAGAGCAGGATTCTCTCATGGTTTTGTTTTGTCTCCCTAAACTCTGCTTTTCAGATTCCTTGACATATTTCTCCTCATTTGCCAGACCTCTCATTATGAAGAGTGTCCCAAAGCTTAACCATCAGCTCTTTCTCTCTGCATAAACTCGTGGGGATTCTGATGATCTCACCCAGTCTCAAGATTCAAACATCACAGAAACACTGACAGCTTCCAAGATTCTATGTGCAGCCCTGTGGCCCCTGACTTCTTCAGGGTTTCATATTCAGTTTCCTTCTCAGCATTTCCACCATCTAGTAGGCATCTCAAACAATATTACCAAAACAAAATTCCTAATTCTTTCCCCAAACACCATTCCTCCAGCTGATGGGAGTTAACCTTACTCCTCTTCTTTTGTCACACACCCTGTCCAGTCTTCACTGCATTGCTAACACCCCCCACCCCCGCCCATGCCCTCACCACCTGTATTTACCTGTATTTTTACAGCTCCCTCCTAACTGGTTTTCTTCCCGCTCTGCCTGCCTGCCTGCCTGCCTGGTGTCAGTTCTGTCTGTTTTCTCTCTTGCATTTTGTACTTGCTCTCTTTCTAGATAAATGCAAACCTTACTCTCTCACCTCCTTGTGGTCTCTGAGCAAATGTTGCTTGTCATGGATGCTTTCACTGACCTTCTTCTACCCCAAAATTTCTGGTTTCTCCACTCTGTTTTGTTTGCCTTTATAACATTTACCACTACTGTATTTATATCTGTTCGGTTGTTTACTGCCTGTCTCCCCCAGCCAAAATCTACAAGCACAGGAATTTCCTGATTTATTTGCTACAGGATTCTACAATTCCTAGAATAAAGTCACTCAGTAAATACATCTGCTGCCTCCACTTCCTAGTCCTCCATTCTGTCCTAAATACTTTTCATGAATGAATGAAAATTGGCACAAAGAAAGGACAAAATATATGGCTTCCAAATCAAGGTTAATCGTTCTAGATCAGAGTAATGTGAGAGATCATCTCAGCCATGGTTCTGAGAGAAAGGCAGACTCTCCCATTGTACATGTATGTGCATGCGTGTATGTGTGTGTGAAAATGTGTGTGTGTACCTGAGACAACTTGATATTTTAAACACTAACATGTACTACAGTGTTCAATGTGCTGGACATCCAGAATTCCACCTCAATGTCCAGTTGTTTTAAAAAGAAAATATTATAATACATTTATAAATATATAAATGAAAACTTTTCATTCTGTCCTCAGTGTCTTCTATTTTTACCATCCCAAATGTGAAATTGCAACCAGAAGCTGGAGAGAGTATGCGGGCATTTGGGAAAAACAATAGTTATGGCAAAAGTCTATCAAACAGCAAGCACTGACGAGCACAGTATTCTCAAGAGAGCACAGGTAAGATGGCATCCTTTACCTGAAAATTAGTATTTAATGCATATTGAATAGATCTTTAAATGAAATATTTGAGACTTATTACCTCCACTCCTAAAAACTGTCTTCTTTGCCTTTTGGGTTTAGTATGTCATTTGTGAACCATTCTAATGAGGCAGAGTGCAGTTAGTTATTTCTCCATTTTCAGGCACTTACCAAAAGTTATAACCAAAGTTATATTTTATGTTGCACTTTAGTTATATAGCCATAAGCAAACCATTTGAGTCATAAACAAATCGTCTTAAGCACTCACACATTCTTCCTTGAGGTTAGAAAAAATTTCCTTGTGGGCAGTGTATCTTGCCACAGACCTGCTTTGTTTGGCTCATGCAATTTTTAAAAAATTAGTTGCTCTTATTGTAAAATTGGGCAATTTTACACAAAAAGGTCTAGATTTCTAGCTTTTCTTGAAAAGTCAGCAACTCTAGCACTACTGCACTCTAACCCTTACCTGAAGGTTTCTGTGTGATTGTGACTGTGACTACCTTTGGTGAAGGCAGTGACTTCCCTGTTTAGTTTAGCTCAGTTCCCACGTGGACCACCTCACCGCTTCTGATTCCTGTCTGGCCTGCAACACAGACCTCATTATGATTCAGCTTATCTTTGTCACTACTTGATTCTTTGACCACTCCTGTTTTGCAGATAGGGAGCATAATCTAAACATGACAGTGTTTGAGCATCTCAGCCTGTCTCAGCCATCACATGTGCTGCTTGGTGACAAGTAGGAGACGGCTGTGTTTCTTGATTGCCATTTGGAGATGTCTGGGTGTGGGTGGGTGTGTATCTGTGTGTTTCCTTTCGGTGTGACACAGTACTGCAGAGCAAATAGAGAAGGAGCTTCCCTGTGTAGGGTACACTTGTTACACTGTTTCCTATGGAGAGTGCCCACTTGTACTATGTTCCTGGGAACTGTCAGTAGTTAAATGGAATAAAGCAAGGGACATGTACCATATTGCAGAAGCAGTTCTTCCTTCTTCTAATCTCAAGAATATTAAGGGGCTAACTTGACGGTGTAGCAAAGGCACTAAATTAAACTTCACATTTTCTGGTGGGTGATCACTTGTGGTTAAACTATTTCAAGACTTAACTTTTGTGTACTCTCAACATGGGAGCTTATTTTGGGTTAGGGTTATGATGGTGACTTATGAATAATTTAGAGACAAAAGATTACCAAGTAACTATGCTATGTAAACACAAGTCAGAAGCTGTTACTATTCAATTTACCTGCTCAATTGGTAAGAGTGGGATTTTTCCTTCTTCAGGTTATTTCTCCCTGTTGGATAGAAAGTCACCTACAAACACAACTTTATTGAGTTGGCTCCCACTCTGAATTTCAACTGGTCAAATAGTGGAGCTGAGGTGGTTTTTTTGTTTATTCATTTGTTTTGGTAGCGGGGATCAAACTTGGGACCTTGCGCTTGCAAGGCAGGCGGCAAAACTACTGAGCTAAATCCCCAGCCCTAGAGCTGAGGTTTTGACCAGTTACCTCCTGGTTCTAAGAATAATTTTGATTCATGAAGGTTGTAACATATGCTTTTTAAAAGTATTTAACCTCCTTTATCATAATGAGGGCCCCTGGCTTTATAAATCCTTTAGCCAATTCAGTAGTACAAAACAAAAAAGTGGACTTTATTTGCACCACTAATACTCACACGTACGCATGCGTGTGCGCGCGCGTGCACACACACACACACACACACACACAGGCCTGAATTTCAATTACAGGGCCATGTCCTTTCTTCTTGGCTCTTTCTCATCTCCTGACCTGAGCCTGGCCAGTCAAAGCTGCTAAGGACGTGTTTTAAGTCAGCTTATCCTTGTAAAATAAAATCAAGCTGACTGAACAGAGCATTGCCCAAAATGTCTCAAAAACTGCTAATTGAAAAGATACTCTTAAAAGGTGCTCAGATCTGTACTCATCAGTATTTGAAAGCTTTACAATTTTAAATTTGGTGGAGTTTTTGACAGTATGTTTTTGAAACTAGATCAAAGGTTATATTGGCACAGTGAAAGCTTTTTCTGTAAAATTACTTGAGAACGATACAAATATTTTTTCCATGAATTTTGTCTTTTTCACATCAACTTTAAAGCTTCTATATTATTGTTGTTCCAAATCCAAATACCTCAGCTTGATTCTACATGATATTGAGGAAACATTATGTAAAGGTACAATTCCCCATGAGAAATGTAATTGTGTTGTATACCTACAATGTACCAATAAAAGAATTTAATAAAACAAAATAGGACAGGTGTCACAGTTGATCAAAATACTGTGGCTTCCCACATTTTGTTATCCTCTCAATTTTTCTCCTCTCAGAAAAGCTGCAGGAAAGCTGGATTCTAACAGTTTTCTGTCAGATTGCAGAAAAAGAAATCATTTTAATGTCCATCTTTGCAGGGTTTATTTTTTTAATTGTAATCAAATGGAACCATCTTGGAGATCAAGTAATACAGCCTCTTTATGAGCCTCATATACCATCTAGAATGGCCTTACTCTGAGCAATAGCTGAGTATCAAAGTATAGACAGTGTAGAGCAGAAAGCCTACCCAAATAAGGCATCCTTAAAGAAAAATATGTAATTCTCTAGACTTTGATTTTCTTATTGTTGTTGAATTCATTAACCCTTCAGAGAAGACTGTGGCATCTTAAATCTTCCTTGAATGTCCTAGTTCTTCGAAAAACCCAGAGATTGGGAAGGGGAGGAGAGGCGAAGAGATGGGGAGCCCAGAGAGGCTGGGTGTAGGCTAGCATTTTAACCACCTCTCTCTGGGGAAGGACAGGGGGAAATGTAGACAGCAGACTGTATCGGTCTATCTTTAAAAGGATTGGGGGTGAGCAAAGAGGGGTGTTCCAAGTCCTCATTTTGCTCCCATACCTTGATGCTACATTATGTCTTTGCTTGCATACTAGGATCACTTCAATTATTTAGTTAATAATGATGAATTTGCATAAATTGGCCTTGGTGGAAAAGCTAATGAGATACATTTTGCTTTGCAGAGAGAGCGATTTGGGTTTTAGAATCTTGTAATGGAATTAAATAAGAAAACCACAAGCACCTAAGTTAAAAATAGGACAGGTATATTGTATACCTAAAACATACCATTGATTAGAATGAATAATTGATAATGCAAAATAGGAAGAAAAGGTCCAAAGGGGTAGGGGTAGTGGGAGGGGCAGGGGAAAGGAAAGAAGGGAAAGGAAAAATGCTGAGAAATGGAAAAAATGGAAATAAAGTCTTTGTAAATAGGGAAGGGTGGAGGGGGTAAAGGGAGGGCTAGGAATGGGGAAAAAATAAGAACCAAGATGCATTATGTAAAGGTACAATTCCCCATGAGAAATGTAATTGTGTTGTATACCTACAATGTACCAATAAAAGAATTTAATAAAACAAAATAGGACAGGTGTCACAGTTGATCAAAATACTGTGGCTTCCCACATTTTGTTATCCTCTAAAGATATTAGCAGACTAAAGGTTTCCTAGATTGTTCCCACTTATTTTATTGCCAATGAGAAACAAGACTTCTGCAGTTTGAGAAAGCCTTCAATCTGAGTATAGAATGTTTTCCCCATGGACAAGCCCAGAAGCTACATGGAATCCAACACCCATTAGTGTTGCTTATATCTGCATCTGATGATACCAACATACTCCTGTGCTGTTTGTTTTCCAGTCGTTCTAAGCTGACAAAGGAGGTGCATGGTCACTGTCTACTTCTCCTTTCCCAAATACAAAGGATAAGAATGCCCACACTCTTTCAGACATCTGTTTTATCATTGTTCTGAAATAATATGTGCTCATTATAGAGCATTTCTTTTCAATGAATTAGTGGATCTTCAGACCCCATTAAATTCATAGTATATTTGTGAATATCTAGGGTATGAAAGAATTTTGTTTGGTTCAAGGGCAAGAGGTCAGCTGCACTTTGTTGACCCTTTTCTTACCTTTTAGTAAATTATCTCCATCGGTCCACATTATTTACGATTTATATAACAATGAAAAACATTGTCATACTCTTTCTGCTTGATTCAGTCATTACATAATGATTTCCTAAAAGTAGTCTGTTTGGGTAAAAAAAAATTAGAATGCATTAATTGGTAGAGAAATTTTAAATAAGATAAAGATTTTTTTTTTTTTTTTTTTTTTTAGGAATCAGATTCTAGACAGAATCCAGTGCCCTGGTGCTTCAAATTGTCTGGCATCACCCTCTGAACATGTAGGGGACCAGGGCTCTTACACTCTGGGCACCAGAACCCCGTGTAGTTCCTCAAATATAGTTCCTGGTGCCCATGAATCTGCATCTTAAAGAACCCCAGGGGATGTTGATGCAGGTAGCCTTTGATCCACAGATAATGAAATCTTCAGTAGATATACAGGAATTATATATTTATGAAGTAAAATGATCAACTTATTTGAATCAAGACAGGATAAAGACAAACTGGGAAATAATGCTTCATCACATATAAGAAAGCAGTGTCATTATTCCTCCTTTCCTCTCTCCTTTCAGCTCCTCCTTCCTTCCTTCCTTCCTTTAAGGATGAATAGAGTTGTGTTGCCCACCACTAGCAATGTATGCCTAGGGAAATTTAAATTTTTAATTAAGTTTAAATTAAAATTTCCTTACTTCAGTAGCAGTATCATGTTTCAGGTGGTCAGTAGCTGCATGTAGATAGGAGCCCTTATTGAGCAGGGTATGTTTAGAACATTTCCAGCATCCCAAAATGTTCCACTGGACAAGGGATGAAGAACATTTTTCCCACCTACCTTTGCAAAGAGGCGTCAGGAAAAGTAACCTGAAATCATGAAGTGAAAATGTATTTCAGTTCTAGATGATAACCACTTATGGGGAGTCCAGAGTGTGCTAGGAGGAAAATTCTTCAAGTGAAGACAGAGGCAGGGGCCCAGGTGAGAGGGATAGAGACTGATCACTGAGAAGGACAGAAAGGAACAACACTGTGCCCAGTGCCCACAGGACTAGGAGGGCCTGGGAAATCTGGCATCGGGGTCTTTCAGGAGAAGGTGACACAGCCAGGCTTGCTCAGTTAACAGGCTGTGAAAGGCAGAACAGCTAAGTAGTGATACAGACAAGCTTCACAGAGACCAGAATGTCACTCGGAGTCCAACAGTAGCTTTAGTTTGTGTGCCATCTCAACCCTAGAAACTGCTCCTGGAAAAGTAGACACCTATTGCTCTCCTCCACGCTGTGACTTCATGGTGGCTCACTTTTTTGTCTTTGCCTCTACTCACATTGCTTTCATGTTCCCTTCACTTTGTGGCTTCCAGTGACTTGTTTCTGCTTATTCATGGATTATTCACCTTGCTTATTGTGATTTCTCTTTGTCCCTGTACTTCTGGTGCAGTCTACTGCTGAGCTCTTGTTGCCTCAGATTCAAACCCTCGCAGAGAAAGCTCTTATTGGTGAAACCATCATTATCAAGTAGAGAGCAAGGCTGTTATGTCAGTCACTCCCACAGGAGCTGCTGGCTGCTTCTGGGTCAAGTTCTGAGCCATGTTCCAGTCAGCTGAGCTGCTGGGAATGGGCTGGCCCGGCCTATTTAGAAGGAGCCCTCAGAAGAGGACTCTGGGCTTAGCCACACAGAAGAGTCTGTGAAACAAGCAGGGTAGCTGAAAACCACCTTGCCTCGCCTGTGCAAATCAGTCCAGAGGGAAACTCCATTTATAATTGTAACATTTAAGACCTGCACTTACTAAAGGTTTTTTAAAGTTATGGTGCATTTTCTCAACTATAGACACAAAAGGAGATAATGCCTATTAGATTGTCTCACCACATAAAAAATTCAAATATTAGATCTTGGTTTATTTCAGTTGCAGGAAGAGTTCTGGTTGTTTTCTATAAGAATAATTATTTTCTGCATGATCCTATAATTTTTTTTGCCTATCAAACAACTATAGTTGTACCATCTCTTTTGCCTTATACAATTGACCACGGTTGTAGAAATAGGCAAAGAAGAAAAACAAACCACAGTGTTTCTTGCAAATTTTCCTTGAAAGAGTCCTTGGTTGTTTATATCACCTCCACATTACTGTAGATTAAGGCATGTATCTAACTTGAGAAATTGACAGTGCACTAAACCACAAATGCATGATGCATGCTATGAATATCAGATTGGGAAGAGGCCGGATATTGTCCGGTTTCCTATCGACTTCCACCCCCTTTACCTTCACTCCCTCTCTACACTGGGGAATCTGTTATCTCCATGCAACTTTAATGCCAAGTAGCAGGCAGAGGAAGTTTGTCTGTTCTGTCCCCCTTTCTCCCTTCTCTGTCTGTACCCTTCCCTTTTTTGGATTCCCTGATCTGTGCATTAACACCACCCACAACCATGTGAAAGGGTCAGCAAAGGACTCTTAGCCTTAGCTATCTAGACTGCTTCATATGTATGAGGATTGCCACAGAGCAGAATGAAAATAAAGTTATATCATGCTCTATCCAGAGTGCACTTCTAAAGTACTTATTAAATTGTATATTGACACAGTGTCATTATCTACAGAAAAGTTTGATGAGTAGCATAAGGAATTACTGATATCCTTTCCTCGCTTTCCCCAGATGTTGACATTTTACTACATTTGCTCCATTTGTCATACTGTTTTTCTTCTCATGTCTGTTGTACACAAATGTGTGTACACACATGGTTTAAAATCATGCACATTTGCTCCTGTATCTTTAAATATTTCATTTTGTGTTTTTTGTTTAAAAAAGGAATTCAGAATGATTTTTTTACATTAAAAATGATACGTCTTGCCATTGTTTTTCCTTTTCCACATTCTGACTGAGTGTTTTTTAAAGCAAAATGACTAAAAAGGGAGGCAATTGGCTTGATGCTCCACAAATCAGTTCATCTACCCATGGATCTTTGCAAATTGACTATATTTTTGTGATTCAGCGTTTCCAGATTAGATGAGCTTTCAAATTAGGGAGGAGAGAAAAGCAGTGTACTGCAGCTTGCATTTTCTGGCTTTTTAAAACCCAAATTAATTTCTTAGGGACTGTTCAGCCAACAGCATAGTATGAGTAAAGCTTTCTTACAAGTCGTAGGCACAAAATACAATGTAGCTACTAGCCAAGATACTCGTTACAGTATTTGGCCAAATTATTGGAAGTTAGCATTCACCCATAACAGAGTTATAATCAGTTAAGATGCTCTATTTTTTTCTTTGAATTTAATGTTGATTCTTATGAATTTGTAATACAGAGGGAATTGTCTATACCCTAAGTGTACTGTATTGTATTATTAATACCAGTATAGCATCTGAGTCCCACTAAACTGTCTTTGTGGTCTGCTGATAGTCTAAGAAGTGTCTGAGCATAAAAGAAGGCTGCTTGAGTTGAAGTAGGCTGATGGTCTGGGATGACATTCGAATCCATGGAGGACAGTGCCTAAATGATAGTGTCAAAAAGAAGCTCAAAACCACTCACATTATCCCATGGATTCTCCTCGTTCCTCCTAAGATACTCCTCACACAGGAGCTTTGTGTGGTAGAAATGGGGTATGGGATCAGAGAAGGCTAGACATGGAGGCCCAGGGACAAAAGCCAGCACTTTACATCCATAGACATAGTAAAATTCTAGACAAACAGCAAATGCAGTGAGAACTACTGCAATGTATTTCCATAAACAAAATTAACCACTTTAGCTAAATTACTACAAGTATCATTACCAAATTGTTTGCAATACTCTGAGATGCTTCTATGAATAAACTTTTTAAGGACATCAACTTACTTGTGCAAATGAATAATTTAGAGTCTTCTGGAATTTAGGATAGCTATTTCTTTTACCAACTTACACAAACATATACACACACTTTCAGTGCAATACACAGTCAGAAAAAATAATTTTCAGCACTTTTAAAGTAAAGATAACATCATAGAGCAGTCAAAGGATTACTTTCTCAGCTGAGGAAATAATATTCAAGTTTTAGAAAAAAATTATAAAATAGAAATTGATGGAAATATGTCTCATAATAAATATCACCATATATACCAAACATGGAATCAAATACTGTACTTGAATGAGTTTATTCCCTGTAAATTATCACCATCCTCTTAATATAGTTTGAATTATGTATAGTACCCTTGGATTTTTAATTGGTCTGGATTATCATTTTCAATACAATTAGTAAAATGCCTTCAATTACATATAATAATTACTGTAAATGGGGCTATTGGCCTAATTACTATAAATGGGGAAAGATGTGTGATTATCATGTCCAATTAAATCATGTACAGTATTTATTATACATTATTACACACAATGGTGGAGTGATAACACATAATTATATTGTATCATCCCTTAGTCAACAAGCCTACTCCCTATTAAGCTACCAATAGTTGTGATCCAAGGCCAGATTAAATCACTTACTGAATCTTTCTTCCTAAAGTAATTGGGTCATTCTGTGAGCTGGGAGCCCACTAAGTTTTAATGTAATTAAATAAACTGATTCTGCACAGCCAGGACAAATCTGGAAGGAAAATAATTATTTTACCTCCATTAATTACGAATGCCCAGATTATCCTGTTTTGTCAGTGTCAAGAATTTAACCCTCCCTGAGCCCAATACTAACCTCCATCATACCTGCTTGCTTTTATATGAATGTGTAAAAACCGACACTCCTAACTAGTGGCAACATTTAAAATATGCTTGAGGGGAAAGGGGGCTTTTCTTCACTATGACAAACATTATAATCATCCCTGGTTTACAAATGCACACTTAACGAGCTTATAGCACCTAATTAATTCTGCAAAGGATGCTGTTTGACAGTGTGGGATTATGAGAATTGCATATTGATAGTAGCAGGAGAAATAAATCTATTTTCTCTGCGTAAGGTGGGGTGTTCCTGTGTTCTTTAGAAACTGGCACATCTCAGAGGTGTTGCTCTCAAAATGATCTCAGGATGGAAGGAAATCAGTAATTACAGAGCCAGGCATTCAGTTGTGTCCTAATTTTCCCACCAGTTTTTCAGTGTTTCAGCCGCCTCAGAGACTTAAAGTATTCTCATTAGGTAGCTGCAGAGACAGCCGCTTTTGCCGACTCCCTCATTCTCTCACCCGCTTTTCCTTTTTCTCCCCCTCCATTCCTGCCTTGGGAGTGACTGTGAAGATCATTTGCTCGAATGATTGGCAGGTTAGAGGATTCGATCAGATGAGTTCCTCTTAGTGTGGGTCAAAAAGGCTAGTTAGCAGGAGCTGTCGAAAAATGCCAGCAGCATTCGAAATGGGAAATGTCATGACTTCCAGGCAGGGGGTGCCACCTGGAACAGAAAGCCCTCAGCTCATTAGCAAGTTACAGGATGCAGGCTTAACTGGAGGGAGCAGGGAAGGGAAGATAATACCCAATAGGGAAAATGATTGTGAAGTGGAATTGATTTCATGTATAATTTGTTTATCACTAGAGGAGACAAATGCTGTCCTTCTGACATGAGCGGAGGAGTGTGGACTGTGAATGAAGCAACTTAGCATAATCTCCAGGCTGCGCTTTGGATTTAAAGAATGCAGACTTCTTTATTCTTAACTGTGGAAATGATCAGGTCATGTTACATTAATTAAAGCTGACACACTCTCAAATGTTTTATCTGGGCAATTGTGGCAATTCCAATTCAACAGAAATGGATGGAGATGGGCAACTTTAAAAAAATAAGAGGGATTTTTTTCCCCTCTGTTGATGTGGAAGACTAGCCCAGTTGCATACTGAATTATAACAGGGCTAGTGTTTATATTCAGTGGTTGGCTAGGCTGCACAAATAAAGCCAGGTTTTCTGATTCACATGCAATTGTATTAATAGAGGCAACCGTGTGCCTTTTGGGAGACTTAGGCCTAATCCATGTTAAAATAGATAGGTGTATTTTAGAATATAACTATATCATATTGTGGTATAAGGTTAAAATTTAATATTCATTTTTCTAAAAGAGAAGCTCTAATTTCATTACTGCCTAGATTAGAATTTTATATCCTACTATAAAGTCAACAATTGGCAGTAGCTTTTTTTACAAACAGAATTAAACTAATATGGTGCCCTTAGAGAGAAAATTAATTTGTAAGTCAAAAACCATAGTGACAAAGCAGAAAATAATATTTTCTAACATGCACTTACTCTAAGCTCAAAGTTTAAAACTTCCAGTGCTTTTGCAATGTATTAAGTGGGCCTTAGTATAAAGCCTTTTTCTACCCAAATTCCATTAGCAAATGTATTTTTGATAAGAAACTTTTATGATATCATTTATCTTTTACATCTCGTTTTAAGTCACATATGCCCCAGCTGCAAGTCTTTCTAAATGAACACTAAAGGATGTTTACTTAGCATCCAAATTCTAGTTAAAATGCATATTTTCAAAATGTCTTTGCCCAGTTTCTCTTTTCCCTTAAATATGAGACATTTTATGAGGCAGTTATTAAATAGCCAAGGCTTGTTTTATCAAGCAGCCTCAGACTGCTGTCTAATGTCAATAGGAAATCTTAAAACCTCCCAGTCAAAACACTGGTGCAGAATTCTCTTCCATATTCAGCATAAAAAGCTTAGCATTAAGCTACTGGATATAGTTGTCAAGATACACTGCATTAGTTCTGTCAAATCTAAAATTTAAAATGTCAATGTGAATCCATTCATCCCCTCATTTGGAAATTTTATTGCTGGCCACGAAAAACAGTTGTAGTTTTTTTTTAATTCTTTCCATAAAATGCTATTTTAAATGGTTCACCTGAAGTTAAAATTTTTCATCCTTCCATAGTAACTCGATTTGTTAATAACTATAGCTCTATTAGGAAAAAAAACTATTTTTTAATTGAGGGCTGGGGATGTGCTGTAAAGCATTTGCCTAGCATATGTGAAGCCCTGTCCAATCCTCCATACCATGAATTAATTAATTAATTAATTAATTCTGTGAGTGAGTGACCAACCAGCCAACCAATGAAGAATTGACTGTAGTTACCCACATGTTGACTTCCCAGCCTTTGGCTCACCTTTAAGTAAGAAGCCCTCACTTCTCAAGACAAGCAATCCAAAGGTGGGTAGCCATGTGGAGTGGAGACTAATGGTCTGTGAGTGCCTTTCCTCGTCACTTACCCTCTGTCCACTCCTTGCCCTCAACTCAACTTTCAGAATCAGCTCTCTGTTCACCAGCTTCATAGATTCTCCACTATTTTGCATTCTTAATTCATTTCCTCTCCTTTAACTAAAATAACCTCTAGTACTTATTGATATATATATGTCTATATATATTCATATTCTTATTATTCATTCTCTTTATTGACTCTCTCCATAGATGTATGGATTGAGTGATCATGTGCTAAAACTCTTGCCTTCAGATTTGTGGATTCTCCTCAGATAAGGTCCATAGGTTCTAAGGCAAAGGAATGACATCCTTATAGTTGTCCTCTGTATCAGCAGATCTCAAAGTGTAGTCCGTATGAACTCTGGCTCCACAGAGGCTTGGGGGATTCAAAACTACTTTTAGTAGTGGTACAGAATCAACAGTGGTAAAACTGTTGGCTCTTTAATGTAAATACAGGCAGTGGCATCAAACTATATTCCTGGGCACTCAATTCTTCACCACCATACGATTGAAATTTTTTAAAAAGCAGATTTCACTTCATTCTGTTCTTAATGAAGAAGTAAAAATTATTAATTTTATTAAATCTCTACCTTTGAGTAAATGCCTTTTTAATATTCTTTGTGACTAAATAGGATGTTTGCATAAATCATTTCCACTGTATCCCTATTCACCATGCTTGTATCAGAGAAAACCTCTTGGGTACTTGTGTGTATTGCAAGCTGGAATAGCTGCTTTTCTCTTGCAACATGGTTTTTATGTGAAAGAATGGCTGGAAAACTATGGTTATTCCAACTTGGTTACTTATTTGACATATATATTATTTTGAAATGAACAAAAAATGAGTCTTCCATTCATGGAAAACAACCAGTAACATTTTCTGCTACTGATAAAATTAGAGCTTTCATTAGCAAATTAGAATTTGGGGGAAAAAAATTTTTGATTTGCCACTGTGAACTGGACAGTTTCCCAAAGACCTTTCTAATGAGATTGGTTGCAATACACACAAATGTGATTCTTTGATACATATAGTGAAATGTGTCAACACTTGAAAAGATTTGCATAATTCATTGAGCCAATATTTTCCAAATGATCAGTGCATCATGTTAGCAAAATCATACATGAATAAATGGTCACTAAAAGTGTAAAAAAAACTAAGACTTCATTGGTACAATCTCAGCTTGCGCGGTACAAATCAACTTCTAAAAGACTACCGCTTGAGTTTTGTTGTAATATAAAAGAACAAATATCCATAGTTATCTGAAAGAGCTATTAAAATACTTTCTTTTTAAACTACCTACCCATGAGAGAGTTCCATATTTTTGCCTTTTGCTTCAACCAAAGCAAAATATGATGGCAGATTGAATGCAGAAAGAGTATGAGAGTACAGCTCTCTTCCATTCAGCCTGCAATGGAAATATTTGCATAACTGTAAAGGTGCATAACCTCTTACTAATTCTGTTTGGAAAACATAGTTGTGTAATAATGTCTTTATGTTAACATGTAATGGCTTTTTAAATGAATTAAATATTTACAAATAGCAATTTTATTTTTGAATACGGTAAATTGCAGCAATTTCTATCAATGTAAACAGAAAGCTCTTTGGGATGGAGGTGTCCTCTGTAACTTTTAAAGACTATCAGTAGTTTCTAAGACCAGAAACCAAGAACCACTATACTATGTCTATAGTGATATATGTTTATTTTAATATACTGATTATGTTGGTAACATTTTCCCTCTTGAAGAAGTTACTATTCACTGCAAAAAAATTGCTCTATAAAGTTACTCTGGTTCTATCAATTTAATTTTAACATCTCAATTTTTCTGGAGTACAGCAAATAAAAGTTTATGTTCACAAAGACATCATCTGAAAATCATAGTGGAATGTCACTTATCCCTTAATGGTTAGTAGATCATTCATTAAGCCTTTTGCTATATATTAGTTTGGGGGGCTGTGATTTTCCCTCATTTAGCTCCACTAAGTCTGACCTTGCTGGCAGAGCCTCTGGCCACATGATATTAAATCATTAGGGTACTGTACATAGCTTACTTGTAGCACTCAGAAAGGCTGTCAGAAGAGTCATGAGTCATGATCAGACATAGTATAAATATGACTTCTTGTTAGTTGAGGGTGTTGGGAATCATGTCTCAGTGATGATGAAAGTGACTAAGACACCTTAGTACCGTAATGGTAGTTATACTACAACTGTGTTTGTACTACTTTTACACTTGTGTCTTTCTTCTGTTCCAGCAGCTCATCCAGGATACAACACTGCATTTAATCTTTATGTTTCCTCTGCTGATCTATGATAGTTTTTCAGATGTATCCTTAGTTTTCATGACCTCAATAATTTTGAAGAAAATGGCCCAAATATTTTGTAGACTGTCCCTTATGATGTTTTCTTTTGATTATATCAGGGTACTGGACTTGGGAAAGAGTGCCATTCAAATGAAGTGCCTTTCTCATCACATCCTGTCAGGAAAGACATGACATGCATGATTTACACTGGTAATACTGACCTTAATCGCTAGGTTAAGACAGCTGAGGCTCCTTCAACTTGCCAAAGATTAAAACTAGACCTGTATCTCTCACCATGCACTAAACTAAAATCAAAATGGATTAAAGATCTAAATATTAAAATAGAAACTCTGAAACAGTTGAAACAGAGGTTAGGTAGAAGACATCGGTGTAGGAAAAGATTTTATGAACAAAACCTCAGTTGCCCGTGAACTAGCACAAACAGCCAACAAATGGGATCTCTTCTTATTAAAAGGCTTCTGCACAGCAAGAGAAACCACCAGCAGTGTGAAGAGACAACCCACAATGTGGGAAAAAATCTTCACCTGCTCTTCCTCAGACAAAGGTCTACTATCTCGAATCTATAAAGAACTTAAAAAGATCAGACCTCCCAAATTTAAAGACCCAATCCAAAAATGGGCATCTGAAATGAACAGACATTTCTCAGACAAAGAAGTAGAAATAGCAAATAAATACATGAAAAAATGTTCAACATCACTGGTCATTCCAGAGATGCAAATGAAAACAACGCTGAGATTCCACTTCACTCCAGAAAGAATGGCTCCTATCATGAAATCAACCAGTAACAAATGCTGGTGGGGCTGTGGGAAAAGAGGAACCCTGCTCCACTGCTGGTGGGAGTGTAGACTGGTGCAAGCACTGTGGAAATCAGTATGGAGATACCTCAAAGAACTAGGACTGGAAGTCCCATTTGACCCCGCTATTCCACTGCTGGGGATCTTCCCCAAAGAATTAAAAGAATCATACCACAGTGATATATGTGCACCCATGTTCATAGCAGCGCAGTTTGTAATAGCTAAAATTTGGAAACAGCCCAAATGCCCATCAACTGGAGACTGGATAAAGAAAATGTGGTTTTTTTATACAATGGAGTACTACTCAGCCATAAAAAATGAGAAATTAGAGACATTTATAGCTAAGTGGATGCACATTGAAGCAATACTGTTAAGTGAAATAAATAGGACACACATGTGTAAATACCGAATAGTTTCCCTGGTGTGAGAAACTGAAAGTGTAAATAAGGACGAAATGTATAATAGGCAATGTGAAATAGGAAGAAAAGGGGCAAAGGGGAAGGAAGTAGGAGGGCTAGGGGAAAGGATAGAAGGGAATGGGATTAATATGAGAAAATGGGAAAATAGGAACAAAATCTTTGTAAATAGGGAGGACTGGAGGGGTTGAAGGCAGGGCTGGGCAAGGTTGAAAAATAAGAACCAAGAGAGACTATGTAAAGGTGCAAATTTCCAATGATGAATGTCATTATATTGTATACCTAAAATGTACCAATTATTAGAATGAATAATCGATAATGTAAAATAAGAATAAAAGGTCCAAAGGGGTAGGGGTAGTGGGAGGCAGAGGGGAAAGGAAAGAAAGGAAAGGAAAAAATTCTGAGAAATGGAAAAAATGGAAATAAAGTCTTTGTAAATAGGGAAGGGTGGAGGGTGTGAAGGGAGGGCTAGGAATGGGGAAAAAATAAGAACCAGGATGCATTATATAAAGGTACAATTCCCAATGAGAAATGTAATTGTGTTGTATACCTACAATGTACCAATAAAAGAATTAATACAAAGAAAAAGACAGCTGAGGCTTTACAGCCAATGTGTAATATCCAGGAAACAAAGTCACAGAAGCAAGAGTTCTGCACAGGTTCCTAATGGAATAGACAGAACTCAGGATGATTACTAGAGCCAGAGGTGGTGGCTCTTGCCTGTAATCCCAGCACTCGGGAGGCTGCTGCAGGGGGATCCTGGGCTATGTTTCAAGTTCCTGGCCACCAGAACTACATACAAAGTGAGACCCTGGAAAAGCTCTAGCTTTTTAACTGAAACTAGTTTGGAATGGAGGAGTCACCAACAAAGCAGAGAATGTCTTAGAACCCTGAGATATGGCCTCCTTGGTCTTGAGTGATAGAATTTGGAAAGGAGTCTAGCACAGTGTGAGATATGTATTGTGTGAACATTTGCATATTCTTCAAATGTTGGGGGCAAAGCAAGTTTTGGTCCCTCTATATTAAAGCCATTTGTCTTTTCCACTGGACTCTGCATCTCAGAATACAGGGACTTGTTTACTGTTTTATCTTTATCCACTATTTCTCTGTCTCTTAACATAGCACATAATTTATTCCTATTAAATATTTTTAAAATATTGACTGAATTAGCTGGGAATGGTGATTCATGAATTCTGAAAGACTGAAGCAGAAAGATTGCAAGTTCAAACCCAGCCTGGGCAACTTAGGGACTTAGTGAGGAGACCCTGTTTCACAATCAAAAATGAAAAAAGGGATGGAGATGTAGCTCAGAGTGAAGGTCCTGGATTAAATCCACAGTACCACAAAAAAATTTTTTTTAATTAATATGAAGAAGGAATAGGAGTAGGAGGTGGAGGGTGGAGGATATTGACTGAATTGGCAAATATCCAACTGCTTCCCCACTCTAAAATTTTTGGGATTCATCAGATGTATTGGTGCTGTGCTAGTAGGCACCAGTGTCTTCACGGCTTAGGTACCGAGCAATCATTCAGTGTGCAACAGTGTTTTCATGAACAAATTCATACTAATGCCTGGGAACTTTAATTACCTTAGTGTTAGCTCTAGTTTTTGTGCCCAGTTTTATCTAAATTCAAAATAACTACAAAGTGGGCCTGGGATTTAGCTCACTGGTTTCTCCGCCTGCTGCGCAAGCATGAGGACCGGAGTTGGACCCCGGTACCAAAACAAAAACAAAAACAAAAACACTACAAAGTACTTGACCATCTTAAAGTGCGTCTAATCAAAGTTTTGAAACTGTCTTAATGTTTAGCAACTCAGTAACTTTTTAGGTGATGATTACAATCATGAGAAAAACACTGACATAAAACAACTCACATTAAGACTTATTATTCATAAATTATTAAGAATAGAAGAGACCACTTACATATTTGTAAAAGAAATCAGGTAAACTAACTTGAATTTGATACAGCCTTCAAATTATAATAATTAAGGCAAGTAACAAATACAAGTGATAATGTGAAAAAAACAGAATATTTTGCTTATATGTATAAAAATTACACACAGGAAAAATTACTGAAAAGAAATACATGAAACTGTTATATCCTTGCTTTAGCAGAGAAAATGGCTTTACAAATTTTATTATATAATTAGGAAAGTTAGTTAACGTACAGTTTTATAGCTGCAAAAGGCTGTCACTGTAACTCCAACCTTAGGGGCCCTTGGATGGGCCCAAGTCTTTGATGCTGTCTCCTCCCTAGACTTTCTTCTGTAGATTTGTGGTGAAGAATTAGATCCTGAGCCACCCAAACTCCTTGTACAACCACAGGGCATCCTGTAAGTGAACATTTAAAGCACTTTCTGGTACCCCTAAGAAATGCTGCTAAATTAACGAAGAATAGCAGTATCCAGATGATTAAGAGACAGCATGGGATCCTAATGTAGCCAAAAGCCAAGAGAAGAACTGAAGTAGTCACATCAGTGGAAGGATATAGGACTTCACATTCTTCACCTGCTACTTATCTCAGTGGGTTTTCCAGGCTGTTTTTTCAAGTCTTTTTAATGAAACAATATGTACTTCTCTGTGCTGCCACTAACACCACAACAGTATGTTATGGATGGAGTGCAGGTGACATTGTGAGAAAGCCTTGACTATTTTCCAGACCGATCCACTTGACTATCGCACTTGATTTTGGCTCATGCTGTGATCTCTACCATCTGACTTCTGCCCCCGCTCACCTCCTGATCACCATGGGCGTCAACACAGTCCTCCATGTTCCACTGCCCATGTGCAGGACCTGAAACCATTTGCAAGAGGTCAGAAATTAAGATTCTTGACCTTATTTTTTGTTTGTCCCTTTTATTGTAGTGCAGGCTAAAAGTAATTTTGAAAATACTTAGACATTAAGAAAATAAATATATTTATAATTATATATGTGCGAACATTCTGGGAACAAAACTGGCTTATTAGTAGCTTTTATATAAATAATATTCAAATATATATATAGCCTTGTAATTATCTATACACATACACACATGTATGTTTCTGCCAACAAAAACAATGTTTCATCTTTAATTCTTCCACTTTCTTTGTGACTTCCCCCACCATGCTTCATCATTCAGTATTCTCTGCCTTTTGAAGTGTTTTTCTATAGTTCCCAGTTTCCAACTTCATCTGCCTCTTTATTTGAAATGTTACCAGGGAAGAGCAAAAAGAGAAAACCAGAGGGGTAAGGGTTGCAGTGAAAAGAAAGCAAAGGGAGAAGACTGCTGAGGGGCAAAAAGATTTAAATGAGAAGTAGAATGAATGCTTCACTTGTTGGCTTTTAGCACAATTACCATACCTTAGGAAATATGCAGGGAATAGTTAATTACGACTAAATGAGCTCCTTTTAGAGCAGTGGTAGGCCCAGGATCTGACTGTCAGAGCTGTGAAAGATGCTGAATTGGAAGGCTGGTCTCCATGTCAGGCAGTGTATGGTCTGCAGGGCAAGCCAGGCACAGAAAAGATAGCTGGGTAAGAGTAGCCTCAAACACGGGAGCCACGGAGATCATTTGCATACTTTTCTGCATAGGGGGTTTAATCCAAAGAAAGGAGGTTTCGGTGTTATTGTCAGACCAGCTTTGTTCAGGGTGAAGAGCAGAGGGAAATCAGCTGAAGGGGCCTTTCTCAAACCTGTGGTCTCAGCCTTGAGGTTGTCCCAGCAAAGTTATGTTCTTGAAGGTTGTTTGCACACTATTGTCTGATTGAAGATCTTCTAACCCCAACAGGCTCAAAATATCCCCCTTAGCCAGAACAAACGAAAGGAATTTGTGTGGTAAAAATGACTTGTGTTGCAGACTGAACCCAAGCACCCTTTGTTCTTGCACGGAATTCTCTGAAGTTCTGAGGGTGCCTTTTAGAGCCAGACCAAGCAAGTCATAGAGTAAAAGTCTTTGCAGACTAGAAACAAGGCAAAACCAACCTACACTCACCAGCTCAGAGGAGGCCTTAATGCACTTCCCAAAAAAGATGGCCTCAGAAAAGTAGCAGATAAAAAACAACTTTGACATGGATCATTTTTGCCCCACTTCCTTATGGAATTTTTTGAGTTTACAGAATTTGCCTTTTAAAGTTGAGCCACATTGTTTGGACCGACCATTAAGTTCAAGTTTTCCCATCACTTGTCTTTTATCTAGCAAGATGAGCTTCTGACCCTGATTTGTGTCCAGTTTTCAAAACTATGCCTTCTTTTTTACTACATGATATGCAGTGGTCTGCCCTTCACTATGTTTTTCTAAAACCCTACATATTTATAATGAGGAGTGTGTATCTCTGCTTACATAATAAATCATCACAATATTACAGGCCAGAAATCAGAACTTGTTTCAACTTCACTAGTTGCTTTGAGCCTAAGTTATAATCCTTATAGTTCAGGAAATTTTTTAAACAATGTACTTGTATATAAAAGCAATAATGGGGAATTGTGAGTGCCTTTTTAAATTTATGATTTTCCACATAAGAGCTTCAGAAATTAATTAAATTAATATTTAATTAAAATCACAAACTAAACATTCCTTGTAACTGATAAAATAGGATATATATAATAAAACTTATTCTTGGAGATTGGAAAAGTATGTATGTATTTATACATAGCAACTAATTTAGCCTTTTTAAAATGAAGAATATTGCTTTTTCAATTTCATTTTATGGTGCTTGTTCCTTTTGCTAGATTAAGTAATGAAAAAAATGTTTAAGGTTTTAACTGACAAAATATCTGAGTTTCAAAGTAAATGCAAAAGTGATAACATGAAAAATTAAGAGGAAGATTACTTTGAAATTAACATGAGCCAGCTTTTGGGAGAAAAATTCTGCACTCTTCATTGGTGGAGCAATTAGAGCTTTTGTCAAGATGATCGTATCTGGGGCCTTCCACTCTGAGTACAAGACCACGGGTATGGATCACGGGCAAGGCAGACAGCTAAGACCTTGGCAGTGGCAAGTTAAGACTTTTCTGAAGTTAGCGTTATTTTTTTGTTATGAGTGAGATGATTGTCTCTAAGTAAACTCTGCTTTGCTGGAAGTGGTGCATTTCTTTCTCCTGCTTTGCATTTTTCCCTGTGAGAAGCGTGTCTGAATTGGGGGGACTTGAATATACCTCTTTGTTGCTGAGCTTGTCAAGCACAGCACTGTGTTCTCTTTCCCACCAGGAAGGTCAGGCCGCTGGGGGCCAATCTGTTTTCTGAAATGAACCCTACTGTCTATCCCTGGTGTCTGACAGATTGAAACAGTTGTCTGTGTTACTGTGCTTTCAATGCTGTTTAAATGGCTTGCTTTCCGGGGGGAAAAAAAAGGTAATATATGTAGGTTACATTGAAAATATGAAATTTTTAAAAGATTCGGACTTTGTAGGCTAATATTTATCTAAAAGGCAAATTTAATTAACTTTTAAGAACATGTTTGCACATCCAAGAAGTAAACCTATGCACTGTTAGCACTCCCTCTCCCCTTCCCCCCACCAAGATAAGCCTTTATTTCTCAGGCCTTCTAAAGACTTTTGTGTATGTGTTTTTCTAATTGGAGTAATAAAATTATGAAGTATGGAACTGTTTCAATAGTAGACTTGTAGAAGTAAGAGTCTTTTGTTCCTGTAGATTTCAGTTGCATTGTATTTTGATCAGAGGTATGTGTAAAGCCTGAAGAAATATGTACTGTGCTGAGCTGCACTTCAATACTCTCCAGATAATTGAGCTAATTAAATCTTTACCAACATTAACACAACTCCTGCATTCCTTGGACAGTGGATAATTATTGCATGAACATGGCAAGCTTAAACTAAACAGATGAAAATAAAGTTCTGTGGAATGGGTATTGAGTTTATTCTTTATTCATCTTTTGATAAGGTTTAATTAAAACTGCCTCTCTCCATTGTGGTGAGAATGAATGGGCTTGTTTTCTTACTGAAAAGCAAATTATTCACTTCAGCCATGGTTCAGTAATCAAAGCCTTTGCAAAGTTTTGGGTTATAGTGTAGCTGTGGGGATATAATTGCTGCAATTCTGTATGAAGGCCTTATCTTTTTTTATTACTTTCTCTTATTTACTTTTTTAGAAAGAAATTTATAAAAGACCATTTTTTGATTTGGTGGGGAAGTGCATATGTTTGAAGCCTTGTTATAGGTTTACTGTGGCTACATTTTTTAAAGGTTTATTTTTTAGAACCTCTTGCTGACATGGGAGGCAAAAAAGGACACACACTTAAATAGATGGCATTTGAGATGGATTTTTATGTTAGTGAATAAAGTTCAGTAAAACCTTTAAATCCTGTGATTACCACAGGATTAACTTAATGGGGTTCAGTTCTAAGGGTAGAAAGCAACAGACATTGAATATTCTTTCTGCAAATATGTATTTGTATTCCCCTTAACTTTCTAAATATGTACCAGAAATATTTTCTATATTGTTCATTTAGGATGAAGGAGGTGGAGTTTTTTCTAAAGTTGGTACAAATTTTCTAAAATGAATATTTTGAGGTATATCACCAATAACATTACATTTATTGTCATGACTATGTTTTCTTTCCCTTTCTTCTTTCTCTCTTCTTTTTTTTTAAATAAAACAGGAGATTACAAGGATGTAGGGTAGTTAATGGAACCACGGACAAAAATGAAGTGAGGCCTTGGACATAAACTGGAAGCAGAGACTCGAGCACAGACAAACACTTGAGCACAGACAAACTCTCTTGCTCCACCTCTGTTTTTCTGTTGCCTTGATCCTGCCTTTCCTTACTTCTCTGGTCCCTTTGATGAAAACCAGCTGACTTATCCTATGATTTATTGTAAGAAGAAACCAAACATTATACTAGGTCAGTATCCCTACTCCCTACCATGGGCATTTACCCATCCTAGATCAAGCAAATCAGCCCTGCAGCCGCCGAATAAGGCTGTCTTTACTTCTCACTTCTTACTGCCTCTTGCTTTATCCATTCCTTAGGGAGGTGCGAAATCCAGACTGGAGCAATTGTTTCTTCATCTATAGAATTATTTTGAGGATTACATCATCGAATGTAGTACTTTTTAACTCCCTTATGAATAGTGGTATCAATCTGGTAGACTAGAAATAGTATTTCTTAAGTGGAAGAGACTAAATGGGAAGGAAAAATGTCTGAGATGATCACGTGTAGTAAGAATAATTACTGTTTTATGAAATTTTCCTTTCAGCTGTGTGAGTGCCTGTGTGTGCATGTGTGTGTGTGTACTATTCAGAGTCACTTAGAAATGCATTTTTTATAGTGAGTTGTGGCCAAAACCAGTTTCAAAGCAGTGACTGCTCCTCAGATCCCCTTCAAGGTTTCTCCTGGGAGGCAGGGGCGGTGGGTGGGGAGCACTGGGCAGGACTCCAACTCCATCACTCTCCCATCAAAGTAGCTCCACTTTAATCTGCCTTACACTTTATGTTTCCACCTAAGTTTTTTTTCCCCTTCAACAAAGGATGCAGTGGCCAAAAGTTTGAATGAATGATTTCCCAGGTTCCTTCTTGGGATTTTAGAGCTAAGTACAGTAGCCACTGGGACGAGAGAAGATGTTATTTTAGTTTTCTGTACTAGAGAAGGTTTGGGAAATCATCCAGCCCTCAGTGTTTTAGTTTTCTTTATTTCCTATTACTCCCCCCTTCTTCCTCGGTTCTTCTCCATCTCTTTCTGTCTCTCATTCTCTCACTCTCTCAAGTTCAAATGCAGTTTCTCTCCATAATTCCATTAAAACTTCTGAAACTTAGCTTATAATCAGGACAGTAAAGCTGAATTGACTGTAAACAGCTTTACCATTAAAATAAAGAGAACAGCAATGACTCCTCACACTGCACCTTTCCCTGATCAGTTCTCTAGCAAAAGGACACAGTGGAGGCAAGACTGGCAAGGGCTTGGGCAGCTTCCTCAAGTGCTTAAGTGCAGTCCTTTGAGAACTGAAGATCCTGGGGAGGAGCAGTCTCCTTAGTAGAGATAGAGAAAAAAGACCAAGTAGAAAACAACTTTCCCTCAAAGTGTATTTTATATTTCTTCCTTTGGAAAGTGGACCTAGATTTAGTGATGGCTTTTTCAGCCCTTACCATTGTAAGCAGGGGGATCTCTGACACGCACTGTCCTGAAGCCAGAACTATGTGTTGAGCTCTTGTTTAATTATGAGTTCTAGAATGCCTCTCTGTGCACAAACAGAAACAGTTATGCCTTCCTTTATTTTTACCTGATATTTGTTGGTGGACCTTTTGTTACTCAAAAGAAAAGTCCAGACAACCTTACATTACCCGATACAAATGGTTTATAATAATGGCAAAAGGAGGAGCAAGTTGCTTGGTTTGATATGAGTTTTAAAGAGGATTAAGAAAAATAAATTGGTAGAAATTAAGACAAGAGGATTTTTTCTTTTCAATTAGCAAGAAGCACAAGTGTAGCACTGAATATGTTATACACAGGAGATGGCAAGAATTTACTTGCACAAAGCAAAGAACATAATAAAATGGAAGCAGTCTTTGAAGAAGGTTAAGTTTCATGGCCCTCAGTAGGGCCACTTGAAACAAATTGTCAGTGTGATACAGTCATGTGATTGAAATGAAAGGAGACAGACAAGAGAATTAACGTTGCCTCCACTTTGCAAGACTAACTAACCAGTCAGGTGACACCTTCACTGGTGGCCTCAAAGAACTCAGAAGGGGTAAGCAGGAGGTGGGGACAGATTGGGTAAGTCTGCGATATAAAATAGAAGTGCCCTTTAATTTGGGTTGATATATATGTATGGGGGGGGATTGAGATTAAAAGCACACTGAAGCTTTGGTCAGTTCAATAGATCTCCAGTGGGATAATTGTAAAGTTTCTAAAGCTGGTTCAGTTACAGAACTGTGGCTAGAATTCAGCACAGACAACAGAGAGAAAAGAGTATGGTCAAACAAAAGACAGAAACAAGTTAGAGGTGCATCCCAGTTACCATCTCTCTCTGGTGCCAAGTTATTACATTCCAACCTTCAAGTACAATGTCTTTCTCTTATTTTCAAAATATCTTTGGAAGTGGTAACCTCAAAGCCCTTAACAGATGCTACTTGTACATCTAAGATTTACTTAAAATAGCATTTTTAAATCTTTAAGATAATCATCAACTTTTAGAGCTATATAGATTTTATGTAAAAATACAGATTTTTGTGTATTCCACTTTTTAAGAAAAGGAAACGTGAGCCCCGCCAAGTGCTCTCATGACAGCGGTGACCAGCTGGGGCTGAGCTTGGCTGCCTTCTTGGAAAAGGCTGGGAAAGCCACAGTCTCCACCACTGTTCCTTGTCTTCCTGTCCCCTGGGCTAAAGAAACCATTGTTATTTGCCTTCACCCTTTTGCTGCTGTTTGTCTTGTCAGAGAAAAAAATAAAATATTTTTGTAACCATGTATTTGTACTAAATGTCCAATGTAACAGAAATCTAAGAGAGCCTTTTAGGAAGAATTGACAAGAACATATTTCTTTATATAGATAATCAAACCTACTTCCCTCACTCTGGTCACCTTCCTGCACCTTCTTGAGCCTCTGTCTTAGAATCATTTCTAATTTTTTGGCACTTAGTCAGGTTTGTTATTATATGAGTTAATCTTCATTTCCTAGGGGGACCATAAAGCATGTTTGAAGTAAAGCTATCTGTTCCATAGCATATGGCATAATGTTGTACACAAAGTGAAATATTTGCATATAGTTGCCGGGGAACCAGGAGCAAAGGGAAAAAAACATAACAAATTTCCAAGGAAGAAAGATAATAAGTGCCTCCAAATGAATGAGAAACAGAAGACAAATCAACAAACATTTATTAAATCCCCACAAATTGCCAAGAGTTTGTGAGAGATACAAAGATATACGAGATATATGAGACGTGGTCCTTATAGTACAGCAATTTCTTTATAAGATACAGATATTAGCTCCACGTAAGATCTGAGAAGCTCTGTTAGACAAATATAACTAAAATGCTGTGAAAACAAAGCAAGGACAGATTTCCTGGGCCCAGAGATTATAGAGAAGAAAGCATCTGGGCTAAATTTTGAGGACCATAATACATTTATACTTGAGGGACAGGTTTCAGACAGTTATCAAGACCAAGAAAGGCTGCGGAGTCCAGAGTGTGTTTGAAGCTGGACAAAACATGTATTAGCTTCCAACAGCAGAATGTGTGAGTGGGTTCCTGAGTCCCTGCAGAAAAGCAGGAAAGAGAGTGTGACCGGACACCATCCATTGCCATGTGAGAACAACACAAGCAACTTTGTCTACCTCTGCAGATAACACTAGAGATTCAAGGACTACAGTCTCTCCAAACCCCTGTTCCTTAATCTTTGCTTTCTGCTTCCTATTTCTACAGAATTCTACTATGCCACAAAGCACAGTAAGATTACTAATAGTAATGCTGATAACATCTTACTTTTTGAGTGTTTACTGTGTGCCAGAAGCTGTGCTCAGTGCTTTGTCTGAATGATCTCATTTAATCCTCCCAACAACCCTCAAAGGGAGGTGTTTTTATCCCCATTTGCAGAGGAAAAGACTGAGATGTGAGCTATTTCTTCAGGTCCCCAGATACCCCACTGCTAAGAAGGGGTGGAGCTGCGTTTGTAAACTGGTGATGTGTTGCTCATTGCATTCACTATTGGCCTTTATATTCTGACTCTGATGGTCTTCTTTATTTCAGATGTTTCAGTCATAATCAGTCTAAGCCTATGGAGTTATTAGTTGCTAATGTATAAAGTAGCTTTGGCTACCTCTAGAGATAAAATTAGAGATTCAAGAACTACAGTGCCCGCAAAACTCTGTCCAAATTCAGTTAATTAAACTGTAACTTGAACACCCTAAAGGCCTTATTTAAATACAATTTCATTCTTGGTGAAAAGCCCCAGGAACCTTGATTAAAACTGAATCCGGTTAGAAATAAAAAGTGTAAATTTGTCTTTAATCTAAAATTTTCAACATGAAAATATGGCACAGGTGTCATTGTTGCAGTTGGTTCTTCAAATATATATCACAGTTAGTTATTAATAAAATGATAATGCTCTACATAAATTTTATGAAGGCACATTGGTCTAAAAACATTGGGATTTCTATATAATCATTTTTTAAAAAAGAAAAACTTGGTTGAATGGTGTTGGCATTTCAGAAAAATTTTTTAGAATAAAAATGTAGTTCAGGCAATACAATAAACTAGAGCTTTAGTCTCTGACCCGTGTTAGTAGATCCAGGCAGTTCCGTTATTCATCTTGGCACGGGAGAGAAATGACACAGATAACAGAAATTGTTTGGTTTAAGGATGCATTGTTCCAGCCACAGCTGAACTATCACAGTCATTTTTGGCAAAATAATCTAACAGTAAAATGAGTTTGTATTCCTTAAAATACTAACCATTTTGGAGCAGGAATTCCAGGACATCTTGATTCCTTGGAGCAAGTCCACAAGAACAAATAATCGCTGATAGAGGCTTTGAAAAAAAAATGATTAGAACCCAAAAAAGTTAATGATCAAAAATAAAATATGTAAGGGAGAAATGATTGACAGAAAAGACCTAAGATATTTCTAGAATTTCGTGACTGCCAGCAGTTGTAAAGGGTGGGTTAGAGACCTCAGCCAAGGAGAAGGAGGTGGGACTGCACATTGCTGAAGGGTTAAGCCCTGAGATTTCACTGTTCTCACTTTTTTACCTTTTCCTTCTGACAGCTAATCGCCAAAGCTCATGTGAGGAAACCGATAGGTGTTCACTGCCCAGATGCCAGTACTCTTGAAATCAAAAAGGATTTGTTCTCAGGATTCCTTAAGGAAACCCTAACTGAGTGAGACAGAGGAAGGGCTGGCCTGTTCCCCTTAGGGTTTCAGGGTTGCCTCCTCTGGTTGATGAGCAACATGTCCCTGACTACCTGTTCCAGTGGGGCAGGCTCATTATGATCCACATAGCGCCTTATTTCTTTCCACATGTCTTTTTAGAGGGCTGAAATTTAAATTAATAAACCAGCCAGAGCTGCATGCCGACATGACTTGAAAGTTAACTGGAATTTATTGATCTGCAGCTTACAAGCTGTTCTACGCCGCACTGCACGTAAGAAAGCCAGTCTTTAAAGTCTCCAACAATTTTTTTAATTACCTCAAAAAATCTTTTACATCTTCAGACAGTACTGTTGTTTGACTGGAACCTTCTTCCCTCCACCTTTCTTCCTCCTAATTGGGTCATTAGTGCCTAATGTTGACAACAGTGATGGCTAAAGCAACATTCATAATCAGACTCATTTCTCTGCGTTAGCAGAGGAAGAAGTGGCTCACCAGGCCAGCCCCACTTCCACCCCTGTCCATACGGCAGTTCAGTGAGGGGTCCATCTGGCTGTCTTGAAGATCATTTCAGAAGATACAACCGGAGGCTCCTCATTTCCTTTACTAATAGGTGAAGGAGCTGGCCTCCCTGACTTTCCCAAACTCCTGAGCCCTCTTTCAGTGTTCCCTATAGATGCTTTCTCTTGAATGGTCATCCATTGTCTAAATATAAGTCTTTCTTATCATGTGTCCAAAGAGCCTTTGAAACTTCAAAGAGGTTTACTTGGCTTTACTGTTCACGGTGAGCGTAATGACACCTTGTGTGTCCTTTGCAATTTTATCAACTTTTCCAGCCATTGCTCTCAACTTCTGTTGATCCACACTGAATAAACTCCATTTTCTGTCTTCTTCTGTCTGCCCTCATTTTCTCTTGATTTTTCACAGACACACATAAACACACAATGAAGTTCTTTTCCTTTCACTTTAAAAAATAGTGTTTAGAATATTTTATCTTCCCAATTTTCCTGGACTTTTTCAAAGATGTGTCACACAGGACACAGTAATCGGACATACTGAGTGGTGCAGACAAGCCCATTTGGTTCACAGGCAAGGGTGCTCATTACTGACTTTTCAGGTCCCTAGCAGCCTCTCCTCCATCAAGCGCGCACACACACACACACACACACACACACACACACACACACATACACACACAGAGATCTTCCTGTGGTTTTAGGTATTTTATCACCAGAAAGATGTCCTGCAAATTTGTTTTGGTTTGGTTTGGTTTTTTTGAGTGTGCTTACTCCCCAATATGATTTTTATAGAAAATAGACTTAATGCTAGGTAGTAGGTACTTTTAACACTCTTCAAACAGAAAATATTGGTCTGTTCATTATTTCTCATCTTTCTCCATAAGAAAATATTCTCCCTGATCCCATGTGAACTGTTTTCGTAAGCCATCTTTGATGCACAACCTTGTCAAAGGCTTTTCGAAGGTTTAAATAAATTATGTGCCCTGTACCATCTCAAACAAGATGATGGGTGAAACATGCCCTTTCTTCATATAAGCCTCGTGGCCTTTCCCCCTGAAGATTGTGTTTGCATATTGTTTTTTTTAGATATCACCAACTTGCCATATATGAAATGAATCCCAGGATACAAACCAAACTCTTTTTCTCCATAATAAGCAGGATAGATGCATGAATAACTAACTCTGAAACTGAATTTTTGATATGATAATACTTAATAGCTTTTATTTTTTAATTATGTCTAACTTTAAAATTAATGTGTTTAACATTAAAATCATCAGCAGGGAATCGTTCAAGAAGAATAGAGACCTGTGGTTTAAAATTGATACATCTGTATCTGTCTGTGTACACGCGCGCGCGCACACACACACACACACACACCTGTACGTGATGTAGCTCTCTGATAACTATCTCAGGATTCTGCGTAACATGAATAATAAATTAACCTGTACAATATGAAATACAAATTCACTTTAAACGGAAGTTTTCAGGTCAGATAATGGTGCATACACAACTACATTTCACTCATATAGGAATCTTTCATTTCCAGTCCCTCTAAAAAGATACGAAGGAGCTTCTTCAGTGCGTATGATGTTCGTGAGGCAGTCGTTAGTGTCAGTGCTGTAGGGTAGAAAGTGGAGTGCCCCTATAACCATGACCCTGTCCTGGATGTGCAAAGTCAACTGACCCGTGCTGGCTAACCTAAGGACACTGTGTTCTGATGGAGGAGACAGACCACAGTCGATGAGTCTGGTCAGAGTGCTCCTTTGGGAGCACCGCAGAGGGGTGCATGAGTAAAGCTGCTGGTGGGGATACCTTCCCAGTATTATTTTACGTTTTTTATTCCCCTTCTATCAATACAAAACAAAAGTTCATTCATTTCTTGCTACTTACCAGACATTGCATCAGGACAAGACATAGCTATTACATGTAAGGGGGCTTACAAACTAAGATCAGCAGTTGTTGAAATTTATATGAAAATATAATGTACCATATGTGCAAGTTTATGATTGAGGGATCAAGTTGAAGACCTAAAGCTTGGAGCCCTCTGGACAGACCAACAATCTTAGCTTATTTTAATAGTAATACTCATTTGACATTCTGTTTTTACCATAAAAAAACTTTGCCTTTTGAAAAAAGAATTATATTGAGTAAAGGGTCATTTCAAGATAATGATTATGTAGCAACAAATACAAGATGTCACCTAGGTGAGAAGAGTTTTATTTCAAAACATTCTTCCCGTCTTCTGAAACCCTTATTGTGAAATCCTGTTCACACTGGAAGCTTCTTTGAGTTAAAAGCACCACTTTCGGCACATGTTAGAGCCTACTTTCTCATGTTTGCATTCCCAACTTCCAGGGCAAGTGCACACAGACACCCAGGACCCCAAGTGTGGATGTGAACTGCTCATGGACTGCAAGTGATGTTTTAATAGTTTTAAGCAGTTCAAACTCTCCCAGTTAGCATGTAGCTAATGCATAAAATGCTGATACTCCTTAAAGAGAACATATGTTACAATCGTGGTGCCTTGTCAAGCACACTCTAATCTGTTAGCAATTTGAGGCTGACAAAAGCTTGTTCTTGGCCACATATCTGTCTACAGTTCTCTCTGCTATGTATCCTGTGCAAGTTCAAAGCCTGATGATGACATTAAAAGCACACGTCTTGGTTTTATTAGCCAGCTCCTAGCTGTTTTGTATGAACACACTAACTAATTTTACTGTATAGAATTAAATATGCCATATGGATGTGTTCTGGTTGCCCTGATACACTCATTTCATTCCACTCCATTTTCCTCCCTCTCTTTATTGACTCTATGGTTGCAGATCTGTAATGGGAAAAAAATTGATTGACTCCAAAAGTAGGGGATTTCAATGTAGTGATTTCATGCTCAGTTGTTGGCTAACAAGGCACCTTAGTTTTTATTTAGTGAGGCCTGGTGGCAGGAGATGAAGAATTGTGTAGGGCCCAGCTGCCACGGTTACAGAGCAAGCATCTTACAGGGCCTGCGGGTTCCAAGTGTGAGGGCAATTGTCTCTTCCCAGTAGGTAAGGCATAGATCTAGACAGTGTCTGTTGTGTTGAAGATGCTGACTGGCCAGGGCAATTCATAAATCCAAAACATTACAACATCCTCTGGTCAGAAGGAAGTAGCAGGGACATTTAATCCTTTCAATCCCAGATAGTCATATCCCTTGCTTGCTGGCTGTGTAAAAGGGCTCATTTTGTGTGTAAATCACTTTGTTTTTAATTTCCCTTTCCATATCTCATTTTAGATTAAAATATATTGGACCAACTAATTAAATATGTTTAGTGAAATTTAGTCAATCTATTTACTTGTGCTGCTTTCATATATTTTTATTATTTTTCAGACAGTTGTGATGTTTTTCATGTTAGTCTACAAGAACTAGAGAGCCATAAAGTTTGTGTGTGTGTATGTGTGTGTCTGTGTGTGCATGCATGTCCATGCACATGTATAACACGTATATGGGGGTTACTAATGAATGAATAGGCACTTCGCAAACAAAGAAGTACAAACAGCCAATCAATACATGAAAAATGTTCAACATCACTGGCCATTCAAGAAATGCAAATTAAAACAACCCTGAGATTCCATCTCACTTGAGAAAGAATGGCTGCCACCAAGAAATCAACCAGTAACAAATGCTGGCAAGGCTGCAGGGAAGGAGGACCCTTCTCCATTGTTGGTGCCTGGAGTGTAAACTGATACAGCTAATATGGAAATCAGTATAGTGATTCCTCAAAACACTAAAACTAGAAATTTCATTTGACCCAGCTATTCCCCTTCTAGGTATCTTCCAGAAAGAGTTAAAGTCATCATACTACAGTGATGTATGCATACCCATGTGTATAGCAGCTTAATTTGTAATAGCTAAATCTTGGAAATAGCCCATATGCCCATCAACAGATGGATGAATACATAAAATGTATTTATATACAGTAGAGTATTACTCTGTCATAAAGAAGGATAAACTTGAGACATTTTTAGGTCAATGGATCTACCTCAAGACCATCATTTTAAGTGCAATAAATCAGACATACCAGTTTGAATATTGAATGCTTTCTATTGTGTGAGAAACCCAAAGTATAAATTAGGTGCAAAATAAAAGATATTAGGAAGTAGGAAGATCTTTTTCAAATGGAAAAGAGAAAAAGAGATGGAGAGAAGGGGTACAAGAATGAAAAGAAAAAGGATTTTTTAAAAAACAGCTATGGAAATTGAGTTTTTGCAAATAGGGAGAGGAAGAAGAATTGCCGGGGGGGAGATGGGGAACCAAAAAAGAATGAAGATGTGTTATGTACATGTACAAACTCCCCATAATAAATGTAATCTTTACATACTGTCAACATGCTAATAAAAAACAAAAAGGGTTAAAAAAAAGATATAGATTAAAAAAAAAATTCTACAACTTTTATACTTAAACTTTAGTATGTAATTATTGGTAAGTCAAATAGCCTGGTGAATTTGCCCTTTATCTGTGAAAAGCAGCTTGAAGAGTTTATAAAGGTTCTGAAGGGAATCACAAAGGACAGTGTCATTAAGAAAGCTGAATTCAAGCATAGTAGAACTGCTGTCAAGAGACTAGGTCCAAGGGAGCCCCTGAGAGAGGACCTCCACTTAGTTATCATTCTCCCAGTTTCTGTGTATACATAAAGATAATACAATTACCTCTCTTTAAAGAGTATTGGAACTTAGCTTTTTGATTCAGATATATCTTTCAGGCCATAATCCACATTAGTTAGGTTTACTATAATAAACACTAGCTTCATATTTCCTATTCAGTATCCACAGTGCCCCGTGGATTGTGTATCCCATAAGGCTGGCATAATTTATTCATAACCCTGAAGTGGCCTTTGGGGAATATTCCTTGTGTTTCTGCTGCCACTGTCAGCCTATTCTGTCTCTCCCCAAGCCCACACCACAGTCCCTGAGCTGACTCCTAATTGGGACTCAGAACTCAAAGTCCCAGTTCCAAAGAGTGTGATTTCTAACAGTTACTAGTCCAGGGGGAGCATTCTCATCACAGGATCATACACCTGATGGGAAATGGCCCCATTAAAGTGAGTTTTGTTATTCAAATCCAGACAACTATGAATATAATCATGTTGTCATTCATTCAAAAATATAACTTCACCTGGTGAAAGCCTGGGGAATGTATTTACCCTGTAAACTGGGGGGCTAGATCTGAGTTTCCCTAACTCTGGAGTTATGGTCGGGTTCCATTTAAAATCATACCTTTTTTTGTTGCCTGGTTTTATTTCTCTGATTAATTTCTTTGCAATGCTAATTTAAATGTTTGCTCTGCTTTTGCAGCAGTCTAAATAAAAACTTGCTTGTAATGACGTCCCTCATGGAGTTCTGCCTTTGGTTCCAAGAGTATTTTATTCATTTTCCCAGACACAGAAGAGGAAAGATACATCACTTTTTCTTCTGTATGTCCTCCCTTTGACCCAGGTTCATGCCTGAACAGATGAAAAAAATCCATTGGTAGCTAAATAACATTATTCTCACTAAGACAGAGAGGAATCTCAGTTCTACCCACTTATGATGTAAAGTTATGGCCCACAGGCTCAAAAGAGAGAAGTAATCTAAAGAAATGAAAATTAGGGCCAACATGAGAAGGAATAGCCCTTGCAGTATGCAGATTTAGTTGGAATTAGACCCATATATTATAAAAAACCAAATGTGTATGTTTGAGATTATGGTGTTCTTAAATGCAACCAGTAGACTTTGTTGGCTACATAAACTAGTCATACTTTCCTCATGTGGTTACAACTTCTCCAAAGCCTGACAGAAAAATTATAACTCCCCATATAGAACACTTATTCATACAATGTTTTGTCTTGTGAATCATGGTAGGATCTTTTGATCTCCGTAGATACCTACCGACTTAAGTATAATTTAGAATATAGTAGGGGGAAGTACTAACTCGAATTACCATTTGGATATCATAGTCAGTAAAAAATGTTTTTCCTTTCACCCATTTTACCATTGAATCACAGTCTTGTAAGAAATTAATATGATGAGCAAGAATTTCATTATATTACATTTTCAGATTTATTTCTTTGCAGAGTATCTCTTAGATAACTGGCAAAGCTAAGTGAAGATAGGACATATTCTTGAGCTTTAACATTCCTTTATTTCATTCTTTTAGTTATTTCTGGTGTTGATGTTGTGTTCCATTCATAAGTCATGATTTTCCTCAAATGACTTATACTTATTTTACATACAAATTTCTCTGTTTTCTGTAATCTGTCACTCATCTAACACGTTTATTGAGTAACTACTATTGCACTGTGCTGGGGCTATTAAGTTTAATTGGTTATTGTTACTGTGCTTAATGAACTGGCAATTGAGCAAGAGAGACATACATGTAAATATATCAAAGTAGTATGGATGGGAAGCACTGCAAGTGTGCAAAAGGTAGTGTAGGAAACAGAGCAGCAACTGAGGTAAGTAATAGAAATATTAAAACTGTAGTACAGAAATATGGGAAGCATTATTAACACCATTTGCCCCATTGCCTGTGGTAATGATGATGCTTTATGATAACTGTGTGAGTGCCATTCTCCACACATGTCAAAATAGAAAGAAGCACCAGTTTATTAATACATGCATTGTGCTCTGAGAATCCCAGAGGGAGAGGGAGAGAGAGACAGACAGACATATCTGTTCCCATGAAGTGTGAAATGGGGTACAAGGGAGTTCTAAGGCCCCTCGACCCATGCAGGGCTGATGCCTGGGGGAGCTAGGCGTGGCAAAGAGCCCAGTCTGGCTGGGTCAAGGATTCTCTTCCAAAAATGCAGAGGTTAGGGTTGAAGAACCAACAAGAGCCAAAATTTGGATTTTAGGCTGAGAAAGTTTCGTCCTCATGTGACAGACAGTGAGTATCATTGTGCCTGGGCAGGGAAAGGACAGTCTGGAAGAAGTGCAGTGTGAACGCTGTTGTAAGTAACACTGGCTTTAATATATCATGTGTTCATTATAAAATTTTGGTAAAGCATGAAAATAAATCCATTACAGTTCTAATACATCAAAATATTTTTGCTTAACATTTTGGTGTATGCCTTTTTAGGTTTCAGGGTGTTTTTGTTTAGGTTTTGCCATTTTTCCCTCTTTTTAAATAAAATTGGATTCATATTTCCTAATTAACTTTTATAATCTGCTATTTTCTCACTTAGTAAGTCTTGAATATTTTCCTTTATCATTACTTTTTTGCAGTGTAATTCTTAATGGTGTATTCCCTCTTATGAATGTGCCACAGTTGTCTTTAACCAGCCTCTCTACATTAAAGTTGTTACCAACTTTATTTTTTAATTTTTATTTTTATTAATACATGTTTTTTGCAGTGTGTAATAATTACATTCGTCATGGGGAGTTGGTGCATGTACATAACACATCTTCAATTCTTTTTTTAATCCCCTTAACTGTTATGACTCATGTTATCATGAAGAAACCTACATTGCTCAAATTTCCAGAAATTCTGAAGTAATAAACTTTGAGCCAGCAGCTACAGATAATAACATTCTGGATACATATTGCCACATTTAAAACACTATTTTAGAAAAAGTGATGAAGTGATGTGGTGTGGGTTGGATGAAAACTTCTAAAATAAAAATTCAGTCTAGCTTGGAAGAACTCATAGCTTGTCAGATGGCTTGGGTTCAAATCCTGGATCCTCTGGCTGGGTAATCTCAGTCTAACAAACATATTTAGTCTTTGTGCCTTGGTTTAATGAGATAATTCATGGGAAGCCATACTTGGCATGCCATAGCCGACAGTATCGAGCCAGATGTTGGTACAGAATCATGGAAAGAATTAAGTTCGTGAACTGAGGTACCACTGTAATGTTATTATGGCAGTCCTTTGAGTTTGAAGAGGTGAAAGCCTAGTTTAAATTAATGAGAGGCAAAGGACAGTGACAAATTAGCTCTATTGGCCAGAGAAGGAGAGAATTTTTTAAAGAGTCAGTGTTTAAAGCTGCAGGAGTTGACCATTCAGTGGTGCAGATGGCCTCTGGCCTTACCTGTCCTGAGGTGGACACAGGTGGAGACTGAGAACAAGTGTGCCAATTTGGGAAAGATAGGAAGTGACCTGTTGACATGGAAGTGGATGGGCCCCCAGGAAAAGTGAGGGTTAAGAAAACAGGGCTTGAGATCCATCACCTTGTCTCATCTATCCTTCCTTTATTTTTCTCTTAGTTTGCACTTGCAGATAGGAAGGGGTCCAAGGGACCCAGGGGGAGGGGGAGGGGGAGGGGATGGGGAAATGAGTAGAGTGAAGATGTGGCATGTCCAAGGTCCTGATGATCTCCGTGGACATGAATGTGGGCATTATGTGCCGTACACATGAACTAAGATTAATAATATCAACCAAAACAAAAAGGGGGACAGGGACCCTAGAGGAGGAGGGAGGGAGTGGAAGGAAAGGGAATTCAAAAAAAAGAACCAAACTGTATTATGGACCTGTACCAGCTCCCCAAGATGACTGTCAAATGCACCTACTACAAACATGTAGTAATAAAATAAAATTTTTTTCAAAAAGCAGGGCATAGGTTCATAACTGCCGGAGGCAAGTGGAGCTAGAGAGCCACAGGAGGGAGGGCAGACTGGCAGCTGAGAAGATGCCAGTGCAGAGGCAGACAGAACCAAAGTTGTAGGGACCATCGGAAAGGCCAAGGCAAGCAACAGTGCCCAATGGCAGAGGCTTTAGAGGTGACAGGAAATGAAGACAATCACTAATTCTAGTTGATAGAGATTGAATTTTCTTTGTGTTTTCTATGATGGATCTTTTGTTGATTTTTGTCCTAGTTTCTTAAACTTTGTTAATTTAGGTCTCTGCTTCCTTGGTTGTTTTCAAAACAACTTAGAAACTTTTTTTTTTTTAACTCAGTAAGTTACATTTTAAGAAAACTTAGGGAGCAGCTGGTCCTCCAACTCTCCCTGTAACAGATCTTTGTTTCTCACTCATTATCATCTTCAGCACAGTTGTCTAAGCATTTGGTTCGTGTAACCATTAAAAACACATGGACAAAAATGCTGTAAAATAAACAAGACTGCAATATTTTATGCAATAATCACTTGCCAAATCTCCCCTTTGAAACTGAAGCCACTTTTTTGTCATTGAAATAAGTAGAGTGATCTATAAACAAGATTTCTGTTGGGTTTATGTATTAAAACAGATGAAATCATTTTAAATAAAATGTTAAAAGCATTTACTCCCTAGCTCAGACCAAGCTTGATCCAAAAAAATCTGTCGTTCATCCAAAACTTAAAAAATGAAATAAAACTGGGTTTTGATCCCCAATTCATTTGCTAGGTAGATGGGGATATAAAACTCAATCACTAATGTAAATCATTTCTTGGCTCATCCCACTCTGTACAGCTTATTTTCCCTGATCATTTCTCTGTGCCTGTTACATGTTAAGGCCTAGCTTCTCAGCACTCATTTGTCACCTTCTAATATTCTCTGTAACACTTTCGGGGATTGGTCACCAGGCCTCTCATTACTGGCTCCCTGCTACTAGTGTTTCCCAGCACCTTTAGAGTTCAGTTTGTTTTGTTTGTTTCTGAATTTATAGTGTAATTTCCCTACAGGCCTGCTCTGCGTGACTTTGCATTAAATCATTCTCGGGTTGATTTTTTCTCAAAACATGCAGTCTGGTGATTTTAAGTCTTTCTGTGTTAGATTCAGCTTAAGCTTAAACTGGTTTTTTTCTTCTGCTTTTTATTATTTCTTGGGTGCCCAGCATAGCCCTGAATCCAGATGGATTCTTTGTAACGGCTGCTTGACAACTATTTGAAGGAGGGAGTGAGGAGACCCTTTTTCCCCCCACTTGCCTACAGCTGCTCTCAATATGGCTCATCATGACTGAAAGGAAATGAATAAAGATGAGTTATCTGAACTGAAAATCAGCCACAGAGCAGAAGCAATTCATACTCCCCAAGCTATCCATGAATCCAGTGGGGAAAAGGAAGTCATTGCCATCATTTATTTATTCTTATATTTTTATTGGTGGAAGGATTATTTTTTTACATCTTGTATCTTTGGGTAGTGGCCATTTGGGGCATCTGTGAGAAGCTATTTTCAGGTGAGGTTCATATCACATTCTGAGCATTTTAAACCATTTATCTTACACTTCGTGATACAGTCTACAATTGAAGTATGAACAGATCCGTGAAAACACTGTAGACACAACTAAAGAACATGGAAATAGCAATGAAAGAATTGTTGCTTTGAAATGCCATTATTGGATCACTCCTCATTTGGATGATACCACCTATTATTATTGTAAACAGCTCTTATTTCCATATTCTGTGCATTCCATGTGTCTAGTGATTAATTTCTGTCCATGTGACTTAGGTACCTTAAGTGCTCAAAACATTTCATACAGGAAACACGTGGAAGGAGTTTTAAATTTGGGTCCAGATTAGGAGAAAGGATAAGGTTCATCAGAGAAATTGCTGAATCACACAATTCATGTTTTCTTCTCTGTAAGAAGAAAGAATGCTTGTAAGTATTAAAGGCAGTTTTTAGCTACAGTCATCTCATGTCCCCTGAGACTCTGCTGAGCACGAGAGCTCTGGCCATGATCAGTGTTTATCCCTGGTGAGCAAGGTGCTCACTGTGGCTTGTTTTTCAGAGACCCAGTCTGCTCCTGGTGGCAGTTCATAGTTATAGATATCGGGATTCAAACCCAGAAAAAATCATTTCTTGCTGTGTGCCCATAGGCAGGTCCTTTCAGTAGTGCTAACCTTACAAACTGTTGATAATTAATGAGAAAGGAATCACCCTTCATATTCCTATTACCTGAGAGGCATTGAGGCATCATATCCTAGTTATTAGGAGTTCTGGTTCCGGAATCAATGGTCTGGCTTTGAATTCCAGCTTTAACCTTTTTAATTCTGTAGCCTTGGAAAAGTATCCCCCATTTCCACACCTAGACAGCAGTACTAATCATGCTCTTATCCCACAGACTTGTGATGAAAAGTGATTGAAATCATATTTGTAAAGCCCTTAGACTAGTCTTGCCTGGCACATGAAAAGTGTCTCATCACTTTCCTACGCTGACCTTGCAAGATGATAGAGTAGGTGACCGGAGTGTCTGTGATTCCTGGCACATCCTGAACATACACTGAGTTTGTGTTGAGCTATTTTCCCTGATTTCCAAGATGGAAAGGTAAGTATTCTCCACGATAATTATTCTTGATTAGGTATCCCTGGTTCAGCACAGCCTCAGAAGTATCTGGTCTGGCACTTACCATCTGTGATGTGGGTGTATTTCTTCGAAGCCATGACCAGTTCCAAAACTCTCAAGAAACTTACTTTTTTCTCAGGACATCCTTTTGCCAAACCCAGAATTTCTGTATATGCAGCTATCCCATCACCCTTCAGATGCATTACATTAGAAATGTGAACTGATCGCAATTTACATATTAATGGCACATGAAACATTCTCTAATTTCAAAGAAGTTTTACCTGCAAGTAAAGTGTCCTTTCCAAGATATGTTATATTATATTAAAAATTGCTGTCGTAAAGACAGGCTGTGGGGACCATTTCAGAGCTGGTGTATGAATAAATGGCCCGTGACTGTGGTAAAAATTGATGGGCAAAGGGCTGGCATCCTTCTCTATCTTAGCTAGCCAGATCACAGAAAACTTTGTATTTTACACTTAGGGCTTCAGAAAAGAGTGCAAATTATGTTGTAGTATAAAGATGTGCCTTTCTCAAGAGAAGAAAACTTTTAATATCTGTGAACACTTAATATTTAATGCCCAACAAAGGATACGCTGCTAATACGAGGAAAAACATTTCAATTTTGTGCTTTCTGGTAATAGAACAATACAAAGTTGATATTTCAGTAACAAGGCTCTAAAAATGCCCTTCTAATAAAAACCAGCACTGTTGGGGCAAATATTTTCTGCCATCTTTTTATTTCCTTTAACTAAAAACAGAAAATGCTGTCTTGATATAATGACTTTGGAATATTGTGTTTTCTAACTGAAAACAAATCATGGAGACAATTCTAAGAAAAGGGAAGGTAGTTAGAAGGTATGGAACTGAGTGCTCCTGATGGCTCATATCTAACAGCGTCATGGTCATGGCCGTAGATGGGTCTACTAAAACTCTTTCTGCCTATTTCCTCCATTGTGAAAAAGAATATTGTGCAAAAAGAAATATCTAACATCACAAGAATCATGAACACTCAGAAATGTGGAAATGACACTAAAATCAAAGGTGTATCTAATTATCAATGTCCCTAGGCAGTTATTGGAAGTCTATAAGTCTGCATTATCTAATGCACTGTCCCCAGATTGTTGTCTGGATAGGTGAGAGAAGGGGAGAAGTGAAACTGGCCATGGGCTGAAGAGCACAAGGAAGGAGAGCAGGAAGGAGACAGAGTCAGACAGAAGGTAGTAGTCTGAGTTGTACATCACAAGCAAGGGTGTGCCAGAAGACAGATGATGAAACCAGACGCAGGGTTACCACCTGGGGGTCGGGGCTGGTCTGGAGTCTACCCTGGCAGCATTCATGGCACACCAGCAGCCTGGGGCATTGACACAAGGGCCGTGGGAACCCAGCAGGAGGTCAGGTGCCTGATGAGCACTGGGAGTCCTCTGGTTTCTGCTTCTTGACCCTTTCCAATGCATGAGTGCGGCGGGAAGACATTTTTACACTGTTTAACAGCCAGGATCAGAATTCATCTTACGAGGGACACTCCCATCGTCTGAACAGATTCTGACTGGAGATTCCATTTAGAAATGAGATTCCACCCTAGGGTGGGAAAACGAGATGCTACCAGGATTGACTCTAGAAAACCTGAATTACTTTATCCAGGAAGAAGAGAATGAAGACAAAAGAAAATGAAAGATAATAGAAGGGAACCATATGAGTGGCAAAAAACCAAAAACTCCTTTTCCTGTGCTCCATACTTAGGGTTTTCTTTTTACGTTTACTTGATTATAGTTATGTACATGTACCAACTCCCCATAATGAAGGTAATCACTGGGCACTGCAAACATGAACAGATAGATAGATAGATAAGAATATTTATCAAGATAAATATACAGACACTCCATGGATGTTTTGGATTTCACAGAGGACAAAGTATCACTACAAAAAAATATAATTGTTCTTTCAGGCCACACAGAAAGCATTCATACTTTATGATTTTATAATTCTATCGTAAACGTTATGTGTCTGTGCCACAGTTTATCTATCATGTGGTTGAGAGAAGCTCACAGCCTTGTGTACAGACTAAGGGTGAAATCCAGCACTGTGTTTCTTCGGAGTCACTGATATCTGGAAGCTCACAGGCCAGTGGAGAGGGTGATGTGGCCGGGGCACAGAAACCATGGCAAACAAGTCAGGAGAGAAACAGTGTGAAGAGAAGTGGGCATTGTGGCAAACCTAAATGTAGAATACTGCTTTCAAGGTAGAGGACTGGGTGTGGCGATCTTTGATCTGGGTCTGGAGGAGTTGGGAGGGTGCTCGTGCTGTGAGAGGGCAGCAGGGGCCCAGGCAGGAGCTGCCTGTGTGGAGTCCCTGGGGATAGACATGGACATGGACGGTCGGTGCTGAGGGCAGCACTGGGTGAAGAGGGCCTTAGAAAAAATGGATGACTGTAAAGCTGGATGACTAAAACCCTTCTAGAAATCAGGACAACCTTTGTATAATTTACAGTATATCCTGAGAAAACGCTGAACTGCTTGAGGTTCCTGAAATGCAAAATGCTCAGAGGAGCACATTGTTCTATAATACCAGAGCAAAGTGAGGTATAACTTTATATTTTGATTTTAGGTAACGGCGAAGAGCTCTTAAAAAGGACTATCAAGGTCCCAAACCCTTACTGTTTCAAAACAACTCAAGGCAGACAGTTTCCATATAATAAATAAAATCCAGTGAATCCAAAATGACTTTGGACATTTAAAATATGATTCCAAAATAAAATGTTATTGAATATGATGCAAAAAGCTATATATTCTGCCAAATTCTTCTTGGCACTCAGCACATGGCTACAACATAATAAATAAAATATTAACCTTAGATTTCCTTTCAATTTGTGAGTCAATAGTTTCTATTAATAGTTCATAAAATAGCATGTCAACATGAAATTGAAGTATATTTTACATAATGCTAAAGTAATAAAATCTCCGTAGAAGTTGCAAAAGCATATTAACTGTTCTTCTTTTTCTGGGTTTCAGAGGTTAACTTTTCTCTTAATATCTCAAATGTTTGTTATTTAAAAAAAAAAAAAAACCCATGAAAGAGAGGCAGAGAGGCAAATTGGCAGGCCAGTGGCAGGGCATGGACAGGTTGATTAGAAAATCCTCAGTAGAGGACCTTGTGCCACATGGAACATCACAGTATATAAATTCCAACAGTGCTGGTCTCTTTTTAGAAGAGGATCTCCTCAAAGCAATCCAACAAAAACATTCAAGCTAAGTTGTCAAAAAGCTTTGTTCAGATTGCACAGTCCAAAGCTGACCTCACTTACTCAATCACTCAACACATTTTTATTTCTCGCCTCTTCTGTTCAAGACATTGCATGGGAAACAGCATCAGTTTCTCTAAATGTACATTATATGTATTAATGAGAATGTTTTCATTTTTTAAATTAAATATGTGTGCTTGGGATATTCCTGATAGTCATTTAAGCCTTGTGTTGAAAGGACATGATTTTTTTGTTTGTTGGTCCCAGTGATGGGCTTCATTTCCTGTCACTCACAGAAGGCTTCCTGGCACAGGTAGAAAGGCCTTCTTGGGAGAAGAGAGGGGAAGGGAGGTAGGAGACTCACTGACCAGGAATTCAGACTGCAGAGCAGTCCCATGGGGAGCAAATTGGACATGAGCAAGAGAAAGTTGCTGTGACCTGGGCAGACCAGGTAGGGAGCCAGGGACCACGGCCCCTCCAGGCCTCAGGCACCAAGGACAAACAAAGGCTGAGGGCTAGAGTGCTGAGGTCAAATACCAGCTTTCCCACTTACTCTGCACTCTGAGGAGGTTACCCTCTCTACACCTTAGAGTCTTCATTTATAAAATAGAGAAAATAATAGTAATAAGAAGTGTCTCTACTTCGCAGCATTGCTGTGAGGATTAACTGAATACATATAAAGTAGTTAGAATGCTGTCAGGGACATAGTACGTGATCACTAAACTTTGGCCATTATTATTATAACTGTAGGTCCTCTTGGGAAGGGCCATGTAATCAGAGACGACAGCCTCTGCTTGGGCATGTGGTGTTGTCAATGCATCCCAGACTCCTTTCTCTGGGAACTATTGTGTCCCCTGTATCAGGCACTATCCCGTCTCTGGGATGAAGTACCTGACACCTGCCACAAAAGGAGGAGAGGTTTCTTTGGCTCCCTGTCTCCAGTAGGTTCACTCCAGAGTTGGCAGGCTCCAAGACAGAAATGGCATGACGAAAGAGCCTGGCAGAGGACAGCTGCTCATTCCATTGTGGTCAGGAAGCAGCAAGAGCAGGGAGGACCTGGGAACAAGAATACACCTTTCCAGGTCACACCCCAGTGACCACCTCCAACCAGGCCACACCTCCTCACTGCACATTCGGCTGTGAACTCATCTGTGGGTTCATCTGATGATGAGTGTATCACCTTCTACAATGCAGTCACCTTCCAAAAGGCCTATTTTGAATGCATGAGACTTTAGAGAGATATTTTAGATTTAAACCATAACAGTCCCTAAGTATACAATACTATGAATTATGCATTTAGCATACTTACATAGTGGTTCCTCAGTTATCACCAGTGCCTTCAAAAAGCAGATTTACCTGTATGTCCCTAAAATTAGCACCTGTGTAACTCATTCATACTGCTTCCAAAAATAATGTCAGGAATTTCACCCTGACCAATATTTATTCAGCTTTTAATAAATGTGTTGTACTAACCTGTAGAAGTGAAGGCAGCAAGGATTATGTTATCCTCTTAGGACCTCGAAATTGCTCTTCATGTCCACTCTGTCTTGCTGGCCTCAGCAGTCTGGGATGAATTTGCCTTGGTTCCTTAGAAGCCAGTGCAGTTTGATAAAGTTCAGGGGAGGGCAGAGGAATGAGGAAAAAAAATAAGAACCAAGGGAGATTATGTAAAGGTGCAAATTTCCAATGAGAATGTCATTATATTGTATACCTAAAATGTACCAATAAAATGCATTTAAGGAAAAAATAAAATAAAGTTGCAAAGTAAATGTTCCCAGTAACAGATCAGGGATTTTAAATTGAGGAGTTTGGATCCAAGGAGAAAATATCACTGCAGTTATTCTGAATTATTTTATTAAAATTATTTTTAATTGATAGAGTAATTTTATACACATTTATAGGTTATGCTATCATTATAGCATATATGTATGTGGTGGGGTTAAGTCAAGCTAATTCAACTTTTATAGTGAAACATTTGAAATTTACTCTTAATTATTTTGAAATATATGTATATATATTATTGACTGTAGTCACCCTACTGTGCAATAGATCTTAGAACTTTTTTCTTGTTTGATGAAGTTTTTTACCTTTTGATCAACAACTCCCCATTCTTTCTCCTTCTGTTACCTTCTGATAATATTCTGAATTACTGAGGAATGGGACAATTCATAGGAGAAAAATTCTAAATGAGTGGAATTTGCAGTTTTATGTGTACAATCACTTTTGGATAAATGTGTAGGAAAGTAATTAAGGCTTTCAGGTCCAAAAGCATGGACTTGAGTGTTACATGTAACACTTACAGTACTACTTGTGCGATTATATTTTATTTATATTATCTAAGTCTTAAGTTTCCTCCTTTAGAAATTATGAAATGAGTTAAAAGCATCTGCATCTTGCAGAAGCTATCGGGATATATTACTGGAAGTGGCAGACAGCGTAGATTGTTTATATAGCAGAACCCTGGAAGCACACCATATCCAGTAATAGAAGAATAGTTGAATAAATTATGATATAGCCATATGATGTTCATTAACTTAAACCCTTCCTTCACTGATGTAAAAATGATCACAGGCAGATGAGATCTAAAACTATGAGGAAATCTTAACTTCATGGAGTGGAAAAAATAATTAAAACAACAAGTATTTGTGTAGTGCATATGTGCCAAGCTCTATATAAGTCCTGTATATATACTCATTAATCCTTACAACAACCTGAAGAGACAGGTATTATTATTATCCCCATTTTACACATGAGACTATCAAAGAAAAGTAAGATTAAAAAACATGTTCAGCTAGTAAATATCCAGATGCAGACTCAGGGTGAAGGAATTGGAAAAGTGTACCATTAGAAAGTTAGGTGGATGAAAGGTAACTCCTCCAACTCTCACTGAGCTCTGTGATTTCCTAGGCAAATGTACAAAGATTTAACTATGTTGCAGATTATTAAAATACACTATTATTACATTGCTGGCATAGAAGCACCTGGCCCAAAGTGCAAATGGAAAACATCACACTCAGAAGAATGGAAATCCCTTGAAACATCAAGATTGGCAGCAGATGATTCTGCACACCCAATATCCAATCGTGGACCATTTCTGCCTGACTGCTCTATAGTTCCTTCCTTTTATTGAACACAAACTGTGACGTACTAAAGGAATCCAAGATAAATTTGTAAAACAACATGTCAGGCCCATTTTAGTCCCAGTATCCCCGGGTGATCCATGGTTGGGGTCTAAAAAAGAGAACAGAACAGAGAAGAGGAAGCAGACACCAACTTGCCACAGATACATGTAGAGTGAAGGAGATATTTTTGTTTAAAAGACAGACAGCTGAGAAACAGTTATTTGATCCCTGCTGCTTGAGGGACAGTAGGAAAAGAAAGGTATTTTTGTGATCGCTCTTCAGCGTTCCCTATGCAGCTTGGTTCATACAGTCACAACAAAAACTCAAGGTCTAATAATACATTGCATCCAACCACAGATATGTTACAAGCAGTATGCACAGCTGTAACTAACATTCAGCTTCCTTTTGATTACTTCCAGGCCTGTTACATTTAGATTGCTACACATTTCTTCTACCCTCCACTCTCAGTCAATAGCACACATCTCATAATTGTGCAAAGACATAGAAACTGTAAGAAAACGGTACCATTTATCTGTCATTCATCACACGTGGGGTGATCGAATGAAAGAGCTCCTTACAAGGAGTCCAGAGACATGGATTTTGAACTAAATTTATTACAACTAGCTATGACCTTGAACACTGTCACTTAGTCTCTATGAGTCCTCTGTTTACCTTTCTGTGAAATAAGGGTAGAGCTTTGGATTTCCAGGAACGTTTTCAACTCCAGTGTTTTGTGCTAAGTCACCAGTGAATGCTGGCTACTGATAGTTTCAGAAGGGTGTAGTGCTCATTACTAGAGTAAAATCAAAGAAGACCAGAAAGTGAGCATCCCACATGCTTTTAATGTTTGGCCATCAACTGGAGCTGCCTCAAATAGTTCTCTCTGCAACTAACCCAGGCATAAATTTTCTGAATGTGAAATGAGAATATTAACTTGCATTTGATATTTTGAATATTGAATGCCTTTGCATTGTTTTTATTTATAAAGACATCACTATGTCATTATTACTATTAAAGTTTGACTTTTACAGTATTCTTGTCAAATATAAGCATGAGTGATGTTTATCTCACCTTACTCTTTGCTGTACTAAATTTTGTTTGAAGCATACTTAAAAAGTAATGATGTGTAGATTTGGTTGACAAGTAAATACTTTTTGGGCAAATTAACGCAGTGTGAGAGAGCAGTTTTCAGTGTTTTCTTCTATGGGCATTTGTGAGTGTCCATTACTTTTACCTGCACCAACCTCTAGAAAAGCAATTCTCTTCAATGGACTGCTTGCCGAATGCCTGTTCAGCAGTATTACAGAAATACTGACAGCCTTATGAGTAGAAGGTCTCATGGAGAGAGATTTATGAAATGCACATCTGCATTTCTACATTTTTTTTTTTAGAAATTCTAACAAATTCATGCAGTCAAACTTTGGAAGGGGAAGTGTGTTTGGTAGCTTGAGCATGCTGTCCTTACAAGCTCTGTGTGTCTTCTGTGAAAGACCAAATGTCATCCCAGTGGACCTGACCTAGTTGAACATGAATACACCATTGAGGAGCAACTGGCTTCAGAATTAATAAAAGTTATAAATAAATTGGATGGCCTTGTGAAGAGGCTAAACTTGAAGTGCCTTTTAATTAATTTTTTTAAAAGCAGTGCAGCAGCCTTTAGCTGCCCTACTGATGCAGAAATCCATGGAATGAAATTGTTTTGCAGAAGGCAGTTAGATTATTCATATTTACAAGATTAGAAAGTGTATTTAACCTATAATGGAATTAAGCAAGCAAAAGAAGTAATAAGTGTCCTAGTAGGGAAAAAGGCGTGAAATTGCTTGAGTCTGCTCATGACATGATCTGCAACCAGAATCGTGGAATTCAGTTCGTGAACCAAGGTACCACTGTACATGGGAAAAATCATAACGTCTACCCAAAAACTGCTAGAACTAGTAAACTAATTCGATAAACTTGCAGATACAAAAATAACATACAGAACTCACTAGTGTTTATACATACCTATAACAAACTGTCCATAAAGGAAATTTAGAAAACAATAGCAACAAAAATTTAAATACTTAATAAGTATAAACTTAACAAAGAGGTGAAAGACTTGTACACTGAAATCTATACAAAAATTGATGCAAGAAATTGAGGAAAACATAAATAAATGGAAAGATAGCCTGTGTTTATGGATTGAGAGAATTAATACTGTGAAAATGTCCATACTACCATCGATCCACAGATTCATTGCAGCCCCTATCAAAATTCAGAAAAATGGAAAGACCAATCCTTAAATTCATGTGGAACCAGAAAAGATCCCAAATAGCAAAGGACAGTCTCTTCAATAAATGGTGTTAGAAAAACTGAATATCTACATATAAAGAATGAAAGTAGACTCTTACTGCTCATCATACCCTAAAATAAAAGACTTAAATTTAAATGTAAGACCTGAAACTGCAACTACTAGAAGAGAATATAGGGGTAAACTTCCACAGCATTGGTCCATTAAGTAATTTTCTAGGTATCATTCTGAAAGCACAGGCCACAAAAGCAAAATTAGGCAAATGGGATTACATTAAATTTAAAAGATTATGTACAACAAAGGAAACCACAGAGTGACAAGACAATCCAGGGAATGAAGGAAAATATTTGTAAACCACACATCTGACATGAATTAATATTCAAAATATATAAGGAATTCAGATAATTCAATAGCAAAGAAATAAATTACCCAAATGTAAAAGGACCAGAAAAAACATTTCTTTAAAGAAGATATATAAATGGGCAATAGGTGCATGAAAAAAAAATAGCTCAGCATCACTAATTAGTCGGGAAGTGAACTTGTTAGAATGACTTTTACCAAAAAGATGTGAGATATATATCGGAGGCGTTTTTGAGAAAAGAGAGCCCTGTGCCCTCTTGAAGGGAATGTAAATATGGAAACTCCTCAAAAAAACTGAAAACAACTATCATATGGCCCAGTCATCCCACTTTTGGGCCTACATCCAAAGGAACGGACGTCAATATGATGTCTGCACTCCCATGTTCATTGCAATATTACTCATAGTATCCGAGATAGGAAATCAACCGAAGTGTTCATCAACTGATGGACAGATAAAGAAGACGTACTACTTATACACATGGTGGAATGCTCAAAGGGGGGAATTCTGCCATTTGCCCCTTAAAGGAGGGAAATTCTGCCATTTATACCAACATGGACTAATCTGGAAATAATTCTGGCTAAGTGAAATAAGCCAAGCACAGAGAGACAAATACTGTATGACCTTATTTCTATGTGGAATCTAATTAAATTGAACTCATAGAAATGAAAAATAGAACAGTGGTTACCAGAGGATGGATGAGGGAGTAGGAAGGATGAGAATGGGAAGTTGTTGTCCTAGGGTACAAAGTCTCAGACAGACAAGATTAAGTTGTGAGGTCTTCTACACAGTATATTGTGACTATCAATAATGTACTATGTGCTTTGGAATAACTAATAATTTCCAGTGTCTCACCTTAAAAATTATAGGTAAATAAGGTGGGTCTATTAATAGCTTGATTTAATCAGCCCAGATTGTATATATAATAAAATATCATATTGGGCCCCATAAATGTATACCATTCAAGTTTGTCGATCAAAAATAACATTAGTAATAAAAATTTTAAATACTGAAATTTAGCATTTTTATCTAATTAAAATTGTAAGAAAAAAATTGTAACTATATAATGGAATCATAATGCAGAGAATTATATTTTTCTTAAGATACTGATCTAGCCCAGAAGCAGATTATTGGAGCTGGGTACCATACAAATAATTTGGCATATTCACTTTTTATTTATAAAGTCTGAGTATATGTGAATGTTTTTGTAAATGCATCTCAATTTCAGGTTTGTTATTCATAGAGTATACACAGTGGTCCTCTGTCCAGTCCCCAAAACACAGCTCAATCTATGTCTGAATTGATCACTATTAAATTGTAGAGAGCTGGGCAGTCTCTGCCTGCTGCTGCTGAAACTCATTAAGGAAACGGTGGCCAGTGATCAACCACCCACAGGTCCTGGGAAGGAGCACCCAGGCCACACTTCACTTGATAATATTATCCAGAAGAGAGGAGTAGTTTTCAGTTCTTGCTCACCTGAGCTGAATTTTAAGAAGTAACTATAAAAGATGAGACTGAGAATTATAATTGAGTCTTTAATATAGACAAATTCTACTGTGTCCTCTGCTTTTTGTCTTAAATCTTCCCTAAAAGGTCACTGGATACAAAGACAATCTCTGAATTTATTGAAAGGAAAGCTACAAAGCTGTTACATGCAGCTTTATATGTGCCTGTTTGTATTTCATACTCTCTCTTGTCACCCAATAACAGACAGACACACTGGAATTCAGTCTAAGAATTTCTTTACTGTCTTTAAAGATTTTCTTCAATGACTTATTTTCAAACACCAATGAAAAATATTTCTAATTTGAAAAGGAACAAAGATAAAGTCTCTGACATTTGCCTGATTAAATAGTGTCTTTTCCACATTCATAGTGGGTGAGTGCTAGCAGTATAGTTCATTTTGCAGTTCACCCAATGGTTGGACACCTGCACCCTAAGGAACCTTTGCAGCCTTCACTGGACTTTCCAGGCAGGAACATGGCAGCCACTGTTGCATTCATGGTAAAATTACTTCTCAGCTGATTGCTTTAATGTACACAGGGCCATGGTGCCAGTGTGAATTTAGTTTCAATGTCATGTTGCTTGTTTGAGTTATTTTCTGGATTGCTAATTAGGTCTCAACCGGGTATCTCAGTTTTGGATCCCAAATCATGATGTCACCTAAAAATATGAGGAAAGAGTAGTATCTTCCTGTAAGCCTTAATACAAAATCACTTTGTAGAAGCTTATTCACATTTTACCCAAAATGAGATTATAATGCAGAGCCTTATATTTTTTGTAAGATGTTGTTCTAACCTAAAAACTGATAACTGGAGCAGCTTTGTATATGGTTATGTGAATTAAATTATCTTCTATAAAGTGATTAGAATACTGTTTGGCATAAATCACTCATGCTGTTAGTGTTTGCTATTATTATAATAGTAATAATTTGTAATATATAGTAATAATAGTAATATAATAATAGTAATAATTGTAATATAATTGTAATAATAGTAATATATTAATAGTAATAGTAATAATAATTGTAATAATAGTAATATAATAATAATTTGCTATTAATATAAATTCAGATATACAAGTATACTTATCAGTCAAGGAGTTCCTTACAGAAGTCATATTAAGAAATTAAAATATAGAACAATTTTTTAAACATTTTAAAAATTCACTTTGTCATTCATGCTGCTGTTCACCTTGTAGACAGACTATCTTTAAAAAGATTATATTATGCCTTGGGGAATGTGAATTTACTTTGTTAAAAACAAGTTACATGGTAAGTATTGAAGGAGCACATACTGCCTTTTTAATTTGTCAATCAATATCTATTAACACAAGTTGCATTTTATTTCTTAGCATTTCTTAAGGGTCATGTGTTACACCTATTATACCATCACGGCGGATTTCTTTCAACCTTTTTAAAGCCCTTTCTCCTTAAGGAATTCATTTTTTATTTACCTGCTTTGGGAGGTGGAAAAGACAGATATTATTTCTAGTTTATTAACAAGGATAGTCAAAGTTCTCTGAAACGGGTGAAGTGACCATCCAGGTCATAAAACAAATGCATGGTCCCAGACCACACCTGTGATAAGGCCCCCTTTCTCTCCCCTGTGCTGAGCATGGGCTCTACTTGGCTTTGTGCATCTGCTGACTGATCATTGCCAAAATCTGAATAAAACCACCAGCCTTGCATGTTTTCCATAGCTATTTATTGTGCCCCTATTTTTCATATATCTTGTGGATGGCAAATCCGTCCAATTTAAAGACAGAAAGAATTCAGTGTTTAGCTGTGGTCTGCTACACATATGTCCGCTTTTCCTTACATTTTCTTTAAACAGAACACAGTCAAATCTATTGTACAGCTTACCGGTGTGATATTGCTTTGATAGACACTGAGTGACCTAATACACACACTCCAGTGTACTCTAATCTGTGGTCTCCCAGCTTCCACTCAGCAGGAATTCTGAGATGTTGATGGAACCCCATGATTTGACAGAGCAGCCCGGCTGCCCTTTCACCTCCCACACTGGTTCTGACAGCTGCCTGCCATGCGTAGAGAAAACCCCACAGGCTGAAACACTGTCGCAGACGAAAAGCTCCTAGATAAACATACAAGCATGATCATGGTACTATTTAAAATTAAATTGTTTTCTTTAAATGAATTTGCAATAAGGATATTTTACAGCTAATGATCTAACACCCCAAAGTGTGCCAAGTGCCTTCTTGCTTTAAAAATAAAACAAAATAGCATACATGGTAAGCCTGGTCCTGTCCACATTTATTTGAGTGACCAGTGTTTCTCTAGTGGCTTAAGCCAGTTGACCAAGGCCCCCAGTTTTCTCCTCTGAAACAGTAACTAGCCTGCTAGGAATTATGTGCAGCACTTCCTGGGCGAGTTGAGAAACTTGATTTGTGTTTAAGCTGTCAATTTAATCCACACTGCCTTCTTCACTTTTATCAGAGTATTCTTCAGGTAGAAAAGAATGGAAGGAGGCTTTAGGCATGACTACCGTCCTAAATATAAAGTTAGTTTAAGAAAAAAAAAAAATCCTTCCATGCCCCAAATAGCACTGTGCTTATAATTCATTCTTCTCTCATACAGTACCCTGCCTTATCGTGGCTAATGTTTTCCTGCCGAGCTGCCATCATCTTTTGTCAAGCTGTCAGGGAATTAAACTGATGCACCTTCCACATTTGGGTGGAGGTCATTATCCTATTGCCTGGTTGCGTTGCCTCCACTGAGCAGGTTAACTGCTTGAGGTCTTTCATCTAGATAAATGTTTTGCCAGCGCTTGGCCATGTGACGACACGAGCTGTGCCTCAGAGGTCGAATGGTGATGCTAGGGAAGTTGTTCCTGTAGGTTAACAGGTCCAGAGAAGACTGCACTGCAGACTTCATAACAGGCCTAAAAATAATGATAAATGCTAATTTTAGCATATTTCACCTCGGGGCATTGGGTTTGGGCTCTTTTTTTAAAAATACATGCTTATATTGTCAATTTTGTATAGAGAGACAATTTTTGCTCAAGTGTTTTACTGTTTCAGTGTCATGAAAGACTGCACTATGTTTGTTAGAATCTGCCCTTCAGAAATAAATAACTGTAGGTATAATAGGTAATAACATACATATTGTAAATTTGTAGGTTTTCTATTAACTTAATTCTTAGAGTAATTTAAGGCCACAATATTAGATGCATTGGTGTGGTTTTCCACATAGGAAGCTAGGTTTTAAGTGAAGAATTACAATTAAATAATTTTCCTTTAATGAAAATTAATTGAATAATTTAAAATAATTTCAGTATTCCACTATTATAAAGAAGAATATGCTGAATTAAACAATAATTTTAAGTGATTTTAATAAACTAAATAACTTATAACAAAGTTGTTTTTGAATTCTGTTTTTCAGTCCAATTTTAAGTGATTTTCCAATTAAAGCAGGTGTCATCACCATATTTTTATGACTAATATTGTCATTTAAGCTAAAAGATATTTTTGTAAGTAAAAAAAATTAATCTTAGAAAAATGCCATTTTAAACTATTGTCTCAACATGTAAACACGTAATGACACATGGAATAATTGACTTTTTTGGCCGAAACTTTTTAATGAAACACCTTATTTTTAATCTTGAACTACCTAGGGCCTGGGATTTAGCTCAGTGGTTTCACCGCCTGCTGCGCAAGTGCAAGGACCCGAGTTCGATCCCTGATACCAAAAAAAAAAAAAAAAAAATCTTGAACTACCTTGTTTTCTGTATATCTTTTTTAAATGCTTGTTATTGTCTTCAACAACTGATTAGAATTTAAATAATTCTTTATAATCGAGAGTCAATTATGTGCAGTCCACACATTTTACCATAAAACAAAGTTTAAATCCTGGCTAGAGTTGCAATCTTATTCTTGACCTTGGGGTTAGTGAGGTCAAATTCAGTGGAAGATTTATTTAGCTAATCTGGTTAGATGATACAGAAGGAGACACGAGTGAACCAGAGGATCCTGCCTTCAGTGGAAGATTCTCCATTCTTTTTCATATCTATTAATTGTATAATTATCAGCACAGCTGCCCAACCTACAAATCTCAGCAACCTCCATACTTGTCCTCATTTGCCTCCTATTCCTGTGATTTTTAAACTGGGATAAATGTATCCCTCCATATCTAAACTCTTTCCTACGTTTCCCGTTCTGTCCTCAATTTCATCTGCCTTATAAAACCTGCTACTTCTACTTCCCTAATGGCCTTTCTTCTCCTTTGCCAAAGTAATAAATAAAAATGTTCCAAGGTAAGAATATGCAGTATGTATTATACAGTAACCCCCTTCTCCATTCATCATTTTGCTTTCTACAATTACATTCACCTGTAGTCAACTACAGCCTAAAAAGTTAAATAGAAAATTCAAGAAATAATTAATTCATAAGATTTTAAATGCATGGGATAATTTTTAAATCAGCTGTCTTAATATCACAGTGCTCGTGTTCAGGTATACTTAATAATGGGAACAAAGCAGAAGAATAGTAATGTTTTATTACAGCATATTTTATAACTTTTACTGTTGTTGCTATTGCTAATCTTTTGCTGTGCCTAATTTATAAATTAAATTCTATCATAGGTATATGTGTATAGCACAAAAAGCATAGTAGATAGAGGGTTTGGTACTATCTGAGGTTTCAGGATTCACAAGGACCTTGGAATATATCCTTACAGTTAGGGGGAGACCACTGAATTGGGATGAAATTCCTAATATTCAGGGAAGTGCTAGTTAAAAGAGAAGGCTATTTGATGTGAAATTTCCAATAGGGAAAAAATAATTTATACATATACTTTAAAAACAAGGAATAAGGAATTGAGTTGTCATATCCCATTCAACCCATTTTAACGAATGATGTAAACTCTTTATTTTAAAAAGTATCAGTTTTCCTTAAGCCAAACATTGCACTCTTGACTATTTAAATGTATGAGTTTAAAAAATCCTGTTTCAATTTCAAAATGTGCGAAGGGTTTTAAAAAGCAAGGAGATTGAACAGCTTAACAAAACACTTATAGGATAATCAAGGAAAAAGGGGTGGCAACTGTTAAAAAGATGAGATTCCAGCTCTAGCAATGCTGAGCAAATACATAAAATGTCTGTCATCTTTTTATTTTAGTTATAGATGGACAAGTGTGAAATTGCTTTCCTCTCAAATACCAAGCAGTATGTATCCAAAGGTTAATCGGTGACCACCCAAGACACGGGGCTTTTGTAAATTTTTAGCTGAGCCTAAGCCAAAGGACCTCCATAATTTCAAGTGGTGGAGGATGACTGAATATCTTTCGGAAGTACACACCCTGCTTTTTCAAACTTTGCTGATTCCTGTCCTTGCTGCTGATCTAACATGAGAGAACCTGCAGTGCTTAAGAAGTTGGTGTTCCTCTTTGGATGCAGAATGATATAGTTGAGAAATCAGTGACAGCTAACACTGCCATTACATGTGCAGATTTCTGTTCTCGAATTCTTTTATACACTCCAATACCAGAAGCTTGTGGACATTAGCCTTTGCCATAGACCCACAAACTTCAAATTCTGCTTGTCAGCTAAGGTGAAGAAACACAGCCACAGGATGATACAGTCAGAGGCTTCCCATTGCGTTAACCTGACCATTAACATTTACCAAGAGAGACACTCTCCCCTGGATGCTTGGAATGCAAAATGCAGTACAAGTTCATATCACTCCTGCCTTCTAAGAGTTTACTTCTTAGTTTTGAATTTTAAAATTATAGAATAATACAGTTCATCATGTGGCTACTAGTCATTTGATTAATATTTAACGACACGCTGAAATACACCCTGTACCCATTGCTGAATAAAGGAAGCAAGTTGCATAATGGTTATTTATATATAGTACAGCCTCATATTTGGACTTAAGTAAAACTGAAAATATAAGCAGAATCTTAACAATGGTTCTTTTCTCTTGCAGTCAAATTGTGGGTCAGTAGAGTTGTCTTTTTTCTTCATTTGTGACTTTTGACATTGAAGATTCCTTTGGTAATAAGAAAAAAGTCATTGACGTTATTTTAATTAAAATAAACGTGACATTCTGGGTGTGTTACATGCGTAGTGAACAGAGGCGTGTCTCTGTGAGAGGTCAAGGAGGAAAACTCGTGAAAGGGTGTTGGGGTCAGGCCTCATCCCTTAAAGGGCAGAAATGGAACCTGCCTGGGGTTGAGGGAGAGAGGAGGAAATGAGTATCCAAGGGCGCCAAGGGTGAGAAGTAGTGTTTTCATATTTTTTATTTTAGGTAAGTACAAAAAGAGAGAGATTGAACCTCCATGGGCCCAGCTCCCCAGTTACTAATTCTTGGCCATCTATTCTTCCTCTGATCTCTGCCCACTCTCCCCTCCTATCCAATGGATTTTGTAACAAATATAAGACAATGTTATTTCCTTTTTCAATACATTTCTATTAATACTAGCATTTTTTTAAATCTAATCACAGCACCATGGTCATGCACCCCAAAATGTCCTCAATATCATTAAATATTCAACTACTATTCATATTTCTGATTCTCAGATTGTCTTGTTATCAATTTTTTTTAAGGTAGTTTGAATTGAAGTTCCTTCCTCCCTTTCCCTTCCCTTCCCTTCTCCATTTCTACACCTTTCTCTCTCTTTGATATTTTGAAACAAGTCACTTGTCCTTTAAAGTTTCCCACAGTCAGGTTTGCTGACTGCATTCTTGTGATATCTTTTAACATGTTCATCTCATATTTTCTATATCCCAGCACTTAGATCAAGAGCTTCAGTCAGACTCAGATAAGATTCTTCATGATGGTGATGCCTTCTTCCATATCTGTTTATAACCATTCTCTAGATCTTTTAATTCATTAAGGATTGCAAAAAATGATACTGTAATTGTCATTTTTCTTCAGCGTATTAGCTGGAACATTTCCATACAGAGAAATTTCCTTTTATTAATTATTTTGTTACCCTAAGGAACTATTATTATATAGAAAAAACAAAACATCATGGTTCTTTCTCTTTTCAAAATACTTCTTTTTGAAATAATGAGTAATTTGCTGATATCTTTCAAAGGGGATCAATGTGTTTTTGATTTATTGATTTATGTATTGTTTTGTTTTGCCTTGCTTTACTCGGTTTTGTGTTTTTAGCTTGTGAGAGTGTCTTCAGGTTGCTTTCTGACTCCTTTTGATAAGACCCTAATAATTTCTAATAGCTTCCTTTCTTTTGGATGTGACAAGATGTCCCGGATTCACCTGATGCTTTCCTGCCCTGGGCCTGGAACGCCCCTTTCTATGGTGCAAACACAACTTGAGCACGAAGGGTGCCCGTTGTTGCTGCTATGATGGTTGTTCCTGACTTTCTCAGTACAGATTATAACCTGTGTGTTTCTTCCAGAGGGCAAACACATCACAAGATTATACTGATAGTTTCAGTTCAAATTTAAGATTATAGCATTTTGACCTCACTTTGTTGATTTTAATCTCCTTTCTACATGCTGAAAATTGCGACCAGGGGATTGCTTATCTGTTTTATTTCACATTGTACACACAGCACCCTCAGAATGGCAACATGGTTAATGAAAGTGGTGTAGAGGTTTTTTTCTTTCTTTTTTCTTGTTTTGCAATTTTTTTGTTTTTAATTAGGTATTCTTATATGAAATAGATGGTATAGTCAGATTATTTTATAGTGGAAGTCAGTGTCCTACATTTTAAAATTATTTGTAACAATTTGACCTTATGTATTACCAATTAGATAAACAAGTTTATTCATTTTACAGGGTTTTAGTTTTTTAATTGAATGACATAGTTCCTGTTATCCATGGTTTTACTTTCTATGGTTCCTGTTACCCAATTAACTATGATGCAAAAATACAATATTAAGTGGAAAATTCCAGAAATAATTCATAAGATTTAAGTTGTGTGCCTTGCTAATTAGTATGATAAAATCATGCACTGTGCTACTCTCTCTCAACTGGGACAAAAACATTACTTTGTCCTGGATATCCACACTGTAAATGCTAACTGTCATTGGGTGACATTTATCAACCTGCCTGATAGTCACTTGGTTATCAGGTCACCTACCTCAGTGTCTCAGTGCTGTGTCAAGTAACTGTCACTTTACTTAATAGTGGTTACAACGCACAAAAGTAATGATACAAAGTAGGCCTCAGAGCATAAAACATGGAGAGACATTAACTATTATGTGGCTAGACTGTAGGGCATGTAGAAAAAAACAGTGTGTGAGTGTATGCGTATATCATATACCATATATATACTACATGGTTCAATATTCCTCTCCACTTCAGACATCCACTGGTGGACTTGCAAAGTATTCTGCTTGGAAAGGGGGGACTGCTGTGTTATGAAATATATTGATAGTTCCAAAATCAGCTCTAGAAAATAAGGTATATTTGAAGAAGTCTACCTTCTGTCATTCTCTCTCTTTCTTATATAATTTTTAAATTTTTTATAGTGCACCTTCTGGTATGCCATTAATTTATGGTTTACCTTTAATGAATCCATAAAACTTTAAAAATTATATTAGGAAGAGAGGAACAGAGATGGAATATGAGCAAGTAGGAATCAATATTTCTGAACCCTTCTTTCTTAGATAAATGACCATTTGCTTCTCTTATACCACCATACTCACCTCCCATCTGCCATGCCTCCTTTAAGATTTTGAAAGAGCAAAAGGAAAAAATGTGGATAGAAAGCACTTTTTTCCAAAGGAGGGAAATAAGGTTCATATTAGAAAATCTAACTTTTTTAATTGATTAAGTTTATTAGTACATTTTAGATAGCTATATAATGATCACATTCATCATAAAGAATGTGTACCTGTACATGATATATCTTGAGTCTTTTTTCCTCATTCCTCTAACTTTACACTGAAAAGACTACCCAAAGACTCAGTTTTTAACATTTTAACCAGCTCTTATTTGCTTGAAAATTGGAAGGAATGCCTTTTGACTTGGGCAGCTTGTGCCTCCTCCTAAGCTGAGGTGGAGCTGGCCCAGGCACATCCATCCACACACAGCAAGAGCAAACACCAGCTGAGGTTCATTCCACAGACCTCTAATGCTCAGTTGACTTCTTAGGGATTTAAAGTTACCACATACAGGATTCAAAGCTCCCCCGCAAAAATAAGAAAAATCCTTTCTATAGCAAGAAAAAAACAAATTTCCATTAAATTTATAAGTAGTTTCATTTTTGTTGCCTGAAAACTAACCCCTCTGGGATGGAGGAGGTACAGGGAGGAGGGAAAACTGACTGAAACAGCTCAGTGCATGTCCCAGACGTGCCTCACTGGACAGCCACACAAACACACTGCGCACATAGCCACCGCGGCTCCTTTGCCCTGACAAGCCAGCCTTCCCTCTCAGCATTCTTTCCTCATCTCTGGACCTTCTCTGCTCCCTGGGCTCGACCCTCCATTCTTCTGTGTTTCCTATCAGTTTTTGAGACCTGACCATCTTTGTTTCCAACAGTTTCTTAAATTTCTTGACTTTTCTTCTGTCATCTCACACCTGTGTTTCCCTAAGAGTTTCTCCAGGCCCAGCCAAGCAGCTAATATTTACTAAGTGCTTGTTGTGACTATAGTTTGCCCCTCATCCTCCTCTACCCCAAATGGTGACACACAAGTTATCCAAAGTGCTGTTTACACTGTGTCATTCCCTTTTGAGAGATCTGAAGTGACTCTTCATTTCTCTCTAACTTTAAGTCTAGTATCCTTGTTTGAATTTCCATACTTTTCCCAATCTGTTCCCTTAGAATATACCCTTAAGTCTCACTTTCTCTGCTCAGACCTGATTCTGTCTCCATGCTTCCCTTAAGTCGTCTCCTCTATACAAAGTTAATGAATATCTGCCATATTCCAGGCATGGTGCTGTGTGCCCACGATCAAGATGCAGTGCCTTCTTTTAGAAGCTCCTGAAGTCTTAGGTAGATGTGATACAAGGAAACATCATATGTGCTGTGCTCAAGGTTGGATAAGTGTTTCTGCACTGTACTGAGATCAGAGAAGAGAATGGCTACTTTTTCTGCCTGAGGAGGGCCAAGGAGGCAGGCTGAGTGTTTCATCAAAAGAGCCAGAGAAATTGTCCAAAATGGGCAAAGGAAGGAAAAGTTGAGTCAGAGGCTGTGCATCCTGGCAAAGATAAGAAGAATGAGTCAAAATGGGAGCATCTGAGGACAAGAGTCAGGGCCCTAAATAGTCACTGAAAACAGTACTAAATGTAGGTGGTTCATCTTTATTAAAAGGTAGATATTTGATTTAAATGCACTGAATTTAAAGCTCCCAGTAGTGGGAGCTAGCACATGGGTAGCACAGGTTTTCTGTAGTTCAAGCACAAAATAGTTGCTGTAAATGCTTATAATGGGGCAGGAAAATCATGGTGGGATTGAGATAGATTTTGACTGCCAGGCCCAGGCATATGGACTTTATTATCCTATGTCGAATTGTGTGTGGGACCGTCAGAAGGGAGAGTGGCCAGTCAGTGAGGCCGAGGCGGCCCATGGCTGAACTCTCCTAGGAGTGACTCTCCTAGCTACAAGTCCCGGAGGGGAACTGTGTCAATCTAGGAGAAAGGGCTCCCTTTTTCTAGTTTGCATGAAGTCATGCATGCATATCTCACTAGTGGTAACTCAGTTTATCATCTGTATTTTAGGAAAAGGATTCTGGTAAGAAGTATCTGTTCATATATTCAATTAATGTTTACTGAGCATGGTGTCCCAGACACCATTCTAGATCCTGGGGGACTCAGTGGTAAATGAGACAGACAGTGGTAAATGAGTGGGAAATGAGACTCCCTGCCTTTGGAGTGCAGAGAAAATAAGCAGTGATAATAGAAAAACAGCTGAGAACGCTGTTTTTCTCCATTGGCCTAAGCTTTGCAATTCTACCCAACCTACAAAATCCAGCTCAGTTTCCTCCACATTCCACTGCAGGTCCCCTTCCCTGAGCTTCTACCTTAAAAACGTTTTTTAAGATTTCTGCTTTAAAAAACTATGACACTTAACTTTTTTGCTGAGTGCAGCTGTTAACACATGTAAACAGTATGTAAACTCAAAACCAGTAACGCAATATAATATAAAGAGAACAGACCATCTAAGTTCATTTTGCCATATCTAAGCATTTTCCATTTGTCTGTATACCTCTAGTATTTTACTTCTCTCTGGCCACCAAATACATCATTATCAGCATCATTGTCTTCATTAGTATCATTGTAAAATGGGAAAATTACTCCCAAAAGTATGGTTTTAGACTTTATGCTTCGAGAAGGGATAATATTATTTTTATGACTTTATTGCGATATATTTCACGCACTGTAAAATTACCCCACTTAAAGTGTATAATTGAATGGTTTTCGGTACATTTAAAGAGTTGTCCAAACATCCCTACAGTCTCATTTCCGAACATTTTCATCACCCTAAGAAGAAAACTCATTCATTAGCAGCCACTCCCCATTCCTGTTCTAAATTCCCTACAGTCTCAGACCACTACTCATCCGCTTTCAGTTTTGTGGATTTGCCAGCTCTGGACGTTTCCCATAATGGAGTCATGCGTGCGTGGCCTTTTGTGACTGGCTTCTTTCGCTTAATATTTTAAGGTTCTTTGTTGCAGCAGGTATCACTGCTTGTCTGCTTCCCTCCTTCCCTCCCTTCCGTTTTTGCCAAGTAGTCTATCGATGGATATACCGTGTTTTATTTATCCATTCTTCAGTGGATAAGATCATCCCCACTTTTTGGCTGTTATGAATAATGCAAACAATGCTGCTCTCAACATTAAACTGGTTGCAGCATTTTATAACCCTACCAGCATTGAGTGAGGATCCCAGTTTCTCTGCATGCTGGTAGAGTTCTTCTGAAAGGAAGCCTGCAGTGAGCTGTGGTAGATCAGATAGCTGCTAATGGTCCGTTCATTATACATGCACAAATTGCAAAGGTTTTCTCTTCCAAGTGTTTGAAAACCTGCTTTTGAATGAACCCTGTTCTCTTTGGAGAAAAACGATATGTACACAGGTTAATGTTCACCGCCAGCGGAACACAGGTGACTGATCTCTCAGCAATCACAAGGATCCAAAATGTACAGATTTTCTTTTTCCTTTAAATTCTGACACAGGAAAAGAACTTGTATTTAGCCATAAAGTTCTGGACTATTGCTGACACTCTATAATCTGTGACATTTAAAATAAATTTCTTTCAGGGCTTTTTTACATTCTTTAATGGAGGAATATGCACACAAAATTTTAGACTTATTTACACTTATGAAAATATTAGATATATCTGCAAGAGGAAATACTTCTAAATATGGGTTAAAAGTAAGATTAAAGCATGAGAATTGGATCAGGATTAAATAAAGCAGCAACTGAGATAGTTAAATTATTAAAATAGTCTGTAATTATGTCTGTATCATCACATCTTTTAAATATTGCTGTAATCATTTGCCCTTGTGATAAGGTATTTTATTTTAATGTTTTTAAATATAGTTAAGTACTGTTAATTACTTCTATGATGGTTCTTACCATGTGCCATATTCAAGACATTATTCTTTTTTGTGTTGCAGTAAAGGCACATGAGAGTCAATGGATCATCTCTAAAATGTTAGTTTTAGTGAGGGCAAATATCACGAAGATTAGGTGGAAATGTGTTAAGATAGATGGACAGTGACATTTCCAAGCATATTTGTGAATACAACAGTACTCTTTTCACCGTGAATCCCATAATTCTTTTTATTATGAAGTATTACTTTTATTTGCTAATTGCTGTGGTATTGTCTCCCCTAGAAATCTTTTCAAAGTTAATTGCCACTGTAACAGTATCCAGAGGTGGGACCTTTAAAAGTGGCTTAGGCCATTATCAAGGGAGTGATTTAGTTATGAAAGTTGGATTAGCTTCCTGGGCTCACTCTTGCTTCTGCCCTCTTGAAATCCCCACTTCCTCCTTCACCAGATGTCAGCACCATGCTCTTGGATTTCCTGGCCTCCAAAGCTGTGAGAAATCAGCCTCTGTTCCTCATAAGTTCCCCCATCCCATGTACTCTTAAAATGGTCTAACACAAAGATTATAATGATTTTTAGAAGAAGGAGAGTTGTGGTTTCTTGAATAATCCCTGAAAGCTGAGACATAATATTCATTATATTTTTTTTAATTTGCTTGAAATTTAAATGAAAATTTTAGGGGTATAGTTTAAACATTCCTCATGTGTGTTAATGCATATCCTTTATTATTGATAATGAACATTGTGACAAAAGGCACATATTAATCAACTCACAGAGCTGGAGACATAGCTCAGAAGCAGAGTGTCAACTCTCAGAGGAATTGTGAAGACAGAAATAGCAGAGTGAACATGGTGCTTACCTCTAAGCAACTGAAAGCAATATCTAGACAAAGAATAGCACCCGATCTCTGTGGGATCCCCTAGAGCAGTGAGTGATACAGAACCTTTTAGAAACTAAGTGCCGGAACTGTAATCCAAACCCACTTGTTTATCTCCGAGTGCCAACACTACAATTAAACCTGCATGTTTGGATGCTGGGCGATGCTGGGGCAACTTGCCTTGAGTGCCAACAGAGAGGGACTGCACGCCCGCTGCAGCACGCATGCTATAGGTTCGCCACCATTGCCATAGGTTGTACCTAGTTGTCAACATTTTCCCCTGGATTCTGAGTTCACCAGCTAAGAGGCAGAAGCTCAGGACCAAAATGTAGTATGTATGTAAATAAATACGTAGATCAGATAGATCGGTAGAGAGATTAGATAGATAGATGTTGGATAGATAGATCGATACATACATGCATACATAGATGTTTTTAAATGCCACTGACATGTTCATTTCAGAAACTCTAAGGTTTTTTAAAATTAAGTTTATTGATACATTTTAGGTATACAATATAATGACATTCATCATTGAGAATTTGCACCTTTACATAGTCTCTCTTGGTTCGTATTTTTCCCCCTTCCCCTGCCCTCCCTTCAACCCCTTCATTCCTCCCTATTTACAAAGACTTTGTTTCCATTTTTTCATTTTCTCATATCAATTCCATTCCCTTCTTTCCTTTCCCCTACCCCTCCCACCTCCCCTTTGGCCCTTTTTCTTCCTATTTCACATTATCTATTATACCTTTTAGTCCTTATTTACACTTCCAGTTTCTCAAGCGCAAGGTCCAGGGTTCAATCCCTGGTGTCAAAAAAAAGGGGGGGGGGGTTGGGGATTAAGCTCAGTGGTTCTGCCACCTGCTTCTAAGGTTTTAAATTAAGATTACCATGTTCAAATCTTTTGTCTTGGTGCTTATTAAAAACTATGGCTATAGAGAAACTAATCATTTGATTAAGAAAATAATTCCGTTCCTAAATAACATCATATCTCAAAATAAGGTGTGGTAGTGGTGGAGCAACAGTGCATCATCACATGGTGTTATATAATTGTTGATCAGTTTAGAATTGACATTCAAACCTAGTTTTCTTTGTGTAAATAAAATCATGTTAAATTTGAAGTGTTTACCTTTAATGTTTATAATAATCAAAGTGCCTAAAGTTATGTAGTTCTTCATACATGTGTCTTAAATGTTAATGATTGAAGAAGTTGAGCAACATTTGACATTCATGATTATTTTCTACATAAATATAATATCCTTTTTCCTCCACATTTCAGTTCCTCTTTAATTCCTTAAATATATATAATTACAAAATATCACAAAATAATTCAATTTGGATAGGCAATGTGAAGCATGAAACATACTTGATTTCTTTCCTTTCCAAACAATTTTCTCTTAAGTGTAAGTATATTTAGCAAAACATTAAACATTGCTTACTTTTGGCCAGCTACCAAATAATACTGATCAGCTATGCTTACTTTCCTCTCTCCAGTTGCCAGCTTACATCTTAACAGTTCATACTCGTGAAGTCAGTAGTGTTTTGTCATATTTTGTGTGTATGCTAACTACACAAATAATCAATAAATGCATTAGTATTGGAAAATATTCAAAAACCACATAAAAATATCTAACATAACTTTTAAGTTCCCACTCTGCAGAAAATCTTGATCTCTTTACTATTAGTAGTTGGCATTTATCTGTATAGACCCCTTTTGATATGACATTTTACACTTTTAATTTCAAGGAATATTATTACTTGAATTTTACTCAGATTCAAATTATATCAAGTTTGACTTGCCCAACTTGAGAGTAGAATCTCAGTTTTTCTCACCAGGTATCTAAACTTTTCTATTGCTAAAAAGAAGAAACACAGCAAAAAATAATATGTTGTAAAGCTTGGCAGATACATCCAGTACTACTATTCATTTTTTAACATAAAAGTATTGACTTTCTTGAGTATAGCTTGTGGTATTTTTATAATTACCTTATCAAATTCTGTTCTATTGTTTTATAAAAATCAGTCTTCTCAGGGCAGGGATGTAGCTCAGTGGCACTGTGCCTGCCTTGCAAGCTCAAGGTTGTGAGTTTGATCCCCAGTACCAAAAAAAACAAAACAAAACAAAATCAGTCTTCTCTCTTGTTCACTTAATGTAAGAGTTAACTGCCATCAAAACCAAATGGAAATAGAGTGTGTAATTTGAAGTAATAAAATCTAGGTAAGTTCCAGATTTACTGCTTACTATCTGTGAGGTCTCAAGTAAATTATGGGTATTGTTGATTCACCCTTTGTGTCCCTCACTGAAATATGGAATAAACAACTATATCACTAGAAGTGATTCATAAGCATCCCTAAATTGCAGTTTTTGTCCAAGGATTTATGATCTGAAGTTAGACATGTTGGGTACTGTGTCATTCAGGATAGGCTAGGTTTTGCTGTGGCTCAATATAATATATGTTTATTTCCTGCACTACTTAAGAGTTGTTGGAGGGCTCTGCTCATTCACTGTTCACTCAGGGACATGAGCTAACACTGACTCCATCTCCACAAAGTGCCTCCTCAGTCCCCGTGGCAGAGGAAAGAGATTTTCCAAAAAGAATACTGTCCCTTAAAGCAGCCACACCCAAGCACACATTTCGTTGGTCAGAGCAGGTGATATGTCTATTCTTAACTTCCAAGAGAGTCAGAAAGTGGTCCACCAGGGTCCTGAAAGCAGAGAGCTGGAAATTAGTGACTGGCATTAATGATGACCACAGAAATGTTAGCAAACATTAGAGATAATGTAAAGCTTTTCTAGGGAAGAGTGAAAAGTCACCCTTTGTTATTTTTCATTGATCCCAGAAGGAAAAAAAAAAAAGTCTAGGTACTCAAAAGGGGGATTGGTAGAAAAGGAGCACAGCCCAAAGACTTAAGTAAACGAACCGAGGGGTGGGACTGTGTCCCAGAGAATGAGTGGGGCTCAGTGTGCCTAGAGGTTCATAGGAACGTTCAGGCCATCTGAATCAGCCTACATGACATCCTCAGTCCCCTCTGCACATTGGATGTAGGATGTCTGCCCCACATAGGTTACCTCAAAGCCTTTCTGCGTCACCTTTTTGCTGAGATCCTGGTATTGCTGCTGGTGTCTGGTCTCACCATCAGTCTGAAGATGCAGCGTGTGCCTTTCACGGCTCCTGGTGCTTCTTCATCATGGAAGATCACTTACCAGTTGAGGGTTGGTAACACAGTGGCCACCAGGCTTCACAAACCACTAACACAGAAATGGCTAAGTGCTCTGTCTCCTCAGGACCTCCAAAGAGTGTCTTGTTTTCTTGGTGCTTCAAAGTAAAGGACCCTCCCTTACTATTTAAAAGAAGTCAGATGACAATGTCAACACCAGTTTTTCCTTAAACTTCTACTTTGGCGTAATTACTTGAATTGTACAGATGCTGAGAGTCTTATATTTATATATTTAGAATTACTCTACAGAGTATGTTTCAAAATATCACAAACTGATGTTTAAATGCTGGGGATGTATGAAAGAAGGAAGAGGAGGATTTTTGAGGGAGGGACAAATAAAGAGGAAGCAAAGCTTCAAGGAGAAGAAATGAAGAATGGTCTTTTGACATTTGTGATCAAGAAGTTATAGGTCCTCTGTCTTTGAAACAGGGTTTCTTTAGTTAATGTTCAAAGGAAAGAGCGGTATAAAATTAAGTGGTATAAATTTTAAATTGTGAAACAAAGTCTTTGTAAAGGGGGGATGGAGGGGTGGAAGGGAGGGCAGGGGAAGGGGGAAAAATAAGAACCAAGAGAGATTATGTAAAGGTGCAAATCTCCAATGATGAATGTCATTATATTGTATACCTAAAATGTACCAATAAAATTAATAATAAAGGGGCTGGGGATTTAGCTCAGTGGTTCTGCGGCCTGCCTTGCAAGGACAAGGACCCGAGTTAGATTCCCAGTGCCAAAAAAAAAAATCAATAATAAAAAATTTTAAATTGTGAATCAGAACTGAAGCAATTCTGTGCAAACTTTGAACCCAAACCAGCAGGAAAGAATAAGTTCGAGGGACAGTGAGGTGTGGTTGCTGTGGCACCCTTATGCTGACTGAAATGATGGAGAAACTGTGATTTATACCCATCTCCACATTGTCCTCTTCTTATCTGGCTCCTGAAGGAATGCAGTCCTTGGGGTCTTGCTGCTCCCAAGCCAACTCACAGAGAGACACCATGAAACTACAGGTACCTGTCTCCTGGCAGGGAAAGGAAAAGTCACTCATGCACCTGGAATAAATAAGGTACAGAGGTAGATAAGCGTTAACCAGGGAGGTGAACATGAGCCAGAATCATCAAAATTCCAAGCTTCCTTCCAAGTCGTGTTCAAGTTTGCCACAGCTCTGAAATGACAAAACCAAAGAAAGAACCTGGAAGCCAGATCAGTCTGTGAGAAGCAGATTGCAAACTATGAGTTGATCTTCTGAAAGTCTACAATGGGAAGCACTGCTGCAACTTGTATTTCTGAGCTTCAGCTTCCTCAACTCATAAGACAGAATAAATATATCTGCCTTAAAAGGTTGCTGTGAGGGCCAGAGACACAATAAATTCTCCCCAGCTCCTCAAATTAGTTGTGTCTCCAGTGCTTTCTAAGAGGGAGAGTCTGGGCGGCCATATTCAGAATGGTGGCAGGTTCTTGGCTGATGTTCCTATCTAAATAAGACTTCAGGGTATGAGAAGCCCTCACAATTATTTTCTATTTTAACATCAATAAAATAATAAAGATAAACTACTGAATAAATGATTGTTAATGTCATTAGTAAAAATTGCAACTACAGAATTAATTTCTATTTCTCTTTCATCATGCATTAATATTGGTACTGATAATGACATTAACAGAAAAAGAAGGAGAGTGAGAGGTTATACATGGGGGAAAAGAGTTTTCTACTCAGCTCATCAAACCTCAGGGTCATCAAAACGGGGATCCACACTGCCCATGTCTGTCCTTCTGTTGGCTGTTGCCTTCATCAAATAAAATGTTCCAGGTTTCACATCTTGTAAAGGAAATGCATGCGCTGAGATTCTTGGTTGGTCTTTAGTTTGTTTCCTGACATTTTTATCATATAGAGAATGTTTAGGAGATTACATCAGCCTGATCACCCCTTAACATGGATGTCCCTAGATTGTGCCTTTGTTTAAAAATACCTTCCTTCAAGGGCTTAATTTTCATGGATGGTATTTCCTTTGCAATGTAATCTAAATGGATGGCTAGAAGATATAAATGCTGTTTGATGCTTCAGCATTCTGACATGTTAATCCAGAGGTTCTTGACCTTGGTTCCCTGGATCTATTGATGGAATGCAGGTCTGTGAACCAACTGAAATTGAATGAAAAAAATATACATGTAGCTAAATACATGTCATTTTCTAGAGAGAGTTTTCTGATGTTCCTCTGGTTCTCAAGTTTGACAGTGACTCAAGAAGTTGAAGAATTAACTACAATCTGGGTCCCCTGAGCCCGTCTCCTGCCACCTCTAGCATTTATCACAGTTTTGCCCGCTCAGGGTTTGATGACAGTGGGAAAGAGTGGTGACATTAGGGAATGTTTTCAGTAAGGAAAAATCGTATTCTGCTCAGATTCTGAACTAAAACTAGTCTTTGCATCCATATAGCAATGCCACAATCCTCTGTAACACCATTAAAAACTAGTCAAATAGTGCACACAAAAGTTGTGCATTTTACTGTAAGTAAATTTTATCCTATAATGTACTTTAGTTAATGACATACATGTTTAGGGATAAAGTGTACATGTATCTACGACTTATTTTGAAATGCATTAAAACCATAGAATAGATAGAAGGAAGATGGATAGGTATGTTAAAAGCAAATATTCCAAAATGTTAACTGTACAGTCTATGTAGCAGGGACATGGTTGTTTATTTTGTAATCCTTTCATTTTTCTGTGTTTGAAAAATTAATAAAACATTAGAAAATATGTGATCATAGCATCCAGGTTTGATACAACCATAGGTAACACAATAAACAAGTGGGAAGGAGGGAGCAGAAGTTGGTTTCCTAATTTACATTTTTATTGATTCAATTTGAAGGCAGTTCTTGAATACATAGAAGTACATTACATAGTTTGATTTTTAATTGCAAAGAATTTATGACCAAAAGAGATTATTGCAGCATATGTATAATATTTAGGAAGAGAACCCTCCAAATTTTGACCATGATTACGTAATATGTCAGGTTCAATAGTGTTTGAAGTTTTGTCTGGCGGTTCTTCTAATGCAAAGCTGTTCTAGCCATTAACTGTTTTCTAAGCCTCTTTAGATATTTCTTTGTTTGATGACACATAGAATTGATCAGAGCCATTCCCTTCTATCTGGTTCAGATATGTGGTATATTATCTGAATCTCCCATCTCTCATGTGCTGACAGTCCTAACCATACTACATACCAGGGACCACACCCAGAGAACTCAGGAAAAAGTTACTGTGTTTTTCTTTACGTTTCACCAGACATATATCAGTCCCTAAAAATCAACCTGATAGAATCAACCTGATTTCTTTTAATAAGGAAGTGCTGAAAGAGACAAACTTAGTTCTATCTTGCTAATCCAAGCAAAAGTGTTTCATGCCCTATCTGGAACACAATACTCAATAACCAATTAGGAGAATTACATAAACTCTAGCAAGGGAGCTTGCAAGGTTAGTAATTTAAAAACAAAAGAGCTTTTTCACTTCAGCATTTCAGACCCAGGCTCATCGTGCATGACATCTTATGCAGAGCAGCTGAACCTAAAAAATGCAAAGGGAACAAAACCAAAACAGCTTGTTGGAGTGCATTGGGCTGAGATTTTCAATGTGTGTTCTCTCCACAGTATACACTGTAATTGTTATGTTTAAATGGAGCCATGGTGGGATTTTATTTTTCTCCATGATAACATGAAACAGCTAAGTCACTAGATTTTGGTTGTGTTCTAATTCCAAATGACACCAGTATTGCAACATCAGAACTTTAGAAAAGGCCTTTAGAGAGTCATGAGATGTAATAGGTGCCTAGGGTATGGTTTTAATGCCAACAGACTGGAAAACAAACAGCACAGTCCAGACAAGACATGACTTTATTCTTTAACACCCATGTGAAGAGGAAATAAGATCTTTCTGGGCTGTGCTCCCCACTTGCAGGTGTGGAAGAGAAGATGTTACATTCTTGACTCACCACAGTGGTTGTGGGACTCTGGTTTGGGTCAAGGCAAAAGAGCATTGCTCGGCTTCTCACCAAAACAGCTCACTTCAGTTAACTCAGTTGGTGCTTTTGTTTTAGTCTGTCACAAGTGCACAGTAAAAAAGCATGAAGAATCTCCTAATCCCCTGAGCCTGGGGTGTGCTGGCTGCTCTCACTGCATTCTCCTACCCTGTGGCCATTGCAAGTGAGCAGTTGACCCCAACCTGCAGCCACTGTTCTTTGCTCTGCCACTGAGCCACTGAGCTCTTGGCAGACATCACCACTGCACATTTTTAATGAGCAGAAAGTCCTAGTCCCAGACATGCAAACAGTGAATCAATACAAGTGACACAGTCATATGGATGTTTTCTAATGTGCAGGGGCTCTTTAAAAGGTTGGCAGTATTTTAGAACTCCAAACACTGCAATTGGAAGTCTGTCTGAGGCTGTGTGTTAATCAGAAACAGCAAACCATGTTTGAATTATAAAGGACAACAAAGGTTGGAATTATTCTTGCATATTCTTTCCTTTTAACTGCATAGACAAATGTAAGACACAAGTGAACAAACCATTTACCAGGTACCTAAGGCATCTTTCAGGTGTACGAAAATGTCCAAATTATCCCTGGGGGCTATGTTTTTAAATGTATAATCCTTGGGAAGAGGCTTTGTTTCTATGTCATCATTCCTCCCTAACTGAATATTTCTCATGGGTGGAATAAACTGTTTCAACATTAAATGTTACAAAGCCTGGTACTCTGAGCCATTGCAGCAGTCATTTAAAGAAACTGCTAGGTTATTTGATCTGATGACATCCTAGAGAAGACATCTATTTACCCACCACCTTCACAGCAGTGGCTTAGAATTAATATATGTGAAAAGTATGGCCAGGCATGGTGGTGCATGCCTATAATTCCAGCTCTCTGTGAGGCTGAGGCAGAACGATCATAAGTTTGAGCCCAGCCTAGGAGACTTAGGAGACACTGTCTCAATACAAAAATTAAAAAGGGCTGCAGGAGCAGCTCATTGCAAAGGCTCTGGGTTCAAGCCTCAATACTGAAAAATAAAAATAACTTTTGCTGGGATGGAACCTGTACTCCCCTGCTCAAATCCTCCAGAACCTCCCCACTACATACAAAATAAAGTCCAAAGCATGGCATCTGAAACCCACCCCTCTGTCACACTCACCTAACTCCAGCTTCTCTGCATCCATCTCCATCTGTGTCCTGACACTCAGACATGCCACAGCCTTGGACATTTGCCTCTTCCCAGAGCCCTTGCCTAGGTGAGGTGACCATCTTCCTCCCTTTCTAGACAATAAGCTTTAATTACCTTTCAAAGCCTGGTTTTTCTCCACTGTGTTGGCACCTCTAGGATACAATTTCCACTTTCCATTTTGATTTAGAGGTAATTTTTTCTCCTGGCCATCTTCCCCTCCAAAGAATGCACTGATCAATGTTGAATACTTGGCTCTTCAGAAAGCAGAGAAATCCTGTGTGTGTCCTATAATATAAACACCCCTACAATGGCTGATGTCAAGGGTGGCTGTGTTTACAGCTGGCTTGCAAAATTTATGAATATTTTGAGATTCAACAGTCAGAACAGTTCAAGATAATTTCAGAACACCACTGGGACCTTGTTTTAAAAGCTCTGTTATTATCTTCTTCTTCCTCCCTAAACACTGTGCTTAGAAAAAAAAAATTAAATAGATGGCTTAGTAAATGTTTCCGGAATTGATATGGGGAGGATACTGATAGTGCTATTCCTCCACAACTGCTTATACAGGCTTGTGTCCTGCAGTGATCTGTGCAACTTTGGCACTCCTTGGCCAGCTCAGAATGGTGGCCTTGGCCAACTCCATGCCACCTTGTACAGGCATGTGTGAACTTAAATAGACTGATTTGAAAGTGCATCTAAAAGTGGTGGTGAACAACAAGTTGATGGTCTGGACTTTTCATTCGAGGAGAATATGATTCAATATAACTTCAGTAAAAAGCAGAAAGGAAACTCAAAACTGCAGAGCCAAGAGTGTGACTCTTTCAAGGAGATACATGAAAAATCCCAGCCTACTCTGGGAATTGGGAGGAGAGAAGGCTGCTTATCGTTTCCCATCTTCTTATCATTGAACTTTTGCCCTCTGGTGTTTCACATTTGAAATACTTTTGTGGCTCACATTTTGAAATTGAGGAATTGGTATATTTTTTGTTGCAGTTCGTATAATAAAGTGCCAACCTTGATGTCTGCTTTCATCATAAACTTGAAAGTCACCATATACGTATAAGTCCTGTTGTTCCTGTTGGGGTTTCCTGCTCATTCTGGTTTCCCCAGTTTTAAAACCCTGAATCCTATACCCTAGGAATCCTCTTGGGGTAAACTAAGACTGTTGGTCACCTTGGTTCCTATAAAGGTTATGGATCCTATTGTTATACTGTGGGTATTTAAACCTGCAATAGATTTTCCTCTGCTAGTATTCCAAGACATGGAATCAGCGACTAAAAAGATTAGAACTTATAAAAATCCAGTTTATAAAAGTTATTCTCTTCTAAAAGTCTAAGGTCTTGGAGGTAGTGGAGGAAAAGGGAACTAAGAATTACTGTGATATGTATCAGTTTCCCATGATGAATATAATTATTATGTATTAAAAACATATACTAATAAAAAGTCATGGTCCTATTTTTAGACACTTTCGTTAGAATAAATGGGAGTGTACTTTGGGTAGAAGGAATTGCCACATGAGCACAAAAGGCTAGCATCTATTTCTCATAATGATATCTATGTTCTATAATTACATCTTCTAGAATTTTTATGGATATCATAGAAATGTAGTAACTAATGATGGGATAACTAATATCAAAATACTTCAAAATGACCAACTGTCATTTTGTGGGGCATACATACCAAAGGACTTTACATGTAGGTAGTCTTACCTACTGGGTGATTTGTCCTTGACGGAGTTGGCCTTTGACACAGTTGTGAAACAGTTGGTTCGTGGGGAGCTTAGCTGGCTGTCCAGCATCCATAGCCTTTAGTATGGACTTCATGGACCTGCTTCACTATCTGCAGATGTTTCCAGATGGAAATTATGTCCTAGAGTAGTGTCCACAGTGTCACTTTGTGACAGTGTCAGAATGTGTTCTCACAACAGTAGACGTTTCTGCTACCCTGTGAGATAATCCATGTTCCTACCTGTGATCAGCAAAATACTATGATTAAGAACTGCAGGGCTTATGGAAAAAGACAGTAAAGACAAGACCATTTTGAATGTATTCAATTTGATAACACAGCACTCAAACACACAAAGACAGCAAAAACTAATAAAAATACTATGTCAAAACAGTTTATCAGTGAAAGAAGCTTGATGTAAAGGTTGAAGCTACTGAATTTTGGGTGAAAAGGCAAAATGCTTGAGGACCAGGAGAGTTGCAAATAAATAGTTATTTCGAAGGCAGAGCCAGTAACCAAACAAGCAGATAGGAGAACAGGGTAATGGGGAGATGCACAGTACCATATGCCTCTCAGCCTGGGTGCAACTGTGTGTATGTATCGCACACATGGTTGCTGTAACTGGGTACCCCCAAATTTAGCATCATACAACTGGAAGCAGTCATACAACTGGAACCAATGACAAATGTGCTAGAATTCTTTTATCAGGATCCACCAGATCGACCTTGTAAACAACTCAACTGTAACTGCTAAACTATGCAATATGACTTCTAAGTTGGATTCTGAAGTCCCCTGGACCTTCTTATCCTCTTTGTGTGAGGCTATTTCTAGTTCCTCCCAATGGAAACCCTCGTTGGCTATATTCATAGCAGTCCTGCTGACCTTATAATTTGGTCCATGTGTTAACTGTTTCTTTGGCTTTGTCTCCTCCAGACTCAAAGCTACACAGCTACCAAGATGACAATGCCTGGCACCTGTCAAGGGCCTTTAGATAGACTCTCTGGAGAGTAACTCTGACTGCTGAGCACAACTATGACCCTCTTCAGTTGGAAGTAGCCAGAGCAGTCTTCGCCCTTTGCCCCCTCACAGCAGTTAGGGGTACTTCTTCAGAGGGGGTAATATTGTAGATAAGTAACTTAATTAGGTATCTTGTAGGCAGTTAGACAGGGCCAGCCCAGGAGGAACCAATGTGGAGGACAGTCAAGGAGCCAACATGGAGATCAATCAAGACACATTCACTGAAGGCCAGAATTGTAAAAGGAGAGAAACTACACACCCTTATGCTTCCCCTGAGGATAAATAGCAGTGATTGATATTCTAAATAGGTATCAGTCACCTGGATGGGGGTCAGGGTCTTAACCCAGCCTCTCCAGGAAATATCCCTGACCCCTACCCTTACTGAAAATCCTTGTATGCTTGCTACACGACTTGCTCCCCCATTTGACCCCCACTTAATCAATATTACCTGGGTGACTGTACTTGTAATCTTATTGGTTGGTCATGGTTTTGTCCCACCTCATGCCCACCTTTTAAATTTCTATTGGGCATTATAGTTTTGTCCCACTTTGTACCCACCTCACCACGTGGCTTTGCTGTATAAAACATCTTTGAATCGTGGGGTGGGTGGGTAACCCCCTTTCTGGGCCCCCTTCTGTGTCTCTTAGACAGAAGCTTTCTTTCTCTCAATAAATTTTTCCTACTCTTAAAAAAAAAAAACTCCCATGAATCAATATGACTTCTGCTTTATGCTGACATTATTCTCTGTTAACCAATTAAATATGATCTAATTATGCTGCAGAAATGAATGTTTTAGCTTTGCAAGTTTCTCCGTAGATAACTCACAAAAAAACAGGTTCAAAATTGTATGTGATCATATATACTGAATTCAAAACCCTACACATGAACATTGAATGTGCTTCACCTCTGGACAATGATGTTGACAAGTTTTAATTTGGGAAAAAATAACTTGCCCAAGGTAGAGACATATCCTCTCAAATCTTTTAATTAAAGTTCAGCGTGAACTTTCATGTCTCTCACTGCTAAATACTTAGAAGTACTTATATGAGATTTGTGTGTGTGTGTGTGTTTTAAGTTGTAAAGAAATACACACACTGCTTAGTTACATGACTTTATATTTATTTTATTTAAATATAGTTTAGCGAGACTGTAATCCGAAAAGAGGGTGAAAGGGTCAGAATCTTTTTAATTAACTTACAGACACTTGGGAGCCAGTTGCTTGTAAAGATACACTGAGCAAATAAAGCTTCAGATGATAGGAAATCCGGACAAAGAATAAGGCACCTTTGGGGAAGGCTTTTCTATTAACTTTGCAATTAAAACAATTCAGTGAGCTATTTCAAAGTTCACATTTTTATACATATTTTTATATATTTGATATTTTTAATTAATTTTATTGGTACATTTTAGGTATACAATATGATGAGAGATTCATCATTGGGAATTTGTACCTTTACATGATATATCTTCTTATTTTTTCCCCCATTCCTCTGCCCTCCCTTCAATCCCTCCACCCCTCCCTATTTACAAAGACTTTGTTTCCATTTTTTCATTTTCTCCTATTAATTTCACTCCCTTCTCTCCTTTCCCCTACTACTCCTCCCACTTCCCCTTCCCCTTTGGACCATTTCTTCCTATTTCACAGTATCTGTTTACGTTTTGATCCTCGTTTACACTTTCAGTTTCTCACACCAGAAAAACTTCAGTATTTACATGTGTGTCCTATTTATTTCACGTAAGAGTATCGCCTCGGGCCGGGGATTTGGCTCAGTGGTTTCGCCGCCTGCTGCGCAAGCGGAAGGATCTGAGTTCCATCTCTGGCACCAAAAAGAAAAAAAAAAGAGGATGAGGATGGCCTCAATGTGCATCCATTTAGCTATAAATGTCTCTAATTTCTTATTCTTTATGGCTGGGTAGTTTTTTAAAGGTTATATATTATTAAAATTATTTCATCACCTATTTTAAACCTGTTTTATACATATGTAAATATATTTCATACATATATAAATATGTTCAATATATGTATAATTTTTAACAAAAATCGTATACATACGATTTTTTAAAGAACTATTCAGTAAAAATAAAAATAAAATAAAAAGTAAAGAACTATTCAGTATGCCTCTGGCTCAGAGAAGACCTAGACCAGGAATTTCCCTGTACCCTTTCGGTGTTCACGGAGGCACGAAGTAGTCCCAGGGTTTCCATCCTCCTGTCCATACGTATCTAAAATATGACCAGTATTTTACATTTGCATAAATCTGATTTAATAAACAGTCACACTATTAGAATACAGCATTCTTTTCAGTCAGGGCTAATTACACATCCTATAACGCTTGCTCTTTAATGAAGATTTCAATAACTGTTCATTGATAATGATGATTATTAAAATGATATGTTAAGTCCATCTCCTCCTGTGAGTAATGCTTTGTTTTGAAATGTTAGACTTTCAGCTTTGCCGTCAAATTTTTAATTAAAATAACCACTTTGGCATGAAGCTCAAAAATGTGCAGTTGCTCCAATTAGTACATTGTGCATCCATGTGGATGTTACCAAATAGCTTTCAACTTAAAGGATTTGGGCTATTTTGGATGATGGACCTTCTGTTAAGCTTAAAACAAAGCCTATTTATCTCTGTGTTCATTTTAATTAATATTATCTTGCCTGCTAGTCTCAAGGATGTGTTCTCGTCTGGAAGGGAAAAGATAATTGTAATAAATCAGAAATAAGTTATAAAAGTAGTTTTAACTAATTTTCTACTTCCTCTTGTTTCATACTAGCCCCTACACATACACACACATACACAGAGCTTTAGTCCAATGCCAGAGAAACTGGAAAATGCAGATTTGGGATACTGAAAGAAGACCTGTATTTCTAGTTTAATCATAACCTAATATCATTTACAAAATTAGTAAATTAAACTGCCCCCAGATTTCTGAATTTGTTATGAAATCTAAAACTTACAATTTTGAGTCCAACATTGGTATAAAATCTACAGTATGAAAGTTGATATGTGTTGTATAGAGGCAAATGGGGATAGAGTGTGGATATCTGTGTATGTGGATATGTGTGCATATACATATATGGTCACACATGTGTATATGTTTGGATATTTGTGCTTGCCTAGGTGCTTAGGGTTTGACAACTTATTTGTGGGCTTAAATGTTCTACAAGAGCAAACTGTACTTGCAGATGAAGTACTATAAAGATTTATTTTGTTTGTTTTTCTTAGTATTTTAACCAAAACACCTCAAAGTGGCAGGGCCTTATAGGGTGGTTTGTTTTTCTAAACATTTTTCACATGAAATCTTGTTGACGTGATAACTTAAGAGAAGAGAAACCTTCTGGACTTTGGCCTCTACAAAATCAGAAGAGGTGACAGACAGTTACTCGTTTTGGTAAAGGCCCTGGTTTTCTAACCATTTTCAAACATTCCCCCACTACCCCTCTTCACATATCTTCAGAAAGAAATGTATGCTAATGGCCCCTGGAATCCATTGACTGACTGGATACCCAAATACGTTCAATTTTGAATGCCGGCTTTAAAAACAAATGGCTAAAATGATTTTTTAAAATTCTTCATTGAATTCTTAAGAGTAGACAGGGTAAATACAAAAAATTTCAAAGCAGAATTATAATTTACCTGTATATATGGTTGAACTTTTGCATCCAGCATGTAGGGGGACAAGCATAAACTCAGTGCGTTCACTGAAGATCACCACGCTGGAAACCCCTGTTCCGGTTATGTTTCTCTTATTTCAGCATTATGGAAATCTATTCCCTATTTCCTCTAGGTTTAGCACAAAGCCACCCTAATTTTTCCATATTACTTGGATTGTTTAATTTTATTTCCTCTAAAGCATGTAATTAATTCTGTCCTTATCTTTAAATGTCTCTGTGTACCAGTATTTTGGGCTCTACATTTGACAAGAAAGTTGAAATTAGTTTTACTCTAGGTTAGAAACACAGCTAAACTTGGTCAAATGGTATTCTTTTTTCTCGAAGAGAACCTAATGCTTTTATGATTCTGTCCTGTATTTTTTGCTGTGAGGTAGCTTCCCTTCTGTTAAGTTTCAGTGTTTTCCCCTTCTCTGTTAGGGAGGGACTTCTTTACAAAGCAGTCTCTGAAATAGAAATGAGTGGATTACCCTGTAGCCTCACATACATCCTGGAGAATATCCTGTTCACAATTTAAGCGATGAAAGGAAAACCTACAGTTGTTTTAATTTGGAACCAAAATAATCACTTCTCTCCAGTGAAGCTTAGAGGAGCAAAAAATGTGCCAGAATCTTCCTGTACTTAAAAAAAGAGAACACTTTGAGGAGGGGCAGTGAGCAGAAAAAAACACAATAAAACAAACACAGAACCTTCGAGAGGGTAAATAGGGCAGTGCGAAACAGACCATCTGATCGCAACACCCTGAGCCGGGTCCGGGCTGTGTTGTCCCTCCCTCTGGCATGTAAACTGTGTGCATGTGGGGGTGGGGGTGCACACACAAAGGTTTATCAGGGAGCACAGAGGGAATTAGAAAGAGACTGGCCCGTTTCTAATTTGGTCTGTTTGCTTGCATTTAGCACTTAAGGGCTTGTACATTCAGTTTGCTCAAAAGAATGATGAAGCACTCCTTGCTTATGCCTCGAATCAGAAATGCATGAAGTGCAGCTGCAGAGATAATACATTTTCCCCAAAGGCTTTGGCTGAGCAAATTAGGTGTCAATGGGGTGCCTGCGCAGGCAGTACTCTCTCTAATTAGTCTCTTGAGCCTAGTTGGTGGCGGGTATGAGATGATCTAATCAATTGGTCTGTGTCTGATGGTTTGTGTAAAAATCCTACCAGGCAGACTCTCTCCCACAGGTCACCCACCTGCACAGCGGGACTGCTCATTTTCATTTTTCATCTCCTCCATCACATGATGCTGACAGTTGGTTTTAAGAAAATTGAATCCAAAAAATATCTAGTTCATAGGGCACATGGGTCAGAACAAAGTTGCATTATGGGTACCAGCGATCCAATTAATTAATATTTATAGCTGAGAAGCTCTATGTAGATATTTCTGAATAAAGATTTTATCAATTGAAACCAATTTCTTATTTAAAACAATTCATTTCAAAAGAAAGTATTGTAAAAGCTGAAAGCAAGATTTTAAAAAGCATCCATTAATCTTATGATTTATATACCTGTGAGCAAATGTGCACATTTTGAGCTTGTAATTCATATTCACTGTTCATCTGTAATGGACATCCAGTATATTTTGTCAATCAAATGTAAGGGAAAGATTTACAAGACATTGTATTTTACTTCCCTATGATAGAAGTATACCTTCTTTCCTTCTACCTAAACCCCGCCCTTCAAATGCATGATTATATTTAAATTTTTAACTTTTTTCTACCAGTAAACTGACCTACCTTAAATGCCCTTTTTGAAAAATCAAAACTGATGCCGCTCAAGGCAGGGGAAGGGACATCCTATGCTTTGGTGAACAGCAGCAGGCAGGGTGGGGGCACCACATCTCCTATATTTTCTTTTTATTGGCTTCTTCCACTGAACTTCAGAATCTAAACCTAAGTATGAATTTATCATATTCACTGCATTCACCATTTATTATCCAATTACTCTTATTAGGTATTATCCAATTATTCTTACACCCTAGATTAGGTACAGTTGATTCTCCTAGAGATTACACTCAAACAGTCAGTGCAAAGGGAAGGGTAAACACCCATCAGTGACTAAAAAAGTCTTAGATGAACCCAATAGGATAGTAACAGGCTGTTGACTATGGTGACAACATAGTTTATTGTTATATAAAATCAAATGTATTAGAAATCAAATCTTTCCTTTCAATTAGAATATCATGGAGTATTAAAAAAATTGTTTTGGTCTGCAGAAAGGAGTTAACCCTACCCATCATTCCTGACTCGTGGTGTATCTGTGGATGATACACTGCTCTATCCCCAGCACGGTGTTGTTGCTGAAATAGGAGTTTTGTACCAACCATTCCAGCAACAAGTGAGAGAACAGGCATAGGGTTTCCCCTCAGTCAGTGTGCCATAAGGGAACTCTAATCTGAGACTGTTTGCATTCTCGAGTTTTCAGATCCTACCTTTTCCTCTTCCTGTTCGTTCAAGAATTACTGATTGCTTGAAACCAATCTAAGCTCTCCTCAAGGGGACACATTGGTCAACAGAAACAAGCTTAGTATAGAACATAGTAATACCTCCTGCACCCTGACTTGCTTCCTGAGAGGAAGTGGCTCAGGAGGAATAAAGTCAGGAAGTCAGCTTGGGTGCCAGGTTTCCATTCTGTTGATTAAAGAGGTAGAGGGGAGGAGAGCCAAGCAAAGACTGTATCACGTGCTTGTAGTCATAGGAACTTCATGCCTAGGCAAGTAGATGCCAAGAAAACCCCATAGCATCCTTGTCTGGAGTAGCTAGGCCTCCTGGCAGAGCTGGAATCTTACATGGGTAAAAAGGATATTTCTATCATCTAGTTAATAAAAATCCCAAAGTCGGTAGTGGGTTTGGAGTTTGGATGAAGACCGCTGTGGACAAATGTGATTGAAATTCTATGTGGGCAAGCACTGATGTGTGGCATCCACCCATCCCCAGGTCTCCCCCGGAAACTTATGAGGACTTTACTTACACTTGGCCTAGTTACAGAGGACAGAGAACGATTAAGAATAGCAGGTTATCACTATCTCTTACCATGTACAAAAATTAACTCAAAATGGACCAAAGATCTCAATGTAAGGGGTAAAATTGTAAGACTTATGATCTTTATAACCTTGGATTTCACAATAGAGTTGTACCAAAAGTACAAGCAACAAAAGAAAGAAATGTGTAAATTACACTTCATTAAATTTCAAACTTCTGTGCATCAAAGGACATGCTCAACAGAATGAAAAGTCCATCCATGGAATAAGAGAAAATATTCACAGATAATCGACCTGAGATAAGGGATTAATCTCCAGAATGCATAAAGAACTAGAACTGATCAATGAAAAGAAAACCCAATTTTGAAATATTTCTCCACAAAAGATATTCATATGGCAAATAAATATGTGAAAAGATGTTCACTATCACTAGTCATAGGGAAATGCAAACCTGTGGAAATGAAATGCAGAACACTTCACCACACTACCATGGCTATAATTTTAAAACAAGCAGGGAAAAATAATAACAGAAAACAGCAAGAGCTGGCAAGGATGTAGAGAAACTGGAACCCTTCTACACTGCTGGCAGGAATATAAAATGGTGCAAGCTACTGTAGAAAACAGTTATTCAAAAAGTTAAATGTAGAGAAATTCCATATAAGCCAGAAATTCTACTCCTACATGTGTACCCAAAAGAACTGGAAACACATATTGCAAGAAACACTTGTACGTGAGTGTTCACTGCAGCACATTCACAATACCAAAGGTGACACAGCCCAAATACACATTAATTGATGAGTGGATAAACAAAATACAATATTCTGCCATATACAATAATGAAGTACTGTTACATACTTACATACTACAACATGCATGAACTTCAAAAAATTATGCTAAGTGAAAGCAACCAGACACAACAGGTCAAATATTGTATGACTCCATTTATATGAAATATCCACAGTAGGTAAATCCACAGAAACGAAAAAATGATGAGTGTTTGCCTGGAGATGGTGCAAGGGAAGAATGGAAAATGACAGCCTAAAGAGCATGGAGTCTCCTTTGGGGATGATGAAAATGCTTTGGAACTGGAGATGGTGGCTGTCCAACACTGCAAAATGCACTAAACGCCATTAAATTAAACACTTTGAAACTGTTAATTTCATGTTATATGAATTTGACCTCAATTTTAAAAAGCAAATAGAAGGTGAACATTCTGAAAAAAACATCATAGTAAATGGAAGAGATGAATAAAGGGTAGGGAAGACGCTATGTTAAAGGTTTTTAAATGTACCTGGTGTGCTCAAAAAATACAGCGAATGTTAAACAATTTTTAAAATTTACTGTAATAACAGTAAATGACACGTTGTCATTAATGCCCCTCAGAATACTCCCCTCACATCAAATGCCCTTATCCAGTGGTTCTTGCCACTTTCTGAAACAGTTCTGGAATTCCACTTCTGTATCTTTACCTGCACTGTCATGGCTCCCTTGATTCAAAGCATCTGCCATTTATGGTCATTTTGGTTTTGGGGGAGAGGCAGAAGCTGCACGACGACAGGCGTGCTGAATAAGGTGGATGAGAACATGCTGTAATGTTTTAACAAGCCTGCCTTCCTATCAGGTGGCCTGTGGCAACAGCATTCACTGTATTTTTCATCACATCTCGTGAAAGAAGACTCAGAACTGCTTCAGAAAATGGCAGGAAGTATGGGATAAGTGTGCTCAGTATGAGGGGGGGATAATGAGGGGAACCCGTGGCAGTGTGTCTTTTACTGTAATAATTTTTTATTTAAACATTCACTATATATTTTGATTATTCCTTGTTTATAAAAGTGGAAATTTTTGCTCTCAGTCAAGATTTTGCTAGGAACAGATTAGAAGATGCAGAAACAATGCCAGACACACTCAGCCATCTCATCTTCGACAAAAGAGCCAAACACCCTCACTGGAGGAAAGATAGCCTCTTTAATAAATGGTGCTGGAAAAATTGGCTTTCAACTTGACAAAGATTAAAACTACACCTATATCTCTCGCCATGCACTAAACTAAAATCAAAATGGATTAAAGATCTAAATATTAAAATAGAAATGCTGAATTGGCTAGAACAGAGGTTAGGTAGAACCCTTGAAGACATTGGTGTAGGAAAAGATTTTATGAACAAAACCTCACCTACCCATGAGCTAGCACAAGCAATCAACAAGTGGGATCTCTTCTTACTAAAAAGCTTCTGCACAGCAAGAGAAACCACCAGCAGTGTGAAGAGACAACCCACAATGTGGGAAAAAATCTTCACCTGCTGTCCCACAGACAAAGGTCTACTATCTAGAATTTTAAAAGAACTTAAAAAAATCAAACCTCCCAAATTTAAAGACCCAATCCAAAAATGAGCATTTGAAAAGAACAGACATTTCTCAGACAAAGAAGTAGAAACAGAAAATAAACATATGAAAACTGTTCAACATCACTGTTCATTCGAGAGATGCAAATGAAAACACCACTGAGATTCCACCACGCTCCAGAAGGAATGGCTGCTATCATGAAATCAACCAATAACAAATGCTGGCGGGGCTGTGGGGCAAAAGGAACCCTGCTCCACTGCAGGTGGGAGTGTAGACTGGTGCAACCACTGTGGAAATCAGTATGGCAATACCTCAAAGAAGTAGGATTGGAAGTCCCATTTGACCCAGCTATTCCCCTGCTGGGTATCTTCCCCAGAGAATTAAAAGAACCATGCCACAGTGATATATGTGCACCCATGTTCATAGCAGCACAATTTGTAATAGCTAAAACTTGGAAGCAGCCCAAATGCCCCTCAACTGGAGACTGGATAAAGAAAATGTGGTTTTTTTATAAAGTGGAACACTACTCAGCCATCAAAAATGAGAAATTAGAGACATTTATTGCCAAATGGATGCACATTGAGGCCATACTCTTCAGTGAAATAAATAGGACACATATGTGTAAATACCGAATAGTTTCTCCAGTGTGAGAAACTGAAAGTGTAAATAAGGACTAAAAGGTATAATAGGTAATGTGAAATAGGAAGAAAAGGGACAAAGGAAAAGGGCAAGTGGGAGGGGTAGGGGAAAGGAAAGAAGAGAATGGAATTAATATGAAAAAATGGAAACAAAGTCTTTATAAACAGGGAGGAATGGAGGGGTTGAAGGGAGGGCAGGGGAAGGGAGAAAAGTAAGAACCAAGAGACATTATGTAAAGGTGAAAACTTCCAATGATGAATGTCATTATATTGTATACCTAAGATGTACCAATAAAATAAAAATTTTTTAAAAAAGATTTTGCTAGGTCGTACCACATAGGGTGATGTGCTTGGTACTACAGCCTGTGGGAGACAACTGCAGAACAGCTACACTGTGAAGTCTCCAAAGAAAAAGGGCCAGAACCTGTGATAACAGGTTCTATCCAAGGTTCCCTCTGTGTCAGGAGGATGACAGTATGGCCCTGTGAAGGTGGACAACAGTCCTGGCCGTGCTCTAAAGAGTAGGAAAAAGCTTCTAAACTTAGTTGATGAATGGGTTCCAGTATGTGTGGAGCTGATGGATCAACTCCTTCAGCTTCAGGACTTGAACCTGGAAGTCCCACATGTTACCTGACCAGGCATCCTTTTCCCATCCTAGAGGTTCAGTGAAGATGCTTAAGGGCTATGAAAAAGGTAGAGGCATGCAGAGGGAACCTTCCTTCTTTCTGCTAGAATCATGCACCTGTAAGTAGTTACCAAATTTTAGATAGACATCATTGGAAGTGTACAGTACTGTGCTGGATGTTGGAAAGGGCCTGCCAATTCCAGTTATACTGAACAATTTTTATTCTGTGGAGACTAAAATAACTGATAATAAGTAACCAAGGTATTATAGACAGCTGTTTTTTTAAAGCACGTTGGTGATCCATTTTTCTATTTCATGCTCATAAAAAATGAACACAATGATACATCTTTTTAATGGTCTGTATGCTGCTACAGGCATTTAATTAAGACCAGTATTACTACTAATGAGTTGAGGAAGAAAATGTGCTGAGTTTCTTTTTCTTTAAATAATCTAAGAGGAAATGAGACCACTTGAATTCATGGACTTAAATTATTTTACAGGAAGAAAATGCAGTTGGGAAACTTGTTTATCATATTATAAGAGTTGTTATTGGTTAAGGTAACTCTTCTACCTCAAATAGACGTGCTTGGAGTGGTGTGGAGAATACCAGTGAGCTCACTTCGGTGTGACCAATTTTGATGTCTAATGTAATTTAGGGAAATTGATGTAAGTTTTTTTATATATAACAGTTTTCTCTTTTCCTCCTTCTAGGATTAAGTTGTCATCGTTCTGGGAAGAAAAAAACATTAATGAAGTGGCCAATAAAGCAAAGGGAATCTTGGACCAGTTTCCTTTCACTCCCTGTGGTGGATTTCACTTACAAGAAAATTGAACCTGGCAAGACCCTGTTTTCCCTGCAATTTATTTAAAACCTTGCACGCATTTGGATACCTTGTGATTTCCAAGAACTATGTGAAGATTAAGCTTTGCTTACTGATACATGGCATGTATTCTTTTCAGTCTTTCGTGTTTGATTTTGATTTCCCTCTGCAGCACAGCGTCTCTGTAAAGGTTTTAATGCTTTCACCAGCCATGTCTTAAATACATTAAGACAACACATTTGGTGTTCACACTTCAGTAATGTCTCTACTTGAAAGCCACCCAGCGGCATAAAACAACGTGTGTTTTCTTTGCGAGCAGCACACATTTTCCTACCACCAGGAAGGATATTTTTCACTAAAGTAAACTGCTGTTCTCTATCCACAGCCTGGTCCCAAAGTATGGGCCCTACCTGTCACTCACCTTTAAGGACATTTGCAAAAGTGTTGTTTTTTTTTTCTTGGAAATCAACACATATTTATATAGGATATCAGGATCTGCTTAGAATTTTCAAGCTACATAGCACAACTGTTGTTTGAGCAGGTTGGAAGTAAAGAAATAAGTACCAAGCAGAAAGAACATGGACAGGTACTAATTGCTTGTTTTTTCAACCTCTGGAAACTGAGATAACTTTTTATGTGTGGTCTGGATCTTGTCATCGCCTTATTTTTTTTTCTGTCTACTCTGTTACATTTTGTATGTTCTAAATGGAGAAGAGTGAGGAATAGAATGTTTAAAACTTGGGTGCAAAAGATTGTATTTCTGTATGACTCCCAAAAGCAGTCCTGGCTGATTTATGCTTCAAAAGCAAATTACAAAGTCACCCAGAGTTAGAAGTTTGCTCAGTGACAGCAAAGCATCGTCTGGAATTACATTTTTAAACAACATTCCAAGCTGACTGGAAGGCACGATTGGGTACCTGACTTCAACAGTCTCCTGGAATAACTGTTCAAATGCAGGTTTTGCAAACAATAGAAGAATCTTGCTGTAAAGATGCAAACAGGGAAAAAAGAAAAGCCCAGCTTCCCATTTAAGAAGTTGAGACACCTTGGAGAATGAAGCTGATTGAGGATGCCTAGTGCTTCAGTATACAGAGGAGCTGCCTGGTGCTGGCTCCAGTAGGGCACCCTTGCTGCTGAATCCCAGAAATACTGAGGCCAAGGAGCAGTTAGGAAACTTCATCTACTGCATGAACTTAGCTCCCCAGGACAGAAGTTCTCATGGTAATATCTTTGTGCACATTGTTTTACATTTTCCTATTAGAAAGAAGGAGAGATTGATAGCTTGAAATATGTCACACTGTTTTAGGATCAAGACTAGGAATTGTGATCCATTTTGACAAGGGCTTTCTGAGAGTGGGGTGAGGGAAAAGCTTTTCTATTGCCAAACCCAATACACCTATGAAGTGGACCTCAAATTCCTCAACTTCCACTGATACTGTCCCTGGAGCAGGGTTAGTGGATCATGGTAAGATCATACCCATCCTATCCAGATTCAGCATTCACAGTAAATACCAACCAAGACATTACTTACTAATTGATTTTAAAGATAGTAAAAGACACACAGCTAAGAATGTTTACTGTTTGTTACCTAGAAATACTTTTCATTTATCTTTCATACATTCCAACTCCCTTGAAGTCTTCAGAGATATTTTGATTTAAAGTATCTTACATTAGGATTTCTTAGAGTAAATATGGGGAGAAAACTTTACATGTAATCAAAAGCAGCCTTCCCTGTGATTTGTTTGGAATTATTCATTTGGGAGAAAAGCATAATCTTTGTATTTCACTAAGTTTAAATCAAGAGCTTGGTGATTAAATCTTATTATTTAATAAAATGTCTAACTTGAAAGTTTGAAAATATTTAATGCTAAAAGGCTTCAATTAGGAACGTGGGGGTGATTAGAGATCAATGCCTTGTCATAGACAGCTTCTCCTAGGAAGTAAAGCATACTACTACTCAGTGGGAGGGAATGTGTCTTGTTACAGAGACATGCCTCTCAGAAGGCTACAAGGTTTTCCTTGCCATTTATGCAGCAAATTCAAAGTTTGGTTTCTTTTCCTCTCCCATTTGTAGTCACATTCTCTCTCCCCTACTTTTTTCTCCTGCCCTCTCAGAGGGCCATCATGAAAATCAGTAAGACCGTGTTCATTAACAGATTTATTATACTTTTGAGAAAGCACTGGAATGTGTTGGAAGATTATTTTTATATGAAGGAATAGCTTGAATTCAGACAGCCAGTAAGAATAGTACAAATACACAGTGATTGTATCCATACTACATCTCTGCACATAGTATTCTGAAAGGAGATTTAGGACTTTTGTTTTCATGAAGGTAGGTAAAATCATAACATATACGGGACATAAGATCAATGTGTTTGCAGTGCTCAGCAAAAAGTAGAAAGCATATGGCAGGGGCAGGGAAGGAGGTCCTGCCATCCGAGATAGAAGGGTGTGAAGTTATTTCTGCCTCCCAGGAACAGTTAGAAAAATTTCCAGGGAACCCTCAGGCTTGCAGAGGAAGCAAGGCCTCTTAGGATCCTTTCCTCGGTGTGTTCATGACAGCCAGTGTAATCAGTACCCTAAGTATGCATCCATATAAGATATTCATCTGTCACTATTACGGGGTTTGTAATCTTTTGTTATATAAGAGGATGTTTAGGCTGTACATACTGGGGTAGATTGTTGCCTGCCCCCTATACATAGGAGTATGCTGCATAATTGCGCAGAACTTCCATCTCCTTTACTGGCTTATAGGCAGAGAAAACTGTATGTTCCTGCCTTGCAATTTTCTTATACAACAAAATAAAAATTTTAAATCTCAAATAAGCAATTCACTATTATTCATCTTCCCACCGCTCAAGGGCATATTATAGAGGCACATACAAAATCTACATTCTCTGTTTGGGAGTGGAATTTTAACACTCTCTCTCTCTCTCTCTCTCTCTCTCTCTCTCTCTCTCTCTCTCTCTCTCTCTCTCTGCCCCTCTCTCCCTCCCTCCCTCCTTCCCTCCCTCTCTCCATCTTCCTCCCTCTCCATCTCCCTCTCCTACTTTCTCTCTACCTCCCTCCCTCTCCTCTCTCTGTCTTTTGTATGATGCACTGAAATGTGCACTTTCTAATGGGGATGGCACCTAAGAAATGTGCTAGCATCATTTAAAAACTATTGTACTTCAAAATGACACACAGTAAGGAGAATGGAATAATACATATTGCATATTTGTTACCAATTGTAATTCGTCTGTATTATGAAGGATGTAATGGTTTGTCTACTGTCACTATTGTTTTCTTGTAACATGATATGGAATAAAGTATAGCAGAATCTCCATTCATCTTGGTACATCTCTTTCATGAATGCCCAATAAGACCATATAACATATCAGAGAAACATTGCCTTAAAATTCTGACCCAGTCTTTCTTAAAGAGTGAAAGAATAGACTATACGGTCTGTGGAAAGGAGTGAGTTACAGGAGTCTTGTAAGTCCTCCCCTTTCCTTGATTTGATATGCTAAATTTAGGTAGGTAGAGCCTTGCAAAAGAAGTTCTGTCTCCTTGCTGATAGTCACCACATGTTCTGCCCATCTCAGATATATCTGGAGTATATCTGGTTTTGTTTCATGACAATTTTTTATCTCTTATTGGCCCCTCTCTCTCCATATATATTGGATTCTAAAATGATATGAGTAGCTTACTCTCTTCTGAATACAGATCAAAGCTTCAGTGCAATGTTCTGCAGAAGCACTACTGTTCTTTACTGAGTTGAGCATACTTCCCTGAACACCATCTTGGGGTGCCTACAACCTGATAAGCAGGGCATGTTGGGAGCCCACATTTGATTGACAGTGTCAGCTTACCAGGTGGGTCCCTTTGCCATCGTCACCTTCCTATAGGAACTGTCATAGTCCCAAACAAACCCCCATGATTTGACCAGTTGTGAATATGATTCTACCAAGAATAGTCATCAGTTCGTGAGCAGGCTATTGATTTGAAGTTGCTTACAAGCTTACATTCCAGGTTAAGAAGATCTAGCAACCCTGGCTTTCCCCTGGGCAGACCCCTCCCCTCCAGGAGCAACTGGTTCTCCTTTCCTTGCCCTTCTCCATAACTTGTGATGTCCCTTTGTAAGCCCTTTACAGAATAACATCCCCACAAAATTAAACAAGGATTCTCAGCAAGGGGCTATTCTGCTGCACAACAGCTAGTGAGAGCCACCACTTTGGCAGCACCTACCTGCTTTTCCTGTCTCCACTGCAGCACTGAAGCATCTGCGCAAAAGGCAGATGCATTTTCAAACAGTCGCTGCCACCACCACTGGATTCTAGGACGGGATGGCATAGAGGGAGGAGACTTCATAGCAGTCAAGACTAAGATAATATGCACACTTTTTAGTTACACAGGAGCCATAAGTTACCCTGGAAACTGACTCGAATACAGAAGTATAAAGGGTAACTTGTCCCAGGGAGGCATAGTGTTTCAAGGGAGTGAAATGTCCCTACTGCACTTCCAAACAGCTCTATGCCCATTGCTGAGGTGATGCCCAGCAGCCTCCGTGGCCAGTTCACAATTTAGAGCTCAACATGTATGATTTAATCAGTAGCTCTTAATAAAGGAGGGGTGGAGGGCTGGTATCCATCTACAAGAGGCCAAAGGAATACCTTTGGGATACATTTTTAACTTTTTAAATGTAACGGTATGGCCGGGGATTTAGCTCAGTGGTTCTGCCGCCTGCCTCGCAAGCATAAGGACCAGAGTTCAATTCCCTGGTACCAAAAAAAAAAAAAAAAAAATCACGTAAATGTAACAGTAAAGGTGTCAGCTGTCCTCTCACTTCTATAATTACCCAGCGCTCCCTTTTTCTTTCAGCAGAGGCCATTCCAGAGCTGTAGGTTGGCGGATGTGATGTATGACGGCTGCAACAAGCAGTTAGAGTCAGGAGGGCAGCACGCCTGTGGTTGCTGTTGGCCCCCAGAGTAAAGAGAAACCAGAGGGGAAGGTGTTGGAGCAACCTTGTGCCACTGGGTTAACACGTACAGTTGCTGAATAATGGTGGGCATTGTAAATCTCTGCATTGAGAACCCTATAGTGGCCCAGCAACCTGCTGCTACCAGTGGGTGGTGGCGTTATGGGCATTAGCTTTGAGAAGCTTATATAGCAGAGGGGGCTAGGATAAAGGACACAAATCAGGGAAAAACTGACAAGATTAAAAAAAATCCAAGGCCTCGTATTTACTGTTCATCCCCATGCTCTCGGTGTGCTATATTGTCTGCGTTGAGTCCCGCTGAGAGAGAGCCAGGCACAATAATAGCTTAGAGCAGCCCTACAGCCCCGAGCCGTCCTCTGCCAGTGGTGTTGACTGAGCAAGTGGAGAATTCGATTCTGATAGAGTTGTCTTTTATTTCCTTCCCTGCAAGACCACCAATAATTATGGAGGACACACTTCGAAGATGGGGTGAGGGTTCCCCGTTGGGGTGAATCCTGAGAAGTGACCCAGCAGGGGTTCCTATGAAAGTGTGTGTGACACAGCCCAAGGTGTGCTTGCCTGACAGATGCAGACAGGGCCAGGGAAGTCCAGGGACACATCTGAACTGACAGCTCAAGGGCTTAGGTTAAAATAAGACTGTGCTTTGTGAATCATAATGCAGTGATAGACAATGACTTTTCACTCTCTCCTTCAACCAACTCTGGTAACTGAGGTGCTTGCTTCCCCAAAGAAAGGCAGTAATCCACTAAAGTCCTTGGGAAAAGCAGGCACAACTCCTGCAACTATCCTGCCAAACATTTGGGAGATTCAGACCCTTATACACTTATTCCCTCCCAGTGGCTCTCAGCCCTGACTCGTATTTGAATCACCAGGAAGTTTTAAAAACATTTCTACACCAGACCAATTCATTTCAGAGATATTGTGGGTGGTGACCTGGCACCAGTCTGTTTTGAGGACTCAACAGGTAATTGTATTGTGCAGCCAGCGTGGGAACTGCTAGACTCTTTCCTGCTGCCTACTACTCTAGGGCAAGCACTCCCAGACTTTTCCTGTAAGAGACAGTGTACACTTCAGGCTTTCCAGGCCATGCAGTCTCTGTCACAATAACTTACTTCGCTCTGTCAAGACTAGATCCATAGATGGGTGAGCATGGATATGTTCCAAAAAACAACTTGTGGACACTGATTTTGGAGTTTCATATAAATTTCACATACCAGGAAATGTTTTTATTTTTTTAACTATTAAAAATATGAGGGCTGGGGATTTAGCTCAGTGGCGCTGCTGCCTGCCTCACAAACGCAAGGTCCCGAGTTCCATCCCCAGTACCCGCCCCGCAAAAAAAAAGAAAGAAAAAGAAAACTATTCTTCATTCACAAACCATATATAAAATGCAGTAGAAAGGAATTGCCCTGGGGGCTAAGGTTGGTGTACCTTGGTTACAAATACAGCCCTGGCAATGAGGTAAACTAGAACTAAGGCCCAGGATAGGAGTACAAATGCAAGCTCACACAGCATATATCTAAATATTTAAAATACAAACCCAACTAAAAAAATGTTCTGTTCCCTTAACTTGACAAAGATGCCTTCATAATGACTGAGAAGACCGGACTTGCACTTAGATTTCTTGGACTCAGAAGAGATTTTCACTAAAACACAGTGAAAACCAGCAGTGTAGGGAGTCAGCTCAATTTGAAACTTGGTCTTTTCTTTTTGTTTCCCATCCACAGCTCAGTCCACCATGTGATGGGCCACACTTGCGTGTGTGTGTATGTGTGTGTGTGCACCTTTGCCTCCACAATGCACACTACCCATACCTTTGGCAAATAGTGCTCTTTGGCCAGCCTTGGTGAAGAGGTGCATGCCCTCAGAGAGGGTGGTGTTAGGTAACATTCCATTTCCAGAGAGAATTCCAGGGTCCTGGACATCTAGACCATGTAGTGTCTCTGCAGGGCATGGTGCCATGGACTCCTCATGGGCGGCTATCCCTTTAGGAAGTCACAACTAGGATCTTTAAGTATGAGAACCAAAACAGGCCCGTGTCCAAAGGCACTACCAGTGGGTGCTAAGAGAATGAACTCTGTGAAGTATTTAGTACAGCCCACTCTTACTCCGAATGCATAGAAATAGGCTTTGTCCCAATGTGAGGCAGACCAAACTGAGGAAAAAGGGGACATTTTTGCAGAACATCTCTTTTAATTAAAGGATCTCACTTTCAGTAAGTCACATACTGAAACCAGCTGTTACCAGTTCACAAGAACCAACTGTTATAAAATATTCAGGAATTTTATGAGCCAGTTCCTAAATCATTGAGAGCTGGAAACCAGACGGGGCTGTTTACACTTCCAAAATTGGCAAACTCCATAATACAAACTCCATACAAACGCTTATGCTTTCATATTGTTTTGTTTGAAAACCAGTTTCCAGCAGACCACTGCCTCCCAGACCCCTCTGCCTCCTTCCTCACTCCCCATTCCTCCACGAGCCCACCTTCCACGGTGCCGTGCTGACTGCCCTTCCACCCAAGCAGCCAGCCCTTCTCATGCCACTTTTGCATACACTGTTTGTTTTCTCTGGTTGAAATGCCCTTTCCCATTTTCCTAGAAGGCAAATTCCTAGACCCTTTTCAGGAACTATCTCCATTGCAAAATATTCTGGAACTCCCTTCAAAACATTTGCTCTTTAGTCCAACGTCCCCACAACATTTTGAAAATAGTAATATACAACGTTTTAAAAATCTGTCCTTGAGCCTGAAAATGGTGCTTAAGGTGTTTAGGAGACGTTTAGCAAATTAATTTTTTAAGCAAATTAATTATTAAAAGATAACATTGATTAAACAACAAACGGGAACATTGTTTTTCTTTCTAAGAAAGGTATAAGTAGAAGTCTTCAAACAATGTGAGCATAGTATAAGTATACCATATATTATGACATAGTTCTGTGCAAGGCACTGCTTAGTTTTACAGGAGAAATCAAAGAGGAACAATGTCTGCTTGTCCACCTAAAGCTCATGGTGCACTGAGACAGTAACTGCTGTACCTGATTGACTACCGGTATCATGTGGAGAACTTTCCAAACATTCCTACAAAACTGCAGCAGTTGGGGCAGTAGCACAGGGATATTCCAAAACCGCCTCAAGGGATTCCAGAGACCAGCTGTGAGTGTGAACCACCCTGCAGGGATCCTGAGAAAGAGATTCGATACACGACCTCCTAACCTGGCTGTTTTCCCCTTTTAAATCCCCCCTCCACCCTCTCCACCTGAAGACTGTCTAAATTGCAATTCACTTCTGCCTGTACTTTTGCTTCCAATTTTTCAGCGGTTCTTCTCTCCTCCAGGAGGAAGCCCAAGAGCTCTGAGAAACAGCACCGAGACTCCACTACACCCTTACCTTCCCTGCCTTCCTCTACTGTCATCTTCTCTCTCCATCTTTCATTTTACATTCTGGCCTCAGGGGATGCTAAGTGGTTCCCCCTGTTTTCATCTCCCTCCCTTGGCTTATACTACTTACTCTCCCACTTCTCTAGTGGCTGCATCCTACTCATCTTTCAGGTGCATCCTCTCCATAAAGGAGGACAAGACCATCTCCCCTGGTGAGTTGACCTTGTTCATTCTTTATTCTTCCCTCCTGTCACTCATACAGTGTGGCAGAGCATGGCTCAGTGGTTTTCTCCTGGACGAGACCAGCTGCACAGCCTGCTTGCAAGTGGATGTTGCTGGATGGCTGAGTTCCAACTGGTGAAATTTGACCAGGAGTGACTGCATCACTTCCACTTCTGGGCTACCAAGCACCTTGTAACAACTCCCATACTCTTTCCTTTCTTGCCAACTTCATGCAGGTGAACGTGGCCAAGTTGAAAGTCACATGTTTGAAAAGATGGAGCCACTGTATAGGAGAATTATTGCTTGGAATGGAACCATAAGATGATGAATAAGGTCATTTGCAGGCTTCATATGAGCAAGACATACACATCTATTGTGGATTAACTGTAAAAGATAACATAAAATAAGTTATTCTATACTGATGTATTCAACAAATAAGTACTGAGTCCCTGCCATGTGTCAGGAGTGTTCTGAGTGCTAGATACAGGCTAGTAAATCGTTGTTCTCTTATAGTAGGAAAAACATAATGTTTTAAAATACAGTGCATAGGGGCCAAGGATAGAGCTCAGTGGTAGAGCACTTGTCTAGCATCCTCAACACTAGAAATAAGAACAAGAATGTAACAGTGAAAACACTTCTACATTCCGCTTTCTGTCATTTTATTTGCTACCTCTTTATATGCCTATACACTAAACTCCCAAGTTTTTGAGGGTATTACATCTTTTTCGTCTATCTCTAGTTCCCAGAGCAGCACTTGGTCCAGTGAAAATTTTCAATAAATGTTGGCTAAATGAATGAAGTCACAATGCATATGGTAGCAAGGACAATGAAATACACTTCAAAGGAGAAAAAAAAAAGAGAGAGATTGTCTCTTCTAGCTGCAAGTAACTGGGAAGGCCTCACAGAGGAAGTGGCATCCAAACTGAACTTGGTAAATGAATTACCACCTAACACATAGGTACCAGGAGGACAGAAAGTCACACTAAGGCAAAGGAAGCACACCTAAGAAGATGTACATGTGAGAAGAGCAAGTACCTGGGGAGATATCAAGGAGCTCAGCTTAGGTAGGAGGGGCTAAGAGAGGGAAAAGACTGGGCGTGAACACCCTAGGATCCAGGTTCCAGCAAGTTTGAACTACCTCTTAGATTGTCAAACAAAGAAAGGGCACAGCCTGAACTCTACCTCGGGAGCAGTCACCCTGGCATAGGTTCACTTCACAGAACATCTGTTAAATGCTTTCCGTGTGCCAGACACTGAGCTGGGCCCTGCAGGGAATGAACCAGTGAGACACTATCGTTCTTCACAGCTTTGTTGGGAGAGACACCAGTAAAGATGTTGGTAAAAGTTACAGAAATGGTACAGAAGAAGGTCTGATACTGGACCCTGGCCCCCGGGGGATGAGTGAGGAGGCTCTTTCAAAAAGTATGAGAGAATTCCTAGGGACACAGGCAAGTTTTCCTGACCGATGGGGAGCAGATGCAAACACAAAGCAGAACGAGATGCCGTGCTCTCCCATCACGCTAATTCATGCCAATTCTAGGATCCCCTAGCAAAAACTCAGGGTTTTCAGGGTTTTTTCTATCCAAACTAAGTGGTATAATTCAAGGTATCTCTCAATAATAAATCCCTCAGGGAATTCTGCAGGCTCTGTCTTCAGAATTTGACCTCTCCCCCTCACTTCTTTAGGGCAGTATGTTTCTAATGACCCTCTAGATGCTGATCTCCCGAAGGGTGGACGCTTGGTCTTACTCATCTCACTTCTGCAGCTCGTACCCAGCATAACTCGGCATTCCCAAGTATTTGCAGTACAGAGAAATTTGCTTTAGGCACATAGAAAGCACACAGAGGAGGGATCATTGGCAAGTGTCTTTCCTGTGTCTTCACAAAGCAAAACAAAAGCTAGGGCTCCCAATTCTTTTCTATTTTCTGTGAAGTCGTGGGCACACAACTGAACCTGTGTGCCTTTGCCATGAATGTTGGAGTTCTGACATGTGTTCTGATGTGCTCATCTTACCAGGACCCTGGAGGAAAGCCACACCCTGAAGGAGAGGGAGTGAACTGACCTTCAGTCTGTATCAATTATCTGCTGAGTTTACCAGAGAATTCACAATAGGCTGAAACCAAGCTATATTTTTCTTTTCTGCTGTTGATAATTAAGATCCAGGTAAGACTGCATGCTTTCAATTACCATCAAAATTGAAAACCAACACGGTGCTTTATAAACAGCACTTAAGGATCTCCATTACTGCCCATCCTGTATCATTTATTTGACTCATAAGTTTATTATGATATTTTTGGTCATTTCATTTTGTGGCCACTAAGCTGACCCTGAGAGGACAGTTGCATCTTGATTAAAATATTACTGCCTTTCCATAGATGGTGCTGGCTCCTATCTGAGGTTCTAACTACTGTTGGCATCTTGGTTGAGGGGGAGGACTCACTGGAAAGCTGGCTAAACCCACATACAAGCCTGTATTTCCAAGGTCATACTATTAGTAAATGATGAAGTTGGGGCCTTCATCTGGTCACTTTGGGGCTTAGACTGAACCCTAGAAGTGCAATGCAAATGCTGCCACTGTAGTCACACAATAAATCCTTCAGCTAATGTCTTTCCTTTTCTTGATGACTTCAGCATCATATTAAAACTCTGTGATAGAGACTGTGAATGGGTACCCTTGTGCTTGTGGCTGTAACTCAGGAAATTATCTGTCCTTATAAGGGTCACTCAAGCCTCCAGGTCTTTTTAGGACTATAAAGTTTTTCAGCCATGAACATGGAATACCAGCAGATTTAATCACAATGAAAAATGGGAAAACAAACAACAGTTTTAGGAAGTCATAGTGAAAGGTAATAAACCATATATTTGAAGATTCTCCATTGGACTAAAAGCAAGTATCTATGCATTCTCCCTCATGGGGACAGGATGGCTCTAGCCCAGCAGTCTTGCCAGGTCTGGGCAAGGACCACCGGACTTACTCATAGTCTCAGCAGGTGATGTCAAAGCGGCATTGCCTTAACCTGGGCAATTGAGGGCCCTGCTTGGGCCCTGAGCTTTAGAGGTCCTTGATGTAGCCTGTCTGTAGTCTGCTGCTCCCCATCTGAAGCACATGGATATGAGCACTCCCAAAACTGATAGAAGGGTCTGCATGGAACTCTTCCTCATTTATCTAAAGGTACACCATCCCCACTGCCATTGTTTGCAGCCTGAAGCCTAAGGAGTAGTGAGGGACAGCTGATCACACCAGCTGAAAATGAAACCTGGCTGTATGGGTAAGGGCAGCCCCACAGAGCAGAGAGGGTCTCAGAATGGGGAGAGAGGAGATCTCCGTGGTTTTGTGAGGCATAAAAGTGCCCGAATGGAAGTCAGGGAAGTATGAGGGGGGAATCACAGAGTGAATTAAACTAGAATGCCCAAGGAAATTAGAAAATCAAAAGGTACCAGGTTATTAGGATCCAGCTTAAAGCCTCGGTGTCATGGTGTAGAGACAAATAGTCATCAAAGACCAAGGAGAAGGAGGGAAAAGGTGAGAAACAGAGTCGCCTGGATGAAGTCTACAGATGCCAACCAGTGCCTACGCTGAGTTGCTGAAGGGTTCGGGATTCCCCATTCCCACAGAACAAAATGTGGGTGGTGCACCATTGTTTTGATTATTGATTGCTATAGATAAATCACTTTTAACATTTAGTGCCTTAAAACAGTGATAAATTATTATCTCTGATACTTTCTCTAGGCCAAGAGTTCAAGAGAACTTTAGTTAGGTGGTTATGGCTTGCAATTTTTCAAGAGATTGCAATTAGATGGTGACTAGGCTGAGGTCTTGAGACTTTGTCACTCTTATATCTGGCACCAAACTAAGGAAGGCTTAATGAACTGGAGAAGAGCACCTCTAATTTACTATGGTTCTCCACAAGGCCTCTGAATCCTTATGGCTTAAGTGAGCTGGACATCTTATATGGTGGCTCAGGGCTCCAAAGAACCTAAAGAATAAGAGAGCCAGGTGAAAGCTCTAGGCCCTTTTGATTCCCTAGCATTCTGTTAAGTCACGGTGGCCTGCCTGTCTTTAAGTGGAAGGGAATAGATTTCACTTTCTGATGGGAGAAACATTAAACAATTATATTTATATTCTAAAGCCACAGCAGTCTGCCTTTTGGTACAGTTTATTTATATTGATCCCTGTCTTAGTTACTTTTCTCATTTCTCGGACAAAATACCAGACACCCACAAGTTAAAGGAGGAAAAGTTTATTTTAGGTCACAGTTTGTAGAGGTTTCAGTCCATAGTGGGCTAGCTCCTAGGAAGGACAGCATGGCAGAGGGGTATGGTGAAGAAACAGTCTCTAGCATGGCAGGCAGGAGGCAGGGAGACTTCTTTCTTTCTTTCCCCTTTTAATTCCATCAAGGATACAAGCCTATTGGTTGGTGCCACTCACACCCAAGGTAGGTCTTCCCTCTGCAGTAAATCCACTGAGTTATACCCAGAACTATGCTAAGCCACAGTACTAATCTAGTATCACACACCCATCATCCAGTATCACACGCCCATGATCCAGTCACTCTCAAGAGCCCCACTTATGGACACATGGGGCTTTGGGGGGAGCATCTCCATAAAAGTCATAACCATTGCATATGCAAATAGCTCTCATTCCTCCCCCAAATACGTCATGGGTTCTGGTACCAGTCTCTGGCTCAAAACCCAGAAGCTCATCATCTAAATCAGTTTCAGGTGCTACAGACAAGGATCTTCAAATGCAAGTCCTCATATTTGCCACTCCCACACCCAACATACTTTGGTAAAATAGATATATGTTAGCTCATGTAGATGTTTCACACATAGGACACACAATAATCAAGTAGTCTGCAGCAATTCTGAAAATCCAGCCAAGTGCATGTTGCCAGTTCCTTGGTTAGAGCCCAATATATTCCTTAGAAATGCATCTCCATTTTCTGGGCTCTTGGATTCTCCTTCTGATTTAATGTGAGAAAGAAGCCCTCTCCTATTAACTGTATCCCTTTTTAATGACTGAGTGGTTTTCTCAACTCATTTCTTTCCCAAAGATTTGCAGGGGTCCCAAAGCCTCTTTTTATTTGGCAGAACTGCTCTTCTGCTTAATATTCATTGATACTGTTTTCATTAATAAATATGTCATTGAAAGCCTACATATTTCCTATCAATTGTATTAAGATTCACACCATTAAATTAAAACCACATCTACAAGTCTCATCCAGATAAACTTTTCTCTTAACCCCCCCCCCCAAGGCCATAGTGGAACTGTGTCCTTAAGAATCATTTTTGCTTACTGGACACATCTGAGAGTCTTTTGATTGAAAGAACCCATGAAGCAGTACCTTAAATCTGTCTAAAGTCTTAACAGAGGGTTATAGAGTCACACTGCTGCCCTCATTGTCAATTACATATTGTAGCGTTAGCCTCATTTGCTACCTGGAGAGGATGAGACTAAGAAATATTTCTATTTTTGAATCCCCTAAATCTTGGCTCATGTCTTTCTTTAGTTCATCTTTTTGCTCTCCTGTTTTACTAGGAGCTAGAAGTATCAGGCAGCACCATCCACAATCTGCCTGGAAATCTCATCAGATCATGGGTTCATTAGGTACATTTTCTATTTTCCTTGCTAACACAGATGATAATATTACTAGACTTCCTACCACTTTTTTATTTTTTGGTACCAGGGATCGAACTCAGGTCCTTGCGCTTGCAGAGCAGGTGGTGGAACCACTGAGCTAAATCCCAGTCCCCTACCACTTCTTAATCAGGGTCACCTTTCCTCTACTGCTTACACATTTTCTTCACATTCATATAATGCCTTGCAGATACCACCCAATCTCTACCACCCACCTGGACCCCAAACCATTGACATACATTTTAAATTTTGTCATGGCAATACCTTAATCCTAGGTTAAAAAATTTCTGATTATCTATTGTGAAACATTACCCTCAAAATTCATTCGTAGCCTCAAATTGCAATCATTAACTTTGATTTTGTCTGTATTTTCCTTCTAATTTTTCCTGATTCCCATAGACCTGGCATTCTGGAACAGTTTCTCTGGGTGGTTCTGGTTCGGTATGTCTTGCAAGCAGATGCTGCTGCAGTTGGGGCCAGCTCAAAGCTTCTCTATTCTATATCTGGCATAGGGGCTGGGATGACTTAAACAGCTGGGCTCTTTAGGCATCTTTCTGTTTGTGTACGTAGTCTCTTGATCTGTGGTTTCTCTAGCATGTGGTTTCCATGCTTCAGAGGAGTAAACCTCAAGAGAGAGAGCCAGGCAAAGCTACTGTCTTTCATGAAGCAGCCCTGAAAGCCACATAGAATCTCTTTGCTCCTTGTCTAGAATTGAGTCACTAAGGCCAGCCCCATATTTAATAGGAGAGGAATTAGACTCCACCTCTTGATGGGAGGTCTTTGAAAGAATTTGCACACATATTAAAACCACTGCACTTGTGCAGCTAAGCACAGAGACCCCATACTAATATGTGTTTTCTTGCTCATCAGGATGAGTTTTGTGGACTGGGGAGAAAATCCCAAATGGGGAATTTCTTGGAGTTCTGGGAGTTAGGCTCCTATTTTTAGAATTACGTGCAATTGAACATTATCCCCCATAACCATTTGGGAAACTTTGGCCTATCCTACTGCTTTTTGAGTCTTGAGGTGACAGCTGCCTTATTAGGGTTTAGGTCTACATGGTCCCCCAAGAGCCCCATGCACTCAGAGGTGGGACTTTGGAAGGTGATTGTATTATGAGGCTTAGAGCTGACTCACTGTTAGGAGGTGGGGCCTGGCTGGAAGAGGCAGGGCCGGCCCTATGGGTGTGGCCTGGAAAGGTTTATCTCCCTTTCCTGCTCCCTCTGCTTCCTGAATGCCACGAGGTGAACAACTTTGCCTTCACTCTGCCCCTCTGCCATGCCACCCTGCCTTGGAGCCAGCAGCATGTAGACTGAAACATCTACAAACTGTGAGCCAGGATAAACCTCTATTCCTTTAAGTTGTAGATTTTGGGTATTGCCTCTCTGCAACAAGGAAAGAAAGATAGGTCTGGAGTCCACTTGCCTTAGAGGAAATTATGCATTATTCGGGGGAGTTTTGCTCCCTGTCCTTCATTAGCTTCCTGCTTCCCAAATCCAGGTAGCCACTTTTCTAAAATAAAAGTAATCCTCATCAAGTAGCTGAAAAGCAGCACTGTCTCCATCTTTAGTCTCTAAGACTTGCTAATGCTTGGATTTGACTTAGCCTAGATAAGTAGCTTTTTAATACTAATTTTGTAAAAGCCTGCTTGCTAAGCAATTAAGTAAGCATCATCTAGCTTTAAATGTTTCAGAGGGAATGAAATAACATGTTTTGGGACATAAGACCAAGTCCTATCCAAGGCAAGAAAATCTCTTTTATACCAGATTTTTCCTCCACAATTTTTTATTAGAGTACATTGGTTATATGGATTAATTAGTTTCATTATGGCAGATTTGTACATGCCCATAACAAACTTAATCATTTCCCCCATCACTCCTCCCAGCCTTTCCCCTAGTTTTACGTGTTTTTTGAGGTGGGGGAGTTCAATGAGTATAATGTGTCTCGATCATATTCATGTTCCCTATTACCTACCCTTATATTCCTCTTTCCTTGCTCCTTCTTCCCTTGACTGTGTGGAATGTAAGTTCTGTGGCCACGGCTAAGATAGTGTGGCAATCAGTTTCCCAAATCGAAAGAGATTCTAGGGATGCAAAGATTCTATTTGCAACAAATGGAAATGTGTACATGGGTGTGGGGTGGTACAGGGGAACGAGATAACCAACCCTCAAAGATCCCTGGCATCTTCTTTTTTATGTTTAGACTATGTCTTGCAGTTCATGAAAATGCATTGCTTGTTCTTGTTTCCCTTTTACCACTCCCCCTCTCTGCCCCTCTTCTTCCAAGCTTTACTTATCACGTTCAAAAATAACGCAGTCACATGTGATTCATTCCTAAAGCTTAACTTATTTTTTACAACTTACTCAAACACAAATCCCATTGTTCACATCCTTAGGGAGAGTGAGTTACTCAAGAGGAAAAAAGTAGAGATTTTGTGTGCATTTTTTGATTCAGTGAATAATTTATACTATTAAAATAAATTGTGCAGAAAATGTTAAAGATCTTTGAGTGATCCTAAAGTACTGAATTTTAGACCAGAAGGGAAATGATTATAGCACACAAAGCTTTAGAGGGAACTGTGAGGGGGAATGTATATTCCAAGTAGTTTGGTTAATATTATACTTGTTTGCAGAGCTGAGAGTCTATGGTGCCAGAGGACTCCGCAGTGCCATTCTGTTTCCCTTCTCCTTCCCACTGTTGGTGAGTGTTGCTCAGAGTCTACAAAGTTTTGATAGAGACTCAGCCAAAGTAGGTTCCACAAATCATGTCTTTAGATGAGGGAAAGAATCTGCAAGAAGGAAGGAGGCAGGACAGTAGGCAATGGTGACAAAGTCAACTTCTGTTTCTCAGTCTCTTCATTTTAGTACAGCTTTCTTTCCTGGGTATCAATAATGTTGTGGCCAAAACCCTTCAGCTAATAGTGACACAAACATTTAAATCTACCAGAGAGACAGATGGCGACATAAACCTTCTTTGTTGATTTAGAGGATTTCCAGGCCTGCTGCAGTGTGCAGTGAATGGGACATTAGAGATAACTATTTCCCACAAGGGTATTTTTTTAGATTCACCTTCAGGAAATAAAGATGCTTCATTGTTGGGGGTGATTTTTGTTGGCTAGGATCCTGGGAATTACAACAACAAGAAAAAAACTAAAACTTGAATGAAGGTCACCAATTAGCAACCCCTTAACTTCCTTTTTGCTCAACCTCCCAGATTAAGAGATGAGGTTGTTATGGTTGCTGGCCAGCTCCTTTCTTCAAAAGCTGTTCATGACCATACAGAGTGGACAGGCTAACAGATTGCTTTAAGTATGACAGGGGAAGACTGGTGGCCAAGTTGCATTGTTTTATCAGAAAATCTCAGAGCATTTTGAATCCATGATCATGTACTTAAGCTGAACATGACCTTTTGTTGATTTGTCTTAATTTCTTTAATGTCCCATTTCTCTGTCCTATGACAACCTTTTCCCAAAGTTGTCTAATCTTTAATAAATATATTATGACATTCATACATTTTTAAATATAGCCAGAGTTTAGTCCCTAATATTAAAAAACATTTTCATGGGTAATTTGAGAAATTCAGGTCTCGATATCTCCTGTACTTAACAATAGCTTTTCATTGCATTGGTGTGTCAGGAAAGGTTACAGAGCTTACACTGAGGTAGCCCCTTGTTAGGACCTCTGGTACCTCGGATGGTCCATCTGTTTTGAACGCCAACAGAGAGCAAAATGGGCCTATGCTGGTCAGAGAAAGAACAGAGGAAAATGAGACAGTCAATTTAAGAACCATATCGCATATATTAAGGGCCAGAATAGACTCCACACGCTTGAAGGAGATATGTGAGACTGAGAAACATGATATTTAGAAAAGGAGGTGAAGTTCCATAATCTTTGATTAAAATCTCTTCCTCCATGGACATAAATGTTAAAACAAGCAACCTCCAACAGCGGAGAAACTCCAGTAGAATTTAAACTTATCCAAAGAGAGGTTTTAAGGAGGGAACCTAGCACAGAGAAGAGGTAGCTGCATACAGAGTCTTCTATGTAGAAAGATAATTGAAGCTTTCTAGAGATTAAACCAATTAAATTTTTTAAAATCCCTGTGTCTCATAAAATAGCTAAAGTAACTGATAAATCTCAGGATTTAGTTGACTCTAAACATGAATGGGCATGAGCACTGGTATTTCCATTGCCATTGTGCGGCTTAAGTTTTCAACATTTCCACCAACAGCTTCAAATGATTCTTCCTGCCTCCCATCCATCTCCCTCCAAATCCTGCTTTGTGGTGTAGCCAAGGCAATCTTGGAAGCCCTTTCCTGCCCCTCACCTCCCTGATCTCTTCAGGATCCAGCCCAGAGCAAACACATGTCCTCCTTAACAGCACCTCCTCCCTCTCACCTCACTCCCCAGCCTGGAATACCATGTTCCTGAATCGTCTCTCTCCCATGGGTGCCCTTCCTATGTACCCTCAGGGTACTTCATAGACCACAGTAAATGCCCCCTTTATTATGTGATCCCAGCTGCGTGTTTCTGAGTTCCACTTGCTCCTTACAGGAGTGCAGAGTCTGGCACACAGTGGGCTGACAGCAAGCCTGGTGAGGGAGGGAGTGGGTGACATCTGTGTTGCTCCTCCTCTTGGCAGGAATCCTGCCCATCCCCAGCCATCCTGCAAGGCTGTCCTGACTGCTGTCCCCATGGTGCTACCCTAGCAACCCAGGTATAACCTTTCATTTATTTTAATTTATCTACTTACATTAGTGCTAAGTACTTTTGTTTCTTGACTACTCATATACTTGACATTTCTAAGGATCAAAGAGCCCAAACATCAGCAAGTTCTTGAGATTCAGCTTAGGAAAGTAGGAGAGCATAGACTATGTCAGACCAACCTAGTGTCACTTCACCTGCTTGGTGACCCTGTCAAGCTCCTTGGCTTCTCTGTGCCTCAGTTTCCTCATGTGTGAATGGAAATAATCATAGAAGTCACATCAGAGAGGCAGTGTGAGGATTCAGTGAAGCAATTTGTGTTGTAATGCAGAACACAGAGCTTGCTTGCCTCACATAATGAGTGCCAGTTGCCGTTAGTTGGTATGTAAATATTTACTGAGATCTGAGCCCGTGCCAGAGCTAGTGCTGGTTGCTGGAGGAAGAATGATGCATAAGATAAAAGCAAGCTTGTGCTCTTGGAGCTCAGAGCCACTGAAAGTTGGAGAATGAGTGACAAGTGCTACCAATGGGGATGTACTGAATGCTAACAGTCTATTTTTCAACTTTCAGTCTACATTGGAAACATTTCTTTATAGAGGTATGTCTTAGTCACTTTCTCATTACTGGGACAAATACGCAACTCCCACAATTTAAAGAAGGAGAGGTTTATTTTGGCTCGTGTGTTTCATCCATAGTTGGCTGGCTTCCAGGGAGGAAGGCATGGTGAAAGGGACTGGTGGAGGAGAGCTGCTCGTGTCATGGTGGCCAGGAAGCAGAGAGTAAAGAAGAAGGCAAGAGGGGAGATGAACCCTTCCGGGTCATGCCCCCAGTGATCCACCCACCTCTCCTGAGCAGACCCACCTCCCAACAGCAAGTTCCCTATAGTGCCCCGTGGTTTAATCACCTTCCAAAAGCCCTTCCTGTGAGCACATGAGACACTTGGGGAACATCCAGACATAAACCTTTACAATGGAGTTTCTCAAGCAAACTGATAAAGGCCTTGATTACATCCCTGGCACATAAATTATAAGTAACTGGTGCATGGTTATATAGTAACTGAATATTCAATGAGTGTCTGTTGAGTGAATGGATGAATGAATCAATCAATGAAGAGATGAACTGTAGTTACAGCTCTAAAGATACCCGACACAGAAACTTACCAGATCATTATTTTCTGCCAAAGCCACCAAGAATTTCTTTTCAGAAAATTGAAGCTGTCCAGTGTTTCATTTTAAAGGTACATGGGCTAGAATCTGCATTTCCCAGAAATGACAAAGAAGTGTCTTTTATTTGCATCTTGGGTTTTGATTGACTATTATTTTTTACCCACCTTTCACAAGATTGTGGCACATAAAAAATGAATTTTAAAATATTGTTATTTATTTAAAATGTAATTACGTAAATAAATGAAAAAGAGAATGAGAGATGATTTTTCTCAGTTCATCGTTCATTCATTTTATTCATCCAGAAACCTACAAGGTGTGATTGAAATATATGGTGAATGTTTAAACTTTTAAAAATTTTCACTAATCCCCCTTGGTGTACTCTTCCTTGGTTTGAACACACTTATCCTGTCCTTCTTGCCACTTTCTGAACCAGTTCTGGAAGTCCACTTTTGTGAGTGTCTTTATGAGCGATAAATGCTGCTGCTGAGTACTATCTGGCAGAAACGCAAGCTGGTAAAAACATGACTCTGTGCCCTTATCTACCTATTCAGTGCATCTGGCACCATGCAGCTTCTGGCTCTTCCCTAAAATAAATATGACCATGAAAGGTGGTATGGCTTGTGTCTAAATGTTCCCTCAAAGCCTCATGAGGTCATAGGTAGGGGTTTTTCAGAGGTGACTGGATCTAGAGGGTGTGATGCTAGGATTGATTCATGGTGCAATGCTAGATTCAAGGGCACTAGCATGAAGGGTGTGAGTGCTATCCACCCTAACTAGCCTGCATAAGATATAAGGGATAGAAAGAGCTGTGGTCATCCCTTGTTGCTTTGCAACCTTCTGCCCTCCATGAACTATTTCTCCTCTGTGATGCCTATCAGCCATGCCACCTTATCTTGGAGCCAGCCAGTTATGGACTGAAGCCTCCATAAACTGTGAGCTAAATAAACCTTTGCTCCCTTAAATTGTCAGTGTCGGGTATTTTGCTTCAGCATTGAGAAAAGTAACTAAGACAAAAGGTAAACATTTTGAAAAACTTCAGAACATAGAGGCAGCCACAACAGTTCAACTAAAGACACTGAAGCAAAGGGAACTATTTTGAGGGAGATTAATGGCAATGTGCCATTTACTGTAATTTTTTTTTTTGGTACCAGGGATCGAACTCAGGACCTTGTGCTTGCAAGGCAGGCAGCGGAACCACTGAGCTAAATCCCCAGCCTCTGTAATAATTTTTTAATGTGAACATTCATTGTACTTTTGAGTCACACCTTGTGTGTATTAGGCACTGTGCATCTAGCAAATGTTTGGGAAAAAACAACTGCCCTGCAGCCCCACTGTTGAATGGCTCTGTGCTTCAGGCTCTTCTCTCACCTCCTAACTTATTGTAGACATTTATTCATTTATGTAATAAGTATATACGAAGAGTCGGCTCTATACTAGGACCTATGATGGGCAATGAGGACTCAGTGCTGGGCAAAAGTTTTCTCAGCCTCTGTTTCCATGAAACTTGGAATTTAATGGGGAAGATAGATAGTCCCAAAGAGTCTCATAAATATATAATCAAACTGAAATTACTGCCAAAAAGGAAAAAAGAAAAGGCCACAATGAGAAAGTAGCAGGGGTCCTAACCCAGGGCACTGAGTGGGAAAAGCTTCCTTAAGAAGTAACTTTTTGGTGAAACCTAAGGCTGAGAGGAGAAGAAAGAGCAGGAGGTTTGGAAGAAGTCAGGGCTGAGAGTGGAGTAGAAGTGGAGTAGAAGTCCACAGTGATGAAGCTGGGGAGTTCTACACAGTTCAAAGAATATCAAGGAAGGATGCGATCTGCTCAGATTTACATACTTACTCCGTTTACCATTCGCTAGATTGTGAGTTCTTCGAGTCCTGAGGTTGCCTCATCCTCACAGATACACCTCTTGCCGCATCCAGCAGAGGACTTTGAATGCAGTCAGTGTTCGTTAATACCCACCGACCACACAAAGGTGACGTGACCATGCACTGGGATGCTGACAGTGCAGCAGATATGGAAACCTCCGAAAGGGAGATCCCCCTACTGTCTCCAGTGATTTCCTCCCAGCCATGCAGGTCATCAGTTGAGAGGGCCAGAACACTCTAGTTTTCACTTAAGAAATGTTTTAGTTTGAGATAACTTTTCTAGAAGAGGAAAAGTTCTTAGCTGTCCCGTTGTCTGGATTCTCACTAGGAGAATCACGAGTCAGCCACAATCTCAGTTGCAAAGCTCACTGAGTATTGTCCCAGTGATGAGACATCAGGACACAGAGAGAGCACAGTGAAAGAGTGGGGATCCTTCCAGCTCTTCTTTTCAAGAGTGGGTTCAGTATTCCCTGACTTTGGTCTCTCATCTTCCAAAGGTTCTTGCCACCCTCTGATCACCACCTATAGGCAAGACAAAGGGATTATGGGTGCCCTTGTGGAATTTTGACTTCTAAGGGATCAACTTCTTTTATATTTTAGAACTGATGCAAATATGATAAATGCTCCCATTCTCTGAGAGAGAAAATGTCACCTTTGTGGTCATGAACAATACATTTGCCACCACTATCTTTAGAAACTAAAGGAGAATAGACAGGGACAAATTCTAGAAGCTCTTTTCATGCAACAATGGTTTCTCAAAATGAAGCTAGATTGCACAAATCTTTGTACCCTCTAGAGAAGCTCTCTTTCCCAGTGAGTGGAGGTTATGTGAATGTGATAGCATTAAAGGCAGTGGCAAGATGAACCTCTGGTCACTCTTTCAATTATTTGATGCAGGGGATGATTTCATTTTTAAAGCCACTAATAACCATGGTTGATGGCTACATTACCGACCGATTTCTAACAGCTCCTGCATTTATCTGTTTGGGTGTTTTCATTCCGACTTCTCCCTTGTGCTTTTCTGTGATGCTGCCTCAGCCTCCGAGATGCAGTGTGGCTGTCTGCTGAACACATGAATACTAAAGAACTGGTTTCCCTAGTAACAACAACCATGAAGCAGCTCTCAGAACATCCTGCCTTGCTGTCTGTCTGACTTTGTTTGCTTTTTTTCTGTTCATCATATAGAAAAATGCCCAAATCAGGCTTGCCCATAAAGGATGCGTAGAAATCTTGCAGTCCATAAGCAGAAAGGAGATTTGTCTCTGCTGAGTTTATATTCTTTTTCTCAACATGCTATTCTGTTTTGTGTGATTAGGGCTAAGCCAGGGCTGTTAGAGGTCCACGGGCCATCTTAGAACTTGTTTTCTTTCTTCTGAGTGAAAGTCTGGAGCCACAAAGCCATAGAGCAGCACACATCAGTGAGACGTCCCTTTCCCTGTGGATCACCAGTGTGGAATTTTCTAAAAAAAGAAAACACACTTTCCACAATATTTCAAATTAGAAAAAAGAAAATGGTATTTAAATAGAGAATGATTTGTTGATTTTCAGGCTTTAAAAATTAGTCTTTTTGTTATGAGAAATTGCCCTGCTTCTTGCCTCTCTTCCCAACTCTAGTCATGAATGGAAGCGTCCACCCTCCCCAGAGCAAAGGAGGAGATGCTGCCTCCAGAGTCAGCCTGAATTTGGGCATCACAATAAGGATGGATAGGACACCTCCAGAGACTTTTCCCACATAATGCCAGACACCTCCTGTCATCAGCACTCCCGCAGCTCTGGCCCTGTGGGCGTGGGCTCCTCTCTAAGGCTCATGTTTCCAAGCAGTGGCTGCTGATGATCTGGGATTTTCAGATTTATCTGGGATCACCTACCCTTCCACACCTTCCACTGAATCTCATGTCCTTCTCAACTCCTAGAGCCTGGTACAGCAGTAGGAACTTACTAAAGACACCTGAGTGGAAAAATGAATGAAGTTGGCAATTTCTGTCCTGTTTAATAAAACTCGAGTTCTTAACCATTGCAGTCCTACTGCTGCCTTCATTCAAAGGTGATCACTAAATCAGATTGATGCTCTGCTCAAGCTTGATATTTGAGCAATCTGTCACCATGCAGACATTCTGTGATGGATATGTAGTACGTCATGATGCTAAGAACACAAAGTGATAGATGTCAAACTATATTCCTCCACCCTTTAGCTAGAAAAGAAAGAATTCAGAAGGTTAAAACAAAAACTCAATTCTGTACAGTTCTGTATTTACTCAGATAAAGAGGTAAGGATGGGCCCTTTCTCTATCTTTTCCTGGCCAATTGAATATGTGGCCCGAGTCTGGCAAGATGCAACAAGAGAAACTGGACACACACACGAGAGATGGCGAAATGTTCCAATCAGATTGACAGTAACACAAGTCGTAGCTATGGTTATAATTGACTTCCCCCATTTAGGGATCTCAACTTGTCCTTGTCTTAGAAAAAGTAGAAATTTTAAAAAGAAGACAAAAATAGAACAATAATTGTGTTGTGAAAAATAACATGAACTGTAAGGAAATAAAGCATGCATAGTACACTCTGGCCCAGCATCCTAACCGCCCAAGGTCTCCTACTTTATGTACATGCTCTCACTTGTACATTTGTTATTTAATTTGAAAAACTGTGTATGTCCCATTCATGTTTTCAGGCAGCTTTATTGTTCATCTGTTTTTACAATTTGAAAATTTTTAGTAAATTTACAGAGTTGTACAACCATCACCACTTCAGTTTTAAAACATTTCCCTCAGCGCAAAAAGATCTTTCATGTTCATTGTTCCTATACATTTTAAAGTTCAAAATTTTTTCATCGAAATTCTAAATGAGATCAATCTTTTTTGACAGGAGGTAAAAATATTAAACTTTTAATATAATGAAGAGATGGATTGTAACTGGACTAACAATTTAAATGGTACAACTTGATAAAAGGCTTTATCCAGCTGAATGATGGGCCCAGAATCTGAAAGAATTCATGAAAAATTGTATTTAAAATTTAGAATCATATCACTTGCAATCAGATTCATACTAATAATAAGAAAATAAATAAATGAACATGAATTGAGTCCTCCTGATGCCAGGGACTGTCTGAGCCCCAGATTTATCTTCTCTCGAATATTTACAGCGAACAATCAGGTTGATAGATTAACAGCCCCATTTTACAGATGGTAATTAGGATGTCCAAAGAATACAGGAACTTGCCACAGGTCAGCACGTTGTGAACCACACTAAAACTCAGGCAGTCTGGCCACAGAGTGGGAGTCTTCACAAGGACCTCAAAAGCAGAAGCACTGCAGAGGCCTCTCTGCAACCCCACCCTTCCCAAAGGCTTCTCTTCCTGCACCGGCCCAATTGGGACATCCATCCCGACAGTCAGCTGTGCCTGCCTGAGGACTCCGGCTCCCCAATCCTGGGCCCCATCCTTGACACAAAGCACCTTAGCAATTGCTGCACAGCACCTAAGGACAAGCTTGGTTCAGTACCCAGCACTGAGAAGAGGAGGAATGTGATGAACAAAAGATTCAGGGGCCCAACTTACATAGACCCTTATCCATTTCTTCTACAAGAAAATTTCTGTCAAAGAAATGAAAACATAAAGGTCAAAAGGGAGAACTGCCATAGCTTATACTCTGTGATAAGGAAGAGCCTTATGGTCTCTGAATCACTGACCAAAGGCATCAAATCAGCAGCGACTCAAAAAGACATGGGAAAACACAAGGAATTCTTCCAAAACCATACAATAGTGATTATCATATTTTAGCATATGGTTCCTTCCACACTGAATTATTTCACAGTTATAATTAGGTTGCTAATGCAACGCATTTAGAATTGGACCGTATGCTAATTTGGTATACTTAATCTAATCTGATGGAAAAGCAACATTTAGAGAGCTTTTTCTTTTCAAACAAGCAATTAAAAAGGACTTCTTCAACTTAAGAACTTTTAAGATCACATATCACTTTCTTTTAAAATTATTATTGGGTTGGGGTTGGAGGTGCTATGTGAATCAGAGACAGTGAGAGGGACAGAGAGAGATGGACCCCAGCCCAGTCATAGGGACAAGCCATGCACTCCAGTCTCTGATTTCTTTCCAGAATTCACTTAAGATTCTTTTCTTTCTTACTTGCTCCCTCTTCCACTTTTCTTTTTTGCCTTCGGTGAATTAAAATCTAAATTTCCTTCTCTAGGACAGTTCTCTGTTCCAGTCATAGTAAACAGCAATTTCATTTTCAGCCTATTATTTTTCTAATTAAACATTTGTCATGCGAAAGGAGATCTGAGTTGCCTGTGCTTTCCATTATGTAAAATATTCAGCTATGGTAATAGCTTTGGAATGGTGTCTCCCTTGAAGGTGCTAGGGAAAGAAACCAGGGAAGAAATAAACTGTTTAACCTTGGACTTCTGCCTGTTTATTTTCTCCTTAATTTGTTATAATTGCTAATATGGGTAGTATCTTACCATGAAGAATATACACCTGATTAGCATCCTCTAGTAAGGAGAATCATGTAAGCTCTCTGAAATTTTTTAAAGGTTAAAAATACAAACCCATTTTTTACCACCTTAGATTCTTTCCCTATGTTTTTCTCTTCTATTCATACTTAGCAAAACCTATACTTCTATTCTTGATGAAATATGCTTCTGAGCTCAGATTGTTCAGAACAAAGTAGGAATATGCCAGAAGGACAACCTGATATTTCTTGAAAATTCTTTCTTCCTTCTTATGACAAAGCCCAAGGGGGTAGGCTCTGTTGAAGGAGAATTTACTTTCTAAACCCTTTGAACACAAAGCTTTTCTATTTTCTGGGGCAAGATTTTTTTTTTTTTCCAGCCAAACACAATCATATCTTATATCTATATTTACACCGAAACATATATGTTTATACATATTTTATATGTGTGTATTTATATTTATACACATATTTCACTGTTGATCTATAAAATCTGAAACTTTGATTTTTAATTATTTCCATACAATATATGCACAGAATTAACTATGAGACTCATTTTGCAAAAGTGAGACTATTTTCTCTCAATTCACATGCTGAGACCTTTCTTGTTTGGGAAGGAGCCTGTGTGTATTTTGTGAAATTTCCACCTCCAGAAATGAACCTTGTGTATGTGTGTCTGTGCATGCATGCGTGTGTGTGTGTGTGTGTGTGTGTGTGTGTGTGTGTATACCATGTTGTAGACAGTACTATTAGCTCCATCTCAGCTAATAGCAGTAACTATGTGTTCAGGATTTGAGGAAGAGATGCTGTGGTGCTGTCCCTCCCAGATCGCCTATCCTGGACTAGAGAACTCTGCTCCAGCTGCTGTGGGCAGCCCACAAATGCTCCCTCTCCTGGGAAATGGCCCTGAGCTAATAGGAGTCATCTCACCCAGAAGGGTGGTGAGGGGAGGGCCACAGCCAAGGACTAAGAGGTGCAAAAGGCCCAAACCCTGGCCTCCGCAAGGGACACTTACTTGGCATAGTTAATATTCTGGAGCTTTCCTCCATGGTCTAGGCCAAAGCTGGACTTTCCCTGAGGCCACATTCTCCCTTTTCCCTTTCCTGCTTCTCTCCCTCTCTGCCAGGATTTTCCTGTAGAACAATTTCTTAAGAGCTCAGCTGCACTAATTCTTGTCTCAGGAAATTTCTTTCCAGTGTGGATGTTCAATTTCCTGATCAGTAAAATGTGGATAATGATCCCTGCCTATTCTATTTCTCAAAGTTGAGGTAGGAATGATGAATTACATGCCAGAATTTTGCTATCAGCCAAAGAAATAAAAGTATTTTGCAGGCAACATGCTAAGTAGTGTATTATTTATTTATTTTTGCATGTGGTACTGGGGATTGAACGTAAGGCCTTTACTACATACTCAGACATCTTTATTCTTTATTTTGAGATAGGGTCTCATTAGGCCCAGACTGGCTTTAAACTTTCAATCCTTCTGCTTCAGGTTCCTGAGCCATTGGGATTATGTGCATATTTTAATATTTAACTGTAGAGTCTATGAAAATATGGTTGACTTTTCTAAACTTGGCTTTTCCTCACTTTAGGGAAATGCTTATGGGGCTCACTTTCTCATTCCCCAGGGAGCCTGGTAGGAGTCTCTGACCTGTCTGCACACTCGCTGCTGCTGTGCCAAGCAAGGTAAACAAGTAAACAGGATATAAGTCTGGGGAAGGCCACTTCCAGCTGGAAAGAGAGCATCAGCACTCGTGAAGCATAGCTAGGCAGGATGTAGACTTGGTCTTGCCTGACCTTCATGATTTTAAGAGAAGACAGGCACCAGACTTTTAGGTGAAATATTCAGATACTAAAACAATAACATCATGTTTTAAAACAAATTCAACATCTTGTCATTCAAGCCAAACATGATCGGAGACCTACTGGGCTAGAGAAAGAGCAGACAGTCACTCCGCACCGAGGCAGCCTCCACATCCAGCACAGTGCTCTGGACAAGGTAGGTGGGAGGCCCTGGTGAAGATCTATGCATGAGTTTCCAAAGACTTAAACAGGTTTCCGCTAGTTTCAATAAACAGTTCCCTGCTTTGTAAAAGCTCTTACCAATGATTCCTTTCCCTAAGCAGTATAATTACAAATGCAGATTTTTTATCCACTTGTCAGCCACTGCATAATTTTTCAAGGACATCAAGTCCATTTCTTCATCTACGAAATAGAAACAATTATCCCTGACCTAAAAATAATTGAAAGCACCCAAAAGTGCTTTACCAACAGTGGCAATCCATCCAGATATAAGAAATCATTTTTCTCTAACTTCTGCTTTGGAATCTAAATCTCATACTCAAAAATTTATAAACAAAAAAATGGATGGTCTGATCTTTCTTTTAAGATGATGCTTCCTTAACTTTAGTTATCATTTTTGCTTTAAAAACTGTATTATTTCCTATTACTATAAATTACTAATCTTTTTCTTTAATCAAACTTTTTTACTACTAACTGTCTTATTCAGCTACCAACTTTATATTTGTCCCATGCAATAATATACACAAATTCACAGGATTTGTGTCCTGCATTTAACTTTTATACACATATACATATACACATGACTATATATAAATACACTTGTGCATGCAACATGTATGTATATATTAATCTGTGTACCACCTAAAACTTCCTTAGTCTCACCGGTTTTATTTGCATGCCATTTGGGTATATTCTGACCCCTGGAAACAAAATTTTATAGGGAGATTTCTGATTCAGCTTATTAATTTACTTAGGAAGATTAGACAGCTACTGTCTATCCCACATAAAACTGGAATAGGCAAGGGAAGATTAAAGTCATTGCGTTCCACAATTCTCAACACTGTAAAAGCTTTGTAAGCAACTAATGAACTTAATTTTGAAACTCACACTACAGATCTTCCTGTTCCAGATTCCTGTGGACTTGCTAACATTCATGAATCACAAAAGGAATCCCTCAGAGCTGTATTTGCAAAGTGCAAAAACTCTGTTCTTATGCTGTATCCGAAGGGAACCCAGGTAGTGCTGCAAGGAAGTTCCAACACAGTAGAGTCTGGTGGCGCCTTTACAACTGTTTTCATGCAAGAAGCTGTCTGGCAACATGTTTCTAACTATGCAACCCCCGCCATTGTAATTTCTGAGATTGGGTTTAGTCATTTAATAAGATAATGGCATTTAAGCCAGTAGGATATGAGATGATGTTAATAATTACAATCTGCATTTAGGTGCTGCCTCTTCTGGCTGGTGCTAGGAGTTTTACAAACGTTATCTCATTTCATCTTATGACACCCTTGTGAAGCCAGCAGCTTTTATTGTACTTCTACAGCGAGCAGCTGAAGCATAAAGAGGTTAAATGGATTGCCCAATCTGAGATCAGTTCTGGGATCACAGATCTCAAAACTCTCTTCATGCTGTCTAAAGGCAATATTTGTAACATACTCAGGCTTTTACAATAAATGCTGGAAATGTCTTCAAACGTATTTTCCTTTAGGTCTATTATCTCACAGGCTCTTTAACTCTGGTATTCATTGTGAAAGCAATGATGTACACATCATCTCACTAGTAGATATAGAAGTTTAACTCCAGATTCTGACATACTAACTACCATCTACCAGATAACTTATTTAATGAATCTTTATGTAGCACTAGCACATGCCAGGCACTGTTTATAAATATTAACTCCTTTAATCCTCACAATGACGCAAGGAATGTGGTGCTATCATGTTGTATAGGGAAGGACACTAAAGCACAGAGAAGTTAGGTAACTCACCTAAGCATCCACAACCCTTAAGGGGCAGAGCTGGGATGCAAATCCACACAGCCTGGTTCCTGACTTTAATGAACTTCTTTCAGTCATTAAGCTCTTAATAGTTATTTATTGAAAAGAGTACTATTTCTTTTGTTCATGCTAGTCCAGGGGCTTTTCCATTTGCCAGTGGTTAGCTACATAACCCTACCACAAGTAGAACCTTCCTATTTCGTTAACCATCCTGCCCCACTGATGGTTCTTGCAGTCTAGGTAATGGCTGGCTGGGATTCTAGAAAAATGAATGGAAATGGAGGACTCCAAAGAGGCTATCAGAACGATTGTAACTCGTCAGTTCATCCCACTGAGTCCACAGAGGCACCTCCTACAAGTCAAGAAGAAAGGGAATTCTTTCTTCATTTGTGTTTTGGAAAATTAAGAGCAAAACTCTTCCCTTTAGTTTACCCTAGAAATGGGATGAGTTGTTAAAGTAAGCAAAGGTACTTTTCCCAAGTGATGTAGGCAGTGTATACATTAGGTTGCAAGAGTGGTTTCAGTGTGCCATATATATTCATTATCTCATTTGATCCTTACACAGCTGCCCAGTGAGGTAATCAGGGAAGCTATTTTTACAACAGTCATTTTACAGATGAGAAAACTGAGGCTCCACATCATTACATAAATTTGTCTAAAGTCAGCCACGTAAGGAGCTGCAGAAGCAGGATTATGTCCGGTGCCGTCTGTTAATAAACTCCATAAATTATCTCATCTCATATTAGGGTTAACAGCTTCTGATGATGTCACTGCTAAACTCAAACATTTAAACAAATAAAAGTCAGAGCAAGCTCTGCTAAGGACTGCATACACTTGAGAACACTTAATAATTTTCAGGGTCAGCTCCTTTCTTCTGTGCAAGAACACCAAATAGAATTTCCCAGGTGTGCAAAGGAGAGACCTTTGCATGGCTATGCCCAGCACACCTGGGACTGGTCCTCGCTTGCTTGTCCAGAAGTTGCCCAGGAAGCCCTAGTTTCCAACAAGAGCCATCTCTCTATTCCAGGAGCATGTCCTGGTTTTCTGATTATAAACACTGTGCTGGAGAATTTGTTCCACCAAAGAAGGAAAGAAAAGTTAATTTACTTGGATGAGTAATGTATGAGCTAGAGGTTGAACCCAAGGTCAAATCCAACAACTTTTACTTTCTCTATTAAATGTTTTCCACGAGAAATTGCTTATTTTTCTCTTCTAAGTGCTGGAATGATGGCACTAAATTTCCACTTGTGCCTGAAGCTATTGTTTATACCTGGTCTGCCTACTTACTATACATGTGATTTGATATTCCTCCAAATAGATTGCTGTTACAGCAACTGACTTCTCTCCTCTGAGGAAGATCTTTACCTCCACTTAACCGTGATCCAGTAGTCTGGTGTGAGCTCCTTTGGTTTTCCTCCAGCCAAGATAGAATTTCCTTCCCCTGTCCCTCTTTTATGGAGGGGTGGCCCTTCCCCTTGTCCCCCCCACTTTTCTCTACTCACTAGAATTTTAATTTGGTGATTTATCCACTCACACTGTTATTACTTTTCTGTCCGATGGAATATATTCTTACCAAGCTTCCTTTGAAACTACAGATCAATTCCATTGATAAATAAAAATGCAGTGTGACAAATTAAAATATTAGCAATTAGAAACCATCAAATAATCAAAAGATTAATACATTGTTACTAAGTGTATGATGTTTAAGGATAAAAGTATAACTTAAAATTGGGAAACATTAATGCATCATATTCATAGACTGAAGAAGACAAAACTCATCTGATTATAGATGTTGAAGGGTGATATAATTTAACATCCCTTTTTAAAAACAACTCTGAATAATGGAGATAGATGGACACTGTCTTTTTTTCCTATGTATATATTTTATCAATGCATATTTATCTTAATATGATAATCTCCAGTTCCATCCATTTTCCTGAAACAAATCCATATATCACATTTTCTTTATCTATCCATTAAATGGACATCTAGGGTGATTCCATCATTTGGTTAGTGTGGATTGTGCCATAATAAACATGGGAATGCAGGCATTTCTGTAGGACACTAACAGAAATGAGAATGCTAATTCCTTAGGGGATATATATATATATATATATATATATATATATATATATGTAGTTCTATTTTCAGTTTTTTGAGGAATCTTCATACTGATTTCCATAGTGGTTATACTAATTTACACTCCCACTAGCTGTGTATGAGGGTTCCTTATACCTTTATCCTCTCCAATATTTACTTTTTTTTCATATTCTTGATGATAACCACTCTAACTGGGATGAGATGGAATACCAGTGTAGTTTAGGTTTGCATTTTCCTCAGGGCTAATGACATTGAACATTATTTTATATAATTATCGGCCATTTGTAGTTCTTTTTTTTTTTTTTTTTTTTGGTACCAGGGATTTTTTTGGTACTTGGGGCCTTGCGCTTTCAAGGCAGGCACCAGAACCACTGAGCTAAATCCCCAGCCCTTGCAGTTCTTTTTTTGAGAAATGTATATTTATTTAATTTATTCACTTATTGATTAGATTTTTTGTTACTTTGTTTCTGTAATATGACAAATTAAAGTCTCTTGTCTTAATATCACCCTTATTTTTTTCAGTGTTATTTTAGCTGGAAAACAGAATTATTCTAATTAAATCAAGAAATAGAACATTTATGTTCAATTAATATTCTTCTGAAAGTACTAGCCAACACAACTAGACAAGAAAAAGAAATGAAATACAAATCAGCAAAGGAAAATAGGTGAACTTATAACTATCGGAAGGCCTTAGAGAATTAACTATAAAACTGTAACAAACAATAGGAAATTTTGTTCTAGATGTGTTAACCAATGTGTAGGGATAAAGGCATTCTCACCTTTACTCTCACCTGCTAGTGAAAGTATAATTTTGTCCAATTTATATGGAAGAGAATTTGGCACTACCCATGAAATTAAAAATGGACAGGGCCGGGGATTTAGCTCAGTGGTTCTGCCGCCTGCCTCGCAAGCGCAGGGACCCGAGTTTGATCCCCGGTACCAAAAAAAAAAAAAAAAAAAAATAGACATACTCTTTGGTCCAACAATTTCATTTCTAAGAATACATTATATGTTTGTGCATGTAAAAACTAATATAGACAAGAAAATATTTGTTGCAGTCTTATTTATTTATTGGTACCAGGGATGAAACTCACGACCTTGTGCTTGCGAGGCAGGCCCGGTGCCACTGAGCTAAATCCCAGACCCCTGTTGCAGTCTTATTTATTTATTTATTTATTTATTTATTTATTTATTTATTTTTCGTACCGGGGATCGAACCCAAGTCCTTGCGCTTGCTCAGCAAGCGACGAAACCACTGAGCTAAATCCCTGGCCCTTTTTTTTTTTTTTTTGAGCACATAAATAATTTACTTACATTATTAAAATACAACCCATAAAATTCAAGTTCAAGACCTTAAAGGATTGTCTATGTAAATCCTTTAAGTGGTTGCCTGGAAATGAGTTGTTTCTTCTTTCTCTTTTCTTCTATTTTACAGTTCCATATACAATGCTGGGCTGGAGTTTCTCTCTTCCTCGAATGAAATGGCACCTTTATTTATGTCTATGCAGTCTTATTTTTAATAAGTGATTAGAAGCAAACACCAGTGAGTGGAGACTTGTTAGATAAATTAGAATATATCATATGTTAAAATATTATGCCGTCATTAAAAACAATGAGGCAGACTTACATCTGTTGAGTATAGAACTACCTCCTAGGTACACTGGCAAGTGCTAAGAGGAAAGTATAAAATCATATGAAAAGGAACTTACCATTTGCATGTACAAACATGGAAAAAACATAATACATAAGTTGATGCTTATATTTAAAGACTCTAAGAAACTGCCATAAGTGGTTGCCTCTGGAAATGGGGCTATGACTAAGAGAAAGAGGTAAGAGGAAGATTTATTGTTTTGCTATATGATTTTTGGTATTGATTATTAGTTAAACAGTTTAAAAAACTATTAGTAAAACATAAAAGTCCAAAAGGAATAAAAAAAAAAAATCTACTTCCTTTTAAAGAAATGGAGAAGAAACACACATGGAACTTGTTTTCGTGTCTACTGTTTCATAACTAACCATCCCAGAAGTGAGTAGCTTAAAATAAGAAAACTTCCTGTGCCTTACACTTCTGTGGGTTGAGTGGGCTGAGCTGGACAGCTCTCCACAGGGAGTGGCTGAGATCACTTCCTAGCTACAGACACTCAGCTGGGACCTGGTGGTTGTCCTCTGGACTTCCATGCCCCTTACTGTTCAGGATCTAGAGGAGCTTCTTGACACCACAGCAGCTGGCTTCCAAGGACATAAGCATGGAAGTTGCTGCCTCTGAAGGCGTAGGCCTGAAACCAGCCCATTCTAAGGGAAGTGCTCAAGACAAACCCTGAGCCCAACCCCATTCAAGGGGAGGGAAAATAAACCCTGTCTCAGGAGGAATTGCAAGGCATTCTGGGGCCATCTTTAGTCCACAAATCTCCACATTTTCAAATCACCATGCTTATCATACTATCTATTTGAACTTCTCCCTTAAAGTGTTAATAAACCTAGGTTAGAATCTCCTTTTACACAATGCCTAATAGTTTTATTTCTCCAAAAGAACAAAATAGCTCAATTTTTGGCCCTAGATTAACAGAAAAATAATTTTATAGACTCTTAGAACTCAAGAGCTGCTTCAAAAACTATTTGAAATTCAGTTCAAATTTATATAGGTCTGTTTTATAGATACAAAGATCGGGTAGCATATCTATGAAATCTAGAGAAAGTAGGTGAAATAAATTTTAATTAATCTTATTTAAAAAAAAAGTCAAGATATTTCTGTAAAGAAAATGAGCACTTCTAGAAGGCAAAAACAACGATTAATCCAAGGTGTCAGTTAACATTTTTTGTAACAGTGAAAAAGAGCCAGGTCTAGGTGCTGTCCACAAGAAGTCAGGAGGGTCCTTCCTGGCCACCAGGGTTCCCAGTGTCTTCCTTACATAGCTGATGACCAGGATATGAGGTTTGAGGAAAGACCTCCAATCCACCAGAGTTAAGATGTGCCACTGAGTATAATCCAGCATTCTTATCAGTTCTCAAAGGTATGTTATTTCTTGACTCTGAGTTTCTTCAGACACCATTTCTGTTTATCACGATGTCCTGCTCTTTTTCTTCCCCTCCTTTATCCTTTTGACTTAGCTAACTCTTCTTTATCCCTCAAGTGGCAAGGCTATATTTCTCATCCACAGTGAAATTTTCTTTGACCCCACACTCTTCCCATAATTATGTCAGGTGCCCTTGGGATAACTCCTCCTTTGGCTGTGTAAACAATTTTGCATAGGCTGCTTGACTTCTTCTCTGGGCTCCTAACACGGGGGTGACGCACAATAGCCATGATTGTCCTCTCAGACCAGTATCTCTGGCTCAGAGCAGTTAGTCCAAGAGCAAACACCACACTCAAACTGAACCAGTGACGCTCCCTTACTAACTGAAAGACTTCGAATTATTGATAACTAAGTCACATTAATGAAGCATATCAGAAGAAGATTCATACATTCCTGCCAAAGAGGTATAACTAATTTGGTTCTTGCATTTGCTTATCTCTTCCTTGGATCCTGTTAGACATTTCTATGTCTTTCCATGCATTCTTTTCTTCACTGAAGCTATCAAGAGTTATCTACAACTTCCAACCAAAAGACAACCTAATCTATGCCAACTAGAATGAAGTCATGGATGTATGTATGAATGGATGCTATAAGCATTTCTTCTGTGTCTTTTTTTGGAGCCAGAATGAAAGCTCTGTGAAGACAGGGAAGGCATTGACCTTGTCTGGTGTTGTATCTTGAGCATCAAGCCGATTGCCTGGCACATGGTTAACATTCCATACATATTCATTGAATGAATGAACAGATGTAAATATAAGTCTGACACAGCTCTTTGGGAAGTACCTGGGAAAGAATTAGACTTCATTTTGGCTGGATGGGATGGTTAAGGGATGATTGTGGGTTTGGGTTTCATGTTGTTGAGAAGTACTTTAATTGAAAACTTTGATTAAACTGCTCAAGTAGTGACTTATCTCAACCTTTGGGAAACATTATCTGATGGCACAAAGAGCTAAGTGCAAAGACTTAGCTTTTTACTTTTGGATGCCAAGATTGGCTGCAACAGCTTGCTTACCACAGTCAGAAAAAAAATTTCTCTAAACTTGGGCAGTGTAGAAGCAAGGAGTGGTAGCTCTAGAAAACACTGGGCACAGCTAGGGCTGTGTGGTCCATCACAGACTGACTGGCAAGGGCCAGAGTCTGGTGGTCCATGTGTGAGGGCAGAGCAGCTACAACAGTCATTTGCAGCAGAGAGAGCTACTGAGGGTAGGTGGGAATGAAGACATAGGTGAAATCCCATTTCCTATCTATACCAATGTCCACATATGAGGCAAACTGAAAACAGGGCTGGCAGAGTTGAAATTTCAATATGCAAATTGACTCTAAAGCCACAGAGCTGCAGAGGTTTTCCCCCTACTCCTCCAGCCTTCAGCACATCCACAGCTGGCTTCCCAAGGGTTATCCTCTTCTACTTGGCTGATGAGAGTTTTAGTGCGAACCAGGCCTCTCACAGGACACAGGTATTAATTCATCATGGAGGTGTGTCTCTTTGTAAGTTGGTATTTTTGGTAGGACAAGAACCTGCTAGATAATTTGGTCTGGTGTGTGAAAGAAGAGTTTGAGAAATGGATGCTTTGTATTTCTGAGGTTTAGTTATTTACTTTCTACTTGTCCTGAAAAATGAAACAACTTTTCCTTAGAGTATGTCTTAGTAACAGTCAAAATCTGGATAGGAAATCATTCCTGAACTGTGGATTGATATTCAACTAAGAGTCTGGGACAAAAGATTGATTTCCCAGCACTTGCAAGTAAGTCTCTGACCTCATGTGACTCACTTCATCTCTCTTGGGGGAAGTTTTAGCTTTGCCACTTCAAATTAGAATCTTCCCAATCCTGTTAGAAAATTATTCTGCCAAGGTACATCTATGCCTGTGCAGAGGTGATATGTTTTGTTCAATTGTTGTGGACCCTTGTCCACCAAATCTGTTTTATTCAAAACATTTCTTAATATTTATTAGAAACTATATCTTTAAATTTTTAAATAGTTCTTAAAAGGCTTTATACTAGTTGGCTGGGAAGAATTATATAGCCTAATGGCTAAGCTCCTTCATGCTATAGCCAATCTTGGTTCTTATCTCCCTCTGTGTTCATCAGGGTGTGACCAGTTCCTTGACCTCCCTATGCCTCATTGTCCTTTTCTGTGAAATGGAGATAGCAGTACCATATCCCTCCAATAACTGATGTAAAAATTAACTAGTACATAGTAAGCAGTATGCTATATAACAGCTATCTTTAACCTCATAATATAAAATTATTGTATACATTCAGATTCTCTAGCATACTAGTTTTTAAAAATCGCTATACATTTTTGACACTGAGGTGACCATTGAGGTGGTGTTTATGTCCTTATGTGACATGTTTGACCAACAGAATGCTTTTCAAGGGACCCTATTTAACTTCCAAACCTAGATCATTAAAGAACATACAGCTCCAGCTTTGTGTGCTGGACTCCTGAAGTGCCATGTGACAGATTGGTGACCACCCTAAGGCTCCTGTGCTGGAGGTACTCTTGGAGCTTCTGGCTGTCAGGTCCATAGAGTCCAACCATGCCTGTCAAGGGACTGACCATTTTGAAAGTGGATCACCTAGCCCTACTTCTTTCAGCCTTCCATTGCTCGAGTCACTTCGTACCCGCTGGTTCGCAGACTTTGCGGAGTACAGACAGGTCATTCATATTGTCACTGTCTATATTCCTGACTCCAAGAAATGTGAGAATAATAGAATGGATATAATCTTATGCCAATATAGCAATGAGTTATATAGTGAGAGTATATGAAACATTTAGAAAATAATGACTGTGGAATTATAATGGGATAAAGGGGAAATTTTAACCATATCATAATCATCAGATCCAAGCTTGATCTGTGTGCACATTTGTTCAAATACATATGTAGTGTCTATTGATTTCAAAGTTTACTTCCTTTCTAAGCTAAAAGTTCTGTGTTAATTTGAGGACCTGCAGCAAGCAGAGGGCCACATGAACCTTCACAGGCTGAAAGGCTCCAAGGAGAAGCACACTTCCTCACAGAGTGAGAGAATGGAGAGGAAAGGAAAACTGAAAATTAAAGCCCTGGGTTTCAATGGACCCCAACTGCACTGCATCTTATCAGACCAAAAGTGCAGAGATTTTGAAAAATCAATGCTTCCAGATAGTTTTAACAAATGCATTTGCCTATTGATTAGTATTGACTTAAATGTAAACACATACACCTCTTTCTTGTGATCAGAATTACAGTGTATTAAATCCAGTAAAATATCCATTAGGTTATCGCTGTAATTTTATAAATGAGGAAACTGAGGCTCAGTGAGGCTAGACAGACTCTCCATGGTAACAGGAACCAAATGCTTTTTAGCCAGCATTGGCTAGCACCCCAATGTTCTGGCCTGTCTCTGGATGCAGAAATAAATGTGAGAATGGAGAATATAACCCCTGAAAGTCCACCCTGGTACAACTAAAATCACGGGCTATTGTTTTACCTTCCTACAGGCACACTTTCCTGAACTGAGATCGATTCACCATTATAGCCTGTTTTCTTTTTTTAAAAGATCATGGTTGAGCGTAAGAAATAGTCTTCTGGAGTTGCCCTTATGACAGTTGATATTCTTTATAGTAAAAGGCCTACATGACTGTCTTAGAACTAGGATCTTGGAAGAATTTTATATTTCCTAATGAGCTTTCTTTATTTAGGTTACAAAAAGCCGTGAACTATATTTGTTTTCTGTGACACGCAGCTGTGGTAACTACATGGGAATGCTTGTTCTCTCACTTCTCCCACAGTCAGTGTCTTAAGGCTCTGTTTCTACATCCTGAATGAGAGTGATCAACCTGCTACCTGCCATCAGAGTTGTTAAGACTAAATCAGGTACTATGGTGAAATGACACACTATCCCTTCTCCTCTCTCCCTCTCCTCTCCTTCCCCCCTCTCATAATAGGCGATCTTCAACCTCAGAGTGCTAGTAAAGCACAAAAACAGCCCAGTGCTTTTCTTACTCTGGTCAAAGAAATATTGCTGTATCTGAAATGAAAACACCAGGGCACAAGCTACATTTACTCTTAATCAGACGTAATTCCAAAAATGTTATTTTAAGAAGTTCTACCAACACTTTAGAAACTGGATTGGCCTCCCGTTTACCTTTAGCCAGGGGATTTCAGGTTAAAGCAAGAAACAAAGAAAAAGAAAACAATTTTATCAGATTGTGATTTTAGCATTATTCACACCCCCCCAACACACACACACACACACACACACACACACACACACACGGTGTCAAGTCACTCAGAAGGAAAGACAGAAATACTCCCTTACAGAAGCACGAGTTTTACTTGTTCTCCTAAAATTTCTTTCTGCACCAGAATGATTGCAAACTCAGCTCCCTAGTCACTTGGAGAGGCCCCATTTAAGCACATGAGGCATAAGGTTTTAATTTACAAGGGCTGGCTCATCTATATTTATTTTGCCAGGCCCTCACAGAAGGACTACATTCTAAATCTAATACCAATGCCTGATGCTTTGCAGTTTTCCCAGACAGCAGATACCATTTTCAATTACACAATGACAGAACTAATTAAGGCAGTCATGAGACAGGTTCTTTATAGATGATCTTTTTTAGAAGTGGAGCATTTAGAAATCTTGTTTTATAATCTTAAATTATAAGAATATTTAGAGTAATTATTACCTTGCCTTGTTGATAAAAATTCACTGGTGACTTTCTCCTTTCGTTCTTATACTTTTTAAATTGTGAGATTTGTGTACAGGTAATCTGTGATTCATATTTAGAACTACTGTATACACCTATCTATATTAAACCTTTACATCTTACTATGGATTTTTTTTTTTCGTACTGGGGATCAAACTCAGGATCTTGTGCTTGCCAGGCACTGAGCTACCAGCCCTATGCTTAAAATGTAAATTCTAACAAACTGGCTGATTTTCAAATGACGTTAGTTTGAGATCTTCATATGAATCAGTTATGAGTGCCTAAAAGTGAAGAAAATCACACCAGCAATCCCTTTTTATTTTGTTTTTTATTGCTATGTATTAAGTGTACATATTAATGTGGTTCAGGGTGATATTTCAGTACAAACATACAGTGTGCACTGATCAACTCCAGCTTCCATGTACCTACCCTCCCCTTTGCTTCCAATCTTCTAGCAATCATTGTTCTACATTCAAGTGAACTTTTTTAAACTTTCATGCATGAAAACAATCGCGGTACTTGACAATGTCTTTTGATATGCTCTTTGAGGAAAGAGACAGACAGACAGGACCTTTATGAGAATTATAAATTAAGACTGAGTGTAAATTAATGCAAATACTATCTCATCAATCACAAGTACATATTTGTGTAAAAATGAAAAATAAAAGAAAATATTTATTTTCAGAATTATTACAAAAAATACAGATGTTGTGATAGATAAGAATGAGCTTATGTAAAACTTCTGGGTTAGAAATTCAAGAAGAAAAGAGGCAGAGATCAATGCTGAAAGCTTAGGCAAGATTACACCTCCTGCATCTCTAGGAAGATAATCTTCCCAGAAAGAAGGGAACAGTGGAGTTTGAGCTTTCTCTGTCACTACCAGCGCCTAACCAATCAGTTCCTAGGGGAATTCAGGAGAGGCAGGAACTCAAAGCACAAAGGTTTTCACTTTCTACTCCTGATGTATCAAAGTGCTACAGAGGCAGATTTCCAATCTTAAAATACATTAGGTCTAATGCAGCATTTCTCAAACTGTATTCTACAAAGCATTAACGTCAAGCAAAACATTGATATATCTGTATCTGTATTACAAGTGCAAGCACACACAGCCCCAAACCCCCACATATGAGGGTATTAGATTAAGACAAAGATGCAAAAAATGTTCCTTACCTTGGTGCTTCATAGAAATTTTACTAGGCCAACATGAAACTCCAGTAGGGATGTAAAGTATGGCCTTTTTCCAAACTTCTTTGAACAAATTTATTTCACATAACTCCCAAGGGGGAAGATATTGTATTCCCCAGAAGAGAATTTGGGAAATGCTGGTATAACTCTTCAGTGAATCCCAGTGTTTACCCGTACCATGTATATCCTGGTGTAGAGCACTATTAAATTCTGAGGCGTCACCATGATGTCCATGCAGAAACTACACTTTCTCTTACAATTTTTAGGAGTGGACATGATCACTCGGTGTTAGGCAGTGGAAGTCTGTGGACTCTGGCTGGATACCAGCCCTACTCAGGCATTTACTGGCTATGGGAACTTGAATAAATATTTAACTGCTTTCAGGCTTAGATTCTTCATCGACTAAAGGGGATAATAATTAGTACCATGTCAAAGTACTGTTTCAGTGACACAGTGTGTGTATACATAATGCAAAACACACATTGTAGGTTCTCAAAGATAGAGTCTTAATCTGTGTTGTCAACTCTGTTATTCAACAAAGATTGGCCGCTCATCTACAACAAGCAACAAAACAACTCACTTAGAAGCCTGAGGTCCCAAGCATGCTCTTAACTGCTCATGTGCTGATCTACACCTACTGTATGTGATTGGAACTGGATCTCTACCCTTGGTGTTTCTCCATATTCGACCGGCATAAGCAGTCAGAGGAACTCCAAAAGACTTCAGAAAGGCCTGATAAAATGAGGCCTTAGGTATCAGAAAATGTGACTGAGCCTGCTGCTTAAAGAAGAGCCAAGATATGTTTATCAGGTTTGTTGAGTTAACTGAAATATTTTTATTGCCACGTTCATACTTAGTAATTTTTGTCTGTGGGTCTCACTTCTCCATATCCTGAGAAAATAACATTTTAAAATAAAGTTTTAAAATGCTGCTTGCATTTCTTTTCCAAAACTTTATTTCCCCTTACCTTTATCATCTTTCAAAGAATCTTCCATAACGTGGGTTGTTATTGGCTGCAACTTGGAACTGTTTTTTATTTTTTTTAAATAGCTTCCTCCCTACCACATATAACATAGGCTTAATAAATGAAATATTATATTAGAATAATAAATAAATAAAAATAGAAGATGAGTTTAATGAGTTACTTTAACTTTGGAAGACAATTCTCAGAACATGATTTTAAAAAATTTTAAAGGTTTTTTTAATACAATCTTCTAATGGAGAACATCTATAGAAAACTAACTTTAAAAAAGTAAAAAGAACTGCCAGGGATTTAGCTCAGTGGCACTGCCCCTGGCTTACAAGTGTCAAGGTCCTGAGTTCAATCCTCAGTACCAGAAAAAAAAAAAAAAAGTAAAAAGAACTATAGTTACTCAAAGGAATATGGAGAGGATTAAAATAAGCATCTATTGAAATTCAGGCCCAACAAGGCCAGTTAACCTGAGGTACACCACTTAACATTCTGGGCCTAGTCTTTTGGGCCTGTTTGTAAACTGTAGAAAAACTAGTTCTTAGATGATATCTGGTTCTTTCTGGCTCCTTAATCAGAAAAGAACAGCCCCCCTCCCTCCCCCCTTAAAAAAACAAAACCTGGCTGTACTCCCAAGCTTCCTGATCTAGTAAACTTCATCATTTGGTAAAAGATAAACAAATTCATGAATTTCGTTCGGCAACTTTTGAAGCAGGGGCTTGTCACCTACTCTGAGAAACAGTACTGAGCCCTCTGCTGTATTCCCTGTGCCCTTCCCCTTTGGAAGCAAGGAAGGACTGATGTGGCAGTGATGGTGGTAGATGTTAACACATGTGACATGTCTTGGAAATGAATACGCAGTGATGGCGAACTTTTTAGAGATCAAGTGCCAAACTGCAACCCAAAACCCTCTTATTTATCAGAAAGGCCAACAGTGCAATTAAACCTAAATACTGAGGTTTTAGATTAGAAAAAAACAACCCTGCCTTAACACCTTTTGTCTTAAAAAGAAAAACACAGTAACAGGCATGCCACAGGTGTGCCATAGGTTTGCCACCACTGCCTTAGTGTAAATTTACTTTACTTGTTGGCCAGTCAGCCAGAGTGACCATGAGAGAATGGAACGCCAGATGAGTCTTTAAAATAAGAGAGACGCTTGGTAAGGTTCCTAACCATGGGACACTATCCACAGGAGAAAAGAGCAGCGGAGTGAAAGGCTACTGGGAACCCTCCCTGGGAGCCTGAGGGCAGGATGTTGGATGGTAAACCAACAATTACTGAATGTGGATGCTCAAAGGGCCCCCTAGAGGACTTGTGCCCCCAACCTCCCTTTAATACAGATTAGAGCCAACATTAGCGCACACAGGGACATGCACAGAGTCTCATATGCTATGTACTTAGTACTTGTTGCTTAAAAAAGTACTAGGAATCAAAATTACTTTAAAACAAATGTGTATTTTATGAATTTACTTCTATGAATATTTGAAAAATATTAATATACGTATCTGAGACAAACAGATGTGATTTTACTTTAACAGGTAAAGCTGACTGTAGATTTCTTAGACACCAATATGCACAGGGATGAGATTTATAGTGTCCTGTTACTGAGTATACCAGTAATTCTGTGACCTTCATCTGTGGAATAAAGCTTCTCAGTCACAGCTTGCCCTAGTGAGTTCCCTCTTTCACAGTCGTCTTTTAGCCACTCCCTGCTTCTGTGAGAAGAGACTGTCAATAGCTCCCTATTGTCTGCATAATTTGGCTCACACTTTTTAGTGGGGACTAAAATCTTTTCTCCTGCCTCTATTCAGACCATCAGGCCCCGGGCACATTACCCTTCCCTGCCCTTTCAGCAATGTAAGCACTTTTGAGCCTCTAGTTTTTGCAGTCACCTAATTCTTCCCAGAAGCTTCTCTGGCTCCACCTCGCCTGAGCCCGTTACTGCCCTGAGCCTGTTTAGCGTGGGGGGTGGACACAGTGATCACTCGTTTACATTTCTGCGTCCCACTTACTATGCATGCTCTCCCTCCTCTGAGGCTGCACCGTACTTCTTCCTCTTCGTTCCCTACCACTTAGGGCTGTGCTTACAGCACTGGGTACTCTGTAAGTATCTACTAAACAAAAGGAGTAGATCAGTGAATGACAAAACAATTGTGGAACCGCATCCTGAGATACAGTGTAATCAAAGACCCAAAGGCCTTTGTAGAATTACTACTACAATTGCACTTTAAAGCTGAATCACACAAACTATCATTTAAAATAATCTTACAAGGACAACAAGAATGTGCATATGCGCATATGTGAACTGCATTATTTTGGGATTCAGAAGGAAATGTGAAGTTTGCTTTTTTTTTTTTCTTGTTGCTTTCAGATTCTTTTTTGTTTGTTTGTTTTTTAAACTGGTGTCTTCAGCTCTGTTTACGGTGGAAGCCTATGCTACAGCTCAGCTTGTGGAGCCCAGAAGGCCCAGGCCCCAGGAGTTCCTGCCGGAGCAGAGGGAGCCCTCAGAGCCAAGGGCTCTAGCAGCTCTCCCAGGGACCAGTCTTGGGGGCGCAGCTCGGTCCACGCCAGCCCCGGGTCGCAGACAGGCGCCTTCACACCGCCTCCATCCTTGGTCCTCAAGTTGTCCTAAAAATGTAACGGGTAGTTCCTTTGTTTGTTTCTGACTTGATTAAGGAGGAGAAAAAAGTTTAACTACAAGAACGACAGTAGCAGAAGGCGCGTCTGCCTTCCCATTCCACCAAAGTTTGCGTGGCGTCCTGCCGCGCCCGCCTCCGCCGGGGCCCGCGCACTCTCCCGGAGAATGGCGCGACCCAAGCCCGCGAGCCGGCTCACCGGAGGGAGTCTCCGCCGAGACCCCGCAGGCGCCAACTCCGGGAAGGCGCGCGCTCCGGCCCGGCGTTAAGAGGAGGATTTTTAAACATGAAAATGGATAAAAGCAAAGAAAAGCTCAATCCCGCGGCCCGCCGTCTCCTATTCATTATCCCCAGCAGCATATGGGACCATTCTCCTACTTGATCTCTCCTTTTCTTCAGCAGAAGCAAAAGCAACCAAGCCTGTCCCGCTTCACTGCAAACCCACTCTTTGTGCCGGAGCGCTCCCTCCGCCGCCTTCGCCACTTCCTCCTCCTCCCGCCCCTCCGCCTCCCGCCCGCCGCCGGCTTGGGCTCAAACGCGGAGGCGGCGGGCTCCCTCTGCGCCGGGAAGCCGGGGCCGCGATTGGGCGACGGTCCCTGAGCCTCCAGTTCCGCGTCGGTTTCAAGGCTCCTCCCTTCTGGTGAAAGACAGACTGCGGGGCGCCTGGAAACCGGTCAGAGAGCGAGCGAGGGAGAGGAGAGGGAGCGAGTTGAGGGATTGACACAAATGGTCAGGCGGCGGCGGAGAAGGAGGCGGAGGCGTAGGGGGGAGCGGAGGCCGCTGGGCTGCGGAGAGTTGCGCACCCCACCCGGCCGCGACCACTAACGCGCGCCGCCAGCCGGGAGCCAGAGCGCCCAGGGCCAGGAGGGCGGGACGCGACCCCGGCGCGCCCGAGCCACCCGGGCTCTCCCCGCCGCCTGCACGCGCGCTTCATGCACCGCAAGTTTCCGCGGCGGCGGCGGCGGCTGCGGGACTCTGAGCAGAAGCCGGGGCGGCGGGCCGTGGGCGGCTCGGACTCTACGGAGGGCACCGCCGAGGAGGAGGAGGAGGTCTCCGGCCGCAGCCAAGCGGCGCCGAGAAAGTATGGCTGAGGAGGAGGCGCCTAAGAAGTCCCGGGCCGCCGCGGGCGGCGAGAGCTGGGAACTTTGTGTCGGGGCGCCCCCGGCCCGGCCGGCTGAGGAGGGGAGCGGGGACGCGCGCGGCAACCGCCGGCCCCCGGCTGAACCCGGGCGCTGGGCGCGCCGGCTGCTGCTCTTGCTCTGGCTGCTGGAGGCCCCGCTGCTGCTGGGGGTCCGAGCGCAGGCAGCGGGCCAGGGACCCGGGCCGGGGCAGCAACCCCCGCCGCCGCCGCCGCCGCCACCGCCGCCCCAGCAGCAGCAGGGCGCGCAGCAGTACAACGGCGAGCGGGGCATCTCCATCCCGGACCACGGCTACTGCCAGCCCATCTCCATCCCGCTGTGCACGGACATCGCGTACAACCAGACCATCATGCCCAACCTGCTTGGCCACACGAACCAGGAGGACGCGGGCCTCGAAGTACACCAGTTCTACCCGCTGGTGAAGGTGCAGTGCTCCGCCGAGCTCAAATTCTTCCTGTGCTCCATGTACGCGCCGGTGTGCACAGTGCTGGAGCAGGCGCTGCCGCCCTGCCGCTCTCTGTGCGAGCGTGCGCGCCAGGGTTGTGAGGCGCTCATGAACAAGTTCGGCTTCCAGTGGCCCGACACGCTCAAGTGCGAGAAGTTCCCGGTGCATGGCGCTGGGGAGCTGTGCGTGGGCCAGAACACGTCCGACAAAGGCACCCCGACGCCCTCGCTGCTGCCAGAGTTCTGGACCAGCAACCCCCAGCACGGCAGCGGGGGCCACCGCGGCGGCTTCTCGGGGGGCGCCAGCCCAGCAGACCGCGGCAAGTTCTCGTGCCCGCGTGCCCTCAAGGTGCCTTCCTACCTCAACTACCACTTTCTGGGGGAGAAGGACTGCGGCGCGCCCTGCGAGCCCACTAAGGTGTACGGGCTCATGTACTTCGGGCCGGAGGAGCTGCGCTTCTCGCGCACCTGGATCGGCATCTGGTCGGTTCTGTGCTGCGCGTCCACGCTCTTCACGGTGCTCACCTACCTGGTGGACATGCGGCGCTTCAGCTACCCGGAACGGCCCATCATCTTCCTGTCTGGCTGCTACACGGCGGTGGCCGTGGCCTACATCGCCGGCTTCCTGCTGGAGGACCGGGTGGTGTGCAACGACAAGTTCTCCGAGGACGGGGCACGCACCGTGGCGCAGGGCACCAAGAAGGAGGGCTGCACCATCCTCTTCATGATGCTCTACTTCTTCAGCATGGCCAGCTCCATCTGGTGGGTGATCCTGTCCCTCACCTGGTTTCTGGCGGCCGGCATGAAGTGGGGCCACGAGGCCATCGAGGCCAATTCGCAGTATTTCCACCTGGCCGCCTGGGCCGTGCCCGCCATCAAGACCATCACCATCCTGGCGCTGGGCCAGGTGGACGGCGACGTGCTGAGCGGAGTGTGCTTTGTGGGGCTCAACAACGTGGACGCGCTGCGGGGCTTCGTGCTGGCGCCCCTCTTCGTGTACCTGTTCATCGGCACGTCCTTCCTGCTGGCCGGCTTCGTGTCGCTCTTCCGCATCCGCACCATCATGAAGCACGACGGCACCAAGACCGAGAAGCTGGAGAAGCTCATGGTGCGCATCGGGGTGTTCAGTGTGCTCTACACGGTGCCAGCCACCATCGTCATCGCCTGCTACTTCTACGAGCAGGCCTTCCGGGACCAGTGGGAGCGCAGCTGGGTGGCCCAGAGCTGCAAGAGCTATGCCATCCCCTGCCCTCACCTTCAGGGAGGTGGGGGCGCCCCGCCGCACCCGCCCATGAGCCCCGACTTCACAGTCTTCATGATCAAGTACCTTATGACGCTGATCGTGGGCATCACGTCGGGCTTCTGGATCTGGTCCGGCAAGACGCTCAACTCCTGGAGGAAGTTCTACACGAGGCTCACCAACAGCAAGCAGGGCGAGACCACCGTCTGAGACCCCAACCCGGCCCATTCCGGGTCCCAGCCTCCCTTCCCCCAGAAACCGGCCCCACTTGGAGTCCACACCGCGCCTGGCAGCCCTGGGCTCCCTCTCTAGACCCTCACTTTCGAAGCTCTTTCCACCAGCGCAGCCCGTGAGCTTCTGTCCTTCCCCGGCAAAGGGACCGCAGCGCTCGACTGCCAGAGGAGTGTGGACCGGACCGGACCGGACCGGACCGCTGCTCTTGCCCTCATTCTGGTACCAGGACTGTCTGCTTTTATGATTGTAAATAGCCTGTGTAAGATTTTTGTAAGTATATTTGTATTTAAAGACTACCGATCACGCGTTTTCCTTTTTCTTTTCTTTTCCTTTCTTTCTTTTCTTTTCTTTTTTTCTTTTTTTTTTTTTTGAGACTTTAATTATTTAGGGCGGTTTAACCATTTGAGACTTTTCTCTCTTGCCCTTCTCAGAGGACTACAAAGAAGATGAAAACGAAGCACCGCATAATACTCCTGCTCTTCCTTGTGCTCCCTGTCTGCAGGGCCCGAAGCCCACACTGCGGGGTGCCAACGGGCCGGGGTCTCTTCCCACCTACTCCTTCTGCCCTTCCCTTTCTTCCTTGCTTGGTTTGGGGACTCTTAAGGTACAGAACTCCATATTCCAAATCCGGAGGTGGGCTTTCGCCCATTCCCACTCCTTCCTTGTTTAGGGGCGAAGGCCTGTCCCTTTTGACTGCCAGAAGCTGAATTTTGAGACCCTTTCCCCCCCGACTTCAGAGGGGCCCGGATGTGGACGCTGGCATTCCCACCCTTCCTCCACTCTCCTCCAAGGCCCAGACACTCCCTCCTTCCACCTATGTTGGCTAGAGGCTGAGTGGGCTAACTGATGCCAAACTTTTTTAAGTCTCATTTTTGATGGGTGAGCTCATTTCATTCTCTAGTGTCTAAAACCTGGTATGGGTTTGGCCAGCGTCATGGAAAGATGTAGTTACTGAATGGGGAAGAGGCCTGAAGCATTGTGTGGGATGGGACCGATGAAGAGGGGCTTATAAAATGTTAATTCTAATTGCATACTGATGCCTGGCAATCTGCCTTGAAGAGTGAGACAGCCCAGTTTAGATTTTACCCTTCTGTAAATTGGAAACTAAAGGTCACCTGGAAAGCTTTGTGAAGGAATTGATTTTTGCTTTCCTTAGCAGGATAGCAGAACATAAACAGGATGTGAAAACTTGAAGTTTTCAGTGTGATGGGCCTCCTCAAAATGAAGTGCTACTTTCTTATTTTTAATCAAATAATAATTAGACATATATCAGAAACTTTAAAATGTAAAAGTTGTACACTTTCAACGTATTATTATGATTACTATTCAGCAACACATTCTGAGGAAGGAACAATCACCACCACTAATCATAACCTAGTAGGATTCCAGGAGGCAGAGGAAGTAGAATAATCAATGGGGTTCGTTCCTGAAAGAAGCAAGCAGAACATAGGCCTGCGTGCTAAAGGGAAAATGTGCAGTCTACTACATGAAATCCTGTGGGCCCCTTTTCGGATTTGCAAAAATGTGTCAGATGTAAATTTTGGAAGCCATTTAAAAATATTCACTTTAGTTCTCTGTGAAAAGGAGAATGGTCCTCCTGAGCGTATTGTTTTAAACTTTAAAGAGTTTATCAAAATGCCAGTACTTAGGATCTAAATTTATCTGTATCTGTCGTGCCCTAAAGTGACATTGGTCTTTGAATTTGGTATGCATTTATTCTGTTCACTATCACAAAATCATCTATATTTATAGAGGAATAGAAGTTTATATATATATAAAATGCCATATTTTTAATTTCGCAAATAAAAAATCAAAGTTTTGTACAAAATTCTATGGTTTTCGTGTCTGAAAATAATAGAGCTTGAACTGTCTGAACTGTCTTTACATTTTATAGTGGCTCATAGCCAATCCCACAATATAAAAATTTAAGAATTTCAGTGGAAAGGTCTATCTTTAAACATTCTGTCCAGGCTTTCTGAAGAATAGCACTACTTGTGTTGCTGTGATGGACATTCATGGAGTCCCAAAATGAGATCTGTTTTTGTGACAGTAGAAAACAGAAACCTATAAATTATTTCTTTATTTAAAGAAGATTATTAAGGAATAACTAATTTTAATATTAAAGCTTTTTCTTTAAGGGACTAAATTTACATGACTTTTTATAATATGGAGGCTTATTTTTAAATCACATTTGTCATGATTTTTACGAGGTATTGTCTTATCTCTTCCATAATCTTGGATATTCTAAAACCATAAATAGGTGATCAATAAATGGTAACTAAGCATTTTAAAACAGCAGTTGGGTTTATCAGTCTATTTTGTTGTTTGCTTCTGAAGACTCCATTTTTATATTGTCCAAGGAATGTTTTTCAGAGGAATTTTCTAGTTGGTCTACTCAGAATTTATGGGTATGTGCATGCATATATCTAAATATACATAAGCACCTAAGTGTACACACATTTTAAAAATAGAAATGCATAATTTATTGACATTTCATAGTATGGGAATAGTATTATCAGAAATGGAAAATTCCAAATGGAAAACTTTAAATACCTTTAGATAAAAATATCTTTATTACATTTTCCCTTGAAAATATTTTTTGATAAAATGACAAGTGGGCTGAAATGAAGGTCATTGATACAACAGAGTTACTTTCATGGCTATAAGGCAGTTGTCTTATAAGTAAGTCATCAGAATCTTATTTTAAAACAAATGAAAAAATTTTAATTGAAAATATAGCATTCAATTTTCAGTAGTAAAACACAATTTTGTTCTTTTTAACATTAACATTAGATATGTGGAAAGGTTTTATTGTACACAGACACACACACACAATTCTTTGGCCAAATTAAACGTCTTCTTACCAGATATTTATATAATTAACTATTAGTCCCTATGAAAGGAAACAATGTTAAAGCAGTCTTATTGTGAGAGTCCTTAAAATGATTTAACTATAAATATGATGAGGAAAGGTTTTGCATGCTGGATTTAAGTAGTTTCAGAAGACATTCTAAAGTTACCAGCAGGCTTTGTTTTTAGAAAACAATTTATTTTAAATTACATGACATATAGAAAACAAATGTATTGTTTTATTTCTTTCAATACTGATGGCAAAATAAGACTTGCCTGGAAAACCATAAAGCTCAGGGATATTGTGCCACTAGCATGCAGTTTCCAGGACAAACCCTATCTTGGGGTTGATTTGCCTAATTTTTTTTTAAACCAACTATCAATAGGAGTTACTTTCTCCCCTCATAACGTACTTGATTTAGCTTTTGGAGTAAATGTATATCTGTATGTAGTGTGAAAGTCTTCTAATCCTCTTAAAAAAATTTTCCACTTCAACTTTGTGGAGACAAAATCATACTTTCCCTGTCAGAGCTATCAGTGTCAAACATGCAAAGGATCTGGACTGGAGTCTTCAGCGTGTCCTGCAGTGGTCATTTGTAAGTCTGAATGTACAGTCCTGGTCCTTTTGTCTTCACTGTGAGTCCTGAAGCCTTCTGTTGTAGTTACATTATTCCTAAAGTCCAGCATTTAGAAAAAGAGACCACAGTGAAAAGTTGATGACCCATTAAGAAAAAAATGGAACTGCATCACAAATCATTTCAGGACTTGGGTGGCTTTGGATCATTTTCCCTGAATTATGTTTCAATCTTAGTACATTTTTTAAGTGCACCTTATTTAGTGTGGGTTTGCTTGTGTTCAACTTCAGCTATTTTTGCTTTTATTGCTTTGTAATCTATCTGTTAGCTATAGGCCACATTTTATGTAATTCATATGCAATTAATTGAAACCAGTAATATGACGTTGAATACCCTGGATACATTTATCATTATAATAGTCTATGTAATTTGCATCTGAAAGATTAAAAGCAAAATATGGTCATTACACATGTAGAGGCGAATACTAGTGATAGTGTCATCAAATACTTTATAAAATACACTAATCTCAGAGTCTTGCAAGATTAATCTGTAGGAACCCAAATAAGATAGCGACTATACATGAGAATTCTCCAGTTACATGACTAAAAAGGAATTGTAGTACTACCTTAAATTCAAGGCTTTTATTTTGAGGATTTTACATCTAAAATGGGGTCTTACAAGGGAAATGCCAAAATATAGCTTATTTTGCTAATTTCAAGATGTATAGCTGTGTCTTGAACTCTAGATAGGTGGCAAGAGCTCTTAAAAGTTGAAAAACAGTATTTGACCTTGAATCATAACTCAATTAAATTTGGGGACTTCAGTATTTTTTATTCAATTTGTTTATTCCTTTTAATAATGGATATGTTAAACTATAGCAATTATAGGGACAAAACAGCTTGCTTAGCTCTGGCAATTAAATGTTTATGGACTGATTTTCCTCACTTTTATCATGACCTGTGGTGACAAATGTCTCTGTCATTAAAACATCAAGTATTGTTTAACACTCCCTTTGAGGACTTCTGCTTATAGGTTGTTTGGCACCCTAAAAACAGGTAAAATAAAAGGATTTCTCACAGAGATGTTTCTCTTGTAATGTGATGGATAAAGTATAATCTATAAATAACATGCTATAATGAACATATAATAAATATTCTGTGGTTCCTTATGAGTCAGAAGATTTGTAAGTTGCTTGAAATAAATAGGATGCCACTTTCCAATAGAGATTTCTTTAAATATATCCTTTTAAGATGGTAGTATTCTTTCTTTTTCTTTTTTTTTGGTACTGGGGATTGAACTCGGGACCTTGTGGTTGCGAGGCAGGCGCTGGAACCACTGAGCTAAATCCCCAGCCCCTAAGATGGTAGTATTCTAAAGAGGTATAGTTTTGAATGATAAAACTCAGTGGCACCAGATTTTCTTCAGGTATCACTGATACACTAATTGAATGAAATATTTTCATAACAATTGTAAAAGCAAAATATTAGAATGGTATGAACTTGCACATTTTACACACATGGATTTTGTAAAGGTGAAGTTGGGATTTGACAGTAATTTTTTAAGTTTGAAAATTCATAATATCCGTATTTTGTATAAAGACCTCAAGAATCTTAATTCACAGTATAAACTTTCAAAACATGTTCATAGCACAGTGATTAACATCAAAGAACTGTTATTGCTGCTTTGAGATAGTTCTCTCTGTGGCATGGATTTCTTTTCTCTCCTTTTTAAAAACCAAGTATCTTCTAATTTGTGGATATGTCCATGTTTCAGATCTCAATACCTGTTTGAATTAAATTTACAGGGGAATAACTTCAAGATCCCCCCATAGACAAAGTATGTTCTGTATTTCCTTTCAAGTTGGCAGCGTGTCCTTGCTTCAATGAAGCACTCTGAGGCAGACTGTTTTCTTGTCCTTGGTAATGCTTGTCTTCACAATTGCAGCAGCAAACAACTGAGAATCATACAGGCTAGTTAGATGCATATTCCAAATGCCATGTGCTAGATGTTACAAGTAAGATTACAAGATTGTTACATGGATTTTTTTCCATAAAAAGTAGATTTAGGGACTATACTTACCCTAATCTTTCCAACTCTTGGAAAACATTTTAAAAGTTCAGTTCAACAAATCTCTGTCAAAAAACTGATAACTCCTCAGAAAGGGTGACCAACCATCTAAATTTACCCAAGACTTAGGGATTTATTGAGATGTGAGAATTTTTCAGTGGTAAAGCCAAGAAAGTCCTGGGTAAACCTGGGGTGTTTGAAACCCTGTATCATGGATAAAATTGTCCTGAAAAATAAAAAAATGTCTAGCATTAAAAGTATTTCACTGTGGCTGTGGTGTTTTCTTGACCATATGGCTTTTTTTTTTTTTGGTACGGGGGCAGAACCACTGAGCTAAATCCCCAGCCCCTTCTTGACCGTATGGAAAGCCAATGACACAGGCCTTTGCAACTGGTCTTCACAGTGAGTATCAATCAACAGACCCTGAGTGGAAAATTAAGATACAGTGAAACAAAATACATGAAATATCTTGGTCAGTCTGTCTTTAGCCTTTTGCTCCTGAACAAAGACAGGGATCAAACTAACCACTGAACCTGGTCATTCTTACTCATGAAATTGAGTTAAGCAACTATTTTTAGAAACTATTCACAAAAGTGTTCCTTGGGAGTTTTCTGTGTAACAATGCGATCTCTTAGAGTAAGATTATGAACTCAAGCAGTGACCATCCCAAATGGTTATACAGTCCTGATTTAATTCTCATTTTTTTCTCATAGGCAAGTAGGGTTAGCACCCATACTTTTCTCAAAATGAAAAGCTATATCAGCAAGAAGGAGAAAGAAGGAAACTAGATTTTATAATTCTATTGTGATTATTAAGAATTGTAGAATGCAATGTGTGGACTAAACAATCCAATGGCCTTCACACTTCTACATGAAACTTCAATCACAATTGGCCTGTGCTCTTTTTTAATTCAATGTTATCCTCCTCATAAATGTACATAAAATATTGTCTTTGTTGTTGAAATTTGTCCTTGTTCTTTGTTGTTGAAGGACAGTGCTATTCTTGCTGTCTCTTAGCTGACTGAACTCAATGTAAGTGAATTAAAAACATACAGATAATGTAATTACTTCAGGAACACATTAGGCTATAGGGCTAATTTTCAACAGGGGACAATTCTGCCCCCAAAGCACCCACCAGATAATTTGCCCCCAGCATACATTTGGCAATATCTGGAAACAAAGTGTTTGTCATGACTGGCAAGGGAGCATGAACAGCATTGTGGGCATTTAGTGGGTGAACACCAGAGATGCTACTAAACATTCCACAATACATAGAACAACCAACCCATGACAACAGTGAATGATGTGATCCAAGTGCCGAGGCAGAGATTCCTGCTCAGGAGGAATAATTAAAATTGTGAAATGTTCATTTAAAAAGATTAAAATTTATAAAATACAGTTGAGAAAAATATGGATTCACTGTGTATGCAGCATGGGCCTTATTTTCAATTTTTATTAGTACATGATTGCAGTATACAATAATTCCATTCCTCATGGGGAATCAGCACATGTACATAGCACATCTCAATTCTTTTTCTTCCCCTCCCCTCTCCATCTCTTGGTCCCCTTCTCATTTGAAAACGATCTAGCTCTCTATTTCCTATTACTTTTTATTTTGCTCTTTACAGTATTATATTTTGGGTTTCTCATATAAGAGAAACCATGTGACACTAAAGCTTATGTCTGATTTATTTCACTTAACATTATGGTCTCCAGGTGCATCCGTTTTCCTACAAATGACTTCAGTTTACCCTTTATGGCAGAGCAGTACTACATTGTGTAAAAAAAATTACATTTTCTGATCCATTCATCTGTCGATGGACATTCAGGCCTCTTCTGAGCACAAAGGCCTTTGTGAGGAAGGTTCCTATAGCTTTTCCTCAGTGGATCGATCCGCTTGGAAAGAGAGATTTCCCTGTCTTTTCTTACAAGGATGTTAATCCTATTATGAGGGCCCCACCCTCATGACCACATCTAAATCTAATGATCTCCTAAAGCCCCATCCTTGAATACCCTCCCGGTGGGGGTTAGGGATTCAACATATAAATTTGTGTGGGGGGGGTATACAAACATTCAGCCCATAACAGTCAATCAAATAAAGCAGCTTTTATTATTTAAATCTAGTGAGAGATATACAGTATTACTATTTAGTGGGAGGGAAATCTAAACACCATTAATGAAAATTTCTTAGAGATATTTGTTAGTATTATGCTGTTATATTTATATTCTCCATTGCCTGGCATCCTGGCAGGTGCTGAGGTGATACAGGTGAAGAACTCTGGCCTGGAGCCTGGAAACTGGATTTGTACTCCCCACCCCCACCCCTAGTACAGGAGACTGAACCCAGTGCCTACACACCGAGCTACATCCTCATCCCTTTCTTCATATTTTATTTTGATCCAGGGTCTTTCTAAGTTGCTAAGTTGTGCAAGCTGGCCCCAAAATTTAGATTCTCCTGCACAGCCTCCCAGAGTGCTGGCCTTAACAGGTATGCCTCACCATCCTGCTTTCCCATCTTGATTAACTAGGTTAAGAGACCTTGAGTCTGCCGCACAGGATCTAATGAATCAAATAGAGGAATTAAGGAAATAATAGGTATGAATGCCCCTGTTTGTAAAAAGTGAAGCCCCATACAAATGTGGGAAGTTATTGTCATCCATATTATGCTAATTAAAGTAAAGGTTGAGTGGTCTGAAGATTTCTGCTCAGTTTTGAATGCCTCTCCTTTAGAAAGGGATGCTCCAACCACTGGGAATCTTTCTGCAATTTTCCTGGCCACCTGTCCTCAGACTTTACCGCTATACCAGTAATCTTGGGTTCTTCTGGACACACTCAGGATACTTTCTGGCTTTTTCTTTTCCAGTCTCTGGTTAAATTGAAAATGAATCAGTCTGCACTGCAACTGCTGCCTTATCTGAGTGGAGCTGACTCCTACTTAGGGGAGAGAACTCCCTTGTTTGAGAAGACCAGTCTGGGGCAAGAATTTTGTTCTAGGAAGGTTTTGAGGTCAGAGGAGATGTACGGGGTGGAAGGTGCTTAACAGTATATTCTAGGTCCGAATGTGATGAGTTCATAGGCAGACATTCTGGACGGAGAGCTCTCAAGAATTTGTAAGGGGGCCCCAGGAGCTTTTTTTTCATTTCTTTGTTGATGAGTTGGGGTAGATATGAGGGGCAGCTTGGGGATGGTTTATGTCCTAAAAGCAGGCAGGCTGGGGGCATTTGGCATGGAAGAGGGAAAAAAGGAAGATGCAGAATGATAACCAAAGTCAACTGCTCTTTCCTGGGCCTGGACCTGGATAGAGTAAGGCGAAGAGTAGAATGGAAACATCTCTCAAATACAGTCATCACCCCAGATCAGAAACATGACTGGCTTTCCTCCTCCTCCTTTAAAAATGAAATTAATTTCAAAATAATAAGAAACTAGACCAAGAAATTGAATATCATCTTGGAAAGAATGTTGGACTTGCAAGACCTGGCTTGAATCCCAACCAGCTTTTAGCCTCAGATCCACTTATCTAAATGGTAATAAGAACATTTCAAAAGCTAATTTAGATTGTTGTTAGGAGAATTAAAGAAATAAAGTATACAATGGTATGTTTAGGGTTAGAGTCACCTACAAATCTTTCTCTACCATGCACATTTCTTTTCTCTCTCTCATCTCCCTACTCTTCCACTCCATTTTCTCATCCTTTCTCTCCCCTCACACTCTCAGTTCTGTCTCCTCCTCCTGTTATAACTCACTCTTACTACTGATGGAAACTGAAAAGCCAGGCTGAGGCGAACTGGTGACATATTTTTCTTGCATTCTCTTTTCCAGCTTAGTATGTTTTATAAGTCTTGGTTACACAAAGATGAAGTTAATGGCCAACCTTAAGGGTAAATGACACAAATAATGCACTGTGTTAATCAGCTATCAATATTGCCCTTAAAGCATCAGTGCATTTCAATGCATTCATGCATGCTTTGGGATATCCTATTTCAATTCAATCTCTTTACAGTTGCTAGAAATTCTGACTTAAATGGTAGGTTGTCTATAGGTTGTATAATGGCACTTTGAGGCCACTCTAAATCATGACCAGGAAGAGAATTATAATTTCCTTTTAGAATATGTTTCTCCATGGGATTGATAACTAATTCAACAATTGTAGGAGTACTTTGCCTGTCTTTGTTGACTATATCGACAAATAGAACTTATTCTATAGTGGTATGAGAATGTTCCTTTGATACAACCGAAATGTACTGAATATATTTGGTGCATGAGGTCGAGCAAATTTGAGGGCTTATATGAAAATTGACTGGTGATTTCATTATTTTCTCATACAGAAAGAACAGTCAACCATTTTGGTGCCTTGGTCACTCTCCTGGTCTAATGTATTAGTTTTCTATTGCTTCAGTGGCAAATTATCACAAACTTGAAAGAACATGAATTTGTCATTTTATAGTTCTGTACATCAGAAGTCTAACACTGGTCTCATTGGGCTAAAATCAAGGTGTGGATTGTATTGTTTTGGAGGTTCTAGGGCGACACACATTTTCTTGCCTTTCTCAGTTTCCAGAGCTCACCCCACGACTCACAACACCCTTTCACCATCTTCAAAGCCAGAAATATTGAGTTAAATCCTTTCTCCCACCATCAAGAATAGGTCCCAGCTTTTAAGGACTCATATGATTATATCACTACTGGATAATCTCCCTACCTCAAATAATTTAACCTTAATCACATCTGCAAGGCCCTTCTTGTCACGAGAGGTAACATGCTACAGGTTCCAACCATTAGAGTATAGACATTTGGGGGTACCATTATTCTGCTCACCACTTCTATGTTTAACTGCTGAAAAGAGCTACAGGGTTTTTTCTTTTTGAAGAATTCCTACCACATCCTTTGTACTTTTACTTTCACCATCCAGAAGTTCTTCTGTTTCCCATTTCATTTTCCCAAAGTATTTTTTTGTCAATGGTCAATTCTTTGTTGGTTTCTCCTTGGCCTCCATCCCAACTTCTATGAAGAGATCTGCAGGTCATTCCCAACGGTCCAACTCTACCAGATTTTATTATATTCCAGATGCCATCTTCTTTTCTCTTCTTTGCTATGTATCCTTTTGTTTGCTGTACTGTTTGTTTCCCAATATGTCATTCCAAGTCAGAGATTCATATTGTGTGTATGTCCCCAAAATAGGTCAGAAAAAGATGATGCTTAGCTAATGCTGATACTCTTCTCCTGCTACAATCCCACTCTTCCACTGCAGTTGATATAACTGTGTGGTAGTGTTCAACAGGGTCACATCTGTCAGGCAATTGCATTGCTGAGAGGCTAAGTATGACAGCTAGTCAAGATAGTTCATCTCATCTCTGATTAATCCAGTATGCATTTCTAGTTGTGATTATAGATTTTCATTCTTTATGAAGTTAGTAGCATGTCACCATAAAGGAAACATTTTCTCTCATGAGCTATAAACATTTTGTCAAAAAAGACAAGAAATTCCGATTTCCTGGATTGCTCTTTATACAAATTTAGATAATGAATACACCTGCTTAGTTTACAATGTCATGTTGACATATTTTTTTTTTTGGTACCAGGGATCGAACTTGGGTCCTTGCACTTGCGCAGCAGGCAGCGAAACCACTGAGCTAAATCCCCGGCCCGTATGTTGACATTTTTGGAGAAGGAATTTTTCTAGCATTACAAATGCATCCTTAAAATGTTCTCTAAAATGTAACTTTTAATCTACACTAGAAAGCAACTGCAAATTTTTTTCTATCTAGAGTCTGCTATGGCTAAAAGTATTCATTCTCTTCCCATGTATATATGAATCTGTCTGAAAAACTGCCCTTTCAGCAAGTATCTAAGAAGTATTTAAATGTTTATGGTTATTCTGAAGTATGCATTATTTTCAAGAATGTGAATTTGGAAGGATTACAATATATAGGAATATAGCAGAATTTCTAGAAATCGGTGAAATATATACAAATTTATCTTCTAACATTGCTTTGGTTATCTTCTTTTAAAATTTTGCATCATTTATCTTCTTTGTATCTTATTTCTTAAGAAGGGATAATTCAGGATCAGACCAGTGATCACTTGAATGTAGTAATGGCTCTATAATTAAGATATATTTTAATAATATATGGCTTCATAAGGACCAAGTTGAATTAATGTAGGAAATATAGATCTTAGATAAGACAGGTTATAATGAATCCTCATTCAATGCTAACTAGAATTAAACCAGATGATCCTCAAAATATACATCATTTATCAGAGGTGGCCGTGGATTACTTGGAATTCTTAAAATTGGGTGTGTGTAAGAATCACCCAGGGAACTTGTTAAATATGAGAATTTCCAGCCTCATTTTCAGAGATTCTGATATTTTTGGCCAGGGGTTCATGTTGTTGAGTTGCTCTGAAACACTAGGATAAATCACCCCAAAGCCAAGCAATGCCTCTGATCTGCAAACTCCCTCTTATAAAGACTCTGGACTCAGAACCTGAAGGCTAAGAGGAGCTTTTTAGAACCCTCTGTCCTATCTGCACCAGTTATATCCCCCAAGGAATAGTTCAGCCATAGTCAGGTGCAAGCCTGGGCTACCCTTCTCCACCACTACTAAGTGGTTTGCTCATGGTCTAAAATTATTTTAACTTTAATATTTTTTTAAAGGGGAGAGTTTAACTCTCAGTAGGATGAGTCAACTGTTTAGTAAGTAGGGAAAGGGAAGGATACAGACTCTGTCTTGCTTAGACAGGGCTTCTGACAGTTCCAGGAGAAGCAGGTGTGGCTTGATGGACTGGTGGAAGAGGGACTTCAAAAGGCTCCCAGGTTCTCCCAGGGTGGGCTTTTGGCTTGCACGGGGGTTGCTGTTGGTAGAAGCTGTACATAGAGGCGTCTAAGGCAGCTTGACTTCCCAGGCTTTTAGAGCTTTTTGTTTGTTTAGCTTTTCAATACAACTGATTTCTTACAAAGCCCTCCCTTCTCAGGGAATTCACTAATCAAGGTACTACTCTATTTCCATAAACAAATCATTATGAAAGAGCAATTCATTCATTAACTAAAAAATGTGATCATTTTCACCATTGTACCCGAGATCTTCAAAGCACCATTGTTGCAGTTCACATCAATTAATCTAGGTGACTGTGAAATGTAAGACAGGACTGAAATGCATCCCAACTGATTTTACAAGATTAAAAAAAAAAAAGAACCTAAGCCTAAGATATTGAAAATCATGTTAAGAAATTAGTTTTTCACAGAAGAGAATCACAAGTCTTTTTAAAATGAAGTAATTGTATTCCATAGAACTTACTGTGTCATGGAAAGTCTCGAGCAGCCTCTTTGTATTGTGGAATATTCTAGGGAGAAATACCTCATTTAGGTATTTAGGATAGTCTGTAAGCTTCTAGCAAGGAAATATAAAAAACAATTCTTGATCATTTTTATTATCAAAATGTTTATGTAAACAAAATTTTACAGATTTTTGTAAATGTTTAATAATATGTACATTAGTCTATGTAAAGACTGCTGTTGAATTTCAAAGATAAATATTTATTCATTCTAAACAATTACCTGTACCTGGTCTTAATACTTAATTCACAGGACAGTTGGTGATTGATAATAAAAAAGGAAGCATTCACTACTAGATTGTCATTTAGCAGCCATTCCTTCCAAATAAAAAAATTATATAAATTACAAAGCTAACGTAAGCACATTTTTAATGAGATTTTTGAAAAAGTTACAACAGAAAGCATCTGAATTAAGTGGAGATGGTTACAGTGATAATCAAGTAAGATCCTTTGTGGACAATGAAATGAAACTATGCTCTACATATTCCATCTGCCCCAACTAATTCTTTCAACGTTTTTCATTGAGATATATTTATTTTTATTGATATATAATTCTCATCTAACAAAATTCAACCTTTGTAAATATTAAAACCCAGTGTTGTTTAGTATTTCACAAAGTTATGCAATCCTCACAATGTTACAACTCCAGAATGTTTTATCACACTGAAAAGAATCCCTGACTCATTAGCTATCATTTTTTCCTCCCTCCCCCACCTCCTGGTAACTATGAATCTATTTTCTGTCATTATAGCTATGCCTATTCTGGATGCATCACACAAAAAGAATCATACCCATGGCTTTTGTGTCTCACTTCTTTCCCTTAAAATAATATTTTCTATGTTTATCAGTGTTTTAGCATATATCAGTATGATATTTCTCTTTATGACCAAATAATAATCCATTCTGTAGATGTGTCACATTTTACTTCTCTGTTCATTAGTTAACAGCTAATTGGACTGTTGTCGCTTTAGGTTATTATTAATAATGTTGCTGGTAACATTTGATTTCAAGTTTTGTGTAGACATATGTTCTCAATTTTCTTGCATATATTCTTAGGGGTGATGCTGGCTCATATAGAGACTCTGTGTTTAATATTTTGAGAAACTATTGTGTTAGTCAATTTTTCCATCACTGACACAAAATACTCAACATCCACAACTCAAAGGAGGGGTGGTTTATTTTGGTTCATAGTTATTGTGGTTTCAGTCCATGATCAGGTGACTCTAAGGTGGAAATGGCATAGCAGTGAGGCACAGCAAAGGAAACCTGCTCCCCATCATGGTGATCAGGAAGAAGAGAGTAAAGGAAGGACCCAGGTACAAGAATACAGCCTTCTAGGATATGCCCACAGTGACCGGTCCCCTTCAGCCAGATCATACCTTCAAACATGAGACCTTTGGGTGACATTTTAAATATAAACCGTAACAACCACTAAATTATTCTATAAAGTGGCTTCAGTCACTCTACATTTCCACCAACAATGTATGATGGCTTCAATTTCTCCCTATTCTTGCTACCACTTGTTATTGTCCATCCTTTTCATGCACATTTAAATGAGGATGAAATGGTATCTCACAATGGTTTTGACTTGAATTTCACTTCTTTTCAATACTTTGAAATTGATTCAATGGTAGAAAAGGAGGGAAGTTCATAATGGTTTTCATTCCTCTGAATAAAATGAAAAAGGAAGGCGACTAGAATTAGATTCAAAGCTTACTTCATTAGTAAAAAAGATTCATGGGCTTATAAAAATGTACAGTATAGCATAATGTAAATATAGAAAAATGTAAGTGTTGAGTGAGTAGGAAATACAATTAAGATAGCTTGTAATGTGCAATGGCATAGAGTGAGGTTTTGTACACTTATGAGTGGTGTCTTAAAATTTTGTCTCTGAACCTCTTTGAACCAAACTAAAGGGTCAACTTGCTAAATCCATAATGCTCATAAAATTAAAAACAAATTAGAACACTTTTCCAATGATCACAGAGTAATTATCTATTCTCTGCATGATCCCTCCAACATTCAGGGGGATCCTACAACTTGATGCAGTTTTTTCATTGCTAAAGATTCCAGACGATCTGTTAGTCCAGATGATCCATGCCTCTTGCTCTGTTTGTCTATTCAGCAGCAATGTAACTATTTGAAGAGATTAAGCACATATAAAACTCTCCCGCTTCTCCAACCTGAACACTCACTCTTCCTTTGACAAGTATCTGATGGCTTCCCATTTGCAAAAGATTTAAATCCAAATTTGCTGGCCTCTGGCTGATTTTCTAGCCCCATTTCCCCACAGACCTTGATAAAATATAGGCTCTCTGGACTGAGTATTCTTTTCCCCTTGAAAATCTTTGTCTACACTCCTCTATCTCCTGCTGTCTTACCACTGAGGAAATGTGAAGTCGTCTTCAAGGTCAAATTCACATGTCGTGAAAAAAGATCCTTTTGCAAGGTCCTTAATGTCTCCAGGCAGAATTAATTTTCTTTTTTTTGTGTTACTATGGCCCATTTTAAGCAGTCCTTTTATAGAATTTGTCATAGTGATTTGTTTATGTGTCTGTCTCCTTCCGTGGACCGTGACTGGTTTCACAGGAGGAAGTGTCTTCAGCTTTATGTCCTCAGTGCTCAGCATGATGCTGGTACTCAACCAAAAGGTGGTTGCTTCAAATTGATTTAATAAATTATTCCTGATTTCTCACTGTACTGTAAATGCACGTGGGTTTGTTGCCACCACTCTTTAAAAGTAAACCCCGCAATGAAAAATCATTCTTCAGATTTAGCTCAACAGCATGCCAACTCCTTATCTGCTCTGGAAATTGTACTTTTATGATTATTGTCTCAAACTACATGGCTTTTGGTCATTGATACATTCATTTTAGTGGCCCAGAAAACTTTTCTGAATAATGTGATTTCTTTTCTAGGAAAGCCACTATCAGACCAGGTTTTGCTCCGTTTCCACTTTCTTGTCTAAATGTAAACCTTCAGATGTATCCCTGATGAATGCAATCTTGTTTCCTGCTGGAAAAGACAGCTTCATTTCTCTGGATTAAAATGATAAATTTCCGTTTTAATTCTGCCCTCTGTCATGTCTACTCAGTCTTCCTATTTTATATCATCTGCATATGGGAGAATAGTGTGAAATATGTACATTTGCCTGTGTTATGTGTCTTATGCTAAAGAAAAAGTAACCAGTAAATGTAAGTATTTATTGGGAAATTTTTGTTTTTCTTTTAATTCAAGATTCTAAAGTATTATATTCCTCATCCTAAACACCACCAGATCCTCCAAAGATATTAGAAAAGTTCTTTTAGATAGATTTGGGGGAAAATATGCCATCATTTAATATGTACTTATTCTGCCTAATAAATACCTTACCCACAGAGCTGCTGATGAGCCCTTGCTATAGCTATTCTGTAGCATTCTGATCTTCATGATCATAGAGTTTGCCACATTTGATGTGACATCTTGTATAATTGTCCCTCCCCTTATCAGCTTTTCAATCCTTATTTTACTCAATATCTCTACATTGTCTAGCTAAAATTTGATTTAAATCATATCTACTTTAGACAAATTATTTGTCTATGAATACTATATTTTCTGTGTGGTTCCAATATTGAGTCAAGGAATGGTGATAGCTCCAAGCAGCAGGAGACATTATTTCAGGGAAAGTTAAAGCAGTAAGCAGATGAGATCATTTTTCTGATAGGACCATTTCCAGTCATAAACTAATCAAATAATGACTTACAATCAGCAAAATAAAAAATCTCCCCAAATATAAGCTAATGCATAGTAATCTGTCAATGAAGGAAACATTAATCATTCTAAGGTTTTTTATTACCAGTTTTTCTGAGATACCTCGACACATTTCTCGGCTGAAATTCCAGATCAATTAGAGGTGTCTTAGGCACTATTCACAAGGTTCCATTCCTGAAGCACTGAAAGGATCTTACTAGAACCACTCACACTCCAAAGGAGGTCCCACGGCGGGATGTCTAAGGAGAGTGTTACGGTGAGAATTCAGTATAATTTGGTTTTTGAAAATTCTACTCTGCAAAACATCTCCATGATATAAATGTTACTAATTAGCACTGAACTTCAGTTCCTTCACACAAAGGACTGCATTGCAATTTAAGGCTGCTTAAGATTATCTTAACTTGTCCCATTTGGCAAACTAAGTCAGAGTCTTAGAAAATGTGGAGCTGTAGTGTGCAAGAATGTGGGTGGGTTTGGAAGCTCCCTCTGGATCTGAGAGAGCTTTGCTGTTGACCTGACACTGAATTCTTATGTTTGGCTCTATTATCAGGGTGCAACAGCCAGCTACTGGCTAACTAGCGAGAGAAACTTCAGGAACACCAAGTCAGAAAAATGTAAGATGTGAAAACCATCAAAACTGAAGGTTTTCACATATGATTTGCTGCTTAGCATACATTCACATAGCAGCCTTAAAGAAAAATAGGTTTTCCAAGGCAAAAGCTTAAGAGGCAAAAATACCGTTCCTGTATGCTTCTTTCCTACCATAAAAATAAAATATGTCTGTATTTCCTGAGTCCATTCAATATTTTTAGAACCTTGGCATCTGTATTTATGTTCTATCAAAAAGTTAATAATATGAAAGATTTATTATAAACCCTGAGTTTTATTTTTTTGAACCAGCACAGTAGTTATTAAGGCTTCATAGGCACATGGCATTGAGTCTGTGCTATGACTTGGTCCTGTTTGCTAGAAATTAACAGTTGAGAAGAAACCCCATTCCACAAGAAATACTCTTTCACCACTGTAAAAACAATAATGCATAAGAATTAAGAAAATGAAGAAAAATAGCTTAATAAAACACCACAGGGATCTAGAAATGGTCAAGAAAATGAGAATGAGGGAGGGAAATGATGAAGCCAAGAGAGAAGAAGGACCTAACCCATAAGTAGATTTAAAAATGATTGTATGTGGTAAATGAGGTCACACAATGATTCACACATGCCTGCACATCTAGAGCACCACCAGATTTTATGTTCATGAACACCAATGAATCTCCTAGGAGACAATCACTTCAGGCCAGAGTCAAATCCTCCAACATAGTGGAACATAAGCACCTAGTTTCAGGAATGGGGTGGACACAAATAGAATCCTTGGATATTGCCCTATGGGATCAGAAGGCAGCTTGAGGATAGACACTAAAAGTGCGGTTTTCGTGAATATTTGTAGACGATACTTGTAGCATGCCATTGCCACTGCATTGACAATGTGCACCATGAGAGGGCACCGTACTTTGCTAGAGAATCCACTGTGATTTTGTGAAGCTAAAAGATGTCTCATTGGCAGCTTTAACAATTTGGGTGTTTTTGGCTCACTGTGGCATCATCAGCGCAGATGGGGCACACCATCTGTGGGAGGCAATGGTGGTGGCTACATGCCCATGGGAGCAGTGGAAGAGCCCTGGGAACACTTTCAAAGAGCCCCCATGGACATTTCAGCTTTAAAAACAAATCCCAGCAAGAAGATGGTGGGCATCAGATAAGGGTCACAAGGGACATGTTTGTGAGCATGTGCAAGATACATTGCAGAGCTCTTGAAATTAGTGGGTGGGGATGAATTCTGAAAACAAAGTATTAACTACAGTGGGGCCCAGGGTATGGGTTATGAACAGGATAATATGTAGCTTATTATCTGAAAAGGCACGTTTTTGAAAATGAAGGGTTTGTTACTATCGATTATGCCAAGACAATAGACATACACTTTGAATGTTGTGAACAAAATGGGTTGTGCAGTCACATTATGAGGGACTGTCAGTTCCATCTTTGATCTGTAACATTTTAAGTTTTGTCCTGAGCATGCATTATTTTCTATTAGAATAATATACATAATTATGGGCCTTACATAAAGAGGAGGGAATAGAAGTCTTATGAGAGTGCCAGGGCAAAGCTAGAAGCACAATATTTACATTGATATGGTGTTTTCAGCCCTCTTTCCCCTACCCAACCCCACAGCATAGTCCAGAAAATTATGTCTGTAAATTATTCATCCCCCATTTGCAACTCCAAATCATCCTGCCTTGCCTAGAAGCAGCATTTTCCCAACAGTTCTGATGTGTCCACTTTTATTGATTTTACTTTCTGCCCTGCTTTCTGAGATGGTAATCTTTCAAGGTCCACAGAGACATTTTTATGTTGAAATCTTGGGAGTAAAGTTTAGAAACACAATTCTCCTTTGTCACCACTGGCCCCACCAGTGCAGTCAAGATGCTGATGGTAGAATATTTCTTTGTAAATAGAGAACAAGATCCTAATTTATGTTTTTCTTAAGTCACAAAGACAAGTTGACTTCTGTTTTTAAATGGAGTTGAGGTTTTATCTTCAGTGAATTCTAACAGGTAACTGGAAATTTCCATGCAAAGTTCATTTGTTTTGTTTTAAGCTCTAAGTGACTCTATAACTTTTTAAATGTTGCAGCTTTGGAAGTCTTCTCCTGAGTTTAAGGCAGCTACAGGTAGAACTATGAACTATTCAGGCATTATCTCACCCCACTTCTGTGAGCACCTGCCTTGATGAGAAACAAGATTTAGAAACTGTCTTGGTTATTTTTCGCCTTGCTGAGACAAAATACCTGACAAGCAAAGTTAAAGCAGGAAAAGTTTATTTCACCTCACAGTTTGTAGAGGTTTCAGCCTATAGTTGGCCGGCTCCAAGGCAAGGTAGCATGGTAGGAGGGACGTCACAGAGGAGAAACAGTTCATGGTATGGCAGAGCAGGTGGAAGGCAGCAGCAAGCAAGCCTGCTTTCCCTCTCTCTTTTTATATTCCATGCAGGCTGTGAGCCTATTGATTGGTGCCGCTCACACCCAAGGTGGGACTTTGATTATCCATAGACTTAATTCACTATTACACCCACAATCCACATTTGCACACTCGAATCTAGCCACTTTTGAAACTCCCCACCCATGACCACATGAGGCTTTGGAGTACATCTAGATATAAGCCATAACAGCAACTCAGCTCCCAGTGCCCATAGGAGTGCAAATAAAGTTGGAACAGCTGCCATCTTTGAGGGCAGATAGGCTGCTAGCCCAATGACTATAACTTTGATAGCTCTACAAAAACTGAGTGGAAGGCAAAAGGCAAGGTCCAGCAACGGAAGTAGCTGCCTATCTGCTTTGATTTAAGATCCCTGCCAAACTTTCTACAAATCCCTTTTGTTAACATGCTAGTGTCTTTTGTTTACAGGAGTATCCTCAGAGCCTAGAACAGAACCTAGCATAAAGTAGGAGGTCAAAAATATTTGTTGAAAAAAGAATATTTCTTTATCTTTAAAATGGAGGTACTGATAGTAACTGTATCCAGGAATGATATTCAGCTGACTTCTGATCATATAAATAATTACAGTGTTAGAGGATTTTCATGAGGATTGCACAAACTAAAGCTATTCAGGATAATCTTAGGAGAGAAGCTGGTACATAAGGTAGCTAGGGGCTAAGACTGGGAGTTTCACACCCAGGATGGTTGGGGAATAGCGCAGGTGCCCAGTAGGGGGCACTCCTGAGTCCAAACTGAGTCCTACTTGATTGTAGGAAGGACAGTTGCCAAGGATGTTGTAGCCCTGGCTTCATAGGTTCACACTTGAACTTAATTAGAAGGTGGAGTGAGATCTGAGGAAAGTGGTCACAGCAGAAGCAAGGCTGTCAGTTGTCCCCTATGAGCTTGTTTACAATTGAACCACCAGTTGGCTACTCTCTTGGCAATACTACAGTGTACATTCAGGTATCTGTTCTCTGTTAAAGCGCAAATATACCCTGGGAGAGGTCAGCATTAACCCATCGCCAGTGAATGGCATGGATATCATCTGCACAGAGATACTCTTCTCTAAGTGAGGAAATAGCCAATTTCTGAAAGAATAAGTCAAATGGCAGCTGTCTTAGTATTTTTCTTGTTGGGGAGACACAATACCCGATATCCGAAGTTAAAAGAGGAAAAGTTTATTTTGGCTCACAGTTTGTAGAAGTTTCAATCCATGATCGGCTGGCTCCAAGGCAGGGTGGCATGGCAGAGGGGCATCGCAGAGCAGAAGACAAGCAGCAGCAGCCGTACACAACAACTGACAAGCAAGATTCTGTCCCATATACCTTCTCCAGGCTACCCACCCTGGGTCACACTCACACCCTCAATCTTAGCATCACAGTCTTGATCCCAGTGTCACACACCCTAGATCCAGGCACTTCTGAAAAGCCCCACCTATGACTGCATGAGGCTTTAGGGGTACATCTAGACACAAACCATTACAGCAGCTAAGTTTTGATGATGGAGCTGAAAGATCATCAGAAATTGGAACAGTGCCCAAGAAGTACAGCTCCCTCCTTCCAAGGAAGAGCACTGGGGTGGGAAGAAGCTGGATGCCTACCGGTGAGGGTTGGAGGGAGCAGGGTGCAAGCAGAGTGGGTAGAAAGGCCCCAACACCAAAATCTCTATTCTCTGTCTTGGAATTGTGTTACAACGACAGGAAGTGCAAGTTTATTCAAGAAAGGCTTTTCGACTTAGTTGCCCAGTTCCTTTTCCTAATTACAACATTTATCAATTTATGATACAGTGCATGGTGATCGTTGGTTAGATTTACATGTATCTGAGAATCAGGTCACATGCAGAAAGTTGAGTTTTAATTTTTATTATCCGTGCATTTTGTAATAATTCTTATACTTCATATTTGTAAAATGCATTATATTATATGTAGATAATGTCTATATTATAACATATCTATAATATGTACATACAGTTGACTTGGTACTAGATATAATCTATATAGAATTTGGCTATGATACAATAACTCTGTGAAGTGTATAAGGCATATAGTACTAACTCCATTTAATATATCAAAAAATAAGGGCAAAACATTACGATATGAAGACAGTGGTAGGAGACTCTAGGGATGATAGGATGACATTTTCGTTAGCCATCTTGTTGGATGATGACATATTTGTTGATGTTTCATTTATTATTAGAGGAAGAATTCAAACCCTGTTTTTTAAATTTCAGATTTAAAGGACTTTAAAAACACATACTTGGCTACTCCTCTACCACAAATGAATTTTAACATCTTCTAGGTTCTACCATTTTTCTCTCTATTAAACATACTAACAGGAGAGCAAACTAGTTTTCTCTCTATCCCAGTAGTTGTAAAAGATATACAAGATAATCTATTGGAATGTGGGAAGAAAATACTAGGGCTTTCAGTTTTATGTCATGAATTTATTTAAATGAGCATAATACATCACTAAGTAGACCTTACTATGTAAACATATATATGTGCACGTATAGCAATAAATGTATATACTTTATAAGTAGTACACTTTATAAATGTGTACACTTTATAAGCATTTAAAATATTGAGATATATGGATTTTTGTTAATTAAAAAAAAAAATTAAACACAAGGCTTCAGGCTCAAGAAGCCTGGAAACTATTGTTCTTAACTGCTAACTACTTCCTCTAAAATATCTTGCTGTTTGTAGCTTAAGTACACGTCTCCTTTTGTCTCATCTTATGCTTATTGCAATGGAGTATGACAACAGGCTCCTGTACTCAGAATAACAGAAACTTGGAGTGAGAAAAGTCTGAGGGATCAATTCGCCTAACCCCTTCAATTGACAGGGTAAGAAACTGAGGCTTACAGGAGTTAAGGGATTTGCCAGGCTGACACATCAAGGGTGAGCTCAATAATATGGGAAATGGATGGAAAATCCAGTTAACGCTCAGCCCATGGCAATGTGTCATGGGGCTGGCTGGCAGAAATTAAATCCATTAATAATCCCCAAACCTTATTTCAGAAGTTTTAAATGCCTTACTTATCAAACCTTTTGCTAAAGATAATATGTAATGGCATTGTTTCTCTGGGCACCCAGGAATGTCTACATTGAACAAAAATGTCATACATATGGAACTGGGTACCTGCTTACATTATAAATACAAATGTGAGGATACATACAAGTCTTTAATTACCTACATCCATTGGCTCAAAAATTAGATTGAAACAAACATATTTCCCTTCTTGTTGTAAAGAAAGGAACAAATGTAATAACTTCCAATAGGCAAATAATTACTTACACAAAATCCACTGAATCTTGAAATATTAGTTTGCTTCTGAAAGGGATTTCCTCTCAGAATTTCAGACTAGACCAATATTGGACTATCACATCCAAAATTCCATTTTTTAAATTCTTTTCTGAACTCTGTCTTTTCTTTTGTTCATTTGGTCAAGTATTTCACTACCAGTGCCTGAAAAGTTCTTGTACTGAAATATTATAGCAGGTAAGACTAGTTATCCCTTATTACTTTAAAATTTTCTAAAAATGGAACCTATCAGTGTTAACTTCAGAGTAATTTTTCCCATTTGAAAGTGAAACAAAGCAAAATGAAACACCCCAAAACCACTATCATCAACAAAAAAATCTAGTATTTTTATTGGGAAACTCATAAAATTTATAAGGTTGATTGGGGAAGAATTGACTTTTTTGTACTAAGTCATTTTTTTCTCAGAATAGAATGTTTAATTTTTTTCCAACTGAGCTAAATATTTTCTTTTATTCAGCCACTTGTACTCCCTTAGCAATTTTTGTTGTTGTTTGTTTTGGTTTTTGTTGTACCATTCTATTATGTTTTCCAGCTGGCTGACTGTTGTATGTAAGAAAGCTGTTGACAATTTTGCATATCATGTAACCTGACATTCATTTAATTTTCTTTTGGTTTATAACATGTTTTTAGTTGATTATCTTGGAGGCTTCTCCAGGAATACCTATCTTATTCATGAATAATGACTGTATTGGCTCTTTCCAGTTTTTATTCTTCATATATTGTTCTTTTATATAACTATATTAACTACTTCTAGAGCAATCATTGAATTATGCCTCAATTATTGACCATTTAGATTTTTTCCATTCTAATGTTGCTGCGATGATATTTCTTTGAACAGAATTAAAGTATTTTGGTCATTTCCTTGTGATAAATTCCTATAAATGTAATTCTTGGAGTCAAAAAGTCACACAATGCAGGAATTCCCAGCATGGATGCTCTCTTCCCACTCCTTCCTCTGCATGCTTTCCCTTTAGTGCCTGCTGAAGGCACGTGTGGAAATTCCAAATAAAGCCTTGAAAGTCAAATCAAAACCAAACACAGAAACATAAACATATTACTTAGGTAACCCAATAGTCAGTTTGGGGTTGAAATTCAAATGATTTGGAGATTCTTTGCTCTTTACTCACTCTACCTGTGAATCATCCCAGACTCTTCCTGTACCTGGTTTTTCACATTCTAAAAACAACTAAAAGCAAGGGATGGCACAGAACTGTAATCACAGCACTCTGGGAGACTGAAGAAGGAAGACTGAAAGTTTAAGCCCAGCCTGGGCAACTTAGTGAATTCGTAAGACCCTGTCTCCAGGAAAACAACAACAACAACAAAAACAACAACAACAAAAAACGCTGCAGATAAGCTCAGTAGGAAGACCCTGTGTTTACTCTCAACAACAACAGCCACTAAAACCAGTGGATTTTACCCTCTTTGTTCCATCCATTCTTTAGTCAGTATCCCTATTGTTGCCGTTGCCATTTAGAAGCTCGCCTTCTCTCCCTGGGACCCCTATAGTACCACTGAACTGATTTTACACCCTCTTCTCAGTCCCATCTTTACTCCTACTCAAAACATTTCAATGGCAGGAGGACCCCTTAGGATGATCACCATCTGCCTGCCCCACTTCCTTGTCATCTGCCTACTTACCTTCTCCTCTCTGGCCCCGCTACACTATTTCCAGTGCCTGAAAACCTTCAATTCCAAGTCTCTGAGCTTTTGTATGTGCCATCCAACTGCAGCAATGTCCTCCTTGGCACCTTGCATCCCAATCCCATTCACCCACAAAATCCTTTTTATCCTTTATGAGCCAACTCCAGGGCCACCTCCCTGATAAACCAGTTCCCATCTCATGCCTCACCCTGCACACTGACCTATCTTACAGGAGGGCTGCCCATGGATAGAATATGGCAATATTCTGGAGGTTATTTTTTGTCCACTTGTCAGGGCTCTTACATAAGTTTAGTAAAAATTGATGAAAACTGGCAGAGACTGGCTTTTCTCCCTGTTTTTGGTGAATTGTATTAGTTTAATGTGACTTGAAGGTTATTCCATACAAATCTATTTCCACCAACAGTATAAACACAAAATTGGCATTGCAGAAGAGACCTCTAACTCGAGCTAGGGGAGGGATGTTTAAAAGGTAAGAGTCCTCTCTGCTCTCTCATGCCTGGAGGCGCTTGCCTGGCTGACTGTTAATGATCACCTTAGGCCCTGAAGCACAATGATGAGAGACCCCCAGTGACTACGGCAACTTCACACAGTGCTTTTGGTTTTCCGTTTTGGGGGGCTAGAGAAGAGATGCAGACATTCCGCAAGCTAGTTTGATAGAAAGGTAAAATCTTAGAGCTGGAAAGAGGGAGGTCAGCATGTCATCTAATCCAGCTCCTTGCTTCCCGAAAGACTGGAGGAACTAACCAGTCCCTCCTGTTTCTAAAGGTCTGTGGGAATGAAAACTCTTTGTTCATCCAAGTCCATTCTTGTCAGCCTCACCTGCAAGGAATTCCTAGGTTTCACTTCCTGTCTCACTGCTGCTCATCTCCTCGTCCTGATCCTAGCTCCACTGCCAATGAACAGAAGAAAAATTAGTCAGCTCTCTTGAGGTGACTGGTTTAGTGTCTCTCCCTTACCGAGACTCTAGAGAACAGTCTTCCCAAAATGAGTGCGTTCCATGGTCACATGCCTCTAATTTATACCTAAAGAACCTCCCTCTGATTCATATTCTGCCAAAGTGGGGGTGGGAATGGGGAGAGTCTCAGATGTCACCAAAGCACTGGGAATTCACTGGAGAAACAGGAGAGGTGTTCTTTTCATACATCTGGGGATGAAGTTTGCTTTTTACAGCGCAGTTGCCCTCCATAAACTATTCCAAAGCAGGCCAATTTATTCCAAGTTCCAGTACAGCTATCTGTTAATATCCACAGAAAATGGTCAAAGCCAGTTAACCATCTACTAGTGTGTGTGTGTGGGGGGGGGGGTGGTCTTATTTTTTTATTCATTGTAAAACAGAGACAAAACTGCTAACATATGTTTCTGTTGCTAGACCTCAGTCTTATCACAGTTTGAAACTGTAGAAAATCAATTACATGCTTTGAATTACTCCCTTCCCTGGCACAAAAGCAACCCTTCATTCTTTCAGGATAGTGAACACTTCTTCGCAACCTCTACCACTAACAGCCTGTTAGGATTCCCTGCTAAATGAATGTAGTACAAATAAACCAAACAGAAGGACAGTGGAATGCTAAACATCTCTACTTTCCTCTGTTGTGGCCTCTTTGCAGCTTGAGACCATTCTGCCTTGCTGCTGCAACATCTGGACAGCATTCGAGGGTGTTTCTCAAGGACACAGGCGTGCACCTCCAGTGAATTTCAACTTTCAACATCTCTCTGGCTCTAATCTATATTTAATGTTTTATGACTGGTAGTCAAAGAAGCTTCAGCTGAATATCAGGTTAGAATGAAAATGATCCTTGGGAGAACATTTACTTCCAGTGTGTGCCAGCAAAGTGTGTGTGACAGAGGCTTTCCCCAGAGACTTGTTGCCCATTCTCTTGCAGTAATAATAATTATGCCTTCTGATTGCTGTGCCCACATAATCAAAGATCACTTCATCAAATGTGATGCCAGGGGGAAGCTGCCTCTACTCCTAACTGGATGTCAGTCACAGAAAGAGCATCACCCCTAGGGATTCCCAATCTTCTGCTTGCCCTTTTCAGTCCTGTGTTGTGAGCATTGTGTTGCGCCCTATTCTTCTGCATGCAAATGATGTGTAAATTGTGCCCTCCAGAAGGCACGTGTGGTGAGGCAGAGAGGGTGGTGAGGGAAGTGGGGCTGGTGTATTCTTCTCCCATTGCCCCTCCCCAGCCTACCACAGGGATTTCTCGCATGGAACATAATTATATCTGTGCCATATGGGCTCATTTATATTCTATTACAGGTTAAGCTAATACAACTCAGAAATATGCTAAAAATACCTCAAAGTATTCTGGGGCTGTCAAAACACTTGTCATTCCTTGCTCACTCATTTGATTGCTAGTGTTTTATTTTTGTTGGAAGATTCAGAGAGCCGGGAAAGCTTGCTGGTGTGCTGCTGTCCAGTCTATAAATACAGTTTAATTTCCTGTATTATTGCAATCTCTGGCCTTGTAAAGCAAAGATCTTTCTTTATAATCCTGGAATGGCCCCAAGACATGGGCACTGAAGCACCTACACTTGTAGATTTTAATTTCCCAAGAGATATAAAATACAGATTTCAGATGTGCGGTTTTGTCAGCTTTAGACTATTTCTTGTCTTTGTTTGATGTAATTATTCATTGTGATAGAGAAACACCTGCAGCAGCTGACATACCAGAGAAACGTGCTTCTTGAGATATAAGATTTGGTTGGATGTCAGGCAAATTTTGTTAAGATTATGTGGCATGATAATGAGAAGTACAACCTGTAATGAATAATGAGTTCAACAATGATTTACAAGGGCATGTTGTTGTTTTTATGCAGTGGTTAAAGTCCATCAACCCCACTAATTTCTACCATCAGTTTGCAAAATTAGTAGGTTATGCTTGTGTACACTCTTAAACTAACACTTTGTTTATGTAATTAATTTTTTCATTATTACTATCTTAACGTATTAGTGGAATTTTAAAAATTAGTGTTGGGAGAAGAATAGCAAGTGCAGATATTTTAATTGTCCATGCCTGACAAGCAGTATTTCTACAGTTTTTATTACTAATAACATCAACCATCAGTTAAATACACAGACCATTTAGCTGAGAACTCAATTTATACAAAGCCAGCCTTTGCTAATTTGCTGACAACTGTTCTATGCTAACTGGTTGATGGAGTGGTTAAGACTGCCTGGGTTCCAATCTCAACTTGGCTCCTTGACAAATTGTCTTGAAAAATTCCAATTTATCTAATACTCAGTTCCTCTATTTATAAAATAAGCCCAATAATGGTAGCTATCCTCATGGGCTGGAGGGAAATATTAAATAAGATAATGTAGTAAAATACTAGACACAGTGTCTGGCATAAGGTAATAACTTGGTAAGTAGCAGCTATTATTTTTACTGGTGTTGATTTTAGTTTTAACAGGAACAGCTTCTTTTATATAATCATAGAACTCTTTTAATTTAAAAAATAAGTTTTTTCCAAACTCATGTTAGTTGCATAAAACTTCTTAGATCATGCAGGTCATAGGTTCTCAGCATCTTTGGATCACACAACCACTTTCCTACTCTATTTAGAAGTAATAGATATTTCATGAACTGGCACGAAAAGAAATGGAAAAAATTCAGTGTTAATGCACTGAAGACAAGTTTTTCTATTTAACATGTAATTCTGAAATATTTGTATATTTTTAGAATTTTTCTGGATATAAAGTATCTGAATTTGGGCAATGGGAATGTTACAATTAAATAAAGAGGAATTTCAATTTATAGAAAGCAAGAGATTGAGCCAGTATAGCCAAGGTTTTAATTTTTACTTCTTTAAACCATTAGCATCAAGCTATTTGAGGCTGTAAAGGTGTGTGTGTGTGTGTGTGTGTGTGTGTGTGTGTGTGTGATGTGAGCAGATATGTACAAAGGAGAGAATCTCTACTGTAGACATATGTGCACAGGTATTTATTATAATGTTCCTACACAGACTCATGACCAGCCGAGTCAGGTGCCTTCCTACTCGGCAAGACTAGGATCTAGAGTACCTCTCAGGTCTTTCCTTCATCTTTCAGGAACACTATACTACCATAAAAGTGGAATGAAATTACTTCTAAAAAGGGCTATGAGCTGCCTAGCCACTTCAAACTTTCTAGTTTTTGAACTAAAAGACTAATGTAAATTTGAGTAGAAATGGGGGTTTTCTTTCTCAGCGTTCTTGGCTTTGTGGTTGGGAACAGATGTCAAAATGTGACATGGGAAACCTTTTAGAGAAGCATCCCCTCCCCATGCTCTGGTCAGGCTGTCCCATTGGGTTTTCAGACAAGAGGGCCAAAGGTTTGAAGTCTCTACCAAGGAAGAAGCAATGTGATTCTGAGCCTTATAACCTATGAAATTTCATGTCTAAAAGCAATATTTTTCAACTTTCAGAAATACTTATTTTTTTTTATTAAATTCTTTTATCGGCACATTTTAGGTATACAACACAATTACATTTCTCATTGGGAATTGTACCTTTACATAATGCATCTTGATTCTTACTTTTTCCCCATTCCTAGCCCTCCCTTCACGCCCTCCACCCTTCTCTATTTACAAAGACTTTATCTCCATTTTTTCCATTTCTCAGCATTTTTCCTTTCCCTTCTTTCCTTTCCCCTGCCCCTCCCACTACCCCTACCCCTTTGGACCTTTTCTTCCTATTTTACATTATCGATTATTCATTCTAATCAATGGTACATTTTAGGTATACAATATAATGACATTCATCAGTGGAAATTTGCACCTTTACATAGTCTCTCTTGGTTCTTATTTTTCACCCTTGCCCAGCCTTCCCTTCAACCCCTCCATTCCTCCCTATTTACAAAGATTTTGTTCATACCACAGTGGTATATGTGTGCCCATGTTCATAGCAGCACAGTTTGTAATAGCTAAAACTTGGAAACAGCCCAAATGCCCATCAACTGGAGACTGGATAAAGAAAATGTGGTTTTTAAAAAATAAAATGGAGTACTACTCAGCCATAGAAAATGAGAAATTAGAGACATTTATAGCTAAGTGGATGCACATTGGGGCGATACTCTTAAGTGAAATAAATAGGACACACATGAATAAATACCGAAGAGTTTCTCTGGTGTGAGAAACTGAAAGTGTAAATAAGGACTAAATGTATAATAGGTAATGTGAAACAGGAAGAAAAGGGGCAAAGGGGAAGGAAATGGGAGGGGTAGGGGAAAGGATAGAAGGGAATGGGATTAATATGAGAAAATGGAAAAAAATACTTACTTTTTGAAGAATTTCTCCAGAGACTTTTCTGCAGAGAAGATTAGACACACAAACTTTCCATGGTTAAAGTTCAATCATATTTTCTTTTTAAAATGTATGTAAATTTCTTTCCAATGAAAATAAAGGTTTTCCTTTCTAACCTTACTTATTAAAGATAAAGCAGTGTGATTTGTCCTTGGAGTTGGTCAAGATGAGGGTTAATGATTCTATAATGTCATTTGCATTTTGAATCAAATGTCATGTGATTCAATCCTAAATCTTTTCTTATACTATTTTTCCCTAACCTAGTTCTGTATCTTCAACATGAAGCTACTAAGGATGTTAAAGACTGGTAGGAACCTACTCAACTGAGAGACAACCCCTCCCCCATGAAGTTTCCCTCAATAGGCTGGGAAATAATTGTTTGGAAAAAGCTGGGAGCAAAAGTAAAAAAAAATAAGACAACTGTTGGGTTGATAAGCACAAACACAGGTATTATTTGTTCCTGGACTGACAGAAGTATATGTATGTGTATCTATTTACTTTTAATCTGAATTAAACTTAATCACAAATTTAGAATTCACTAACATACTCTTGAAACATTCTTAGCTAGACTGTGGCTCATTAAGGGATAAAGACCCCACAGCAAAAGCCTTCCTCTCCTGACCCTGCCCTGAAAGGCAGCTGCCTCTACTAAAATAACCTAAGTTGGAACCACTCTGGCTCTTCCCACCAGGTATAGATGCTTCAGGGTCACAAACATAGCTGCCCTTTTCCTATATCTTTTGCAAAAAGCATTTGTTCTTTCTGGAATAAAAGATCATCTCAAACTTGAATATGCATTTAGAAAACTTTTGGACAGTGGAGCAAGTTCCCAGAGTCTCAGTTGACTGAAAAAAATGTGAAACGTGAAATAACCTCTAAAAATGAAAGAAAATTCACAACTTAGCCATGAAATTGTATTATATTTCATGTAACTTAAGGAAACTATCATTCAGAAGACAATAGAAGGAAATCTGGCAGCTGTAATCATATATGTGTGTGTGTGTGTGTGTGTGCGTGCGTGTGTGGTGTGTGCGTACATATATATGTATATGTCAAAAACACTCAGAAAATTTAATGCACTAGAGATAATTTAATGTCTACTCTCTTTTGTTGCATTTCATTAATGTTTTTCCTAGTTCTCATTTTGTAAGAAGAAAATGACAAATTGACATTTTATTTCCTTTCTAGTCTTTTCCCTATGCATGAGATATGTTTTAAGATCATGGGATTGGTACTTCATATAAAATTATACATTAAAATTATATATCTTGGATTTCCCCTTTAGCACTCTTTCATCATTTTCTCATAGTTTGAAATAATTTTCCCAAATTCTATTTCTAATAGCTGCATAACACTCCGCTGCACAGATGTACCATAACTTTGCTTATTTACATTGCCCTTTGGGGTTCTAACTTCTTGGTAATTTCAATGATCCTCTCAATGCCAGGTGTTCTCAAATCCTGATGTCTTTTTCTTTGTGGTGTTTTTCTCCCCTCTGTAGTTGCCCAGTCCCATGGACAGACTCTGCTGGCCTATGTCGTTCTGCTTTCTCAGTGTCTTGTATCCCACTTTGACCAGAATCTCCTGAACTTGCAGACCACCCTCTCTAGTATTCAGACTATACTAATCAGATCCCACTAGGACCTCCATGTCCTCTGCCACATTTCAGTCCTGTCACACCCTTGTTTCCCTCCTTACCCAGATGGATTCCATCCACAATGATCATTCTCAATTGTACTCACCTTCAATCCTCTTACCCCTCTCCTTTTATCATGTTTGTCTGACAAACTTTAATGCTGTGCAGCTCTAATTCTGCCCACTCTGTATCTGCTCCAGGTACCTTACATGGCTGGAGAAGAAAAGAACACAGCCATGCTTATTGGTTTCATGGGCAAAAACTCAAGTAAGCCCTCAGTGCCCACACTTTTCTTCTCTAGTTCATTTCTCACCTATTTGCTGTCCGTTTGATAGTCCCTTCTCTCTTCACAAACCTCTAATATCTTTTCCCTTCATGGCAATCATCTTAGCGCACGATATTGAAGTTTTCTTCACCAAGAAAACCAAAGCAAGTAGAAGAGAAATTCCACTGTTTCTTAAAATTACTTCCATACAGTCATTACATCTGCCCCCTCCTATGCTATTTTTTCCCATTATAGATGAATCTCCATGTTTCTAACCAAAGCCAATCCCTTCCTCCACCTGTGCATAGATCCCGTCCTTTCTCACTTGCTCAAGGACACTACAGTAGCAGTCATCATTCTCTGATATTACTGAAATGTCTCTTCTCTATCATTACAAGTAGCACACAAACATACTGTTTTTCTCTTACCTTTCCTTTATTCTTTCCTTTATTTATTTCCTTTCCTACCCCTCATTTATTTGGATTCTTTGCAGCAAAATGTATTGAAAGGTATGTCTCTTTTTGCCATTTCAGATTCTTCTCCTTCCACTCACTTCTGAATCTTTCTCATCAGGCTTTGCTTACCTCCCTTATTTCACTGAATTGGCTCTTGTCAAGATGATTAACAAACTCTATGTTGCTAAATCCATTGGTCAATTTTCACTAGTCATTTTACCTGAACTCTTTTCATTTGGCTCCTGGATCAATACACTCTCTTGGATTTCTCCTACTTTCCAAGTTACTTCTTCTCATCCTCACTGCCTGGCTTCTGCCCTTCTCCTGACCTCTGAATGATATAGATCTCAAGAGTTCAATTCTTTGTCCTCTTTTCTTTTCTTTCTGCCCTTACTTCCTTAGCCATTTCATCTAATGTTAGAATTTTACAACCACTGAATGTCTAGATTCCTAAAATGACCTCTTCTGTTCAGCCATTGCTCCTAATCTCCAGACTTACACATACGTACTCACCAGTGTCTTCATTTAGTTGCCTCAGACTGAACATGTCAAAAACTGAGCTACTGCTATGGCCCCACACGTGCACCGCTGAGAACCATCCCCATCTCAGGTGATGGAGAGACTATCTTCCCAGGGCTTAGGTAACAACATTGGCATCATTCTAATGTTTCTTACACCTTACATCCAATTAATCAGGAATTCCTATATCCGGAGTGCGACTGTTTCTCCATTTTTTGATGCTATCTCTGCTACTACCTTTTCTGCACCGTCACCAGCTTTTCCACCTATTTCCCTGTTTCCTCCTTTCTCCCACCATCTACTGTCAGCACAGATACCAAAGTGAGCCATTTAAACCTAAATTTTACCAAGTTACTTCTCCATTCAGAATCTTCTGTCTCCCGAGGTCTCTTTGCTTGAAGTCAACTTTTTTTTACAATGGTCTATAAAGCCTTGTATGGTCTGAACCAGTACCTGTCTAATCTTTCTCCCTGCCTGATTCATTACACTTTACAGTCACAGTGGTGGTTTCATTTCTTACTCCTCAAACATGCTAGGCAAATTCTCACCTCAGGGCCTTTGCATTGACTATTTCTGTAGCTTGAGAAGATCTTCTAGAATTATTCAAATATCATTTCAATGAAGCCTGCCCTGGTCACCCTTTATTAAATCATACCCCAATATTTCTTATTCTAATTCTCCTCATCTTTCTTTACTCTTCTTCTTTCCACTAATAAGGGGAATATGGAAAATCTTCCTGAATCATATGGGAAGTTTCTAACAAGCCACAGAATTTGACTTACATATTATATTCATATCTATTATCAGCATTACTATCTGAAATGTAAGCTCCCATAGTGTCAAGGTCTTTATTTTGTTCACTGTGATATTCTAAGTTCTGAGAACAGTGCCTGGCACATAGGTGCTCATAATATTTGTTTAAACAATTTTAACAAATAAGCTTACTCATAAATAAAAGGCACACATTTTAGAGGCATGCTAACTTTTTTACTTCAGTCAATATTTGTTTTGAAAACTCTGCTTTCTGTATTCAAATGCAATTTCTTACTTTGGCTTGGATCACCTTACTCAAAGCCTCACCTTTCCATCCTTTGGGGAAGATGACTTCCAAGAATGTGTTGATGATGGATAAAGTGAGATAAAATAGCCAAGTTCTCTGAAAAGTAAAGTGAAGAATTATGGTAACCATCTGGATATTTCAGCTACAAGAACTCCAGCAGTGAAGCCCTGTTATCCAGTGGAATATAAAACTCCCAGCAGAAACATTTTCATTTGTGGATTGAAGCATGGATGGTGGTGGGTTGGAATGGACATGGTAGGGGGTTGGCAGTGAAAAGGAAGTGGAAGATAAAATGGTAAGAAAATGACTGTGCAAGAAAAGGCATCAAGCACTTCTCTCCTAAATGACCATAACTTTAGGCCACATGTTGGAAATGACTGTGCTTTTCTGACTGAGAAAATAGTGTTATGTATTTACTGCACAAATAGACAGGGTGACAGTAATCTTTCCTCAATCTGAAATAGTGTATAACTCCATCACTAGGTTGGTTTGTTTTTAAGCTACAGTCAGTTTGCTTAAACTTCTCCCTGACCTCATGATACAGAGCTTGAACTAATTCTACATACTATTCCAAATGCACTGGTCTAGGGAGGGAAACTAATGTGGTTTTAAAGAGATCTTTTTCAAGCATGAAATCATTTGAATTCAGGTAGGGAGACAGGAGAGGCATTGACTAAACAGACACCTGCGCTAATTAGGGATCACTCAGAAATAGAGCTCAAATTTTTCCAGAGGTTAATTATGCTAAGGAAAGCCCTTTCCTGCAGAGGAAGGAAGCAAAATTTTCTTGTAGGAAACCAGTTGTGTATGTGCACACTCTTTTGCAGCCATTTTTTCCTGACCTACTTTAATCAGAATTCTTGGTTTTCTTGTTGTTCAGACAAAATACCTGACAGTTACAAGTTAAAGGAAGAAAAGTTTATTTCAGTTCACAATTTGTAGAGATTTTAGTCCATAGTTGGCCAGCTCCAAGGCAGGGAGGCACAGCAGAGGAGCAACAGTCCATGGCAGGGTAGGCAGGAGGCAGCAAGCGATAAGCCTTCCTTTACCTTTTTTTCCCATTCAGGCTACGAGCCCATTGCTTGGTGCCACACAGGGTGGGCCTTCCCATTACCCACACCCTGAAGTATGCTAAACCAATCAATGGAATAATTTAATTATCACACACCCTTAATCCATATTCACATATCCTAAATCCCTAAATCCGGCCACCTCCAAAAAGCCCCACCTATGAGTGCATGAAGCTTTAGGGAAACATACAAGCCATAACACAGCATTTTCTATTAGATTTTGTCCCAGCTGACTTCCAGTGTTGAGAAGAAATATTTAATAGAAGGATGTTTGGTGGGGAAATTAAGCAACCTAACCATTCTTCTTCCTTAATATTGTTACATTTTATTGATTTTTGTGAAATAGGAAATTTTAAAAAGTCCATGAAAGCCTTACCAAGAATGCTCAGGAACAGTAGGTAGCCAGGGGAGAGGGTACAAGTTTCTCAGGAGAACAGAGAAAGCTGACAGATAGGGGAAGGGATATAGGGAATGTTAGGATGGCTGTGTATTGGTGGGGTGACACTACAATTTATAACCGAAGAGACATATCATTTTATTGAGAAAGAAATACAGTGGAGCCTCAAGTTATGACTGGCCTGACAAATGAACAACTTGGGTTATGACCAAAATTTTAGTTTTAACTTATGAATAAAGTCTTGAGTTACTACCCAAATGCCAGCCACTTCTGCTTCCAGATGCCCTCAGATACAGATTTTACCCCTAAAGAGTTCTGGAAGAGACAGTACAACATCCTTTCTTGTGTGGGCTTAATTGAGAAATCCTGGGCCAATGTCTCTCTAAGGACACTGAGATCTACCTATATACAGAAGAAAGACTTTCAAGGCTGTGTAGAGGAGCATGAGACTTCAATTGACCAACTTGAGTTACAACCAGCACTTTCAAACAAATTGAGTCATAAGTGAAGGGTCCACTGTATTTGAGCCAAGATCTATAGGGAGTGAAGCCTTAAGTGGTGGGCAGCAAAGACCCAGGAATGCAGACATGTGTAGAATATCAGGATGCTGTGTGGCTCTAGTTGAGTGACTCTGCTTTATTTCTCCCTGGAGTATTCAGTACCATCTGACATGTTTATTGTCCTCCTCAGCTAGAATAGTGCCTGGCACAGCATAAGCACTGTGGAGGGTGCTGTGCTTTGTCATCTAGATTCTTTTTCAAGAGTGTGACCAAAGGAGTTTTCACCTATCAGCCCTTATCAGAGATTGCCTATAGCCAAGAAAATTGCACATGATCACCCCTTCTTCCTGTTTACAAGAATTGATCATGCAGGCATATAAAAGTCTAGATGCCATGCTCCAACCTGAGATGGATCTGAAGAACCACCCAAGTTCCAGAATCCTTCACTGAGACTTCATCAGAGCTCAACTTAAGAGTAAGAGAAGGCAATCTCCAAAAATTATTAAACTCTTAGCCAAGGGTATGCTTCTATCCCAAGACCATGATCTTCTTTGTTAGAGAATGTGCTCTGACACATGAGATGAGGACATGAACACTGAAGCCCTAATTCATAGTGTTCTCCAATTCTCAAGAGGCAAATACTCCTACCATGATCAGTTTGAAGCTACCAAAGTGACATCACTGAACTTGGAGATGTGACGAGCTGCTCAATATCGTGCCAGCATCCAGTATTTCCTCTATGCAGCTACAAATGACCTCAAGATAGGAACAGGAGGGAATGTAATAGGAAATAGGAAAGAAAGAAATGGAATTAATATAAGAAAATGAAAAAATGGAAACAAAGTCTTTGTAAATAGGGAGGGATGGAGGGGATGAAGGGAGGGGAGGGGAATGGGGAAAAAACAAGAACCAAAAGAGATTATATGAAGGTGCAGATTTCCAATGATGAATGTCATTATATTGTATACCTAAAATGTACCAATAAAATTAATACAAAAGCAAACAGAATTTGAATTCAAACTAGAAAAAAAAAAAGAACACTAATAGCAATCAAATAATTAGGAAGTCATGCCTTTTGAGTATTAGTTACTTTTGTTTATTTTTAATTTAGTTGTAAATTTGTAGACTTTATTATAATAATGACCATTTTTTTACATCCAGTTCACAAAAATTCTGAAAACTGAGCAATCAGTTCTCAAGAACAGGAGCAAACTAGCTGTAGAATTCTAAGAAGTGAATTGCAATCAGAGTTAATATCTAACAAGATGCGATTATGTATTTTCTTCACATAGTCAATGTTATACCCACAAAACTGGAAAATTATGAAAAGATGAATTGCTTACACCATCATTTTGCCAACATCAGTTTTGACATGACTGAGTTTAAAACAGCACATAATGTTTTGTGGGGGAACATTTGCATATGCAAAAATTAGTTCAACTTCCTTAAACAAAAGAACACAATTTTTACCCCTCTTGCACCTAAATTTTGCCAACAACGTTTTCTGAGTAACAAGATCCCTGCAGTTGCTTAGGGATTATTTAACAATGTGACAAAAGATTACAATACAAAATTTGTTCCAATTAACATCCTTAAAATGTTTGCCTGCTGGAAGAATTATTTTTTCTTTGCTTTTGTTTATAGGGGTATGGATTGTCTTTTGACATATATTAGTAGTTTAAGCCCCTTCTTTTTTGAAGTGAGACGGAGCCAGGGAACCTGGAATAAGACAAATTAACATAGCTGTATTTTTAAGTCACAGAACTAAAGCTTGAACAATGATAACATTAGGGTCATTTATTATTATCCGATATTCTATTGTAACATTTCTTCACTGACCTAGACAATTATTTACTAATTTATTACTTCATTACTTTAAAAAATATTTGTAGAATGCCTACTTTGTGTAAGATATTGTGATATCGGTATAAAAACAGTTTTAAATCAATTACCTAGAAATATTACATCTGCTTTGTGGCTCCTCATGCAGATCTTTGGGCGCTCAGAAGCTGGGCTGGGAAACCGTAGATAAGAGCTGTGCTTTCCTGCCAGTTGGTTAAGGGAGAAGATGCAAAATTAGAAGCAAACAAAGAAAATGAACAAATAAATTTGTTGAAACATCAAACCCTACCATTTCCCACTTTTAAGAGATATGAATTGGAGAGAAGCTGAGCCGGTCCCAGAACCCAGAAGGAAGCTCCCCTGCCGCCATCCCAAGCTCCTAGGGCACAGAATGAGCCACGCAGGCACCAGAAGCACCTCTCCACCCCGTGGAAATGAGAAGACATGCAAACAAGCATCAAAAACAGACTTCCGGACCACCTACAGCAACCCCAAAGGGAAACGAGATGGAACAATCTGATACTCAACCACCTGGACTCTCTGAACTGGCAACAAAGGAGGATCTGGGAAAAATGAAATCAGAAATAATTACTCAGATAACAGCAAAGATTGTGCTCATGGTGCAAGACATGATTAATAAATCTAGAGAGGACACAGATAAAAAAATAGAGGATCTGAGGAATATGATGGAATCTCAACACAGGAAACAAATGGAATCCATAAAACAGATGGAAACAGATTTCTAGGAGATTAAAAACTCCATCGAAAGTCTGAGCAGCAGAATGAACCAATGTGAGGATAGAATTTCAGATATAGAAGAAATGATTGCAATTAGGGACCAGGAAAAGAAAAATTGCTTTAAAACTGTAAAGGAACATGAAAAATCAATCCAGCAGCTGCTAGACGATGCAAAGAAGAATAACATAAGACTGACTGGAGTCAATGAAGAAACAGGAGAGAGTCCAGATGACATAAAAAAAATGTTCACAGAAGGGATGTCAGAAAGCTTTCGAAGCAGGGGAAAAGAACTTGACATACAGATAAATGAGGCATATAGGACTCCAGCTAGCTTTGATCAAAACAAATCTACACATAGGACTCCAGAAATCCAACAGAAGAACAAAATTCTACAAGCAGTAAGAGAAAAGAAACAAATCACATACAAAGGAAAGCCCATCAGAATCACAGCAGACTGACTTCTCAATGCAAACCCTCAAGGCAAGAAGAGCTTGGAGTGATGTATTTCAAGCCCTAAAGGAAAACAGCCTCCAACCCAGATTGATGTACCCTGCAAAACTATCTTTCAAAATTGATGGAGAAATAAGATACTTTCATGATAAAGAGCACCTCAGGAACTTCATGAATATCAAATCGGCACTCCAAAAATCTTTAGACAATACCCTAGAAAAAGACAATGAGGATCACAACCCCAGGAAACCCAGCAGAATGAATCCATTGGGCGTAACAAATTAAACCCAAAGGGGGAGAATCCAACAAAAAGAAAAAGTCATGACAAGGCTTTTAAAACTTTTAACTTCATCTCCCTAATGAGTGTATAATTCAATCATGTTATTGTACTGATTAGTATTTTTCTGATTCTAGAGCTGCACACTCTTCCTTGTGCTGTACTGGCTATTTATCATTTTCTTATGTCTACTTTTTAATTGGGTTGTCTACTGATGAGCTCTAAGAATTCTTTGTATATTCTGGTCATAGGTTATACGCATTGTAAATATGGTCTGTTTAAGGACTACTTTTCATTTTATTGATGTCATTTAAAGTTCTAAATTTTGATGGAATCTCATTTATCTACTTTTTTCTTTCATACATCATGTCTTTTGTATACTAGGTAGCTCTTGCCTACCCTGAATTCATAAACATTTTCCCTTATAATTTCTTCTTAAAGTTTTATACTTTTAGGCTTTCTTATTTAGGTTCATAGATCTCTTCAAGTTATTTTCATGTATGGAAATAAAGGGTTGAGGTTAATTTTTTATATACAGATACCAGGTGTTCTAGTGCCGTTTGCTGAAAACACTATCTCTTCCTCAACTCTTGAATTGAGTTTATATTCTATAAAATGCTAATGTTAAATAATCTTTCAAAACTCAGTGGACCATATATGTGTGGTTCTATTTCTAGATCCTCTGTTTTATTCAAATGATCTCTATGTCTTTCCTTCCACCAACACTGCCTTGATTACTGTAGCTTTAGAAGAAGTCTTAAAATTAGGTACTAAACATCTTCCAACACTGTTTTTTTTCTTTTTTTTTTCTTTTTTTTAACTTTTCTAGGTCCTTTGTACTCCTACATAACTTTTAAATTTCAATATCCAATTCTTCATTTATAGAAAGTATACACAGACCTGAATTTTTATATATACCTTGTGTTTTCCAATCCTGCTAAATTCAAATACAAGTTCTAGGGGCTCCTAGAGATTTCTTAGTATTTTCTCTGTAGATGATTATTTCATCTACATATAAAGATTTTGCTTCTACCTTGCCAATCCTATCCTAATTGTGTCATTTTATTGCCAGACTATTTTGGTGGGGACTAGGTTTCAAAGTTTAATGGACAGATAAAGAGTAAGCATATCTGCCCTTGTTCCCCACCTTAAGGAGAAAGCATTGTATCTTCTCCATTCATATAAGGTGTTCTCACTGGAAGTATGGAGTACATGTCTTTAATCTGTTGAAAAGGTTCTGTTCTACTTCTAGTCTCCTGATAGCTTTTACCATGAACAGCTGTAGAATTTAGTCCAATACTTTTTCTCCAACTAGTGATAGGATCATATGGCTTTTTCCTTTCCTCTGTTAAAATGATGACTTTTGGGGGTGGATCTTCCAATGCTGAACCAACACTGCCATCCCTATAACAAAACCACTTTCTACATCCTGCCAGATCTGACTTCTAATAGTTTGTTTTGTTAAACAAATTTCTATCTATGTTCATGGTTTTTTCTTCCATTATCTTTATCCAGTTTTACGATTAGCACAATGTTGAGTTCCTAAAATGAGGGGAGAAGTGTTCCTTCTTTTTTCTGCTTCAATTGTTTGATATAATTTATCAGTTAAAATGTATATGAGCCTGCTGTTGTCATATAGGTAGGTTTTTAAGCTAGGAATATACTTCCTTTAATAGGTGCTATTCAAATTTTATATTTCCTCCAGAGTTAGTTTCATTAATTTGTCTTCCAAGGTACTTCTTAGAAGTTGTCAAATTTATTTCAAAACAGATTTTTGAAATATACATTCTATATCCTTTTAAATTCTGCAAAATCTGTGGTAATGTCTCCTAGATCTTGATATTATAATTTAAAAAATGTATAATTGATATTGTGTAACAGGAAGAAAGGGTCTAAAGGAGCAGGGGAAGTGGGAGGGTTGGGGAAAGGAAAAAAGGGAAAAGAAAAAATATGAGAAAAGGAAAAAAATGGAAACTAAGTCTTTGCAAATAGGGAAGTGTGGAGGGGGTGAAGGGAGGGCAAGGGAAGGGGGGAGAAAAAAAGAACCAAGATACTCATGTAATGGTACAAGATCCCAATGATGAATGTAACTGTATTGTATACCTAAAATGTACCAATAAACTTAATGGCAAAAAAAAAGAGATGAATTGGTTACAGCTTTTCTAGCAACCTGTGTTCCTGTGGAGGGAGCTAAAGGAGAAGAAGATTTGGGATCCATCCCTACCAGTGGATGGTAAGGTAGCATTTCCAAATGCCTTTGCCTTCCTCCCACTGCCCTTTTCTTCCTAGCTCTGGAGGTCTTCAAGGAAGATGCTCTGAAAAGGAAGTTTAGAGAAAGATGAAAGAGAGGTTGCTGGGGCGGTGGGGGGGATCCTTTTCCACAGTGAAGAAGTGATTCTGTGTAGTGCAAGTGTGAAGAACTATGAAGGAAAAACCATAAACTAAATGGAGTAGCTGAACACATTCCCCATTGTTTTCTGAGGTTACCAATATGTTAATTTAATTTTTAAAAATTGTAGTAACTTACAAAATTTTAACCACATCTTTTTCTGGTATCTACAAAATCTATTCCGTCTAAAAAGACTAATAAATATAATGAGCCTTGGGCTGAAAGAGTCATTGACTCTTTCCATTATTATGAGTGATTAAAAACTGATTTTATTCAGCTAAGCAAGAAGTGAAAGGAAATATGTCAAAAGCTAATATTGCCTATTGCCTATATCAAGAAGCCTTTGCAGTTACTTTTCTCTTCTGCCTATAGCACTTCTGCCCCAAATCATCTTCAAAAAAATTAGTTCCACTGAGGTCACAACACAAAGGAGGCTTTCTTGGAAACCCCTAAAGAAAATAGCTCTCTACATCGTGCTCCATTATAGCACCCTTTAGTTGCTTTGTAGTAGTGATGTTTCATACAAATTTATTTTTTCATTTTCTTTGTTTGCTTGGTAATTTTGTGCCTTCTCCCTTAACCAACTGGCAGAAAAGCACAGTTCTTATTTACTTTGTTCACTGCTCTGTCCTCCACGTGTGTCTGACACATAGTAAGACCACACGACTCATTTTTAAATGAATGCATGTATTTATATATGAAGGGGTACCTTTAAATGCTCTGGGTTTCTGTGTTTTAGTCATAATTGGGAGTCTCATGAGGGATTCCAACATTTAGATTATTTATGCTTAGCTGAGATACTTAACATTCTGAATGCTGAGCTTGCTACTTACTGATTGTCATGGTTCATTTAAAAACATTAAGGGGCTTATTTCTATGATCAGTTTTGTTTTAGACTTTCATAGGTCAAGATTTTCATTGAATAGTATCTCTAGCTCTTCAAAATGTAAACTTTACTGATTTTTAACACTTGTTTATCTTATTTGGACTGGTAATTTGAAATTAGAAACTGACTTGCATAGCTATTTATCTTGTGCATAACTTAGGTCCCATATTTTATGGACTAAGTGTTAAGATACACAAATGACTATGAACTATGTAACTTAAACTTCCAGGGAGATATTACTTTTGTATTCAAATGAATGAGTTTGGGCTCAGAGACTCAGTGAGAGACTAAAATTTAATCTAATCTAGCAGAGAAATTATAATGCTATCACTGGCAAAGTTGCTTGAATTAAACAAATCCTAATCATGCCCTGCTTCACTGTTAATTTTGATCAAATGCCAGCCCCTACTTACTACCACTAGTAGAAAATAGGTGTTCTCTAGTGTTACTCACGTAAAAATCCTAGAGGAACACTAATGTATTCCAAAATCCAACCTTGTTGCTGTTTGTTTTCTTGGGCAGGCATGTTATTGTAGAGGAATAGTAGCTTCTAGATGAAGGCTTCTGACTTTGCTTTGCTTAACTTCCATAAACTCAGCTAATACGAACCAGTAATATTTAACAAACTCTACCAAAGAACTTGGTTATAACAAAATGGCCACAACCAGCTTTCTCATTCATTCCTCTTTTCCACATCTCTCAAATCTCTCCTTTCCTTGGTCTACCAAGAGGAACTATAAACCTCATATCCGTTCTTCAGTTTCAAACACATTTCAATATCTTCAGAGTCTGGCAGATTGAATGATCGTAAGCAATTCTTTATCACTTCCTATATCCATGCCCTTTGCATTTTATTTCTGCATTCTGTCCTACTAAAGTTAGAATGTTCTCTGCCTCTTGACTTTGGGCTTAGCTGTGTGTTTTGCTTTGGCTGATAGGATGTTAGCAGATGTGATGCAAAGAGCAGTTTGAATGTGCTTAGGTGCTTGAGCTTGCCTATTAGTGTGCCTTTGCCATCACCATGAGAAGAGCCCTGTGGGACCAAGGAGGATGAAAGCTATGTGAGGAGGATCTGACCAGCAGACCTGCCATGTAAAGCTAAACCAGCCCAGCTGACTCACTGACCTGTGAGAATGAAATAATACTTTTCTGCACTGAGTTTTGGGGTTGTTTGTTATATATACACCATTACTGTGGCCAAAGATAATTGGTACAAGATGTAACTCTTTCTGCAGTAAAGTCAATGTTTATATCTTTATGTAAAGTAGCTTAGCTACTTGTCTCAGTTGTCCCCTTTCCAAGGGTAGCATTTTGGCTCTATTGCTGTATAATAGCAATGCGTGTTAGAAGCTTTCTCACAGTAAGAGCAATTTTCCCATAAAGGTGAAATTTTTCATCTATCAATCTGTGGGGACAGAAAACCAATAACCATTTTTAAATGCCATGTTTCCATCACCAGGGGAAAAAAATGTTAATCTAACCGAGTATTTTGCCCCACAGAGAAAACTTAGATTTATCAAAAAGACAAACAAATAAGTAGTCAGCTTTCTTTCTGATGAAGTATTTCTCTGTCAACTGCTCTTCATTTATAAAACTGTTCCTTGGAATAAGTCTCTTAGTGTGTCTGACTCCTGCCACCAGGCTTTGCATCCTTAAGAGCAGGCATGGACCATATCTTATTTATCTGTATGTTTCCAGCAGAAATTCCTGTGCCTGGCTCATTGCCCTTGGCCAACAACTGCTTGTTAAGTTTCTTTATAATTAACTGCAAGTCCTGCAGTGACCTACACGAATAGGAAAACCTGAGGACTGGGATGACCTTAGAGAAGTTTCAGAGAAGCAGCATTGATGATGGTCCTGAAAGACTGGATAGGATTTGAGTTGACAGAGAAGAGATTGGAAAATATTTTAAGTAAAGATGAAATAAGCAAAATGAGATGACTGAGAAGCACAAACTCATTCAGAACAATTAACTTTTTCATATAATTTTAAATAAAACCTACTATCAAAAATGAAGCTATGATGAACTCAAAGACTAATGAATATGAACAGTATTTCTTCAAAATACTGAAGGAAGTATAAGCACAACGGAGCTTTGCAAAAAGACAAAACAAACAAAAATCCCTGGCTGTTTTCTTTTCACTGGTACTTTGAAAAGTAGTGAGCAGACACATCCCAATTCAAGTTCTGTTCTCATGTTAATCCTCTTGTTTCCAGTTCTCCTAAAAATTCCCCTGAGATTTGCTTTAATCTCTAGCAGCATTCTGTATGTCATTATTGTTCATTTCTCTGATTTATGGGAAGCATATTTGGATCAAATGAGTTCAATATATTCCATCAATTATTTGCCTTTCAGCCCCTCTACATTGGTTTGGATGGTCAAAATAATTGCTGTTATCATTATTTATAATTACTAGCTGTGTTAGTATCAATAGCTATGTTAGTAATAAATCAGACGGATTAATTATCTCAACTACACTGGAAGATGGCACCAAATTTAAGTCTATTTTTCTGTTGGGGAAACTGAGGCTTACAAACATGAAAGGATTAAGAGATTAAGTATCAAGTCACACCGGGAGTAAGTGGAAGCCCCATGACTCAAATTTAGATTTGTCTAATACTAGGGTCATGCTGATTTTTAAAATATTTTATTAGTGTGTGTTAACATTACATAATGATGGGGTTTATTTGGGGAAGTTGATGCATACAATATTCATTCCCATGCCCCCTCTCCCTTTCATCACCTTTCTTTTTATCCTCTTCTCCATCTCCAGGAATCTGCTTTCTGGTTACCTGTCCTTTTTCCTTTATTTTAAGCATGTATTTATTAAATTATGTATTCTTTTAGTTTTCTCATATATGAAAACATACAATATTTCACTTTCTGAGTCTGGCTAATTTCATTTAACATGATGATTTCTCATTCCATTCATTTTCCTGAAAATGACATGATTTTGGAAATAACTATATTTCAGTCAGACTTCTTATTTCAGTCCCTGACCAAATAAATTATTGCAATCCAAAGTAATGTGTTATACATTATGCAAATATATGTGAATATGTATACACAGAGTAATTTACTGTCCTCACTTCCTGATGATAAAACTTAAAGAATAATTCTTTTTCATGTTGGATACTCTAAAACGTCCATTTACTTCTCTTCAGCTTGATTTACAATGTACTCATAGTGAGAACGAGGCTACTGATGCTGCTTTCTGTCAGTGCTTGAGGAATTTCATAAAAAATTGAAATTCCCAACTTTCTTCAAGCTTGCCAGAAACTTTTGTATATGAACATGCATTATGGCTTGTTTAAGATGATGTGGGAAACAATTTTACATTTTTTCAGTTGCACATAAAATCACCTTATGAGGTGCCAAAGGAAAACTGTGAAAGTTCAGTGAATGAGAGGTTTCCTTCCAAACCTCCTCTGGGTATTAAAGCTGCCCTGTTCCCTGCTTAATAGCTAACCTGTTTACTTTATCTCTTCATCTATTCCCAACAGAAATCAGGAATTCTTCAGTATATGCCTTTAGTTAAAGCAAGATATAAAGAGTGCTCATTAGTGGAACTGAGTAAAAAATACACCTCCAAAAGCTAGTTTAACATAGGAAGTGTTGAGAACTAGAATAGAGTCACATTGGAACAAAGTTCTACATGACATTAAAATTAAAATAGTATTCATCCAACGTAGACTATTTTAAGCTAAAATGTTAATTTTCATCCCCAGGACAATCTCTAAGAAGATAACTTTGAAAATATTGTAAAATAAACAAGATGGTTAAAATGATGGTCTAGAAAACATCTATTTAATATAAAGGAAAGAAGCAATGAAGAAATTAAGAAATAAATAAGACATTAGATATATAAAAATGGCAGCTATAAAGCCTACTTTATCAGTAATTACATTAGGTATAAATGGGTTAAACAATTCAATTAAAAGCCAGAGATCAGCTTCACAGATTTTGAAAAATTATCCATTTATTTTCTATCCAATTATTTCTACCTTTTTTATATTGAAAAGTATGAATAGGTTGAAATGAAAGGGATTGAAAAACTATATCATGCAAGAAATAAAAGAGAATTCAAGTGGCTATACTAATATCAGGGGGTAAAACAGACTCTAACCTGACACTTGTTAGTAAAAACAAAAGGTTCTTCTTTTTTTTCATAATAAAAGGATCAATCTATCAGGAAGACATGATTATACATATGTATCCACCTGACAACAGAACCCCAAAGTACATGAAACAAAAAACAGAATTGAAGCTAGAGACAATTTAACAGCATCTCAACTATCAACTTTAATAAAAGAACAGGCAGATCAAATTAGAAATAGATGGCTTGACCGATATTATAAACCAACTAGATGTAACAGATGTCTATTTAACACTCCAATCAACATTGGCAAAATTGTCACTTTCCTCAAATTTACATGGAACAGTCTCCAGGATCAAACATTTATTAGCCATAAACTAAGTCTCAATACATATAAATGGATTGAATTAATACTACAATATAATTAATAGAAAAAATACCAGAAAAGAATTTGAGAAATTCACAAATATGTGGAAATTTTATAAAATTCTTAAATAAATAGTGAGTCAAAGAAGAAATCACAAGGTAAACTATAAAGTACTTTAAATGAACATGATATAAAAATTATGGAATGTAGCTAACTTAGTACTTAACAGGAAATTTAAAACTCCAAAAAATATATATTTAAAAAGAAAAAAGACTTAAAATCAATATCTAACTTTTCACTCTGAGAAACTAGGAAAGTAAACTATACCTAAGCTTTCAGAGTTAAGAATGAAAAAGATAATTTTCTAAATTTTAAGAAAATAGTGATTCTTTTATAAACCCTTATTAAAAATATTCATTTGAGAAGCATATTGTAAGTAGAAGGATAGAGACTATTTTAAATTTTATTTTAGAATTATAAAAATCTTGTTCACTATAAAAAGATTGAAAATTTCCAGAAAATATTAAAAAATTACAGCGTAGAGCTGTTCCTCATTAATATTTTGACAAATTCCCTTCTAATATTTATTTTAGGCCCATATGCATATAACCTATAGAGAAGGCAGGATATATATGAATCTCTCTTGTCTATTTTTTACTGAGTTTAATTATAGGTTTCCCTGTGTTATTAACATTTTTGATAGCTTTTTCAATGACTATTTAATAATGCTCCTTGTATATAAAGCTTAATTTTCAAACCATTTTCCCGTTTTTGTAACATTTAGAGTCCTCTAATGTTTTTCTTTAAATAAATTTCCAGATGTGAGACTGCTAGGTCAATGATTAAGCTGCTTTTAAATCTTTCTCCTGTTGTGATGATTTCCTTTTCAGGAAGGTTGTATCAATTTACACTAACACAAGCAGTGAATTGGAATGCCTGTACAGATAGTATATTCTGAATCCAAATTGAACCCTACAATTTGATAAGTATTATCTTATTTACAATATCAAAATTTTAAATTATTTAAAATCAAAACCATTCCAGAAAATCTATGATTTGATTATTAAAAATCAATATAGGAATACTATTTTCCTTTTCATGACAACCAAAATACTATTACATTGAGTGAAAACATTTTTCTACATCTATTTGTGCAATCTAGAGTTGGAATGGAATTTATAATCCTTGTATGCAGCCTCTCAATTCTACAGACTAGTTAACTAAAAAAAGCCCAGAGGAGTAGTCATGCCCATGACTTAAGAGTTCAGTGCATTTTGTTTTTTCAACAATTTAATGTTAAAAATATAAGTAATATGTGAGTATAAAACTGAAAATTCAAATATTTTCTCTGAAAAGTAGTTTGTGTCAATCTCTTGTTTTCACAGTTGATGCTGCCAGAAACATCTTTAAACATACATCTTCATGCACGTGTGTAAGGGATTCTGTAAAGATATCTCACATTGGCCCTACCGAGGTCGCGAGTCCCATGGAACAGGCTGAATCAGCCCGCTGCAGATAGGCAGGTCTGAGGACGCCCTACCGAGGTCTGGAGTCATGCAAGAACACGCCGAATCAGCCCATGCCCCAGCAGCAATCCACTGGGCACCCAACCCCACCCCCACTCCTCTGGCCTTGTCTCTGTACAGCCGCCTGGTTTGACGCTACAAAGACACAGAGGACACCGGACCACCAGACCACTGTACTGGGTAAGTTGGAGTCATCTTCACCTCCCATCAGGACTGGGAATATCTTCAGGGGAAGGGAAGCTGGAACCTGCAATACAACTCTGCAGGGTTCAACCCTACAGGAGGACAGGGAGCTCAACTTGGGACTTGCATCCAGAAACCTGCCTGAATCTCATGGGTCTGTGACTAGCTTGCTGAGACTCATTGACTTATATCTACACACTGCAACCCACGTTGTCTATTGTGACAGCAGAGACATACCCTGAAAGAGGCCCTTCATCTTCATGGTTATTTTTTATTCCCAAAATTAGTTTTTTTATTTTGGTTTTTTTCTCTTTTCTTTTCTTTTGCTCCTCTTATCTTTAACTTTTTTTCCCCTACTCTTTGCAAATATTTGTTTTTCTCTCCTTTTTTCTCGTTTCTTTTCTTCTTTCTTTTCTCTTTCCTTTCTCTCTCTCACACTCACTCTCTTACTCTCCCACATTGTTCATCTTTCCTTTTTGTCCCTGTTCTGGTCCTCATTCAGAGTTCTTCTTTATTTTCCTATTATTCTCTTTTTCCTTCTCACCTGTGTCCTCTGGTCACACTGCTAATCTTCCCCCATCCTTCTTCCCATCTGTCCCTCCCTCCCCAACCCCTTCTAACTCCCCATCCCAAAGGGTAAAGTTGTTACAGTAAAGGGTTTATTCACTATATGTTGGGTTGGTCCTCGATCTTGATTTAATTCACACAGCTAAAGGTGATAGATTAATAACTACTACAAAATGTCATTTTTGAAGATGTACTTGATGCAATAGTGTTGCTGATTGTGTCACTTGGGCTAAGATGTTGTTACTGATCTAGTCAATGAACATTTCTAGTATAAGGAAAATGAGATAGCCTTAGAGTCATTAGAGACTCAAATCTTAAAGACCAGCTATATCTGGAAGACACCTCTGAGAAGCAATCGTTCCATAAGGGTTCTAATTACAAGCAACAAAGATACCTACAATAAGCAATTTCAAACTATCAACCCAGGAGTTAAACCAAGGGCAAAAATGAGAAGACATTTAAGCAAGGCACAAACTCAGACTTCCACCCCACCAAGGGTAAATCCTGGAGGAAATGAAATGGAGAAGTCCCATAACCAACCACCTGGATAACCTGAACTAATAGCACAGGAAGTAACAAAACAGATGAATGAGGCTCTAGAAAAATTCAAAGCAGAAATAATCTCCCAGATATCTACAGAGATGGTGAGCAGAGTGAAAGAGATGATTAGAGGACTAGAACAGAAACAGATTTTAAAAAAACAGATCAGCTCAGAAACATGCTGGAAGCCATGAATACCCAGCATAAGAAAGAAATGGAAACCATGATCACCCAACATAAGAAAGAAATGGAATCCATGAAACAGATTCAAACAGATATTCAGGAGACCAAGAACTCTATTGAAAGTATCCACAGCAGATTAACAGAAATGAAGATAGAATATCAGATATAGAAGACAGGATTGAGGTTAGAGACTATGAAAATAGAGATTTCTTACAAATAGTAAGAGACCATGAGAAATCAATCCAACAACTGCTAGACAATGCAAAGAAGAACAACATAAGAGTGACAGGAGTCCATGAAAAAAACAGGAGAAAGTACAATTGACATAAAAAACTGTTAACAGAAGTAATAGTGGAAAACTTCCCAGACAGAGGTAGAGAATTGGACATACAGATAAGTGAGGTACATAGAACTCCAACTAGCTATGATAAAAAAAAAAACTACATCTAGACATATAATAGTCAAGATCTCAGAAACCCAACAGAAAAACAAAATCCTACAAGTAGTTAGAGAAAAGAAACAAATTACCTACAAAGGAAAGCCCATCAGAATCACGGCAGACTTCTCAACACAAACCCTCAAATCAAGGAGAGACTGGAGTGAAGTATTTCAAGCCCTAAAACAAAATAACTTCCAACCGATACTTTGTATCCTGCAAAATTATCTTTCAAAATTGATGGGGAAATTAGATACTTCCACACCAAAGAACACCTGAGAAATTTCACGAACACCAAACCAGCACTCCAAGAAATTCTAAACAATATCCTAGAAAAAAGGAATGAAGGTCACAATTCCATGAGGCCCAACAGAGGGAAGCCACCAGGCAAGGTAAGACACTAAAGGGAAAGGGGGAAAAAAATAAGAAATAAAAGAGCCAACAAAAGTAAAACATCATGACAAAGATAAATCAATATCTATCAATTATAACCCTCTATGTTAATGGCCTCAATTCACCAATCAAAAGAAATAGACTGGCAGAATGGATTAAAAAGGAAAATGCAACAATATACTGTATACAAGAAACACTCCTAACTCATAAAGAAACTCATAGACTGAAAGTAAAAGGATGGAAAACAGTTCTCCATGTCACAGGAACCCAGAAGAAAGCATGGGTAGCAATCTTATTTGCAGACAAAGTAGATTTCAAACCAAAACTAATTAAGAGAGACAAAGATGGTCACTACATCCTTGTGAAGGGAACAATCCAAGAGGAAGATATGACAATCCTAAATATATATGCACCAAATACAAATACCCCCAACTATACAAAACAAATATTAATAGACATGAAAAACCAAATAAACACTAACACAATTGTAGTGGGGGACCTCAATACTCCACTATCACAAATAGACAGATCATCTAGACAAAAAGTTAACAAGGAAATTCTAGAACTGAACCAAGCTATTGAACAAATGGACTTAATAGATGTTTACAGAGTGTTCCACCACACAAAATCGGAATACACATTCTTTTTGGCTACAAACGGTTCATTCTCCAGAATAGACCACATGCTAGCTCATAGAACATGTCTAAGTAAGTGTAAAAGAATTGAAGTTACCCCTTGTATATTATCAGACCATAGTGCAATAAAATTGGAGATCGATAACATAAGAAACCGCAAAACCCCAACAAACACATGGAAACTGAATAACACCCTCTTGAACAGCCAATGGGTCACAGAAGTAATTAAATAAGAAATTAGACAGTTTCTATAAGTAAATGAAAATACCAGTACAACATACAGGAATCTATGGGACACAATGAAAGCAGTTCTACATGGGAAATTCATAGCAGTGAATGTCCATATTAGGAAGACAGAGAAAACTCAGATAAATAACCTAATGCAGAACCTCAAGCTCCTAGAAAAAGAAGAGCATAACGAATCCAAAGCTCGTATAAGAGAGGAAATTATAAAGACCAGGGCAGAAATCAATGCAGTGGAGACTAAGAAAACAATATAAAAAAATCAATGAATCAAAGAGTTGGTTTTTTGAAAGAATAAATAAAATTAATAAACCTTTAGCCAACCTTATCAAAAAAAGGAAAGAAAAGGCACAAATACACGCAATTAAGAATGAAAAAGGTGAAGTCACAACAGATCCAACAGAAATCCAGAGGATCATCAATACCTACTTCAAGAATCTCTACTCCAATAAAATGGAAAACACAAAAGAAACGGGCAGGTTCCTAGATACATACGAACTGCCAAAGTTAAATGAAGAAGATATAGAAATTCTAAACACCCCAATTACAATGACTGAAATTGCAAATGTAGTAAAATATTTACCAACAAAGAAGAGTCCAGGTCTGGATGGCTTCACTGCTGAATTTTACAAGACATTTAAAGAAGAACTAATGCCACTACTCTTTAAACTCATCAAGGAAATTGAAATGGAAGCAATACTTCCAAACTCATTCCTGGAAGCAAGTGTGACTTTGATTCCAAAACCAGGGAAAGACCCAACCCAAAAAGAGAACTACAGGCCAATCTCCCTAATGAACATAGATGTAAAAATCCTCAACAAGATACTGGCAAACAGAATATAGAGGGTCATCAAGAAGATCATACAACCCTGACCAAGTCAGATTTATCCCAGGGATGCAAGGATGGTTCAACATTTGTAAATCAATAAATGTAATATACCATATTAACAGAGTCAAAGATAAAAACCATATGATCATCTCAATAGATGCAGAAAAAGCATTTGACAAAATCCCACACCGATTCATGATAAAAACCCCACAGAAAATTGGAATAGAAGGTCTTTATCTTCACCTGATTAAGGCTATCTATGAAAAACCAACAGCCAACATCATACTAAATGGTCAAAAACTGAAAACTTTCATGCTAAAATCAAGAACAAGACAAAGATGCCCACTATCACCCCTCCTGTTCAAAATAGTTCTGGAAATATTAGCCACAGCAATTAGAAAAGAGAAAGAAATAAAAGGAATAAAGATAGGAAGGGAAGAAGTTAAACTGTCATTATTTGGTGATGACATGATATTTTATATAGAAGACTGAAAAAACTCCGCCAGAAGACTACTAGACTTAATTGATAGATTCAGTAGAGTAGCTGGATACAAGGTCAACATTCAAAAAACAATAGCCTTCTTGTACACAAATAACAGACTCACTGAGAGAGAAATTAGGGAAACAATTTCTTTTACAATAGAACCAAAAAAATGAAATATCTAGGAATCAATCTAACAAAGGAAGCAAAAGACCTCTACACTGAAAACTACAGCACTCTGAAAAAAGAGATCGAAGAGGATACAAGAAAATGGAAAGACATACCTTGTTCCTGGATAGGAAGAACCAATATAGTGAAAATGGCCATACTTCCAAAACCACTATATAGATTCAATGCAATGCCAATTGAAATTCCAACAATATACTTCACAGAACTAGAGAAAACAATCCAAAAATTCATTTGGAACCATAAGAGACCTAGAATAGCTAAAGCAATTCTGAGCAACAGAGACATGGCTGGGAGTATCACGATACCCAACTTGAAACTATACTACAAAGCTACTGTGATAAAATTAGCATGGTACTAGCAAAGGAACAGACCTGAGGATCAGTGGAATAGATTAGAAGATGCAGAAACAACTCCAGACATGCTCAGCCACCACTCATCTTTGACAAAGGAGCCAACCACCATCATTGGAGCAAAGATAGCCTATTTAATAAATGGTGTTGGAAAAACTGGATTTCAACCTGCCAAAGATTAAAACTAGAACCATACCTATCACCACTAAACTAAGATCAAAGTGGATTAAAGATCTAAATATTAAGACAGAAACACTAAACTTGCTGGAAGATAAGTTAGGAAGAACTCTTGAACACATTGGCATAGGAAAAGACTTTATGAACAAAACCTCAGTAGCACGGGAACTAGCAGAAAGAATCAACAACTGGGATTTCATCTTATTAAAAAGCTTCTGCACTGCAAGAGAACCACCAACAGAGCTAACAGACAACCTACAATATGGGAAAAATTTTTTACCAGCTGTACCTCAGACAAAGGACTAGTATCTAGAATATATAAAGAATTGAAAAAAATCAGACCTCCCAAATTCAAAGACCCAATTCAAAAATGGGCATCTGAAATGAACAGACATTTCTCAGACAAAGAAGTAAAAGCAGCAAATAAACATATAAAAAATGCTTAGCATCACTGGTCTTTTGAGAGATGCAGATGAAAACAATACTGAGATTCCACCTCATCCCAGAAAGAATGGCTGCTATCAAGAAATCAACAAATAACAAATGCTGGCAGGGTTGTGGGGAGAAAGGAACAGTTCTCCATTGTTGGTGGGAGTGCAGACTGGTGCAACCACTGTGGAAGACACTGTGGAAGTCAGAGACACCTCAAAGAACTAGGACTAGAGGTCCCATTTGACCCAGCTATTCCCCTGCTGGGTATCTTCCCCAAAGAATTAAAAGAATCATACCACAGCGATATATGTGCACCCATGTTCATAGCAGCACAGTTTGTAATACCTAAAGCTTGGAAGCAGCCCAAGTGCCCATCAACTGGAAACTGGATAAAGAAAATGTGGGGTTTTTTTTATAAAATCAAGTACTACTCAGCCATAAAGAACAAAAAGCTAGAGTCATTTATAGCTAAATGGATACATATTGAGGCCATACTCTTAAGTGAAATAAATAGGACACACATGTGTAAATACTGAATAGTTTCTCTAGTGTGGGAAACTGATAGTGTAAATAAGAGTTAAAATGATTAAAATGAATAATTGATAATTTGAAATCGGAAAAAAGGTCCAAAGATGAAGGAGTGAAGGGAGGGAAAGGGGAAAGGAAAACAGGGAAAGGAAAAACTATGAGAAAAGAAAAAAAATGGAAATGAAATCTATGTAAATAGGGAAGGGTGGAAGGGGTGAAGGGCACACAAGTAATGGGGAAAAAAATAAGAACCAAGATATATCATGTACTGGTACAAACACCCAATGATAAATGTAAATGATTTGTATACCTAAAATGTACCAATAAAATGTACCAATAAAATTAATTTTTAAAAAAAGACATCTCACATTGCTGAGCCAGTAGGTAAGGTATGTACTTCCCAATTGTCCTCCAAATAGGCCATATTATCACAATTCTTTGGAACAGTGTTACTCCCAAAGGTGCTCATGTCTGAATCCTGAAACCTATGATCTATTATCTTGAATGGGCAAGGAGATTTTGTTGGTATAATTAAGGTTAAGAACCTTGAGATGGGGAGGTTATTCTGGATTATCCAAAAGGACTCAATCTAATACATGACTCTTAAAAGGAGACAGTGTATCCCAGCTCTGGTCAGAGAGGGAGCTGTACTGGATTTAAAAATGCTGAAAGGATGCAACACAGATGGCTTTAAAAATGCTGAAAAGAGACTAGGAATGCCAATGTCCTCTAGAAGCTGGAGAGGGCAGGGAAACAATTTCCCCCTAGAGAGTCAGAAAGGAATGCAGCCTAGTCTGACACTTTGACCTCAGCCCATAGAGACCAATGTCAGACTTTCAATCCACAAAACTGTAAGACAATAAGTTTGTGTTATTTTAAGCTACTAAATTTGTCATAGTTTATTACTACTGCCATAAAAAAACTAATGAAATTTGTGTAAGAGAATATCAATTTTTTGAAATTCTTAGCATTAGACATCAATCTTTTAACTTTTGCAAATTTGATTATCAAATATGGTGAGCCATTGTTACTTTCATCTGAATTCTCTTGATTTCTAATGAGGCTATTTCTTCTCACATCTCTTGACTTTTCTTCTGTGACAACAAAGAATAATTCTTCAGTTGGATTATTTGATATTTCTGATTGATTTACAATCCTTTATATTTTTGCTTTCTTCTATTGGAACTTTAGAAGAACTTTTCTGTTCATTATATGTGTGCCAAAAATTTCGCCCAATTTGTAACTTGTTTTACTTTCTGGCCACCCGTTCCACTTTGTCCAGCTGTGTCATCTACTTCCTGATCTCTCAGCTCACCACTCAGGGCTATCTGTGGGTAAAGGCTGCCTGCTTGTCACATGCACAAGGATGTGACAGAAATGGCAATAGCTTACCTACATTGGTGGACTCCACCAAGGTCGCATAGATGAAAACACATTCTTACTCTATGGAGGAAAGGTGGAGAGATTTTTATTTTTTGTTGTTAAGGTATAAGAATCATACAAGATAGTAGGGAAGATTGCGTTCTTAAAAAAATAAAGAATCCACACATCCTGTAAAATCAATGAGCTGTGCTGACAGATTCAGAATGAATGACATTAAAAAAAAAAATCAGTATTGACAGAACTTGCTGTACTGAACAGAGAAATGTTTAGGTGGATACTCACTGACGTCTCTGTTTAGGACCAGCCCTATTCTGTTCTTATCCTATTTGATTCCCACTAAACCAAAACATTTGAAAGGAAATTTCTACGGACTCGGGAGAGTCAGGGATATTTAAAACACAATATGTAATTGATAAGATTAGAAGCTACTATTTATTGATAGATTAACATGTGACAAGCTTCTCATTAAAATAGAACAACAGTTCTATAAGGTAGGCACTGTTATCCCATTATACAGATGAGAAAACTGTATAGTTTTTTTATAGAGGCAAGTAACTTGCTCAAGATCTCATTGACATAAAACTGGAATTTAATGTAGAATCCAGTGTTCTTAACTGCTATAATTATGGCTAGTATCACATCTAAGCACCAGTCTTAACCATTCTACACTAAAAACATGATATTCTGAATTAGTAGAATATTCTGAATTAGATCCTGTTTAATTATTTCAGAATATATTCAGTAGAACCATAATACAAAGTGTCCAGTAGTAGAGGTTTTAAAAAAATATTTGATTGACTAGATAGCAGTTCTTTATATTAGCCATTGGTTTAACCATTAATTACCTATTCTGCAATAGTGAATGGTGTTTTGAAAAGTAGGTCTTTCCATTCCTGTGCAATCATATTTACTCTATAATTTGCAAAATAAATCTTTTAGTCAGAGATAATAAATACAGAAATTACACTATAGCTCCTATTTGACTTATCTCCAATTCTGGATTTGTGGAATCCAAATTAATGAGTTCAATTGTTAGATCTTGCATTTCTAGTTTCTCTGTGACATGCATGGGGGCCAGGAAGAATGCACTAACTGCCTTTGGAGAGAAAAATCACATTCTGGGCACATTTATATCCTGCACAGAAGCTGTAGATGGCCCTGGGCTGCAGAAAAGCCATGAGGCTCTCTCTGTCCTGGAGTCCTGCTGGAGGGGGATCCCAGACAAGCTCACACAGAGCCACAGCAACACTTACCCAAGGCCATGAGTATGGCCTTCACTCATCTCATACAGGCTGAATCTGCTCACAGAAAAGGGTGAATCAGCCTTCTTCAAAAAAAATTCCTCTCACCCTTCTTTCCAGAGGAAATTAATCACTTCAATACCAAGAAATATATAGGCCACATTTTGACCAAATAAGAAAAAAGTGTGGGTGTGTGAATGTCTGTGTGTGTTCTTTTGACTCTTAAGAGTCATCTGATCAGAATAGAGTCAAGGTAAGACTCCAAATTTGGAAGTGGGTTTTAAACAAATAATATCATTCCCTACAGTCACAACAGCTGCATTTTAAAATTACATTAGTAACCCTCTCTCCAATAAGATGAAAAGGTAATATTGGTTTTTTATTTATGAAAAATAAAATACAAAATTTTATAATCAAGTAATAAGAGAGTAACAATAGTTACTTGATTGTTATCTTCAAAGTAGTTACTCAGAGTACAAGACATAAACCAAAAAGACACTTACGAAAAAGAAGCTAACAGATAGTAACACAAATCCTTCTTTTCAATAACTAAGATAAACTAGTAGTATAAATGAAACCAATTAGCATATATATTAAAATATTTTTTAAACAATGTAATTTGTAGTTTGAGGAAGTATTTGAATGTCTCCTTATTTCCTGTTTATCTCTTCTATTTTATTCTTTGTGTTTCTCATATAAGAGAAACCATGTGATAAATGAGCTTGTGTGTCTGACTTATTTTTTTATTTTAAAGTAATGCAAGTAGATATTAATAAATAAAATATAAAAGCAGTTCTATGGAAAATAATTTTTCATAACAAAAATAGAGAATAATGGTAAATACACTGTGTATCATGATCTTAAAAGAATATTTTTATTTGCTAATCTATCTCTCAACTCATTTTCTAATAATAATATACCTTTTTGCATAAAATATTTTAATTATTAACAAAGCATCACACTTGGTACAATTTTGAACAATTTCTTCTTAGTTCACAATATCTATTATATATTTTGGTCCTTATTTACACTTTCAGTTTCTCACACCAGAGAGACAAAGCGATGTTTACCTATATCCCTTTGGTTTATTTCACTTAAGAGAATTGTTTCAAGGTGCGTCCATTTACCTAGAAATGTCTCAAATTTATCCTCCTTTATGGCTGAGTAGTAGTACTCCATTATATAAAAAAAAAAACCTCTTTTTAATCCAATCTTTGGTTGATAGACATTTGGGTTGCTTCCAAGATTTAGCTATCATAAACTGTGCTGCTATACACATGGGTGCACATATATCGCTGAGGTATGATGGTTTTAATTCTTTTGTTTTTTTTTTTTTTGGTACCAGGCATCAAACTCGGGTCATTGAGCTTATGCAGCAGGTGGTGAAACCACTGAGCTAAATCCCCAGCCCCGATGATTTTAATTCTTTTAGGTGGACACCCAGCAGGGGAATATCTGGTTCAATTGGGGCCTCAAATCCTGTTTTTTGGAGGAATCTCCACTGATTTTCACAGTGGTTCCACCAGTCTACACTCACACCAACAGTGGAGAAGAGTTCCTTTTACCCCACAGCACTGTCAGCATTTGTTATTGGTTGATTTCTTTTTTTTTTTTTTTTTTTTTTTTGGTTAAATTCTTTTATTGGTACATTTTAGGTATACAATACGTTTACATTTATCATTGGGTACTTGTACCTGTACATGATGTATCTTGGTTCTTATTTTTCCCCATTACCTGTGGGCCCTTCACCCCTCCACCCTTCCCTATTTACATAGACTTTGTTTCCACTTTTTTTTCTTTTCTCATAATTTTTCCTTTCCATTCTTTCCTTTTGACATCTCCTCCCACCACGCCTACCCCTTTGGACCTTTCCCTATTTCAAAGTATCAATTATTAGTTATTAATCCTTTTAATCCTTATTTACACTCTCAGTTTCTCACACTAGAGAAACTATTTGGTATTTACACATGTGTGTCCTATTTATTTCACTTAAGAGTATGGCTTCAATATGCATCCATTTAGCTATAAATGACTCTAGTTTCTCATTCTTTATGGCTGAGTAGTACTCCATTTTATAAAAAAAAACCCTGACATCTTCTTTATCCAGTCTAAAGTTGATGGGCCCTTGGGCTGTTTCCAAGCTTTAGCTATTTCAAACTGTGCTGCTATAAACGTGGGTGCACATATATCACTGTGGTATGATTCTTTTAATTCTTTGGGGAAGATACCCAGCAGGGGAATAGCTGGGTCAAATGGGACCTCTAGCCCTAGTTCTTTGAGGTATCTCCACACTGATTTCCATAGTGGTTGCACCAGTCTGCACTCCCACCAACAATGGAGAAGGGTTCCTTTCTCTCCACATCTCCGCCAGCATTTGGTATTGGTTAGTTTCTTGACAGCAGCCACTCTTTCTGGGGTGAGGTGGAATCTCAGTGTTGTTTTCATCTGCATCTCTCAAAAGACCAGTGATGTTGAACATTTCTTTTTATGTTTATTTGCTGCTTTTACTTCTTTGTCTGAGAAATGTCTGTTCATTTCAGATGCCCATTTTTGAATTAGGTCTTTCAATTTGGGAGGTCTGATTTTTTTCAGTTCTTTATGTATTCTAGATAGGAGCCCTTTGTCTGAGTTACAGCTGCTAAAAATTTTTTTCCCACAGTGTAAGTTATCTGTTAGCTCTGTTGGTGGTTCTCTTGCAGCGCAGAAGTTTTTCAATAAGATGAAATAACAGTTGTTGATTCTTTCTGCTAGTTCCCATGCTACTGAGGTTTTGTTCATAAAGTCTTTTCCTATGCCAATGTGTTCAAGAGTTCTTCCTAACTTATCTTCCAGCAAGTTTAGTGTTTCTGTCTTAATATTTAGATCTTTAATCCACTTAGATCTTAGTTTAGTGCATGGTGATAGATATGGTTCTAGCTTTAATCTCTGACAGGTTGAAATCCAGTTTTTCCAACACCATTTATTAAATAGGCTATCTTTGCTCCAGTGATGGTGGTTGGCTCCTTTGTCAAAGATGAGGTGGCTGAGCATGTCTGGAGTTGTTTCTGCATCTTCTAATCTATTCCACTGATCCTCGGGTCTGTTCCTTTACCAGTACCATGTTGTTTTTATCACAGTAGCTTTATAGTATAGTTTCAAGTTGGGTATTGTGATACCCCCAGCCATGTCTCTGTTGCCTAGAATTGCTTTTGCTATTCTAGGTCTCTTCTGGTTCCAAATGAATTTTTGGATTGTTTTCTCTAGTTCTGTGAAGTATGTTGTTAGAATTTCAATTGGAAATTGCATAATATAGCAGTTTTGGAAGTATGGCCATTTTCACTACATTGGTTCTTCCTACCCAGGAACAAGGGATGTCTTTCCTTTTTCTTATATCCTCTTCAGTCTCCTTTTTCAGGGTGCTGTAGTTTTCAGTGTAGACATCTTTTGCTTCCTTTGTTAGACTGATTCCTAGATATTTCCTTTTTTTAGATGCTATTGTAAAAGGAATTGTTTCCCTAATTTCTCTCTCAGTGAGTCTGTTATTTGTGTATAAGAAGGCTCTTGTTTTTTGAGTGTTGACCTTGTATCCAGCTACTCTACTGAATCTGTCAATTAAGTCTAGAAGTCTTTTGGTAGAGTTTTTTGGGTCTTCTATGTAAAGTATCATATCATCAGCAAATAATGAGAGTTTAACTTCTTCCTTTCCTATCTTTATTCCTTTTATTTCTTTCTCTTTTCTAATTGCTGTGGCTGATGTTTCCAGAACTATATTGAACAGGAGTGGTGATAGTGGGCATCCTTGTCTTGTTTCTGATTTTAGAGTGAAAGTTTTCAGTTTTTGACCATTTAACATGATGTTGGCTATTGGTTTTTCATAGATAGCCTTAATCAGGTTAAGATACAGCCCTTCTATTCCAATTTTCTGTGGGGTTTTTATCATGAATGGGTGCTGGCTTTTGTCAAATGCTTTTTCTGCATCTATTGAGATGATCATATGGTTTTTGTCCTGGACTCTGTTAATATGGTGTATTACATTTTCTGATTTACAAATGTTGAACCATCCTTGCATCCCTGGGATAAATCCAACTTGGTCAGGGTTGTATGATCTTCTTGATGACCCTCTGTATTCTGTCTACCAGTATCTTGTTGAGGATTTTTGTGTCCATGTTCATTAAGGAGATTGGCCTGTAGTTCTCTTTTTGGGTTGGGTCTTTCCCTGGTTTTGGAATGAAAGTTAACACTTGCTTCTAGGAATGAGTTTGGAAGCCTAGCTTCCCTTTCAATTTCCTTGATGAGTTTAAAGAGTAATGGCCTTAGTTCTTCTTTAAATGTCTTGTAGAATTCAGCATTGAAGCCATCAGGACCTAGGCTTTTCTTTGTCAGTAAATTTTTTATTACATATTCAATTTCAGTCATTGTAATTGGGGTGTTTAGAATTTCTATATCTTCTTCATTTAACTTTGGCAGTTTGTATGTATCTAGGAATCTGCCCATTTCTTCTGTGTTTTCCATTTTATTAGAGTACAGGTTCTCGAAGTAGGTATTGATGATCCTCTGGATTTCTGCTGGTTCTGTTGTGACTTCCCCTTTTTTGTTCTTAATTGTATGGATTTGAATCTTTTCTTTCCTTTTTATCAATTTTATTTATTCTTTCAAAAAACCAACTCTTTGATTCATTTTTTTTTGTATTGATCTCTGAGTCTTCATTGCATTGATTTCTGCTCTGATGTTTAAAATTTCCTCTCTTGTGCGGGCTTTGGGTTTGTTATTCTCTTCTTTTTCTAGGAGTTTGAGGTTCTGCATTAGGTTGTTTGTCTGAGTTCTCTCTGTTTTCCTAATATGGGCATTCACTGCTATGAATTTCCCACGTAGAACTGCTTTCATTTTGTCCCATAGATTCCTGTATGTTGTACTGGCATTATCATTTACTTGTAGAAACTGTCTAATTTCTTCTTTAATTTCCTCTGTGACCCATTGATTCTTCAGGAAGGTGTTATTCAATTTCCAGGTGTTTGTGGGAGTTTTGCAGTTTCTCATGTTATCGATCTCCAATTTTATTGCACTATGGTCTGATAATATACAGGGGGTAATTTCAGTTCTTTTACATTGATTTAGACATGTGAGCTAGCATGTGGTCTATTTTGGAGAATGACCCGTGTGCAGCTGAAAAGAATGTGTATTCTGATTTTATGGGGTGGAACACTCCGTAAACATACATTAAGTCCATTTGTTCAATAGCTTGGTTCAATTCTAGAATTTCATTGTTAAATTTTTTGTCTAGATGATCTGTCTATTTGTGATAGTGGAGTATTGAGGTCCCCCACTACAATTGTATTAGCACTTATTTGGTTTTTCATGTCCATTAATATTTGTTTTGCATAGTTGGGGGCATTTGTATTTGTTGCATATGTATTTAGGACTGTCGACTCTTCTTGGATTGTTCCCTTCACAAGGATCGAGTGACCATCTTTGTCTCTCTTAATTAGTTTTGGTTTGAAATCTACTTTGTCTGCAAATAAGATCACTACCCCTGCTTTTTTCTGGGTTCCTGTCACATGGAGAAATTTTTCCATCTTTTACTTTCAGTCTATGAATTTCTTTTTGATTTAGGTGTGTTTCTTGTATACAGCATATTGCTGCGTTTTGCTTCTTAATCCATTCTGTCAGTCTACTTCTTTTGATTGGTGAATTGAGGCCATTAACATTGATAGTTATAATTGATAGATACTGACTCATCCTTGTCATGATGTTTTACTGTTGTTGGCTCCTATTTCTTTTTCCCCCTTTCCCTTTGTTTCTTACCTTGTCTGGTGGCTTCCTTCTGTTGGGCCTCATGGAGTTGTAGCCTTCATTGCCTTTTTCTAGGATATTGTTTAGAATTGTTTGGAGTGCTGGTTTGGTGTTCATGAAATTTCTCAGGTGTTCTTTGGTGTGGAAGTATCTAATTTCCCCATCAATTTTGAAAGATAATTTTTCAGGATACAATAGTCTAGTTTGGAAGTTATTTTCTTTTAGGGTTTGACATACTTTACTCCAGGCTCTCCTTGATTTGAGAGTTTGTGTTGAGAAGTCTGTCATGATTCTGATGGGCTTTCCTTTATAGGTGATTTGTTTCTTTTCTCTGACTGCTTGTAGGATTTTGTTCTTCTGTTGGGTTTCTGAGATCTTGACCATTATATGTCTAGGTGTAGATTTTTTTTTGATCCTGGCTGGGTGGAGTTCTATATGCCTCACTTATCTGTATGTCCAATTCTCCACCTCTGTCTGGGAAGTTTTTTACTATTACTTCTGTGAACAGGTTTTTTATGTCAATTGTACTTTCTCCTGTTTTTTCGTGGACTCCTTTCAGTCTTATGTTATTCTTCTTTGCATCATCTAACAGCTGTTGAATTGATTTCTCATGGTCCCTTACTATTTTTAAGAAATCTCTGTTTTCATGGTCCTTCACCTCAATCCTGTCTTCTATATCTGATATTCTATTTTAAGATTCTCTTAATCTGCTCTGCATGCTTTCAATGGACTTTTTAATCTCCTGAATATCTGTTTGAATCTGTTTCTTGGATTCCATTTCTTTCTTATGTTGGGCAATCATGGTTTCCATTTCTTTCTTATGCTGGGCATTCCTGGCTTCCAGCATGTTTCTGAGCTCATCTATTTTTTTTTATCAGTTTCTGTTCTAGAGTCTCTAATCATGTCTTTCACTCTGCTCACCATCTCGGTAGTTATCTGGGAGATTATTTCTGCTTTGAATTTTTCTAGAGCCTCATTCATCTCTTTTGTTACTTCCTGTGCTATCAGTTCAGGGTGTCCAGGTGGTTGATTATCAGACTTTTGCACCTCATTTCCCCAGAAATTGCCTTTTGTGGGGTGGAAGCCTGGGTTTTTGACTTGCTTAAATAAATGCCTTCTCGTTTTTTTTTTGTTTTTGTTTTTTTTTTTGGTACTGTCCTTGGTTTAGTTCCTGGGTTGATATTTAGAAGTTATTTATTGTATCTTTGTTGATGTATTTAAAACCCTTATGGAATGATTGCTTCTCAGAGGTGTCTTCCAGATATAGCTGGTCTTTAGGTTTTGAGTCTCTAATGACTCTGAGGCTCTCTCATTTTCATTATACCAGGAAGGAAAACTGTTTAGATCAATCACAACACCTTAGCCCGTCATACAATCAGCAACACCATAGCATCAAATACCTCTTAGAGAATGACAGTCTGTGGTAGTTATTAATCTATCACCTTTAAAAAATAAAGGGCCTCTTTCAGGGTATGTCTCTGCTGTCACAATAGACAACATGGGCAGCAGTGTGCAAATATAAGTCAATGAGTCTCAGTAAGCTAGCCCCAGACCTGTGAGATTCAGGCAGATTTCTGGTTGCAAGTCCCAAGATGAGCTCCCTGTCCTCCTGCAGGGTTGAACTCTGCAAGTTTCTACTGCAGGTTTCAGCTGCTTTTCCCCTGAAGAAAGTCCAGTTTCTGATGGGAGCTGATAATCCCTCCAATTTACTAATCCCAGTGGTCTGGTGTGCCTTTATTGCAGAGATTCCCTTCACCTTTCCAGTGGGCTTGTTTTTAACAGGGAGCCTGAGACAGACACTCTCTCTGTTCTTCACTTCTGGAGCTCAGGACAGTGGCTTTTGTCCCCCTGTGCCTCTGCAATGTGTAACCAAGTAGCTGCACAGCCAAAAGCACAAAGGTCAGGGGTGGGGGGGAGTATTTTTGGAGGAGCCTGCAAGGCCCAGCCATCAGCTGGTGGGCCTGCTTGGGGTGTGTGGGGGGGGTCCTCCCACCCTGTCCTGGTGGCTGGTGGAAAGCCTGTCCTGGTGGCTGGTGGAAAGCTCATCATTTTTTTCATACACAGTAAATAGCACTTCATACGGTTTTAAAAAATTTTTTGAGGTGATGGTATAGGAAGTAAATTACATTTATTAAGTGCCTGTCATGTTCCAGGAATTGTACATATAATGCTTTATTTGGTCTATACAACAAACTCTTGTCACCACATTTTACAGATGTGAAAACTGCAGACTAGTGAAGTTAAGTGACATTTCTGGGGTCACATAACTAGGACAGGGTAATCTAGGATATCATCCGATCTTCATGGTTACTTAATAGGTATTAAAGGATCATTTCCTTTGTTTTTGTTGTTAAATTTATTATCAGTATTTTGAGTTCTTTTTAGAGACAAGCTATTTATGTATTTTAAAAATTAAAATGGAAAAGAATGATCTAAGTGATCTCTCTCTATCCCAGTTCTTCAGTCTTATTTAACCTTTTGTGTCAGTTAGCTTTCTGTCACTGTAACAAACTAACTGAGATAATCACTTAGTAGGAGAGAAGGTTTATTTTGGCTTATAGTTTCAGAAGTTTTAGTCCGTGGTAAGTTGGCTGTATTGCTTTGTGGCCTGTGGTAAGGCAGCATATTTATGGTGGATGTGCAAAGTGGAGTAAACTGTCCACCTCATGGAAGTAGGGAGGCAAAGAAAGAAAGACAGACAGAGGTCAGGGTTCCAATATCTCCTTCAAGGACATGCCCTTGATGACCTAATTTTTACACAGTAGGTTTCATCACCTCACAGTAGTCCCATAGACTGGCAACAAAGCATTAACACATGAACCTTTGGGAAACACTTATCCAAACTGTGATACCATTGTTTCTCATTTGTTGTTTGTTTTTCCAGAGCTTTTCTATACACACGTATTTAAACATGACAATTTCCCTCCTCCTACTTTATATATTATTGGGTATACTGCTTATTATTTAACATTGTAGCAATTTTCAGTCTACCATAAAAAATATTCTCTCTTTTTCTAAAGTATTCATTTGGTGGATATACCATATAACTCATTTAATTCATCCTCTAATTTAATAACATTTATGGTATTTTAATTTTTTCTTATTACAGATGATGATGCCAGGCGAAAATGTTGTACATATTATAATTTTACATATGTCCAAGTATATCTAGCATAAAAGTCCAGAATTTCCATTTGTAATATTGATAGACATTGACAAATTTTCTCCATTGGGTTTTTTTCCATTTCACAATTGTATCAGCATTATACATAGTGTCTGTTTCCCCAATCTTGTCAACTGAGTTTGCTATCATAATTTTTAATGTTTGCCATGCTGCTATGTGAAAAATTAATTCTCAGGGTGGTTTTAATTTACATGACTCTCATTGTGAGATTGAGATCTTTTCTTTTAAGTATTTTTGTATTTCACTTTCTGTGATCTATCTCTTCACATCCTTTGTCCATTTTTCTATTAGGCTATTGATCTTTCTCTCGATGTTTCTAAGAGCTCTTAAATATTATTAAAAAACAGAATAAGATTTAAATAAATAAAAATGTAAAATTTAAATTTATTTAAATAAAGCAAAATGTAGTTTTTTGAATTGCAAATATTTTTTACTAGTTTGTTATTTGCATTGAGATTTTAACAATAGAACCAAATGTAACATTTTTGTTTAATTTTTAAGAGTTTTTTTTACAGAGAGTGTTGGATTTAGAGCTTAACCTGAAATATAGTGAGTGCTGTGGAACCAATATTTTACAGATGTCTAACTATGAGTCTCAATATCATTTATTAGGCTCATTTTACAATCATTTTTATCACATAAATTTCTTTATGAATGTGGCTGTCAACATTTGGATTTTATGTTTTATTACTTTGATTGTCTATTTATGAACCACTATCATTCTGGCTTGAATTGTTGCAGTTTCACAAAATGTTTTTATATTTGCCAGAATTCTTTTTCCTATTGTTTCTTTCTCCATGATTTTTTTAGGGTGATTCTTGTTTTTCTGTTTTGTTTTGTTTTGTTTTGATGTTAAAAATCATTAGAAAATGGATCAACATCCCACATAGTCTATTTAGGAATAGAGTCAATTCTCTAACTAATTAAAATCTTATCTGACAAAACCTTAGTGTGGTTACTCAAATTTTAAGCATAGCCTATATTCATGTTGCAATGAGTACATGGCAATTACCCCTGTCAACTATTTTTATGAATTTAATTGTTTGAGGCAAAGAGATCCACAAGGCAGCAGATGTGCAGTGGTCACTGGGGGACAGAAGTGAATGAAGTGGAGTTAAGGTAAGAAGATATCAGTACTTTGGAACCCACTGGACAATATTTGAGTTTCAATGGACAAGGGTAGATCAGATTGTATTTTCGAAGATAGTTGCATCAATATACATCCCATCCCACATGCTCTTCTTACCATGTGACACTGGTGTCCCTCAACTGAGAGGATAGGCTTACAGTCCTTTCACTGGGAAAGTATTTTTAACTGCCTTGTCATCACAATGTGGTCGAAGTGATTCTGGGGCAAAGGCTAAAGCTAAGGCATAATACATACTGTGGCTTCTGCCTGGTGCTTGCTCTTGAAATTTTTGTTCTTGGAAACACACAGTTACCATACTGTGAAGAATCCCAGGCCACATGGAAAGACCAAATTTTTTGAATGACATACTAATTATCAATTAATCATCAGATGAGTGAGTAAATAAATCCTCAGGTGACTCTAGTTCCTAGGCTTTGAGTTTTTCAGCTTAAGACAGAAATATCATAAAGCAAAAATAAGGCTTCTATAAAATTATTGCTTTAAGCCACTAAATTTGAGGATAATTTGTTATATAGCAATAGATAACTAATATTTTAAGCAGAAGCTTATGGTGATTAAAATATGGAGAAAATGTGATGGAAATAAGAGCTTTGTGAGATTGTCACAAGTAGATTGCTGTGACACAGTGTAGGTAAAACTACTATCCCCGTCCTTACATATAACCACTTCTGAACACTGAACCACTCCGACATTCTAAGGAATCCAGTGTATTGCCTGCATTTGTGAGATGCTAGGACTTGGTGGATCAAAAGAAGCACTGGAAGGACCAGTGCAGAGCCAGTGTGAGAATGTAATGCCCAGTGGGAGAAGTGTCATCCAGAGTAGCTGCAGCTGAGAGTAAGCTATGACTTTTCAGAGCACAAATAAGATATCTTCTGGGCACACTTGGGGGTGTTTTTGTGGTTTGGAGTCATGAGTGTGGAATGATTTGACAAGAGCTTTGGAACCTGCATTCATAGGAAAGAATAATGGGTTGGTGTAATTTGTTTCATAGGCTGAGCCAGCGTGAATAAATCTGTATTACAGAAGAATAGATTGAAGAGTTTAATTTATCTATAGAGAGAGCAGAGAGCAACTTCATAATTCTTGGTCATCTGAGGACTTACAGATTTATTTGTGTGATGATTAACTGATGCTGGGATTGTCACACAGCACATCCGGTCTCTTCATGTGGCCTGGAATTCTTCACAATATGGTAACTGTGTTTCCAAGAGCACAAATTCTAAGAGAGAAAACCAGGCAGAAGCCTTAGTGTATATTCTGTCTTAGCTTTGGCCCCAGCATTAGTTCTACCATATTGTGATGACAAGGCAGTTAAAAACACCTTCCCAGTAGAAGGGTTATAAACACACTTCACCTTTCAATTGAGGGATGGCAGTGTCATACTATACAAAGAGTGTGTGGGATGGGATGTATATTCATGCAGCTGTCTTTGAAAATACAATCAGCCTCACTGACTCCTGTAGTGTCTCTGGCCTTTAGGCTCTCTCCAACAGGAATCAAGATATCCTACTTTCTCAATGAGTTTGTTACCCACACTGAAAAATGATATAGACCCTACCTATATACCTGATATAACTGACCTATGGCACAAACTTCTCATTTAAGCAATCATTTAAGCAATCATTTTTGTCTTGCTGGCTGTCGGAGGAAATGACCCGACTGCACCTAAAATGAATCCACTTTTCTTTACTAACACAGAAGTCTTTTCCAGTGCCCCTGTGCTCTCTCCCTGATTTCAGTCACTACCTTTGTTTGAGGAATTCTCGGGGGAAATAGACCTGAAATAAGAGGATAAAGAAAGAGAAAGGAAAAGGGAAAGGTTATGGAAGAAACTGTAGGGTGGCTATTGAAAAGAGAACTTCCACACCGATGCAGCATCAAGGAAAGAGGAAGGAGAGTTTGCAAGAGGGCTGTGATTAATAGTGTTTGCTATTTTAGTGAAGGGGTTGGGAGTGGAGAAAAGGTAAGAGAGATATTATTGAAGACATTTCAAAGCACAATAGCAAAACGTTTCCACTGGAAGACAAGCTCCATGAGGTCAGGAACCTTTCTCTGTCTTGGTTGTTGCTGTAACTTCAGCATCTAGAGCACTGCATGGTACATAATAGGCCCTTCATTAATATTCATTACATACATGAAAAAATAAAGCATTGGGGAGGGAAGAAGGAATAGACTGAGAGAATAAGTGATAAAATGAGTGTAAAATCAAGAGTAGAATGATAGGCCCTAATAAATAATAGAAAAGAGGGGGTAGTAATTGAAGGGGGTCGCAAAATCAAGGGAGTAGTTCAGTAAGCTGTTGGTTAGTTGATGTATTAGTTATGATATGATTGATTCAGTTTTATGTGAGAGAAAACCAATAATACAAGTTGCTAAAATGGAAGATTGTTTTTTTTCTCACACAAGAGAAATTTAGGGCAGTAAATAGAAACTACAGAATCTTTTGAATTATAAGCACTTTTTCCTTGTGTGTTAGTCTTCATGGTCTGTGGTAGCTTATCTCTAAATATGGCTCCTACAATTCCACCCCAGCCCCTTAATCAGGGTAATTGTGTTGAGCTTTAGAATGTGGTGGAAGATATATCTTAAGTCTTTCAAGTTCTGGCCTTAAAAGAATTAGCTGCATTTGGAACCTACTTTCCCTACTTTGAGAGCCTTTGTGGTTGACAACCCCAATCAGCCCCATTTGACAGTAACAACTGTGCCATGTAACTAGCCCACTTTGGGTGCACCTGTCTTGTTGAGACCCCAGAAGAATACAGCCCCAAGTGACATAAGAAGAATCACACAGCTATACCCAGCCAGCTACAGAATCATGAGGGACAATAAAATGGTTGCTGTTTTGAGCCACTAGATTTTGTGATTTTTTTTCTGACATAGAAATAGACAGCTGTAACACAGTCTAAGAACTGAGTTAGTACTGTATCAACAGTCCAAGGAGCAAGATGGGTGGAAGTGAGGTATACCCCTTTCCAAAGGAGCTGTTCTGCAGTTGCCAAGATATGTTTCTACTTATGTTTCATTGGTCAGAGCTCCATCACATATCCCCCCGTCAGCTTCTTAAGAAGCTGGGGAATGTATACTTTTAGCAGAACAATGACAAAGTCAGCTAAAAATTAGAGTTATCATAATTTAAGGGACAAGGAAAGCAGCATTTAGTGGGCAGTTGGAAGTATCTTCTTAGTTTGTTGTTTGTTCGTAGTAAGCATATAATAGGGTTGATCAGAGTTAGCTTTTCTAAGGGGGCCATATTTCCTCAGAAAGACAAGCAGAAAACAATGTAAAAGAAAAGTGACATTTTGAGGTGAAAAAAAGAGAATTAGTAGAAAACCCATGTATTGTTCAGCTTTCCCGTTACTGGGACACAGTATGGACACCCACACCTTAAAAGGAGATTTATTTAGCTCATAGCTTCAAAGGGTTCAGTCCACGGTTAGCTGACTCCAAGGCAGAAATGGCATGACAAAGGAACTTGCAGGGGAAAGCTGTTCCACTGTGGCAGCCAAGAAGCAGAGAAGGGGAACAGTGCCCATGGGAAGAGGCTAGAGATCAAACTCACACCTCCACGCCTCACCCTGACACACCCAGAATGTGTTTTACTAATCACCTAGCTTGTTCCCAATCAACCAAACTGAAAAATAACCTCAAATGTCACAACCTATAAAGACCAAAGCACACAATAGTTATAGTCTCAAAGTAATTATGCTGAGCAAGAGAAGGCAGACAAAGAGAATAGATATTGTATGATTCCATTTACATGAAATTCTACATCAACAGAATATATCATGATGAAAAGTAAAGTAGTTGTCTGGGAAAGAAGGGACTTCTTTTGGAGGTAATGGATCTGCTTATCATACCGACAATGGTGATGGTTTTGTGGATGTCTACATATGACAAAGCATTAAATTGTACACTTAAATATTTGTAGTTTCTTTAAGGTCCATTATACCCATAATTACATTGTAAAACTTTTAAAAAGTGGATATATCCAGACAGAATTTCTTTAGATTTACCTTAACATATAAATATATAATAATTAAGACAACTAAGACAACTTCTTTTAAAAGAAAAACTCTACCAAATTTCTAGCCCTTTTTAAAGGCTTCTTTTGTTGTTGTTCTTGTGTTTGTAGTGCTGATAGAACCCAGTTTTCAAGTATACTAGGCAAACACTCTAAAACTGAGTTATAGCCCCAGAACTTTTAAAATGTTTTTTCCTTCATTAACAACTATTGTGTTGAAAGCAATTAGCAAGAAAGCAATTAGTCCAATATGGCATATATATACGAGTTTTCCATATCATATATCTCTTGTATGACATTTTTTATTAACCTCAGAATGACTTTGCTTATATCAGCTAGAGTGGTGAGAAATTAATCTCTTAGGCATAGAGAGGAATGTTGGGTGGGTAGAATTATTATTTTAATTCAGAAAATGAAAAGCACTTAAGATTCTTTGCTCAAGATGTGATCTTAGAATAATTTTGCTTCGATATTGCTTGAAGGAAAGAAAGATTTTATTTTCTTAAAAAATAAAACTGCTCATCTTTGTTAATCAGATATTTTGAATATGACCTTTACCATTCTCTCCTTTAACTGGGGATTTGTAAGTAAGCATCTCATAATCTTTAAATTAAAATGAAAGCCCCTACTATTACCCAAGAATTTCAGGTAAAGAATCAGTATGCATAGAGTTTATACTATGTACACAAGATCACAAGGCTGAAGGTAGTGTGTATATACAAAATCCAGAATTCAAACACAGGTATAGCTAAGAGGTAATATACTTGTTAAGATGACACAAACAGGAGGACTCCACGGACATGCCCACCAACTGACAGTGTAGCCACACAGGCAGACAGCCCGGGTTGATCAGAGCCCCTCTCTAACAGGCTCACCATTCCCACTTGAGACTAGGAGCTGGTGAGGACCCCCCAGGCATGCCAACCAGCCTCCAGCTTAGCCACATGGGCAGAGTGGACGTGGGCTGACTGTGGCCTGCTCCATCCACCAATTTAGCCGCACAAGTGCCTGCAACAGCAGCCCCACCCCCCGCCTCTGGCCTCTTGGCTGTGCAGCTACTTGGCTCCACACTACAGAGACACAGGGGGACATAAGGGAAATTGTTCTGAGCTGCAGAAGTGAACAACAGAGAGAGGGCCTCTCTCAAGCTCCCTGATGAAAACTGAAGCCCACTGGAAAAGTGAAGAGAATCTCTCCAATAAAGGCACACCAGACCACCATGCTTGGTAAGTTGGAGGGATCATCACCTCCCACCAGAACCTGGACTATCTTCAGGGGAAAGGCAGCTGGAACCTGCAATAGAAACTTGCAGAGTTCAACCCTGCAGGAGGACAGGGAGCTCAACTTGGGACTTGCAGCCAGAAATCTGCCTGAATCTGCTTACTGAGACTCATTAACTTATAATTGGACACTGCTGCCCACATTGTCTATTGTGACAGCAGAGACATACGCTGAAGGAGGCCCTTCATTTTTATCTTTTATTTGTTATTTTCAAAATTACCAATATTTTTTTGCTCTTATTTTAATTTTTTTTCTTCTTTTTCTACTCTTTTAAAAAATTTTTCTCTTTTTTCTTTCTTTTCTCTTTTCTTTCTCTCTCTCTCCCCCCCTCACTCCCTTGCTGTTCCACATTGTTCTTCATCTCCTTTTGTGTTCCTGTTCTGACCCTAATTTGTATTTCTTCATTTTTCATTTCTTCTCTTTCCTTCTCTCACCTGTGTCCCCTGGCCTCACTGCTAACCTTCCCCTAACCTTCTACCTGCCTATCTCTCCCTTCCCAACTCCTTCTAACTCCCCATCCCAAAGGGTAAAGTTGCTATGATGAACAGTTTATTCACTATAAACATATGTTGGGTTGGTACTTGATTTTGATTTAATTCACACAGTTAAAGGTGAGAGATTAATAACTACCACAAATTGTCATTTTGTAAGGGGTACGTGATGCTATAGTGTTGTTGATTGTATCACTTGGGCTAAGGTGTTGTGATTGATCTAATCAGCTGTCCCTCCTGGTACAATGAAAATGAGACAGCCTCAGAGCCATTAGAGACTCAAAACTTATATATCTGGAAGAAACCTCAGAGAAGCAATCATTCCATAAGGGTTCTAAATACATCAACAAAGATACTTACAATAAGCAACTTCAAAGTATCAACCCAGGAACTAAATCAAGGACAATACCAAAAACAAAAATGAGAAGACATTTAAATAAGGCACAAACTCAGACTTCCACCCCACAAGAGGCAAATTGTGGGGGAAACAAGGTGGAAAAGTCTAAAAATCAACCACCTGGACACCCTGAACTGATAGCATAAGGCTCTAGAAAAACTCAAAGGAGAAATAATCTCCCAGATAACTACAGAGATGGTGAGCAGAGTGAAAGACATGATTAGAGGCTCTAGAACAGAAACAGATAAAAAATAGATGAGCTCAAAAACATGCTGGAAGCCGCGAATGCCCAGTATAAGAAAGAAATGGAAACCATGATCGTCCAACATAAGAAAGAAATGGAATCCATGAAACAGATTCAAACAGATATTTAGGAGATGGAAAACCCCATTGAAAGCATGCAGAGCAGATTAAGGGAATCTGAAGACAGAATATCAGATATAGAAGACAGGGTTGCAGTTAAGGACCATGAAAACAGAGATCTCTTCAAAATAGTAAGGGACAATGAGAAATCAATGCAACAGCTGCTAGATGATGCAAAGAATAACATAAGATGGATAGGAGTCCACGAAAAAACAGGAGCAAGTACAATTGACATAAAAAACCTGTTCACAGAAAAACTTCCCAGACAGAGGTGGAGAATTGGACATACAGATAAGTGAGGCATATAGAACTCCACCCAGCCAGGATCAAAAAAATCTACATCTAGACATATAATAGTCAAGATCCCAGAAACCCAACAGAAGAACAAAATCCTACAGGCAGTTAGAGAAAAGAAACAAATCATCTACAAAGGAAAGCCCATCAGAATCATGGCAGACTTCTCAACACAAACCCTCAAATCAAGGAGAGCCTGGAGAGAAGTATTTCAAGCCCTAAAAGAAAATAAGTTCCAACCTAGGACTGTTGTATCCTGAAAAATTATCTTTCAAAATCGATGGGGAAATTAGATACTTCTGCCCCAAAGAACACCTGAGAAATTTCACGAACACCAAACCAGCACTCCAAGAAATTCTAAGCAATATTCTAGAAAAAGACAATGAAGGTCACAACTCCATGAGGCCCAACAGAGGGAAGCCACCAGGCAAGGTAAGGAACTAAAAGGAAAGGGGTCAAAAATAAGAAATAAAAGAGCCAACAACAGCAAAACATCATGAAGAGGATGAGTCAATATCTCTCAATTATCACTCTCAATATTAATGGTCTCAATTCACCAATTAAAAGAAATAAACTGACAGAATGGATTAACAAGCAAAAGCTAGCAATACGCTGTATACAAGAAACACACCTAACTCAAAAAGAAATTCATAGACTGAAAGTAAAAGGATGGAAAACAGTTCTCCACGCCACAGGAACCCAGAAGGCAGCAGGGGTAGCAATCTTATTTGCAGACAAAGTATATTTCAAACCAAAACTAATTAAGAGAGACAAAGATGGTCACTACATCCTTGTGAAGAGAACAATCCAAGAGGAAGAGCTGACAGTCCTAAATACATATGCACCAAATACGAATGCCTCCAACTATGCAAAACAAATATTAATGGACATGAAAAAACAAATAAACACTAATACAGTTGTAGTGGGGACCTCAATACCCCACTATCACAAAATAGACAGATCCTCTAGACAAAAAATTAACAATGAAATCATAGAACTAAACCAAGCTATTGAAGAAATGGACTTAATAGATGATTACACCGTGTTCCACCCCTCAAAATCAGAATACACATTCTTTTTGGCTATACATGGGTCATTCTCCAAAATAGACCACATACTAGCTCATAGGGCATGTCAAAGTAAATGTAAAAGAATTAAAGTTATCCCCTGTATATTATCAGACCAGAGTGCAATAAAATTGGAGGTCAATAACATATAAAAACCACAAAACTCCCGCAAACACATGGAAATTGAATAACATCCTCCTGAACAACCAATGGGTCACAGAGGAAATTAAAGAAGAAATTAGACAGTTTCTACAAGTAAATGATAATGCCAGTCCAACATACAGGAATATATGGGACACAATGAAAGCAGTTCTATGCAGGAAATTCATAGCAGTGAATGCCCATATTAGGAAAACAGAGAGAAATCAGATAAATAAACTAATGCAGAACCTCAAACTCCTAGAAAAAGAAGAGCATAACAAACCCAAAGCTCATATGAGAGAGGAAACAGAAATCAATGCAATGGAGGCTAAGCAAATGATACAAAAAACTAATGAATCAAAGAGTTGGTTTTTCAAAAGAATAAATAAAATTGATAAATCTTTAGCCAACCTTACCAAAAAAGGAAAGAAAAGTATCAAATCCATGCAATTAAGAACAGAAAAGGTGAAGTCACAACACACCCAGAACAAATCCAGGGCATCATCAATACCTTCTTCGAGAACCTGAACTCTAATAAAATGGAAAACACAAAAGAAATGGACAGATCCCTAGATACATATGATGGCCAAATTTAAATGTAGAAGATATATAAATTTGAAACACCTCAATTACAATGAGTGAAATTGAAAATGTAATAAAAACTTTACCAACAAAGAAAAGCCCAGGTCCTGATAGCTTCAATGCTGAATTCTACAAGACATTTAAAGATGAACTATTGCCATTACTCTTTAAACTCATCAAGGAAATTGAAAGGGAAGCTAGGCTTCCAAATTCATTCCTGGAAGCAAGTGTTAACTTTGATTCCAAAACCAGGGAAAGACCCAACCCAAAAAGAGAACTACAGGCCAATCTCCCTAATGAACATAGATGTAAAAATCCTCAACAAGATACTGGTAAACAGAATACAGAGGGTCATCAAGAAGGTCATACACCCTGACCAAGTCGGATTTATCCCAGGGATGCAAGGATGGTTCAACATTTGTAAATCAGAAAATGTAATACACCATATTAACAGAGTCAAGGACAAAAACCATATGATCATCTCAATAGATGCAGAAAAAGCATTTGACAAAAGCCAGCACCCATTCATGATAAAAACCCCACAGAAAATTGGAATAGAAGGGCTGTATCTTAACCTGATTAAGGCTATCTATGAAAAGCCAATAGCCAACATCATACTAAATGGTCAAAAACTGAAAACTTTCACTCTAAAATCAGGAACAAGACAAGGATGCCCACTATCACCACTCCTGTTCAATATAGTTCTGGAAACATCAGCCACAGCAATTAGAAAAGAGAAAGAAATAAAAGGAATAAAGATAGGAAAGGAAGAAGTTAATCTGTCATTTTTTGCTGATCATATGATACTTTACATAGAAGACCCAAAAAACTCTACCAAAAGACTTCTAGACTTAATTGACAGATTCAGTAGAGTAGCTGGATACAAGGTCAACACTCAAAAAACAAGAGCCTTCTTATACACAAATAGCAGACTCACTGAGAGAGAAATTAGGGAAACAATTCCTTTTACAATAGAATCCAAAAAAAAATGAAATATCTAGGAATCAATCTAACAAAGGAAGCAAAAGACCTCTACCCTGAAATCTATAGCACTCTAAAAAAGGAGACCGAGGAGGATATAAGAAAAAGGAAAGACATCCCTTGTTCCTGGGTAGGAAGATCCAATGTAGAGAAAATGACCATACTTCCAAAACTGCTATATTATGCAATTTCCAATTGAAATTCTAACAATATACTTCACAGAACTAGAGAAAACAATCCAAAAATTCATTTGGAACCAGAAGAGACCTAGAATAGCAAAAGCAATTCTAGGCAACAGAGACATGGCTGGGGGTATCACAATACCCAACTTGAAGCTATACTACAAAGCTACTGTGATAAAAACAACATGGTACTGGTAAAGGAACAGACCCAAGGATCAGTGGAATAGATCAGAAGATGCAGAAACAACTCCAGACATGTTCAGCCACCTCATCTTTGACAAAGGAGCCAACCACCATCATTGGAGCAAAGATAGCCTATTTAATAAATGGTGTTGGAAAAACTGGATTTCAACCTGTCAGAGATTAAAGCTAGAACCATATCTATCACCATGCACTAAACTAAGATCTAAGTGGATTAAAGATCTAAATATTAAGACAGAAACACTAAACTTGCTGGAAGATAAGTTAGGTAGAACTCTTGAAGATATTGGCATAGAAAAAGACTTTATGAACAAAACCTCAGTAGCATGGGAACTAGCAGAAAGAATCAACAACTGTTATTTCATCTTATTGAAAAACTTCTGCACTGCAAGAGAAACCACCAACAGAGCTAACAGATAACCTACACTGTGGGAAAAAATTTTTAGCAGCTGTAACTCAGACAAAGGGCTTCTATCTAGAATACATAAAGAACTGAAAAAAATCAGACCTCCCAAATTGAAAGACCCAATTCAAAAATGGGCATCTGAAATGAACAGACATTTCTCAGACAAAGAAGTAAAAGCAGCAAACAAATATATGAAAAAATGATCAACATCCCTGGCCATTCGAGAGATGCAGGTGAAAACAACGTTGAGATTCCACCTCACCCCAGAAAGAATGGCTGGTATCAAGAAGTCAACCAATAATAAATGCTGGCAGGGGTGTGGAGAGAAAGGAACCCTTCTCCATTTTTGGTGGGAGTACAGACTGGTGCAACCACTGTGGAATTGTATGGTGATACCTCAAAGAACTAGGGCTAGTGGTCCCATTTGACCCAGCTATTCTCCTGCTGGGTATCTTCCCCAAAGAATTAAAAGAATCATACCACAGTGATATATGTGCACCCATGTTTATAGCAGTACAGTTTGTAATAGCTAAAACTTGGAAACAGTCCAAGTATCCATCAACTGGAAACTGGATCAAGAAGATGTGGTTTTTTTACAAAATGGAGTACTACTCAGCCATAAAGAATGAGAAACTAGAGACATTTATGGCTAAATGGATGCATACTGAGGCAATACTCTTAAGTGAAATAAATAGGACACACTGTGTAAATACCAAATAGTTTCTGTAGTATGAGAAACTGAAAGAGTAAATAAGGATTAAAATGATTAAAATGAATAATTGATAATTTGAAATAGAAAGAAATGGTCCAAAGGTGTAGGGGTGGTGGGAGGGGAAGGGGAAAGGAAAGAAGGGAAAGGAAAAATTATGAGAAAAGAAAAGAATGGAAACAAAGTCTATGTAAATAGGGAAGGGTGGAGGCGGTGAAGGGCGCACAGGTAATGGGGAAAAAATAAGAACCAAGATACATCATGTGCAGGTACAAGCACCCAATGATAAATGTAAATGTACTGTATACCTAAAATGTACCAATAAAAGAATTTAAGGGAAAAAAAAATGAAAGCCCCTCCAAAGCCATTAGTGTGAATACATTCATGTTATATCCTCTACTGGTACTGTCCTTTTTCCAGACACCATCCAACTTTCTCCTTAGTAGAGACATATCAGGGCTAGAAGGAATTATTGTCTCTTCATTATAGTCACAAATCCTCTAAAATGTTATCACTAAGTTTGATATTCTGCTCAATCTACCAGACCTCGTTCCACATCATTTCAGACTACTTCCAAAAATTTCCCCAGTCTTCCCAAACAAACAAAAATTGGTAAGTACTTTGATAAGAATTCTGGTCTTCTTTTAGAAGTAGGTTTCTTGGTTATTTCTCTGATGCAGAGACATGTCTTTTTATCTTCACTGATAAAGAAATAAAACTTTTACACTTAAAATTGCCGTTAATATATTATTTGTGGAGGAATCAAAATTTTTAAAAATATAGTACTATAATATAACATTAATAGAAATTAGACACATACTAAGGTCATTTTAGTTAACTACCATGGTCTAAATATGAGAAAATTATTTTTTCTTGATCCAAACGATTGAAAGCCTAAAAAAGATTGTCTCTAGAAGACATTTTTTTTAAAGGAGACAATGATCTTGAAATTTAAACTCCTTTTGGAGCAGAATTACATAATAATAGTTCAATTAAATTTGTTTCTCAAAAACTGTCAGATTTCCATTTTTTTCCAGGATATTTTCACAATTTGCTGTTTATTTCTACAAGTTAAGCTTTTTTTTTAACTGTGAAGAATATGAGAGATATTAAGCACATTGGAGAGAATGTGTACACTGATTTTTCATATTATCAAAAAGATATGAGCAATTTCACTAGACTAAGCAGAGATCTTTAAAGACATATAATGATATATCCCAACAACTATTTTGAGAAATTATTCAAAGAAACAATAATGTCATCAATGGTCATATCTTAAAAAGAAGAGTTGAGCAAATTTTAAACTGATGCAATAAAGAACACATAACCCACTGGGGTTGGTTCCTACATAGAAGCATTCAATATGTCCAGGGCCCTGCTTAGATAATTAATCTGTGTGCTTACACAGGATTTAGTGGCAGAATTGAGGACAAAATATCTCAACCTTCTGGCAGAAAGTTCTTTAAAGCAATGCCCTATCCTTTATCATAGCAAATTGAAAATGCTCTTCTTACAGAACAAATGGTTACGAAAAATATTGCAGAATGTTTACTTTTTATGGTGAGGCCCTAAAACAATGATTAACATCAAGACTTCAGTGCCACAAGTTTTGCAAATACCACACCTGCTGCATCAAATGGCTTACAAGACTTTTTATTTAATGTCTGTTTCCTCTTCTTTTAACCATGAATGACTATAGCTATAGACATTTAGTAAGACAATGAGAGCTCCTCATGGAGACACTAGGTGACTGGCCAGGATGAATAAGCAATATATTTGCCAATTTCATCCTCTCCCTTTGAGAGCAAGCCAGCTCCCCACCAGTACTCTTTAAACTAGGCATGGCCACTTTGATCTGTGCTCATGGATTCTGTTCAGTAACTTAGAGGAGGCCTCATTTTTGCTTATTTTAAAGTGCAATTCTCAATAAAAATGCTAGTACTCAGATGGTCCCATATCACGATAAAAGTCATATATTCCATGGCCCTGGATGTAACATTTGCTGCTAAAGATTCCATGAATCACATTGATCACAGAAAAAGAGAAATGGTTGGTATGGGAGATAGTGTGATTCAATCTTCAAATTTCAGACTTTCACTGAATGGGCTTCAGAGACAACTACAGCTCCCTTCTCTCTCAGCCTTTGCTCCTGTCCAGCCAGCACTGCCACTGGCTCTTCTTCAAGCTGTACCTCCCCAAGATGTCCCTAGCCACCTTCACTGCCCCATCTCATCCTAGCATTGGCACCTCATTAATAATAGATGTCAGTAAATATGTGTTTTATGGTTAAATGAATATGCCCTTGACTGTGAAGCTCATTTAAAAGGAGGGAGGAGATGGGCCCATCAAACAAACACTTTTCCAAAGCGATTACTTAAAAGGTAGTCTGAATTTATACATATATGTATAATTCAGTGAGCCCACTGAGTCAGACCAGTATCCTCAGGCTAGAAAATTCCAACCCAGGACACAGCAAAGAGAGAGATATCATAGAATGCCACCTTTGTCAGAACACTAACCTTTCCAGTTATGCATATAAGGAAACAAGGGCTGTCAGTCATTTTTCTTGAATGTCTGTGTTATCTTCCCTGCCCACCTTCTTCAGGTCAAACCTACTGTCACCAAGTAGAATAGAAAAAAAGGAGAAATCATGAAAAGATGCTCCTCTGCCCAGAAATATCCCCAGTAGAATTTAGTGGAGATCAAAGACTAAAAGCTTTCATTCGTTCCTTGTTACTTTTCTAGTGACTTGTCTCTGCACGTGGATGTGTATTTGTGTGTGTGTCTTTTTTTTTTTTTTTTTTTTTTTAGCACAAGTCCTCTGTGTGTTTCACAGAGCCTCGCTTAGGTCTTGCCCAGTCTGATGGTATCAAATTCCTGAACGATGGGATAGTCTCATGTCCATACTGTCAAACCCCTGGCCTTTTCTTGTTAGGGATGTGATAGGGAAGACCCTCTGGTTGTATACTTGATAGTACATGGAGGTACCCTTTGCTGACGCTGCTCTCTTGCAGTTTGTCACTACAGAATGAAACTTAGTTTGTTACTAATCCAAAGAGGCAGCTGGAATTTTCATCTGTCTGCTGTCAAATGCCCTGTTAATGTCATATTGGATTACATGATAATAGTTGGATAAATCCTTTAATGAGCTACCTCCACAGCACTGCAGATTGTAGAATGAAGCAAAGTAGACTATTGACAACCCAGAGAGAAGCAAGAGGACTGAATTCATGAACCATGTTCAGTTACAGGATTGCATTTGCTGTCTGGATCACTGAGCCATCCCTACCAAGGGACCATGTGGAGAATGTACCAAGCTTAGTCCTCCCATCAGGATTGACTGTCAATTCATTTATTTATTTTCCTGGAAAACACAGCTACAAGAAAGTAACACCTACTGCTTTTCATCACTGGGGAGATCTGTCCCTATAATTGTTCTTTTCCCCACTGTCATTTTCAGGGAAAAGGCCACATTTTTCCATTTATTTGTCTCAAACCAAGAATTTAGAAGGGGGACATAACTTCACCAAGTTTGTGAACTCTTGAGGCTTCACATTCTCATTTGTAGCCTGCAGGATATGTTACCTTTCTCAGAGAGTAACAATCAAGTGAGAGAATTTATATGTAGGAAAAGAGGAGTAAAAACATAAGGCTTTATTATCACACACTAGACCAACATCTCCCCAGTTTGGCTGATCTTTAGGGGTGTCATGGAAGCATATTAAAATACAGAATTCTGGGCCTCTATGCAGGCCTACCAAATGAATATCTCTTGGTGGTGGTGGGGGGGGTAGATACCTGTACTTTTAGAGCTTTCTCAGAATTCTGATGACCACTCAGACTTGGGAAAAACAGAAGATGGGCAATGTATCTTGGTGTTTTGAAACCCTTGCACTTAATATGTAGTACTTATATAACCAAATGATGATCAAATATTCATTCTAAAAATATCGAAGACCTTGCTGTGTGCCAAGCACTATGGCAACCACCAGGGAGACATATGGCACTACACTCTAAATGTGGGTGATATGGTTGTGGCAGTAGAGGTACAATACTTTCAGTACAATATGTTGAGTACTGTCAGAGAGGTCAAAATGTTGAAGAGTTTTAAGTGGTCCTTTGATATGACCCAATGTTTTGCTTTATGTTTGATACTTGAGAATATTCTATTTTCAAGGCTTTGTTACAGTCAATCTTGTAAAAAAACATCAAAAAGCTTTAATGAAAATATTTTGTGGATTTTCTTATAGTCAAATTTCTTGTTTCTTCCAGGCCAGTTCCTTGGATACATGTAGAATGTTCACTTTTATATAAACAGCATTTTAGAGACAAATTCTAGCAGAGATGTGAAGTACGAACACCACAGGTGCAGAGCATGAGATTCCAAAGAGCATGCCATGAAAGTGGAGAATGGGAAAATAGGTCCTGTGGGAAGTCTTGTTCCAAGATGAAATGAGATTTTAAACCCTAAAGGACTGCAAGGAGGAAGGGTAAAACTCCAGTGACTGTCTTGGGATATGAAATACAGAAATGTTCTTGATTCAACCCAAACATGGCTGGCTGACTCCATTATCTGGCTGACCTTAACATAGCTGGTTGATCCAAGTGTTGAATAAAGCTTGAACCTTATATAAGCTCTGGAATCTTTTGGAAGATCATTTGAAAAATATTTTCCTCTCTTTGCCACCTGGTTTACTCTGAGGAGAGCTATGTGGAGAGGCAGGGGAGAGAGAGAGCTCAATTTTTCTTTATTAATGTATGCTTTAATGACCAGTTCCCTGCAAGTGTTGTCCAAGGAAGAAATGATAAGCATGGAGAGATATCTCAATTTGTGGAGGGTAGTGGATGCCCCAATTTGTGCTTTGGGGCAATGAGGGGGGAGATGAAGACTGAAAAGTCATAGCTCGGGTGTCCTGCTCCACGCAGCCATTCCAAACACACTGCTGATCAAACGAGGGATTGAAGAAATGAAAGAATGCCACCGAAATCTAAGACATTTTATCAAACATGAGACTAAGTTACAACAGTAATGGAAGCCAAGAATCAGGAGATCACCACTTCAGAGATGTAAATGTAGCCCAAATGCTGAGCAAGAAGCAGAGACTTAGATGTAGCCCCTGGTAGGTGTCCCTAACCTGAAAACAACCAAACAATAAACTCTGAAGTACGTAGGGAGCTCATAGAAAGAAAGGTCTGGTGTTGGATTCTACATAAGGAAGTAGTCAGGACCAGAGTTGAGTCTGATGGCAGGAGAGTATTTGGGTGTGCAGGAAAGAGAGAATATGTATTTAGCAATGGGCTGAGAAAAAGCTTGGTCATGTTTTGAATCACAATGATAGTGTTTGTGAAAGGCAGCTGGCTGAGGCAATTGCAGGAGGCACTGGGTAGTGGCAGTAAAGCCGGTTGGCCTAGAAGTGGGGAAAAAATAGGGATTCGCTGTGGTAGGCAGCAAGGAGCCACTGTAGATTCTTAGTAGTAGAGCCATATTCTGGATGACTGGTCTGGCAGAGTGGATATCCCTACACTTACCTGGCCAACTCTTGCTCTTTGTGCAGTAGCCACAATTAGATGGAAATCCAGCTAACATTTCTACTGCTCCCCGAAGTGAACAGACCCCCTCACCCACTCCCAGGTCTGAAAACTAATCAACATAATGAAGTCTACATCACACACTTTTAAAAACAAACCAAGTCCCTCTTCCCTCTAATAGGAGCCACCAGATGACAGATGATTCCAATCCCTGTAATTAGTTGTATACTTTAATTGAGTTTCAGTGGCAGTAATAAGTAACTGGAGTTCAGGCTTGTAGAATTTCCTTCCTAATTGTGGCCGTTAAACCATTCATTACAGGGATAAATAGTACACCACTTTATTTAACTCATTTCCTCCAAACATGTAAATTCCAGCGGAAGTATCCCAGCACTTGCTGGCCCTAAGAGGGCTGTCTGGGGGCTAGCAGTAAGGCAATGTAGCCTTGAGAGAGCTGCCCAAGCCTGTTGGCTCTTTCATTGGAATAGCAAGCCACAAGTTCCCAACACTGATGCACTTTCTAGTGCTTTGGATTTAAAAGACCGCAGAAAGGATAATTGACCACAGCTTGTCAGCGCGAGAGATTTACTGTTATTAGCGCAAACTCAAATAAATTACTTTAATATCATGGAATATTAAAAATGGCCAGATAGTTTCCTTTCTCAGTACGTTAAGGGGACTTAAACAGCTTTTCATGACTCACTTCTGTGTTTGGGTGTAAAGGAGGGAGGAAATCCTAAAGGGCCCATGAGAAAAAAGCAGGGGAGGAGGAGTTTAACTTGGCAGAGGTAGGAAAAGGCGGATCTGAAATTCTCAGTCAAATCTCAGTAAACTGACCTCTTCAGGGCTGTTTGTTTTTGGAATGGTATAAAAGCTAAATGAACAATCATTTTAAAAAGAAGTCTACGGTAGTATTGATTTCTAATTTCTAATGGGGTACCAATTTAGAAAATGTTATTACAACTTGGTTCTTTGTGTTTTGATTCAATTGTTGAGACAGCTAGAAATACCGAAAGGCAGATTCTAAAACCTTTATTGAACCGTAGACAGCAGCTTCCAGAGATACCAGCTTGGGAGACTTGAAATGTTTCATTGAGGGCCAGGAAAGATTTACTCATGATGTTCTTTATTTTGTTTGGTTTTGCTTTTGAACCATCCATTTTTCTGAAGATTAATTATAAGACAGCCAATACTCAGGCACAAAAACTGCCTAGAACTTGGAGCAATGTATTTTAATTTTGCTTCCCTATGGTCTTTTTGCAAAACTATTTGTCTCTCGACTCTTAGAAACCAGTGCAACCCACCAGTAACAATTATTTCATTTTGGTTTTGGGGGGGAGTGTTTCATTCCTGTTTGACTGTCGAACTTCCACTTGCTTTGCAATCTGTTCCCTGCTTCCATTAAGGTACAAATATGGGGCTGGGTTCCTTTTGTTATTGTAACTGGAAGGGAACTAATCTCACTCATTTCTGTGTTGCTCAGCACTACATTTAATATCTGTGGATGCTGTTGCCAATTACTATCACTTTTTTAGTCTGTGTTACATACTATTTGCTCTTTGGAGAGCAATCACATCCCTTATATCTTAGGCACATTTTGACACACCTGGAAATGAAAGTTACAGAACTCCCCTTCTAGAAGGAGGGGGGAAAGTCTGGAAAATCCAATAGAATGTGTAGTTACTGTGTATTTGATTCTTTGCCTTTTGCCACTGAATGTCATAGCAATAGCATAGAGGGAAATTAATATTTCATAAAATAATCTTGTTAGTAGCTGTGTTGTTAAAGCACCTGAATAACTTAAAAAAAAAATTAATGGCACTACGAGCTATGGGCTGTCCTCACAACAGCCATTTTGTCCCATGGTTAGGGATGTGTGGGTTGGACTTTTCCTAGATGAATGAGTGGTGGCAATTCCAGAGACATAGGTCTTTAGGTATACTATACTACGTCTATTTTTTGACATTTTGAGTTAACTATTGTTTTGCCTATGTCCCAGTTGTCCCATGATGCCTCACTTCCAAACTGCATTGAAAAAGTCATTTGAGTTTACTAATTCTATTTTCCAAATTCAAATGGAGTGAGAGACCTTGACCCTCAGCTATTTGTCTAGACTTTATGTATCTGTATGTTACAGAGATAGACACTGTATTTATATATAAAGGAAAAAAGGCATGTAAAAGAGCAGAGAGGTTTGATGAAGTACATTCAAAATTGTTGAGAGTTATAAAATGTTTGACTTCTCCATCCTTATAGACAGATAGTAATGGAATCACCTTTATCATTGCAAAATGTATGTGAAATGATGGCAAACTTTACATGAGAGAAAAGAAAATGGCAAGAAATAGTAGTGTACCTGGCCTGGTTACCTTAGTATATGATGATTCATTGTTGTAGCCAAGAGTTCTTTGATGTTCTCCAACATAGATTGGATTCAGGCCTGATGAGGATGAGAACACTTCCTCTTGAATGGATAGCTATGTGTCCTTTTAAATGGAACCTACATATTCTAGCTCTGTTTGTTGTGAAGCTTTAACTGGCCCACTATCTGCCTGGTGGTAGGACTGAGCCCAAGGAAGGCTGGAAACAAGGCAGCACATCAGATGGAAGAAACTGTGGCTAAAGTGTGGAGAGAACCAGAATGCAGGGCTGGGGTGGGGGTGAGGGAAACTTTTAGATTAAATATGTCAGCCTCCCACTTAGACAGGCTCATTCACATCTTTCTCCAGGCATAGTTTGACCCATATGGCAGGTTATAAGTAATTTGAAGTTTGCAGAAAGAAATAAAGAAGGAACAAGGAAGGAGGGGAGAGAGGAAGGGAAAGAAGAGGGAAGGAAGAAAGGAAGAAGGAAAATAGGGAGGAAAGAAGGAACCAAAGGAAAGGAGAGATAAATAAAATGTCAGATTTTATTTCTCTGCGTGTTTCTTTTTCTTTTTTTCTTTTCTCCCTTCTTCTCCTTCTGTAATGGAATACTAAGTGAACAGTGTTAAATGTTTCACTGGGCCATTTTCTAACCAGTAAATGCATTTCTGGATATACTTGCCATGTACTCTCCTGAATTTTATCTGATTTGTGGGGTGTGCCCCTCATCACTAATACTTCCCTACCCTAACAGCTCGGCACCTCTTGTTGTCATTGGGAGATCATCAATACCCAGCAAGCTGCTTACACAACAGGCAGGCAAGGGAGAGGGCTGGCAAGTGGGACCAGGCTATATGTATTATGACACTATTGGAAAAAACTCCAGGGCTTTCCTACAGGCATGATTTCTCCTAATCTTCACCATGTCCGCAGAGTGAGTAAGCACATAGAATTATAGAATAAATATACTGTGTCCTGAAAATTTTGTATATACATTTGGATGTTTGATTTTAATACATCTGGGGTTGATCTCAGGATCCCCCAAGGATACCAACATCTGAGAATACTTGAGTCCCTTATATAATATGCACAATCTCCTCTACACTTTAAATATTAATCTCTAGATTACTTATAAGGCCTAACATAATGTAAATGCTATGTAAATAGTTGTAATGCTGCATTAGGTAGGAGATAATGTCAAGAGAAAAGTCTGCACATGTTCAATACAGATGAAATTTTACCCCCAAATATTCTCGATCTACAGTTGATTGAATCTACAGACGAAGAACAGAGTCGGGGAGAGCTGACTCTATTTCAATTTGATATTAATATGTTTGTATTTCTTATTTATGTGTTTCTTCTAAAATTTAAGTTGCTGTATGTTTATCTTCTTGAAAAGAAGTTTATACAATGCAAAGAGGTGTAAAGAAAAACATGAAAATATCTCCAATCTTACCACTCATTTAGTATTTTGTTATATATCTTTCTAGATTTTTTTTCTATGCATGTATGCACACAAACACACAAGCATAAGAAAATATACAGATGTTCTTACACAAACCTTCTTCTTTAATTTGGAAACTTCATATCCAGATTTTTCTGCTCATGGCTACATTCTAAATGATTTTCTCAAATGGTTTTTTTATATCATTCTCTTAAATGGTTTAACCATTCTTGCAAAACATCATTCTATGGTGTCATTTCAATTTTGGGAAGTACTCTGCAGTATGCATATTTGTGGATACATCTTTGCACACTTTTTTATGATATCTTTAGGATAAACTTCTAGAAGCAGAGTTGTTGAGTTGAAGCAATACACTTTTGAAATTCGCATGTTCTCTTTCACTGTCTTTTAGAAAGAGATACGAAGATAAGTCTATGGATGTATCCATGACAGAGTTTTGTGTTTTTAAGGGAATGTTTATATACTTATTTCCTGCCTTTCCATGATACCAAAAAGGTATATAATTACTATTGAAGACTCTTCCAGAAGAAAAAGTCAGGCTATATGCAGATGATTATTTGGTCAAATTAATTGACCTTTTTCAGTTCCTGAACTTAATAATGACTTGCTCTTAAAATTGTCATGGTCATTTATTTAGGTTTCTTTGTGGTTTTCATTTATAATTTTATAATTTCAAATGATTTTGTGCAGGCATGATGAACTTTGAATAGTTTATATGTATGCATATGTGTTGAATTTGCTTTAGAGTGTGTCATAAAACAGCTAGATGATTCCTGTCTTAGTTACTTCTCTGTTGCCCAGACAAAATATCTGAAACACAAATTAAAGGAGAGGTTTACTTTGACTCAAATTTTATAGAGGTTTTAGTCCATAGCCCACAGACTCCAAGGTAGGACTGCATGGCACAGGGGCACAGCAGAGGAATGGCTGCTCATGTCATGGCATCCAGGAAGCAGAGAGGGTGAAGGAAGGAGCAGGCAAGAGATAAACCCTTCCAGGCCATACCTCAAGTGGCCCTCCTCTTCTGACCAGATCCCATCTCCTCACAGCAAGTCAGCCATGAACTTATCAATGATCTTATCTACTGATGACTCTTATACCCTATGATCCAATCACCTCCAAAAAGCCCCACCTACAAGGCTTTGGGGGACTTCTAGATAGAAACCCTAACAATTCCTATGGATGGTATAGTGTGAAGCAAGTCAGAGGCATGGGGTAGCTCATTCCCATTCAGCCGAAAAACAGTATCTCACCCCCTTGAGCAGCAGCAGACAATGTACATATTCCAGACAATGTGTGTGAGAAAGTGTATGCCACCCAGACACATGCAGATAGATTAAAAAGTTCTTAGCCAATTGCTAAAATAAGTGTCCAGTCTTACAAACAAACAAGACTAGCAAATTAAGAGTGACACCTATAAGTGGGGGAAATTATTGCTGCTGATAAGTATAGAAAACTTTAGGGGGAAAGTGAGGAAATCAGGGACAGCAGATGCCTCTCCCAGAAATCACCATATCCAGGCTTTTTAGACACCTAAAAAATAAACAAATTAATCAAAAAAAATGTCCTCCCTGTGGCAAACCTGAGACCTAGACACAAAATAAACATTTGTGTAAATTCAACCAGTTTAGTTTTACTAATTTCAGTGTGTGTATGCATGTATATAGCTGTGAGTTCACACAAATTTTATTGTTCAGTAGCAGGAAGACATACATCATACAGACTGATGTTTCTATCATGAAGCTCAGTTCTTTAAACATGAAATCATAGCCAACTCCTCTGGGTGTAAGCATAAGGCATGAGAACTAGTCTAGCACTACCATTGTTATCATCTGTTATCTGGGCTCTTTATTAATATTTATAGAGCCCCTAGACTAAGCACATACTCCTTCATCACTCAGTGAACCAACACTGTACTCTCAAAATAGTTTAATCTTGACTTTTAATGTAGAAGCAGAACTTTTAAAATATTGCCAAAAAAGCCCCCCATATACCTCAATATAGTTAACAGGGCTTTAAAAATGTTATTTTTCCCAAACAGGAAACCTATGTTCTCTTCTGAGATACTTGCAGACAATTTTGGTTCTTATCCCTCTCTAAATGGTCCTGTTTTGGCCTGCATCCTGGGGGGATAATTTTCCTTATTTCATATTCTGTATTGATTTCAGAAGAGCAAAAAAAAATCCTGCAATTTTCTGAGCACCTCATATGTGCCAGAACTGTGCTAATTACTTAACATATCTCTTAGTTACTTTTCTCATTGCTGAGACATAATGCTTGACACCCAGAGTTAAAGGAGGAAAGGTTTATTTCAGCTCAGTTTGTAGAGGTTTCAGTCCACAGTCGGCTGGTTCTAAAGCAGGGTAACATGGCAGAGAGGCATTGCAGAGGTAAAATAGTCCATGGCATGGCAAGAAAGCAAGCAAAAAAGAAAGCAGCAAGCAGCCAAAGCAATGATCAGCAGAAGTGAGCCTGCCTTCTTTTTGTCTCATTATATTCCATCCAGGCTACAAGTCTATTGATTGGTGCCACCCACACCCAGGATGGGGCTTCCATTATTCACACCCTTAAGCCCTGTATCATACCTTTAAACCAGCCACCTTTGAAACTCCCCATCTATGACCACATGGGGCTTTAGGGGGACATCTAGATACAAGCCAAAACAATATATTCAATATATTCAAATTATTCAGTGCCACAAGGCTAGGTTATATTATCCAGCCCTAGAGAAGCTAAGCTGCCAAGGCTGCACATTTATTGCTTGGTGGAAAGAACTGAAACTTAAGGTAGCATGATACCAAAGCTACGTGACTTTCCCTCAGCTGCATGTGAAAGCAGCAGCATTCTCAGGATCCTTCATTCCTTTTTGAGACCATAGAAGTCAGTATCACAGAGAAAATATGACTCAGAGTCTTTGTCATATACCTGTAATTCATACAGTATTGAAAAATATTTCTTATTTACCTATTTGTTTCACGATGTGTTTTTCATCACAGAGGGTGCAAGAGAAGTAGTATGTCTTGGTCTTTGCCTAAGGAGACTTTGTAGAGCTCCTACTCCAAACTGCACCACTTGGCCATCCCTAAATGTGACATTTGGCAATACACTTTAATGGCCAGACCAGTGGAGAAGACTACTGAGAAGAGTCTGTAAATACCAGCTGCTTTCCTTCCCAGCAATGACACGCAGATTGGGAACATGGCTTGTTATTCAAAGTAGCCACAGGTTTGTGAGGATTGCCCCTGAAAGGTGAAGTACTTTGGATATATGTTTAGTGGATTCTCAACATATTTTAAAGAACCATTATATTATCAGTAACTTTAAAAATAGACCCTGGGATATTTTCCCAGTTAAAAAAATTTTTTCTTTGCAAGTTATTTGCCCTAACTTGAGTCTTAAGCCAGTCATAATAATGTTGATGATGAAGGTTAAAATTCTTTGAGGACTCATTATTTGCTCAATTTTGTGCTAAGGCCATTTTCTTGTATTGTCTCATTTAATCTTTACAGAAATCCCATGAGGAAAGCACACATCTTATTAAAGAGGAACCTGAACCTGGAAAAGTTAAAAGATTCATTCAGCATTTCAGAGTGAGGAAGTTGGGAAGTCTGGACTCAAACACAAACCCATTTGATGACTCCATACATGTGCTTCTTTAGGCAGAAGAAGCAAATTGTGCTCTCTACAAATAACATTGGTCTTCATGTCTGCCCAGTGATAGACTCATCTATGTATTTAGGCTGTGTTTTAGATGGGGGCCCCTATTGAGTTGTGTCTGTCTACACATATAAGGCTTATCTCATCTCTTTCCACTGCTCTGCTTCTGTTTAATCTGTAAGTCACACAATTCGTGTTCTTCCTCAACTTCTCTGGCTTTGCATATGGATGGCTTAATCCTTATATTGGTCAGATTTCCTATCTCTGGAACAAAGTACCTAACACCACAAAAGAATTAGACCCCCCAAAGTAAAAGACTCAATTAAAAATGAGCAACTGAAATGAATAGACATTCTCAAAAGTACAAAGGGTCAATAAATACATGAGAAAATGTTTATCATCTCTGGCCATTCAAGAAATACAAATTATAACAACACTGAGATTCTATCTCACTCCAGAAAGAATGGCTATCATCAAGAAATCAAATAATAACAAATGCTACTGAGGCAGTGAGAAAAAGGAACATTGTTGGTGGGAATGTAAACTCGTACAACTGCTATGGAATTCAGTATGGAGATTCCTCAAAAAACTAAAGCTAGAAATTCCATTTGACTTGCTGTTCCCTTGTAGGTATCTCTCCAAAAGAGTTGAAGATATCATATTACAGTGATACATGCATATCCATGTTTATAGAAGCAAAACATAATAGGTAAACATTTGAAGCAGCCTATATATACATCAACAGATGAGTGGATAAAGAAAGTGTGCTATTTGTAATATGGGAGCACTACTCACTTAAATTCAAGTCATTTTTGAGATCACATAAACCAGACATACAAGTTTAAATATAGCATGGTTTCTCTTATATGAAGAACCTACAGTATAAATAATTTAAAAAGCAAAATAAAAGGTAAGTAGGAAAGCAAGAGATAGATCTTTTGTAAACAACAACAGGACCAAGAAATAGAGGGAACAGGGAACAAGAAGAGGGGAAGAGGAAATAAAAAGAATTAAGATGTATTATGTACATGCAACAATTCCACACTATGAACATAATCATTATGTACTCCAAACATGTACTAATAAATATAAAACCATTACAAGGACAAAAAGATAAGAGGTGACAGAGAAAGAAACAGGCCTTCTGGATGACATCTTGCTTGAATATGATGGATACCACTAAGCCCTGACCATCTGTCAGTCTTAATTTTAGTGATAAAGCTTAGTTAGGATAGATTTTGCCTACCAATTTATAAGCTATCTTGATGGTGCTTCAGTGTTTCAGTATCTCTTAAAAGCCACTGGTGTGTTTCTAGCCTGAATCCCAAGATCTAATGCACAGAAGTGTGCTAGTATTCCCACCTTCCTGGCTTATCACTTCCCTTTGACCCAGTCACCAGCTAAAGATGGCTGCCTACTGGCTAATTCATTCTTTATGAGTGACTAGGCAACAAAATATGGGAATTCCCTATACTTTTTGTCCTTGCTCACCTCACCCTGGTTTTCTTTTTTCTCACTCTATTCACTATCTTCCTCAAGCAGTGGACTTTTTGACATGAGACATGTTCTTCATTAAGTCCAGTGACTAATTGGATGAAGGCAGGAGACAAACAAAATACCAATACAAAGAGGATTAACTGCTAGGAATGGGGAAAGATAAGAATCAAGATACATCATGTAAAGGTACAAGTTCCCAATGAGGAATGTAAATGTGTTGTATACCTAAAATGTACCAATAAAAGAATTTAAATACAGAAAAAAAGGATTAACTGCAAATATGAGAAAGTTATCAATTTCTCAGAATGACTTTTAAATGAAAACTCATTGAAAAGAATTAATTTTTTTCCTGATGATTTTATTTTCTGCCTGAACAAAACTAATGTTTTATACTGTGTTCACAAAGTTTCTGCTGCTGGAGTTGGCCACAGATGGCTGGAATTTCCAACCTGGAGCCTTTTTTTTATTATTATCTAAGAGTAGTGAGACTCAGTCCTCAAGTTTTCTGCTATCCACCACAGAGTCTCTCTTCAGCCTTGATCTGCTGTCTTCTATGCCAGGATGACAAGAACAAAACATCAATCAAAGTAAATACTTAAATTCCTGTTTGTTATGAGCCTAGTGCTTTCCTATGCATTATACTTATATTAACTCATTTAATGCTTACACACAACCTCCTTTATAACTGCAAAGAAGTTGGGGACAAGAACTACTAGTCAGAACTATGATGGGGTCATTGTTAGACTATAGAGACATTTAGCAACAAAAAATTATTCTCAAGAGAGAACTATTTTAGTAATGTCTGGAGACAATTTTGATTCTCTTAATTGGAAGTGATGCTACTGGCACCTAATAGGTAGAGGCAAGGGAAGCTGCTAAACATTCTAAAATATGCAGACCAACTCCCCACATCCACAATGGTACAGAGGCTGAGAAACTCTGGTAACACATGATATAAGTCCTCTTGTCTGGATTGCCCTAATTCAAATCCTGCATCTACCACTTATTTTCTATGACTTTAGCAAAGAAAAGTTGCTTAATCTCTTTATGCCTAAGTTTTCTCATTTTTAAAATGAGAATAACAATAGTAATGTTACATCATAAGGTTAATGCCTGATCAAATGTATTAATGTATGTAAAGTGCTTAGCTCAGTATTGGGCATGTAGTAGATACTTTAAATATTAGCAGATCTTCTATTTAATAGAGAAATTTTGGCATTAGGAAGACAAACTGAGTCTCTTATTTGTTTTAATAGAAGTCTTGAGAGCATGCCATTAGTTCTTAACTCCAAAGAAACAGTTGTTCTCCATCTTAATCCTAAAGAGAATGTCCTATTTTGGCTGACTATGAAGTTTAGGGAAAATGACCTTGAGTGTGTTTCAATGACACATATCTTCATCATAGATTTTGGACATTCTTTTAAATTTTCTCTGTTCTGTGCTTGTATATTGCTGTATATATCCGGTGCTGGAAACCTTGCTGTTTCCATCCCTATTTTCCAAGCTGATGATATCCTGTTTTTTCTGTATTATCACAACAGGTGATATGCTTAGTGAGAAGGGAGCCTATTATGGCTTCATCTGAGCCTGCATCTCCACAGTTGGTGTGTTCTCAGCACACAGAGAAGGAAAAACATGGCTGCTTATGGGTTGATGTCATGGTAGTCATTTAGGAACTGAGGCCAGTAAAGAGGCACTAACTGGCTTGGGTTATCCAATAAGTGAGTGAGTTAGATATATATCTAACCTCTGCTTTCCCACTTCCACGTTCTCTGCACTCCCCACTAGTGAAAAGTCAGTGAACTTTTTATGCCTCCCTCTCAAGTCATCAGTGTTTCACACAATTACTTATTGTTTTTTTGTGTTGGGAGTCTGCTGTGGTTTAAACGTGACCTCAAAACTTTTATGTGTTGCAAACAGCTCTCAAATTTGTGTGTTGATGATATTTGGAAGTGAGGTTTTGGAGAGGTGATTAGGGTTGAATGAGGCCATGAGGGTGTCCCATCACAATGGCATTAGTGGCTTTATGTTATGACTTGTGTTTAGATGTCCCCCACAAAACTTCTTGCAGTCACAGGGGGTGCTTTTCAGAGGTGGCTAGATCTAGGGTGTGTGATGCTTGGATCAAGGATGTGATGCTAGGTTTGGTTCATGGTGTGATGTAGGATTAAGGCTGCCCCAACCTGGGTGTGAGTGCTACCTGCCCTAAGGATAGGTAGCCTGGGTAGGATATAAGAGACAGAAAGAAGGTTGCTGCTTGTCACTTGCTGCTTGCTGCCTTTTGCCTGCAATGAACTATTTCTCCTCTGCAATGCTTCTCTGCCATACCACCCTGTCTTGGAGCCAGGCAACTATGAACTGAACCCTGTACAAACTGTGAGCCAAATAAACCTTTTCTCTTTTAACTTTGAATGTTGGGTATTTTGTCCCAGCAACAAGAAAAGTAACTAAGATACTTTATAAGAAGAGGAAGAGATGTTCAATTTTGTATGTTTGCTTTCTTGTCATGTGATGGCTTCTGCAATCACACCGCAAGAAAGGCTTCATCAAATGCCAGCACATTGATACTGAACTTCCTTTCTTCCAGAACTATAAGAAATAAATCTGTAATTACTCTCAGGTATCCTGCAATAGAAAAAATGGACTGAGACATAGTCCCACTTAGAACTTGAGTTGGGTACATGATTATGATTCAGACCTCCTGAGTGTTTCTGAGTAGACTTGCTAGATAATTTCACTAGAAAAGGGAGAACCTTTTCTGAAGGCAAAATACAGCTTACTGAGTCTGGTCTGGTGCCCTTCAGGATTATAATGGTAAAGAGCAGTTCTGAATGCAGAATGGTGTCTGTCCCCTAGTGTCCTGAGAATAAGTCTTCTCTGAGGCTGTTGAGTTTATATTAGTCCTATGATGAGCAAGGGAGCAGTGAGTAAATTTGAAAGTGATTTAGTTTCAGTAAAATTTTGCAAAATCTTGTGCTCAGGGAGCACAACAATGTTATCTACCTAACAGAATGTGAAAGAAAACAGAACACTGGAGAGTTTGACATGTGTAGGATTCTGGTGCCTCAGATGAAGAGAAAACAGCTGTTGTGGGAGGTCATGGTTATACTATCAGATGCCTGGGGAGAAAATGGCAGCAAGGGGGAAACCTGATGAGAATGGACTTGAGAACCTCACTGGTGACACACTAGAACTTCTTTGAAAGTATTTTCAAGCAAGAGCCCATGAGCTCTGACTTGTGATGTTACCACACTGGTAAGTACTTGCCTGAAGAAATGGATGGTACTTAAAATTTCACAAAGATTTTGGTCCCTCAAAATGCTAACAAATATGGCAGTTCATTACACTTTTCTTTCAATCCTCCAAATTGGCATTTTCCCCTGGCATGCATTGTACACTATGCTTCTCAAAAGCCTGCAACACATTGCTAGAAATAATATACTTACAGAACAGCCTGAAATGCTGGAAGAATGGTCTCATCATGTCATTTATGAAATACCTCAGTATCAGCCAAGGCATTCACAGCAATCAAAACACATTAGTTTTACATGAAATTCTGTGTTTTTGACTGCAACTACCATATTCATATTGAAGCAGTTTAAGTATAAATGAAGTCTACAGAAATGTCAGGCAAAGCACAACTGCCAAATTTATACAATCACTGGCAAATGTCTGAATGACAGGCTAGTGCTAGGCCTCGAAAAGTTGGGTAAGTGCTTTCCAAAAGAAATTCAAGCAAAGTTACATTTAGGAATTCTATTTACTTTAAATTTATTGATCCAATATCATGACTGCTTATGTGTACCTGACACTGGACTAGGTAATGAAAGTGGTGGAGATGCTGTGAAGCTAACAGGAGGTTACTGGTAAAGACAGTTAGTGTCACAGTTGTCTATTTCTGCTAAGCAGACCACCCCAAAGCTTAGGAGCTTAACATAACTTTTTATTATGTCATAATTCTGGGACTATCCTGGCATCAGCTGGATGGTTCTAATGTTCTTACCAAGACTCTCTCCTGTGGCTTAAGCTAGGTCTACTCACCTGTCTCAAGTGTTGGCAGGGTTGGCTGGAGATCTGAGACATCTCTCTTTTTTTCTCCATATGGCCTCACAATAGGACTAGCTTGGACTTCCTTAAATGGGTTCCTTGTCCTATATCTCAAGAGTAAAAAAGCAGAAACTTCTATGTCTTCTGAAGGCATAAACTTAGAACTGGCAGTGTCACTACCATCATATCATATGGGTTGAAATGAAACACAAGGCCAGCCCAGATTCAAAATATGAAGATTATACAGAACCACAAACACTGAAAATATAGCCTTTTCTGGGCCACTTTTGGAGATAGCCAAGGTAATGCTGGTGACAGAAAGGTAGGGAATGTGAGTTCTGAGTTTAGGCAGATGAAGAAAGCTAGTTCATAAATAGATTAAAGCATGTCAACTAGCATGTAAGCATCAGATGCTCTCAAATACAAAAAGTTATATCCACACATGAATTCTTTCTTACATCCTGAAAGAGGTATTGTGCGACAAAGAATTGGATGTGGGTGACCTTGGGTTTTCCATCCTGAAAATATGTGCCAGGTAATGATAGCAGTGTGTCATTATCTAAATAGAAAAACACAACCTTATTTATTTGGAAGGTAAGTGTGAGGAGAAAGAGAGAAAAGCCTAAAGACGGGGAGGCTGAGTACTTACTGAATGCCTTGTCTTCTTGGGCAGTTAGAATTATTAGAGTTGAGAAGAGCAGGGTTATGTTTGGCATATTCCATGGAGAATGAGAAAAGGCTTCAAATAAAGGGACATGGAGTGCTGAAAAGCATCTGGCCCAAGGGATGCTGGGCTTATAAACACATAGGAGAGTTCATTGGCGCAGCTCTGTAGTTTTCTTCTACACGCACACTGGCAACTTGGAATAGGTACAGAAATCAGTAATTAGGTCCAAGGAATGAATTATGAGTATTGCAACTTTAGCTCCTTTTTCAGACTTTGTAGTGATAGCTTGAAAATCTTGAAGGTATTACATTTCAGGATCCTCCATCTGTCAGCTGCCTACAAGGGAGCATTCAATTTCCTCCCCATAGGTGACTGCTACCCATTATAAAACAAGGCTTACAGGGCTCGTTTCAGCTGACTTCAAAGTGGAAAGGTTACTTTATAAATTTATTTCTGTGACATTTTCATAGTGACAATCTATAAAGTGTTTTAAAAAATAATTTTCATTATGTGAGCAATGCATGTTTATTAAGAAAATCTGAAAATGTAGATAAAAGAAGAAAATCTAAAATTGTAGTAACTATTCATCTCGGAAATAATTGTCAACAACATAAGGCAGATTCCAGCTTTTTTCTCATGGATTTACAAAATTTCTATAAGTGTATGCAGGGCAGAGACCCACATTCAAAATTAATTATAGAATTGGGGGGGCAATGAAAAATGAAAATGTGAGGACCATCATTCACATGTTAAGAAATTCTAGATGGCAACAATAGAGTATAAAACCCATTGAGGATCCTTTTAAATGAGGGCATAGAGGTTGCATACTCATGAGGTCGATCCTTCTTATACCCTAATCTCTAATATAAAGAATTTATTGGCCATGGGACTTTCTTCTCTTTTTCCTTCCTTAGCCTCAAGGACAGCTCTGAGGCTGCCAAAATGCTTCCAGTGGCAGACATGGCTAAGGCCAGTCGGAGGGATGGTCCTTATGGCAAAATAGGTAGTTCTAGGCAGTTTGTTTTCAAATATTTCTCATTTTCTCTATTAGATACCAGCTTTTCTTCCTTTATTTTCTTATTAGTACATGTTTGTAGGATATAATGCTTACCTTCCTTGTGGGGAGTTGGTACATATACACAGGGTATCTTAATTCTTTTTTTCATCCCCTTTCCTTCCTCATTTCTTCCATCTCTTGTTTGCCTTTCCATTTGAAAAAGATTTATCACCTAACTTCCTAGTATCTGTCTTTTATTTTGCTCTTTAATTATATTTTGAATTTTTCATATAAGCTAAACCTTGTAAGATTTAAGCTTGTGTGTCTGATTTATTTCATTTAACATAATGGACTCAAGATGTGTCCATTTTGCTAAAAATGAGTCAATTTTATCTTTCTTTATGTCAGAGTAGTACTCCACTGTGTGTAAATACCACATTTTAAAAATCCATTAATCTGTTAATGGACACACAAGCTGCTTCCAATATTTAGCTATTAAGAATTATGCTGCAGGAGGTCCTGAGTCACGCAGAAGACACTGAATCAGCCCGCTGCAGACAGGCAGGCCTGGGCACGCCCTACCAAGGTCCCAAGCTGCACAGCAGATGCCGAATCACCCTGCTGCAGACAGGCAGGTCTGCCCACACCCTACCGAGGTCCCGAGTCACACGGAACATGCCGAATCAGCCCATGCCCCGGCAACAATCCACTGGACCCCTGCCCCACTCCTCTGTACAGCCACCTAGTTCCACATTACAAAGACACAGAGGACACCAGACCACCAGACCACAGTACTGAGTCCTGCTGCTCCTGGTCCAGAGGAAGGGGCTTCCCGGTCACCGTCCCTCCCGCTACTCCCAGCCCAGAGGAAAGGGTTTTTGGGCCACCTTCTGTCCCACTGCTCCTGGTCCAGAGGTAGGGGCTTCTGAGCCACCATCCCACCGCTCCTGGTCCAGAGGAAGGGGCTTCCTGGCCACCACCCCTCCGGCTGCTCCCAGCCCACAGGAAAGGGCTTTTGGGTCACCATCCCTACCGCTGTTCTCGGCCCCTGTCCCACCTCACCCAGCTCAGAGAAGGTAATCCGTGCAGGCACTAACAGGCCCCCTCCCCAGTCAAAATGAAAAAACATGTAAATAAGTCTCAAAACCAGACTTCCAGATCACCTACAGCAACCCCAAAGGGAAATGAGATGGAACACTCTGATACTCAACCACCTGGACCCACTGAACTGACAACAAAAGGGGATCTGGAAAAAAAGGAAATCAGAAATAATTTCTCAGATAACAGGAGAAATTGTGCCCCTAGTGCAAGACATGATTAATAAATATAGAGAGAAGCTCAGGAACATGATGGAATCCCAACATAGGAAACAAATGGAATCCATAAAACAGATGCAAATAGATTTCCAGGAGATGAAAATCTCCATTGAAAGTCTACACAGAAGAAGGAGCCAATGTGAGGACAGAATTTCACATATAGAAGATAAGATTGCAATTAGTGACCAGGAAAAGAAAAATTGCTTCAAAATTCTAAGGGAACATGAGAAATCAATCCAGCAGTGGCTAGATGATGCAAAGAAGAATAACATAAGACTGATTGGAGTCAATGAAGAAACAGGAGAGAGTGCAGATGACATAAAAAATCTCTTCACAGAAATAATGGCAGAAAACTTCCCAAGCAGGGGAAAAGAGCTTGACATGCAGACAAGTGAGGCATATAGGACTCCAAATAGCCTTGATCAAAAAAAATCTACACATAGGCATATAATTGTTAAGATTCCAGGAACTCAACAGAAGAACAAAGTTCTACAAACAGTTAGAGAAAAGAAACAAATCACATACAAAGGAAAGCCCATCACAATCACAGCAGACTTCTCAATGCAAACTCTCAAGGCAAGAAGAGCTTGGAGTGACATATTCCAAGCCCTAAAAGAAAACAGCCTCCAACCCAGATTGATGTACCCTGCAAAACTATCTTTCAAAATGGATGGAGAAATAAGATACTTTCATGACAAAGAGCACCTTAGGAACTTCGTGAATACCAAACCAGCACTCCAAAGAATTTTACACAATATCCTAGGAATAGATATTGAGGATCACAACCCCAGGAAGCAAAGCAGAATGAACCCATCTGGCATGACAAGAAATTCAATGGAAAGGGGGAGAGCCCAACAAAAAGCAAAAGTCATGGCAATGACAAGTCAATACGTTTCAGTTATAACCATCAATGTTAATGGTCACAATTCACCAATCAAAAGAAATAGACTGGCAGGATGGGTCAAGAAGCAAAATCCAACAATATGCTGCATACAAGAAACACACTTAATTCAAAAGGAAACTCATAGACTGAAAGTTAAAGGGTGGAAAACAATAGTCCATGCAACAGGAACCCAGAAAAAAGCAGGAGTAGCTATCCTCTTTGCAGATCAAGTAGATTTCAAACCAAAACTGATTAAGAGAGATGAAGAAGGACACTACATCCTTGTAAAGGGAAGAATCCAAGAGGAAGAGATGACAATCATAAATATCTAGGCACCAAACACTAGTGCACCCAACTATATAAAACAAATACTAACGGACATGAAAAGTCATATATGCACTAATACAATTGTAGTGGGGGACCTCAACTTCCCACTGTCACAAATAGATAGATCAACTAGACAAAAAATAAGTAATGAAATACTAGAACTCAATCAAACTCTTGAACAAATGAACTTACCAGATGTTTACAGAGTGTTCCACCCCACAAAATCAGAATACACATTCTTCTCAGCTGCACATGGGTCATTCTCCAAAATAGACCACATACTCACACACACATAGAACATGTTTAAGTAAGTGCAAAGGAATTGAAGTTATCCCCTGTATATTATCAGACCATAGTGTGATGAAATTGGAGATCCATAGCAAAAGAAACTCAAAAAATTTCATAAACATGTGGAAACTGAACAACACACCTCTGAATAATCAATGGGGCACAGAGGAAATTAAAGAAGAAATCAGACAGTTCCTTCAATTAAATGACAATGAAAATACAACGTATTGGAATCTATGGGACACAATGAAAGCAGTCTTACAAGGGAAATTCGTAGCAGTGAATACACATATTAGGAAAACAGAACGAGCCTAATTAAACAACCTGATGCTGAACCTCAAGCTTGTAGAAAAAGAAGAGCAGGACAACCCCAAAGCTCATACAAGGGAGGAAATTATAAAGATCAGAGGAGAAATCAATGCAATGGAGACTAAGAGAATGATACAAAAAATCAATGAGGGCAAGAGTTGGTTCTTCGAAAGAATCAACAAAATTGACAAACCTTTAGCCAACCTTGTCAGAAAAAGGAAAGAAAAGGCCCAAATCCATGCAATTAGGAATGAAAAGGGTGAAATGACAACAGACCCAGCAGAAATCCAGATGATCATCAATACCTACTTCCAGAACCTATACACCAATAAGATGGACAACACAGAAGAAATGGACAGATTCCTAGATACATATGAATTACCAAAGTTGAATGAAGAAGATCTAAAAATTCTGAACAACCCAATATCAACCAATGAAATTGAAAATGTAATTAAAACCTTGTCAACTAAGAAAAGCCGGGCCCTGATGGCTTCACTGCTGGATTCTATAAGACATTTAGAGAGGAACTACTGCCACTACTGTTTAAACTCTTCCATGAAATTGAAAGAGAAGCAATACTCCCAAATTCATTCCTGGAAGCAAGCATCACCTTGATCCCCAAAGCAGAGAAAGACCCAACTGAAAAAGAGAACTATAGACTTATCTCACTAATGAACATAGATGCAAAAATCCTTAATAAGATACTGGCAAACAGAATGCAGAAGATCATCAAGAAGATCATACACCCTGATCAAGTGGGATTCATCCCAGGGATGCAGGGATGGGTCAACATATGCAAATCAATCAATCAATGTAATACAGTATATCAATAAAGCCAAGGACAAAAACCATATGATTATCTCCATAGATGCAGAAAAAGCATTTGACAAAATCCAACATGCATTTATGATAAAAACCCTACAAAAAATTGGAATAGATGGCCTCTACCTCAAACTGATAGAAGCTATCTATGAAAAACCAACAGCCAGTATCATACTAAATGGTCAAAAACTGAAATCCTTCACACTAAAATCAGGAACAAGACAAGGATGTCCACTATCACCACTCTTGTTCAATATAGTTCTGGAAACATTAGCCATGGCAATTAGACAAGAGAAAGAAATAAAAGGAATAAAGATAGGTGATGAAGAAGTCAAATTGTCATTATTTGCAGATGACATGATACTGTATATAGAAGACCCCAAGAACTCCACCAAAAGTCTTCTAGACTTAATAAACAAATGCAGTCAAGTAGCTGGTTACAAGGTCAACACACAAAAATCAATAGCTTTCCTCTACACCAATGACAGACTCACTGAGAGAGAAATAGGGCAAATAATTCCTTTCACAATAGCATCCAAAAAACTGAAATACCCAGGAATCAACCTAACAAAAAAAAAAATCAAAGACCTCTTCTCTGGAAACTATGGCACTCTGAAAAGAGAGATTGAAGATGATATCATGAAATGGACAGACATCCCCTGCTCCTGGGTAGGAAGGATTAATAGAGTGAAAATGGCCATACTTCCAAAACTGCTATATAGATTTAATGCAATTCCAATTGAGATCCCAGCAGCATACTTCATAGACCTTGAGAAAACAATCCAAAAATTCATTTGGAACAAGAAGAGACCCAGAATATCCAAAGCAATTCTAGGTAACAGTGACCTGGCAGGGGGTATCACAATCCCCAATCTGCAACTATACTACAAAGCTACTGTGATAAAAACAGCATGGTACTGGGAAAGAAACAGACCTGAGGACCAGTGGAATGGATTAGAAGATGCAGAAACAATGCCAGACACACTCAGCCATCTCACCTTCGATAAAGGAGCCAAACACCCTCACTGGAGGAAAGATAGCCTCTTTAATAAATGGTGCTGGAAAAATTGGGCTTCAACTTGCCAAAATTAAAACTCGACCTGTATCTCTCACCATGCACTAAACTAAAATCAAAATGGATTAAAGATCTAAATATTAAAATAGAAAGTCTGAACCAGTTGGAACAGAGGTTAGGTAGAACCCTTGAAGACATCGGTGTAGGAAAAGATTTTATGAACAAAATCTCAGTTGCTTGTGAACTAGCACAAACAATCAACAAATGGGATCTCTTCTTATTAAAAGGCTCCTGCACAGCAAGAGAAACCACCAGCAGTGTGAAGAGACAACCAACAATGTGGGAAAAAATCTTCACCTGCTCTTCCTCAGACCAAGGTCTACTATCTTGAATCTATAAAGAACGTAAAAAGATCAGACCTCCCAAATTTAAAGACCCAATCCGAAAATGGGCATCTGAAATGAACAGACATTTCTCAAAGAAGTGGAAGTAGCAAATAAATACATGAAAAAATGTTCAACATCACTGGTCATTCAAGAGATGCAAATGAAAACAACACTGAGATTCCACTTCACTCCAGAAAGAATGACTGCTATCATGAAATCAACCAATAACAAATGCCGGCAGGGGTGTGAGGAAAGAGGAACCCTGCTCCACTGCTGGTGGGAGTGTAGACTGGTGCAACCACTGTGGAAATCAGTATGGAAATACCTCAAAGAACTAGGACTGGAAGTCCCGTTTGAGCCCACTATTCCACTGCTGGGGATCTTCCCCAAAGAATTAAAAGAATCATACCACAGTGATATATGTGCACCCATGTTCATAGCAGCGCAGTTTGTAATAGTTAAAACTTGGAAACAGCCCAAATGCCCATCAACTGGACACTGGCTAAAGAAAATGTGGGTTTTTTAAATAAAATGGAGTACTACTCAGCCATAAAAAATGAGAAATTAGAGACATTTATAGCTAAGTGGATACACATTGAGGCAATACTGTTAAGTGAAATAAATAGGATACACATGTATAAATACCAAATAGTTTCTCTGGTGTGAGAAACTGAAAGTGTAAATAAGGACTAAATGTATAATAGGTAATGTGGAATAGGAAGAAAAGGGGCAAAGGGGAAGGAAGTGGGAGGGCTAGGGGAAAGGATGGAAGGGAATGGGATTAATATGAGAGAATGCAAAAATAGGAACAAAATCTTTGTAAATAAGGAGGAATGGAGGGGTTGAAGGGAGGGCTGGGCAAGGGTGAAAAATAAGAACCAAGAGAGACTATGTAAAGGTGCAAATTTCCAATGATGAATGTCATTATATTGTATACCTAAAATGTACCAATGATTATAATGAATAATTGATAATGTAAAATAGGAAGAAAAGGTCCAAAGGGGTAGGGGTAGTGGGAAGGACAGAGGAAAGGGAAGAAGGGAAAGGAAAAATGATGAGAAATGGAAAAAATGGAAATAAAGTCTTTGTAAATAGGGAAGGGTGGAGGGCGTGAAGGGAGGGCTAGGAATGGGGAAAAAATAAGAACCAAGATGCATTATGTAAAGGTACAATTCCCAATGAGAAATGTAATTGTGTTGTATACCTACAATGTACCAATAAAAGAATTTAATTTAAAAAAAAGAATTTTGCTGCAGTGAATATGGATATGCATGTAATATGATGCCTTTAACTCTTCCTGGAATATACTAAGTGAGGAATAGCTGGGTCAAATGGTATTTCTAGTTTTAGTTGTTTGAAGAATCTTTATACTGATTTCCATAGTGATGGTACTAGTTTACATTCCTACCAACAATGTAAAAGGATTTCCTTTTCCCTGAACCCTCTCTAGCATTGGTTATTATTTGATTTCTTGATAACAGCCATTCCTTGTGGAGTCAGATGGAATCTCAGTGTTGTTTTAATCTGTATTTTTCTAATGGTCAGAGATGTTGAACTTTTCTTCATGTATTCATTGGCCATTTGTACTTTTTTTTATCTGAGAAATGTTTATTCATTTCATTGCCCATTTTTAATTGGATCTTTTATTTGGGGAGTCTAATGTTTTTAGTTTTTTATATATTTTAGGTAGTAGTTTGTCTGAGGAATAGCTAATGCAATTTTTTTCTACTATTGTGTGGGTTGCCTTTTTCCTGTGTTGGTTGTTTCTTTTGCTGTGCAGAAACTTTTAAATTTGATATACAGTGGTACCCCGTTTACCGAACTTAATTCTTTCCATAATTCTGGTGAAAAACTGAATTGAACCAGAATCAAATTTCCCCATAAGGTCAACATTGAACCTAAACATTGAATTTGATTTGGTTCTCATCCAATTCAGTTTGTGACCAGAATCATGGAATGAATTAAGTTCATGAACTGAGACACCGGTATAATCCTATTTGTTGGTTCTTGATGTTATTATTTCTTGTGCAACTTGGGCTCTGTTCAAATAGTCCTTGCTTATGCTTCTGACTTTAGGAGTTTTACTTGGTTTTTTTCCTTCCAGCAGGTTGTGTTTTTGTTTTAACATTTACTTCTTTGATAATTTTTGTGTGTTGATTTTATATCCTACTACATTTTGTGCCCTGAATTTGTTAGTTCTAAATGTCCATTGGTGGACTTTTGAGCGGGTCTTCTATAAAGAATCATGTTGTCCACAAATAATGATTTGATTATTTTTTTCTGTACACATTCTTTTTATTTCTTCTTCTTGCCTAATTGCTCTTTCTAATGTTTCAAGTACTATATTGAACAGGAGTGGTGATAGTGGACATCCCTGTCTTGTTCCTAATTTTAGAAGAAAAGCTTTCAGTTTCCTCCCATTTAATATGATGTTGGCGGTAGGTTTGTCATAAATGGCTTTTATTAAATTGAGATAAGGTTCTCCTATACCTATTTTCTTCAGTGCTTTTATCATGAAAAGATGTTGGATTTTTTCAAAGGTTTTTTTTTTCTGCATCTAATCATATGATTTTTGTCCTTGCTTTTGTTTATGTGATGCATTACATTTATTGATTTGCATATGCCGAACCATCCTTGCATCCCTGGATTAAGCTTAGTTTGTTACTGTCTGTGATCTTCTTGGTGATTCAGTGACTTCTATTTGCCAATATGTTAAGTCCCTGACATGGCAACATTCAAGTTGTGAATTTTCACAGATACAAATGGACCTCTCATTGTTTTTTTATGCTTTACATTGTTTACTTGTCTCAAAGGTGTAGAAGACTCATTTTATCAGACTCACAAACAGATCTGACTTACAAGCATTCTCTCAGAACAACTTATGGAACTCATTCATAAGTCAGGGACTTACTGTACCTTGTTGAGGATTTTTGCATCTATATTCATTAAAGAACTGGTCTATAGTTCTCTTTTTTGGTTGAATTCTGGTTTTGGGATCGAGGTAATTTGTAGCTTCCAGGAATGACTTCAGGAGTACTCCTCTTTTAATTTTATTAAAGAACTTGAGGAAGATTGGTGTCAGAACTTCCCTGAAGTGTTTGTAGTGTTCAGCAGTGAACTTATCAGGACTTGGACATTTTTTATTCAATTTCATTGCCTGTTATTGGATTATTCAGGACTTTTAAATATTCTTCATTCAGTTTTGGCAATTCATATCTATCTAGGAATGTATTTATTTCTTCTGAATTCGCTAATTTATTGGCATATAATTTTAAGAAGTAGTTGTTAATAATCTTTTTGATTTTGGCAGTGTCTATTTTGTTTATTACACTTGATCTTAGCCAAAAGGCCAAGAATCAATTATTTTGTTCATTCTTTCAAAGAATCAGATCTTTTGATCATTGATTCTTTGTAATTTTTGTCTCAACATCACTGATTTCTGCTCTGATCTTCATAATTTCTTTCCATATACTGACTTTGGATTTGGATTGTTCTTGATTTTTTAGGATCTAGAGGTGCATCATTAGATTATTTATTTGGGTTCCCTCTGTTTTTGTGATGTGAGCATTCACAGCTGTACACTTCCCTCTTAGGATTGCTTTGATTGTGTCCCATAAGTTCTGGTGTGTTGTACTGGCATTATCATTTAGTTTTAGAAATTGTCTTATTTCTCCATCTCTGTAACCCATTGTTTAGTTAAAGAGTGTATAAGTTAAGAGTGTTTAGTTTTCATGAACTTACATAATTTCTATGGTTTTGTTGATTTCTAATTTCATTGTGCTATTGTCTGATATTATGCATAGTATAATTTCAATTTTCTTACATTTACTTAAGTTTGTTTTATTGGCAAGTTTATGGTCTATTTTGGAGAAAGTGTCTGTGTCTTCTCTAGAGTTATTAATCATGTCTTTCACTATGGACACCATCTCTGTTGTTATCTGAGAAAATTATTTCTGATTTTATTTTTTCCAGATCCTCTTTAATTGCCAGTTCAGGGAGTCCAGGTGGTTGAGTTTCAGATTGTTCCATCTCGTCAATTCTTGGAATTGCCTTTGGTGATCTGGAAATCTGGTTTTGAGTCTTGTTTAGGTGACTTCTCACTTTTATTTTTTTTGTTGTTATTGTTGATGATGTTTTTGGTTTAATTCCTGGGTTGCTGCTTGTAAATTTCTTATTACGAGTATCTTTATTGCTAGTATTTAGAACTCAGGGAATGGCTACTTCTTAGATTGTCTTCCAGGTTTAGTTGTCCTCTGGGTTTTGAGTCTGTAATAGTCCTTAGGAAATCTCAGTCTTGGTATGCCAGGAAGGACAACTGACTAGAACAATCATGTCACCATGGCCAAAGTAATACAATCAGCATCAATAATAGCATCAAACACAGCCCAGAAAATGACAAACTGGTTACTATTAACCTACCACCTATGACCACATGAACCAGACTTGTGGTTATATATCAAAATCTAGAACCAACCAGAAATATATTTACAGTAAATAAGCCCTTCAATATAGCAAATTTGCCCTCTGGAGAGATTTAGAAGAAGTTGAGGGGGTAGAGAAATAGAAGGAGAGGGAAAGGTTAGAAGTAAGGTAGAGGACATAGGAAGATCATGTGAACTTTGGGAAACTGGTGAAGACAGAAGGAAAAGAGAAAAGGAAAGAACAAAAACAAGAACAGAAAAACCAGAAACTGTATTCTTGCTCCTATAAAAATAAGAACAATCAAGCAAAAAAGGACAAAAACAGGTGTAAGAAAATTGAGAAATGAAGGAGAAAAAAAAGAAAAGAAGAAAAAAGTCTCCCCTTCAAGGCATATCTCTGTTATCCCCAGCAGACAACATGGGTATCATATAGATCTGTGTCAACTGATATCAGTGAGCCAGCCATAGTCCACTGAAGTTCAGGCTGATTTCTGGCTGTGATGCTGGAATTGAGCTCCCCGACCTCCCTTGACTTTGAAGTCTGTACAGTTCTACTGCAGGTTTGAGCCAGTCTTCCCCCACAAGAAGTCTGGTTCCAGTAGGAAGTATTGACCTCAACAACTCACCAACCACTGAAGTCTGCTGTGCCTTTATTGAGGTGACTCTTTGCTCTCCCAGTGGGCTTCAATTCTTAACAAGACTCAGAGAGGCCCTCTCTCTACTGCTCACCACTGTGGCAATTCCAGGCCTTAAAATGATGGTCCCTTGGATCCCTGCACTGTGCTGCTGTCCTGGCAGGCCTCTGGCTGGGGCCTGTGTGCCCTTACACTTGGAGAAAGTTTCATGTGCTATTAAGAAGAATTTGTATTCTATTGTTGTTGGGTGGAACACCATGTAGATATCTATTAAGTTGATTTGTTCAAAGGTTTGGTTCACTCTGATAATTCTTTGTTGACTTTTTGTTTAGTAGTTCTATATTTTTGTGATAGTATGATATTGAAGTCCTTCACTATATATGCATTTACATTTATCTTGTCTTTTACATCCAGTAGTACTTTTTAATGTAATTGTGTGCACTTTTGTTTGGTGCATATATGTTGATAATTGTTATCTCTTCCTCTTGAATTATTCCCTTGATCAGCATGTAGTGACCTTCTTTGTCCCTTTTGATCAGTTTGGTTTGAAGTCCACTTTGAATATAGAATAGCTACACCTGCTTTTTAAGGGTTCTTGTTTTTCTATCCTTTGATTGTTTAGTTTATGAGTTTCTTTTTGTGTTAAATGTGCTTCTTCTATACAGTATACTGTTGGATTTTGTTTCTTGATCCATTCTGCTAGTCTATATCTCTTGATTGGGGAATTGAGACCATTTACATTGAGAGTTATAAACTGATAGGTATGGACTTATTCCTGATTGCCTTATGTTCTTGTTGCTTTTTCCCTATCTTTCCCTTCTACTTAACTGCTTATCCTACCCTGTATATTCATTCTATTAGACCTGTTATCTTTGTTTGCTCCATTGTCTCTTTGTAGAGTATCCTTGAGGAATTGTTTGAATGCCGTTTTGGTACTTATGAATTTCTTTAGGTGTTCTTTATCATGAAAATATCTTATTTCTGCAACAATTTTGAGAGATATTTGCAGGATATATCAGCTGAGTTGGAAATTTTTTTTCTTTTAGGGCTTGAAACACTTCACTCCAAGCTGTCCTGGCCTTTAAGTTTCTGTTCAGAAGTCTGCTGAAATTCTAATGGGTTTACTTTTGTAAGGTGATTCATTGTTTTTCTCTAACTGCTTTTAAGATTCTGTTCTTACGTTGGATTTTTGACCATGCGGTGTTGTGGAGAGGTTCTTTTCTGATCATGGATATTTGGGATTCTATATGCCTCAGTTATCTCTATGTTAAATTCTTTTCCCACATTTGGAAATTTTCTGCTATTTTTTCAGTAAATGGGGGTTTCATGCCATTTTTACTGTTTTCTGATTTTTCACTAATTCTAATCAATCTAGATTAGTCTTCTTTGTATCATCTAGGAGCTGTAGGATCCATTTTTCAAATTATTTTGTTGTTTTTAAGGTATCTTTCTTTTTTGTTTTTAGTTCTTTTATTGGTAGATTTTAGGTATACAATTCGTTTACATTTATCATTTATCATTTATCATCATTTACCTGTACATGATACATATTGGTTCTTATTTGTGCACCCTTCACACACTCCACACTTCCCTAACTACATAGATTTCATTTCCTTTTTTTTTTCTTTTCTCATTGTTTTTCTTTTCCCTCTTTTCCTTTCCCCTTCCCCTCCCTTCACTCCTTTGTCTTGGGACCTTTTTTCCTATTTCAAATTATCAATTATTCATTTTAATCATTTTAACCCTTGTTTACACTATCAGTTTCTCACACTAGAGAAACTATTCGGTATTTAAACATATGTGTCCTATTTATTTCACTTAAGAGTATGGCCTCAATATGTATCCATTTAGCTATAAATGACTCTAGTTTCGCATTCTTTATGGCTGAGTGGTACTTGATTTTATTTAAAAAAACCCACATTTTCTTTATCCAGTTTCCAGGTGATGGGCACTTGGGCTGCTTCCAAGCTTTAGCTATTACAAACTGTGCTGCTATGAACATAGGTGCACATATATCACTGTGGTATGATTCTTTTAATTCTTTGGGGAAGATACCCAGCAGGGGAATAGCTGGGTCCAACGGGACCTCTAGTCGTAGTTCTTTGAGGTGTCTCCATACTGACTTCCATAGTGGTTGCACCAGTCTGCACTCCCACCAACAATGGAGAACTGTTCCTTTCTCCCCACAACCCTGCCAGCATTTGTTATTTGTTGATTTCTTGACAGCAGCCATTCTTTCTGGGGTGAGGTGGAATCTCAGTGTTGTTTTCATCTGCATCTCTCAAATGACCAGAGATGTTGAACATTTTTTGATATATTTGTTTGCTGCTTTTACTTCTTTGTCTGAGAAATGTCTGTTCATTTCAGATGCCCATTTTTGAATTGGGTCTTTCAATTTGGGGGGGTCTGATTTTTTTTCAATTCTTTATATATTCTCAATAGTAGACCTTTGTCTGAGGTACAGCTGCTAAAAATTTCTTCCCACATAGTAGGTTGTCTGTTATCTCTGTTGGTAGTTTCTCTTGCAGTGCAGAAGCTTTTCAATACAATGAGATCCCAGTTGTTGATTCTTTCTGCTAGTTCCCATGCTGCTGAGGTTTTGTTCATGAGGTATTTTTGTATGCCAATGTCTTCAAGAGTTCTATCTAACTTATCTTCCAGCAAGTTTTTAGTGTTTCTGTCTTAATATTTAGATCTTTAATCCACTTGGATCTTAGTTTAGTGCATGGTGATAGGTATGGGTCTAGTTTTAATCTTTGGCAGGTTGAAATCCAGTTTTTCCAATACCATTTATTAAATACGCCATGTTTCCTCCAATGAGGGTGGGTAGCTCCTTTGTCAAAGATGAGGTGGCTGAGTATGTCTGGAGTTGTTTCTGCATCTTCTAATGTATTCCACTGATCCTCAGGTCAGTTCCTTTGCCAGTACCATGCCAATTTTATCACAGTAGCTTTGTCATATAGTTTCAAGTTGGAGATTGTGATACACCAGCCATGTCTCTGTTGTTTAGAATTGCTTTAGCTATTCTAGGTCTCTTATGGTTCCAAATGAATTTTTGGGTTGTTTTCTCTAGTTCTGTGAAGTATATTGTTGGAATTTCAATTGGCATTGCATTAAATCTACATAATAGTTTTTGGAAGTATGGCCATTTTCACTATATTGGTTCTTCCTACCCAGGAGCAAGGGATGTCTTTCCATTTGCTTGTATCCTCTTTGATTTCTTCTTTCAGAGTGCTGTGGTTTTTAGTGCAGAGGTCTTTTGCTTCCTTTGTTAGATTGATTCCTAGATATTTCATTTTTTTGGATACTATTGTAAAAGGAATTGTTTCCCTGATTTCTCTCTCAGTGAGTCTGTTATTTGTGTATAAGAAGGCTATTGTTTGTGAGTGTTGACCTTGTATCCAGCTACTCTACTGAATCTATCAATTAAGTCTAGAAGTCTTGTGGTGTTTTTTGGGTCTTCTATGCAAAGTATCATATCTTCAGCAAATAATGACAGTTTAACTTCTTCCTTTCCTATCTTTATTCCTTTTATTTCTTTCTCTTTTCTAATTGCTGTGGCTAATGTTTCCAGAACTATGTTGAACAGGAGTGGTGATAGTGAGCATCCTTGTCTTGTTCCTGATTTTAGAGTGAAAGTTTTCAGTTTTTGACCATTTAGTATGATGTTGGCTATTGGTTTTTCATAGAAAGCCTTAATCAGGTGAAGATAAAGGCCTTCTATTCCAATTTTCTGTAGGGTTTTTATCATGAATGGGTGCTGGCTTTTGTCAAATGCTTTTTCTGCATCTATTGAGATGATCATATGGTTTTTGTCCTTCACTCTGTTAATATGGTGTATTACATTTATTGATTTACAAATGTTGAACCATCCTTGCATCCCTGGGATAAATCTGACTTGGTCAGGGTGTATGATCTTCTTGATGACCCTCTGTATTCTGTTTGCCAGTATCTTGTTGAGGATTTTTGCATCTATGTTCATTAGGAGATTGGCCTGTAGTTCTCTTTTTGGGTTGGGTCTTTCCTTGGTTTTGGAATCACAGTAGCTCTTGCTTCCAGGAATGAATTTGGAAGTATTGCTTCCCTTTCCATTTCCTTGATGAATTTAAAGAGTAGTGGTGTTAGTTCTTTAAATGTCTCATAAAATTCAGCAGTGAAGCTATCCGGACCTGGGCTTTTCTTTGTTGGTAAATATTTTATTACATTTGCAATTTCACTCATTGTAATTGGGATGTTTAGAATTTCTATATCTTCTTCATTTAACTTTGGCAGTTCGTATGTATCTAGGAATCTGCCCATTTCTTCTGTGTTTTCCATTTTATTGGAGTAGAGGTTCTCGAAGTAGGTATTTATTATCCCCTGGATTTCTGTTGGATCTGTTGTGACTTCACCTTTTTCATTCTTAATTGCATGTATTTGTGCCTTTTCTTTCCTTTTTTTGATAAGGTTGGCTAAAGGTTTATCAATTTTATTTATTCTTTCAAAAAACCAACTCTTTGATTCATTGATTTTTGTATTGTTCTCTTAGTCTCCATTGCATTGATTTCTGCCCTGGTCTTCATAATTTCCTCTCTTGTACGAGCTTTGGATTTGTTATGCTCTTCTTTTTCTAGGAGCTTGAGGTTCTGCATTAGGTTATTTATCTGAGTTTTCTCTGTTTTCCTAATATGGGCATTCACTGCTATGAATTTCCCAAGTAGAACTGCTTTCATTGTGTCCCATAGATTCCTGTATGTTGTACTGACATTTTCATTTACTTGTAGAAACTGTTTAATTTCTTGTTTAATTACTTCTGTGACCCATTGGCTGTTCAAGAGGGTGTTATTCAGTTTCCATGTGTTTATTGGGGTTTTGTGGTTTCTTATGTTATTGATCTCCAATTTTATTGCACTATAGTCTGATAATATACAGGGGGTAACGTCAATTCTTTTACATTGACTTAGACATGTCCTATCAGCTAGCATGTGGTCTATTCTGGAGAATGACACTTGTGCAGCCAAAAAGAATGTGTATTCTGATTTTGCAGGGTGGAACACTCTGTAAACATCTATTAAGTCCATTTGTTCAATAGCTTGGTTCAGTTCTAGAATTTCCTTGTTATCTTTTTGTCTAGATGATCTATTTGTGATAATGGGGTATTGAGATCCCCCACTACAATTGTGTTAGTGTTTATTTGGTTTTTTATGGCTATTAATATTTGTTTTGTATAGTTGGGGGCATTTGTATTCGGTGCATATATATTTAGGATTGTCATCTCTTCCTCTTGGATTGTTCCCTTCAGAAGAATGTAGTGACCATCTTTTTCTCTCTTAATTAGTTTCAGTTTGAAATCTACTTTGTCTGCAAATAAGATTGCTACCCTTGCTTTCTCCTGGGTTCCTGTGGTGTGGAGAACTGTTTTCCATCCTTTAACTTTCAGTCTGTGAGTTGCTTTTTGAGTTAGGTGTGTTCCTTGCACACAGCATATTGTTGCATTTTCCTTTTTAATCCATTCTGCCAATCTATTTCTTTTGATTGGTGAATTGAGGCCATTAACACATATGGTTATAATTGATAGATATTGATTTATCTTTGTCATGATGTTTTACTTTTGTTGGCTCTTTTATTTCTTATTTTTTCCCCTTTCACTTTAGTGTCTAACCTTGCCTATTGGCTTCCCTCTTTTGGGCCTCATGGAGTTGTGACCTTCATTCCTTTTTTCTAGGATATTTTTTAGAATTGCTTGGAGAGCTGGTTTGGTGTTCATGAAATTTCTCAGGTGTTCTTTGGTGTGGAAGTATCTAATTTCCCCATAGATTTTGAAAGATAATTTTGCAGGATACAACAGTCTAGGTTGGAAGTTATTTTGTTTTAGGGCTTGAAATACTTCACTCCAGTCTCTCCTTGATTTGAGGGTTTGTGTTGAGAAGTCTGCCATGATTCTGATGGGCTTCCTTTGTAAGTGATTCATTTCTTTTCTCTAACTACTTGTAGGATTTTGTTTTTCTGTTGGGTTTCTGGGATCTTGACTATTATATGTCTAGATGTAGATTTTTTTTGATCATGGCTAGTTGGAGTTCTATATGCCTCACTTATCTGTATGTCCAATTCTCTACCTCTGTCTGGGAAGTTTTCCACTATTACTTCTGTGAACAGTTTTTGTATGTCAATTGTGATTTCTCCTGGTTTTTCATGGACTCCTAGCACTCTTATGTTATTCTTCTTTGCATCGTCTAGCAGTCATTGGATTGATTTCTTGTGGTCTCTTACTATTTTGAAGAAATCTCTATTTTCATAGTCTCTAACCACGATCCCGTCTTCTATATCTGATATTCTATCTTCAGATTCCCTTAATCTGCTGTGGATACTTTTGATGGAGTTTTTGATCTCCTGAATATCTGTTTGAATCTGTTTCATGGATTCTATTTCTTTCTTATGTTGGGTATTCATGGCTTCCAGCATGTTTCTGAGCTCATCTATTTCATCTATTTTTTTTTTCATATCTTTTTCTGTTCTAAATCCTCTAATCATGTCTTTCACTCTCCTCACCATGTGTGTAGTTATCTGGGAGATTATTTCTGCTTTGAATTTTTCTAGAGCCTCATTCATCTCTTTTGTTACTTCTTGTGCTATCAGTTCAGGGTATCCAGGTGGTTGGTTATGGAACTTTTCCATCTCATTTCCTCCAGGATTTACCCTTGGTGGGGTGGAAGTCTGAGTTTGTGCCTTGCTTAAATGTCTTCTCATTTTTGTTTTTGGTACTGTCCTTGGTTTAACTCCTGGGTTGATAGTTTGAAATTCCTTAATGTAGGTATCTTTGTTGCTTGTAATTAGAACCCTTATGGAATGATTGCTTCTCAGAGGTGTCTTCCAGATATAGCTGGTCTTTAAGATTTGAGTCTCTAATGACTCTAAGGCTATCTCATTTTCCTTATACAAGGAAGGTTCATTGACTAGATCAGTAACAACACCTTAGCCCAAGTGATACAATCAGTAACACCATTGCATCAAGTACATCTTCGAAAATGACATTTTGTAGTAGTTATTAATCTATCACCTTTAGCTGTGTGAATTAAATCAAGATTGAGGACCAACCCAACATATAGTGAATAAACTCTTCACTGTAACAACTTTACCCTTTGGGATGGGGAGTTAGAAGGGGTTGGGGAGGGAGGGACAGATGGGAAGAAGGATAGGGGAAGGTTAGCAGTGTGGTCAGAGGACACAGGTGAGAAGGAAAAAGAAAATAATAGAAAATGAAGTAGAACTCCGAATGAGGATCAAAACAGGGACAAAAAGGGAAGATGAACAATGTGGGAGAGCAAGAGAGTGAGTGTAAGAGAGAGAGAAAGGAAAGAGAAAAGAAAGAAGAAAAGAAAAAAAAGGAGAGAAAACCAAATATTTGCAAAGAGTAGGAAAAAATTAAAGATAAGAGGAGCAAAAGAAAAGAAAAGAGAAAAAAAAACTAATAATACTAATTTTGGGAATAAAAAATAATAATGAAGATGAAGGAACTCTTTCAGGGTATGTCTCTGCTGTCACAATAGAGAACGTAGGTTGCAGTGTGTAGATATAAGTCAATGAGTCTCAGCAAGCTAGTAGCAGACCCATGAGATTCAGGCAGGTTTCTGGCTGCAAGTCCCAAGTTGAGCTCCCTGTCCTCCTGTAGGTTTGCACTCTACAGAGTTGTATTGCAGGTTCCAGCTGCCATTCCCCTGAAGATAGTCCTGGTCCTAATGGGAGGCGAAGATGACTCCAACTTACCCAGTACAGTGGTCTGGTGGTCAGGTGTCCTCTGTGTCTTTGTAGTGTGGAACCAGGTGGCTGTACAGAGGAGTGTGTTGGGGAGTGTCCAGTGGATTGCTGCCGGGCGTGGGCTGATTCTGCATGTTCTGCATGACTCGTGACCTTGTTATGGCTTCTGCAGACCTGCTTGTCTGAAGCGGGTTGATTCTGTGTGTTCCGCAGGACTCACGACCTTGGTACGGAGTCCGCAGACCTGCCCTTAAGGTATCTTTCATTAATTAGTCACTGACAACTGTGTCAAGTTCTGACACTGTGGTCCTCACATTTTGGTCACTTCTGCTTTTCATACTTTTCAATATAATTTTTAATCTTTTAAATTTCTATCTAGAGCTTTTTCATGGACTTTAATTCTTTTCTGTGCTGGTCAGGTATGTTTGGTTTAGCTCTTCTAGATTTATATTAGTGTCTTCTGTAGACTGACTGATTGCTTTATTTATTTGACCCAAAATCTAATAACATATCTTTTATGAGTGCCATATGCCTTATTGTCTGCCTTGTTATCTCTTCTGACATCATTTTGAATAATTTGAGTGTTTGGCTTTTAGTTTTCTCCCTTTTGGTATCCCATGGATTAGCTTTGGATGAGTTAGTGGATTTTGGAGGCATGTTATTGGCTTGTCTTCTCATATTTCTGTTTTTCATTTGTTTATTTTTGTGGTGAGGCTTGCAGATTGATTATAGTGAAAAGCTTTGTTTCTACTAGGAGACCACTTTAGTTGAGGTCAACTTTTAGCTGAGGTCTTTTCAGTGATCTCCTATGGGTGTGGCTGACTACTTTGTCTCTGTACCAGGATCCAAACACCTTCATTTATTTTGGAGAAGTGGCTGTAGTGTATTTGGCCCAGTACCCAGTTCTCTGGAAATGGGCTACAGTATTGTTTATGACTATTAGGCAATCCAGATATTGTCATACAGAGGAAACTAATTGATAGCCACAGCTTATGTCTCCTTTAGTACAATAGTAAAATCAAAAACAATAATAGAATCAAATACAAGTTGAATATTGAAAAACCCCAAGAACTCATAATGTACTACCATAAACCACAGAAGAGACCTATGATAATAGTATAAACAATAAGACAAACCAGCTACTGACTTACAGTAAGTATCTAATCAATGAAACAACCTCTACTAACTATAGAATAGTGTTCAACTGTAGTAACATAGTTACCTAACTCTCCACAGCTTTACAAAGTGTAGTGTTTATACTAGTAAGGATAGAGGGTTTGAGGAATTGGAGCATGAAAAAAGTAATATTTGAGAATTTAAGCAATAAAAGATGGAGATGATAAAAGTGAAATAAAGGATCCCATTAAGGAGTGAAAGGAAATTCACAGTATTAGATGAAAGCTACCAAAAAAAGATCTACAAGAAAAAAGATTAGTAAGAACAAAACAAATCAAAACCCAGAGAGTAAAGAGAAAAAGAGTAAAGGAACAAATTGAGCGAGAGAGAGAGCAAGAAAGGAAAAAAAAGAAAAATGACCAAAACAAACAAAAATGAAAAGAAGGAAGGAAGGAAAGAAGAAGGAGAAAATAAGGGGAAAATACCCACATAAAGATTCCAAATTAGTGGTTTCCTTCCAGGACCTGAAGCTTTGGAATCCAGTCTTCTCTGTCCCACATAATCCTTCCCCAAATGGTGCCTGATTAAACTGTCTCTGACAATATGACAAGGACTGCACTGGATTTCTAATCCAACTATATCCCATGTGAAGAAGCCACACTCATGGTTAAACTTCAAGCTGTTTTTGCAGTTTGCAGGACCATGGGCTTTTCTTGAGGCTACTGCTGCCAGCCCATCTATTACTTCTCCCTCAAGCAGCAGATTCTTCTGGGCTTATCTCCTCTCCCAGGGAGTTGGCCTCTTCCTTGATCTGGTCAGTCGGTTGGTAGTCTCTTCTGCAGCCCTATTCTGAGTGGAGCCAAGGTGCAGAGCCATCTAGGAGTTGGCAGTTTGATGAAGTGGCAATTCTGGCCTCTCCTTGAGTCACAGAAGCTGATCTGGACCCTCCTCTTTCCATACTTTTAGCTTCATCTCTAAGAGAGCCATGCCTACCTACAGTTCCTTGATTGTTGGGGTACCTACCAGTAGTGGATTCCTAGTTGGCTCAGAGAGCAGAGAATCAAGCCATGCTATCATTGTGTCTTAAAGCTTAATGGAATTGTCCTGCTGAATTCTGGGCTTGTTTAGAACCTGTGATTTCTCTTTCTTTTCTAATTTTTACCTTTTGGAATGGGAATGTCTGTTCTACATCTAACCCCTGTAAGTATTTTGGAAGCAGACAATTTATTTTCTAGGTTTTCCAGGTCCACAAAAGGAGAAGTTTGCTCCAATATGGACTATCCCCAGAGTTGTTCCTCTCCCTGATGGAGATGATTTAGGAGCTGAAATTTGAGTTGATTTATTTACTTATTGAATTGATTGCATTCAGATAAAATTTTAGTCTTAGAATTGATTCAGGAATAGGTTAAGATTTTCAAAGATATGGGGTGGGAGAATGTATTTTGCATGTGGGAGAGAAATATCTTTGGAGCAAGCCATAGAGTATTCTGTGTTGGGTTGAATTGTGTCCCTGACTCCACTCCCCCAAGACATGTTCAAGTCTCAACCCCGGTACCTGTGACTGTGGCCTTAGTTAGAAATAGGGTCACTACAGATGTAATCAGGTTGACATAAAGTCATATTGGCTTAATCTAATGACTTATACTCTTATGAGATGAGAAAAGTTTAGACACAGAGATACAAAGGAAGAAAGCCATGCGAAGATGGAGGCAGACTGGAGTGATGTAGTTACAAGCCAAAGAACACAAAAGATCGCTAGTATCCACAAGAATCCAAGAGAGAAGGATAGAACAAATTACCTGTCAGAGTTTGCAGAAAGAACCAACCCTGCCTACACCTTGATTTCAGAATTCTAACCTTCACAACAGTGAAAAAGTTATTTTGAAAGGTTTTAAGCAGATACAGACAGTCTTGCTTATGATCATTTTTTAAAGTAAAAAAATCATGGAGAATGGATTTTAGGGGAGCAAGAACGTCAGCAGGGAGACATGTAAGGAGGCTTTTGTCCTGCTCTAGGCAAGCGATGATGGTAACTCAGACTAGGGTAGTAGTAACAAAAATGATAACAAGAAGTTAGAACCTAACACATTTTGAAGATAGGGATGATGAGACTTGCAGGTGGATTGGAGCAGAGGAGTGAAAGAGAGGAACCCAGGATGACTCCAAGGCTGTTGGTGGAACACTGGGTGAATGGGGTCATGCACTGAATGGGAACACTTGGGAAAGAGCAGGCCTGGGGAGACTCAAGTCTTCTCAGGATTGAGAGCCTCGTCAGATTTCCCAGGGAAATGCCAAGTCACTTTTAGGCCTTTCAAGTCCAAATCCTCAGTTACTCCAGAAGACAGCTGAGTATCCACAAACTTCACCACCTCCCCATAGGACTCACCCTATGAAACAATCTGCCCGAAAATGAAATTTAAAAAGAGACAGAGAATAACCTGATGATATTTTTTAATGCTTCAATTCAGCCCATGCCTAAAGACTGTTCTGCTCCTTTAAGTTTTTATTAAATCAACAACTTTTTCCCTTTTTTGTGCTTATATTAACTTAAATTGGGCTTCTATCATTTGTCTCCAAAAGAAACCCAAGAACACTAAGAAACATAACTTAGATAAGAGTCTAACAGGACTGATGAGATAGCAAGATGCTTTCCACATTCATAAAGTTCTTAAATAAAGTTTATAATCTATTTCCACTTATTTCCAATGGGGCAAAAGGGTTGGAGGTTTCTATAAGAGGGGATACAATATTAGAATATTATTCTTAAGCAAAATTTAAGAATAAAATCTTAGTTACTTTTTCCTACACACACAAAAGAGAGACCAGGGTGAGTTGTTTCTGAGCTGTGTTGTCTTTGGCAAGCTCTCTCCCTGGGACACAGCCTGGCAGCCTCTCCTCATGGGGTACGATGGAAGCAGCGGTGGTCCCAGGTAACTGGCACTCTTTGGCAGGTTTTTTTTTTTTTTTTGGTAGCAAGGAAGTAACTGGCACTCTTGAAAGCCAGCTCTCTCATCAGCTGCAGTCCCCTAGGCTTCAGAGTGAGGTTTCTTCTGGTGACAGCAGGCTTGTGCCTCTCACCCCAGATCCTGTGAGGCACATACTTGAAGCTTAGCTCAGGAGGAGAAGTGTGGCACTCGTTTCTGAGGTTCTACTGGTTGGAGTATTGTTAGCCTAGCCTTATTAATAAAATAGGGTTAATGATTTATTCATGGCTGGGACAATGCGGCTCTGCTCCAGAGGACAGCACAGAGCTGTTACATTAGAGATGAGCAGCTGCTGCAAAAGAAACGTGAGCCTTCCTAGAAATGGTCTCGGGCTGTTTCTATGAGGCAGTGAGCAGATTTATCTGACCAAGTCAGAGCTTGCAAGCAATTATTTGTGTACTGTGGATGTAGTAGGATAAATGCTGGCAATGGAGGTCCCTGGAAAGATGCCCCTTGCATTTCCATTTCTCATCTATTGAGTGTTTGTTCGCCTTCTTGCTTTATCCTCTCCTCCTCGGTACCTGAAAGATGTCTGAGTTTGTAATTCAAGATGTGATATCTGGGGAATATCAGTATAATACACATCTGAATGTGATCTCCATCAAAGGCAGATCATCCTTGGAAACAGAAGAGGGATAGTATTCTGGCTTTTCTGGTGCAAGGCTAAGCATATACTATTTTTAAAGATTAAATCATTTAAAATCATATGTCTGCACTATTTTAATAAATAGCTAGAAAAGAGGTTTAATACACTGCAAAATCCTGATAACTGAAAGGTTAATTTTTTTAAAAATGCCAATTACTATCACTCTTGTCAAGGAGAGGATAGGTGGCTGAGTGTTCATCAGTTTGTTGGATGATAATTTGCTTGATGTGGTTCAGGGGCAAGAGGAGTCAGGACTTGACGATTTCCAGACAAAAAGCAAGAGAAATCACTTCCCAGCAAACTAAACCAGGCTTGGCTGGAATGAGCAAAAATCAGATCTATTTACTGCCACGCTGCTGTGTTTGCTCTATGGCTCCCATCTGAACCTCCCCAGCCTCCCAGATGATTTCAGGAGATTTAGATCAAATGTCAGAGAGGAGAGTTTGGCTTTTTCCCCCTCTGGTGCCTGACTAGAGGGGAGAATGCAAGGCCACAGGAGGCACGGAAGGAAAATCTCATTGTTGGTGCATATGCTTCCACACAGCAAGCTTTCCCGAGAGACTCCCTCCCCTCTGCTCAGCTTCCCCTAGAACAGATCAAATGTTTCAAAGTGTTTCTACCTTTACTAATTTTTAATGCCTCTGCCAGACTCAGACTTGCCCACTGGAAAAAAAAAAAAAACTACGCTCATTGAAACAGCCAAAAATAAAAGTTATCCTTTAACGGTAGCACATTTAACTTCTTCCATGAGTACCAGCAGGAGCCAAAGAATATAGATTTTGCCCAATATATTAAGCATTAAAAATGTCGTAAGGAAATGATCGCACTGGAAATCAGAATACGTTTAAATGTAATTCTCAAAATTCGAGTCTCCTTACAAAAGAATCACAGGCCATCACCCTGATCCCTCCCTGAAACTCCTCCAGCTAGCAGCCCTACCCTGCCCACTCCTTTCCTTTGCTCCTTTGCCCAGTTTCCACCCCCCACCCCCACCCCCCACCCCCCGCAAACCACCCAGCAGGGTCGATGTGGGAGCCACAAATATAACCCTAGCATTTGGTTTCCCAGGCCATCAGAAGATAACACTGCCTGACTGCAGTTGCAGAAATTACAGCTAATTATACGCTCCATGCTTCCTGCAAAAGATATATATTTTAAGCTGCTGGGCCGACTTTCTCCCTTGGCTGTATTTAAAGGTTAGTTTCTGACCTGCTTCCTGGTTTAATGGAATAGTTTAAATATTACAAATCACTACTTGATTCTAATGAATTATATCTCCCCTGGCACTTCACAAAATCCTTATCGTGCCAGAGGAAATAGTTAGAAGGAACAAGGAGTCTCCATGAAAATAAACAGAATAACATGCCATAGGGTTGCAGGTTTCAGGATCCCCAGCTTCTTGGGTGGTTGAAAGCCTTTGGCCCTTGGCCTCACACTCCACCGATCACCTGAGGCATGCGGCTGAGCAGCGTGAACCCCCACTTCCTGCCTCGCACGATTGTTCACTCAGCTTAATTGTCAGCTCCTGCTAAGAACATGTAACATCTCATTTTCCCAGAGATTGTGGAAGTGTTGAGCTTCGCTTGTGGCCAATTTGGGTAGCCAAATGCACACCATTTCCTTCCTTAACACTTAAATGCTGGGAAGGTCTAAGCCTACCCATGGAGGCCTTTTTGTGAATTCTGGTTGCCAATTTAGTGAAGATAGGAACCCAGTTTCCCTTGTGTGATTAATTGCATGGGCAGTTATTCTCATCCAACTCTGCCTATTTATATCTATAGCCAATCTAATTAAGTACAAGAAAGTAACCAAACTACATAATACAAAAACAAAAATTACATTTGAGGGATAGAATAAAAGAATACAAGTCATCCCTTCTTCTTCCTGGGAGCTAGAGGGAAAAAACTAAAATCTGATTGCAGCAAAGGGCCACAATGTAAGACTGTGGAGAGCTACATCAGCCTTGACCATAGACTTGTGGAATTCCATTGTTTGACTAAATGTGCACATGCAGAAAGTAAAAAATCCAACCAAGTGTACAAGTAACTTGTTTGGGAGGCATCAAATATTTTAATTTTCCTCTCTGTGGCAAGCAGATTTCAAAATACATTGAGTAACTGTGTTAATCAGCTTTCTGTCTGCATAATAAATATCAAGATAATCAGCATATAAACAGAAAAGGTTGAATTTGGCTCATAGATTTAGAAGTTTTAATTCATGAAGAGTTGTCTCCTTTGCTTTGGGCCAGTGGCACAACATGGTGGGAACACATCGTGGAGCAAACCCATTCATCTCTTAGCCAGCAAGCGAGAGTGAGAGAAGGGGAGAGAGAGAGAGAGAGAGAGAGAGAGAGAGAGAGAGAGAGAGAGAGAGAGAGAGAGATCTGGGTCACTCAAGCCCCTTCATAGCACACAGCCAATAACCTAAAGATCTAAAACTAGGCTCCAACTCCTAAGAACTCCATCACCTCCCAGTAGCACCAGGCTGAGGCCCAAACCTTTAACACATTGACTGACCTTTGGGGGACGCTGAAGATGCAAACTACAACAATAACCATTGCAGATCTAACCATGCATCACCTTTCCTTTTGTACTTGATAACCTCTAATTAGTTTTACAAAATATAAACCTCTGAATGTATAAGTTAAAGCTGCTGAAATGATACAATCAAAGGTCTGCCTTAGCATACACTTTTTCAAAAATCTCACACTGCCCTGTGCAAGCATTTCCACTCATAGAAACTAATGTATTTTCTCTCAGGAAGTCCCCCATTAAATTAAAAAGTCTCTTGGAGAGGTAATTCATCATAGGAAGAGTAAATGTATCAATTGTTTGCTAAGATGATGGGTAAGGCCTTAGTGAAAGAGACTCAGTTTCTCTGCCTTACAGATAGGAACTAGCAAAAATAGAAATGTCCAACAGGGACTAAAAGTTCTGCAGAGCAAGACTGGCTATTCTTGCAGCATGAACGTGTCAGGAGATGTTGTCTGTGGACCACTGGTAAAAAACGGATATAATCTCCCACTAAATAAATATTGATCACTCACAAGTAGGCTCATACCCCAACTGAAATTTAAAGTTTTTTGTTTGTTCTCTGGAATATTGTACAGTAAAATTAAAATGTATAGCCTTTTATCTTTAATGTTTCCATTTCTAAGAGAAAGAATTAAAATGGAAAAATCATATCAACAGGAACCTTGGAGACACCTCCCTGAGAGAAGTGAAGTGAAACTAGAACCCTAGCAGAGAAAAGCAGAGGGTTCACACAATAGAAGTGGAAGTCAGTTTACAAGGCCAGTCACATCTAGAAGGAGGGATGTCAAGAACAGAAGATAGTATAGGAAACCAGGGATCCCTCAATTCATTTATTTTTCATAAAGAAAAACAAAATGTCTCACAAAATTCCATTTTGCTTTAAATGGAAACTGATCTGATGGGTGTTTCAGCATCTTCATAGATACTACAGAAGAGAAGTTTTAATTTGATATTTCTGTCAGCCAGATAGTTTATCACACTCAACAGAAATGACAGGAGAAGGGGAAATGGATGAGAAACTATTCTGGGTTAGCAAAGGATGACAACAGGATGGGAAAATCCAGTTTCACCAAATATTTACTCCTGCTTATATAAACCTCAATTAGCTATCCGAGAATTCTAGGCCTCCGCTAAAGAAAGGGTGCATTTAGAAATGCAGCTTGGAAGTTGGCTCGTGTGAGTTATTTTGCTGCACTGTTGATTAATGTAATTGAAGTATATATTACAGAAACAGAAAAGGAAATGTGACTTCTTCAGGGACCCATTAATTTCTTAAGCATAAAGTGTTTGAAGGTTCAAAGGCTTTGTTGAAGCTTATTTTAAATTTAAAATTTCCATTGCCAAGGGATTGATTACCATTCTTACATTAGCTTTGTCAAAAACTGAGTTGATCTTAGTTCTTTCAAAGTTTTGTGGCACTTAATTGTTTTCAGAGCATTTTTTTAAAGACTGTCTTGCAAGTCCTCTCAAGGACAGACTTGCTTTCCTTTTACAAGAATAGCAAGATGAAATTTTCTAAACCGTTAAAAGGAGCAATTCCCACTCTCCCCATCCTCGAGGTCTTGAAAGTCATTTCTGTGAATCAGGTACCACACCTTCTTGTGCAAACACCTGCCTATATTAGTCTGTGTTTGGTTTTCCTTTGACTTTAAAGCATGAACTTATTTAAGCATCATTGTGTATTTGAAGTTTAGATATGCTGGGTCGGGACTCCACAGTTAGATTTTTCTCATCTCTCCACCCCAAATGACTACACACGGTTCTTTTCATTGCTCTCTCTCTCTTTTCTTCCTCTGATCACTGCTTATGGCACTCTCATAAACAACACCCTCTGTGAGTCAGCCAAGATGTCCCAGTAGTGAACTCTTTAATTCAAGAAGTCAGACAGGAGCATTTCCAGCTCCTTGGAAAGCAAGCCAGGAGAACTGTCATTTCTTCACTCAGGGCAAGAAGAGGAAATATGTCACTAAGAAATATGGGTTAAGATGGCACTGCCATCCAACTGATGAAGGTGGTGTGGGAATCGAAAGACACTCCTGTTTCTGAATGCCCCAGCCCCCCCCCCCCGCAGTTGGTAGAAGACTCTCCACTGGGAAATGGCTTTAATGTATTTCTAATCTCAGGAAAGAGTTGCCTATTAACTAGGTGAAAATAGCTGTGAGTGAAAGTTGTTGTGTGTGTGTATGTGTGTCAGACAGGAGGCATCAGCAGCTAGGCAAGACCAGTGGTGCAGCTTGGGACTGCAATGCTTGGGGAGCAGCTTCCTATCACATCGGAGTAGGAGTGGCACCCATCTGCAGTCGTGCGTGGACAGACAAGGGTCTGGCAGATGGACCCTTAATAAAGGCAATGAGTGATGATGATATAGATTAGGGAGGAAGGAGAATGTGAAATGGAAGCACAAAACCAGAGGCTACAGTTTCATTAATGCTGAAATGTCTTCCCCAGGGCCAGCTGGCAGACAGCATGGAGAAACCCTCCCGGGGCTGCACTTCGCTATCCTCAGCAAGCTAAAGCCCCTCCCGGGTGTGTCACATTACAGCCTGGTGAGCATTGGAGAGGAGACTGAGCAAACTATGCTGTGGGGAATTCAGAGATGCTGGCTCTTTGCATCACTTTTCAAACTTGGCAGGGCACTTTCCTCGATACTAAAAGTGTGGAGATAGTCCCCACGCTTCAACCATTTTCTTCTGTGAGCAGCTGTAGAGAGTCCACAGCCAGAGAACCGGTGAACAGCCATCGCTGTGTTTGTAAGGACAAGCTGTTAACAGTGAAAGGGAAAATGCCTCTGCAGTGACCTGTTCCCCTATTCTCCCACTGTCTCTCCAGCATTCAACAGAAAAGCAGCTACGTCCTAGAAATTATGCCCTCAAAAAGTAAAATTGAAAAATTTTAGGGAAGTTTTTTTTTCCCTTGATATTCAGAATGTTTGGGACTAAAATAGAAAAGACTAATATTGCTGGTCATATCATCTACTGGACATTTCCTCTTGGAAAGCATGCTGTTTGGAAGATTTCAAGTCATCAATCTGAAGTTAATTATAACTTTTTAAAAAAACTTAGCAGGATTCAGGATTAACCAGCAACTAAGTTAAGTCATGTTATTTGATTTTTTTTAAAAAATACACTGTCCTGGGCATTTGGGATGCACAGAAGTGGGCCCTTCCAGAAGTGAGATGTAGATAGTATTATCAGCACTTGAAAGATGACAGAACAATGTCCTAGGATAAATGGCTCAGAAGCCGGGTATCTTAATCATTTCATTAAATATTTGAATTGAGAACTCAATGACTAGAACAGGCCTTCATGGTTTTCACAGCCAATCTCTTTCTTCAGGGAGGCAAATATAAAGAAACCTAGATATTTCTCACCCCTGCTGTTCTCTCCATTGAATGAAAAAAGAACCTGAACAGGAGTGATTGTGAATAGCTCAGTCACTTTGCTGCCAAGGCTGAGTTAGTGCTCTGCCTCTATCACTTTAACCCCAGTGATCTTGATCTTCTCAGAATGCCTGGCTGTACCCTTCTGTTCTATCCTAGACCTCTAGATAACGATGATTGTCTTAGTCACTTTGCCCTCACTGAGACAAAATATCCAACACTCACAACCTCAAGGAAGAGAGGTTTATTTTGGCTCATGGTCTTAGTCCATGTGGCTGGCTCCAAGGCAGGAACAGGATGGCGGAGGATGGCAGAGCAGAAGGTGATCAACCCTGGAATCCAGGAAGCAGAGAGAAGGGAGGAGCCCAGGGAGGGAGATGGTCCCTTCCAGGTCATGCCCCCGGCAACCCGCATCTTCTGACCAACCCTTACCTCCTAACAGCACATTCAGTGTTGGACTCACCAGTGGATTGACTGAAGAGTATAGTGCCCTCATGAGCAATCACCTTCAACACATATGAGAATTTGGGGGCACATTTTAGATCTAAACCTGATGATGATGATGATGATGATGATGATGATGATGATGATAATGATGCTTAAGAATGTGACAGCAACAACAACAGCTACTACTTCTACTATTTCTACCATGTCTGCCCATAATTCATTCTAGGTGTCACTTTAGCTACAAAGTACAAAACAATAATCAACCCTACAGGTATCATTTTCATTGCTCGAACGTAGTAGTTCAGAGCATAAGCTTTGAAGTAAAGGCCTGGGTCTGAATCATTATTATATTTTACAAATGAGACATATAGAATTTGTCACTTATTAGACATCACAAAGCTCTTAAATAGAAAAACCATACTAAGGTTTGAACTGTTCTTGCCTTCCTCCAGAATCCACGTTGTTTTATTATGAGATGCTATCTATCCACACTGATCACAGGATTTACTTATTTATTATTTGGACCTTATCATGTATCAAGAAGCTTATATTCAATATTGTATTATCAAACTATCCTCAAGTAATATTTATAACTACCCAATTTTATAGAAAAGGGCAGGAGTCCCATGGAGATTTAAGAAGTTGGCCAATATCTCACAGCTAGAAAACAATAGAATTCAAACAATCCCATGACTATCTGGCTCTGAAATTCTGAAATTTATTTTCTTGATCATTAAGTATACTATTTAGACAGAGAGGTGAGAAGGACCAATGGATTGGTGTCATAATCAGGATTTCTTTTCGTTACTGAATAAATGTTTCCATCACTGCTTCCTTGGATAAAGAAAAACTGAGTGGCAGCCTAGAAACCCAGGTTACCAGTACAGGTGAAGATAAGCATAGACCTCACATCACTAAGCCTTTATGTTGAAGCAATTCTATAAGATCATGGTGACTGATTTACATTTTAGTCCAGAAAGCTGACATTTCTGAATCCTTGTCAGATAGAGATTTCACACTTACAAAGAGAATTCCCGCCTGGATTGCCTAAAATGCACCCCCCTCCCCCCAACTTAATTTACTTGAAAGGGCAACAATACTCAGTATCAGATTTGGGTTGCTCTGATAAATGTAGTGCTATTTTTAATTAGCCCTGGCTTCCAAACCATGCATGCCTTGGTTTTCCTTTCTTCATAACAGTGCTCATGGTAAAGAGTCCATATCAATTTATCAGAGCCAAAAACGCACAAAATTGAGATTATGGGCCTGGGCACAAAAATGGGATGGAATTTCTTAGAAGTGATTAAAACTTCTCCTTAAATAGCATTAACCTGTTGGATTTAATGTAAGTAAGGTCATCTTGGGTTCAGTTTATGGCCACTGTACTCCAGGCCAGGAAGGCTTGAGAATGTGCTCTTTCCTTCCAGAAACCATGAGGCCTGTGGTGACAGTCTGTATTAGCCACTTTTCTGTCACTAGGACAAAGTAGAAACCCACGACTTAAAAGAGAGGTTTATTTTGACTCACAGTTTTCAGAGGATTCAATCTGTAGTTGGTTGTCACCCAGGCAGAAATGGCAGTGTGGAAAGGCATGGCAGAGGACAGTTGTTCATGTCACAGCAACTAGTAAGCAGAGAGGGAAGAGAGGAATCAGGGAGAGATATACCTACAAAGGCACTCCCCTAGTGACACAACTTCCAACCAGTTCCCACTTCCTTATAGCACATTTAGCTATGAAATCATCAATGGGTCAATTCATTGATAGGTACAGAAACCCGCTAATTCAACCACTTTCCAAAAGCTCCATCTCTGAACACATAAAACTTTTGGGGGACATGCTAGATGTAAACCATAGCAGTCACATAGGGATTCCTCTCAAGTGATGTATCCATTCTATGGTGCTATAGGACATTTAGCTCTCATGAATTCATGGTGAAAAGTTAACACATCTATCTCTCATATAGTTGCTTTTGTGTATGTGGTAAACACACAAGATCTCTCTTAGCAAGCTTCAAGTGTATAACACAGTATTATTAACTATGGTTACCAGTTGTACATTAGAGCCCCAAAATACATTCATATTATAACTGAAGGTTTGCAGTTTTTGACCAACATCTTCCCAGTTCCTTCTGCCCCAGCCCATGGCAACCTCCATTCTACTCTCTGCTTCCACGAGTCTAACTTTTCTAGATTCTCATATAGGTAGAATCATAAACTATTTTCTTTCTGTGTCCAGCTTGTTTCACTAAGAATGATATCCTCCAGATTCATCCAGGATATCACAAACTACAGGATTTTTCTTTCTTTTTTAATGGATCAATAATATTCATATATACCTCATATTCACTTATGTATATATAAACATATATATATATTTTTTCATTTCTGTATCCATTCGACATCAGTGACCACTTAGGTTGTTCTCATATCTTGCCTATTGTGAATAATGCTCCTATGCATATGGGCATGGTGGTCTCTTTGAAATATTGATTTTATTTCCTTTTGATATATACCCAGAACTGGCATATCTGGATCATATGGTATTTACATTTTTAATTTTAAAAGAACTTCCCTACTGTTTTCCATAATTGTGATAGCAATTTACATCCCCATTGATAGTATGTAAGGGCTTCCTTTCTGCCACACATTAGGGAGGAATAACTTCAATATATATTTATGTATAATTGATATATATTAATATATTATATCAATAACTTATTACTATATTATATAATATAATAGCTTATGAATATATTAATATATTGATGTCTTAATATATATCAATAGCTTTAGTAACTTCAATACATATTTATTTTGGAGTTCACAGCTAGAAGGGGCCTCCAGTATTTCTGTTATGATTTGGACATGTGCAGCTACCTACAGTAACAGATTTATACATGTAATGTTTCAGCCTAGTGGAAATTTATTTTTTGCTCATATTCTAGACCAGAATGGTTTCAGAAAGACAAAAGTAGGTAGAGCTGTTGTTCTGACGCACAAAGTCAGTGGAAACACAGACTGATGGAGAAGACTTTGCCATTTTCCACAGCATTTAAGGCTTCATGGGGGCTGCCAATGAATGAGCCAGAAGACAAAAGAACACGAAGCAATGCAAACTGGAGATTTCTCTAGGCCCAGACCTGGGGGTTGTACACTTCACTCTGACTCCTGTTTTGATGGAAGGAACTTAGACCTGATCTCAGGAATTCCAGGAAATATAGTTGAGCTGTGTGCTCCCAAAAAACAGAATGGATCTTAGTTCACAGTTCTCAGTCTTGGCTTTTCTTTTCAAGGTCATTTCTACTTCTTAAAATACAACTACATGTAAATCACCCAGTAAATCAACTTTCTCTAAGTCTTGTAGAAAAGGAAAGTTAGCAACCTTCAGCCAGTCTATTATGATGATTATAAGAAAGTAAAAATAAATCTGATAAAGCAGTCATATGGTCCATGAAGATTAAGAGCTGACTGTTCCCACAGTCATCTTTCATATTTACAAAGGGTAATAAAGAATACAGTGCCTGGTTAAATTTTTAAAAAACTGAACATAGTAAAAGACACATTGCTAAAAATGATGGGATAGATGTGTTCAAAGTTAGGGAGAGTATTTTGGGGGAGGTTAATGGCAGTGTGTCTTTTATTATAATACATTTTTAAAATTTAAATATTCACCATATTTTGCAATCACCCCTTATTGATCATCGTTTACAGAAACTTCTGATAAGTTAAAAACATTTTGATGTGTTGTCATCCACCTATTTACTGCATCTGGCATGTGAGATTTCTGGCTCTTCCCCAAAGTCAAATGACCATGAAAGTGAACATTTTGAAGCAATTCGGGGCAATGAGGCAGCCACAATAGTGCAAACAAAGACATTCATGAAAGAAGACATCCAGAACTACTTAAGAAAGCGGCAAAAATTATGGGATAAGTGTGTTCAAAGCAAGGGGAAATATTTTGAGGGGAATTAATAGCAATGTATCTTTTTCTGTAACAAATTTTTTTGAGACAGGGTCTTATTATGCAGTTCAGGCTGGCCTTGAACTCACTATGTAGCCTTGGCTGACTTCGAACTCATGGCAATCCTCCTGCCTCAGGCTCCCAAGTGCTGGGATTATAGGCATGCACCACCATGCTCAGCATGTAATAAAAATTTTTAGATTTAAACATTCTTATTTTTCATCATATCTCATATATCAACTTTAACTGTCGAGTTAGCAAGCTGGAAGATATTTAAACTGTCCCATGTTTAATTAATATTCTTAAGGCCACATTTTTGGAAGAATATTTTTAAAAATTATTATTGAAGTGGAAAAAAGTTAGATATTTTTCTTCTAAAATCTTATTCATAGTAAACATAGTAGGATAAAAATATAGAAAAACAATTATATATTTAATTATCAGACTACTTAAAAATAGACTAAATGGAATTAATATGAGAAAATGGAAAAATGGAAACAAAGTCTTTGTACATAGGGAGGGATGGAGGGGTTGAAGGGAGGGCAGGGGAAGGGGGAAAAATAAGAACCAAGAAAGATTGTGTAAGGGTGCAAATTTCCCATGATGAAAGTCATCATACTGTACACCTAAAATGTACCAATACAATTCATTTTTTAAAAAGTTCAAAAAATGTGTTAGTTATGAATAATATTTTAAAATTTAAATTAAATTTATTTTTAATGGCATAAAAATTATAGACATTTGTGGAGTACAACGTTGTATTTTGGTACATGTATACCTTGTGCAGTGTTTAAATTAGGTTAAATATATCTGTCTCCCCAAACATTTATCACTTTATGGTGAAAATATTCAAAATACTTTCTTCTAGTTTTGTTTTGTTTTCTGTCTGTTTGCCTGCTTGCTTTTTTTTTTTTTTTTTCCTTTGAGACAGGGTCTCACTATGCAGTTCAGGCTGGCCTTGAACTCACTATGTAGCCTTGAACTCACTATGTAGCCTTGAATTCACTCACTATGTAGCCCACGCTGACCCGGAACTCATGGGGATCTTCCTGCCTTAGCCCTTAAACTTTCTCCTGGCTTTGGAGATACCCTGTGTATTTCCATCATTTATAGTCATCTTACTATGTAACAGCACAACAGAACTTCTGACCCCTATCTAACTGTAACTTTATAGCCATTGACCAATATTTTCCCATCTCTCTCTTTAAAAAAAAAATTGCAGTCAAGAACAGAAAAAGGCTAACTGGGTAGTAAGACTATTTACTGTGCCTTTCAGTACATAATCTCCCTGTAATTATATAAAAATGTTTAAAAAGAGAGATTAACAAATCAGATTTCATCAGTATTAAACAGTAAGTGAAAACAGCATACTCTCCGGAATTATATAAACTAGGATATGAAGTTCTGCTCCTGCAGTTTGTATGGCATTAACCACCTCATAATCTCTCCAATCCTCAGTCTCTACTTCTCAACTGCTATTTTCACCTATCTTCCAATATATATTAGTATAAACCACTTAATCTTCTTCCCTTCTCTTGTATTCCTTCCTTCCTTCTTTCTCTTCCTTTCACTTGTTTTCTCTGTATTTCTTTCCACCAATTAGAAATACAACTTGGGGTGGGAGCAGGGGCAGGGGCAGAATGTTCTGTTGAAGTTTCTAAAAGCATTTGGCAAATGATGAATTACAAAGTCCTAAGGTCTTCCTACTGTGTCTGGGCAGCTGCAGTAAATGAACTCATAAACATAATGCAGGTAAAGAAAAAATTACACAGGAAGAAGGAGGAGGTAGCCAAGATCCAGTAAGAAATACTTTAGGAGTCTATAGTATTATAATTTAAGTTCTCATCTGCATCTCATTATCTTAATAATACATAACAAGAGCTCTTCAATGCCTTACACAGGAGGAGGATGGGAAATAATTTCCTTGGACAAGGTCCCTCTCTATCACATTAGATATTATTCCCAAATGTCGAATGTCAGGGGAGTGCTTCACATTCTCCTAACAGTTAAACAGCTTGGCTCCCTTTGGGGAAGAGATGAGCCTGGCAACCCACAGAGCAGCCTCATGGAATAGACTTCTCTGGAAACCAGAGCTCAACAGAACCCCGTGCTGCATGTGGAGCCCCTGTGGGAGAGAAGTGCTTTACCCCGCTCTGCATCCCCCTTGTGGAGTTGCTACAGACAAAGCTCAGTTCCACAGGACATGAGGATTTATTTCACTTCTTTCTCTAGGAAATTTCATGGGGTTTTTTCCCCATGCTTTTATTTTGAAATATTTCAAACTTCCAAAGGAGTTGCAATTATAGTGCAAAAGATCTTAAATCCTCTTTACTCATATTCTTGAATTTTATGTTTTAGCATTTTTTGCTTTATCATATCAGTATTGTCATCAATACTGTTTTCCAATCATTTGAGAGCAAATTATAGATATGATACTTCTTTACCTCGAAATACTTCAGTGTGGGTCCTAAAAAATGAAGGAGGGCCTTATTCTTTCATGAGCACAGAACAATTCCTACAATCAGGGAATTAACATTGCTACATTCTAATCTAATCCTCAGACTTTATTCAAATTTCACCACTGTCCGAACAATAGAATTTATGACAAAGGGATTTGATCCAGGGTCAGGTATTATTCTTTAGTCTCCTTTAATTTTGAACTTGCCCTATGTTATTATTTGTCCTTTAGGACCTTGTTCTTTTCTGAAGAATATAAACCAACTATCTTGTAGAATGTCCCTTAATTTTAATTTGCCTGATATTTGCTCCTAATTGTTTTCAGGCCATGCATATTTGGCAGGAAAACCACAGAAAGTATGTTGGCTATTTCTCTCTGTTATTGTCCTTGATATGTTTGTCCTATTAAATCTTCCTAATCTTGATAGTATTGTTCTTTTTTAATTAATAAAAACTTTGTGAGGAGATACTTAAGAGACTATTCAAATATTATTTCACCTCAAACTTTTATCCAGTAGCTAAATATTTTAAAGCATTTTTCAACTTGACCTTTTTTAAAAATTTTGACTAAAAATAACAGAGATTAATTAAAGTTTATCACCCCAGAACACCATACCTACAAAGGGTGCACTTTCAGGTTCTCGAAGCCACCCATGACAGAGACCAGGCTTGCTGTCTTTGAAGATTCCTTCCACTCCCACTAGGAGAGACTTTCAGTCTTTGAAGCTGACAGCTGGCACAAACTGGCTTCTGCAAGCCTCCAAAGAACCTTCCTGGCTTGTTTTCCTTCGCTAGGAACTTAGCCTGGTGGTTTGTGTTAGGAGCTTTTTGCTGATTTTTCATTTGTCCATGTCTGTGGAACACTTTATGATGGGTTCTTGCTATTTATGTTGGGAATTGAGGATTTGGGCCTCTGGTGGAGGCTAAGCTCCCAGCCCAGGTCTGAACTGGGAGACTGGCCGGGTTGCCAAGTGGGGCACTATTGAAGGCCCCTCCCCCACCGCCTTCACCACCACACAGAGCTCGGTCTCCCTGCTCTTCAAATGCCCTGAGAAAACTAAGAGGCTTGGGAGAAGTGGTACTGTAAGAAAGACAGACTCCTCTCTCTCTCTCTTTTTTTTATTCATTAAGTTTATTGGTACATTTTAGGTATACAATATGATGACATTTATCATTGGGAATTTGTACCTTTACATGATATATCTTCATTCTTATTTATTTATTTTTTTTGGTACTGGGGATCGAACTCGGGTCTTTGTGCTTACGCAGCAGGCGGTGAAACCACTGAGCTAAATCCCCGGGCCTTCATTCTCATTTCTTCCCCCTTCCCCTGCCCTCACTTCAACCCCTCCACCCCTCCCTATTGACAAAGACTTTGTTTTCATTTCTTCTTTTTCTCATATTTTTTCCTTTCCCTTCTTTCCTTTCCCCTACCCTTCCCCGCCCCCACACACAAACTTTCTAGTTTCTTATTCTTTATAGCTCAGTAGTACTCCACTTTATTTTTCAAAAAGCCACATCTTCTTTATCCAGTCTCCAGTTGATGGGCAATTGGGCTGTTTCCAAGTTTTAGCTATTACAAACTGTGCTGCTATGAACACTGGTGCACATATATTGCTGTGGTATGATTCTTTTAATTCTTTTGGGAAGATCCCCAGCAGGGGAATAGCTGGGTCAAATGGGGCCTCTAGCCCTAGTTCTTTGAGGTATCTCCACGCTGATCTCCACAGTGGTTGCACCAGTCTGCACTCCCACCAACTGTGGAGAAGGGTTCCTTTTTCCCCAGAACCTCACCCGCATTTGTTATTGGTTGATTTCTTGATAGCAGCCATTCTTTCCGGGGTGAGCTGGAATCTCAGCGTTGTTTTCATTTGCATCTCTCAGATGACCAGTGATGTTGAACATCTTTTTATATGTTTATTTGCCATTTCTACTTCTAAGTCTGAGAAGTGTCTATTCATCTCAGATGCCCATTTTGGGATTAGGTCTTTAAATTTGAACAGTCTGATCTTTTAAAGTTCTTTATATATTCTAGATAGTAGACCTTCATCTGAGAAACAGCTGGTAAAAATTTTTCCCCACATTGTGGGTTATCTCTTCATGATGTTGGTGGTTTCTCTTGCAGTGCAGAAGCTTTTTAATAAGATGAGATCCCTGTTGTTGATTCTTTCTGCTAGTTCACATGTGACTGGGGTTTTGTTCATGAAATCTTTTCTTACACCAATGTCTTAAAGAGTTCTATTAACCTCTCTTCCAACCAGTTTAATGTTTCTGTTGTAATATTTAGATCTTTGATATATTTTGATTTTAGTTTAGTGCATGGTGAGAGATGTAAGTCTAGTTTTAATCTTTGGCAAGTTAAAACCCGGTTTTTCCAGCACCATTGATTAAACAGGCTCCTTTGACAAAGATGAGGTGGCTGAATATGGACAGACTCCTCTCCTCAGGAGGAATCTCTGCCCCTCTGGGTGACTTCCCACCACAGTCCCCTGTCTACTTACCCCTGTTCTTTCCCAGCTATCTGCCACCTGTGGGGAAAACCCCGGGGTCTGTTCTGACAGCAGGAGTGGGACATAGCCTTGGGGATGGTCTTGGCCTTTCAAACCCTGATCTTATTTAGACAGAAAAAAAAAAGAAGAAGAAATGGACTATTTTCTTCTTCCCAGGGTATGGAGGGGATGTTGGTCTGTTAGGGTCTGTGGTTCCTGCGCTGGTCACGGAAGGCTAGTACCGGAACTGCTGCCTTTAGCCCTGGTGCTGGCATCCAAAGTCCGCTCCAGAAGAGACCAAATGCACTTTCTTTTCAGGGTTTAAACTGTGACGTGAGTTCAATATAAGGGGTAGTTTTTGATAAATAATGGCTTTACTGAAATATAATTCACATACTGTTTATCTAGGTTAAGCGTGCAATCTGATGGAATTAGTATATTTGCAGAATTACGCAACCATCACCATGATCAATTTTAGAACATTTTAATCATTCTAAAACAAAACCTATTCCTACTAGCAGTAACTCCCAAGGGGACGTTTTAAATATGGCATATCATGTGTTGCTTGAGCAGTAGTTCCCCACCTTTCATTCTCTTTAACTATTCAGTCACTGTCTTCCAGCTGTGCTGTGCCCGCAGTGGTCTCCATGAAAGCTTAATAAACGGCAGTTATGCAGTTAGGTCTTTTTCACTAAGGGGTACTAGCCTGAAAAATATGTTTAGTAAATTTGATTTTTAATTTATTATGATTTATTTCCTGGAGAATTTGAGGTCATCTTTAGGAATGGGAGGATTATGGGAATCATCTTTTGTAGGATCTACAGTTTAAGTAGCACTTTTATATACATAGCTTTATTTTATCCTCCCAAACAACAGTAAGTACAGTAAGTAAAAATGACAATAGAAAGCATCTATAATGTGCTTATTCTATGCCAGGAAGTTCTAAGTGCTTCCCATACATGCATTAGTTCATCTAAATCTGCTATGGTCTAAATATGCCCCTCAAATTTGTAAGCTGAAATTAAATCACCAAAGTAATAGTATTAAGAAATAAGGCCTTTAGGAAGTGATTGAGCCATGAGGGCAAAGCCCTCCTGAATGGGATTATCATCTTTTGAAAGGGCTTGAGGGGCGAAGGATACTTGTTCCGTCTCTTCCACCATGTGAGGACATAGCACAGAAGCAGAAATGTGGGCCTTGATCTGGACTTTCCAGCTTCTAGAACTATGAGAAATAAATTTCTGCTGTTTATAAGTTTTCCAGTCTCAGGTAACTTGTTATAGTGGCACAAAATGAATAAGACAAGTCCTTAACAGCCAGATAAAGTTAAAGGTACTGTTAAAACTAACCAGAAGTGCAGAGGTTAAGTGACAACAAGCCCAAGGTCAGGAAGATGGGAAGGGTAGAGCTGAGATGTGAGTACATGCAGTTTGGTTCCAATCTGAGCTCTAAACACTACTCTAATTGCTTCCAGTGTTCTCATTTTAGAAGCAAGGACTGAGCCTTTGAGGGGTTACACACTATGAGGAGGACCAAGTTAGAACTTGAATGCAAAGAGTCAAACCCCAAGTTTAATGTTCTAACCAATCAACATCCCTTCACTGGAGGAGATTTAGCCCAGTGTTTTCCCAGCTGAGACAGAAAAGGAAAATATCTCCTATGGAGCCTTCATGTTATCAAATACATTATCATGATATTAGCAATGTTAAGAAAAGGTGCCAAAGTGTTACAAGTTTGGTAGTATTTTGGTGGGCTCAAAGTATTTTTCAACATAATCTCAAAGGGGAATTTTCCCCTCTTTGCTTTTGCCTCTCATTTTCCCTTTCTCCATGCTTCTGATTCATAAGCAGGGAATGAAGCACATGGATTTAATAACCATAGCAGTGATTCATGTGTACTTTCATCTGATCCAAGAGAGCAGTGGCAAGCCTAAGGACTCATTTTGGTTGTATATCATTTTAAAAGAGTTGACACACATGTCCTTTAGAGAGAAAATAATAAAAATTTGAAAAGCAAAAGCTAGCTTAAACCTGCCAGCTGCAATGATTGGTTACACAGAAGAGATCTATGGAATTCCGAAGCCATTTGGGTTTTGTTAAGTTCATTGAAGCAGCACCAACTGTGATCTTCACCACTTTAAACGGTTTAATGACTTTTGGATAAGCCTTCAGAGTTAAATGGTTAAGTCACCAAATGCTCCATAAAATAATTATGTGAACAATTTTCTAGCTAATTATCTAACATGAACAGAAGCACACAGCTGAGAAGATATATAATTGCTATTTCATCAGGGCTGGCTATTGTATTTACATAATTCCATTATTGATCTTGGTGTGGTGTAGTGGCAGGGCATTGTCATAGTATCTCAGGGAATGAGCAAGTTAAAAACACAGTTCTGATCCCAGCTGGAAGGTAACAGTGACTTTGATTTTTTTTTTTTCAAGGGAATAGATTAGGATCTTTAAGTACACGTACTCTTGTGTGCTATATGTAAGTCCTTGGACATGTATATTTAGATTAACTTAGGGCAGAGATAAGTATTTTCAACTCTATTAGATATATGATACATGCATAAAAAAGTAACACATCACAATTGTACACCCTTAGGTGACCAGAGCCCACAGCCAGAAACAGAATATTACCAGGTTTCCAGATGATTTCTTTGCTCCCCATTCTAGTTTCTACTTCCTCCAAGGGTAGCTAATGTCCTGACTTCTATTAGAAGACATTAATTTTACCAGTTTTGTACTAAATTTGAATGAAGCCAACAGTGTGTATTTGCTTATGTCTAGTTCTTTAGTCCACCATATTTGTGAGATTCATCCATATTTTAATTTGCTTAACATCATTGTCAAATGATGCTTCATTTTGTGAACATACTATGATTTATCATTTTACTGTTAATAGGTGTTTAGATAGTTTCTAGGTGGACAGTATTATGAATAAATCTTCTATGAATAGCATTGTATATATCTCTTAGTGAACATGTGCACAGTTTTCACTTGGGCTTATACCTACGAGTGAAACTGCTGACTGTGGGATTTGTACATCTTTAGCTTTATTAGATACTGCCAAATATTTCTCCTGAAAAGTTCACCAATTTGCACTTCTGCTAACAGTAGAGGAAAGTTAGGATGAATGCTTTGAAGAATTCTAAGTGATGCTTGCTAGATTTTAAATAACAGTGCAAAATAATAGAAATGTGAGCAGTGTGTTGAATGGAAAGACTTCAGCAACATGGCCTAGTTAGTAAAGGATAGCATCAGTGAGGGCAGTCTCATGCAGTACACAGTCAGATTTGAGGTCATTTGCAGGTTAGGAAAAACTTCCTTGGAAATGTATCATCCACTCTGTGGCATCCAGCATTCATCCAAGAGAATTTCCCCAGCACTTATTCTTCCTTTTCTCCTCAGTCCACATGGAGCACATCAAGAGTCTGGCCAGGATGGAAACACCACTCTGGAGATGGTGGATGCCCTTCTTCTTAGTACATGTTTCCCTGTAGTGTCATACACAAATACTTCACAGTGAGTGGTGTCTGGCACCTCTGAGGCACGGGTTCCATAGATTGTGTTCCCCCAAATCTATACATTGGAATGCTAACCCCCTATGTGATGATATTAGGTTGAGAGACCTTTAATAGGTAATTGGATCAAGAGGGCAGAGTCCATGTAAATGGGATTAGTGCCCTTAAAAGAGTCCCTAGAGAGCTTCCTAACCCTTCAACCATGTGAGGACACAGTGAGAAGACAGCCATCTATGAAACAGGAAGCAGGCCCTCACCAGAAGCTGATCACACCAACACTGAGATCTCATTCTCCCATCCTCCAGAACTGTGAGAAATGAGTTTCTGTTGTGTATTGAACCCCCAAGTCATGGTGCTTCACTACAGCAGCCCAGACAGACCAAGGCAAAAAAAAAAATGCAGGAAGAAAAGTGAGGTGCAGGTAAAGAGAAATCAGAGAAGACAGCATGGAAACTGAGTTGAGTCCAGCTACGCAGGTGTGACTTCAATCAAACCATTCCAATTTCCTCACAGCTAGGCATCCTCAGCTGAAAGTGGGGGAGGAGAGTAATTAGGCTTACTTTATGATTAATTGAATTAAAAGGATATATGTGAAAATGCTCTGGAAACTAATAAGGAATTAAGATGTGTTATGTACATTACCAACTCTACACAAGGAATGTAAACATTATATACTGCAAACATGTACTAATAAATTAAAAAGCTAACATTAGCTACCTTTTTGACAGAGTATTACTATTAATAGTCAAATTGTCCCTTTAAAGTAGAGATATATTTCTAAGAAGTGGTATTTGCTCTGTTTTTCTACTTAAATTATAATATTCTCACTAACTGAGAAGTAATCTTTCTTACAATGTTACACGGAGAAATGGGCAAGAGGTCTGAAAACATGACAGTTACCCAGGATTCCCTGGGGCTCACTCCTTCACCATCCAGGTTTGCACCTATTAATTCATTAATTTAACAAACACTTATTGAATCCTTTTCTTGTTTGTTTAGGGAAATTCTAGGTAGAGATTCTTAACAGGATTCAAAGATAGACTTCAAGGAATCTCAGAACCTTCTGATCTCATGTGAAGGGACCATGGGAGATGACTTCTGCTATCAGATTCTCACAGGTCTCTGCAAAACCCACTCTGCCAAAAAAAAAAAATTAAGAAGCACTGCTTTAGGATATGTGGAATAAGGGAATATGATCATTTTCTAAAATAATATGCGGTGATCTACATAGGAAACTGCAAATTACACTGACAGCTGACTCCTTATTAGCAAAAATAGATGCCTAACAGAATAGCATCTTCAAATATGAAGGGAAAATAAGTATTAACCTACAATAAGAACTTGAACTCAACTATCATGCAAAGTGAAGAAAGTAGGCATTACCTGAGAAACGAAAGCTGAGAGCTTAGCAACTTTAGGTCTTCCCTGAAAGAACTCATCATAGATGTACTTCCGGAAATAGGAATAGTAAACTCAAAGTGAGAATGGCGTGAAAAAGTGGTGATGAGCAAACACCTTGAAGGGTGTGTATAACATCCCGACGAATTTGTTTTAAAGAGAGGTCAATTAAGAGGTTGTTCAAATACCAAGAAACTAAAAAGCTTGAAGATAATAACATAGAGAAAGGAAGGAGTAGAGACTGAAATTTAAAAATCCAAATTCGTTGTATTATTTAGGACGAAGATGGAGACCAGTTCATTTTGGACTTAAGCAAATATGCTTTTAAAAACATAAGAACAACTCTCAAAGAATGGGGGCAGAGCAAAAGTACAAAAGAAAGAAAGAATTAAAGAAGGCTGGATTGATCTAATGTGAAAGAAGGAGAAAAATAAGCCAAGAAGAGGCATAATAAATACAACAAAACAAGATATAGTAGAAAAAGTGTAAATATATCAGTAATAATAAACCAATTCATTCAAAGGTAAAGATCCTCAGTCTCTTTTTAGAAAACAAAATCCCTCTCTGCATGGTATCTATAAGAGATGCCCAAAATGTGATAATGCATAAAGATTTTTTAAAAAGTAAGACATATAAAGACTGGTATTGCAGGGGACATACTATTCAGGCAAAAAAAATCATCATTTGGAATAAAGAAGGTCATTATTTAATGAAGGAAGAATAATTCACAGAAAAGCAAGAGCAACATATAATTTGTTTATTGAATAAATATGACACTTCTACCTTAAGAGAGAATATTTTTCATGACTCTATCAGCAACCAAACTAGTAGTTTTGATAAAAATCTAGACATTTGAACACACAACTCACAAACCAGATTAAAGAAGACCTATGTGGAAACTTTTATTGCTCAAAGAAAGAATTCACATTCCTTTCATGTACCCATCAGATACAATGACCACATAGCAGACCACAAAAAAAAATCTGAAGAAATTCCAAAGAATTGATAACACAAACCACATTATCTTTCTACCCTGCAATAATATTAGACACTGAGAGCAACAAAAGAGCCAGAAATACTCCATATGTTGGGAAACTAAAATAATCTTATAAATATTAATGAACTAGAGAATAAATAATAATGGCACTTATGAAATATTTAGAATTTAATGACCACAAAACACTACAGATAAAAACATGCAGCATGGCTTTAAATTTGCATTTATTAAAACAATGTGGCAACTGCAATGATGAAGATAATGTAGGGAAGAGGACAAGGGAAGGCTGCAGGAGGGATGTCTGATCTGAGAATTAAAAGCTAAGTTGGGGGTATACACAGTGCTACAGCACATGACCAGAACAAAGAAGGTCCTAGATTTGCTCCCCTGCACCACATACACAAAAATAAATGAATAAAACAGTTGATAAAAGACAGCTAAGGAAAAAAGAGGTAGAACAACAGCTTGAAGAACATTCTTGAAAAGAGTTCAGTGGCAGTGGTGAATTATTACAAGTCATACTAATGTTTCAAAGGATCCTCAACAATTAGAAGGTCCTGTTTTAATGCAAGAGAAAACACAATTATTCTGGACCAGTGGTGGCAAACCTATGGCACACATGCTGCAGTGGGCACACAGAGCTCTCTCTATCAGCCCATGAGCCAAGTCACCCCAGCATTACCCCACCAGACAACAGCACACACAGGACCCATGGGCATGCTTGGAAAGGGGTATCAGCACCAGGCAATGATGTCACCAGCACTGACTCATTAGCCCTTATCCCTCCAAACTTTTGCATGGCTAGTAAGTATTCAGGCTTAATTGCAGTTTGGCAAAGTGAGATAAATAAGTGGGTTTGGGGTTGCAGTTTGGGCGCTCATCTCTAAAAGTTTCACCATCAATGTTCTAGACATATACTAATTTCTCCCAGGCCACATGGAAAGTACATTACTGATTATGTCACATCTCTACCTTAGCTGCTAGCATTTCAGGTTTTCTTCATTTTTTTATTGGCAGTACTGTTAAATTTGTACTTAACTAATGTAGAGTTATACATTTTTAGGTTAAAACTTATGCTAATCTTTTAAAACATCAATTAAGTTGTACAAAACTTCTCCCTCAAAAAGCAAACTTGTTTTGGCAACATTACAAAAAAAAAAAAAAGAACCTATATTTAACTTGATTACCTAAGAAAAATTTTCTCTACATTTCAATTCCACCAAAGGTTGTCTGATGTTACTTGTGGGTTTATGTTTTCATATACAAGACTGATCATCTGGAAATGACTAAACAAAATAATTATCTCATTTTATAGGTAAGAAAAGCAAGTCTTGAGGCCCTTAAGGGACTCACTCATTGGAAGAGTTCTGTGGCTTTGTATCAGAAGATCAGAAGAGTTCTGTGGAACTGTATCATGGATTTTTTTGTATCAATTTCATGAGGAAAAAAAATTTGCTGAAAATGACTGAGAACCTTCAGAACCAGAAAAATTACTGAGTTTTCCCCTAAGTCAGTAGAAACCTAGATTGTGAATACTAAAACAGTAGCCTGGATACAATAGAATGTGCATAACTCTTGGGGAAAATTGTGAACCAGTCATTACAGGAAGTGTGCCTATAAATGAGCTATTTATTGTACAACCAAATGGAGATTCCATGAACAGGTGACATACATCAAGATATTGGTGAGCTTGTGATAATCTCCTCAAGATGGGGGCTTAGTCTGGTTTGTGTTGCTATAGCAAAATTCCTTAAGCTGGGTACTTGATAAAGAAAGTAGCTTTATTTTTCTCATTACTCTGGTGGCTGGAAATTCCAAACAATATGGTGCTGGAGTCTGGTGAGAACCCCATGCTACAAGAAAAAAGGAAAATGGTTGCCTGTAGCACAGTCAAGCACATGGGAGTGGTGTTGTTTTATAATAACCAGCTCTGCAGAACTGATGAACTGGTGAACACTTGTAAGGGAAGTGCTCCCATACCATAATCCCCATCCACTAGCCACACCTCTTAAAGATACATCACTTCTCAATACCATTATTCTGGCCACCAAGCTTCCAGCATGTGAAACTTTGGAGAACACCCAAACCATTCCGAACTGCAGGAGGGACTTTTACTTTTTACCTTTACTTTTTTCCCTACTAGTAAAGAAAATGAGTTTTAGAACAGGGAAGATATTATTTTTTAAAAGGATTACATTTGTTTATTGCCTAATAATTTTCAAAATGCTTTTACATTATCTTTAATGTTATCTTCTAATGGACCTTGTGAAGTTTTGTTCCGTTTTACAGATAAGAGAAGACAAGATTTGAATAAGATGACTTAGCAGTGGCCACCCTGATAACGATCTTAGATCATAGCCCAGGACACCCAACTCCTAGTCAGCCTTCTTTCACAATCACAAGCCATCTGTAATCTCAGCATGCTGCGAGGCTGAAGCAGGAGGATCACAAATTCGAATACAGCCTGAGCAACTTAGTGATTTAACAAGATTCTGACTCAAAATAAAAAATAAAAAGTGCTGTGGGATGTAGCTGAGTGCAAAGGCCTACATTCAATCCCCAGTACCGCAATCAATCAATAAATGTAAAAATTTCCAGGCTGTTTTAGATGACACTCTAGATTTCAGTCTGCCTAATATTTACTCTGCAAACTTAAAAGAAGTTGAAGGAAGAACTGTTGCTATAGCCATGCAATCCAGTATCAGGAGAGACTCTTTATTCCATTGGGCATAGGCTCAACCTGAAGAGAAAAATGTTCACTGCTAGCAGGCTGTCCTTCTCCCACAGTCAGGAAAACAAGTCATTCACTGTCTTCCATAGAGTTATATGAGACTTGGTTTAACAGTTCATTCCACTCTGCCATTACTGTGGAATGAAAAATGTAAGCCCATTTTCAAAGTATTGTGTACTGAAAAAGAGCTATTGTGCTTAAAGATAGTTACACTGGGTTTCTTGGAGCTTTGCTTCAGACACACACTGAGTTTTATTAGATAATATATGTCTTTTAATATAAAAAGTGAAAATGATTAAAATGATAAACTATAACTAGATTAGCTTTTTATAGCACAAAATAATTAGTTTGATAGTTACAGGGAGTTTGGAGCAGTTTCACACACCATTAGATTGTAACCGCTGAATGACTGGTAGTAAATAGTTTCTGAAAGAAGACACTGTGAAGGAATCGGGACAATTGATGTCACAATTGCACACTACAGCCCCAATTCCCACAGAAGCACAGTGGTTTGTATTGGACTAATGGTCCTCCAGACAAAATGCCGACTTCTGGATGGAATGTAAAAAATGACTGTTGAAGGCATCAGAAATGATCAGAAGGAAGCAGAAACAGGGGAGTATTTGACATACGGAAAAGGGAGTTTGTCCCCTGAGGAAATTCCAGGGCCAAGTGCTGCACAGAGTGCTAGAATCAAAGAAGAAAATCCAGTCCTCTTGGACTGAAGGGACAGAGAAAAGAGGGTGGTATAGGCAGAAAGACTGCAAATCAAAGGAGGGGATTCCAGAAAGGAGAATCCCTTGGCAATGGTAGTGATCCTATGCTAGTGGTGCTGAGAGCTGAAATCTACACATTAACGCCTTTGCATCTTTAATTGGCTTCTTTTTAAAACAAAATAAATTTTATGGTGTATATTTGAGGTTTACAACATGATGTGTTTTTTTCACTATAGTGAAGCAGGTTAACACATCTAACATCTTACATCTTCTTTAGTGACAAAAGCAGCTAAAATCTACTTATTTAACAAAAATCTCTAGTACAGTACAATTTTATTAACTTCAGCTATTATGTTGTTCAAAAGATTTCTAAACTCATTCATTCTACATACTTGCTATTTTGTGTCCTTTAGTCTACATCTCCCCATTTCTCCCCCTGTCCCCGCTAGTAGATCATTCTCTCTGTGTATTTGAGCACTTTTAAAAAATATTCCACATATAAATGAGATCATGAAATATTTTTCTTTCTAAAAGAAAAATATTGCTTAATTGGCTTCTAAGTCATAAATGCCTGAGTAGAATTCCAAAGATCCCAGGGGAAACATAACATCTAGGAGGCTAAAAAAGCCAAGGAAAGATTTCAGCTGCTGAAAGCATGTGAAAACTAGAGTTAGGAGTCTGGGTCTTTGACAAGTTAAAAGAGTTCAGTAAACACTTTAGACTTCCCATTGAAACACCAGAGTCCTTAAGAATAAAGTCCATACAACAACTAATGGACTCACTTTGAGGCTAGGGGAAAATAAAAATTAATTCAATTTAGCAGGAAACCAAGCGTTTAGAAGTCAATGGTGATTTGTTAGTAATTTTATTGCTTGCTTAAACAAAATTTGACACTGTTTTGGACAAGGTAACAGATTATAGAGGCTTTACAGAGTTTCCACAATGTATCATTTCAATGGCCAGTACACAAATAAAAATTACTAGACATGCAAAAATGTAAAAATGTGATGCACAAAGAAATGTCAATGTGTAAGAATACACTTGAATGCTGAATTAATAGATGAGGGCTTCCAATAGCTATTATACTTAGGTTGAAGAAACAATAGGGATATATTAATACAAATATTATCAATGTTAATATAACATGACTTATATTAAAATATATAAATTTCAGGAGAGATTTGAAGACTGAAAAGAAACAAATGGAAATTTTAAAAATGAAAAATATACTACCTGATATTTTAAAAGCCACTAAATGTGATTAATAACCTATTGAGAAAATAGCAAAAAAAAAAAAAATCAAGGAACTTGAATGCAGATCAATAAAGTTCATTCAAATTGAAATGCAGAGGGGCACAAAGGCAGGGAAGAAAATGAACAGAGTCTCAGTAACACATGGGATAAAATAGTGATCTGACACAGGTATAAATTGATTTCCAGAGGTAGAGAAAAAAAAGAATAGAGAGAAATAACCTTTTTAAAAAAATGGCTCAGTATTTTCAAAATTAATTAAAAACAAAATCTGCAGTCCATGAGTCAAGGATGTTGAGTGACCCCCAGACAAGTAAATATTAAGATAACCATGACTAGGCACATCATAGACAAACTGCTGCAAACCAACAATAAATAAAAAGGATCTTAACACAGTCAGAGAAAACAGACACATTAAACACAGGGATGGGGCTGGGGATTTAGCTCAGTGGTTCTGCTGCCTGCCCTGTAAGCACAAGGACCCAAGTTGGATCCCCAGTACCAAAAAGAAAAACAACCCACAGGGACAATGATTAGCATAACTGACTACTTCAAAAGCAACAGAAACCAGTGTCCATGCAATGACATCTTTTAAAAACTTGTCATCTAGAATTTCATATCAAGTGAATTATTTTTTAAATTAAAGTACATAAAAGATCTTTTAGACATATACTCTGAGAATACTTTCATCAGCAGAAGTGAAAAAAATCCTAAAGATTCTATGGGTCAGGGATTTAGCTCAGTGGCATTATGCCTGCCTCATAAGTGCAAGGTCCTGAGTTTGATCCCCATTACCAAAAACAACCAAAACAATAACAAAACAAAACAAAACAAAAAACTAAAGATCCTAAATGTCTAACAAATTGTGTAGTTTTTAAAAATTTTTACATGCTAAAATTTCTTCAAAGAGGAAATGATACCAGTTGGAAATTCAGAACTACGGAAAGGAAGGAAATAATAAATACATTTGTCTATCACTTAATGATGGGGATATGTTCTGAGAAATTTTTTATTTTGATCTTATATGAACAATATAGCTGTTCAAATATGTGTATTTTCTTTCTTTTTTTTTTTTTTTTTGTACCGGGGATTGAACTCGGGTCCTTGCGCTTGCGCAGCAGGAGGCAAAACCACTGAGCTAAATCCCCGGCCCAATATTTTCTTTCTTTATATCCTTATTCCTTAAGTTTTTTATGGTAGCAAGGTTTTATATTTATTAAAGATAGGAATAGCCTCTGCAGAGTGATTTAGGGCCAGGAAAAAGTAGGAAAAAGTACACTCTAGAGTGTGAGAGCAGACTGCACTGAAGGAACAGAGTAGCCAAGATTTTTTTCTATTTTAAAATTTTTATTTTTCAAACTTTTGTGTTTACAATGATGACAGAAAGACACCCACTATCCCTCTAACAGGCCAGGGTCTTCAAACCACTGGCTTCCACATCCATGTTATGGCTTGTGTCTAGATGTTCCCTCAAAGCCTCATGCGGCCATAGGCAGGGCTTTTCAGAGGTGGCTGAATCTAGAGTGTGTGATGCTTGGATTAAGGGTGTGTGATTACCAAATTAGTCCACCGATCAGTTTGGAATAGTTCTTAGTGTGGATAATAGGTATGAGTGGTACCTGCCCTTAAAGGCATGTAACCTGAATAGACTATGAGGGACAGAAAGAGGTCTGCTGTCATCATTTGCTGTTTGCTACTTTGCTGCTTTGTTCCCTTCTGCCTGCCATGAACAGTTTCTCCTCTGCATTGCCCCTCTGCCATTCCAGCCTGCCTTGGAGCCGGCCAACTATGAATTGAAATCTCTATGAACTGTGAGCTACAATAAACCTTTCCTCCTGTAACTTTGCATGTTGGGTATTTTGTCTCAGCAATGAGAAAAGTAACTAAGTCCACATCGTGCCCCACTGGAAGGTCTTCAGGAACAATAACATGCATAGAGCTGTTATATGTGACAACAGCACCTTCTGAAATCCCTCCTGAGAGATCTACCTGAGGCTTTTATAGTTAAATTCTAACTATAAGGAGTACACGCTAAAATAATGATCAGAAGTATAGTATACTAAATACACTAGTAAAATAGTCATTTATTATCATTACCAAATATAAACGGTACATACCCATAATTATATGTGCTATACTTTTTACAACTGGCAGCACAGTAGGTACGTTTACACCAGCATCATCAAAAACACGAGAAATGTGTCGCATTATAATACTACAACTACAACATCACTGGGTGACAGGAATTTTGCAGCCCCATTATAATCTTATGGGGCCACTGTCATATATAGGGTCCATTGTTTATCAAAATATCATTGAGTGGCCCTGATTGTATGTTGGCAACTGTAAAATATTTTTTTAAGAAATGCTTTGTACGTTAGTTAATAGTTAAAGAAAACAATTTATTATGAAGGATTATAAGATATGGGGCAGTCAAATATATGACAGCAATCGAACAAAGAAAGGGCCAAAGTATAAATACTGTTGCAAGGTCCCTACATTATCCATGGAGTAGTACAAAATTAATTGAACATAAGCTGTGGTAGGGGAAGCATGTATATTTTTAATTCCTAGGAGAAGTTATAAAGAAGGCCAACAAAGAAGAATACGGAATTGAATACTGAAAATTACTTGATTACTATAAAAAACAAAAGGAGAGAGAAAAGTACACAAAATACAAAAAAAAAAAAAAACCCAGAAAAATAGTTGAGCCAAACCCAACCATATCAATAATTGGATAAATTGTGAATGAACTAAATCTTCCAATTTATGGGCTAAATTGTCCCAGATTATCAGACTAGGAAAATAATAACAAAAACTAAGTCTCAACAAATGCTATTTACAGGAGAGGTACTTCAAGTAAAATGACACAGTTGAAAATTAAAAAATGGGAAAAGATATACCATACACATGCTCAGTACAAGCAACCTAGTATAGCTATATTAATATCAGACAACGTTGACTGACTTCATGACAAGGAATATTTACTGAGTTAAAGAAGGTCATTTCATAAAGATAAAAGGAATCAATTTATCCAAAGACCTAGCAATCCTAACTGTGCATGCATTTACTCATTAAACTACCTAATACTGTGTGGGTTGGTAAAGTTGTCTCCTGGTGTTTGTTGTTTTATTTTGTTTTTGGTTTTTGTTTAGTTTATTTAGGAGAGCTCCTATCCTTTCTGCTGCTATTGTGTACCTAGAAATGCTGCGAGCTTGAAGATCGTTTAAATGGTGTTACTGAGATCCACAATTGTATAGGTACTGTAACTAAATGATATGTTTCTTCTTGCCATGAAACTATATTTGGATCTCAGGTGGCAATTATTTGTTTCTTCTTAATGTGAAAGTAAAAATATTATTTTTATGGACATAATCCCAAATCCATGGACTATATTTAGGGATTTTGTTTGATGATTTCATTAGCCAAGATTTGTGACTTTGAAAAGGCTGAGTCAATAGCTTTTATATAGCCTATATTGTGACCATAATGTCCCCTGAAGTAGAGTCTTTGTCTGAGTGTTTCTTTTTGAATGTGAGGCTACAGTTGGCCCACAAATTGCTGAAAACCTGGCAATAAAGTGAAGATAGCAATCAGTATGTAATCTTGATGTTCTACCATGCTAAACTGCCATACATGAGAACACAATGAATCATCACATAATTAAGCCTTTCCCAGAGTTTTGCTCCTAGGTTTTATTTCTCAAAGAGTTGTTTGGAAAACAGGATTAATTATGAATTATAAGAACCCTCACTCGTATTTATCCAACAAAATGAATGCTAGGAAACCTTTAGGAAAGGAAAGAGAAAATTTGAAATTCTGTGATTTTACATGAATCCTTGTCAGTCATCTCAACCAGCAGTTTCTAAATTTCATGAACATACCACTGTCCTGCAAAGGTTGTTCAAGTGCAGATTCCAGGGTCCCACTCCCAGAGATTAAAACTCATGGTGTAGGTTAAGATCCAAGAATTAAATTTCCAACAACTTCTTTAATTCAGTGCTGCAAGTAGACCTCAAACTGCACCTGAGAGATGCTGATCTAGAGGAGAGGAGGCTTCCAGCCTTTGTTGAAACTCCTCCGTGCGCTCACTACTTCCCAGCACCCACTCCATTTAGAAAGTTTTCCCTCATACCGAGCCACACCATTCTCTCCCTCCTCAGGCTCTTTCTTCTGAAGCTACACAAATATCTCTTCTATTATGACAGTCTTTTGTATTTTTCTGTATAGTCTGTGTAAGCCCTTTTCTTTTCCAGGTTAGCCTCTCCCAGTTACTTTGACGTTTTCTCAAAAGGTGTGATATTTAAATATATCATCCACATGCATACATAGTTGTGTCTGTATCTTAAAATGAAATATCAGAGCTGAAAAATGCATTTCAGTTTATTTTCACCATTGCAAAGTGACAATAAGGGTCACTTCCTCCTGTAGCTTATGTGTTTTACCTTCTCTAACAGAGAGGTTAAGTGCCCAACTTTGTTCCTTGCAAAAATATTCTGGCTGTTCTAGATCCATTGAATTTCCATATAAATGTCTACGGCCATACCACCCTGAACACGCCTGATCTCATCTGAATTTCCATATAAATTTAGAATTGTCTTCTCAAGTTGCCCAAAAGAACCCTAGAATTTCAGTCTGTATTCCATAGAATCTATACATCAATTTGGGTAATATTAACAAATTAATAATACTGAGTATTACAATTCATGAAAAAAGAATATCTCTCCAAAAGGGGAATATTAATGGAGAAAGAGAGGATCAAGGGAGGGGGAGGGAAGGGCAAAGGAGGGCCTTCAGGAAGGCACATATGATCAAAATTTTATATGCATGTATGAAAATGCCATAATAAACCCATCATTCTATATAATTAATATTACTAATAAAGGGAATATCTCTTCACTTATTTAGTTCTTATCTTCTTTCTGTCATGCTTTCTGTTTTATAAAGTTATCCCTAAATATTTCATATTTCAATGCTATTGAAAATGTTCAAAGTAAAATTCCAACTGTTTGTTGCTAGTATATTGAAGTGCAATTGATTTTTATACACTGTGTCTTATTGCTGGACTTATTCTAGCAGATTTTGGGTGTATTGCATGGAACTTTCTATTTGGATTATGTCATTGGCAAATAAAGACAGTGTTACTTCCTTTACAATCTGGATGCTCCTTTTTTATTTTCTTATCTCATTTCATGGACAGGAACTTTTGATAACAACACTGAAAAGAACAGGGAGAGTGAATCTGCCCCACTTCTTCTTGACCTTAGAGGGAAATTTTCAGGCTCTCACCAATAGGTATACTATACTCTCTGTAAATGCACTTTTTTTAAGGTTTAGGAAGTTTCCATATAATCTTACTTTTCTGAGAAATATGTTGTTTTGTTTTGTTTGTTGGTTGGGTTTTCAAATTGCAAACACCAAGAATCAGCATACTTACCTACAAAGGGAAATGATACATACTTTAGGTTTCTTGGAAAAATATTTCCTCAGGCACATATTCTTTTTCCCCGTATTTTTATGTGTTTATATGCTTGGTGCAACCTTTTAAAAATATTTTTTTAAAAATTCTTATCTCTCGGGCCATGGACTATACAGTTTGCTAACAAATCCCCAAGCCAGAGGTTTATTATACCTACAATTCTCACAACTAACACTAGGGGGCAGTAATATCAAATCGCTAAGCCTTCACCTTCCCAGTTTTGGTTTTTATAAGGGAAATGGCATGATTGACAACTTGTTTGTGGTCTTTACATCACTTTTCCCTAAAGTATTCACAAGAAGAGATAATAATCTTTCTATATTGATTTATTAATGCCTAGAGATAAGATTAATAGAAGAGGATCTAAAAATTATAATAAATACTTGAAAATTAGAATGCCTTTACATTTTACTCATCTACAAAATTTCAGTCATCGAAGAGTAGCACACTGTTCCCTGATGGTCTGGATTGCCAATCACTAATACACTCGATTATTTCAGCTCCTTGGTCCCTGTAAATTGAATGTTAAACCCCATTCTGTATATACACAAATGAACTAAAGGAAGTTGAAGGCTTTCTGAGATCTCTTGTGCTTCTGTTTTCCCTATTTTCTCTTCACACAGCAGACCTGTTTTTCTACACAGACCATTTTGCAAAATTAAAATAGAAAAATCCTCACAGAACACAAAACTTACATTTCCCTATATTTTGAACAGAATTAGAGTGGCCTCTAAAAATACTACTACCAAAATATGAAAGATTCAAAAATATGGTTTCTGTTCCTGTTTGTTTGTGGCTTTTTTTCTTTTTGACACACAGTTCTATGAACTTTAACACATCTTTTAACTCAGAACAGTTTCATTACACTCCCCCAAAACTTCCCTGCTATCCATTTATAGTCACAACTTCCTCCCATCTCTAACCCTGGGCAATCATTAATCTATTCTCCATCTCTATAATTTTGTGTCCTCAAAAATTTCATATGAATGAAATCACAGAGTATGTAACCTTTCAAGATGGCTTCTCTTACAAAGTGTGATGTCTTTGAATTTCATCCAGTGTTTTGCAAATAGCAATAATCTATTTCCTTTTTATAATTGAGTGGTGTTCCATTGTATGGATGTACCACAGCTTATTTAACCACTACTTGTTGAACAATAGAACATTTTGGTGGCTTCACTACTAAAGCTGATATGTTTTTACATGCGTGGTTTCATGTGATTATACACTTTTATTTCTCTAGGATTAACATTCAAGAGAGCTGGATAACTAGTATCCATGTGTTAACATCATAAGAAACTTCCAAGACTGCTTGTATCATTTTGCATTCCCACCAGCAAGACATGAGAGTTCCAGTTGTTCTGCATTCTTTTTCACACATGCATTATCAGTATTTTTACTTTAATCACTCTATTAGATATAGAACAGTATTGAATTATGGTTTTAATTGGCATCTTCCTAATGGTTAATATCATTAAACTCATGTGCTTATTTGTCATTCTTTTATCCTCTTTAGTGAAGTGTTTGTTCAAGTTCTTGCACATTATTTTTTTATATTTTTATTGAGTTTTTAGAGTTATTTGTTATTTGAGATATAAATCCTTTGTCAGATATATGATTTACAAATATTCATTTCTAATATATAACTTCATTCTCTTTATAGTTTGTGGTTTTAGTGAAGACTAATTTATCAAATTTTTGTTTTGCGCATGGTATTTTTGTGTCATTTCTAAGAACTCATTATCTAATCCCAGGCCATAAGGATTTTTTCTTATGTTTTCTTCTGACATTTTTCTAGTATTGTATATTAGATTTAGATCTAGGCTCCATTTTAGGTTGATATTGCAAACATGTGAGAGGTTTTTTTGCATATGAAAGATCAATTATCCTGATACCATTTGTTGAAAAAAATTGTTCATTGCTTCTCTCAGTTTTGTTCATCAGAGAACAAATGACCATTTTTGTAAAAGTTTATTTCTGGACTCTATTTTGTTGTTCTTATCCATGTCTGTCTCTTCATTAATTCCATATTGTCTTGATTTCTGTAACTTTATAGTAAATCCTAAAAAATTTACTTACGGTAAAAGAGCTTCAACTTTATTTTTCTTTTTCAAGTTTTTTTTAGGTTTTCTAGTTCCTTTTCCCTTCCATATAAATTTTATGATCAGTTTGTCTATATCTACAAAATTTCTTCTAGGATTTTGATTGGTATTACTTAAGCTATATCTTATTTGGGGAGCATTGATACCTTTACTATGTTGAATCTTCCACACCATTAGCACAGTATGCCTTTCCACTTATTCAGATCTTCTTTGATTTCTTTCATAAGTATTTTATAGTTGAACATGTAGCAACTATAGCATTTTAACCATTGTTACATAGTTGGTTAAACTTGTTAAATTTATAACTAAGTGTTCCACTTTTTAAGCTATTATAAATAGCTTTTAAATTTTAATATAAAATTTCTTGTTTAGTTTTCCATTTTTCATTGTTTATATATATAGAAATACAATTGATGTATCTGTGTTGACTTTTTAGTCCCACTCTTCCTTTGGAGTCATTAGCAAATACTGAATAGTTTCTTATATTATTTAATTTTCATCAGAGAAAAGAGAGTGTTAGGTGCCTGAAGCTAGGACAGAGGACAGAAGCTGGAAGCATTGTGCATGTGAAATAACCCAAGCTTTCAGTAAAATGAGACATTTCTGGGATCACATCCTGTCTTCTCCGCTGCTTCTTAAAATATATAATCTTAGGCAATCCCTTTGCACAGGACTGGCAATTTAAGTTCTCAGCTTTCTTGGATGAAGAGAAGATGGAAAAGTCTGAAGTCATCAGTTCCAGATTTTCCCTTCCCTTTTAAGCACTTGAGCCCTTCTTCAAACAATAATCTATGTGAAATCCACAAAAGTGGAGCTGCTCTAGCACACTGTGAGGTTAGTGTCCTAACCTTATTTATGTGAGTCCATTTCTGGACACTATCTTATCTCTACGGAGCACCAGGAGCGCCATTTGAGCAAACATTGTCTGCAGTGTGAATGTACCAGACCCTGTTGAGATGACCAGACCCCAGAGGGTCAGAGTAGAGAAGTATATGCATAACCTTGCTTTCCAAAGTGCAGTGTCTTCAGAATTCCAGGCCCAACCTCAAATTACTGAATTAGAATCTACATTTTAACAAGATCACCTGATGGTCTGTTTGGTTTTAGCAGCCCTGGCACAGTGTTGAAGAGAAGGGAGAAAGCACACACTGGAGTCTTTACAAAATGTGAGGCATAACCAAAGAGGTCAGCTAAATTTTGCAGCAGCTTATTTCATGAGTCCTCTAGTAACTTAATGATTTAAGTAACATTATTATCATTTTATTGATCTTTTTATTTTGAACCTTCAGACCATTTTTAGGTTTCTAAATTATCTTTTGACCGTCAACAAACTCCCAACCCTGTAAGAATTACAAACTTTCCAGCCACAGACAGACAGTCCATAATAACCTGACTCTCTAATGTGAGTTATGGGTAGAATCTTAGCCAGTTGTGTAAAATGGGAGTCCACACAAATTATTAAGCTAGATAGAGAAAACCCAGGAGAGAATTTAGACTTCTTTTCTGTAACAGTGGTTCTGCCATTGTCCATCTAGATGCTGGCATTCTTTTTGTAAATGATTGATTTTTCCACATCTGAATACTGATAAATCTATAACTAGCTCTGATGTTAACATTGTGCCAGGATGAAAAACAGAATAATAATGACACAATAGGGATTGCAAGACTGAAAGAGAAAGTGGGAATTCAGCATATTGAAAAGGGAATTTGTTAACTTTTGTTATCTGATCAGGAGCCCAGAAGTTGTGATATCCTTCTAGTTCTTTTGCCTATAAAGATTGGATTAATTAGATGGTATGGTTAATTATCAGTTCAGCTATGGATGCCTTTGTGCAAAGGAAATGGTGTATGACAGCCCTATGTGTGGTCAAAATTTTAAAAGACAGCTTGCGTAGAGGGTCAGGTTTGAAACTCTTGGACAACTTGCTCTCTAAGGTGTTATCTAGCACTGAAAATAGGGTAGTAAAATAAGTAGTGCTTGAAAATCAATGGATTGAAGCTAACTTGTATTTAGCTAAGTGATTTTGTATTTATTTTTGAAAAAATTTACAAATTATATGGCGGTGGGGAATCTCTGTCCATATAAACAGGCTATGGTGGTTACGGGGTCCACATCACATATATCAAAGGCTAGCAGTTCTTTCTGAGTAATACATTTCCCATTCATGACTTCCTTACAGTTCCCACTGCCACCACCCTAGTTCTAGCAAACACAACTACTATTTTAGCAATTACAAAATGGCTTCCCTCTCCTTCTCCCTCTCCTTCTCCCTCTCCTTCATCCCTCCCCTGCCCTTCCTTTAGGGTGTCTCTCTTCTTCCCCTCCTCCTTCACTCCCCCTCCTCCTTTCCCCTCTCCTTACTTTTGGAGGAAAAGCCAAGATTTATAATACCGAACAAGCAAGGAATCCTGTCATTTGCTCACGGCTTTATTATAAGCTTCCACTCCCATGGAGAGCAGAGTTCAAAAATCCCTTTCCTGACATGACGAATTCTATATTATGTGGCCTCTACTGAGCTTTCTAGCTTTCACTGCCCTCTGTAATAAGCCCTACCATCTAGTCAATGGAAAATTTTCTTGTTTTCTAATTGGCACTCCATCTGCTGCCTTTCCCTCAATACTCTTTGTCTATCATGTCTTATCTGTCCTCTAAAATAATATTTGTCTTTCAAAGACTCCACTCAAATGCTACCTCCTCCCTGAAATTCTTCTCAAGTTTCTCTTTTTACTGGTCTTCCCCATCTCTGCTTTCAAATTATTAATCACCCTATTCCTTAATATCCTTAATATGTGCACAGCCCCAACTCTAAGCACTTAACCCGTTCTATTTTGAATCAAAGCTCTAGACATGTAGTTTGTACATATGAGTGTTGGTTTTCATTTTCTCTCTGATTGGCTCTTTACAGGATGCCACAGATCATATGTTCTTCACTTCTGGGTCCCTTGTATTTTCTAGTATCTGCTAGAAATTTAGCAAATATTTGATAAACAAAATATGGTTTGTTTTCTATGACACGATTATTGCTTCTCTGAGAAAGTCGGTGTTCCAAAAATGATCTTTTCAAGGGGAAAAGGAGGTTCTGGCTATTAATCAAGCCTGTAATAAAATTATTTTCCAGTATGAATTTTAAGAATAAAGTTTTTAATAGCTCCAAACATTTTTATTACTGTAAGCAGATAATATTGAATAAGCATAAATAACTAAAACAATCTAAATGCTTCTTCACTCACCCCTTAGATGCTTCTTGATCTCTGGAATCACCTTTTCTACTTCCTAGGAGGTAAGGATGGCTTTGGCTTACAGAATAGTTCCAAACTAATCTCAGGGAATCAAATCTAGAAAGGGTAATTGAAAGATCAGGAAACAACAGAGAAGTCAGTTACCCAGATCAATTGGGAAGTATAATTTATGATGCCCTTGTCCCTACAGAAAGTGTGAACAGAAGAACAGTCTCCACCTGGTTTCCCATATTCCACTGGCATCCTACTCTCTTTTCCTTTCAGGGTTGTTGGGAGCCTCTTTCTGAACTCAGTTAATTCCCTTCTCCCCACAGAAGAGTGAACCTATTGGTAAAGAGCCCGAGTCATTCTGGATGGTAATTTCAGCTGTGGGCAGTCTGAACATTGCACCTCATGAACTCCTTTCTGCTCCCAGGATCACAGCTGACTAGGGCCAGATTTGAAACCTACTTTTCTGACAGAATCAATTTCACAGGTAGACCTGCTGGGGATTTAGTAGAGTGTTACAAAGTTTCTGTTGGCCTTGGTTCCAATTTGTGTTCCCTAATCTAGATAGTACCAGGTCCTGCATTTTGAGGGATTCTGGGTGTTTTCTATACCAGTTGTAAAGTCCACTGGTTGCCTTTGACTTATTAGTTTTGCACCTATTCTCTCTTAGTCAGAACATACAGGAGGAAGAGAGGCATCTCCAGCCTTGGACACAAAACTCCCTTGAATTTGTAGAACATTTTAAAATTCACAAAAGTGGTTCACTTGATCCTCACAAACCTGAGAGATACTTTTAAAATCTTCCTAGCCTTGCTCATCATCTTTTCAGTGGCACAAGATCCCAAACTCCTGACACCAGGAAACTGATCTCTGCTCCATCTTGAGATCAGTCCCTGGCAGAGACCCTGGCATTCTATCCTACTTCCTAAAAGGTAAGGCTAAAAATTCTCTGTAACAACATTCCCAAACAGAGCTTCCTTGTGAACTGGGGAACAAAGTTGCATAAATAGAGGAAGCCTGTAAAATGCATTTGACAGGAGGGAGAAAAGAATAGGACTTGTAAGTGATTGGCTTGAAAATCCGGCAGTGTGGTGGAAATGCTGGACAATAAAAAGGGTTTGAAAGAGCATGTTGTCCTACCCTTAGTTCTCTGACTTCTAGGCGACTAGGAGAATCTAGTTTTGGAATCTATAATGAACTACGGTATATTGTGATATTTAGTCAAGGCACCTGGAGAACTGGGAGCCCATTAGAAGACAATGATGACAACTACTGATACTGATACTGGAAAGCAGTTAAATATTAATGACCCTTAATTCAAATAAGAATATAACTGTCTCTTATCCCTTTGTTTTCCTCCCAGGTCAATGCGTATTGCTACGACTACTTCCGAGAGACAGAGATATAAATGCTGCTTGAGTCAATTTTCCATTTATCATTCTTGCTGTTTTCCAAATTAGTGCTGGAAATTCTCCTTCATGTCTTTATGTTGTGTTGTTATGGCTGCCTCTATATCCTAAATGGATTCAATTATTTACCTTTTATGGTCATTTTGACTTTGAGGAAGAGCCAGAAGTCTCACTATGCCAGTTCTGGTGAATAAGATGGATAAGGACACAGCTTAATATTTTCACAAGCCTGCCTGATTTTTGAAAGGTACTAGACAACAGCGGTCACTGTATTTTTTCTTAATCACACCATATAAATGGAAGAGGATATTTACAACTGCTTCAGAAAGTGGCAAGAATAATGGATGGGATAAGTGTGTTTGAAAAGAGAGGAGGTATGTTGAGCAGGATTAATGGCAATCTGTCGTTTACTGTAAAGTTTTTAATTTAAGCATTCACTATGCATTTTGATCACACTTTGTAGATAGGTGTCCATATAGAAGTACAACAATGAACATGTACCCTTTAAAGTTGGGCTATTAATCTATGACTCTTGCCTTATATCTTCGCGTATCTTAAGTAAGCAGGTGTTGGAAAAAGAAAAGAAAAGGAAAATTTATTGAGCATGTATCATTTTACAAGAAGGATGTCAGATAATTTACAGAAATGATTACATTTACCAGCATCCTTATGGGAAGCCCAAGGTTTAAATGGCATCTCACATTCATAAAATAGTCCTCAGTTTATAATTCATATAAACTGCCTCATCAAATCTTCACAATAGTCCTTTTTTATAAAGAAGACATATTTAGCTGCTAGGAGAGTTTGGAGAAAGCTAACATTTGCATGAATCTGTATCCATTGCAGCAAGGCCAGGAAGTTCAGACTTTCACAGAAGGCATGCTCTGAAGAGAAGGAAAGAATGTTGGCTTCAGAATTGTCCAGATGTAGGTTCAAATCTGAATTCTGCTGCCTTGGTCAAATCTTTTTTTTAAAAATTATTTTATTGGTACATTTTAGGTATACAATATAATGACATTCATCATTGGAAATTTGCACCTTTACATAATCTCCCTTGGTTCTTATTTTTACCCCATTCCCTTGCCCTCCCTTCTACCCCTCCATCCCTCCCTATTTACAAAGACTTTGTTTCCATTTTTTCATTTTCTCATACTATTTCCATTCCCTTCTTTCCTTTCTCCTACCCCTCCCACTTCCCCTTCCCCTTTACCCCTTTTCTTCCTATTTCACATTATCTATTATACCTTTTAGTCCTTATTTACACTTTCAGTTTCTCACACTAGAGAAACTATTAGGTATTTACACATGTGCGTCCTATTTATATCACTTAAGAGTATCACCTCAATGTACATCCATTTAGCTACAAATGTCTCTAATTTCTCATTTCTTATGGCTGAGTAGTACTCCGTTTTATTAAAAAGCCACATTTTCTTTATTCAGTCTCAAGTTGATGGGCAATTTGGCTGCTTCCAAGTTTTAGCTATTACAAATTGTGCTGCTATGAACATGGGTGCACGTATATCACTGTGGTATGATTCTTTTAATTCTTTGGGAAAGATCCCCAGCAGGGGAATAGCTGAGTCAAATGGGACTTCCACTCCTAGTTCTTTGTGGTAGCTCCATACTGATTTCCACAGTGGTTGCACCAGTCTACACTCCCACCAGCAGTGGAGCAGGGTTCCTCTTTCCCCACAGCCCTGCCAGTATTTGTTATTGGTTGATTTCATGATAGCAGCCATTCTTTCTGGGGTGAGGTGGAATCTCAGCATTGTTTTCATTTGCATCTCTCGAATGACCAGTGATGTTGAACATCGTTTTATATGTTTATTTGCTATTTCTACTTCTTTGTCTGAGAAATGTCTGTTCATTGCAAATGCCCACTTTTGGATTGGGTCTTCAAATTTGGGAGTACTGATTTTTTTAACTTCTTTATAGATTCTAGATAGTAGACCTTTGTCTGAGGGACAGTAGGTGAAAATTTTTTCCCACACTGTGGGTTGTGTATTCACACTGTTGGTGGTTTCTCTTGCTGTGCAGAAGCTTTTTAACAAGAGGAGATCCCACTTGTTGATTGCTTGTGCTACTTCATGGGCAACTGAGGTTTTGTTCATAAAATCTTTTCCTACACCAAAGTCTTCAAGAGTTCTACCTAACCTCTGTTCCAGCTGGTTGAGCATTTCTGTTTTAATATTTAGAACTTTAATCCATTTTGATTTTAGTTTAGTGCATAGTGAGACATACAGGTGTAGTTTTAACCTTTGGCAAGTTGAAACCCAAAGTTTCCAGCACCATTTATTGAAGAAGCTGTCTTTTCTCCAGTGAGGGTGTTTGGCTCCTTTGTTGAAGATGAGTTGGCTGACTTTGTCTGGAGTAGTTTCGGCATCTTCTAAGCTGTTCCACTGGTCTTCAGGTCTGTTTCTTTGCCAGTACCATGCTGTTTTTATCACAGTAGCTTTGTAGTATAGTTTCAGGTTGGGGATTGTGATACCCTCTGCCATGTCTCTGTTGCCTAGAATTGCTTTTGCTATTCTGGGTCTCTTCTTGTTCCAAATGAATTTTTGGATTGTTTTTTCAAGGTCCGTGAAGTATGCTGCTGGGATTTCAATGGGGATTACATTGAATCTGTATAGCAGTTTTGGAAGTATGGCCATTTTCACTATGTTGATTCTTCCTACCCAGGAGCAAGGGATGTCTTTTCATTTTCTGATATCATCTTCGACCTCTCTTTTCAGAGTGGTACAGTTTTCAGAGAAGAGGTCTTTGATTTCTTTTGTTAGGTTGTTTCCTAGGTATTTCAATTTTTTGGATGCTATTTTGAAAGGAATTGTTTGCCCTATTCCTCTCTCAGTGAGTCTGATGTTCATGTAGAGGAAAGCTATTGATTTTTGTGTGTTGAGCTTGTATCCAGCTACTTTACTGAATTTGGTGATTAAGGCTAGAAGACTTGGTGGAGTTCTTAGTGTCTTCTATATAGAGTATCAAGTTATCTGCAAATAATGACAATTTGATTTCATTTCCTATGTTTATTCCTTTTATTTCTTTCTCTTGTCTAATTGCCATGGCTAATGTTTGCAAAACTATATTTAGCAGGAATGGTGATAGTGGGCATCCTTGTCTTGTTCCTGATTTTAGTGTGAAGGATTTCATTTTTTGACCATTTAGTATGATATTGGCTGTTGGTTTTTCATAGGTGGTTTTTATCAGATTGAGGTAGAGACCATGTATGCCAATTTTTTGTAGGGTTTTTATCATAAATGCATGTTGGATTTTGTCAAATGCTTTTTCTACATCTATTGAGATGATCACATGGTTTTTATCCTTGGCTCTTTTGATATACTGTATTACATTTATTGATTTGCATATGTTGAACCATCCCTGCATCCCTGGGATGAATCCCACTTGATCAGGGTGTATGATCTTCTTGATGATCTTCTGCATTTTGTTTGCAGTATCTTATTAAGGACTTTTGCATCTATGTTCATTAGTCAGATTGGCCTATAGCTCTCTTTTTCGCTTGGGTCTTTCTCTGCTTTGGGGATAGAGGTGATGTTTGCTTCCAGGAATGAATTTGGGAGTATTGCTTCCCTTTCAATTTCATGGAAGAGTTTAAACAGTAGTGGCAGTAGTTCCTCTCTAAATGTCTTGTAGAATTCAGCAGTGAAGCCATCAGGACCCAGGCTTTTCTTAGTTGGTAAGTTTTTAATTACATTTCAATTTCATTGCTATTGGGTTGTTTAGAATTTTTAGGTCTTCTTCATTCAACTTTGGTAATTCATATGTATCTGGGAATCTGTCCATTTCTTCTGTGTTTTCCATCTTATTAGCATGTAGGTTCTCGAAGTAGGTATTGATGATCCTCTGGATTTCTGCTGGGTCCATTGTAATTTCATCATTTTCATTCCTAATTGCATGGATTTGGGCCTTTTCTTTCCTTTTTCTTTTTCTTTTTTTTTGGGTACCGGGGATCAAACTCGGGACCTTGAGCTTGCGAAACAGGCCTCAGAACCACTGAGCTAAATCCCCGGCCCCTTTCTTTCTTTTTTCTGATAAGGTTGGCTAAGGGTTTGTCAATTTTGTTTATTTTTTCAAAGAACGAACTCTTGGTTTCATTAATTTTTTGTATCATTCTCTTAGTCTTCATTGCATTGATTTCTCATCTGATCTTTATAATTTCCTGCCTTGTATGAGCTCTGGGTTTGTCCTGCTCTTCTTTTTCTAGAAGCTTGAGGTGCAGCATCAGGTTGTTTAATTGGGCTCACTCTGTTTTCCTAATATGCGTATTCACTGCTCTGAATTTCCCTCCTAAGACTGCTTTCATTGTGTCTCATAGATTCCAATATGTTGTATTGTCATTGTCACTTAATTGTAGGAACGCTCTGATTTCTTCTTTAATTTCCTTTGTGACCCATTGTTTATTCAGAAGTGTGTTGTTCAATTTCCATGAAGTTCCTGCACTTTGTTTTGCTATTGATCCCCAATTTCATCACACTATGGTCTGATAATATACAGGGGATAACTTCAATTCCTTTGCACTTACTTAAACATGTTCTATGAGTGAGTATGTGGTCTACTTTGGAGAACAACCTGTGTGCAGCTGAAAAGAATGTGTTTTCTGATTTTGTGGGGTGGAACACTCTGTAAACATCTGTTAAGTTCATTTGTTCAACAGTTTGATTGAGTTCTAGTATTTCATTGCTTATTTTTTGTCTAGTTTTTGCTTAGTTGTCACAAATCTATCTATTTGTGACAGTGGGGTGTTGAGGTCCCCCACTACTATTATATTAGTGATTATTTGATTTTTCATGTCCGTTGGTGTTTGTTTTATATAGTTGGGCACACTAGTGTTTGGTGCATAGATATTTATGATTGTCATCTCTTCCTCCTGGATTGTTCCCTTTACAAGGATGTAGTGTCCTTCTTTGTCTCTCTTAATCAGTGTTGGTTTGAAATCCACTTGATCTGCAAAGAGGATAGCTACTCCTGATTCTCTTCAGGTTCCTTTCACATGGAGTATTATTTTCCACCCTTTAACTTTCAGTTTATGAGTTTCTTTTTGAATTAGGTATGTTCCTTGTATGCATTATATTGTTGGATCTTGCTTCTTGACCCATTCTGCCAGTGTATTTGTTTTGATTGATGAGTTGAGACCATTAACATTGATGGGTATAACTGATATGTATTGACTTATCATTGTCATGACTTTTTCTTTGTGTTGGATTCTCCCCTTTTGTGTTGAATTTCTTTTTGTGCCCCATGGATTCATTCTGCTGGACTTCCTGGGGTTGTGATCCTTGTTGTCTTTTCCTAGGATATTGTCTAAAATTTTTGGAGTGCTGGTTTGGTTCATGAATTTCCTATGGTGCTCTTTGTCATGAAAGTATCTTATTTCTCCATCAAGTTTGAAAGAGAGTTTTGCAGGGTACATCAATCTGTGTTGGAGGCTGTTTTCCTTTAGGGCTTGAAATACATCACTCCAAGCTCTTCTTGCCTTGAGGTTTTGCATTGAGAAGTCTGCTGTGATTCTGATGGGCTTTACTTTGTATGTGATTTGTTTCTTTGCTCTAACTGCTTGTAGAATTTTGTTCTTCTGTTGGGTTTCTGGAATCTTAACTATTACATGCCTATGTGTAGATTTTTTTTTGATCAAGGCTAGTTGGATTCCTATATTCCTCACTTATCTGTGTGTCAAGTTCTTTTCCCCTCCTTGGGAAGTTTTCTGCCATCACTTCTGTGAACGGTTTTTTTTATGTCATCTGCACTCTCTCCTGTTTCTTCATTGACTCCAATCAGTCTGATGTTATTCTTCTTTGCATCATCTAGCAGCTGCTGGATTGATTCCTCATGGTCTATTACTATTTTAAAGAAATTTTTCTTTTCCTGGTCACTAATTGCGATCTTATCTTCTATATCTGAAATTCTGTCCTCACATTGGCTCATTCTGCTGTGTAAACTTTCAATGGAGTTTTTAATCTGGAAATCTGTTTGCATCTTTTTTATGGATTCCATTTGTTTCCTATGTTGGGATTCCATCATGTTCCTCAGCTCCTCTATTTTTTTTAATCTATGTCCTCTCTAGATTTATTAATCATGTCTTGCACTATGGGCACAATGTCTGCTGTTATCTGAGAAATTATTTCTGATTTCCTTTTTTCAGATCCTCTTTTCAGGGAGTCCAAGTGGTTGAGTATCAGATCGTTCCATCTCATTTCCCTTTGGGGTTGCTTTAGGTGATCCAGGAGTCTAGTTTTGAGACTTTTTTATATGTCTTCTTATTTTAGTCGGGGTGGGGTGTGTATTTCTTGCACCTGCGCAGCTCAACTCAGCTGCTTGGCTCAGTGTGGGGGGGGGGCACGCTGCTCCTTGGCCAAACTCAATCTCTTTTGAAGACAATCTTCACATGTCTCCCCCATATAAGCTATCTGCAAGCCTTCTCTCACTCTAGTGAAATAGTTTTGCTTCCTTCAGCAAATAGCAGCTTGACTGGTGCATGTGTCATGCCTTGTGGGATAGAGGTGAAATCTATGACTCCCAGAACTCCAGAGCAGTCCTGTTTTATGCAAGAAATGTGAGTATTCCACATCTTCTTTCCTGTTCATTTATGGGTCAATGAACAATGATATTGCTGAAAGTGAGGATGCAGGATGTTTATCAAAGCAGAGAAAATGTCTCTCTACCATCTGAATGTTCATTGGTACACAGACCAGTGTGCTCTACCCCTACTCAGTCTCTGGTGCATGAGGAAGCATGAGATTTGGAGCAATGAGTGGGAACATCTGCAGCAATGCCCTGACTTCTTCTTATACCACAATTCCCACACAAAAAGCTCATAACTCAGGTATAAGGAAAAGGACATTTTTCTCTAATGTGAGAACTAAATTTAAATATTGAGAATCACTATACATTGTCTTAATGTTTAGGCAATGATGTGTGTACATCATCGTGAGGCACCATCATGTTCTTTGTCTCTGGAGATGTTTTGTTTCAAAGGAAACAAAGCAGGATTGAATTAAGACAGGCTAGTGGGGCTTTTGCTCACTTCTTTGTTTTACAGTTAGTCATAGAATTGTGGTGTATGGAGATTAAAGCAACTAATCATGTCACTGACTCTGTCTCCAACTAATAGAGGTAAAATTAGGTAGTATGTTCTGTTCTTTTTGGGCTCACTCGGTAAATGGTTTGATTTAGGACCATTGGTGTAAGACCACATTAGGCATAGTCAAATATATTTTATGTGAACTATCCTGTAATCTTTGATCCTGGGGTAACATGTTGAGAATTATCTAAGGTTAGTGATATCTAGAGCAGGAGGAAATTAAAGTACTGATCTTTTAATATTCAATCCATCTGAGCTACCTCATGGCTTTCTACTGGCCGCTGAGACTGGATCACTATCTAGTTCCTGGCAACAAAGCCAGGTAAGTTGTGAGCAGTTAAAAAGTTTTCTACCTGCTCCATCTGGACACATTTGCATAAATTAGGTCTCCAACTTTAGGAAAAAATGCCCCAAAATGACCTCTACCACACTGATCCACAAGAAATAAAACCCCAAAGTCTAGTGTGGAGGTCTATTTCCTTTGGCATATTTCCCTTCCTCCCCCCTCCCTTCTTTTGTCAAATGCTTCTGGAATACCTGCTGTATATCAGGCATTGTGCTGAGCACAGAAGACACACAGTGAACAAGATCTGGCCTCTGCCTTGATCATGAAACACAGCATGCTGCCTGTTGCAACAGAGGGTGCTGAGACACACTAAGGAGGGCTGTGTGAGGCAGTCTTGGGGTGATTAGGGTGGGATGGAAAGCTGTGGAGCAGATCTAGTCCTTAAGTTGAATATTCAAGGATGAATAAGGGTCAGCCTGATGGTTGAAGTAAGGACAGCATTAAAAGTAGAAAAGGCATTACCCTGAGGTTGGAGGAAAATCAGTAATCAGAGGTGGTACAGGAAAACTAGGAAGAAGAGGTGATTAACAATGCCATATGGCAGCAAAGTCAAGTAAGATCAGGGCTGAAAACTGTTTCCTGGCTGCTAAGAGGCCTGAGGCTCCTATCCATACACACTGGTCCACCACAGTGGCAGCATTCATCACATGGATTGTATATAGTTGAGGGGTTTCTTGGAGACCCTCAGGCCCAGTCTTCCTCCTAATGTGGGAGCCTTTTTATGGCCTTCTGACTGGGAGTCTTCAGTGTAAGCTTGACTACTTCCAGAGTCAGGAAGTTCTACCAAGTCTTATGACCAGGACAACTTTAGTGGTTTACAAGTTCTTAACACAGACAGTAGCTGGCACCTGATATTTGTGAAAAGATATCTCTACCTGAACTTCAGATTGTGGCTTTCCCCACATTAAAACTGTTCTTCACCTCATCTGGAGCCCACAGTATCTGAAAACAGAATAGCTGTAACTTATAGAGCATTTCCTACGTGCTAGACACCAGGTCTTTATCAGGGACTTTATACAGTTTCTCATTTAATCCTTCAAGTAACCATATTAAGGTAAAGGTTGAACCCTATTAAAGTAGGTATACAGATGCAAGTCTTTGTTTTCATAAGCCACCGAAACTGATTCGGCCAACTTAAGCAAAATTATAATCTACTGCAAGAACATGGGGTAGCTTGTAAAATAGAGAAAGCTGAACAGCTAGGCCCCAAGAAGAACAGCAACTTGGTAGAACATGCAAGTCAGGCAGGAGTAACTGAAGGACAGTCCTTTCCTGGTTCTTTCCTCCAATTATGAGCTCCATTTGTTTTCTGTCCTTTGGTCACTCCACTCAATATTATAATTCCTGGGAGGCCAAGTTTCATTGTCCAAAGTAGGGAAGTCACTTTGATTGACACCTGGACTCTGTTAGACTTGGGGAAAAATCAAGATGATTTTACTGAAGCAGGGAGGAGGAATGCTGAGAGGACAGAAACAACAGTGTTAGCACAGGTAATGCTGTCCCCATTGTACAGATGAGAAATTGCAGCTCAGAGAAGCCAAGCAACTCTCAAGGCCACACAGACAAGAAATAAATAACAAAGCCATGGTTTCCACATAGACCTTCCCAACCCTAAAGCCTGGGTGTCTTCCATTGTTCCTTCTTGTCTGTTTGCCTAAACTGCATATAGATATTATCTCTGGAATCAAGCCATTCCTGATAGGCTTGGGTTTTGCAGTCAGTCCCAGAGCTGGATCAGACTTCTCACTTCCTGTCTCAGTTTCTGGGATGGCTTCACAAGCAGCTTCCTATCCCTTCTCATAAGCTGATCTTGCTGTGAGAAAACAGCCATGGTCTGATACCCTAGTGGGAGACAAGAGAATATTAAACCACAGCTTGTCTTTCCAATGTCTACCCATTGACCCTGTTTTGCCCCTGGGAGCAACACACAATACTTCTTTCTCTACAGGCCAACCTTCCAAATGTTTGAAAAAAGCTATCTCTCCCACCCAGGTCTTCCCTTCACAAAGCTAAATATTCCTGTTCCTTTAACGATTCCTCATACTGCTATCCCATATGACCACATGGGATAATTTCCATATGTTGGCTAATTCTCCAAGACTTACATCAGATGAGAATCTGGCCCTGTATGAAAAGAAACCATTTCCCCTGCTTTCTCTTTCTGATTCATTAGATTTCACATAAACCTTTCTGATGACTACCTGCTGTTTTCAAATTCAGCTGCAACCCAATATGACTCACTAAGCAAAATTTTCATCCTTTAGTCTTTGTATATCATTTCCCACCAACTCAAGGACCTGAAAAGCACCCTTTGGGATTATAGTCAACGGGCGATGTGTCCATGAGAAATGCCAAGTTTTGATTCTTTGCCATTTTTAGTTTATATAAAGTCAGAAGACTTCAAAATCAACGTTTTTGTTCAGTGTAAATAATTTTAAGTTTGAACAGCTGTAGTTATATTCTCCAAAGAAAATACCCTGAAAGGTGATGGAGTGTATGCCATACCATCTCCTGAAAATCTCTCTAATTGTTCTCTCCGCGTTTTTTGGTTTTTTTTTTTTTTAAGGAAAGTAGAGATTTGAAGATTGTTTTGAGGTTTTGAGCATTTGCAGGGCAGTTCCTCACAAAGACATGAGTTGTGCTGTTTCTGAAACAAAGTGTCTGATTATATAAACGGTTATAAACCTCCAGGTTTGAGTCAGAAGAAAAGGGATAAATGGAGAGTTGCAAATGGAGGGAAAAGAAATTTAGGACTTTTCTGTTCAGAATTGTCTTATAGTGAGGCAACTCCAAAGACTATAAGCTGGCGCATTATAGGATAAATACTGAAAGTTGGACCCAGTGAATCCTGTCCTAGGCTCAACATGTAGTTTGAACACAGTCAACTATTCTCATCCTAACATGTTCAATGTATGCTTTTATAATCTGTATGTCATAGAAAATTAACTGAATGCAAACAGTGGAAGTTATGATCTCAACTCTGCCATCAGTGAACTAGGTACCTTTACACAAATCATTATATGATTTTAAAGGCACCTTTCATAAAACTATTAGTCAGTAGCTATGTCTTCAAGAAGACAGTCTATATAGATGAGTCTGTGGCAGAAGAAAGATATGAGGTAGGAGCAGTTTCTGTAGCTAGATTCCATTGTTCCATTTGTAAGGGAACAAACTTCTCTAGGTTCTCTGCTCAACTGAACTTAAGATGTTTGGGTTGAAGAATGAATTGCTACATACAGCCTGTCATCAATGGCCTTCAGGTGTATGGAGTCAGAATCTCATTAAGAGTTGTCTGGTGACAAAGGTCTACTATCTAGAATATATAAAGAACTGAAAAAAATCAGACCCCCCAAATTGAAAGACCCAATTTAAAAATGGGCATCTGAAATGAACAGACAGTTCTCAGACAAAGAAGTAAAAGCAGCAAATAAACATATGAAAAAATGTTCAACATCACTGGTCATTTGAGAGATGCAGATGAAAACAACACTGAGATTCCACCTCACCCCAGAAGGAGTGGCTGCTATCAAGAAATCAACAAATAACAAATCCTGGCAGGGGTGTGGAGAGAAAGGAACCCTTCTCCATTGTTGGTGGGAGTGCAGACTGGTATAACCACTGTGTAAATCAGTAAGGAGATACCTCAAAGAACTAGGGCTAGAGGTCCCATTTGACCCAGCTAGTCCCCTGCTAGGTATCTTCCCCAAAGAATTAAAAGAATCATATCACAGCAATATATGTGCACCCATGTTTATAGCAGCACAGTTTGTAATAGCTAAAGCTTGGAAACAGTCCAAGTGCCCATCAACTGGAAACTGGATAAAGATGTGTTTTTTATAAGATAGAGCACTACTCAGCCATAAAGAACGAGGAACTAGAGACTTTTATAGCTAAATTGATGCATATTGAGGCCATACTCTTAAGTGAAATAAGTAGGACGCACATGTGTAAATACCGAATAGTTTCTCTAGTGTGAGAAACTGAAAGTGTAAATAAGGATTAAAATGAATAATTGATAATTTGAAATAGGAAAAGGTCCAAAGGTGTAGAGATGGTGGGAGGGGAAGAGGAAAGGGAAGAAGATAAAGGGAAAATTATGAGAAAAGAAAAAAATGGAAATGAAATCTATGTAAATAGGGAAGGGTGGAGGGGGTGAAGGGCGCACAGGCAATGGGGAAAAAAATAACTAAGATACATCATGTACAGGTACAAGTACCCAATGATAAATGTAACCATATTGTATACCTAAAATGTACCAATAAAAGAATAAAAAAATGAATAAATAAACATTTTTAAAAAGAGTTGTCTGGTGAAAATTTTTTCCTAATGCAACAATGCTTCCACAAGATCCACTGAGCGGTGGTAGGTGTAGAGTTCCTGCCACCTTCCAAAGCAGCTCATTCTGTTCTGAAATGAAGTAACTGTTAAGGTTATACCTTTTCTCTATATAATTGAAATCTACCACTTGTTTGCCTTGAGTACATCCTCTTGAGCAACAGATAATATCTACAATGTCCTCAACTTTCATATTTCTTTCAACTACTCTTTGTGTTACATAATCTCAATTTCTTCCTTCGTCACCTTTTTAAATGCATATTTCATTTTGTTGCAATCCCTTGTGTATAATTTGAATCTAGCCTTCCACTGGATGAGCATTCCAGATTTATAGAAGTCTATGAAGGCAAGGATTATATATGTCTTGTTTCACTTAGCAACTAGTAATACTTCTGTGGTGATGATTGAAATAAATACTTGCTCAATGAATGAGTGTAGAAATCCAAAGAATGTTGAAAATCTACTCTTTTTCTAATTAAGCCTTTTGGGTTTTAATTTGAATAAAGGATCTCGATCTCTCTCTCTCTCTCTCTGCCTCTCTTCCTTTCTCCCTCTCTTTCTCTGTCCAACAGGAAAAGCTAGGGACTCACTGGAAGGCTGATCAATTATGCTTTAATGTTATATGTTATACCATATCATTACTACAGAATAATTTAGACATCATACAACTTGGGATCAATATGTGTTATACTGATATTTTCCAGTGCCTTTGTGATTCATATAACTTTTGGGGATCTTTTGATTAATAGAGAAAAAATCATAAGTCAGCAAAAAGAGGTCCTGTGGATTTTTGCTTCAATCAAATATGTTAAGTAATCACCTGAAATCTCCATAAGACCACCTCTGGCTCCTGGCTTCCCAGTGAAACTGGATAATTCTCTAATTACTTTGGTGTGTACATACCCTGTAAATGATTTTTGGAGTGGGTGGCTGTTTAGGAGACGCTAGTGGAATGAAACACAGCTGTGCGATGATTTACATTCACTTGAGAAGCACAGAATGCAAAAGCTCTGTGACTTCACCTCACCATTTCCAGCCTCCATGAGCTGGTTCTTCGGCAGCAGGGGAGCCAGGTCATGTCTCCAGGAGGCCATATTCCAAGGTGTAACTTAACTCTTCCTAAAGGGCTACTGATTGGCAAGCATCTTCTTTGGAGGACAAGAAAATAATCTACTAATGAGATTTCTTATTCCTTTCACCACTTTCAGTTTTAGTAAAATTCAGTTAATGTGAACATATTTTTTCTCCCTGTGGTGCTGTTTTGCACTAAGCTGGTTGCACATAGGCACATGTATTTTGTTTCTTTTTATATCTTCACAAACAGCCAAGAGACTAAAAACAGCCTGGCCAATTAGTCCTCCAGTTCCTAGCAAAACATTACAAACTGAAGGAAATCAGCTTTAAAAGCTTTTTTGGCCCTTCATGTTATTATTCAGCTAACAAGGTTATGACAGGAAAGGAGGCAATATACTTCCCAAGGAAACTAGCCTGAAAATATTTAGAGACATGGGATCTACAATTCCTACTTTAAAAATGAAAAGTCCTCAATACCTTTCTCTCCTCCTATGATTCTGAATAATTCTTAAAGCCAATATCATTACAGTATTTAGGTTCAGTCAACATCCCTTTTGTTAGTCTTCTCTAACCTCACTCTTGTATATCCCCTACCCCTAGAAACCACCTTGTTTAAACTAGAAGACAAAAAAGAAACTCCTGTAAACAAAAAGAAAAGTGAAGACTGATAATCATATACACTTCTAACTCTTAGTAAAGACAAACAGTTTGTTACAGAAGAATATAAATGAACAATGCAGTTCATTCTTTAACTGGCAGACATTTCCTAAGCTGTACTTCTATTATTGTCACTGGGAAGCCATACCTATTAAGGAATAGGATTCTGTTCGGAAAGAATGGATTTTAATTCACAGAGCAGACTAAATGTTCACCAACAGGTTTTCATTTTTCCTAAATTTACCAAATCCAAATCTCACTCAATGATATTTCCACAACTCCTGCACAGGATCTCCCTAAGAGTTTGGGCTATCTTCCTTCCTTCCCTCTGGCTCCTACAATGCTTTTTCCTGTCAGGTACAATTCTCCATTGCTAAACTGAGGATTAACTTGTAGAAAATAGAAGTCTTCACTTCATGGAGTTTAAGGCTTCTCTAAAAGAAAGAGGGTCAGCGTATTTCACGACCAATGAAATAAAGGCCTGAGAAAAAGAAAAATTAATTCTGAAGCAAACTGAGATTTTACCAAAGAGTGTCAATTTTACCAGAGTGTTGATTTTGTTTTTTTTGTTTCTCTTCAGATGAGATTGGGCACAGTTCACAGTGGTGTGTCTGTAGACTTTCTGTTTCTATTCAAATAAAAGGTTTAATATAAGGTTTTTGTATGTGGCTTATGGACTTCCAAGTGATTACAGTAAGTCTCTGATTTATGAACATTTGAGTTGTGAACTTTCACAGATACAAATGGACCTTGCATTACAAATATTCGTAGTTATGAACAAATTGCAAAAGTAGCTCATGTGTCTGCCAGACATAGTCAACAGTTGTGCTATGGTGTACTTACTGTACAGTTCAAAAGTGCACAATAGTACAGTGCTCAATCAGAGCCCAGGATGTCCAGAAGTAAGAGGAATAGCAGTGGTGATGTGGAGGGGATTGCTAGGAAGCACAAAGCAATGACCATAAAAACAAAAGTGAAAATAATTAAGAAATTGGACTAAGGCAAAAATATGGTAGACATTGCTTTTTCTTTGCATGTGTGTTTGGTTTTTTAATGCTCTATATTGTATATTTGTGTCAAAGATGTATAAAACTAATTTGTTGGACTTACAAACGAATCCAACTTATGAACATTCTCCCAGTACAAAACTCATTCGCAAATCGAGGACTTAACTGTAGTATTGAGGAGTGTGTTATGGGAAGCCAAATCCCAAATTATCTCTCTATATAGCATCAGATCATTAGAAATCCTTGGTGCTCAGAGAACAAGCAGAAAGCACAACTCTCCACTGCAATATTATTTGCTTCTTCCTAGATCTGCCTCCCCTACTCAGTTGGAAACTTTATCAAAGGCAAGAACTATGCCCTTTGCATCTTTTTATACACACAGTCTTTTTTGATGCCTGGCACACAGCCAATAAATACTTGTCAAATTAACCCATGAAGGTAAACTGAAAGTACACCATTACTACTGGCAGGACCTTTCATGGGCGAGTAAATGCGACCACCATGGCCCTGGTAACCACAATGTCTTTTGAGGCCCAGATGTAAGCCCGTTTTCCTTCTCCATGCCAAACACACAGTCTAAGAAGGCCTCAGTTTGATTTCCACTTTTGAATCATGGTGAGTGCAGACCGTAGTTCTATAGTCCACTTTCTTCTGAGGCTGTTGGCATCTCTAGAGTCAGGAAGTAGCATCTGTTTCAGTGAGCTGACTACCAATGAGAAGAAAGAGGTAAAGGCCAGCATTAGGTGGGGTCTGGCTTGGCTTCAAAGCAGGCATATGGTTTCTATCTTAATGAGAGAGTTTACATATTCAGAAAAGATGCATCTGAAGGGCAAATTAACTGGTTCAAGACCAAGCACATAAATAGAATGTGGCTAATAAGATACTCTAAACTGATGGCACACTGTTTCATATAAGTGGTCATTTCTAGGCCTCCCTCCCAGGTCCAACTGTGTCACTTCAGTGGTTTCCCTGGTTGCCTCGAGCCTATGTTCCTATAGTGGCCATTCATATGCTCTAAATTTACTAGATGTCTGCTTGCAACCAAACCTGCTCCACAAACAAAAATGTTGATCTTCTCGAAATGCCACTTTTATTTGGTCAGAAATCTTCTAGATGTCCCCTCTCCTCTTGACACCGAAGTTCTTCCATGAGGATCTGTTCTTAACTGGCATTTGTTTGCATGCTCCCTCACACTTGAGTAGTGATCCAACTCTGCTGCCCACCAGCTTGGTCCACTCAGTCAGGCAGTGTCTCCTGATTCCTTTTCGATGGCTGTCTGCCCTATCTGCCTACAAGGCCCTACTTACACTGCTTCACTTATCCAAGTTCTTGCTACCTGTCAAGGTTTGATTCAACCTTCATCTATTCTGTAAAGCCTTCCATCAATATTCCTCAACACTTCCGTCTCTGAAAAACTATAAAACTATAGGACTCTGGGAAGAAATTTATTTGTATTTTTATTTTTGGTACTGAGGATCAAACTCAGGACCTTGCTCTTGTGAGGCAGGCTCTGGAACCACTGAGCTAAATCCCCGGTCCTCTGGGAAGAAATTAATGATCTCTATTTTTATTATCTCTGGGTTCAAACATTACTTAGGGTGTTAAAAGCACAGGTTTTTAAAAATCCCTCCTTGTCGCCTCATTCACTGTTCAATGTGGACACTGGATACAATGTTGCTGGGTACAGAGAACAGAGAAGACAAGTGTGGTAGGGCAGGGTGTTTTGTCCAGTCCATCCCCTTGACCCCTTCCCACCAGTGTCCCTTTTAATTGTAACAGTGTATTAGAGTTATGTCCTGAGGAGTGCATAGGATCATTCAGAGAACAATATCAATCTTAAGAGAACTCTCCTGTGGAGGATGGGAAGAGCTACATGAAAAACATTTGCTAATTAGAGTCTCAGTGATGATGGTTTGAAGTGGGACTGGCTGGTCTAAGCAGAGGGAGTGGTGCCTAATGCAACTGAATTACCCAAGAAGTGATTAGACAAAGATGAAGGTGGAAATCTTAAGGGAGAGGGTGTTTCCTTCAGCAAAGTTAGAGACAGCACAGCATGAGGTAGCTGGGAAAGAACTAAAAGATGACAACACAATCTGCCTTATCCTTTGGACTCTGTATGCATTGCTGGGCAGCTATGAGTAACACTGAGTTGTTCCTTGTTGTGACTTGATCATGTACTCATTTTCAGGTAGTGCAGAGAATAACAGCAGAATATTCTAGCTTGTAAGGGTCTTGCCAAAGAGATTACCCTACAGACAGGGACCTGCTTGCTCCAGCTTGCTCCACCAGCTTGCCACCAGGACAGGGTGAGGAGGACCCCCCCAGGCAGGCCCACGAGCTGATGGCTTGGCCACACGGGCGCCTCCAACAACAATCCGCCCCCCCCCCGCAGCCTCTGGCCTTTTGGCTGCACAGCTACTTGGTTACACACTGCAGAGGCACAGGGGGATATAAAGTCATTGTCCTGAGATCCAGAAGTGAACAACAGAGAGAGTGCCTGTCTCAGGCTCCCTGATGAAAACAAGTCCACTGCAAAAATGAAGGGAATCTCTGCAATAAAGGCACACCAGACCACCATGATTGATAAGTTGGAGGGATCATCAGCTCCCATCGGAAACTGGACATTCTTCAGGGGAAAAGTAGCTGAAACCTGCAATAGAAACTTGCAAAGTGCAACCCTACAGGAAGACAGGGAGCTCAACTTGGGACTTGCAACCAGAAATCTGCCTGAATCTCATGGGTCTGGGACTAGCTTACTGAGACTCATTGACTTATAACTGCACACTGCTGCCCATGTAGTCTATTGTGACAGCAGAGACATACCCTGAAGGAGGCTCTTAATTTTTTAAAGGTGATAGATTAATAACTACCACCAACTGTCATTCTCTAAGAGGTATTTGTTGCTATGGTGTTGCTGATTGTATGACTTGGGCTAAGGTGTTGAGATTGATCTAAACAGTTTTCCTTCCTGGTATAATGAAAATGAGATAGCCTCTGAGTCACTTGAGACTCAAAACCTAAAGACCAGCTATATCTGGAAGACACCTCTGAGAAGCAATCATTCCATAAGGGTTTTAAATACATCAACAAAGATACTTACAATAAACAACTTCAAAATATCAACCCAGGAACTAAACCAAGCACAGTATTGAAAACAAAAATGAGAAGGCATTTAAGCAAGTCACAAACTCAGACTTCCACCTCATGAAAGGCAATTTCTGGGGGAAATGAGGAACAAAAGTCTGATAATCAACCACCTAGACACCCTGAATTGATAGCACAGGAAGTACCAAATCAGATGCACGAGGCTCTAGAAAAATTCAAAGCAGAAATAATCTCCCAGATAACTACCGAGATGGTGAGCAGAGTGAAAGACATGATTAGAGGCTCTAGAACAGAAACTGATAAAAAAAAATAGATGAGCTCAGAAACACGCTGGAAGCCACAAATGCCCAGCGTAAGAAAGAAATGGAAACCATGATCACCCAACATAAGAGAGAAATGGAATCCATGAAACAGATTCAAACAGATATTCAGGAGATTAAAACTCTATTGAATGTATGCAGAGCAGATTAAGAGAATCTTAAGATAGAATATCAGATATAGAAGACAGGATTGTGGTGAAGGACCATGAAAACAGAGATTTCTTAAAAATAGTAAGGGACCATGAGAAATCAATTCAACAGCTGTTAGATGATGCAAAGAAGAATAACATAAGACTGAAAGGAGTCCACGAAGACAGAGGAGAAAGTATAATTGACAAAAAAAAACTGTTCACAGAAGTAATAGTAGAAAACTTCCCACACAAAGGAGGAGAATTGGACCTACAGATAAGTGAGGCATATAGAACTCCACCCAGTCATGATAAAAAAATAAATATACACTTAGACATATAATAGTCAAGATCCCAGAAACCCAGCAGAAGAACAAAATCCTACAGGCAGTTAAAGAAAAGAAACAAATCACCTATAAAGGAAATCCCATCAGAATCGTGGCAGACTTCTCAACACAAACCCTCAAATCAAGGAGAGCCTGGAGTAAAGTATTTCAAACCCTAAAAGAAAATAACTTCCAAACTAGACTGTTGTATCCTGCAAAATTATCTTTCAAAATCAATGGGGAAATTAGATACTTCCATGAAAAAGAACACCTGAGAAATTTCATGAACACCAAACCAGCACTCCAAACAATTCTAAGCAATATCCCAGAAAAAGGCAACGAAGGTCCCAACTCCATAAGGCTCAACAGACGGAAGCCACCAGACAAGGTAAGAAACTAAAGAGAAAAGGGGGAAAAGAAATAAGAGCCAACAACAGTAAAACATCATGACAAGGCTGAGCCAATATCTCTCAATTATAACTATCAATGTTAATGGCCTCAATTCACCAATCAAAAGAAGTAGACTGACAGAATGGATTAAGAAACAAAAGCAACCAATATGCTATATACAAAAAACACACCTAACTCAAAAAGAAATTCATAGACTGAAAGCAAAAGGATGGAAAATGGCTCTCCATGCAACAGGAACCCCCAAAAAAGCAGGGGTAGCAATCTTATTTGCAGACAAAGTAGATTTCAAATCAAAACTAATTAAGAGAGTCAAAGCTGGTCATTACATCCTTGTGAAGGGAACAATCCAAGAGGAAGAGATGACACTCCTAAATATATATGCACCAAATATAAATGCCCCCGACTATACAAAGCAAATATTAATGGACATGAAAAACCAAATAAACACTAATACAATTGTAGTGGGGGACTTCAATACCCCACTATCACAAATAGACAGATCATCTAGACAAAAAATTAACAACAAAATTCTAGAACTCAACCAAGCTACTGAACAAATGGACTTAATAGATGTTTACAGAGTGTTCCACCCCACAAAATCGGAATACACATTCTTTTCAGCTGCACATGGGTCATTCTCCAAAATAGATCAAATGCTAACTCACAGGACATGTCTAAGTTAATGTAAAAGAATTGAAATTACCCCCTGTATATTATCAGACCATAGTGCAATAAAATTGGAAATCGATAACATGAGAAACTGCAAAACTCCCACCAACACCAGGAAATTGAATAACACCCCCCTGAACAACCAATAGGAAATTAAAGAAGAAATTAGACAGTTTCTACAAGTAAATGATAATGCCAGCACAACATTCAGGAAACTGTGGGACACAACGAAAGCAGTTCTACGCGGGAAATTCATAGCAGTGAATGCTCATATTACAAAAAGAGTGAGAACTCAGATAAATAACCTAATGCAGAACCTCAAGCTCTGAGAAAAAGAAGAGAATAACAAACCCAAAGCCCACAGAAGAGAGGAAATTATAACAATCAGAGCAGAAAACAATGCAATGGAGACTAAGAGAACGATACAAAAAATTAATGAATCAAAGAGCTGTTTTTTTAAAAGAATAAATAAAATAGATAAACCTTTAGCCAACCTTATCAAAAAAGGAAAGAAAAGACTCAAATCCATGCAATTAAGAACACAAAACAGGAAGTCACAACAGAACTAGCAGAAATCCAGAGTATCATCAATACCTACTTCAAGAACCTGGAATAAAATGGAAAACACAGAAGAAATGGACAGATTCCTAGGTACATATGAATTGCCAAAGTTAAATGAAGAAGATATAGAAATTCTAAACACCCCAATTACAATGAATGAAATTGAAAATGTAAAAAAAAATTTATCAACAAAGAAAAGCCCAGGTCCTGATGGCTTCATTACTGAATTCTATAAGACATTCAAAGAAGAACTAATGCCATTACTCTTTAAACTCATCAAGGAAATTGAAAGGGAAGCAAGGCTTCCAAACTCATTCCTGGAAGCAAGTGTGACTTTGATTCTAAAACCAGGAAAAGACCGAACCCAAAAAGAGAACTACAGGCCAATCTCCCTAATGAACAGATGCAAAAATCCTCAACAAGATACTGGCAAACATAATGCAGAGGGTCATCAAAAAGATCATACACCTTGACCAAGTCAGATTTATCCTAGGGATGCAAGGTTGGTTCAACATTCATAAATCAATAAATGTAATACACTATATTAACAGAGTCCAGGACAAAAACCATATGAACATCTCAACAGATGCAGAAAAGGGATTTGACAAAATCCATCACCCATTCATGATAAAAACCCTGCAGAAAACTGGAATAGAATGTCTTTATCTTAACCTGATTAAGGCTCTCTATGCAAAATCAATAGCCAACATCGTACTAAATGGTCAGAAACTGAAAATTTCCACGCTAAAATCAGGAACAAGAGAGGTCTGCGCACACCCTATCGAGGTCGTGAGTGGCACGAACACACCAAATCAGCCCGCGCCCCAGCACCACTCCACTGGACCCCCCACACACACTCCTCTGTAGAGCCACCTGGTTCCACACTACAAAGATGGAGAGGACACCTGAACACAAGACCACTGTACTGAGTCCCACCACTCCCAGCCCAGAGACAGGGGCTTCTGAGCCACTGTCCCACTGCTCCTGGTCCAGAGGAAGGGGCTTCCCGGCCACCATCCCTCCGCTGCTCCCAGCTCATAGGAAAGGGCATTTGGGCGACCATTGCGACCGCTGCTCCCGGCCCCTGGCCCACCTCTCCCAGCTCAGAGGAGGTAATCCGTGCAGGCGCCAACAGCAACCCCCCCAGTCAAAATGAGAAAACATGTAAATAAGTCTCAAAACCAGACTTCCAGATCACCTACAGCAACCCCAAAGGGAAATGAGATGGAACACTCTGATAATCAACCACCTGGACCCACTGAACTGGAAACAAAAGGGGATCTGGAAAAAAAGGAAATCAGAAATCATTTCTCAGATAACAGGAGAAATTGTGACCCTAGTGCAAGACATGATTAATAAATCTAGAGAGGAGCTCAGGAACATGATGGAATCCCAACATAGGAAACAAATGGAATCCATAAAACAGATGCAAATAGATTTCCAGGAGATGAAAAACTCCACTGAAAGTGTACACAGCAGAATGAGCCAATGTGAGGACAGAATTTAAGATATAGACAATAAGATTGCAATTAATGACCAGGAAAAGAAAAATTGCTTCAAAATTATAAGGGAACATGAGAAATCCATCCAGCAGCGGCTAGATGATGCAAAGAAGAATTACATAAGACTGACTGGAGTCAATGAAGAAACAGGAGAGAGTGGAGATGACATAAAAAACTCTTCACAGAAGTAATGGCAGAAAACTTCCCAAGCAGGGGAAAACAGCTTGACATACAGATAAGTGAGGAATATAGGACTCCAAATAGCCTTGATCAAAAAAAATCTACACATGGGCATATAATTGTTAAGATTCCAGGAACTCAAAAGAAGAACAAAGTTCTCCAAGCAGTTAGAGAAAAGAAACAAATCACATACAAAGGAAAGCCCATCACAATCACAGCAGAATTCTCAACACAAACCATCAAGGCAAGAAGAGCTTGGAGTGACATATTCCAAGCCCTAAAAGAAAACAGCCTCCAACCCACATTGATGTACCCTGCAAAACTATCTTTCAAAATGGATGGAGAAATAAGATACTTTCATGACAAAGAGCACCTTAGGAACTTCATGAATACCAAACCAGCACCCCAAAGAATTTTACTCAATATCCTAGGAACAGACATTGAGGACCACAACCCCAGGAAGCAAAGCAGAATGAACCCATCTGGCATGACAAGAAATTAAATGTAAAGAGGGAGATCCCAACAAAAAGAAAAAGTCATGGCAATGACAAGTCAATACATTTCAGTTATAACCATCAATGTAAATGTTCTCAATTCACCAATCAAAAGAAATTGACTGGCAGAATGGGTCAAGAAGCAAAATCCAACAATATGCTGCATACAACAAACACACTTAATTCAAAAGGAAATTCATAGACTGAAAGTTAAAGGGTGGAAAACAATACTCCATGCAATGGGAACCTGAAAAAAAGCACGAGTAACTATCCTCTTTGCAGATCAAGTAGATTTCAAACCAACACTGATTAAGAGAGACGAAGAAAGACACTACATCGTTGTAAAGGGAAGAATCCAAGAGGAAGAGATGACAGTCATAAATATCTATGCACCAAACACTAGTGTGCCCAGCTATATAAAACAAATACTAACAGACATGAAAAGTCATATATGCACTAATACAATTATAGTGGGGGACCTCAACACCCCACTGTCACAAATAGATAGATCAACTATACAAAAAATAAGAAATGAAATGCTACAACTCAATCGAACTCTTGAACAAATGAACGCAACAGATGTTTACAGAGTCTTCCACCCCACAAAATCAGAATTCACATTCTTCTCAGCTGCATATGGGTCATTCTCCAAAATAGACCACATCCTCGATCACAGAACATGTTTAAGTAAGTGCTAAGGAATTGAAGTTATCCCCTGTATATTATCAGGCCATAGAGTGATGAAATTGGAGATCCATAGCAAAAGAAACTGGAAAACTTACATAAACACATGGAAATTGAACAACACACTTCTGAATAACCAATGGGTCACAGAGGAAATTAAAGAAGAAATCAGACAGTTCCTTCAATTAAATGACAATGACAATACAACATATTGGAATCTATGGGACACAATGAAAGCAGTCTTATGAGGGAAATTCATAGCAGTGAATACGCATATTAGGAAAACAGAATGAGCCCGATTACACAACCTGATGCGGCACCTCAAGCTTGTAGAAAAAGAAGAGCAGGACAAACCCAAACCTCATACAAGGGAGGAAATTATAAAGATCAGATGAGAAATCAATGCAATGGAGACTAAGAGAACGATACAAAAAATCAATGAAGCCAAGAGTTGGTTCTTTGAAAGAATCAACAAAATTGACAAACTCTTAGCCAACCTAATCAGAAATAGGAAAGAAAAGGCCCAAATCCAGTCAATTAGCAATGAAAAGGGTGAAATTGCAACAGACCCAGCAGAAATCCAAAGGATCATCAATACCTTCTTCCAGAACATATACACCAATACGATGGAAAACACAGAAGAAATGGACAGATTCCTAGATACATATGAATTACCAAAGTTGAACAAAGAAGACCTAAAAATTCTGAACAACCCAATATCAACCAATGAAATAGAAAACATAATTAAAAACTTATCAACTAAGAAAAGTCTGGGCCCTGATGGCTCCACTGCTGAATTCTACAAGACATTTAGAGAGGAACTACTGCCACTACTGTTTAAACTCTTCAGTGAAATTGAAAGGGAAGCATTACTCCCAAATTCATTCCTGGAAGCAAGCATCACCTTGATCCCCAAAGCAGAGAAAGACCCAAATGAAAAGGAGAACTATAGGCCAATCTCACTAATGAACATAGATGCAAAAATCCTTACTGAGATAATGGCAAATAGAATGCAGAAGATCATCAAGAAGATCATACAACCTGATCAAGTGGGATTCGTCCCAGGGATGCAGGGATGAATATAAGTTCAAATATAAGAAAATCAATCAATGTAATACACTATATCAATAGAGCCAAGAACAGAAACCATATGATTATCTCCATAGACACAGAAAAAGCATTTGACAAAATCCAACATGCATTTATGATAAAAACCCTACAAAAAATTGGAATAGATGGTTTCTACCTCAAACTGATAGAAGCCATCTATGAAAAACCAACAGCCAATATCATACTAAATGGTCAAAAACTGAAATCCTTCACACTCAAATCAGGAACAAGACAAGGATGTCCACTATCACAACTCTTGTTCAATATAGTTCTGGAAACATTAGCCATGGCAATTAGACAGGAGAAAGAAATAAAAGGAATAAAGATAGGAAATGAAGAAATCAAATTGTCATTATTTGCAGATGACATGATACTCTATATAGAAGACCCCAAGAACTCCACCAAAAGTCTTCTAGACTTAATAACCAAATTCAGTCAAGTAGCTGATTACAAGGTCAATACACAAAAATCAATAGCTTTCCTCTACACCAATGACAGACTCACTGAGAGAGAAAGAGGGCAAATAATTCCTTTCACGATAGCATCCAAAAAACTGAAATACCTAGGAATCAACCTAACAAAAGAAATCAAAGACCTCTTCTCTGAAAACTGTACCACTCTAAAAAGAGAGATTGAAGATGATATCAGAAAATGAAAAGACATCCCTTGCTCCTGAATAGGAAGGATCAACAAAATGAAAATGGCCATACTTCCAAAACTGTTATATAGTTTCAATGCAATCCCAATTGAAATCCCAGCAGCATACTTCATTGACCTTGAGAAAAGAGTCCAAAAATTCATTTGGAACAAGAAGAGACCCAGAATAGCAAAAGCAATTCTAGGCAACAGAGACATGGCAGAGGGTATCACAACCCCCAACTTGAAACTATTCTACAAAGCTACTGTGATAAAAACTGCATGGTACCTGCAAAGAAACAGATTTGAGGACCAGTGGAACAGATTAGAAGATGCAGAAACTACTCCAGACACACTCAGCCAACTCATCTTCGACAAAGGAGCCAAACACCCTCACTGGAGAAAAGACAGCCTCTTCAATAAATGGTGCTGGAAACTTTGGGTTTCAACTTGCCAAAGATTAAAACTACACCTGTATGTCTCACCATGCACTAAACTAAAATCAAAATGGATTAAAGTTCTAAATATTAAAACAGAAATGCTCAACCAGCTGGAACAGAGGTTACGTAGAACTCTTGAAGACATTGGTGTAGGAACAGATTTTATGAACAAAACCTCAGTTGCCCGTGAACTAGCACAAGCAATCAACAAGTGGGATCTCTTCTTGTTAAAAAGCTTCTGCACAGCAAGAGAAACCACCAACAGTGTGAATACACAACCCACAGTGTGGGAAAAAATTTTCACCTGCTGTCCCTCAGACAAAGGTCTACCATCTAGAATCTATAAAGAAGTTAAAAAAATCAGACCTCCCAAATTTGAAGACCCAATCCAAAAATGGGCATCTGAAATGAATAGACATTTCTCAGACAAAGAAGTAGAAATAGCAGTGCTCGCTTTGGCACCACATATACTAGAAGTAGAAATAGCAAATAAACATATAAAACAATGTTCAACATCACTGGTCATTCGAGAGATGCAAATGAAAACAAGGCTGAGATTCCATCTCACCCCAGAAAGAATGGCTGCTATCATGAAATCAACCAATAACAAATACTGGCAGGGCTGTGGGGAAAGAGGAACCCTGCTCCACTGCTGGTGGGAGTGTAGACTGGTGCAACCACTGTGCAAATCAGTATGGAGCTACCACAAAGAACCAGGACTGGAAGTCTCATTTGACCCAGCTATTCCCCTGCTGGGGATCTTCCCCAAAGAATTAAAAGAATCATACCACAGGGATATATGTGCACCACGTTCATAGCAGCACAGTTTGTAATAGCTAAAACTTGGAAACAGCCGAATTGCCCATCAACTGGAGACTGGATCAAGAAAATGTGGCTTTTTAATAAAACGGAGTACTACTCAGCCATAAGAAATGAGAAATTAGAGACATTTATAGCTAAATGGATGCACATTGAGGTGATACTCTTAACTGATATAAATAGGACACACATGTGTAAATACCTAATAGTTTCTCTAGTGTGAGAAACTAAAAGTGTAAATAAGGACTAAAAGGCATAATAGATACTATGAAATAGGAAGAAAAGGGGTAAAGGGGAAGGGGAAGTGGGAGGGGTAGGAGAAAGGAAAGAAGGGAATGGAATTAGTATGAGAAAATGAAAAAATGGAAACAAAGTCTTGGTAAATAGGGAGGGTTGGAGGGGTTGAAGGGAGGGCAAGGGTATGGGGAGAAAATAAGAACCAAGGGAGATTATGTAAAGGTGCAAATTTCCAATGATGAGTATCTTTATATTGTTTACCTAAAATGTACCGATAAAATTAATTTTAAAAAGAAAGAGATTGAGGTTTTTTTTCTATGATCACTTGGGCTGAACTCCAAGGAAGATATCTTTATTGCATGTGGTAGAGATCTGTCTGACCAGAGGTTCAAAGTGCAAAAGGGCTGTCTCTCGAGAGACTGCAGAAGTCTTCAATCAGATGCTTGGTGCCCACCTTGTGGAGAAGTTGACCGGGATCTATGGAAACATAGTGGGAAATGGCTAAAAAACTATAAACATTCCTCTCTTCCTCAAACATACAAGAAAGTTCAACTTACATGAATATGGGAGCATCTTAGAAAACAAGAAGGATGAATTCTTTCTTGCTTCAAATAGATTTTGCTGTGTCTTCATGAATGTGCTAGGGAACATGCAAGTGATATTGATTATTAACCAAAGGAAGCTCTCTCAACAAAAAAACATACACATTGCCAGAGTAAGCAGGCAAGAGTCTGGATATATGATCCTAGATCCACAGAGCATTTGACATACACTGAACAGCATCTAAAACTATTTTTATTAGGCCTTCTAAATTTCCTGCTGTGCACAGAGCACTCTTGTCGATATTGGAAAAGTTGCAGGTATTGGAAAAGTGACAAGATGTTTATGATCCAAGAAGAAAGTAACATATATGGAGAGACATTTTTACTAACCAAAAGTTTAAGATCAACAGGGAGGAAAATATGAAAATATTCAAATACAAAAGAAAAGGGAGTAATTGAAGAGGATCCCAGCTGCAACTGAGAATGCTGGGCTTCCTTGGATCCCTTTCATGCCTTTGTTAAGTGTACTACAAGTGTGAACTGATAATGAGATGACCACACCCATTTGTCATTCATCTCCTGGAAATGGTTAGGGTTTGGAGAGCGGAGAATGAGAAAAAAGTTTGTTTTTAGTGGGGTCTTTGCTTTCATCCAACAATGACTTAGTGAAAAGAGCTCATGCAAATTCTGAACTTCACTTTGCAGTTGTCTTTTTCCTCTTATTTCAATACCACTTGACTGATACTTTGTCTCCAGTTTCCCACAGACTGGTGGAGAGGACAACTGTGGAATTTAAGGGAAAGGAACATGGAGAGACAAAAGAAGAAAACAGATTTCGCATCTCCACCTCTAAGCTTTACCACTAATTCTTACTGTCTTGATGTTGTTAAACCTCACCACACCAGGGGAGGAGCTCATGGGTGCTAGAATTTCCTGCTGCCACCATTCCCAGGGGGCTTCCATCTGACTGTGTTAAACACACAGGCATAAAGAAACAAAACCACAAACCTGGGCACATACATACACATATTCATAGACCTTTTACATTCAGGCTTGGGAGAAATAATGTTTTGTCGATTCCCATTTAAGCCAAATACAAGAGAATGTATTTCCAAGGTGAAAATGACTTCTTAATTTTATAGACTTTTAGATCAGACATAGAAAAATACCAATTCTACTGGGTTTGTGGTCCAGAAAGAAGCATGAGAAGGAAGGAAAGAAGGTGTAAGCCAGAGGAATTCTGGACAAACAATTTCAATGGAGCTTTGTACTTTCAAAGCAGCTTTAAATCATGAAGTAGCCCACCCAGCTATCCTGGAAAAGCAGGTCAGCACAATATTTTCACAGGTGAGGAAAGTGAGATACAGTGTTCAGTGGCTCACCCAAGATCAGCCAGAGAAGAAACACAAACTTGTGGATTTCCAACCGGAAATTCATTCACTAGGCTGCCTTTTCCCCAGAAAGAGCAAAATACAAGCATTTAGCCACTTTCCTTTTATATTTTTATATGCTAACTCTGCTAAAACGTTGCTGCTGTAGTCCAAGACATCTTAAGGTGATAGCAAACCAGGCGAAGGTGTAATGCTTGTGAGTATCCTTCAGTCTTGTCTGTAGTTCACACACTCTGTTCAAGGGATACAGTGACCAGAGAAGTTGCAGAATCAGAAGGCCTCAATTAGGCTGCACAACTACTACAAAATCACTTAAGCTTTCTTAGACTTGCTTTTTCATTTTCAAAATAAATCGAATAATTTTAAAATTTTTACATTGAAAAAGACATAAAAACATAAAACAGTTAAATCACCCATAATTCTACTCTACTTTTTGAAGTATAATTAAAAAGAAGTAGCAGTGTCTAATCTCTAGCTTTTTAATTCATCCCCAGATATTCATGCATATCATTCTAGGCTTTAAAATGTATATATGTATATATATGCACATATGAGTGTGCCCAAAATACTTACTCTGATGATTTTTTTAAAAAATTAAATCATGTTGTCCATGTTCTTCTACAATTTCTGTTTTTGCTGAATGATATGATCATTCCAGTTCACTTTGACCTTGATTCAATGGTTGCAAAATACTCTATGGCATTACACAATTTGTTTTTCAATTTCTTCTTTGATTTTATTGACTTTATTGATTTTTATTGAGGTCCCAAACAAGAAAATACATGAGAAAGTGCTTTGTAAATTACAAGACATAATTTAAATATAGTACAATACTTTGATTATCAGACAAATATATATAACAAAACTGCACTGGTTTTAGTTCTGAAGTTTTAAACATAAACACTTTGCAAATGAATAGAAAGAGAACCAATATGCTGTCTGCCATGTGGAATCACTATTATCATTTGAAAAAATGATTTACTCTTGGATTTAGAGAGAACTATTGATAATTTAAATGTACAATGCATCATCTGATAAGTTCTCCCAGAGAGGAAATTCCATTTTTAGACAAGGGGTAACTTCTATTTATTCAGCTGATATCTTACATTCTAATATAAAATTTTAAAATCTCATGCCTTGTTCTAGCAAGGAAACTTAATTAAACATTAAAAACTATAAAATGAAGTGTGTGGAAAGAAAGCTATATTGATGTCACCTGATACATGGAATAAAGGTGAATTTTTTGTTTTTTGTTTTTTATGTGTGTTCTGTTATATTTGTTTTATTCTTGTTTTAAATTGTCCCTAAAATAGAAATGAAAGAGTAGCAGATCTTTTGTCAGGAGACAAAAATTATAATATTTACAATTGGAAGTTGAATTTTCTATCCATGATATGCTACCTACAAATTTAAAATTCTTATCTGTGTGCTTAGGTCCTACAAGCCTGTCTGTAGAGGAATATATGGGTCTTGTCTTTATTTCCAAGTTCTTCCAATGCACTAATTAACATGATTAAGGAACCGTTCTCTACCTTATTTTGCCTAACATGAGAGGGAGTACACAGTGAACTTGCCTTACTCTGGTGATTTTGGGAAAGTAGTGACACCTGATGGGAACATCTTCAAGATAGGTTTGGGATGTGTGTTTTGCAATTTTCCCTCCCTCAAGAACAATAAACAAACAAAAACAGTCAACTATAATCCTTTTTTAAAAAATTCAAAGGCCGGAAAACAGAGGTTTAAAAATCTCTGCTATTACCTACTACTGTATAAAAATACAAAATCACCAACTGGCTGGTGGATCTCTAAGGACATCCCCCCAAATGGAAGGAGTGTCACAAATGTTGCCATGAGCCTAGACCACCAGCCCCCAGCCTGTGGACAGAGCCAACCACCCACTGAAAGTCATGGTGGTTCTCAAACTTTCCTCTTCCATGTCACACATGGTGGGTACTGACCTCAAGCACAGCCATGGTCACAACCATATACAGTCTATAGGAAATGGCCTTACATGCTATTCCTATACACTGACTTTGTCCTTCAGTCAAGAAAACAAATCAGGGAGGACCACCCCAGGGATCCCCACCAGCCGCCAGCTTAGCTGCACCGGCAGAGCAGTTGTGGGCTGACTGCACCCTGCCCTGTCCAGCTTGCTCCACCCACTTGGGACCAGGAGATGGTGAGGACTGCCCGGGCATGCCCACCAGCCCCCAGCTTTAGCCACGGGGGTACCTGCAACAACAGCCCCCCACCCGCCTCTGGCCTCTTGGCTGTGCAGCTACTTGGCTCCACACTACAGAGGCGCAAGGGAACATAAGGGAAATTGTCCTGAGCTGCAGAAGTGAAGAACAGAGAGAGGGCCTCTCTCAGGCTCCCTGATGAAAACTGAAGCCCACTAGAAAAGTGAAGAGAATCTCTGCAACAAAGGCACACCAGACCACTGTGCTTGGTAACTTGGAGGGATCATTACCTCCTATCGGAACCTGGACTATCTTAAGGGGAAAGGCAGCTGGAACCTGCAGTAGAACCTTGCACAGTTCAACCCTGCAGGAGGACAGGGAGCTCAGCTTGGGACTTGCAGCCAGAAATCTGGCTGAATCACATGGGTCTGTGACTGGCTTACTGAGACTCATTGTCTTATAACTGCACACTGCTGCCCACATTTTCTATTGTGACAGCAGAGACATACCCCGTAGGAGGCTCTTCATTTTTATCTTTTATATGTTATTTTAAAAATTACCACCATTTTTTGCTCGTAATTTTAATTTTTTTTTCTTTTTCTACTCTTTTAAAATGTTTTATTTTTCTCTTTTTTCTTTCCTTTTTCCTCTCTCTCTCTCTCTCTCTCTCTCTCTCTCTCTCTCTCTCTCTCTCTCTCTCTCTCTCTCTCTCTCTCTCTCTCTCTCTCTCTCTCTCTCTCTCTCTCTCTCTCTCTCTCTCTCTCTCTCTCTCTCTCTCTCTCTCTCTCTCTCTCTCTCTCTCTCTCTCTCTCTCTCTCTCTCTCTCTCTCTCTCTCTCTCTCTCTCTCTCTCTCTCTCTCTCTCTCTCTCTCTCTCTCTCTCTCTCCCTTGCTGTCCCACATCATTCATCATCTCCTGTATGTTCCTGTTCTGGCCCTAATTCATATTTCTTCTTTATTTTTCTTTTCTTCTCTTTCCTTCTCTCACCTGTCCTCTGGCCTCACTGCTAACCTTCCCCTATCCTTCTACCTACCTATCCCTCCCTCCGCAACTCTTTCTAACTCCCCATTCCAAAGGGTAAAGTTGCTAAATTGAAGAGTTTATTCACTATAAACATATGTTGGGTTGGTCCACGCTTTTGATTTAATTCACACAGTTAAAGGTGAGAGATTAATAACTACCACAAATTGTCATTTTCTAAGAGGTACTCAATGCTATTGTGTTACTAATTGTATCACTTGGGCTAAGGTATTGTGATTGATCTAATCACCTGTCCCTCCTGGTACAATGAAAATGAGACAGCCTCAGAGCCATTAGAGACTCAAAACCTAAAGACCAGCTATATCTGGAAGACACCTCTGAGAAGCAATCATTCCATAAGGGTTCTAAATAAATCAACAAAGATATTTACAATAAGCAACTTCAAAGTATCAACCCAGGAATTAAACCAAGGACAGTACCAAAAACAAAAATGAAAAGACATTTAAGTAAGGCACAAACTCAGACTTCCACCCCACAAGAGGCAAATTCTGGGGGAAATGAGGTGGAAAAGTCTTCTAATAACCACCTGGACACCCAGAACTTACAGCACAAGAAGTAACAAAAGAGATGAATGAGGCTCTAGAAAAATTCAGAGCAGAAATAATCTCCCAGATAACTACCGAGATGGGAAGCAGAGTGAAAGACATGATTAGAGGCTCTAGAACAGAAACTGATAAAAAAAAAAAAATAGATGAGCTCAGAAACATGCTGGAAGCCAGCAATGCCCAGCATAAGACAGAAATGGAAACCATGATCATGCAACATAAGAAAGAAATGGAATCCATAAAACACATTCAAACAGATATTCAGGAGATTAAAAACTCCATTGAAAGCATGCAGAGCAGATTAAGGCAATTTGAAGATAGAATATCAGATATAGAAGACAGGATTATGGTCAAGGACCATGAAAACAGAGATCTATTCAAAATAGTAAGGGACCATGAGAAATCAATCCAGCAGCTGATAGATGAGTCAAAGAAGAATAACATAAGATGGCTAGAGTCCATGAAAAAACAGAAGAAAGTACAATTGTCATTAAAAAACTGTTCGCAGAAGTAATAGTAGAAAACTTCCCAGACAGAGGTAAAGAATTGGACAAACAGATAAGTGAGGCATATAGAACTCCATCCAGCCAGGATCAAAAAAAATCTATACCTAGACATATAATAGTCAAGATCCCAGAAACCCAACAGAAGAACAAAATCCTACAGGCAGTTGGAGAAAAGAAACAAATCACCTATAAAGGAAAGCCCATCAGAATCATGGCAGACTTCTCAACACAAACCCTCAAATCAAGGAGAGCCTGGAGAGAAGTATTTCAAGCCCTAAAAGAAAATAAGTTCCAACCTAGGACTGTTGTATCCTGAAAAATTATCTTTCAAAATCGATGGGGAAATTTGATACTTCTGCCCCAAAGAACACCTGAGAAATTTCATGAACACCAAACCAGCACTCCAAACAATTCTAAGCAATATTCTAGAAAAAGACAATGAAGGTCACAACTCCATGAGGCCCAACAGAGGGAAGCCACCAGGCAAGGTAAGGAACTAAAAGGAAAGGGGTCAAAAATAAGAAATAAAAGAGCCAACAACAGCAAAACATCATGAAGAGGATGAGTCAATATCTTTCAATTATCACTCTCAATATTAATGGCCTCAATTCACCAATCAAAAGAAATAGACTGACAGAATGGATTAACAAGCAAAATCCAGCAATATGCTGTATACAAGAAACACACCTAACTCAAAAAGAAATTCATAGACTGAAAGTAAAAGGATGGAAAATGGCTCTCCATGCAACAGGAACCCCCAAAAAAGCAGGGGTAGCAATCTTATTTGCAGAAAAAGTAGATTTCAAACAAAAACTAATTAAGAGAGACAAAGATAGTCACTACACCCTTTTGAAGGGAACAATCCAAGAGGAAGAGATGATAATCCTAAATACATATGCACCAAATACGAATGCCCCTAACTATACAAAACAAATATTAATGGACATGAAAAACCAAACAAGCACTAATACAATTGTAGTGGGGGACTTCAATACCCCACTATCACAAATAGACAGATCATCTAGACAAAAAGTTAACAACAAAGTTCTAGAACTGAACCGAGCTATTGAACAAATGGACTTAATAGATGTTTACGGAGTGTTCCACCCCACAAAATCAGATTACACATTCTTTTCAGCTGCACGCGGGTCATTCTCCAAAATAGACCACATGCTAGCTCACAAGACATGTCTAAATCAATGTAAAAGAACTGAAATTACCTCCTGTATATTATCAGACCATAGTGCAATAAAATTGGAGATCGATAACATGAGAAACTGCAAAACTCCCACAAACACCTGGAAATTGAATAACACCCTCCTGAACAACCAATGGGTCACAGAGGAAATTAAAGAAGAAATTAGACAGTTTCTACAAGTAAATGATAATGCCAGTACAACATAAAGGAATCTATGGGACACAATGAAAGCAGTTCTACATGGGAAATTCATAGCAGTGAATGCCCATATTAGGAAAACAGAGAGAATTCAGATAACCTAATGCAGAACCTCAAGCTCCTAAAAAAAAGAAGAGCATAACAAACCCAAAACTCATACAAGAAAGGAAATTATAAAGATCAGAACAGAAATCAATGCAATGGAGGCTAAGAGAATGATACAAAAAATAAATGAATCAAAGAGTTGGTTTTTTGAAAGAATAAATAAAATTGATAAACCTTTAGTGAACCTCATCAAAAAAAGGAAAGAAAAGGCTCAAATCCATGCAATTAAGAACAAAAAAGTTGAAGTCACAACAGACCCGGCAGAAATCCAGGGGATCATCAATACCTTCTTCAAGAACCTGAACTCTAATAAAGTGGGGAACACAGAAGAAATGGACAGATTCCTAGATACATATGAATGGCCAAAGTTAAATGTAGAAGATATAGAATTTCAAAACACCCCAATTACAATGAGTGAAAGTGAAAATGTAATAAAAAATTTACCAACAAAGAAAAGCCCAGGTCCTGATGGCTTCACTGCAGAATTCTACAAGATATTTAAAGAAGAACTTTTGCCATTACACTTTAAACTCATCAAGGAAACTGAAAGGGAAGCAAGGCTTCCAGACTCATTCCTGGAAGCAAGCGCTACTTTGATTCTAAAATGAGGGAAAGACCCAACCCAAAAAGAGAACTACAGGCCAATCTCCCTAATAAACGTAGATGCAAAACTCCTCAACAAGATACTGGCAAACAGAATACAGAGGGTCCTCAAGAAGATCATACAGGGCCGGGGATTTAGCTCAGTGGTTCTGATGCCTGCCGCACAAGTGCAAGGTCCCGAGTTCAATCCCCGGTACCAAAAAAAAAAAAAAAAAGAAGGTCATACACCCTGACCAAGTTGGATTTATTCCAGGGATGAAAGGATGGTTCAACATTCGTAAATCAATAAATGTAATACACTATATTAACAGAGTCCAGGACAAAAACCATATGATCATCTCAATAGATCCAGAAAAGGCATTCGACAAAATCCAACACTGATTCATGATAAAAACCCTACAGAAAATTGGAATAGACAGTCTCTACCTTAATCTTGATAAAAGCCATGTATGAAAAACCAACAGACAACATCATACTAAATGGTCAAAAACTGAAAACTTTCACCCTAAAATCAGGAACAAGACAAGGATGCCCTCTATCACCACTCCTGTTCAATATTGTTCTGGAAACATTAGCCACAGCAATTAGAAAAGAGAAAGAAATAAAAGGAATGAAGATAGGAAAGGAAGAAGTTAAACTCTCATTATTTGCTGATGATATGATACTTTACATAGAAGACCCAAAAAGCTCGGCCAAAAGACTTCTAGACTTAATTGACAGATTCAGTAGAGTAGCTGGATATAAGATCAACACTCAAAAAACAATAGCCTTCTTATACACAAATAGATTCGCTGAGAAAGAAATTGGGGAAACAATTCCTTTTACAATAGAACCAAAAAAATGAAATATCTAGGAATCAATCTAACAATGGAAGCAAAAGACCTCTACACTGAAAACTACTGCTCTCTGAAAAAGGAGATCGAGGAGGATATAAGAAAATGGAAAGACATCCCTTGTTCCTGGGTAGGAAGATCCAATATAGTGCAAATGGCTATACTTCCAAAACTACTATATAGATTTAATGCAATGCCGATTGAAGTTCCAATGATATATCTCACAGAACTGGAGGAAACAATCCAAAACTTCATTTGGAACCAGAGGAGACCTAGAATAGCAAAAGCAATTCTAGGCATCAGAAACATGACAGGGGTATCACAATCCCCAACTTGAAACTTTACTACAAAGCTACTGTGATAAAAACAGCACGGTACTGGCAAAGAAACAGACCCGAGTATTAGTGGAATAGACTAGAAGATGCAGAAACAACCACCCTCATTGGAGGAAAGATAGCCTATTTAATAAATGGTGTTGGAAAAACTGGATTTCAACCTGCCAAAGATTAAAACTAGACCCATATCTACCACCATGCACTAAACTAAGATCAAAGTGGATTAAAAATCTAAATATTAAGACAGAAACACTAAATTTGCTGGAAGATGAGTTAGGTAAAACTCTTGAAGACACTGGCATAGGAAAAGACTTTATGAACAAATCCTCGGTAGCACGGGAACTAGCACAAAGAATCAACAACTGGGATCTCATCTTATTAAAAATCTTCTGCACTGCAAGTGAAACCACCAACAGAGCTAAGAGACAACCTACAATGTGGGAAAAAAAATTTTAGCAGCTGTATCTTAGACAAAGGACTACTATCTAGAATATATAAAGAACTGAAAAAATCAGACCCCCCAAATTCAAAGACCCAATTCAAACATGGTCATCTGAAATGAACAGATATTTCTCAGACAAAGAAGTAAAAGCAGCAAATAAATATTTGAAAAAATGTTTAACATCACTGGTCCTTCGAGAGATGCAGATGAAAACAACACTGAGATTCCACCTTACTCCAGAAAGAATGGCTGCTATCAAGAAATCAACCAATAACAAATGCTGGCACAGGTGTGTGGAGAAAAGAACACTTCTCCATTGTTGGTGGGAGTGCAGACTGGTGCAACCACTGTGGAAACCAGTATGGAGATACTGCAAATAAATAGGAGTAGAGGTCCCATTTGACCCAGCTATTCCCCTGCTGGGTATCTTCCCAAAAGAATTAAAAGAATCATACCATAGCGATATATGTGCACCCATGTTTATAGCAGCACAGTTTGTAATAGCTAAAACTTGGAAACAGCCCAAGTGCCCATCAAATGGAATTTGGATAAAGAAGATGTGGGTTTTTAAAAATAAAATGGAGTACTACTCAGCCATAAAGAATGAGAAACTAGAGACTTTTATAGCTAAATGGATGCATATTGAGGCCATACTCAAGTGAAATAGATAGGACACACATGTGTAAATACCAAATAGTTTCTCTAGTGTGAGAAACTGAAAGAGAAAATAAGGATTAAAGTGATTAAAATGAATAATTGATAATTTGAAATAGGAAGAAATGCTCCAAAGGTGTAGGGGTGGTGGGAGGGGAAGGGGAAAGGAAAGAAGGGAAAGGAAAAATTATGAGAAAAGAAAAAAATGGAAATGAAGTCTAAGGAAGGGTGGAGGGGGTGAAGGGTGGAGGGGATGAAGGGTGCACAGGTAATGGGGGAAAAGTGGGAACCAAGATACATCATGTACAAGTGTAAGCACCCAATGATAAATGTGAATGTATTGTATACCTAAAATGTACCAATAAAAAAATGTAAGGAAAAAAAAAAGAAACAAGCCAGGATGGCAGAAAGTGACATTAACATAGGGATAATCCCTTCTGTTATGCAAATCTTTGGTACATTGTTCATAACTGATCATGATCCACCAGTGTATCTCAATATGATGATTCAGAATACCTAGGCAAGGTCACTGTCCAGGTCCCTTTCATGTCTGAATTCCAGATCCCAGCACACAACCAGGAAGCAATTTCACATAAGATTTTTATCAATCAGGGTAATTTTGTACAGAAATCCCCACCAGGCTGACTCCAGAGTGAGTTTTCTCCACCATGCATGATAGCCAACTTTTTCTGAGAGGTGGCCCAAATGAAGCTTCCCTCTACCTTCCAACCCTATCCATAAACTCCACAACATTTTTTTCCTTGTAGATAAAGTTGCCTTTTTATGAAATGGTCACAGACAGTAGATGGAAATGCAGTTGTACCTAAAACTGAATCCAGGCAAAAGCTGACCAAGGATTCAAGGAAGCCAACAAAGCCAAGTATCAAGTATCTGAACATCAAGTGCCCATGTCCTGGTCACTTTCCTTTTCCTTGGATCTGATTCTTCAGAGATAGTGTTTCCTCTATATAAACTTACCCAGATTCAGTACTGAAAGTGTCCCTCTGGTGGTTTTTAGCATTGCCCTCACCCTGAAGGGGGCAAAAGTGAAATTCTTTTCAATGACCCCCCTACTTGTGCACTTTTTTACAGTCAGTGAACATTGACACCTCTCCTGCAGAACACTGACCTCTGCGCTGAAGTGCTTACACATGCAAGGGAAATGTCACTAAATGCTGCTGCTTGCTGAGCTGTTGATTTTGCATGGATGGAGGCACAATGGTAATGGCCCACTGAGCTCACCGTCCCACAGAAAAAGGTTATGCTCACATGACTCTCTCTCTGGAAAGTTCTGAATTCAACCACATGTTTATGAAATGTGAAGGTACATGTCATAAAAATGTTCTGCATATAAATGAAATAATTAAATTATTATGCTTGTTAAGAATGCAAGAATATAACGTGTAACGTATTAATGAATAAAATGTTTTAACTTGTTCAAAATTATTTGCCTGCCTCTTAAATGCAATAGGTGCAACCAAAACTAGACATCATACCCAAGGAGTGTGGAAAGGCAGAAACTGAAACAGAAGAGAAACAAAAGCCAGAAACCAAACAGACAAGTTCAATATGCTACCCATCCACGCTGCCTGTCAATATCCTTCAGATTATCAGGGTAATTGCCAAGTCTCCACTGTACTTCAAGCTATGTAGTTGGAACCTATGTCAAAATTAGATGCATATAAATGACTCTTCTGATGTTATCTTCAAATTAATCTCCTTTCCAAAGGAATGCTATTAAAACAGCTTCTATAGTAGCAGCAATTTTTCCAACTGAAGTAAAATAGCTTAAATGGGTAAGGGGGGCCCCACTTTCTGCAGAAACTACTGCTCACTACCCTCCTGAGACAAAGATGCATTCTGTCACTGCAAGGACACAGATGGTAGGGGAGAGGTAGGTAGGGGAGAGGTAGGTAGGGGAGAGGTAGGTAGGGGGAAGATGAACTTTCTCACTCTCCCACTTCAGGCAACAGGGAACTATAAATAGCAACTTCATCAATGACCCTGGAGTGCTCAACCTGTCAGACTAGCCTAACTCTTGCCATATCCCCTTTCTTTTCACCTTCCAGCCTACCCTCCTTCTCACTCACCTGTCTTTGTACCCTATTCACAAAGAAACACCGGAGATACCACCCAGGAAGCTTTCTTTTCCCCTGTCATGCTTACAAACCATCCATCAACAAGCATCCCCTCTTTCCTCTACTGTCTAGGGAAGACCCTTTCCCTGGGCCCTTTCCCATCCATTAGGGCTTCCCAGGGCCTTTATACCATTCTTGAATACACCCCTCCTTTTTGTTCCTTTATCATCAACTGACCACTTAATACTGTAGAGTCCCCACTGACATTAAATATTGAAAATGTCATTTCCCTAGTGTAAGCTTCTTAGATAAAATACAGAATATCCAATAAGATTTGAATTTCAGATAAACAATAGATATTGTTTGGTATAGTTATGTGCCAAATATTGCATGAGATATAGTTATATTGAAAAAGTATTTGTTTTTCTGAAATTCATATCTAAGTGGATGTCCTTTATGTTTGCTAAATCTCAAAATCATACACCAGAGACATCTTTCTTATCTTGACCATCCACCATGTAAAAAGTATTCTTCCCCATTCAAACATATTTTTGTCATCTTCTTTTGTCTTCAGATATCACCATTCAGTATCTTATGCCTTTATATGTTGTTTATTGTCTGTGTCCCTCTACCTCCTCACTAGCATGATCCATGTGAACAAGGACTTCAAAATTGCTGCTTTATCCCCATTCCTAAACAGTGGCTTGCACCAGATAAAAAATGGATAAATATTTATTGAATAAATGCTTCAGTCTCATTTTAAAACCACTGTCACTCAACCACATAATCTCCCTAAATCTACTTTGCCATCTCTCCCCCCACTTCAGAACTAGATTTCCAAAGAGGTCTTAATACTGTACCCACTATCCCTGTTAATTCATCTTTTAGTTCCTCTCTTTCCACACCAGTATGGCTGTGCTCTGCGAAGCCTATCAAAACAGCTGCAGCTAATGTCACCAATTACCCCAAGGCAGTCAGATCACACGGACATTATTTACCCCTATCTAGTCAATAAGATTTGATGCTACTGAGCACTCTCTACATCATGAAGTGAGCCCTTGTTCTCTGGCTTTTCACTCTCCTGCTTCTCCTCTTACCTGAATAGTCATTCCTCCTTGCCAGTCCATCATTCTTCGTATGCCTATTAAAATTTGGAGTTAGTATTAGCCCCTCTTCCCTCTTCACTCTATGTTCTCTCCTTCAGGAAATTTCATCTATGTTGCTCCTCAAGGACCATGTCTTTGCTGAAGACTCCCAAACTTGTACATTCATTTGGTCCAATTCCTCTCTTAGTTCCAGACCTATATATCCAATTACTTGCTTGGCAGCTCCACTGCATGTTCTGAGACTGGATTTTAATATACTCTGCTCATGCTAATCTTGATCCTCTTCTATTGTTCTACATCTCAGTGAATGATGCCTCATGCAACTATGGAGTAAGTCAAAAAACCAACAGGCAAACTCAACACCTATAAATCTGAAATAGCTCTTATATCCATTCATTTCTTCTTATCTCCATATTCACTCAGTACACAGGAATGTTACCACATGGTAGACCACTACAAAACTCATTAATCAAAAGAGCTACATTTACTGACTCCAATCTCCATCCAATTTGTTCTCCACATTTACAACTAATCTTATATTTATCTCTCTCTCTCTCCCTCTCCCCCCCTCCCTTCCTCTCCTTTCTTTCTCAATTGCAACAATACTGTCCAGGAGTTGATTTCTTAAATATAACTACATATTTAAGAGGAGTAGATGAGAAACTAACCACAAAATAGCTAGTTTATGAAAGGAAAATGGTGAGATATAAAGTTGCAGATGAAAATCTGCCATCTGCCAAAATTGTCATATAAAAATGAGGGCTGAATGGTTCTTGATGTATCATTTGATCTAATTCTCTTCATCTAAATTAGGAAAACAGAAAATGAACCTTCAGAGAAGCTACTAGCCAAACTTACACAGAAATTTAGAGGCAGAGTAGGAGTCCTTGACTTCAGTGTCACACTTCTTGCCTCAACTGAAGAAGGAAAAGAATTGCTGTAGTTCTGCAGGCATAAAGGAGTGGGTCAGAAGGAGGCAGAAGTAGATGAGAAGGAGCTAAAAACAGTGCACCGATCAACAAGCCCACCTACCCACAGGAGAACTAGTGAGCCTTCAGACACAAAAATCTGTCAGTGAACTTTTCAGCCAGGTTCAACTCCACTATATAGACAGTGCCAGTTTAATCATCAGTGGCTATGCATGGGGTCAGGCTGGTGGGCTTGGTGGAACAACTTCTCAGTATAAAAGGAATAGGTAAACCCTGACCAAACTACCACATAGGATCCTTTCTTCTATGAGTCTGCCACTAGTTACAAACTGGACTTTTCACATGGGCTCCTTTCCCTCTTCCATGAGTTCCAGAAGTAATCCACTTGGTGTCCAATGAAAAATTACAAAATGACAGCAATACATTCAAAGCATCATTATTTCCTGACAATTAGGCAAAGGTATCTATCATCTGCAAGACCCTAGACTACTTCCTTTCAAAGGAAATCCCAAGCTCCTGATCATGATTCATACTTGAAACTAAAGTTGTCATTCAATAGCCAAGGGAAGCTTTCTGGAGGACTCTTCTCTTGAAATCAAGGGAGACTGAGTAAACACCCTGTGTGTACTTATCACTACGGGCACTGAAGTGTAAATGAGTGTGAAAGTTGCCTTTTGGTGTCAAAAGACCTGACGGGATTGTTCTCCCAATAGGATTCGAATTATTAGTAAATTTTTTGAGCTGAGAGGCAGTCTTTATCAGCTGTAAGTATTTTTAATTGGTTTCCAGGGAACACCTGTGTTAGGGTTATGCTCATCAAAGGTGATAAACAACTTAATTATCCCTCCAGAACCATTAGGAAAAAGTACCACTGTTGGTGCATTTTCTTTGATGCCTTCTTTTGAAATGCCATCCTGCTACTATTGTGGGGCTATTTGTAATTTATTTCCTGGAGCTTTGATGCTCCCTTCATAAATAGAAAGTCCTGTTAGAAGCAGATTAATGACATTAATAAAATTCACACTAGTCAAGTGTATTTTAAGCTACCATTTGACATAGCTTCTCCGTGGACAAGTAGCAAGTTAGAACCCTAAAACTTTGAGAGAATCTTGCGAAATAGAGCTGAAAGCTTATGCGGAGATAAGGTTTGTGGATAGCACCATTTCTTTATCATGGTAGTTTCCAAGAAAATGATGCTGTCTCCCTGGAAGGCTATTATAGGGAAGGAAAAGACTTTTGCACTTATTTCCAATCATTGCCTTTAATTTTTTTCATGAAGATAAGCTGCATTGTGGAGATAAAGTGAGATAGCTGTTAGTAGATGTCTATGCAAAATACTTTTCTTTCTAAAGATTTCATCTTTTTATTTTTTTTTGGTACTGGGGATCGAACTCGGGACCTTTCGCTTACAAGGCAGGTGGCAGAACCACTGAGCTAAATCCCCAGCCCAAGATTTCACCTTTGGATAGTAGACATTTCTTCACCTTCTTGAATCCTTTATTCCAATACACTGTCCTAGAAGGAGATTTTGAAAGTCTATACTACTATGCAAAGAAAATAACCATTGTACAGAAGACAAGAAACAATCAAGAAGTGGATTCAAGTAGAGGCCACAGTCACATTTTTTCAGGACCAACCCTGAATGTCTTACTGTTTTGTTCTTGTTTTCTCTTTTTCCTTTCTCTATCATAAAGAAAAAATTCTGGCTCTCACTTTAGTTCTTTGAAATGTCTTTTTACCCAGTAGAAATGAATGAAAAACTATGTTTTCAACTCTATAAAAAGTGCTACAGAGATTCAAAGGAACATTAATTTAAAATTCTTCCTATTTTAAAAACTGCTGACTATTGAAAGTCAGAATTGTAAAACCATCACACGGAAAGCTATTCTTGTCTTACTTTATGAATGAGGAAGCTGAGGCATGGCCAGAAAATGAACCTATGAGCTGGCTTTTCCCAAACTACCCAGTTGCCTTCCCACTTGATGCAGAGGAAGAAAATCTTTCCTATCGCAGTAAGATCATGTTCAATACTGTACTTGTCTCCACAAGATGTCTTTGGTTTTGGATATAATTAAAGAGAAACAAAGTGACTGCCATACTTCCAGTGCTGCCTCAAATTGGCAATCTACCAACTAGGCCTAACATTAATTTCCCAAAGCTATTTTGAAGCCTTGAACATTATATGATAATAGAAATGTCAGTTGGGTATTAAAAATCAGAGCTTAAAATCCTCAAATACGTAGCTTAATTGCTTTGGATTTAAACAGAGTGAAGCAACTGAGTAATCTTTCAGTTCCACTTGATCCTAAATAAATGGGACCTTCTTTTCGTACTAGTGAGTCTATTAGCAAGGAGCTCTAATCTGTGAGCTTACAGCAGGGCTGATTCTCCCTGCACACTTATCTACAGCCCCATCAAATTCCCTCCTCCCCTTCTCTTTTCAAACTAGGCAGCTTTAAATTCTTTCTGAATGTTGGTGGAAACTGTTGAAAAACAGAAGGTCCAGCTGTATTCCTTTATGTTATATGTGCTTCAAGAAGACTGCATGTTCCAATCCTGTAATTTCACGTTTAACATGTAGTATATTTTTGGCTGCAGGAAGGTGTTTAAAGAATTCTGGTTATCTTAAACCAAATTGTGCCAATCTATAGTCAAAAGGCCATACAGGATTGCCATGCACTGTGCAGACCTAAACACTTCTGCTCTATTTCCTCCCTATTTCCACCATGGCCATATCTCTGAGATCTTTCAAAAGAAGGAAGATGAAAGATATCTTTCTTCCTGAATTTCAGTTTCACACCAGAGAAAGACAAACATCTTCTTGCTCTGGATTCTATCATCTCTAGCAGGGAAAGGCAAAGACCATGAGTTTTGCAGTCTTTAATTGGCAATCAGCCTCCTATGATTTTGCTGTGGCTTGAGAGTCCCCCAACAGTCTGTTGTGACTGGAGACTTGGTCTGCAGATGGCACTATTGGGAGGTGATAGAACTTTTAAGAAGTGGGTCCAAGTAGGACGTCCTTGGGTAATTTAGATCATGCCCTCGAAGGACGGCATGCAACCCCAGTCTCTTTCTGTGCTCCTGGCTTGAGATGTGGATGCTTGCTCTGATACACACTCCAATCATCCACCATTTCCCATGAAGTGACAGAGCCTGAACTGAAGCAGACATCATGGCTTCAAAAGTATATCTTACATAAGCTTCCTTTTCTTCCTAAGAGCCTGGAAAAACACAAAACTCTGACTATATATGACAATCTTATGGTGTTGATGGGAGTCACAGGAGGATGGGATCTTTTTTTAAAAAAGAAATTAATTTTATTGGTACATTTTAGGTACACAATATAATGACATTCATCATTGGAAATTTGCACCTTTACATAGTCTCTCTTGGTTCTTATTTTCCCCCTTCCCCTGCCTTCCCTTCAACCCCTCCATCCCTCCCTATTTACAATGACTTTGTTTCAATTTTTTCATTTTCTCATATTAATTCCATTCCCTTCTTTTCTTTCCCCTAAGCCTCCCACTTCCTTCCCCTTTGCCCCTTTTCTTCCAATTTCACATTACCTATTATACATTTTAGTCCTTATGTACACTTTCAGTTTCTCACACTAGAGAAACTATTTGGTATTTATACATGTGTGTCCTATTTATTTCACTTATGAGTATCACCTCAATGTGCATACATTTAGCAATAAAGGCCTCTAATTTATCATTTTTTATGGCTGAGTAGTACTCCATTTTATTTTTTTAAAAACCCACATTTTCTTTATCCAGTCTCCAGTTGATGGGCATTTGGGCTGTTTCCAAGTTTTAGCTATTACAAACTGTGCTGCTATAAACATGGATGCACATATATCACTGTGGTGTGATTCTTTTAGTTCTTTGGGGAAGATACCCAGCAGGGGAATAGCGGGGTCAAATGGGACTTCCAGTCCTAGTTCTTTGAGGTGTCTCCATACTGATTCCCACAGTGCTTGCACAAGTCTACACTCCCACCAGCAGTGGAGCAGGGTTCCTCTTTCCCCACAGCCCTGCCAGCATTTGTTATTGGTTGATTTCTTGACAGCAGCCATTCCTTTGGGGGTGAGATGGAATCTCAGCCTTGTTTTCATTTGCATCTCTGGATGACCAGTGATGTTGAACATCTTTTCATATGTTTATTTGCCATTACTACTTCTTTGAGAGATGTCTGTTCATTTCAGAGCTAATTTTTGGATTGGGTCTTCAAATTTGGGAGGCCTGATTTTTTAAAGTTCTTTATAGATTCTAGATAGAAGACCTTTGTCTGAAAGACAGCAGGGGAAAATTTTTTCCCACATTGTGGGTTGTCTCTTCAAACTGCTGGTGGTTTCTCTTGCTGTGCAGAAGTTTTTTAGTAAGAAAAGATCCCACTTGTTGATTGTTTGTGCTAGTTCACGGGCAACTGAGGTTTTGTTCATAAAATCTTTTTCCTATGAACCAATGTCTTCAAGAGTTCTACCTAACCTCTTTTCCAGCTGGTTGAGTGTTTCTGTTTTAATATTAAGATCTTTAATCCATTTAGATTTTAGTTTAGTGCATGGTGAGAGATATAGGTGTAGTTTTAATCTTTGGCAAGTTGAAACCCAAGTTTTCCAACACCATTTATTGAAGAGGCTATCTTTCCTTCAGTGAGGGTGTTTGGCTCCTTTGTTGAAGAAGAGGTGGCTGAGTGTGTCTGGAGTAGTTTCTGCATCTTCTAATCTGTTCCACTGGTCCTCAGGTCTGTTTCTTTGCCAGTACCATGCTGTTTTTATCACAGTAGCTTTGTAGAATAGTTTCAAGTTGGGGGTTGTGATACCCTCTGCCATGTCTCTGTTGCCTAGAATTGCTTTTGCTGAATTTTTTGCTGAATGAATTTTTGGACTCTTTTCTCAAGGTCCGTGAAGTATGCTGCTGGGATTTCAATTGGGATTGCATTGAATCTATATAGCAGTTTTGAAAGTATGGACATTTTCACTATGTTGGTCCTTTGTACCCAGGAGCAAGGAATGTCTTTCCATTTTCTGATATCATTTTCAATCTATCTTTTCAGAGTGCTATAGTTTTCAGAGAAGAGATCTTTGATTTCTTTTATTAGGTTGATTCCTAGGTATTTCAGTTTTTTGGATGCTATTGTGAAAGGAATTGTTTGCCCTATTTCTCTCTCAGTGAGTCTGTTGTTCGTGTAGAGGAAAGCTATTGATTTTTGTGTGTTGACCTTGTATCCAGCTACTTTATTGAATTCAGTTTTTAAGGCTAGAAGACTTTTGGTGGAGTTCTTGGGGTCTTCTAAATAGAGTATCATGTCATCTGCAAATAATGACAATTAGACTCCTTCATTTCCAATCTTTATTCCTTTTATTTCTTTCTCTTACCTAATTGCCATGGCTAATGTTTCCAAAACTATACTGAGAAGGAGTGGCGATAGTGGGCATCCTTGTCTTATGTGAGGGATTTCAGTTTTTGACCATTTAGTATGGTATTGGCTGTTGGTTTTTCATAGATGGCTTTTATCAGATTGAGGTAGAGACCATCTATTCCAATTTTTGTAGGGTTTTTATCATAAATGCATGTTGGATTTTGTCAAATGCTTTCTCTGCATCTATTGAGATGATTATATGGTTTTTGTCTTTGGCTCTTTTGATATACTGTATTACATTTATTGATTTGCGTATGTTGAACCATCCCTGCATCCCTGGGATAAATTCCACTTGGTCAGGGTGCATGCTCTTGATGATCTTTTGTCTTCTATTTGCCAGTATCTTATTAAGATTTTTGCTTCTGCTGGGGATTTAGCTCAATGGTTTCACCACCTGCTGCGCAAGCGCAAGGACGCAAGTTCGATCCCCGGTACCAAAACAAAAAAAGAATTTTTGCATCTATGTTCATTAGTCAGATTGGCCTACAGTTCTGTTTTTTGCTTGGGTCTTTCTCTGCTTTGGGGATCAAGGTGATGCTTGCTTCCAGGAATGAATTTGGGAGTATTGCTTCCCTTTCAATTTCATTGAAGAGTTTAAACAGTAGTGGCAGCAGTTCCTCTCTAAATGTCTTGTCGAATTCAGCGTGAAGCCATCAGAACCCAGGCTTTTCCTAGTTGGCTAAATTTTTAATTACATTTTCAATTTCATTGATGGATATTGGGTTGTTTAGAATTTTTAAATTTTCTTCATTTGACTTTGGTAATTCATACTTCTCTAGGAATCTGTCCATTTCTTCCTTGTTTTCCATCTATTTGGCATATAGATTCTTGAAGTGTGTATTGATGATCCTCTGGATTTCCTGCAGGGTCCATTGTAATTTCACCCTTTTCATTCCTAACTGCATAGATTTGGGCCTTTTCTTTCCTTTTTCTGATAAGGTTAGCTAAGAGCTTGCCAATTTTGTTGATTCTTTCAAAGAACCAACTCTTGGCTTCATTGATGTTTTGTATTGTTCTCTTAGTCGCCATTGCAGTGATTTCTGCCCTGACCTTTATAATTTTCTCCCTTGTATGAGCTTTGGGTTTGTCCTGCTCTTCTTTTTCTAGATGCTTGAGGTTAAGCATCAGGTTATTTAATTGGGCTCACTCTGTTTTCCTAATATGAGTATTCACTGCTATGAATTTCCCTCGTAAGACTGCTTTCATTGTGTCCCATAGATTCCGATATGTTGTATTGTCCTTGTCATTTAACTGAAGGAAATGTCTGATTTCTTCGTTAATTTCTTCTGTGACCCACTGGTTATTCAGAAGTGTGTTGTTCAACTTCCATGTGTTTATGAAGTTTTTGTGGTTTCTTTTGCTATTTATCTCCAATTTCATCGCACTATGATCTGTTAATATACAGAGGATAACTTCAATTCCTTTGCACTTACTTAAACATGTTTATGAGCGAGTATGTGGTCTCTTTTGGAGAATGACACATGAGCAGCTGAAAAAATGTGTATCCTGATTTTGAGGGGTGAAACACTCTGTAAACATCTGTTAAGTTCATTTGTTCAAGAGTTTGATTGAGTTCTAGTATTTTGCTGCTTGTTTTTTGTCTAGTTGATCTATCTATGTGTGACAGTGGGGTATTGAGGTCCCCCACTACTATTGTATTTGTGCTTATATGATTTTTCATGACCATTAGTATTTGTTTTATATAGTTGGGAGCACTAGTATTTCATACATAGATATTTATGACTGTCATCTCTTCCTCTTGGATTGTTCCCTTTACAAGGATGTAGTGTCCTTCTTTGTCTCTCTTAATCAGTGTTGGTTTGAAATCCACTTGATCTCCAAAGAGGATAGCTACCTCCTGCTTTTTTTCCACTTACAGTCCCATGGAGTATAGTTTTCCACCTTTAACTTTCAGTCTATGAGTTTCTTTTTTAATTAAGTGTGTTTCTTATATGCAGCATATTGTTGGATCTTATTTCCTGACCCATTCTGCCAGTCTATTTCTCTTGATTGGTGAGTTGAGACCATTAACATTGATGGTTATAACTGATACGTGTAGACTTATCTTTGTCATGACTTTTTCTTTTTGTTGGATTCTTCCCCTTTGCTTTTAATTTCTTATTATGCCTGGTGGATTCATTCTGCTGGGCTTCCTGGGGTTGTGATCCTTCTTGTCTTTTCCTAGGATATTGTCTAAAATTTTTGGAGTGTTGGTTTGGTATTCATGATGTTCCTATGGTTCTCTTTGTCATGAAAGTATCTTATTTCTCCATCAAGTTTCAAAGATAGTTTTGCAGGGTACGTCAATCTGGGTTGGAGGCTGTTTTCCTTTAGGGCTTGAAATTCATCACTCTAAGCTCTTCTTGCCTTGAGGGTTTGCGTTGAGAAGTCTGCTGTGATTCTGATGGGCTTTCCTTTGATTGTGATTTGTTTCTTTTCTCTAACTGCTTGTAGAATTTTGTTCTTCCGTTGGGTTTCTGGAATCTTAACAATTATATGCCTATGTGTAGATTTATTTTTGATCAAGGCTAGTTGGAGTCCTATATTCCTCACTTATCTGTATGTCAAGCTCTTTTCCCCTCCTTGGGAAGTTTTTTGCCATCAGTTCTGTGAACAGTTTTTTTATGCCATTTGTACTCACTCCTGTTTCTTCATTGACTCTGATCAGTCTTAGATTATTCTTCTTTGCATCATCTAGCAGCTGCTGAATTGATTTCTCATAGTCCCTTACAATTTTAAAAGCGATTTTTCTTTTCCTGGTCACTCTTTGCAATCTTATCCTCTATATCTGAAATTCTGCCTTCACATTAACTCATTCTACTGCATAGACTTTCAAAGGAGTTTTCCATCTCCTGGAAATCTATTTGCATCTGTTTTATGGATTCCATTTGTTTCCTATGTTAGGATTCTATCATGGTCCTCAGCTCCTCTATTTTTTTATCTGTGTCCTCTCTTACTTTATTAATCATGTTTTGCACTATGGGGAGAATGTCTGCTGTTATCTGAGAAATTATTTCTGATTTCATTTTTTCCAGATCCTCTTTTGCTGCTACTTCAGGGAGTCCAGGTGGTTGAGTATCAGAGTGTTCCATCTCGCTTCCCTTTGGGGTTGCTGTAGGTGATCTGGAAGTCTGGTTCTGAGGCTTGTTTACCTGTCTTCTCATTTCAATGAGGGTGGGAGAGCTTCACCTCCTGTGTGCTGGGAGTGGTGGTAGATTGGCCCAGAAGCCTCCTACTCTATGCTGGGAGCTGTGGCACATTGACCTGGAAGCCTGCTCTGCACTAGGATGGGATCTTGACAGCCACAACCATTTGAGGATAAATGATGGGTTTTAGAAAATAAAACCCATGTTAACGAAGTTTGTATTCCCCAAAGACCTTCCAATTCTTCCTCAACCCTCTCTCCTACTCTATAGCAAAGAGCTGTGACACAAGTCCATCAGGAGTGATAGCCCTCTGTGACAGTAATTTTGCAGATCCCCTTCAGGAGGCCTTTGCATTCTTGGACTATTTGCCCAATTTATTTTTAGAATTGTTTATAAAATAATTCTACTTGTAATAATTAAAACTACTAGAATTACTAGAAAGATTCTCATCCCAGAACCCTTCTTCACAACCACTCTAGGACTAGGAAATTTGGCTTCAGATTGAACCTTAATACTTGTAGAAAGCAAAGCTGAAATTCTGTCTCTGGAGATCTTTTTTATCTCTATGCCTTTTTTCCCAGCTGTTCCTTGTCATTTCTGTTCCTAAATGACAGAAAGCATCTCCACTGTAGCATATGGCCTCCCTAAACAGTCCATCTTACTAATGATATCCTGTCTTCTTCACTAAATGTTGTCAGATCAAGTACCTTCTTAACCAACCATTAGTATCTTGTCTCCTTTTCCTTAAGATGTTGTAGATAACCAGTAACACAGCAGCACATGATAAGGCTACATGGGCAATAGACTATAGGTCTTGAGAGTATGTGCTTCAAAGCCAAACTGATACTGAAACATTGCAAAGGCTCAGTCAAGAAGAACTACTATTGTATTGTTATTTCCATTGCTAGCAGCAGCTGTAAATGGTGTGATGATCATATTCTCCAAGTATTATCATTTCTCCAGAGGTTTTCAATGATTTTGAGTAATGTGTAAGAACATTTCTGCTTCTGGCTGTCCAATGTGGGTATGGTCTTGCTGACATATTTTCACTCCTAATCTCTCTGTTGTCCTACACTGAAGGCTGGGGCTGCTCCTTGCTATGGAACTCATCCAGACCTGATCAGTTAGTTACAAGCTGCAGGCAGGACTGGCACAACACTGCAGAGAAACAACTGCCCAGGTGGGGTGGGCTAGACTTGAAGTGCCTTTACTTCCTGTCCATTCAGAAGCCAGGTGGACATTCAGGAGATTCAGGATGAATCTTTGAGCTCAGTGTAGGATGAACATATAAGAAAAGCAAGGAGTTTCCTTTATCTAATCTAAGCCCAGCAGTCTTGATATTTCATGACAGGTATACAAAAACAAAAGTAAAAAATCTTTTCAACTGTATTGGTAGTTGGACAAAAGCATAACATTCTCTTTTACCCCAGGAATAAGAGAGGAATTAGCATTACCTGAATCACTTATATATGGAACTAAGAGAGCAGTGATGTTTCACAGTGAGCCCTTCCATCCCTCTGGGTAAGACTGAAGATAGGCCTTTCCCATCTCTGTTACAGAAAGTTATCATCGGCTCTGAGCTACATGCCAAGAAGTGATGCTTTGCTGTCTTTGGCTTCTATTTTATGCTGGCTCTAAAACAGAACATATTTCTTAAGTGAGTTAATGCCTATTTCCCACTTTGTTGTAATATGTAATTAACCCAAATGGCACTTAATTGTTTAATTACTAGACCAAAGTGTAGATAGGCACTTGATGCAAGGAAGATATAACACCACATTTCTCTCTGTATAAAAAGGCAGATGCATTTTATATGCATATGAATCATGCATGTTCATACATATTTGGAATTTTTATGTGGGTGTTAATATATAAATCTATACTTGTACATATTTTGATATATCAGATTGTCATGGATCTGATTCAGCGGCTATACCTATGGAACCCAGGAAAGATGGAACCAGAATAAAGAAATGGTTTGGTTGCTTCAAAATATGAAGCATTTTGACTCTGTTGACTTTGGCTCTTGTTGCTTTCCTTTTTTGGTAAAATAATTCACCATGTGGTAAGAGTCCATACGGACTGTATTGCATATATTGCCAATTCAAGGAGAGTGGGTGGGCCAACCTGAATAAAGTGTTTTTAGCTGGAGTCTAGTATTTACCCAAAATGAAGGCTGATGCTTTGAAGAAATATGAAGAAAGGAGTATTCATTTTAACTCCCTCTGTGACAAATAGTTTCTGGTGGCCTCACAGAAACATTCACCTCTCTTTCAAAAGAGGAAAAAATATAAGACTTGAAAAATTCAAGGTAATTCCAAGATGAGCTCTTCTTACAACCAAACCTTTTTGGAGACCCAGTTCCTTGTGGACCATTTCCAAAATACAGTCACTGCAGACTTTGGGCAGTTATTCTGGCTTACAGTAGTCTGTAGTAATAGCTCCAATGAACAGGGTAAGTGTTTTATTTGCCTTAATTTGTTTATTTCTTACACTGATCCTATCAGGTATATCCTACTTTTATCTGCATTTTACAGATAAGGAAACCAAGGAGGTTGTCACACAAGTAGCAGAAGCAGAATTTGAACCCAGTTAGGCTCTGGATCCTCTCCCTTTAATCATCAACCCATGTTAATATACCTTGCATTGATTTCGAATTGGTACTAAAGGTTTCAAAAACTCAGAACATAATTTTCCACCAATTTTGAGTATTCTCCATGGCTAAAAGAAAATATTTATCAAAAATATTAAAACAACAACAACAATAGATATTTAGGTGAAATCAGTGTCTCAGTACAACTCAACCCTTAGGAACAAGTCAAGACTCCTGTCTTCCCTGGCTTGGCACTGGCAGCTGCAGTAGAAGCAGGAAGCACAGCTGAGGTCAACTTTTGGGAGAGTGTGTTTAGCACTCCCACAACTGGGGTCATTAATCAAAAAGGTAGCAGCCATCACAGAAATGGAACAAGTCACCCAGGAGAGATTAGCTAACATTATCAGGTTCATGCTCCCAAATCCAAAGATAAGTTGTGCATTCTTCCCTTTGGAGTAATCTTTTAGTGCTGCAACAAAAGTATCAGAGGTATTAGGGGAAAAAAGGTAGTTAGAGCCTTGTATTTCCTTACCTAGTACCATCAGGTGTGCACTGAATATTTTGAAAGAAGTTTTGAGATATCATGAAGCCCACAAAGGATTTTGTAATAATCTTTTTGTAAAAAGTTCTCCCTAATGGTCTTTCTAATGTCTGAGATGACTATTCATTTGAAAGTTGCTTTATTTGACAAGTGATATTTTATAAACTAAGTGTCTTACCAAGCTAGTCTTAACACTGAAGGAAGACAGTATTGGGGCGAAAGGGACTTTTTATGTATTCCTGCTGTGTTTACCTGAGCAAAGGCTGAAGAAAATACACAAGTGGATGTCATAGTCCTTTCCTGGACAGGGACTATGTAGTAATGTCTACAGTGAGTAGAACAGGACCTTCATATGGGTAGGTGGGTTGTGTGGCCACTATCTTTCTGGGCCATCCAAAGTTGTTACTCCCACTCAAGTCCCTTCTACCTTCAAGACAAAAAAACAATAAAACAAACTATTTGAGGGAGATAACATTGAAGACAGAATACCACAGAAAATTTTAAAACTCAACTTTTAGACACCAAGTTTAGACACCAAGTTTCAACTCATTTTAACTTAAGAGTAGGTATTATGGGTCATAACACACTTATGAAAGTAAGATTCATAAGAACTGGAATTTCTAGAGGGAGAGAAAAGATGAATTGGACAATAGTAACAAAAAAGCACTTTCTGGCTGCTATATTAACACTATAATTCACCCCCACTCTGAGCTTTAGTTTCTATCATCTAGGACTAACAGCACCTGCTCTGACTGCCTAGGCAGGTTGATATGAAAATCAAATGAGATAAAGTATGAGATACTCCATAAATAAAACCTTCCTGAAGGTTTTAGATTAGGCTATCAACCCTTAACCTTTAGTTACTTTTTCTTTAGCTTTTCATTTGTTTGGGTAAGAGAAATAGAGTAATTCCAACTGATTTCTCACCTGAGGAAGATGAACAGACCTTTGTATCAGACACCTGACATGCACTCTGTAGGGTACATTCTGTCTTGCTTGTCTTTAGCTCCAGCAAGTGCTGTGGTGAATAGTTGTGCATGGATTGCGATATAATTTACCCAGGCTCAACCTGACAGTGGTGTACTAATTGCCTTGACTTTGCACCTTCTGCCAAAGCATTCCTCTGTTAGTACAGAAGTTTAGAATGCCACAGTACCCTGTTAGGCGCTCATGCAAACATGACCTGTAAATGCCATAGAGTTAGTGCCCCACGGGAAAAGATAGGATCCATGGACACAGGATCCCATGACCTGATTGATTTCTCTTCTCCCCTATATAGGCTTCCTTGAGAAACAGTCTATAACTTCTCAGAAGATGGCATTGGCAGCATCAAGCAATACATTGGACTGGGCAGAAGGCACCTTATATCGTCCTTTCTTCTTGTATTTTCCTCTGCCTTGTAATCCATGTTCCTCAAGCTGAATTGTACTCTCTCATAAAGGAGCACAGTCTAAGTTCTGGCTCAGGCTTTGCTTGCTGAAGAAACAAGGCTGGGGCCATGGATCCCCGAGTGACTCTAGCAAGAAGCCTCTCAAGAAGATAGTTTAGGTCCAGGTTAGAAAGACCACATTGCCAACAGAAGACATGGGGATAGTGACACGAGCATGCAGTGGCTTTATCGTGACTGAACTTTCACTGTGGTTAACTAGGATGAGATTCAAGTGGTAAATGAAGGAGCTGTGGTGTTTAAAAACTTAGATAAAACAATGACTATGGAGACTGTGGAAATGAGTGGTCTGCTACCAACTACAGTGGAAACACTGGAAAATAAGAGATAGAGTCAGGGGAAGCCAACGGTCAAATCAAACCATGATGGGAAAGTTGCATATCACCTATGGTAGCTGCCCTGAAAATTCATCTCATGGAACCACGGGCAAGACCATGCCAAAAATCAACCCTAGGATAGGGGAGTGAATACTCAGGCTCAATGGAGCCCGTATAGCAAGGTCAGGTCCTTAGTAGGAGAAGAGTACATGAGAATATATGGGAATCTTGATCTCCTAGACTCCACCAAACGCTCCAGGGCCTTCACTTGAGGAGAGAAATAGCTGTCTGCCTGGAGACTGCTCAAGGCTTTCCTCTAAGGCAAGTACCTTATACATCAGTGTTCCTTTTGAGATCTGTCCCTAACACCCGTCATTGCCTCTAAACTGTTGGCCAAGGTGAAATCTCAGCCCAGCTCAAGCACTCCTGCTGGAGGAAATAGCTTGCAAGCTATACAAATTGTAAAACTATATGATCTAAAAATTGTAAAAACTATATGAAGCTATGTATGTGGGAAGGGAGCTTGAGGGTATTGAACTGGAATGAAGATATCGGAATATAAGTTTGGATAAAGAAAAATTTCCTAACATGAGGACATGTATCTAAGATCAGAATTCGGCACCCTCCAAAAAGTCTCCAGAGCCTGTCCCAAGAATCTATTGAGATATCTTGAGACTTGGTGTCTTAGCTACTTTTCTCACTGATGAGACAAAATACCTGATCCTCAGAGTTAAAGGAGGAAGATTTAGCTCACAGTTTGTAGAGGTTTCAGATGGTAGTAACTGGCTGAAACAGGGTAGCATGGCAGGGTGGCATGGCAGAAGGGCATGGCAGAGGAGAAATAGTCCATGGCAGGCAGGCAGGCAGAAAGCAACAAGAAGCAGTGACAACAGCCTGCCTTCTTTCTATGCTTTTATATTCCATTCGGACTACAAGGCTATGGATTGGTGCCACTCATGTGCATGGTGAGGCTTTCATTACCCACATTCACACACACTAATCCAGCCGCCTTTGAAACTCCACATCTATGACCATATGAGGCTTTGGGGGAACATCTAGATACAAGCCGTAACACTTGGTGAAAAGAATGCTGGCATTGATACCCTAATAAAAAGTCACTAGCCCATTACTCAATTTCCAGATCTAAATCAGCTCATAGATTCAGAGTTCAGTGACTGAGGAGGAAGTCAGGACCCCTTAAGGAAGAACCGTTAGATGTCACTGTAAGTGTATATACAGTAAATATTCCTTTGATTCTTCCTTCAAATGTACCTGTGAGAGAGTCACTGTGTGGTGCTGAAAGGTGAAAATACAAACTCTTTTTTAAATCTAGGGCTTTAATAAGGAAGGAGCTAGGGCTGAGATTCTACCAAGGGATCTTAAATGCTATTAAACATTGTCACTAGAGAGAAAGCTCACATGGGTGGTAACAATGGACTTTTCACCCAAGTTTGTTTCACAACAAATTAAAGTGTGCAGAGATCCATCTCAAGGTTACTGCCCACACCCTTAGTGTATAAGTGGCATAAATATATTTAGCAGCTAACAGACACCTCACAGTTTCCTAGATCCGTGGTATAAATGATATTATGAAAAAAGGGCCAAATCGTAGACCCTGAAACTACCTCTACCTCTGTCTAAGGCCAGTTCAGCAGCAAGATGCTCAAAAGGAATCACAGAGATTAATACCACAAACATTTCAAGGATACAAGCATGACGGTCCTCATTATAACCTTGATTCAATTCACCTTTATGTTCATGTCAGGGCCTGTCTAACCCTGAAAATTTCTGAGAGCTCATGGTGGCCAAAGATGAATTATCATATATGTGACCAGATGTTAACCCCAATCACATCTGCACTTTACTACAAGTGAATCAGCAGGTCTTCTGATAGCAGGTGCATGGCGATGAATCTGGTGAATGTGTCCTCATTGCCTATAAGGAGGAAGGATCAAAAAAGTTTAGCTTCATATTGTGTTTCACTTGTAAAACTTGTACTTTCTGTCTCCACAAATGTGAAGATCCTGGACTCATTGTAGGGTGGAGAAGGGAAAGGGCACTTGCACCAGACACACAGAGAGGGTCCTGCTGAATGTACAGTTTCAACAACTACCTTTTTGGGCTCTTCCTGCTAGTGGATGAGAAAGCAAAGAAATGAGCTACTGGTGATGGTAATCGGCCCTGATTACAAGGTAAACTAGAGAACTGCTACACATTCAAGGAGATGAGCTTAGTGATCGCTATCTTGACACTGTGTATTCACTTCAGCTCTGTCTCCTCCCGTTTCCCCCTCCTTGTCCCTCACTGCATCTCCCTGTGATTGCACTCCCTAACAAAGTAGTTATATGGGAGCTTTTGTTCCTGGCTCCATTCTCAGTAGAACCCAGGCTTGAGCTGCTGTCCCACTGGAGGGTTCAAATGCACTTACTTACAAGGAGAGAACATATATGTCAGGCATTTTACATTTTTCATTTCATTGAATCTTCAGGACAATATTGAGAAGTAGAATAACTATTTCTATCTTCACACAAGGAGACCAATAAGTGCAGAGAAGTCAAGAAGCTTGACATATAGCGTATGATTAACATGGCCCAGCTTTCAACCAGGAGGTCCGTAAGTCTACCACTCAAGCTCTTTCTCTACACCCTATGGCTCAGCTCCTCCTAACACTCTGCTAATCCCCTTTCTGCTATTGGTGGTTGTTTTTTAGCCTTAAGATTTCAGTTTTCTTTTAATTTGTAATTCAGTATACAGTGTATATTTATACAGTGCATTCAAGAAAGATAAAGGGAACAGCAGTCTCTTTTCCAAGAACCCACTTATGGTCCATTATTCTGAAATGTAATAGAGGAAATCAAAGTGTGTCTCTTTAAATCAAAATCAAAATCTAAGAGGTGAGCACTGAGATAAAGTAAAAATTCAGCCCATTAAATTTTTTTGCTTTCAGTCAATAATTTGTTTTTAAATAAATTCAGCACAATAAAATGCATGAAAGAGGAAAAATGTGAAAGTTTATCATATAATTTCAAGTTTGATTATGTCACCAAGTAAACTAAACGGCAGTAGAGTAGAAAGAAATATAATCCATAAAGGAAGTGAAAAAGGTTAAAGAAGTCAACAGTAATTAAATGGTGATCCAAGCTGAATGGAAATTGATCTGTATTAGCTGAAGGCCATTCCTGTCTTTTAGAATGTTATGCATCAGTGAAGAGAGAAAAGAAAGGTTTCTGGTATTTTGATATAAAAATGTTATTTCTGAGCCAAGGCTGCTAATTCAAAACATCAGTAGATTCTCAGTACACACATTCTAATAATCCACACCTGCTGCCAGGTATTAAAATAGATAAGACCCTTTAATAAGGCTCCGTGGGGATATGAATCATAAGAGCTCCATTGGTTACTCTCGGTTTACTCTAGTGAAAACTCAAAGCAGACTGACCCAATCCAATACAAACAGAGGTGAAAATGGCAGCTCCAGCTTTTGGCTGACAGGGGCTCTGTCCTGTAGTCATTTGCCCTCAGGCTTACGTCTGCTCTCTTCGGGTAACTCTGCTGACAGCAGAAGACTGAAATAAACTGTGCTCTGCTTAGGCTTCTGTCAAGATGTTGCTTCAGGATATTAGGGTTTTCTTATTTAACACATGCAGTAGCAAACAGTACTGTGATATTTATAATTTATATTATGAATTCTAATATTATGGACAATCAATCATTATTATTAATGATGATAATGACTACCATTAATTTAGGGCCACTTAGTTCCAGGTCTTTTATATATAAATGGCTGTATTTATGACTCTGTAAGGTAAGGATTTGATATTCTCACTGTGTGCATGGGGAAACTAAGGGTAGAAGGAAGAAGCAACTTGCCTAAGACAGAGGCTGAGATAGTTAAATTACTGGAGAGGTCTCTCTGTTCTTCCCAGATGTGGCTGCTGATACTCTCCTAGGAGTCTAGATAAGCAAGTACAGACTAATAAAATCTAACATGAAACAGGAAAGTGCGGTGCAGGGTAGAATTAACACACATTCTTGGAGTGACAAGCTTTAGAACTTTGCCATACAGTATGGCTGGAACAACAGTAACAGGCACCTAAGTAGAATTTATTCAGTGTGATAGTTGAGCTACAATCTCTATCAGTTGGTAGAAAAGATTCATGGTCAGCCCCAGGAGGCCATTCATTCATTGACCACACATTTATTGAATGAGTTCTAGGTGCTAGAGTTGAAGAAAATTAGCAAAAATTAACATAGGGATGCATGGCATGGCTAGGAGTCCTGGTACTTTAGGTAAATTCATCAAATTAGCCTGGTGTGCTTAGGGCAATTCCTCTAACTTTTAGCAGTCCACCACAAATGGTGCTCTGGAGCAAGAATTTCAATCTGAATAAAGTTTTTATATCTATATTTTGATTCTAAGGTAATTCTCAACTCAAAACACTTGGAAGTCAAGGTTTCCTTTATTGAGGGTCATGGAATGCTATGGTAGAGACTGTCAGTTTATCACCAAGTCTATTTCCTCTTTTTCCTGCACATAATTAGACTGCATTTCCCAGCCTCCCTGCAGTCCCATGTGGCCACATGACTGAGTTTTATTTAGCCAATAGGTAGTCAGTGAAGGTGCTGGGCACTACTTCCTCCCTTGGTCCACAGACATCTCCATGGAGCTTTGTCCATGTTTTTTCACTTTCCTGTATAGCAATGCTGATGAGTCCAGCAACTGAAAGCCATATGCTAAAGATAGCAGAACCTGTGATCCTAAATGGCTATGTGGAAGGTCTTCTTCCCAGAAACCTAACACAGAACAGTTATATGAACAAGAAATAGAGTTAAGACATTAAAATTTGTGGACTTGTTTATTACAGTACCTAGTACTACTCAATAAAAATGCTAACATACATATTCAACAAATACTGAGTACTGTTGCATATTTAATTCTTTCTTACCTAGGAATATTTCCACTGGCAGATAATATGATTGTATTATTTATTATATATAGGACTCCTCATTTTGATAATCAGTAATCCATGAAGTATTTTAAATCACATTTCTAAGTTTCTCTCTTATTGCTGGTTGTTGTTTGGACATTTGTTTTGTCCTCTACTAGGATTTGCTAGCAAACAAATAAGGTAATAAATAATTTTTAATACCAAAGAAATATTTAAAGTGATAACTTAAAGTTGATGGTTTATAAAGAGAAATTCTCTAGCCTGGGAAAAGACTTCTAGTAGGCTAGAAGTCTTCTAGTTGGATACCTCAAACTAATAGAAGGAACATTCTGGAGAAGCATTGTGGGGACTGGCTTGAAGGAGCATAACGTGAGCTCCCCAGTTAAATCCTGAACATCTTACAGCAATGACATTGTTCTGTCCCTTCATTGAAAGATTGACACAAAGAAAGCTGAGCCAAGTGGTGGAGTTCAGAGGAAGACATCCTGTCTCTATCTAATTGGTGGGAGTACATCAGTAAGAACATGTACTCTGGTTCTATTAAACCCTACTTTGAATCCTCTCTTCCATTTGCTGTAAGTTCTTTTTTAGGGGGGAAGTGCTGGGGATTGAACTCAGGACCTTGTGCTTGCAAGGCAGGCACAGCGTCACTGAGCTAAATGCCCAGCCCATGCTGCAGGTTCTTTTAACCACTTTGAATTTTAGTTTTCTCACCAGTAAACAAGAAGTAATTAATACCTACCTCTTGAAAATGCCATAGGGTCAGAGGCAAAGTTTTCAAAGTGCTAGTGAATAAAGAAAGCATCTCCCTATATGATAACTATTATTAGATTCATCATTAGTTGTGCTTACTATGTTAAAAGCACATAAAGAAAGATTGGACCATTTGCACTGTGGTATAAGATAGAACTAAATGCTTGGGCTACTTGATTTTGTAGTTTCCCCTTTCATTTGTGTTATGACAAAATTAAGTTCATTTATTCTGAATTACACACTAATTAAGACAAGATCAGAGCAACCATTTTTGGAAATATTTCGGAACTGCAAGTTAACAAATAATTTTCAAGTACCTTTACTATGCAACACTTTGTGCTAGTTTTTAAGTGTGTTGAATCCTGCATTTTATTTAGCTTTCAATGGTTATATACAAAGCTCCACTGCCTCCATGGTAAGAATTATCTTATCTCAGAAGAACTAAGACTGTTTTACTTTTAAAGAACTACTTGAAGGACATTGAGAGACAGAGATACCTGTTGCTATCACTGCTATAACCTTATTCAGTCCTCAGTATACCAGAGTAATGTATAATACACTGAGCAAATGAGCTTCTTTTTTTTTTTTGGTACCGGGGATCCAACTCGGGACCTTGTGCTTGTGAGGCAGGCGCCGGAACCACTGAGCTAAATCCCCGGCCCAGCAAATGAGCTTCTTATAAAAGATTAGAAGCAATAAGTGGAAGCTAATTTGTAGAATGTGTATATTTAATGCTCTGGGATTGTAGAATAGCACTAAACAAATGAGTGAAATAAGGGGCAAAGAATAAGAGTTCTTTTCTTTTTATTCCTGCATGTCATCAAGCAGACATATTCTAATATTCTCAGGATCTGAAGCTTCCCATAAACAGGAAGCACCGTGTATTTAGTCTGGACATGGTATAATTTGAAAATGCAAGCTTTCCCAAGGCTGGGACTGTCCAGTCTTGCAGATGCTTTAGGCTCTTGACAAGATTCATTTATTCTCTTATCATCTCCAATACTGATGTCATACCAAACTCATAGTGTACTGTCACTAGGGTTACAGCTAATCATTACTGAGAGGACCAATCATTCTCACCTCCTCTACCTGCCTGAATTCTATCCCTGACCTGCTAAAGAATGGTGCAGAAAAGAAGTTCTTTTAGGTGGGTTTGTAATGCACAGGCAATAACATGTTGGAAATAACAGAAATGAACTGGTTTCCCTCTGTAGCAAACCCTGCTGGAAAGGCACTTGTGCAGTACATCTCCTGGGAGAGTGGTGGTGATCTGAAGAAATGCTTCCTGTTGAAAGTACCCTTTTTATTCACAGTGGAGTACTCTTGAATTTTGCAGATCTTCAAACACACACAAAAAAAGTTTTTTTAGTAGTTGAGAAAATAAGCCTAAAGAAAATGTGTACCTAATCCTATTAGCTGATTTAATATAGAATTATTAAAAGCCTTGATATACAGGATTTAACACAATCTTTCTAGCAGGGTGTGATGTAATCTGTTTTTGTTCCTCAGCTAGCAGATGGCTTACCTTTAAGTAATTTCCAATACGTTAAGAGATCAAAAGCCATCCTCTGGCCACCGAGGCAGTAATCGTTCTTCTCTGCTGGGGGTTGCTTGGTACTGTGGTAGGGATATGCAAAGGCTCCTGGCATTTCCAAAGATAGAAAGGCGACATTTCTTCAGACTTTGAAGTTAATAATCCTTCAGAAGTTGAAAACTGAGGGATTTTTCAAAACCCTTTTAATGTTCTATATGCCATGTGCTAAGTAAATATCTGTAGGAAATCACTGGGGGATGGTGTGAAGCTCAAGAGTGCTCTATGACCTCATGTGTCATGGACAGTCCCGATCTGTGCTTGCTATGGCATGAGTAGATTGTGCTCCCATCCAGTAACATTCTGTAGGGGATGTGGTTTCTGGCTTGCATGTCTTGAGAATGATTCTAGAAATAAATGTGAAATTCATTGACTATACTATCATTGCTGAGCCCACGCTGTGACATTACTGACAGGCCTATCCCTCCAGCAAGGCAGGTCTCTTCCTAAGTTTGGATGCTTTCAACTGCTTCCTCCAGCATTAGTCTACTTGCTGGAAATGATCTATTGGTGAAGAGATGGGATACATTTGCATTTGAGATTCTGTTTCATCTTTACTACTAGACAGAAAAAAAATGTTTTGTATCTCAACAGTTTAATGTGCTCCTAATGGATCCAGAGCCCACAGTCGCTTTTTAAGAAATTCAATTCAGATTTTCATGATGTGTTGAATGATAGAACCCTGCTGAATTTTGACTTCAGACAAACCAAAGTATCTCCAGATTTGTTATCACCTTTGCTTAAGGCTCTTGCTTTTGATATGGAGAGATTTCATTTTATTCCTTGGACCAGTTATTTTCAGGCTACTAAAATTAAGAGAAAGGTTTCAGTAGGAAAATATATTCCTAAGCATACAGGAGGCCTAAAGTTGGCTCTTCCTTTAGAGATAAAATAGATCATTTGAACCTAAATGGCAGACCTTTCTGATGTCTCCTCCTCCTTTTTCTCACCATTTTGGATCATGGATTCGATAGACAGAAGGTTGCCAGGCTGTGGAAGAATAAATGGGCATCTAGTAGTCATCAAGAGCTGCAAAGAGGAATGAATATAACATAAAATTTTAGACCATATGCAAGAGAATTCCAACAGCACATTTCATTTGGAAATGAAATATGAAGGAATGCCCTGGAGACAATAAGAAGGATGACAATAAGAAGGAGACCATAAGAAGAGAACTTGAAATGCTATAATACTATTTTACCTTACACAAAAAGCCATGCATAAACAGAAAGTACCAATTCCCCAACAGAGACTCTTCACAGAACTATGTGAAGTGGTATGTAATGTCTGTTCTCTGCTCTAAACCCCAGCCACGAGGGAGTACTATCCTTCTTCAAAATCCTTAAAAGATTCTACCTCAACTATTCTACAATGTATTTTGTGGTGTGTACTTTTCTGTTATTTTAATTATCTTGGAATGATCAGTATCTTAGTAATAAGTTAAAACTTTGTATCAAAAGAAAGAGTAAGAATTAGATAACTTGTAAGACTCTTACATTGATCTCCCCAATTGTACATTGAGTTCGTTCCTTCTTTCTAGAATGATCTCCATACAAGTGCTCTCCACACTCCCTGGAATCTCTTTTCTGAAAAACTCATATTACAGTAATACATGTATGCCCATATTTGTAGCAACACAATTCATCATAGCTAAATCTTGGAAGTGACCTATATGTTCATCAACAGATGAGCGGATAAAGAAAATGTGGTATTTATACCCAATAGAGTACTACTCTGCCATAAGGAAGGATAAACTTGAGCCATTTGCAATCATATAGATACACTTTGAGACCATATTGTTAAGTGAAATAAGTCAGATACATGAGCTTAAATACTGCATGGTTTCCTCTTATATGAGAAATCCCAAATGTAAATAAAGATCAAAGTAAAAGACAGATAATAGGTAGTATGGAGATATATTTTATTCAAATGGAAGGGCATCAAGAGATAAAGGGAGGAGGTTGGGAGGGGAAGGCAAGGAGATGAAAAAAATGATTAAGATGTATTATGTACATGTACCAACTCCCCCCAAAGAATGTAAACATTACGTACTGCAAACATGTATTAATAAAAAAACTGAATAAAAACCATTGTTTTCCCTCTTGTTTCTTAAGTATGAAAGGATTCATGATGTCTTAGCTTTATTTAAGGCTTTTTGCTTTCTCATGGGTCTCCTCTAGGTGCACTACATTCCAAATTGTGAATGGCGATGCCAAATGTGATAATTTAAGTAGAAGACTGAGCTTTAGCAGCCTCCAGTTTGCTCTTTATTTAGTTATGTATGTGAAGATAGTCTGATTTTGAATGGCATGTCTAAAACCAAATTATAAGGGCCTAAAGGGGCTGAAAATGTAATGTTTGGAAAGTTAGTGATCCTATTAAACATTGGTCCATCATCTTAGATAATTGTCCATCTTCTGATACTAGAGAAGTAAAATAGTCAACTGTAATTGGATTGAGTGAGTGAAGGTTGATGGGTGGAGGGTAGTAATGGAAAATAAAAACTCAAGGGTAAAAATGAAACTAGAATGAGCGTTTAACTCTTCAGCACTGACAAAAGTGTGATTAAGAAGTGTCATGATTTACAACATCCCCTCACCTCTGAATACTGCTTGACACTTAGGAATGTTTGTTTAGTTCTTCTCCTATCTCCTCTGCCCCAAAATAGAAGTAAAGACTTGAATTTCCTGGACTTCCTGTTGGGAGAAACTAGGAATAAGGTGAGTGTGAGCACTGTCCCCATGCTTCCATGGCCGCCCTGCAACCAAAGTAGCTCTGCTAACTCCCTCTGTTCATCTCCCAAAGTTACAATGAGAAATAACCACTGCCTGATTATCCAGCTCCCCTCTCCCATAAGGCTGTGTCTCACAATCCTGCTTCATCTGAACCATGGCTAACCCAGAAACCAGCTAATTCAACACGGGATAATGGCAAATTGGTTGAATAAGATGCATGTTCTATAACTGGGCATCTATGGAAATGTGAGGGGTTTTTAGATCTTGCACCAATATGACACTCAGCCCACAGAATATTGTGATAATTCTCAAGAGAGTTCTACATTTCTTGAAAGGAAAATAATGCATGAATAACCAGGCTAGATCTCATCTTCTGGTCACTCAAAGTATAACTATTTTTTCCCAAGCCAGGATGAAGAGACATGACCTCTTCATGTGAAACTCGCCTGCAGAGCATTGCCAATCACCAACCCTCTCCCTCTGCCTTCCCATATCACACCCAATGGGTGAATTTTATGCACTCTGGACTCAGACTTTGCATTCCTACTTCCTTTGTTAAAATTACAGAGAAAGCCCTACCTGTAGTGAATGCAGACTCATGGTGCCAATGAGGATTTTTGGGGTTCAATAAATTCATCTTTCTGCTTTTCTTCAGGACTGTCCCCCTTCTCACTGGATCTAAAGCTCATGAGATTTTGAGGCAGTGTAGGATGAATGTGAGGCATCTGTCCCTGTTGCACACAGCCAAAAACTCAGCCCAGCAGTGAATGTGCAGCACTTTCTATATTCCTGCTGTGCCCTGAGTAAAGACTTTTCTCTTCATACATCATTCACAACTTGCTACAGGGATTTCACAAAGCCAGTACATATCCTTACACAAAGAAATAAGAAAAAGGAAAAACCTAGGAAAGAAATAAAGATATGACTGCCATGTGTAGCATTATCAACAGGGATATTAACAAGGTCCAGTGTAGTTGGGATATTAATCGATTAAACAAATGAAGTTGGGCTGGGGATTTAGCTCAGGGGTTTCGCCTCCTGCCTCGCAAGTGCAAGGACCCGAGTTCGATCCCCAGTACCAAAAAAAATTTTAAAATAAACAAATGGAGTTTTTCATTCTGTTCACACATTCAAGGAAGGCTAGAAAATTTCAGAGTCAAATATGGCTAGGTAGTTTTATTTCCTCACTGGGCTTTGGTCCCACTCAGAACAAAGCAAAACACAATTCAAATTGAAAGCTACTTTTCCTAGAGATTTCTGGTAACACAGGATGAGTTAGTCCCAACCTCTGGCTCATAGAATTCCAGGGCCCCAAAGGAGAGGGCCACTTGAAGGTGTTGAGATCCTGTCAGCAATGGGAAGTCAGCCCCCCCTGAGGAGAGAGAACATGAGCACAAGAAAAGGGATGCTGCTATAGTTTGGATCCTGAATATCCTCTTACACATTGAAGTCCACATATTAAAGACTGGGTCTCCAGACTGATGTTGTTGGGAGGCAATGGAATATGTGAGAGGCAAGGCCTAGTGGGAGGTGTTTAGGACATTGGAGGGCGATCCTTGAGAGGGCTGTGGCACCTAGCCCCTCCTCTCTTTCTCTGTTGCTGAGCATGAGTGAGTATTTTTTCTCTACTGCATCCATCCACCATGATGTGCTCCCTTCCCATAGCCTCAAAGCAATGGGGGCAACTGCTCATGGACTGGAACCTCCAAAACATGAGCCAAAACAAACTTCTTCTCCTTATGAGTTCATTGTCTCGGGCACTTTGTTACAGTGATGGACTGAGAACTAACACAAATGGCTTGGGAATGTCCCAAGCCAGGACTTTTCCCCACAAAAATGTAAAGTGACACCTGCTTTCTTTTTTCCCAGTTTTTCCCTTAACTTTATTTTTCTTTTATTACTACATGTTTGCAGTACATGCAGTTTACAGTCATCTTGGGGAGTGGGTACATGTACATAACACAACTTGTTTCCTTTTTTAATCTCCTTTTCCTTTCCTCCCTGTTTCCTCCCTCCTCCTCTAATTCCCCTTTCCCCATTTTGATTCTTGTTGACATTATTAATCCTAGCTCATGCTTATGACACATAATGTTTACATTCATTGAGCTTATTAGGCTCCTATACATAGCTTCTCTCTATTCTACTTATTTCTTTTTACTTATTTCTTCCCCTCCCCCTGCCCCTCATCCTTGACTGTTTGGACCCATTCCCATTCACAAGAGAACCACCCTCTTGTCTCTCTGTTAATTTCTTCATTTGTAATCTGCCTTATTCAACAGTATTTAAACTTGTGTCAGGTTTATTTCATTTACTATTATATTTTTCAGGTGCATTCATTTTCATACAAATGTCTCCAATTTGTCCTTCTTTATAGCCAAGTAGTATTCCATTATGGACAGATAACACATTTTCTTTATCCAATCACCTGTTGATGGGTATACAGGTTGCTTCCAGGATTTAATTATTATGAATTGTGCTTCTATAAACATTGGTATGCATGTATTGCTGTAGTATGTCTTAAACTCTTTGGGGGAATATACCTAGGAAGGGGATAGCTGGGTCATATGGGATTTCTAAATTTAGTTCTTTGAGAAATCTTCATACTGATTTCCATAATGGTTGTACTAGCTTGGATTCTTATCAACAATATAGGAGGGTTCCTTTTTCACCAGTGCCTCGGCAGAATTTTTTATTTTTTAAATTTCTTGATGATTGCCATTCTTTCTGGAGTAAGATGGAATCTTAGCATTTTTTTATTTTGCATTTCCCTGATGGTCAGAGATGTTGAACACTTTTTCGTGTATTTGTTGGCCATTTGTATTTCTTTCTCTGTGAAGTGTCTGTTTATTTCACTTGCCTATTTCTTGATTTGGTCTTTTATATTAAGTAGTCTAATTATGATGAATTCTTTATATATTTTAGATATTAGTCCTTTATTTGAGGAGTAGCTGGCAAAAAAATTTTCCCACTCTGAAGGCTGTCTCTTCCCTCTACTACTTGTTTCTTTTGCTGTACAGAAGCTTTTTAGCTTGATATAATCCCATTTGTTGACTCTTGCTGTTGTTTCTTGTGCAATTGCAGTTCCATTTAGAAAATTCTTTACTTATCTATGGTTTCAAATGTTTTATCTTCCAGTAGGTTCAATGTTTCTGTTTTAATGTTTAGATCTTTGATCTATATTAATTTTAATTTAGTACATGATGAGAGATATGAGTCCAACTTCAATCTTCTGCAAACAGGTATCCAGTTTCCCAGCACCACTTATTGAATAGGCTATCTTTCCTCCAACAAATGCTTTTGGCCCCTTTGTCAAAGATGAAATGACTAAATATGTCTGGAGCTATTTCTGTATCCTCAATTCTGTTCCACTGGTCCACATATCTGTTTTTCTTTTAGTGCTACGCCATTTTTATCACTATTGTTTTGGAGTATTATGAAGTACTGTGATACCCCCTGCTTTGCTCTGTTGTCCAAAATTCTTTTACTATTCTAGGTCTCTTGTAGTTCCATATAAATTTTAGGATTGTTTTCTCTAGATCCGTAAACTATGCATGACAACTTATCTCTTGCTAATCCTTGAATGATTTTTTTTATTCACATGATTTCTTATGAGCATTATCATTATTTTCTGAGTAACAAACACTGCTACTAACAAAAATTGGAGCCTCTTTTTTCTCCCTAAAAAAAGAGGTTCTATTCAAGGGCTTTTATTCTGATTACCATTTCTGGATTACTAGAAATAACCCACAATCTCCCCCTTCCCAGCTCTGAGCTTTCAATAACTTGATGGGCAGATTTGGATGGAAGAAATTGAGGTATAAAGAATTGGTCAGAATTAATCAGAGATAGCCTCATTAGTTTTCAAGTAGTGAAACTGTTAAGGAAAACTACTGGATAATATCACTTTCATTACATACAATATAAAATTTTTAAAAATATTTCTTTTTGAAGGTTGGTGGAAAAGATCTGGGGCTGTAAGCTTGTCCTTGTTATTCCTCAATCATATTAGGCACCAATATCTCACTCTGTTCTCTATCTGCACACTTGACCCATCTTCTTTATGAAGAAATGTGGGGAAAGTTATTTTCTGTCTCGGTCCTAGACTTGGAAGCTCCAGATGACCATGTCCACTGAGGCAGGATCATGATTCAAGTTACTAAAATATAGATTCTGAGAGGACAGGCTCCCAGGACATTTCAACTGTCTGCCTTGTCTTTTGCCTATGAGGCCTTGGAGCCCCTCCCACGCTACACTACAACTCCAGAAACAGCTGAACTGAGTAATTTTACATGATTCCCTTACTAGCCAGGTTCTGGCACCTTCTTAACTCTGGTTTCCTGGTTCCCATTTTTCCCACTCTTTCTTCTTGGCTCCCATATCCTCTCCTGACCCTGGATTTTCAGACTTTTATTCTGATTCCTCTTTCTGGGTTACTAGAAAGTAATGCCCAGCCTGCCCCTTTTCAACTCTGAGATTGATCCACTCCCTGGACTTGAGTGTAAACAAAAGTTCTGAGAAGGGCTCCCTCTACCAGACAAGCCTTGTGAGGTCCTATTGGCTCTTATCTTACTTGTTTAGAAAGGGGGCTGGGTGTTTGTAGGCTTGCACTGAACAGCTGTGGGCTAGAATGGAAAACTTGCTGAGAACTCGGAAGTTTGGTGTCCCTTCCCTACACAAGGACTACACAAGCACTGCAAGAGCAAAATAGAGACTAGATGATCTTTGGGGAGAACCAAATCCACTCACTTAGTCATCTAGTCACTCATTATTTAATAAATATTTGTTAAGTTTCTACTATGTGTCAAGCACTGGGTTAGACTTTAAGATGCTACTAGGATCCCCCATGTTTGTGTGGCTGAAGAGGTGGCTCATGCTTATCCTATGTAAACAGGATTAGAATAATACAGCCATGGAGTGTTGCAATTTTATCTGGCCAACCAACAATCAAAATGTTTCTCTGTTGCCATGACTCAGTTGCCAACAATATGTTACTCAAGAAATGACCACAGCAGACTATTTATACAAAATAACATGTGTAAATCTAAGTCATAATATGTGAACAATATCTAATTCCATTATCTCTCCCTTGTGGTTATGTCCAGTGATTATTCTGAGATCTGCCTGCTGTGCAACACATCCGTATATGACCCTAACATGACTGACTCATTTCTTCTAATCTTTCATCTTGCAGATTCTAATATTCACCATGTGTTTGATTAGTGTGTCTGGCTCTTGCCTGGAAATTTAGTTGAGAGAAAACTCAAAATTACAAAATGATGACTAGATATTTAAATTTAAATATATTTTAATATAAGTGGTTGGCTTTGTTTTCTTTTGCTTTACAGAAAAGAGAATCATGGCATAGTTATGCCACAGGTAGAGTAGTCTGAATAGGACCCACACATTTGGGCTTAGTCACTGTTACCCTAAGGAGAAACAGAAGCATCACAGTAAGGAATAAAAATCCATGATTTGAAGAGAGTAATAGAGTGTGTTCACTTAAAAACGAATTTTGGTATTTCTATCTGGTAACAAACAGTAAAAGGCTTACAAATTAAAGGAATTCTAATGGTTTCACTGTAGAAACAGAACAATGGCTTATTTTCAATGGTACTGCAGGTAGAGACCAATTTAATGGCACTTATTCATAAAGGCAACATAGACTGCATAGTTCAGAAACTCAAGAGAGAAATCCTTTAGATGAAAAAAAATTGTAGAGTTTTTATGGGTAGCTTCATTTGATCAGTCATTATTCCTCAGAAGTCTTTAATAACTCTGTGGTACCTTTATTGGAAAGCTTTCCTCAACAAAGGTAGAGTTACTTTAAAAAGACAAAGTTTTAAGACTAGCCTGAAAGATAAAGAGAAGCTACTGAAAATCCATTGAAGAACCATAGGCATGTTGCCTTCCTGTGATTTCTAGAATTTGGAAAAAAATTATGCCTAAATTGTGCTGGGCTTGTAAAGATTTCCATAGTAGTGTTTGGATTCCAACTAGCTTTTGTTCTAAGCACTGACACAGCATAAGGAGCTGTGCAACAGAGGGACATGACCAGGATGACAGTTTTTAACTTTGAGAGCAGAGTCACTGGCTACATTTTCTCCCACACATGATCACTGAGGAAATGCTGGACCCTGGGAAGTTGACCAGATGGTTGCCCAACTTACTGTGAAATGAGAGGAGGGACATACACAGAAACCCAGCAGTCCTTGATCAGAGCTCCTGCCACCTAGACGGACTCAGGAGCAGCTGTCTGTGATGCAGGATGTGTTCGTCTTGTGACTTAATGGCATAGGGGTCTTTTAGCTTTGGCTAGAATAGAATCCACAAGGACAGGAAGCAAACCTGTTGCTCCATAGGTCCTCTAAAAGATGACTCTTCCAACAAATCGAAACACATTCATATTAATATGTTTTTAAAATCTTCCGTAAGACAACTCTAAAATATTCAAAGGTTGAAAGCACAATTCTTCTCAGAGACAAATTAGAACAAGTTCATTATAATAACTAAGAATATAGGCTCTGACACCAGATGGCTCAAGTTCCATCCCTGATTCTAACTCAAATATTTACTAATGATAAATTAGAATTTCTCATTTAAACTACTATTAACATTAGTTTCCTCATCTGTAGAAGAGGATATTAATTGTGTCTGCCTTACAGTGTTAGCAGGAGGATTAAGTGAAATAATCTATATGAAATGCTTAACAGAGTACCTGGCTTATGGCTACAGCTTAATAAGTATTACAGTAAAACCTTGGATTACAAGTAACTTGTTCTGTGAGTATTCCACAAGACAAGCAAACATGGGCCAAGGATTTAGCTCAGTGGTGCTACCACCTGCCTCACAAGCACAAGGTCCTGAGTTAGATCCCCAGTTCCAAAAATAATAATAATAATAATAAGACAAGCAAACATTTCTAATAAATTTTTATGTAATAAACAACCAATGGATCACAACTGAGTTCCCCCACCCAGGGATTGTGGGCGAGCATCTCCCAATAGCAAGAGGTTATGGAGGAGCTCTCATCTGCAGAGGAGAAGGAGAAAGAGGAAGAGGAACCCCTCACTTCAAATAAGATTAGGGAGGTATGTAAAATGTGGGAAACAGTGCAAAAATTAATAGAAAATATCTCCCAAATAAGGCTGTAGCAGTGTGAATAATAAATCTGTTTAACAACAATGCAATGTCACATTTCTGTGAAATCTTCAAAAGGAGGCAAAAGCAAGTGGCATGGGATAGGTTCCTTGGTAAATTTGCATAAAAAGAAAAGGATTCCATTGATCCAATAGACAGAAGTGATTCAGTTAATGATTCTGAAAGTCATCCTACATAATAACCCTCTCTTGTGTCGCTCACATCAGCCTCAAAGGTTTTCAAAGATAAGTCCCGGTTAATTTATTTTTCTTTACATTTTGTATTGTCTATTATATTACAGTATTGTGATCATTTTTATATGAATATTTTTGGGTTTTAGAATGGATCATCTGAGTTTCCATTATTTCTTATAGGAAAATTTGCTTTGATATGTAAGTGGTTTGGATTACAAGCTTGCTTCTGGAATGAATTATGTTCACAAAACCAGATTTTACTGTACTGTAGTAGGCATGTCCAACCTGAGGTCTGAGGGCTGCATACATCCCTGGACAGCTACTGATGTGGCCCCACAAAATCATAAACTTTTGCCATTATTATATGATTTTTAGTGGTATTTTTCATAACTCAGTTTGCAGTGCTTGAGTGCAGAATGCGTAGGTGACAACCAAATGCCCTGTAGGGGAGGGTGCAGGGCAGTGCTAACTCTGCTCCTCCTCAGTGTGTAGCAGACATTTGCAAGTATGTAAAACAGAGGCATTACTAATAGTAGTATTTCAACCTACCTATGTGTGTGTGCCTGTGAAGGTAGGGTTTTAGTGTTATTAACCAGATATTTAAGTTTTCCTTTTTAATTATTAAGCTTGGGCTTGTTTTATTATTTCATAAAATAACTTGATAAGTCAAAATATTATCAGATAAAGGAGGTTTTATTACTTTTACACATTAACTATAGTATGTATTTTATATGGCCCAAGACAATGTCTCTTCATTCACAGTGGCCCTGGTAAACTAAAAAATTGGACATCCATGAACTATAACTTCTATTATTAACAATCATTTGTGTCTAAAAACACAAAAAATAAACACTTCTGAAACAGGCCCTCTAATTTCAAAAAGAGGAGAGAAAATACAAGGTGGCTAGATACTCACGACCTGCCCAACACCTTACAAAAAGAAGAACTTTTGCTCTCTGAACTTAAAAAAATGGGTAAATGACACTTCTAGTAATTCCACAAAAGTCTGAAAATTTATTCTAATCATTGAAGAAAGGCTGAAGAATGTAACCCAATAAGGTAGAAAGCAGACAAGTAAAATAAACTCAAAGAAAATGGAAACAAAGAAAACATAAAAGTAAAACCAGACATCAATGGAATAGAAATCATCATACAATAAAAAGAATAAACAACAATCCCCAGCGCCAAAAAAAAAAAAAAAAAAAAAGAGAGAGAGAATAAACAAAATGACTCATTGGTTCATAGAAAATACTAATCAAATTGATAAACCTCTGGCAAGAGCAATCAAGTAAAAAAGAAAGAGAAGAAAAATAACTAGTATAAGGAATTAAAAGGGATATCATGACAAATCCTGAAGATATACAACAAAAAAATAAGAAAATATGATTAAACTTTTGCATATATTTGAAACTAAGTGAAAATAAATTCTACAAAAAGTATTTGATAAAATATAATATTATTTATGATTTTTAGTATTCAGAAATCTAGAAATAAACTTTTGATAAAAATATTTGGGATAGATATACACAAAAATTATAGCAGATCATTATAACTACTGTTAAGACATTAAAAGCTTTTCCTTTGCAATCAGAAATGAAACAAGATTTTTCTTTTTAACTATTTCTATTCAAAATTGTGCTCAGGTCTTAACCATGGCATAAGGAATGAAAAAAAAAACAAAATATACTTTTCACTTTCTTTAATAATATTACTAAAGGTAATATTAGAAAGACTATAAAACATAAATGCATATAAAAATATCTAAACAATAATTGTGCATATATAAAAATTTTTAACTTTTATATTAAAATATTTAAGATACCATTAAAAGTATCAAGCACTTGATATGTTTAATAGAATAACTTATAAAATTTTACAAACAGACATTAAAGACCTAAATAGTTATACCACAGTAATAGATTAAATCCAAGATTACAAACATTCATTCATTCATCTATATTTATAGATGAACTCATAATATACATAGTATATATCAGTCATCCTGATCAAAATTCTATTCTCTCAGTTTCTCTGTTTCCTTTCTTCTCTCCCTCCTTCCCTCTCTTCTAGTATGTATGTAATGTGACAAGTTGATTTTAAAATTTACGGAAATTTGATGGTACAACTGTGACTATATATTGCTGATGGGGAATGTAAATTGATTCAACTTCTTTTAGAAATCGGTTTGAGAGTATAGGTTGATCATCTCCAATCCGAAAATACAAAATCTAAAATTGAAAATCTGAAAATGGGGCACTGATGTGATGCTACAGGTGGAAACTCTCACAAATGCCATATGTAAAGCGTCATAGTAAAATGCAGGTGCACTACATGTATGGTATGAAATTATCTTCAGATTGTGTGCCTAAAATGTATAAATGCAATGAATTTCATTTTTAGACTTGGGTCTCATCCCCAAGATTTCTCTATGTATATGCAAAATTTTTAAAAATTTGAAATCTGAAACACTTCTGGTCTCAAGCATTTTAGATAAGGGACACTCAATCTGTTTGTACTAACAGTTAGCACATACAAACTTTACTACTCACTCACTCAATCCTTAGGTGAATGCCAACAGAAATGCATGCTTTTATTCACGTGTACACAAATGTTCACAACAGCATTACTGGAAACAGACTCACACTGGAAACTACCTGAATGCCTACCAAGGGTAAGATGGACAAATTATTTTTTTTTAAGTAGTGAAAAAGAGAATTTTTACAGCCATAAGTATTACAACTACTTGTAACAACATAAATAAATCTTATGAGTAGCATGTTGAGTACAAGAAGCCAGACACAAAAGAGTTTATTTCAAGCTCAAAACAGGCAGTATTATTGGAATAAAGATGTTGGGAGTCAGGATAGTATTTACTAGTAGAGGGTGTAAGTGACACAAGGGAGCATCCTGTTTTATCACTGGGGTTCTGATTAAAGGGATATGTTGAGTCTGTGGAGTTTACTGAGCAATACTTTTATGTTCTGTGCACTTTCCCAAACACATGGTTTTTTCCCAATGAACCTCCACATAAAAGATTCATGCAATAAAAATCAATAGCTTCTCCATGCAACAGAATAATGAATTTGAATATGTAACAGAAGAGAAAATCTTGTTTACAAAATAACAAAAAGTACAAAACATGTAGTAACATGCCTACAGGAAATTTCCAAGATATTTCTGGAAGCAAAAATCTTTCGATACGTGAAGATGCAGACAGTGTTCTTGAATGAGCAAAGTTCTTGTAATACCATAGGCCAGTCACAGTTGCAGAAACTTGGCTGCAGGGTAAATAATTCCTATATGGTCCATCTCATCATAACAGAGCAATGATAGGTCTAAGGCTCAGACTAAGTGAAATTCAGATGCTGAAAAATCTCACATTCAACAGGGTATTGAAGGGAGTGCTGGTAAAATATGGGTATTGCCTAGATTCTTCTTGGTAAGAAAGGGGGAAAATAAAAATTTCTAAATTGTGTCTGTGTCTTTGGGCTGTGTAACTTCCATTTTTCATTATTTTCCTAAAAAGAATCAAAGTATAAGATTATTCAGAAAGAAGAAGTGGCTCTGGTTCTCATTTTAGCAGAACCTAAGATAAGATTATCCCCTACTATATATCAAGACAGACATAAAACTATACTGGATCAAACAATGTTGAACTGTCACACTAATAGATGGATCGATGGAAGACAATACAAAGTTAAAAAAAAAGAAAGCAAATCTACATACAAAGAGTGATCAAAAGATACAATGAATGTTTAAATTTAAAAACTTATTACAGTAAATGACATTGTCAAAAGCAATGTGATATGTGTGTGTTCAAAGCAAGGGGAGAGTATTTTGAGTGGGATTAATGGCCATGTGTCTTTTACTATAACATTTTAAATTTAAATAGACACTTTATTTTATGACACGCTGTGTTGATCAACCATTTGCAGAAATTTCTGTCAAATGAAAACATTACAGCATGTCTTCATCCAACTTATTCACCAGATATGGCACTATGAGACTTCTGGCCCTTCCAAAAAGTCAAAATGACCATGAAAGGCAAACATTTCAAATTGACTCAGGACATCAAGGCAGCCACAACAGTGCAACTAAAGACATCCACAAAAGAGGACTTACAGAGCTGCTTCAGAAAGTGACAAGAATGATGGGATAAGTATGTTTGAAGCAAGAGGGAATATTTTGAGGGGAATCAGTGGCAATGTATGTTTTACTGTAATAAAATTTTAAAAACTAAACATACACTGTATTGGGGGGGTGGGTACTGGGCATTGAACTCAGGACCTTGCACTTGCCAGGCAGGCAGGGGCACCACTGAGCTATATCCCCAGCCCCATTCACTGTATTTTTGATGACATCTCAGAAATGAGCAGATATTGCTTTAGCAGGGTGTTCATTTATTTATTTTATCATCAACTTAACTATATTTACTAAGACAAGTATAAATTATAAGGTGTCAGGCATATTGCTTCTATTCTTACTTTATCCCTAAACTATAAGATTGAAATAATGGGTTCAGTTGGAAAAAAAATACACTGATTGCCACAGTGCCTTATTTAACCTGATATTCATTCTGATATCAATGAAATATTAATTTTATTTTCTCTACAATAATTTTCCTGTTGGTTTATTTTATTTTGTCTATATAAATTAAATTGAAGTAATGTTACATAGAATTCCTAAGAAAGATAATAGAAGTTAATTTTGTAGTTCATTAGATTGCCAAAAATTAAAACTCCAACAGTAGCAAATATAGGTAATGACTTGAGTGTAATTCAGTGCATTTACTCTGACATGGTCTAGGTACATTAAATATATACATAACATATGGTTCAGTAATTTCACTCCTAGGTATGCATTCTCTTGTATGGCTGCACAAGGAGACATGTATTAGAATATTCACAGCAACATTTTTTGCAACAAGTGGAAACTACCCACACTCTTATTAACAGCAGAAGGGTTAAGTAAGTTGTTGGGCAGCACAGAAAGAAATATCTTATAGCAATGAAAAAAATAAATCTCTACTACATAAACTATGTGATGTCAAGTGATAGAAGCCAGACACAAATTTTACAGTATTATTCCATTTAGATAAATTTCAAAATCAGGCATAACTATGGTGTTTACAGATACAAAATTAGGTGATAAAAGTATAAGAAAAGTAAAGGGACAATAACAGTAAAAGGAAAGTAATTACCTTTGAAGGAAGGAAGGGGATTGGGATTAGGAAAAAATACATGGAAGCTTCCAGGGTGTTGCTAATTGGTTCCTTTATCTGGTTCACAACCACAGAGGTGACATGTCACTTATTAAACACATCTCCAAATTTATCACTTTTCTACATATGTGTTATATTTCACAATTCTTTAAACTGTTAAAAATAAGTCCAAAATGTTGGATACTTTTTCTTGGGGACCTGAGGACATATGTCTCTGGACTGCAGTTTCCCTTTCCTTGTGGTTGGACTTCCCCTGACACTCAGAACTCCTGGTTATTCAGGCTCACAGAAGGCACCACTCTGTCAGGAACTAAGTAATTCATAGTCCTGAGGTACTTCACATTTAACACGAAGCTGTGCTAGCTCAGCATTCTCTATTCTTAAAATTTGGATTTACTGTTCCTCAGGAGATCGATTGTGAGTCTGTAACTGGCCTTTTTACTATACTTTTGAAACAAACTCAGTCTGTTTTGAAGTGTAGTTTTGATCTAGTGAAATAGAGAGGGCTATTGATTAGATACTCTAAATATCATGTTTGTTATCATCTAGTAATGTAGTATCCCTTGTATACCCATTTTGGGAACATTTAAAAATTTCCATATTCACCATTATTGCAAAATCAATCAATCAAATGTGAGCAAAAGCAACTGGAATGACCCAAAACTGAGATCTGAACTGCCAAAACAAGCAGTAAAACAGTTTTACTAGCTCTATGGATTGTCAGAAAGATAACAGTTACAAACTTTATTGTAAGGAAGTTTCTAAAAGATCTGGGAATGTGATTATTGGAATGCAGATTGTACAGAACTTTATGTCCTCTGATTATTCACAGATACAAATTATTATACAATTGGAGACATTCTAAGATACTACAAAGATATTCTAACATTACTAATATTCTGTCTTTGCTACTTGAGGGTTAGTCTGTTTATTCCTTCCAAAGGAAGATGCTTATAGTTTGTGTTCTTCCCAAGACAGGACATGATCCAGTGAGAATTATTCAAACTATTAACCATGCTTCCTTCAAGAGAATGGGATTTTTTAGGAAGACATAAAAAAGTGTTCGCTTTTTACTTTATATATTTTGGGGTAATTTGGTTTTGACTATTTCATAATTATACTGAATTCATATTTAAATTTTATATTAAAATTAAGATTAAAATGAAATTCTTTATTGTATGTTATCCACACTTCATCCCTTTCTTTGTAAGACTGGCTCCATTTCATTCTTTTTTTTTTTTTTGGTACCGGGGATCGAACTCAGGACCTTGCGCTTGTAAGGCATCCATTTCACTCTTTACATATTAAATTAAATATTCTCTCTCTCTCTCTCTCTCTCTCTCTCTCTATATATATATATATATATACATGTATATATACGTATATATACATATACTTCTATAGGTTGTTTCTCCTGTTATTCTTTATTGTGGTAACTTATTCTTCTACTTTAGAGTAGTAGCATACTCTATAGTATTTTTCTCAATTCATAATCACATTACTTATTGTTTTCTGCCAGCCCCATTAGACTATGATCTCCATCAGGACAGGCTCAATGTTCATTTCATTCACCACTTTATAGCCCGTGTCTAGCATAATGTGAGGCATGTAGTATTCACTCAACTATTTGGTCAAAGAATGAATGAAATAATTAAGTCAGGTTACCAGATTAAAACTAAGATGAAAACAATGATGCAATAATCATAGATGTAAATGCATCCTTGCATTGTTTTGCAAGACACCTGTGTATAATGTTAGAAAGTTCAACACTGAGAGTCACCATTCTAGACTCCATCTGGTTGTTGAAGTAACCCACTGAATTAAAGCAGATTTCATTTTAGCTCAGATATGCTTTTCTCTTCTCCTAACTCCATCATCTCACACACTAACCTTCGTCACCTTTTCCCTCCCCCACCAAAGGCAATGTAATGAAAATAAATAGGCATTTTACAGACAGGTAATCTCATGGTAACAGATGCCTGTTATTTACACCAGCAAAGCCTTTTCCACGGTGTTGGGACTTGCCTGGGCCCACCGTGGTCGGGTTCTGCCAGTCAGTGATCTGTAAAGGTGTAGGGTTCACAAGGACTCTGAGAACAGCTGTCCTTGTCTGCTGAAGATCAGATTACAGGATCTCATTAACTCCAGCCTTGCCTGCTTCAAGCCTTTTGTTAGGACAAAGACCTATTATTTCAACTTGTCTGGTATCAAGGGCCAAGAGGTGAGGGTTTTATTTTACCTGATTCCTGTTCAGTTTCATTTTAAAATGTAGGCTAAGGAAAAGCAATAACAATAAACTTTATGGCAAATGTTGCTGTACAATACAGAATTGTTTCATGCCTCTGGGCAACCAGTTCTTGTTTGAAACTTCCAGTTATTAAGCAGGGTATAGTTTAAATTTGCAATTCGCTGTTAAATATGAAATAATTAATAAAACTAGGAAGTTTTTGTTGCTTTATTATTTTTCAAAAGTTTTATTTGGTAACTCATGTCAAACTTAACAAAGAAAACTGACCTGAGCCCTATTAAAAGAGTGTATGTCTAGGGCTAGGAGCATATGTGTAGCTCAGAGGTCAAAGTTTGCCTCCCATGTGCAAGGCTCCAGATCCAACCCCCATCACCTCCACCAAAAAACGGTGTGCATGTACTTGGAATTCACTCAGTCATGCAGGCTTAGCTCAGCATTTTAATTCTTCAATGTACAAACTGCAATGGCACACACGTCTTCTTCAAGGATCGGCTATGAATATATGAAAAAGTACAGCAACAGACAGGACTTGAGGTTACATCTAAGGTAAGTTGTTGTCACAGCAATTAGAGGGAAGTCTAGAGAAGAAACCTGTCTTCAGCACTGATAATGCAGGCTACAGGCATGGATGAGGTGGCCAGGCAAGAGGGTACAGAGTGTGAGAAGGCCTACATGTTAGCTCCTCCAAACTCACGTTTAGTGGTGGCAGAAGAACTGGAAAAGACTGAATAAGAGCAGCCAGAGCGTACAAAGGAAGACATGACAGTGGGGAATGGTGGGGTAGGGGAGACAAAGGGAAGAGAGTATTTCAAGATAGGAAGAGTGATCAGTGTTAGAGGGGTGGAGGTTAATAGTCTGAGTATTGAATCAGACAAAAATGGAAATTGTCTGCTGGGTTTAGAAACCTGGTGGACACAGGTATCTGTAGCAAGAGCTATTTTACTAGACTGAAAAATCAAAGGTCAAGTGAAATGGGTCTCTGGGGGAGTTAGTGGAATGTGAGGAAATGGAAAAAGTGAACATGGAGCTCTGACAAATTTCACCGTGAAAAACAGGGAAAGCTGACATGAAAGGCAAGCAACATTAAATGGTGCTTCTTATTAACAGAAGAGACCAAGGTATGTTTAAATACTACTGCAAATGACCTGGTTGAGAGGGAAGGATTAATAAACAGAAACAGGTTCATTAGCTAAGTTGTCTAGTATCTATGCTGCTCATGGCATCAGCCTGTGTTAATTGCAAATTCAAGCCCCCACCCCCCCACACACACTTCTTGGTTATCACCAGACACCACGGAAATGGTTCCTTTTTTCTGCCAAGCAAAGCCTCAAAGTTAGGCCTCCTGAACCATTAGACTCCATTTTGGCTTAGCCTGTTGCAGATTCTTCAAATTTTAGCAGTCTCTTACTCCCTAATATTAGTCCAGTCCACTCCCAAATCCACTCCCCCTCTTTGCCAAGGCCAGAGGAACAGCCAATGACCAACCGCAGGTCTTAGGGGCTTTACCTTAGGCCAGGCTCTTCACTTGATGGGAAATGAAAGAAATAAATACTAAACTCAAAAAAGATTACTACTGTTCAGTGGCCAAAAATATTTTCCCACATCACAGGAAGGGCTGATGACCAATCTCTTACTCCATCTTAAAGAACACCCAACTACAAGGACAACCCGTAATAATGGTAAACTAAATGTTATACGCTTTTGAGATTCCAGCGCCCTCCAAGGCCCTCCCTGTGCATGCTTCATAGACTTCCTCTTGGGATTCCCTCTGGTTAGTTTTCCATTAAATTCAGTATGGTTGTCACTTTCCACAAAAATCTAGTTCCATCTGTTTCATGTTTCTTTTCAGGGCTTTTAATGTCCTACCTTCTTTGGAGAAAATATTGAAAGCTGAAAGTAGCAGATAGAGATTTGTGTGCAGGAAACAAGCTGTCAGCGCAGCTGTATGGTATAATTTTTACTAAAAGTTCAATATTACCTTAATGTGTATTCAGGGGAAAAGCTGTAAATATAATGTTCACTCTAAATGGGTCATAAAACAATAGAATATTTTCATAGTTTTTTACCCAGACATTGTTTTCAGGCAGTTTTATGCTCTATGATTTTTTATTGTTATGCGATTACTATTGGAGATTTTTACTGGGAGGAAGGAGGGGAAAGAAGAGGGGGAGGGGAGGGAGGGAGGGGGAGGGGAAGGGAGAGGAGAGGAAGGAAGGAAAGAAGGAAGGAAAGAAGGAAGATGGATTCTGCTTTAGTTTTTCCCAAACAAGTTCATAAACATATGGACATCTATTTTAAAATTCCAGGATCCTGTGATATTTCCTTTGGTTCCATTTCTGCCTTCTTCATGCACAATATAATAAAATCATGGGTTTTAGAGACCCCTCTGGGCTCAAATATCAGTTTCATTGTCCTCAACTATGAGACCTTCAGCAATTTTCTTACTATTTGAGCCTTTCACTCTTTATAAAATGTTTAATAATATGGACCTTGGCTGCAACACTGTCACAAGTACATACAATTGTGTTTATAAAATAAACGAAATATCAATAATTATAATTTGTTGCAAAATGGTCTAAGCTTTTTAAAGTTATACGGAAAAATGTTTACGTGCTTTTCAGTCTTGTTTTGGTTGAGTTCTACTGTATTTGAATATTATTGTAGTTTTTTTCCCCTTGCATTGTTCTTCTTTGAATGGTTTTAATTTCTGTATGTGTGTGTGTGTTTGATAATAAACTTATTTTAAAAAGAAAAAAATGGTCTGAGACCTAATACATACATGCTAGTCCATTTCTTTCTTGAAAAAATAATGTAAGTGGCATCAGAGCCATCTTCTGCTGATGGGAGGGGTTTCACACTAAATGGACACATTCACATTCTAGTTGTGACCAGGGTACTGGAGGAATCGAAATACTCCTTAACATGATAATGTCAGCAATATTATTTCCCATGAAGTATGTTTTCTTCCTATAAGGCTACGCTGTGAGGTCTTTAAGGTAGGTCTGGGTAAGGGGGTGAGTGGAAATGAATGCTTCCTTTGATGAATAAGCTTGCTGCTTTGGGCCAGAGGAAATTGGCTACAACTCTTTCTTGTGGGGAAATAAATCAAGGCATTTTCTATCCTTTCAACTTATAAACCTGGAGCACACTTTTCCCTTTTGTGGGGTTTGGAAAGCATGAGAGGCTTGAATTCATGACTCCGGGAAGAAATAGGAGGACCTCCAGGGAGAACCAACAAGATTCCAAAAGGGGTGAATTTAGACACCAGACTTGGGTCTAGAAGACAAACTAAAGGAGTCAAGAGAAGACCTTCAAGAGAATGAAAGAGGGTTGGATAAGAGCAATAATTCATGTGGAGTGCACCCTGTGCCTTCCTTTTGAAGATATAAGTCTGCAAGCTCTCCCCATACCATTTTGTGGTAGGAAACAGAAAATCTGGTGTTTTTAGGTGGCACTGTTTAATGAGATCTTGAAATTTTCTAAAAGGAATGTGTCTGACTTCCTTGAGTTCTTGTGTTTATGTTTGTTCTGGAGAAGACAAACAAGGCAAAAAGTACTTGGGACAGGAGGCATCATGAGTTCCCAATAACCCAGCAGAGGCTCCATGGCAACCCTCTTCTCAACCACTCACATTTCCATCCACGACTGGTCCCCGCAGAAAGACCATGAGTAGCTGCGCCTGAGACTACTCACCAAGCCAGACGGAGCTCCCAGATTCCCTCCCACAACTCCCTGTGAAAGACAGAACGACAGGGCTCAGCCAGGTAAGGGTAAAACGTTTCTCGTGTGCTTTGTGAAAAATACGGCGAATGCTGTTGTCAAGTGTCATCCAACAGAAAGACGGGTTGGTAAAAACATAATGGTGTGTCCTTATCTGCCTTGTTTCCCACATCAGACACTGTGCAGCTTCTAGACCTTCCTCAAAGTCAAAATGACCATGAAAGGGAAACATTTTGAATCAATTCAAGACATGGAGGCAGCCACAACAGCACAACTAAAGATGTGAAACAGGACTTTCAGAACTGATTCAGAAAGTGACAAGAATGTTGGGATAACTGTGTTTAGAGCAAAGGGGAAGGTTTTGAGGGGACTAATAGCAATACATCTTTTTCTGTAATAATTTTTAAATGTTAAACATTCACCGTATTTTTCAATCACACTTTATATATTACCAGAGTAACAGGGAGTACACTGCAGCAGTGAGTATTGAGAAAGAAATTCTGAGAGAGGAAGAAAGAAAAGAGCTTTTTAGGCAGTTGATGTGCTGATATAGAAGCTTTGCAATGATGGATGGGTAATAAGACATTTTAAGATATTTTGCTGTGTATTGTACTGTCACCCATTTAACCATACCTTCAGAAGTTGTCCATACAGATCTTCTAAACCTCTTAGAATTGTATTTTGTATTTGGTTGTATTGTTAGGAAAATCACAACTAAAGGGTGTTCTTTTGTATATGGGTTAAAGTTAGGCATAGGCCAAGAGGGGGTTTAGAAGTCCAATTAATTCAAGGCTAAAGGACAGAAGTTTAAATAAGTCAGGGTGAAAACCAGGAAAATAATGATTTAAAATGGGCTTGGAACACTTGAAAGCCATGCCTCAGATAGATTAAAGACTCAAACTACTAATTTAGGACAAGCATGGGGCCTAATGGTCCCTTTAGAGACACAGTATGCTATAAATCTCTCAAATTTTCAGCATCTAAATAAATAAATAAATTAGATTTCTTCTAATTATCTATCTTTTGGGTGACAGACTTTACCAGAACTGGTTCTAAGTCATGATTGGGTGTGCAAGGCCAACATTTTGGCAACCTTGTAGACATTTCACTCTCTCCTTTGTACTTGAGAGTCCACACTGACACTCCTTTCTGGTCTGCTGATTGATATACTGCCACTCTTCATCAGGGCTCCTACTAGCTAACACTGATCACTCATACTCCATGTTCTTTCACTTCTCCAAACTCTGTGGGGTGTGTGTGTGTGTGTGTGTGTGTGTGTGTGTGTGTGTGTGTGTGTGTTTTACTGGGGATTGAGCCTTTGCACTGAGCTGCATCTCCAGTCCTTTTTTTTAAATTTTGAGATAAGGTCTTGCTAAATTGCTAAGTTGCCCAGACTGGGTTCAAACTTTTGATCCTCCTGCCTTATCCTCCTAGAGTGCTGGGATTATAGGTGTATGCCACTACATCCGTTTCCAAGATGTGTCTTCAACCTAGAATTTCATTTGCTTGACTAACTGTAAGATGTGACTCAAATTTTACTTTCTATGAATCCTTCCTTGATTTGTCCCTACTAAAGTCAGTTTCTTCTTTCTCAGTAATCCCATAGTGTTTGTACCTAACTCTATTGTCATTTAATAAAGTTTTTCTTTACATGTTTACCTACACTAGTAGATTGTAAAGCGGTACAGGGCAGGGTCTATATCTTATTTTTCTTTGGATCCTAGTGCCTAAAATAACACCTAACATAAACACTTCATTATTTGCTGTGTGATCATATTGGATACTATATCTGAGATACCTTGGGCTTGTTCTTACATGATAATCAACAAGTTATAAAGATAATTGAAAAGTAAGCAAAGAGCAAGCTAAAAATTAAAAAAAATGAATTCCTTAAACCAAAAGGCTGAAACCTAAGAAAACTAGTACTGGTATAATATTTAATGTGAAATGCTGCATGCTTTCCTCCTGAGGTCAAGAATAAGATAAGGAAGTATAGGGCTGGGGATTTAGCAAAGTAGTTCCACCGGCTGCCCCCTTAAGCACAAGGATCCGAGTTTGATCTCTGGTCCAAAAAAAAAGATAAGGAAGTATATTATCATCATCTATTTCCATCATTTTACTAGAAGTATGGACTGCTATAGAGTAAGAAAGTGAAATAATACTTTTTATAAATATGCATTAAACTACCTATTATGGATAAGCATGTTTTGATACATGCATATTATACATAGTAATATATACTAACATAGATTATAGCAAAAGAATCCTAAACTAAACTTTAAAATATGATATAAAGTTATCATCAAATATTAACTTAGTCTATTTAAACTACAGTTTAGCTGGGGATTTAGCTCAGTGTTTTCACCACCTGCTGTGCAAGCACAAGGACCTGAGTTCGATCCCGGTACCAAAAATAATAATAATAAAAGAAAACTATAGTTTAATGTTCAGTAAAGTAAGTATATATTTTTACTCCCTGTTTCTAGGGTTTTTCATGAGAGCCCTCAGTTTATATGTTAGAGTGCCAGAGAGGGCAGCTGAGCTGATTTTACAGAGTACTCACTCTACCTATAACTGATGAAAAAGTGTTTCCAACTATACTTCCTGTGTTTCAGAAAGTCCCGTTATTATGACCAGACCTATCTAAACTTTAGTAAAAATCAAAAGGGAGTGTCTAGATAAACATTTTCCTGTTTAGTATTTCTAAAATCAAGTCTCTAGATTACTAGAATCACTTGACTGTTGGAGCAATTTCTTGAGAGTTTCATTTTTAAAACTTACCAGGTGATTCTTGCACTTGAAAAAGTTAGAGATTCATTGATATAAGTAATCCCTACTATGGCCTAAGAAAATCTTCTGATTGTATAGAATCCTTAATCTCATTTAATGCCATTTTCCTCTTTTGTAAAATGAGATGATCTATTTAAGTGATTTCGAAGATATCTGAAACAACCTATGTTCTATGATTCTAGAGAATATATATTCTGATAAAAAGAAAATCATATGTGTCTTAAAATATTTTCATTTTTCCTCATGAGACAGGAAATTTGTCTAGTAGAAAGTATACCAACTATTGGCAATACTTATTTATGGTATTATGGTTTTCCTCTTTATTTCCAAGTTGCCTGTAACATATAATAACCTTCCTAAGTGGAAAAACTCACAAAATTTTAAAGGAATTTAGGCAATGATATATAATATACTGTTTAAGGATACTAAAAAAGGATCAGTGCATGAAAATTACACTTACAATGTAGTGGCAGAGAGACGTCCATAATGAGACTACAAGACAAGGAATAAAAGTTGAAGAGCTGGTAGCAGGATTATTGAGAAGGGTTAGAGCTGCTCAGGGTGAGCTAATGATGGAACTCAGTTGCTTGGAGTTTCTAAACCAGCTCTAACAGAGGAAGTTTGGAAGTCCTCTTTTAAGAGCACAGGGTAAACATTTAGAAATCTGAATTCTGTGTCTGTGCACAGGAAAGTAGGTAAAAACAGATCAACCAATGTGTGTGCAACATTATGATAAAACCTGTGAAGTTATGAGGAATACTAGACCCATATTCCATCTACTGAAAAGTTGGAGATTCTAAAGAAATGCTTTGAAAGTAATATTTTATCAATTCCTAAAAGGTATAGTAGAGGTTTTAAGAAATGAGAAATCAATGTGAGCATGTCAAATACACAAAATCTTACATGTGCCCTTTGTGAAAAACAACTGGCTAAAGCAAAACTAATAAGTGTAAAATGGAATTTACAACACAAAAAAGTGAAAAAATTACAATAATAAATATCTAGAGTAGGGGGAGAGGTGGTAGTCAGAATATGGTCCCACCAACTTGCCCACATTATAATCCCTGAGAATTGCAAACACACTACATTACATGACCAAAGGGAATTCAGGTTGTAGAGAAAACTACAGTAGCTAGTTGGTTGACTTTAGAATAGAGACATTATCCTAGATGGGGTCAATCCAAACATTAGTGCTCTTCAAAGTGGAAGAGTAAGGCAGAAGAATGGACCAGAGAGATGTGTTATGAAAAGGACTCAACCCACCAGTAATTGCTGGTTTTGAAGGTATAAATGGCCACAAGCTAAGAATGTAGTATCGTTTAAAAACTAAGAATATTCCATAGTTTACAGCTAGCAGGAAAATTGGTCCTATAATCTAAGTAACTGAGTTTTCCAACAGTTCAAATAGGTGGAAAGTGCATTTTCTCCTAGAGTCTACCAAAAGGAACAACATAACCCTGCCAATACTTTGGATTTACACCAGTGGGACCTGTGTCAAAATTCTAGCCTAAAGAACTAAAATATAATAAATTTGTATTGTTTTGGTTTTTATATTTGAGATAATTCATTATGGTAGCAATAGAAAATTAATAGAGTGGGTAAGTGAAATTATATACTGTTATGGTTTGTATGTTACAATCTATATTATATGTTATAATCTTCACAGGATTAGAATTGAGAGGTAAAATGTGGAAAGCTTTAGATGTTAAGTGGGGGACATGAAACAGTTCATTACTGAGTATAAATGGATATTGACAAGTTAAAGATATACTTTGTTAAACCTAAAGCTACTATGTAAAAAACATACTAATAACAATAATAAATGAAGTTTAGCTAATACATATAGAAGTAAAATGGAGCACTAAAAATTTAGTTAACTGAAATAAGGCAGAAAATGGACCCCCAAAGATAGAAAAATAAAAACCTAAAGAACACATGGAAAACTAGTAGCAAGATAGCAGACAGAAACACAACTATATAAAAATCACATTAAATGCAAAGAGACTCAGCTATCCAATTAAAAGGCAGAAGTTGTTGGTATGGATAAAAACAGCAAGACCAAATAAAAGACAATCTTTAAGAAATACAAATAGATAGGTCTGGGGATTTAGCTCAGTGGTTTCGCCACCTGCTGCACAAGCGCGAGGACCCAAGTTCGATCCCCAGTACCTAAAAAGAAAAGAAAAGAAAAGAAAAGAAAAGAAATACAAATAGATACACAAAAGATTTAAAGTAAATGTTTGGGAGAAGATATTCTATGGAAACAGTAAACATATAGAAAGTGTGTAAAGGAGTAGGGGAAGTGGGAGGGGTATGGGAAAAGAAAGAAGGGAAAAGAAAAAATATGAGAAAAGGAAAACATGGAAACAACGTCTTTGTAACTAGGGAAGGGTGGAGGGGGTGAAGGGAGGGCAGGGGAATGGGGAAAAAATAAGAACCAAGATACACCTGTAAAAGTACAAGATCCTAATGATGAATGTAACTGTATTGTATACCTAAAATGTACCAATAAACTTAATGGAAAAGAAAAGAAATTAGTGTGGCAATATGAGTATATTTTAAGAGAAAAGGTTTTTTATAAGAGATAAAGAGGAACATTTCATAGTGATTTTAAAGTATCACATCTTCAAATTCCTAAACATTGTTCTAACTAATGAGAACTACAAAATTCATAAAACTGAATTGGCAGAATCAGGGGGTGGAGGGAAGTAGCCACGCTTATAATCAGAGCTGAAGATTTAAACAAGTGTCTCTTGGTAATTGATCAGACAAAATAATCAGTTCAAATATAGAAAATCTGAGTAAAGTTTCAAGCAAATGTACTTATTTAACATTTATATAGCACTATTCCCAATCAAAATACACATTCTATCAAGCACACAGGAAATATTATTTACTAAGATATATAATGCCCTACAAAATAAATTTCAGTAACTTTCAACAAATCATGTTTTTGACCACATAGTAATTACATTATGAATAACAAAAAATGAATTATCAATAAAATGAAAATAAAAAATACATTTATTAACCCATGGATCAAAAAGAAATCCCAAGAGAAATGAGAAAATAACTAAAATTTAATAAAATATCAAAATCCATGGGATAAAGCAGTGCTTAGGAGGACAGTTATTGTTTTTATGCTTATATTAGAATGTTATGCTTTAAAAATCAGCAGAAGGACCCGAATTCGATCCCCAGTACCAAAAAAAAAAAAAGAAATCAGTGATCTACATTTCAACTTTAAGAAACTAGAGAAAGGAGAGCAAATAAAAAGAATGTAATAATAATAAGGACAAAAAACGAAGGAAAGGTTTTAAGATTCCATCCCCCCCAAAATAAAACAGAGGGAGAAAACATAGATTTTAAAAATCAGAAATGAAAGAGAGGTTTAACTACAGATGCTAAAGAAAACTAATGGGCAAATATCATCAACTTAAGTAAAATGCTCAAATCTCTCTAAAATGCATCTCATCAGATTTGACTCAAGAAAGTATAAAAACAGAGCTCTACATCAATCAAGAAATTGAAGACATACTTAAGGTTATACATTTATATTAAAACTCACAATTAAGAACCTTCTCAGTGGTGATTTCAGTCAATAATACCAATTTTCATAAACTCTTCCAGAGCATCAATAAGCACGTGATAAACGGTCCAACATCATTTGACATCATTTCTGTAAATGTAAATTACAATCAAAATCAGATACTAGTTTACATCCATTTTAACCCATTTATGCTGGAGATTGAAATTTTTTTAATTTTTGCATAAAATTCACGTATGTTACCTAGAAAAATTCAAGGAACATGAGTTTGAAGAGAACACATTTCATTATGTTCCACTGGATTTCAAAAACGGATCACTAGACACTGGAGGGTTAAGGACTAAATTTCAAAAAGATTGACAATATCAAGTGTTGATGGGAGTGTGTAGCAACTAGAAGTCTCCTATATTCTTTTGCAAGTGTAAAATGGTACAATCACTTTAGAAAATGATCTGAAACAGTCTTATGCAAATAAATAAAACTTACCACATAACTCAGCAATTCTATTCTTATGCACTTACCTAAAATAGAAAACTAATATTGACAGAAAGAATTTTACATGAATGTCCCTGACAATTATAGTCATAATAACTCCAAAGTGGAAACAACTTAAATAGCCATGGACAGATAAATGTTGGAATGTTCATACAATGAAATGTTACTTAGCAATGAAAAGGAAGAATAGCAATAAAATACTATGCTACTTAGCAATAACACAGAAGAATTGCAAAACATTTTGCCGAGTGAAACTCAAAAAGCCTCAAAAACTAGACACTGAAGTATTTTTCCTCATTTGCGTAAAGATATAGAACAAGTAAACCATTTGTAACAATAGACGTCAAATCAGTGACAGGTAGAGGAAAACTGACTGCAAAGAGGCATGGTGAAACTCTGTAGGGTGATGGAAATGTCCTATATCTTGATTAAATAAATGGTTACATAATCATGTACCACAGAACAAAACACATTACAATATAAATTAATATGATATGATATATGACACAACACGATATACCTTTAAGCTAATATGCCTCAAAGAGTTGAAAATAAAGTGTACATGTAGTGACTTTGTACATTACGTAAAAATTTGTCTGCATGTAAGCAGCCATGGGTATTAAGCCTAACTCTGACATTAGCTAGGTTGTGTTAACTGACACGATGTACTTTACTTCTCTGAACACCCATATTCTTACCTGTAAAGTAATTGGTTAGACCAAATCAGAGGTTCTCAATCCTGACTACACATTAGCATCACCTGGGAAGCTTTTAAAAAGTATTTGGCCTTGACATTGCACCCAAACACTGCCATTTTTTCAGACACTTGTTAATCCATTCTAATGAATAGTTTGTGTAAAAACCAGGACTTTAGAAAGTTTACTGACAGAAAAGTCTGGAGTTTTGTCTCCATGGAAATTGGCCTCTAAGAATAGCATCACTGATTATCAGACTACGGCTTGGGAATTATAAAAATGTTAGAAGAGGTGCCTAGAAAGATAAAGGTGACATACATTTTGCCAAAATATAGATCAGGAATCATTTTCTAGAAAGAATAAATACTCAAAAACCAGTCCCAAATTTCCCCACTATTACCCTTATAGAGATAGAAATAAAACACATATTATCTGCTCTATAGAGGCCACCTCCAAAGATAAAAATAAACTATACTTGAGTTTTGAGAATTTTTAGTCCATTTTTAATTTATACTAGCACAAAGGACAATTTTAATATAGTAGAGCTAACTGGTAAAGAAGCTACTCCTTGGTGGCCTAACCAAGAGGTGGTTTACCTTAATTTGTAGGCTCTTAAAATGATTGAGGAAGCTGTAGTATAGGAAAAGACCTCTGTGCTAGTTCTCAGTGAATCACTGAAAATTCACAAATATCTTTTAATATTTTGAAGCCATTCAAAATTGCAATCCAATTTGGTAATTCCAAGACTGATTATTTCCTTGGTAAATTATCTAAATTCCCTGTCTCCCTCAGCCTTTGGCTGCTTGACAACCAATTGACTATTCCTCCACTGGAAAAGAAGAGTGAACATTTGAGAGAAACCAAGTCATAGTTAAACATATCTATTTACTTGTGGAAAGAAATGGAAACCTTGTTTAAATGTGGTTTGAGAATTATCCTAAATTTTTTATGACAAACTCTCCCTATTTTAATACTATTGTGAGAATGGACTCCTTCAACTGTTCAAACTTGGAATGTGGGCTGAATTCTATTTTTAAAAGCTGCTATTTGCCAAAGTATTTCTCCCAATTCAATCTGCTATGTCTTAGTCCTGTAGTACCTAGGAACACAAGCGAGTGTCATTCTTTTAAATATTATTCCAATGGCGGCAACAGGAGTCTCGGGAAAGAAAAACCTATTGCTTGGTACAATAACATATGGTCTAACAAATTCACAAGTGAGTGACTTTTCTCATAGCTGTGTTTCAAATTATAGGCATTTGAAATGTTTAATGGTGACTTTAATTTACTGCAAGGAAGTATATGCTGAGCATCTAGAAGGACACAATTTTACTTTAATCATTTTGATTTAAGTGACAGTAATTACAACTATCATCATGGTCTATAGAAAAAACATTCGTTTTGCTGTTACCTGCCAGGATTTGCTTCCATTCTATAGCAGGGCATTTCTTTTTTAGACCAAGAAGGGTTTAGCCATCATTCTGAAAGTTCCTTCCCTATTTAAGTGCCTGGCATGAGCAAGGATTTGTAATAATGGAATAAACTGATGAATTTGCTTAAGCAAACCAACTATTGTTTAAAAGAATAGAAATGATGGCATTTAAAGTAACTCGTGGAAACAGTGTTAATCTGCCTCAGAAATTTTATAGTTAAGTAGGTAAAGCAACTTGAAAGACCTTGAAGTACCATAAACTATTTCTGTTCCTAAATGTGCAGGTACTTTGGGGAAAATCTCCACGAGCTACATAGCCCAAAAGGCACTAAAATCTGGAATGAGGCCAAAACTTGTCCTGTTAGCTCTTCAGTCATTCTATTTCCTATTTTAAAGACACAGAATAGAAAGGTTAGAATAATTATTGACTAATGAACGCAAAGAAGATATTTAAACTCAATATCAAAAATATCTCAGCCAGCCAGAATGATTTTTAAACCAGAGGAAATATCTAGAAGATATGAATAAACATGTTTCCATATACAGACATCTTTAAGAATGCAGGGCACAGGGTGAGTACTCAATATAATTATTGAATGAATCCCAGCACTCTGGGAGGCAGAGGCAAGAGGATCATGAGTTTGAGCCTTTTCTGGGCAACTTAGCAAGACTCTGTCTCAAAATAAAAAATAAAAAGGGAAAGGGGTATAACTCAGTGTGATGGCACTAGATGCAATTCCCAGAACCATAAAAAACAAAACAAAAAAGCCCTCCACTTTATTAGAAGCTATTTGTGTATCACTTGCTAGCTTTTGAAGTTTCTTAGAAATATATTATTTGTAGTATGAAGGCCATTGCATCTTTCTCTACATCACCAGATGGTGCTGAGCAAATATCAATGCTTCAAGAACCAAAGAACTGAAAACTGCAGTGTTTTCCATATTATTCTACTTATGTTTTCCCATAAACAAGTCACCCTTTTCTCCTGTTTCTGTCCCACATACATGTTGATAAAAGTATTTGAGATCCAAACACAATGTTTCTTCTGGACCTTATAAATAGCAATGCTTTGAGTCATGGGATCAGCTGAGTGTACTCAGTTATTCCAGAGTTAATCAGGCCCAGTCCTGTTTAGCTCTCTATTGGGTTACCTTCTTCGAAATAATTTTTTAACAAAACCTCCTTCTAAGGAGATGTAGCAGAAAGTAAAGAACATAAACACCATATTTTCTTGGAGTAAAAAGGCAATAGAGACCCTGGTGCACACTCTCCTATTACATAAGTCTCAGAGTACACACAGACCAGTTCCTCGATAATGAGAGAACACAACTGCATATAGCAAAGTTGGGTGTTCTCCAGGTCCCTGTGTAAGGCTCCTTCCATTACTCTAGCCTAATTAGTTTGACTAGGAAAGATGCTTTGGGCACAGAGGGGTTGAAGGTATAGTTAAAATTGGAATGATGATTTTTCCCTGTCCTTCTTACTCCCTTTTTGCTTGGGCATTTGAGCACTGAGAAGTTCTAGAGCATGTAAATGAGGATTATATTTTTTTCGTTGTTGTTAAATTCTTCTATTGGCACATTTTAGGTATAGAACACAATTACATTGCTCATTGGGAATTGTACCTTTACATAATACATCTTGGTTCTTATTTTTTCCCCATTCCTAGCCCTCCCTTCACCCCCTCCACCCTTCCCTATTTACAAAGACTTCATTTCCATTTTTTCAATTTCTCATCATTTTTCCTTTCCCTTCTTTGCTTTTCCCTGCCCCTCCCACTACCGCTACCCCTTTGGACCTTTTCTTCCTATTTTGCATTATCGAATATTCATTCTAATCATTGGTAGGCAGAGGACACCGGACCACCAGACCACAGTACTGAGTCCCACCACTCCCGGCCCAGAGGTAGGGGCTTCTGAGCCTCCATCCCACTGATCCTGGTCCAGAGGAAGGGGCTCCCAGACCAGACGAAAGGGCTTTTGAGCCACCATCCCTACCGCTGCTCCTGGCCCCTGTCCCATCTCTTCCAGCTCAGAGGAGGTAATGCGTGCAGGAATCAACAGCCCCCCCCCCCCCCGTCGAAATGAGAAAACACGTAAATAAGTCTAAAAACCAGACGTCCAGATCACCTACAGCAACCCCAAAGGGAAATGAGATGGAACACTCTGATACTCAACCACCTGGACCCACTGAACTGGCAACAAAAGGGGATCTGGAAAAAAGGAAATCAGAAATAATTTCTCAGATAACAGGGGAAATTGTGCTCCTAGTGCAATACATGATTAATAAATCTAGAGAGGAGCTCAGGAAAATGATGGAATCCCGACATAGGAAACAAACAGAATCCATAAAACAGATGCAAATAGATTTCCAGGAGATGAAAAACTCCATTGAAAGTCTACACAGCAGAATCAGCCAATGTGAGGACAGAATTTCAGATATAGAAGATAAGACTGTAATGACCAGGAAAAGAAAAATTGCTTCAAAATTCTAAGGGAACATGAGAAATCAATCCAGCAGCTTCTAGATGATGCAAAGAAGAATAACATAAGACTGATTGGAGTCAATGAAGAAACAGGAGAGAGTGTGGATTACATTCTATTCATTGGTACATTTTAGGTATACAATATAATGACATTCATCATTGGAAATTTTCACCTTTACATAGTCTCTCTTGGTTCTTATTTTTCACCCTTGTCCAGCCCTACCTTCAACCCGTCCAGTCCTCCCTATTTACAAAGATTTTGTTCCTATTTTTCCACTTTCTCATATTAATCCCATCCCCTTCTATCCTTTCCCCTAGCCCTCCCACTTCCGCTTCTCCTTTGTCCCTTTTCTTGCTATTTCACTTTATCTATTATACCTCTTAGTTCTTATGTACACTTCCAGCTTCTCACACTAAAGAAACTATTTGGTATTTATACATGTGTGTCCTATTTATTTCACTTAAGAGTATCACCTCAATGTGCATCCACTTAGCTATAAATGTCTCTAATTTCTCATTTTTTATGGCTGAGTAGTACTCCACTTTATAAAAATCCACATTTGTTTATCCAGTCTGCAGTTGATGGGCATTTGGGCTGTTTCCAAGTTTTAGCTATCACGAACTGTGCTGCTATGAACATGAGTGCACATATATCACTGGGGTATGATTCTTTTAATTCTTTGGGGAAGATCCCCAGCAGTGGAATAGCAGGGTCAAATGGGACTTCCAGTCCTAGTTGTTTGAGGTATCTCCATACTGATTTCCACAGTGCTTTCACCAGTCTACACTCCCACCAGCAGTAGAGCAGGGTTCCTCTTTCCCCACAGCCCTGCAAGCACTTGTTATTGGTTGATTTCACGATAGCAGACATTCTTTCTGGAGTAAGGTGGAATCTCAGCATTGTTTTCACTTGCATCTCTTGAATGACCAGTGATGTTGAACATTTTTTCATGTATTTATTTGCTATTTCTACTTCTTTGTGTGAGAAATGTCTGTTCATTTCAGATGCCCATTTTTGGATTTGGTCTTTAAATTTGGTTTGATCTTTTTAAGTTCTTTATAGATTCAAGATAGTAGACCTTTGTCTGAGGAAGAGCAGGTGAAGATTTTTTCCCACATTGTGGGTTGTCTCTTCACACTGTTGGTGGTTTCACATGCTGCGCAAAAGCTTTTTAATAAGAAGAGATCCCATTTGTTGATTGTTTGTGCTAGTTCACAGGCAACTGAGGTTTTGTTCATAAAAACTTTTCCTACATCGATGTCTTCAAGAGTTCTACCAAACCTCTGTTCCAACTGGTTCAGAGCTTCTATTTTAATATTTAGATCTTTAATCCATTTTGATTTTAGTATAGTGCATGGTGAGAGATATAGGTCTAGTTTTAATCTTTGGCAACTTGAAAGCCAATTTTTCCAGCACCATTTATTAAAGAGGTTATCTTTCCTCCAGTGAGGATGTTTGGCTCCTTTATTGAAAATGAGATGGCTGAGTGTGTCTGGTGTTGTTTCTGCATCTTCTAATCTGTTCCACTGGTCCTCAGGTCTGTTTCTTTGCCAGTACCATGCTGTTTTTATTACAGTAGCTTTGTAGTAGAGTTGCAGGTTGGGGATTGTGATACCCCCTGCCATGTCTCTGTTACCTAGAATTGCTTTTGCTATTCTGGGTCTCTTCTTGTTCCAAATGAATTTTGGGATTGTTTTCTCAAGGTCCATGAAGTATGCTGCTGGGATCTCAATTGGAATTGCATTAAATCTATACAGCAGTTTTGGAAGTATGGCCATTTTCACTCTATTAATCCTTCCTACCCAGGAGCAGGGGATGTCTGTCCATTTTCTGATATCATCTTCAATCTCTCTTTTCAGAGTGCCATAGTTTTCAGAGAAGAGGTCTTTGATTTCTTTCGTTAGGTTGATTCCTAGGTATTTCAGTTTTGTGGATGCTATTGTGAAAGGAATTATTTGCCCTATTTCTCTCTCAGTGAGTCTGTCATTGGTGTAGAGGAAAGCTATTGATTTTTGTGTGTTGACCTTGTAATCAGCTACTTGACTGAATTTGGTTATTAAGTCTAGAAGACTTTTGGTGGAGTTCTTGGGGTCTTCTATATACAGTATCATGTCATCTGCAAATAATGACAATTTGACTTCTTCATTTCCTATCTTTATTCCTTTTATTTCTTTCTCTTGTCTAATTGCCATGGCTAATGTTTCCAGAACTATATTGAACAAGAGTGGTGATAGTGGACATCCTTGCCTTATTCCTGATTTTAGTGTGAAGGATTTCAGTTTTTGACCATTTAGTATGATATTGGCTGTTGGGTTTTTTGCACAGATGGCTTTTATCAGTTTGAGGCAGAGACCATCTATTCCAATTTTTTGTAGGGTTTTTATCATAAATGCACGTTGGATTTTGTCAAATGCGTTTTCTGTGTCTATGGAGATAATCATGTTATTTTTGTCCTTGGCTCTATTGATATAGTGTATTACATTGATTGATTTGCTTATGTTGAACCATCCCTGCACCCCTGGGATGAATCCCACTTGATCAGGTTGTATGATCTTCTTGATGATCTTCTGCATTCTGTTTGGCAGTATCTTATTAAGGATTTTTGCATCTATGTTCATTAGTGAGATTGGCCTATAGTTCCCTTTTTCGGTTGGGTCTTTCTCTGCTTTGGGGATCAAGGTGATGCTTGCTTCCAGGAATGAATTTGGGAGTATTGCTTCCCTTTCAATTTCATTGAAGAATTTAAACAGTGGTGGCAGTCGTTCCTCTCTAAATGTCTATTAAAATTCAGTAGTGAAGCCATCAGGGCCTGGGCTTTTCTTGGTTGGTTTAAGTTTTTAATTACGTTTTCAATTTCATTGGTTGGTATTGGGTTGTTCAGAATTTTTAGGTCTTCTTCGTTCAACTTTGGTAATTCACATGTATCTAGGAATCTGTCCATTTCTTCTGTGTTGTCCATCTTATTGGCGTATAGGAAGTAGGTATTGATGATCCTGTGGATTTCTCCTGGGTGTGTTGCAATTTCACTCTTTTCATTCCTAGCTGCATGGATTTGGGCCTTTTCTTTCCTTTTTCTGATAAGGTTGGCTAAGGGTTTGTCAATTTTATTGATTCTTTCGAAGAACCAACTCTTGGCTTCATTGATTTTTTGTATCGTTCTCTTAGTCTCCATTGTATTGATTTCTCCTCTGATCTTTATAATTTCCTCCCTTGTATGATCTCTGGGGTTGTCCTGCTCTTCTTTTTCTAGAAGCTTGAGGTTCAGCATCAGGTTGTTTAATTGGGCTCATTCTGTTTTCCTAATATGTGTATTCACTGCTATGAATTTCCCTCGTAAGACTGCTTTCATTGTGTCCCATAGATTCTGATATGTTGTATTGTCATTGTCATTTAATTGAAGGAACTGTCTGATTTCTTCTTTAATTTCCTCTGTGATCCATTGGTTATTCAGAAGTGTGTTGTTCAATTTCCACATGTTTATGAAATTCTTTGAGATTCTTTGGCTATGGATCTCCAATTTCATCGCACTATGGTCTGATAATATACAGGGGATAACTTCAATTCCTTTGCACTTACTTAAACATGTTCTATGTGTGAGTATGTGGTCTATTTTGGAGAACGAACCATGTGCAGCTGAGAAGAATGTGAATTCTGATTTTGTGGGGTGGAAGACTCTGTAAACATCTGTTAAGTTCATTTGTTCAAGAGTTCAATTGAGTTGTAGTATTTCATTCCTTATTTTTAGTCTAGTTGATCTATCTATTTGTGACAGTGGGGTGTTGAGGTCCCCCACTACAATTGTATTAGTGCATATATGACTTTTCATGTCCGTTAGTATTTGTTTTATATAGTTGGGTGCACTAGTGTTTGGTGCATAGATATTTATGATTGTCATCTCTTCCTGTTGGATTGTTCCCTTTACAAGGATGTAGTGTCCTTCTTTGTCTCTCTGAATCAGTGTTGGTTTTAAACCTACTTGATCTGCCAAGAGGATAGCTACTTCTGCTTTGTTTCAGGTTCTCGTCACATGGGTTATTGTTTTCCACCCTTCAACTTTCAGTCTATGAATTTCCTTTTGAATTAAGTGTGTTTCTTGTATGCAGCATATTGTTGGATTTTGCTTCTTGACCCATTCTGCCAGTCTATTTCTTTGGATTAGTGAATTGAGACCATTAACGTTGATGGTTATAACTGAAATGTATTGACTTGTCATTGCCATGACTTTTTCTTTTTGTTGGGTTCTCCCCCTTTCCATTGAATTTCTTGTCATGCCAGATGGGTTCATTCTGCTTTGCTTCCTGGGGTTGTGATCCTCAATGTCTGTTCCTAGGATATTGTGTAAAATTCTTTGGAGCACTGGTTTGGTATTCACGAAGTTCCTAAGGTGGTCTTTGTCATGAAAGTATCTTATTTCTCCATCCATTTTGAAAGATAGTTTTGCAGGGTACATCAATCTGGGTTGGAGGCTGTTTTCTTTTAGGGCTTGGAATATGTCACTCCAAGCTCTTCTTGCCTTGATGGTTTGTGTTGAGAATTCTGCTGTGATTGTGATGGGCTTTCCTTTGTATGTGATTTGTTTCTTTTCTCTAACTGCTTGTAGGACTTTGTTCTTCTGTTATGTTCCTGGAATCTTAACAATTATATGCCTATGTGTAGATTTTTTTTTGATCAAGACTATTTGAAGTCCTATATGCCTCACTTATCTGTATGTCAAGTTCTTTCCCCCTGCTTGGGAAGTTTTCTGCCATTACTTCTGTGAAGAGTTTTTTATGTCATCTGCATTCTCTTCTGTTTCTTCATTGACTCCAATTAGTCTTATGTTATTCTTCTTTGCATCATCTAGCTGCTGCTGGATTGATTTCTCATGTTCCCTTAGAATTTTGAAGCAATTTTTCTTTTCCTTGTCACTAATTGCAATCTTATCTTCTACATCTGAAATTCTGTCCTCACATTGGCTCATTCTGCTGTGTAGACTTTCAATGGAGTTTTTCATGTCCTCGAAATCTATTTGCATCTGTTTTATGGATTCCATTTGTTTCCTATGTTGGGATTCCATCATATCCCTGAGCTCCTCTCTAGATTTATTAATCATGTCTTGCACTAGGGTCACAATTTCTCCTGTTATCTGAGAAATTATTTCTGATTTCATTTTTTCCAGATCCCCTTTTGTTGCCAGTTTAGTGGGTCCAGGTGGTTGAGTTTCAGAGTGTTCCATCTCATTTCCCCTTGGCGTTGCTGTAGGTGATCTGGAAGTCTGGTTTTGAGGCTTAGTTATGTTTTTTCTCATTTCAATGGGGGGTGGGGTGGGGGTGCGTGGCAGTGTGCTGTTCACGCCCTTGCAGATCACCTCCTCTTAGCTGGGAGAGGTGGGACATGGGCTGGAAGCGGCAGTAGGGATGGTGGCCCTGAATCCCTTTCCTCTGGGCTGGGAGCAGCGGGAGGGATGGTGGACGGGAAGCCCCTTCCTCTGGTCCAATAGCAGTGGGATGGCAGCTCAGAAGCCCCTACCTCTTTGCCAGGAGTGGCAAGAGGGATGGTGGCTGGGAAACCCCTTCCTCTGGACCAGGAGCTGTGGGAAAGCAGCCCAGAAGCCCCTACCTCTGGTCTTGGAGTGGTGGGATCGATGGCAGCCCGGAAGGCCCTTACTCTGGGCAGGGAGCAGCAGGATGAATGGTGGTCCCAAAGCCCTTTCCTCTGGGCTGGGAGTGGCAGGATGGATAATATTTCCTACTCTTAACCTCTGTTTTTCCTAGAATTCATTCTTCAATTTTAGAGAATTCAGCGGTCTGCCATTCCATTGGTAAGTGTGCTGAGATCCCGGGGAGCAACTGTATGACCCAGACTGGCTTTCAGCTGCAGGTGGATCCCAGCCAGGGCCCTGCTCCAACCCCAGAGGCTCCTGCACACCCACCCAGGCCAAAGGCCCACCCAGAAAAGAGCTGCACAGGTGCACAAGCTTCAGATAGAGGCCCACCATACCATTGGCCACAGCCAAGGGCCTTCCTGGAAAAGAGCTACATAGGTACACAAGTAATACCCAGAGGCTCACCCCAATACCATTGATAAGTGCGTGGAGACCCTAGCCAAAGCCTGCATAGATAACAGGAACTGGGTGCACAGCCCCCAGCCAAAGGCCCTCCCAGACAACAGCTACAAAGGGGGCCCCAAAAAAGGCACACCTAGATACCATCTCAAGTGTGCACAGGCCCCGGCCACAAGCCCACTGAGACAATAGTTCAGCTCAGGGATCCATAAGGCCACCACTCTGAGCCCAGGAATTGATGTACTGGTGAGCAGCAGAGTAAAGGCTGCTTGGTGGCTTGCTGAGAATTCAAGACCACTGGGTGAGAAAAAGTCACCTCAACAAAGGCACAGCAGGATGCTTCTGTTGAAATGAGAAGACATGTTAATAAGTCTCAAAACCAGACTTCCAGATCACCTAAGGCAACCCCAAAGGGAAACAAGATGGAACAAACTGATACTGAACCACCTGGACTGCCTGAACTGGCAGCAAAAGAGGATCTGGAAAAAATGAAATAAGAAATACTTTCTCAGATAATAGCAGAGATTGTGTCCATAGTGTAAGACATGATTAATAAATCTAGAGTGGACACAGAAAAAAACATAGAGGAACTGAAGGACAGGATGGAATCCCAACATAGAAAACAAATGGAATCCATAATACAGATATGAACAGATTCCCAGGAGATTAAAAGCTCCATTGAAATTTTACACAGCAAAATGAGCCCATGTGAGGACAGAATATCAGATATAGAAGATAAGATTGCAATTAGTGACCAGGAAAACAAAAATTTCTTTAAAATAGTAAAGGACCACAACAAATCAATCCAGCAGCTGCTAGACAATGCAAAGAAGAATAACATAAGACTGATCAGAGTCAGTGAAGAAACAAGAGAGAGTGTAGATGACATAAAAAAACTGTTCACAGCCCGGGATTTAGCTCAGTGGTTTCATCCCGTGCTGGGCAAGCTCAAGGACCCGAGTTTGATCTCCAGTACCAAAAAATAAATAAACAAACAAATAAAAAAAAACTGTTCACAGAAGTGATGGCAGAAAACTTCCCAAGCAGGGGAAAAGAATTTGACATACAGATAAGTAAGGCACATAGGAGTCCAACTAGCCATGATCAAAAAAATCTACACATAGGCATATAATAAAGATTCCAGAAACCCAACAGAAGAACAAAATGCTACAAACAGAGAAAAGAAACAAATCACATACAAAGGAAAGGCCATCAGAATCACAGCAGACTTCTCAATGCAAACCCTTAAGGCAAGAAGAGCTTGGAGTGATGTATTTCAAGCCCTAAAGGAAAACAGCCTCCAACCCAGATTGATGTACCCTGCAAAACTATCTTTCAAAATTGATGTAGAAATAAGATACTTTCATGATAAAGAGCACCTCAGGAATTTCATGAATACCAAACCAGTACTCCAAAAAGTTTTAGACAATACCCTAGGAAAAGACAATGGAGAAAAGAAGGGAATGGAATTAGTATGAGAAAAAGAAATAACGGAAACAATGTCTTTGTACATAGGGAGGGGTGGAGTGCTTGAAGGGAGGGCAGGGGAATGGGGAAAAAATAAGAACCAAGATGGGTTATATATGCAAATAAGAACCAAGATGGATTATATAAATTATATGCAAATTTCCAATGATGAATGTCTTTATATTGTATACCTTAAATGTACCAATAAAATTAATTAAAAATTTTTTAAAAACATGTCATAAACACATACCAACTTCCCATGACAATGGAAATCATTATGTACTGAGACATGTACTCATAAAAATGAAATAAAATAATATATTTCTAATGTAAAAAAATTTTTAGAGAACTCAGTATGTTGGACATCTAGCAGGTTGTGAGTTATAATATTTCCCTTATATCATATTTGGAGTTCCTGATATCTTTTCCCATATCACTCCTGCCTCAGTATACAGCATAGCTCTATTCCACTTCAAGATGCTGTTACTGAAAGTATTTTAAGACCAATTTCTAAATTACAGGAAAATGTTAATGTCTGTCTAGGGCTCTTTTTGTTTGTAAATAGGAGTTAAAGCTATTCTGTTATTTCTTTCTTGAAGTGCAATGATGTGGAGATAAATTTGAAGTGGGAATAAGAAATGACTATCAATTTTGTTAGTGTCGGATTATTGCTGTTTATATCCTTCCACTTTTCCTAACTAGCACTTGACCATTAGCATGAAGCTCAAATTATTTTTCAAGGGCTCTCTGCATGAGAATGAATGGTTATGTCTCCCAAAGGAAAGAAGGCACCATTTACCAAACAGCAAACACTCTATTCCTATTTATTCATCCATTCATTATTTATGAATTGCCCTATATACATCAGGAACTGGGCCATATAGTGAAGAAAGAGGTGTGTGATTTTCAAAGACTGAATGTCATATTAGAATTTCAGGGTCAGCGTGCTGCAAGTGCTACAAACTATGGAACTATCTGAGGCTATATCTAACCATACAAATTGTTACAAGTGAATTCAATGAAAATAAAATGACATAAATCTTTAGTATTCAAATTGTGTCCTGCATAGCTGTTAAAACTTGTTTTAATTTTTCACTTTTCATTCAGTTACTGACTGAAATACTTAAGCTTCAATCTGAAATATAGAAGTCTAGTGGCTTAGATGTGCTGATTGAGAGCAAAGCACCTTTATTTTTTTATTATTATTATTTTTTTTTTTTTTTTTTGGTACTGGGGATTGAACTCTGGTCCTTGTGCTTGCAGGGCAGGCAGAGAAACAACTGAGCTAAATCCCTGGCCCCAGCACCTTTATTCTTATGTAAAGATCTCTCTTTTATTGGGTCAGGTGTTCCAACTCATAATTACTAAATGGAATGTGTATTTACTGATAAAGGTTTACAGTTTCTTTTTTTTTATTCACAGACTTCTGGAGGAGTATCAAAATTTTCACAGAAGATTGGTAGAATCATGGCTCAATTAGAAAAGGAAGCATTACAAGTCCTCCCAGGAAAAGGTATTTTTTTTTTTTTGGTACCAGAAATCAAACTCAGGACCTTGTGCTTGCCAGGCAGGTGAGGCACCACTGAGCTAAATCCCTGGCAGGAAAGTATATTCTTGCTGATCTAGAAAATTCAAAATTTGGCTCTTCATATTTGTACTTCACAGAGATTTTTGAAATCAAGTTTCTAAAACCTTGGGTAGCTCATTCATCTTCAATAATATCAAAAGTTATTGAATGGATCAGCCAAAAGTTGCCACAATTTGGTTCAACATTTTTGGAATGGACAAACTGTCAAGTTAGAAAAATTGTAATTTATGAAGTTACAGCAGGCTTTACCTTCACAAATTAAGCCTAGTGTGTGACATTTTATATAAGCTGCATTTCAGAGATTAAGAAAATGGCATCTTTTATCTCTAACTATGTTCTGGAATTAATTTGTTCTTTTTTACTTGCATCAATATATTTGTCCTCCAATGGCACATGTTTCATCAGGGCAACCATGTGGAAAACTCAGACACAAAGAAGTATTTGTTTCTTGCAAGAACAGTGTGAATAGGGCAGTAATGTAATTTTGATGCCAGATAAAGTACTTTGTTATAAAAGAGAGCACAATAATGAAGAGACTTATTGAGGGCCTGAATTTGTTGGTCTTTGGATTTATTCTATAGTAAAGCTGGCTCAACCATTTCAAAAATCTTGGTATAGTATGGATACTTTTTATTATTTCCCCCTTTTTGAATGGGGTAACATAGGAATTTCAGATTATAAAGATTTTTTAAAGAAGTTTGTCTTGCAGACCTAGTCCAGTTGAGTAACAATAATGGCATGCAGTGTAGAGATGCTCTTCACAATCAAGTTCATCAGTCTTGAGGGGGCAGGACAAATCTATTTAATAATTTGTAGCAAGACTAAAGGACATCATACCTAGAAGTGGGGATTTATATGGTGATTCAGTCTTTATGGAGATAGCACAAGGAAATAAAGATAAAGATTGAGACAATATTTTAACAGAAATAAGTTGCATTATGAAAGCTGCTCCACATATATTTTGGGATTGTAAGAAAATCACAATAGTGGAGAGGAAAGATCAATGGATGAAAAGTCAGGAGACTAGAATCTAGTGCCAATTTAGCAGCTGAGCCACCTAGAGCAAGTTACTTGTCTAAGTTATTTCATATGGCAGTTATGAGTATTAAGTGTACAAAGTAATAATAAATAATAAAGTCCCTTGAAAATTAGAAATTTTCCAGCAGTTGTTATTTCAGGGCAAGTTGAACAACCCTACATCAATAGTTACCTAATCTAAAGAAGAAATAAAAAAGAAAGAAAAGCAACCTCCAAAAGAACATGTGATTTGGCATGTAAATGGCACCATCTGCTAAATTTAGGACTATTTCTTGTGGCATCTTGGGTTTTCATTTTAAGCTTCAGCTTTAAGGGATATTTTTATGCAGCTTATGACATCATAACTTCAGTGTAGGTCCCTGACAAGGATGACTGAGAGTTATTAATGGAAGGCTTAAAATGTAAACTAAACAAAATCCACATCTTCCTCTGCACTCTTTTTGTGAACTCAGCTGCAGTAACATGTGATGGGGCTATTTTAGTAAGATCTTCATTGTCAAACTGCCTTCTTAGAGCTCACCAGCCATTTTCACACAGTGCTTTTCAGCCATTTTCACACAATGCTTCACACAGAGTGAAGCATTTCACACAATGCTTCCTAGTCAGCTTAGTAGGCTAACAAAGACCTAAATGGGAGGATATATAAATTGAACAAGTGAAGTAGAATTGCTTTTTTAAAAATGCAATTTTATTACTTTTTAAGAAGACATTTCAATTCCAAGCCTTTATGAATCACATACAGTAATCAACAAACAATGGCTTCATCAAAACGTAGTCAAGGTGAGACCCTGATGGTTCTACTTTCTTAATGTAAGTGATTTGTTTATAATCAGCTTATTAGTATTCATTTGTTTGTGTTAAAAAAGAATGTGTTATTAAATATAGTATCATGAAATTTTAGCTTTACAGTGAAATTTTTAAAAAATTTATATTATTAGTTTAAGACCAACTTCTCCATAGGTTCTGCTGACTTATTCCAAGTCCCAAAAAGTGGAGTTCAAAGCTTTCCCCATAATTTGCTGAACATCTGAATATAGGAAATTTAATGCATCATCATTTTTTATTCTTCCAAAATTTGATCCAAAGTTTTTCTCTTCCTTTTTAAGTTAAAAAAAGCAATTACTTTAGATCCAAAGAAAGGTGGTTTCAGTAATACTTTTGTCCAACAGGAAACTCTATTAATATCTGAAGAAAACTCACTACAAATTGTTGCCTATTTTTTGTTGGTGGTGGTGGTTTTTTTTGGTTACGGGGAATCGAACTTGGGACCTTGCACTTGCAAGGCAGGCAATGGAACCACTGAGTTAAATCCCCGGCCCCACCAAGTGTTTTTTTTTTTAAACAAGATACTGAGATAATCCTAAACAGCTCAATTTCCCCATCTTTTGGAGTTCAGAATTCCCACTGTAAAAAAATGTAATAAATATGAAAAATAAGAAATAATTTTAAATCACAAGAAAAGAGAAAGGATGAATCATCTATTAGTTGGAGCTGGAAATGCTTTGTTGGTTATACTGCTAAAATCCTGTAATATTTTATTTTCCTTCACGATCAATTGAAAGATCATTATGAGGTAAAATTCTAGATTCTATTTTTATTTCCGTGTTCTTCAGTCTAATTGTATTATCTCATCAACCAAATACTGAGATTTGAGTGTATTGTTGGGCAAGCATTTACACAGGTTTAAGATTCTTGGATTAAAGGTGCTATAAAGGAAAATAATGTTATTTTTATTACTCACAAGAAATAGTTTTAGTGATGATTTTGGCAGGGGCTTCATGTTGGCTAGCAAAGAAAAGTCAACACAAATTCATCAAGCACATTTTTCTGAACCAGGCACTAACAACATAAGAGCTTTCAGGCTTATAATTAAGAATATTTTGTTTAGAAATGACAAACAAGGATGAACAGTGTTTCTTATGGAAATAACACAAATAATGTATCTACTCTTGGTTAAATTCCTGGTAAGATGCCAAACAGTAATAGAGGCTTGATCTTAATTGTATTCTTTATCCAATCTAGCTGAAGAAGAATAGATTATTCTTCAGGAAGTCTTTACAAATAGCTATTTCTCTGTTCTGAGATCCACACTTTCTTTCTGAGAAACTTGTATAACAATAGGAATATGTCAGTGAACTACATGTTTCAAGACATTTTCATACAGGTGAGAGTGGTTCATTAGTGATAAAGTTTCTGTCAGCCCAAATTTCAATTTGGATGCCTTCAGTTTCAGGTAATAAGAAACCTCTACTAAACAGGGTAAAATATTTACTATTTCTCAGAGACACAGTTTCTTAGGGCTCTTTCTGGTTGATGTCTTTAGTGGCTCTACAATGTTTTACATGTTTGTTTCATTTTCAGATGGACATCCAGATGGCTTCAGTAGTTCTGGGCATCACATCCAGATATAACTCTATCCTGAGGATGAAAAGGGATATGTTTTCATTGTAAATTTTGTAGCAGCAGAAAAATTATTCCTAGCCCCATCTACCAGACATTCTTTTGTAGATTGACTATAATGAGTCACATGCCATTCTTAAACCGTGCACTGGCAGGGGAAAAGCAAGACTGGTAGAATAATTGATTAAGGAGAATTCATGCTGGAAAAATGCCACCATGATATCTTTTCCTGGGGAATATTTATTTAAAATTTCCATAACAGAAACAACCTCTTGTACAAATTCTATGATTTATTAATCTACAATATATTATAGTTTGAGTAGTTTTAAAGTTGAGAAATTTTTAATAACTTACTCATAAATAGTATTCAGTATTAAGGACATTTCTTCTTAAGAATTTGTATTTTTTGGATTCTAAAGGTGAAATAAAAGGATAGAACACACAAAACAAAACCAGCAATGTGTCCATAGCTTTAAATATCCTCATTTAGGGGAGTCACACAAAACACACTGAATCAGCCCACTGCATACAGGCAGGTCTGAGCATGCCCTACCGAGCTTGCGAGTCATGCAGAATACAATGAAACAGCCCATGCCCCAGCAACAATCCACTGGACACCCCCACCCCCCCTCTGTGCAGCCACCTGGTTCCACACTACAAAGATGCAGAGGACACCAGACCACCAGACCACAGTACTGAGTCCTGCTGCTCCCAGACCAGAGGTAGGGGCTTCTGAGCTGCCATCCCACTACTCCTGGTCCAGAGGAAGGGGCTTCCCGGTCACCATGCCTCCCGCTGCTCCCAGCCCAGAGGAAAGGGCTTTTGGGCCACCTTCTGTCCCGCTGCTCCTGGCCCAGAGGAAGGGGCTTCCGGGCCACCATCCCTACTGCTGCTCCTGGCCCCTGTCCCACCTCTCCCAGCTCAGAGGAGGTAATCCGTGCAGGATTCAACAGCAATCCCCCAGTCAAAATGAAGAAACACATAAATAAGTTTTAAAACCAGACTTGTAGATCACCTACAGCAACCCCAAAGGGAAATGAGATGGAACACTCTGATACTCAACCACCTGGACCCACTGAACTGGCAACAAAAGGGGATCTGGAAAAAAGGAAATCAGAAATAATTTCTCAGATAACAGGAGAAATTGTGACCCTAGTGCAAGACATGATTAATAAATCTAGAGAAGAGCTCAGGAACATGAAGGAATCCCAACAAAAGAAACAAATGGAATCCATAAAACAGATGCAAATAGATTTCCAGGACATGAAAAACTCCATTGAAAGTCTACACAGCAGAATGAGCCAATATGAGGACAGAATTTCAGACGTAGAAGATAAGATTGCAATTAGTGACCAGGAAAAGAAAAATTGCTTCAAAATTCTAAGGGAACATGAGAAATCAATCCAGCAGCAGCTAGATGATGCAAAGAAGAATAACATAAGACTAATTGGAGTCAATGAAGAAACAGAAGAGAATGCAGATGACATAAAAAACTCTTCACAGAAGTAATGGCAGAAAACTTCCCAAGCAGGGGGAAAGAACTTGACATACAGATAAGTGAGGCATATAGGACTTCAAATAGTCTTGATCAAAAAAAAATCTACACATAGGCATATAATTGTTAAGATTCCAGGAACATAACAGAAGAACAAAGTCCTACAAGCAGTTAGAGAAAAGAAACAAATCACATACAAAGGAAAGCCCATCACAATCACAGCAGAATTCTCAACACAAACCATCAAGGCAAGAAGAGCTTGGAGTGACATATTCCAAGCCCTAAAAGAAAACAGCCTCCAACCCAGATTGATGTACCCTGCAAAACTATCTTTCAAAATGGATGGAGAAATAAGATACTTTCATGACAAAGACCACCTTAGGAACTTCGTGAATACCAAACCAGTGCTCCAAAGAATTTTACACAATATCCTAGGAACAGACATTGAGGATCACAACCCCAGGAAGCAAAGCAGAATGAACCCATCTGGCATGACAAGAAATTCAATGGAAAGGGGGAGAACCCAACAAAAAGAAAAAGTCATGGCAATGACAAGTCAATACATTTCAGTTATAACCATCAACGTTAATGGTCTCAATTCACTAATCCAAAGAAATAGACTGGCAGAATGGGTCAAGAAGCAAAATCCAACAATATGCTGCATACAAGAAACACACTTAATTCAAAAGGAAATTCATAGACTGAAAGTTGAAGGGTGGAAAACAATAACCCATGTGACGAGAACCTGAAACAAAGCAGAAGTAGCTATCCTCTTGGCAGATCAAGTAGGTTTAAAACCAACACTGATTCAGAGAGACAAAGAAGGACACTACATCCTTGTAAAGGGAACAATCCAACAGGAAGAGATGACAATCATAAATATCTATGCACCAAACACTAGTGCACCCAACTATATAAAACAAATACTAACGGACATGAAAAGTCATATATGCACTAATACAATTGTAGTGGGGGACCTCAACACCCCACTGTCACAAATAGATAGATCAACTAGACTAAAAATAAGGAATGAAATACTACAACTCAATTGAACTCTTGAACAAATGAACTTAACAGATGTTTACAGAGTCTTCCACCCCACAAAATCAGAATTCACATTCTTCTCAGCTGCACATGGTTCGTTCTCCAAAATAGACCACATACTCACACATAGAACATGTTTAAGTAAGTGCAAAGGAATTGAAGTTATCCCCTGTATATTATCAGACCATAGTGCGATGAAATTGGAGATCCATAGCCAAAGAATCTCAAAGAATTTCATAAACATGTGGAAATTGAACAACACACTTCTGAATAACCAATGGATCACAGAGGAAATTAAAGAAGAAATCAGACAGTTCCTTCAATTAAATGACAATGACAATACAACATATCAGAATCTATGGGACACAATGAAAGCAGTCTTACGAGGGAAATTCATAGCAGTGAATACACATATTAGGAAAACAGAATGAGCCCAATTAAACAACCTGATGCTGAACCTCAAGCTTCTAGAAAAAGAAGAGCAGGACAACCCCAGAGATCATACAAGGGAGGAAATTATAAAGATCAGAGGAGAAATCAATACAATGGAGACTAAGAGAACGATACAAAAAATCAATGAAGCCAAGAGTTGGTTCTTCGAAAGAATCAATAAAATTGACAAACCCTTAGCCAACCTTATCAGAAAAAGGAAAGAAAAGGCCCAAATCCATGCAGCTAGGAATGAAAAGAGTGAAATTACAACACACCCAGGAGAAATCCACAGGATCATCAATACCTACTTCCTATACGCCAATAAGATGGACAACACAGAAGAAATGGACAGATTCCTAGATACATGTGAATTATCAAAGTTGAACGAAGAAGACCTAAAAATTCTGAACAACCCAATACCAACCAATGAAATTGAAAATGTAATTAAAAACTTAAACCAACCAAGAAAAGCCCAGGCCCTGATGGCTTCACTACTGAATTTTAATAGACATTTAGAGAGGAACGACTGCCACCACTGTTTAAATTCTTCAATGAAATTGAAAGGGAAGCAATACTCCCAAATTCATTCCTGGAAGCAAGCATCACCTTGATCCCCAAAGCAGAGAAAGACCCAACCGAAAAAGGGAACTATAGGCCAATCTCACTAATGAACATAGATGCAAAAATCCTTAATAAGATACTGCCAAACAGAATGCAGAAGATCAGCAAGAAGATCATACAACCTGATCAAGTGGAATTCATCCCAGGGGTGCAGGGATTGTTCAACATAAGCAAATCAATCAATGTAATACACTATATCAATAGAGCCAAGGACAAAAATAACATGATTATCTCCATAGACACAGAAAACGCATTTGACAAAATCCAACGTGCATTTATGATAAAAACCCTACAAAAAATTGGAATAGATGGTCTCTGCCTCAAACTGATAGAAGCCATCTGTGCAAAAAAACCCAACAGCCAATATCATACTAAATGGTCAAAAACTGAAATCCTTCACACTCAAATCAGGAATAAGGCAAGGATGTCCACTATCACCACTCCTGTTCAATATAGTTCTGGAAACATTAGCCATGGCAATTAGACAAGAGAAAGAAATAAAAGGAATAAAGATAGGAAATGAAGAAGTCAAATTGTCATTATTTGCAGATGACATGATACTGTATATAGAAGACCCCAAGAACTCCACCAAAAGTCTTCTAGACTTAATAACCAAATTCAGTCAAGTAGCTGATTACAAGGTCAACACACAAAAATCAATAGCTTTCCTCTACACCAATGACAGACTCACTGAGAGAGAAATAGGGCAAATAATTCCTTTCACAATAGCATCCACAAAACTGAAATACCTAGGAATCAACCTAACGAAAGAAATCAAAGACCTCTTCTCTGAAAACTATGGCACTCTGAAAAGAGAGATTGAAGATGATATCAGAAAATGGACAGACATCCCCTGCTCCTGGGTAGGAAGGATTAATAGAGTGAAAATGGCCATACTTCCAAAACTGCTGTATAGATTTAATGCAATTCCAATTGAGATCCCAGCAGCATACTTCATGGACCTTGAGAAAACAATCCCAAAATTCATTTGGAACAAGAAGAGACCCAGAATAGCAAAAGCAATTCTAGGTAACAGAGACATGGCAGGGGGTATCACAATCCCCAACCTGCAACTCTACTACAAAGCTACTGTGATAAAAACAGCATGGTACTGGCAAAGAAACAGACCTGAGGACCAGTGGAACAGATTAGAAGATGCAGAAACAACACCAGACACACTCAGCCATCTCATTTTCAATAAAGGAGCCAAACACCCTCACTGGAGGAAAGATAGCCTCTTTAATAAATGGTGCTGGAAAACTGGGCTTCAACTTGCCCAAGATTAAAACTAGACCTATATCTCTCACCATGCACTAAACTAAAATCAAAATGGATTAAAGATCTAAATATTAAAATAGAAACTCTGAACCAGTTGGAACAGAGGTTAGGTTGAACCCTTGAAGACATCGGTGTAGGAAAAGATTTTATGAACAAAACCTCAGTTGCCTGTGAACTAGCACAAACAGTCAACAAGTGGGATCTCTTCTTATTAAAAGGCTTCTGCACAGCAAGAGAAACCACCAACAGTGCGAAGAGACAACCCACAATGTGGGAAAAAATCTTCACCTGCTCTTCCTCAGACAAAGGTCTACTATCTCAAATCTATAAAGAACTTAAAAAGATCAGACCTCCCAAATTTAAAGACCCAATCTGAAATTAGGCATCTGAAATGAACAGACATTTCTCAGACAAAGAAGAAGAAATAGCAAATAAATACATGAAAAAATGTTCAACATCACTGGTCATTTGAGCGATGCAAATGAAAACAACGCTGAGATTTCACCTCACTCCAGAAAGAATGGCTGCTATCATGAAATCAACCAATAACAAGTGCTTGCAGGGCTGTGGGGAAAGAGGAACCCTGCTCCACTGCTGGTGGGAGTGTATAGTGGTGCAAGCACTGTGGAAATCAGTATGGAGATACCTCAAACAACTAGGACTGGAAGTCCCATTTGACCCCACTATTCCACTGCTGGGGATCTTCCCCCAAAAATTAAAAGAATCATACCACAGTGATATATGTGTGCCTATGTTCATAGCAGTACAGTTTGTGATAGCTAAAATTTGGAAACAGCCCAAATGCTCATCAACTGGAGACTGGATAAAGAAAATGTGGGGTTTTTTTATAAAATGGAGTACTACTGAGCCATAAAGAATGAGAAATTAGAGACATTTATAGCTAAGTCGATGCACATTGAGGTGATACTCTTAAGTGAAATAAATAGGACACACATGTATAAATACCAAATAGTTTCTCTGGTGTGAGAAACTGAAAGTGTAACTAAGCACTAAAATGTATAATAGGTAATGTGAAATAGGAAGAAAAGGGGCAAAGGGGAAGGAAGTGTGAGAAGTAGGGGAAAGGATAGAAGGGAATGGGATTAATATGAGAAAATGGAAAAATAGGAACAAAATCTTTGTAAATCGGGAGGAATGGAGGGGTTGAAGGGAGGGCTGGGCAAGGGTGAAAAATAAGAACCAAGAGAGACTATGTAAAGGTGCAAATGTCCATTGATGAATGTCATTATATTGTATACCTAAAATGTACCAATGATTAGAATGAATAATTGATAATGCAAAATAAGAAGAAAAGGTCCAAAGGGGTAGGGGTAGTGGGGGGGGGGGCAGGGGAAAGGAAAGAAGGGAAAGGAAAAATGATGAGAAATGGAAAAAATGGAAATAAGTCTTTGTAAATAGAGAAGGGTGGAGGGGGTGAAGGGAAGGCGAGGAATGGGGAAAAAATAAGAACCAAGATGCATTATGTAAAGGTACAATTCCCAATGAGAAATGTAACTGTGTTGTATACCTACAATGTACCAATAAAAGAATTTAACAGAAAAAAGAGTAGGAAATATTTATTGAGGGGAAAGATGTAGCTCCTGAGAGGCAGCAGGGGCCCAAAAGTGGGTTGCTGAGGACCCCACTTCTCAGCAGAAGTTTTATAGAGCACAACCATGTGGGTTCATCATGCGTTATAGCTATGATCAACCAATAAGATTATAAGTATAGTTGCTTAGGTAATATTGATCCCTTGAGGAAGCAGGTCACATAGTAATTATACATGGAAGGAACAAAAAACTTTTCAGAAAGGGATGAGGCCTAGAGTCTTGGTCATCCCCAGAGGTGACTGATGTCTATCTCGACTTCACTAGACCAGGTGTTACCATTTATCTTAGGCCTGGCCATTTTTTCATTAGACCTAGCCTCTAACAGGTGTGTCTTGGGCCATAGTTGTAATGTGTTTTTAACCTTTTTCCCAACTCTCTCAAGGGCCTTCCCCTGTCTGACTGCCTATAATATTCCTATCTAACTTAGCTGTCTATAATAGAAGGACTTTTGGGAGTTTATAAAATGCTTCTATAATGCCAATAGTTTCTTCCTGCTAATACCACCCAACCATCTGATCTCTCCCCATAAAGAAAATTCCCACTGGTTTTAAAGAAATTTTGACTAGAAGTACAATGTAAAATCCCAGATCCTACCCAACACTTTGAAGGAATAAATTTTGCTTCTAAATTTATTTCCTATTTACAAATATTGTCTACCTTGTTAAAATCAACTTGAAAGGTAAAGTATACTGTTTTATGGTATGAAAATTAAAGAATCTAATGGGTACTGAATGTCAATATTCAGTCAAGCATAGTCAGCCATAGGAATGAGTCTTTGAATCCAAATTATGTTGGTGTTTGCAAAAAAGGAAGAGTAAATTATAAATAGTTTCAATAAAAACAGACGATTTTATGACTACAGTTACAAACTATAGGATAATATATAACTGAGAATATAGTTTTCTTTATAGATAAAATTAAGTATGAAGTTTATCATTGCTAGTAGGAAGTTAGATTAGAAGGACTCAGAAGGTGGCCAAGAAACAAAAAGGGATTTATTGAATTTACTGAATACTTACCATAGATCTACAATATTAATAGCTCAAGCATAAATTGTACAGAAGTAATTGTTTACAAATTCAGTTCACCTTAAGTGTTGTCTTATTTTAGTTTTTCAAATGCCTCATCTTATTAGAGCTGGGTGGAGAAATGAATCTTGTCATTTGGTCTGCTTATTTCTGTATGGCCAAGAATCACCTTTCAATCAGAAGTTGTTTGGAATTTAAGGAAATAGCCTCAAGACAAAGGATCAAGTGCTATTCCCTTTGCTACCTTTATTGCATTATAATGCATTTTGTGGTAGTCTACATAGTCCACTGGAACACCAGAGACCTGATTCAGACACATCAACTCAGGTAGAAAACTGGCTATTTTAGGGGAAGAGTCAAACAACCTGTGATTAAAGAAATATATCAAATTCATTCTAATGTGTCCTCCCTAACAGGCATAATGACACCTGAAATACTAGTTATTGAGGTTCTGAGCTTTTGCTTTTCTTCTCTATTAAGGTTAATTTTCACCTCTGTAATAAAACTGTAATTTATACCTTTTTATTCCTAAAATGCAGCATTCCTTATATAGGAATTAAGCTAAGGAAATAGCCTATATAATCTCCCCCACATAAAAGATATTCATGATAGTGTTATTTAAAATGGCCTCCAAATTTAAAAGACCACAAATACCTACAAATGTGATATTTGTCAAATAAATTTTAGTTAAAATAAGATATGGATATGACCTTTTATTATTTAATTTTAAATTGAAAATGACAGTATCATATATATGGAGTACAAAGTAATGTTATCATTTATGCACCAGTGTGTAATAATGAAATCAAGATAATTAATACAGTAAGTCCCCAACTTACCAACAAGTTCCATTCCAGAATGAGAATGTACATAAGTCAGGTTCATTTGTTAAGTCTGACAAAGTAAGTCTTATACACCTTTGAAACAAACATACAATGTAAAGTATTAAAAAAACACACACACAAAATACTGTAAATAAACTATTTTTACTTTTATAGTTACCTTAAAATGGAGATACTGTACAGTACAACTCTAAATAAACTATTTTTACTTTTACAATTACCTTAAAATAGTGGTACAGTACTTCCATGATTTGCTTGCATCTATGAATGTTCTTAATATGAGGTTCATTTGTATCTTTGAAAGCTTGCAACTCAAATATTCATAAATTGGGGACTTTCTGTATATCTATTACCTCAAATATTTATCCTTTGTTTGTGGTGACAATTGAAATTTACTTTTAGTGATTTTGAAAAGTACAATGAATTTTTTACTACATTCACCATGCTGTGGAATATATCTCAAAGAAAAGAAATATTCCTCCTGATAAATTAAGGTTTTATACTCTTTGCCTTCCTTCCTTCCCATTATTCCCCCACATAGACACTCAGTAATCCTCCTGTCATTGGTTAGCTTTTTTCTACTCTCTACTTGTTTGAGTTTTATTGTTTTAGATTGCACTTATGAGAATATGCAATATTTGTCTCTGTGCCTGACTTATGTGGGAGATGACAGTTTAAAAGAAGGAAAAGAATACAAAAAGTGGGGAGGAGACAGAATAGGAAGCTCCAAGGGCTGACTCCCCAACAGAACCCTTGAAAAGGCTGGCAAAAACAGAATCAAATTGGTCAGAATATGAAAAATGAAAACTTGGTAGGAGAGCTTTATGGCATTTTAACTTACTTTTACCCAGCCAACTGGCCTACTGCAATGGCAAGCAGAAAAAGAACCAGTAAGCTTGAAAATAGGTCATCCTCAAGTATCCAATCTGAACAGCAGAAAGGCAGAGCACCATCAAACTTACCAATATATTTATAATGGTAGTCCCAGAGGATAGGAAAGGATCAAAAAGAATGATTTTAAAACTAATGGCTGAAAATGTCTGAATTTTGATGAAAGACATTGATCTGCACATCCAACTAGTTTAACAAACTCCAAGTACAATATACTCAGAATTACACATCAAATATATTAAAATCAAACTCTTCTAAGACAAAGACAGAGCTATATCTTTAAAACAGCCAGCAATAAACGATTTATTGTTTTCAACAGATCCTCTACAAGATTAACAGAAATCATAAAGTCCAGAAGGCAGTGAGATGACACTAAAAGTGCTAAAAGAAAAAAAAATACTATCAAACAAGAATTCTATATCTGGCAAAATAATCCTTCAAAAGTAAAGGATAAATTAGAACACTCTGAGGTAAAAACTGAAATAGTATATGACTAGTAGTCTTATACTACAATAATTCTAAAAGGAGTCTTTCAGACTAAACTGTAAGGGTGCTGGGTAGTAACTTGAAACCATACAGAAAAAGAAGATCAGCAATAGCAAATGAATATATAAGTATAAATATCAGTAGTAATTTTTTGGGTTTGTAGCCTCTTTTTTCCATATAATTTGAAAGAAAAATGTATGAAACAATCACTATAAACCTGTGTGCATGGACACACAGTGTACAAAGATATAATTTGTGACAATAACTAGACACAGGGAAAAGTACACAGATATATAGGAACAGCGTTTTTAGACTATTAAAGCTATGCTACTATTAATTCAAACTAGCTTGTTATAAATGTTAAAACGTATTTGTAATCCCTAGAATAACTAGTAAAACAATAATTTTTAAAATACAGAAAGGGAAATGAAAAGGGAATGGAGAGAATACACTAGAAAAAGATCATCTGAATACAAAAGTGGGGGTAATGGAGGTACCAAGAAACAAAGAAAACTATGTAATGTATAGAAAACAAACAGCAAAATAGCATCTCTTCAATATCACCAATTATTTTAAATGTAAATAGAAAAAACTCCTTAATTAAAAGACAAAGGTTTAGGGCCAGGGATGTAGCTCAGTGGTTCCGGCGCCTGCCTCACAAGCGAAAGGACCCGAGTTTGATCCCCGCTACCAAAAAAAAAAAAAAAAGACAAAGGTTTTCTGTGGAGAGGTAGAATTTCTTTTTCCTGTTATCAGGGATCAAACTCAGGACCTTGCACTTGTGAGGCAGGCACAGTGCCACAGAGCTAAATCCCCAACCCTAAGGTGGAATTTTTTAATGATCCAATTATATGCTATCTACCAGAAACTTTTCTCAGATCCAAAGATACAAATAGGTTGGAAATGAAAGGATATTAAAAATATATATTTCATGCAAATAGTAACCAAAGGAAAGCTGGATTTACTCAAAACAGATAAAATAGACTTTATATTAAAAATTGTTATGAGACAAGAATATGAGCAAAGTATCAATACATAAAAAAAGATAGAAATATTTTAAACATATATATACTAAACAACAGAGCTCCAAGATAAAAGAAGCAAAACATTACTGAATTAAAGGGAGAAATTGGCAGTTCTATATTAATAGTTCAAGACTTTAATACTCTACTTTCAATAATAAAGCAACTAGTCAGGAGAACAATAAAGAAATCAAGGACTAGAACAGTGCTAATATAACACTAGACCTACTAGGCATATACAGAACATTCCACCTGACAACAGTGAACACAAATTCTGTGCAAGTGGACAAGCAACATTCTCCATATAGACTATACGTTACGCCAGAAAATGAGACTAAAAACTTTCTAAAAGATTAAAATTATACAAAGTATCTTCTCAGACCACAATGGAATGAAGTTAGAAATCAATAACAGAAGGAAAACGAAAATTCACAAAAATATGTAGAAATAAACATACTCAAACAACAAATAGGTCAAAGGAAAAATGCATGGAAAATTAGAAAATAGTTTGCGATGAAGGAAAATAAATCACAATCTAAGAAATCTGAAGGATAAAATGTGACCATTAAAACTGATATGTATGTACTGATTTAGAAGAATGTTCATATTATATCAAGTTTAAAAAGAAAAAGTCCAGCTGTAATTGTAGGTGTGTAGAAGAGGATACTTAAAAAATATCTCAGACCCATATTCACACAAAGAGAAAAGTATCTGAATGGATATAAAGCAAAATTCCATGTAGTTGATTACTTTTAATATTTTATTTTCTTTCCATTTATCAACATTTTGTAATTTTACACAATTGAAAAATTACCTGAGTACATTGAAAATGAAATTTTTTAAAAAAAGTTTTTCCTAATAAGTTTATTGGTATATTTTAGGGATACAATACAGTTACATTCATCATTGGGATCTTGTACCTTTACATGATGTATCTTGGTTCTTATTTTTTCCCCATTCCCCTGCCCTCCCTTACCTATTTACAAAGATTTTGTTTCCATTTTTTCCTTTTCTCATATTTTTTCTTTTCACTTCTTTCCTTTCCCCTACCCCTCCCACTTCCCCTACTTCTTTAGACCTTTTCTTCCTATTTCACATTATCAATTATGCATTTTGATCCTTATTTACACTTTTAGTTTTTTACACCAGAAAAAGTATTTGGTATTTACATGTGTGTCCTATTTATTTCATTTAAGAGTATGACCTCAATGTGCATCCATTTAGCTAAAATGTCTCTAGTTTCTCATGCTTTATGGCTGAGTAGTACTCCATTTTATTAAAAAACCCCACATCTTCTTTATCCAGTCTCCAGGTGATGGGCAATTGGGCTGTTTCCAAGTTTTAGCTATTACAAACTGTGCCACTATAAACATGGGTGCACATATATCTCTGTGGTATGATTCTTTTAATTCTTTTTGGAGGATACCCAACAGAGGAATAGCTGGGTCAAATGGGACCTCTAATCCTTGTTCATTGAGGTATCTCCACACTGATTTCCACAATGGTTGCACCATTGTGCAACAGTGGAGCAGGGTTCCTTTTTCCCCACACCCCACCAGCATTTGTTATTTGTTGATTTCTTGATAGCAGCCATTCTTTCTGGGGTGAGGTAGAATCTCAGTGTCGTTTTCATCTGCATCTTTCGAATGACCAGTGATGTTGAACATTTTTTCATATGTTTATTTTCTGCTTTTACGTCTTTGTCTGAGAAATGTCTGTTCATTTCAGATGCCCATTTTTGAATTGGGTCTTTAAAGTTGGGGGGGGTCTGACTTTTTTAAGTTCTTTATATATTCTGGATAGTAGATCTATGTCTGAGGAACAGCTGATAAAAATTTTTTCCACATTGTAGGTTGTCTCTTAGCTCTGTTGGTGGTTTCTCTTACTGTGCAGAAGCTTTTTAATAAGATGAGATCCCAATTGTTGATTCTTTCTGCTAGTTCCTGTGCTACTGAGGATTAGTTCATACAATCTTTTCCAATGCCAATATCTTCGAGCTTTCTGCCTAACTCATCTTCCAGCAAGTTTAGTGTTTCTGTTTTAATGTTTAGATCTTCAATCCACTTGGATTTTAGTTTAGTGCATGGTAAAAGATTGGGTCTAGTTTTAATCTTTGGCAGGTTGAAATCCAGTTTGAAAATGAAATTTAATGAAAAATGAATAAGTGCTATGATAAAAAATAATTACACATGTGAATTTGGATAAGATTATTTTTGTTATTATTTTTAATATACAAAGCCAATAAAACAAGCAAAGAAAAGGAAATAGAGATCACTTAAAGCCAACAAGATATTGCATGTATATAACAGACAAATTCTAACAACATTATTATATAATGTAGGCTTCTGAAGAATTTTTCAATCAGAATATTTAGCTACTGCCCTGATTTCTCTTTGATGTGATTTATAGTTAGATAATTTGGGCTTTGAGAAGAAAGTAAACGTACTCTAGCATAATAAAGCACCGTTTCAGGTGAATGATTGTTTCACAGCTACTAGTATTTGGAATAGCTGTTTCAGGGTGATTGATCCTTAGGGAAAAGAAAGGCATTTCCCCTCTTGACAGTCTAGGGCTCCTTAGAGCTCTCAGTAGTGCTTGCTTTGTTTTCACATTGTTGGAAATCCAGTTGCATTAGATTAGCCTCAAGGATTAAAATGTTATGGGAATGAAACATTTTCTCTCTGGAGCTTTGTCTTTATTCTGATATAAGGAAAATTTTATCATCTTGAAGTCATCTGTAAATTTGGTAAAGAAAAATTTAAGTCTTAAAATGTAAACCAAATCATAGAATATAGGCTTAAATTGTAGTGAAAAAGCAAGGAGAGGAGAGGCCTCTTTTTTCATTTCTAACTGTAGTACCAAATATGGATCTTCTTTATGTAAGAATTAAGCTTGAGAACTGTTCTGCCTCAACATTGAACAGAAAAGGGGACATCAATCACACTTTTTTCCATTATTTTTGTAATATAAGATGCTGTTCGTTGGACAGTTTTTAAACAATCTGAATTAAACACACACACACACATACACACACACACGAATACTATGACACAAATCTGTTTTGCAAAATACCTCAAATTTCTCAGACAAAATCCTGTCCCAGTGACCCCTGACATGTCTAAACCCTGCATCCTGTTTTGCACTAGATTTGCTGTCAGAAAATAGGACTTCAACTTTCTCTAAGACCCTAACCCACTATGCTGCCCTTTCTAGTTTTCTTTGAGATTTAGCTAAGCTATAGGTCTTCCCCATGTTTGTATGTGAATTATGCGTTCCTCTTTGGCCACAGCAGCAACCTCTTAAAATGCATTACCTGTAACTTAGGTCTCTTTTGTGTCAAACAGTAGCATGGCATTGCATATTGATTCAAGGGGTAAAAAACATTACAATTTGTAATGTCCCAGAGCTACCTAGAAATAGATTATTGACCTCATCCCAAAAGTAGGGCTCCAAAAATTCAGACAAAAAATTATCTGAAACCTCTAAAGGGATCCCAGGACTTCTTTCAGCTTAATTGTATGAGAGTAGGCTATTGGAATTTGTGCTTATGGAGACTGCTGACAGCTTTTCTTCTTCCCTTTTTGCCTACAGCCCCACCGAGGGGAGCTTCCCCTGCCCTTACCATGTTGTAGTGCAGTTGGTGCTAGGCCTCTCTTTCTCTTAGAGTTGTAACATCTAATATTTCTGCATTTCACCTGGTCCCTGACCTTCTCCTTTTGCACTTCAGTCCTTTCCCTCAACACCTTACCATGCAACGACACTTCTTATTTTGGTTCAATCTCTTGGATACTCAGGAGAGTGCTATGTGTCGCTAGCTGGCCATCTCCCTTCTTCTCTGGATTCTTTATATACCAAACACAGACCACAAGAAAGAAGAGTGCTAGCAACCCCTAAAGACAGCTCAAAGATTTTCCTTCGCTGTTCCTACCTGTGATGGTACTTACACATGTTAACTGGGCGGGACTGTAGTAAGGCAGTTAGTTACTCATTCAAATACTAATCTTCATGTCATTGTGAAGGCATTTTGTAGATGTGGTTAACATCTAAACTCAGTTGACCATTAGTAAAAGGGATTATTCTCAGTATAGTGGGTGGATCTCACCCAGTCTTAGGCCTTAGGACCAACAATGAGGTTTCCCTAAGAGGAAATTTGGCCTCAAGACTGCTAGCATTAGCTCCTGCCTAAGAGTTTCTTGCCTTCCAGTTTTCCCTACAAATATTGGACTTCGAAGTACCCAAAAGCACATGTCACTACCGTGGAGTAAATCTCTTAAGGCGCACACACACACACACACACACACACACACACACACCCCTATTGATTTCATTTTTTCTGGGAAACCCTGACCAATACACCATATTGTTTCCTGACACCAGCTGCTTTAGCATCAAAGTGAACAAGAAGCTTCTCTAAAAGATCTTGAAATAATATTGTTTTGCACCAAGGGCTAAGTTTCCGTGTTTTGAAATTTTCCCTGTCCATATGGTGATTCTACATGCAGGGGTGCTTGTATGATGCTTTGCCCTTTAATCTCCTCTCACCTCTAGCACCTCATGGTGATCACTTTCTCCAAGGAAGATAGGAATTTCCTCTTTTTCCTTATCCCAAGTTCTTTCCAACTATGTCTTATAGTAAAATAACATTCAGATTCCTAAGCTTTATTTTTGGTATAGGAAAAAGGACTTTGGAACCTGGAAACCCATTTTCCCTGCCACCAAACCCTGACTTTCTAATATTGTCTTGGTAAGGACTCAAAAGACCTAGGTAAGGCAGAACAGTGAACTTACTATTCCAGAAGACTTATACTTTCACCCTGAAGCACTGAAACCCATTGATTTAATAAAGGCAAATCACATACTATAATGATTTTAAGGGAATAAAAGTATTTTGACATATTTTAAAATATCTGATTCTGATTAAAATTTCGTTGTGATCCAATGGCCTGAATTTCATGCAGCTGCTTATAGTCACCAACTGTGTTAAGTTATATTATTTGTTCATTGTTCTTTCTTCTATCCTCACCCAGACATATTTAGTAGAGATATTTCCCAAAATCATTGACTTGCAGTTTGGCCAGGTGACTTTTATTCAAATTATGTAACTAATTGTTCAACTTGATCAAGCCTCTGTAGCAAAGAAAAACAGTTTGTACTAGACAGTTTTTGCAACATCTGGGTGAATGTGGTGGAAATAAACTTGTATCAGTGTCTTGGTCTACAGATTGGATAACTCATAAACAAAGAAATTTGTTTCCCAACGTTCTAGAGTCTGAGAAGTCCAAGATCAAGCCACCAGTAGATTGAATGTCTGTTGAAGACTGGCTCTCTGCTTCAAGAGGGCCCCCTTGTTGTGGCCCTATGTAGGTAGCAAAAAGGGCATCAAAGAAATGAACACTGTGTCCTCATACCACAGAAGAGATAGAAGGTCTCTGAAACCTTTTCATAATGACAGTAATCCCAATCACAAAGGCATGGGTCCCATGATTTACTCACTTCCCCAAAGGCTCCACCTCTTAATACCAGCCCTGTGGGATTTAAACTTCAACATTTGAATTTTGAAGGTATACAAACATTCACACCATTGCCACCTGCATTTCCCCAGTAGGTCAGGTTTCAGTTGTTTTCTCTCAGCAGGTGAGGAATATAGCTAAACTTTCACATATGCAAAGTCTTCTACCTCCCTCTGGAGTGTAGCCACACTTGACAAGCTTTATGGTGGCCAAGAATAATATACCATCCCGCTGGAGAATAAGTACCTTTCCTCATGACCAGATGTTCACTTATATAGCCGCAACAAAAGGGTATAACAATGATGGAAGAATGCTAGGAATGAATTTGGTATTTATATATTATCTCCTACAGGTATCTATCTCCTCTGTATTACGTTGACATCTGTGATGGTCTTTCTAAATAACTCAGGGCATCAGAGGATTGCTCTCTTCTGTAAGCCAAGATAACTTTGGCGAACACATCTGTATAATGTGTGCACTGGGCACATTTCCTTGTTGAATTATTCAATTAAATCTGATAATGAGCACATTGACACAGTTAAACACTCAGGTGAATAAAGGATTCACTTTGAAGTGCAGACATTTCTGGAGTCATCTGTGTGTTAAATGATGATTCCATGACTACCATCATCGAGGGAAGGAAAAACTTTAAAAAAGGTAAGCTGGAGTTGAGCATGCTGGAGGCTTTTTCTGGAATGATTTCAAGGAGATGAAAGTTACAGAAAACTTTCCATGTTCATTTTAGCTATCAATCTTTTTAGAATAAATGTATTGAACTTTAAGAAACAGAAAAATAAGATTCAGTTCTTAAGTGACTCTTACTTTGCTGAACCCTAATGGGACATAGAGAGATGAACGTTACCACAGGTTTTCACACATCTGAATTCTGATCTCCCCTCTGTAAAGCTTCTCATGCACAACCTCACAAAAACATCTGACTTTGCTCATCTCAGTCCTCACTCTGTAAAATGCAAGCATTTACTCCCCCATTATTACCAGAGTACACATTACAAAACTCCAACAAAATTTTTGCAAATAAAAAAGTCATTCATAAATGCAATTTGGGATTTATTTAAACATTCATATTATAAAGCATCTTCCAATCACACTAGCAGTCTCTATAGTAGGGGCATCATTTCTAACAGTGATTTGACACTTGTAATGTCAGTTATATTGTTACTAGCCTTCCTTGTCTCTCCAACTAGTGTGCATGTGTACTCTTTACAATATGGGCCATTTCTTAACTCTCTTTTAATCTACATGATTTAACATAATACAGAAAATGTGAAGTAGGTCATCATTAACTATATAATACAAGTGGTTAATAGCTGCCATTTATTGATCTTCTATTCACCTGACCCTGTGCCAGGCGTTTTATATACACTGTCTCTAATTTGTACAATTGTACAAGTCCAAACAAGTCCCCATTTTGCAGAACAAGAAACTGAGGGTCAGAGTCTGTGAGACTAAGCCATGGCTTTACTGCTAGTTTAATAAAAATAATTATACATTTGATGAATAATGTGTGTTTTAAATAATTAGATGTTTGTGGTTAACAGTTTAAAAAGCCAGAACTAAAATAAACTATCTCTAGTAATTATCAATTGCTGCCATATTTTACAATCTTTTTCAACTATTTTTTTCAGTTTCCTAGGATCAGTGAGCTGTCATGGATATCATTTAATCTCTGAACCCAAAGCTTTGCCTACATATCAATGTCTAGAGAAGAAACTAAACACATGAATGGTTGTTTCTTAACAGAGAACTCAGTTAAGTCACATGTCTGTCTGGCCAAGGTCTTTAATTGCAAAACTTTGTATTAAACTTACGGGGGGGTTGTCAAAGTCTAATGGTCATTTGTCATTGAAATAATGCCTACTCAATCATGTTTATAGTTTATAGATTATTTGCCTCCAAGAAGAAAAGCATAAAAGCAAGACCAGGGAAATAATTTGGAGACAAATAATAAAAAAACATTTTAAAACACTTGGCCTATCTAAATGTAGTAATTAAGTCATTCCCTTTAGAGGTTGGAAAATGAATCCTTTCCTCTCAAATTGTGAAAGTTTTACACTAAATTTGTATCAGTTGGGTATTATTTCTTCAATGGCTTCCTCATGATTGTAATCCAATAATGTGGATGAGTCATTTAGATGAGTTTCCTCTTCACAATATCTCATTCATGACTGGGAAAGGAACACTTAGCTAACCACTTTCTCTCTCTGCCTCTAAGGAAATCAGAGCCCAGACAGATGAAGTGACCAGATTGCGGTCAGTCAGCTGGCTGGCGTCAGAGCTGCAGTAGAAACCAGGCTTTCTTTCCATTACCCTAAACCCCAAATTTCCAAATTGTACTTTCAAAAGTACACTATCCTTTTCTCATATAATGATTAAGAAATATAATGTAAACTTTAGAAATATTGTTCTTTACTCATGAATCAGCTAATGACTTGAAGAGTAAGTCTTCAAAAATATATAGTAAATCCAATTAAAAAAAAAAAAATGACAACTCTTCTTATCCACAGCAGCAGGAACACAGGTCACCCTTTTCTTGTTTATAAAGAAGCTCATATTTAGGGTTATATTTACTCCTTACTGCAGCCCTGTAAACTGTTATTATGAACTTGCCTTTGTAGATGAAGAAACTGTTGATCAAAGAGACTAAGTCATTCAATTAATGGGTGGCAGAGTCAGAACTCAAAAATGACTTTATAAACTCAAATTCATTGCTTCCTCTATTTCAACATTTTTCCCAATTCTCCTTGTGACTGAGTTGCCTAACTATCCCTGAGGGGGATCAAGCTGCCACTTGCAGAATGGAGTTTTGGCCAGGAGGTGGCTTCCTGGACCGTGACTATATTAACAGCTCCATGCCCGATGGGTGAGCCCTTGTGTGAACACTCATCAGAGGAAGATGAGCAGAGCATATGTGGCAGAAGAAGATATGCCTTCTGCACCCTTGCTCTTTTGTCATCCATTGGCTTACATTGGTTTCCAGAATGTCTTTGGAAGGCCTACATTCAAGATGGCAAAGCCACTGAGCCTTGCTCTGCAAATAACTGTGGGGCAAATATGCCCTTTGCCCTTTGGCTCTTAACCAGTGAAAGTCACAATGAACTATTAATTATACAAAAAGGAACAGATGTTTCTTGTGAAAGCCACTGAAATTGTGGGGTTTGTCTGTCATAGCAGCTAGCGTGCCCTAATTAAAATAAACATACTTTTTATTGGAGACTAGAATCTGATTTTTGTTATTCCTTGACAGGTCTCTCTCCATAACACTTGTTCACTAATTCACTGATTTTAATTGTGCTAAATGACAGTGACTCTGGAGAGTCACTTTCCCAAAAACATCTCTGCACCTTGCTTTTCAACCATTTTAAGGTTAATGACATTACTATCCTATATTTCTTTTCATGACACTCAAACAAAATTATCATAAAAGCCCCTTTATGGCATAGTTCACTGTAAAATATAAAAATAAAATTTAAAAGACTTACATGTTTTAAACCCTTCCCATCACTCCCCATCTTCAAAAACAATTTTGGGGAAAAATGTACATTTCTGATGGGGAAGGAAGTAGTGATCTGTAATTAGTCAGTGAGGATTTATTGAGTCTCTTAACTCAAGTCTTAACCCCGAAGATGCTCCCTCAGGAACACAGAACCTGTTGCCTAGGTATATGTTCCAAAATGTAGCCTAAAACACCATGCCAGGGGTCAGATCTCTTGCATTTCCCCACCACGTAGAGGGTCTGAGGCCTTATTTCTGACACCTCCTTTTGCTTGATGTGGGAACTCCCAGAGTATGAAATAGGAGAAAGAATGCTTTTCAGAAAAGTACTTGGAGAATTTATTTTGACAATTCCCTCTTCCACCCTGGGCTTTGCACTTTTTCTCTCCCCAAAGCTTCAAAGTATTGCTCCTTTAAATATCTCAAGTGTAAAACCTAAATCCAAAATCTGAAAAGAAGGAAAGTTTTGCCCACAAAGCAACCTCCATAGCAAATGATGAATGCTCCAAGTGCTTTTTTGGAAAAAATCCTGAAAGCAGAGTTTGGTCACTAGAGTAAATCCCCATAGAAAAAGAAATAAATCTCCGTGACATCTGCTAATGTACACCATTTCCCTTAAACACCTCTTCCTGTCCAGTTTCCACACCTCTTTCTCCCTTTTCCCAATGCTCCTTTTGTTCTGTGTTTTTCAGCCTTCAGGGGATGACTTAGCCAGCAGATGGTACCAGGAAAACCAAGGGTATTGCATACAGCTGTGTATAAGCAAATTGGTGAAGTAAAGCCCCTGATTTAGGATTTGAAGTAGAAATCTTTGTAAGCAAAAAGATAGATCTTTTTGTTCATGCCTTATTCATTCATTTGCTCATAAAGCATCTGTCATTTACCTATGATGTTAGCACTGTTTAAGGCAATGGGGAAATAAGATAAAAGAGACATGATTTCTGTTTCCCAGATCTTAGGGCTTAAGAGCCCTAAACAAACTATACAACTAAAACATGAAGAATGAGGGATTCAGAACCAATGAAATGAAAAACAGCCACATGGTAGAACACATGACACCTGAGTCAGGAAATATGTACTCTTATTTTATTTGTTTATTTATGGGAGGATTGCCACAGGATGGATTATCCCCCCAAAATGACCTTAGTGTATAACACCTGGAGAGAGATCTTTGAGCTGCAGGCATTGTGAATTAGACCCTAGCCTGGGGTTTAATGTAGCTCTCCTCCACTTCAGCAGTAGGGATTCAGGAAGAGTCCTTACAACAAGGTCCCACTTTGAGGGACACTGCCCTTCTAGTGGAGAACCACAGAGGTAACAAAGCCTGGAAAAGAGGAGCTGGAGCCAACAGAAGTAAGAGTAGCCCCCCTTCATTATAGCTACATAATGGTACAGATTCACATTCAGCTCTACCGTGGATCAAACCTCAAATGAAACCCAAAGAGATTGTCCAGACTAAGATTCACTATGAAGCTTCCACTCTTTTATAACTATTTTGATTAGAGAATTGACCAATCCAGAGCAGCCACATGCGTCACCTTGAACTCTGTCTGCTTTGCATTATTGCCTCTTGAGTCTCTTCCCTGGAGGTTCTTCAAACAGCTGGACTGCATTGTGGCAAGACATGCTTCTCATTTTCCCCACAAACATCTCTGATTGAAGGCAGATGATGCACGACCTTATGCTCACCTTTAGGAAACTGTGTTAAGCCTGGTTTAGCACTGCTAGGTTGTAGCATGGATGTTATTCCTATCTTCCAACCCTATGGGTCATGGGTTATTTTATAGAGCTCCAGCTGTTGTGCATTGCCAGAGAGATCAGAACCAGATTGAGAAGGTATTTAAGTTAAACATACAGATAATAAGACTCTCAACAACTGAGAAATCCTTAAGAACAGGATGACACTCATCTGTCTTAGATGTTTAAATACAGTTCTTCATAAAAGAGTATTTAATGTCTCCTCCAACACTAACTGTCTATCTCACAAATGCAGGTGCTAGAATTTTCCATAGCTTTTATTTCTTCTATACATGAATCCAAGGATTGTAGGAATGGAGGGAGGTAAATAATCTGCAAATAACCTGTAGCTCCTTCATGGACTTGGAAATGTCCCAGTGATTTTTAAAATGTGATCAACTCTTGCTTTACCTAAATGTATTTCATTGGCTTGATTCTTGTGCCATCCACTTTGATGTCTTTTTACCATCTTCAAAATCATCCCCTCATCATTCCTAAAGTATATAGGGACTCTCAGGTTCTATTTTAACTTTAAGATATATCATCTGTCATAAACCTCACAATAACTCTAGTAAGTATACACTGTAGTCTCCCCATTTTACATATGTGTGTGTGTGTGGTTTTTTTTGGTACCGGGGATTCAACTCGGGACCTTGCGCTTGAGAGGCAGGCGCCAGAACCACTGAGCTAAATCCCTGGCCCCATCCTCATTTTACATGTGAAGAAAGAGACTGAAAGGTTATGCAGCTTACCCACTGGTAATAATGATATCTATTTGGGGGGTTACCCTAAGGCATTTGATAAGAAACCACTCTTCTGACTTGAGGACTCATATTTATGGGGTGATTCTTCCTTTTTTGACTTGATGTCACAGTGTTGTCCAAGCTCACCCCAAACTCTAGGGCTCAAATTATCCTCCTACCTCAGCCAACCAAGCAGCCTGGACTAGAGTCACATGCCTAGCTATTTTGCATTTTTGAAATTAGTTTTAAGTGAGTAGAGCATCTTTCTCTCAAGGTCTCTCTCTGTACTACTCATTCCTCTCTGCTCTCGACCTCTTCTTCCCTCTCCTCCTTTCTCCTTGCTCTCTTATCGCAATCTCAACTCCATTCTCACCGCCCTTTTACCTACCCCTCGTCTCCTACCTAAATCAGGTCACAACGCAAGACTCAGGTGCAGAGATCTTTCTCATACAGGCTGGTACTAGAGGGGCTGTTATTTGCAGGAAGTCCTAAGGACATACATGGCAAAAGGAGAACTTTTCCCTATTCTGAACATTTGACATGTTTCCAAGCTCTCAATAAATGACATTATTCCATTTGAAAAACAACAACAAATAACTTACGTATTTTATGGACCTGACACCATCACATTAGTGGCATTAGATTACATATTCAGTAAGGATTTCTGCCATATGCTGTTACGATTAACCCCACGGGAATGTGTCGGCCAGACTAAGCACAGTAATTCAATCAGTGACATAGTATGTAAGACAGAGCACTAAGAACAAAAATGCCCTTGGAACAGAATTCTTATCTCATTAGGAAATGAAATTGTGTCTTCGCTGGAAATGACAACGCTGGTAGGAAGAGATGGCAGCCTGGATTTCTAGTTATAACAAGAGTAACTTCTCTTTAATCCTCCGGCTTCGTGGCATGTCTTTGCTAAAGAAACTCCAAGAAAATGTGGAGGTGGCTTGACTGAGGCATGGCCTACAACAGTGCCTATGAGATTTTAGGTGCCTAATCAGCCAAGAGAACCCAGTGTGGGCTGATTAGGGGATGTTAGGTATTTCAGAGCCCCCACAGAGCAAGCCCCCTCCTCTCCTTTCCCCCTGCCCCACCCACTCCGCCACAGGGAACAGGGAACTTCCGCATAACTAAGGCCTGAGCTCCCTTTCTTAGTGACTCTCTGCCTAGTTAAGGTCTTTCTGCCCCACTGGTTTCGTGGTCAGATGTTCCAGTAAGATAGGGGCTTCCCCAAAGCGAAAGCGGTAACTCCATCCCCCCTGACCGAAACCTGTTGCTACCCACCCCAGCCCCAATCCCCCACCCCCACCCCCACCAATGGACCAGTGCTCTCCCACCTGCAAGATCCCTGTATAAGCTTCCAGCTCAGCCCATGCAGTTGCTGGTCTCCATTCTGTGAGTCAGCCTGGCAGGCTGCGGACTGCCGCCCCAATAAAGCTTGCTTGAACGTCCGTGTGTGCCCCCCTTCTTTGGCGACCCTTTCATTCGACTCACTATACCTTACCCAGCCAATCCTTAACAATTTCCAATCAATCTATTTGGAATCCTAATGGTACCTTCCCCAAGACATATAACATGATACCTAAGAATTCTGCTTCTGAAACTATTCTTCCTACTTCCCATTTCAAGAACCTTAACACTTTTATGCTCCTTCCATACTGATTAGGGCTCCTAGCCATGTCTTCCTTGCTTCCCTGCCTGGAATTCCAGGTCTGGACCTATTTTCTCTTTGTTCCTACCACCTCCACCTATTGAAAGCCTCAGTTCTGATAAGTGCTTTGTCTTAGTCATTTTTCTTGTCACTGGAACACAATACCCAACATTCACAGCTTAAAGGAAGAGAGGTTTCTTTGGGGTCATGTTTTTCTGTTCAAAGTTGGCTGGCTTCAAGGCAAGAAGGCATGGTGGAAGGGTCTGGCAGAGGAAAGCTGCTCACATCATGGCAGCCAGGAAGTTGAACAAGAAAAAGAGGAGCCCAGAAGAGAGATACGCTCTACAAAGTCACTCCCCAGTACCCCACCTCTTCTAACCAGGACCAACCTCTTACCATCACATTTAACTATAGTGTGCCCATGATCCAATCACACTTCAAAAGCCTCTAAGCACATTTTGAGGAGGGCACCCAGATAGAAACCATAACATGCTTCTGACTTGGATGTGCAACTGGGATGTGTTTGTACATGTACCAACCCCTCACAAGAAATGTAAACATTAGGCACTGCAAATATGCACAATAAAAAAAAGGAAAGGGATCAAGGGATAGGTGGAGGGGAGAGGGAGGGAGGGAAAGGGAATACAAAAGGAATTAAGATGTATTCGTGTACATGTACAAGAAATGTAAACACATGTACTAAACATGTGTACTAATAAACTAAAATAATTAAAAAATTTAAAAAGAAATAGAAATTTGAAGGCATTGTTTTATGACTGATCTTTGCTACCTCCAATTTTATTTTTTTATTTTTTCATTAAGTTTATTGGTACATTTTAGTCAATTTTAATTACATTGGGACATACTAATAATTCTGCTTAATAGTATAATATTAAACAGTGAAGGGATAAAATAATTTAGAAGTCCTATTAAGGAATCCCAACTCCTGATCAGCTGAACTTGTCATAGCCCTGAAAATAGGTATTATTTTAGTACTGCAAAGAAAATCTGTTCTGTAGAAATATTTATGAAACCAGTGCCAGTTGTCAAATTGTAGATTAAGGAATATACATTGGTTGTGAATATGCCACAAAAGTGAATGGCCCACTGTCTACAAGTAATTTACTCAGAAACCATACCAACACAACTTGGGAAGATCAGTATGGAATATGCTCTTCGCCATTCACCATTAGTATTTTAATAAAGATAGAATTTATGTTATTGCTATTTACTGTCATAAAATATGGCAGAGTGTGCTATGCACTCCTAAAATTTCTTTTCTTTTTATTGTAGAGATAAGACTAGACCATATTTCCTATCCTCCCCTGAAGTTAGTTGAAGCCACATTGATATAGGGGGAAGAGATGTAACTCTCAAACCTACTAGATATCTGAAACGTGAGTTAGTGTTTTCTAAACTCGAAGAATGAATTCTAGGAACAACAGAGGTTAAGAGTAGGAAAAATTTATGGGGAGAAAGAAAGCTTCTGCCTAAGACAGACAGAAGGGGGACCGACCACAAAGTGAGTTGTCAGACCACCCCACTTTTCAAGGATGTTTTACACAACAAAGCCACGTGGTGAGGTGGCTACAAAGCGGGACAAAACTATAAGACCCAATGGCAATGTACAAGGTGGAGCAAAACCATGACCAACTAATAAGATTACAAGTACAGTCACCCAGGTAATATTGATTAAATGGGGATCAAATGGGAAGACAAGTCACATAGGAGGAATTTCCATTTAGAATATCAATCACTGCTATCTATCTCTAGTGGAAGCAGTACTTCTTTTTCTTTTTGTCATGCTAACCAGTGAATGTGCCTCAATTGTTCTCCATGTTAGCTCCTTGCTGTGTTGGCTCCTGGAGGGCTGGTGCCTTAAGGGAGGCCCTGTCTAACTGCCTACAAGATATCTAATTAACTTACCTATCTGCAATAATATGACTGAGTCCTGGCCAAAGGAATGTGGACAGAATTATGCTAAGGCACTTACAGATGCAGGCCCTAACCCTCCCATGTGGTCCTTCATGAGCTCTGTCTTCTTCACCTACAGCTTAATACAGTGAACGACAAACACATGGCAGAGTCACACTGTAAAAGACCCCGAGTCCCTGAATGTCAGTGTAGAGAAGAGCACACACCACCACCTCTTCCCTTCCTCCCCTCACTGGATTGTCATATTGGGAACTCTCCTTCTCTCAAACATCCCTCAAGTATCACTGACTTGTTATCTTGGTGAACAAATGTACAATTAGCACTTTCTTTGTGCTCAGGGAGGTTCACTGTGTACTGATCAGATAATTGGCATGGTCAGTGCCAAAACACAAATGAAAAAAAACCAAATTGCCACATGGTATGACTTCGAGGTAGATGCCAATTACATCCCCCCTTTTGAAATAGAAAATTTGGGGCATATTATTGTTGAGAAAAATCTATTTTTCTCTCCCTCTTCCTTTTTTTCTTACTAAATAAAATAATAACCGTGCCATATTCCTGGGCGGCCCTGCTCTTTCCATCTACCTTTGTGTTTGGTTGGGACCTCACCACTATGTACAGGACTTTCTACACCCAGTCAGTGGTTTTCAGCTGAGTGAATTCAAACAAAAAGAATGTGGTGATGCAGCAGTAATCTCAGCCTCTGGGGTTACATGGCCTTTCACACAGAGTACATGTCCACAGCCAGAGCACTTGGGGTTCAGGCCCTGTATGAGTCTACAATGTATGGGAAGGAGGGTATGACTTAAAACAGATGAGTGTTTTAAGTTCAGCCTTTGCTCGACAGTTAAATTAAATTTAGGAACTTCCCAAAATCTTTTTGAAATTACAAAAGGGCTATGAGAAGTCAGCTTTTCTTTTGTGGTTGCAGATTTAATTCTGCAGTTCACAAAGCTGCGTCAAAGTGCTTGCATAACACTGCAAGCTGTTGCTGATGGAAATGAAGATGGTCTTCTTTGCTGTTAAATACCTAGAGTTACTCCACAAACATTCAGCCCCAACTGTCGTGTTAGCTGTGTGAGTCGAATTCAAATGGTGAAATATCCATTGAAAATGTCTTCTAAAGAAAAATGCTAATAGCAGACCTGGTGCCTCAGAGGTTAAACTTAAAAAGCCCATCCCTAGAAGGGAAGACTTGAAAGTCTGAGGAAAATACTTGGGTAAAGTTACAGGACTGCAAGGAGGGCTGGAGACTGGAGACACTTCCTGCTGAGATCACATCCCTGCCTCTGCATGGTCAGCACAGACCTTTTCCAGCACCACAGAAGATATCCGCCTGCTCCTAAATTGCTCCTTGCAACCCAAATAAAGGTTTAGGGTTATGTCCTGGGAGACAGCAAGTCCTAGTATCCTCAACCTCTTTATTCCTATTTGGTATGCTATACTATTCTTTTTCTTTAATACTGAATCTAAGCTTTGGAAGCTAGAAATATGGTTTCCATTCCATAATTAATTGGTTAGTAATATGACTTTGAACAAGTTCCCTTCTCTGATTCGCATCTATAAGCCACAGTCTATTATATGAAGACACATAATGAATCTGTTAATTTGAAATTCTGCTTCATGATTTGCAAGAATATTCAAAGTGGAAATCTCTGTAGAATAATTCTGCCTAACCTGGGAGGATATCAAAATCACCAGGGAAGAGTTTTTCTTAATTGCCTTTTCTTTGTTAACATGTAACTTCCATACAATAAAATGCACAAGTCTTAAGAACAGCCAATGTGTTTTGACAAACATAGACACACATGTAACAGTCACACAATATGAAGATATCCAATACCCACTATGTAAAGGGCTCTGCAGTATGTGGTGAGGATATGAACATTCCCTGCTCTTGAAGGCATTAAAATCTATCTGGGAAAACAGAACAGATACCTAAAACCTCAAATAATGTGATAAAGTGGTCTTTTAAAGTATGCCAAATAAGTAGGGCCAGCAATAATGTGAAAGAAATAATCACAGCAGGCTCTGATGATTGGAAAAGACTTAATTTAGGAGATGAGACAATGTGAGTCTAAAAGAGACTGAGGTAGGGTGAAAGAGGCCTTTTTGGAAGAGGGGATGCTATGAAGAAAACATGGTACATATTGAGAAGGTAAGAAAATTACAAAGATTGAGAGATGTTGTATTTTGGAGAGTCTGGGAATTGGCTATGCATAACCATTGGTTAATGCAAAGACAAAGACAAATTTTAATGTGGCAGCCAAATTCAGAGCCATACTGTGACAACATCAATCTTATAGCAATCTGTGGATAGTGGCAATATGTACTTGCTCTTAGACTCTTTGTCCCCACTTTGAATCATGGCGGCACTAACCCCAAGGGCTGTATTTGACAAGTAAGACTGAAGAGTGGATAGAAAGAAAAGCTAGCATGGTTTCTTCCCATCCTTATTTGCCTATGCTTTCTCCAGCATCAGCTACATCAGTCCCTTGGCATCCTTCCTTGCTCTCCCTAGCTAACCCAGCTCCTGAGTTCTAGTAACACAGACCTCCCTTTTTTCTCTCTGATTTAGGAGCTTCACAGGTGTCACTAATCACTGATCTACTTTGCCATGTCCCAGTAAATTCCTCCTCCTCCTCCACTGCTTCTAAAACAAAGCACCTGCATGAAGCTCCTTGGGTTTAAATAGCCACAGTGGTTTCCCTTTCCCTGACTAACTCTGGTTATACTCTAGAGATGATTATAAGTGATTTACCTTTATGTACCACATTTATATTTCTGAGTTTTAAAAATTTTATGACATCGCCAGGGACTTAGCTCAGTGGTTCCGGCGCCTGCCTTGCAAGCGCAAGGTCCCAAGTTCAATCCCTGGTACCAAAAAAAAAAAAAAAAAAAATTTATGACAGGGCTGGAGATTTAGTTCAGTGGTTCCGCCAACTGCTTCACAAGCACAAAGACCCGAGTTCGATGCCCGGTACCAAAAAAACAAAGAAAAATTTTATGACAAATATTACTTTGCAATCACAGTTAAACCAAAGATTTTTTGAAATTAGGAGATACTGGATGCAAATGACTTAACGCTTGTGTATGGATCGTTGTGTGAATTGTCCTCATAGAAACTAAAGGAAAAAAGACACAGGGTGAATATATAAAGAACAGAGGCATCCACTGAAGCTATGATTCCAAACCAGGGGAGCATATCAGAATCACTCAAGAATCTTTTTCAAAATAAACCTTTGACGTCTGCCTTGGTGGCCCTCCCTCACTTTCACCCACCAGAACTCTGCATCTGTATCTGAATTGTGCAACATGCAGAAGACTCTACAGCCATAGTTATTTGACTATGTCTTGGCCAGGAGTTGCAGTGCAAATGTGGATCGTGTGGCACATTTCTTAACTAGAAGGGCCATTTGTACCAATAAACAAACTAATAAAAAAAATACATATCACTCCAGACCAACTGAATCAACATATTTGAAGATGGGTTCAGGTATCACTATTTGAAAATGCCTTCCTTATTGGTTCCCATAAACTCCACTTTTATCCCCATGGACACAGCCCTGAGAACATTTAGACCTGAGGGAGCCTCAGTGAGAAGGGAGCAGAAGCAAAAGGATAAAGAGTCACAGGAAAGCAACAAACAAGCCTGCAAAACAAAATATCATCTATTGTGAATTTGTGTCTAGAAATTAGCATTGAGTACAAAGATTTTATAAAGATGTTTCCTATTTATTTTACATATTAGCTGGTTTTTTAAAGCACACTCCTTAAATATAATAAGGAGGGGGGGGTTAGCTCAGTGGTTCTGGTGCCTGCCTCGCAAGCGCAAGGTCCCGAGTTCGATCCCCGGTACCAAAAAAAAAAAAAAAAACACCACAAACAAATAATAAGGTGGGGGGATTTGGAGGAAGATGGTTCTAAAACAAAGGCTTTGGCGTCTAAAAATATGGAGTAAAAGAGAGGAACTCTATTTGGAGCAATGTGATTTTCTAAACCATAAAACTATGAGGAAGAGCCAATAAACAACAGCATTTTAAATGCCAAATTAGAATGAATGAATAAATCAATTACCTTCCCAAGGGAAAGCTGGCTCTCTTGAAATTCTAGCAATTAGAGTTACAATTGCCAGATTTCCTTATTTATGGAAAACTAAGCTCCATTAATAATCAACTTACCAGTTATCTACATGAGGAACAGAGAACTTTTGTGAAAGAGGAGATTCAAGAATTAGTATTTATCTTATCTCTTCATTAAAACATATAAACAGCAAGAAAAATCATCATTTCAGTCCTGAATTCTACAAACATGAGTTATCCTTTGTTACAGAACACCATTCATGAGTTCAAAAAACAATTTATGAAAAGCATACAGCAGGTTTAATTGATGTGAAAATTTTTGTTATGTTTAACAAGATACCCAAACCCCATCCCCAAACCTAACTTTTAAGATACCAGAATCTCTAAGTCAAACAAAGAAGCAATCTAATGAGTGAGGATTCTCCATAGGGACGGACCCAGGGCTGAGCCAACTTCTCAGATATTCACATTATTGCTCTCCAGTTTGGCCTCCCAACCCCCAAGTTGTTAGGAATAGCTCCTTTCTCCAGTTAGGCAAGCATAGAGATGGCAGTACTCTATTCCACACACAGCCGACACCTATAGTGATGCAATGCCAAGGTGGGATGTGAGGACACTCCCATTGTGAAAGCTAGAAATCGGATTGGCAAGGAACAAAATAATGGTGAGAGTACAGATGAAGGTACACATGGCTCTGCAGTGTGGGAAAGGGAGAATGAAGAAAACAAAGATTTAAGTAAATATAAGGCAATAGCTCTCAAACTTAAAAGTGCCAAGAATGCTTATTTATCTATTTAATTCTAACACAGAAACTAGGATGCATTTGACTAGCAGAAAATAAGTCTATTATATACATGCTTATGTGTACATATACATATACATGCATATAAATACATGTGCACAACATAAAATTATTACCTCATGTCCAGCAAAGCAAGTTGTGAGCTATACACAGGGGGCTGCTTCTCAGTTTTTCCATTAATATTTCTCAGCTTGTGCATTTTGTCATCTGCTAGTATTCACTACCAGGCAAGTGGTTACAATTTCCAATGGTTTGAGAAGTAATTTATGGGAGAAAAACATAAAATCAAGGCGATTATTCATTAACTTACATTTTTCTGAGAATTGGAAAAAGACTATGATAATTGAATTTTAGAGGAAATCAGCTTGGTCCATTGTAAGAAACACTCGTAATTGTTAAGACCCTTAAACTTTAAACAACTGAAATTGAACTGAGTTAGCTAGAACAGAAAAGAGGGACATTTTTACAGGAATATAAGAGACTCTCTAGTCTACAAAAACAGAGCAAAATAAAGATTGACAAAGTAACGGAAGCAAAAACAACAAAGTCAGAAGAATCCTCTCCATCTGTTATCTGTTTTCCTCTGCCTGTCTGACACACACCCAGTCTCTCTTTCTCTCTCTCTCTCTCTCTCTCTCTCTCTCTCTCTCTCTCTCTTTCTCCTTCTCCCCTCCCTAAATTAGTTCTTTCTGCTTCTCCATCAATAAAGTACTTTTGTCTGGTTAAATTCCCATCTCCCAAGGACTAGAAGTAGAGTCTGTTGTTTGCTGCAAGGTACATGCTCATGACTCTCAAACTCCAGATCATTCCTGCACTCATTACTTTGGGACTGCCTTCCACTCTACCCTGAGAAGCAATAAAGAGTGGAATCACCTACTTAGTGATCATCTTGTGCAAAGAGCTTTTATTAAAAATGCTTTACTTGTGCTTGTGTATGTTTTAGGCTATGAAAGTGGCAGCAGTAACATGCTAAGATCTTGTTCTCTCACATTTGTTAGCAAGTGACTGATCACATGCACAATTCAGCTCTATAAGCAACTAGGATTCCAGATTGCCTTACAGAGTATCTGAGGGGAACTGCAGCCCTCCCCATAGTGATGGTAAATACACAGAACAGCAGCTCATAGCTCCTAGCATGCCCTAGTGTAGGGCTCCACACACCTAGACTTTCCTATCAACAGGCAAAGGCCTATAATGTCCTCAGGACAGGACTAAGACACCGTGAGTGATGTCTGATTCCTGGAGGAGGGAGCCACAGCCTAGTGCAGAGGATTACATTGCTTCTGTGTCTCCAGACTTGTCCAGATTCACAAAGAATTTCAAGTGAGTGACCTGCTGTTGAACACTATAATCCATCCAGTTGGCACTGTCAAATCTAACTTACCTGTGAGTGCTGAGCTGTCTAAGCAGATTAGGCAGCTGTCATGCACTGGTAATGAGGAAAATTCCAGACATCTGTGAGACCCATGACTTTTCAGTACTTCCAAAGGGAGTTGCCTTGCTTTGCTGGGGGTTTATGTTGACTGGAGAAGGTAGTAAAAAGATGACTGAGGTCAAAAATTAACAAATGAGTATTTTTTGCAGAAGGGAAGTAGTTCAAGGTATTCTTAAAACATATGTTAGGGGGGCCGGGGATTTAGCTCAGTGGTGCCACCATCTGCCTCACAAGCGCAAGGTCCCAAATTTGATCCCAGGTACCAAAAAAAAGACATATGTCAGATAACTCCTGCATATAGTTGGTCAGTGTGGCAGATGACTTTAGGTAGAACTAAAAGACTCTATATGCTCTTGTTCCAGTGTCTCATGACACATAAATACTTGATTGAGTCGCACAGCCTCAGGTCCCTTGCCACACACCCTGAATACCCCGGGTTACCTAGCTCATTTTCAGGTTCCCTTCTTGGATCCAGATTTTATTCTAACAGCAGATCCTCTGTTGGCTGCCTTATGCCCATGTATGTGGAGGTGTAAGGTGACAGGCAGAGGAATCCCATCTGGTCCAAATCCCCATGTCAGTCTACCTCATGCCTGAATCGCTGCATCTCTCTCTCATCCTTTGTGGTAATGTCCCTTAAATCCACCTTGTGTTTCCTATCCCCACTGTCATCACTCCCACCACACCGCCACCATTAGCCTAGGCCAGTGGTAGCAAACCTATGACACGCATCTTATTTGTTTTTCATTTGAGACAAAAGATGTTAATGTATGAGTTGTTTTTTCTAAACTAAAACCTCAGTATTCAGGTTTAATTGTAGTGTTGGCACTTTGTGATAAATAAGTGGCTTTGGGTTGCAATTTGGGCTCTCATCTATAAAAGCTTTGCCATTACTGGCCTAGGGTATTACAGTCACATCTCAACTAGTGTCTTTCTGCAAAAAAATCCATCCTACAACGTGCTTCTGGAAAATGTTTTTGGCTGAGCATGGTGGCACAAACCTGTAATCCCAGCATTCTCTGAGGAAGGAAGATTTCAAGTTCAAGCCCAGTCTGGGCAACTTAGAAACATAGGCAAACCAAAATAAAACCTAATAAGCGGCTGTGGATATACCTCAGTGCAAAGACACTGGACTCCCCTGCACTTATATGTATACTCCAAACAAACTGTATTATTCTGTTTCTGGGACATTACATATTACATATATACCACTTACCTGCATTTCTTTGTTTTTCTTGTTTTCCAGGCCTAGAATTCTGTTCCTCCAAATTTCTCCCCTTTCTTTGTCCCAAACTTCTCTGCCTGTTGCACTCCCATTTATCCTTCAAGGCCAATCCCAAATCCTATTTCCTAAGGGCCAGTCATGTAATAATGTCTGTTATGTTCTGGGCCAACTATTAAAAAATTTTGTAGAGAACTGGGGGTGTAGTGCAGCAATAGAGCTCTTGCCTACTATGCCCAAGGCACTGGGCTTTGTCCTTAGCACTGAAATCAATCAGTCAATAAAATTTTGCGGACACAAGTATGTAAAAAGTGATTCACAAATACTTGTCCAGGAAGTTATATGAGTTTGTTATGGCTTCCTCAACAGAGTCCTAAAACCTGAGTAACTAAAACAACAGGTATTTGTTGCTTCATAGTTCTAGAGACTAGGAGTCAAAAACCAAAGCAACGGCCACCTCTGAAGGGACCGAGGAAAACCTGTTCTGATCTGGCATCTGGTAGTTCATTGACTGCCTAACTCCAGTATGGACATGCTGGTCTGTGTGTGTCAGTCTTCACGTCTAAATGGGTTTTGTTTAATAAAGACGTCAGTTATATTGAATTAGGGTCTTCCATAATGACCTCATTTTTATTCTATTTCTTCTCTAAAATCCCTTTCTCCAAATAAGTTCACATTCAGAGGTACTGGGTTTAATATTCCAACATATCTTGCTTGGGAAGATACAGTAAAACCCACAACAAAAGTTGATATATGATATAGTTCTGATCACTATCTTGGCTGAAAGAAAACCCCTTGCTAATCAGAGGCCATTCTTTTACCACAAAAATCAAACTGGTATAAAATACATGAAGAAGGCTTTATGTAACAAATAGGGTCATAAGTACCAGGGAATTCTTACTTCACAACACTTGCAGATCAGGCAATATACTCACCATGTCTCAAGGTACAAAGGTACTATGGTTTAGCTGTTGTTTGTCCCCACTGAAACTCATGTTGAAATTTGATCCCTGATGTAAATCCTGAGGGCTGGTGGGACCTTTAGAGGTGTTTAGGCAGTGGAAATACTGCCTTCATAAAGGGATTAATGTTGTTCTTAAGTGAGTTAATTCAGGAAGGAGTGAGTTATCACAAGTGTGGGCAGTATTAAGTGAGGTCACCCTCATGTTTTGTCTCTTCCAAATACACACACTTGCCCGCCTTCTCCTCTGCCATGTTATGATGCAGTATGAAGCCTTTTGCAGATGAGGGTGACTGGTCTTGAACTTTCAGCCTCCAAAACTATAACCTAAGTAAATTTCTTTCCTTTATGAAGTACCCACCTCAGGTATTTTGCTATCACAACAGAAAACAGACTAAAATAGGAGGATTATTTTTCTTTTCCATCCATAAATTCAAGACAAAAATAAGTATTCCATGAAAGAAACAATGTGGAGAATAGGCCTTTGAGTAGCTATTGTAAGAAAGACCGAAAAAGTCTATAGCATCATGTGACTCCAGACTTTAATTATACTCAGTGCCACTCAGAAAACAATACCATGTGGCCCATGGTTGTTTTCCTAACCTGGCTGCACTTTAGAATCAAATTCTCCTGGTTACCCCACAACATGCCCCAAATGCTGACTTAATTTGTTTTGATGGACCTAGGTTTTGGATAAAACCAAGTTAAGAATCAATAATCTAGGCTCTAAAATGCTAGGTAGAGCCGGGGATTTAGCTCAGTGGTTTCGCCGCCTGCTGTGCAAGCGCAAGGACCTGAGTTCGATCCCTGGTACCAAAAAAATTTTAAAAATTAAAAAATAAAATGCTAGGTAATATAATTCCGAACACCTCAGAATTTACAACGGTGTCTATCTATGGTCATGAGTGAAAAACTGAATTTGTACTATATCTTAGTTTCTTTGTGCTGCTATCACAGAATACTTGAGACTGAGTAAGTTATAGAGAATAGAAATTCATTTCTTACAGTTGTGGTGTCTGGGAATACAACATTCAAAGCACCAGCAGGTTTATGTTCAATGAGTCTCCACTTCCAGGGTGGTGCCCTGAATGCTATATCCTCTGTAGGAGACAGACTCTGTATCCTCACATGGCAGAAGGCAGAAGGACAAAAGGGTAAAACTCGGTCAAGTACTTTCACAAAGGCACCTAATGCCATTCACCTCCAAAAGGCCACACCTCCCTCCCAAAGCTACTGGGGAAGTGCTTATCTTTCAACATGGTTTTGGAGGAGACAAAAAGATTCAAGCCATATCATTCTGTTCCTTTTTATCCAAATTTATATCCTTCACATATACAAAATATACTGCCATCACAATGGCTGCACAAAGTCTGACTTTAAAAGTCTCATCTAAACATCACATGAGTGAGTCTCAAGATTTGATTCATCCAGAGACAAATTTCCCTTCTTCTTTTTAAAAAATTAATTATATTAGTACATTTTAGATATATATGATGATCACATTCATCATAGGAAATTTGTACATGTACATAATATATTTTGATTCTCTTTTCCCCAATCCCCTCCACTCTCTTCCCCTCCTTATTTACAAAAGATTTGTTTCCATTTTTTTCCTTCTATTCTTTTTCTCTTTTCCCTTTCTTCCTTCCTTTTTCACTCCTCACTTGTTCCCTTTCCCATTTGAATATTTTCTTCCTACTTCCCAACATGTATTATACATTTTGGTCCCTATTCATCCTTTCAACTTCTCATACCAGAGAAACAATGTCATATTTAAACATGTGTGTCCAACTTATTTCACTTAAGTGTATGGTCTCAAGATACATCCATTTACCTAGAAATATCTCAAGTTATCTTTATTTATGGCACACTAGTACTCCACTGTATACAAAAACAACATCCTCTTTAACCATTTATTGGTTAATGGGCATTTGGGCTATTTCCAAGATTTAGCTATTACATAGTCCCTGCTATAAACTTGAGTGTGCATATATCACTGTGGTATGATGGTTTTAAATCTTTCAAGAAGAGAGAGGAGGAGACCTCCAGGCCAAAGTAGCACCACTCCCAGAACAGAGGAGGAGGCTTCCGGGCCACCATAACACCATTCCCAGGGCAGAGGAGGTGAGCCATGCAGGCCCCAACAGGACCCCACCACCACCACCACCATCAAAATGAGAAGACACAAAAACAAGCCTCAAAATCAGACTTTCAAATCACCTACAGCAACCCTAAAGGGAAATGAGATGGAACACTCTATACTCAACCTGAATTCCCTGAACTGGCAACAAAAGAAGATCTAGAAAAAAAGAAATCAGAAATAATTTCTCAGATAACAACTGAGATTGTGCCCATAGTGCAAGACATGATTCATAAATCTAGAGAGGACACAGATTAAAAAAATAGAGGAGCTGAGGAACATGATGGAATCCCAACATAGGAAACAAATGGAGTTCATGAAAGAGATGGAAACAGATTCGCAGAAGATTAAAAACTCCATTGAAAATTTACAAAGCAGAATGAGCCCATGTGAGGACAGAATATCAGATATAGAAGATAAGATTGCAATTAGTGACCAAGAAAAGAAAACTTTCTTTAACATAGTAAGGGACCACAACAAATCAATCCAGCAGCTACTAGATGATGCAAAGAAGAATAACACAAGACTGATTGGAGTCAATGAAGAAATAACAGAGAGTGCAGATGACATAAAAAACTGTTCACAGAAGTGATGGCAGAAAATGTCCCAAGCAGGGGGAAAGAACTTGACATACAGATAAGTGAGGCATATGAGACTTCTACTAGCCTTGATTAAAAAATAATCTACACATAGGCATATAATAGTTAAGATTCCAGAAACCCAACAGAAGAACAAAATTCTACAAGCAGTTAGGGAAAAGAAACAAATCACATACAAAGGAAAGCCCAACAGAATCACAACAGACTTCTCAATGCAAACCCTCAAGGCAAGAAGAGCTTGGAAGGATGTATTTCAAGCCCTAATGGAAAACAGCCTCCAACCCAGTTTGATGCACCCTGCAAAACTATATTTCAAACATAGTGGAGAAATAAGGTACTATCATGATAAAGACCAACTTAGGAACTTCATGAATAGCAAACCAGCACTCCAAAAAATTGTAGACAATATCCTAGGAAAAGACGATTAGGATAAAAAAAAACCTAGGAAGCCCAACAGAATGAATCCATCAGTCAAGACAAGAAATTCAATGCAAAGGGGGAGAATCTAACAAAAAGAAAAAGTCATGAGAAGTATACATCAATAAGTACCAGTTACAACCGGCAATGTTAAAGGTCTCAATTCACCAATCAAAAGAAATAGACTGGCAAAATGGGTTAAGAAGCAAGATCCAACAATAAGCTGGATACAAGAAATGCAATTAATTCAAAAAGAAACTCATAGACTGAAACTTAAAGGGTGTAAAACAATACTCCATGGGTCAGAAACTGGAAAAAGAAAAAAAGCAGGAGTAGCTATTCTCTTTGCAGATCAAGTGGATTTCAAACCAACACTGATTAAGAGAGATGAAGAAGGACACTACATCCTTGTAAAGGGAACAATCCAAGAGGAACAGGTGATGATCATAAATATATATGCACCAAACACAAGTGTACCCAACTATATAAAACAAATACTAATGGACATGAAAAATCATATATGCACTAATGCAATAGTAGTGGGGGACCTCAGTACCCCACTGTCACAAATAAATAGATCAACTAGACAAAAAGAAGCAAAGAAATACTAGAACTCAATCAAACTCTTGAACAAATGAACTTAACAGATGTTTACAGTGTTCGACCCCAACAAATCAGAATACACATTCTTTTCAGCTGCACATGGGTCATTATCCAAAATAGAAATGCTTACTCATAGAACATATTTAGGTAAGTGCAAAGGAATTGAAGATATCCCCTTTATATTATCAGACCAAAGTGCAATGAAATTGGACATCAATAGCAAAAGAAACTGCAAGAAATTCATAAGCACATGGAAGTTGAACAACACACTTCTGAATAACCAATGGGTCACAGAGGAAATTAAAGAAGAAATCAGACAGTTCCTTCAATTAAATGACATGACAATACAAAATATCTATATTTATGGGACACAATGAAAGCAGTTATATGAGGGAAATTCATAGTAGTGAATACTCATATCAGAAAAACAGAGTGAGCCCTATTAAACAACCTGATGCTACACCGCAAGCTTCTAGAAGAAGAAGAGCAGGACAAACCCAAAGCTCATACATGGGAGGAAATTATAAAGATCAGAGGAGAAATCAATGCAATGGAGACTAAGAGAATGGTACAAAAAAATCAATGAAGCCAAAATTCTTCAAAAGAATCAACAAAATTGACAAATCCTTAGCTAACCTTGTCAGAAAAAGGAAAGAAAAGGCCCAAATCCATGCAATTAGGAATGAAAAGAATGAAATTACAACAGACCCAGCAGAAATCCAGAGGATCATCAATACCTACGTTGAGAACCTATATGCCAATAAGATGGAAAACACAGAAGAAATGGATAGATTACTAGATACATATGAATTACCAAAGTTGAATGAAGAAGACCTAAGAATTCTAAACAACCCAATAACAATGAAATTGAAATCATAATTAAAAACTTACCAACATAGAAAAGCCTGGGTCCTGATGGCTTATCTGCTGAATTCTACAAGACATTTAGAGAGGAACTACTGCCACTCCTGATTAAACTCTTCAATAAAATCGAAAGGGAAGCAATACTCCCAAATTCATTCCTGGAAGCAAACATCACCTTGATCCCCAAAGCAGAGAAAGACCCTACCGAAAAAGAGAACTATAGGTCAATCTCACTAATGAACACATGCAAAAATCCTTAATAAGATACTGACAAATAGAGTGCAGAAGATCATCAAGAAGATCATATACCCTGACCAAGTAGGACTCATCCCAGGGATGCAGGGATGGTTCAACATACTCAAATCAATCAATGTAATACACTATATCAATAGTGCCAAGGACAAAAACTATATGATCATCTCAATACATGCAGAAAAAGCATTTTAAAAAATCAAACACACATTTATGATAAAAACCCTACAAAAAATTGAATGCATGATCTCTACCTCAATCATGATAAAAGCCATCAATGAAAAACCAACAGCCAATACAATACTAAATGGTCAAAAACTGAAGTCCTTCACACTAAAATCAGGAACAAGAAAAGGATGCCCACTACTACCACTCCTGTTCAATGTAGTTTTGGAAACATTAGCCACAGCAATTAGAGAAGAGAAAGAAATAAAAGGAATAAAGATAGGTAATGAAGAAGTCAAATTGTCATTATTTGCAGATGACATGATACTCTATATAGAAGACCCCAAGAACTCCACTTTAAGTCTTCTACACTTAATCACCAAGTTCAGTAAAGTAGCTGGATATAAGGTCAACACACAAAAATCAATAGCTTTTGTCTACATGAATAACAGACTCACTGAGAGAGAAATAGGGCAAATAATTCCTTTCACAATAGCATCCAAAAAACTGAAATACCTAGGAATCAACCTAACAAAAGGAATCAACCTAACAAAAGAAATCAAAGACCTCCTCTGAAAACTATAGCACTCTGAAAAGAGAGATTGAAAATGATATCAGAAAATGGAAAGACATCTCTTGTTCCTGGGTAGGAAGAATCAACATAGTTAAAATGGTCATATTCCAAAACTGCTATATAAATTCAATGCAATCCGAATTGAAATCCCAGCAGCATACTTCATGGACCTGGAGAAAACAATCCAAATATTCATTTGGAACAAGAAGAGACCCAGAATAGCAAAAGCAATTCTAGGTAACAGAGACATGGCAGGGGATAATACAACCCCCAACTTGAAACTATGCTACAAAGCTACTGTGATAAAAACAGCATGGTACTGGCAACGAAGCAGACCTGAGGACCAGTGGAACAGATTAGAAGATGTAGAAACAACTCCAGACACACTCAGCCACCACATCTTTGACAAAGGAGCCAAACACACTCACTGGAGGAAAGATAGCCTCTTCAATAAATGGTGTTGGAAAAATTGGATTTCAACTTGCCAAAGATTAAAACTACACCCATATCTCTTACCATGCACTAAATTAAAATCGAAATGGATTACAGATCTAAACATTAAAACAGAAATGCTCAACCGGCTGGAACAGAGGTTAGGTAGAACTCTTAAAGACACTGGTGTAGAAAAGATATTATGGGGGGCTTCTGGGCCACCATCCCTCCTGCTGCACCCAGCCCAGAGGAAAGGGCCTTTGGGCCACCTTCTGTCCCGCCACTCCTGGCCCAGAGAAAGGGGCTTCTGGGCCACCATCCCTCCCCCTGCTCCCAGCCCACAGGAAAGGGCTTTGGGGCCACCATCCTTACCACTGCTCCCGGCCCTTGTCCCATCAATCCTAGCTCAGAGGATGTAATCCATGCAGGCACCAACAGCCCTCACCCCAGTTGAAATGAGAAAACACATAAATAAGTCTCAAAACCAGACTTCCAGGTCACCTACAGCAACCCCAAAGGGAAATGAGATGGAACACTCTGATACTCAACCACCTGGACCCACTGAACTGGCAACAAAAGGGGATCTGGAAAAAATGAAATCAGAAATAATTTCTCAGATAACAGGAGAAATTGTGCCCCTAGTGCAAGACATGATTAATAAATCTAGAGAGGAGCTCAGGGACATGATGGAATCCCAACATAAGAAAAAAATGGAATCCATAAAACAGATGCAAATAGATTTCCAGGACATGAAAAACTCCATTGAAAGTATACACAGCAGAATGAGTCAATGTGAGGACAGAATTTCGGATGTAGAAGATAAGATTGCAATTAGTGAGCAGGAAAAGAAAAATTGCTTCAAAATTATAAGGGAACATGAGAAATCAATCCAGCAGCTGCTAGATGATGCAAAGAAAAATAACATAAGACTAATTGGAGTCAATGAAGAAACAAGAGCGAGTGCAGATGACATAAAAGGCCTCTTCACAGAAATAATGGCAGAAAACTTCCCAAGCAGGGGAAAAGAGCTTGACATACAGATAAGTGAGGCATATAGGACTCCAAATAGCCTTGATCAAAAAAAATCTACACATAGGCATATAATTGTTAAGATTGCAGAAACTCAACAGAAGAACAAAGTCCTACAAGCAGTTAGAGAAAAGAAACAAATCACATACAAAGGAAAGCCCATCACAATCACAGCAGACTTCTCAATGCAAACCCTCAAGGCAAGAAGAGCTTAGAGTGACATATTTCAAGCCCTAAAAGAAAACAGCCTCCAACCCAGATTGATGTACCCTGCAAAACTATCTTTCAAAATTCATGGAGAATTAAGATATTTTCATGAAAAAGAGCACCTTAGGAACTTTGTGAATACCAAACCAGCACTCCAAAGAATTTTACACAATAGCCTAGGAACAGACATTGAGGATCACAACCCCAGGAAGCAAAGCAGAATGAACCCATCTGGCATGACAAGAAATTCAATGTAAAGGGGAGAACCCAACAAAAAGAAAAAGTCATGGCAATGACAAGTCAATACATTTCAGTTATAACCATCAATGTTAATGGTCTCAATTCACCAATCCAAAGAAATAGACTGGCAGGATGGGTCAAGAAACAAAATCCAACAATATGCTGCATACAAGAAACACACTTAATTCAAAAGGAAACTCATAGACTGAAAGTTAAATGGTGGAAAACAGTACTCCATGTGACAGGAACCCGAAAAAAAGCAGGAGTAGCTATCCTCCTGGCAGATCAAGTAGATTTCAAACCAACTGATGAAGAGAGATGAAGAAGGACACTACATCCTTGTAAAGGGAAGAATCCAAGAGGAAGAGATGACAATCATAAATATCTAGGCACCAAACACTAGTGTGCCTGACTATATAAAACAAACATTAAAGGACATGAAAAGTCATATGTGCGCTAATACAATTGTAGTGGGGGATCTCAACACCCCACTGTCACATATAGATAGATCAACTAGACAAAAAATAAGTAATGAAATTCTACAACTCAATCGAACTCCTGAACAAATGAACTTAACAGATGTTTACAGAGTCTTCCACCCCACAAAATCAGAACACACTCTTCTCAGCTGCACATGGGCCATTCTCCAAAATAGACCACATACTCACACATAGAACATGTTTAAGTAAGTGCAAAGGAACTGAAGTTATCCCCTGTATATTATCAGACCATAGTGCGATGAAATTGGAGATCCATAACTAAAGAAACTCGAAAAATTTCATAAACATGTGGAAATTGAAAAACACACTTCTGAATAACCAATGGGTCACAGAGGAAATTAAAGAAGAAATCAGACAGTTCCTTCAATTAAACGACAATGACAATACAACATATTGGAATCTATGGGACACAATGAAAGCAGTCTTACAAGGGAAATTCATAGCAGCGAATACACATATTAGGAAAACAGAACAAGCCCAATTAAACAACTGATGCTGCACCTCAAGCCTCTAGAAAAAGAAGAACAGGACAACCCCAGAGCTCATACAAGGGAGGAAATTATAAAGATCAGAGGAGAAATCAGTGCAATGGAGACTAAGAGAACGATACAAAAAAAATCAATGAAGCCAAGAGTTGGTTCTTTGAAAGAATCAACAAAATTGACAAACCCTTAGCCAACCTTGTCAGAAAAAGGAAAGAAAAGGCCCAAATCCATGCAATTAGGAATGAAAAGGGTGAAATTACAACAGACCCAGCAGAAATCCAGAGGATCATCAATACCTACTTCCAGAACCTATACACCAATCAGATGGACAACACAGAAGAAATGGACAGATTCCTAGATACATATGAATTACCAAAGTTGAATGAAGAAGACCTAAAAATTCTGAACAACCCAATATCAACCAAGGAAATTGAAAATGTAACTAAAAACTTATCAACTAAGAAAAGCCCGGGCCCTGATGGCTTCACTGCTGAATTCTACAAGACATTTAGAGAGGAACTACTGCCACTACTGTTTAAACTCTTCCATGAAATTGAAAGGGAAGCAATACTCCCAAATTCATTCCTGGAAGCAAGCATCACCTTGATCCCCAAAGCAGAGAAAGATCCAACTGAAAAAGGGAACTATAGGCCAATCTCACTAATGAACATAGATGCAAAAATCCTTAATAAGATACTGGCAAACAGAATGCAGAAGATCATCAAGAACATCATACACCCTGATCAAGTGGGATTCATCCCAGGGATGCAGGGACGGTTCAATATATGAAAATCAATCAATGTAATACACTATATCAATAGAGCCAAGGACAAAAACCATATGATTATCTCCATAGATGCAGAAAAAGCATTTGACAAAATCCAACATGCATTTATGATAAAAACCCTACAAAAAATTGGAATAGATGGTCTCTACCTCAAACTGATAGAAGCCATCTATGAAAGACCAAGAGCCAATATCATACTAAATGGTCAAAAACTGAAATCCTTCACACTAAAATCAGGAACAAGACAAGGATGTCCACTATCACCACTCTTACTCAATATAGTTCTGGAAACATTAGCCATGGCAATTAGACAAGAGAAAGAAATAAAAGGAATAAAGATAGGTAATGAAGAAGTCAAATTGTCATTATTTGCAGATGACATGATACTCCATATAGAAGACCCCAAGAACTCCACCAAAAGTCTTCTAGACTTAATAACCAAATGCAGTCAAGTAGCTGGTTACAAGGTCAACACACAAAAATCAATAGCTTTCCTCTACACCAATGACAGACTCACTGAGAGAGAAAGAGGGCAAATAATTCCTTTCACAATAGCATCCAAAAAACTGAAATACCTAGGAATCATCCTAACAAAAGAAATCAAGGACCTCTTCTCTGGAAACTATGGCACTCTGAAAACAGAGATTGAAGATGATATCAGAAAATGGACAGACATCCCCTGCTCCTGGGTAGGGAGGATTAATAGAGTGAAAATGGCCATACTTCCAAAACTGCTATATAGATTTAATGCAATTCCAATTGAGATCCCAGCAGCATACTTCATAGACCTTGAGAAAACAATCCCAAAATTCATTTGGAACAAGAAGAGACCCAGAATAGCAAAAGCAATTCTAGGTAACAGAGACATGGCAGGGGGTATCACAATCCCCAACCTGCAACTCTACTACAAAGCTACTGTGATAAAAACAGCATGGTACTGGCAAAGAAACAGACCTGAGGATCAGTGGAACAGATTAGAAGATGCAGAAACAACGCCAGACACACTCAGCCATCTCATCTTCGATAAAGGAGCCAAACACCCTCACTGGAGGAAAGATAGCCTCTTTAATAAATGGTGCTGGAAAAATTGGGCTTCAACTTGCCAAAGATTAAAACTAGGCCTATATCTCTCACTATGCACTAAACTAAAATCAAAATGGATTAAAGATCTAAATATTAAAATAGAAACTCTGAACCAGTTGGAACAGAGGTTAGGTTGAACCCTTGAAGACATCGGTGTAGGAAAAGATTTTATGAACAAAACCTCAGTTGCCTGTGAACTAGCACAAACAGTCAACAAGTGGGATCTCTTCTTATTAAAAGGCTTCTGCACAGCAAGAGAAACCACCAACAGTGCGAAGAGACAACCCACAATGTGGGAAAAAATCTTCACCTGCTCTTCCTCAGACAAAGGTCTACTATCTCAAATCTATAAAGAACTTAAAAAGATCAGACCTCCCAAATTTAAAGACCCAATCTGAAATTAGGCATCTGAAATGAACAGACATTTCTCAGACAAAGAAGAAACAGCAAATAAATACATGAAAAAATGTTCAACATCACTGGTCATTTGAGCGATGCAAATGAAAACAACGCTGAGATTTCACCTCACTCCAGAAAGTATGGCTGCTATCATGAAATCAACCAATCACAAATGCTGGTGGGGCTGTGGGGAAAGAGGAACCCTGCTCCACTGCTGGTGGGAGTGTAGACTGGTGCAAACACTGTGGAAATCAGTATGGAGATACCTCAAACAACTAGGACTGGAAGTCCCATTTGACCCTGCTATTCCACTGCTGGGGATCTTCCCCCCAAAATTAAAAGAATCATAGCACAGTGATATATGTGTGCCTATGTTCATAGCAGTACAGTTTGTGATAGCTAAAACTTGGAAACAGCCCAAATGCTCATCAACTGGAGACTGGATAAAGAAAATGTGGTTTTTTTATAAAATGGAGTACTACTGAGCCATAAAGAATGAGAAATTAGAGACATTTTTAGCTAAGTCGATGCACATTGAGGTGATACTCTTAAGTGAAATAAATAGGACACACATGTATAAATACCAAATAGTTTCTCTGGTGTGAGAAACTGAAAGTGTAACTAAGCACTAAAATGTATAATAGGTAATGTGAAATAGGAAGAAAAGGGGCAAAGGGGAAGGAAGTGTGAGAAGTAGGGGAAAGGATAGAAGGGAATGGGATTAATATGAGAAAATGGAAAAAATAGGAACAAAATCTTTGTAAATAAGGAGGAATGGAGGGGTTGAAGGGAGGGCTGGGCAAGGGTGAAAAATAAGAATCAAGAGAGATTATATAAAGGCACAAATTTCCAATGATGAATGTCATTATATTGTATACCTAAAATGTACCAATGATTAGAATGAATAATCGATAACACAAAATAGGAAGAAAAGGTCCAAAGGTGTAGGGGTAGTGGAAGAGGCAGGGGAAAGGAAAGAAGTGAAAGGAAAAATGCTGAGAAATGGAAAAAATGGAAATAAAGTCTTTGTAAATAGAGAAGGGTGGAGGACATGAAGGGAGGGCTAGGAATGGGGAAAAAATAAGAACCAAGATGCATTATGTAAAGGTACAATTCCCAATGAGAAATGTAATTGTGTTGTATACCTACAATGTACCAATAAAAGAATTTAATAAAAAAAAATTTTTTTTAATTAAAAAAAGAAAATTGGAATAGATGGTCTTCATCTCAATGTGATAAACTATCAGCCAATGATAAACCAACAGCCAATATCATACTAAATGGACAAATACTGAAGACTTTCACCTAAAATCAGGAACAAGACAAGGATGTCCACTATCACTACTCCTATTCAATATAGTTCTGGGAACATTGGAGCAATTAGACAAGGAAAATAAAAGGAATAAGAATAGGAAAGGAACGAGTTACATTATCATTATTTGCAGATGACATGATACTCTACATAGAAGACCCCAAAAACTCCACCAAAAGATTTATAGATTTAAAAACCAAATTCAGTAGCATAGCTGTATATGAAGCCAACACTCAAAAATCAATAGCATTCCTGTACACAAATAACAAACTTACAGAGAGAGAAACTAAGGAAACTGTAACTTTTATAATAACATCAAAGAAATGAAGTACTTAGAAATCAGTTTAACGAAGGAAGTAAAAGATTTTTACACTGAAAACTATAGTACTTTGAAAAAGGAGATCAAAGAGAATATCAGAAAATGGAAGGTATCCCTTGTTTTTGGGTAGAAAGAACCAATAAAATGAAATTGGCCATACTCCCAAAATTGTTTTACAAAGATTTAATGCAATCCCAATCAAAATACCAATAGCAGCTGCTGGATTGATTTCTCATGTTCCCTTATAATCTTGAAGCAATTTTTCTTTTCCTGGTCACTAATTGCAATCTTATCTTCTATATCTGAAATTCTGTCAACTCTAAAACGTATCTAAAATGGGCTGGGGATTTAGCTCAATGGTTCTGCCATCTGCCTCTCAAGCACAAGGTCCTGAGTTTGATCCCCAGTACAAAAAAAAAAAAAACTTATCTAAAATGAAAATGACCAGACCCTGTCTTTCTGGTCACCAAGATTTTTGCATTGATCACCTTCACTAGCTTGCAAGTTCCCTGAGAACAAGGACGGTGCTTGATGCTCTCACCCAAAATAAACAAGTACAATCCCAAGGACATTAAAGGTGCTCAGAGTGGGCTTTATAAGCAGCTGACGTCACTAATCCTTTCTGCTCTTGCTAGAATCAGAAAGGGCAAAAAAAGGGTGAGGCTACTGAGTCAGCATTTGGCACTCTGGGCTTGTGTCTTCAAAAAAAACCAGAAACACCTTCTCTAGAGAACCCTTCAGGTCAGCATGACTTTAACTATTTTATGTACATGTGTTTTTGTGGTGACTTGCAAGAGACACAAATTGAAGTGGCTTTTTTGGCCATAGAAATCGATGACCCCTAGACTATGTTTCCATAAATATGCATTAGAATCTCATAAAAGAATATGCCTTGCACATTCACACATTAGGTTAACTAAGAATACAGTCAGCTGCACAAGTGTTTTATATGTCTGGAATACTGTGCTGAATTCCCATGATTCAGACCCCTTTCCAGTGCCTTTAGAGATGTTCTGCAGTGAGTATAGTTAGACTTTACAACTTATAAACAACTAAACAACAATCTATGATTTTTCTTAAAAAACTATAAATTGAGTTCTTGAGATAACCAAAATTCTAAAGAATGTTATATTCTAAGGAAAATTTTAAAGGATTTAAACCTGTTAATTGTTTAAAAATAGATGCTAGTATTTACAAATTGAAATTAAGAAATTATAATAAAAGCAATATACCAAGACTGCCTCCAATGTTGCCCACCCAGAAGTTCTTTTGATTCAAGGTGCAGTATAGAGTTAAAACTTACTTGAAAAGAATTGTAAGTTCAAATTTTGTACTAAACCCAATTGCTTCTTTTCTTACATTCACTCCTACTCATCTGAATTTATAAATTTCTGCTACAATTTGGTTTTCCATGGTAACCTTTGAAGTTATTAGTATATAATGATCACCCATTCCACAGGAATACAGCATAAACTGAATCACACTGAGAAATTCTCCACTGTTTTCAACTATTCAATGCATTGTAAAATTCAAAAATATTTTATTGACATCTTAGTTCAATAACAGTTCACTTATTTTATGGCTTAAGAGCTCTTCAAAAAACTGTGATAATGTGACTATAAGGGCTTCATTCTGATTATTCAATCATGGCTAAAATAACACTTGATATCTAACTCCTATTTGCACAACAACCTGCTGAATTATCTTTTAATAATAATATCCTAAAGAGATGATATCAAGCCAGGAATTGATGCTGTTACCTGACTTAAGACAAAAAATATATGTTAATAGTTTCAGAACTATTCAATGTGGTATGATTGATTAATTTTCAGTGTCAATCCCTGGGTAGGGAGAGGCCTAGATGGTGGCATTGTTCTTGAATAGGTTTATGTCTTGGTCTATTTTCCATTTCTATAACAGAATACCTTAGAGTTGGGTAATTTACAAACAATAAAAGTTTATTTGACTCATAATACTGGGGGCTGGGAAGTCTAAAAACATGGTGCCAACATCTGATAAGGGCCTCTGTGCTGTGTCACAACATACCAAACGGGCAATTGACCACATAGGAGACAGAAGAAATAAGGACAAACCCATCCATCACAAATCTACCTTCATGATAACAAACCCATTGCCAGGATAACAGTGTCTTAATACTGTTACAGAGAAAATTAAATCACCATGTGAGTTTTGGAGGGGATGTCCACACCACAGCAGTCTGTGAGAGTTTCCAGAGGACATTAACATGTGAGTTGGTAGGCTGCAGACTGACAGAAAGGTCCACCCTCAATGTGAGTGGACATCATTGAATGACTGGTGCCTGTATGAAACAAAAAGGTAGAAGAGGAGTGAATTCTCTATCTACTCTCTTTCTCTATCTTCTCTTTTCTCCTCCTCCTCCTCCCCTTCTTTTTCTCCGCCCTACCCCCTTGAAGCAGGACACCTTTCTTCTCCTGTCCTTGGACAACAGAACTCTAGGTTCATCAGCTTTTAGATCTAGGAACTTGCACCAGAAGCCCCCAGGTTCCCAAGGGCTCAGCCTGTGAATTATACCACTGCCTCCCTGCTTTGGAGGCCTTCAGGCCTGGACTGAGCCATGCTACTGGTTTCTCTGATTCTCCACATTGCAGATGGTTTGCCCTATCCTGGGATTTCTCAGCCTCCATAGTCACATAAGCCAATACCTCTAATAAATCCTGCTACCTGCTATCTATGTACCAATGTATCTATCTAATCTCCTAATTATTGTCTTTCTGAAGAACCTTAACTAAAACAATACCAAATCACAGTTTCATATTAAAATTTTTATCCACTAATAAAATATTTTAAAATAATCAGTAAAAAATTTTCAGTGTGATACTGCTATACTGGTCATAAACTTGTCGATATTTTCTTTATCACCATACACACACAAGCATCACTGAAATTATATTTTTCCTTTTCAGATTACTCCCTGAAATAAATAGTAATTTATTTAGAGATTGATGAAAACCTATGTCGAACTTCATTTCTTCATTTCTGCAGACAGAAATAGACTGTTGCAGACCATGGGCAAGACAGAGCTCAGGCTTTGTGAAGACCTTGGTGGAGAGAATTTTTGGACAGCATGACTAAAGATAACCAGACACCCTCCTGCTTACCACAAAGTAGTGGGTTCCAGGAAAACCTTGGCTCAGAAATACATGAGGACCTTAGAGAGAAAAATAGAGTAGTCTCCTATAAATATATGGTTCTTCCTCTAAGAGGCCAAAGGGAGATCAACAGTCTGCCTTTTTTCTTTTCTTTGACTCTTTATTATACTTTTATTTATATTTCTTAATGAATACAAAATGACAAATATTTGATACATTATATATTGTATAATGCTCAAATCAGGGTAAATATAGCTATCTCCTCAAACACTAATCATTTCTTTACAGTGAAAACGTTCAAAATCTTTTCTTCTGGATTTTTTAAATGTGTAGTATATCATCATCATTATCTATAATCACTCTATAGTCCAAAATAAAACCAGAACTTATTTCTCCATTCTATTTTTCCTAACCTCTAGTAACCACCATTCACAAAACCACTTTCAGCTTTCATGAGACCAACTTTTTGGAGATTCCACATATAAGTGAGATCACACAGAACTTGTCTTCTGTCCCTAGTTTATTTCACTTCATATAATGACCTCCAATTCCATCCATGTTCTCATAAATGGCAGGACTTCATTCCCTGTTGTGGCTGAGTAGTATTCCATTGTGTATATCTATCTCTATTGACTTTTCAGCTAATAGACACTTAAGTTGTTTCCGTTTTTGGCTATTGTGAATAATGCTAGAATAAATATAAGAGGGCATCTGTCTCCTCTATGCTGTGACTTTTTCAAGCCTGAGCTCAGAGGACTGTAAGAAATACAGAAAGCTGGGACACTTGCTCTGAGAGAGATCATTAGGGGACTTGTAGCCTGCTTTCTTGTTCACCAGTGACTTAGTGGGGAGAAACTTAGTGGGGAGAAATCTTGTCTTGCTTAAGGAGCTTATTTACTTTAGGGCACTTCCTTTACTTAGAGCACAAAATAACCAGAAAGAAGGGGGTGGGGGGGACTACTTAAGAGGAAACCACTCTGGACAAAAAGAGAGAGAGAGAGAACAGAGGAGGATTTTCAACAAAAATGCCAAGGCAATGCAATGCCAGGATATCTTTTCTTTTCACAAAATGATGCTAGGATAACTGGACAGCTACATGCCAAACAGTGAATTTAGATTCCTACCTCATATACAAAACTTAACTCAAAGACAATTACAGACATACATGTAACAACTAAGTTTATAAAACTCTAAGAAGAAAATGTAGAAGTAAATCTTTATGACTTTGGGATAACACCAAAAGCACAGCAGAAAGAATAAATTGAAATTTACCAAAATTGAAAGTTTTTGTACTTTAAAGGATATCAAGAAAGTGAGAAGACAACCTGCAGAATGGGAGAAAATATTTGCAATCATATTTCTGACAAGGGACTTATATTTAGAAAATAGAGAACTTTTACAACTTAACAGTGAAAGAGTAAATAGCCCAGTTTTTAAGCGGGCAGAGTGCTTACATAGACATATCACCAAAAAAGATACACAAATGGCCAATAAAGACATGAAGAAATGTTAATGTCATTAGTCATTAGAGAAATATAAATCAAAACTCTAATGAGATACCACTTCATATCCACCAAGGTGGTTATGACGACAAAGGCCAATCACACAGAATATAAAACAACAACAAAAAATCTGAATGGATCAAGGTGTCTCAGATTCCAACTGAAGAACAGACCCAATAAATCCTTTTAATTGGACAAAAATGTTCAGAAGGAGATTAACAGTATGGCTCTCCCTTTTGAGTTTGATGAATCCAAGGTACCTTCAATCAAATAAGAATGAGGTAACACGGAAGGTTCTAGAAAGCAAAGAAATATATACAAATATGTAGGAATCATGCCTAGAAAAAAAATGTGAATGAGCTCTTGGCATCAGAGGCTAACTAGAATAAAATATAAGAGGCTGACCAAATTTTGAAGAGAGTTGTGCTGCCAGTAAAGCCACCAGCCTGGTTTAAACAGATTGCAATTGTAGTTTAAGAATACCCTCGGGCTAGCAACAAGAGTGAAGGCTGAGTAAGCAAGCTCCCAGTGCTCGAGGAAGATGTAGTCTCCAATACTCACTTCCTAGATGACCAGTGAAATAATAGGGAAGGGAAAGGCTCTTAGAGAGTGGAATAAAAGGCAGAAATGGGTCTAATGAAGGAATTTCCCCTCTCCTTCAGGGGAAAAGGCTCCAGAGGGATTCCATAGATACCCTTTATGAATATGATAACATTTATTTGGTTTTTAAACCTATATCCCATTATATATCAGGTGTAAAAGGGAACATAACACATCTTCTAATTCACAGACATCTGACTTACAAAGAGCCACATTCTGGCCTGATATAGAGAGTACTGGAAATCACTCTGAGCTTGTGACTATCAATGAATAGGAGTTTTGAGTTGTCTCCCTTGGGCACAGGAAGTTAACAAAATACAATCATCCCTTGTTATCCCTGAGAGATTTATTCCAGTACCAAAATCCATGGATGCTCAAAAATCATGGTTGCTTTAAATTAAATGGCCTATTTATCATACAACCTACTCAGATCCTCTTGTACACTTAAGATCATCTCTAGATTATTTTTAATACTCAATACAATGCAAATGTTATGCAGATAGTTGTACTATGTTGTTTTTGGAATAATGACAAGAACAAAAGTCTATATATGTTCAATACAAATGTGAGTTTTTTTCAAATATTTTCAATCTTTGGTTGGTTGAATTCATGGATGGGGAACCTGAAGATCTGGAGGTCCAACTGTATATGATAACCAGAGGGTGGATGGTGTGGTCATAAGACTGTTCACAGACGTTTCTGACTCTCCACTCAGACACAGAGAAGGCTTGCACACTCCCACCCTTTGAGCATTGATGAGGCTATATTATTATGCTTAAACAGTAAAATGTGAGAAGAAGATTCACGCATGGTGCTATGAGATAGTTCATGATTTTCATATTCCTTTCCCTTCATATAAATATCAGCTGGAAGCCTGTGTCAAGTTGGAGCATCCATCAGCCTTGGTCTCCACAACACTACAGTCAACAAGAGTCCCTATATTGGACCACAAGAAAAATGTATGATATAAACTTTACTTGGGTTAATAATATACAAACTTGGGGGTTGTTTGTTACCATGATTCAACCTACTATACCCTCACGGAAGCACATGTCAAACTGGACTACAGGAAATCTTGCCCTTACTTATATAGATACTGAAAACACCCCCAAAATGAGACCCTCACATTAAAAATAACTTGACTTCACTATGTTTGAAAGTTTTAAAGTTATAGCTTGTTTCTAAATTCTTAATGATACCTTAGAAGAATCAAACAAAGTTTGTATGAGAATCATAGTTTGCCCTGGGGACACAGTGAAAAGTAAATTCTTAAACTTCTCTTCGAACCTCTGATTGAAATGGATGCACTCAGTCAAATAGCCTCATCATCCAGTTTGAGGAGCATCACAGAGGTTTTCTGCAGCCTTCTAAGGTGCACAGGTGTCCTCGCCAAGAGGGAAAGAGGCAGTCTAACCCATGTCCTTTACCCTTTTGGGAACTTTCTTTAAAGGGTGGTGTTCTTTCTAATCAAGAGTGAGGGGAAACCTATCATTCCTTGCTCCTCTCTAAACTAGCAGTCAGTGAATCTCTTCTCTCCATGAAATTTAGCACAAGCTACAAAGACAGAAATAAGAAATTATCATAAAATAAACTGTTGGGAAGGTAAATGCATGGGATTATGGGCACTGTGGTTTATATTTTATTATTTACTGGAAAAGGGAAAACTCATGATAAACTGATTATTTTCCCATTGCAAAAGGAAGATGTGATGCGTAAGCATGTCATTAAAGAGAATTATCTGATCTCCTAGCTTTCCTGAATATGTTAAGGGCCATGACCCACTTGAGCTAAAGTTTGCCCCTATAAATGCATTTGTCCTATAAATTTTTGTTTCCTCACTCTTTCAATCATCAAACTAGAACAGTAACAATACGTGTGGAGTCACCAGGTTAGACATTTTTCCTTAGCAATACTTAAGAAATTGTTTAGCTCAGTTCTCTACAAAGGCAAGAACATTTTATTTAAATAGAAATTAAGTCACTTCTGTAAATGAGCTATATACAGTTTCTTAATGGTTACTAGGTAGGTAGGCAGACTGATCGACTGATCAATAGACAGATAGATAGATAGATAGATAGATAGATAGATAGATAGATAGGATATTCTCACCAGGTCATCATAGATAAGATTCAGGCAGAAATGTAGATTGCTCTCACATACTGTCAATCCCCAAGATTCATATAGTTCAACAGTTCCCTTATGTGAAACTGTTTATAGGTAGAGTTCAAGAAGACCATATACTAAGATAAGGAAAAATATTACATCTTCATTTTCACTAACCTCTAATGCAATATAACATTCCTTTCAATTATGATAATAGATAAACCATGGTAATATTAGCATACTTGTGACTTTGTTACCAAGAGAAATCACACATATTTTCATATCACATTATAACTGTTGCAAATATCTCAAAATATTATTTACTATGTCAAAGCAAATCCATTATTTTGAAATAAAATTATCAAATTATTTTATTCTTATACACAGTTCTTTAACAATACACAAAATAATAAGGTCTTTCAGTAGACCTAATAATCACCATAATTTCAAAGTAGTGATGAGTATAGATAATAATTCAAAATACCTGAAACAACAGTGGAATGACATGACATGAAAATACACATGGTTTTCACTGGCAACAAAGTCATAAGTATTGCTAGCATGACTGTGATTTATTTCTTACATTTGTAAATGAGGGAAGCTAAATTTTAGAGGTTAGCAAAAATAAAGATGTCATTTTTTTTCCATTCAAGTTTAGAGATCTTGAATTCTACCTTACGAACCCCTTGTGTGTTGATGGCCCACAGTTTAAGAATCCTCAGACCTCAACTTAAGAATCCCTAGGAACTCAATTCCCAGTGTGTGACCCAAATTCCCTGGTTAGAGATTCCTACCCTCCTGGCCTCTCATTGCCAAAGTTGTATAGATTCAAAAAACTCAACTCTTTGCCAATGATGAGAGGCAAAATCTGACATTCATTCAGAGCAAAAGTTACAGAGTAGTTAAGAGAAGGGCCTTTGTCTTTGCTGGCAATACAAGGCATTCACTGGGAAAAGATCATTAAGCACCTTCAATGTTTGATGTTCACATGCCCTTGAAGGCTCTGGAACACACCACCAGAAGAATTCATCCCCCACAACATGGCAAATACTGCAGTGGAAAAGATGCATCAATGTGTTTCTCCCACAGAGGATACGTTCCCAGTTTATGTCTAGTTAAAGCAGCCAGTAAGTTTCTTCTTCATTTAAACCAGTTTGGGTTGGGTTTTCTATCACAATAATCCTGGAGCCTACCTGAAAATCACAGAAGGCAAATTCATTCACAAACCTTTTCCCATCATTTTAGCCACACTACATTAGCCACTGCTTAGCTTTTAGCCATAATATATTCATTCTCCAATGGATTTATCATCGCAGTACATTAGAGTAGAATTGTTTTCTCTCCCCATTCTCACACTCATTCTATTTGTTCACAGGATTCTTAGGGTTTTAAAGATCAGATACCCAGGCTCACTCCATGCTAACTTACTGTTTTGCATATTTGAAGGTATTTTCTTAAACACAATCACTATAATCCTTTACTATGATTCAGAGCATTGAACTAAAAGACCAAAAGAGGCTTTATTAATGCCAGGCAGGAAATAACTAGTAGCTGACCTTTTGAACTGGGTACAGAGAAACAAGTTTCAAATAATACCTTCCATTTAAACTGGTTTTTATATTCCAAAGAGAAATCGGCAAAAGTCTGATATTATAACCTACCCCCCCACACACATACACAAAATGCCTGTGTACATGAAATGTACATGAAATGAAGTGTCTTTGACAGTTGAATGAATGGAGTTCACTCCATTCCAAAGTCTTGCAGCTCAGCAAACCACTTTGGACTACATAACTTATCAGCAATTTGATGTCTTCCCTAGACTGGAGATGTGCTTCTCTTTTTTGATAAAAATATTTGAGTTGCCCCTCTGCAAAGTGACTTAGGCAACTGAGACCATCTTCAGACTCTGTCTCCACCCACTTGCCCAGAGGCCTCGGGAAACCCACTTCTCTCGAGAGCTGACTTCTGTTCTAGGAGCTCAGAGAAGATGAGGCTAAAACCACCAGCCTCCTTGGATCAGTGTAAGAACTAATGACGTTTGTCAACAAATGAAGCAATTTTAAATAATCATGGAAATGAGGAAAGGTATACAACTTAACTTTCAATTTATTTTTATAGACTTTTTCAAATTCTCCAAATTGTTTCAAATCAACAGCTTGGCTTAAGAAACAGTTTTCTCATCATTGAGGCTAGGCAGCTATGATTTTTCTTCTTCCCTTCTCCTGATGGAGGGCCTGGAGCCCCCAGGGCTGAAGCGTGTGGCAGAAGAGACATTCCAGGTCTTGTGGGGACACAGTGTGTGTACCTTCGTCTGGTGCAGTGAGAGCTCATTACTGAAAAGTTTGTGCTGTGGGTAGGAACTAAAAACAACAGGCCCCAAATAGCCTGCAGCCGAATTCACTACCTGTGGATTCAGCGTTAATGATTTGGGAGTGCACTGGTGCTTAATACTTCATCTGTTAAGCCCCAATGTAAGGGTGAGGCTCAAAGGCAAGCCTGGCACTCAGACTCTAGTGCCCGAAGTTTCTGCTCTGGAAGAGGCTGAGCTGGGCAGGAACAAGGTACCTTGGAAAAAACCCATTTTTCTCTTTGGTTTCTGCTGCTTCTGAAGCAAAGCCCAGCCCTTGAGGAGCACATCCACACAGGCTGCTGTTCAGAGGTCTGTTCCCAGTCCCATGCCCTAGTCCTTGATTCACAGGCTACCAGGAGAACAATAGCAGAGCAAGAATTGGGATCTGAACTCGAGATATGGTTTGGGTTATGGATCACATGACATTTTGAAAATGTCAGAGGAAATTGATTTACTTACATTAAAAACAGGATGGAAAGAAAAGGAGCTCGGGGAGTAACAACTAAGTATTGGATCATTCTTAATGTGAGTCCTAACATTTACTTAAGACACAATTTGCTTCAACTGCTTTACCTCTAAGCTTAACATTTAGGAAAGAAACAGGGACGTTCTGTGCTCACACAGAGTATAGAAATTGCCATAATTCCCCAAATCAATCCAGGTAATGTAGGATTTTTACTTACAACACTTAGATAAAGTAAAAATTTGAAGGTTGGTTTGGTTTAGTCACCTTGATTTTCCATTTAAATTTTCACATTTTAGAATTCTTTATTTCCTACCCCTTCCCAAAATAATGAGGTAACCGCTTAACATCTGTATAATAAAAGATAATTTTTAAGAAGAAACCAATCAAGCTAAGAACAGCTAACATTTGCATAGAGCATATTGTACCAATTATGGTCCTAAGCACTTTACACTTTAAACTCTTCAACATAACACTAAGAAGCAGGGACTAGTACTATCTATTTTAGAGATGAGAAAACTGAAGGAAAGAGAGGTTAAGAAACTTGTTCAAAGCAATACAGCTTTGAGGAAGAGGTGGAACAGAATTGAGAGCCAGGCTGTCTGGCTCCAGAGTGTGTGCTGTTAAGTTATGAGAAGCAGCAGTGATTATGACATGCAGTTACCAAAGATGGCCGCAAAGGAGGCTGGGAATCTTTATGGCCAAAGCCTAAGGGAAGCCAGATATGCCAAAAGTAATGATGTACAGGACATGCATGTACATGTGCAGGCACACACACACACACACACACACACACACACACACACACACACACTTCACTCAGCTAGGAAAAGTTGTTCTTCTCAAGAGAAGGTTTGGGTGGGATGGAGTGGAGGTAGGAAACAATCCCAGCCGACCTGACAGCAGCAAGTCACATAAAGCTATTTGTTAAAGGAGCCTTTGCTTTAAAACACCAAATTCAAATTCACAAATTCAGTAAAAATGACTATTCAAGGGGAGCAAAAGTGGTAAGATGCAAATAACCATTTCTCTGATGACCGGGTTTGATCGATCCACAGATAGAAATTGAGTACATTCAGCCAAATAAAACAACTGCATGCCCTCCAGGCAATTCTCCCATCAATTTATTTATTATTTCTCTTATTTATTATTTCTCAGCCTATAGGCAAATGTTGGGCAATGGATGATTTGAGCCTAGAAAGAGGGGAGAGTATATTGCTAATTAAAAGTAAGGTAGAAAGGGTGTCCCTTAGTCACGAATGTACCCTCTTCTCAACCCAGAAGCAATCTAGAAAAACAAATTGTATTTTTAAAGCCAATGAAATCATGCTTTTAAAAGGGTGCAATACTGAATTTGTGTTTTTAAAAAGCTAAAATGAGAGAAACAGAGAAACACCAAACTATAAATAAGCTAGCAATGAGGGTACCCATCGAAATAAAGCTTCACAAAGAGGAAAAATAAAATGTAGGTGACTACTTTTTCGCTGAATTTTTTTGTTTTGTTTGGGTACCGGGGATCGAACTTGGGTCCTTGCCCTTGCACAGCAGGCAACAAAACCACTGAGCTAAATCCCCGGCCCGTGATTTATTTTTTAATGTTAGTAGTCCCTGGACTGCAACTTCTTTTACTTTCCTAATAACCTAAACGAAGGCCCTGGCACTGTATAAAATGTGTGATTTCCGTTTTTAAGCCCAGGATAATCACATCCCTGGCACCTTACAGTTCAGCGTGAGATTTTTCTGAAAAGTGAGATCCACAGATTAACAGCAACCTGTCTCATTTATCATGTTCCTTACCCCCTCAGCCTTGACTTAGTGAAACTGTGACTTGCTGACCAAGCCTCAGTGTAGTACGAAATCGCCCTATGGGAGAGGGTGCTCACCAACTCCTTCTCTAGGCTAGGCAGGCTTGCCCCAGGCGACAGATTGCTTAATTTTGCTGATGAATGTCTCATGCTGTTCTTAAGGAGAACATTTTTTTGCTCTTTCTGTAAATGGCTATAAATCCAGCCCAGCCTCATCCCTGTCTTTAGGTTGACCTCATCAGTTGTAGACATCTTATCAGCAAGAAACAGCCTCTCCTAATGGCTTGATAAATATTCCAGTCTCCCCAGAATCAGTTATCAAGAGATTCAAATCATGGTCAGTACTTATAGTAGCTATTACTACAGACTTAATACCAGTTACCCTTTGTACTTATCTCTGTAACCAGAGAGGCTGAAAAGCTCCTTTTATGTCTCCACTCCTGGCTACTAAAAGCTAAGTTCATTCAAAATTTCCTCCTGCGTAGGGAGTTCATAGATCTGTAATAAAAATTGAAGGAAAGATTGAGTGAATATAAAATAAATATATGTTTCCCTGGCATTCACTGTCAACCTCCAACCCTGCCTTAAATTTGGCACAAGGGCAAAGTCTTACACAGTGGGGCAGGAGGAAGTAGAAATAAACCTCAATGCTTTTGGCTTAGCATAGCATAAGGCAAAATGGTTTCAAGATGATACAGTGTTTCCCTTTTCTCTTTGTTTTAATGAAATTAATTTACAGAGTCTGAAATCTGAAAAACATTGGGATTGGGAATTTTGAAATTCTGCCAGTTTCTGAAAGAAATCAAGTACTTTGTCCTGCATAGCCTTAACAGCATACATTTGATGAAATTAATTATAAAATCTCTATTACTGAGAAAATTGAGAGAAGCTGCAAAGTCAAATCTTCCTTGTCCTTCATGGGAAACTGGTACCATGAGATGCATGAAGATTGTCTGGGAACTCTTTCATTAGGAAAAATGACACAATGCAGAGCAATGAGAGGCCGCCTTGAGAAAGCTAACAGGAATGCTTGAAAGGACATCCCCCAAAAAAGCTGACTCTCAATGATTCTTAAAAATTTCTTCATCTCTTTACATTTTATGCTTAGTTGGATCCTCTGTGCATGAAAGCAATGGTCAGACTATCAACTTTTCAGCTTGACTTTTGTAGAACTCACACTTGTTTATAGCTTTCTTCATTTCCACCTGGAAGTTCTTCCCTTTGTATTCCCTTGTTGGCCTTCACAGGCCTTGATAGCAGGGAATGATAAGCACCCATTTCACTGACAAGATCATTGAGGTTCAGGCAAGTTTAAGCAATTTTTCTAAGGCCATGGAAGCATTTAGTGAGCTAGACACGTTCTGGGTTATACGCACAGACTGCAAACTCCCAGCTCTTTCTTTCTATTGTGCCACATCGCTACCAAAAGGCCTGAGGCTGGGAGCTGGTGAATGTGAGAGGAGACAGGATATGCACAAGAAGGGTAGCTCAACTTGTCAGTGGCCATTTCTGAGGCATCCACTTCTCATCCAGCCAGAAACTTTGATTCATATGTCTAGTTGTCATTTTCACACAAAAGAAAATGAACTAAAAATGTCTCTAGTTTTCTAGTGTCTATAAAAATATCCCTTTCACAATCATTCATTTCTTTCTCCATAGGGTCATGCTCTCTCCAGAGTAAGCAGCTACATTCCCTCGACAGCTTGCCAACATCTGAGGTTGGCCCTCCCCAGGAAAGCTCCAATCCCCATCAGCCTTTGTCCAAAACTCCAGTGGGGAGTCAGGGAGAGAGCCAAGGGATGGACCGGACCAGAGATATGATGTGTTCTCTTCTGGTTTGCCGGTCTGCAGTCTCCTCTCCCCTTCCCAGGTTCGGAGCCGAGCCCTTCCCACCCTTCTGATCAGTTCATGTGCTGTGAAGCAGGGCTGGGAGCTACTGCTACCTGGGATGGCCTGCGTGCCCCTGGCAGAGGCTGTTCTTCCATCTTTGCATAGTAAGTGAGCTCAGGATTTGAAACTGGCCCCAGAACACCTAAAGCCATGAGAAATGTTTTCTTAAAAGCTCCTGGAAAAAAAAAAAATTAAAGTCCTCTCAAAGTAATATTTTTTTCTGTAAGTGGAAAAACTTGCTAAATCTATGACCTCAAGATTGACAATTGCATAATTGTGGAACAGAATCAATGGCAATAAAAGATTTTCCTCTGATTTTCCAACACCTTTCAGTGCCATATTCATGAGGCAAAGGCGCCATTCACCTCTGTCTTTCAACTCCTACTGCGTTTTTGCCCAGAGTGAGAGAAAAAAATTCCTGCTGGATTCTTCTTTCCCCTGTACCAATATTAAATGGTCAGATAGAGTATACTGGGTCACATTCCAGGTTCTTCTGAGGCCATTTAGAAGTATTTCATCATTGTGACTGTTGTTAGGTTTCATCTGCTCACTTCTCAGCCCCAGCAACAGGCCCAGACCTGCCTGATTACTCTCCTCTGAAACTTTTTCCTCACAGCAAGCCCAGAATCTTTTCACCTTCTCTTACACACTGAGGAGCTAGTGGGAAAACATGTCCTACTTCAGTAAATAGTGGGTTTGTGTTTTCACCCCCTTGGCCTTCAGACTCTCATCCCCAAATGGAGATTTATCTGTAAACATTTCATTGCTCCCTAACGCCACAGGACGTTTCAGTCCATCTTTGCTATTGTATCTCATTTCTTATCCAGCACAATCTTTTTCTCACTGATATGCATTCTTCTTGTGTGGTCCTGTTGTCTATGTTTTTCAAAGCTGTCAGGAAACAACAGAGTTCAACAGAAAACTCCAGGGCAGTGTGTGTCAGCAGGGCTTTTAGTTTGGGTTCTGCCTTGTCCTCTCTAGATCTTCCCCCACCGTGCCTTTGTGTAGACTGTCATGGGATTGGCTGAAACCGTGGCTCCTGAATGGGATGTGTTCTCCTAAATGGCAATGTGTTCTCCGGCTCAGCCTGCAAGCGACTTCCTTGGCAGCATCTCCTGGACACCAAGGAAGGCAAGACAGAGCACAGTGACCTCTACAAAGACGGGCTCTCTGACTCAGGCTAGAAATATCTTGTCAGTGGTGCACAGAAAAGGTTAGGCCTCTGCAAAAGGCTTTTAGGAAAGCTGAATCAATCACCTGGGTAACCAGGCAAACAGAAGGTCAAATGAAAAAATAAATTTAAACATAAACCAGTGCCATCCTCACATGAATGGGCGGCAGAGAACCTGAAGCCATCTTAAACCCAAAATTTTGAATGGCTTTAAGAGAAAGAAAAAGAAATGTGAGGAGGAATTTTAACCTTAGAGCTCAGAGAAGAAGTTCTTCAGCCTGCCCTGCTCTGATCCTGAGCGCCTGGAAATACTTGCTGTGCTTTCACTAGGATTACTTATAATTAACTAACCCACAGCAGCTTTCCTTTATGGGGTCTGAGCTCTGCTAATTCAACTCCCCTGTGGTGAGAGATTGAAGGTAAATGTGTCTAGGAACTTCTTTTGGTCTCAAAACACCCCAAGGCATCAAGAGAATTAAGGTTCAACTTGGGCAAAATCATTCAAGAGATGATGACATTGTACGTTTCTAGTCGCTATCACACTAGCATATATTTTAGCATAAATATTTTGTGAAAGTAATGCTTTTTTTCCTCCACTTTTTCCTCCCACTATACCTGTCCCACTTAGTTGCCTCTGCTTTACCTTGCCCCAGGGGAGTTCATATTATAACAGAAAGTAGAGTCTTCAAGGATCTGACTTTTGCTTTCCAAAACCCCAAATTTTAGAACACAGTAAGTACACTGAAGAAATAGAGGGAAGAGAAGGAATTTATAGTACAGGGGCGCACCTTTGGAGCAACCTGGTAGAAACCAAAATAAAGGGGATCTTCCCATTTCTTGAGGTAAGTGCAAGAGACAGAGAAGTTCAATGCTTCCAGAGGGACAGCTTTCTGGCAGTGTCGTGAGAGAGGGCCAGAGAGGTACATCCATGAGATTGATCTAAGAATATGCAGTTTCTGGTGTTTTTTGCCCACCTCTGCCCAGGAACTGAGATTCAGATCTATTCTTCCTGTGATGATCTCAGTAGTTTAAATGCAGCACATCTGCTATATGGACAGATTCCAATGCCAGAATTAAAATCAGAGGAGAGGAGGGGGAGCGGAGGGAGAAAGTTTCAAGATTATTTATCTTACTTTCCTACGTGTTAGGCTAGTTGTCCTACAAAATTATTGGTTTGAACCACATAAAATTGCTGCTAATCAACCATTTGTTGATCCGTAAAAATGGCAATTTCATATGGCTTATCAATTAATAGAAAGATAGTTTCTCTCCCCAGCAGGTGCTGACCCTGCTGGATGACTGGGGAGATGTGCCTGTCAAAGGCTTCCCTAGTAAAGGTCCTCCACATAAGCTCTTGCTATCCCCCTGACATACACAGTGCTCTCCTGGGGGTATTGTTATGATTTCTGGCAGAGTAAAATCAAGATAGGGTGTGAAAGAGAGTTAGTTAGGTAGCTACAAGCTGGGAGCAAGAAGGATTACAAGTTAAAACACAAATCAACTTAGCAGCCTCTTGTTTTCTCTTTGGGAGGCTTGGTGTCCATAAATAGGATATATTTTCCCATCTTTTTGTTTTGTATCTTCAAATGTACCCTTGTGTTTGTCAGTATGTCTCTGAACAACAATGAAGAAAAACCAACACTGGTCCCTCAGCTGCAGTCAGAGCAGTGAAATAAAACCCTTTCATTGATGTCAAGAGAAGGAAAGGTTGAGTTAGGATGTTTTAAGAATAAGCCGTTAAAAATATCAAAAAGTCAGAATTGAATACACACCTATGGTATACCAAAGAATGTTGTTGGAAGAATGGATATATCTCTAAACTGGACCCCAGATCTATACCAGCCAGCAAAGGGAACTTCCACAGAGCAAGTGTTTTGTTTTGGAACTGTCAATCACCTCAAAAGTCACCTCTTCCTTGAAGCCTTCCCTAATGGGTTTTTGCCTGCACTGTTTTTCCAAGAAATCTTGTTACAGAATGTAATTCTTTGAGTAATTCAGACACCAGGATGTGTAAGCTCCTATATTCAAGGCAGTATCTTGCAGGCCATATTTGTGTGTAGAAATACAATCCTGTTCTTAAAATATAAGGCAGCTATATTTGCGGGCAGTTTTTGCCCTATCCCAAATGTCTTGGCATATCTTATGTCCTCTGCTGGATTACAAATTCCTTAAAGACAGAGTTTGTGTCCCTTCCAAACACAGAATGTTATGTCTAGTGCCATGCTTAGCACATATCAACACAGGACTCCATGAATATTTAAATGAGTTCTCAGATTTGGAGGCTAACTGTAAAAATTGATGAATGGATGAATAGCACCTGCTCTACACTGTGTGTCTGATGGTAACCATTGCTTCTCTTTCTAGCCACCCTCCAGCAAACTTCCACATTAAGATCAGAGAATTGAGCTCTTTCCCCATCCCTCCTGCAAGACACCTAACCTCACAACCAAGATAGAGACACTAAACCAGGGTCCCCTGCCTAGGTGTTAATAAGCACAGGCCTTCAGTCTCTTCCCCTGTCCTTCCACCCTGGTGAGTGCTAGGACTTAATGATTTGCTTTTCCTTTCAATACACTTTAAGACAGTTGTGGAAATCATCTTTTCTCATTTTAAGTCTCTATGTGACCATTTTTGTTTCTCTTCTAATGGTGTGATTTGTTTCTTTCCTGATTCTATCTGTGCTTCTATTAGTGAAGAATTTCACATGCTGGCCAAATTAGATTTGATGTTCTACCTATTGGAGGAGCGGGGCGTGACACTAAGAGGCTTCTAGCAAGGAAGCCCAGTGCCTTAATTTTGGTTTCCCCAAAAGCAGACTCAGAAAGGTATTTGTGTGCAAAGATGTTTGAGCCTAGAAAGCATACAGAAGAAATAGGGAGGTGTATCAGTTCATTCAGGTTACTATGACAGAACATCATAGACTGGGTAGCTTATAAACCACAGAAACGTACTTCTTACAGCTTTGGAGCCTGGATCTCTGGACCAGGTTATAAGCTTGGTTGGATTCAATGCCTCTGAGTTGCAGACTTCTCATCTCTTTTGTGCCCTTACATGGAGAGATGAGGATGAAGTGAGCCCTCTGAGGTCTCTCTTCATAAGGGTGCCATCCCATTCCAAAAAGCTTCTCCTCTTTCCCAATACTACATTGAGTGCTATGAATTTTTGAAGCCCAAACATCTAGTCCATAACAGGAAGTAAAATAAGGAAGGGAAGAAAATAAACAGAAGGTATACTCATGAGTAGATGGCCACTCTGAACAACTGGGGCTCCATCCTGCTGAGGACACTCTAGGAGACAGAGTAAAAACACAGCTCAGCATTGACTCCCCTCCAGAGGCAAAGAGGCTGGGTGATTTCTCCACTAGCTCCACTCTATCCCTCTTTGGTTTTGGACTACTCCTGGGCATTAATCTTGTCTTGTTCAGCATGTCCCTGAAACCATAAAAAGCCAAAGGCAGAGAGGAATAGAAGCTTGAGGTGAGAATCCTTGACTTACACAAAAAGCTAAACATTGAAGCTGCATGCAACCTCGGGAATGGCTGAGGGATACAGCCAAACACCAAGATCATCTGCTATATGCCCTGATGTATAAAAGAACCTCATACCCAAAAGGACCCACCCCTTAGTGATGGTGAGAATATTACTCCTGGGACTGCACAGGGCAGCTGAGAGTAAGAAGGACTGAAACCCAGCCCTGACTGTGTTTGCCAAGCTAGACAGCTTGGTTTGGAGCTGTATCGACTTGAGAAAAAAAGACTTCTCTTTCAAATCTGCACAAAACCGGCAAATGGGCTGACTGGCAATAGCCTTGGTTACATCACCCCATATTACAGCAGATCCCAAAGCAATATAAGCATTACGGGGTCTGATTTTACATATCACCATTTCTTTTGTGTGGAAAAGATGACACACCAGAAAAACAAGGCAGTGGAGAAGCAGCCAAATTTTGCACTAGGTAATAATTCACTTGGGGATATAGAGGTGATTCTTAATGCAAATAAAACCTTTCCCACCCCATTTCCAGCAACTCTCCAAGATCTTTTGCAATAATAATTAATGTGTGCTTATCTTGAGCTTTTTCTCCTCTTTCCCGAGGATATTTCATCTTTTTTGCCTGGCCCTATCAAACTGTGCCTCGTACCACCCTCCATCCACCCCCACTGCCCCCATACCTGGGATTAAACCCAGGGCCTTCACACTAGCTGCATTCCCTGCCCTTTTTAAATTTTTTTTTTTTTTTAGTTTTGAGACAGCTTCTTGCTAACTCACTACATTGCCCAGGCGGGGCATGACCTTGTGACCTTGTGATCCTCCTGCCTCGGCCACACAGAGTGCTGGGATTTCAGGCACGCACCACCCCACTTCTGCCATTTTTACCCATCACCAGTATTTGCCGCAATAGCTGTGCCTGACCCAGAAAACATTTTGACTTGACCAGAATCTCTTTATCTAAACTCATCTCTGCATGAGTGAGTCCCATAGCCTCCCCTGTGCTCCCCACTGGAGAAATGGGTCTCTGTTTCTCATGTTTACAATGGACATGCTGAGTCTGCTGAGTACATTTCCTATGCTTGCCTGTGTTTCTGGGCAAGGTTTTTTAATGTTCTTTTTCTCTTCCACAAACTGTGGTCTGCATGTTTTCCATCTGACTGCTTAATGGCAGGATGCCTTTCTCCACCTCACGGACAAATTGAATTTTCTGATTGTAGGCTATTTACTTAGTCTTTGAAACCCTATAACTTGTCCCAGTTACTCATACTGAATGAATAACTGCTGCACCATGAAAGGCTCAGGGGTAGTCTCACATAACCAAACAAGTCAAGAACCCTTTACGTTTTGACAGCTACTAGACATTATGAAGACACCCCAAGAGGCTTTTCTGTCATAGTAATTGTTAACCTATTGAAATCATAGAAAGTTAGGGCTGGACAAGGACTTAGAGATCACCCCAAAGTATCATCTAAGGTCTGTAGCTTATAGGCTATTAAAGCTTGTGCTTTGATGGAAAGAAATAATTTCAAGGAGGACCTAAAATATTTTCTCTCCCTCTCCCTCTCCCTCTCCCTCTCTCTGTCTTTCTCTCTCTGGTTTTACTTGAAATGGGATGAGAGGAGGTATATGAACAGAGCTTCCTTCATGGATGGCCTGGCATAAACTTGAGATTGTCTTTTGTTATTTTTTCATAATTGTTATAGCAGCTGTCACAGCGTTAACTCTGACCCAGATTCCCTGCAGATAGAGTAGATGAGAGATGGCAATCAATGCAGAAACACACTGAATTCAATGAAATTTGGTCAGCATAGGTAAATGCTCCTATTCTTGGTTCTTAAAGATTTTTTTTCTAATTGGAACCACTTGAAATCATGGGATAGTGGTTTAGGGGTCAGGAAAGTTCAGTTCAAATCCCATTGGCTAACTCTGTGAACTTAGTCAAGTTATTTCATTCCCTGAGCTTCAGTGCTGTCACACTTTAGCAAATAAAATCTCATAGAAATTGTGAGATAGATAAATATATAGATATTCCTTGTTTAAGGACCATTTTCAGTTCCTACAACTAGGTCATTAAATGAATTGGACAATAAGTGGGGAATTTGTATATAGTGTGTGCATTACCATATTCAGAACAAAAAAAGAAGGCCAAAGAATACTGCAACTTGATGTCTGCCTTTATTGGCATAACTCTTCTTACATGCAGTACTGTAATATATAACAGAACATAAAGCTACTATATAGTACAGTCAGCAAAATTATAGTACTGAATAAACAAGATGTATTGTCCAAAAAAAGGCAATGAGGCTCTATAAACAAGTATATAGAACTGTACCAAAAAAGGATCTTAAATCCAAGTGGCAGAGCCGGAGATTTAGATCAGTGGTTCCGGCGCCTGCTGTGCAAGCACAAGGTCCCGCGTTCGATCCCCGGTACCAAAAAAAAAAAAATTATCCAAGTGGCAGGTGGAAAGTCCAAACAGCACTCCTTGGTTATAAGTCTCAACAGTTGTAAACAGGTAGGTCTTTAAATGAGAAATATCTGTATAAGAAAATTATTGTAGTGTCAGATAAACTTAATTTTAGGTCTCACCACTACCCCCTCCTGACTCTGTTATATGACTATATTAGGAACTCTAATAAAATAGTCAACATTTCTTTCCAAGTTGTTTTGAAGCTATCCATGAAGATTGCTGATATTTTGCATATTTTCATTCAAGATAGTATTTTTGAAGCCTGTAAGCTAGGATGCTGAGGTTCATAGTTCAGAAAATTGTAAGGGGGCTAATTTTTCTCAGTACTTCTTTTAGTGTTATATTCTGCACTAGTGGGAGAGTTTAGCCCAGTTTCAGGTTCTGTCCAATCCAATCAATCATTGCTTCCAAATATGAACTTCCCTTTGTCATGAGGAAAATGGAAATAAAAGGGCTTTCTAACTTCCTCTCTGAGATTTATGGGTATCAGTTCTTATAGCCAACTCTTTGATCTGAGAGATGTCACCCCCTGTTTGTTCCCTGTTCTGCCCTTCTTGGTGCAGAAATTGCCAGATGAGTTCATCATCAGCCTTACTTCATTATCCACTGGGATTTAGTGGTAAACACTCTTTGCCAGCATGTGGAGAAATGGGGGTCAATGGAGGGGTTAGTCTTCATTTTCCTTTTAATGAAACAATTTTGGAACTCTGCTGCAAATCACTGAGGAAAAATGCAAATGTTCATTTTGGCAAATCCTAACACTTCCTGGGCAACTCTAAGGAGTGGATGATCAGGGAATGCTTTGTTAAGTACTCCATGCTGTGTCTGGAGACACGTTTGCTTTCTCCTTTCACACCCATGCATGGGGCCAGCCCACTGTGGAGCTCTATGTGGCAGCCCAGCATCTCATGACTGCTCTAGAGTGTGGATTCTCCGTGAGATGTGGTGAGCGCCATGTGTGTCATGGGATCCTCCAGCAATAGAGCATATGGTCTACACATTCCTTCTCAGAATAACTTTTTAAAGAGTAAAATATAGTATAGTACATAGTATGTCAAAGGAAACTAATTGTATTGAAATACAATTATCAAAGTATTTTATTCTGATATATACTTTTTTATTAATACACAAAATAACAAGGTCTCACAGTAGACCTAATAATCACCATAATTTCAAAGTAGTGATGAGTATAAATAATAATTGGAGATACCTGAAACAACAGTGGAATGACATGACATAAAAATACATATGGTTTCTACTGGTAACAAAGTCATAAGTGTAAGTATTGCTAGCATGACTGTGATTTCTTTTTTTTTTTTTTTTGGTACCGGGGATCTAACTCTAGTCCTTGCACTTGCAGGGCAGGCAGCAGAACCACTGAGCTAAATCCCTGGCCAACTATGATTTCTTTCTTACATTTATAAATGAGGGAAGCTAAATGTTAGAGATTAGCAAAAATAAAGTCATTCTTTCCATTCAAGTTTAGAGAGCTCCCTGAATTCTACCATACCAATCCCTTGTGTGTTGATGGCCCACAGTTTAAGAATCCTCAGACTTGAGCTTAAGAATCCCTGGGAACTCAACTCCCAGTGTGTGACCCAAACTCCCTGGTTAGAGATTCCTACCCTCCTGGCCTCTCATTGCCAAAGTTGTATAGATTCAAAAAACTCAACTCTTTGCCAATGATGAGAGGCAAAATCTGACATTCATTCAGAGCAAAAGCTACAGAGTAGTTAAGAGAAGGGCCTTTGTCTTTGCTGACAATAGAAGGGATTCACTGGGAAAAGATCATTAAGCACCTTCAATGTTTGATGTTCACATGCCTTTGAAGGCTCTGGAACACACCACCAGAAGAATTCATCCCCCACAGCATGGCAAATACTGCAATGGAAAAGATGCATCAATGTGTTTCTCCCACAGAAGATAAACACTTTCCCAGTTTATGTCTCTCCGGCAGCAAAGTTCTTGTGCTAAATCATGCTGGAAGCCAGGAAAGAGAGAGGGAGAGAGAGAGAGAGAGAGAGTGAGAGAGACTGAGACTGACTTGGGATTTTCATGCAAGACTCTGGCTGGGTGTTCTTAGCATTACCTTCTGTCTGTTTGTTCTCTGGTGTTTGTTTTTCTATCCCCATCCCTCCTCCTTCTCTGCCTGGCTCTGATTCAGCTCTGAACTGGAGCCCCAAAGCACTGAGACAGACTTCCTCTATGCACCCCTCCCGAAGCTATCCAAGGCTCTGCTGGGGGAAACAGAAGTCACAAGGACTGCACAGTCACCACCACCTGCCTCCCCAAAGGGTCTCACTTAGGCTCCTGCCAAGCCCTGACAGCTCTGGAAGCCAAGAGGCTTCCTTTGACTCCATGCAGGTCTCCATGCTGTGCACTGCTGCCAAGCCACTGGGCTGGCTCTTAGGAATGTGTTTTTAATATTCATTGTTCACTCTGTCTGTTACCGATGTGTGCACTGCAATTATTGTAATTCTTTGCACATGTGTTGTTAGGAAATGAGTCCCTTTTAAGCTATGCCAGGTTATTTTTTTCTTTCTGAAACCCAAATATATTATTTCTACCTATGTTTCAGTTAGTTTGCCACGCTTCTTTATTTTATTTCAAAGATCAGTCTGGGCGGCAAAGAAAGAGTGGAGTGTGCACAAAGCTAGGTCTGCCTGCTTTCCTCATGGCAGAACAGTTGCTTTTGATTTAGGCTTGTGTGGTTTCTACTTCATTCTCTTGTTTTCTTCTTTGCATGTGCACCAGGCCACCTTTCAGACATCCACAGCCCACATGTGCTGCTCCTGGAGCAGCCATCTGTTCCCAGGGGAAGGGCACACATATAGTATGCAAAAAACATGCACACATGTGCATGCAGACACTACTCACTTGGAAGATTTCTGATTTTTTCCCACTTAGTGGTGAGGAGAGAAGGGAAGCCTGAAAATCTTTCTCTCCCTCTCTCTCTCTCTCTTTTTCCTTTGTTTCTTTTTTCCTTCTTTTCCTCTTTTCATTTCCTTTTTAACTTTAGTTGGGACTTTCCTGACATAATATAAAAAGTTTAGCCATTAAGGCACAAAAAGGATTATACTCCTTTATTAATTCTGACCCTTTTTATGCCTTTTTCTAATTTTTAAAGCAAAGAAAAATAGGAAATCTAAAACCAGATTTTAGATCTGCCATTACTTTTTGTTTCTTAGGATAATGACAAAAACTTAGCAAATTGAGAATGACCACTGTGTACTTTGAGAACTCAGTCAAAGATTCCCAGAAGCCAAAATAAGAATAAAGCAGAGGAGGTGTCCACCTGGCAAACACCCCCAGCCATCCCACGTGTGTATTCCTTTCTTTGGAGATTCTCAGGCTGCTCTCTGTCTTTGCCAGGCAGAGAAATCTGACACAGTTGCACCCCTGCCTGCTAAGCATTTCACTTTCATTGTTAACTATACCCATTTGTCTCCATGAAACATTATTATTTTAAGGTAGCAGGGAAGCAAGGCTGCTTGCTGCATAATGGTGCTGTAGCTCTCGTTGCCAAGAAGGAATCAAAGAAATGGACGGTGGCTAATGTGGGAAATCACCCCAGAGAGAAAGAAACACGCAGAGAAAGACAGAGACAGAGACACAGAATGGGGGAAGAAGGGAGGGGACAGAGAAATAGACACTGACAGGCAAGGGGAAAGATACTGAGAGATGGAAAACAGACAGAGACCTGCACAGAAAAGCTAGAATTTCCATGAAAAAATTCATAAAAGGAAGATATAGCTGTTGCTAGGGAGCTGGGAGGAGAGTAGACAGACACACCATTTACTAAAGATTTTTAATATAAACCTGCATGTCTTTGTATCATTTCTCCAGTGAGAGAGGTGGATAAAGAGGAAAAGAGGGACTGGGGATATAGCTCAGTGGCACCGCACCTGCCTGGCAAATGCAAGGTCCTGAATTTGATCCCCAGTACTGAGAGGAAAAAAAAAAGGAAAAGAAATATGGTCAGTCTTCTGGAACATATCGTATTTTAACAGCAAGCTCTGTGCAGAGTGAATGTGGGCTATTGTGTGGGGCATGTCTGAGGTCAGGGCCAAGGCTGTGCCCATCCAGCTAGGGAAACAACCCACTCTGGCTTATGATGGCACTTGAATATTTACCCCAGAGACCTGCATGGTCAGCCACGGAGCTCGGCCTTATCATTGCTCGGGCTTGAGGTTGGAGAGAAGAATCTGGTGTTGATGAAAATCAGCACTTGATTCTGCTACAAATACGACTGGGAGAAGTAGAAGGAGTCAGTGTACTCTAGGATCACCTGAATAGAATCTTGAATTAGTCAGAGAAAGAGAGAAAAACTGGCTATTGGCTAACAGAGTTGTAATAGCTGGCAAGTCCAAAATCTGCAGAGCTGCCTAGCAGCCTGAAAAATTCTGTCAGGGAACAACATTTCAATCCAGAGTTCAAATACAATATACAGGCATATTTTTTTTCCTCTTTTGGTAAATAACTTCAGCCTTTTCAGGCCTTCAACTGATTGGATGAGGCCCACTTACATGATGGAAATTGATCTGTTTTGTCCAAAGACTACTTACTGCTTTAAATGTTAATCACATCTAAGAAAATATCACCCCAGCAACATTTATCCTGGTATTTTGCCAAACTACTGAATATTCTGGCTGACATGAAATTAACTGCTACATAACCCTGTGAAATAATTAGGGTGGGGAAGACGCCGAATCGCCCCGCTGCAGACAGGCAGGTCTGCCCACACCCTACCCAGGTCCTGAGTGGCACGGAAGACACCAAATCACCCCGCTGCAGACAGGCAGCCACCTGATTCCACACTACAAAGATGCAGAGGACACCAGACCACCAGACCAAGGTACTGAGTCCCACTGTTCCTGGCCCAGAGGTAAGGGCTACTGAGCCATCTTCCCACTGCTCCTGGTCCAGAGGAAGGGGCTTCCCAGTCACCATCCCTCCAGCTGCTCTCAGCCCACAGGAAAGGGCTTTTGGGTCACCATCCCTACCGCTGCTCCTGGCCCCTGTCCCACATCACCCAGCTCAGAGGAGGTAATCCCTACAGGCGCTAACAGCCCCCCGCCCCAGTCGAAATGAGAAAACACATAAATAAGTCTCAAAACCAGACTTCCAGGTCACCTACAGCAATGCCAAAGGGAAATGAGATGGAACACTCTGATACTCAACCACCTGGACCCACTGAACTGGCAACAAAAGGGGATCTGGAAAAAAGGAAATCAGAAATAATTTCTCAGATAACAGGAGAAATTGTGCCCCTAGTGCAAGACATGATTAATAAATCTAGAGAGGAGCTCAGGAACATGATGGAATCTCAACATAAGAAAAAAGTGGAATCCATAAAACAGATGCAAATAGATTTCCAGGACATGAAAAACTCCATTGAAAGTCTACCCAGCAGAATGAGCCAATGTGAGGACAGAATTTCAGATATAGAAGATAAGATTGCAATTAGTGACCAAAAAAAGAAAAATTGCTTCAAAATTATAAGGGAACATGAGAAATCAATCCAGCAACTGCTAGATGATGCAAAAAAGAATAACACAAGACTGATTGGGCTCAATGAAGAAACAGGAGAGAGTGCAGATAACATAAAAAATCTCTTCACAGAAATAATGGCAGAAAACTTCCCAAGCAGGGGAAAAGAGCTTGACATACAGATAAGTGAGGCATATAGGACTCCAAATAGCCTTGATCAAAAAAAATCTACACATAGGCATATAATTATTAAGATTCCAGAAACATAACAGAAGAACAAAGTTCTACAAGCAGTCAGAGAAAAGAAACAAATCACATACAAAGGAAAGCCCATCACAATCACAGCAGACTTCTCAACACAAACCATCAAGGCAAGAAGAGCTTGGAGTGACATATTCCAAGCCCTAAAAGAAAACAGCCTCCAACCCAGATTGATGTACCCTGCAAAACTATCTTTCAAAATGGATGGAGAAATAAGATACTTTCATGACAAAGAGCACCTTGGGAACTTCGTGAATATCAAACCAGCACTCCAAAGAATTTTACACAATATCCTAGGAACAGACATTGAGGATCACAACCCCAGGAAGCAAAGCAGAATGAACCCATCTGGCATGACAAGAAATTCAATGTAAAGGGGAGAACCCAACAAAAAGAAAAAGTCATGGCAATGACAAGTCAATACATTTCAGTTATAACCATCAATGTTAACGGTCTCAATTCACCAATCCAAAGAAATAGACTGGCAGGATGGGTCAAGAAACAAAATCCAACAATATGCTGCATACAAGAAACACACTTAATTCAAAAGGAAACTCATAGACTGAAAGTTAAATGGTGGAAAACAGTACTCCATGTGACAGGAACCCGAAAAAAAGCAGGAGTAGCTATCCTCCTGGCAGATCAAGTAGATTTCAAACCAACTGATGAAGAGAGATGAAGAAGGACACTACATCCTTGTAAAGGGAAGAATCCAAGAGGAAGAGATGACAATCATAAATATCTAGGCACCAAACACTAGTGTGCCTGACTATATAAAACAAACATTAAAGGACATGAAAAGTCATATGTGCGCTAATACAATTGTAGTGGGGGATCTCAACACCCCACTGTCACATATAGATAGATCAACTAGACAAAAAATAAGTAATGAAATTCTACAACTCAATCGAACTCCTGAACAAATGAACTTAACAGATGTTTACAGAGTCTTCCACCCCACAAAATCAGAACACACTCTTCTCAGCTGCACATGGGCCATTCTCCAAAATAGACCACATACTCACACATAGAACATGTTTAAGTAAGTGCAAAGGAACTGAAGTTATCCCCTGTATATTATCAGACCATAGTGCGATGAAATTGGAGATCCATAACTAAAGAAACTCGAAAAATTTCATAAACACGTGGAAATTGAACAACACACTTCTGAATAACCAATGGGTCACAGAGGAAATTAAAGAAGAAATCAGACAGTTCCTTCAATTCAATGACAATGACAATACAACATATCGGAATCTATGGGACACAATGAAAGCAGTCTTACGAGGGAAATTCAGAGTAGTGAATACGCATATTAGGAAAACAGAACGATCCCAATTAAACAACCTGATGCTGAACCTCAAGCTTGTAGAAAAAGAAGAGCAGGACTCATACAAAGGAGGAAATTATAAAGATCAGAGGAGAAATCAATGCAATGGAGACTAAGAGAATGATACAAAACGTCAATGAAGTCAAGAGTTGGTTCTTCAAAAGAATCAACAAAATCGACAAACCTTTAGCCTACCTTGTCAGAAAAAGGAAAGAAAAGGCCCAAATCCATGCAATTAGGAATGAAAAGGGTGAAACTACAACAGACCCAGCAGAAATCCAGATGATCATCAATACCTACTTCTAGAACCTATACGCCAATAAGATGGACAACACAGAAGAAATGGACAGATTCCTAGATACATATGAATTACCAAAGTTGAACGAAGAAGACGGAAAAATTCTGAACAACCCAATATCAACCAATGAAATTGAAAACGTAATTAAAAACTTATCAACTAAGAAACGCCCGGGCCCTGATGGCTTCACTGCTGAATTCTACAAGACATTTAGAGAGGAACTACTGCCACTACTGTTTAAACTCTTCCATGAAATTGAAAGGGAAGCAATACTCCCAAATTCATTCCTGGAAGCAAGCATCACCTTGATCCCCAAAGCAGAGAAAGACCCAACTGAAAAAGAGAACTCTAGGCCAATCTCACTAATGAACATAGATGCAAAAATCCTTAATAAGGTAATGGCAAACAGAATGCAGAAGATCATCAAGAAGATCATACACCCTGATCAAGTGGGATTCATCCCAGGGATGCAGGGATGGTTCAATATACGCAAATCAATCAATGTAATACACTATATCAATAGAGCCAAGGACAAAAACCATATGATTATCTCCATAGACACAGAAAAAGCATTTGACAAAATCCAACATGCATTTATGATAAAAACCCTACCAAAAATTGGAATAGCTGGTCTCTACTTCAAACTGATAGAAGCCATCTATGAAAAACCAACAGCCAATATCACACTAAATGGTCAAAAACTGAAATCCTTCACACTCAAATCAGGAACACGGCAAGGATGTCCACTATCACCACTCTTGTTCAATATAGTTCTGACAACATTAGCCACAGCAATTAGACAAGAGAAAGAAATAAAAGGAATAAAGATAGGAAATGAAGAAGTCAAATTGTCATTATTTGCAGATGACATGATACTGTATATAGAAGACCCCAAGAACTCCACCAAAAGTCTTCTAGACTTAATGACCAAATTCAGTCAAGTAGCTGGTTACAAGGTCAACACACAAAAATCAATAGCTTTCCTCTACACCAATGACAGACTCACTGAGAGAGAAATAGGGCAAATAATTCCTTTCACAATAGCATCCACAAAACTGAAATACCTAGGAATCATCCTAACGAAAGAAATCAAAGACCTCTTCTCTGAAAACTATGGCACTCTGAAAAGAGAGATTGAAGATGATATCAGAAAATGGACAGACATCCCCTGCTCCTGGGTAGGAAGGATTAATAGAGTGAAAATGGCCATACTTCCAAAACTGCTATATAGATTTAATGCAATTCCAACTGAGATCCCAGCAGCATACTTCATAGACCTTGAGAAAAAAATCCCAAAATTCATTTGGAACAAGAAGAGACCCAGAATAGCAAAAGCAATTCTAGGTAACAGAGACATGGCAGGGAGTATCACAATCCCCAACCTGCAACTCTACTACAAAGCTACTGTGATAAAAACACCATGGTACTGGCAAAGAAACACACTTGAGGACCAGTGGAACAGATTAGAAGATGCAGAAACAAGGCCAGACACACTCAGCCATCTCATCTTCGATAAAGGAGCCAAACACCCTCACTGGAGGAAAGATAGCCTCTTTAATAAATGGTGCTGGAAAAATTGGGCTTCAACTTGCCAAAGATTAAAACTAGGCCTATATCTCTCACCATGCACTAAACTAAAATCAAAATGGATTAAAGATCTAAATATTAAAATAGAAACTCTGAACCAGTTGGAACAGAGGTTAGGTAGAACCCTTGAAGACATTGGTGTAGGAAAAGATTTTATGAACAAAACCTCAGTTGCCCATGAACTAGCACAAACAATCAACAAGTGGGATCTTTTCTTATTAAAAAGCTTCTGGACAGCAAGAGAAACCACCAGCAGTGTGAAGAGACAACCCACAATGTGGGAAAAAATCTTCACCTGCTCTTCCTCAGACAAAGGTCTACTATCTCAAATCTATAAAGAACTTAAAAAGATCAGACCTCCCAAATTTAAAGACCCAATCCAAAAATGGGCATCTGAAATGAACAGACATTTCTCAGACAAAGACGTAGAAATAGCAAATAAATACATGAAAAAATGTTCAACATCACTGGTCATTTGAGAGATGCAAATGAAAACAACGCTGAGATTCCACTTCACTCCAGAAAGAATGGCTGCTATCATGAAATCAACCAATAACAAATGCTGGCAGGGCTGTGGGGAAAGAGGAACCCTGCTCCACTGCTGGTGGGAGTGTAGACTGGTGCAACCACTGTGGAAATCAGTATGGAGATACCTCAAAGAACCAGGACTGGAAGTCCCATTTGACCCTGCTATTCCACTGCTGGGGATCTTCCCCAAAGAATTAAAAGAATCATACCACAGTGATATATGTGCACCCATATTCATAGCAACGCAGTTTGTAATAGCTAAAACTTGGAAACATCCCAAATGCCCATCAACTGGAGACTGGATCAAGAAAATGTGGGTTTTTTATAAAATGGAGTACTACTCAGCCATAAAAAATGAGAAATTAGAGACATAGCTAAGTGGATGCACATTGAGGCAATACTCTTAAGTGAAATAAATAGGACACGTGTAAATACCGAATAGTTTCTCTGGGGTGAGAAACTGAAAGTGTAAATAAGGACTAAATTTATAATAGGTAATGTGAAATAGGAAGAAAAGGGGCAAAGGGGAAGGAAGTGGGAGGGCTAGGGGAAAGGATAGAAGGGAATGGGATTAATATGAGAAAATGGAAAAATAGGAACAAAATCTTTGTAAATCGGGAGGAATGGAGGGGTTGAAGGGAGGGCTGGGCAAGGGTGAAAAATAAGAACCAAGAGAGACTATGTAAAGGTGCAAATTTCCAATGATGAATGTCATTATATTGTATACCTAAAATGTACCAATGATTAGAATGAATAATTGATAATGCAAAATAAGAAGAAAAGGTCCAAAGGGGTAGGAGCAGTGGGAGGGGCAGGGAAAAGGAAAAAAGGGAAAGGAAAAAATGATGAGAAGTGGAAAAATTGGAAATACAGTCTTCGTAAATAGGGAAGGGTGGAGGGCATGAAGGGAGGGCTAGGAATGGGGAAAAAATAAGAACCAAGATGCATTATATAAAGGTACAATTCCCAATGAGAAATGTAATTGTGTTGTATACCTACAATGTACCAATAAAAGAATTTAATACAAAAAAAAATGAACACACAGAAGTAAAAAGTGTAAAGATTTTATGCTGCACAGTAGCATCCACTAGAAACCATTGGTGTTGAAAAAATCACTGCAAAATCTTATAAAGCATTGTGCAATGTAAAAATGATTGCCAGTTAACAATAACCAGTCTTTATATGTTGACCTTCACCAAAGTAGAATGATAGACCTTTGGATTGACTGGCTACAATGGCAGACATGCTGGCAATGTGTCAACCCAACAGCAGACTTTCACTCACCAAATCAGATCTCATTACTGCTGCCCCTGAATGTCAAGACTACCAGCAATAGAAACCAAAGCAATCCTGGATACAGCACCATGTCTCAAGGGGACAAATCTTCTAGTAAATGGTAAGTTAACTTTATAAGGACCCTTCTTTCGGAGAAGTTATTTGCAAGGACAGATACCTGTTAAAGGACTGGGTATGTTTCCTGTCCACAGAGCCTGGGCCTATATACTAGTGTATAGAGAATGACAAAATCATAAAATCCCATATGGTTTGGCATCTTATCAGAGGAGCTGCACACAATATAGGTATGTGACCATTGTATCGTACACCACAGCACCCAGAAGCAAGCTGGCTTTATCAAACACTGGAACAGCAACGGCCTTCCAACTGCACAGTTAAAGTGTCACCTTAGAGGCTACACTTTGAAAGAACAGAATAGACACCATTCCTTAGTGTATGCATTAAACCAGAGACTTCTACCATGCATGGGTCCAGAGATAAAGGGAAAAAGCAGAAGGAGTCAAACGTATGATATCTCTCAATGATCTACTGGAGATTTGAGCTTCTAATCCTTGCCACTCTGCTCCTGCAACTTTAGTCTTTTCAAGATTTAAGGTTCTGGTCCCCAAAAGTGTACTCTTGTGAGGATGCACAAAAAATATCCCATTAATTTATAATTTATGGCTGCCACCAAGGAATTTTGGAATCCTTCTCTCTAGAGAATATCAGCTAAGAAGAGATAACATCAACGTGGCAGAGGTTATTGTTTCTGATTTGTAAGAAGTGGGGCTTTTTTGGATCAATAAAGAATACATGTAGTGAAAAAAAAATAATAATTAGGGTGGATAATGTCCATCCATCCATTCACCAAACTAAAATAGCAAAAACTAAAGAAGGAGATAGCCAGATTTCTGCATTGTGGCCACTGTAATAGAAACTGGGACCTTTATTTAGCACAGTTGTTGCTTTGTTTTGTCCTAAGAAAATTTCTTCTACAATCAACTTATTGAGAGGAAGCTATTCTAAGGAACATACCTCCATCTGAACTCACTCCTTCTCTCTAATTCAGACCCTCTTTATTCTACTCAAGTCCAAACTTCACCCCCAACTACATCCCTGGGTCCATCCTCTTTCTGCACACAGGGACAGGGCCTCAGACTCAGTCCTGATGTTCAGTAGACAATCTTGTACTCAGCTATGGGTTCCAGAAGAGCTAAAAGAGTCAACTCTATTTCTATGTTGGAAAATAAATACAAGTGCCTCGCTTCTTGTTCAATTTCCTCAAAAGTAAAATCTGTGTTGGCTTACCTTATGAATGGGCTTGTTAGATCTGGCAAAAAAAAGCCTAATTAATCTGAATTTTAGATAAATTTTCAGTATAAATATATTCTATACTTGGGACATATGTACACTTAAAAATTATTCATTGTTGATCTGAAATTGATTCTCAATTAGCTTTGAATTTCAAATTAATAACAATTTTAATATAAATGCGTTTTATGTAATATTTAGAACACATACAAAAATTATTCCTCATTAATCTGAAATTCAAATTTAAGCATTTTGCATTTTATCTGGCAGTCCTCCAAAGTAACCTAAATCATAAGGACACCTCTCCAATTCATGTAGTATTTTTGTCCCAGGGGTAATGGAACCTAATTTTCTATCTATTAACAGTTATTTTTTATCTGTTTCCTCTTTCTTTTAAAATCCATCTGCCACACTCACTGTCCTAAAGTTTAATCTTACCATTATCACTCAAACATTCCCAAGATCAGAAGTACTTTGTCTCCAGAATGCCTGATGTTGTAGTCCATTTTCTGTGGCAATAACAGAATGCTGTAGATTGGGGACATTCCAAACAATTGAAGTTTATCCAGCTCACAGTTCTGGAGGTTGAGATGTCCAAAACTAAAGGCTACATCTGGTCACGGCCTCCTTGCTGTATTAGAACAGAAACAACAGCATATGAATTCAGGTCTCTCTTCCTCCTCTTATAAATCCCCTAATACCATCATGGGGGTCCCCAACTTCATGACCTCATCTGACCCTAATTACCTTACCTCCAAATACCATCAACATATAAATTTGGGGATTGAATTTCCAACCATGAACTTCTGAGGGACACAATAAACCATAGCACCTGCCACCTGAAGTCATATATTTTGACCTACAGTCATGTATTTTGACCTACAGGCCATTTATCGAGTCTCTTAAGCAACTGATTTTAAACCAGAAATTATAAACTTTTGCTATAAAGAGCCAGATAATAAAATTTTTAGGCCTTGAGAGCCATACAGTCTCTGTCACAATTACTCACTCTGTTCTTGTCATAGGAAAGCAGTCATGGACCATGGACAACATATCCATGAGACATGGCTGTGTTCCAACAAAATCTTATTGATCAAAACTGATAAAGGAGATGCATTGGGCTTGCAAGCTGTCAGTTACCAATCAAGTCTAAGTCCCAACTAAAGTATTAGTAGTACCTATAAAACTCTCCCTAACCCAAATGGTTTGAAGCAACTCTTCTACTTGATGATTATTTTAGGTCTCTTTTATGGCAAAGCCCACAATCTGCCATATACAGTGCTCTTGTTCATCTCTGTCTGCGTGCTTGACATTCCTCACAGAAGCTGCCACAATCCTGTACATTAGGTAGATATCTAATAAGAAAGTATTGGTAGGAAGAACGATTGAAAGTTCCTGGAAAGAGATCTACAGAAAGGGCAGAGACTTCCTTCAACTACAGCTTCGTGCTTCTCCTCCAGGAAAAGTGTCAATTACCTTGAAAATTGTGGAACAACACCAGTGCCTTTTGGAGAAGCCCAACTTCCAGGCCTGTCAGCCATCATTTAAAACACACAAAGTCCACCCATCAAAACTAAATTAGCTGAACATTCAATTCCCCAATCAGGATGGTTGGTATTGCAAATGAGTTTGGGCTGAAGCCCTTTTCCTTTTTGAAACACATCCAAGTTTTAAAATAGTTTCAGCTGATCTGAACTGCCAACACATTCTTCCAAAATCCTTCCCTTGAGAGAACCTCATTACCTGCTTCAGCTCCAAAGCCACATGACTCCAAAGCATGTGAGCTTCTCATAGCGAGCCTAGAAACAGCTGGGCCCTGTGTGCCCCAGAGAAAGGGTTTCAGAGCTGGGAAGAATGGACTGAGAGAAAAGCAACAACACAAGCATTTCTCCAGCAAAATAGTACAGTTTAAAAATCATTTTAAGTTAGCTCTTGAAAATTGCATGCAAATTTATTTCTCTAGGTTTTTAGCATTTTTCTACATGGTATTGTTTTTGTGTTGGTTACATTACAACACACTGATTTTGTCTCGCTAATCTTTTGGGTACATTATATTAGTTAACCTACTGTATAGGCTTTTCAAGAGAAGAATACACATTTTCTGTTTCTTCCATATCTCCTAGAGAATTATAATACCCGGGCCATAGCAAACTCTCAATAAGTATGCAGTAAATAAATAAATATATGGAGTGTATTAACTTGCTAGTACCCTTGGTGAGGAAATTAAGTTACTCAAGTTCATTTTTCAAAAAAGAATCTTTCCTTTTTTGGAAAACCTATCTCACTTTTTCACTACCAGTTGGTCCTCTATTCTAAGTCTATTGAAATTTTCAGCACAATGAGAGAGGTTAAAAAAGTTCTCTTGCCGCTATATTTTAGAACTTTTAACCCATTTATGTCACAGATTGAATTTTTTAAAATTTTTGCATGAAATTCATGTTACCTAGAAAAATTCAAGGAACAAAAATTTGAGAAGAGCACTTTTCATTCTGTTCTCTTGTTATAGGTGTTCCAAAAAATGGACTACTAGGTGCTGAAGGGTCTGAGGTTCTTTTTGACAATGGGACACAACATACCATACTGTTACTTGCAGTTCCAGAGGAAAGACCCATTCCACGTAAAACACACAGGAGTTGCACCTGGGCACAGGGTAACAGTAAGCTGGAGTCTGAGCAGGCAGCTTTTGTAGAGCAAACAGGGTCAGGTTAGCTAGATTTTCTAAATTTCTTGCAAACTGGCTAATTTGAATAACTTCCCTGGCCCCAGGCATAGGGCTGTTCTTAGTTGTCTGGTATCTGGTCCTGGAGTAATTAGGACCTGTGAATAAAGGCCCAGAATATGAATTCCTTGGGTGTGAGGACTTAATTTGCTGCTCAAAAAGGGAATGGTCCAGTCTCTAACCAGAACCACAAAACTGGGTTAAGACAGCACTTTAAACAAACAAAGCTGTAATTATAAACTACAACAGAAAACACAGACCACCTGCAAGTATATAAAGTGTTTTGCATGAAAGCAGGGCCCTGACTCTATTGTTCTCCTCACTGTACTCTAATGCTTAGTATGTCAAAGCCACTCACCATATTTTCTCGAATAAAATAAATCCAGGGGCCGAGGATTTGGCTCAGTGGTTCCGCCACCTGACTCACAAGCGCAAGGACCCAAGTTCAATCCCCGGTACCCCCCCAAAAAAGAGAAAAATCCAGATTTTCAGCCCTATGTCCCAGCAGAGGAGCCCACTGAGACCACTGACCTGGATTCCATGTGTTCAGTAAGTACCAAGACCTACACTGCAGGGGGGAAAATGGAATAAACCTCCTATTTCAAAAACAAAATCTGAATAGGTCAACATCAGTCTGTCAAGACATTATATGGGTAATCTGGGTGATTTTCATCTTGATGGAAGGGCAGATACAGATAAAACAGCTGGGTGCTTATTGTGCTGATAAATCTGAGACCAAAGTAACATTTTGGGGTAGGAAAAATGAGAATGAGAAAAATTAAAACTGGCAAAATGCAGTTAAACTGGAATGATTCTACTGTGGAATGGAAAACTACAACAATCAAGAGTAAAGGGACTATAAGACATGAAACTCCTTAACACAAGCTTGTGCACTTTGGGAAGAGTCACTGTGTAATACTAAGAGCATTTGGAGAGGGCAAACCTTTAGAGACAAGTGCCAGACTGCCACCCAAACCCACTGATTATCACTAAGTGACAACACTGCAATTAAACCCAAATACTGAGGTTTTAGTTTAGAAAAAACAACTCATACATTAACATTTTTGCTCTCAAAAGAAAAACACAATAACACAAAATCCATAGGTTCACCACCACCCATATAACCAATTAGCAGAAAATAACTGAAAAAAATACAATCTAGATTAGCACAAATAAGATAAAGAGGAAACAAGGTCTTGTACTGTAGAAAGTAAGTTATTAGCCCAATAATGCTAGAAAGCAGTCTTAAAGAAATAGAACTACTATTATGTGCCACAAAATGGGGGTTTAGTGATAAAAATCTTTAGAAAACTTTAGATTAAACAAATTTAAATTGTTTCTTGATCATGGGACCAATCAGATACTTTACTATGTTAGCCTATGTTGGGAACCTCCAAGAGGAAAGTGTGATGTAAGGATCTTGGCTATAGAATGTTGCTTTCATGGAGCAGCCTCTGCATCTTGTATTTCATAGTTTCATGAAACACTCTTTCATAAAGTCTATGATAATGTGATTTTTTTCCTCCAACTCTGTTATTTTTCTAGCAACCCAAGTTGTTTTATTCTGTCTGAGAATTTAGACAATTAAATTTTATAACATACAAGGCCATCTTACCCATTAGGGACTAACTAGAAAATTATCCTCATATCTAACACAGGCATCTGTGTACTCTGAGAAAATGAAACTATATGGTCCCCTTTGACATTCTTGGGACAGAAACTATCAGCTTTCCTGAGCGTTAAAAAAAAAAAAAGAAAGTAAAAAAATAGAAAAGAATTGAAGTCAGCTGTGGTGAACAATGAGCGAACATTCTGATCCTACTGTTAACCCCTGTTCCTTCCTGGTCCCGATATCCACTTAATTAAAACCCTAGGAAAGAATCAGACTTAAAGCCTGGAACCAAAGCAGCAAGTTAAGAAAGACATTAGCAACTAGTTTCAATTTCTGCAAATCTTTGCAAAATTCTGCAGTAACTTCTATTGAATGAACATCTAATTAGGACATCAAATAATACTGAATATCAGCATTTAGCTGCTTAGCTTGACATGTTAAGGAGAGGCAAAGTCTGTAGTCAGCATTCCAGAAACAGTAGAATATGATAGGCAGGCCTGTACTCAATTGATTCACTCAGCAATTCTGAGATAAGTGATCTGTCTTTCCTTTTTGCTGTAAACCTTCCTAAAGATCTTGTGATTCTGATGCTTCAATGGGAAAAACGTTCATTGACATTTTGAAGGATGCCTTATGATGGCCTTCAAGAAATTATTGACCATACTTTTTATTTAGACTTCCTTTAAATATTTACTGGGACTTAAATACAAGCAAGGAAAGCTAATCTGAGATCACTGATGTTACAAGGGAAACAGTCTGGACTGCTAAGTAATAACTCCAACATTGGCCTCTTTTATTTAAATAGTTATTATGAATATACCATGTTCCAGGTCTTTAGTCCCCTTCCCTGCTCAGCTCTAGCTTTAAAACTACACGATCAACTCTTCAAAATAGTAAGGGACCACGAGAAATCAATCCAGCAGCTGCTAGATGAAGCAAAGAAGGATAACATAAGACTGATAGGTGTCCATGAAAACACAAGAGAAAGTACAATTGACATAAAAAAAAAAACTGTTCACAGAAGTAATAGTAGAAAACTTCCCAGACAGAGGTGGAGAATTGGACATACAGATAAGTGAGGCATATATAACTCCAACTAGCCATGATCAAAAAAAATCTATACCTAGACATGTAATAGTCAAGATCCCAGAAACCCAAATGAAGAACGAAATCCTACAGGCAGTTAGAGAAAAGAAACAAATCACCTATAAAGGAAAGCCCATCAGAATCATCGCAGACTTCTCAACACAAACCCTCAAATCAAGGAGAGCCTGGAGTGAAGTATTTCAAGCCCTAAAAGAAAATAACTTCCAACCTAGACTGTTATATCCTGCAAAATTGTCTTTCAAAATTGAATGGGAAATTAGATACTTCCATGACAAAGAACACCTGAGAAATTTCATGAACACCAAACCAGCACTCCAAACAATTCTAAGCAATATTCTAGAAAAAGACAAGGAAGGTCATAACTACATGAGGCCCAACAGAAGGAAGCCACCAGGCAAGGTAAGAAACTAAAGGGAAAGGGGGGAAAAAATAAGAAACAAAAGAGCCAACAACAGCAAAACATCATGAAGAGGATGAGTCAATATCTCTCAATTATAACTATCAATGTTAATGGGCTCAATTCACCAATCAAAAGAAGTAGACTGACAGAATGGATTAAGAAGCAAAATCCAGCAATATGCTGTATACAAGAAACACACCTAACTCAAAAAGAAATTCATAGACTGAAAGTAAAAGGATGGAAAATGGCTCTCCACGCGACAGGAACCCAGAAGACAGCAGGGGTAGCAATCTTATTTGCAGACAAAGTAGATTTCAAACGAAAACTAATTAAGAGAGACAAAGATGGTCAATACACCCTTGTGAAGGGAACAATCCTAGAGGAAGAGATGACAATCCTAAATACATATGCACCAAATACGAATGCCCCTAACTATACAAAACAAATATTAATGGACATGAAAAACCAAACAAGTACTAATACAAACGTAGTGGGGGACTTCAATACCCCACTATCACAAATAGACAGATCATCTAGACTGTGGAGAGCGGTGTTAGCTGTGGAGAGCGGTGTTAGCCATAGAGGATCCATGTTTAATCTTACCCTCCATAATATAGAGCAAGGAGACTATGTTATGAGGAACCACGTACTTGAGGAATTAGATTGCCCTGGAACGTGATGAACGTTCTGTAAGCCCGAGAAACAAGGAAGCTCATGAGGGTGGGGAATTCCCAAAGAACTGGTAAACAAGGAAGCAGGTGTTTTGGATAAAGGTCATGGTTAATGACCTAACTCACTGAGTGTATAAAAGAGAGGTGAAAATAAACTTGCTTGTTCGGTCTTGGGAGCCCTCCCGACTCTATCTCTGTGTCTTTCTTAGGCTCGGTCTTTGTGGGCCCTCCCGTCTCTGTTTCTTCTTTCTCAATCCTCATGTCCCCACTCAGGTCTTGTTCGACAGGTTGCGGCCGGACCACGACACTAGCCAAAAAATTAACAACAAAATTCTAGAACTCAACCAAGCTACTGAACAAATGGACTTAATAGATGTTTACAGAGTGTTCCACCCCTCAAAATCAGAATACACATTCTTTTCAGCTGCACACAGGTCATTCTCCAAAATAGACTACATGCTACCTCATAGGACATGTCTAACTCAATGTAAAAGAATTGAAGTTGCCCCCTGTATATTATCAGACCATAGTGCAATAAAATTTGAGGTCAATAACATAAGAAACTACAAAACTCCCAGAAACACATGGAAATTGAATAACACCCTCCTGAACAACCAATGGGTCACAGAGGAAATTAAAGAAGAAATTAGACAGTTTCTACAAGTAAATGATGATGTCAGTACAACATACAGGAATCTATGGGACACAATGAAAGCAGTTCAAGGCAGGAAAGTCATAGCACTTAGGAAAACAGAGAATTCAGATAAATAACCAAGTGCATAACCTCAAGCTCCTAGAAAAAGAAGAACATTACAAACCCAAAGTTCATACAAGAAAGGAAATTATAACGATCAGAGCAGAAATCAATGCAATGGAGACTAAGAGAATGATAAAAAAAATTAATGAATCAAAGAGTTGGTTTTTTGAAAGAATAAATAAAATCAATAAACTTTTAGCCAACCTTATCAAAAAAAGGAAAGAAAAGGCTCAAATCCATGGAATTAAGAATGAAAAATGTAAAGTCACAATAGGCCCAGCAGAAATCCAGAGGATTTCAATACCTACTTTGAGAAACTGTACTCTAATAAAGTGGAAAGCAGAAGAAATGGACAGATTCCTAGATACATATGAATTGCCAAAGTTAAATGAAGAAGATATAGAAATTCTAAACACCCCAATTACAATGAGTGAAATTGAAAATGTAATAAAAAATTTACCAACAAAGAAAACTCAGGTCCTGATAGCTTCACTGCTGAATTCTACAAAACATTTAAAGAACTATCACCATTGCTTTTCAAACTCATCAAGGAAATTGAAAGGCAAGCAAGGCTTCCAAACTCATTCCTGGAAGCAAGTGTGACTTTGATTCCAAAACCAGGGAAAGACCCAACCCAAAAAGAGAACTACAGACCAATCTCCCTAATGAACATGCATGCAAAAATCCTCAACAACACACTAGCAAACAGAATACAGAGTGTCATCAAGAAGATCATACACCTTGACCAAGTCGGATTTATCCCAGGGATGCAAGGATGGTTCAACATTCATAAATCAACAAATGTAATACATTATATTAACAGAGTCAAGGACAAAAACCACATGATCATCTCAATAGATGCAGAAAAGGCATTCGACAAAATCCAACACCCATTCATGATAAAAACCCTACAGAAAATTGGAATAGAGTGTCTCTACCTCAATCTTGATAAAAGCCATCTATGAAAAACCAACAGCCAACATCATACTAAATGGTCAAAACCAGAAAACTTTCACCCTAAAATCAGGAACAAGACACGGATGCCCACTATCACCACTCCTGTTCAATATAGTTCTGGAAACATTAGCCACAGCAATTAGAAAAGAGAAAGAAATAAAAGGAATAAAGATAGGAAAGGAAGAAGTGAAACTGTCATTATTTGCTGATGATATAGTACTTTATATAGAAGACCCAAAAAACTTGACCAAAAGACTTCTAGACCTAATTGACAGATTCAGTAGAGTAGCTGGATACAAGATCAACACTCAAAAAACAATAACCTGCTTATACACAAATAGCAAATTCACTGAGAAAGAAATTCGGGAAAGAATTCCTTTTACAATAGCATCCAAAAAAAAAGAAATATCTAGGAATCAATCTAACAAAGGAATCAAAAGACCTCTACACTGAAAACTACAGCACTCTGAAAAAGGAGATCAAAGAAGATATAGGAAAATGGAAAGACATCTCTTGTTCCTGAGTAGGAAGAAACAATATAGTGAAAATGGCCATACTTCCAAAACTGCTCTATAGATTTAATGTAATGCTGATTGAAATTCCAACAAAATACTTCACAGAACTAAAGAAAACAATCCAAAAATTCATTTGGAACCAGAGGAGACCTAGAATAGTGAAAGCAATTCTAGGCAACACAGACATGGCTGAGGGTATCACAATCACCAACTTCAAACTATACTACAAAGCTATTGTGATAAAAACAGCATGGTACTGGCAAAGAAACAGACCCGAGGATCAGTGAAATAGATTAGAAGATGCAGAAATAACTCCAGACATAGTCAGCCACCTCATCTTTGACAAAGGAGCCAACCACCCTCAGTAGAGGAAAGATAGCCTATTTAATAAGTGGTTTTGGAAAAACTGGATTTCAACTTGCCAAAGATTAAAATTAGACCCATACCTATCACCATGCACTAAACTAAGATCGAAGTGGATTAAAGATCTAAATATTAAGAAAGAAACACTAAACTTGCTGGAAGATAAGTTAGGTAGAACTCTTGAAAACATTGGCATAGGAAAAAACTTTATGAACAAAACCTCAGTAGCACAGGAATTAGCACAAAGAATTAACAACTCGGATCTCATCTTATTAAAAAGCTTCTGCACTGCAAGAGAAACCACCAACAGAGCTAACAGACAACCTACAATACGGGAAAAAATTTTCACAGCCAAACCTCAGAAAAAGGCCTACTATCTAGAATATATAAAGAACTGAAAAAAATCAGAACCCCCAAATTCAAAGATCCAATTCAAAAATGGGTATCTGAAATGAACAGACAGTTCTCAGACAGAGAAGTAAAAGCAGCAAATAAACACATGAAAAAATGTTGAACATCATTGGTCATTCAAGAGATGCGGATGAAAACAACACTGAGATTACACCTCAGCCCAGAAAGAATGGCTGCTGTCAAGAAATCAACCAATGACAAATGCTGGCAGGGGTGTGGGGAGAAAGGAACCCTTCTCCATTGTTGGTGGGAATGCAGAATGGTGCAACCACTGTGGAAATCAATATGGAGATACCTCAAAGAACTAGGGCTAGAGGTCCCATTTGATCCAGCTATTCCCCTGCTGGGTATCTTCCCCAAAGAATTAAAAGAATCATACCACAGCGATATATGTGCACCCATGTTCATAGCAGCACAGTTTGTGATAGCTAAAACTTGGAAACAGCCCAAATGCCCATCAACTGGAGACTGGATAAAGATGTGTTTTTTTTATAAAATGGAGTACTACTCAGCCATAAAGAAGGAGAAACTAGAGACATTTATAGCTAAATGGATGCATATTGAGCCCACACTCTTAAGTGAAATAAATAGGACACACGTGTAAAGGCCGAAGTTTCTCTAGTGTGAGAAACTGAAATTGTAAATAAGGATCAAAATGATTAAAACTAATAATTAATAATTTGAAATAGGAAAAGGTCCAAAGGTGTAGGGGTGGTGGGAGGGGAAGGGGAAAGGAAAGAAGGGAAAGGAAAAATTTGAGAAAAGAAAAAAAATGGAAACAAAATCTATGTCAATAGGGAAGGGTGGAGGGGATGAAGGGTGCACAGGTAATGGGAAAAAAATAAGAACCAAGATACATCATGTACAGGTACAAGCACCCAATGATAAATGTAAACATGTTGTAATATCTAAAATGTACCAATAAAAGAATTTTTTAAAAAACTACATGATCAAGACAGCCTAGTTTAAAAGGCAGTTTTAAAGTTACATTCAATGGAAAAAGGAATTGACTGACAGTTATAGAGTCATAGGTATCAATTAGTATCCTGGGTTCATGTATTGCCATTGGCTAAAATAATCTCAAACCTCAGAAATCACACCTTTAGAAAACTCTGGTTCATTCAATGCCAGGTTGCAAAATTATAAACATTTTCAAAGGGGCAAAGAAAGTGAAACTTCTTTCTTTTCCTACAACTATAGTGATCAAAAGTGAGACAATCATGGATTACTGTTCATCTTCTGTGCCAGTGTCCCAACTTATGTAACATTTGCCACAGAATTTTTTAAAATGAAGAATTATTAATCGTCATGGTGATGACTATTAATACCATTAAACTTCATTATGGAAATATCTACTTTCTTTGCTGCCCACCATCTCTACTTTATATTTTGCTTTGATGTGGTCTTGTCCAGAAGCACAGAAGATGTATATATAATTAATTTTTTTACTTTAATAGGTGATTAAATCTAAAAAATGTCCAACATAACTGGAGAATTTTTCCCTATTTTTTCAGAATCAGAAAAATAAGTACCTCCCTTTCAAAAATAAGATGTATGACTTTAGCCAATAAACACGGTATACTCAAACATGAAAGTAACTGCTTGAAGTTTGAGTGGTATTAGGACTAACAACCAGTACCCCTGCCAGCTGTTTCTGACCAGCTAGCTGTGCTGTGGCTCACAATACACCCTTCAAAATGCACGAAGCCACTGAGCCTTGGTTGGAGGATCATTAGAAATATGGGTCTTGTTGATTAACTGGGAAATGAATAAGAATAGAGGTTGAGCTGTTTTGTCATAGAGCTGATAGGAAACAGCCTGGACACTCTCTGTTATATGGTTTTGTTGCTTATCGTATGGCTGATCAGTGCTCCTCTATTTACAATGGGGTCATGTCCCAATACAGCCATCGCAAGTTCAAAATATCTTATGTCAAAAATGAATTTACTACACCAATCCAGGAATGTCATAGCTTAGCAACACAGAACTCTGTTAAGTGTCAGTTGCTTCCTTTCTGATTGTGTGGTTGGCTGGAGCTGGAGGCTCACTGCCAGTGCCCAGCATTGTGGGAGTTTAAGACATTCCTTCCTTATGGCTAGCATTGGAAAAGGTCAAAATTCAAATTCAAAAGTATGATTTGTTCTAAAAATTTATTGCTTTTGCATCTTCTTCATAAAGTGGAAAAATCATAAGTCCAGTTATTGTTTGCTGGGGACTACCTGTATAACTACAGCTGGGGTTTGGGGGCGGGGGGGTTGTGGGGTTTTCTGTGGATCCAGGGATGGAACTCAGGACCTTGTGCTTGCCAGGCAGGCTCTGGCACCACTGAGCTAAACCTCCGGCCCTATTTGTCACTATTATTATTTGGTACAGCAATAAACCCAGCAGCAGAGAGCTCAAAAAACTGAAAGCATTGTTTAGTCAAAAACTGAGTTACAAATTTTTATTTTACAATAAAGTTGATGGCAAATGTGGAAATTATAAAGAATGTTTATCAACAATTTGCTGTCTACTGTGAATGTTGAGTGATTGCACTAACTATATGAAAACCAAAAGACACAAATGTGAGGAATCACCAGCATCTAAGAAATTACTCTAAAACTGTGTCTAAAAATGATTGTTGAATGTGTGCACCTGCAGGAGGTGCATTTATATATCATTCAGTAGAGTGTTTCTTTTCATTTACTTCAAATCATTGTTCTTTTATATTAACATCATCCACTTGGAATCTACATTTCCTTTTGAACATAGAAGAAATGAAGTGATAACTGTTCATTGGTTGGCTCTGTAAACAGAACTGTACAGTTAAATAGGCATTTTCTATCAGTGCCTTAGATACTTTAAAGATAAAATCAGATAGTTCAAATAAAGGTTTGTTTTCCTTTATTCAAATCATGAAACAAAAATATCATATTTTAGATATTCACTCTGTCAGAGTGAAATATTCAACATTATTATAAGTGTTATAGCCCATATAAAAAGTTTAATATTAAAGATAAAATTATTTGTTGTGTCTCACATAAACACAAATTTTAGCAAAGTACAGTTTTGTGGCAAAAACTAAATATCTTGCCATATTAAGAAACTTTTGGAGCAGAAAGGTGCTTAAAATTAGTCATGGTACATCTATAATTACACCCTAAAAAGCTGATATATTTAACAAATCAAAATAGAAACCATCTTTGCTAAAATGTATAAATATTATACACACATCTGCACAAAGTTAGAGTAACTGAATACAAAACTTTTTGTGGGGGAAATACCATTAAACTTCAGTATGGAAATACCTACTTTCTTTGCTGCTCACCATCTCAGCCTGCCTCTGAATTTACAGAACCCACAGCAAGAATACAGATACTATAAATCTAAAATTTTAAGTTAGAAGTCAAGATAGCAAATTGTTAAATCAAATGTTTGTTCCATAACCATACACTTTTATAATGGCCCAAGGAGCCAGGTTATAATTTAGAATACTCAATGTCCTTGGAATTCCTGTGAAGAATGTGGCAACATGGGGAAAACAGCCCTTCCAGGCCAGCTCTTCCTAACTTCTTGTGCCCAATAACGCAGTCCAGCCCACAAGTCCAAGTTCTTTCAGGATCCTCTCTCCCAGTCAGCTATACCCAGGCCTACTTTGTTGCTGTGGGGTGCTCATATTGGTAGGGAGATCACACTTGGAAGGAAGAACCCAAGAAAGCTACCTGCCCATCCCTGAAGCAGGTCAGGACCATTTGGGCTGGGAATTCTGGGGTCTAAGCCACGTGGACATTTATCCAAGTGAGCGTGTCTCTCTGCCTTCTCACATTCACATTCGAGGTGAGCTAGAAAAGGACCAGGGCAGAGCTTTCTAAGGTGTGAAGCCCTGCAGCTGTCTCCCTTACTAAGATTTGGAGCTAAGGTCGGTAGAAAGTGATTAGCAGAATTTCAGAAAAGCTGAAGTTTTTAAAGAGCTATTTTGAAAATCAATTTAAGTGCCTAAAATGACTGGGTGTGTGCACACACACACATCCTCATGCTTTGAAACGAAATAAAAACCATTACTGAGCCAGAATTTGAAAATAGTGTGAGCCCCAGAGACTCCTAAGCAGGGCTAGCTTCACAGGTTTGTGGCCTGTGTAGTCATACAGGGCCCCAGGCTCAGAAAGGGCCTCACATTTTGTTTCTTGCTCCCCTGACTTGACATTTAGTAATTTGAATACGGGACCTCACATCTTTATTTTGCACTGGGCCCTGAAAATTAGGTCCTGTTTCTAAGAGCCTTTCGCTTGGCAAGAGAACTTCCCATCAGACTTGTAAGCAGCTTCCTTTTGAGAAAAAGTCAGTAGAGCAAGCATCTCACTTCTGATTATTTCATTTTTACCTCCAAGCCTGAACAAAAATATAAAAACAGAGGAGGAAATGTTTTTAAAGGGCACTGGGAGTGTTCAAAAACCATGTCAGTGTCTGTTAGTTCAGGTTGGTCCTCGTCATCCTGAAATTGCCTCACCCTCTTCCTGCCTAATGCCTGATGAAATTCCACCATTTTCACCCCAGTATTTTTTTGTCATTTTTTCTCTCCCAACCCTATCTCTTTTTATTGTGAAGCTTTGCCTTTTCTTTGTAAATTATTTTTAATTCCCCTATACTTTTTAGATTAAAGTTTAAGGGTAATTTTATTATGAAAGCATTATTGCAGGCAGAGAGAAGAAGCTTCCTAGCACATCACTATTAATCTAGGACAAGTCTATTTTGAAAGAAAGAGAAAGGAGATTTGTAAAGGGCAAGGGCTGACCTTGGGAGATCTTCTCAGCAGGGACAGAGCCAGATGCTCTTCAGAGGTGCCACAAGGAAACCCAGACTGAAATTGCCCTCAGCAATAAAATCCCCCAATGATTAATTTTTCCCTAGCTTTCTCCTACCATTACACTCAGAATCCTATACAGGAAGCCTGGTATGGTGTTTCTTAATTTACTATTGTCTTAGTCCACTCAGGCTACTATAACAAAATGCCATACATTGGGTAGCTTATAAACAGCAGAAATTTATTTCTCACAGTTTCAGATGCTAGGAAGTCCAAGATACAGATGCAGCACATTTGTTGTCTAGTAAGGGTCAGTTTTGTGGTTTATAGAAGGTACCTTCACATCCTGTCCTCCAATGGTGGAAGGAATAAGTCAGCTGTATTGGGCTTGTACTATGAAGGCACTAATCTCACTCATGAGGACTCTGCCCTCATGGCCTAGTCACTTCCCCAAAGCCCCATTTTCTAACTCTATTGCATTGGTAATTAGGTTTCACCATATAAATTGGGGGCAGGCATTCAAACTATAATGAATATTTTCCAGATTTTCTTTCACATGTCTCCAAAATCCGCCCCCCAGTCATTAAGAATCCCAGATCCTTAGAGATGAACAGCAGACAGAGAGATGGGTGACTCGGTCATGAACATGAAGGGCTGCCCCCGTCAGCTGGGTAACACAGGTATTCCGAGCAGCACCTGTGCTCTTAGCAAGGCACCAGTGTAGCTCTTCAGGTAAAGCATGGAGAACCAGGGGACTGACAGGAAACCTGGAAGCCCAAGAAAAATTTCTCTAGGTTGAGTTATTCTAAAAGGAATGCAAAGACAGGGGCTCAGCATAGAGGTACAGTCAAGGCCAAAATGTTCAGAAACAAGAGTGGCTTTCTGGACTGTGGGGACAGAAAATCCTACCCTCTACACTTCTACAGCTCCTCCTGAACCTCATCCTTCCAAGGAAATCAGCCAGGGGACAGACTCAGAAATCATGGGAATTTTGTGCAATGCTCCGAAAATGCCCCTTCTTGGATTTCTAGAAGGTTTACTCAGCCTATCTTTGCTTTTCTGAGATATGATTCTCCAGTTACTTTACTGGGTTTGACTCTAGATGTGCTATTCTTAACATTAACATATGGGTGTGGGCACAGGCTCATAAGAATAGCCTTGTCTTTGGAGTTGGGAAGAAGTAGGTGAATAGGGTATATGTAAAAGACTTGAGGTAGCAGCCATTTACCAGTGGAAATATTTCAGTATTAATAGGAAGCCCTAACAAACTGAATATTACCTTTCTGCTTAAGTTGTCTTTGGCTCAAGTAAATATGGAATCAGACATATCTGGGTTGGAATACCTCACTATCAGTTGTAGTGGTGGCCTTAAATAGGTTATTTAACTCCTTAACCCTCTATTTCCTTGTCTATAAAACTTGAATAACTCACCTTAGATTTTTTTGTGACATTTGCATGAGATAACATATGTAAAGTGCCTCTCATGATTTCCCCTCCCACTTCTTAATTCAAAATTTTGCTCACACTGAATTCAAAAAAATATTTCAGGGGAGCACAGCATTGAAAAAGATTAACAAATAGGGCTGGGGATTTAGCTCAGTGGTTCCGGCACCTGCCTTGCAAGGGCAAGGTCCCAAGTTCGATCCCCGGCACCAAAAAAAAAAAAAAAAAAGAAAAAGAATAACAAATGAGATAACAGTTTTATGTCATATTCTGAGCAACCTATGTATGCCTGGTCCTGTGCTGGTGTTGTCCACATATCAGCCAAGACATCCTACAATGATCCTGGGATGTGAAAATTTCTTTTTTTGTTTTTGGATTTTTAGAGACCAGGTCTCACTATGTAGCTCAGGCTGGCCTCAAACTTGTGGTGGTCCTCTTGTCTCAGTCTCCTGAGTGCTGGGATTACAGATGTGTGCCTGGCATGTGAGGTGAACATTTCTGAGCTCATCAAGGTCCTTTGTGGTTGTCAAATAATAACAATGGCTAATATTTATGGAGTGCTAACTAGAACTGCACAAGAACTCTACAAGAAGTTAGATTCATTAGTGTTTATTTTCATGTATGTGATATATCTATACAGAATATAAGTTTTATATATATATATATATATAGAGAGAGAGAGAGAGAGAGAGATTCTCTGCTCTGTAAGGTTAAGATACTGTCTGACATGATTATGGATATTGAGAAGTTCCACGATCTGCTGTGCAAGCTGGAGACCCAGGAAAACTGGTGGTGTGATTCAAAGGTTTCAGAGCTAGAGAGTATAGATTTCAGTCCAGTTGTTTAGGCCTGAGAACAAGGAGTACAGATGGCAAGAGAAGATGATATCCCAGCTCAAACGTTAGGCAGAAAGAGAGCAAAATAGGCTTCATCCACCTTTTTGTTCTCTCCAGGCCTTTGATGGATTGGATGAGGCAATCCATATTGGGAAGGGCCATCTGCTTTACTCAGTCCATGAATCCAAACGCTGATCTTTTCCAGAAACTCCGTAACAGACACACCCAGAAATAATGTTTAATCAGATATCTGGGTACCCTGTGACTCAGTTAAATTGACACATAAAATTAACCATCACAGGAATTTTTGTAACTGACCCCATTTTGCAAGTGGGGAAACTGTGATTCAGAAAGAACAAGTAATTGGTAAGTAGTGTACAAGCTGTGAATAGTGCCACTGGAGTCAGAGACCTTGGCTTAAATCCTAGTCCTGGAGAAGTTACCAAATTCCTCAATTTCCTCATGCAAAAATGAAAATAACAAGGGTATCAAATTTCCGAGAGTTCTGGCAGAAAACAGATGGCACACTCACACAGGAAAATTGAGGATGATTTACAGAGCTCTGGGCAGGATTAAGAGAAAACGGTGAAAAAATGGTAAAGAACATAGAGAGTGGTAATGGGAAAGAAAGGGATACCAAGAGTGGAGAGGCAACCTAGGCCTGAAGAGCAAAGGAAGGGAGTGGCTATGGGAACCATCAAGAGCTGAGACTGTAGCTGCCACTATAGCTCTGGCTATAGAAGAGGCCACTGAACAGGAGCTCCAGCTTCAGGTACAGCTACACAGCCACTGCCAACTGACAGCCCAAGGAAAAGAGCCAAGAGAATCAACACCTTACCTTCACTCCCATCTTAATTTCTGACCTCCCATTGGCCCAATCCAGTGAGAAGCTGGAGATGGAGGAAGCCATTTAATGTACAATACAGTCATGGGTAGGGTGAAGGAAAGTAGATGGTAGTTATGGAAAGACAAACAAAATATTCAGCATTAGTCAGAGCTCTCCAGAGAAATAGAGTCATCATCGACATACCTTGACATGCATGTGTACACACAGATGTGCACACATACACAGAGAGAGACAGACAGAGAAAGAAAGAGACATTTTAAGGAATTGTTATGTATTGTCATAAGGACTACCAAGTCTAAAATTTGTAGGACAGGCCAATGGGTGGAAATTCAGGCAAGAGTTGGTACTGCAGGCTCAAATCTGAATTCTGCAGAGCAACAGGTTGGAATCTCAGGCAGGGTTTCTATGTTGCAGTCTGGAGGAAAATTCCTTCTGTGGGGAATCTGTTTGCTCTTAAGGACTTCAGTTGATTCACTGAGGCCCATCCATTTTATGGAGGGTAATTTGCTGTACTTGAAGTCTACTGATTTAAATGTTACTTTGTCTAAAATAATCCTTCACAGAAACATCTATACTAGTGTTTGTCCAAATCACTGGGCTCCTTAGATTTGTCAATTTGTCTCATAACATTAACTATCAAGGTATAATATCCAGTAAATGTTAACTGTTATTATTATTGCTTGTACTCAACTCTTGACTGGGTTGAAACAAGCTTTTATTGCTTTAAAATAGTGATGTAACCTTGAAAGACCTCTCTTCTCTTGTCATGAACTAAGCTGGATGAGGTGCCTCTTAGTTCAATACCATGACAACTATTATTGTTTAATTCCAAAATGTCTGCCAAAGTCTCATGTGTTCAGAGGTAGAAATTTTGGAAAGTGATTAGATCATGAGATGCTAACGTCATCAATGGATTAATCCACAGATGAATCATAACACTGAGAATTCCATCTTACTCTAAAAGAAAGAATTGCCATCATCAGAAATAAAACAATGACAAATGCTAGCAAGGCCGCAGGGGAAAAGGAACCCCTCTCCACTATTGGTGAGAATGTAAACTAGTTTACCTACTGTGGATATCAGTATGGAGATTCTTCAAAAAAATTGGAACTAGAATTTCAATTTGACCTAGCTATTGCTCTTCTAGGTGTCTCCCTGAAAGAGTTAAAAACATTGTTTTACAATGATACATGCATACCCATGTTTATAGAAGCACAACTTATAATAGCTAAATTTTAGAAGCAGCCTGAATGTCTATCAATAGATGAACGGATAAATAAAATGTGATATTTATACACAAAGAAGTACTACTGTGTCATAAAAAAGGATAAACTTGAGTCACTTGTAGGAAAATGGATGTACCTTGAGATAATAATGTTAAGGAGAATAAATCAGACACATAAGTTTAAGTATTGTATGGTTTCTCTTATGTGAGAAACCCAAAATATAAAGAACAAAATAAAAGAAAGATAATAGGAAAAAGGAGGACAGATCTTTTGCAAAAGGAAAGAGGACCGTGAAATGGAGGGAGATGGGGAGGAAGGAAAGAGAAGGGGATAAAAATAGAGTTAGTTGCATTATATACATGTACCAACTCTTCATGAGGAAGGTAACCATTATGTACTACAAATATGTACTAATAAAAAAATTAAAATTGAAAAAATAATTACATGGTGTTACTGTGAGATAATAGAAACAGGAAATGAGATCTCATTGAAGGTAGTGGATCATGGGGGCATGACATTGGGGATTGTATCTGGTCTCCCATTCCTTCCTTTCTGGTTCTTTCCATTTCTCTCAGCTTCCTGGCTGCCATGAGGTGAGCAACTCGGCTCTACCATGCCCTTCCAACATGATGTTCTGCCTCACTTCAGGCCCACAGCCATGGAACTAGCCAACTATAGACTGAAACCTCTGAAACTGTGAGCCAACATAAACCTTTCATCCTCTGAGTTGCTCATCTCAGGTATTTTGTCACAGTGACAGAAACCTGACTCACATAGCAATTTAATGATTTGCTGCTTATCACTTCCAAAAGTGTTTCAGGGAAGAAATCAGAGCTAGGCTGACTACATGACCCCTAAACCCACGACTAGAGAGATATGGCTGATTGTTTTCTGAGGCAGCAATTCCTGAGTGTCCAGGATGTTAAAAGTAGGTTCAAATAAAAGCAAAAGCCAAAAAGAACAACAACAACAAAATCTTCCCCTGTACAAATGGAATTTTTTATTCAATCATTAAACAAATTAAGTGGTATCTTATTTACTGGGGGACTTTCCATAACTTCACTGTGTTAACAGGGCAAGTCTGCTGGTGGGGTTTTAGGATGTTTTCCCTGAGTTCATGTGTTCACAGACCTCAAAAGCCCTGGGGGGCTAGGACTTCAGGATGTAGTCCTGGGGCCACCTTGAGCACTATTCTAGGAATTCTGCTTGCTTACTCTTTTCTTTGTCATCCCTCAGTTATAGTGAGGCATAATTCTGGGGAAATGGGGATAAGCTAGCTCTGGGGGACCCAGGTTCAGGATCAGGTATATAATTTTCAGGGCTCCTGTGACAAAATGAAAATATGAGCCTTCTTTTGGTGTGTGTGAGATGTCTGCTATTGTGGGAAAACTTGCTGATCTGCAGTTATGCTCTCAAAATCATGGACTCCTGCACCCCAGCCTTCCCTGTGCTTCTTCTAGGCACAGGGAAGATCTAGGGTAAAGGGAAAGAGCCACTTCTTGGGGTCTCAGGGAGACAAAGACCTCTTAGGAACACTGCCTGAGATAACATCCTTCACAGCTCTCTTCTACCACTAGTTCTGCCCATGTGCTGAGAACATGGGTGAGGCTGTGGCTCCCAGAGTTCCAGATGGGACCCAGGAGACTTGAGGCCTTTCATTCTTAGGGGAAACTGTAAGATGATCTGTGGTCTGTTCTTAGGAGAGACAGGGGCTTCCTGTACTCCAGCTCTCATTGCATCTTCACAGCACACTCTCTCAGATGCCCACCTAGTGCAATCACACACTTGTTGCTAAACAATATTGCTTCTCTCTAAACTTCTTCTCTCTCTCTCTCCCATTTAAAGTTTGATTTTGATTTTGGGGTAGGTTTCATTTCTTTGTTTTATGTCTTAGTATGGAGCATGAGATTGATTCTCCCTCAGCATATTCATTGAATAGTTTCCATCCTGTACCTGCTTCAAACATCCTGAACTTGAAGCTGAGAATATGTATCTTTGATCCAGTGATATGCCAGAGCTTGTGAGAACCAACTGTCAGCATCTTTTCCTATATCCACACTCAATATTATCTCACTGGTACTGCAAGATCAGCTATCTCCTGTGGAAACCAGTAAACACCATAAATCATGGCTTCTTTTTTTCTGGAGAGCTGTTTGTTGAACATTTACACCACATTGCTGGTTTGATCCCAGACTTGGAACTGACAGACTTCTGCAGGGGTCAGGCTCCTGTCTCATGGTCGGAAAGTATAGAGTGATGGAAGCAGCGAGGAAAAGGAAAAGAGCAGGGTCCCAGTCAATGCCTCAGGTAATTGCTATTATTCAAAAGGTGCTCCACACAGAGGCAATTGTCCTACACCACCTAACTCTTCTCTACCCCAGTCCCCTGTGTCCCTCAAATTGTGACCTGAAGCACATTTATTTTCCTTTTTAAGAAAGAAATGAATAAGAACCAAGATACATCATGTGCAGGTACAAGCACCCAGTGATAAATGTAAATGTATTGTTTACCTAAAATGTGCCAATAAAAGAATTTAAGGGAAAAAAGAGAAATAAATGAATACCAAAAAAAAAAAAACATTAAAGAATCTAACACCTGAGACTTCTTGTCTAAGGCAGTGTGATTTTTTGTCTTTTTAAAGTCAGGAATACTGATGAGTCTCCTTACTGGAATGCACAGGGATTCTGATTGTGTTAGAATGTCAGCCAAAGCTGAATGTGCAGAGACTGGTTCACTGATTGTCCAGACACTGTAGGAAAGTTAAATAGGTGCATCCCGCATCTACCCAGTTAAAACATAAATCACTCAGTGATGTACAAATTAAACAGATAATGCCCACAATGTTTTAAAAATACATCTTGATTATATCCTATTATAACAAATATTATACAATTCTTGTCCTTAAAGAAGTTTTGAGCCCCGAGATTATTACTCACTTATTTAAACAGTATTTGATATCAAAAATTCCAGTCAAATAGAAAATAGTGATGCTCATTTGATCACCATATCAGCTGAAATTTCCATTTATTCATTCAACAAACCTTTATTGAGCCCATCTAGGTACTATACACAGTTCTCAACAATGGGAATACAAAGATGCACAGCATAAATTAGGTTAGAGGGAGATGACACATGTACCTCAACGTGTATAATGCAGACAATAAAATAGGGAGGTATAGTAGAGCAGGGCAGGATGGTGGAGTGGAGCCTCTGAGAAGTTGACATTTAGGCTGAGAACTGAGTCACAAGAAAGAGGCAGCAATTCTAGGATGAGGGGATGAGCTGTCTGGCCAGTCCAGAGAGTCAGACAGCCAGTGCAGAGGCCCTGAGGCAAGAATGAATTTGTCACATTTAAGACCAAAAAGTTGACTAGTACAACAGGAATATTGTGGACAGAGGGTAGGCTGCTTGAAAGGAAATCAAAGAAGTAATCAGGAGACTTCACAGCCACAATAAGAAGTTTGAAATTTATGCCAGTGTGATTAGAAGTCACTGGTTGGTTTCAGTAAAGGAAGTGACATAACCTAATTTACAGATTGAAAAGATACTTCTGACTGCCTTTCTGAGTGTGGAGTCATGTGGAAGGAAGCAATTACGCCAAAAAAGAAAAAAAAAATCTGCTAGGAGTCTAGCTCAAATATTGAGGAAAGAGGTATAAGTGACCTAGGAATCTGGCATAGACTCTCCCATACCACTTCATTTTTTTTTAGTTGACACAAATAGGATGGTTTTTGACTAAGGTGATGATAGTGAAGAAGAGAAGGAGATGGCTTTAGGATATAAGTTAGAGGTATAATAAAAGCATTTGTTAATGAATTGATTGTAGAAGTTGAAAAATCAAGGCTAACACCTAGATTTTTGGCTTAATCGCATTCATGGATGTTGATTTTGATGGAAAAATTAATGAGATGGGAATTTTCAATGGGGAAATATCTTTAAAAAGAAAACAAGTGTTCGGTTTCAGCCACACTAAGGAATGTCTGTTTAGCATTGTTATGATGTCTGTAACCTATGTTAAAATATTTTAGCACAAAGAGTTGTTATAATGTATACGAATGCAGGTGTGCCTACTGTTAATTTAAGCTACACGCTAGAGACAATTAGTTGTCCTAATTCAGAAATCAATTTCAAGAGTGATTGGATTACATTAAATCAGAAGTTCTATCTTCCAGATGATACTACTACAACTGTTTCAGCTCTTGTTATTTCTTTTTTTTTTTTTCCTTAAATTCTTTTATTGGTACATTTTAGGTATACAGTACATTTAGATTTATCTTTGGGTGCTTGTACCTGTACGTGATGTATCTTGTTTCTTATTTTTTCCCCATTACCTGTGAGCCCTTCACCCCTAAACCCTTCCCTATTTACATACTTCATTTCCATTTTTTTTCTTTTCTCATAATTTTTCTTTTCCATTCTTTCCCTTCCCCTTCCTCTCCCACCACCCCTACCCCTTTGGACCTTTTCCTATTTCAAAGAATCAATTATTAGCTATTAATCCTTTTAGTCCTTCTTTACACTCTCAGTTTCTCACACTAGAGAAACTATTTGGTATTTACACACATGTGTCTTATTTATTTCACTTAAGAGTATGGCCTCAATATGCATCCATTTAGCTATAAATAACTCTAGTTTCTCATTCTTTATGGCTGAGTAGTACTCCATTTTATTAAAAAAAACCCATATCTTCTTTATCCAGTCTAAAGTTGATGGGCACTTGGGCTGTTTCCAAGCTTTAGCTATTACAAACTGTGCCGCTATAAACATGGGTGCACAGATATATCTGTGGTATGATTCTTTTAATTCTTTTGGGAAAATACCTAGCAGGGAAATAGCTGGGTCAAATGGGACCTCTACCCCTAGTTCTTTGAGATATCTCCACACTGATTTCCATAGTGGTTGCACCAGTCTGCACTCCCACCAACAATGGAGAAGGGTTCCTTTCTCTCCACACCCTCACCAGCATTTGTTGTTGGTTGATTTCTTGATAGCAGCCACTTTTTCTGGGGTGAGGTGGAATCTCAGTGTTGTTTTCATCTGCATCTCTCCAATGACCGGTGATGTTGAACATTTTTTTCATATGTTTATTTGGTGCTTTTACTTCTTTGTCTGAGAAATGTCTGTTCATTTCAGATGCCCATTTTTGAATTGGGTCTTTGAATTTGGGGGTTCTGACTTTTTTCAGTAATTTATATATTCTAGATAGTAGCCCTTTGTCTGAGTTACAGTTGCTAAAAAAATTTTTCCCACATTGTAGGTTGTCTGTTAGCTCTGTTGGTGGTTTCTCTTGCAGTGCAGAAGCTTTTTAATAAGATGAAATCCCAGTTGTTGATTCTTTCTGCTAGTTCCTGTGCTACTGAGGTTTTACTCATAAAGTCTTTTCCTATGCCAATATTTTCAAGAGTTCTACCTAATTTATCTTCCAGCAAGTTTAGTGTTTCTGTCTTAATATTTAGATCTTTAATCCACTTTGATCTTAGTTTAATGCATGGTGATAGATATGGGTCTAGTTTTAATCTCTGACAGGTTGAAATCCAGTTTTTCCAACACCATTTATTAAATAGGCTATCTTTCCTCCAATGAGGGTGGTTGGCAACTTTGTCAAAGATGAGGTGGCTGAGTATGTCTGGAGTTGTTTTTGCATCTTCTAATCTATTCCACTGATCCTCAGGTCTGTTCCTTTGCCAGTACCATGCTGTTTTAATCACAGTAGCTTTGTAGTATAGCTTCAAGTTGGGCATTGTGATACCCCCTGCCATGTCTCTGTTGCCCAGAATTGCTTTTGCTATTCTAGGTCTCTTCTGGTTCCAAATGAATTTTTGGATTGTTTTCTCTAGCTCTGTGAAATATATTGTTGGAATTTCAATCAGCATTGCATTAAATTTATATAGCAGTTTTGGAAGTATGGCCATTTTCACTATATTGATTCTTCCTACCCAGGAAAAAGGAATGTCTTTCCATTTTCTTATATCCTCCTTGAGCTCCTTTTCCAGGGTGCTGTAGTTTTCAGTGTAGAGGTCTTTTGCTTCCTTTGTTAGATTGATTCCTAGATATTTCTTTTTTTGGATGCTATTGTAAAAGGAATTGTTTCCCTAATTTCTCTCTCAATGAGTCTGCTATTTGTGTATAAGAAGGCTATTGTTTTTTGAGTGTTGACCTTATATCCAGCTACTCTACTGAATGTGTCAATTAAGTCCAGAAGTCTTTTGGTAGAGTTTTTTGGGTCTTCTATGCAAAGTATCATACCATCAACAAAAATGACAGTTTCACTTCTTCCTTTCCTATCTTTATTCCTTTTATTTCTTTCTGTTTTCTAATTGCTGTGGCTAATGTCTCCAGAACTATATTGAACAGGAGTGGTGATAGTGGGCATCCGTGTCTTGTTCCTGATTTTAGGGTGAAAGTTTTCTGGTTTTGACCATTTAGTATGATGTTGGCTGTAGGCTTTTCATGGATAGCCTTAATCAGGTTGAGATAAAGACCTTCTATTCCAATTTTCTGCAGGGTTTTTATCATGAATGGGTGTTGGATTTTGTCAAATGCCTTTTCTGCATCTATTGAGATGATCATGTGGTTTTTGTCCTTGACTCTGTTAATATGGTGTATTACATTTTTTGATTTACAAATGTTAAACCATCCTTGCATCCCTGGGATAAATCCGACTTGATCAGGGTGTATGATCTTCTTGATGAACCTCTGTATACTGTTTGCCAGCATCTTGTTGAGGATTTTTGCATCTATGTTCATTAGGGAGATTGGCCTGTAGTTCTCTTTTTGGGTTGGGTCTTTCCCTGGTTTTGGAATCAAAGTCACACTTGCTTCCAGGAATGAGTTTGGAAGCCTTGCTTCCCTTTCAATTCCCTTGATAAATTTAAAGAGTAATGGCATTAGTTCTTCTTTAAATGTCTTGTAGAATTCTTCAGTGAAGCCATCAGGACCTGGGCTTTTCTTTGTTGATAAATTTTTTATTACATTTTCAATTTCACTCATTGTAATTGGGGTGTTTAGAATTTCTATATCTTCTTCATTTAACTTGGCAATTCATATGTATCTAGGAATCTGTCCATTTCTTCTGTGTTTACCATTTTATTCCAGGTTCTCAAAGTAGGTATTGATGATCCTCTGGATTTCTGCTGGTTCTGTTGTTGTGACTTCCCCTTTTTCGTTTTGTTTTTTTTTTTGGTGCCCAGGATCAAACTCAGGACCTTGTGCTTGTGAAGCAGGTGCCAGAACCACTGAGCTAAATCCCCGGCCCACCTTTTTCGTTCTTAATTGCATGGATTTGAGTCTTTTCTTTCCCTTTTTTGATAAGGTTGGCTAAAGGTTTATCGATTTTATTTATTTTTTTAAAAAAACTAACTCTTTGCTTCATTAATTTTTTGTATCATTCTCTTACTCTCCATTGCATTGATTTCTGCGCTGATCTTTATAATTTCCTCTCTTGTGCGGGCTTTGGGTTTGTTATTCTCTTCTTTTTCTAGGAGTTTGAGGTTCTGCATTAGATTATTTATCTGAGTTCTCTCTGTTTTCCTAATATGGGCATTCACTGCTATGAATTTCCCGTGTAGAACTGCTTTCATTGTGTCCCATAGATTCCTGTATGTTGTACTGGCATCATCACTTACTTGTAGAAACTGTCTAATTTCTTCTTTAATTTCCTCTGTGACCCATTGGTTGTTCAGGAGGGTGTTATTCAATGTCCAGGTGTTTGTGGGTATTTTGCAGTTTCTCATGTTATTGATCTACAATTTTATTGCACTGTGATCTGATAATATACAGGGGGTAATTTTAGTTCTTTTACACTGACTTAGACATGTCCTATGAGCTAGCATGTGGTCTATTTTGGAGAATGACCTGTGTGCAGCTGAAAAGAATGTGTATTCTGATTTTGAGGGGTGGAACACTCTGTAAACATCTATTAAGTCCATTTGTTCAATAGCTTGGTTCAGTTCTAGAATTTTGTTGTTAATTTTTTGTCTAGATGATCTGTCTATTTGTGATAGTGGGGTATTGAGGGCCCCCACTACAACTGTATTAGTGCTTATTTGGTTTTTCATGTCCATTAATATTTGTTTTGTATAGTTGAAGGCATTCATATTTGGTGCATATATATTTAGGATTGTCATCTCTTCCTCTTGGATTGTTCCCTTCACAAGGATGTAATGACCAGCTTTGTCTCTCTTAATTAGTTTTGGTCTGAAATCTACTTTGTCTGCAAATAAGATTGCTACCCCTGTTTTTTTCTGGGTTCCTGTTGCATGGAGAGCCATTTTCCATCCTTTTATTTTCAGTCTATGAATTTCTTTTTGAGTTAGGTGTGTTTCTTGTATACAGCATATTGCTGGATTTTGCTTCTTAATCCATTCTGTCAGTCTACTTCTTTTGATTGGTGAATTGAGCCCATTAACATTGATAGTTATAATTGAGAGATATTGACTCATCCTCTTCATGATGTTTTGCTGTTGTTGGCTCTTATTTCTTTTTCCCCCTTTCCCTTTAGTTTCTTACCTTGTCTGGTGGCTTCCCTCTGTTGAGCCTCATGGAGTTGTGACCTTCGTTGCCTTTTTCTAGGATATTGCTTAGAATTGTTTGGAGTGCTGGTTTGGTGTTCATGAAATTTCTCAGGTGTTCTTTGTCATGGAAGTATCTAATTTCCCATTCAATTTTGAAAGATAATTTTTCAGGATACAACAGTCTAGGTTGGAACTTATTTTCTTTTAGGGCTTGAAATACTTCACTCCAGGCTCTCCTTGATTTGAGGGTTTGTGTTGAGAAGTCTGCCATGATTCTGATGGGCTTTCCTTTATAGGTGATTTGTTTCTTTTCTCTAACTGCCTGTAGGATTTTGTTCTTCATTTGGGTTTCTGGGATCTTGACTATTATATGTCTAGGTGTAGATTTTTATTGATCATGGCTAGGTGGAATTCTATATGCCTTGCTTATCTGTATGTCCAATTGTCCTCCTCTGTCTGGGAATTTTTCTATTACTTCTGTGAACAGTTTTTTTATGTAAATTGTACTTTCTCCTCTCTTTTTGTGGACTCCTATCAGTCTTATGTTATTCTTCTTTGCATCATCTAACAGCTCTTGAATTGATTTCTCATGGTCCCTTACTATTTTTAAGAAATCTCTGTTTTAATGGTCCTTCGCCGCAATCCTGTCTTCTATATCTGATATTCTATCTTCAGATTCTCTTAATCTGCTCTGCATGCATTCAATGGAGTTTTTAATCTCCTGAATGTCTATTTGAATCTGTTTCATGGATTCCATTTCTTTCTTATGTTGGGCGATCATGGTTTTCATTTCTTTCTTATGCTGGGCATTCCTGGCTTCCAGCGTGTTTCTTAGCTCATCTATTTTTTTTTATCAGTTTCTGTTCTAGAGCCTCTAATCATGTCTTTCACTCTGCTCACCATCTCAGTAGTTATCTGGGAGATTATTTCTGCTTTGAATTTTTCTAGAGCCTCATTCATCTGTTTTGTTACTTCCTGTGCTATCAGTTCAGGGTGTCCCCGTGGTTGATTATCAGACTTTCCACCTCATTTCCCCCAGAAATTGCCTTTTGTGGGGTGGAAGTCTGGGTTTGTGCCTTGCTTAAATGCCTTCTCATTTTTGTTTTTGGTACTGTCCCTGGTTTAGTTCCTGGGTTGATATTATGAAGTTGTTTATTGTAAGTATCTTTGTCAATCTATTTAAAACCCTTATGGAATGATTGCTTCTCAGAGGTGTCTTCCAGATATAGCTGGTCTTTAGGTTTTGAGTCTCTAATGACTCTGAGGCTGTCTCATTTTCATTATACCAAGAAGGAAAGCTGTTTAGATCACAACACCTTAGCCCAAGTCATACAATCAGCAACACCATAGCATCAAATACCTCTTAAAGAATGACAGTTTGTGGTAGTTATTAATCTATCACCTTTAAAAAATAAAGGGCCTCTTTCAAGGTGTGCCTCTGCTGTCACAATAGCCAACGTGGACAGCAGTGTGTAGTTATAAGTCAATGAGTCTCAGTAAGCTAGTCCCAGACCCGTGAGATTCAAGCAGATTTCTGGTTGCAAGTCCCAAGTTGAGCTCCCTGTCCTCCTGCAGGGTTGCATTCTGCAAGTTTCTAGTGCAAGTTTCAGCTGCTTTTCCCCTGAAGAAAGTCCAGTTTCCGATGGGAGCTGATGATCCCTCCAACTTACCAATCACGGTGGTCTGGTGTGCCTTTATTGCAGAGATTCCCTTCACTTTTCCAGTGGGCTTGTTTTCATCAGGGAGCCTGAGACAGGCACTCTCTCTCTGTTGTTCACTTCTGGATCTCAGGACAATGGCTTTTATGTCCCCCTGTGCCTGTACAATGTGTAACCAAGTAGCTGCACAGCCAAAAGACCAGAGGGTTGGGGGGGGGCTACTGTTGTTGGCCCAGCCATCAGCTGGTGGGCCTGCTGGGGGGGGGGGGGCGGGAGGTCCTCCTCACCCTGTCCTGGTGGCTGGTGGAAAGCTGGTGGAGCAAGCCAGAGCAAGCAGGTCCTGGTCAGCCTGCAACCACTTGGCCCCAGTCGGCCCCGCTGGCTCCGTTCGGCCCAGCCGTCCCAGCTCTTGTTATTTCTAACCAAACCCAAACCTTTGACTCATTAACATAATTAATGTCATGTGTGATTTTTCATTGGTTAAAATTAGTGAAAGTTGACTAAATTAGTGAAAATAAATATATAAGCATTGGCTTAAATATTCCAGAGGCACAACCTAGGTTTCCATGAATGGGACATAATTAATTTAGCATCTATTATTGCCTATAGTTTGTGACTGAAGCCTGGGTCTTCATCCTTTAATGATACTGTATTTAACCATGGTTTTTGAGAATTCTGATTGTCATTGCCACATATAAAGAAAGGTAAGGATTCTTTCTCTAAAATATCACTGCATTTTACTCAAATTAGTATTTCATCAAGGTGTGATTGGATTACTGGAAAGACAAGAGGCTGAGACTTCATTAAACTTAAAGAACAGTGAAAATCCAGAACAAGAATATCTGTTCTTACTACTTCTGTCCAACATTATGCTTAAGATTCTACCCAGAGCAATTAGGTAAGAAAATGAATTAAAGATCATCCAAGGACCTGGGATTTAGCTCAATGGCACAGCACCTGCCTCATGAGCACAAGGTCCTGAGTTCAATCCTGTGTACAAAAAAAAATCATCCACATTGAAAAAGCAAGAAGTAAAAGTATATTATGACAGCCTTGTACATTGAAAATTATAACGAATCCACTAAAAATACTATCAACAAATAAATGAGTTCAGCAAGGTTACAGGATACAAAATCAATATACAAAAATCAATACTATTTTTATTTGCAATGAAAAATTCAAAACTAAAAATAAGAAAATAATTTGATTTACAATAACATCAAAAAGAATAAATCACTTAGGAATAAATTTAACAACAGAAATGTAAAGCCTACATTCTGAAAACTCCAAAACACTGCCAAAAGAAAAGAAAGAACATCAAAATAAATGAAAAGATATCCCATGTCCATGGGTCAGAAGACTTAATATGTTAAGATGGCAATACTCCCCAAACTGATCTACAGGTTTAATGTAATCCCTCTGAAAGTCTTAGATGTTTGATCTTAAAATTGATATTTAAATAAAAAGGTCCCAGAATAGAGAAAACAATCTTGAAAATGTAAGAAAATATTGGAAGACTTACATTTCATCATTCCTAGAAAAAGGAAGAGTCTTGGCAGGGAGGATAAAATGGTCCTTCTGTTCTTGGCTCGTCTATATTTGTACTCATGGATTTTAAGTGAGTCCAGGCAATGTAATGTATTTTCCAGACACATATAGACAGGAAGAATGAAGACTAAAGAATACTTGTAAGGAAGTGTTGCAAGCAATTGAGGTAAATAAATAAATAGAATTATGAATCTGTTTACTTTAACTGATTGGCAGGTAGGCCACAGGCAAATAACTTTCTCTTATCTACTGAATCTTATCTCTTTGCTTTTTTTCTGTCTGTTGTAGGAATAGAAATCATCTGTCATTCACTAATCCCAGGTGGATGTAATGGTATCTCCATCAACTATTTCCCCTTTTTCTTTCATTCTTTACCTGGTTAAACTCTCAGGTAGGATTTTTATAGATATAATACCTTTTAATTATCCAGGGTCTTATCCAGTGCTGTTATCAGATCTTGTTTTTGTTTTTGTTGTTCATATTAATGGGGTTCTTTTTGACTGAGTATACCCTCTCATTACCATTTTTCTTTTGGGGGGGGGGTACCAGGGATCGAACTCAGAACCTTGAGCTTGCGAGGCAGGAGGCGGCACCACTGAGCTCAATCCCCAGCCCCACTCATTACATGAGGCTTAACTAAGCCTTACTGACCTCTCCAAGAAGACATCTTTGTCTCTGAGTTTAAATGCTAATGTCACATAGTCAGGAACAACCACCCCCACCCCGCTCCCTGTGGATATCTGGTAAATGAGTACTGTGCTTGACTCCTCACTTCCTGATGCCTCTTCAACATTTCAGGGCCCCTCCTTCTCCACTGTTCTCCAAAACCTGAAGTTTCCACAGTAACCAACTTTATCTTGTTTCTTTTTTAATTCTTTCCAAACTCCTTTTCAGTTTCTGTCAATTTTATCTTCCCACTTTTATATCAGGTTATTGAGTCATCTGCCAAACAAAACCACCAAAAGGCAATAGTTTAGAGAAAGTGATTAGTAGTATAGTGGGTGTATACATTCCACGATGTCCCACGGTGTAGGGAAGCAAAGCTGTAACACCAGATTTCTGTGCTTAGCAAGTTGCTTAACATTCATAGAACATTAACTATAAAATCCAAGTATAGAACAAGCCACACTGGACCAAAGAACTTAACTTAAAAATAAACTACATATTTATACGTGTGTGTAAACCTTTGATACACAGAAAGATGTTTCAACATAGAGATGGTGAAAGGAAAACATCTCCTCAACCACATGAAATAAAATCCTCACATAGTAATAAAATAGTGCAGACAAATAAGCTCTAAAATACAGAAAATAACAGCAAGCCAAGAATTCCATTAAATCTGTAGCTACATTCAAACTCAACCACACTCATGCTTTACTTAGATTTTGGAAAATTCTCCAGTTTTTTCTTTGGATTTTATTTTGGTTCCTATGCCTTTCTCTAATGCTGAGGAGCTTTTTAAAAATACCAGATCCGCCAGTAAGCATTGGATTTGCAGTGTATCATCCTGCATTTTAATCTGTCACATTAATCACCCACAGACTTGATCCAATCATTTGATCCCCCAAGTCTCAATTTCCTTACCAGTTTGGCTGTGCTAATGATCACTGCCCCTATTAACCCCATCTACTGTTGAGAATCAAAGGAAATAATATGAATGTATTTTTATTGTAAATGTCTACAAAAACAGTCTTATTTTATACTCACTATTAAATAAACCAAGGCATATGATTCCACTAATAAAACTTCTAAAATATGATTTGCAGTGTGGCATGTTCACACAGCTATGTTTATACATAGGCAAATTGATGCTTGTTCTTTAGTGACTTTTACATCATATCCGTTCAGTAAATAGTTGCAGAATTGATTTTACTTCTCCTGCCTTACTCCTCAATGCTTAAAATTTCTTTAACAGAACAGTGTTTAACCAGAGGCAAAACTGAAAATCTAAGTACCTCTTGAAATATGAAACATTTGTTTAAAGTCATATGAAGGTGGCAGTGACCTTTTGCTAAACCGGATGTTGTAAAGCAGCAGCCACCATTATATTTAAAGGTTGAAGTGGTCCAGTATAGGATGGCTGTGCTCCATTCTTATCAAATCAATAACCCTTCCAAGGCTGACTCACTGGTAGAGGCACATTTGAATTGTGATTGTTCTCAAAAAGTAGTTATCAACTTTTATACATCTCAAAACATCATAAGGAAATTTTTTAAAGTAAATAAGGTAGGAAAAACCCACTCTACCTGTGAGAAACACAAAGAGATTATATCCCTAAGAAAAAGGTAAATACTTTAATTGAAAAATAGATATAGAACATGAACAGGCATTTCTCTCAAGAATTATAAATGGCCAGTAACCATGAAGGAAACATTAAATATCTTTAGAAGTTGTTTCAAAGAAATACAAATTAACTTGAGATCCATTGTCACCAATCAAACTAGCAAAGAATAAAAAATATGCAATATTGGTATAGATTCATAGCTTCTAAACTCAGGTCAAACATAAAATTAGTGTATTCTCTCCAAAGGATAGTTGAGCAACGTGCATGAAATGACTTATAAACATTCCTTTTTAACCCAACAATCCTACCTGTAGCATTCCTAAGGAAGTATTCAAACTATGAATAAAAATTTCAAGTCAAGAGAGATCATTACAGGATTATTTGAGTCATAAATCAAAAAGCTAAAATTTTTACAAATACAAAAGCAATAAAATTATAAGATGGTATTTTCTATAACCCTTAAATATTATTTCAGAGAAGAATATTAACTAGAGAAAATACTACCATTATATTGCTCATTTTAGAAAATCTATAACAAAACTGTAAATACAATATACTTTCACTTATATAAAAAGTCTGAAGGGATATTGCTGTAGTGACATCTGGTTGACAGAATACAGGATTTTTTTACCTCCTTTGTTCTGTTGTATAATTTATTTTCAAAAATTTTATAGTAAACATGTATTATTTTGTGATAAGAAAATAAAATATAAGAATTTTTCCATTAAAAAAGTGAAGTCTCAAGCTTGGAGTTTTTTAAAGCAATTTGCTCCAAGAGTTAGTCAGTCCCAAAGCCAATTCTATTTCAGTTGTTTACTAGCTTTAAAGTCCCACAGTGGTGGGCTCCCCTTTTAGTTGCCAGGAACACCGGGAGGGGCCAGATGGCTTGCTCCTTGGTTCTCAACCTGGCTGCCCATCAGAACCACTTTGGTGCTTCAAAAATAAACATGCTCAGCATTCACCACCCATAGATCCTTTTTCTGTAGGTGTAGAGGAGATAGTTTGGCAACCTGGTGTGTGCATGTGGTATGCACACACACACGTGTGTGTGTGTGTGTCTGTATTTTTCTAAAATTCTCTTTTGCAACTTTCCTAATATCTTTCTGTATGACATGATTTCAATTCTGATTTTTAAAATAGTTTTATTTTGTATTACCTGACTTTGTACAATTCAATTTGTTTAGTCCAACTAGACCATAATTAGAAAATCCAGATAAGACTTGTTTGTTTATGGAAACAATATATTTTACTTTTTTTCCCCCAGTACTGGGGATTAAACCCAGGGCCTTTGCACTGAGTTACATCCTCAGATCTTTTTTTACTTTCTATTTTCAAGACAATGCCTCTCTAAGTTGCTAAATTGCCCAGACAGGGCTCAAATATGCTGGGATTATAAGAGTGTGCTACTGTGCCCAGCTGTATTTTACTATTTAAATTTAGAATAGGGCCAGGGATTTAGCTCAGTGGTTCAGCCACCTGCCTCGCAAGCACAAGGTCCCAAGTTTGATCCCCGGTACCAAAAAAAAAAAAAAGATTTATCAGATTACTGGTATTTATTACCAGAAAACAAGAGTATAGACAGATTCAATATTCTAAAATGTAGTTAGTTTTGAAAGATTTTTCCCTCTGTTTTATAATTATACCATACAACTTATTTTCTAAGATAGTTACTTACCAATTACAGTATATCTGGGAGAATAAATAGAATTAGCATTCATTGTGAGCCATTCATTTTACATGTATACTCCAGTTAAGAGTTTATATTATTTTGGCTATGTTTTAAGCCCAAACTATTTTGACAATGCTGTAAGTGAAACAGAACTTTGACCATACATTTATTCATACCCTGAAGAAGATCCGAAACTCCTTTCTGCAGAAATGCTCAACCTTGTTAATGTGTCTTTGCATAAAAGAGGAGGAGAGATGGCCTTTTATCTAGACATGTTCTATTGACATTAATATGTTTCTTTGCTTCAACAAAAGAATATTAATACTATCCTAAGATTGATGACTAAGACACATGACTCTATGAGGAAGAAACTACGTAGATCAGATGGGCTCCAAGGAGTTGTCATGAAATATAATCTCAAGTTCACTACAATTCAATGTTTCTTCAAAAATTTAGTTAGAAAACAATATTGGATAAAATGGCATAAACATCTATACCTCTAGACATTCAAAAATAGATCCGCGAGTCAGACATACATGCAGAGACATGGGCCGTCTCAGTATTTTTAGCACCAAATTACATCTGAAGGAAATACCACTAGGCTTCTATTGAGGATTCCATAAGGAGCAATCTTGAAAATGTGTTTCTGCATGTACAATATGGACATTGCTTATTAAATGACCAAGAGATTTTTTTTCCTTAAAGTATTTTTAATAGTATAACCTATTTATAAACACAACACAAGCCTACTGAATAAAATTCAAACAATATCATAAAAAATAAATATCATAGACATATAACAATTTAAATACAATATCATAAAACTAAAACTTAATCCCCAATACAGACTACTAGTCCTACTATTAAATTATCATTTAGAGATAATCATTAGATAATCATCAAGATTATCATTAATCATTATTAATAGTTGGGCAAACAACAACTCTTTTTATATGTTTACATATAGACTTGCCTAAGAGCCTCATACATGTCATTTTCATACCAATCTTTTTCATCCAAAATGGCTAAATGAATATAATTGTGCAATAACCTCAATGACTACATTGAAATGTGTCAATTTTTTGTTTTGTTTTTTGGTACCAGGGATTGAACTCAGGTCCTTGTGCTTTTGAAACAGGTGCTGGAACCACTGAGCTAAAAATGTGTCAATTTTTTAACTTTACTGAAGTATAATCAACACATAAAAATTGTATATATCCAAGATAAACAATGGGATATTTTGATATAGATATGCATTGGAAAATGGTTATCATTATTAAGCTAATTAATATATCTATTACCCCACAAGCTACCTTTCTGTACAAAAATTTACCAAGGAAATGCATTACTAATGTAGTATTAATAGGTTCTATATTTTCACTTTAACATAAACAATACTATACTGATCATCCTTGCACATACTGATGTCTTTGTATAATTACCCAATTAAATCCTTAGGATCAATTTCTAAAAGTGATATTTCTGAACCAAAGAATATACACTTACTGATCCATGTGGCAAAATTGATTTCTAGAGAACATTATACCACTCTACCATCTCCTACCAATAACCGTCTACCTGCTTCCACCAGTTCATCAAGTATTTTGCACATGTTTTACTCAACTGAATGAATTCTCAAATGTATTTTGGCCATTCTTTTTTAATTGCCCTTGCAGGTCCTTGGTCCATTTTTCTACAGAAATGTTTATTCTTCTCTTAATGATTTATAAAACCCTTTACATAGTAGTTGCACTTTTTAAAATCATTATTATTTCTTAGTTTTTATATTTAATACCTTGTTACAGGCTGATTGGGAATGAAGATGGGAAATATCAAGCACTACAACTGTATGTAAATTGCAATTTTTACCTAATCCTTAACTTGAATGCCACATCTTTTCCTAATGCCTCACCTCCTTCCCAATCCTAATGTGGTCCCTCCCTCTAACTTTCGACTCATTCTTTGTACTATTGACTCGGCAATTTATCCAGTAATGCCTGGTGACATCTGTCTATGCCAGCAACCAACTCTTTGACAGAATCATACCTTACACTTTTGTATTTATTTCTTTATTTTATTTTATTTTTTCTTTTTTGGTACCGGGTATCGAACTCGGGTCCTTGAGCTTGCGCAGCAGGCGGCGAAACCACTGAGCTAAACCCCCGGCCCTGTATTTATTTCTTTAAACAAGTAAGTGTTCAACAAACAATAAAGGCTTACTTGAGGAAATGGATAGAGGAGAAAGTCAGTCTCAGATTTTCCACGCTGCGGGTGAACTTGGCTGAAACATCTAGCCACGCAGTTTGGGGAACTTCATTTTACTTCTAGACTCAATATTCTGACTCCAGACAAAGCCCGTTCCAATGATGCCAGCTTCTGAGACAAATCTATTTTCTTTACATAAAGAGCAGCCATATATCCAACTTCACTCAGAATAGTTTCACTTTAAGCCTATTGTCCCTGCGTAACACAAAAGCTTCAGTATCACATGGTTCTCTTACTTGAGAAACACAAAGTATAAATAATTTAAAGAGCAAGATAAAAGATGGATATAGGAAACAGGGAGATAGATCTTTTGCAAATGGGAAGGAGACCAAGAGATGGAGGGAGGAGGAAAGGGAGAGAGAGAAAAGGAAAGTAGAAAGAATTAAATGTGTTATGTACGTGTACCAGCTCCCCGCAATGGATGTAATCATTATATATTACAAACACATACTAATAAAAATTTTAAAATATCCCCCCTTTTCCCTCTCAAAAAGCTTTAAATCTCCATGTTTATTGTTGGCTCTGGTTTTCTATTTATTTCTTAAACTTAAAATCTACCGCAGAATTTTTAAAATTCAGTAGATAAAATCAAATTTTCCAAGTGAGATGCAAGTTTTGTCTCCCTCTTTTTGGTTTAATTGATTAAGTTTATAGAATAGACTAAACTTGAAGGATTAAATGAAGCATTCAGTGTGCAGATAAGAACATTTACTATCCATGACTTTTTCAAAGGTCATAAAGTTGGTTTATTGATTGTGCACATTTTTATTCAACTAGATTGAGACATTTTTGCAGTATTAGTATCCTTATTTTTGGTATCCCATTCTCATATTACTTAAAATAGTACTCCATCGGCATGCAATAAATTCTTCTGTGAACCATTCAGGGCCTGGAGATTTTAATTTGCTTTCTTGATTAAGAGTGTCCTTTGTCTTGACTCCCACCTTGTCATTGCAGATAGGTGAGGGAATAATATGGACTAGAATGCAGAATGGAAAGCAGCACCATGAAAACCCAGTAGAATTATAAGATTCACTTTTATGTGTCTGGCTCAATTGTTTATGGCTAAAGCTCATCTGAATTAGATGTGTCTGAAAATTCAATTACTCCAAATGGAAACATCTGGATCCTTTTTTCTTCCTTTAATCCTTTGTCCTGGTGACTCTGCCACACAGTCCATATGCCTTGTTGGTTTGGCAGGAAACCATATAAGGGCACAGTTAAAAGTGGGAGTAGCTGGTAGAAATTTTTTTGTCTGTTTTATTCAGTATATGTGGTCACTTCCCTCCTCTAGATATCACAATCACAGATTTTTATCAAAGTAAAAGATTTAAAATAAAAGTTAATATAATTTCATATTTTATAGAGGGAGAAATTTGGAGCCTATTAAAAAATGAAATGAGCTGCTGAAAGGTAGATATGTAGTAATGGCAGGGCTGTAATATAACCTTTTTTCTGATCCTGATCTGGAATTAGAGAAGTGATCTGGAGCACTTTTCAGCATAGCAGATGCTAATATACTATGTGAATATTAATATTGCTTTCTTTCAAACTGTAGTATTGGTCCTGGGCTAATTTTAACTATAGAAAAGTACTGTTCATGTAAAATGCTTTTAATCTTATGATAAAAAAATTTTAAACCTATTTTAGTAGATGTTGAGTGATAAAATTAACTCCTTTTTTGGATGCAAGATTTAAGCCAAACTCAGACATGTTGGTGTGCATTCATAAACTAAGAAAGAATCAGAGAAAATAAGATATAATAGAGGAGATCACAGTTTAAATCATGAACCATCATGTTCATCTTATCCATGCTTCAGACTCCTTTTCATAGAAAAGAAAAGTTCAGGGAACAAAGAGTGAGAGAGAAGTTAAAATATATTTGACCTGAAATTTTAGTTTCAACTTAAGAAAAACAGAGAATGAGATCTTATTAAAATTATACCTGTAGGGGATAGAGACAGCCCATTTAGATAAACTGAATATCTCATTTTCTAAACTATAAAAAAGGATTTTGATTCTTTGGGAAAGCTGTGACCTCATGCAGTGAAGAGGCTACAAAAAATTACTGACCAAGAGAAGCAATTTTTATATAAGCTACCACATATCTAAGAATACAAAAAAGATATTTAAAAGTCTATTTAATCCTATTTTAGACATAAATTCTTATCTTTCCTTCCCCTAAAAGTGTTGAAAGTCACATTTCTGTTTCTAGCACACTAGAAAACTATGTGAAAATATATTTGGTTCATGGATGATATTTTTTACATCTTTACTGATTTGACTACTCTTGGGAGTAAGCTGATCTTCCATCTCTACCTGCCTTGAGGTTCAGATATAATGTTAATGTTGTGAAGGGGGAAAATATGACATAAGGGAAGTGATATCTAGAATGAAAGGGAGCCTGAAACCAAAGCCTGTTCCACTCAGGCAGAGGGAAATAACAGAGAGGGATTAGGTAGAGGTAAAAGGAGTAATGTTAAGGGAGAAAGTCAGGACAGGTGAGAGGAGGTGATGTCTACCTGGTGTCTCATCTCTAACATTTGACCTAGAAACTTTCAGAGAAAGAATATTAGATGGGGGGGGGGGGCTGAAGGCTGAGGTGAACCTGTTCTACTTCCCATTTAGTTCCCTAGGAAAAATCCAAAGTGCAGGGTGTTCTATGCCAACACAAACCAGGCTCAACAGTATAAAGTCTAGCCAAAGAGAGCCAACCTGCTAGCTTACAGATGAGCACTTCAAAGACTTCTCATGTTCCCATGGAGACTACTAGGGGGTGTAGTTAGAAATGTGATGAGTTGAGAGCCAGACATCTACCATGGCACCTACCATGGTGAGAGGTAGGTGGTACCTACATACAGCTTACAGGGTAAACTATGAAAACCCTGGATCTGAACAAAGATGACAGATGCTCAGCAAGATATTCACAAAGAACCAACTTGGGACCAAGGCACAAGAAAAGAACCACTTAAACTGGGAAAGTAGAAAAAAAGAACATATATTTGTTTATAAACCACAGATTTCATGGTGCACATGTGAAGAACACTAGCACTAGCATAATAATTTTGCAACCACTCAGCATATAGTTATTCAGAGTATTTGGCAACATAAAGTTTATGGTTTTAGAAAAAATGAGGCTCATCTAAAAGTCCTTGCTGTGGAAAAATTATGCCCATTTCTTTTTTTTTTTTGGTACTGGGGATTGAACTCAAGACCTTGTGCTTGCAAGGCAGGCAGCAGAACCATTGAGCTAAATCCACAGCCCTTTGCTGTGGAAAAATTAAAGGCCACACCATCTGCTGGTAATTTGCTCAAATCTGAAACATGATTCATGAAATCCATTGACCATTTAAGAAGGAAGTACCAAGTGCAATTTCTAGACTGTAATAAATACCATCACAACTTCTCAGTTCTACTCAAAATTCCTGTTGGTATTCAGGTATAAATTGATAATTTTTAAACAAGTACACAGAAATCTAAAACAATATATTTTTCTAATTGTTTTCAATGTTACATGAATTTCTTCATCATGGAGATCATTAAGTCAGTGGTTGTGGAAACATATATAGAGGTTAGGAAGTTCATAAATAATATTTTCAGGTAAAAAAAAATCTATAAGAACTTCTCAACATCTAAGAATTTTAAGGAAAGATGATAACTAAAGAAATCATAATTTCAACTAACACTGTCTAATTGAAATATAATATGTCACATATGTAATTTAAAATTTTCTAGTGTAGGGATAGAGACCCCTAGGCAGGGAAAGATGAGGGATCCCCCACCCCGGAAGGAGTTTGCAGATAGGTGGCAGAACAGGCTTAACCACCTGTGAAAAGTTGACACCCTGCAGTCACACTTCCTCTTTACGCTCTACCCTGCAAAGCTTGGTTTGCTAAGATCAAGAAGAAAAAAGGGAAACTTGGCCCTAAGGTGTGAAAGCCCCCACGACCCTTTCCTAGTAACGAGCCATACCAACCAATTAGCCAATCAAGTAGGGGCTCTCTCAGCCCAGAGACAGGGTGGGCCCTCGGACACTATAAAATGAATCCCTTCAATGAACCACCTTCAATGGTGGCTCCATTTGGGGGCACCTCTACCTGTCTCGCTGAGAAAAGGCAGCTGTACTCTTGCATGCTTGCTGAATAAAAGTACAACTTCGATCTCTGTCTGATTCTTCCACAATCTTCTGTGTTGTCGGGAGAGTCAGGCCAGGGACTGCGGGGATTCTCCACCCGTCTCCGCCCCCGACACTAGTGTCTGCTTTAAAAAAGTACAAAGAAGCAGATGAAAGTAATTTAATGATATGTTTTATTTAATCCAATATATCCAAAACACTTATCATTTGACATTTAATCAGTATAAAAACTATTTTCTCATACTGTCTTTAAAATCCAGTGTGTTTCATGCTTACAGCATATCTCAATGTGTATGATACACTTTCAATGGTGAAATGTAGTCCTACCAAAACAGTACATTTGTTTTGAACAGAAAAGTATGTTGTTCCACTGCTTTTTAAATTTAAAATAATTAAAATTTTAAGATAACTAAATGTTCAGTTTCTCAGTCACATCAGGCACATTTCAAATATGCTCTAGCCCACGTGTGACTTATGGCTAACCTAATAGGCACCACAGATACAACCTGACATTCAGCACAGGTGCACAATTAATGTTTATTGAGTGAAGGATTGCATAACCTGTTCCGCAGATTGTGACAAATAATTTCATGTATTTTCCATCTAACAGTTATTTGAAATGAAGTGGATATGAGAGAGGGAGAGACAGAAGAGTCAAAGAGTTTTGGAAAAACCTATAGAAGAGGAGAATTGGATGCCCTTCTCAGTATCAGTGTTGCTGAGAAAGAAGATGTGGTTCAGGGCTGAGGATGTAGCTCTGTGGCAGGGTGCTTGCCTAGCATGCAAGAAACCCTGGGTTCAACCCCCAGAACAGCAAAAAAAAAAAACAAAAAAACAAAAAAAAAACAGACTTGGTTCAGATGGGAAGATAATATAGTGGACCCTTGACTTATGAACTGGATTGGCTCCCGAGGGCTGGTTGTAACTAACTCAAAACAGGTGAGATCTGAATGTTTACCTGAGTATACACTATAGATAACAAGAGGCAGATGAGTCTTTTACTAACCTAATTAATTCAAATCATTTGTATGTCAGGCCGGTCATAACTTGAGGGTCCACTGTACTGGAGTTCTGAAAATTTCCTTCCCTAAGGGACAAAGCTTCTTATGATAATCAATAGCACCTGCAGAATTTTCCATCAGAATTGCTTTTGTATTTTGGCCCAGTTGCTGCCCATTAGCCTGTCTGGTCTGGTCTAGAATCAGTGAAACCCCATCTGTAATATGCTATGGTCCTGCTTGCCTTAGCTGTGATTATCAGTACTTTGGTTTGGATCACATGCCCGCCTGCTTTCTTATTGCTGCTCTGATCCCTGATTTCATTGTGTATCCACTTTGTTCTTTCTCCTACCTTCCTGTCATCCTATTTCATGAGATCCTACCTCTGAGCTGCTACAGTGTCTGCCTCCAAACCTTGTAATGCCATCCCAGTTGATCTACTTAAATTCCAAACCATGCCTGTGTCACCAGCTTACCTGGATACCTCAGCTTTTCTGGTAGGCAGCCTGTGCCCTCTGCAATTCCTTCCTCTTGAATGTCAGCTGTATCTAATTACTGACTTCTAACCAAATGAATACAGCAAAAATAATGAAATTTAACTTCTGATATTAGGTTGCAAAAATGCTGTGGCTGCCATCTTTGATGGCTTTTCTTACTCTCTCACACACTTTTTCTGAAAATCCAGCTGCAATGTTATAAGCTGCCCTATAAAGATTCCCACATGTGCAAGGACTGAGGAAATCTCAGCCCAACAGCCTGTGAGGATCTGAATTTGAGTGGATTTGGAAGCAGTCATGTGCTCTCCTCAGAGTAAGGCTTCAAATGAGACTTGGCTCTGCTCCATTGGTTACAGCCTTGTGAGTGATCTAAATTGGGGCACATACACCCATCTAAGCTGCATCCAAATTCAAAACCCCAGAAGCTGTTAAATTTTGTGGTAATTTATTAGGCAGCAAATAATAATACTCTAATTTTGCCTATAGAAAGCCCATGTAATAGACTCTATCAGCAATGAAATTGATTTTGAATATTTTATATGATTGTAAGATCAAAACAAAGTCCACAAGATATTTGGTAATAACAGACATGGAAGGAGAGAATGTTAAGTCTTTAACACTGAAGTTATAAAGTCATGACAATGTGTCAACTATTTTTGAAGACAACATAAATATGAAGGATTTGTCAAATGAAAAGAATGATTCATTTCTTCCCTTATTTGTCTCACTTAATGGAAAGTGGAGAGCTCATAACAAACACTTAGGGAAATTTATAAATACACCACAGATCTTATCTTACTCCTCTACCCTAAACTGATTTACCTTCATAACACTTTACCCTTTGTTCATCTTCTTTTTTAATCATAGTAATATATTGTGGGAAATAGCCCCTTTTATAAATATATTTCCAATTTTATGTCCTGATGCCCACCTTTTTTTAAAACTCTTCATTCATACATTTGTGTAAGTTGAATCTGCTCATTTCTCTTTTCATATAGTCAAGCCATAGCAACATGTTAAGATCATCCCTTGCTTCAAGGTTATAATTATATTCTCTTTCTCTAATGCAGTTTACAGGGTTTACATGCCTAATTCTTAAATTATTTAGAATTTATTTTTTACTACAATGCCAGTTATTTAAACTATTTTTCCCAAATTGTTACAAAATTTGTTTTTTGTTATTTAAATTTTGGTTAAATTTTAAACTCTGTTGTCATATATGAAATACTCATAAATATGTGCAGTATCTAGTCTTTTATTCTACTCATTGATTTATTTGTATATTTCTAGGCCAGTATCAGTTTCAGTTACTGAAGATTTAGAATTATGTGTTCATAACTTTTATTTTAAATTATTATATTGGTACATTTTAGGTATACAACACATTTACATTTCTCATTGAGAATTTGTACCTTTACATGACTCATATTGGTTCTTATTTTTTTCCCAATCCTAGCCCTCCCTTCACCCCCTCCACCCTTCCCTATTTACAAAGACTTTGCTTCCATTTTTTCCATTTCTCATAGTTTTTCCTTTCCCTTCTTTCCTTTCCCTTCTTTCCTTTCCCCTGCCCCTCCCACTACCATACCCCTCCCACTAACCCTACCCCTTTGGATCTTTTCTTCCTATTTCGCATTTTCAATTATTCATTATAATCATTGATACATTTTAGGTATACAATATAATGACATTCATCATTGCAAATTTGCACCTTTACACAATCTCTCTTGGTTCTTATTTTTCCCCCTTCCCCTGCCCTCCCTTCAACCCATCCATCTCTCCCTATTTACAAAGACTTTGTTTCCATTTTTCCATTTTCTCATATTAATTCCATTCCCTTCTTTTCTTTCCCCTACCCCTCCCACTTCCGCTTCTCCTTTGCCTCTTTTCTTCCTATTTCACTTTTTCTATTATACCTCTTAGTTCTTATTTCACTTTCAGCTTCTCACACTAGAGAAACTATTCAGTATTTATACATATGTGCCCTATTTATTTCACTTAAGAGTATGGCCTTAATGTGCATCCATTTAGCTATAAATGTCTCTAATTTCCTGTTTTTAATGGCTGAGTAGTACTCCATTTTATATATAAAAAAAAAACATTTTCTTGATCCAGTCTCCAGTTGATGGACAATTTGGCTGCTTCCAAGTTTTAGCTATTACAAATTGTGCTGCTATGAATATGGGTGCACATATATCACTGTGGTATGATTCTTTTAATTCTTTGGGGAAGATCCCCAGCAGGGGAATAGCTGGGTCAAATGGGACTTCCAGCCCTAGTTCTTTGAGGTATCTCCATACTGATTTCCACAGTGGTTGCACCAGTCTGCACTACCACCAGCAGTGGAGAAGGGTTCCTCTTTCCCCACAGCCCTGTCAGCATTTGTTATTGGTTGATTTCACGATAGCAGCCATTTCTTTCCGGGGTGAGGTGGAATCTCAGTGTTGTTTTCATTTGCATCTCTTGAATGACTGGTGATGTTGAACATTTTTTAATGTATTTATTTGCTATTTCTACTTCCTTGTCTGAGAAATGTCTGTTCCTTTTGGATGCCCAATTTCGGATTGGGTCTTTAAATTTGGGAGGTCTGATCTTTTTAAATTCTTTATAGATTCGAGATAGTAGACCTTTGTCTGAGGAAGAGCAGGTGAAGATTTTTTCCCACATTGTGGATTGTCTCTTCACACTGCTGGTGGTTTCCCTTGCTGTGCAGAAGATTTTTAGTAAGAAGAGATCCCGCTTGTTGATTGTGCTAGTTCATGGGCAACTGGGGTTTTGTTCATAAAATCTTTTCCTACACCAATGTCTTCAAGAGTTCTACCTAACCTCTGTTCCACCAGTTCAGGGTTTCTATTTTAATATTTAGATCCTTAATCCATTTCAATTTTAGTTTAGTGCATGGTGAGAGATATAGGTCTAGTTTCAATCTTTGGCAAGTTGAAGCCCAGTTTTTCCAGCACCATTTATTGAAGAGGCTGTCTTTCCTCCAGTGAGGATGTTTGGCTCCTTCATTGAAGATTAGATGGCTGAGTGTGTCTGGCATTGTTTCTGCATCTTCTAATCTGTCCCACTGGTCCTCAGGTCTGTTTCTTGGAAAGTACCTTGCTGTTTTTATCACAGTAGCTTTGTAGTATAGTTGCAGGTTGGGGATTGTGATACCCCCTGCCATGTCTCTGTTACCTAGAATTGCTTTTGCTATTCTGGGTCTCTTCTTGTTCCAAATGAATTTTTGGATTGTTTTCTCAAGGTCCGTGAAGTATGCTGCTGGGATCTCAATTGGAATTGCATTGAATCTCTATAGCAATTTTGGATGTATGGCCATTTTCACTATATTGATCCTTCCTACCCAGGTTTGTCAATTTTGTTGATTCTTTCGAAGAACCAACTTTTGACCTCATTGATTTTTTGTATTGTTCTCTTAGTCTCCATTGCATTGATTTCTCCTCTGATCTTTATAATTTCCTCCCTTGTATGAGCTTTGGGGTTGTCCTGCTCTTCTTTTTCTACAAGCTTGAGGTTCAGCATCAGGTTATTTAATTGGGCTTGTTCTGTTTTCCTAATATGTGTATTCACTGCTCTGAATTTCCCTCGTAAGACTGCTTTCATTGTGTCCCATAGATTCCGATATGTTGTATTGTCATTGTCATTTAATTGAAGGAACTGTCTGATTTCTTCTTTAATTTCCTCTGTGACCCATTGGTTATTCAGAAGTGTGTTGTTCAATTTCCATGTGTTTATGAAATTTTTCCAGTTTCTTTTGCTATAGATCTCCAATTTCATCGCACTATGGTCTGATAATATACAGGGGATAACTTCAATTCCTTTGCACTTACTTAAACATGTTCTATGTGTGAGTATGTGGTCTATTTTGGAGAATGACTGATGTGCAGCTGAGAAGAATGTGTATTCTGATTTTGTGGGGTGCAAGACTGTAAACATCTGTTAAGTTCATTTGTTCAAGAGTTTGATTGAGTTCTAAGTATTTCATTATTTATTTTTAGCCTAGTTGATCTATCTGTTTATGACAGTGGGGTATTGAGGTCCCCCACTACTATTGTATTAGTGCACATATGACTTTTCATGTCTGTTAGTATTTGTTTTTATATAGTTCGATATTTATGACATAGATATTTATGATTGTCATCTCTTCCTGTTAGATTGTTCCCTTTACAAGGATGTAGTGTCCTTCTTTGTCTCCCTTAATCAGTGTTGGTTTGAAATTTACTTGATCTGCAAAGAGGATCGCTATCCTGCTCATGGAGTATTGTTTTCCACCCTTTACCTTTCAGTCTATGAGTTTCCTTTTGAATGAAGTGTGTTTCTTGTATGCAGTATATTGTTGGATTGTGCTTCTTGACCCATTCTGCCATTCTTTTTCTTTTGATTGGTGAATTGAGACCATTAACATTGATGGTTATAACTGAAATGTATTGATTTATCATTGTCATGACTTTTTCTTTTTGTTGGGTTCCCCCTTTACATTTAATTTCATGTCGCACCCAATGGGTTCATTCTGCTGTGCTCCTGGGGTTGTGATCCTCATTGTCTGTTCCTAGGATATTGTCTAAAATTTTTTGGAGTACTGGTTTGATATTCATGAAGTTCCTAAGGTGCTCTTTATCATGAAAGTATCTTATTTCTCCATCAAGTTTGAAAGATAGTTTTGCAGGGTACATCAATCTGGATTGGAGGCTGTTTTCTTTAGGGCTTGGAATATGTCATTCCAAGCTCTTCTTGCCTTGAGGGTTTGTGTTAAGAAGTCTGCTGTGATTCTGATGGGCTTTCCTTTGTATGTGATTTGTTTCTTTTCTCTAACTGCTGGTAGAATTTTGTTCTTCTGTTAAGTTTCTGGAATCTTAACAATTATATGCCCATGTGTAGATTTTTTTTGATCAAGGCTATTTGGAGTCCTATATGCCTCACTTATCTGTATGTCAAGTTCTTTTCCCTTGCTTGGGAAGTTTTCTGCCATTACTTCTGTGAACAGCTTTTTTATGTCACCTGCACTCTCTCTTGTTTCTTCTTTGACTCCAATCAGTCTTATGTTATTCTTCTTTGCACTGTCTAGCAGCTGCTGGATTGATTTCTCATGGTCCCTTACAATTTTGAAGCAATTTTTCTTTTCCTGGTTACTAATTGCAATCTTATCTTCTATATCTGAAATTCTGTCCTCACATTGGCTCATTCTGCTGTGTAGACTTTCAATGGAGTTTTTGATCTCCTGGAAATCTATTTGCATCCATTTTATGGATTCCATTTGTTTCCTATGTTGAGATTCCATCATGTTCCTCAGCTCCTCTCTAGATTTATTAATCATGTCTTGCAGTATGGGCACAATCTCTGCTGTTATGTGAGAAATTATTTCTGATATCATTTTTTCCAGATCCTCTTTTGTTGCCAGTTCAGAGAGTCCAGGTGGTTGAGTATCAGAGTGTTCCCTCTCATTTCCCTTTGGGGTTGCTGTAGGTGATCTGGAAGTCTGGTTTTGAGACTTGTTCATGTGTCTTCTCATTTCGACCCAGGGTGTGGGAGGGTGCTGTTGGCACCTCTGAGCTGGGAGCAGTGGGATTGCATCCTAGAAGCCCCTTCCTCTGGGCTGGGAGCGGCGTGATGGATGGCAGCCCAGAAGTCCCTTCCTCTAGGCTAGGAGCAGAGGGACAGATGGTGGCCCAGAATCCCCTTCCTCTGGGCTGGGAGTGGTGGGACAGCAGCTCAGCAGCCCCTTCCTCTGGGCCTGGTGCAGCAGGATGGACAGCAGCTTGGAAGCCCCTTCCTCTGGGCCAGGAGCAGTGGGACAGATCTCTTCATAACTTTTTAATGTAACTTCCTTATTCTTTTTTTCCAGGCTATACTTTCTGGGAACCATTTCATTTCATTTATTTCATATTTCATTTCAGTTCAGTTCATTTCATTTCATTGGTGAAGTACCAGAGATTGAACCCAGGACTTCAAGCATGCTAAGAAAATGCTCTACCATTGAGCTACATCCACTCCCCATTCTATTTTTAGTTTTTTGAGTCAGGGTCTTGCTAAATGACCCAGGCTAGCTTCAAACTTGTGATCTTTCTACCTTGGCCTCCCAAGTACTAGGATTACAGGTGTCAAGGTTGAGCTTACCTGTAGGCCACCAGCGGAGGGGTTCATTTAGTCAATGTAGTCTTTTGTGAGGTGAGTGAGTTAATTCCCCAATAAAGAACAGGGCATGGAGCCAGTCATCACCAAAAGAGCATCATCAGAGCAGGAAAGCCAGAGCCAGAGCTCTAAAGCTCAAGAGCTGCTTGCTTATATTTCTTCCATCTTCATATACCTATTTTCAGACATAGCAAGACATTATCATGAAACACCAGCTGTGTATCCTTGTGTGACTCTACTGCACATGCATGGTTGAGTTTGTTGTCACTCATGTAACTGTGGCCCATTATGTGCATGCTCCTAACAGTGGAGGTGTGACCTCAGGTGCACCTGCCTTTCTCAACCTTTGAGTCTATTAATCAGAGTTTGAGTATAATCGGAAGTGGTACCCCACAGCATGCAGCACCATGCTGGGCTTACATTTATTTTTCAAAATGAACAATTTAGTTAGATTTTTAAGAAAAAACATAATTGATTGGCATAATTATTGAGATTTCATTGAATTTATCATTTAATTTAGGTAGCATTTTACCATTCTGCATCTTCCTATTCAGGAACATAAAATCATTAGAAAATGTAGTGAGTTATTGGTGGAAGAGAATTGAATTTGGCCTTTTTTCTTTAAGATCCCAAAGAAGGCTCAGTAAGAAAAATGTAACATTTTCTGAGCAGCTGAAGCTTTGTCCTTGCATGAGAATCTGGCTTCTGGTAAGCTACTTCAGAATCTCTGGGCAGCTTCATTTTATCGGTGCATCTGTATGCACGGCCTAGTATCCTTGTCTCACCAACCCTCCTCTGCCTCCCACCACCGACTCAAAATAGACCCCATACACCCAAACTGCCACTTCAATGAGATGAAACCGCACACACATCAGCACTAAAGAAAACGGACCCAGGATGTACATGGACAGAGACAACACATTTGCCCCCTTGTTAAAAGTGATTCTAATGTAAAGCCAGCTCAGGTAGGAGAGGACCCAAGCAAAGAATGAGAAGAGAGAGAGAGAGAAAAGGAGGGAGAGGGGAGGGAAAGGGAGAGAGAGGGCAAGGGAGAGAGAGAAAGAATGAGAATGGGAATTGAATGAAGTCACTTTATGTTGTCATTGTACATGTGGACAAAGATGGAAAGTCCTTGGAAAGCTTCATCCTCATGAAAAGTGACCTGATCGATACTTATGAACCTTACCAATGGGATCTGCATTCCTCTTCATTGGGTTTCCTTGTAACAGAGGATTTTTAGAAGTCAATAAGTATGGGAGGCTGACGCTGGAGGATCACAAATTCAAGCCCTGGCTGGGCAATTTAAGGACTGAGCAAGACCCTGTCTCAAAAACAAGAAAAAATAAAAATGTGAAGAAATAGGGATGTGATTCAGTGTAAAAGGCCACAGGTTCAATCCCTAGTACTGCAAATCAATCAACCAATCAATAAAGTGTCAACAAGTACTTCTCACACACATTCAGAACTTTACACCCTGAAGCAAATTCTCAAATGTTCAAGTGTGTTACACAACCTTTGTTGGGTTTACTCCTGAGAAAAATGAAGGATTTTATGGCAATGGGAGCTAAATATTTTTACAGTTAACATTTTCTAAATAGGTTTATTGGTAAATAAAAAATGAATTTTGATACTTAAAACCATGTGTCAAAAAAAATAATTGATTGTGTGTGTTTGTTTTTATTTAACCTTATGGAACTCATGACTTTTTTAAATCTCTGGAATTTTCTAAAAGTAGTTTTATTTTATAAAAAAAAACACATAATTTGATACTTGTCTGTCTTCTTTGTATTTATTTTTAAATATACTATAAATAAAAATATTACAATATACATGCACATTTTTTAAAAACTTAAAAATAAACATTTATCTAGCCCCCAAGCTAATGGAGCACAGATTCATTGTAACTTCTGTGTATCCCTCCCAGAAATAACTACTGCCCTGAATTTTGTCATAATAATTCCTTTGTTTTTTCCTTTGTGTGAGTGTGTGTGTGTGTGTGTGTGTGTATGTCATATTTTGCCAGCCTCTGCTTTTTATGGTCATTATTATGCTTTCAAGATTTAACCATATTATAGGAAATAGTTGTATTATAATCACTTTCCCTTCTGTATGGTATTCTTTTGTAACAAGATACCATAATTTATTTATTCAATTTATTATTCATTTGTATTTATTTTCTTTTTGCTTTTTTTTTCTATTACAAATAAATATTTTTGGGGCCAGGGGTTCAGCTCAGTGGTGCCGCCACCTGCCTCGCACGCACAAGGTCTCGAGTTTGATCCCCAGTACCAAAAACAAAAAAACAAAACAAATAAATGTTCTTGCACACATATCCTGATAAACATGTTCCCCTGGGATACATAATGTAGGAGTGGACTTGCTATAAGTAGAATATATGTGTGTCCAATTCGTTCAGGTAGTATTAAACATTTGCCAGTGATTTTGGTGATTTATACAGGCATCGGATATGTATTTTGTTCCTATCATTCCAAATCCTTGTCAAAACATAATATCATCTAATATTTTAAACTTGAAAATATTTGACAAATAAGGATGGTATTTATTCAATATGTACATAGTAAATTGATACATGTAGATTTTGTATAATAATTACCATAACCAAATTCATTGTTTCGTCAGTATGCCATCTGATGGTGTAAAATAGTGTCTCTAATTGATATTGTCCTATTAATGTGGTTGAACATATCTTCACAAATTTTGGCCAGTTGTGTTTCCCGTTTATAAAAGTTGCCTCTTCATATCTTTTGTCTTTTTTCCTTTTCCTTTTTCTTGGGGGAGGGTTGTCTTTTTATCATCAAAATCTCTCTGATTTGTAGAAATTATTTATATATTCTGAACTATATTCCTATTTTCATTTCTGCTATAGTGTGGATTTGGAGTACCCCTAAAGGGACATATGGTAAAAGTTTAGTCCTCAGTCTCTGGAGCTATTCGGAGATGGTGGAACTTTTAAGAGGGGGGCCTGCTGGGAGGTTTTAGGTCACTGGGGTCACAACTTTGAAGGGGATTGTGGGACCTCAGTTTCTCTCTCTTTTTGTTTCAGGCCATGAAATGAATAAGCTTCCTTGCCTCACAATACCACTGTGATGTGCTGCCTCACCACAGGCCCAAAAGCAATGGGGCTGACTGAGCATGAACTGAAACTTCCAAAACTGTGAGCCAAAATCACCTTTCCCTCTTTTTAAGTTAATCACCTCAAGTATTTTGTTTCTTTAACAGAAAGCTGAGTAACAGTGTTATGAAAATCATTTCTCAGTTTATAGCTCTTTTCATTCTTTTTGTAATACTTTTTGAGAAAAAGTATGTCATTTTCAGGTGGTAAAGTTTATAAATGTCCTCCTCAAAAAAATACTTATAATTCTGAGTTTTATTTAGGAAAATTCTTCCCTGTTCTGAGGTCATGAACTTTTCCCTGATATATTAAGATTTACCTTTTACATTTAAGACCTGGATCCATTTAGAGTTTATTTTTGTGCAGAGTGTGAGGTAAGGACCAGTTTTTACTTTTGTTCACATAAGTAATATATTGACCTGGCATTACAGTTGCCTGATAAAGCACATAAAATATAGAATGTTAAGTTTAATTTGAATTTCACGTGAAAATGATATAATTTTAGTTTAAGGATGTCCCATGCAATATTTTGGCCCTATACTAAAAAATTATTTGTAGCTTATATGAAAATCAACTTTAACTGAGCCTTATTTATTTTTTCTGACAACCTTACCTGCTATTTATTGAATAATCCATTCTCTTTTTTTCCAGTGTTAAAAATCAAACCTAGGGCCTCACACATGCCAGTCAAGTATTCCACTGGGCCACACCCTCAGATCTGAATAATCAATTGATCCGTGACATGCATTTTAACTTCTGTTATTTTTCAGATTTTGTGTTCTTCTGTATTCTATATGCTGTTCCAATTTCTGTATCTTCCTTAATTATAATTGCTTCAAAATAAATCCTGCCATCTGGCTGCCCAACCTGATTATTGCCCTTCAGAACTGTGACTAGTACTTCCAGACCTATGTTAGATAGTAGGGGTAAAATTGGACTTCTTTTGCCTAGTTTTCACTTTACCTGGACTATTTCTAACAGTTCTTTATTAGTCATATGGCAGGCTGGGTTTATGAGAAATATAAATATAGATCGTGATGAAATGTCTACTAGTTCTATCTAATTAAGAGGTTTTTAAATCAAGAATAAACATTACATTCACTTTCAGCATCTTTGGAGATCATTATAAGAATATGTATTTCCTTTATTGATAAACATTATTCTCTATTAATGAACTATAATTCGATAATTTTTCAATTTTTATATTTAAACTGGTCATAGTGCCTCTTCTTCAGATATGTTCCTAGGTGGTGTTTGGTAATTTATTTAGGAATTTTTAAATTATTGATAACAGGTTAGTTTGTACTGTTCCTTCTTGGGGGGGTTAGTACTGGGGACTGAACCCCACTGAGGGCATTCTCACTGAACTACATCCCCAGTCATTTAATTATTTATTTGTTTGTTTATTTGTTTATTCATTTAAATTTTGAGACAAGGTCTCACTAAATCTCCAGCTAAGTTGCCCAGCTGTGGGCTCAAACTTGTGTTTCTCCTGCATCAGCCTCCCAGAATGCTGAGATTACAGGCATGTGCCACCACACCCAACTTGTATTTTTCCTTTTTCAGTGCATGTGTAAATTCAAGTGAGTACAGTGCAAAGAAGGAAGGATGAGATGCCAAAGGAAAACTTAGCGTGTATATCTTTGAAAAACTGTAAGTACAATACTGTGTACAATAAAGGTGAACCCAGTCCTCTCCCTCCCTCTCTTACACACACACACACACAAACACACACACACACACACACTCACAGTGCTCCAAGAAGTCCTGAAAGAAAGATTTTATTCCACAGCCTCTTTTTGGAAACAGAAAAGTGGAGTCCTGGAAAGATTAATTGCCTGTTGAAGTTTACTTACCTGGTCTCTCCTTGCCAACAATATCCCAAAATTGAAAGACAGGTCTTTCTGAGAAGGCTGGTGGGATTTTAAAGTTAGAGAAAAGAGCTTGGCTGGACACTTTGCTACAGTCTTCAAAATGATGAAAGGAGGTCAAATAAGCAATGACAGTCTGTCCTTTTCGATGATTGTTCAGGACAAGAGGAGTAAAATGGTTTTAATTAATTCAAGAAGGATTTAGGTCAATAGTAAGGATTTCCTGAAAGAATGAATTCCAAGACAATAGAGGGGCTACCAAAGGAAGTTGTAGAAAATCTTTCCCTGGAACAGATAAAAGCATAGGCTTTTCTGCAATGATTTCTGTACTGTTAGGTAAACCAGATGCAGCTGCTGATATCCAATTGTTTTTACTATTAAAAATAGCACATTTGTCTAGTTCAACATAATACACAGAAACAAGATAGGGCTAACACCTTAGCCCTAGAAAACATCTTGGCTTCCATTTTAGCATGTGATTTTACTTATCTTCATAGAACACTTAGGAATAGTCATAGGCTTTTCTAAGAAGGTCAAGATTTAAAGCTTACAAGAGATCTTTGCCCACATAAAACTCTTAGCACTTAAGAACCAGAATCCCTGATATTCTTATTTGTACAGTCTGTCAGTCCAGAACTGGTAAGTTTTAATTATGTAAAAAATGAAATGTCATTGTTAAAATCTGTAATTTGGATGCCAAACGTCTTCATGGTGCCAAGATATCCCATCTCAAATTGATCTTTGGCACTCAAGGCCTTCGAGCCAGTGTCACCTGCTGTGGCCCTGCTGATGAGACTGATAAATGTTGATTGGGCAGGAGAACTCTCATCCTCAGTTTGGGTCAGACACTATCAAGAGAGAAGTTGTGCGGGAACTTTGCCTGTGGCAATGGCCTTCACTCCATGTTTATAAGTTACTGCTAAGCTTTCACGTTTCTTAATGAAGTCTCCTAGTCCAAGGAATTGCATTGCTGAACTTGGTAGTGATTTTTTTATGGAACCATTCTCTGATCAGTTTTATTCCAAAAAGTGTTATATTCCTGAGAACAGTGGAAACTGTTAAAACAAATAAGACTGGGTACAGTAAAGGAATGAGATTTTTTTCTCTCAAATGGAAATGTGCAGTCATCTATTTACGCAGAACACATGCAAGTCAGAAGGACCACACTTGTGGTCTCCAATCCGCGCTCAACCCAGAAACCTCCGCTTCAACTTGGACTCCTTTCTCTTCCTTGCCTGCCATTTCTGATCCGTCACCAAAGTGTGCCATTTTTACCTTTACACTTCTGCAGCGTAAAGTCTGCCAGTTTTACATTTTAGCTGTACATTTCTTCTGGTCCAAACCACTGCTAGTCACTGCCTTAGTGCAACCCTAGTTTATTTGGAACCTCCTCCACTATAGTCCCAATTTGCTCTGTAGAATCCTCTACTACTGAGAATAAGACAGCTTCCCAAGCATTGTGTGCTGGCTCTGCCCATCTCTCCAGCTTCAGGCTCCGGCTCCCACCCCACCCCCATTTCTCACCTCGATGGCCAACCCCCAGCCACACTGGCCCTGTTTCAGATTCTCAAGCCAGACAAGCTCATTTCTGGCCCAGTGCCTTCAAGAAGAGCTACTCTCTTTCCCAAATCATTTGTCTTTTTACTCTTTGTCTAACACTTACCCAAGCACCAGACCAGCTGAAATATTTTCTCAAAGAGGTTCTTCACACCCCCGATCTCACTTAAATCCTCCTAAACTCACCAGCTGCCTGCATTCATAAAAATGATCACCATTCTTAATTATATTCTTAATTACATGTTTATTTGTTAAAGTCCCCCCTCCCTCTATCAGGCCTGGGCTTTGTTTTGCCTCTAATCTCTGCAGTATAGAATGTATCGATTAACGTATTGCACTTCCTATTTTTTTTTATTTTCTATATCAATGCCTGTTTCTCTACTAATTGATGTTCCTCATGTAAAGCCCTCAATATCATATAGCAATGCTGAACGCATTTTGTGGAATAAGTGCCCAACACATTGTGTTCACTAAGTGATGAGGAAATGACTTAATGTGACCTATATTTACTCAAGAAATTTTAAGTCAGAGTAATGAAGGCCTACATATTTCTGGGCAAACATCTTACTATATTTTGAAAATTTCAAATCTCTATATTACTTAAAGGTTTCCTGGAACTATTTAGTCTGTTCATCACTTTTAATATGACTATGCTTTAAATAGCTCCACTCTGATGGTGTAAAAGTCTTCTGCTAAAAATTTCTCATCTTAAAGAAATTTTTCTACATGTATTTTTTCTGAACACTACTAGTGTCATACATTTACAAAATTATTTATTGTATTTTTTCAACTTTATTACTATATTCAAAATCACTTGTAAAATCTTTTTGAAGCTCCAAAATTGAACTAAATACTATTCCAGAGACTGATTTGAGACTCCAGTTCAAAGACTGGGAGGAAAATATTCTCCCTAGAGCTTTCTAATTTGAGAAAGAGGAAAAAAATGATATATACTCTATCAACAAGCCATTCATGAAGCCATATACTCAATTAAAACCTGAATATGCAAATAAAATAAAAGTTACCATGAGGAAATGAGGAGTCTTCCTCTGGTTAAGCACCTTGGAGCTACTGGAGTTGCTGGCCCCCACGGATATACTCATCTACAGCTGAAGTTGCAATCTGCTTTTCAATGAAGCATCAGATTAATTCCTATTCCCTTTCTACCTGGACATGTAGATTATTAGTTCCACAATTATTTTTCATTTAGGAAAATATTTAACAGTTTCTTGAACTCTTGAACATTTCATTGCCTTTGAAAAACCTGATTCCACTCCACAAACCCTTTGTTTTGTTTATTTGTAGTACATGTTTAAAAAAATTTTTTTCAATGGATATTGTCAGTTCAAAGGGCTCAAGAGCAAAGGATTTCTTTCTCTTCCTTTACACCGCTTTAACTGAAAGTGGAATCATTTTGAAAACCAATAATACTTAAGATTTCAGAATTACCAATTCTAGGGTGGACTAGCTCCCATTTCTAATTTTCCATATTGACTTTAGAAAAGAAAATTATATGGCTAAGAAGGGAAATAGTAATGGATAATATGGGCATATCTACATACAAATTTTCTGAAATACTGAAGTTGTCATAGTCAACATCACCAACTACTCAGTATTTGTTTTTGTTTTTTTAAGTAAAATATTCAATCCATTTATTAATAGGGTTTATCTTACCCATACAAAGCCAAAACTAATTTTTATTGAAGTGACTAGCAGATTAGATTTATTATAATATAATTGTCATTTTAGTCAGAATACTGTACAAAGGATATCTACAATTATGTAAGCACAAGTGATAAAAATGTTTCATAATTTAAATATTTAACATTATCATTTAACAAACATTTAAACATTTAGCATTAACATTAAACATTTAAACATTATCATGCTTTATCATTTATCATTTATCATTTTTATCTTAAAATGTTTGCATCTGTTTTACATAAATCAGTACGAAAAAACCCTACGGGGCTAGGAATGTAGCTCAGTAGTAGAGTACTTACCTAGTATGCATAAGGCCCTGGGTTTGATCTCCCAGAGAGAAGGAAGGGAGAGAGGGAGATGGATGGAGGGAGGGAGGAAGAGATCTTAGGCCCCTCAAGGTCTAAATAGGTTTAGTACATAGAATAAGCAATTGACAAAAATCTAGAATGGACCCAAAATTATTATGTGCAAAGATGTTCTCCAGAGTGTTGATTATAAGAATAAGAAATATAAAACAATATAATAAAAAATTGAAATGTGAGAATTGACTAAAATATACAATAGAATATATATAGCTTTTTAATATTATATTTAAGAGAAATTATTAATGATTTCTTATTAATAATCCTATTATATAAAAATAATGACAGTGAAAAATAAAAAATATATAATTATATATATCACCATTCTATCACAAATGAAAAGAATGCAGATTTTTTCTCTCCATCATATTAGTTTACTCATAGTACACAAAGTTCAGCTGATCCAGTCCACTATACTTACAACAGTTTGTGGACAATAATTTTCATATGAGATATTTTACTCATAAATGCTTATTATGTACAGATTGACTTTGTGCAAAATTATTTTTGGATGTTAATTTAAATGTAATTTGTAAATCAAAAAGGAACTCTTGGTGGAAATATATCTAAATATTATCAGAACTGGGTGCTGGGATTGTAAGTGGTATTTTATTTCATTCTTCATATGTTTCTTTATTTTCTACATTTTCTGCCACTAACATGTATTATTTATTTACTCAGGAAAAAATATTTTAAGACTATTATAATAACAAGCACAGAAATTCTGAATAGTATAAATTAATATGTCTCTAGCACCAAAGAAATATTAAGTCATTTGCATACTTTGTCTACATAAATGATATTTCATCAGCTAAACATCTGGCATTGTGTTGATCACCAATTTCATGTGGTGCCATAACAAATAAACTTGGTAGCTTAAAAGAACATGCATTTATTCTCTCACAGTTCTGAAGTCCAGAAATCTGGGCTAACATCAAGGTGCTATACTCCCTCACCTTTAGGAAGTTCTGAGACTCTGCTTCTTGCTCTTCCAACTTCAGGTGACTATGAACATTCTTAGCTTCTATCTGTTTCATCCAACCCTATGTTTCCTGGCCACACTGCCTCCTCCTTGTTTGTCTGAAATTTCCCTCTACTTCTCTTGTAATGAGTCATCTCATTGCATTTAAAGCAGGACCAGAAAATCCAGAATAATCTCCCTACCTCAAGATCCTTAAATCAATCACATTTGCAAAATCCATTCTTGCTATATAAGGTAAGATTCATGGGTTCCAGAGATGAGGGCATGAATGTCTTTGGGTTGGATGCTATAAACCAAATACCTGAAAATTCAAATCGACAGATGAATGAATGAACAAAATGTGACATATGTACACAATGGGACATTTTTCAGCCTTAAATAAAAAGAAAATTCTGACATGCTACAACATGGATAAACCTTAAAGACATTAAGCTAAGTGAAAAAAGCCAGTATCAGAAGGGCAAATGATCCATGATCCTACTTATGTGAGGTGGCTAGAACAATCACATTCACAGGGACAGAAATAGAATGGTGGTCGCTAAGGGCTGGGGAATGGGAGAGAATAGGGAGTTAATGTTCAATGGATGCAGAATTTTAGTTTGGAAAGATGGAAATATTCTAGAAAAGAATGGCAGTGAAGGTTGCAAACAATGTGAATCTACTTAGCCTCACAGAACTGCAGAGTTTTGTTTTCTATCTGGATGTCCCCCCAAAACCTCATCCATTGATAAGTGGGGCTTTAGGGAAGTGATTGGATCATGAGGGTGTTATACTCATCAATGGATTAGTCCGCTGGTGAATTTATAGCTAAACGTAATTTTGGAGATGAAGCCTGGCCGGAGTAGGTGGGTAACTGAGGGCCTAGAAGGGTCTATCTTCCTCCTTTCTCCCTCAGTACTTCTCTCTGCTTCTTATTGCCACACCATGAGCAATTCTCCTCTGCCATGTGTTTCTGCCACACCACCCTACCATGGGGCCAGCCAACTATGGCCTGAAACCTCTACAAACTGTGAGGCAAAATAAACCTTTCCTCTTTTCAATTGTGGGTGTCAGGTATTGTGTCTCAACAATGAGAAAGTGACTACGACATGTAGACTTAAAAATTGTTTAAATGGTAGATTGTGTATTATGTACATTTTATCACAATAAAAAATGCTACTAAGTTTCCATATACCCCTTAAATAACTTCTCCTAATGTTAACATTTGATGTAATCATGGTACAATTATGAAAATGAAGAAAAGAACATAACAAAACTATTAACCAAGCTGTAGACTTTATTCAGATCTCATCTATAATTCCGCTAATGTCCTTTTTTCTCTTCCAGGATTTGTCACATAAGACATTTTTGCAACATGAAAATGTAAATCCTTCATAAAAATCTGCTGTTCAGCTTCTTTAAAACATAACCCTTATAATTGTATGTAAAATACCTTCAAAATTAAAAGAAAGGGTTCAAGGATTTATCTGATGTATAAAGCAACTATGTCTTGTTTTATAATACACTTGTGGCTGATAACAGAATGCAGATTGCTAGCCCAAGGGTCCGTATCAATTAAAATTAGGTTAACTAGAATTGAACCCAAAATAAAAGTAGGATTAAACAAATAGTTGGTTATTTCTCTGTCATATAGGAGGTAACTGGAGACCATTCCCGCAATGATAAGGAAGCTCCATGTTGTTAGGATGTCCAGTTTCTTCGACCTTGTTTTTCTATATGCATAGCTTCTATTCCAAAGAACATGCTCCATGATAACTGCTGGAGTTCCAGCCATTACATCCACATTCAAGGCAATGAGATGAAAGAAAGAAGAAAGACATTCCTCTTCCTATTAAGGGCACTAGCCAAAAATTACACTTCCATTTACATTGCATTAGCCAGAACTGAATTATATGGCCATATGTGAGGCTAATGCTTATAATATATATTCTAGGATGGCATGGAATTTGAAAAAAGAAAAGAAAGAAAGAGAAAAGAAGAGAGAAAGAAAAGAAAAGTTGATTAAGGAATGCAGATATGGAGAATATATATTGGAGGACAAATAACAGTCTGCAATATAAAGCATTCCTCATTCTAGAGAAAGATAAACTACAGTCTGGAGAAAACAGCTAGAAAAAATTGCCTCTTCCTTGATCATGAACAAACCTGTATTTGCATTACTGAAATGTTACAGCAAAATATGGTTTTACTCCTAATCTGGTGGGTAGGATATTTCCCAGAGTCCATATGAACTGCTGAATTGGAGTCAATGAATCCCCTATCTTTAGAAAACACATCAGTCATCTACTGAACAATTAAAATGCTTTTGAACACATACATGGAGCTCTGGGAAGTATAAAACTAAGTTGTTTTTTGAGCTCTCATGACAGCTTTATAAAAACCAAAAAAGCTGAAACAACACAAATGTTCTTGTAAATGGATAAATAAACTGTGATACAATAAAATGTATTATTCAGAGAAACTAAAACAAAACAACCAAAACTATGCTTTGGAGGAAAAAAACAGATGGGCAACCTAGGAACTTTTGTAGTTTTCTGTCTGTTCATATGTGACCCAGAAGGCAAAGCTTTACCTGCTGTGTGTTTCAGTTTAACAGTGTTGAAGCAGAGTCGTCTCAGAGTTTCTGTTCTGATAGAAATAAAAGGAATGTTCATGCTCTCTTGCAAAATCAAAAATAAGTTATTTTTTAAATAAAATAAAGCAATCCATACACCCTCCCAAGAAGTATAATTTGTCAAGGTGTTAGAATTTCCAGTTAAGAAACACAAATATGACAAAGGTAGATTGGGGATTGGGTTTGCCCTAGTTCCTCCCAGTACCTATTATCTTCCAAATCAGGATGTGGTGTTTATTTGTGATTTTTTGTTGTTGCTTTGTTTTTGAGACAAGGTCTCACTATGAAGTTCAGGCTGGCTTTTAACTCACAGGTAGCACAGGCTGGCCTCAAACGCCTGCCTTAGCCTCCCAAGTGCTAGGATCACAGGCGTGTGCCACCACACCTGGCCAGGATGTGGTTTTGCGCCCACTTAATAACAAGGTTCCCATTCCATAATTTATCAATAGGTGTTAACTTATTGATAAATTAGATGCCTTGCCTGGTCAGTCTTGAGTAATTGTCCTTTCCCTCTCCCCTTCTCAATAGGGAGAAGTTCTGTTTGCATCTAACTCTTGGACTTTTATTTCAAAAAACTTCCCCCATCAAACTGCACCCAATCAGACCTCCCCAACTTAGCCGGCGTTTCACCAAATAAGGAAAAATAGTCCCTCTTCACAAAAAGAAAAACCAAAACAAAAAACCTGGGGATGGTCTGCTTTCAAGAAATCAGACTTTCTGAAATAATTCAAGCTCCATTAAATGTGTTTTCACTATTAAAAGAAGTAGGCAGATGTTCATTCTCTTTATCTATATGAAGAATTTCTCTTCCTGACATTGAATCATGCTCATTTTTCCAGAGGGAATAAAATGTTCTCTGTAAAAGCACAACCTTTTCTTTCCTGGTGCTCTGGACCCATGCCAATAGAACAGAAACAGCCAAATATGGGGCTGTGATAAGTTCCTCAGGTGCCAGGGGAATGTTATCAGAGGAAATCATCTTCCTCCCTGTGACAAAACATGTGGATCCTCAGCATTCACACACAAAATAATTGGGGCCCCCAAGGAACAGAAATTCATCAGATACTCAGTGGGGAATTGTGCACAAAACAGCAATGCAAACCAGTAGGAGCAAAATTTTATTAACTCCGAAACGTTGTACCAATTGGGTTCTTAAGAACAGTACCCAGATTGATACGCCTGGAGACAAAGGACTTTTAGTGACAAATATGATATAATGTACAAGAAAAACTGTGTTTCTTTGCTTAAGATTCCAATATTAAATTTGGAGACTGTTTCTTTTTATAAAGTACAGTCTTTATATTATCTACTGGGCCACAGCAGGAAACCATGCACATCACAACTTAGTTGTGCCAAAAAAATTTAGAAATGCAGCCTCTTTTATTTTGTCTGCAACTAAATGAGTCTTTATCGCCTGCTGATTGACAAGAAAAAAAAATAAATGTGCGATCTGGTTGAGGGGGTTCATAGTGTCTGCAGAAAAAAAAGTTTAATCTTAAACTCTCAAGGCTTTCAGCCCTTTGCTTCAATTCAAGATCCCTCCAAGGCATAGGGGCAAGGCTGGAGGCACCAGGCAGAGCTGCCCACAGCTGGTGAGATAGAGTGCGTAGCAACTCTGGTCTCTGTGGGAACATCTTTTGTCCTCCAGCTGGTATGTGTCTCTAAATTTGGGACTACTGTGATTCAAGGTTTGGTGTGGTTTTTTTGTTTGTCTATTTTGTTTTTACTTAAGAACTGGCCTGGGGTTCCTAAGCCACTTTCCAATAAAACAAAAATTTCAGCCTGAGAATTGTCCCATCCAAAGGGAATATGCATATTTTGACAATAATCTATCATTTTCTTAGCCCCTATAAGTACATTTTACATAGAATTTATTCAAGGAAAAACATTCAACTGATAAATGATTCATTTATTGGATATCTAAGCATTGATCATAGAAAGAAATATAAAATACTAGCAATAAAAAGAACTAATTTCTATTTTACAGGACTGAGGAAATTAAGACTAGGTTAATGCAAATGAATTTACTCAAGGCCACCTATTTAGTTTTTTACAGACCTGGAATTTGGTCTGGACCTCTTTTTTAATTAATTAAGTTTATTGGTTTATTAGTTTAATTAATTACATTTACCAGTACATTTTAGATATACATAGTGGTCACACTCATCATAGGGAATTTGTACCTGCACAGGATAGATCTGGATTCTTATTTTTTTCCCCAATACCCTCCTCTCCCATCAACCCCTCTTCTCTTCCTTATGCTTTTGGGTCTGAAACCTTTACTCTTAATTATACCCCAAAAGCTTTAAAAGGTTCATTTGTTGACTTTGTTGCTTATCTGTCACAAACTAAATTGGACTATGTATTTTATATAGCAATAATTAAAATGTTAATGTATGTATTTTTATTCTCTTTTTAGGTACCCAAATTGGGATATAAATGGCCTTTGTTAATTAAATTAATTAAAATCCCTAGCTCTCATATAATATTTATTTAAAAACCCAAACAGTTCTGAATCAATGTGAGAGACAGACATTGGAATTTTCTCCTAGGTCTTAGAATTATATTTTTGGAATGCTTTAGTTCAAGCAAAAGTTTTTAACAACACTATATAAGCAATCCAAAAGATCTCTTATCCTTAAACATTAACAGAAAGAAGAAATTTCCCCCAAACAGTATTCAGGTCAATAGGTAACTAATTCTAAATCACATTGCACTTTATTTTATATCTTCATATAGCCCCAAGAACAGAACTACTTGACTCCAACATTAAAATTCTCTTGAGAAATTCTCCTGCAGAGCATGTCGCCCAGCCCTGTCTGTACATTTGCCTCTGTGGATAGTTCATTTTTACTACTCACAATAGAAGGTATTGTTCTTTGTAGCTAGTCAAATTAATTATTTGAGCACCCCAGGATGTACAACATGAAAGAACAGCTTTATAGATAATCAGGGCACTATATAATATGCCGTGGTGAATTATTGACTCTAATGAGAACGTCTTTAAAAGACTGAACTCTCAAGGGTGCTGACTGAGGATTGGGAGGAGGGGCTCATACATTAAATCAATAATTAGGAAGGCAGAAGGAAGAGAAACAGATTGGGCAAGAGATTTCTGAAAATTGAACACTTGTCATCTGTGTATCTCCCTTGCTGATGATTCATTAAGTGAAGATTAACTTCAGTACCTTATTGGCCAACATGCCAATAAATCCTGAGCTTTATCACTTGCAATGCCTGAAATAGACAAGCTTGAATGTATTGCTAGGGGAGTTGACCAAGTACCATATGGTTTAGAGAAATTCATGACCACATTTAATTATTGTATCAGTTACTTGTATTTCACATTTACATTTACCAATTTGGTGACTGGATGTGAACGCTTACCATCTTGAGTATTGTGTCAGGTTGAAAAGGGATGTAAAAAAAGTCAATAGTTTTCTTAAAATTTATAGTTTTTCAATGGACACCAAATACGTATGTCGTTAACTCATAAGAATTTGCCTGTGTTTCTAAAACGAAGATTGCAATTACTTACAACACGGAATTATAACTTTCACCTCATCTCTGACTGTCTAGTGCTCACATATAATCAAAGTAAAATTTCTTTAAAAATAGATTGCTTAGTTCTTTCCATACATTCTGTCAAAAGGGCAAGGAGATGGGGTAAGTTTGTCAAGTGTAACTAAGATAAGGAAAAGTGTAATTACAGACTGCAGTGAAATGTTCAAAGAACTCCTAAGTTCACTAATGTATGAAAGGCTTTTCTGACTATATAAATAAATCACATGTGGAAGAATGATGGTTCAGGCCTCATTTCAAAGAGATTCAATTTGTTAAAGTCTTGGAACATGGGTGAAAACTACAGTATTTCCCTCCCAAAACTAGTCTAGAAATTCAGCTGTATTTTTGCTCTACTCAGAAACATTTCAAAGATACTCTGTATTTGAGGTCTTAAGGAAATAAGAGAAAGTGTTATGGAGTTTTCCATTCTTCAATTTTTATGACCATGTCATGAGGGTTGGGATAGGTCTATAGATACTCAGGACTTGCCAGGTTCCCTCCCAATACATTCTCCCTTCAATATCCCCCATGAACAGGCTAAACGCAACTCTACGCAGATTTCCTATATCTTATACCAAGAATAGGACCATACGAAGAATCCACTCCTACCAACACATTCTCAGATAAGGTTGGTACAGAATCAAGAACCAAGGTTCATCCATTACCAAAGCACCTAGAACTTTAGTTTTCCATTTGACCCACTTTCTAATACCTTAATGAATGGGTCTTTTAGCTCAGGCCCTAGATCCCTGTTGCTCAAAGTTGTAGTCTTACACACATACACACACAGGCACACACACACTATTTCCTTATTTTGAGATTTTATGAGATGACAATGTTAACTGTGGCAACCCTTCTTATTGTCTTGTGGAGCATTCTTTAGAGATTGATATTTTTTATTGTTTTTTCATCCTAGGAAACACTGGCCTCGAAAGGCAAAAAGTCACTGGCAAAAGAAATGTTCCTAGAAGGCCCTGAATATATAATCTCCTTTATGACAGTTAGCAAAATATCTTCATGTTGTCTAGGGCGCTCATTCCCCCTCGGCGCAGCATTCAGAGCATTCAAGTGTATTAATCATTCCCATCATTTGTATGTAGCCCAGTCTATGTTCTAATACTATGTATTAGTACAGCTAACTGCGGCTCACTCAGCACTGCTGTTTGCACAGCTGGACATATCAGTTAGAATGAGTTCATCCTTTCAAAGATGAGCTTAAAGCCGCTGTCTAGTAGTGTCTTTCTTTTTTACACCTACAACCATTATTCATTGTTCGCACAAGCACAGTAAGTTTTAATGAAGTCATGTCTTTTAGTGTTAACGCAGCAAGAGCACAAATGCTGATAAACCTCCTTAACTCACTGTCAGATCAGCATGTTTATCTGCAAGTTGCAGACTGTATTTAATTATAAGATATGAAAAGGTCCTTCAGATTTGTTTTCTAGGCCCAGAAGCTAATGACTCATTCGTTTAGCAGCATGTTTCCCCAAAGGTTATAATAACTAGTTGTGTATAAGCTGAAGAACTCATTCATGGTAGCATCTGGACTGCAAGGTATAAAAATTTCTTTTAAAAATATTTTTTAAACAGCTTCTAAAGGCTGAGGAAATTTTAGCAAAAACAGGGTGTGCGTGTGTGTGTGTGTGTGTGTGTGCGCGTGCACCCGCAGGTGTGTGCACATATGTGTAGAGAGAGAGAAATTTCAACTTGGTAAGATTTACCCAGCTTCCAGAACTATGCTAAAATGAATTCATTCTTAAAATGAAAACATCTCTAGGAGATTATTAACATCTTGGTGTAAATTAAATTTAATCATATTGTTTTCTTCTTAAGACTGAATTTTTGAAGGAATGGGAGTTTAACCAGGAAATTGGTAGGGAGATGCATGAGGAGGGAGGAGGTGCACAGAAGAGGGGGAAAAGGGACCCTAAGTACAACGCTCCCCAGGAAGACAGGACTCCTGTGGGAAGAAGAACACTCGGCAGAGATCTGGGTTACTAAGGGAAAGGAAAGCCAAACTAAAATGAAGAAAAAAGGCTCAACCAGTGAGTGTAGACCTGGAGGGGAAAAGGAGGGAAGGGAAGACAGAAGAGACGACAATCTCAAAGACAAATAGGTTTGGTGGAAAGTGCACTTAATTGATAATGAACAGATTACATAACCTATAAGCAATATTTTTTTCTGATACTTGTTTGCCTACCTTCCTATTTCATCTCATAGCTATTACAACAATATTAGATTATATTTTATGAACTTACTGGGAAGCGTTTTAAAGCATAAAGCAAAAACAAATATATAAAAAGCCCAACCATAATGTAAATTACCATAGTTATTATTTCCATTAACCAAATAAGTAGTTATTGAACACTGACCACTTATCATGTGTTATACACAATAAACACAATAAAGTCCCTTCGCTTAAGTTTCTCAGAATTCAGTGGCAAAGACTGGCAAGTAAACAAATACAGCACAAGATGCAAAGTACTTACTTAACATAAAGTGCTACAAGATAAGAAAGAAGAGGGACCTCTCCTGCCTGGAGTTATTCAGAAAGAGGAAGGGATGGTAGAACTGCATCCCGCTGGAGGAGGAATTCATAGATGGAACAATGGACAGGCCAAGGGAAGGGTGAGGGCTGAGGCAGCCAGCCCCACACGGCTATTCTGTGCTGCTCTGTCCTGCTTGGCCTGAAGAATAAAAAACACAGAAATGCTTTTCTCTGGTCTGATTCCATGCTCACCAAGCTGCCCTCTGATGATAATGTGGCTTTCTGCTTAGATTTGCCTGCAGGGAAAGTACATGCTGGTCAAGAACCAGAAGTATTCAGTCCACGTGATGATTATATTTCTCATTGTACATTAATAAAGTAGCATTCTGGCTGATGATTTTTTTTTTTTTGTAAAGTCTGAGTTGAAACTAATCCTTATAAGGCAGATGCAAAAGAAATTAGGTGAAAATTCACCAGGAAATCAGCCTTCAGGCTGCTGATGAGGACAATGACAGTGCAGCTGTGCAAACACCACAGGTAACATCCGGAAATGGGTTCCTGACAAAGCCACATTACACAGCACGTTTTCTCCCCACGTGAAGTGCTCCCTCTCATATTTTTCTCCTTGTTATAATCTCCTCAAATAGCCCAGCCAAAAGTCTGCATCAAATGTCAATCATCCCAGACTCCTGGAAACCCAGGTCTGGAGGGAAGGATGCTCACATTTTAACAAATTATTTACTCTTCCTGTTATGGGCTGAATAGCACCCCCCCAAAAAATTTATACATTGAGCCCCTAATTTCCAATACTCCAGAATATGATTACATTTGAGGACGGGGCCTCTAAAGAGGTGGTTAAGGTTGAATTAGGCCATCAAGGTGGCCCTGATGTGAGTGGTATCCTTACAACAAGAGGGGATTAGGACACAGATGGAAAAGCATTCCAGGACACAATAAAAAGTTGGCCATTTACATGCCAAGGAGAGAAGCCTCAGAAAAAACTAACCCTGCCAATCCCTTGATCTCTGATTCTAGCTTCTAGGACCATGCAATAAATTTCTGTGGTTAAGCCCCATTCTGTGGTACTTGGTTGTGGAAGCCCTAAAAAACTAGTACATTTCCTTTCAAGTTCCTCCCCCAATCATTCCAAACAGATGCCTATCAACAACCCAGAAAGTTGTCCACTGCCACTGTCAGGAATGTGTTTGATTCCTTCACACTATCTTTAGTCCAACTGCTCAAATGGTTGAGCTCGGAGTCCCAGCGTGACAAGCATTATCTAGTCTTGCAAAAGTAACCAGAGGCATGATTTCTGAAGCATGAAGGCTTGAGAGTATAATTCTTACACAAACTGCACAAGGTCCTTGACACGGAGGAAGTGAAGGATTTACCTACATAAGGAAAGTGCAAAAGTATATAATTATCTCGATTTTGGCTTGATTTTTAAATTTTTCTATAACAATCAATACCTTACTGAATAGGAGAGTTACAGAAAGTCAGGAATCTGCCCAGCTACTTCATAAAAATCTACATCATCAATAAATGGTAACTCATTTGAAAAATTCTTGAGCCTCTGTTACTGACCCATTCATTTCTGAATAGGTGGGGCCTCGGTTTTAAACTTTCAGTTTCAAGTTTCCTTGCACACGAGGGCTGATTCTTTTTACAGACTGTCTCAATGAAAACCAGTTCACAAATGGAACTAGGCTCAAATGTTTCATATCCTCCCTTCTATCCTTTTTCTTTTTACCATTTCCTCTTTTGTGAGATCCAAAACTTTTTCCTTGGTAAAATCACCATCCAATAGATATTGATGTGGCTCATTAATAATGATGATCTGTTAATGTGTCCTTTTATTTTGCACTGAAATATCCCAAACTTAAGGGGTAAGATCATCCTAATTCCCAACACTCAATACCTGCTCCAATCCAATCTAAATCTTCCATTTAAAATATTCTTTTCCTATCAATAGTCACAAGCCACGTGGATAGGGTGCATGCTGGAAATGATATGTTGGAAATGGCACATTACATATGTGGTTTTCCTCCAAAAACATACAACTCCAGACTAATCATAAAAAGTTCTGAAACCCCAGTGGAAAGATGTTTGACTACATGATCAGTACTGACAATTGTTAAAGTCATCAAAAGAAGGAAAGTTTAGGAAACTGTCACAGCCCAGAGAAGCTTAAATGGAATATGGATGGGAACCTGGAACAGAAAAGAACAGTAGGTGAAAACTAAGGCAACCTGAATAAATCAGGGCTTTCCATTTATAATAAGTTGTCAATATTAGTTTATTAATTGGGACAAAGGTACCATGGTCATGTAAGAAGTTACTAATAAGGAAAGCTGGGTATGAGGCATATGGTTTTTCTCTGTACCATCTTCACAATTTTTCTGTAAATCTAAAACTGTTCTGAAGTAAAGTTTTATTTTTAAAACACCTTCCCATTTAACTCTCCTCAAAGGCCATGGGTGTCTATAACTAGGCTCTAATACATAGCTGTACAGATTTCTCCAAAATCCTATTGTGTGGCTCCCTCCTCTTCTGATTCCTTTTCTCAGTGCAACTTCAGTACATACTTCATCTAAGCACTTTATCTTTCAGCAATAAAATCTTCAGTTACCTCTCAATAATCATTTGAAGAGTGCTGCTCCATTTTTTTTCTTTAAAACAAATGCTTTGGTGGAGGGTTCGTATCTTCTGTCCTGGACAGATTCTGCACATGACTTGATGTTTTCTCCGTTGGGATGCCTAAAACTTCAGCTCCAGGGGCAGCTTTCTCAGAGTATAAGCCCCAAGTTTTCATTAAATAAAGCCCTTTGGGGCCAAAGCTCAGCAGCTAGCAGCAGTAAAGAAATGTCAAGAGGCCCCACACTAAATCAGTGTGAAGGAAATCAATACCAAGGAGAGCTGGGGTGTGCCTATTTTCCCAGTGCTTACCACCTGGGACTCAAAGTTCCTAAAGAGACCATTCTTTTACTATTAAACCCTTTGGGGTTTGAGTTATTCTTGTTGCTTTTTATTTAGATGGTTTTTAATCTAAAAGACGTGTGTGTTAGCAGAAAAAGCCTATTGGCCTTGATATTTAGCTCACACTCAAATTGGCTAGTATTTGGAGCCAAACAGACCTTGGTCTTCATTTATTATTCACTAAGAAGGATACAAGTTGCCTGGAGTTGGTTTTCAGACCCAAACACAAAGAAAGGCCCACATATCTGAGTAGGGATAATTCCATTCTTCCTTATGTAATTATGGACCAAGTAGCAGGCAGCAGATCAATACGCCATCATCCTCTTCAACATGAGGCTTTAAGGGAGTCTTTGTCCCTACCCAGAAAGCAGGGAAAGGTGGATCTGCTTAGCACATATTTACTGAAGGGAATCTTTTTAACTTTGAATATCATTGATTAAGAAAGTATATGGATGCTAAAGGGGGGGGGAGGGGGGAACCTATGAAATTTCAATAAAATGTGCCCAGAACAAAAGCAAAGCTAATGCTGTCAAAGGACTGAGCTTTCAGTCCTTCAGGAAAGAAGACTTATGCTACCAGGAGGCCAGATGAAATGCCTGGAAACCTTCTAAGAAGAAAAGAAGGTCACCTAACAGAATATTAGGAGTCATCTATATACAGTATTACAGACATTCCTTTTTTAATCACCGAGTTCTGTTCCTACGGCTAGATTATTAAATGAATTGGTCATTAAATGGGGAATTGTATGCAGTATGTACATTATGATATTCAGAACAGAAGAATGGTCAAAGGAAACTCCAACTTGATAGCTTTGCTTTTATTTGCATAATTCTTCCATGCAGTACTGTAATGTATAATTGAACATAAAACTACATACTGTACGGTACAGTACAATTGGCAAAAAGCACTGTATGCAGAAGAAGCCACCATAAGGCCACACTGCCTCTCATGTTCCTATATTATAAGTCCAAATGCACGTCATAAGTCCAAACAGCATGCCTCGGTCATAAGTCTGAATAGTCGTTAAACATATAGGTCGTTAAACAAGAAATGTCTGTATTCCATTGACCTTTCTGGTAATTGTATATTTCTCTGTATATCAAATAATCATCCATACCACTCAAATCATATCAAACAATCATCCATTCAAATTCACAAATACATAATTGCATCATAAAACTATATCAATATGCAACAATTTTAGGCCCTGAATAATAGCTACAATTTGTTCAATGCTGACTATGTGCCAACACTATGATAAAGACTCCCACTTACTAGCTCTGGCAAGAACCCAATGGAGTAGATATCACTATTATTATCTCCATTTTATGGCCAAAAATACAGTTTCAAGTGGGGTAAAGAGAGTAAATAATTCCTCTGGGGGCTCACCACTAAGAAAGCTGGGATTTGAACTGTCAGGGTGCAATTCAAAGTGAGCATGACCTTACGCATGCCCTAATTTACTCAATACATGAGCCCACCCAGTTCCTCCAACAGCCATAAGGAGCACCGCCACTCAAGTTTCCCATTCAGTAGGTGATGCAACTGATTGTTCCCACTGGCAGAAAACATGCAAAAATAGGGAATAGGCTACCTAGGTAGCCCACAATTTTTTGCCATTGTTACCTCCAAATAATTGCTAAGAATTCTGTAGGATTTCAGGCACATTGTGATTTATAAGAAATTTTTAAAAAACTCTCCCCCTATCAAAAGCTTCAGAACCATTAGATCAGTAGTCGTCAAACTTTGGTGTACCTCAGAATTACCAGAAGAGCTTGCTAGAACCACAGGCTTCTGGGTCCCACTCCGAGAGATTCTATTTCCATACTTAGCATTTGTGTTTCTAACAAGTGCTGAGATAATGTGGATGCTGCTTGCTCAGACCTAGACTTTCGGAGCCATTGTATTATACTATCTTATTAGCACAAACATTTTTTAGTTTTTCAAGTAGACACAACATGGCAAGTCTGAATAAATTTCCCAAATCCAAAGATTCCAGACTAGAGGGTCTAGGCTGGCTTCATTGCATGAGACCATTCCGTTTACTCAGGGCCCCATGCTTGGAAGGATCTTGCACTTGGGGTTTAATATTCTTCCATCACTATCTTGAAATTTTTATCATTGTTTGAACTTTAAATTTGTATTTTGCGAGTGAAATTCAGTGGGACAGTGAAGCATGCTTGGGGCTCTTGAAGCCTTGGCGTGGTTGTTTCTCCTGCCAACTCTTCACCTACCTAGGATAAGTTCTCAGTCTCCACTTTTCCTTGTCTCCTTGCACCTCAGCCTACCTAGGCTCACCTTCCCAAACCTTCCCCAACTGCTATAAGCTTGGACAGCAGCTGGTCATGTTGAGGGAGTAGATCAAACTCACATTTCTTTGCCCTCCAGAAAGGCCTAGGCATGGATTCTGGAAGTATCCAGGTTGGATGCCAGCCCCAAGGCATCTCTAGATGGAACACCACAGTGGTCACCCCCAGGCTGGGCTGACAGCACCACGGTGCAATCTGCAGGCAACTCAAAACAGGATCTGTCATTCAGAAATAGAGAGGTTGGCAGGAATTCAGAAATGGAGATGCTGATTGTCATTCTTCTAAATAGTAAATGTTCAGCTATTTGGGTTATGGCCAGATCCTAAAGGAGGAGCAACTTTCCTTGAATAGTTTCTCTAAAATGAAAACATTGTGCAGCCTTTAACAAATGAAGTTTGAATGGGGCACTCCAAGGACTTTTGCAGCTATTGAAGTGATCACAAAGGAAGGAGATATTTGAAAGACTTGACTGTAACTTCTAATGAGAACTTCAAATTAAGTCTATTTTCCTTCCCGCCATAACCATTTTATTTGCAGGTGTGTTTACTGATTTATGTATATCTTTGTGGTTTGAAGAATATTTTAGACTGTTTTTCCAAGTGCATATAAATCACCTGAACATTGCTAAAATGTAAATTCTGATTCAGTAGGTCTGGAATAGAACCCAGGAATTCACATTTAGCATAAGCTTTCAAGTAATGTTGATTCTTGCCATCAAAATATGATCTTTGGACCAGCAGCATCAGCAATTCCAGGAGTTTGTTAGATATGCAAAATCTCCTGCCCCACCTAGACCTACAAAAAAGAATCTACATTTTTAACAAGATCTTTGGGAAATTCAAAAGGACATTAAATTGTGAGGAGAATTAGCCTATGCTTGAATCCTATTTTAATTCTATCTTTCTCTTTCCCTTTCCTCTGCTTTCTAAAGCCACAACATGGAGATCTTCCATTGGGACTCTTGGTGACAATCCCAATTCAACATTGTTTTATGCTATATCCTAATTCCCACCCATGTCCCAGGATACCAGAACTTCTGGCTCTGCTCTAAGATTCATCTGTAGCTTCAACTTTCATAAAATATGGGTAAGACCAACACTCTTATGATATAAAGGCTGCTGAATCTGAGGAGTGAACTTCTGTAGAGAAACATGGAGTGCACTTGAGTGGAAACAAAATTTTTCTAATTCATTGTGTCATTTCTGTGATCAGGTGCATGTTATTCATAGGCTTAGTTAAGAAGAAAATGCAACAGAAGAGCTGTACAATTTCTGTAATTTGGTACTGAGTGGAGTGTATTCATACTACTTACTCTGAGGGGGGATGAAACAGAATAGCTAGGAACACACAATTGCACCAGAGACAGACTGCCTGGATTCAAATTATACTTATGCCTCTTATGGGCTGTGTGACCTCAGACACATTACTGAACCTCCCTGGGCCTCCATTTCCTCATTAAAAACTGGTGTGATAGCAGGGCCTACTTCACAAGGTTTTATGATATTAAAGTCAGAAAGTCCTTGCGAAGATGCCTTGCATACAGTAAGCTTTGCAAAGATGTCTCAATGCAAACTTGAAAATATGGGTACGTTTTAAATTTTCCTTAGCTTAACTGAGTCTGTTGTGTTTTGACTAGGGACACGGTTTGCATTTCTTGAGGAAGATATTCAATGTCAAGTGTCAAGAGCATCTCCGAGGTTACAGCAGCAATTAATGCATCTGTAAGAAGCTTTAAAGTGAAACCTGCAGCTTCCTCCCCACGACCCTGAGGATCAGACCCTGAATCCATCTCACCCACTCACCAGAGGAGAAAAATTCAAATGCACCTCCTAACTCCTACATATGAAGAAAATCTCACCAGTTTAAAAACTTGTTTGTTCTATTCAGAAATTGTTATTTTCTGAATGGTTAAGCATTTATCAAAAGCTGCTAGGGTACTGTGCAAAATGAAGTTTAAAATTGGGCATCTATCAATTAAACCTCCATAAATGGTCTAGGATCAGTGTCATAAAGTAGAATGTACACAAACTGCCTTTCCACTTCAGTGAAAACCCATGTAACAGAGATTCAACAGCCCCTTCTTCACCCCAGATACTGAAGATAGGATCAAATATATTGCAAGATGTCTTCCACACTTACAGGCTTTTCAGATACTGCCAGATAGCAGCCAGTTTACCTGTGCTCCATCAATTATTTCTTTATTTTGCCTAGATGGTGCTTGTAAACTCCTCAAGGTGTGCTCCTGGGCAGTTATGTACATTTGAGATTTTTCCTTTCTGATCCCTACTTGGCTGTCTCTGGACCAGGACTGATTAGTAGGCAAGAGAAATCTGCTGAAAATTCCATGACATTTAGATTTTTACAAAGCACATGGTAGTGGTTCGATAGGTTTGCTTACCTTGGATTGAAACCTATTAATGTTCCAGTACTTTCCTCTCCATGAGTTTCATTTCTGACTTGCATGTGGTGACTTGCAGAGTGCTTCATTACAGCTCAGGGGCACAACTGATGGCACACAAGCCATTAAAAATGAGTTTGCAAGAGTAGAAAAAAGAAACCTTTGTAGAAGAGGGCCAATTTGTTTCGAAGGCGATGCACTGTAAGAGCATTCACAAAACGGCAAGCATTATCTCAGATTCAAGCTATGCCGCTTTCTCTCCTATTTTTAAATACCAAATAGAGAACTGGGAGAGTCCTTTCTTTGTGACAGCAGCTTTGGTTCCTGCCCCTATTTTCTGCCATTATAGCTCCAGTTAAGCTGTGTGAATAGCCCTGTGTTTTAGGGGGAGATTTGGGTTTTCCCCCCGTGGATATAATATCCATAAATTTGTATTCAGCTGGGATCCTTAGAATAGTAATCTTATTCTCTGTGCTTCAGTTCCTTTATATTCAAAATATCTCTACTCCCAAACTCAAAGACGTGATTGGGAAGGATGAGGAGATCTGATGATTATAATTTTTCTCAGTGAAAATGAGTATTCAGTAGAGCACAGATTATTTTGTTAATTATTATTTTATTAATTATTTTGTTATTATTAAGATAGGCACATTTACTATTTGCCAACTCAATATTTCCCCCATGATTTTTCCTAATTGATTTCAATTTAATTTTGTTTAACTAATCTTCTTATTGGTTATAAATTCAATCACAATGCAAACTCTAAGATAAATACTTCTGGATAGTATTCACAACCTCAGTAATATCGACGTCTTAGATTGGAAAATTCATTCAGAGTGAGGAGTGTTCTGTACATTATAAAACTTTTCATAGAATGCGGCATCCTTTCCCCTAATCCAGTTGTAATGATCAAAAAATGTCTCAAGACCTTGCCAAATATCTGTAGGGGACAAAAATCCCCCAGTAAAGAACCACTGCTTTGGAGTTTATTGAGATGGTATTGTCTTTGGTTGCATTAGAAACCACCAAGTGCAGTCTAAGACACTAACCAGGACTGGCCACTAAAGTAAAGAACTGAGCCTTCTGGTTAGACAGCAGAGAAAAGGCCTCTCCAAGATTTGGTGTCCAGATACTGCAATATAGCAATGTGAGGAAGAGAAGGAGGGAAGTGGGTCCCCTGGACCCAGCAAGGATCTGAAATGAGAATTGAAGCCTACAGGAGAGTGAAGAGAGAGATTTCCACACAGAAGAAGGAGGTGGCAAACAGCACCTTGATTTGCTGAATGGAAGACTTGATTTGCTCAGTCGGAGGGGCAGCTTGAACCTGCAGATGCATGGTGACTACTGGTGAACCCAGAGGCCTCCATGGAGAAATACACCAGGAACAGAGTACTGGATGCAGCAGACTGCAGTGGTTGGTGAGTTATTTGAGTTCAGACACTCCCCAGGAGAGGGTGATTGGCTGGTAGCTATTTTGGAGAGGGGCCAACTGAGCTTAGAATTCAGAGCAGCTTTGGGCTGGCTCCATCTAGTGGCTCCCAGTGTCAGGGTGAGGTGGAACCCAGTTCAAGTCCACAGGAGGTCAAGGAGCTCAGTTCAAACCAGCAGGAGGCACACAGAGTGTTGCAGGCTGAACAAATCTGGTTCTAGCCTCCAACCCAGAACTCAGCTTAAACCTCAGTGGAACTAAAGACTTGCTTAGAATATCCACTACCCTGCCTTAAATCTACAACTGGATTGTTGAGATTAATCAACACAGATCTGGGCTCTGTCTTCCTAATATATCTCCTGATTCTGTTTACCAGTGACAGCAGAGACATGTCCCTGAAGTGGACATTTTTTTTCTTCTTTTTTTTATTTTTGCTGGTCTGTTTTCTTCTTGATTGTTTATTCTTGTTTTTATATGAGTGTGAACATTGTTTCTAGTATTTTTGTTGTTGTTCTGCTCTGTTCTTGTTTTTAATTCTTCCTTCTCTCTTTCCATCATGTCTTCTTTACAAATTTCCCAGAGTTTGTGTAATCTTCTTTTGTCTTCCACCCTTGCTTCTAATTTCTTCATTTTCTTCTGTTTCTCTATTTTTCTCTCTAACCCATTTTAAAATTTTGCCCCAAGGGTAAAATTGTCATATTGAGGACATATTTACTGCATACAATTTTCTAGTTTGTTTTAAATTTTGTTATATAATCACAAATCTAGTCCATACACTTAAAGGTGCCATATTAATAGTTACAACAGTTTGTTATTTTCTAGGCTGTGTAAGATACTATGGTTGTTATTGATTGTACTATTTTAGCCAAGGTGATATAGTTATTTTAGTCAATGGTTCTTCCTGTTATGCCATGACTGAGATTGCTTAGGGTCATAAACAATACTATAGGCCAGTGCCAAAGAACCAGGGGCTAGGCCAAATAGGCAGCAACTTCTCATCCCCAATAAATTGAAGAGGTAGGATCTTGCAACATACTCAAAACCCAAAAGCCACATCTGGTCTACACCTGGTAGACATCTCTGAGAAGTAGTCATTTCCTGTGGGCTCTTAATACTAGCAATAAAGCTACCTGCTGTAACCAATTTATGAGCAATGACTCAGGAATTAAACTAAAAAATTAAAAATAAAAAGGCATGGAAGCAAGATGCAACCCCAGACTCCCAGCTCACCAAAGGCCAACCCAGGGGCAATGAGATGGAACAATTTGAAAGCCACACACCTGGACTCTGAAGTGGTAACAGCAGAAGTAACAAAGTGGATGAATGAGGCTCTAGAAAAAAATCAAACCAGAAATAATTTCTCAGATAAGTACAGAGATGATGACCATAATGAAGGACATGGTTAGTTACTCTAGAGCAGATACAGATAAAAAGAAGAAGACCTTAGGAAAATGATGGAAACTATGAATGCTCAATATGGGAAAGAAATGGAATCCATGAAACATTTTCAATCAGATATCTAGATTTAAAATTTCATTAAAAGTATACATAGCAAAATGACCCAATGGGAGGACAAAATATCAGATATAGAAGACAGAATTGGAGTTAGTGATCATAAAAAGAAAGATTTCTAAAAAATAGCAAGGGACCGTAAAATAATCAATTCAACAGCTGCTAGGTGATGCAAAGAAGAATAACATAAAATTGAGCAGAGTCAAGGAAAAAACAGGAGATAGCCCTGTTCACAAAAGTAATAGCAGAAAGCTACCCAAGCATAGAAAAAGAATTTGATGTATAGATAAGTGAGGCATATAGAATTCCAATTAGCCATGAACCAAAAAAAATCTACACCAAGGTATATAATTGTCAAGATTCCAGAAATTCAGCACAAGAACAGAATATTAAAAGAGAAAAGAAACAAATTATCTATTCAGTAAAGCCCATCAGAATCACCCCAGACTTCTCAACACAAACCCTCAAGTCAAGAACAGCTTGGAGTGAAGTACTTCAAAGACTAAAAGAAAACAAACTCCAGGCAAGATTGATGTACCATGCAAAACTATCTTTCAAAATTGATGGAGAAATAAGATACTTCCATGACAAAGAATACAAGAAAAATTCACGACCACCAAACCAGTGCTTGAAAATGTTCTGATGGACACTCTAGAAAGAGATAACAAGGATTACAACTCTATGAACCCAAAGAGAATGAATCCAACAAGCAAGGCAAGTAATTAAACAGAGGGGAGAAAATAACATGACAGGACAATAACATGACAAGGATAAATAAATACATATCAGTTATAAACATCAATCTAAATGGCCTCACTTCACCAATAAAAAGAAACAGACTAACAGAATTGATCAAGAAGCAAGATTCAACAATATACTGAACACTTAACTAAAAAAAATTCATAGACTGAAAGTCAAAGGATGGAAAACAATACTCCATGTGACAGGAACCTAGAAGAAAAGCAGGGGTAGCTAGTCTATTTCCAAGCAAAGTGGATTTCAAGCCAAGACTGATTAAAAGAGACAAAGAAAATCACTACATATTTGTAAGGGAACAATCTAAAAGGAAGAGATAACAATCATAAATATATATGCACCAAATACCAGCACACTCACCTAATAAAATAAATATTAGCGGACATGAAAAATCAAATAAGCACTAATACAGCTGTAATGGGAGACCTCAATACCCCACTGTCACAGATAGATGGATCAACTAAATGAAAAATCAACAAAGAAATATCAGAACTGAACCAAACTTTTGAAAAAATGGACTTAGTAGATGTCTACGTAGTGTTCCACCCCACAACATCAGAATACACATTCTTCTCACCCGCATACAGGACATTCTCCAAAATAGACCACATACTACTTCATAGAATGTTTAAGTAAATGCAAAGGAATTGAAATTAGCTCATGTATATTATCAGAACACATTGCAAAGAAATTGATAATCAATGACAAAAGAAACCACAAAAACTCCATAAATATATGGAAATTAAATAACAGCCTCCTGAACAACCAATGGGTCACAGATGAAATTAAACAAGAAATAAGTCTCTATACTTAACCAATAATACCAGTACAACATACCGGAACTTATGGGATACAATGACAGCAGTCCTATGAGGGAAATTTATAGCAGTGAATTCCCATATCAGAAATACAGAGTGAGCTCAAATAAACAACCTAATGATGAACCCCAAGTTTCTAGAAAAAAGAAGGACAAGCCAAGCCCAAAGCTCATACAAATGGAGGAAATCATAAAGATTGGAGAAGAAATTAATGCAATTGAGACGAACAAAACAACACCTGCAATTGAGACTAACAAAACAATACAAAGAATCAATGAATCAAAGAGTTGGTTCTTTGAAAGATTAAATAAAATTAACAAACCCTTAACAACCTTATCAAAAAAGAAAAAAGGACTGAAACTCACACAATTAGAAATGAAAAGGGTGAAATCACAACAGAATCTGCAGAAATCCAGATCATCTCAGCCTATTTCAAGAAGCTGTATTCTAATGAGATGAAAAACAGAAGAGATGGACACATTCCTAGATACATATAAATTACTAATGCTGAATCAGGAAGATATAAAAATTCCAAATAAACCAATATTAGTCAATGAAATCAAAGATGTAATTAAAAGCCAATCAACAAAGAAAAGCCCAGATCTTGACAGATTCACTGCTGAATTCTACAAAAAATTTTGAGAACCTAATGCTGCTACTTCTCAAACTCTTTAATAAAACTGAAATGGAAGCAGTACATCCAAATTCATTCCTGGAAGCAAGAATTACTCTGATACCAAAACCAGAAAAGGATCCAACCAAAAAAGAGAACTACAGGCCAACCTCCCTAATGAACATAGATGCAAAAATTCTCAATAAGATAGTGGCAAACAGAATGCAGCAAATCATCAAAAACATTAGACACCATTACCAAGTAGGATTCATCTCAGGGATGGTTCAACATATGCAAACAAATAAATGTAATACAACATATTAACAGAGCCAAGGACAAAAACCATGAGATCATCTCAATAGACACAGAAAGCGTTTGACAAAGTCCAACATCCATTCATGATTTTTAAAAAACCCTACAGAAAATTGGAATAAGTGGTCTTTATCTCAATCTGATAAAAGCCATCTATGACAAACCAACAGCCAATATCATACTACATGGTCAAAAACTGAAAGCTTTCACTCTAAAATCAAGAACAAGAAAAAGATGTTCACTATCACCACTCCTATTCAATATAGTTCAAGAAACATTAGTCAGAGCAATTAGATAAGACAAAGAAATAAAAGGAATAAGGATAGAAAAAGAAGTTAAATTATCATTGTTTGTAGATGACTTGAAACCTACATAGAAGACTCCAAAAACTCCACCAAAAGATTTATAGATTTAATAACCAAATTCAGTAGCACAGCACAATACAAAATCAACACTCAAAAATGAATAGCATTCCTGTACACAAATAAATACACTGAGAGGGAAATTAGGGAAACAACACTTCTCACAATAGCATCCAAAACAAATGAAATACCTAGGAATCAATCTAATGAAGGAAGTAAAAGACCTTTACATTGAAAACTACAATAATCTGAAAAAAGAGATTGAAGAGGACATCAGAAAATGGAAAGATATCCCTTGTTTGTGGGTAGTAAGAATCAATATAGTGAAAATGTCCATACCTCCAAAATTTTTATACAGATTTAATGCAATCCCAATCAAAATACCAATAGCACATCTCACAGAAATAGTGAAAACAATCCTAAAATTTATTTGAAACCAGAAGAGACCTAGAATAGCAAAAGCAATTCTGAACAGCAAAGGCAGGGCAAGAGGCATCACAATCCCTGAGTTGAAATTACACTACAAAGCTACTGTGATAAAAATAGCATGGTATTGGCAAAAAAAACAAACAAACTCAGATCCAAAGATCAATAGAGCAGATTAAAACATGTAGAAACAACTCCAAACACAGTCAGCCACCTTATCTTTGACAAAGGAGCCAAACACCTTCACTGGAAGAAAGATAGCCTCTTTAATAAATAGAGCTGGAAAAGGTGGGTTTTCCACATGCCAAAGATTAAAACTAGACCCATATTTTTCACCATGCACTAAATTAAAATCAAAATGGGTCAAAGATCTGAATATTAAAACAGAAACACTAAATAGGCTGAAAGATAGAATAGGTAGAACTCTTGAAGACACTGGTATAGGCGGACTTCGTGAACAAAACCCTGATTGCATAGGAAATAGTACAAAGAATCAACAACTGGGATCTCAACTTATTAAAAAGCATTTACACAGCAAAAAAGCCACCAAAAGAGTGAAGAGACAACCCACAGAGTGAGAAAAAAATTTTACCAGCTGTTCATCAGACAAAAGACTGATATCTAAAATATATAAAGAACTCCAAAAAATCAGACCACCCAAATTTAAAGACCCAATCAAAAAATGGGCATCTAAAATGAATGAACACTTCTCAGATAAAGAAGTAGAAATAGCAAATAAATATATGAGAAAATGTTCAACATTACTGATCATTTGAGAGTTGCAAATTAAAACAACACAGAGATTCCATCTTACTCCAGAAAGAATTGCTATTATCAAGAAATCAATGAATAACAAATGCTAGCGGGGCTGTGGGGAAAAAGCAACCCTTCTCCACTGCTGGTGGGAGTGTAGACTAGTGCAACCACTATGGAAATCAGTGTGGAGATATCTCAAAAAACTAAAATGAGAGGTTCCATTTGACTCAGCTATTGCCCTTCTTGGTATCTTCCCAAAAGAATTAAAAGCATCATACCACAGCCATATATGCACACCCATGTTTATAGCACCCTGTTAAATCTTGGAAACAGCCCAAATCCCCATCGACTGATGAATGGATAAAGAAGATGTGGGGTTTTCGGGGTATGTTTTTGGTATCTGGGATCAAACTCGGGACCTTGTGCTTGCAAGGGAGGCGGTGGAACCACTGAGCTAAATCCCCAGCCCAGATGTGGATTTTTTATACAATGGAGTACTTCTTTGCCATAAAGAAGATTAAGCTTGAGACGTTTCTAGCTAAATGGCTGCACCTTGAGACCATACTCTTCGTCAAAGCTAAACCTATACTGTCTGATTCCAGAGCCCATATTGTAAGATCTATCTTATACTGCTTCTCAGAAGGAAAGAGTTACATGACAGATTACATTTGGCTGTTGGGGCAAACAAGCAGACTCTTTATAGTTCTTGAATTTTCAGAAGGGTAGGGGAGAGGGCATTCCCAATGGAAGAAACAGCACCAAGTTTGGGAAACAGGAAATTGAGAAGTATGTGACAAATATATAACACAACATCCTTTTGTTGATCTTTATTCAAAGAATGAAACCTACTTAAGAGCAAGCCCCTCACTTCTACCTGTCTTATATTCTCTATATAGGTGATTGACATCCTCATCTGCCCAGGGCCTAAGGGAGAATGCAGAGCATAGTCCAAGACTCCTTCTTTATTCCCATCACCCATCATCACCACTGCACACATCCCAAGTCCTCTCTCTCCCTCCTCTACCTTCTCAATGCCATGGCCTCAGTGTAAGCCCTTGTGACTCGCCACTTTCACAAAGTGTCTCCATCTTAGATCTCCAATCTAGTCCCCGTATCAATGCTAGATATCTTTTTTTTAACATATAGAAGATTGAACCCAGAAACTCATACGCTAGACAAGTGCTCTACCACTGAGCTAACACACTCATCCCTAAACACTCTTGGGTGTTCTAGATGGAAGGCTATGATAAAGACTGTATCAGAATTAAACATTTAAAAATAACGGAAATATGCACGTATATTAATTACATTTACTTACAATTTTCATTTTACCAGCTGTCCAAACTAAAACTGCCATTATCCTGTTCAATCAATTCTAAAATGCATAATTATTCACATCTATATATTCCTCAAGTTGGGATACTATTGATCAAATAGCAATTGTGATGTAATTTCAAGAAAACCTTTAAAATCAAAGCAACAGCAGCGTACAGGCCAGCAACAGCATGCTGATGTTGGCAGTATGAACACACCGTGGGTATGCAGGGCTTATCTGTCTGTCGACAAGAGCGACAGACCTCATGATTTGTGCTTGTGTCAGAAGAGATGAAGTGTCAGTGATGCTGCTTAAATGGTACCTCTTGAGCAATTGTATTAATAGATCGTTTAATAAATAGTAAATTAGGAGCTTGATCTAAAGTCAGAATTGTGTCCACTGTATTCCATAGTACCAAATTCACTAAATCTGCATCCTCCTGTTTTCTTTGTATCATGGTTAAATATTTCATTTGCCTTCACTCATGTCACTGTCACTGCTGCTGTCACTATCACTGTCACTGGCCAGTGCAGATAGGTTGCCCAGGGCTTCCTTTTGTTCTGGGTCCATTGCAAAGTCAGTCATTGCTCTGTGGGTCAGACTCTCACAAACAGGCAAGTTGAAGGCACTTGTCAGCTTCATCTTTCTAAAATGCTATACTGCCTATTGGATAAACCCAAGTTTGTTATCAAGACATAAAAATATCCACTTATGATCTAGCCCCTGCCTACTTTACCAGCACATCTTCTAACATTTCTTCTAGGTACCCTATATTCCACCCATAATGAAATACTTGTTCTCTGAAAAAAAAAAAAAAAAACGGGCTCTCTACAAAGAGCTCTATCCTAAAACCTCATTCCCACTCAGATCCCAGCTTTCCCTCCTAATTTTACTCTGAAAATTTGTGTTCAAGTGATTCAATCTGCATTCTTCCCCTGGAAGTCTTCAATGATCACCTGGTGCAGGTTCTCATATAACATGCTATTTGAGCCTGTATCTTATCATGGCCAAATCATATCATAATTGTTTCCACATGTCTCGTTATTTACCAGACTATAACCTCCTTACAGGCAGGGACTTTGAGACCCATTCTTACCTGTATTTCTCAGTGTTACACCCCAATTTTGATAAGTGAGTGAATGATTTACTTAAACTCTAGAGTCCTGGGGTCATGGATATACATTCCACTGTGGCTTCTTATCCACCCTCCTCTTTAATGGAAGGCTTATTACTTTAAAATTATGATAGCAATATAATTACATATTACTGTCATTACTACTAGTATTTTTGTATTATCATGTTTTACAGCTTCAAGACAGAGAAGTTGGTTTAAAATGATTAAAAACTGATTAGTCCAGACTGAAGAATCTAATTTTATACATTTAATTTAAATCAAGGGTGTGTTGAACCCTTAAGGGAAAGTTACAACTATACCATAAATGTGGCACTCAGATACTGTTCATAATACTGTAATGTAAATTTACAGACTGATTTTTTTTACTTATATATCTTTGCCATCTTAATACTTAATTTTGTATTTCCAGTGATTTTCTTATGGCATGTGTTGACCTCAGGTAAATCTTTGCCAAATAAAGGCATTAAAACAATAATAACCTCTCATCACTATAATTTTGCAAAAGAAACATTTTTAATACCAACCTAGGCACAGTCCAAAATTAAGGGATATTTCTTGCAAAAGGGTAAATTACTTTAGGAAAAAAATATAGGCTAGATTCATCTCCCAGCAAACTCCCTGTGCTAAAACAATACGGCTTCCCACAAGTTCAATGCAATGATCATTGAAGTTGAACCAACTCAACTTAAAACCAACTCACAAGCCCTCTAGTGCCATCCAACACTGCCAGAGCAGTGCCTGCACTTCATATCTTCATGAGCTCAAGACTATGGAGAGATTTCAAACAGCAACTATTCTTTAAAAGATAAGTATATGTGGTTTGGATCACCTCTTTATTCTCTTTACTCAATTTATTCTCAAGAGAGTTAATTGAGCCTCTCCTTAGCTTTAACTGGAAATTGCACATACCTTTGCTCTTATTACACCATTTTGGGGTTATAGTTTTTTTTCTCCCCTACTCCATGATAACAAGGGTTTTGTCTATCTCAGTTTTGCTTCCTCAGTGCCTAGCAAACAGCAGGCCCTCAATCTGACTGCCAAAGAGAACTAACCGCTTACAGTAGGAAAACTGGTCACTAAATTAATGAGAAGAACAGAGTTCAGTGAAGTATTCTGTGGAAGAATCTTGTCAACAATTTAAGATAGCAATCGTTTTGAAGCTAATATTTGACACATATCACTCTTGAAGCATAATTATTAAATTATTGAGTCTTGTTTTCAGCGAATGTAAGCAAATTCAATTTCTAATTTTCTTTCCTACAGCTGTTCCAAACCAAAGGAATGAAACTAGACACCAGAGGCTCCTAATAGAGCCATTACCCTTCTCTGCAAACCATATGCACAGAATCTCACTAATCACAACACTACCTAGACATTTGTTGGTCAAAAAAAAAAAGAAAAACTATGCCTTACAAAAAATAAATTGGTTAATTTTTTGGCAGAAAAATTCGTGTCAGAGTTTCTGAGAACAGAACATTAACCTTCAGTATTTTCATTTGGAAGCGGAGGGTATGAGAGAGAAGGAGATGAGACAGGAACAAGCTGGTAGATGTACCTGATTCTTAGTGGGCTCACCTGATATAAAGACAGCACTTTTCAGCCTGTCAGATCCTTTCCTGCCAGTTTCTTGAAAACAGCTATCTCAGTCAGAGATTAAGATCATTCAGCTATCCTCTATGCTACTTTTTCAATCCACAAATCAAGAAACATGAAAGACGTGCAAGTTATGAATCATCTCTCTGTTCTTCCTGACTTCTATATTTTGTTTACCATAATGAAACAATATACTTATCCTCCATTCGTGTTCTATAATTATATGGTATCTAAAATAGTATGGGATTCCCATGCATTTTGAAGTTCCCACGATGTATTATAGTGCAGAACGTCTAATACTATTCTAGGCACTGGGTTACAGTGATGAAGAAAACAAAGGTCATTTCTAATCTCATGGAGTTTATAACCTGGAAGGACAGACAAATAATGATCAAGGAAACAAATATGTACATAAAATTCCAGAGTATAATAAAATCTGTGAAGACAATATAGTGGGAAAATAGAATAAATGATCGCTCAAAAAATAAGGTAGAGACATCTCACAAGTATGGTGGCCAGGAAGGATTTTGTTTGTTTGTTTGTTTGTTTGTTTTGGCACCAGGGATTGAATTCAGGTCCTTGTGCTTGTGAGACAGGTGGCGGAACCACTGAGCTAAATCCCTGGCCCTCAGGAAGGATATTTTTGAGGAGGGCTCAATATTGAAAAAAACAATAATTCTTCCCTACCCAACCTGACCTTTGCAAATCAGAGTTATCTTCAATGACAATTTCCTGCAAGAAAGGATTTATGACAAAGTACAATGACTTATACATGCAAAATGTTTTATAAATGACTATTACCTAATTAATTTCCCTTGCATATTTGCTTAGAAGCACATTAACTAGAAAAATCATTGGGTTGTTCCAATGATCTTCTGACAGGGGCAAAAGAGACATTTCTCATCAAAGATTTACCCAAAGTAGCAGAGACCACCTGAAGATGTGTTTTACTTTCTGTCACCCTAAATGCTCTTCACCTACTGGGATATTATCTGCTAACATCCAACATCTGTTGTTCATTTTTGAACATTAATCCCTGTGGTGTGTCCTTTGGGTGATCAAGCTCACTCTAAAGCTCTCTATAAAATATTCAAGAAGATTTGGACTTGCCTATTTTTCCATTGACATTTTTACCCCTCCTTTGATTTCAACTTGATTTTCTTTTTCCTTTGCTTCTCTTTCCACTACTTTCCTTTTTTCTTCAGGTAGGGATTTTCATTCTTCTATGTGCATGCCACACAGCACTGGCCACATGCTCTAAAGCTTATAAAAACCCACAGAATTCAAACAAGTTATATTTTTTAGGGAAAAGTCCATGTACTGCCATTATTTTATTAGAAAATAAAACTTTTTAAAAGGTCAAATTTATTTTGCTGGGAAAGACATGTTTTCCCTCTTCAGAATCTATCAAAATTTCTATTTCCAAGACCTGTCATAAAGTCCTAGGTGTTAGGAACCCCTCCCTCATCACTGTTATTTGAAGTTAGGAGTTAAAACCAAGGATAATAAAAATAATCACATTTATATTTATACTTCTCTAGTACCATTCATTCCAAAGTGTAGAACAACCTTCAAAACAAATTAAACTCTACAACCACTTTTTTGTCTTTTTTTGTTCACAGGCAAATATTATGATGAATAAGTAGTAGGAAGGGCATGTTAATCTGCCACTTAGCAAAGGCTGTACCAAAACTAAAATTAGCATATCTTCATAAACTATTTTCGTCTTCTACTGTTTCCAACAGTCTGCCTCTCTCATTTTCCAATTTGCTATGAAGTAACTAATTTTGATATGAAAGGCCTCTCTCTTCAAATAATTTCAATGACACAGCAGTGAAATTGTTAATCAGTGTGTCAATTATGTGAAAGCTACAACAGTATGGTCTCATCAGGAAGTTCTGTATAATTTTCTTGACATTCTCATCTTTCCAGATGTTATGGAAGTTTTCTTTATTCACCAAGCTGAAGAACTAGGATATATAAATGGCTTTGAAATTGGCAGGTAATTTCAAAATAGTTTGCAAGAATCAAATTATTTCCCTGAATCTTTCCCCATGCTCATAGGTTCATGTCTTCTGAATCTCTGAAAATTTTAAGAGCAACCCTTCCTGTGAGCAGTGTTCAAAAGTGAACTTGTTCACTTCTGCTACATTTTTTTTACTCTGTAAGGTATATAATAAGACTTTCCTAAATATTAAAAATCCCAGGTCATGCGATAGCTAATGAATATACCCAGAACATCCTGAATAGTCTTCCATTTTCTCTACAATATAAATATTGGGCAACATAAGGATTCCTTAGAAGGGAATAGGGAGGGTTGAGAAGCCAAGGCCCATTCACATTTCCAGTTCCATTCATTTTAATCTTAATAATTTTATGTGAGTCAAGTTTTTTCATCAAGCCTCAGATTCAGGAGGAAATAGAATAAAAGTTTTGAAATAGAATAAAGTTTTGATTCCATGAATAAAAGAAGTCATTTCTTCTCCTGCTCAATTAAAATTTATTTCTTTGTTGAAAGTTGCCATTGGAAAGCAACAGGCCAAGAAACAGAGAATAAATAAGCTCTCTGTATCTCTGGCCCATGTCCCCGTGAGCATGGCAGCACTGTCCTCCTCATACAAGTCAGGACAGCTGGATTAATTCACATCTTGTGTGAAAGTATTTATATCACTCCATTAGTCCATTCTGTATTGTCATGACAGAATGCTATAGACTGGATAGCTCATAAAGAAAAGAAATGTATTCCCCACAGTTCTGGAGGCTGGACAGTCCCACCTCAAGGTGCTGGAATCTGGTGAGGGCCTTCCTGGTGCAACATCCAATGGCAAATGTGAGAGGGCCAGAAAGAGGGAACAAGTGGGCCAAATACATCCTTTTATAAGAAGCCTACTCCGGAGACAAGGGGATTGATCCATTCACATAGAGGACAGAACCCTCATGACATAAACACCTCTTAAAGGTCCCGCCTCTTCAAACCTGTTGCACTGTTTTAAGTTTCCAACACATGAAATGTGGAGGACACATTCAAATCACAGCGATCACCAAAAGAAACATGTCAAAGTTCAGTTTCCACTAGCTCTATAAAATGGGCACATGGGTCAGCGAGAACATCAAGTGAAGATTCTCCTAATACAAAGATCCTACTCTTTTGATCACTTGAGAATGATTCCAGTTGGGGAGGATTTAGGTTTCCCCCACCCAATAGATGAATGGTTCTGAAGCAATTTGATAGGTCAAGGGAATCAATTCAGGTGCTCAGAGCAAGGGATTTCCACGTGTGCCTATGGTGAAGCCTATTCATGAAACGCTTCCCAGCACCCCACCCCATAAGGAAGTGCTGCCTCCAGATCTGTTTGAACATGGCTACATTCCAGTTTCCTCCTTAATGTGGAAAACCTGTTTCTCATTATTTCCTCAAATTTGGCATGAACTAACAGTGAGTAACACATTGCAACAGAGCTCTGTGCTGGGCGGACACGCAAGATGCAGCCCTTCAGATCCAGTGTGACAATACCAGGAAAGGGTCAGGCCTCTGGCTCCCTCCACAAACCCTCTGCAGTCCCCCATACACCCTCTGCAGAACAGTGCTGTGGGGCCAGCTCACACTTGACCCTCCCACCTGGCCACTCCACACTGCTTTAAGCTTCCCTCTCTCTTTGCAATGTCTCCAAGCTTCATTCGCATTGCAAATTTCATTCCATTAGCATGTGGAAACCTCCTCCCAGATTATTAATCAAGATGTGAAATAAGATAAAACCTAATCCACAGTCCCTCAGCTATGAATGCTCAAAGCTGGGCTCATTAAACATATCTGTCAATGATGGATTACACCAGCCTCAGGCCCCAAATTGATTGGAAGTCAGAAGGAGGGGAGAAAGCATTTGGTTGCACAATATATTCAAAAGAAGGAACTCTGTCTAAGGTGCGGCCAATTAAATCCGTTCAGAGATAACTACAGGCTATACAGTTTTATAGATTCTTTTTTCCAGTTGTTAATAGAAGCAAAAGAGATAGGAGAACAGATGCAGCACTGGGAACCAGTAATTCATGTACCATGTGTGTGGAAAGCTGAAAATCATTATGAATGGGAATAAAGCAATATGCCATATTGAGAACAAACCTAGTAAATTCCTGCATAAATTCAAAGACTATTTCCTTGTGTCAAATATATATATATATATATATATATATATATATATATATAAAATTCTGTTAAAGTGCTTAAAGTCATATTTCACTAAGGTTCTTATCTGTCATCCTGTCATTAGCATCCTCACTAAGTATCCTCACTACCATCCCCATCAAGATTTACTTTGTATTTACATTGGGCTTTTCAAGTTCAAAGCACAAAGCTGCCATACCAGGCAATTAATCAACGGGAGGGAGCTGCGCTGGGTGGCTGGGTGGCTGGATGGCTGGGTGGCTGGGTGGAATCGTTTCCCAGCAAAGGCATCCCTAACATGTCACTGGAGGATCCACTCAATAGGACCGTTCCCAGACCACTTTGGACCACTTCGATGTCATATGTTGGCATTTTGTCAGACTTGTAATCTACATTTTCACCTACAAAGTGACAGCCCTATTTACTGAATCAAAGGAAAAGTGATTTTTCTTATCTTTTAGCATTAAGAATTATTCTTCTCTATTTGAGTGTTTCTGGGTAGTAATGACATTTTATACACATCTAAAAGAAAAAAAGGGAAGGATGGAGAAGTAAAATTAAATAAATATATTAATTGTTTTACAATAAAAAGTGAGGAGTAGGAAAAAAAATCAAATCAAAGGATATTTATAATGGGAAACAGATGCGGATGTGAAAGTGATTTGAAGTAATCAGAGAGCTCCAAATATCTCCCAAGAATATGGTTCAGTACATAAACATTTCACAGCACAGTAGTGAAGTCCACATTGCCAGATTTCAAAATTTCACCTGCTCTGATAAATAAATTTGCTTTTATTCCTTGAGATTAAAAAAAAAAACAAGAAGAGTTCTCATCTTTGAGCTGCTTATTAATTATTCTTTATTTATGATGGACAATGAAACTAGGCATATATGTTTGCCTTTTCTGTCTGGGCAGGTTTCATGTTCTGCTTCCAATTCCCATGCCCCATACTGTTCTATTTAAATATCCAATGCAGCAGAAGAAATGGCTTCTAAAATATTAAAATCCTGTTTTCATTGACTTCCTATACGCTTTGTGACCACATTTCAATTCAGGTCAGGTTGCATAGCTTTTAACATTTCCAAGTCTAAATTTAAAGTTAGAGCAACTTCATAGTACCTCTTAAGTGGATAGCTCTTATAACAAGGGAGAAAGGAATCTGGAAACTTCAGAGAAGCCAGACCAATAGGATGATTTTTTTAAAAGATGTTTATTCCACTCTTGAGACTTTGAAACTATTTTAAGCTAAATCTACATTTTAAAACAGAGGCTCATCTGGAGTAAGACACTAATCTGATAAAATCTCCAGGAAATGAACTTGCCTAGGTTCACGGGGCATGGAAAATAAATTCTCAGTTATGTCCCCCAAATATCAGGCCATAATTTTTCTCCTGAATGCAAACATACTTTCTCTAAATCCCAATTTTACACAGAAACCCTTTTTAATGTTATGATATTAGCCCTTTATCTTTCTCTCTCCCCAAAGAACAAGAAAAACAGTTCAGAAAAAATGAGGCTGACCATTTATTTATTTGTTTGTTTGTTTGTTTTTCGGTACTGGGAATCAAACTCAGGACCTTGTGCTTGCCAGGCAGGCGCTGTGCCACTGAAATAAATCCCCAGCCCTTGACAATTTTATTTTTCCTTAAATTCTTTTATTGGTACACTTTAGATAAACAATACGTTTACATTTCTCATTGGGTACTTGTCTGTACATGATGTATCTTCGTTCTTATTTTTTCCCCATTCCCTGTGCTCCCTTCACCCTGTCCACCCTTCCCTATTTACAAAGACTTTGTTTCCATTTTTTCCTTTTCTTATAATTTTTCCTTTCCCTTCTTTCCTTTCCCCTTCCCCTCCACTTTCCCTGCCCCTTTGGACCTTTTATTCCTATTTCAAATTATCAATTATTTGTTTTAATCATTTTAATCCTTATTTACACTTTCAGTTTCTCACACTAGAGAAACTATTCGGTATTTACACATGTGTCCTATTTATTTCACTTAAGAATATGGCCTCAATTTGCATCCATTTAGCTAAAAATGTCTCTAGTTTCTTGTTCTTTATGGCAGAGTAGTACTCCATTTTATTAAAAAAACACATTTTCTTTACCCAGTTTCCAGTTGATGGACACTTGGGCTGTTTCCGAGCTTTAGCTATTATAAACTGTGCCACTATAAACATGGGTGGTATATATATCGCTGTGGTATGATTCTTTCAATTCTTTTGGGAAGATCCCCAGCAGGGGAATAGCTGGGTCAAATGATACCTCTAACCCTAGTTCTTTTTTTTTTTTTTTTTGTACTGGAGATCAAACTCTGGACCTTGCATCTGGCCCTAATTCTTTGAGGTATCTCCATACTGATTTCCACAGTGGTTGCAACAGTCTACACTTCCACCAACAATGGAAAAGGGTTCCTTTCTCCCCACACCCCCGCCAGCATTTGTTATTTGTTGATCTCTTGATAGCAGCCATTCTTTCAGGGGTGAGGTGGAATCTCAGTGTTGTTTTCATCTGCACTTCTCAAAAGACCAGTGATGTTGAACATTTTTTCAAATGTTTATTTGCTGCTTTTACTTCTTTGTCTGAGAAATGTCTGTTCATTTCAGATGCCCATTTTTGAACTGGGTCTTTGAATTTGGGGGGGTCTGATTTTTTTCAGTTCTTTATATATTCTAGATAGTAGTCCTTTGTCTAAGGCACAGCTGCTAAAAAATTTTCCCCACATTGAATGTTGTCTCTTAACTCTGTTGGTGGTTTCTCTTGCAGTGCAGAAGCTTTTTAATAAGATGAGATCCCAGTGGTTGATTCTTTGTGTTAGTTCCCATGCTACTGAGGTTTTGTTCATAAAGTTTTTTCCTATGCCAATGTCTTCAAGAGTTCTACTTATCTTCCAACAAGTTTAGTGTTTCTTTCTTAATATTTAGATCTTTAATCCACTTTGAGGGGCTGGGGATTTAGCTCAGTGGTTCTGTTCTGTGTCCAAAGCGTAAGGTCCTGAGTTCGATCCCCAGTACCAAAAAAAAAAAAAGTAAATACTTAATCCACTTGGATCTTAGTTTAGTGCATGGTGATAGGTATGGGTCTAATTTTAATCTTTGACAGGTTGAAATCCAGTTTTTCCAACACCATTTATTAAATAGGCTATCTTTCCTCCAATGAGGGTGGGTGGCACCTTTGTCAAAGATGAGGTGGCTGAGTATGTCTGGAGTTGTTTCTGCATCTTCTAATCTATTCCACTGATCCTCGGGTAAGTTTCTTTGCCAGTACCATGCTGTTTTTATCACAGTAGCTTTGTAGTATAGTTTCAAGTTGGGGATTGTGATACCCCCAGCCATGTCTCTGTTGCCTAGAATTGCTTTTGCTATTCTAGGTCTCTTCTGGTTCCAAATGAAATTTTGGATTGTTTTTCTCTAGTTCTGTGAAATATACTGTTGGAATTTCAATGGGAATTGCATTAAATCTATATAGCAGTTTTGGGAGTATGGCCATTTTCACTATACTGGTTCTTCCTACCCAGGAACAAAGGATGTCTTTCCATTTTCTTGTGTCCTCTTCAATCTCTTTTTTTCAGACTGCTACAGCTTTCAGTGTAGAGGTCTTTTGCTTCCTTTGTTAGATTAATTCCTAGATATTTCATTTTTTTGGATGCTATTATAAAAGGAATTGTTTCCCTAATTTCTCTCTGAGTGAGTCTGCTATTTGTGTATAAGAAGGCTATTATTTTTTGAGTGTTGACCTTACATCCAGCTACTCTACTGTATTTGTCAATTAAGTCTAGAAGTCTTTTGATGGTGTTTTTTGAGTCTTCTATGTAAAATATCATATCATCAGCAAATAATGACAGTTTAACTTCTTCCTTTCCTATCTTTATTCCTTTTATTACTTTCTCTTTTCTAATTGTTGTGGCTAATGTTTCCAGAACTATATTGAACAGGAGTGGTGATAGTGGGCATCCTTGTCTTGTTCCTGATTTTAGCGTGAAAGTGTTCAGTTATTGACCATTTAGTATGATGTAGGCTGTTGGTTTTTCATAGATAGCCTTAATCAGGTTGAGATAAAGACCTTCTATTCCAATTTTCTGTAGGGTTTTTATCATGAATGGGTGTTGGATTTTGTCAAATGTTTTTCTGCATCTATTGAGATGATTGTATGATTTTTATCCTTGGCTCTGTTAATACACTGTATTAAATTTATTGATTTACATATGTTCAACCATCCTTGCATCCCTGGGATAAATCCGACTTGACCTTGACCATTCTTTTTGAGAGAATAAGGTTCCAAAGCCCCAGCTCCATCCCTACCCCCTCAAAAAAACTCTGAGAAGTTGAACTTGGGGCATCTGTAGTCTAGCCCCAGGAATCTTGCTTGCTTTCCCTAGAAATAAACCTCACTGTAATATTATAGGATGTGATAGTTCATAAAGCATTTTCATATCTTCACAAAAGCCTTGTGGCAAAAGATGGACAGGTTTTGTTTTATCTCCATTTTATAGATGAGGATACTTTGATTCAGAAAGATGACATGAATTATCTAAGACCACACAGGTAATTAATCCAGAAGCCGGGACACTAGCTCAGGTCCTCCAGCTCCCAATCTTATTTTCCTTCCCCCATACCATGTGTGTGCCTTATCTCCCTGTGTCCCTCCTTCCCGTTTACTCATCCTTTAAGGCCAATAATAACTCTAAGTAGCACATGGTTTCCAAGATACATAAGTCTAAAACGCACACACACACACACACACACACACACACACACACACACACGGTGAGGGAGGGAGACAGAGAGAAAGAGAGGGTACACCTCATCTAAGATTCTTCTTTTTAAATCCATCACCTCAATACTTACCATTTATTTCTTCTCTCTACCTGAAACACTGTACCTTTCAACCAACATCTGTCCATTTCCCTGATCCTCCACCCTGTGGTAGCCATCATTCTGCTCTCTGCTTCTATGAGTTTGATTTAGATTCCACACATAAGTAAGGACATGCAGTATTTGTCTGTCTGTGCCTAGCTTATTTCTCTTAGCATCGTGACCTCCAAGTTTATCTATGTTGTTGTAATGATAGAATTTCCCTCTGCTGAATTGCATATATATGCAACTTTTTCTTTATCCACTTGTCTGTTATTGGACACTTAGTTTGATTCTATGCCTTAGGCGTTATGAATAGTGCTGCAATAAACATGTAAGCAGAGGTATCTCTGTGCCATACTGATTCTTCAAGTCCTTTGGATATATACCCAGAATTGGAATTGATGCATCATATGGTAATTCTGTTTTTAGATTTTTGAGGAACCTCCATACTATTTTTCATAATGGATGTATGAATTTACATTCCCACCAACAGCATGCAAGGGTTCCCTTTTATCCATATCCTCCCCAACTCATATCTTTCATTTTTTTGTAATAAACATCTTCCCAAGTGTGAGGTGATATCTGTGGTTTGAATTTGCATTTCCCTAATGACCAGTGACACTGAACGTTTATTTTTTTTTTCATATACCTGTTGGCTGTTTGAATGTCTTCTTTTGAGAAATCTTTATGCAGGTCCACACATTTTTAAATCGGGTTATGTTATTTCTTGCTATGTAGTTGAATTCATTGTATACTTAAGATATTGACTCATTTATTGAAGGGTTTGCAAATATTTTTCTCTCAATCTGTAGATTGCCTCCTCATTCTGTTAATTGTTTTTGTTGTTGCTGTTGTTGTGCAGAAGCTATTTAATTTGATGTAATCCCATTTGTCTATTTTTGTTTTTCTTGTCTAAGCTTTTTAGAATCAAATCCAAAAAATCATTACCCAGACCAACATTGGACAGTTTTTCTCTATGTTTTCTTGTAGTATTTTTACAGTTTCATGTTTCATGTTTAAGTATAGTACTTTTTGAGTTGATTTTTTTACATCATGTAAGGGTCACATTTCATTCTTCTGCACATAGATATCCAATTTTTCCCATGACACTTTATTGAAGAGACAGTCCTTTTCCTATTATGCATTCTTGGCACCTTTGTTGAAAATCAGCTGACCAGAGATTCATGAGTTTATTTTTGGCCTCTCTCTTCTGTTCCATTGGTTGTTGTGTCTATTCTTAAGCAAATTCCATAATGTTTTAATTATTATAGCTTCATAATACAGTTTGAAGTAAGAAGAATAATACCTCTAATTTTACCTTCTTTTTGCTTAAGATTGGCTTGACAATTCAGATTCTTCATGGTTCCATATGACTTTTAGGATTGTTTATCCTGTGTCAGTAAAAAATTGATATCAGAACCAGTCATGGTAGTGTATACCTGTAATCCCAACTACTCAGGAGGCTGACACAGGAAGATTTTATACAAGATCCCTCGGCACACACTGAGAAGCTCCGGCAAATGTCTAGCACTGAGGAATAGGAGAAAGAACATAGTGTCCCATATTATACAGACAGGACATCAAAGCCAAAGAAAAATGTCCTGCCTCACCTAAAAACTACACTGAGAAAGCTGAAGACCCGTCTTCTGAATCCACCAGTCATTGCTTTCAGTGAGGTTGAGGTTAGGGAAATAACTTCTGAATTAGGAACACAAGCCTACAATGAGAGTAAACTTTGGTTTAAAGTAACAGTTAAATGGTCAGTGAAAAGCTGGTTCTTCCTTTTTCTTTTAGAAAAGTAGTTGGGTTTCTGTGATTTCCAGGTGACAGTTTACACCCTCCAGAAAGCTGAGCTGCCATCTCATTAAAGAGTTCAAGATTAGGGGATCACTTACATCCCGTCCTTTTGCAACATAAATAAAATCAATCTGTGCTGTTCAGGGTCTCTTGTTACACTGCAGTGCAGTATTCAGTACAACCATGGGGAAAACATCAATGTCTGTACAGCAAAGGAAATCCTATCACTGGGAATATTTGTACCAGGAAGGCACAGGAGGGCCAGGTCCCCACCTTGGATAACTCAAGCTCCATAATGGATCTCAGAAACAGGCAACCTGGTCTGGTTTTTCATGCTCTCTGCCCTTCTGGGTCCTCAACAGTTCGCATTTCTGTCTGTTTCTCCAACAGAGGAAAGATAAGTTGTCCTGTCAATAAACTAGCAAGCAGATCAGTAATCTTTTTCCTAAACAAGTAACTTCACTGTAAATTGCATTAATGAACTTCTGATCAAAGAGGGTATTCAGATTTGATGAAAGCCACTTCCTACATGAGAATCTCCATTGGAAGAGTCACACTGGCTAGAAAGTGTTGAGAAATTCAATCCTTATCAAAGAAGACCCCTGTCCCAAGCATAAACTCAGGAGTATGTTCTCTACCAGAACAGGAAAATGTGAAAGGAATAATGAAAACTGAAACTCCTATGGCATGAGTGACAAGGCAGAAATTTAATATTAAATTAAACCTCAAATACTTATTCAATATCAGAAGTAAATTAGAGAGTAACTTTCGAACTATCTTAGATTCATTTTCTCTAAAAGAATTATTAATATAGTTAAATCAAAAGGTTTTGTTATATAACAAGTAAGACATATGGTTTCTTCCTCACAAACAAAACACCTGCTCTTTGTATATATTCTTTTTATATATTCCTTTTATATTATTATATGATCTGGATTTTTACTGATCCAATACGATTATAGTCTTTTCAAATTGCATTAAATTACATATCATAAAGTTCACCAATTTGTAAAAGAAGCATTACGGGGGAAATTTATAGCTATATATTCTTCCATGAAAAATAAGATCTCACATCAATAACCTAACTTTGCAATTAAAAACTGAAATAAGAACAAACAAAAGTCAAAGCTAATCACTTCTCAGCCTTTTGGCTAAGATCAAGTGTAAAATCAAAGCTAACAGAAAGAAAGAACTGATAACTAGAGCAGAGATAACCAAAATAGGTAAAATCAATGAAACTAGAAGTTAGTTCACTGAAAATATCAACAAAATTGATAAACCTTTAGCTACATGCACTAAGAGGGGAAAAAAGAATCAAATTAATAAAATGAGAAATGTGAGGACTTTCTTACAACTTTACAAAAATAAAAAGGTATTATAAGAGAGTAGTATGTATTGCACATGAAAAATTGAGACAGCCTGGATGAAAACTACAACTTCCTACAAACAAAATCCTACCAAGACCAAATTACAAAGAAATACAAAATTCAAACAGATCCATAATTAGCAAGGACAGTGAATCACTAATGAAAAATTTCCCATCAAAGAAAATCTATAGCTCTGATGCCTTCACTGGTAAATATACCAAACATTTTTAAAAGTTAATATTCACCTAAAAACAGCATGGTACTGGCAAAGAAACAGACCTGAGGATCAGTGGAATAGATTAGAACATGAAGAAACAACCCCAGACATACTCAGCCACCTCATCTTTGACAAAGGAGCCAACCACCCTCATTGGAGGAAAGATAGCCTCTTGAATAAATGGTGCTGGAAAAACTAGATTTCAACTTGCCAAAGATTAAAACTAGACCCCTGTCTTTCACCATGCACTAAACTAAAATCAAAGTGGATTAAAGATCTAAATATTAAGACAGAAACACTAAACTTGCTGGAAGATAAGTTAGATAGAACTCTTGAAGACATTGGCATAGGCAAAGACTTTATGAACAAATCCTCAGTAACACGGGAACTAGCACAAAGAATCAACAACTAGGATCTCTTCTTTTTAAAAAGCTCCTGCACTGCAAGAGAAACCACCAACAGAGCTAAGAGACAACCTACAATGTGGGAAAAAAATTTTACTAGCTGTTCCTCAGACAAAGGTCTACTATCTAGAATATATAAAGAAATCAAAACATCAGACTCCCCCAAATATAAAGACCCAATTCAAAAATGGACATTTGAAATGAACAAACATTTCTCAGACAAAGAAGTAAAAGCAGCAAATAAACATATGAAAAAATGTTCAACATCACTAGTCATTCAAGAGATGCAGATAAAAACAACACTGAGATTCCACCTTACCCCAGAAAGAATGGCTGCTATTAAAAAAATCAACCAATAAAAAAATCCTGGTGTCATTGTGAGGAGAAAAGAACACTTCTTCATTTTTGGTGGGAGTGTAGACTGGTGCAATCAGCCTGGAGATAACTTAGTATGGAGATAACTCAAACAACTAGGATTAGAGATCCCATTTGACCCAGCTATTCCCCTCCTGGAGATCTTCCCAAAAGAATTAAAAGAATCATACCACAGCAATATATATACCACCCATGTTTATAGTGGCACAGTTTGTAATAGCTAAAGCTTGGAAACAGCCCAAGTGCTCATCAACTGGAAACTGGATAAAGATGTGGTTTTTTTTATAAAATGGAGTACTACTCAGCCATAAAGAACAAGAAACTAGAGACATTTATAGCTAAGTGGATGCACATTGAGGCCATATTCTTAAGTGAAATAAATAGGACACACATGTAAATACCAAGTAGTTTCTCTGGTGTGAAAAACTAAAAGTGTAAATAAGGATCAAAATGTATAATTGATATTGCATAATAGCAAGAAAAGGTCTAAAGGAGTAGGGGAAATGGGAGTGGTAGGGGAAAGGAAAGAAGGAAAAGAAAAAATATGAGAAAAGGAAAAAATGGAAACAAAGTCTTTGTAAATAGGGAAGGATGGAGGGGGTGAAGGGAGGGCAGGGGAATGGGGAAAAATAAGAACCAAGATACATCACGTAAGGTACAAGATCCCAATGATGAATGTAACTGTATTGTATACCTAAAATGTACCAATAAACGTAATGGAAAAAAAAAGTTAATACTCACCTTTTCATACTTTTCCAAAAAACTGAAGAGGAAGTGCTATGGTCTGAATGTTTGTGTCACCCTAAAATTCATACCGTGTGTTGAAATCCTAATTCTCAAAGTGGTAGTACCAGAAGGTGGGGTCTTGGAAAGTGATTAGATCTTGAGGGCAGAATTCTATGATTGAGATTAGTACCCTTATAAAAAAGAAAAAGGAATTTGTTAATCCCTTCCACCATGTAGGATACAGTAAGAAGTTTTCTGCTAGAAATAAGAAATGAGCCCTCATACATTAATTGCAATACCTTTCAAAATCCCAGTGAAGTCTTTTTGCGTAAACAAGAAAACTCATCCTAAAGTTTTTACGGAATTTCAAAGGATATTGAATATTTGAAACAATCTTGAGCGGGGTGTGGTGGCACAATCCTGTAATCCCAGCACTTGGGAGGATTAGGCAGGAGGATCACAGTGAGTTCAAGGCCAGCCTGAACTATATAGTGAGACCCTGTCTCAAAAAACCCAAACAAAAATCTTGAAAAATAAGAGCAAGGCTGGAGGACACACAGTTTCTGATCTCAAAAGTTAGTACAAAGCTAAAGTAATCAAGATAGTATGGTACTCACAACTTCTTTCTCTTATGTGGAAGCTGAACAAAGTTGACCTGAATATAAAATAATGATTATTACAGGTTAGAAGGCATGAGGTTTGGATGGTGGATAAAGGGAGGTTGGATTTGATCAGTGTATGCTGCATGCATTTGTTGAAATATCATACTAAACTTCGTTAATGTACAATTAATACACTATTAAAAATAAAGTAACATAGCTTTTAAGTATGGTACTGATATAAAATAAACATATAGACTAATGGATAGACCAGAGAGCACAGAAATAAAACCTTCTATATATGGTCAAATGATTTTTGGCAAGGAGGGTAAGACCATTCACTGGGGAAAAGACAATCTTTTCAAGAAATGGTACTGGGAAAACTGTATATTCACATGGAAAGGAATAAAGTTGGACCCTTAGTTAACACCTTATACAAAAATTAACTAAAAGAAATCAAACATCAGACCTAATCACAATAAAACCTTTAGGAGAGAACATTAGGTTAAAAGCTTCATGACATTAAACATGGCAAAGAGTTCTTGGATAACAAAAGAAAAAGCAGATAAATTAGATTTCACAAAAAGTATAAATTTTGTGCCTCAAAAGACATTATCAACAGAATAATAAGGGAATTTAAAAATGGGTGTAAATATCTGCAAATCATACACCTGATAAATGATTAGAATCCAGAATATACAGAAAACTCCTAAAACTCAAAAAACAACAACAAAAAACCCACTGATTCAAAAATGACAAAATGGACAAAACACTTTGAGACCATAATGAAACAAATCAGACACAGAAGCTTAAATGCTGCATTGTTTCTCTTACATAAAAAAAACCCAAAGTATAAATAAATTAAAGTGCAAAATAAAATATACATAACCAGAAACGGAATGATAGAGCTTTTACCAATGGGAAGGGAACCAAGAGATGGAAGGAGAGGGGAGGGAGGAGAGGAACGAAAGATAAAAAGAACTAAGATGTGTCATGTCCATGTACCAACTCCTCACAATGAATGTAAACATTATGTACTGCAAACATGTACTAATAAAAGTAAACATTAAAAAAAACTTTTAAATGTGCAAAACACTTGAAAAGATATCTCTCTGAAGAAGATGTACAAGTGGCCAGTAGCACATAAAAAGATGCTTAATATCACTAATCATTAGGGAACTGCAAATCAAAACTACAATGAGATCATACTTCATACCAATTCGAATAAGTACAATTTAGAAAAGAAAAAAAAAGGGAAAAGAGTGTTGTCAAGGAGGTGGAAGAATTGGGACCTTTGTGCACTGTTGATGAGAAGTGAGAAGGTACACGGCTATGGAAACCGTGTAGTAGTTCCTCAAAAAATTAAAAATAGAGTTACCATACCCTTTAGCAATTATATTTCTTGATATATAATCAAAAAATGGAAATCAGATAGGGAGGAGTCGAGGGGGTGAAGGGAGGACAGGGGAATGGGGAAAAAAATAAGAACCAAGATACATCATGTAAAGGCACAAGATCCCAATGATGAATGTCATCATATTGTATACCTGAAATGTACCAATAAACTTAATGAATAAAAAAACAGAATGGAAATCAGATTCTCAAAAAGATATTTGTACACTCATAGAAGTTTTATTCACATTAGCTAAAATTAGAAGCAAATGTGCATTGATGATGCATATTACCACAATTTTTAAAAATTGAAAATAATACACACACTAAGAAATTTTGGAAATAAATATATCATCTATCAATCGTCCGTTTACACCTGCTCTCTATTAACATTTTATGACCTTTCTTCCAATCTTATTATATATATATTTATTTATTTATTTATTTATTTATTTATATAGTTTCTCCTGCAGAGTACAGTGTTTTATCTTGTTTTTTAAAAAGTAGTTTAGATCCACTGCGCCTGGCCCAGAGGAAGGGGCTTCCAGGCCACCATCCATCCCGCCACTCCTGGCCAGGAGGAAGGGGCTTCTGAGTCACCGTCCCACTGATCCCAGATTAGAGGTAGGGGCTTCTGGACCGCCATCCATCTTGTCACTCCCAGCACAGAGGTAGTGGCTTCTGGACCACCATCCATCCCGCCACTCCTGGCCAGGAGGAAGGGACTTCTGAGCCACCGTCCCACCAATCCCAGATTAGAGGTAGGGGCTTCCAGACCACCATCCATCACCCACTCCTGGCCCAGAGGAAGGGGCTTCTGGGCCACTGTCCATCCCACTGCTCCCAGCCCAGAGGAAGGGGCTGCCATCTTCCTGCCACACCTGGCCCAGAGGAAGGGGCTTCTGACCTGCTGTCCCACCTCTCCTAGCTCAGAGGAAGGGGCTTCGAGCCACTGTTCTTCCTGCTGCTCCTGGCGCAGAGGTAGGGGCTTCCAGGCCACCATCCATCCCGACACTCCCAGCCCAGAGAAATGGGCTTCTGGGCCACTGTCCATGCGGCCACTCACGGTCCAGAGGAAGGGGCTTCCGAGCTGCCATCTCTCGGCTACTGACCCACAGGAAGGGGCTTCCAGGCTGTCATCCTTCCCACTGCTCCAGCCCTGAGGAAGGGACATCTGAGCTGCTATCCCACCATTCCCAGCTCAGAGGAGGTGAGCCACATGGGCACCAGCAGCACCCCCTGCCCCCTGGGTTGAAATAAGAAGACACATAAAAAAGTCTCAAAACCAGACTTCTAGATCACTGACAGCAACCTCAAAGGGAAATGCGATGGAACACTCTGATACTCAACCACCTGGACTCCCTGAGCTGGCAAAAAAAGAGTATCTGGAAAAAATGAAATTACAAATAATTTCTGAGATAACAGCAGAGTTTATTGCAAAATAACAGAGAGATAATACAGAGATTTAGTGCAAGACATGATTAATAAATCTAGAGAGGAGTTGAGGAACATGGTGGAATCCCAATATAGGAAACAAATGGAATCCATAAAACAGATGCAAATAGATTTCCAGGAGATCAAAAACTCCATTGAAAGTCTACACAGCAGAATGAGCCAAGGTGAGGATAGAATTTCAGATATAGAAGATAAGATTGCAATTAGTAACCAGGAAAAGAAAAATTGCTTCAAAATTGTAAGGGACCATGAGAAATCAATCGAGCAGCTGCTAGATGATGCAAAGAAGAATAACATCAGAATGATCAGAGTCAATGAAGAAACAGGAGAGAGTGCAGATGACATAAAAAAAAAAACTGTTCACAGAAGTAATGGCAGAAAACTTCCCAAGCAGGGGAAAAGAACTTGACATACAGATAAGTGAGGCATATAGGACTCCAAATAGCCTTGATCAAAAAAAATCTACACATAGGCATATGATTGTTAAGATTTCAGAAACTCAAAAGAAGAACAAAGTTCTACAAGCAGTTAGAGAAAAGAAACAAATCACATACAAAGGAAAGCCCATCAGAATCACAGCAAACTTTTCAACACAAACCATCAAGACAAGAAGAGCTTGAAGTGACGTATTCCAAGCCCTAAAGAAAAATAGCCTCCAACCCAGATTGATGTACCCTGCAAAACTATCTTTCAAACTTGATGGAGAAATAAGATACTTTCATGACAAAGAGCACCTTAGGAACTTCATGAATACCAAACCAGCACTCCAAAATTTTTAGACAATATCCTAGGAACAGACAATGAGGATCACAACACTAGGAAGCCCAGCAGAATGGGCACAACAAGAAATTAAATGTAAAGGGGGAGAACCCAACAAAAAGAAAAAGTCATGACAATAATAAATCAATACATTTCAGTTATAACCATCAATGTTAATGGTCTCAATTCACCAATCAAAAAAAATACACTAGCAGAATGGGTCAAGAAGCAAAATCCAACAATATGCTGCATACAAGAAACACACTTAATTCAAAATGAAACTCACAGACTGAAAGTTAAAGGGTGGAAAACAATACTCCATGAGCAGGATAGCTCTCCTCTTTCCAGATCAAGTAGATTTCAAACCAACACTGATTAAGAGAGACGAAGAAGGACACTACATCCTTGTAAAGGGAACAATCCAACAGGAAGAGATAACAATCATAAATACCTATGCACCAAACACTAGTGCACCAAATTATATAAAACAAATACAGACATGAAAACTTATATATGCACTAATACAATTGTAGTGTGGGACCTCAATATTCCACTGTCACAAATAGAGAGACCAACTAGACAAAAAATAAGTAATGAAATACTAGAACTCAGTTGAACTCTTGAACAAATGAACTTAACAGATGTTTACAGAGTCTTCCACCCCACAAAATCAGAATACACATTCTTCTCAGCTGCACATGGGTCATTCTCCAAAATAGACCACATGCTCGATCATAGAACATGTTTAAGTAAGTGCAAAGGAACTGAAGTTATCCCCTGTATATTATAGTGTGATGAAATTGGAGATCCATAGCAAAAGAAACTGGAAAACCTTTATAAACACATGGAAATTGAACAACACATTTCTGAATAATGAATGGGTCACAGAGGAAATTAAAGAAGAAATCAAACAGTTCCTTCAATTAAATGACAAGGACAATATAACATATCGGAATCTATAGGACACAGTGAAAGCAGTCTTATGAGGGAAATTCATAGCAGTAAATACACATATTAGGAAAACAGAATGAGCTCAATTGTGCAACCTGATGCTGAACCTCAAGCTTGTATAAAAAGAACAGGACAAACCCAAAGCTCATACAAGGGGGGAAATTATAAAGATCAGACAAGAAAACAATGCAATGGAGACTAAGAGTATGATACAAAAAAATCAATGGAGCCAAGAGTTGGCTCTTTGAAAGAATAAACAAAATTGACAATCTCTTAGCCACCCTTATCAGAAAAAGGAAAGAGAAGGCCCAAATCCATGCAATTAGGAATGAAAAGGGTGAAATTACAACAGACCCAGCAGAAATCCAGAGGGTCATCAATACCTACTTCCAGAACCTATACGCCAATAAGATAGAAAACACAGAAGAAAAGGACAGATTCCTAGATACATATGAATTGCCAAAGTTGAACAAAGAAGACCTAAAAATTCTAAACAACTCAATATCAACCAATGAAATTGAAACCTAATTAAAAACTTATCAACTAAGAAAAGCTCAGGTCCTGATGGCTTCACTGCTGAATTTTACAAGACATTTAGAGAGGAAGTACTGAAAAGGAGAACTATAGGCCAATCTGACTAATGAACATAGACGCAAAAATCCTTAAGATACTAGCAAATAGAATGCAGAAGATCATCAAGAAGATCATACACCCTGGTCAAGTGGGATTCATCCCAGGGATGCAGGGATGGTTCAATATACGCAAATCAATCAATGTAATACACTATATCAATAGAGCCAAGGACAAAACCCATATGATTATCTCCATAGATGCAGATAAAACATTTGACAAAATCCAACATGGATTTATGATAAAAATCCTACAAATAATTTGAATAGAAGGTCTCTACCTCAAACTGATAAAAGCCATCTATGAAAAACCAACAGCCAGTTTCATACTAAATGTCAAAAACTGCAATCATTCAAACTAAAATCAGCAACAAGACAAGACTGTCCACTATCACCACTCTTGTTCAATATAGTTTTGGAAACACTAGCTATGGCAATTAGGCAAGAGAAATAAATAAAAGGAATAAAGATAGGAAATGAAGAAGTCAAATTGTCATTCTTTGCAGGTGACATGATACTCTATATAGAAGACCCCAAGAACTCCACCAAAAGTCTTCCAGACTTAATAAACAAATTCAGTACAGTACCTGGATACAAGGTCAACACACAAAAATCAATAGCTTTCCTCTACACCAATGACAGACTCACTGAGAGAGAAATAGGTCAAATGATGCCTTTCACAATAGCATCCAAAAAACTGAAATACCTAGGAATCATCCTAACGAAAGAAATCAAAGACCTCTTCTCTGAAAACTATGGCACTCTGAAAAGGGAGATTGAAGATGATATCAGAAAATGGACAGACATCCTTGCTCCTGGGTAGGAAGGATCAGTATAGTGAAAATGGCCATACTTCCAAAACTGCTATATAGATTTAATGCAATTCCAATTGAGATGCCAGCACCATACTTCACAGACCTTGAGAAAACAACCCAAAAATTCATTTGGAACAAGAAGAGACCCAGAATAGCAAAAGCAATTCTAGGTAACAGAGACATGGCAGGGGGTATCACAATCCCCAACTTGAAACTATACTACAAAGCTACTGTGATAAAAACAGCATTGTACTGGCAAAGAAACTGACCTGAGGACCAGTGGAACAGATTAGAAGATGCAGGAACAACATGAGACACACTCAGCTGTCTCATCTTCGATAAAGGAGCCAAACACCCTCACTGGAGGAAAGATAGCCTCTTTAATAAATGGTAATGGAAAAATTGGGTTTCAACTCACTAAAGATTGAAACTAGACCTATATCTCTTGTCATGTACTAAACTAAAATCAAAATGGATTAAAGATCTAAATATTAAAACAGAAACACTGAACCAGCTGGAACAGAGGTTAGGTAGAACCCTTGAAGACATCGGTGTAGGAAAAGATTTTATGAACAAAACCTCAGTTGCCCGTGAACTAGCACAAACAATCAACAAGTGGGATCTCTTCTTATTAAAAGGCTTCTGCACAGCAAGAGAAACCACCAGCAGTGTGAAGAGACAACCCACAATGTGGGAAAAAATCTTCACCTGCTCTTCCTCAGACAAAGGTCTACCATCTCGAATCTATAAAGAACTTAAAAATATCAGACCTCCCAAATTTAAAGACCCAATCCAAAAATGGGAATCTGAAATGAACAGACATTTCTCAGACAAAGAAATAGAAACAGCAAATAAATACATGAAAAAATGTTCAACATCACTGGTCATTCGAGAGATGCAAATGAAAACAATTCTGAGATTGCACCTCACCCCAGAAAGAATGGCTGCTATCATGAAATCAACCAATCACAAATGCTGGCGGGGCTGTGGGAAAAGAGGAACACTGCTCCACTGCTGGTGGGAGTGTAGACTGGTCCAACCACTGTGAAAATTAGTCTGGAGATACAGCAAAGAACTAGGAATGGAAGTTCCATTTGACCCAGCTATTCCCCTGCTGGGTATCTTCCCCAAAGAATTAAAAGAATCATACCACAGTGATATATGTGTACCATGTTCATAGCAGCACAATTTGTAATAGGTAAAACTTGGAAACAGCCCAAATGCCCATCAACTGGAGACTGGATAAAGAAAATGTGGGTTTTTTAATAAAATGGAGTACTACTCAGCCATAAAAAATGAGAAATGAGAGACATTTATTGCTAAATGGATGCACATTGAGGCGATACTCTTAAGTGAAATAAATAGGACATACATGTATAAATACCAAATAGTTTCTCTAGTATGAGAAACTGAAAGTGTAAATAAGGACTAAAAGGTATAATAGATAATGTGAAATAGGAAGAAAAGGGGCAAAGGGAAAGGGGAATTGGGAGGGGTAGGAGAAAGGAAAAAAGGGAATGGAATTAATATGAGAAAATGGAAAAATGAAAACAAAGTCTTTGTAAATAGAGAGGGATGGAGGGGTTGAAGAGAGGGCAGGGGAAGGGGGAAAAATAAGAACCAAGAGAGATTATGTAAAGGTGCCAATTTCCATTGATGAATGTCATTATACTGTATACCTAAAATGTACCAATGATTAGAATGAATAATTGATAATGCAAAATCCAAAGAAAAGGTCCAAAGGGGTAGGAGATGTGGGTGGGCCAGGGAAAAGGATAGAAGGGAAAGGAAAAATTATGAGAAATGGAAAAAGTGGAAACAAAGTCTTTGTAAATAGGGAATGGTTGAGGGGGTGAAGGGAGGGCTCGCAATGGGGAAAAATTAAGAACCAAGATGCATCATGTAAAGGTACAAGTTCCCAATGAGAAATGTAAATGTGTTGTATACCTAAAATGTACCAATAAAAGAATTCTTAAAGAAAGAAAAGTAGTTTAGATGTAATTAAAAACTCCTTATATTATCTTTAAATTATTTCATAGGATTCCATATGTTCTACATAATCTTTTTTAATATTTTCCCATTGCTGGACATTTTAGGTTCGTTTATTAAGTAAATATTTACTGAATGCCTAGAATATATCATAAATTATATTAGGTACTAGTGCTATAACAATAAGATAATAAAACATAACCTCTACCTTTATGAAACTTAACATCTAATGTATCACTATTATAAATAATATGACTGAAATATTCAAGTATAACCCTATATTCTCATCTTATATTATTCTTATTATAAGGCTTTAAAATTAGAATCCATAGGTCGAAGAGGATTAATATTTTTAAAACTCTTAAACACTGCTGAGGAATGACATCAGCAAGGGAGCAGAACAGTAGCATCCACACTCACATCTCCCCATGATAACAATAACATTTATTCTTAACATTTCCTGATGGTACTATATATTACAAAGCTATAGTAAGTAGTGAAAACAGTATGGTAGCACCATAAAAATAGACACATAAACCAATATATCTCTTTATTAAACAGAATAGAGTCCAGAAATAAACTCACATATGTATGATCAACTGAAATTGACAAGGGCAGTAAAATACACCCCCAAAAAGAATAATTTATATAACAAATTGTGTTGACAAAATTGGATATCTACATGCAAAAGAATGAAACTGGAACTTTGTCTATACCATATTAAAAAATTAGTTTGAAATGGATTAAAGACTAAAATGTAAGACTTGAAACTATAAAATTCCTAAAAGAAAATACAGGAAGTAAACTCTTTGACATTGGTCACGGACATTGATGATTATTTTTTTAGATATGACCCCAAAAATATAGGCAAACAAGTGGGAACACATTCCACCAAAAAGCTTCTGCAGCACAAAGGACACAATTAACAAGATGAAAAGGCAACCTGTGGAATAGGAGAGAAATACTTGCATGCTCTAATTCTGATTAGTAGTTAATATTCAAAAGATTAAACACCTCAATTTAAAAAATGAAAAAGGACCTGAATAGACATTTTTTTCCAAAGACATGGAAATAGCCAACACGTGTATGAAAAGGTGCTCACAGCATTAAATATCAGGGAAATGCAAATCAAAACCACAATAAGCTGTCACTTCATGCCTGTTAGGATAGTTACCATAAAAAGACAAGAGAATAAATGTTGGAAGGGGTGTGGAGGAAAATGGAACACTTGCACATTGTTTATAAGAAGATAAACTAGTACCAGGCATTAAGGAAAACACTGTGGAAGTTCCTCAAAAAATGAAAAAACAGAGCTACCGTATGATCCAGAAAAACCTACTTCTGAGTATATATATCAAAGGGTATATATCCAAAGGAATTCAAATCAGTATCTCAAAGAGATATCTGTATGTCCATATTCCTTGCAGTAAAATTCATAGTAGCCAAGATCTTGAAACAACCCAAATGTCTATCAATGGATAAATGGCTAAAGAACATATGATATAATAAATAATGTATGATATATATCAATATTATTCAACCATAAAAAGAAAAGAAACCCTGCCATTTTTCACAACATGGATAAACCTAAAAGACATTATGTTAAATGAAACAAGACAGGCACATAAAGATAATACTGCATGGCCTACCAATAAGTGGAATCTAACAAAGTCTCTGCCATTGAAACAGAAAATAAAAAGGTAGTTGCCAGTGGGTAGAAAGGGTGGGAACAGCTGGGGGTAGAATGAAAGATTATGGGACAAAAAGTACAAAAGTTCAGTAATAGGATGAATATGTTCTAGAAATCCAATGTACAGCACAGTTCCTAGGGATAATATTTATTGTATACTTGAAATTTGCTGAGAATAGACCTTAAGTATTCTCATCACACACACATACAAAGGATAACTATGGAAGGTAACAGATATGTTAATTAACTTGATTGACAAGTAATCTCTCTCTCTGTATGTGTCTATCAAATCATCATGTACACCACAAATATACAATTTCTATTTGTCATTTATACCTCGATAAGGCTGGGAAAAAAAAAAAGAAATATTGCCAAGTAGGTCCTCAGAAAATTCATGCAAATTTGTATCCCTATTAGCGGTGTGTTACAGTAGCCATCTCACCATTACTTTATAGGTTCGTGCTGCATTTTTAACAAAGCTTCAAGCTACTTCAAAATCTTTTTTGAAAGTTCGATCCCCAGTACCAAAAAAAAAAATCTTTTTTGAAGATGGACAAGAATATTTCCATATTAATAAAAAGCAACTCTATCTCTCATTTTCAAACTTCTATTTATTCTTTACAACAAAGCCCTGCTCATGCCCTAAAGCTGATAATGCAGCTACAAACAGTTTTGATGACTAACAAATTTTTATATAATCATAGATGTGTTCCCAAATACTGGTTATGTAATAATTTATTTTCTTCTTTTTTTTTTTTGATACCAGGGATTGGGTCTTTGCACTTACGCAGCAGGCGGCGAAACCACTGAGCTAAATCCCAGGCCCCTAATTTATTTTCTTAATAAAGATCTTTTCCCTTTGGTGATACCACTTATATTTGATACCTCTAGCATGTTAAATAATTTAATATAATTTTCAAAATGTGCTGGTAGTTAGAATTGGAATATTTGGGGATACTTTTTCTCTCAGATTGAATTTTTAAGGTAAGTGCTACTATCCAAGCAAGTGGGGAGCATAAGCTATCATATTGGTTCTGATACCGTTGGTTACAAAGCAACCTAAGACAGCTTTTGTCTTCAGCTATTTAGGGGTTTCTCTAACATCCTGATTGGCTTTTACAGTTTTTGGTATTCCAGCTTAAATTTGTAGTCCCAACAGACTTCCAGAACTCTTTATCAAAATAATAAACAATATATGGGGAGTAGGGGCAAAAACTATTAGGGATCTTTTAAATCAAATAAATTTACAGGCAGAAGAAACAAATACAGGATAATGTGACTCATCCCATTTCAACATTTTAAGAAGCAGAATAGTATATTCTGTTGAATGGTTATAGAATCACAGGTGCAAGTTGCAAGAAACCTCACAAGCTTGTATCCTAATCCTCTTTTTGTTGTTGTTGTTGTTGTTGTTGGTACTGGGGATCAAGCTCGGGACCTTGTGCTTGCAAGGCAGGCGGCGGAACCACTGAGCCAAATCCCCAGCCCCAGTCCTCTTATTTTGCAAATAAAATGCATCAAAAGAGATACCACCTGTCTGGAGTTCAACAATAATACATGGAAGAGACTAAACTTCAATCAAGGACTTTTGCTCCAAAAGTCAGATTTAGTCACCATCCACCATTTTTTTTTATTTTCAGCAAGCTCTTACAATCGTATCTTATCTGTAAAAGCAAGTGGTAAATAACAATAGCTATCATTCACGTTAGTAAACATTTTCAGTGGTTCAGGCTTTTTGTATACATTTTCTCATTTAATCCTCAAAGTCTCTCTGTGGTGTGTCTCAACAGGAAAATGAACTAAAGAACAATGATTAAGTGATCTAAGTTGGCCGAGTCAGGAAGTAGTATATAAATTGTGCTGCTCCCAGTGTGATCCAAAGACTAATTGATTAAAAGTGAAGAATTTCATGCTCCACCTTAGCTTTACTGATCTTCTGCCCTTTAAAAAGATCCCCCAGTGATTCATACACACACTACTTAGACCACAACTGGGAAAACCCAAAGACATTTTCTTAACTTTCACTAACTGATTCAAAAGTCAGAGAGTAAAAAGTCAAGGAGATTATTAGAAATAACCATATAGACACCACACAACCATGAATTAAATACAGTCCACTGCCTTAAGAACTTTTAAAACTCAGTATTCAAATCTAAGAGGAAACCTGCTAGTGCTCTACATCATAAATCTGCAGAATAGATTATGCTTGGTACCATCAAAGGACATATTTCCATCAACTCCAACAAAAACACAACTTTTATCCACAAAAGCACAGAGAGTCTCATATTGTTATTAATGAGAATCTTACAAATGTGTGAAAACCGAGAAAACTTAGTGAGTTTATGAGAGAAGCCTCCATTCCCAATTTTCTACATTGGTTTCAGCGTTCCAAATTGGAGAAAGGAAAGGAGTTTGAAAAATAATTTTAAAACCATATGTTACCTCTGAGAAAAAAATCACAAATATAAGATATTGAGATGGTGTTCTCAGTAAGTAATAAAGACAAAAAAAAATATTTTAGCTGATATCAAATCCATTGTCCCTAAGAACACATCACAGTCTTCATATTTTAATTCCTTCGAAAAATGGCCTGGACATTTTTAAATCCATAAACAACACAAAGACCCACTCAAGTACAGCATAAATAATAAGCAAAAAATTATTTAGCAGAACATACAGTGAAAAGGCTACTGAGAGAATAGAAAAAGAGCACTAAACTGTGCAATTAATGTTACAAAGTTACATTAGCACACAAATAATTTCAGTGTCAGGTCACAGAATTCACATGCATATTTTATCACACTGTAAGAAATAATTTTTCCATCTGACCCTGATCCTTCTATGTACTTTGAAGTCTGCAAATCAGCAGTATAGCCTATAAGTTTAAAGAAATTTAGAAAGAATTGTGAAGTTAAAAGATACTTTTGATGTTTGTTCTTTTTCTCCCATCACAAGGGCATTTGATACAACCTAAGAAAAGTAGAAAATGTTAATGCCCTAGAAATTTCCATAGCAGGCATATTCATTTAACCCTTTACGATCACTGCCATCATGGGTCAGAGGTTAACACAAGTTCCCAGCGTTTAGTGAGTTCCCCGGCACTGTCTCCTCCTCTCTCTCTTAATAACTCTCATTACTATCACTGAACCTCTTTCCCACATACTGTCAGTCAGCCCTGACTCCCCCCACACCTCATCTCCCCTCATTGTACAGTGTTTCAGCCTGAATCTTCTGCAGCACACCTCAGATCACAATACTCCTGAGCTCAAAAACTTTCATGGGCTCCCCATTATCTACAGAAAAAAATCACATTCAGAGTCTCAGGGCCTTTTCTAATATGGCATTCAACTGTTTCCCAATTTATTTCCACTGTTCTTCCACAATGACCTTTATCTCAGGTCAAACTGAACTCCTTGCTCTTTGCCACCTTATAGCTATTCTCACCCTTGACTGTGTTTGTAGCAAAATTGATACAGAGCATAGAGTCAGGAGCTGGACCACTGGAGGTTTAATCCCAAATTGACTTCTAGCCACTTCTAGCTGTGGCTTTGGGAAAGTCATTTAACTTCTCTGTGCTTCAATTTCCTCACATCCAAAGTAGCAACAGGATCTATCTTATAGGAATATTATAAAGAATACTAATTAATCAAAATAAAATGACTTGCATTTAGAGTAAATATTATATGTTGGCTATTGTTATTCTTACTATTGTTTCCCTCCTTAAATCACTCTCCCTCACTTTCAGAAGTCAGTCCTCTTCTCATCCTATGTTCATATCTACCTTTGAAATCCAGCTTAAATGAGACCTTCTCCATGAATTCACCTCAACTCCTCCTATGAAATCCACCACATTTTAGTAGGCAATGAAAATCATTTGTTGAAGAAGATAACTTAACACTGGCCATGCTGCATGCAAATGCCTGATTACAGGGCTCTGTCCTGTACTAAACTTTAAGCTCAGAGAGGTTGGCCTCGACAGTATCCTCAGCACTGGCTCACACCTGGTCCCTAGCATCCATGATCAAATATCTATCACATGAATTTTTGAAAAGAAAAGTCGAAGTCCTCTAGCATTATATTTGGACTTACCTATGTCCACTTTTCCTTATTACTATATTATATATTCAGAAAGAATTTATTAACATAATTGGAGAGATTATTACCATATTGTAAGATCCATATTTGACATATCTTTATCTCCCCAGCTACTAGCACAGGCTCATATACAGAAGGTGCTTCATGTGAAAGAAAGAGGGTAGGAAGAAGGAAGGAAAGTAAAAGGAAGGGGGGGTATGCTGACATATTGCATGGATTTTCCTTTTGCTGATTTCTACTTATATCCAGACCAATAGGAAATTCATTGGTCCATAAAGATTAACTTTCTGATGAAAGATTTTCCCAGATTCCAAAGCAATGCCAGACATATTGCCAAGTATTTTTCTCTTTTTACAAAGGTCTATCCCAATATAACATCTCCTTATAAAATAGGGGGGAAATGTGGGCAGTAGTTCTCCACCTACTGGGAGAACTGTGAAAGAGGTTTTGTTCTGTCCCTTCTTCCTTATGGGCAATACTCATGGCTTGTATCAGTACTGCAGCTTAAGGTCAGAGGAGGGATTTCTCCCTTGCCTCCTCCCCACTGTGAAATTCCAGTATCCTGATCACTTCATCTGGAATGATCCTGGGAGTCACCTACCAAGATTTCGCTGGAGTCTCCAAAGTTCAGAAATGACTGAAGCTATCAAGGAGAAGAGTGTGGGAAAGAAAACTCCAGAGCCCCTCTACTTAGCATAGATGACTCAGTGACATTGCTATTCTTTTCCAGACACTATCAAAAGTCAGAAGGCAGAGACTGAGACTATACCAAACTGAATTATCAACTCATAATATCCTTGGGCCCCCAAGAGAAAAGTATGGTCCTGTCACACATAGCCAAGATAAGATAAGAAGAAAATGTGTTGCTTGCTTCAATGTTAGTACCTAACCAGTACTGTTGCAAGCAAAAGTGGTAGAAAATTTCAAGAAAATGTCTACAATGAACATTAGTAGCTAGGGTACTACAGTGACAATGAACACAGAATTTGAGGCAGGGGGACTTTCAACCTGGACCAACCCAGCCTGAATTTGACTTACACAGTATAAGTCCTCTGGCATTTTATCTAAATTTAAGAATGGAGTTATAGGTGTTTTAATTCTAAATGTCACTTCCTCGATGGTCTTGGGATTTACAGGGTCTTGCTATGTAGTTCAGGCTGGCCTTGAACTCACTATGTATTCCAGGCTGGCTCAAACACATGGGCAGTCTTCCTACCTCAGCCTCTCAAGTGCTAGGATTACAGGTGTGAGCCACCACTCCCAGCTCTGACCTTCTTTTGAAGCCTAGAGAAGGAGAACCTTCCAGGCCACCATACCACCACCCCCAGCACCAAGGACATGAGGTGCTAGGGCACCAAAAGCACCCATTCCTCCCTCCCCACCCCCACTGAAATGAGAAGACACATAAACAAGTCTCAAAACCAGACTTCCAGGTCACCTAAAGCAACCCCAAAGGGAAACAAGATGGAACAATCTGATACTCAACCACCTGGACTCCCTGAACTAGCAAAGAAAGAAGATCTAGAAAGAATGAAATCACAAATAATTTCTCAGCTACCAACAGAGATTGTGCCCAGAGTGCAAGATATGATTAATAAATCTAGAGAGGACACAGATAAAAAAAATAGAGGATCTGAGGAACATGATGGAATTCCAAAACAGGAAACAAATGGAATCCATAAAAGAGATGGAAACAGATCCCCAGAAGATTAAAAAATCCATTGAAAGTTTAAACAGCAGAATGAGCCAATATGAGGACAGAATTTCAGATATAGAAAACAAGATTGCAATTAATGACAAGGAAAAGAAAACTTGCTTTAAAATAGTAAGGAACCACCAGACATCAATCCAGCAGCTGCTAGACGATGCAAAGAAGAATGACATAAGACTGATCAGAGTCAAAGAAGAAACAGGAGAGAGTGCAGATGCCATAAAAAAACTATTCACAGAAGTGATCGCAGAAAACTTCCCAAGCAGGGGGAAAAAACTTGACATACAGGTAAGTGAGGCATATAGGTCTCCAACTAGCCCTGATCAAAAAATAATCTACAAATAGGTATGTAATAGTTAAAATTCCAGAAAGCCAATAGAAGAACAAAATTCTACAAGCAGTTAGAGAAAAGAAACAAATCACATACAAAGGAAAGCCCGGGTGAAGAGAAGGCTAGGAATGGAGAAAAAATAAGAACCAAGATGCATCATGTAAAGGTACAAATTCCCAATGAAAAATGTAAATGTGTTGTATACCTAAAATGTACCAATAAAAGAATTTAAGGAAAGCCCATCAGAATCACAACAGACTTCTCAATGCAAACCCTCAAGGCAAGAAGAGCTTGGAGTGATGTATTTCAAGCCCTAAAGGAAAACAGCCTCCAACCCAGATTGAAGTACCGTCCAAAACTATCTTTTCAAAAGAGATGGAGAAATAAGATACTTTCATGACAAACAGCACCTAGGAATTTCATGAATACCAAACCAACACTCCAAAAAATTGTAGACAATATCCTAGGAAAAGACAGTGAGGATCACAACCCCAGGAAGCCCAGCAGAATGAATCCACTGGGGATGACCAGAAATTTAAAGCAAAGGGGGAGAATCCAACAAAAAGAAAAAGTCATGACAATGATAAGTTAATACATATGAATTATATTTATTTACTTATTTTTAGTACTGGGGATTGAACTCGGGACCTTGCGCTTTCAAGACAGGCACCAGAACCACTGAGCTAAATCCCTGGCCAATAACCATCAATGCTAATGGTCTCAATTCATGAAACAGAAGAAATAGACTGGCAGAATGGGTCAAGAAGCAGGATCCAACAATATGCTGCAAACAAGAAACACACTTAATTCAAAAAGAAACTCAGACTGAAAGTTAAGGAGTGAAAAACAATACTCCATGTAACAGGAACCCAATAAAAAGCAGGAGTAGCTATCCTCTTTGTAGATCAAGTGGATTTCAAACCAACACTGATTAAGAGAGACAAAGAAGGACACTACATCCTTGTAAAGGAAACAATCAAAGAGGAAGAGATGCCAATCATAAAAATATATGCACAAACACTAGTGCACACAACTATATAAACTGAATACTAATGGACATGAAAAATTAAATAAGTACTAATACAATCTTAGTGGGGGACCTCAATACCCCACTGTCATGAATAGATAGGTTAACTAGACAAAAAATGAGCAACAAAATACTAGAACTCAGTCAAACTCTTGAACAAATGAACTTAACAGATGTTTACAGAGTGTTCCACTCCACAAAATCAGAACACATTCTTTTCAGCTGCACACAGGTCATTTTCCAAAGTAGACCACATACTCACTCATAGAACATGTTTAAGTAAGTGCAAAGGAACTGAAGTTATCCCCTGTATATTATCAGACCATAGTGCAATGAAATTGGAGATCAATAGCAGGAAGAACTTCATAAACCATGGAAATTGAACAACACACTTCTGAATAATAAGTGGGTCACAGAGGAAATTAAAGAAGAAATCAGACAGTTTCTACAATTAAATGACAATGAAAATATGACATATCGGAATCTGTGGGACACAATGAAAGCAGTTATATGAGGGAAATTCATAGTAGTGAATACTGATATTTGGAAAAGAGTGAGCCCAATTAAACAAGCTGATGCTAAATCTCAACCTTCCAGAAAAAGAAGATCAGGGCAAACCCTAAACTCATACAAGGGAGGAAATTATAAAGATCAGAGCAGAAATCAATGCAATGGAGACTAAGAGAACAATACAAAAAAAAAAAAAATCAATGGACCCAAGAGTTTGTTCTTCGAAAGAATAAACAAAATTGACAAACCCTTAGCCAACCTTATCAGAAAAAGGAAAGAAAAGGCCCAAATCCATGCAATTAGGAATGAAAAGGATGAAATTACAATGGACCCAGAAGAAATCTAGAGGATTATCAATACCTACTTCAAGAACCTATACACCAATAAGATGGAAAACACAGAAGAAATGGACAGATTCCTAGATATGTATGAATTACCAAAGTTGAACGAAGAAAACCTAAAAATTCTAAAACAACCCAATATCAATGAAATTGAAAATGTAATTAAAAACTTAACAACTAAGAAAAGCCTGGGTTCTGCTGGCTTCACTGCTGAATTCTATAAGACATTTAAAGAGGAACTACTGCCACTACTGTTTAAATTCTTCAATGAAATTGAAAGGGAAGCAATATTCCCAAATTCATTCCTGGAAGCAAGCATCACCCTGAGCCCCAAGGCAGAGAAGGACCCAAGCAAAAAACAGAAGTATAGGCCAATCTCACTAATGAACATAGAAGCAAAAGTCCTTAATTAGTTACTGGAAAATAGAATGCAGAACATTATCAGAAGATCATACACCTTGACCAAGTGGAATTTATCCCAGGGATGCAGGGATGGTTCAACAAGTAATGTAATACACTATGTCAATAGAGCCAAGGACAAAAACCATATGATCATCTCAATAGATGCAGAAAAACCATTCAACAAATCCCAACATGCATTTATGATAAAAACCCTACAAAAAATTGGAATAGATGGTCTCTACCTCAATCTGATAGAAGCCATCTATGAAAAACCAACAGCCAATATCATACTAAATGGTCAAACACTGAAATCCTTCACACTAAAATCAGGAACAAGACAAGGATGTCCTCTATCACCACTCCTGTTCAATATAGTTTTGGATACAATAGCCACACCAATTAGACAAGAAAAAGAAATAAAAGGAATAAAGATAGGAAATGAAGAAGTCAAATTGTCATTCTTTGCAGATGACATGATACTGTATATAGAATACCCCAAGAACTCCACCAAAAGTCTTCTAGACTTAATAAACAAATTCAGGAGAGTAACTGCATACAAGGTCAACACACAAAAATCAAAAGCTTTCCTCTACATGAACAACAGACTCACTGATAGAAAAATAGGGCAAACAATTCCTTTCACAATAACATTCAAAAAGTTGAAATACCTAGGAATCAACCTAATGAAAGAAATCAAAGACCTCTTCTCTGAAAACTATAGCACTCTGAAAAGAGAGATTGAAGATGATATCAGAAAATGGACAGACATCCCCTGCTCCTGGGTAGGAAGCATCAACATAGTGAAAATGGCCAGATTTCCAAAACTGCTGTATAGATTCAATGCAATCCCAACTGAAATCCCAACACCATACTTCACAGACCTGGAGAAAACAATCCAAAAATTCATTTGGAACAAGAAGAGACCCAGAATAGCAAAAGCAATTCTAGGCAACAGACACATGGCAGAGGGTATCACAACCCCCAACTTGAAACTATACTACAAAGCTACTGTGATAAAAACAGCATGGTACTGGCAAAGAAACAGACCTGAGGACCAGTGGAACAGATTAGAAGATGCAGAAACAACTCCAGACACACTTAGCCACTTCATCTTTGACAAAGGAGCCAAATACCCTCACTGGAAGAAAGATAGCCTCTTTAATAAATGGTGCTATAGAAATTGGGTTTCAGCTTGCCAAAAATTAAAACTACACCTATATCTCTCATCATGCACTAAACTAAAATCGAAATGGATTAAAGATCTAAATATTAAAACAGAAACACTGAACCAGCTGGAACAGAGGTTAGGTAGAACTCTTGAAGACATTGGGGTAGGAAAAGATATTATGAATAAAAACTAACTTGCCCATGAACTAGCACAAACAATCAAGAAGTGGGATCTCTTCTTACTAAAAAGCTTCTGCACAGCAAGAGAAACCACCAACAGAGTGAAGAGACAACCCACAAACTGGGAAAAATTCTTCACCTGCTGTTCCTCACACAAAGGTCTACTATCTAGACTCTATAAAGAACTTAAAAAAATTAGACCTAACAAATTTAAAGACCCAATCCAAAAATGGGCATCTGAAATGAACTGACATTTCTCAGACAAAGAAGTAGAAGTAGCAAATAAACATATGAAAAAATGTTCAACATCACTGGTCATTCAAGAGATGCAAATGAAAACAATGCTGAGATTCCGCCTCACCCCAGAAAGAATGGCTGCTATCATGAAATCACCAATAATGGGGGGAAAGAGTTACACTGTTACACTGATGGTGGGAGTGTAGACTGGTGCAACCACTCTGGAAATCTGTATGGAGATACCTCAAAGAACTAAGACTGGAAGTCCCATTCAACCCAGCTATTCTCCTGCTGGGTATCTTCCCCAAAGAATTAAAAGAATCATACCACAGTGATATATAGGCACCCATGTTCATAGCAGCACAATTCATGATAGCTAAATTTGGAAACAACACAATTACTCATCAACTGGAGACTGGATAAAGAAAATGTGTTTTTTCTATAAAATGGAGTACTACTCATCCATAAAAATGAGAAATTAGAGACATTTATAGCTAAATGGATGCACATTGAGGTGATACTCTTAATTGAAATAAATAGGACACACATGTAAATACCAAATAGTTTCTCTAGTGTGAGAAACTGAAAGTGTAAATAAGGACTAAACAGTATAAAAGATAATGTGAAATAGGAAGAAAAGGGGCAAAGGGGAAGGGGGAGTGGGAGGGGTAGGGAAAAGGACTGAAGGGAATAAAATTAGTATGAGAAAATGAAAAAATGGAAACAAAGTCTTTGTAAATAGGGAGGGATGGAGGGCTTGAAGGTAGGGCAGGGTAAGATGGAAAAAATAAGAACCAAGAGAGATTATGTAAAGGTGCAAATTTCCAATGATGAATGTCATTATATTGTATACCTAAAATGTACCAATAAAATTAATTTTTAAAAAAGAATGGAGTTAAAAAGAATGGAGTTTTAATAATTGTATAAAATAATGTTTATATTTTAGCTAATATGTAGTAAACACTCAAGAAATAGTTGAATCTCAGTGTAAAACAGTTATTCTTGAAAGATGGTTGTCCATGAACAATAAAATTTCATCCTTGCAAACAGGATTTGTCACTGTTTTTGAACCCAATCATTAAACAGGATTCACTAATCAAACATTTAATCAAATGAGGTAATCAAATATAAAAAATTCTAAACAAGAAAATATAGTATTTAAATTCAAAATAAAATCTGATAAATGAAGACTGGTCAGGTGAATCTAATTTTATGGAAAAAATAATTTTCAAAAATTATCACTAAGGGGCAGAGAAAGTGAGCCAGTCCCAGCACCCGGAAGGAAGCTCCTACGCCCCCATCCCATGCTCCCAGGGCAGAGAAGCTGAGGCGGTCCCAGCACCGGGAAGGAAGCTCCCCCGCCACCATATCAGGCTCTTAGGGCAGAGAAGCTGAGCCCCTCCCAGCACCCAGAAGAAAGCTCCCCCGCTGGTGTCCCAGGCTCCTAGGGCACAGAAGGTGAGCCCTGTGGGTGCCAGAAGCACACCTCCCCTCCCCCCGCCACCCGGTGGAAATGAGAAGACACGTAAACAAGCCTCACAAACAGACTTCCGGATCACCTACAGCAACCCCAAAGGGAAATGAGATGGAACAATCTGATACTCAACCACCTGGACTCTGAACTGGCAACAAAAGAGGATCTGGGAAAAATGAAATTATAAATAATTACTCAAATAACAGCAAAGACTGTGCTCATGGTGCAAGACATGATTAATAGGTCTATAGAGAGGACACAGGTATAAAAATAGAGGATCTGAGGAACATGATGGAATCCCAACATAGGAAACAAATGGAATCTATAAAACAGATACAAACAGATTTCCAAGAGATTAAAAACTCCATCAAAAGTCTGCACAGCCGAATGAACCAATGTGAGGATAGAATTTCAGATGTAGAAGATAAGATTGCAATTAGTGACCAGGAAAAGAAAAATTGCTTTAAAATTGTAAGGGAACACGAGAAATCAATCCAGCAGCTGCTACACGATGCAAAGAAGAATAACATAAGACTGATTGGAGTCAATGAAGAAACAGGAGAGAGTGCAGATGAAATAAAAAAACTGTTCACAGAAGTGACGGCAGAAAACTTCCCAAGGAGGGGAAAAGAACTTGACATACAGATAAGTGAGGCATATAGGACTCCAGCTAGCCTTGATCAAAAAAAATCTACACATAGGCATATAATTGTTAAGATTCCAGAAATCCAACAGAAGAACAAAGTTCTACAAGCAGTGAGAGAAAAGAAACAAATCACATACAAAGGAAAGCTCATCAGAATCACAACAGATGTCTCAATGCAAACCCTCAAGGCAAGAAGAGCTTGGAGTGATGTATTTCAAGCCCTAAAGGAAAACAGCCTCCAACCCAGGTTGATGTACCCTGCAAAACTATCTTTCAAAATTGATGTAGAAATAAGATACTTTCATGACAAAGAGCACCTCAGGAACTTCATGAATACCAAACTGGCACTCCAAAAAATTTTAGACAATACCCTAGGAAAAGACAATGAGGATCACAACCCCAGGAAACCCAGCAGAATGAATCCATTGGGCGTGACAAATTAAACCCAAAGAGGGAGAATCCAACAAAAAGAAAAAGTCATGACAAGGCTTTTAAAACTTTTAACTTCATCTCCCTAATGAGGGTATAATTCAATCTTATTATTGTACTTATTAGTATTTTTTTGATTCTAGAGTTGCATACCTTTCCTTGTGCTATACTGGCTATTTATCATCTTCTTATGTCTACTTTTTAATTGACTTGTCTATTAATGAGCTATAAGAGTTCTTTATATATTCTGGTCATAGGTTATATGCATTGTAAGTATGGTCTGTTTAAGGAGTACTTTTCATTTTAAAGATGTCATTTAAAGTTCTAAATTTTGATGGAATCTCATTTATCAATTTTTTCTTTTATACATCATGTTTTTTGTATCCTAGGTAGTTCTTGCCTACCCTAAATTCATAAACATTTTCCCTTATAATTTCTTCTTAAAGTTTTATACTTTTAGGCTTTCATATTTAGGTTCATAGATCCCTTCAAGTTATTTTCATGTATGGAAATAAAGCACTGAGGTTAATTTTTTATATACAGATAACGAAGTGTTCTAGTGCCATTTGCTGAAAACACTATCTCTTCCTCGGCTCTTGAATTGAGTTTATATTCTATAAAATGCTAATGTTAAATAATCTTCAAAACTCAGTAGACCATATATGTGTGGTTCTATTTCTAGATTCTCTGTTTTATTCCAATGATCTATATGTCTTTCCTTACACCAACACTGCCTTGATTATTGTAGCTTTAGAAGAAGTCTTAAAATTAGGTACTAAACATCTTCCAACACTGCTTTTGTTTTTGTTTTTGTTTTTGGCTTTTCTGGGTCCTTTCTGCTCCTACATAACTTTTAAATTTCAATATCCAATTCTTCATTTATAGCAAGTATACACAGACCTGAATTTTTATATGTACCTTGTGTTTTTTAATCCTGCTAAATTCAAATACAAGTTCTAGGGGCTCCTAGAGATTTCTTAGTATTTTCTCTGTAGATGATCATTTCATCTACATATAAAGATTTTACTTCTAGCTTGCCAATCCTATCCTAATTGTGTCATTTTATTGCCAGACTATTTCGGTTGGGCCAAGGTTTCAAAGTTTAATGGACAGATAAAGAGTAAACATATCTGCCATTGTCCCCTTAAGGAGAAAGCATTGTATCTTCTCCACTCATATAAGGTGTTCTCACTGGAAGTATGGAGTACATGTCTTTGATCTGTTGAGAAGGTTCTGTTCTACTTCTAGTCTCCTGATAGCTTTTACCATGAACAGCTGTAGAATTTAGTCCAATATTTTTTCTCCAACTAGTGACAGGATCATATGGCTTTTTCCTCTCCTCTGTTAAAATGATGACTTTTGGGGGTGGATCTTCCAATGCTGAACCAACACTGCCATCCCTATAACAAAACCACTTTCTACATACTGCCAGATCTGACTTCTAAGAGTTTGTTTTGTTGAACAAATTTCTATCTATGTTCATACTTTTTCTTCTATTATCTTTATCCAGTTTTAGGATTAGCACAATGTTGAGTTCCTAAAATGAGGGGAGAAGGGTTCCTTCTTTTTTCTGCTTTAATTGTTTGATATAATTTATCAGTTAAAATGTATATGAGCCTGCTGTTGTCATATAGGTAGGTTTTCAAGCTAGGAATATACTTTCTTTAATAGGTGCTATTCAAATTTTATATTTCCTCCAAAGTTAATTTCATTAATTTGTCTTCCAAGGTACTTCTTAGAAGTTGTCAAATTTATTTCAAAAAAAATTTTTGTAATATGCTTTCTATATCCTTTTAAATTCTGTAAAATCTGTGGTAATGTCTCCTAGATCTTGACATTGTAATTTTAAAAATGTATAGTTGATACTGTGTAATAGGAAGAAAAGGTCTATAGGAGTAGGGGAAGTGGGAGGGGTAGGGGAAAGGAAAAAAGGGAAAAGAAAAAATATGAGAAAAGGAAAAAAATGGAAACAAAGTCTTTCAAAATAGGGAAGGGTAGAGGGGGTGAAGGGAAGGCAGGGGAATGGGGAAAAAAATAAGAACCAAGATACTCATGTAATGGTACAAGATCCCAATGATGAATGTAACTGTATTTTATACCTAAAATGTACCAATAAACTTAATGGAAAAAAATTATCACCAAAATTGCTTACAATTTTACAATTTACAATCCCATTTTTTTCTTTTATAAATATCAGCAGGTAAGAGAAATAATGTGCCATTTTGAAAATTTTTTGTCTAAGGCCATTAAAATGTCACTCACTGAAATCCAACAATTGAACACTAATTATTATAGTTATTACTAACTGTTCATAGTTCCCATGTAACAGCAATCTGAACAACTTTTTTCTGCTACTGACAACCCCACTTTCCTTTTGCCCTTCCTGAGGTTTGGAATTTTCCATAGTCCCCAACGTTACACCCACTGCTTGTATCCTTGTGGCTTTGCCCTCTTTTATTGCTTAATAAGGCTGGATGACACTTTCACTTCTCACAGCCTAATAGATGGCACTTTGCTTCCTTAATCTTTTAAATGTTAATGTAATACAAGTACATATTAGTAAAGAAAACATTAAAAAGCACTATTCTATAAAAAATAAAACAATTTTGTAATAAAATAGAGAATAACAACAAAGAAGAGGATAGAGAATATATAAAATTAGGTATTCTACTTTATTAGACTCACAGTATTGGGTACTATGTTTACTTTAAAACAGGACTAACCATATTACATATAATATCTAGAATCATTGTATAAAGACCCTTAAACCCATAAATTTGGTTTTCTTATAAATCCAAAAAATCATAGAATATATTTGTAAAGTACAGATGGAAAAAGATATTTTCCATATCTACTTAATGATATTCCTAATCTCTGTCAGCCTTAAAAAACATTGTGTTAAAACAAAAAATTAGAATAAATGTACATCACTAGCAAATAATTCTATATTTACCAGTGAATGATGCTAACAAAATGACAAGTTAAGATCCCTGGATTTTTCAGTGTTTATATTTTGGTGAATGCATCAAATAATTTAACTTAGAGCATTGTTGCGAATTATCCTAAATTCTCAAATGTTAAGAAAAGGATGATGCAGATTCCATTGCTTTCCTATACCTACCAAAATTGAAGAAAAGAACTACACACATCACAAAACTAAATCATCCCTTTCAAAGGAAGGATTATAATGCTAACCATCAAGTCATAAAACTAACTAGAGAAATTCAAAGCAATCTAGAGAGGCCATTTAGAAAAGAGACACTCCTTAATTTGAAGTTACTCTGTCATATTTTACTTCAAAATCTACATCATAGGTCATACAAGGTATGATCATAAAATACAGTGAATTTAAAAAAATTTATTACAGTAAAAGATATATTACCATTAATCTCCCTCAAAATACTCTCCCTCACTTTGAATACATATAACCCATCATGCTTACCACTTTCTTAAGCAGTTCTGGAAATCCTCTTTCATGAATGTCTTTAGTTCACTGTCCTGGAGGCCTCAATGTCCTAAATTAATTCAAAATGTATACCTATCATGGTCATTTTTATTTGAGGGAAGAGCAAGCTGCAAGGTACAAGATCCACTATTTAAGGTGGATGAAGACACAATGTATTACTTTTCTATGACAGAAATTACCATTCCAATTGGAAGAGGAAAATGGCAGCGTGGTGATGGGCAGCAAAATTCAGCCTCTCTGAGATCCAGAATCCACACACTGGAAAATAACAGCTTGGCAAAGCAAAACAGGCAAGTAGATCACCAGGAATCATGAAGGAACCAATAGGAAAATTAGAAACTGTGGTGAAATTGAAGAGATGTCCACAATGCAGAGAAAACAAAACAATCTTGACTCTCTCCCCAGATCATGGCTTACGGGGAAAGAAACCTGACTCTCCAGAAGCAAGGATCCTTTGTCTCATTTTTTTCTCATCTCCCATTGTTTAATTTTTCCCAATGTTTTTCTTTGCATTCTTCCATCCCCAACCTCCTATATCTTTGATAGTATGATTATTAAGCTTTAGATAGTTAACACTATGTTACTACTGTTAAATTCTTTTCTATCATTAGTGGAGGTATGGTTATCATATTTAATAGATATTTGCTGTATGCTAATATTTGGTTTGTCTTAGTGTTTATACTATAATTATATATTTCTAAGTTTAAGGGTGATACATTATTGGTTCCTATGGTATGGAAATATCCAGTTTGTCTTGGACAATATCACTATTCCTGATTTACTTAATATTGCCAGGCTGAACAGTTGTTGCTATTAACAAGTCTTCTCTGAATACCAATACTGGGATTATCACAGTGATAGTAATGATACTGAGGCACATTCCCAGAGAACTGGATGCTGAACCAATTACAATGCATCCTCCCTTTCCAAACTAATAGATATTGTCAGATTTTTGAGACAAAGGTAAAGGACAATAGCTATGCCTTGTGTGCATCAGTGAAAAACAGACTGAGAAGATCGCCATACTAGTAACAAAGTTTGTCCACTATACACAGCCACAACCCAAGCACAAAACAAAACCAGCAAACAAAAACCAATAGAAACATGAGAAGAAAAGGCAACAAAATGGCCACCAACACTCCTAACTCCCCCAAAGCCAATTTATGGAGCACTGAAGGGAGGAAAGCAAAAGCTACATTATTCAAAAAGATAATAGAAGGGAAGGAAAAACAGATCAATAAGGTGCTCAGTGAGCTCAAAAAAGGTATAAACAGATAACAGACATAAAACAATCAAAGAACTTACAGAAGACATTAATAATAAGCTACTTAAGCTTTAAAAACTGATACAAAACATGAATAACCAGTTTAGCAAAGAATTAGATTCCATAAAAAGTTTCAAACAGGAATCCAAGAGATTAAAAATTATACTGAAAGTATGGACAGAAAAAGCAACCAACATGAGGACAGAATATTAGAATTAGAAGATAGGATGGGCCGGGGATATAGCTCAGTGGTTTTGCTGCCTGCTGCGCAAGCTCAAGGACCCGAGTTCAATCCCCGCTACCAAAAAAAAAAATTAGAACATAGGGATGCTTCAAAGACCAATACTCAGAGATATCTTAAAAGCAACAGAACATGAAAAATAGATCCAACAGCTGGTAGATGACACAAAGAAGACTAAAATTAATTGGAATAAGTGAAAAATCAGAAGACAGCACAAAGGGCATAAAAATCTGTTTACAGAAATAATAGCAGAACACTTTCCAAAAAAAGGTAAAGAATTTAACAGGCAGATAGTCAAGGTATATAAAATCCCAAATAGCCACCATCAAAAGAAAACTTCTCCACATCATGTCAGAGTCAAAAATCCTAGAAGTTCAACACAGGGACAGACTCTTGAAAGCAGTTAGAGAAAAGTAATGAATAACTTACAAAGGTAAACCCATTAATATTTTAGCAGACTTCTCAACATAAACCTTGCAACACATATTCATATATCCTATAAAGCTTTCTATTAAAATTGATGAAAAAGGGCTGGGGACTTAGCTCAGTGGCTGCGCAAGCGCAAGGACACAAGTTCAATCCCCCATACCAAAAAATAAATAAATAAATAAATAAATAAAATTGATGAAAAAATAATCCATTATCATGACAAAGTGCACCTCACTATATTCATGACCCCCAAACCAGTGCTCCAAAAAAACTTTCAAGGATATCATAGAAAGAGACAATGAAGTCAATAATGCCAAAAAACTAATAAAATGATATAACGGGCAGAGTGAACATTTAGGTAGAAAGGAGAGGGAAAAATAGAAAACCAGCAACAGGAAAATAATGCAATAAATATAATAATCCCCTTTAATGTCCCATGAAAATAATATAATACTTTTCACTAATGGATCAAGAAATAAAACTCAATGATATGTGGTATACAAGAGACACATTGAATCCAAAAAGAAATGCACAGATTAAAAAGCAAAGGATGGCACCAGGCATAATGTCACATGCCTGTAATCTCACCACTCGGGAGACTGAGGCAAGAGGATCACCACAAATTCGAGGCCAACCTGGGCCACATAGTGAGTTCAAGGCCAGCCTGACCCAGGGAGACCTTGTCTCAAAAAAAAAAAAAAATCAAAGGATGGAAAATAATATTTCAGACAACAGGAATCCAGAAAAAAGTAGAAGTAACTATCCTAATTTTAGACAAAATGGATTCCAGGTCAAAGCTAATCAAAAGAAGCAAGGATGGTCACTACATATTGGTAACACAAACAATCACAAGCATATATGCACCAAACACCAGAACTCCCAACTTCATAAAACAAATGCTACTAGACATAAAAAGATCAAATAAACACCAACACAATTATAATGGGAAAACTCAATATATCACTGTCACAAATAAACAGATCAACTAGACAAAAATTTAATAAAGAAATATCAGTTGAACCAAACCTTCAAACAAATGGACTTACTAGATAGATGCAGAATGTTCCACCCAACAACAACAAAATACACATTCTTCTCAGCAGCACATGGGACTTTCTCCAAAATAGAACACATGCTAGAGCATGCTTAAGCTAAAGCATGCTTAAGTAAATGCAAAAGAATCAAAATTACCCCATGCATATTATCAAATCATAGTACAATGAAACTAGAAATTAATGGCAAAAGAAACCACAGAAATTGTGCAAACAAAAATCAAACAATACCTTCAAATAATCAGTGAGTCACAGAAAAAAATAAAGGATGAAAGTAGACAGTTCCTAGAATCAAATGATAATTCCAGTATAATATACCAGACCTATGGGATGCAATGAAAGCAGTCCTAAGAGGAAAGTTTATAGCTGTGAATGCCCATATAAGAAAAACGTAGTGAGTCCAAATAACTAACCTAATAATGCACCTCCAGCTCCTAGAAAAAGAAAATGATCCAAATCCAAAGTTAGTACAAGGAAGGAAATTAAAGATCAGAGCAGAAATTAATGATATTGAGATTAAAAAGAAATAAAAAGAATCAATGAAACCAAGGGTTGGTTCTTTGAAAGAATAAGCAAAATAGACAAACTCTTACCCAATTTTACCAAAAAAGGAAAGAAAATATACAAATCAATGCAATTAGAAGTGAAAAAGTCACCGAAAAGATCATGCATCCTTATTGAGGCGATACTCTTAAGTGAAATAAATAGGACACACGTGTAAATACCGAATAGTTTCTCTAGCGTGAGAAACTGAAAGTGTAAATAAGGATTAAAATGATTAAAACGAATAACTGATAATTTGAAATAGGAAAAGGTCCAAACGTGTAGGGGTGGTGGGAGGGGAAGAGTAAAGGAAAGAAGGGAAAGGAAAAATTATGAGAAAAGAAAAAAAAAATGGAAACGAAATCTATGTAAATAGGGAAGGGTGGAGGGGGTCAAGGGTGCACAGGTAATGGGGAAAAAAATAAGAACCAAGATGCATCATGTACAGGTACAAATACCCACTAATAAATGTAAACCTACTGTATACCTAAAATGTACCAATAAAAGAATTTTTTAAAAAATAAAAAAGATCATGGAGCCTGACCACATAGGCTTCATCCCAGGAATGCGAGGATGGTTCAACATACACAAATCAATAAATGTATACATCACATGAACAGAAGCAAGGACAAAATCACATAATCATCTCAGTTGACACAGAAAAAGCCTTTGACAAAATCCATTTTACTTGCAGATTGAATCTAGATCCATGTATCTTACCATGTATTAAACTAAAACCAAAATTGATCAAAGATTTAAATATGAAAACAGAAACAGTCTGATGGAAAATACTATAGGTAAAACTCTTGAAGTCATCAGCAAAGGCAAGGACTTTCTGAACAGAATCCTAATTGCACAAGAAATAATACCAAGAATGAACAAATGGGATCATATCAAATAAAAAGTTTCTGTACAGCAAAGAAAAAAACTGACAGAGTGAAGAGACAACCTACAGAATGTAAAGAAAAATAATTGCCAGCTATTCCTTGGACAGAGGACTAATATCTAGAATACATAAAGAACTCAAAAAATTAATCTTTCCAAAATAAAAGACCCAATCAAAAAATGGGCATCTTAAATGAACAGACACTTCTCCAAAGAAGAAATACAAATGGCCAATAAATAGATGAAAAAATGTATACCAAGCATGGTGGCACACACCTATAATCCCAGTACTCGGGAGGCTGAGGCAGGAGGATTGCTGAGAATTCGAGGCCAGTCTGGGCTACATAGTGAGTCCAAGGCCAGCCCAAACTACACAGTGAGACCCTGTCTCAAAAAAAAAAAAGTTCAATATCTCTGGCCATTAGAAAAATGCAAATTAAAACAACACTGAGATTCCATCCTATTGCTAAAAGAATGGTTATCATCCAGAAGTGAGATAATAAATGCGGCAAGGCTGCGGCAAGGGGAAGAGGAACACTTCTGAATTGTTTGTGAGAATGTAAACTAGTCCAACCATTATGGAAATCAGTACGGAGATTCCTCAAAAAACTTAAACAAGAAATTCTATTCAACCCAGATATTCCCCTTCTAGGTATTTTCCAAAAGAGTTAAAGACATCCTATTATAGTGATACATGCATACCCATGTTTACAGTAACACAATTCACAATAGGTAAATCTTGAACGCAGCCTATATGCTCAACAACAGATGAATGGACAAAGAAAATGAGGTATTCATACACAATAGAGTACAACTCTGACATAAAGAAGGATAAACTTGAGTCATTTGTAGAAAAATGGACACACCTTGAGACCATGTCAAGTGGAATAAATCAGACACACAAGCTTACATATCACATAGTTTCTCTTACATGAGAAATACAAAATACAAATAAAGAGCAAAATAAAAGATAATGGGAAGTAGCAAGATATCTTTTGCATATGGCAAGGGGTCCAAGAGATAAAGGGAGGTGTGAGAGGGGGAGTAGATAAAAAAAGAACTAAGATGTGTTATGTATATGTACCAACTTCCCACAAGAAATGTGGTCATTATGTACTGCAAATGTGTACTAATAAATAAATAAATAATAAATAATTAAATTTTAAAAAGAAATTCCCATACTAGAAGCAATGTGTGACAATGAGCATTGTTGTGATGGAGAATAAAACCATTTTCTACGTACATCATTTCTTAAATGCTCTAATAAACCCTTATAATCTTCAGTGCTCATCACAGTGTTCTTCAGTACAACACCCAGCTTGTGCAACCCATCAAGCTCAAAAAAGACAAACAACAGCTCCTTGTTGGATCCTGATTGACCAGCTTTTTTTTTCCCACAAGAACTCTGTAATTTCCACTGAGAACTCTGAAACTTGGTCTCATGATTATGATCATATTTCTTAAACAACTGAAATCTGAAGCAGTATGCTAGCTCAACTCCAATGAAATTGACAAATGCTGTTACTTTTTTCAACAAACAAATGGAACAAATTTCCCATTCACTTGCTTCATGTTAAAATCTGTTGTTAAAATGCTTTGAATGGAACCATAAGAGTTGCTCAGCCTCTCAGAAATTTCCCTAAGAGTCATTCGCCTGTTTGATTGAATCATTTTAACATTCTCTTACTCCTTCATTTACTCATTCGATATTCTCTTGGGTTTTTGATGTTCAAGGATGCCCCAACCTCTCCTCACCTTCAACCAATTCACAACCATTTCAAAATCACTGCAACAACTTGTAAACCGTCTTCATGATTACTGGATCATGACCATCAACTAATTTTAGCATTTCATGTGCTTCTTTCAGCATCTTTTTGCTGTGTGAAACAAAATTTTATGCTAATGTACTATTCGTGATCCATGAACAGATAGAGCAGACTTTAAAACACACATCTCGACCATAGCTCACAACCAACTGACTGCACCAAACAAACTGAAACTTGTCACACACTGTCACTAAGATTCAACTTGCTGTTTCTTGTATGGAAAAATCCCTGCCTTTTCCATTGGATGGCACTGCCAGCAGTGTTCACTGTATAGTTTAATTATACCTCATATATGTTGTTCTGGGCTGCACAAAAATCCCCTCATAGGCCCAGTGAAACAAAAGCAAATCAAATTCTGCTGCTGCTATAATAATTGGCACTTCAGTCTTTCTACCCAGTTAGCACAACTTCCCATGAAAGATATTGAACTTACTTGAAGGCATCAAAAACCCTTTAGAACATATGGGTTTTGGTGGAAGCAGTCTGCCAATAATATTGAGCAAGCTAAATAAAGAAAAAGGTCTAAGCAAGGCTGGGCCTCATCCAAACTCTGAACACACAGTCGATGTGGCAAGGCGTCAGTTCAAAAGATCATCTCTTCAGTAGCAGAAAAGCTAAGTTAAAAGTGAATGTTCCAAGGAAGCTAATTTCATGTTTGCATTTAATCTCTGTATTAAAGAAACATCAGACAAGTGGTATTTAGAGAAACTCTAAGGCTAAATCCAAATTCTGGGACTCAAACCATGTTAGCCTTGTGGGACAATGAGAGATAAATACAGAAATGTTTTTACAAAATACATTAGATTTCTCTACACTTTGTACTCCAGAAGAAGAAAATCAGAGTACTCTGTTTGCTGATGCACTGTACTAGCCATATCATTGGTTATTGCAGATGATTCTGTTCAATCTATCTTTCTTTAAGGTTGCCTAGTTTGCATTTCCTTCTGGAATTCCAAATGTGCCAGAAGGCTACCACATCTTCTCATCAAAGTATAAAATATTCCTGGATGGATAAAATGGTCTCTGTCACATGCCTTTTACCTTGGACATTTGTATTTCCTATGTAATTTTAATGTATCTATAAATCAAAAGCATCTACTGGAAGCAAAAAGTGGACCAGGGGTTTGCTGACAATTTGTGGTGCTGGGTTTGAGAGCTGTTATTGAGTGTCTAAGTATTTTATATCTTCAAGGTGACTTATATGTCACACAAATCTTACTATACTACCAATAGTCACCACTGAGCTAGGTTTCTATGCAGAAAATTTTGAATCAACAACAAAATGTTATTGAAGCAGGCTCTCAAATTGAAATAATGGGGATTGCATAAGGGAAATATCTTGACCAAAGCTTTCCAATACATATAATGAGAGAATAGAAACCAGGTAAGCCCACCAGATATCCTGGTTTCAAGTTTCTACAGTCATCCACTGACCAGGTCCAGCCAACTCTGAACACCTTTGAGCTGACCCAGTGGTCCTTCCCAGGACATAAACATAAGGATCACCCTCCTGGATACAACTTGGTACAACTATTACTGTGGCAGCCCATAGTTTATTCATGTACAAACAGGAGAAAAGACAATGGGTTTTGTTCAATGATTTTTATCACCTTTAGGAATAAAGCAGAAATAAATATAATTTTCATTCAACCAGAAAGAAAGGGAAACATTCACCCTAAAATCAAAGAAACAAAAACAGAAGATGGAACTCAGCTCTTTTATAGCATCCTTTTCCACAAAGAATTGATACATATTACAGATAAAGAATAGAAAAAAAGATGGAGGAAAATTTTAGTGAAGTAATCAGTTGTAATTAAGAAAAAAGGTTATAATTCAGCCCACATAACCACTGTGGCAGAGCTCCATGCTTCCTCCCAACTAAAGAGGGATTGGTAGTACTTAAGTGTAAGCAAATATTTTCCTACTACTAATTTTTAAGAAAACCTTATATGAGACCTCTTATGGGCAGTCTGATGGGTGTGACAGAGAATGGCATCAGATGATATTCTCAAAACAAGTGAGGTCACAAATTTCATAAGTATATCAATCGTGGTTCTCCAGAAAAAATATTCCAACAGGAGATATATTTCAAGGAATAGATTCAAGTCCTTGAGAAAGCTGACAGGTCCAAAATCTGTAGGGCATGACTGCAGGCTGAGAAATCAGATAAAACTTGCTCCTGCAGTTGTGAGTCTAAACTCTGTAAGACATACTGAGAGGCTGGAAACTCAACCAGAATGTCCACATTACAGTCTTGAGGCAGATTTCCTACTTCTATCGGTTCTGCTCTTGTGGCTTTCAACGGATTAGAAGACCCCCACCCACTCACATTACCTCAGTAATGTTGTCATAATTAATTAATTATAAATGTTAATCACATCTATGAAACAGCTTCACAGCAACTGTTAGACCAGTGTTTGACCGAACAAGTTGACACATAAAATCAACTACCACTATGATCTGTAGGTATATATAGCATGATACTTACATTATAAACAACTTACTAGTGTATAAGGTAAGAATGGAAGGAAATGCTTCAAAATTTTAATAGCAATATTTCTGCATCACAGAACTATCAGTGATTTTTAGTTTCTTAGGTTTTCTATAATACATAAATCAACTTTATAATTAGAAAAAATATTCTCAAGAACAACTAGTTTGAGATTATGAAATTAAAAATTCAAATCCTGGCTCTTACCAAATGACCAATTAATTTACCCATTAGAAGAGGACATACAGCATCTATAGGCAGACCTAACAATTTCCCAAGAAGTGGTTCTGGATATGTACCAGATTTAAAAAATAGTAAACTAAGGCCTCAAAGTTCTTTGCCATGTATCATCTCCAAAACTATTTAGTTTAAATTGTTTTTAAGGCAGGAGTTACCTACCACAGTAAAAAAACTTTCAATATTCCCTGGGACACACCTATAATCCCAGCACTTGAGAGGGTGAGGCAGGAACATTGCTGCAAGTTTTCAAGGCCAGCCTAGACTACATAGTGAGACCCTGTCTCAAAAAAAGAGAGGAAGAAAGAAAGGAAGGGAGGGAGGGAGGGAGGGAGGAAGGGAGTGAGGGAAGGAAGGGAAAGAGAGAGATCTGGTTTAGAGCATGCTTCCAAGAATCACCTCGACCAGTGATGGTGAACCTATGGCACGTGTGTTACTGTGCTTTTCTTTTAAGACAAAGATATTAATATATGAGTTATTTTTTTTCTAAAATAAAACCTCGCAGTGCTGGCACTGTGAGATAAATAAGTGGGTTTTGGGTTGCAGTTTGGACACTTGTCTCTAAAATGTTCAGCATCACTGCTCTAGATAATTTAGATGCTGGCTAGGATTAAGCAAGTCCTCTCAGTTAGGCTGTGGCAGATCCATGCCTAGATAAATTAGCTTCCTTTCCTTTACCCTTCCAGAAGGTGGCCTTGTCCCTCTCTACAATTCTGCTGTCCTCCCTACCATGTGGCACTTCACAGTACAAGTTTCCCTTTTGGTTTGAGTTCTTACCTTCTGGAAGGCCAGACCTCCCAGGACAACATGGTATCCAAGAACCAGGGTTTACACGTATTCCTTGTCATTCAAATCCTTGTACAAATGGTGATAGGCAACCTCACTGGAGTTGGAACCTTTTGCTGGATTCTTTCTTTTTTTTAATTATTGGAAATAATGATATATTCATTTGCATACAAGTTTACGGGCGGATTTGTTAGATATACATAATATATATTATATATATATAAAACATAACTGAAACCTTATCTTTGGAATAGATAATACAATCATACAGTGGTTGAATTGCATGCACACTGCTCTGCACTTTGCTTTTTTCATTTAATATATCCTGCCAATTATTTCATATTAGTATCCTGAAAGTTTCTTGTTTTTCAACAGCTGCATTTTTCATTCCATTGTATAGCAGTACCATTACTGGATTCCTCCTGATTCATTGAATTCTATGGGATCTGCAGTAGAGTGCTCCCAGAAGTAACTTTGGCAATAGCTGACAAAATGATAAATTATAGTTATCCATCCACTTGTATTGATTTGAACCTTTTTGCAAAGCAAATTCACCTCCAAAATTTCCCTCCCATTGGTCTTCTACAGTAGTTGAAATTCTCATTATAAAAGTCATTACTTTGGGCTAAAATGCTACCTCCACGATACCCCTGTTAAAAATGCAAATATACATCTCCCAACACAACACCCAAGAGGCAACACACTGATTTATAACAATCTGCTATACTTTGGAGAAAAAAAAGAAGGAAGTAGAACAGTCTCCAAAAATGATCAAAACTTTAGAATTCCACTTGGGTGTATCTCCAGCAAATCCATTCAAGCCACCCCATGCACATGATAATTTTCAATTGGTTCTCCTGTACAGATTGATTTTGAAAGAAAGATAAGTGGTTTTTTTCCTCCTCCTAAATCTCCAGAAACTCTGAAAAGACATCACCAGGATTCACAATTCCATACTTGCTGAAAGCAAATTTTATCTAGATTTGACATATAGAAATATCCATTCTGTTTGGACATTCAGGCTAGTGTTGAATCCTTTGCAAAGAGTGAGATGCATTTCTCTTTCCTTTTTCCAATGTTCTCCTGTACTGACTGCCATGAATGCAGTGAGCACAGGAAAGACACCCTTGAGAAATGCAGTTCCATTGTCCCAAAAAATTACAATGAACCATCCCTTGGTCACAGTTTTGCAGGCTCACTTACTGTCCTTTGCATTCAAAATGCCAAATAGAGAAGGAGGTTTTCTACACAGGCCTTTCAGATTTGATTGTCTTGATTCTGTGGAAAGGACTTAAATTTGCCATGTATTGAAATCTTCTTCATAAATGTGAAGTAAACTGGTCTTAACATGAGATCATGCTAGGCACAGGATAGTTACTGCCTGTCTAATAGGAGCACAAGGCCTTCAAGACTCCAAGGGCATCATCTCAAACTTATTAAAGATTGAGCTGCTGATAGGCAAAGGAAAATCAAAGTAGATGTTCATGTTCCCAGTGACATAAGAAGATCATAATACCAACAAGGATGGCTGCAAGTAAGGACGGATGTCCTAATCGTGCCTTTTGTATGAGGAGATATAATATATGCACAAGAAGTAAAGAAATGGGCACTAAAATTGTCTCAGAGATTTAACCATAGCCAAAAATCATACTGTTGGGGACCAGGGATTTGGGTCAGTGGTGCCGCTGCCTGCCTCACAAGCGCAAGGTCCTGAGTTCGAACGCTGGTACCAAAAAATAACAACAAAAATCATACTGTTGGAATAGTAGATACAACCACTGTGATCCTATTTTTATTTACCACCAATGTAAGGCAAGTGAAAAACGGGTTTTACTGTGACAATTTTTAAGAGATTACTTTGGGGGAAATCCTTGGGCTTTCTCAATTATGTTATCATTAGAGATATTCAATTTTGGAATTGTGGTGGAAAAGGTGATGTGGAAAGAACACAAGTAAAAGGCTCAATGAGATTATAACCTTTCAGAATGTATAGCTTTATGATTCCAAGCCAAATGGAAGTGCTCAGTTGTAATTTGTTGGCTTCTGCTAGTGACAGTGAAGAACAGCACTTCCTGAATGTGTGAGCTGAAGACCTGGGTCATGGTCTATGAAATTGTGACATAATAAAAAATGCATATATTTATCTTCTTTCTGTTTCCTGGCATAGAGTTTCTAAAACCCCTGGAAGCCTAAGTATCTTTTTTGTAAGCTAATGAGATGACTGGTTGTCGGGGGTTCCTGTACAGTCTCAAGATGGGGGTTGGTTGCTAGGGGAATCAAACTTGTGATTAAACTTTCAGTTCTACCTTAGGGGAGAGGAGAGGAACTAGAGATTGAATTCATCACTAATGGTCATTGATTTCATCAGCCATACCTATTAATGAAACCTTGAAGAGCTTCTGGGTAGTTGAATATATGGAATATTATGTACCTGGAGAAGGCGTGGAAGCTCCATGCCCTTTCCCTATGCATCTCTTCCATCCAGCTTTACTTATTTAAAATGAATAAGTAAAGCACTTTTGTAAGTTCTGAGAACTACTCTAGCAAACGTTCAAATCCATAAAGAGAATCATGGGAGCCTCCTATTGAAGCACAGGTTAGCAACCTGGGCTTTTGGTTGATGTCTGAAGTAGGTGGAAGCTTGTGGGTGAGGGTCCTTAACCTGAGGGATGGATGCTCACTGCAGTTAGTGTCAGACCTGAATTGATTGTAGGACACCCAGCTGGTATTGAAAAGATGCTTGGTATGGGGAAAGCCACACACCTGGAATCAAAAGTAAAGTACTGAGAGTGGTCAGAGTGTAAGGAGGAGAAAACAGTTCCTTCCAAATTCAACATAGTCCAAAGTGATTTTGAGCAAATTACACAAACACTTCATATCCTAACTTCCTCATTTCTAAACAAGTTTGCTTTCCTAACCAATTTGGCTTTTGTAAAAACTATTCTAAATTTTAAATAAACTCTAGAGTTGCTTAGAGATAAACACTATATAAATAAAAGGCACAGAGCACCTGATGTTTTTCAGTACATTTTGGAACCATATTATTTTCCTACATCTAGTCTAGACCTTCTATAAATTTGTGTACATGGTGAGCTTCGTATTTCCTCCACCCTGCCACCCCTACCAGCCTCTCCTTCTTGTCCTATGATCTATACATTATCTCATCTTTCCTAAAATTACCCATGCAGGCTTCTTCCAGAGGCATGCTCCATTAAGAGTTCCCTCATAGCCATGCTTGAACACAGTTATCTTTAAATAATTTAGATGCAAATTTTAAAAGGTTTATAGTTTATACCCCAGAATAAAATAAGTTTTACATCTCTCTCTTTCTTGCCAAAAACTAGATGATTTTTTAGAGGCTCACAAATGTAAGCATATAATGCTACTTGTTTCTGTTACACAAAACAATGGTTTGGCACCAGTCCCCTAAACATGCTCCACAAAGCCACATTTGGTGGATAACCTTTCCATAACGGACAGTGAAAGGGCACCTTCTTTCCTGAACAAGCATGGGATTATCCTGCCTAATTGGCTTCAATGTGTGAACCTCATTCAAAGTGGCCAGCGCTATACATGATAAAGAATGTATTTCTGAATACTTCAGTTAAGTTTGGACCACAGCCAAGAGACTCTCTGGCAGACAAAAGCCACTTTACCAACACACTTTACTCTTAGCAAGAAGATTCATGCTTAAAATAAAAATACATACATATATATATATATATATATATATATATATATATATGACATCTTGGGTCACATGATCACAATACCCCCACTTCCTCACCTACTCTTCCACCTCTTTTCAAGGGTGAGGAACCATTCCTGGGCAAATAATCACAGCTTCTCTCTTACCTCAGTCTCTCTCCTGTTAGTTCTTACTAAGGAAGTTTACTTCAAGGGCTTCAGAAATTTAGGAACAATTTTTGGAAGATTTTTAAAGATCTGAATATTAGCAAAATTCCATCTAGTTTAATATAACATTCTCCTCCTAACACAAAACATTTTTAAAAAATTTTTTATTAAAAAAGTATTATATTCTCAGAAAGAGAATCAAAATGCTCAAGATTAAAGAAAAATATACAAAAATCAGGTGTACTCGACTCCATTAAAAACACTATTAAAGGATGCCCTGCCAAGGTCCTGAGTCGCACAAAACACGCCAAATCAGCCCACTGCAGACAGGCAGGTATGCCCACGCCCTACCGAGGACGCCAGTACCGCAGAATACGCCGAATCAGCCCGCTGCACACAGGAAGGTCTGTGCACCCCCTACCGAGGTCCTGAGTCACGCGGAAGACACCGAATCACCCCGCTGCAGACAGGCAGCCACCTGGTTCCACACTACAAAGACGCAGAGGACACCAGACCACCAGACCAAGGTACTGAGTCCCGCTGTTCCCAGCCCAGAGGTAGGGGCTCCTGAGCCATCGTCCCACTGCTCCTGGTCCAGAGGAAGGGGCCTCCCGGTCACCATCCCTCCCACCGCTCCTGGCCCAGAGGGAGGGGCTTCTGAGCCACCAACCCACTGCTCCTGGTCCAGAGGAAGGGGCTTCCCGGCCACCATCCCTCCCGCTGCTCCCAGCCCACAGGAAAGGGCTTTTGGGTCATCATGCCTACTGCTGCTCCTGGCCCCTGTCCCACCTCTCCCAGCTCAGAGAAGGTAATCCGTGCAGGCGCTAACAGCCCCCAGCCCCAGTTGAAATGAGAAAACACGTAAATAAGTCTCAAAACCAGACTTCCAGATCACCTACAGCCACCCCAAAGGGAAATGAGATGGAACACTCTGATACTCAACCACCTGGACCCACTGAACTGGCAACAAAAGGGGATCTGGAAAAAATGAAATCAGAAATAATTTCTCAGATAACAGGAGAAATTGTGCCCCTAGTGCAAGACATGATTAATAAATCTAGAGAGGAGTTCAGGAACATGATGGAATTCCAACAAAAGAAACAAATGGAATCCATAAAACAGATGCAAATAGATTTCCAGGACATGAAAAACTCCATTGAAAGTCTACCCAGCAGAATGAGCCAATGTGAGGATGGAATTTCAGATATAGAAGATAAGATTGCAATTAGTGACCAGGAAAAGAAAAATTGCTTCAAAATTATAAGGGAACATGAGAAGTCAATCCAGCAGCTGCTAGATGAGGCAAAGAAGAATAACATAAGACTGATTGGAGTCAATGAAGAAACAGGAGACACTGGAGATGACATATAAAATCTCTTCACAGAAATAATGGCAGAAAACTTCCCAAGCAGGGGAAAAGAGCTTGACATACAGATAAGTGAGGCATATAGGACTCCAAATAGCCTTGATCAAAAAAAAATCTACACATAGGCATATAATTGTTAAGATTCCAGAAACACAACCAAAGAACAAAGTTCTCCAAGCAGTCAGAGAAAAGAAACAAATGACATATAAAGGAAAGCCCATCAGAATCACAGCAGACTTCTCAACACAAACCACCAAGCCAAGAAGAGCTTGGAGTGACATATTCCAATCCCTAAAAGAAAACAGCCTCCAACCCAGATTGATGTACCCTGCAAAACTATCTTTCAAACTTGAGGGAGAAATAAGATACTTTCATGACAAAGAGCACCTTAGGAACTTCATGAATACCAAACCAGCACTCCAAAGAATTTTACACAATAGCCTAGGAACAGACATTGAGGATCACAACCCCAGAAAGCAAAGCAGAATGAACTCATCTGGCATGACAAGAAATTCAATGTAAAGGGGGAGAACCCAACAAAAAGAAAAAGTCATGGTAATGGCAAGTCAATACATTTCAGTTATAACCATCAATGTTAATGGTCTCAATTCACCAATCAAAAGAAATAGACTGGCAGAATGGGTCAAGAAGCAAAATCCAACAATATGCTGCATACAAGTAACAGACTTAATTCAAAAGGAAACTCATAGACTGAAAGTTAAAGGGTGGAAAACAATACTGCATGAGACGGGAACCTGAAAAAAAGCAGGAGTAGCTATCCTCTTTACAGATCAAGTAGATTTCAAACCAACACTGATTAAGAGAGACAAAGAAGGACACTACAGCCTTGTAAAGGGAAGAATCCAAGAGGAAGAGATGACAATCATAAATATCTATGCACCAAACACTAGTGCACCCAACTACATAAAACAAATACTAACGGACATGAAAAGTCATATATGCACTAATACAATTGTAGTGGGGGACCTCAACACCCCACTGTCACAAATAGATAGATCAACTAAACTAAAAATAAGTAATGAAATACTAGAACTCAATTGAACTCTTGAACAAATGAACTTAACAGATGTTTACAGAGTCTTCCACCCCACAAAATCAGAATACACATTCTTCTCAGCTGCACATGGGTCATTCTCCAAAATAGACCACATAGTCACACATAGAACATTTTTAAGTAAGTGCAAAGGAATTGAAGTTATCCCCTGTATATTATCAGACCATAGTGTGATGAAACTGGAGATCCATAGCAAAAGAAACTCAATAAATTTCATAAACATGTGGAAATTGAACAACACACTTCTGAATAATCAATGGGTCACAGAGGAAATTAAGGAAGAAATCAGACAGTTCCTTCAATTACATGACAATGAAAATACAACATATCGGAATCTATGGGACACAATGAAAGCAGTCTTACGAGGGAAATTCAGAGTAGTGAATACGCATATTAGGAAAACAGAACGAGCCCAATTAAACAACCTGATGCTGAACCTCAAGCTTGTAGAAAAAGAAGAGCAGGACAACCCCAAAGCTCATACAAGGGAGGAAATTATAAAGATCAGAGGAGAAATCAATGCAATGGAGACTAAGAGAACGATACAAAAAATCAATGAAGCCAAGAGTTGGTTCTTCGAAAGAATCAACAAAATTGACAAACCTTTAGCCAACCTTGTCAGAAAAAGGAAAGAAAAGGCCCAAATCCATACAATTAGCAATGAAAAGGGTGAAGTTACAACAGACCCAGCAGAAATCCAGAGGATCATCAATACCTACTTCCAGAACCTATACGCCAATAAGATGGACAACACAGAAGATATGGACAGATTCCTAGATACATATGAATTACCAAAGTTGAATGAAGAAGACCTAAAAATTCTGAACAACCCAATATCAACCAAGGAAATTGAAAATGTAATTAAAAACTTATCAACTAAGAAAAGCACGGGCCCTGATGGCTTCACTGCTGAATTCTACAAGACATTTAGAGAGGAACTGCTGCCACTACTGTTTAAACTCTTCCATGAAATTGAAAGGGAAGCAATACTCCCAAATTCATTCCTGGAACCAAGCATGATCTTGATCCCCAAAGCAGAGAAAGACCCAACTGAAAAAGAGAACTCTAGGCCAATCTCACTAATGAACATAGATGCAAAAATCCTTACTAAGATAATGGCAAACAGAATGCAGAAGATCATCAAGAACATCATACACCCTGATCAAGTGGGATTCATCCCATGATGCAGGGATGGTTCAATATACGAAAATCAATCAATGTAATACACTATATCAATAAAGCCAAGGACAAAAACCATATGATTATCTCCATAGACACAGAAAAAGCATTTGACAAAATCCAACATGCATTTATGATAAAAACCCTACCAAAAATTGGAATAGATGGTCTCTACCTCAAACTGATAGAAGCCATCTATGAAAAACCAACAGCCAATATCACATTAAATGGTCAAAAACTGAAATCCTTCACACTCAAATCAGGAACAAGACAAGGATGTCCTCTATCACCTCTCTTGTTCAATATAGTTCTGGAAACATTAGCCACGGCAAATAGGCAAGAGAAAGAAATAAAAGGAATAAAGATAGGTAATGAAGAAGTCAAATTGTCATTATTTGCAGATGACATGATACTCTATATAGAAGACCCCAAGAACTCCACCAAAAGTCTTCTAGACTTAATAAACAAATGCAGTCAAGTAGCTGGTTACAAGGTCAACACACAAAAATCAATAGCTTTCCTCTACACCAATGACAGACTCACTGAGAGAGAAATAGGGCAAATAATTCCTTTCACAATAGCATCCAAAAAACTGAAATACCTAGGAATCATCCTAACAAAAGAAATCAAGGACCTCTTCTCTGGAAACTATGGCACTCTGAAAAGAGAGATTGAAGATGATATCAGAAAATGGACAGACATCCCCTGCTCCCGGGTAGGAAGGATTAATAGAGTGAAAATGGCCATACTTCCAAAACTGCTATATAGATTTAAGGCAATTCCAACTGAGATCCCACCAGCATACTTCATAGACCTTGAGAAAACAATCCAAAAATTCATTTGGAACAAGAAGAGACCCAGAATAGCAAAAGCAATTCTAGGTAACAGAGACCTGGCAGCGGGTATCACAATCCCCAACATGCAACTATACAAAGCTACTGTGATAAAAACACCATGGTACTGGCAAAGAAACAGACTTGAGGACCAGTGGAACAGATTAGAAGATGCAGAAACAACACCAGACACACTCAGCCATCTCATCTTCGACAAAAGAGCCAAACACCCTCACTGGAGGAAAGATAGCCTCTTTAATAAATGGTGCTGGAAAAATTGGGCTTCAACTTGCTAAAGATTAAAACTAGACCTGCATCTCTCACCATGCACTAAACTAAAATCAAAATGGATTAAAGATCTAAATATTAAAATAGAAACTCTGAACCAGTTGGAACAGAGGTTAGGTAGAGCCCTTGAAGACATTGGTGTAGGAAAAGATTTTATGAACAAAACCTCAGTTGCCCGTGAACTAGCACAAAAAATCAACAAATGGGATCTCTTCTTATTAAAAGGCCTCTGCAGAGCAAGAGAAACCACCAGCAGTGTGAAGAGACAACCCACAACGTGGGAAAAAATCTTCACCTGCTCTTCCTCAGACAAAGGTCTACTGTCTCAAATCTATAAAGAACTTAAAAAGATCAGACCTCCCAAATTTAAAGACCCAATCCGAAAATGGGCATCTGAAATGAACAGACATTTCTCAGACAAAGACGTAGAAATAGCAAATAAATACATGAAAAAATGTTCAACATCACTGGTCATTTGAGAGATGCAAATGAAAACAATGCTGAGGTTCCACTTCACTCCAGAAAGAATGGCTGCTATCATGAAATCAACCAATCACAAATGCTGGCGGGGCTGTGGGGAAAGAGGAACCCTGCTCTACTGCTGGTGGGAGTGTAGACTGGTGCAACCACTGTGGAAATCGGTATGGAGATACCTCAAAGAACTAGGACTGGAAGTCCCATTTGACCCAGCTATTCCACTGCTGGGGATCTTCCCCAAAGAATTAAAAGAATCATACCACAGTGATATATGTGCACCCATGTTCATAGCAGCACAGTTTTTGATAGCTAAAACTTGGAAACAGCCCAAATGCCCATCAGCTGGAGACTGGATAAAGAGAATGTGGGGGTTTTTTATAAAATGGAGTACTACTCAGCCATAAAAAATGAGAAATTAGAGACATTTACAGCTAAGTGGATGCACATTGAGGCGATACTGTTAAGTGAAATAAATAGGACACACATGTGTAAATACCGAATAGTTTCTCTGGTGTGAGAAACTGAAAGTGTAAATAAGGACTAAAAGGTATAATAGGTAATGTGAAAAAGGAAGAAAAGGGGCAAAGGGGAAGGAAGTGGGAGGGCTAGGGGAAAGGATAGAAGGGAATGGGATTAATATGAGAAAATGGAAAAATAGGAACAAAATCTTTGTAAATACGGAGGAATGGAGGGGTTGAAGGGAGGGCTGGGCAAGGGTGAAAAATGAGAACCAAGAGAGACTATATAAAGGTGCAAATGTCCAATGATGAATGTCATTATATTGTATACCTAAAATGTACCAATGATTAGAATGAATAATCGATAATGTAAAATAAGAATAAAAGGTCCAAAGGGGTAGGAGTAGTGGGAGGGGCAGGGGAAAGGAGAGAAGGGAAAGGAAAAATGCTGAGAAGTGGAAAAAATGGAAATAAAGTCTTTGTAAATAGGGAAGGGTGGAGGGGGTGAAGGGAGGGCTAGGAATGGGGAAAAAATAAGAACCAGGATGCATCATGTAAAGGTACAGTTCCCAGTGAGAAATGTAATTGTGTTGTACTCCTACAATGTACCAATAAAGGAATTTAATACGAAAAAAAAAACACTATTAGAGGGTCCTGGCTTTTCTCTGTGGTGAGATAGTTGGTGGCCAGGTTCTCACTAGCCAGCTTTGTCCCCAGAGTCCCCAGCCTTGGTCTAAGGACTGTGGCTCAGACCTACAAGCCAATGTTTGTGAGAGGACATAACTTGGAACATTATAGATGATCATACAACTCACAGAAAGCCAATGATCATATTAAAAGTGTAACCATAAATGCCATACAGTTTCACGCACATTCATAATGTGCATTTACTGCTTTCGAGATAATTTTGTATACAGCACATTAGTGCACAGTTGAAAATAACTTATGTACTATCACATCACTTCAATTACACGTAATGAAATAAACAAAATGAACCCAAAATACTTTACTAATGAAAGAAAAGCCTGTATAATATAAATAATAATATTTCCTGAAAAATAGTTTTAGTAAAAGGAATGAAAATCAATTTTTCCATCATTATTTTGTTTTGCTCCCTAATATACTCAAGATTTGTGACTCACCAAAGCCAATAATGAGAGACAAGGGCACCAATTTTTTGAGGCTGGCTTAAAATTCTACTTCAGCAAGTAAAAAAATGAGGAGCCATGAGTCCTATGAATAATGAGCCCTAAGCATTACAGTATAGCTAAACATTAGGTTAGACGACATCTTAACTAATCTCTGACTTCAGAAATGGAGAAAACCAGGCACAAAAATATTAAGCATTCTGAGAAGAAATCCTGCAAAGGGGTAACTATCCAGGTGCTGCTCCTGAGCATGCTCACTGGACATAAGACCATGAGCAAAATATTGAGCTCCTGTGGGCCTCAACCTCCTTGTCAGTAAGATGGAGCCAAAAACCATGCATAGCTCATGTGGGCCATGATGGGGATGATACATTAATAAACACAGAACACTCAGTCCAGCACAAAAGAGGAACTGAATAAATATTAGGTGTCACTAATATTATAAGGGGCAGACTGAAGGAAGAACTAGAATAAGGAGCTAAGCCAATGGCTTCTTTTCTGGTTATCTTCCTCTAAGAAATAACCATCCACGGAGAATGGAAACATTATTCAAAATCGTTAGTATACTATCAAACGTTTGATGTACTGTGGAGGTTCACTATATATTAAAGAGATAGTAGGCCTCATGGTTGAAAGCATGAACTGTTGAGCTAGACAGCCTGGGTTCAAATTTCATCCCTCCTGCTTTCTAGCTGTGTAACCTCAAGCAATTATTTAATGTCTCTGTGCCTCATCTTCCAATTCTATAAATGGGGATAAATAATAATACCTCTTTCCCAGAGTTGTGAAAACTCAGTTAATATCTGGAATCCACATAACAGTGTCTATACCTGTGGTGTAAAGTATTAATTATTTTTGTTATATAACAGGACTATCTTGTACACCATCCAAGATATTTTTGTAGTAGAAGCACCTAAAAAAAATTGGTACTAATAATTTTACTTCTAAAACCTTTCTGGATCATGGGCTGTAGTGGTGGGATTATATTGAGAAGCCAGTATATAAATCTACTGCTCAAATTCTATTCTCAAAAAGAATTAAAAGTAGACATTTTTCTATACTGAAATTTTTTAAAAGCATGATTCTGAAAAGAACAAGATGACTCAAATAAAATGATGTGTGAAAATAGAAACTGACTCACCATACCTTTAGAGTTAGTGCTATCAGTTTTCCCTGGCCCTGAGGCAACCTTAACAGGCTGTTGGGAGAACTTTCTATTTAGTGGTATTTAATCACCTTTTTTGGTTTTGTGACTGTGAAATCATAGTATTTTTACAGCTTGGAGAGAGCAATAAATTAGTCTGATCATTTTGCAGACAAAGAAACTGAGATTTAGAAAGATAAAGTGACTGGTCAACATGCAGCTAGCAAATAATGAAGACTGAGAAGGATAATATTTTCAGAACATTAGCTTTCCAAATCTACTCATTCCAGCATTCCAGCTTTATATTATAAATCTGATTAACTAGATCCATATTTTATAAATAAGTAGCTTAAACAGTAGGAGTATTTCACCCAGTTGAACTTCAAATTACTTTAGATCAAAGTAATGTATCTTTTGGATATCAGGCTCTTGCTTAAAAATTTATGTGCTTTAAAATTCCTGTTACAGAGAACATAAACAGCACATTGAGTTTGATCAGTCAGTGAAAAATTAAATCTCAGGGGGTAAATGTTTCATCTTTCAGGGCATCAGAGAACTAAATAACTAGCAATTTAGTAAATCCCGTCCTGGCCCTGGAATGATCTGTTTATGTCACATGAATGAGTCACTTACTCATAGAGCCTTGTCATTCCCTGTAGGGCCACCCTTATGAGGTGGAGGCTCATCTGAAAATAATTATCACAATTTAATACCTTATGCATTCACCATGATTCAGATGTTCAAGCTGTCGCTTTCTCTTGTTTGTTTTTAACCTTGGATTCAGAGTTGGGTTATTTATATATCTTAGCTCACAGTATACCGCCATTCAGTTTCACAAGCCCTGTACATTTTATTGACTGGATTGCTTTCCCTTTAACTTCTCGTCTTAACTCCCACTCTCTTCCCTGCCAGAGCTATCTGTTCTAATGTTTGGAAAACAGAAATGCATTTAGGTAAGCTGACGCTAATTTTAGGTGTCAACTTGACTGGATTAAAAGATATCCAGATACTGTGGCTGGTAAAGCATTATTTATGGGTGTCTGTGAGAGTGTTTCCAGAAGAGACTGGTATTTAAGTCAGTGGACCAAGGAAGATCTGCCCTCACCCAGTGTGGGCAGACACCATCCAGTTGGCTGAGTGGTAGGACAGAGTAGCAAGGCAGAGGAAAGCCAAATTGGCTCTCTTTCTTTTCTAGAGCTGGAACGCTCTTCCTCTGACCTTGGACATCAGGCATTCATTCTTGGGATCCAGGCATTTTCAGGAATATTCACCCAGTTACTTAGGCCTTCAGCTTCAGGCTGAGAGTTTCACCACTGGCATCCCTGGTTAAAACCTTCAGACTTGGTCTAAGACATGCTATTGAAGCACTTCCCTGTTCCCTGCTTGCAGATGGCTAACTATGGGACTCCTCAGCCCCCACAATAGTATTAGCCAGTTCTCTTGTTAAATGCCCTTTTATATTTCCATTTCTGTACCTGTACTTCTATCCTACTGGTTCTATCTTTCTGAAGAACCCTCATACAGGTATGTTTGTGTCTTTGAGAAATATGTAATATTGTTTATGTTTAATTTATATGTGTAATTGTGCTACAGAACACTTCTATTTTTTCATTCAACATATATTTTTAAGATCTATCTATGTTGCTTTATGTACATTTAGATAATTCTGACTGGTCTATAGAGTAGTTAAAAACAATGGAGCTGAGTAAGTCACTCTCTTCCACCTCTTCAATTCTAAATAGCACCCCATGGTCATTCCTGCTTCCATTGTCTAAGAGAGGTAGAAAATTAACAAAAGCCCAGGAGATCTGATGCTATAAATAAGAGCACATGAATGTAATCTCCTAGCTTGTTAATCACCTTCTCTCACCCTGCTCTCACCTCACTAAAGATCCATAAATGTGTACTACATGTCATACATTAGTTAAGATCTGAGTGAATCCTGGGACTAGCATGTGTGTTGAGAGCCCCTAAGATGACTCAGCACCCTATTGATTATTCCTGTCAATCACATCTAGAGATTCATGGGGAGGCACCTGCTCTGAGGTGCATATCCTTTAAATTTTGAAAGCCTGGTTTATCCATACATTTTTGCTGTTTTTCTTTGCTGTTAATATAGACAGGTAAATTAGATAGATAAGCCAGTCAGATAGTTATAGGCACTCAGATAAGGCTAGGCCCTCAAGAGAGTCAAGAAAAAGTGTGTAAAACACATCACAACCATGGCCAGAAACACATCTGTTGGAGACCAGGCCTCAAGATAAAGATGAAATGACCAGGCCCACATACTTCCCCAAAGGACAAGATAAGCAGTAACACCTGCCTTAATGAAGTCTAGATAGACTTCAGTCACCCTGGTGGGTGACCAAGACCTCTGGACCCATCATTTCCTAGAAAAAGTCTTTGTACTTTCTATGCACACTTGTGACGTGACTTGTTGTACCTAAGCAACTATACTTGTAACCTTATCAGTTGATCATAGCTTTAACCTACATGGTAACCATATAGTTTTTGCTCTATAAAACTTCCCTGTAAAGTAGGACTCTCAGCTACCCATTCAGGATGCATCCTTCCTCTCAGGAGTTATCCTCTCAAAAAATATTTCTTACTCTTCATCTCCATTGTTCCTAGAATTCATTCTTTGATTTTAGAGAACATGAACTCAGCATATAAGATCTAACAGGTTGAAAATTGTATTTACTTTATATCATCTGGAGGTCCTATTTTATCTCCTACATCATCCCTGTATCATCTTGGAGGTTCCGCTGAGATAACGGATCGTTGGAAGGAGATAAAAGTCTGCTTTTGTTTTATGGATTCTGGATTGTGACTCAGGTAATCAAAATTGTATGCCTTGAATTTTTATGCCTTGTCTCTTTTTTATGCATTGTCTTTTGTTAAAATCATGATAAAGTTCAGAACATAGAAAGATCATATCTCTTTGATGGGACATTTCACTTTTGCAGGCAAGGTCTTATATTCCTGTTTTATATATGCGGCCTTTAGACTCACTTGACTTATTTTGAATGCGGTGGTTTGCTAAGGAAAAGTGTCATTGGAGCACCACCTAGTGGCCTCTGATAATAACTACAGAGTAGATTTAGGAAATGCTGTAAAATGGGTCTTTTTATAAAATCTAGTTTATATTTGAGAAATATGCATGCCAATTAATAAATCAAGAAACCCTAACCTCCACTTAAAAGGCAATAGGTCAGTGGCCATTCTTAAGACTTGGGGGACAGGTTTTACTGAGATATTCTGGCCCAATCCTTCTCTATACTTTAGACAAAATGTTGAGCCTGTTCTGCTTCAGTTTCCTTTTCTGGTCTGATCTTCCACTAGTGAAGAGGCAATCTTAGCTTCTGAGATTCCCCATTCTCACCTTTCCAAGCTGAGAGTGATGACTCATGGGTAAGTTGTCTCAATAACTCACCCATTTGCAAAGAAAAGATTTCCTTTTTCTGATCTCATTTCTGATCTTTCCTCCCACTTTATACTTTTCTTTTACAGGCGTGTAAGTTTAGAGAAAGAGAGGATCTCTAAACTACCCCAACCTTTTCCAACTAAGAACCTTTAAGTTAAGCCCATAGAAAATGAGTATTTGTTAACAATGGAAACAGAGAAATCATCTTAAATAAATATAGTTCAGGCTTTTATCTGTCCTTTATAGTACACTAAGAGAAACAGTGGTTACTCTGCCAGCTAAATTAAATGCTATTAAAGCAAGTTGCCATTCTTAAAGCAGATGATAGGCTTCCCCAGCACCTCCTGGCCAATCCAAATTGAAGTGGATTCCTTTCCACAGACAAATCTCTGGTTGTGTGGAACTGGTGAAAATTGAGAGGACATCTGGGAGGTCATGGCCAGGTCATCTCTCTGGTAGATACCCAAAGGTTCCTCAGTGGAAGCTGGGTCCCAACAGCCTGACTAGGTAATCAGCAGAAATCTCCACTTATCTATTGTTTCTACCTGCACTTCTTAGTGAGGTGAGAGATAAGTATCTCAATGATCTTCAGGTATTTTCTGTTCCAAAGTGACCTGAGACCATGATGTTATTAGAACCGTCTCTTAAGCTTCCGCTAAGAGCTGAGCTACAGGTTTGGGCTTTTCTCTCTCTGGGAGTAAGATAAATGCCTGTGGGGCCAGGCACAAATAGAAACAACTTCCTAAATGCCCTGACAAAACTTCACTAGGACAAAGATCTATGTTAAGAGTCTCCTTAAGTTTTTTTAGTCCAATTCACTGAGAGTTAACTTTAGAAATCCTTATCAACAGACCACACCTCTCTACAGAAGGTCTCAGGCTGAGGCAGCTTGCAACAATGGTCTTCCTTTCACTGAGGAGAAGAACTAGCAGAGAAGTGATTTATACTTGTGTTCTTCATATGCTAACTAGGAATAAAAAAGGACTTCAGTTAGCCTTTCTCTTCTTCCATGTTCATGTAGAAAACTGATAGATGCGACTTTACTAATATGCAAATTGCGTTTGGTAGGTGATTGGGTATAAGTTTAACCTGTGAGCTTCAGAGACATAAAAAAAAATTTTTAAGTAAAACTTAGTGTTGTCCTGCCTCTAAAGAATTGCCTAGGTGGTTAGGTAGTTAGCATGAATGCCTCAGGGATTTTGCCACAAGGCCCAGGGCAGGTCTTCCCAAGCCCTTCTCTTGACTCTCACTATCTCTGGAGGTGATCTCTTTTACAGGCTGAAAAGAGCTCTAAATTTGCCCCTTGATCTATTTTCTTCACTCTCTTTCAAAGAATTGAAAAGAATGGTTTAGAGCTGGTCCCAGCACCCAGAAGGAAGCTTCCCCGCTGCCATCCCAGGCTCCTAGGGCAAAGAAGCTCAGCTGTCCCAGCACCCAGAAGGAAGCTCCCCGCCTCCATCCCAGGATCCTAGGGCAGAGAAGGTGAGCTGGTCCCAGCACCCAGAAAGAAGACCCACCACTGCCATTCCAAGCTCCTAGGGCAGAGAAGGTGAGCCACGTGGGTGCAAGAAACACACACCCCCCCATGGAAATGAGAAAACACATAAACAAGCCTCAAAAACAAGAGCTCCAGATCACCTACAGCAACCCCAAAGGGAAATGAGATGGAACACTCTGATACTCAACCACCTGGACTCTCTGAACTGGCAACAAAAGAGGATCTGGGAAAAATGAAATCTGAAATAATTACTCAGATAACAGCAAAGATTTTGCTCATGGTGCAAGACATGATTAATAAATCTAGAGAGGACACAGATAAAAAATAGAGGATCTGAGGAACATGATGGAATCCCAACATAGGAAACAAATGGAATCCATAAAACAGATACAAACAGATTTCCAAGAGATTAAAAACTCCATCGAAAGTCTGCACAGCAGAATGAACCAATGTGAGGATAGAAATTCAGATATAGAAGATAAGATTGCAATTAGTGAGGAGGAAGAGAAAAATTGCTTTAAAATTGTAAGGGAACACGAGAAATCAATCCAGCAGCTGCTACACGATGCAAAGAAGAATAACATAAGACTGATTGGAGTCAATGAAGAAACAGGAGAGAGTGCAGATGACATAAAAAAAACCTCTTCGCTGAAGTGATGGCAGAAAACTTCCCAAGGAGGGGAAAAGAACTTGACATACAGATAAGTGAGGCATATAGGACTCCAGCTAGCCTTAATCAAAAAAAATCTACACATAGGCATATAATAGTTAGGATTCCAGAAATCCAACAGAAGAATAAAATTCTACAAGCAGTGAGAGAAAAGAAACAAATCACATACAAAGGAAAGCCCATCAGAATCACAGCAGACTTCTCAATGCAAACCCTCAAGGCAAGAAGAGCTTGGAGTGATGTATTTCAAGCCCTAAAGGAAAACAGCCTCCAACCCAGATTGATGTACCCTGTAAAACTATCTTTCAAACTTGATGGAGAAATAAGATACTTTCATGATAAAGACCAGCTCAGGAACTTCATGAATACCAAACCAGCACTCCAAAAAATTTTAGACAATACCCTAGGAAAAGACAATGAAGATCACAACCCCAGGAAACCCAGCAGAATGAATCCATTGGGTGTGACAAATTAAACGCAAAGGGGGAGAATCCAACAAAAAGAAAAACTCATGACAAGGTTTTTAAAACTTTTGACTTCATCTCCCTAATGAGTGTATAATTCAATCTTATTATTGTACTGATTAGTATTTTTCTGATTCTAGAGTTGCACTCCATTCCTTGTGCTATACTGGCTATTTATCATCTTCTTATGTCTACATTTTAATTGGGTTGTCTATTAATGAGCTCTAAGAATTCTTTATATATTCTGCTCATAGGTTATATGCATTGTAAATATGGTCTGTTTAAGGACTACTTTTCATTTTAAAGATGTCATTTAAAGTTCTAAATTTTGATGGAATCTCATTTATCAATTTTTTTCTTTTATACATCATGGTTTTTGTATCCTAGGTAGTTCTTGCCTACCCTGAATTCATAAATATTTTCCCTTATAATTTCTTCTTTAAGTTTTATACTTTTAGGCTTTCTTATTTAGGTTCATAGATGCCTTCAAGTTATTTTCATGTATGGAAAAACAGGGTTGAGGTTAATTTTTTATATATGGATACCAGGTGTTCTAGTGCCGTTTGCTGAAGACACTATCTCTTCCTCGGCTCTTGAATCGAGTTTATATTCTATAAAATGCTAATGTTAAATAATCTTTCAAAACTCAGTGGACCATATGTGTGTGGTTCTATTTCTAGATTCTCTGTTTTATTCCAATGATCTATATGTCTTTCCTTACACCAACACTGCCTTCATTACTGTAGCTTTAGAAGAAGTCTTAAAATTAGGTACTAAACATCTTCCAACACTGCTTTTGTTTTTGTTTTTGTTTTTGGCTTTTCTGGGTCCTTTGTACTCCTATATAACTTTTAAATTTCAATATTCAATTCTTCATTTATGGCAAGTGTACACAGACCTGAATTTTTATATATACCTTGTGTTTTCTAATCGTGCTAAATTCAAGTACAAGTTCTAGGGGCTCCTAGAGATTTCTTAGTATTTTCTCTGTAGATGATCATTTCATCTACATATAAAGATTTTGCTTCTGCCATGCCAATCCTATCCTAGTTGTGTCATTTTACTGCCATACTATTTTGGTGGGGACTAGGTTTCAAAGTTTAATGGACAGATAAAGAGTAGGCATATATGCCCTTGTTCCCCACCTTAAGGAGAAATCATTGTATCTTCTCCATTCATATAAGGCATTCTCGCTGGAAGCACAGAGTACATGTCTTTAATCTGTTGAGAAGGTTCTGTTCTACTTCTAGTTTCCTGATAGCTTTTTACCATGAACAGCTCTAGAATTTGGTCCAATACTTTTTCTCCAACTGGTGACAGGATCATATGGCTTTTTCCTTTCCTCTGTTAAAATGATGACTTTTGGGGGTGGATCTTCCAATGCTGAACCAACACTGCCATCCCTATAACAAAACCACTTTCTACATCCTGCCAGATCTGACTTCTAATAGTATGTTTTGTTAAACAAATTTCTATCTATGTTCATACGTTTTCTTCTATTATCTTTATCCAATTTTAGGATTAGCACAATGTTGAGTTCCTAAATATGAGGGGAGAAGTGTTCCTTCTTTTTTCTGCTTTAATTGTTTGATATAATTTATAAGTTAGAATGTTTATGAGCCTGCTGTTGTCATATAGCTAGGTTTTCAAGCTAGGAATATACTTTAATAGGTGCTATTCAAATTTTATATTTCCTCCAGAGTTAGTTTCATTAATTTGTCTTCCAAGGTACTTCTTAGAAGTTGTCAGATTTATTTCAAAAAAGATTTTTGTAATATGCTTTCTATATCCTTTTAAATTCTGTAAAATCTGTGGTAATGGCTCCTAGATCTTAATATTGTAATTTAAAATATGTATAACTGATATTGTGTAACAGGAAGAAAAGATCTAAAAGAGCAGGGTAATTGGGAGGGGTAGGGGAAGGGAATTAAAGGGAAAGGAAAAAATATGAGAAGAGGAAAAAAATGGAAACAAGGTCTTTGCAAATAGGGAAGGGTGGAGGGGGTGAAGGGAGGGCAAGGAAAGGGGAAAAAAAATAAGAACCAAGAGACTCATGTAATGGTACAAGATCTCAATGATGAATGTAACTGTATTTTATACCTAAAATGTACCAATAAAGTTAATGGGGGAATAAAAAAGAAAAGAATGGTTTAGATCTCTTGATTATTGGTTTTGCTAGCAATGGTTCCTTCTTTAAAACATGACTATTACGGATAAAATGAATTGTAACTCATGCTGGAGTAAAATTTGAGTTCCCAGGAAAACAGGATCACATGTCAGTAAAAAGGAGGATAGTTCAGGCCAACTTGTCTTCTGGTCACTCTCCAGACAGCAGCCCTGGACCTGAGTCAACTCAGGGGACGACACCTTGAGAATATAGAAGTTAATGGGCTGCCAATTCTTTCTCTTGTTCCAGAAATGGGGATCTCAGTGTCAAAATCTCTTACTCCTTTAGAATGCATTCTTAAGCACTAGAGAATGTTCAACCCTCACATATTGAGAAAGAGCAATTTATATCTTTCTACTCTCGTATATGGCCTGCCTATCACCTAGAGCCAAAATGGGATGTAGAGGAAAGTACTGATTTTAATACTATTTCACAACTAGAATTGTACTATAAGAAGCAAAATGGTCAGAATTGCCTTATGTTCAGATTTTCTTTGCATTAAGAGATAATCCTTATTCGTGTTCAAAATGTAAATGTAAGCCACAGGAAAACCAGATACCTGTGGCTCTTAAGATATCCACTATCACTGAGCCTGAGGTTTCTCACCCTTCCCTTTAGGACCCTGAGTATGAGATTTTCAAGACAACCTTAATCAAAGCCCCACCTGCTATTACTAAACTGAAGAATGAGGTTTCCAAGACAACCCTAATCAAAGCTCCATCCACTATTACCAAGCTTCAGGTTTTCCCCACTTACCCTTTGGAATCTAAGATTCCCTCCCCCTTACCCTTTAGAGTCTAAGAGTGAAACTTCTAAGTGAGCCATAATTAAAGCCTCCATATCCATAGCTGATTTGGTTCAAGCCCCTCCAGGACAATAGCCCTTACAGGACATAAATGGGAATTTGAACATGCTCGTGTCCATGTGTCCTTTTCTCTCAGTAACTACAACCAGATCAAACAAGACCTAAGAAAGTTTTCAGACTACCCTGATAAGTACATTGATATCTTTAGAGGACTTACTCAGATCTATGAACTAACCTGTAAAGATGTAATGTTACTTTTAAATCAAACATTGACTTCTAATTAGAGACAAGCAACACTACAGGCTGCATTTTGCATTTTGAGATGAATATCATATTGTTAATTTTAGAAGGCAGGAAGACATGCAGCCAGGGGAACAGCCAGTTCCCCAGAGCCCAAGTAGTCCCTAAACAAGATCCCTACCAGCCTTCCAACCAGACTGGAGATTGGAATAGCAGACATCTTCAGACATATATTCTTGAAGGTCTCAAAAGGAAGACAGCTGATCCCTTTAATTATTTTAAATTATCAACTATTCAACAGGAAGAAAAAGAGAACCCCTCTGCCTTCTTAGATCACTTACCAGAAGCATTGATAAAACAAATTATTCTTAAAGACGAGTTTATTACCTAGTCGGCCCCATATATTTGGAAAAAGCTACAAAAGATGACTTTTGATTCAGATAGCTTACTTGATATTTTAGTAAATATTACTTTCTCAGAACTCTATAATTAAGAGCAAGAAGAGGCCAAGGGAAGGAAACACAGGGACCAAGAGAAATGACAGTCTTAGCAGCAGCCCTAAAAGAAATAGACTCTGTCGGGACTCCAAGAAAATCTCAACTAAACCCACCTGCTACCACTGCAACAAGCCAGGCCACCTTAAAAAGGACTTTGGCAAGAAACCCCCTGGGCCATGCCCCAGTTGCAAAAGTGACCACTGGAAGTCAGACTGACTTCTGAGGTGGAGGACCCAGAGTTCAGACCCATCTTACCAGCTGGTCCAGCAAGACTGAGTGCCCCAGGGCACTCTCTGCCTTCTCCCTCTGGCCAGACTGTCATCTCCATGGAGAAGTCCCAGGTAATCATGAGTATAGAGGGAAAAGAAATCATCCTATTGCTGGATACTGGTGTGTGTCTCTCAGTCCTTCCCTTCAAGCTGGCTTTCCTTCCACCCATCATACCTTAGTGAAAGGAGTCACTGGAGAAGAGGTAACTCGCTACTCTTCTCAACCCTTAAGCTGTAGCTGGGATGGCTTTCTCTTCACCTGTTCCTTTTTAATTATGCTTGAAAGTCCAGTTCCTTTCCTCAGAAGAGATATTTTGTCTCATTTAAATATTGTAATCTATATGCATGCAGGTGAGCTACACTGGAATCAGAAATAAATCCTAAAATATGGGCAACTAAATGTAGAATAGGAAGAGTAATAAAAGCTGCCCAATGCAAGTACATCTCAAAGATCCTACTATTTTTCCTCACCAGAGACAATACGCTCTAAGGCTTGAAGCTAAAAAAGGATTATCACCTATAATTAACAACTTAAGAACACAAAGTTTATTTTAAGTTTGTAATAACCTGTACAACACTCCAATCTTGTGGAGTTCAAAAACCCAGCGGAGAATGGAGTTTGGTACAAGACCTTAGATTGATAAATGAGGCAGGAGTGCCAATCTACCCGGTGGTACCTAACCTATATACTCTCCTTTTTAATATCCTAGAGGATGCCAGTTGTTTTTCAGAATTAGATTAAAAGATGCCTTCTTTTGTATTTCTTTACATAAAGATTTCCAGTTTCTTTTTGCTTTTAAAAATCCTCACAACCAGGCCTCTCAACTGACTTGGACTGTGCTTCCTCAAGGGTTCAGAGACAGTCCTTACCTTTTTGGACAAGTGTTTTCCAATGACTTGGCATGTTCTGAATTTTCCCACATCACGGTCTTGCAATATATAGATGATATACTGTTATGTGCCCCCTCATAAGAGCTCTCTAGCCAAGGGACCTGTGCTCTGCTGAATTTTCTAGCAGACAGGGGTTATAAAGTTCCTTGATCTAAGGCAAGGCACAACTTTGTAGCCTTGAGGTAAACTATTTGGGCCTTATCATATCTAAGGGAACCCAAAGGCTAGGAGAAGAGAAAATTAAATGGATACTTTCCTTCCTGCAACCTAAGAACCTAAAACAACTAAGGAGATTCCTAGGAAGTGCAGGCTTTTGTTGCCTTCGGATAGCAAGACATGGAGTGATTGTACAACCTCTCCATCAGATTATAAAAGAAGCTCAAAAGGCAGATACCCATATTTTAGCCTGGGAACCTGATTCTCAAACTACATTACAGAAGTTTAAGCAAGCACTTCTAAATGCCCCAGCACTGAGCCTACGGACAGGACACCATTTCAATCTGTATGTTGATGAATGGCAAGGTGTACCTTTGGGAGTGCTTACACAGATCGAGGACCTGCTCAACAGCCTGTAGGGTATCTGAGCCATGAACTAGACATTATAGCAAAGGGATGGCCTACATACCTTAGACCTATAGCTGCAAACTTACCTCATCTACAATATCAATGGTCTAAAAGTTTTTTCATTGGTATGACCAATTGGCTTCTATCTTTGTCCCTTCCCTAGGATTAGAGGATGTCATGCAACACATTGAGGCCTTGACTAACTATAATCAGTTGGCCTTAAATGACACCTTGGCTGGTCTCTCTCTCCTAAATGAAGAAGTAAAATTAGTGAGACAAGCCATTCTCCAAAATCTGATGGCCTTAGACATCCTGACAGCAGTACAAGAGAGGTACTTGTGCAATTATAAAAACTGAATGTTGTGTGTACATACCTGATACTTCTGCTAATATCTCAATGGCTGTTTGAGATACTACATGACAGGTTAAGGCCATGTCCAATTCTGGACCTTCTCCTTACCCTCTTTGTGGAAAGCTATTTCTGGCTCTTCCTGGTGGAAACATTTTTTGTCTAAATTCATGATAGTCTTGTTGGTCCTATTATCTGGCCCATAAATACTTACCTGTTTCTTTGACCTTTTCTCCTCCAGATTTAAAGCTATATGCCTGCCTCAGATGAGAATGCCTGTCATCCATTCAGGCCCTTTTTTTTGTTGTATTAAATTCTTTTATTGGTACATTGTAGGTATACAACACAATTACATTTCTCAGTGGGAATTGTACCTTTACATAATGCATCTTGGTTCTTATTTTTTCCCCATTCCTAGCCCTCCCTTCATGCCCTCCACCCTTCCCTATTTACAAAGACTTTATTTCCATTTTTTCCATTTCTCAGCATTTTTCCTTTCCCTTCTTTCCTTTCCCCTGCCCCTCCCACTACCCCTACCCCTTTGGACCTTTTCTTCCTATTTTACATTATCGATTATTCATTCTAATCATTGGTACATTTTAGGTATACAATATAATGACATTCATCATTGGAAATTTGCACCTTTACATATTCTCTCTTGGTTCTTATTTTTTCAGCCTCATCAAGGCCCTTTAGATAGACCCTCTGAAGAGTATCTCTCACTGTCAATTACAGCTACAACCCCCTTCAGCCTTAAGTACCCAAAGAAGGGTCATTGTCCCTTGCCCCCTTACAGAACTTTGAGATACTTCTTCAGAGGGAGAAATATTATAGATAGTTAGTTAGGCAGAAATTTTATAGGCAATCTGATAGGATTAGGCCCTTGAGAGAGTCAGGACAAAGGTAAAACACATTACACCACAGCCAGAGAAGCATCCATCCATTGGAGACCACACCTCTAAATAAAGATGAAATGACCAGGCCCACATACTTCCCCAAAGGACAAGATAAGCAGTAACACCTGCCTTAATGAAGTCTAGATAGACTTCAGTCACCCTGGTGGGTGACCAAGACCTCTGGACCCATCATTTCCTAGAAAAAAGTCCTTGTACTTTCTATGCACACTTGTGACGTGACTTGTTTCCCCATTGGATCACTATTACCTAAGCAACTATACTTGTAACCTTATCAGTTGATCATAGCTTTAACCCACATGGTACCCATGTAATTTTTGCTCTATAAAACTTCCCTGTGAAGTGGGGCTCTCAGCTACCCATTTGGAACCCCTCCTGCCTCTCAGGAGTTATCCTCTCAAAAAATATTTCCTACTCTTAACCTCCATTGTTCCTAGAATTTATTCTTTGATTTTAGAGAACATGAACTCAGTATATAAGACATCTAACAGGTTGGAAATTACATCATTTTCTTTATATCATCTGGAGGCCCTATTTCATCTCCTATAGCATCCCTGTATCACTGTGACCTGTATGCAATGCTTTCAGTTTTCTGTCACCCTGGTGCCTTTTTTTGTCTATGCCTTATCTTTTTTCAGCAGAGACTTGCCCTGGGCACAATTTCTCATAGTCTTCAATAAATGTAGCCACATGCTATTGGGTATGTGCTTGGCAATTCTTTCCTTGGCATATGCAAGAGCCTGGACCTATCAGTCCATCCCACAGAAACAAATGTATATAATCTATAATTTAGTAATCCATTTCCCCAGTGTTGAACATCTCAATTGCTTCTAACTCTGCCTTCCCAAATGAAGCATCAATAAACATACTCCTATATGGTCCCTTATTGTTTTGTGTAAGTAGTTCTAGGATATATATTCAGGAGTGGGAATACTGAATATCAGTGTATATTGCCTAATTTCTCTAAGGACTACCAGATAAAATCCTCACAATAACTGCATCAAGTTCCAACATCTTTAACAACAGTTGTCATTGACTGACTTTCTGATGTTCATCTGTCTAATGGGTAGTAGAGTGTTACTGAACCTATTCTAGATCACCAGTTCTTTGAAATGTTTGAAACTCCTCCTTAAGGTTCATAAGAATTTCTAGGTCCTGCACATGCTTTGCATAGGTCCTGAGCAATTAGAAATGCTAGCTTAAGCCTACCAATGTAGATATTTCTCTCACAAACTTGTTCTATTTCCATATCATGTACCACCATGCTGATCTCAAAATTTCTCTTATAGGGCTTCATTCTTTTCTCAGGAGAGGTAAATTCTGAGTTCACCCTAAAACCCTTCAGAATGGTTCTCACCAACCTCCATGGGAATTTTCATCTCAATTCATGGGAGCAGTATACTAGTACTGAGTTCTTGCCCTTCCCCCATTTTGCTCCCTCCCTTCCTCTCCTTCCTCTTTGCGGCCTAGGATTTGAAGTGTTTTCAAATTCTCCATTTTGACTGACAAGATCTGCCTCCTTCTCTTATCCTTCTCAGCCCTCCCCAGAGAACATTCTCCCTGTTCTTCTCTGGAATAACAGAGAGAAGGCAATGGGGATGGTGTGATGGGGAATGGTAACTGGTATACTGGAGATTTTTGAAAACATCATTTCCCTGCACTTATCATTCCATATGAATGACACATTAACCATTCCAAAGCACTTTTACATATCACTTGACCCTCTCAGCCACCTACAGAACTTGTTACCATTTGTAGATAAAAGTAGAAATCAAGAGTGAGAACAAAGAAAGAATTTTTTATGGAGTAATAAAACAGTTAATTTATAGGTAGCCTCTTTTGGAAGAATTTCTATTTAAAAAACAAAAACAGATCACTGTTTTAAAATAGCAAAGTCTCACAATTTTCTCTTTCACAGATATGGTCATCTGAGCTGAAAGAAAATTTTGGCATAAAAATGAAGACATTTGTCTCTGCTTTGCAACAATAGCTTATAGTTGCTTCTAATCATTTGCAAGAACCTCTGAATTCTTAGCCCACTGTTGGCAATTCTCTTATAACTAAAAAAATGTATTACTGTAACATTAACAACCAAACAGGCTGCTATTCATTTGACAATCTTTGTTGTGCTTACTAAATTATACCTTGCTCTGACAGGTGCATATATACATGTGTAAAATAGTAATTTTAAACATTTAATTCTAAGTATAGTCTTATACATACAGTTTATTTTCATCATGTAGTTGTACCACTTTTTAGTATTTTAAGCTTTCAATTTTTGCTTTTCTAAAATCTGAAAAGCATCATAATTTCTCCACCTATTTCGATGACCAAAAAAAGTTAAATCTGTTTGAAAAACACTTTTCCATAGCTCCATCTGAGTATTTTCTTCTCCATGGTCAGCAAAGACCATCTCAGATTGAAGGAAGATATCTTCCTTCTGGGTTAATGAAAAGAGCAAGACCTGGTAACAAATCCTGTCTACAACCTGGCTTTAGACAAGGGATTTAAATCCCAAACCTCAATTTTACCTTCTATAATTTGAGACTAATAATATCTATGCTTAAGGGTTGATATGCAAATTAAATTAAGTCATATATGTACAATGTCTGGCATGTAGCAGGCACTGAAACTACTAGTTTTCTCCTTTCTCCTCACTTTGGAGAAATAGTCAGAATCATCATGGGCACCACTGGTTGTACTACAGAAAATCTCCAATAAAAACACTACAGAGACAGGAATATTTCACCTTTGAAATGAACAAAAGAAATAGGCATAGGAAGCTCAGCCGGTCCCAGCACCCGGAAGGAAGTTCCCTGCCTCCATCCCAGGCTCCTAGGGCAGTGAAGCTCAGCCTGTCTCAGCACCTGGAAGGAAGCTCCCTGACTCCATCCCAGGCTCCTATGACAGAGAGGGTGAGCCGGTCCCAGCACCCAGAAGGAAGCTCCCCTGCTGCCATCCCAAGGTCCTAGGGCAGAGAAGGTGAGCCACGCAGGCACCAGAAGCACCACCACACCCCCCCCAATGGAAATGAGAAGAAACATAAACAAGCTTCAAAAACAGACTTCTGGATCACCTACAGCAACCTCAAAGGGAAACATGATGGAACACTATGATACTTAACCACCTGGACTCTCTGAACTGACAACAAAAGAGGATCTGGGAAAAATGAAATCAGAAATAATTACTCAGATAACAGCAAAGATTTTGCTCATGGTGCAAGACATGATTAATAAATCTAGAGAGGACACAGATAAAAAAATAGAGGATCTGAGGAATATGATGGAATCCCAACATAGGAAACAAATGGAATCCATAAAACAGATACAAATAGATTTCCAAGAGATTAAAAACTCCATGGAAATCCTGCACAGCAGAATGAACCAATGTGAGGATAGAATTTCACATATAGAAGATAAGATTGCAATTAGTGACCAGGAAAAGAAAGATTGTTTTAAAATTGTAAGGGAACACGAGAAATCAATCCAGCAGCTGCTACACGATGCAAAGAAGAATAACATAAGACTGATTGGAGTCAATGAAGAAACAGGAGAGAGTGCAGATGACATAAAAAAAACCTCTTCGCTGAAGTGATGGCAGAAAACTTCCCAAGGAGGGGAAAAGAACTTGACATACAGATAAGTGAGGCATATAGGACTCCAGCTAGCCTTAATCAAAAAAAATCTACACATAGGCATATAATAGTTAGGATTCCAGAAATCCAACAGAAGAATAAAATTCTACAAGCAGTGAGAGAAAAGAAACAAATCACATACAAAGGAAAGCCCATCAGAATCACAGCAGACTTCTCAATGCAAACCCTCAAGGCAAGAAGAGCTTGGAGTGATGTATTTCAAGCCCTAAAGGAAAACAGCCTCCAACCCAGATTGATGTACCCTGCAAAACTATCTTCCAAAATTGATGTAGAAATAAGATACTTTCATGATAAAGAGCACCTCAGGAACTTCATGAATACCAATCTGGCACTCCAAAAAATTTTAGACAATACCCTAGGAAAAGACAATGAGGATCACAACCCCAGGAAACCCAGCAGAATGAATCCATTGGGCGTGACAAATTAAACACAAAGGGGGAGAATCCAACAAAAAGAAAAAGTCATGACAAGGCTTTTAAAACTTTTGACTTCATCTCCCTAATGTGTGTATAATTCAATCTTATTATTGTACTGATTAATATTTTTCTGATTCTAGAGTTGCACATCTTTCCTTGTGCTATACTGGCTATTTATCATCTTCTTATGTCTACATTTTAATTGGGTTGTCTACTAATGAGCTCTAAGAATTCTTTATATATTCTGCTCATAGGTTATATGCATTGTATATATGGTCTGTTTAAGGACTACTTTTCATTTTAATGATGTCATTTAAAGTTCTACATTTTGATAGAATCTCATTTATCAATTTTTTTCTTTTATACATCATGTTTTTTGTATCCTAGGTAGTTCTTGCCTACCCTGAATTCATAAATATTTTCCCTTATAATTTCTTCTTTAATTTTCATACTTTTAGGCTTTCTTATTTAGGTTCATAGATCCCTTCAAGTTATTTTCATGTATGGAAATAAAGCATTGAGGTTAATTTTTTATATATGGATACCAGGTGTTCTAGTGCCATTTGCTGAAAACACTATCTCTTCCTCGGCTCTTGAATCGAGTTTATATTCTATAAAATGCTAATGTTAAATAATCTTTCAAAACTCAGTGGACCATATGTGTGTGGTTCTATTTCTAGATTCTCTGTTTTATTCCAATGATCTATATGTCTTTCCTTACACCAACACTGCCTTCATTACTGTAGCTTTAGAAGAAGTCTTAAAATTAGGTACTAAACATCTTCCAACACTGCTTTTGTTTTTGTTTTTGTTTTTGGCTTTTCTGGGTCCTTTGTGCTCCTACATAACTTTTAAATTTCAATATCCAATTCTTCATTTATAGCAAGTATACACAGACCTGAATTTTTATATGTACCTTGTGTTTTCTAATCGTGCTAAATTCAAGTACAAGTTCTAGGGGCTCCTAGAGATTTCTTAGTATTTTCTCTGTAGATGATCATTTCATCTACATATAAAGATTTTGCTTCTGCCGTGCCAATCCTATCCTAGTTGTGTCATTTTATTGCCAGACTATTTTGGTGGGGACTAGGTTTCAAAGTTTAATGGACAGATAAAGAGTAGGCATATATGCCCTTGTTCCCCACCTTAAGGAGAAATCATTGTATCTTCTCCATTCATACAAGGCATTCTCGCTGGAAGCATGGAGTACATGTCTTTAATCTGTTGAGAAGGTTCTGTTCTACTTCTAGTCTCCTGATAGCTTTTACCATGAACAGCTGTAGAATTTGGTCCAATACTTTTTCTCCAACTAGTGACAGGATCATATGGCTTTTTCCTTTCCTCTGTTAAAATGATGACTTTTAGTGGATCTTCCAATGCTGAACCAACACTGCCATCCCTATAACAAAACCACTTTCTACATACTGCCAGATCTGACTTCTAATAGTTTGTTTTGTTAAACAAATTTCCATCTATGTCCATACTTTTTTCTTCTATTATCTTTATCCAATTTTAGGATTAGCACAATGTTGAGTTCCTAAAATGAGGGGAGAAGTGTTCCTTCTTTTTTCTGCTTTAATTGTTTGATATAATTTATCAGTTAAAATGTATATGAGCCTGCTGTTGTCATATAGGTAGTTTTTCAAGCTAGGAATATACTTTCTTTAATAGGTGCTATTCAAATTTTATATTTCTTCCAGAGTTAGTTTCATTAATTTGTTTTCTAAGTTACTTCTTAGAAGTTGTCAAATTTATTTCAAAAATGATTTTTGTAATATGCTTTCTATATCCTTTTAAATTCTGTAAAATCTGTGGTAATGGCTCCTAGATCTTAATATTTTAATTTTAAAAATGTATAAGAGATATTGTTTAACAGGAAGAAAAGGTCTAAAAGAGCAGGGTAATTGGGAGGGGTAGGGGAAGGGAAAAAAGGGAAAGGAAAAAATATGAGAAGAGGAAAAAAATGGAAACAAGGTCTTTGCAAATAGGGAAGGGTGGAGGGGGTGAAGGGAGGGCAAGGGAAGGGGAAAAAAATAAGAACCAAGATACTCATGTAATGGTACAAGATCCCAATGATGAATGTAACTGTATTTTATACCTAAAATGTACCAATAAAGTTAATGGGGAAAAATATAAAAAGACAAAAAGAAAAAAAAAAAAAACAAGCATATGTGTGCTTTGTCATCCAAATATGAAGCTGGTTTTTTCCCTTTGCACACACTAGGAACCTCCCATCCTGGATAAAGAGGCCGACATCACCAACAAATATAAACTCTGCATGAGCCTAGAGCACAAGTGATTAACACAACACCAGGTGCCATTCAGATAAACTGTTCCAATCAAATAAAAATATATTTGGGGCACAGCCTGTCTCCCCTCTGCACCCTACCTAGGGTGTAAAGAAATATAAGGGGTACCTCCAGGCCTGTGTTTTAAGGGATAAGCAGGTACTTAATGCAGACATTGTTACTTACAGGACTGAGAAACTGTGGGGTTATTTTTCCTTTTTTTGGAATTATCCAAAATTCTTCATGTAAACCTTATGCAATTCCCATTTACCTGCAGGTGATCTTCCTCAATGGAGGCTTTCCTTGTGCGAGCATATTAAACTGTTTCAGAATTGCTTTTGTCAATAATTTACACTATGTATCCACTCTAGAAAAAAAATCTACGCTGAGTTGACCAAATATAGCATCTCAGTTTTATTCTGAAGAAAATAAGAACAGACACATCCTGTTTGTAACTAACAAAAATAAGTTTCCCTCAACAACTGTTGAAACCTATGCCCTTCTCCCGAAAGCAGGCACAGAACAGGCCCAAGAAGAAAGATGAAAAACCCTAAGCAGGATTTAAAATAGTACACAGCACCAGCTAAGGCTTTTCTTCCCGAGCCCAGAAAGCAATTGGCAGGAAAGAGAACCCAAACCCAATATATACAGTTGAGTACAAAAGATTTATTGAATGTCATTAGACCATAGAACATTCAACTAAAGCCCTGGACACCCTATGAGAGAATGATGAGCCCTAACCCTCTATTCAGAATGCTATCAGTTTTCCCCCATTGGGCCCTAGTCCTTCAACTTCCTAGCTTTAAGTAGGTGGATGAGTAACTTACTCCAAACCTGCCTCAGACACCTACACATTTCCAACCAAATCCAGGCTGGGCTGTGCCATAGCAACAGGACAAAATGTTACATTACACCCAATAAACTGGGCTCTTCTCTTGTACAGGAGCCAGGTGTTTCTCAATTTAGATCCAGGAGATCACTACTGTATAACAAAATGTAGTAGAGGGGAAAAGATGAGAGACCAACATCCTAAAGTGGGAGTTAGGAAAGGGCTATTGAGGTGGCTGAAAATAAAAATCAGTAGAATGAAGAGACTATAATAGATGAGCAAATAGCAGGAGATTAAAGGATCAGGCATAGTGGCACACTCCTGTAATCACTTGGGAAGCTGAGGCAGGAGGATCACCATGAGTTCAAGGCCAGCCTGGAACACATAGTGAGACCCTGTCTCAAATAAACAACCAAAAAACAACACAGGATATTGTCATGTTAATTATGTCTTAGAAAAGGAATCTTCTCTTAAAAGTTTTCAAAAATATTACTTTCAAGTCTAAAAAGAAAGAAAATAGTCAAAATAGCTATCATTTATTATACACTATCATGTGCCATGTGCTATCTGAAATACATTGCATTTGAAACCAGCACTACAAAGTGAAACTTTCAAAGTTAGATTTTTCCTTGTAGAGATAAACAATTTCTCTCAACCCCATCCTGGCACATAACCAACACTTCCTCCCCTCCACCTAAAAGAAGGAACAGGATAGGCAGGTGTAAGCATCAAGGGGTTGGAGTCCAGGTTCCTTCCCACAGAACCAAAGACAACTGGGAGACCTCATCGTCTCTCTGTGCTCCCCTCCCCTCAGTTCCTCACTCTAAAAGATCTTTGCCCACCTGTTCATAGGGATATGGTGATTTGAGGAAAATAAGCCCCTCTATCTCCTCCGAGCTAGCTTTGAATAAATCTTTTTTCCTTTTTCACCCAAATATATGGCCTCCTTTGATTTGGTCAGCAGGGAACCAACAAACCTGAACATATGAGCCTAAATGGCCAGTAACCCATAGGTTGATGTACTTTACTTCCATAATAACACTGCATTATTACCATTATTATCATACCCCTTCTACACAGGAGGAAAGTGAGACACAGAGAGGTAGAAGTCACATGGTTAGGAAGTGGCAGAACCAAGGTGAAGAGACTTGGATAGTTGAGCTCAGAGCCTACTTACTTACTTGGCTGCTCTATACACTGCCTTTCCATAGAGAAAGCTAGGCATATGATTCTTGGCTTAGTCCATACATCAACAGCACATGTTTGTGTCTGGGTCTCTAGGTTACCACTAGGAAGGAAGGACCCCAGCACAGCATGGTGGTCTTCTTAACCTCTCAGCCTCTCAGCATCACCCATCACCACACACAGAAGAAAACAAGCTCCCTTTCAAGCAACGGTGGCTCTAAGGTATGGTTTATGAAAAGGTCCTATTTGGTCCTTTCTCTTTGACCAACTATTAAGGCTCCATAAAGCTTCCTGGTGAAAAAAAGCTTTCTTAATGAGAAATTCCCCATGAGGGCAAACTTGTCATTCTCTCAGGCCAGATTGTCATGGAAACTTTTATAAAGGGGAGCCCAACACTCAAGTCTTCAGGCAGCAAAAGAATCATGCAGTTGTTCTTTTGTAAAATTATACAGATTTATTCACTGAAACAAGGCAATGACACAAGTTCCTTTTGCTGATGAATAGAATTAGAACATAATCAGAGGAACACAGACAGTCAGAGATTAATTTATCAGACCTCGGGCCACTCAGCTAGCCCCCATACTGCAGTCCTCAAAGAGTAGAAACAATGCCTTTTAAAAGTAATCACCACTGGGACATAATTCTAAAATAGTTATGAGTTAAAAATATATACACGGGTCTTCAAAGTAATGCTCAGACATCTTAGTGTAAATAATAACACTAAAGTAGAGTCAACAAACTATAGCCCATGAGCCATACCTGGCTCACTGCCTGATTTTGTACAACCCAGAGCCAAACATGGTTTTTGCATTTTTAAATGGTTGAAAAAAACAATCAAAGAATGGTAGACAGAATTTAAGACAGGTTAATAAATAAATATACAATACCTGCAATGCATGGAGTTTTACTGGAACACAGACATACTCATTTCTTACTTATTATCTGTGGCTGTTTCCATATTGCAAAGGCCCAAAGCCTAAAATATTTATTATCTGGCTCTTTACAGAAAAAAACGCACGTAGACCCCTTTCTAAAGTAATAAATGATAAATATATTACCCTGACAAATTTCTTGGTGTCTAATTGTCAAGTTGTAGTTTTTAATTGTTACAAAATAGTAAAGTTTTTCATGACCTATCTCTAATTAATTTCTAAAACACTATCCTAAATTGACATTGCAGCTTATTACTCATTCTCATGATAAGTCATGAGTCTTTAATTGATTCAAGAGGCACATTTTCTCTTATACTAAAAGATGTATGACTGATATAAACCAGGGCATTTCTTCAAATGCCTGAGTGAAACAAAGCAGAAAACATCCCCTGCACATGTACATTCACTTGGCAGGAACATTTTGCTGCTAAGCTTGAAACCAAAACAGTTAAAGCCAGTAAAGACAAATCACATGGGCTTCTGTTCCTGACTTCACTTACTCCAAAATCCTCAAATCCACACAAATTTTTGGTGAAGCTTTTTATTAACCATTTCAAAAAGAAAGCAGGGTACCAACCTTCTTTTGGAAATATATAGTTTTTTTGTTGTTTATGACTACACTTTGACAATGGCTGAGTATTGTATTTATATTTCTCTTAAAAGATGTGATCTGTCACGAGATTCCACTGTCTCCTTGTCCTTTGGTAGCGCATGTGCTCAATAAATATTTGTAATGTCCTGCAGACTGTAGGTCCAATCTGATTCTCATCGGTGCTGCTCCCCAAACACATGCTGCCAAATCTGGCATCGTCATTGACTTCAAAAGTTGCTCCCTAAGCAAAGGCTTTGGAAAAGACACAAAACAGACTCAACAATTATTATAATTCGGGCTTCATAAATGTGCTGTAATAAATTATGTTATCTCCCCAAGTTACATAAAAGTTGTATTGGTACTCAAATGCCAAACTAAGCAGTAACTTCATGGGAGGTATTGGTTAAAGAAGTCCTCAGCTGAGGGCTCAGGAATTTGTGGTCCAATCCGAGGTCCTCAGTTTACCACTCTATCGACGAGGGTATAGGAGCAAATGTTCTGCTCTTATACCAAGTTCACAATGTTCAAATATTCTTTAAAGTTTCACAGAATTCTATGCAGACATCTCCCTTGTGATCTTAATCAAAAATTATTCATGACTCACTGGTCCCAAAGATTCCTTTAAACAAGTTCAGGAAACTGCTGCATCTCAATCAACATCTTTAAAAGTCATTCTAACACATAGTGACCATCAAATGCAATATTTTCCCCCCAAACAAAATGAAAAATTTTGTCACTGACTCTCATTCAACCACTTCAAGAGATATTATTTACTTTAGTCTAGAAATACATTAGTTAAATTTTATAGGGAGCTTTTAAAAGAATTAGGTCTGCAAGAAAATTTAGCCAACAAAAATTTTGCTGGTTTTACTGCTTTACTAATGCCACTGTTTGCCTTTGCTGTTTATTACCAACACCGGGAAAAAGAAGAGAAATATCTTTCTACCACAAAACCAGATTTTTTGTTAAAAATTGAGCCAAAGGAATAAAACGGGGAGGGGAGAGGCAGCACATAATTAGGCCTAGGCTTGTTGCCTGATTTTCATTAGGCCCCTGCCTGATTCTGATTTGGCCCACTCTAAGTCCTTTTAGGCGACTGGGTATGAAGGCCAGTGCTTATTTTCATGGCTGTTTCAATTCATCAAGAAAATCCTTTGAAAGATGAAAGAAACTTCACATTTTTTCACCTGTTGTTCTTTCTTATGTGCTTGTCACTTCACTAGCCAAACTTGCTTCAAGCCAAACCAAATGCTTTCCAAACCTCTACAGTATGCCTTTGAAGATCTCAAAGTTAAGTATTTTCTTATGCTGACTAGTATAGCTTCCAAATAAGGAATAAAAACATAACATAGTTCTGAAGTTATTTTTTAAATACCAGAATGCAAAAACACAGTCCAGTGTGTGCATAAAAGCAAAATTCCTCTTCTCCAAGTTTAGAAATCTTGAGCCAAATACACCTGATGTTCATTACCACACCCATAGCACATTGTTTATGTATGACAAAGTTCCTGAACAGACCATATGCTGTTTTTATTATTGCCACTTCACAAGTTTTCCCAGGCTCACTAGAAAAAGTATTCTATAAGACCAGCCCACTGAGTGGTCTCCTCTTACTACCCTGATGGAATTCAGTTTGCTATTTACGCGATTAGCAATAAACATCTCTCCTTATTTCCAACAGCACAGCAATTAGGACCCTAATCTGTCACCACTAGCTTAAAGTTTTGGCTTTTATCAAAAGAAAAGGAATTCTCCAAGGAGAAAAACACAAAGCTACCTTCAAGCTAAAAATAGTTCTGTCTTCTAGACAATATGCACTTTCACATGGCTCCAGCAAACCTTGCTTTAAGCAACCTACAAAGGAGATACTAGGAGAAGTGCACAATAGACACTAGTTTTAGGTACCAGTTTACCTGAAAGAGATGCAAATAAGGAAAAGCTGATACAGAAAACAACCAAGTTGACATAAGAGTAAATGACGCCTCTAATCTGTTGGTATATTTTAAGGGGGTCAAAATTAGATAAAATACTGGACATAGTGAATATAGACTATACCTAAACTTACAGGAACTTTTATTACAATTTACATCAAAGGCTTTATATTTTAAAAGGTGACTTACATTAAATATTTATTATTAGGCAAACAACCAACAAAATACAAAGAACAAAATAGAGACCATTCTCCAGATAGAACTTATAGTAGTCATATAGAGTACTTACAAGGTGATACTAACAATAATTAGTGGTATTATTATAACCACTTATTACACACTTTCTATGTCTTAGGCACTATACTAAGCATGTATATTATCTTCTTTAATACTCTCAACACCAATGGATGCATACTATTATCTTAATTTTACTGAAGAATTAGAGCCTCAAAAGTGTTACAAAACTTGACCAAAGACTCACTATTAGCAAATGATGCTAAATTTAGAATAATTGGTTAAAGTAGTATCCACCAATAAATTAGTTTCTAGGATTTTTAGGGGTTTGTTTTATTTTGTTTTGTTTTTGAGACACAGTCTCACTATGTAATTCAGGCTGGCCTCAAACTCGAGAGAATCCTCCTGCCTCAGACTCCTGACTGCTGGGATTACAGGCGTGTACCACCACACCCAGCTCTAGGATGTTTTCATAGTGACAAAATCATTTAGAAATCTATTTTTATCACATGAATTTATTTCTGTGAGACATAGAAAATAAAGACGTAACACCTCCCTCACCCCAAGGGAATTAAGAAGATGTCATGGATCAGTTCTTCAAGTCTTGCTCACTCTTAATGTGTATTAAATCGGAGAAAAGTTAACTGAATGGTTACTAGGCACCTAATATGGAAGAGGCAGTATATGTCTATCATAAATTTATTGTGGAAAGTAATGAAAGAAGGTATCCCTACCTACCCTAATGTCCCCTAGTTCTCATCAACCTGTGGAAACAATTGGGGTCCATTAATCAACCATCCCAGATGTTAGAGTTTTCCCCCTCAACTCATCAGGACACAGCTGTCAAGTCAAACATTGCCCAAGTCATTCAAAGTCCCAAGGTACAAAATGAGCAAGTCTTCTTAGATATTTTGTGGCTTCAAATCCTCCTGCCCTTCTCGAGCCTTCTCCATGGACACCACTGGAACTAGACAACACGCACTCTGTCTCTCTTTTGGTTGTATTATATTCTGTTAGGGGGATCTCTATGTGATCTTGTTTATACCTCTATAGTTTAAGCAAAATAATTTTTGAGCACACATTTACAGCTTTCCCCACAACTTTCTGAACATGATCTCAAGGGAGGCCAGAATTAGAGACAAATCTGAGTAATATACACTGCACCATTCTTAGCATTTCCTATCTCTGATAACTAAAGCTTGTTACTGGATTAAGCTATTTCTCCTAGATTTCTTTTCCCTTATAAAAACTGTTTTCCAGAGTGATTTTCCACTCTTTTGCAAGAAGACTTCTGACAGACTCTGCCCACCAATAATTTTAACATGCTCAGAACATAGCTGGGACTCAGTGGGAGTGAGTGTGCAGGCTGAGGGCCATGTTCAAACCCCACCAACTCTCATACACCCCTTAGTGTGAAACAAGCACTTTAGAGTTAGGGTGGGGTACTAAGGACTGAATTAAATTACCCTGTATTCTGATATGGCTTATAAGGATAATTTCAGAGATAGACAAGATAAAGCAAATCTTCTGAGTAATACACTACCAGAAGACCATGATCAGTCCCCAAAACAGCCCTATAAAACTACAGGAACAGATGAAGATGGGGAAGATTGCTCTAAAATGGAGATTTGAAGAATAAGAAGAAATTCGTCACAAAAGTCCAAAGCATTAAAAAGATCACTCTTACATTCCCTAACAGAATGAGTTGTTACTTGAGAGAATATAGGTCCACCTTTCTGATAGATATCTTTCTGGTACCCCACCTAAATACCCACTACCTATTCCTATAGCTTTGATTGCCTGCCGCTTTGGCAGACAGTTCCTATGACTGTTAATCCTGATTTGTCACCTTGATTGGATTAAGAAATACCTGGCAATTTAGTAAAGCACATTCCTGGTGTATCTGAGAGGGTCATGGAAGCGTGCCCTTGGGTTACCATGTAACAGTGGTTGCAAACCTACATGTTATAGCAGGCCATTTGTATCATTGAAAGTTCTAAAAGGTTTGCCATCACTGCCATATGTGGCTTCTTGCCCATTTCTGTCTGGCCCTGTTTCCCTGCACTGCTTCTGGACCTCCATAAACCAAGCAGTTTTATCAGCCACACCCTACACCATGAGATTTCTGCCTTTGAGCCTGCTGACCATGAACTGAATCTCCTGAAACTGTGAGCTAAATTAAAACTTTCCTCCTTTAAGTTATGGGTGTTGCATATTATTTCTCACAGATGGGAAAGCCAACTAATACAGTTCCCTTCACATACCAATGGTTTTCTACCTCAAGTGTCTGTGTCTCTTTGTCTGTGGATTGCCTTTGCCTAGACAGCATGATTGACATACTCCTAGCGTAGGCCAGAAATCATGGGTCAATTCCTCCAGGAACAACCTTAAACTCTTGAGGAGAAGAGAAAAGTAGATAAATGTTCCAGTTTTCCTGTCCCTTGCTGGAAATACACTGTCTCTAACAGGGTTCCTGACAGGATCGAGACCCAGGTGCTCACAGTGGTAACTTCCTGTGAATGCTCTTTCTATTGACTTTCACCCATCCCCGCCTCACATTCCCTACTCACTCACCGTGTTTCTGGGACCAACTCAAAAACAAACAACTTACTCCCAGACTCCCCAGTTTCATTCTCTTTTTTGGAGAGATCTGATCTAGTATCCTTCAGCAGAGGAAAGAAGGGCAAAGTGAAAAACCATCCCTGAAATATTCCTAGTAACTCTATATAAGTAGCAGAAAGGACTTCTATTAGTTTGTTATGGCTGCTGTAACAAAATACTACCCAAAAAATGGCTTAGCAAACAGACATTTTATCTCACAATTCTGGAGATTGGAAGTCCAAGATCAAGGTTTTGGCAGGTTTGGTTTCTCCTGAGCCTTTTCTCCTTGGCTTGCAAGTGGACATCTTCTTACTGTACCCTTTGTGCATATATATCTTAGTGTCTCTTTGTATGTCCAAATTTCCCCTTCTTAAAGGACACCAGTTAGATTGGATTAGAGTTTATCCTAACTGCCAAATTTTCACTTAATCACCTCTTCAAAGGCTCTATTTACAAATACAGGCATATTCTGAGGTTAGGGCTTCAACATTTGGATTTGGCAGCCTGTAACAGGGACCCAGGTCTGGAGTTACACCCTTCCTAGACCATGCCTTGTAGCAAATTGTAAAGAAAAACCTTTCCAAATATTTTAAATTGTGTGTTAAAACTTATGTTTTATTGGATGACAGATATGATTTGACTAAATCTCTAAGGTGTTAGGCACCACTTGGCATAAGAATGATGTATGTTACAGTAGTTCTACAATCATGCAGAGACAGGTCATTGGGGGAAAAATAGGCAAGACCAAATAAATTGTATGATTTAGATTTCACACAAAAGCTGAAGAAGCGGTAGACATGAAGGAAGTGGATCCTGAGAGAATCAGAACAATCCACCACAACAGTAGGCAAGAAGGAAAATAACTCTATTGTACTTGGAGAATACTGACAAGGCCAGCCTGAGCATGCTGGAATGTTATGGGAGAAGTAAAAGTCATTTAGGTGGGCCAGAGCCTGACTCTATGGGGCCCTAAACCCATAAAGGAGTGAATAAACTGAAAAGGAAAACTGAATGGGTGAGGTGAAAGAAAAGATTGGAAGATACAAAATTTCATGATGCCAGGTATCATGAAATGACACCTGGAAATGGACCTTGGAATCCTCACACACTATTCCACAAAAGCACCCCTCAATGCTACTTCAAACAAAAGGTTCACAAAATGATGAGCATGTCTGAGAAAACCATTACAAACAAATCTGAGGATGCATTTTTCCTTTTAAAATCACTATAATTAATAATTAACATGCATGAAGCATTGTAATTAAATGCTATTCCTATAGAAGAAGAAGCAACTGACTTTCAGTAAACATTTGTTGAATAAGTGAATTAACTAACTCTGAAAACAGATAGCATATTGGTGGTGAATTTTTAAAATGACCAGGTCTGCAGCAGAAGATAGAATAGAGCTCATTCTAAGTGGGAGGAGTAACACATAACTAGAGAAGATCCAGCACAGAGGATCAATCTAGAAAAATTCTGGTTCTTAAATTGGGCTACACATTGTAATTACCTTGGAAACTTAAAAAAAAAATTCCCTCAATCACAAACACAGAAATTTTGACTTAATTGATGTAGAGTAAGGCTTAGGTATTTGGATATGTAAAATTTCCCCATGTGCTTCTAATATGCAACAAAGTGTAAGAACCAAAACTGGCCCATCCCGGGCCCAAATTCTGCCTAAATCACTCAATCTTCCACCATGTCACAAAGACAGAGCATGACAAGTTTCAACAAACTCCCTTGACCTCTTTCTGTCCTGTGTTCTCTATCTTCTTCTCAAAAGAAAGTAAATAACCCTAAATTAGTCCCATGATGATGGCCACAGAGGTTGAAGAAGAGGGCTGATTGTGTCTTCTTAGTCCAGCCCCATCATCCATCCCATACCTGAATTCTTCAGAGAACCCTGCAATAGAAGAAAGTCTTGAGGCCCACCTTCCTTCTCTTCTGTCCCGTCCATGTCACTCAGCTCAGCATTCTGATGATTTTATTGTAACAGGATATTGTAAATGATATGGAGGGATACCTTTCCCATTTGCCACAGATTAAATGATTCCCCTAGAGATCAAAACAAAATTAATATGACATGCACTTGCAGAACAAAGAGAACTAGGTTGTTGTCAAATAGTACAGAACTTGTACCTGCACTGTCCACATGGAAATCAGAACATTGTGACATCACTGTTTCTTGTGCCTCCAAGACAGGTTAAAGAGGAAAGATAGTATGTGCCTGGGAAGACCTACTGTGTCAGGGAACATGAAACATACTTCTTCCCATGAGACATAAACAAGGGTGTTCGCCTTTTAACATTTAGTATCCATTCCTTTTTTAGGATGGAGTCTTTCTTTATATGTCACAATGACATTCAAACATAAGACAAGGGAGGAGGGAGGAGTACTATTCCATGTGGCATTTGAAAACCTAACCTTTAACCTGGGCATGCTGGTGCACACCTGCAGTCCTAGCTACTCAGGAGGCTAAGGCACAAGAACCATGAGTTTGAGGGCAGCCTGTGAAATTGCCTCAAAATTCAAAAAAAAATTTTTTCAATCCCCAGTATAGCATAAAAACAAAAGAAGAGGAACAGGAAAAAGAGGAAGAGCAGGAGGAGTAGGAAGAAGTGCCTTTAGCAGCTGCTTCTGATGGTCATTCCTGCCCTGTCTAGGGCATACAGCAGAATCAGGAATCACCATTACTGTCCCATTCATTCATTACATTTCTGAGTACCTACAGGTTTCCCACCACAGTCTCCCTTGTCAAAAGAGAAATGGCAGCACATTAATAGATTAAAGAGTTTGGGCCGCGGATTTAGCTCAGTGGTTTTCCGCCTGTTGCGCAAGCACAAGGACCAGAGTTCAATCCCCGGTACCAAAAAAAAAAAAGATTAAAGAATTTATTTGAGCATTCTGTGATTGATGAATGGGTAGCTCCATACTATAAGCTGTTTGGGGATTTTGCCAAAGGGACATGATGGGAAGGTGTTTTAGGATGAGCAAGGCAAAGAAAATATTTGATTGGTTAAGTGGAGCAATAGCTCTTCTTGGATCATTCCAGAGGAAAGTCCCCAGAGTTCCTGATTAGTCAAGCATTTTACTATTTACATTGAGTTGAGTTTCAATTTGTTTACATAGAAAAAAAGGATACTGGAGTCGCCTCTGCCAAATTGATTATTAGGCCTCTCATTAATTATTTTAACACCCTAAATCAGAATCTGCAAGGAGAAGGCCATGGGAATTTTTTTTTTTGGTACCGGGGATCGAACTCGGGTCTTTGCGCTTGCGCAGCAGGCGGCGAAACCACTGAGCTAAATCCCCAGAATCTATTTTTAACAACCACCTTCATGGCTCCTACATGGATAGTCTGGAAATGGTTTGTCCATACCTTTGATGGTGCCTTATTGCTCTAGTTCACATAGGTCCTTTCTAGCTGCGTTCCTAGGTGAAAGGTTTTCTCTATCAGCGATTTTCAGATCTCCATGTTTAGGTTGCTTGAGACATCAAAGCCCACCCACAATTCCTTAGAAAGTGTTCATAATACTGCATATTCAGTCATTTAAGTCACCTTTTTTTCACATACCACTTCCTTTTTTCCATAACCAAATGTTTCAATGCTGACAAATAGTCCAACCGTCTCATTAAACAGGAGCATCATTACAGGTTTTTCCAATGCAAACTTGTTGGGGTTTTTTAAACAAAATATAACTTTCAACAGCAATTACATGGATGAGGTCAGCTCGAGTCCTGTGGAGCAAGATGGAATTGTGAAATGGTTCTCAAGGTTTTTGTTAATATTGAAAACCTCTGTTCTGGGCATTAAGTGCATTAACCAGTTGCTTCTGGGAAACCCTGGCAGAGCTCTTATTTCTCAGAGCCCTTCTGGTCATATTTGATGTGTTTACTCCCAGCCAGGGAAAAATTTAGAATGCAAACAATTTGTGTCAATTGTCTTGGGTGGCAACAAATTATGACTCTACTCAGCAAGGAGACATTTCCCCTTGCTGTCTCTTAAAGACTGCCTGCTGTAAGTAACCACCAAGCGCTAGCATCACACTGGCAAGAAGGGGACCAAGGGAATATACTAGCAGAGATTAGAATGCCTCTCCAGCATCCTGTTTTCCTCTCAGAAACTATGGTTCTGGCAGCTGTAAGTATTGTCATTCTCTCCCAACTCCCCTCAAAGGTCGTTTTATCTTATCTGATGTTGAAATTCTTTCACATGGCTTTGAACACTAAAACATAAGAACAAGAAATCAATTGGAAATTGCTCCCGTCTCTCGCTATGCTTGACATTTCCACACTGATAAAGTACATACAGCTCAATATTAACTTTTTGGTTAAGTTTGGATTAGAAGTCTAGTTCAAGAGTTGATTGTGAACCTTCTTTAAGGCACTGAATTCTCTTACAAAAATAGAAAGGACAAAAGGAGGAAAAAATGTTAGTTGAAGTATTGTCGTTAATTATCTGAAGGTCCTTCCTAAGGCCTGATTAGAAGAATCATCATTCTTTGAGAAATGGAGGCATTTTTGTTGAAGATAGTGTTGGTAGACACACTAGGATATATTAAAAATCAAACTTTTTTGCTTGTAGATTTTTCACGTTTTCAAATTCTTCCATCAAGGAAAATGCCACCCGATTATCAATATAAGTAAGCAAATCAGATAACTGGCTGACTTTAATTATTTGCCAGCTAAATATATACCACTGCCCTACTGAAATCGATAGGTGTTGATCTCTCACTCAGATTAGCCAGCACACATGCAATTCGGCAGACTAAGCTTCCTCTGAACATTTTGTTAGGAATAGAACAGTTAAGAGACTCTAAAACACAGATGATTTTGACTCACTAAACCTTTCTGGGTTTCTGCATTTTCTCTGGGTGCAGGCTGAATCTCTTGAAAGCAGGATGATCCTTGATTGATTTCCCACGATGCAACACTTCTGGTCCTCTGAAAGTCTTTCTTTCTCCACTGACTTAAGTAATTAAATCTTATTTCCAATGCTCGACCATCTCATGTGCTGGGCCATAGAGAATTAAGGCCACAGAGGATCAAGGTACAGTGTCTGCTGACAAAGAATTTATAATTTATTTGAAAAATAAAGTCATACATGTAAAATTACTTAGTAAAATAATGGTAGCAAAAGAAAAAAAATCACTGAGTTGAGCAGAAAGAAGCCTTACCATGGTCTAGAACGAATAGATTCCAAGAGCCAGGGATTTAGCTCAGTGGTTCCACCACCTGCCTCACAAGTGCAAGGACCCGAGTTTGATCCTCAATACCAAAAAAAAATTAGAATGAATAGATTCTAGATTTTCATGGATAGATTTGCCTTGGGTCCTGAAAGAATTTATCTAGATAAAGAATGAAGGCATCCCAGATTTTCTGTGAGACAATTCCTATTGCAATGTTTTGCTGCCATCCTTCAAGATTAAAGTACTTTATGTAAAGGAAATTTTGTTTTAGGATACAGGTAACTGGTTTCATTTTTTAAAAGAAAACCAGACATTATTATCTTTGTTAGTCTTAGGGAAACAGCTAAAATCTGAAATGAATATAGATACAGATACAAACCCTATAACATTGCTGATTCTACTTTTAGTGGAGGAAAATTCTGTGACTGTGCTAATTTTTAGTTGTATTAGCATCTAACAACCAAGGCATAAGTTCTCAAGAAAGTCATTTCGATCAACACTATTACACAAGTATATACTAACTATAAAGTCTGTTCTTAGTATCTGGCCAAAAATATTATTTGATGATTTAAGTTGTAAATAACAAAACAAAGAGTCATATTCAGATAGACAGTTGTGTTAGCTCGTCACTCCTAGAAACTGATTATCCAATATACCCCAAATCAGGAATGACCAGGGTCTGTAGTCCTGTCCCTCCCAAACATGTCATCCACACAACAAATTCATAAATGAACAGATCAAAGAATATCAGCAAATAAACCAATAATTCAATAACATTTCAAAGACTATGGCTGCATATCTGGACCTGACAGAGAAGGGAAACACAGAGAATGGTAATGAAGTGGAAAAAAACTTAAAAACAAAAACAAAACACAGAACACAGCAAATTTTGTCTGGTTTCCATAACAAAGAGGAAGGCATTCTTAGCCTCACACAACATTCAATTCCAAACAAGGCAACCCAAGAAAAGAAAGAGTGCAAACATTTCTTAAGAATGTGACCCAGTCACTTAAGTAACTATTGCCCTAATGAGAATCAGTCTATTCCAGAAACCATATCATAATCAACCTTGAACTCTAATCTGTGCATTTACTTTGGAATTTTTCAAACTGAAGTTTGCTGATCGCTTTGGAGGGTTAGCATTTTTTCTATTTATAATAAATTACTGATAATTTATTAGTTTGAGATGATTCATTTCAATGGTATTCTAAAGTAAACACAATCTGGATTATTTAGGTGCTGTGGTTTACATCAAAAATATCTCCCAAAGATCTTACCTGTTTAGAGGTACCGCTTTCAGGTGATTGGATCATGAGGTCTCTAACTTCAATACATTAATCCACTGATAAGATCACTGTTTGATATATTATTGAGCAGCAAATGAAACAGGAAGTGGGGCCACACTGAAGACAGTAGACGTGGAGGCGTGGCTGGGGAAGTACGAATCTCTGGTTACCATTCCCTCCCTCTCTAGCTGTTTCACATGCTCTCCCACTCTGCTTCCTAGCTTCCATAAAGGGAGCAACTTTGCTGCATCACTCCCTTATAGCATGATGTCTCTGCTTTAGAGCCAGCTTTAGAGCCAGGATGAAACTTCTGATACTGTGAGCCAAAATGAGTCTTTCCCCATTAGGTTGACTTTCTCAGATATTTGGTCACAGCAGCAAAAAGCTCACTAACACACTAGGTGACCACCTGATAACGGAATGCTACCTCCCTGGCTCAGTTTACCTATTTGTTTACAATCAGATGGGTGCCATGCCTCATTTTAACTGACTCCAACTAATTTACAAAGAACAGAGGTAGATTTCAGAGGTAAATAAGACTTCTGAACCAAATGGGCCAGATGATTTCAAAGCATACTAAAGGAACAGAGGTGCTTCATGGTTTCAGACAAAAAAAAGAGTGGCGAGAAAATTGCATCATCTCACAGGACTAAGTAGGGAACGCAGACCAAACCCAAAGGAACCAGAGCCATGGTCATTCACACCATGTACCGTGTTAAATTATTTATGTTGACTTAAAGTTTTGCAGAGGAGATGATGGTGTATAATTTGTACTTTTGTTTTGATAAAATCTTGAAAATAAACTTTTGCCTAATTTTAGTTGGTACATATTTAAGGCATATTTGAATTAAAAAGACTTATATCAGCAATAGGTAGCAGTAGAATTTTAAGTGGTCCATTACATATGAACTGTTTAATTATATAAAAAGATGTTCCTCATCACACATAATATGAAAATTAAAGCCACAATGAGATACTCTGCCACCTTACAAAAAAACCTGCAAACCTCTTCCTATATACACTTCTGTATTAGCTTTCTGTTTCTGGAACAAAATACCTCACGTTCACAAGTTAAAGGAGAACTTTATTTTTGGCTCGCAGTAAGCTGGGTCCTAGACAGGAGCATCATGGTGGAAGGACATAGTAGAGTGAATCTTTTCACTTCATAGTCACCAGTAAGGAGCACACTGGGGAAGAAGAGTGCTGGAGAGGAAGAAGCTAGGGACAAGATATAGTCTCCAAAGTCATGACCCACCAGACACACCCAGAAGTCTGTTTTACTAATCACCTAGGCAGCTCTCAAGGCATCAAGTTGTCAATCAAGATTCACCGTTACAACATCAGATCACTTGTCCTGGTTTTGTTTCTCCAGAGGACTTGTCATTATATCACATATTTTCTTTCTTTATGTTTATTATCTACTTTCCCCAAATTTATTCATTCTCCCAAAATATAAGCTTCATGAAAACAGGATTTATTTTGTGTTATTAAATTCTTTTATTGGTACATTGTAGGTATACAACACAATTACATTTCTCCTTGGGAATTGTACCTTTACATAATGCATCTTGGTTCTTATTTTTTCCCCATTCCTAGCCCTCCCTTCACCCCCTCCACCCTTCCCTATTTACAAAGACTTTATTTCCATTTTTTCCATTTCTCAGCATTTTTCCATTCCCTTCTCTCCTTTCCCCTGCCCCTCCCACTACTCCTACCCCTTTGGACCTTTTCTTCCTATTTTACATTATCAATTATTCATTCCAATATTGGTACATTTTAGGGATACAATATAATGACATTCATCATTGGAAATTTGCACATTTACATAGTCTCTCTTGGTTCTTATTTATCACCCTTGCCCAGCCCTCCCTTCAACCCCTCCAGCCCTCCCTATTTACAAAGATTTTGTTCCTATTTTTCCATTTTCTCATATTAATCCCATTCCCTTCTATCCTTTCCTCTAGCCCTCCCACTTCCTTCCCCTTTGCCCCTTTTCTTCCTATTTCACATTACCTATTATACATTTAGTCCTTATTTACACTTTCAGTTTCTCACACCAGAGAAACTATTCGGTATTTATACATGTGTGTCCTATTTATTTCACTTAACAGTATCGCCTCAATGTGCATCCACTTAGCTGTAAATGTCTCTAATTTCTCATTTTTTATGGCTGAGTAGTACTCCATTTTATTAAAAAACCACATTTTCTTTATCCAGTCTCCAGTTGATGGGCATTTGGGCTGTTTCCAAGTTTTAGCTATTACAAACTGTGCTGCTATGAACATGGACGCACATATATCACTGTGGTATGATTCTTTTAATTCTTTGGGGAAGATCCCCAGCAGTGGAATAGCTGGGTCAAATGGGACTTCCAGTCCTAGATCTTTGAGGTATCTCCATACCGATTTCCACAGTGGTTGCACCAGTCTACACTCCCACCAGCAGTAGAGCAGGGTTCCTCTTTCCCCACAGCCCAACCAGCATTTGTTATTGGTTGATTTCATGATAGCAGCCATTTTTTCTGGAGTGAAGTGGAATCTCAGTGTTGTTTTCATTTGCATCTCTCGAATGACCAATGATGTTGAACATTTTTTCATGTATTTATTTGCTATTTCTACTTCTTTGTCTGAGAAATGTCTGTTCACTTCACATGCCCATTTTTGTACTGGGTCTTTAAATTTGGGAGGTCTGATCTTTTTAAGTTCTTTATAGATTTGAGATAGTAGACCTTTGTCTGAGGAAGAGCAGGTGAAGATTTTTTCCCGCATTGTGGGTTGTCTTTTCACACTGCTGGTGGTTTCTCTTGCTATGCAGAAGCCTTTTAATAAGAACAGATCCCACTTGTTGATTGTTTGTGCTAGTTAATGGGCAACTGAGGTTTTGTTCATAAAATCTTTTCCTACACCAATGTCTTCAAGAGTTCTATCTAACCTCTGTTCCAACTGGTTCAGAGTTTGTACTTTAATATTTAGATCTTTAATCCATTTTGATTTTAGTTTAGTGCATGGTGAGAGATACAGGTCTAGTTTTAATCTTTGGCAAGTTGAAGCCCAATTTTTCCAGCACCATTTATTAAAGAGGCTATCTTTCCTCCAGTGAGGGTGTTTGGCTCCTTTATCGAAGGTGAGATGGCTGAGTGTGTCTGGCATTGTTTCTGCATCTTCTAATCCATTCCACTGGTCCTCAGGTCTGTTTCTTTCCCAGTACCATGCTCTTTTATCACAGTAGCTTTGTAGTATAGTTGCAGATTGGGGATTGTGATACCCCCTGCCAGGTCACTGTTACCTAGAATTGCTTTGGATATTCTGGGTCTCTTCTTGTTCCAAATGAATTTTTGGATTGTTTTCTCAAGGTCTATGAAGTATGCTGCTGGGATCTCAATTGGAATTGCATTAAATCTATATAGCAGTTTTGGAAGTATGGCCATTTTCACTCTATTAATCCTTCCTACCCAGGAGCAGGGGATGTCTGTCCATTTCATGATATCATCTTCAATCTCTCTTTTCAGAGTGCCATAGTTTCCAGAGAAGAGGTCTTTGATTTTTTTTTTGTTAGGTTGATTCCTGGGTATTTCAGTTTTTTGGATGCTATTGTGAAAGGAATTATTTGCCCTATTTCTCTCTGAGTGAGTCTGTCATTGGTGTAGAGGAAAGCTATTGATTTTTGTGTGTTGACCTTGTAACGAGCTACTTGACTGCATTTGTTTATTAAGTCTAGAAGACTTTTGGTGGAGTTCTTGGGGTCTTCTATATAGAGTATCATGTCATCTGCAAATAATGACAATTTGACTTCTTCATCACCTATCTTTATTCCTTTTATTTCTTTCTCTTGTCTAATTGCCATGGCTAATGTTTCCAGAACTATATTGAACAAGAGTGGTGATAGTGGACATCCTTGTCTTGTTCCTGATTTTAGTGTGAAGGATTTCAGTTTTTGACCATTTAGTGTGATATTGGCTGTTGGTTTTTCATAGATGGCTTCTATCAGTTTGAGGTAGAGACCATCTATTCCAATTTTTTGTAAAGTTTTTAACATAAATGCATGTTGGATTTTGTCAAATGCTTTTTCTGTGTCTAGGGAGATAATCATATGGTTTTTGTCCTTGGCTTTATTGATATAGTGTATTACATTGATTGATTTGCATATATTGAACCATCCCTGCATCCCTGGGATGAATCCCACTTGATCAGGGTGTATGATGTTCCTGGTGATCTTCTGCATTCTGTTTGCCATTATCTTATTAAGGATTTTTGCATCTATGTTCATTAGTGAGATTGGCCTAGAGTTCTCCTTTTCAATTGGGTCTTTCTCTGCTTTGGGGATCAAGGTGATGCTTGCTTCCAGGAATGAATTTGGGAGTATTGCTTCCCTTTCAATTTCATGGAAGAGTTTAAACAGTAGTGGCAGCAGTTCCTCTCTAAATGTCTTGTAGAATTCAGCAGTGAAGCCATCAGGGCCCAGGCGTTTCTTAGTTGATAAGTTTTTAATTACATTTTCAATTTCCTTGGTTGATATTGGGTTGTTCAGAATTTTTAGGTCTTCTTTGTTCAACTTTGGTAATTCATATGTATCTAGGAATCTGTCCATTTCTTCTGTGCTGTCCATCTTATTGGTGTATAGGTTCTGGAAGTAGGTATTGATGATCCTTTGGATTTCTGCTAGGTCTGTTGTAATTTCACCCTTTTCATTCCTAATTGCATGGATTTGGGCCTTCTCTTTCCTTTTTCTGACAAGGTTGGCTAAGGCTTTGTCAATTTTGTTGATTCTTTCGAAGAACCAACTCTTGGCTTCATTGATTTTTTGTATCATTCTCTTAGTCTCCATTGCATTGATTTCTCCTCTGATCTTTATAATTTCCTCCTTTGTATGAGCTTTGGGTTTGTCCTGCTCTTCTTTTTCTACAAGCTTGAGGTTCAGCATCAAGTTGTTTAATTGGACTCGTTCTGTTTTCCTAATATGCATATTCACTGCTCTGAATTTCCCTAATAAAACTGTTTGCATTGTGTCCCATAGATTCTGATATGTTGTATTGTCATTGTCATTGAATTGAAGGAACTGTCTGATTTCTTCTTTAATTTCCTCTGTGACCCATTGGTTATTCAGAAGTGTGCTGTTCAATTTCCACATGTTTATGAAAATTTTTGAGTTTCTTTTGCTATGGATCTCCAATTTCATTGCAATATGGTCTGATAATATACAGGGGATAACTTCAATTCCTTTACACTTACTTAAACATATTCTATTTGTGAGTATGTGGTCTGTTTTGGAGAATGACCCATGTGCAGCTGAGAAGAATGTGTATTCTGATTTTGTGGGGTGGAAGACTCTGTAAACATCTTTTAAGTTCATTTGTTCAAGAGTTCAATTGAGTTCTAGTATTTCATTACTTATTTTTAGTTATTTGATCTATCTATTTGTGACAGTGGGGTGTTGAGGTCCCCCACTACAATTGTATTAGTGCATATATGACTTTCATGTCAGTTAGTATTTGTTTTATATAGTTGGGCACACTAGTGTTTGGTGCATAGATATTTATGATTGTCATCTCTTCCTCTTGGATTCCTCCCTTTACAAGGATGTAGTGTCCTTCTTCATCTCTCTTAATCAGTGTTGGTTTGAAATGTTCTTCATCTGCAAAGAGGATAGCTACTCCTGCTTTTTTTCTGGTTCCTGTCACATGGAGTATTGTTTTCCACCCTTTAACTTTCAGTCTATGAGTTTCCTTTTGAATGAAGTGTATTTCTTGTATGGAGCATATTGTTGGATTTTGCTTCTTGACCCATTCTGCCAGTCTATTTCTTTTGATTGGTGAATTGAGACCATTAACACTGATGGTTATAACTGAAACGTATTGACTTGCCGTTACCATGACTTTTTCTTTTTGTTGGGTTCTCCCCCTTTACATTGAATTTCTTGTCATGCCAGATGGGTTCATTCTGCTTTGCTTCCTGGGGTTGTGATCCTCAATGTCTGTTCCTAGGATACTGTGTAAAATTCTTTGGAGTGCTGGCTTGGTATTCACGATGTTTCTAAGGTGCTCTTTGTCATGAAAGTATCTTATTTCTCCATCCATTTTGAAAGATAGTTTTGCAGGGTACATCAATCTGGTTTGGAGGCTGTTTTCTTTTAGGGCTTGGAATATGTCACTCCAAGCTCTTCTTGCCTTGATGGTTTGTGTTGAGAAGTCTGCTGTGATTCTGATGGGCTTTCCTTTGTATGTGATTTGTTTCTTTTCTCTGACTGCTTGGAGAACTTTGTTCTTCGGTTGTGTTTCTGGAATCTTAACAATTATATGCCTATGTGTAGATTTTTTTTGATCAAGGCTATTTGGAGTCCTATATGCCTCACTTACCTGTATGTCAAGTTCTTTTCCCCTGCTTGGGAAGTTTTCTGCCATTATTTCTGTGAAGAGATTTTTTATGTCATCTCCACTCTCTCCTGTTTCTTCATTGACTCCAATCAGTCTTATGTTATTCTTCTTTGCATCATCTAGCAGCTGCTGGATTGATTTCTCATGTTCCCTTAGAATTTTGAAGCAATTTTTCTTTTCCTGGTCACTAATTGCAATCTTATCTTCTATATTTGAAATTCTGTCCTCACACTGGCTCATTCTGCTGGGTAGACTTTCAATGGAGTTTTTCATGTCCTAGAAATCTATTTGCATCTGTTCTATGGATTCCATTTGTTTCTTATGTTGGGATTCCATCATGTTCCTGAGCTCCTCTCTAGATTTATTAATCATGTCTTGCACTAGGGGCACAATTTCTCCTGTTATCTGAGAAATTATTTCTGATTTCATTTTTTCCAGATCCCCTTTTGTTGCCAGTTCAGTGGGTTCAGGTGGTTGAGTATCAGAGTGTTCCATCTCGTTTCCCTTTGGAGTTGCTGTAGGTGATCTGGAAGTCTGGTTTTGAGACTTTTTTACATGTTTTCTCATTTCAACTGGGGCGGGGGTCTGTTAGCACCTGCATGGATTACCTCCTCTGAACTGGGAGAGGTGGGACAGAGGCCAGAAGCAGCAGTAGGGATGGTGGCCCAAAAGCCCTTTTCTGTGGGCTGGGAGCAGTGGGAGGGACGGTGGCCCGGAAGCCCCTTCCTCTGGGCCAGGAGCAGCGGGACAGAAGGTGGCCCAAAAGCCCTTTCCTCTGGGCTGGGAGCAGCAGGAGAGATGGTGACTGGGAGGCCCCTTCCTCTGGACCAGGAGCAGCGGGACTCAGTACCTTGGTCTGGTGGTCTGGTGTCCTCTGCATCTTTGTAGTGTGGAACCAGGTGGCTGCCTGTCTGCAGCGGGGTGATTCGGTGTCTTCCACGTGACTCAGGACCTCAGTAGGGCATGCACAGACCTGCCTGTCTGCAGTGGCCTCCAAAACAGGAATTTTGACAGTCTCATTCATTGCATCATCTTTAGGACACTTGGCACATAAGATGCATTGGATTATTTGCAGAATTAATGAATAAAGACCTATGCTCAAGAAACTCCCCTTCTAAGCCCAAACCCTAGAGAATCTTTCTCACACGTACACAGAGGGACATGTATATGGATCCTTTACAGTAGAAGAAAAATTGGAAAAGCTCTAAATGTCCTTAGTAAAGGAATGAGTAAACACATTGCAGTGTGTTTATACAAGGGAACTTAGTGATTAACATGAATTAAATTCCTTACATAGATAAAGTCAAAAACTTTGGCTAGGAGAAAAAAAGCAAATTACAAAAGATGCATTCAGTAATGCTTAAATGCCTGGATAGGAAAGCTCACCTCAGAATAAGGATAATCTGGAGAAGGGAGGAAATGGAGAGAATATGAAAGCTAAAAAGATATCTGTCATTTTCATTACTTCAAAATCTTTTACCTGAAGAAAATATGGCAAAAAGTTTACATTTGTTAAATGTTATACATTTATCTGCATATTCCTAATGTTTGGGCCGGGGATTTAGCTCAGTGGTTCCGGCACCTGCCTCGCAAGCGCCAGGTCCCAAGTTTGATCCCCGGTACCCCCCCCCAAAAAAAGTCGGTTCTCCCTAATGTTCGAAATGTTTCAAAAATTTTAAAGCATTTTAATATAGGTAAAAATAACTCTTAGTTCTCTTCCCACACTAATAAGTAACTATAGCCTCCTCCCAAGCTAATGACAATAATGGTGACAATGATGATCCTTTCCCTCTTCTCTTACTCTTTTCTTCTGTAATTCCTATTATTAACATCTACTATTCTATTTCTCTATTTTTCATGCATCTTTCCAAAAGTCATTTGATATGGTTTATAATAAAAGACATAAATGATCTCATCCATTCCCATGTCATGGGTCATGGTATATGGTGGAGCTTTAAAGTAAACATTTGTGCAATAACTGAACTTCAAATTTTGCCCCAAGCTTAGATGACAAGCACATACAACAAAGCAACTACATAGCCCATTATTACAAAGGGTATCTTGGGAAAGACAAAATTTTTATTGGGGTTAATTCTCAAAGAGATCTCTCATGTATGATTTTATACTGGGGACAGAGACATCAACAAGGTCCTTAAGAACATTTTTGCAAATGTTCATATGAATCAAGAGTTCACATGCTTTTTCTTACAACAACTTTTTTAAAAGCTGAGGATATAACATCTTAGTACAGTTCAAGAAGGGCATTCATTTCTTAGAAGCTAAAGTAACATATGCTTTCATCTAACTAAATCTCAAGATAAAATACTCAAATGGATAGGCAGGGAGCATGTGTCTTAGATAATTGTTCCTAAATATAATTTCATTTAGACAAGGTATTGATAGATGGAAACCAAACATCCATAAATTAAAGATTATAGTCAAATACCTAGACTTGTAGTTGTTATTGAACAAGAGCAGGTAGTTTTATTATCACTTGTCTCCTTTTAACTTTTTAACTTTTTATTAATTATATTGGTACATTTTAGGTATACAATATAATGACATTGATCATTGGAAATTTGCACTTTTACATAATCTCTCTTGGTTCTTATTTTTTCCTCATTTCTCTGCCCTCCCTTCAACCCCTCCACCCTTTCCTATTTACAAAGACTTTGTTTCCATTTTTTCTTTTTCTCATATTAATTCTATTCCCTTCTTTCTTTTCCCTAATGTGGGAAAAAGTTTTCACCAGCTGTCCCTCAAACAAAGGTCTACTATCTCAAATCTATAAAGAACTTAAAAAAATCAGGCCTCCCAAATTTAAAGACCCAGTCCAAAAACGGGCATCTGAAATGAACAGACATTTCTCAGATAAAGAAGTAGAAATAGCAAATAAACATGAAAAAATGTTCAACATCACTGGTCATTTGAGAGATGCAGATGAAAACTACACTGAGATTCCACCTCACCCAAGAAAGAATGGCTGCCATCACTTGTCTCCTTTTGAAATCACTTGAGAGGGAAAATTATTAAATAAAAGTCAACTTGCAGGGTTCTACATTTTCTTTTAGATTTTTCTATTATTTAAGACTAAAAGAAATACTATTTTAAAGTCCTAAATCCAGCTTCCATGGGCCATGACATGTGGAAATTTACCGATAGCACTTTTTGTATATCTTTTCTAATGCCTTGTAGTATAGACATATATTACAGGGATTTCAATGTGGGTTAAAAAAAAAAAAAAAGAAAGACTACACTTTCAGTTTCCCACACCAGAGAAACTAAAAGGTATAATAGATAATGTGAAATAGGAAGAAAAGGTCCGAAGGGGAAGGGGAAGAGGGAGGGGCTGGGGAAAGGAAAGAAGGGAATGGAATTAATATGAGGAAAGGAAAAAATGGAAACAAAGTCTTTGTAAATAGGGAGGGGTGGAGGGGTTAAGGGGGCCAGGGGAATGGGGAAAAAATAAGAACCAAGATATATTATGTAAAGGTACAAATTTCCAATGATGAATGTCATTATATTGTATATCTAAAATGTACCAATAAAATTAATTTTTTTAAAAAAGACTACAATTGAAGGCCCACTTACCCATTGATTACTTCTCCTACCACTAGCAAAATAAGGGAAAGAGACTTAATATCCAACAATACTGAACTTAAGGTAGAAAATCGGGTATAGCTACAAAGACCTTGTGATAATGATCGTTTCCATTTGTATCACCTTTTTTATCCTTTTATGCATAGTCTCATCTAATCCTCACCAGAACCATGTGAGATGGTTCATAACAACAAAATTTGACAGGAATGAGGTCCCTTAGGGCAAGTGGTAACTTGACCCAAATCATGGAACTTAGTAATATAATTAGGACTTGAACTCATGAATCCAGGCTACAAACCCAGTTGCCGCCTTTTTTATGGAAAGCGGGATAGCTGTGAACTCTTTGGTAAGAGAGCCAAGGTATAGGACTGCTATCCCTTCTCTTCCAAGGACAAGGCTTTGTGATCTTCATTCCATCTGTCATGTGTTTGGGAGGGTGTTACAATTTGAATATATCTTTACTATGTCATATGTTTGATGTAATTCTCAAATTTATCTTAATGGTATTTCAAATGGTTATCACCAAAGGAGGTAATTAGGGTCAGATGAGTTCATGAGGGTAAGGCCTATGATGGTATTATCAGCTGGTATTAGTGGATGGTATTTGTAGCTAGCACATTTGCTTTGTCTCACCATGTGACACTTTCTGCGACGTTATGAAGCAGCAAGGCCCTCACCAGAAACTGAGCAGGTACCAATGCCATATTCTTGTACTTTCAACCTCTACAGCTGTGAGCCTAAATAAGCTTCTTTTCTTTATAAATTACCTAGGCCTACTCTGGTATTTTGTGATAGCAATAGAAAATAAAGTAAGAGAGAGCTATTAAGCATAATCACAGACTTTCTCTATAGCTCTTCCCACACCAATCCTCCATGACAGAATAATAAAGCTTACTTCAGAATCACATTGTCTATTAAAAGAGGAAGCCAACTACAAAGAGAGAGTATCTGTTGGGAAAGCTTTTTAAAGATTCTTTAATGGATTGGACTTGCAATTAATATAATCAGAAACAAGAGCAGAGTCACAGTTAAAAGCTGATCGGAGAGCACATCCCAAGTGATATGCGAAATAGCCTTTCAGCAATGACGGTCATAGTTTTTAATGAATTCATAAGCAGATTCACAAGGATTATTTTCAAACAAGTTATGCTTTCTTTCCTTTTGTGTTTATTTCTCCTACATTTGGAGCTCAGTGTTATAAGATAAAATGAATTTCTTCAAGTATGGAACTTAGCTTCATACTTATTTAATAATTAAGAGTAATCTAAAAAGCATAGAGCTTTCCGTACCATAACTGGTCACATTTTCAACCTCTCTAAGCCAAAGCTTAGAGGAAGGGACCATGGTCTACTCAAGTAGAGTGGGAAGGCTTGGGACACACTGTGTGTAAAGCTTTTCCACAAGTATCAGAGTCACCTTGTAGTAGATCAGTGCAGCTAAGGGACTAGGAGAACTTGAAGCCCAGGAATATTAAGTAGCAGGCCTAATATAAGCCAGTGTTGACCTCCATTTATCCAAATGTATAAGCATACTATTAAGTGACCCCCCCATCCCTTGTTTGCGTCACTCACTTCAGTTGACTAACAGGTATCATACCTGATACAAAGCACTTTTTAACAGTACCTAAATGTCTCCTGTGTGCACAGGTGTCTGTTTCAAATTAGTCATCATAAATATGACTCCAGCAGCCAATGCCGCTCTAAAAAGAAATGCCCTGGTGTTAGCAAAATAAATGTTCCCATAGACATTAAAGCAGCTATCCAACTGTAATCAGTTATATGGAGCCTTTCTTTATTTAAAAAAAAGATTAAATCAACAAAATAAGACTTAGGTACCACACTATACACTTAGCAGAGGTTTAACCCAAGTGTCTGTCCTTGATGAGGATGGATTGGCTGGGGTGGCAAGGGAAACTCAGGCAAAACAGGAGGAAGAAATTTCTCTGTAGGATGGGCACACTTCTCTGTGCACGTCTCACTGCTAGAGTCTGATTTCAAGGGGACTCATCAAAGAAATTCCATCTTTCTCAGAAATGATTTCTGTTTTTCCAGAGCAGGAGAACCTGTGCTAAGATCAATGGAATATCTTACCTGAACCACCATAAGATATCAAATTTAGTGCAAGAACATTGCTTAAAAGTGACCAGAAGACTGTTATTTGTCAAAGTTAAAATTTAGGAGCGAGAACATCATTTAAATTAATGCATTATTTTTATTTTGGGCCTGCTAAAAGTCTTCCAGTGTCACATGATTTAAAAAAAGCAATTTTTAATCCTGGTGGAACATCAGAAATATCAGGGTTATCAGGGAAGAAGCTATAAAAACATACCAAATTCTGCACCTCAACCCCTCACTCTAACCAAATGGAATCTCTAGAAAAGGGGGCCTGGACAGTCTTGTTTTTTAAATCTTCACAAAACTCTGATGCATAGTGAGATCGAAAACTACTAGTCTCTAGTATTTAAAAAAATCAGGAAATCACACAAATATTGTGGGTTTGGGTCAAACAATAGAAAATCTTGAGTGCTAGGATGCAGAGTACTTTACTGAATGGCTACTGGAAATCACTAAATTAAATCTTAAAAATAAACTTCGTGGCAATGTGCTAGACCATCTAGAGGGGGGAAATTAGAGACTAATTAGTTGGCTACTAAAAGATATAGTAAGGACTCAAACTTTTGTTGGGGAATCACAATAGGAATAGAAAGAAGAGAACAAATTGAATATATGTTGATAAGGAGAACTGGAGAGGATTTAAGAACGAAGTGAATGCAGGCAATCAAGGGAAAGGGGCCGGTGAAAGATGGCTTCCAGACTTCAAGAAGATCAGTAGCTCTGTTACAACACAAGTGGGAAGTTGGGAGGAAAAGCTGAGGGAGTAGGGGGAAGAAATACTGCATATCACATTTCAGGAATTTGAGAATTTAGGTGGAATTGCAAAGAAAGCAGCTAGAGAAATTTGGAGATTAAAAAGCATGGATAGGTCTCAGAGATATTCCCTAGAAAAGATTAAATGAAAATATGGTTAAAATGGCTTCTAGGAATGGAATGGGGTCCAGAGAGATTATACCCTCTCTTATTCCGCTTAGCTCTCTTAGGTGAGACTGTCCATATATTTTAAATAATTTTGTCCAATAGAAGTATAGTGTCTTAGATGTGAGACATGAATTTTAGACATAAGAGTGTTTACTTACTCACAGGTTTTTATAAAATAATTTGTAGATCAATATTCATTACTTTTTCAATTAGAAAAATCTATGCATTTTGGTGCCCACTTCCCACTCTGAAACATTCTTTCAAGAAAAAAGCTTTTTAAAATGTTAAGATTGCTCTGGTGTATGTCATAGGTACCAGCGGGGAGTTCAGCAATTAGAATAACAGTTTTGTTTAACACAATCCAGAAACAGACATGATCAGGAAAATGGATAAAATATTTCAGGGTTAGAGAGAATCTGTGTGCTATTGAGCCATAAAATAATATTTTAGCTAATTATCTTAATTTTCCTTATCTCTGAAGAGTAACTTCATGTATAATGTTAACATTGTAGTACAAGAAAGAACCTCCAGAGATCATCTGCTTTTATGCAACTGAATATCTAAATTATCCAGAATGAAAAGTTGTCCAAGCTCTTAAAGAAATTTGGAACTTCCCTTGACAACCCATTCCAATATTCTGAGGTTATGATAGTGATGAATTTTATCTTGATAGCAAAATAAATATGATGTAGATATGATGGGGTAAAAAGAAGAGAGGATTCTCTCTCTCCTTCCTTTCTTTTCTTTTTTTTTTTTTTTTTTGTAGCACTGAGGATTGAACCCAGGGCCTTTACAATAAGCTACATCCCTAAGTCTTTTTATTATATTTTTATTTTAAGACTGAGTCTCAGTAAGTCTTTAAGTTGCCTAGGCTGGGCTTGAACTTGGGATCCTGCTGCCTAAACATCCCAGAGTGCTGAGATTATAGGCATGTGCCACCATGCCTGGCTGAGATATTTCAAGTATAAAGTTCCATCCATGTCCCAATGGTTGTCTTGCTGAGAAGTCAAAATCATATCCAAATAGTATCATATACTAAATTCTAAGAAAGCTTCATTTAGAAGCATGATAGAAAAAAAATTTATTCAAGATCCTACCTAAGGTGTTCAAATTCTCAAAACAGTAAAATGTAAAAACGAATGGTCCTTTGGGTATCCAGCTACTGCCAATTATCTAGTTGTCGATTTGAGAGGAGGCCATTTGCTTTTTACAACTAAACTGATGTTGTTCTCCTTTGAATAGATCTATCTTCAAAGGCCAAATACATATCAGCAAATGAAAGACATAAATAAGCTTCCTGTCCAACTCTTTCTATTGTGGAATAAAATTATAAACTGGAAGGATGAACTTGATTACCAAATTCCCATTCCCAGTTCCACTGAATAAAGCCAAATAACTAATCCTGATCATGTGCAGGGGCAGATTAACCATCACTTCAAAGCTTAGGAATAGAATTTGAAAAACCTGCACCCAAAGTGTCACTGCAAATAGATGTTTGCTCTTCCTTGGGAACTCAAAGTTAAGCTCTGTTGCTGTCACAAAGAGTAAGTGTGGCCCAGCGCTAAACAGTAAAGCCACATTTCAATGTCATTCATAATTTAAGGCTGGAAATTTTACCTCTGTTTTTAAGTTGCAATTAACTGGCTATATTATAATAGTTGGCTAAGAGCAGAGACATTTGACTGCTGCCCTTTCATTATTAATTAAGGATTAAGATTACTTATGACACATCGTTTTGTGTTCACTAACAGTTCTGGTGAAATCACATTTCTATTATGCAAGGTATTAAATATATGAATGGTCCTTGGAAAACTTTCTAAGTTTAGTTTGTAACTGGTATGTTCCTTTACAGATTTGCCCTCTGAAAATCCAATAATGAATCATGTCCTCACAAGTATTTGCCTTTTTATAGGTATTAATTAAATGTTTATCATTGCTTATAATTAATTATTTTCTCCTTTCTTAACATATCTATTGATTTACATACTGGAGATGTCATAGATTCCATAATGGTCAGAGAATACATTAATACACTAAATGAGAGCAGTTGATTTCATTATTTCAGTAACCATTTGAAAATAAAGCAGAAAGATCTTCAGCTGTTAAAAATGGTGACTTAGCCCACATTTGTATTTTCTTAATGAGATCCTTCATATTTTTTACAGCAAGTTGGAAGATACAGAGGTGCCCTTCAGAGTGTCTCCACATATCATTAGCATTTCTCTTTATGTTCAAACAGCCAGTTCTAAGGCTTTCTTTCCAAACTGTTGAGAGACTGACTTATTTTCAAACCAAGAATGTATAATGATAGGAGTTACATGGAACTGCCTTATCTGACATTCCTATTAAGATACCGCAAAGTATTTAGCTAAGATTTGTTACCTTGTCCCCCTGACAAGTCAACATAACTCAAAATTCAAGGCACCAGAACAGTGCCAGGCATTTTATTCACAGCAGAACTCAACACTCCCAGGTGTATGTGTGACCAGACCATCCTACCACATGGTGGCTGCCAATGTGGAAGAAGCAGGCAGGAGCCTGCGAAGGATCTCGAGTGAACTCAGCCACACTTCCCATAAAACTGCTCTTATTTAGAGAGCTTTGCAGATGGACATATCATAAAATGTGCTCACGATTTGAAAATGTGCCAAAAGGAACAAGCAAGTCCTGACTTTAGTTGAGAATCAAAGCTAGATATGCAGTGCTGAGCAGACAGAGTGGAGAGACATTTAATGATTCATCTAACCATTGGCTTTCAGGAGGGCTGGAAAGGCACCAGCCTCTGGCACATGTGAAGAGGTTTTTCCCCCTTAGCAATACAGGCCCTGAGACAAAAAACATGAAGCAAGAATGGGCAAGGAAGACAAGAGAATAATCGTGGTGTTATTTGGGCAATACCTCGTTCTCTTCCCCTGAGATGGGAGACATGATGCATAAGCTCATGTCTTTCAATTATTTTTTTCCAATACTAAATATCATAATTTTTAATCATTGCTTATTAAAAAGATTTATTTTATTAAAATATTCACAGTCACTGCAAAGCATTTTTTGTATTAGTATATTTTATGATATGGAATACTTACCTTCATCTTAGGGAACTGGTTCAAACACATATTGCACCTTGATCATTGTTACTCCCTCTTCCCCACCACTACCATCCTCTTCTCTGCCCCTTCCCCAGGTCCAAGTTATAGCAAGACAAGATACTGCACTTTTTGGAAATCAAGTGAAACTCCTTTCAACAAAATTTCATGTTAGGACTTTTTAAATGCCATCCAAGGGCTCTATTTTAAGATTGGGAAAAGGCTCTTCATATTAAAATACTTTTCAATAAATTACTATCCAATACAAATACTTGCTTCTTTTTCCTCCTAAGTAGCTTGTCAGCAGTAGAAGCCCTAAAAACCTCATGCATGCACATATCATGTCCAGTACCTCCCACTAGTCCACTCCAAATAAACACGCACTCCCATAATCTCAAGCTGGTTTCTGAATAAATGTACATTTCTAAGTGTAATGTCCAGGCTGATTTCTGAAGTAACAGCCACAGGAAATTCCCCTTTCCTCCTTCCTATTACACAGCCATCCCAAGTATGTTCTACATGAAAATTCTCTTTTTTGTACCGGAGATCAAACTCAGGACCTTGTGCTTGCGAGGCAGGCACGGTGCCACTGAGCTAAATCACTAGCCCTCTACATGAAAATTCTGGAACCATAAGGTCACCTTTCCTTTTCTTCCTTTTCTTATCTCTGCATCTCCAAATTTCTTAAAACTCCAACTAGAAAATGAAGTCCCAAAAGGTATAACAGATAATGTGAAATAGGAAGAAAAGGGGCAAAGGGGAAGGGGAAGTGGGAGGGGGAGGGGAAGGAAAGAATAGAATTAATATGAGAAAATGAAAAAATGGAAACAAAATCTTTGTAAATAGGGAGGGATGGAGGGGTTGAAGTGAGGGCAGGGGAAGGGGGAAAAAATAAGAACCAAGGGAGATTATGTAAAGGTGCAAATTTCCAATGATGAATGTCATTATATTGTATACCTAAAATGTACAAATAAAATTAATTTTTAAAAAAAGAAAACAAAGTCCCTTTAAAGTCTCTGATGTAAAGAGGGGGGAATTAGTAAAGAAAAATATTTGTTTAATCATTTTAGTGACCATATCCTTAAACTCCACTTAGCATCTTTTTTCCTTCCTTTTTATCCACAGGATCTGTCCTTGAAGAGAAAACATACAACAATTTCCATTACTGGCACTAATATAATATCACAGTGAATCCAAGGTTGCAATTAGTAAATGGAAACAAAAAATACTCTTATAAAGATAAATCTCCATAACTGGACCTAACCTCCTATCTTTCAAAGCTGAAGCCAGAACTATTAGAACATGTTCCAGATGTTATCTCCTGTGGGCAGCCCTGCTTGGACCCTGTCTCCTAGAAGAGAAAACTCCTCTGTGTTCCTATAACACTGTAATATTTGAGCCTTTGAGATATCATTTTATACATTCTATCAGAGTTCACTATTAATATGCCATGATCTTTCCTAGATGATAACCTATCTGAGGGTAAAGCCCATAACATATCTATCATTACACAATCAATTCTTCACACAAATTTTATCAATATAGAAGTTACCAAAAAAATGTGTGTTGAGTGAATGAATAAAATAAATGAGAACACAGGTCAGGGATTTAGTGCAGTGGTGCTGCTGCCTGCCTTGCAAGCGCAAGGTCCCAAGTTTGATCCCCAATACCATAAATAAAATAAATGAGAACAACATCTTGAAGAAGGAAACCTTACATCAAATTTGACAATCTTGGCAACTGATTGTCTTTTGAAGGAGGTACAGTAGGGTGGAGATCTAATTTAACAGAAAATGGATAATGTGAAATCAAAACAGAAAAAAATAAAAAACACAAATAGCACTTTTTTCTATAATTCTATCATTATCAATATTATGACCTAATTAGATTCATATGCTGTATGTCTTAAAAGTATTCATCATGACTGTGATAATTGAAAGTCTGTGTCTAGAAGCACTTGGCCTTCAACAGCTTAAGACTACAGAAGTGTGGCCGGAGATTTAGCTCAGTGGTTTCACCGCCTGCTGCACAAGCACAAGGATCCGAGTTAGATCGCCAGTACCAAAAAACAAAAAAACAAAACAAGAAAAACAACAACAACAAAAAGACTACAGAAGTGGACGGAACTACTAACTCCAGCCACAGAGGTAATATACTAGAGGAATGTGCTAGTCTTGTTGTCACCCTGGTTTTATATAACAATGCGCCCACTGGACATGCTGAGAATGCACTGAGAGGAAATGAGAACCCAGTGGAATTCTCAAGAGAAGTCAATCTTTTGGGTGAGAAATCTCTGTTCCCATTCTACCTTTTCCAAACATTTGAATCTGAATTACCATTCATGAGTCAACAGTGATTTCATAAGAGAGAGGAAACAAAGTTGCACTGCCATAACAGCCACAAGTTATCAGAATTACTTCAGTCAGGTAGTTACAGTACTAAAATAGAGTCAGTGTAGGAAAATGACCTAGACAAAGAGCTATTCTGAGGAGTCACCTGAATCCAAGAAATGGCATCAACTAAAAAAAAAAGGTCTGGATTTCAAAGCATGTAATACCTAGATTATGCATCACCTTTGTAGTCTATAAACTCTGAGTTTTAGGTGCTTTTTTATTTCAGGATTAATTTCACTTTAAAATATTAATTTGTATACTACTAAATTAAAATTTTGATATTTCATTATCAAGAAAGAAGACTTTAGAAAATGTCTCTGCTTGTCAAAATTGGTCCTTCAGGATCTGAAAACTAATTCCCTCCAGAGAAAACATAAGGCCTACTATTGAAGCAAAGTATGTAGAACATACCTCTCTCCCTGCTGCCTTCCTAGAAGATCCCATCGAGTTGTTCTAATGAGCCGATGCTCTCACTTTGGCCTCTCTCACACTCCAGGCTTTAGCATCTAAATCTAAGTGGAGTCCACAAGACTAACAAAATCACAGGCAATTTATCCAGTTGGATCATGGTCTGTTATCAAAAACAAGTCCTGCTTCTCCAAAACAAGGCAGCACATAAAAAGATCTTAGTATCTTCAATGGTTTGCTCCTACACACTTAATAAATTCTGTAGAGAAATTAATCCAATAAATAGATTTTCAGGTCACCAACCAGACATGATGCTGGTCAAGAAATCAATATTCATGGTAGAATAAAAATTTTGAAATACTACAATAATGTTAATGAATAAGAAATACTTTTCAAAAAGGCTTGTAAAAGAGAAGATGCAAAGTATATGTAAGAACATATTTTTCTTTATCCCTTATCCAGAAATATGTATGTTAAAAAAAACTTTCAAGTGTACATCTAGAGTCAAAGATAACCAAACTCTATCCATGAGAATCACCCTTAGTGGCAATACCACTGTAGGGACTTAAAAACCAGACAAGTTTATTCTACATCTTGTGATACCAGAAAACTAAACATGAATACTAAGTGTGAAAGAAAATTCTTAAGCTGATTTCAAATCACAGGCATATGTTTGGCTGAGAAAACACATTGAGGAATACACACTCCAAAGGAAAATCCTTTAAAATGGAATCACTGGCACCAGACCCACTGCCTGTTAAATTGTTTGACCAAAAAGACTACTTCAAGAACCCTCAATTCTTTACCTTTATAACCAAGCAGGAAAATTTGGAAACAGTCCTGAAACCATAACCTTAACTTGTGAACAATCCCTTTTCCAAATAGTCCAACTGCCTTAGGAGCCAAAAATCAGGCAACCTCTTCCTCTTCCTCTCCCACCAAAGAAAAAAGAATTCCCAAAGGTCATTAGTTCTGTTACAAACAGAACACAACAGCACTCTATAGATCCAACACTATTTTTAGTAGTCATAATTATATAATTTTAAGTCATTTTTCCCATGGGCTCATTTCCATCTTATCTTTAGGATTAGTGTATATTCATATGTATACCCACATATATATGCTAAAAGAGCTTCAATTGAGTATTTAAAGTCAATGACAGTTTTTAAACTCATAACAGGGTTCCCAGCCAATGTTGTGGCCCACTGGGGACCCATACCAGAGCCCTGACAATCCAGAAGCTCCCACCCTGCCCCCAGCTCATGCCGTGACACTCCAGGTCCTATGCTGGGGCCCAGAGCCAAGCATCCAATCTCCAGCCCCTGGATTCTCCACAGCACAGGGCAACTGTCTAAAACCAACAGACCAACCTGATGCAAGAAGACACACTCAGGAGAGTCTTGCTTCAGGACTGAAGTGATGCCCTTCCACAGACCCTGAGTGAGAGACGACCTTGTTCTCCCAAGTCTTGGGGCAGGTAAGAGCTAAATAGAGATCTCCTGGGATCCCCTGGGAGACCTGGGCTTCACCCAGATAGATCACAGGGCCTGTATGAGGTTGTGGGAGGCTAAGATTTGTAGAAGTAATCATCAGAGGAGGTGATCCTGAAGAAAAAGGCATGTAGTCTAGTGCAGTGATGCTGAACCTTTTAGAGACGAGTGCCCAAACTGCAACCCCAAACCCACTTATTTATCTCAAAGCGTCAACACTGAAATTAAACCTTGTCGGGAGCAATGCTTCATAATTTTGGGGAAAAATCATTTGGTTAGCTTAGTTCTCCTGCCTACAGCCCAGCTATGGAATTCTGAGACATAATTCCATTTTGGCCTCCGGTCACAACTGAGACCTCAAAAATCCAGTGATGCTGTGATTCTCCAGGACAAGAAACATCCTGGGAGCTGAAAACATCCTAGGAGGAACAAACATCTACTCAGTTCCTCATTGTTCTTGGATTGTTAGATCTTATTTAGGCAGGATGTACTGATCTCTCTGCAAGTCATTTGTTACATTTGTTTCTCCTGGTGTACTGTATAAAAGGTGCGGTAAGCTGGGGGCTTTCATCTTTGCTGTCCAGAGCAGCACTGATCAGACTCAAAGCTCAGCTTCTCAGTCTCATTTTTCTACCTTTCCTGTAATTCGCCATGTACTGCCGTGGCTCACAGGAGACTAGGACTTACTGCAGAGGTTCTAGTAAGGTCCCCTTTCCCTGTTCCCTACAAAACCTGAATAATGAGGTTTTAGTTTAGAAAGAACATTACATTAGCATCTTTTGTCTTAAAAGAAAAACAAATAGCATGCATGTTACAGGTTCACTGCCACTGGTCTAGTGGTATGTTTGAACACTGGCACTGCCACCAACATCCAAAAGAAATCAGTACTCTGTATTACTACAGGTAAATATAAGGGGAGCTTTACTGTCACTAAAATCACAGTCCTCTCTGTTTTGATGGAGGGCTCTTCATTATGTTTTGTCTGACGGGGGATGTCTGGGTTGTCCTCTGCCTCTATTCAGATTCTTGCCCTCACTTCAGCAAAGAAGGGAAAAGTAGGGCTCTTAGTGAGAAATGGGGGAGTCAAGTCTGGTATAGTGGAAAACAAAAGTTTGTTGAAGTGAAAAGCAGAAGGAAACTATCTTAGCAGCAGTGTGATGCTACAAGATGGGGGCATCTTGCTCAGGATGCCCAGTGCGTTTGAGATGTGCTTCACACTTATAGGGGTAAGTTGGTTTCTAAAAATAACTTTCATTGATTGATGGTCTAGGCCAATTTGGGTCTTAGCCATTGTTTCTGGGAAGGGGACAAAGTCAGCATAAGTAAATGTGAGTAACACTTTCATAAGGATACAGTAGGGTACATTTTCTCAAGTACATGGTACACAGATAAGCATGTGATGATTTTTGCAATGGCAGTCATCCATGTTTTACCCTGAGTTTTTTGTTTCTGCTCCTCTGCCTCTACAATCAGAGGTTCCTAGAGTTTGTCAATATCCAATTAATATTTGGTGCCATCGTTGTTGCTGAAGTTACACTACCATAGACAAGGTAACATACAGTAGTAGTGGCTGGCAATTGGTTTTCTCTCTATGCCAACATCTGGATTCCCTGGATGGTCATAAAAATACTGTGGCTCACTCCTGAAGAATGAGGCACTGGGCCAAAGAACTTGCAAGCCCCAACACAAAATTAAACATAAACGTGAAAAGGCAGGGCAACAAAATGCATCCAGACTCCCACAGCTCCCCCAAAATCAGTACAGGGGTCAATGAGGAGGAGATTATAAACTACACAGCAAGTCTGAAAGGATACCAAACAGGATACTTGTTTTACCGAGGAGGTAAAACAGTTCTGTAAGATCCTTGGTGAATTTAAAGAAGATAGAACTAATCACATAATGACCATAATGAAACAAATGATCAGTGAGGCTAGAGAAGGGACTAATAAACAGCTATTGTTGCTAAAGACAGACATGCAAAATATGAGAGTGCAACAAAGAAAAGAATAGGAGTCCATAAAGAAGTTTAAACAGAAATCCAGGAGATTAAAAACATCGAGATGTTCAACATTTTAAAAATCCAGATTTTCAACATTAAAAGTATGAGTAGCAGAAACGACTAACACAAAGACAGAGTGTCAGATCTGGAAGACAGGGTTTAAATCAATGATCAATTAATGAGGGATACCTTAAAAACAACAGGGCACATCACATGAAAAATAGATCCAATAGCTCCTAGATGACTGAAAGAGGTCTAATATAAGATTAATTATAATTACTAAAAAATCAGAAGACAGCAAAAAAGGCATATAAAATCTGCTTACACAAGTAATAACAAAATTTTCAGTCATGGAAAAAGACTCTTACATACAGATAAATGAAGAGTATAGAGCCCTAAGTAGCTATGATCAGAAAAAAAACCTCTCCATGCCACATAATAATTAAAATACCAGAAATACAACACAAGAACAGAATCATAAAGACTTCTACAGAAAAGCACTAAATCACCTATAAAGGAAAACCTATCAGAATTACAAGAGATACCTCAACACAAACTTTAAAGGCAAGGAGAGCATGAGATGAAGTGTTTCAAGTTCATAAAGAAAGCAACTTCCAATCCAGACTGTTATATCCTGCAAAATTAGCTCTCAAAACTGATGGAGAAATAAGATACTTCCAGATAAAGAAAACCTAAACAAATTCATGACCATCAAATCAACACTCCAAAAATTCTGAAGAATATACTAGAAGACAATGAAGCCAACAATGTCAAAAGATCCAATGAAATAAATACATTATGTGGGGATAATAATTAAGTAGGAGAGAATACAAAACAGGAAGAGGAAATTAATACAAAGACAGGTATAAATCTATACTTACCAATTATAACTATCAATGTTAATGAACTTGACACCCATCAAAAGACACAGATTGGCAGAATAGACCAAGAAACAAACTCCAACAGTATCCTATATACAAGAAATACATTTAACACATAAAGAAATTCATAGACTAAAAATCAAAGGATGGAAATCAATATTCAGCACAACAGGAATCAATAAACAAGCAAGAGCAGCTATCCTATTTTCAGACAAAGCAGATTTCAAGACTAGGCTGATTAAAAGAAACAAAGAAGGACATTATATATTAGTTAACAGAACTATTCAACAGGAAGAGATGACAATTACAAACATATATACATCAAATCACAGTGCATCCAACTTCATAAAACAAACTATAGTGGACATAAAAGATCAAATACACATCAATACAATTACAGTGAAGGATCTCAATACCCCACTATCACAAATAGATCAACTAAACAAAAGGTCAACAATGAAATATCAGAGTTGAACCAAACATTTGAACAAATGGACTTAATGGATACATACAGAGTGTTCTACTCAACAAAAAAGAATACACATTCTTTTTGGCCATATTTGGTACTTTCTACAAAATAGACCATATACTAGTTAATAAAGCATGCCTCAGTAAAGGCCAAAGAATACAAATTTTACCATGTATATTATCAGATCATAGTGCAATGAAACCAGGATTCAATACCGAAGAAAACCACAGAAACTATGAAAACTATGGAAATATGGAAATTAAACAACACACTCTTGAATAATCAATGGGTCACAGAGGAAATTAAGGAAGAAATAAGACAGTTTCTAGAATTAAATAATAAAGCCAGCACAACATATTAGAACTTATGGGACACAATCAAAACAGATCTAAGAGGGAAGTTTATAGTGGTGAACACCAACATCAGAAAAATAGAATAACCCCAAATAAATAACCTAATGATGTATCTCAAGGTCTCAGAAAAACAAGAACAAGTGAAACCCAGAGCTTGTACAAGGAAGGAAATTATAAAAATCAGAGCAGAAATTAATGAAATGGAGACTAAAAATAATACAAAGAATCAATGAACTGAAAAGCTGGTTCTTTTAAAGAATAAATCATAGACAAATCCTTAGCCAATCTCACCCAAAAAAGGAAAGAAAAGACACAAATTAATGTGATTAAAAATGAAAAAGTTGGGCCAGGGATTTAGCTCAGTGATTTTCGCCTCTCAAGGACTCTGCCTTGAGCACAAGGGCCCGAGTTTGACTCCCCGGTACCAAAAGAAAGAAAGAAAAAGATGAAATCACAACAGACAATGCTGAACTCCAGAGAATTATTAGCAACTATATCATAAACATACCTGCCAAACAATTGGAGAACTTAGAAGAAATAGAGAGATTCCTAGATACATTCAAATTGCTATAACTGAACCAAGAAGACTTAAAAATCTTAAACAATCCAATAATGGGTAATGAAACTGAAGCAGTAATTTAAAAAAAAAAAAAAAACTAAAGAGATGCCCAGGACCTGATAGATTCACAGCTGAATTCTACAAGAACTTCAGGGAAGATCTAACACTAATACTCCTTAAACTTTTTAATGAAATTGAGAGGGAAAGAGTACTTCCAAAATCTTTCTCAAAAGCTAACATTATCCTGACCCCAAAACCAGATAAGGATCCAACCAAAAATGAGAACTATAGGCCCATTTCTCTAATGAACATAGAGACAAGAATCCTTAACAAGGTACTGGCAAACAGAATGCAACAAATCATCAAAAAGATCACACACTATGATCAAGTAGGCTTCATCTCAGGGATGCAAGGATGGTCAACACACACAAATCAATAAGTGTAATTCATCACATAAACAACAAGGACAAAAATCCATGATCATTTTGACAAACTCCAACATCCATTCATGATGAAAAAAAAACCCTGAAGAAAATAGGTATAGAAGGTCCTTATCTCAACATGATAAAAGCCATTTATGACCAAGCATTATATTAAAAGAGAAAAAGTTGAAAGCCTTCCCTTCAAAATTAGGAATAAAACAAGGATGTGCATTATCACTACTCCTGTTCAACATAGTCCTTAAAACATTAGCTAGAGCAATCAGGCAAGAGAAAGATATAAAAAGGATATGTATAGGAAGAAAATAAGTCATCATTATATGCAGATGACATGATCCTTTACTTACAAGACCTAAAAAACTCCACCAAAAAACTCCTAGAATTGATAACCATCCTCAGCAGTATAGCAGGAAACAAAATAAACACATAGAAATCAGTAGCATTCCTATACGATGATAATGAAGAACTCACTGAAAAATAAATTAGGAAAACAATACCATTCACAAGAGCATCAAAAAATTAAGGTTTTTTTCCAAAAAATTAACTATTAACCTAACTAAGGAAGTGAAAGACCTTTACAATGAAAATTACATCATCCTGAAAAAGGAAAGCAAAGAGGACATCAGAAAACGGAAAAGTATTCCCTGTTCCTGCTTAGGCAGATCCAACATAAACAAAATAGATATGCTTACAAAACTGATATAGAGATTTAGTGCAATCATAATCAAAATACCAATGTCATCTCTCACAGAGCTAGAGAAAACAATCCTACAATTTATATGGAATCAGAAGACACCTAGAATAGCAAAAGCAATCCTAGGCAATAAAAGCAAAGCAGGTAGTATCACAATCCCAGACTTGGAGTTATAAAAGCTACAGCGATTAACAGCATCTTACTGGCATAAAAAACAAGCAGGTTAATCAATGGAACAGAATAGAAAAAGCAGAAATAACCCTAGCCACATAAAGCTATTTGATCTTTAACAAAGGAGGCAAAAACATAAACTGGAGGAAATATACCCTCTTTAATAAATGATGCTGGAAAAATTGGATATCCACATGCAGAAGATTGGGCCTATATCCATATATCTCACCATGTACTAAACTAAAATCAAAATGGATCAAAGATCTAAATATTAAAAGAGAAACAATCTACTGTAAGAAGAAATAGGTGCAACTGTTTAAGACACAGCCATAGGAAAGAACTTTCTGAACAGAACTCCAATAGCACAAGAAATAATACTGAGAATCAACAAATGAGATCATATCAAATTAAAAATCTTCTGCACAGCAAAGGAAACAGAGTGAAGAAACAATTTGGAGAATGGAAAAAAAATTTCCCAAATATTCCACAGACAAAGGACTAACATCAAAAATATATAAAGAACTCAAAAATATTAGGTCCCCCACAAATTAAAGACCTAACCAAAAGTGGACAAAATGAATACTTTCAGAAGAAAAGTATAAATGGCCACTAAATACATGAAAAACTTCTCATTATCGCTGGCCATCAGAGAAGTGCAAATTAAAACTACACCGAGATGCAATCTTGCCCCAGAAAGAAATGGCTATCATCAAAAACTCTAATAATAACAAATTCTGCCAAGGATATGGGGAAAAAGAAACTCTACTACCCTGTTGCTGGAAATATAAACTAGTGCAACCTCTATGGAAATCAGTGTGTAGAGTCTTCAAAAAACCAAAAATAGAAATTCATTTGACTCAGCCTTCCCCCTTCTAGGTATTTTCCTAAAAGAGTTAAAATCATCATATTTCAGGGATACATGCATACTCATGTTTATAGCAGCACAATTTATAGTAGCTAGATCAGTCAACAGATGAATGGATAAGGGAAATGTGGTATTTATATACCATGAAGTACTGTGCAGCCACAAAGACAGATAAACTTGAGGCATTCATAGGTAAATGGATGCAACTTAAGAACATAATGTTGGGGCCCGGGATTTAGCTCAGTGGTTCCGCTGCCTGCCTTGCAAGCACAAGGATCTGAGTTCGATCCCTGATAAAAAAAAAAAAAAAAAAAGAATATAATGTTAAGTGAAATAAGACACATAGCTCAAATATCACATCATTTCTCTTATATGGGAAATGTGTCAAATGGGAGAGAGAAAGACAGAGACCAAAACAGAAGAGATAAATAGGACATAGGGAGAAGTTCAAATTCTTCCCCAGAATACAAATTCCATTGTTTTAAAAATATTTCAATATGTATGCTAATTGGTTTCATTTATACTACTAGTTTATCTTCATTGAAAAAAAGGTTTTGTATTATTATGTTTCTTTTTTGTAAGAATCTTTTCTGTTTATGTCTTTTACTCTGAGTAACTAGTTTGAAGATAATGATACACCCTGTAATAGCTACTGTTATTTTATTATTTGATTTTGAAACCTTTTTATAAAATAAAAATAAATAATAAAAAAGTAAACTCATAACAGAAGGTATGAGAGAATTTTGCCTTTGATTCTTTTCTACAAATCAAGAATATATTTAACTCTATGTTACTGGACTATGTATGCTTGGATGGAAGAAGGCAACAGAGAGAGATGGGCAGACTGCCTCTTTTAAAATAACTTTTTAAGATTTTTCACACATGTCAAGTCAAAATAAACCATCCAAACAAAAACATTCTTCATTGGATTATAAATTACACATGTGAACATGAATTATACATAGAAAAACCACTGTGGGGGGGGTTGTTCTGTCCTTAAGAAGAAGACTATAAGGGCAGGAAATCTCATATCTATAGGTGGCAGCAGCAATAAAATCATTTAGAAATAAATAAGTTTCAAGAGTTTCTCAAAACCAACCCTTTCTGATCTGTTTTATGTTCATTAAGTTCACCTTTTATTCAGTTATAAATTAGAAAACTTGTACCAAAGCTGTGTGTGCTAAATAATAAATTCTTTTCTACACAAAATACGGTATTCTCCCTAACTCTTCACCAGAATGAGGAGCAGCTTTCTCTTTAGATCTTTCTTTTATATCCTTATTCCTCATCCATACTATGTTTTCTGCCCTGCTCCCTGACAGTTCTTAGGCCTCAAAAATGTCAAGGCATCAAAAAAATTATCAGGAAAAAATCTAGGATTCAAATAGCTACACCCCTGATATTCAAGAGCTACCTGTTTTGATTCCCTTTTGCTTTCAGTGTCAAAAGCAGATGGAAAAAGGGAACAAGGAGCAGACAACTAACTGTATGCATGAAGTACAGAAGAGATTCCCTACTACCACAACTGCCTTCCAAACACTGCCTCTTGATATGTTCTTACTGCTCAAAAAAGCAGTTGCTGCCCTGGAATTCATCATCCTCATTCCTGCTTAGATAACTCTGAAAGGTATATCATGACAGGAGCTCTCTGTGAGCCCAGATAGATAATGTGGAGTGTTGGTCCTACTTTTGCCAAGTGAAATGAAAAGCAAAGAAGGAATGAAAATGACGTAAGGCATTTACATCCCAGGCTTACTCTGATTCTCCATTCTGAATGTTGGACTACAGTGCCACACAAAATGACTAAAACTTAACCCAGTGCCATTACACTCATAGGTTATTACCTTTAGGTCAGTATTGGTTCCATGCCTTGGAAATCAGTTGTAAAAATGGTAGCCTCTTTGACCCTTGGTTTTTAGAACATTTGAAACTAAAAAGAAATTTAGTCTTGAAAGAACGAAGACAAAGACCAAATGGTAAAAGAAACAAAGCATTTGGCAAACATTTTCTTCAGAGTAGAATTCAAATCTTTGTCCTTGTTTGGTAAACCTCATAGAAGATCTTGCATGGTCCTTCCTCTCTGCCTTGTCTCTTTCTACCACCCTAACCCCACCCCCAAGTTGGAAAGAAACTCATTCTTCTCATTTTCCCATAACATTTTGTTCAAATATTTATCATATCTTTCCACAGCTCTATCATAATTGCATATATGTCTTGTCTGCCCCATAACAATTAAGATTATAAATTAGATTCGTTCCACTTTTTTCTCTCCAGTGTGTCTTGCAAAATAAATATTTGTCAAACTAAATAATGATGAACATAATTTAAAATACTGGAAATAGGTAAATCCCTGATATATGTATAGAATATTTATCATGAATAAATATAAAGCTGGAAAATGTCCATAAGTAAAGAATACATTAAAAACTATGAGAGGCAGATTAACCTGCAATATGACCAATTTAGGCATTGCCTTTTAAAAAGAAGAACACAAGATCATATTCAGAAAAGATAGACCTCCTATTATCCACATTACTAAGAGTTTATTAAAAGTAAGTTTATATGGGGCCTTTCTAAAATCAATTGGTATAGCTACAAAGAAGGAATGTTTAGAGTAGTGGTTAAGAATGTAGGATTTCATGTTGAGGAAGAGTCTGATTTTTCTGAGTTCTTTATATATTTTAGATGTTTGTTCTCTGTCCAAGGAGTCACTGGAAATAATGTTTCCTGTTTCTGTAGGTTGTCTCTTCACTATGTCGGTTGTTTCCTTTCCTGTGCAGAAGCTTTTTAATTTGATATAACTCCATTTGTTTATTCTAGGTATTATTTTTTGTGCAACTGGGGTTCTGTTTGCAAAGTATTTGCCTATGCCTATGTTTCCAAGAGTTTTATCTATTTTATCTTCCAGTAGGTTCAGTGTTTCTGTTTTAATATCTAGATCTTTGATCCATTTTGATTTGAATTTAGTACTACAGTCTGGGAGATATGGATCTCCCATTCATTCTTCTGTATGTCAACAGCCAGTTTTTCCAGCAACATTTGTTAAAGAGGTTATCTTTTCTCTAGCATACATTTTTGGTCCCTTTGTCAAACATCAGATGGGTAAATGTGCCTGGGGTTGTTTCTGCAGCCTCAACTCTGTAATAAAAGACACACTCAAAACATGGGCAATTAGTTAAATCTTGGAAATAGCCCAAATGTCCATCAACTGATGAGTGGATAAAGAAGATGTGGGGCTTTTTTCTACAATGGAGTACTACTCTGCCATAAAGAAGGATGCGCTTCAGACATTTAAAGTTTAATGGATGGACCTTGAGACCATACTCTTAAGTAAAACAAATTGGACACACGTGTCTAAATACCACATTGTTTCCCCGGTGTGAGAAACTGAAAGTGGAAATAAGGTCTGAAATGTATAATGGATGTTGGGAAACGGGAAGAAAGTGTTCAAATGGGAAGGGGAACAGGGAAGAGGGAGGAAGAAAGGAAGGAAGGGGCAAGAAAAAAGTGAGAATAGAAGGAAAAAATAGAAACAAACCTTTTGTACATAAGGAAGGGAGAGGGCTTGAGGAGGGGAATGGAATAAAATACAATCAAATTTATTTTAAAATAGGGCCAGGGATTTAGCTGTGGGCCAGGGATTTAGCTCAGTGGTTCTGCCACCTGTCTTGCAAGTGGAAGGACCAGAGTTCAACCCCCGGTACCAAAAAAATAAAAAAAAAATAAAGCTTTGTTGGAACACACAAAAAAATGGGCAATTGAAATGAATAGACACTTCTCAAAAGAAATACAAGTGACCAGTAAGTACCTGAAAAAGTGTTCAGCATCTTTGTCCATTAGAGAAATACAAATCAAAGAAACACTGAGATTCCATCTTACTCCAAGAAGACTATCTATCATCTAAAACTAGGCAAAAACCAACAATGCTTGCGAGGTTGTAGAGAAAGAAAAACCCATCTGTATTGCTTTAAGGGGGTGTAAAATAGCACAACCACTATAGAAATCAGTATGGAGATTCCTCAAAAGAAAATAAAAATAAAATTCTATTTGACTCAGCTATACCTCTTCTGGATAATTTCCGAAGAGTTGAAGACATCATATTACAGTGATAAACTCAGACTCATGTTTATAGGAGCACAACTTATAGTAGATAAATCTTGAATGTGACCTACAGGCGCAACAACAGATGAATGGGTAAAGAAAATGTGGCATATATACTCAATGGAATGCTACTCAGCTATAAAGAAGGATAAATTTGAGTCATTTACAGAAAAATGGATGCATCTTGAAACCATACTGCTAAGTGAAATAAATTACAGAAAATTAAATATTACATGGTTTCTCTTATGTAAGAAACCCAACATATAAATAATTTAAAGACAATAAAAGATAAGATGATAGGAAACGGGAAGATAGACCTCATGGAGATAGGAAGGAGATATGGAAGAGGGGAAAGGGGAGGAGGAAGAATGGGAGTGGAAGCAAAAAATGATTAAGATGTGATATGAATACTTACCAGTTCTCCAAGATGAATGGAATTATCATGTATAGCAAACATATACTAATAAAAAAGAAGGTGGGTTTAAAGAGTCTCCCAAAGACCAAATTGTGGAATGTTTGAACAATAAAATAATTATAGTATTGGATAAAAACTGATAAGAATCCAAATACTGCTGCTATAACTGTTTCAGGCAAGATCATCAATAAAAGCTAAAATTCAGTGCAAAAGTATGTTGAGAAACAGAAAATGTATTTTGTCTCAAAATGTCATTTTATAGCAAAGGAATGAAACTCCTTTAACAAATAAAACTATTCATTCAGTGATTGGTCCCAAAACATTGCCTTGAGAGGCTATATATATATATATATTACTCTTGTCCAATTCCATTTTTTAAACCAAGTTTTCAAATGTTAAAGGTCAAAATAGTGTATTTTCAATGGCAAAAACTATAAGATGCCACCTTAACAAAATGATTGAAGTTAGGATCATCTATAAATCAAAATCACGTGCCTCTGATATGATGATACCATGAGGAACAACATCATTTCTATAATATTTTTGCCAAAGTAAAAAAACCTTAATTTAATCATGAGGAAATATTAGACAAACCCAACTAAAGGACATTCAATGAATAACTGGCCAATACTCTTCAAAGTCCTATTGTCACAGAAAATCTTTTAAAGAATAGGAAATTTTCTAGATTGGAGGAGACCAAAATGAGGAGACTAAGGAAAACACAACAACTAAGTGAACTAAATGTAATATATGATCTCCTGGTTTGGATCTTGAACTTAAAAAGATTCCTAGTGAAATAACTATCAAAATTTGAATAAGGTCTGTAAAATAGATTTTAAATTATAAATTGAAAGATTATAGTTTTTGTATATATTTATAGAATATAAAGTGACGATATGATTTATGACTACGATGTGATTTTTTTTCAAAATTCAACAGTACCCACACTGACCATATATCCTACTTTTCAGACTTAGTTCATAACAATTGCAAACTTTTTAAAAAATTCAGCCTCCTCCCAAAAGATATTCAAAGGAATGTGATTCAGACTCAAAAAAGCAGTTCTTATAAGATTCCAAAAGTACTTTGATTAATAGAAGGATTACTAAAATAAGTAATTTCCCAAGAAGCATACTTTGAAAAAGCAACCATATTTCAAATGTACGGATTCTGGATTCAGTTTTATTAAAGTCAGGTTACATTTTAGACATATTTTGTCTTTGTTATAACTAGCAATGCTTATGAGCCAAATAAACAGTAATTTCAGCCTTTTTGTACTTGCAACATACAATTTTTATTGTTTATTTGATTAAAAAATATGTACATAAATCTTACTCTTAAATATTTTTAAAGCAAATATTTCATTTTATGTTTATGCACACTTAAATTGAGTTTTTGTTTTGTTAGGGCTTTTTCCCTTAAGAGTGTACTTCTGGGGTTCACTGGCAGCTCTCTGGGATTTCACAAAATCAGAGCTGGAAATTATAGTCCCAAACTAAGACTTCAGCAACACAGGATTATGGAAAGTCTTGGTATTATTTCAAGTCAGGATTTTTTTCCATATCCAATTTCACCCAAAGTCGAGCATTAGTCAGTCTGTACCTTTCATATAGTAGAAAGGAGATTTGATTAACGTGACTTCTTTGTAGAAAAATCTAAGATTAAGGCACAGTGATATTGGGAAAGCATGCCCTTTCTCAACCTGACATTCTTCAGCACTACATAGAGGTCTGAAGATCTTTCTAGTCATTAGATTGTTCACACTAGCTGCATCTGAAAGAGGGAAAAATAATCTATCATCAGGGATAACTTTCAATTTTTCACATTTTAGTTTCTGTCTCACAAACAGGTCAACAAATCTAGAGGTTGGTATCGATTTCACTCTACGACTAGGCAGGAAAATCTTTCAAGGAAACATTTTCAGATTGCTTCCCCCATCCACCCCACCACCCCTCTTTTGGGGACTGTTTTGTGATAGTCCTTGGGGGGGTGGAATTAGAACCTTTAGATGACTTCTATACTCAGTGAAGCACAATGCAAAATAAATCCAGTAGAGAGGATTTCCAGTAACTATTTTCCATCTGTACAATCTCAAAATGTAATACTAACCAGGAGGCATGCTTTTCTGATATGCAGAAATGAATTCAAAGCTGGCTAAAGTACATATCAAATGTCATCTACCTCCCCACTTTTACATTATATGTTTGTGTGGAAAAAATATGTTGAGAAAAAAAGAATATAAGGAATAAAATTAATATGCCTTTCCCTAGACTCTCTAAACTTTCAGAATATGGGTATTATACTCCCACAGCTTTGCTCAAATGTAGGCCATTGGAGAATGTGATAAGAAAGTAAATTACTTTCAATAGACCATTTCCAAGGTTGTTTTCTCCTTAGACTATCCCATGTCAATTTGGTGGATATGAATCTGAAGCTTCAGTTACAATAGAAAGGGCTTCAGGGTCAGCATTCACTGTGCGGCCTTCTTTGTACCTCTCAGCCACCCAGCTAAGACACCTCACTGCTCACAACTTAAAGAGCCCTACTGTACCAGTCAGGGGCCTCTTAATCCCACACATCTCTTAGAAATCTGACAACCCACACAAGGCCACCTAAATGGACATGAAAACTACCTGAGAGGGGGGCAAAGAAACTGATAAACTTAGTACAGTATTTGACATCCGTATCCTCAAATGCAATTTACACCCTCATACAAGGACATACTTAATTCCTGACTGTTAAAAACAATAAAGGCTTTGACAGTCACTGTATCACCATATTTACAGAGAAGGAGGACATACCACTAGTATGTTACTTAAACAGTTATATTAAGAACTATTAGTTTTGATGCATGGATCCTAGCATTGGTAAAAATATGAGAGAAAACTACAATATAACTCATCTTAGAGAAAGTAATACAGTTATTTGAATGGAAAGGAGTCATTGAAGCTCAGTATCTGTTTTCAGGTAAAACCGTAGGATTTTGCTCTGAACACTGCAAAGAAAAGATATTTTAAAAAACAAGATTATCATATTTAATAGAGAAACAATAACTAGAAAGAGTCAACTATGCCCTTTTAATACATTTCTGGTAGACTGAATACTATCATCTTTAATAGCCAAGAGTCATCAAGTGTCACTAATTTCATGTTTTCATCTGATACTTAACACTGTACTATAATTCAAAGTAGGCCTGGAATGCATACACTTCTCATTTCTATCACTACCCTCACTGATCCATCACCTTTCATCTGTAAAATTTCAGTAGCCTCCTAACTGATCCACTGCTTCCACTGTCCTCCGCAATGTATTCTTTTTTCTGCAGCCAGAGTAATACTTTTTAAGTTCCAGATTAACATATGTACATAAAAGTGTACAAATCATGATTGCACACTTAATGAATTTTCACAAACTAAATACTTCCAGGTGATCATCTCGCAAATCATGCAATAGGAATTCACATAAATGCACACATACATTGTATCTTTTTGACATCTGATTTTTTCATTCAATATTCTATGAGTTAACATGGTATTTGATGCTGTTATATACTACAGCAACAAAGCATTAATTCTCATTGCTTTATAACATATATTGATTGAATATACAATTTATCCATCCCAATGTTGATGAACCAAAATGTTCTTTTTAAAAATATACATAAGATCAAGAAGTTTCCCTACTTCAAACTCTCCATTTGCTTTGTTTTCCATTTAAAAGATCCAAAGTGAGGGGGGGAGCAAGGCAAAAGGGTTATGGGAGGTGAAAATGGTCAAAGTATGTTATGTCCATATATAAATTGGCTAAATAAAACCCATTAACCTGTATAACCAAATTAAAAATAGATTGAAAAAAATCGAAAGTCCTTACCATGGTGCTGGCCTACCTCTCCACCTCAGCCTCTCTCTCTCCCACCCCACGTTCTAGCCACACTGCCCTTCTTTCTATCCCCTCTCTCTGTTACAGGCTAAGTTCTTTTCCGTTCCTGAGCGTTTCTCCCTGGTCCCCACCATACCTTCCCCCACCCATGTAACTCAAAGACAGATTTACAAGGCTGAACCTGTCATCTCGTTCTTCACTTAAACTGGTATTCTCTTCTCAGAGAGGCCTTCCTCAACCTTCTTCCTTGAAATGGCCACTCCCTTTTTTCCTACTGCCTGGTTGTTTTACTTTGACTTTTCACTTTGGCTCTGAGAGGAAAGCATTAAATATAAAATGCTGACTTATTGATAGAGAGAAATATAATTTGCTTCTTCTTAAAGCAGAGCTCTACCCAGGAAAAATGAGAGGGGCCTTAATATCGAGGTTACAGCCAAATCTCAATTCATGAAATCAATTTAATAGGAACATCATCCTGGCTAGCTTATACAATATAGATTTATTGTTGTTTTTTAAATGGTTAACAATTTTTCACCATTCAATCTGTTGCTTTGGCATCATAACCAATGAATATGAGTTAAAGGCTCCAAGACGTCCACAACTACAGTCTTCAGTATTCCATCTCCTCATTCCTCTCTAGACTTCTAAGATGCCCTGCAGCATGTCTTGCGGGAGTGCTCCCAGCAGAAAAAGTGGCACAGACTTTCCACAAAACTACAGAGTTCCAAGAACAAAATCACTTCATATGAAGAGAGAGGTTTTATATGGAAAGCATTTACAATGTTTTCTACAAGGTGAAAAATATTTCTACAGGAAAAAATGAACCGAATTTCACTCAGCTTTTCAAAACAAAGCCAGAGTTTTCAAGCAAGCAACTACAGAAAGTAAACCAGCACATTTATGCAATTCATGAGTCCTGGACCTTCTTAATTAACCAAAAGAAAATGGTACATTAAAAAAGTAAAAATCAAAATGTATTTTTAAAGGACAGTAGAGAAATTAAATGTGTTCAGTTGAGTTTAACTTCTTCATAAAATAAGCTTCTTATCCTGATAAGAAATGGATCACAGCAATAAAAGTATGCTGCAAATTCAACTTGACAAACAAGGAAATGAATTCCTAAGGGTAAAGCCTATTAAAGGAATATTTTAATTTAATCATGCAATGAATATTTTGAGCAGCTTCTCTATATGCAAGAAACTGTCTTACATATTTTAATGAGGTAAAACATAACATTAGTTAATATAGTAATAATTTGTTCTATTATTTCCCAGTGATAATATAGAAAGATCAAATATAAGAAAAAAATGTTAAACTTCTATATAGAGGTGCTAGCTTCTAATATTTGCTTATAAACTTCAAAATTCAATATCTTACACCCACAACTCAAAGAAATGTGGAGAGCATTAGTCATTTTAGTGAACTGAAAAGCAACCTGCTTCTTCAGAATAAAATGTGATATGATGCCACCTTATGGTTGAAAATTAAATCTTATGGTTTAGGATGATAAATAATCATTTTCAGATGTATTCATAGACCTCTGGAAAAAAGATCTTGAGTACTAATAAACCTGTAAAATTCACAAATCAAAATATAGAGTATCAACTTAATCTTGGAAAGAAATTATAAAACAGTATGGCACAAGGGTGCAACAGGCTCTGCTCTGGTCCTCAGGAAGGGAGCCTGCTTAGGCAGCACTCTGTCAAGGGGATGCTCATCTCTGTTCATTCTGGGTGTTTTCATAATCAATGCCAGTTGAGCTTTTCTACTTCAAATAGGTGATCTTAATACTAACTGTTCTTTACTTCCAAAGTCATAAAGACAACAAAAATATAAAGTGTGACCAAGTGAAATTTTGAGGGATTAACCATACACAGGTTACTAATTCAATCATAGGAAAATGCCATTTTTGTGGACAGATCAGAAACTGTCAAATATTGAGAATTCCATATGGTTACTTCTACACTTACCTTAAGCATAATGGCCAATTTAATAAACTCAAATAATAAACAAATATAATGGTAGTGCTAGTCCTCCTCACCAAACAACCAGTGAGACCCTTATTCTTGGCTTGGTCCTACCCAAGTACCATTTATCAGTAGCTCTTCTCTGCTGCAGATGGATCCTCTCCTTGGGCACCACTGTGCTCCCACTGGCTTCACTCATCTACCTGTTACTTCCTTGTATGCACTGCAGAAATCTCTCAGTCTGCAGTTGCTCAGTGCCAACTGTAAAGTCAAGCACTATCATCAACCAAATTTTTGTGGACCTGGATAATTCTGTTTCTATTTACTATGGAACACATCCAGGAATTTGGGGAAATGCAGATCTCCTTTAACATATATTCTGTAAGCGTTGTTTCTAAAATTCTTTGTCATCGCCATATTTCTATAAAGCCTTAATGGTTTCTAAGAGGATAAAGTCACTTCCATCCCAAGAGCTACATAAAAGATTCTCACTTGCTCTAAGATTCTCACCTGTCACATCAAATATTCTTCTTCCTTCCATTTTCTTCATCAATGGTAACTGTTACTAAGACACCCAAGCAACTTTACAATGGAAATTTTCAGTGCCTAACTGTTGAATTCTCTTCACAAATGAAGGTTATCCTATCTCAGCAGGATGTCTTTTGGAAAATGTTAGAGGAAAAGAACAGAAACAAACTCAATTTTAAACAACAATCTATTTAAGGAGCACTCGTGTATATAAAATTATTGCAAAGGTTAGGAAACCAAATATAAAACGTTACTATTAGAAGCAACTGGGTGAGTGATTATGGGAACTTTCTGTATCATTTTGCAACTTTTCTAAATATCTAAATTTGTTCTGAAACCAAAATTTATTTTTTAAAAAGTTCAGAGAATCAGAACCAAAGTATTAGGTATCAATTTGTCTTCTCTCCAACAGCTTTCCTAGATTGAGGTCTTCTTTCCCTCCACTGCACATTTACTTATATATTCTATACAGATGGGCTTCCTTACATCTGCTAAGGGAACGGAGCTGTCATCTTACTACTGAGGAGAAAGCCCAGCTTGATGGCTCCGGGTTTGAAGTTCCTTGTTCAAATGCCAATGTAGATGGAGACATGATTGCTCTGTGAGCTTAGCCAGGTCAGTTGCCTCTCTGTGCTTTGCTTTCATCTCATGTCTAAAGGGACAGATAATCCCTGCCTTCCCCCTCTACAAGAAAAGAAAGGAAGGTTAAAACACTAATCTGAACATATTGTTAAGTGCCTGTTTCATACACAATACAGAATATTAATATCAGCTGTTTTTGTCAGCCTTAGCTTGTGGGCTCCTCGGGGCAGATCCTGCTCTTTGATTCACAATAGGTCCCTTCACAAACGACGATCCCAATCCTGACTTAAAGTTTTAATTCAGAAATGTGCAATTCACTTAGAGCAGTTTTTGCAGTTACCCATGAATACATCAATATGAACAGGGCATCCTTTCCTAAATATTTGTTTGACTTTTAGTAGAGCACAAGGCTCTCAAAATCCACCTTTAGAGAACTGTTTATATCCTGAGAAAGGACTTGTTCCCAGAATCACATAATAGCACGTAAATATCTATTCAAGAGCCCACTTGGACTCTCCCATTTGGCTGCCATTTCACTCCTGCAGTTCTCTCTGTTCAACCTTTTGGCTCCTTGAGAGAAGTAGCAGAAGCCACAGCATGAGGAATGGAGGTTCTCAGAAGTCACTGAGATCAAAGGGGTCCACTCTGCATGAACAGCATTTCTTTCTTCCTGGGTAGGTTTTGCTACCACTATCTGGTGGGGAGAGGAGAGGAAAGATTTTTTTTTAAATCCCAAGTTGACAACTTCAGAGGAAGAATTTAGGAGTTTTACAACTGAAAAAAAAAGAAATGCATAACTTAGTGGTTCCTGGTGATGGATACAGCCTTGTATATGAAGAAGAAAGACAGAGCCTAAAGACTCTTACAACAAATGAAACACCACCCAAACTGTGCATGCAAGCATGCACATGTGCACATGCAAACACACACACACACACACACACACACACACACAAATCTGTTTAGCAAATGTTAGCTTCCTGCTTTCCTCTTTCTTCTGGCTGAAGATTTGCTCTTCTTAAGAAATGTGGACCTTTTCTTTTCTACAGGCCTCAAGAAATGAAGAAATTCCTACTTAATTACCCAGAGCCCCTTCTAACCTTTTGCAACTCCAAGGCACAAGTGACTCCCATTTCCTCGAAAGTACTCAGGAGCACAAGCTAGTCCCTCCTCAGAGGATCCAAGAGCAGAAAGGGCTGGTGACCATAGGTGCCTGTGAAAATCTGAACTAACTGCTTCATCTTCTTGCCCAAGCCTGGCTGTATAAACCTCCTCATTGAAAAACAGTGAGCAGTGCATGCTATATCCATTCATGGAAATACCATATTGAACCCCATTAATATGTGCAATTAATCTGCATTAATAAGACATAAAAATCATTTAAAATTTTTTTTAAAACAGTGAAGACAATGGCCTAAAAATTTTTTTAAAACAGTGAAGGCAATGGCCTAAGTGCAATTAGAATTTAAGAGTCTGACAAAATATAAATATATGGAAATTTAGAGCTGCAATGTCTGACATAGTAACTACCAGTCACATGCAGTTTTTTAAATATAAATTAATTTGAATCAAAATAAATTAGAAATTCAGTTCCCCAGTCATTTTAGCCACTAACCCAAATATGGAGCATGTCCATTACTGCAAAAAGTTCTATTGGACAGACTGACAGAGATAGTCCAGGAAAGTACATTTAGACTCTTTAAGTCCTCCTATCTCATCCTTAATTTCTTTTGGTAAACATTCATTGAGCATCAGTTTCATGTAAGAAAATGTAGAGGTACAGTGGAGCAGAGACGAACAGGGCTGAAACTGGCCATCAGGAGCTTATGGTTGAGATTTATAAATAGCATGCAAATAACTAACTAGATGATAAGACAGAAATGCACACTGTAGTGAAGAAGCAAGCAAATTTCTGTGCTCACATAAGTAGAGATGTAAGAAACCATTTCACACTGATCTTTGGCAGTCTCAGGATTTCAAGATAATGAGCACTTTCCTGATTGAGAAACTGCACATTTCCATGCTGTTAGCTCCACAGAAACAGCTCTTGGATGTGTTCCATCAAAACTGCTTTGAAAACTGGTCCAAAAAAAATTCACTTTGGTAAGAAGACACAAGGCACCACATGCTAATTGGAAGAGCACAAGATTCAGAGTCAGGAGACCTATCTGCAAACTAACTCTAGCCTTACTAGCTATGTGACCTTGGGTACAACTATTAACTTCTCTGAGCCTCAGGATCCTCATTTTCAAAGTGAAGAAAATAATCTCTACCCCATGTGTCCCATAGATGACTACTGTAAAAACAAAAGGCACTGCAGAAACAGTAGATCAATACATGACTATTACTATTACTGAAAGTAATGTGAAACTTTGAAGGACATGAAAATTCCTTGCAGGCATGTTGATTTGGAACTACATGTAGAAGGTTCAAGAAAGAAATTGAACGTGCAAAAAATCGATCAAATTCTCAATCTAAAAATCTTTGTTTAGATTTAAAAGTAAAAATACCACTTGTCAACACCCATATCTCTTCTACTGAGGCCAACTCAAGTTCACTGCAACTTTTTTTTTTTTTGGTACCGGGGATCGAACTCGGGTCCTTGCGCTTGCAAGGCAGGCGGCAGAACCACTGAGCTAAATCCTGGCCCTCTTCACTGCATCTTAATACGCAAGGACAACTTGCCTTTTGCTAGTGTGAAGGAGCCTTAACATCAAGGATAAACTTACCTTGAATGACAATTAAAAATTTCCTAGCCGGGATCAGTCAGCCAAACAGTGAAATGGCATAGGTTTGTTTGATATGGAAAAGAGATCGCTGGGATCATTACTATGCTGTACAAATAGGAGGAAAGGAGGTTTCTGAACAATTGCTAGATACGTGGTCTGCTAATTTCATGAGGAATTTTCAAAAGAATGTTACACTTTGTAACCACAAGCTTTTGAGTCTGTCTGTGGAAACGCTTCTGTAACGTAAAATGACGCCACTTTTACTTTCCTGCAGTTCCCAGCAATAACATAGGATGATTTCTTTTTTCAGTAGAGAGTGTGACTGGATTGGGTTTTTGCCAGACGTTGAGAGAATGTTTTCATTGCCTGATGCCATGCCTTAATTTCTCAGCACTCCCTCAAACCTGCTGGGCTTGGCAGTTCTAGCAGGAGAGGAGAACCACTCGGGGCCGGCCACTCACTATGGGTCTGGTCTCACCATGCTCACCATGTATAATAGGTCCACGCATACACCACAGATCCATGTGTAACAGAATAAGAATGCTTACACTGGGATGCAAAACACCACACAGCATACATTTTAAACAAGGAGGTCTAAGGTTAAAATAATGAACTTTAAATGATGTGACATTTTGGTTCCAGACGTAACAAACCCAAACCAAAGCCTTTTGCTTGACAATTCCAAAGCAATATTGCCCTCCTAGGTTTCTGATTTTGATTTTGCCTCAATTGCTCACAGATTACACTCCAGCAAACTTGGAGGCAACGCAGTACTATTTAAAATGCACATGCCAGGAAGCCTGCATGATGATCTGCACTAAATCATCCCTGAATTCTTTGTTACTGCACTCATTTAACCATTTAACAAACGTGGCATGGACTTTCTCTTCTGGAGGAAAATTTTAAATAATCATTATAAGTAAACAGTACAGTGAACTCTCCCTCTCCTCGAATAAAACAATAGACATTTGTTCTAATATAATTGGCCATTTATCCTAATCTTAGCAATTTACTGCTCAACTGTCTAAAACTGAAATTGCAACGTTTTAATAGCAAATTATGGACTTATCAGTCATGGAAAAGTACAAAGTGGGCTTCAGAAACTCCAAACTTTGATACACATTTCATAACCCAGTTGAAAGATCCAGTAGTCTTTTCATTTCTTCACTCTTCTGAAACTCTATTTTTAAATTATTTTGAAGACTCTGAAGCATGTATTTTATCTTGGATATTTTCATCTTTAATGTCCTTAATTTCAAAAGTGTAAAATAATTATAGGAATAATTATTACTTAATTTTCTGTTCTGTCACAGTATCTTTGTGAAGAAAGTTAGTTTACTGACAACTCTTTTTTGTTGTATTATAATAAGGTTAAGAGATCCAATATCACACAAAGGATTAATAATAAAGCCAAACAACAGTGAATATCTGGGTACTTGAAATCTGTATCATTTCAATTTGTAATAAGAGTATTATGTAACACAATAATAAAATATTAAAGAGCAATAAGAAAGTCAGCCAGACTGTTCCTAAATCACAGACTCTTTGTATGCTTGGTGGTTAACTGCTATTATTTTTTTCCACCCCTTCAGTAAAACTCCTTCAAAGCACAAACAGAACAGGAGAAATTAAAATCAAATGTAATCCAAAGTATATCCATCTGAAAACAAAAGGAAGCAACGCACTATAGGGGGAAAAGCCAAAGGGAAACAAATGATCACAGAATTTCAGAGCTAGAAAGCCCTGAGAGCTTACTTACTGTACCACAGCATTTTACAAACAAGGAAAATGAAGTCCACGTAAGAAAGTGGCCAAAACGAAGAACAGAATTGGAACCACAATCAGGTTCCCTCCTGAGCTCATTCTACTAGATCCTGTCCTTCAGTCCCAATTTCAGCCATGATACTTAATTATCCATGGTTAACACACAAAAACCCTTCCCTACCTCTGATCTCTCCTCTGTAAAAATAGGGTAATATCAACCATCCTAAGTCTTCATAAGATGACTGTGCAATGTCATTATAGAGACAATTAGAGTAAAGTTACACACGCAAAAGAATAAAAAGTTAACATCAAAGTTTGTTTTTTTAAAGATTATTTGAAGTCACAAATGGATAGAAAAGTCTCCAAGTTCAAGGCCTAAAAAGGCTAGAGCCAGTAAATTCACAGGGCAGTCATGAAACAAAGACTTTATCTTCTTTCAAATGCTTTTCCAAAGTTATCCAGTCAAAGTGATTATGGAGAAGAAAAGAGAATCATGGCATCTGAATTAATAGGCATTAGACATTTGAAACAAGGAACTGCAATAAATGTGCAAATTTAAATTTGGGAATTTTCCTTTGTATACTCATAGTTGTTCATGATACAGGAAATATCATTTGCAAGCAAAGATAAATATTCTTTACTGATGCCTGCAAACACTCTCTGTAGCAAAAACTTACTAATGAACATCTTCTCACCAGTGGGCCCCCTACCTCCTACCAAGAAGAAAAACCAACTAATTATTTTTCTGGGATTTTTTCAATTTTTATATTACCTTTTATGTATTAAGCAAAAAGTTGACTGAAAGTCTATAAGCCCTTTAAATCATATTTATTGCATTTCTTTTCACTAAGTCCTATTATAGAAAGAAAGAACCCCTTATTGTTGGTACTTCTTTATGAAACATGCCAGCATGTGATCACTTTTCATCTCAAATTATATTGAAAACATTCACAGAGAAATAGCTTATTTCAATATAATTAATTAATGTGCTTATAATAACTAAAGAAATTAGGGGTTTTACATGATCTTATACCTGGAAAGATTCGTGGCACATAGGAAAGCCATGGCCATTTTGATATATCCAGATTTTAGCCTAAGAATGTTGAAATGACCATAGATCCCAATTATTCTATTTATTATCAATATAAACAATAAGCTGTTTAAAACCAAATTTGATTAGAAATGAGTTCAGAAATGAGTCTGTATATAGACAAACATCCTATCATTTGTATGGTATAGAATCTTAAATATAACAAGCACAAAGATGCAAGCATTGTTTCAGTTATTGATGAGTCCATTATGTTCTGTTCTCTAATGATAGGGACCTTTCCTCTTTAACAACTTTAAAACTTGACAAGAGAGCCTGTCCCAGCACCCGGAAGGAAGCTCCCCTGCTGCCATCCCAAGCTCCTAGGGCAGAGAAGGTGAGCCGCGTGGGTGCCAGAACCAAACCCCCCCACCATTGGAAATGAGAACAAACATAAACAAGCCTCAAAAATAGACTTCTGGATCACCTACAGCAACCCCAAAGGGAAACGTGATGGAACACTCTGATACTCAACCACCTGGACTCTCTGAACTGACAACAAAAGAGGATCTGGGAAAAATGAAATCAGAAATAATTACTCAGATAACAGCAAAGATTTTGCTCATGGTGCAAGATGTGATTAATAAATGTAGAGAGGACACAGATTAAAAAAATACAGGATCTGAGGAATATGATGGAATACCAACATAGGAAACAAATGGAATCCATAAAACACATACAAACAGATTCCCAAGAGATGAAAAACTCCATCGAAAGTCTGCGCAGCAGAATGAACCAATGTGAGAATAGAATTTCAGATATAGAAAATAAGATTGCAATTAGTGACCAGGAAAAGAAAAATTGCTTTAAAATTGTAAGGGAACACGAGAAATCAATCCAGCAGCTGTTACACGATGCAAAGAAGAATAACATAAGACTGATTGGAGTCAATGAAGAAACAGGAGAGAGTGCAGATGACATAAAATAAAACTTCACAGAAGTGATGGCAGAAAACTTCCCAAGGAGGGGAAAAGAACTTGACATACAGATAAGTGAGGCATATAGGACTCCAGCTAGCCTTAATCAAAAAAAATCTACACATAGGCATATAATAGTTAGGATTCCAGAAATCCAACAGAAGAATAAAATTCTACAAGCAGTGAGAGAAAAGAAACAAATCACATACAAAGGAAAGCCCATCAGAATCACAGCAGACTTCTCAATGCAAACCCTCAAGGCAAGAAGAGCTTGGAGTGATGTATTTCAAGCCCTAAAGGAAAACAGCCTCCAACCCAGATTGATGTACCCTGCAAAACTATCTTTCAAAATTGATGGAGAAATAAGATACTTTCATGATAAAGAGCACCTCAGGGACTTCATGAATACCAAACCGGCACTCCAGAAAATTTTAGACAATACCCTAGGAAAAGACAATGAGGATCACAACCCCAGGAAACCCAGCAGAATGAATCCATTGGGTGTGACAAATTAAACGCAAAGGGGGAGAATCCAACAAAAAGAAAAAGTCATGACAAGGCTTTTAAAACTTTTGACTTCATCTCCCTAATGAGTGTACAATTCAATCTTATTATTGTACTGATTAGTATTTTTCTGATTCTAGAGTTGCACACCATTCCTTGTGCTATACTGGCTATTTATCATCTTCTTATGTCTACATTTTAATTGGGTTGTCTATTAATGAGCTCTAAGAATTCTTTATATATTCTGCTCATAGGTTATATGCATTTATATATGGTCTGTTTAAGTACTACTTTTCATTTTAATGATGTCATTTAAAGTTCTAAATTTTGATGGAATCTCATTTATCAATTTTTTTGTTTTATAAATCATGTTTTTTGTATCCTAGGTAGTTCTTGCCTACCCTGAATTCATAAATATTTTTCCTTATAATTTCTTCTTAAAGTTTCATACTTTTAGGCTTTCATATTTAGGTTCATAGATCCCTTCAAGTTATTTTCATGTATGGAAAAACAGGGTTGAGGTTAATTTTTTATATACAGATAGCAGGTGTTCTAGTGCCATTTGCTGAAGACACTATCTCTTCCTTGGCTCTTGAACTGAGTTTATATTCTATAAAATGCTAATGTTAAATAATCTTTCAAAACTCAGTGGACCATATACGTGTGGTTCTATTTCTAGATTCTCTATTTTATTCCAATGATCTATATGTCTTTCCTTACACCAACACTGCCTTCATTACTGTAGCTTTAGAAGAAGTCTTAAAATTGAGTGCTAAACGTCTTCCAACACTGCTTTTGTTTTTGTTTTTGTTTTTGGCTTTTCTGGGTCCTTTGTACTCCTACATAACCTTTAAATTTCAATATCCAGTTCTTCACTTATAGCAAGTATACACAGACCTGAATTTTTATATATACCTTGTGTATTCCAATTCTGCTAAATTCAAGTACAAGTTCTAGGGGCTCCTAGAGATTTCTTAGTATTTTCTCTGTAGATGATCATTTCATCTACATATAAAGATTTTGCTTCTGCCGTGCCAATCCTATCCTAGTTGTGTCATTTTATTGCCAGACTATTTTGGTGGGGACTAGGTTTCAAAGTTTAATGGACAGATAAAAAGTAAGCATATCTGGTGTTCCCCACCTTAAGGAGAAAGCATTGTATCTTCTCCATTCATACAAGGCATTCTCGCTGGAAGCATGGAGTACATGTCTTTAATCTGTTGAGAAGTTTCTGTTCTACTTCTGGTCTCCTGATAGCTTTTACCATGAACAGCTGTAGAATTTGGTCCAGTACTTTTTCTCCAACTAGTGACAGGATCATATGGCTTTTTCCTTTCTTCTGTTAAAATGATGACTCTTGGGGGTGGATCTTCCAATGCTGAACCAACACTGCCATCCCTATAACAAAACCACTTTCTACATACTGCCAGATCTGACTTCTAAGAGTTTGTTTTGTTAAACACATTTCTATCTATGTTCATACTTTTTCTTCTATTATCTTTATCCAGTCTTAGGATTAGCACAATGTTGAGTTCCTAAAATGAGGGGAGAAGTGTTCCTTCTTTTTTCTGCTTTAATTGTTTGATATAATTTATCAGTTAAAATGTATATGAGCCTGCTGTTGTCATATAGGTAGGTTTTCAAGCCAGGAATATACTTTCTTTAATAGGTGCTATTCAAATTTTATATTTCCTCCAGAGTTAGTTTCATTAATTTGTCTTCTAAGTTACTTCTTAGAAGTTGTCAAATTTATTTCAAAAAAGATTTTTATGCTTTCTATATCCTTTTAAATTCTGTAAAATCCATGGTAATGGCTCCTAGATCTTAATATTGTAATTTAAAAAATGTATAACTGATATTGTGTAACAGGAAGAAAAGGTCTAAAAGAGCAGGGGAATTGAGAGGGGTAGGGGAAGGGAAAAAAGCGAAAGGAAAAAATATGAGAAGAGGCATAAAATGGAAACAAGGTCTTTGCAAATAGGGAAGGGTGGAGGGGATGAAGGGAGGGCAAGGGAAGGGGAAAAAAAATAAGAACCAAGAGACTCATGTAATGGTACAAGATCCCAATGATGAATGTAACTGTATTGTATACCTAAAATGTACCAATAAAGTTAATGGGGGAAAAAAAAAACTTGACAAGACATATGAGGTAACTCTTTTCAGATGTCAGGAAACATGCAATCACTGACAGAAGAGAAACAAACAAGGTAAACCCAGAAGTACTTGACAAACTTTGGTATCTGGGGCTGAGAAAACAAAAATTTGCATTCAGAGGCACTGAGGCAGCTGTAATTCAGAGGACATGATACTGGAGAGAAAAAGGTTGTGTGATCTGCTTGTACAAATACATAATTCTAAGTCGAGAAAATTGCTATGAGTGGAGGGCCAGAAATCTGTATTGGGGTCTCTGAGTCTTTGGATTGAATACTGTGTAATAAATGTATATATAAAGCAAGACTCCACAAAGCCAAGGGAAAAAACTATCAGAGCTCCCACATGACTTGAAATGTTCAAGTTTCAATCTGCCAAAGTAGAGACCATGCTAAACACCCTGAACGTTCAACAAATCCCATGTTTCCCCAAAAATAAGACCTAGCTAGAAAATAATCAGCCTTGAAAACTAGAGATCAAAAATGCCAGCCCCAATCAGCCTATCCTGGCCTTACAGGCAAGAAAATAGTGATGGCAGGTAAGACAAGGATAGGCTGACTGGGGCTGGCATTTTTTATCTCTAGTTTTCAAGGCTGATTATTTTCCAGCTAGGTCTTATTTTCAGGAAAAGAGGGTAGGAACACCATACCTTGGGGGGAAGGGTCTACCCTAGACCAAGTAAAGTTATTCTGCACCCGCCCTAACAAAAATTAAAAACAAGCTCCTTTTTTATTGATTAACATCAAATTCATACCTGTTTTGCCAAGCATACAATGTAGGCCCCTTAGAGCAAGGTATTAATTATGCTGCTTCTTATTAAGTCATCCCCAATGTGTGTTTATGCCTCACTAGATTAGACCATCTTACTCTAGATCTACTAGCAAAAATCTTAAGTGATCAAGAAGTAAATAGGTTGGAAAATGTATGCAAACTCCTTGATTTTTCTTACTTGGTATTTTTTCAAAACCAAATCCAAAGGTATGGTTTGCAAATTCACTACAGTCTTACAAAGAGATCAATGATCAATTAATGGACTTTATTAAACAATCTTGAAATTTATTTCAGTATTTTCATTTATCCCTCAAACATTCACCAATAGTACACCTAAACTCCTTTTTCCTAATTATACTAATATTTAAGGTGCTTGTGCTGATCTTTTTTACATGCATCATCTGACCTCAACAACCCTATGAAGTGAGATTAATAGTACTCCTCTTCACAGATGACCAAGCAGAGATTGGAGCAGTTGAGTTGAGTGTGCTAAACGTCACACAGGTCCTAAAAGATGGAAGAAGGCTTCCAACCCCTATCTGTAGGATCCCAAAGCCAGACACTTCCTTAGAACATTCCACCAATTCCCTATGCTGAGACTGAACATACTCTCAGACAATCTCAGAATCAATTCCCACAAAAACGTCCCACAATTACATAGTAATCAGATAGGTAAGTAAATGCCAGACTTATGCTTTTTGCCTGATTCCTTCACATCTCAGGCAGCTGGTTTCCTAAATTGCATGCATTTTTGTTTTGTTCTGGCATGGGTAGGGATAGAGTATCATTTTTAAATTATGAGGCCTAAAAATCTTTATTGTGGCATTTTTATCAAAAATGGAAATTTCCAAAAGAAGCCAAATACTTTGATACTTTGATATGGCTCAAAACTCTCATCTATAATTTACCCTATACAAAATCTTCCCTATTGGTTTAACTAATCCTTTAAAGATGCTACAGACATTCTTAAATGTTTAGATTTTCATGAAAGACCTGACTCCAACAAAAACTCAGTATAACTTTTCACAAATCAGTTTCTTTTTTTTTTTTTTTTTTGATACCGGGGATAGAACTCGAGTCCTTGCGCTTGAGCAGCAGGCGGCGAAACCACTGAGCTAAATCCCCGGCCCCACAAATCAGTTTCTTTATCTATAAAAGGATCTTGAACTACATTGGCATTTCCTGAATTATAGACCACAGAACATCAGTCCTAAGAGATATTGCCTTCAGAAAAGAAGTTACAAGGCAAATAAGTAGAAAGAAAGCTATAAACCACAGCCTACATTGAGAGAATGATAGTCCACTAACAATGGGTAATTTGTAAGTATACTGAGGCCCCAGAAAAGTCCTGCAAACCTGGGAGTGATGCATACCTGGTATTCCAGCACTCCGGAAGCTAAGGCAGAAGTATCACTGCAAGTTCAAGGCCAGCCTGGACTACAAAGTGAGACCCTGTCTCAAAACAAAATAAAAGTCTTGCAATAATCTGTTTAATTTTAATTTCAATTTTTCTAAATTTATTTGACCATAAAATCCATATCCCTGAAAAAAATGCCTATAAACATCCCATGAAAATAGTACTCATTCACTCCCTCAAAAGCACTGTTCATTGATCATCCACCATGTCCCAGACATTGTTCTGCATATAGAAGATATAACAGTAAACAAAATAAATATTGAATCTGTGCTCTCAGAGCATGGAGTTTAGTTGGGAATATAGACAATAAATAAGTGACAAATAGAATTTCAAGTCAAGAAAAGTGCTCTGAAGGAAATGAATAGGTTTTTTAAATATAAAATAATGAAGACAAGGACACATTTAGGTAGGATATTGAGAAAAGGCCTTTCTAATAATATATCAAAATACAGTATCTTAAATGATATTAATATAATTTATGAGATACTAGTATAATTAGTATCATTTAAGATGATATTTGAAGAATGAGAAGGGATCTGCCTGTGAAGAACAAGGAAAGACATTCCAGATAAAATACCAACATCTATGAACACCACAGAATTTAAAGTTGCTCAACAAGTTCAGAGAATTGAAAGGCCAGTGAAGCAGAAGAAAAAGGGTGATTCTAAGGTACTGGAGAAATTAGCAGGGGCCAGATCAGGCAGGGCTTCTAGATCACAGAAAGGGGCTTGAGTTATACTCTAAGTACAATGAAAATGAGTTTAAATTAAGAAGGGACCTGATAGAAGGTGTTTTTTAAAAGGCAATTCTCACTGTCCTGTGAATACAGAAGAACAAGAAGCTGTATTGGTTTTTTATTGCTGCTGTAATAAATGACCACAGATTTAGTGACCTAAATAATGCCACTGGAGAATCATACAGTTTTGTAAGTTTGCTTTCTGATGTGCATCTCACTAGGCTAAAAGCAAGGTATTAACCGAGCTGTGTTCCTTTCTGGAGTCTCTAGAGGAGAATCCATTACCTCGATCCTTTGGGTTGTTGGCAGAATTCCATTCTTTGTGGTTGTAGAGCTGAGGTCCCAGTCCTATCTCAGTCCATTTTGTGCTGCTGTAATAGAAAACCTGAGGCTAGGTAATTTATAATGAACACAGATCATTTCTTAGCGTTCTAGAGGATAGAAAGTCCAAGGTCAAGGGCCTTCTTACTGTATCATATCATAGCCTAAAGTGGAAGAATAAGAGAGCAGGCATTCAGGGAAGGGGGTCAAACTCAACCATTTATCAAATCCAAACTCCCTCAATAGCTAAGCTACTCCCAAATAAACAGTGTTAATCCATGAATGAGGGCAGATGGCTCATGATCTAATCACCCCTTAACAATCAGCACTGTTGTATTGGGGACTGCGTTTCCAACACATGAACCTGAGAGAGCACATGCAAATGACAGAACCTGCTGCCTATAAACTGAGTACTATCCTCAGCTTCTAGCAACCACTCCTTTTCTTTGGATTATGCCCTTCCTCCTCTGTCTCCAAAGTCAGCAACAGCGCACTGAGTCATTTCCATGCTTCAAAATTCTTCTTTCATCAATGTGACTTAGCCAAAAATTGTTCTTTGCTTTGAAGGATGCATGTGATTAGATCAGGCCCACCTAAATAATCCAGAATAATCTCACCAATTGAAGGCCCATACCCTTAACCATATAGGCAAATTTCAGGGATTAGAAGCTAAATGAGGAGTTCGAAGCTAAGGAGAGAAACATCATTCTGTCTGCCACAAAAGCTGTAGGAGCCATTCCAAGCGAGAGATGAGGGAAATTAGACCAGAATGATGGCAGCAGGAAAAGGTAGATTAAAGGCATATTTAAGGCAATAAACTGTGTGGTTTGTATGGGTAGAGGAATAGGTCCAAGAGGAGGAAATTACTGATTTCTAAATTCCTGGCACATCACACTTATCAGCTGAGTGTCAGGTATGCCTTTCATAAATAAAGAAGGCTAGAAATAAGACCACTTATAATGGAAAATCAAAAGTATTGTTTTCTATGAAACATATCTGGAGAAGCATATATCACCTCTGAAATCCTTTTAAGAAGTGCCTAAAAATTATCTCTTCTTTTCATAGGTCATAGTGCCTGAATTTTTATAATTATCTATTCCTATTATCTCAAGAAATACAATATATTTGTTATGGTTTATATGTTGATCCCCCATACACCCATACACACAAAGCTTCATGCACTCACAGGTGGAGCTTTGGGAAGTGACTGGATCTTGGGTGTGTGATACTTACCACTGGATTAGTCCACTGATGAGTCTATAGCTGGGTGTGAGGTAGGAATGGCCTGGGAGATTATATCTCTCCTCTTCCCTTGATTCTTCTCTGTTTCCTGCCTGCTTCCCCCATGAGCTCTTTCTCCTTCATGATGGCCCTCTGCTACACAGCCCTGCCTTGGAGCCAGCTGATCATGAACTAAAACCTTTACAAACTGTAAGCCAAAATAAACCTCTCCTCTTTTAACTTATGGGTGTCAGATATTTTGTTCCAGCTAGGAGAAAGTAACTAAAACAATATTCAAGGATAATTTGTTATCCTTGGGGTGGAGAGAAGTTTGTTGTTAACTATTACTAAATTTTAAAAAATTACCCCAAAGGTTATCATCTTAAAAACAACAATTTATGTGGGTCCAAAGCTGGACATAGATTAGCTGGCTCCTCTGCTTCATGATCCCTCTAAAACTACAATCAAGCTATTGTTAAGGACCTTCAAATAAAGGCTCAGCTGTAAAAGAATCTAAGCCAAAGTCATTTATATGGTTATTGGAAGAATTGAGTTTCTTGAGTGTTGTGCTGAGGCCCTCAGTTACTCACTGGCTGTTGGGCAGAAGCCATCCTCAGTTCTTTGCCATGTGGCAAAGAACCATGGCAGTTTACTTCATCAAAACTAGCAGGATTGATATAGTCTGCAGGATGTAACAATCTTTTTATAACTTGCTCGTGGAAATGGCATCCCTTAAACAATGCTATGTTCTATGGGTTAGAGGCAAGTTATTAGTAAGAAGAAATTACACAAGGATCATAAATTCCAGGAAGCAGAGATCTTTGGAGCCATCATAGAGCATTACAGAGACTGAAGACCACATTAGGGAATGAGGAAGCAAAAGAAGTAGAAGAAGAGAAGGAGAAGAAAAGGAGGAAGTGGAAAGGAAAAGTAAGAAAGATGACCTTCACCTTCTCAAGTTTCAGTGCCCTAAAATAGTGTTCCTCCGTCAGTATTTACAGGAAAGTGACTAGGAAACCAGTCATCAGACTCAAAAGGATGCCCTGAGAAGGACTGCAAGCCAATTTAGAAGTAACTTCTGTAGTTTATAATAGAAAAAGAATGAATGTTAGGACAAGTTATTTTAAATATTTTAATTCAAAACTAAAAAGACCAAATTTTAGTATAATGGGAACAAAAATACGAGATAAAAAGAACAAAAATATTTTGGAAAACACATTAATCAGTTTCAGCAAAATTAAGGAAAAATTTACTAAGCAATTGCTAATGGAAATATCTCAAAGAGTAAAATGCTTCCAAAGTCCACCATCTTGTATATTATCTCACATATTGATTAGAAAAGAAAAAGCAGAAATATGGGCAAGGATCATTCCTCTGTTCTCAAAAACCATCTGTGACTCTGACCGTGGTCTTCCTCTTTTCCTTTCCTTTCCATTTCTTTGGCATAAGATTATTTGAACATTGCTCTCATGAACTAAAAGCCTTGTAATTTCAGTTTTGAAAAATTAATAAAAGTAAGCAACTATAATAATATCAATATAGGTTCCATTAATTATAGCAAATATGACACACCAATATGCTAATAAGTGGGCAAACTGCATACAGAGTATATGAGAATTCTCTGTGGTGTCCTCAAATGATTTTTCTAAAACTGTTCTAAAAATTATGTTTATATATTTTCTAAAAGTAAATCAGCACATTTAAAAGATTATACATGACCAAGTGGGATTTATACCTGGTATAAAAGGGTGGTTTAACATATGCAAATCAATCACTGTCATATATCCTGACAGAATGAAAGATAAAAGCCACATGATTATTTTAATTGATGCATTAAAAATGCATTAAACAAACTGCATTTAACAAGGCTCAGCATCCTTTCTTGACGAAAACAGTTTCCGAAAAGATGAAAAGTTTCTCAGCTGAAAAACCAACAACTAACATCATAATCAATAAAGAAGAACTGAAGGTTTTTCAATCATGATCTACTACAAGGCAGGGATGCCCACTCTCAACACTTCTATTTAACCTAGCATTAGACTACTAGCAAGAGCAATAATATCTGAAATGGAAATAGAAGACATTCAAATGGAAAAGGAGAGTTGAAATTACCTCCCATTTGCAAATGACACACTATTCTTTGTAAAAAAAAAAAAAAAAAAAAAAACTACAAAGCTTCCACTAAAAAACTGTTTGAACACATAAATTCAGTAAAGTAGCAGATTACAAAATCAATATGCAAAACCAGTAACATTTATACATAAATAACAACATACCTGGAAGAGAAATCAGGGACACAATCCCATTTACAATAAAAATTTTAAATACCTAGGAATAAAGTTAACTAAAGAAGTAAAGTTGAAAACCTCACACTTCCAGGTTTTAAATTATATTGCAAAACTACAGTAATCAAAACAGTATGAAACTGGTTTTAAAAAAAAAAAAACAGAAACAGAGCAGTAAAACAGAATAGAGACCCCAGCAATAAATTCAAACATAGATGATTAGCTGATTTTCATCAAAACAGCCAGATGACATAATGGAGAAAAGATAGTCTCTTTAATTGCTGGAAAAATTGGATTTCCATATGCAAAATACAGAAATTGGACCTTTATCTTACACCATATACAAAAATCAACTCAAAATAGATAAAAGACCTAAATGTAAAACCTGCAACATTAATCTCCCAAAGAAGAAAAAAAAACAAACAGGAAAAAAACCTCTTTCATATTGGCCTTGGAAAACACACTAAAAGCTCACGTACAAAAGCAAAAATAAATAAATAGGACTGCATAAAACTAAAAGCCTTCACACAGCAAAGGAGACTATCAAAAACTAAAAGTTCACATACAGATTAGGAAAAAAATATTTACAAACTATATATCTGGTAAGAGGTTAATATCCAAAATTTATAAAGAACTCTTACATTTTAATACCAAAAAAAGACTTAAAAATGAATAAAGGGTGTTATCAGATATTTCTCCAAAGAAGATATAAAAATGGCCTACAGACATGAAAATGTGCTCAACATCTCTAATTATTAAGGAACTACAAATGAAAGCTACTATGAGATATCAGCATACACCCATTAAGATGAGAATTATCAAACACACAAAAAACAAAAAGTGTTGCAAGAGTATAGGGAAGAGTGAGCCCCAGGACACCATAGATAGAAATGTAGATTGATGCAGACACTGTGGAAAACAGTGTGGTGGCTCCTAAATAAATTAAACATAGAACTATCATATGATTCTCTTCTGGGTAAGTAGACAAAAGAGATGATATTTTAACACCTATGTTCACTAGACACAATAGCTGATATAGAAACAATTTAAGTGCCCATTAAAAGAAAAAAATGGGTAAAGAAAATGAGCTCCTTTAAAAAGACAGAGCTTCTGCAATTTACCATACATAGATGGTCCTGGAAGACATTATGCTAAGCAAAATAAGCCAGGCACAGAAAGAAATATGTGGTATAATCTCTCTTATATGTGCAATTTAAAAGAAAAAATTAAATATACAGATATGGGAAATATAACAGTGTTACCATGGGTTATGGGTGGGATGAAATGGGGAGATGCAAATCTAGAATGGACAAGAAATTTGATGTACAACATGAGAACTATATTTGATAAAATCACATTGTACTGAATATTTTTGTGAAATAAATATATATAGCTGCCTTGTCACAAAAGAGCAACTGTGTGAAATTATAGATATGGTAGTCAGCTTTCCTATTCCTGGACACAATATCAACTCCCACAGCTTAAAAGAGGAGAGGTTTGATTTGGCTCAGGAGATTCACTCACAGTTGGCTGGCTCCAAGGCAGAAATATCATAGCACAAGGGCATGGCAAAGCAAAAATGCTTAGTTCATGGCAGCTGAAAAACAGAGCAGGTTAACATTACCAAGAGAAAAGAATGAGGGGCCAGACATAAACTCCAAGGCCATGTCTCCATGACCCATCAGGACACTTCTAGAAGTATGTTTTAACAATGCTCAAGTCAACTTTATCTAAAATAGACCACACACTACCCCATAAAGCATGCTTAAGTAAATGCAAAAGAATCAAAATTATCCCATGCATATTACCAAATCAGTGCAATGGATTAGAAATCAATAGTAAAGAAAACACAGAATCTATGCAAACACAGCGAACTTAAACAATACCCTCCTGATTAATCAATGGGTCACAGATTAAATTAAAGACATTAGACAGTTCCTACAATCAAATGATAATGCCAATACATCATACTGGAATTTATGGGACACAATGAAAGCAGTCCTAAGAAGGAAATTTATAGTGGTAAATTCCCACATTAGAAAAATATATCTAGCTCAAATAAATATCCTAGATGCACTTCAAGGTCCTTCAAGAGCAATCTAAACCCAAAGCTAATTCAAGGAAAGAAATTATAAAGATCAGAGCAGAAATTAATAAAATTGAGACTAAAAAACAATGCAAAGAATCAATTAATCAAAGAGTTGGTTCTTTGAAAGCATAAACAAAATAGACAGACTGTTGGCCAATCTTACCAAAGGAAAGAAAAGATCCACATCCATCCAATTAGAAATGAAAAAGGGGAAATCACAATCATTCTGCCAAAATCCAGAAGATCACTGGTAACTACTTTGAGAACCTGTACTCTAAGAAAATGAAAAATTCAGAAGAAATAGATAGATTCTTGGATACATATGAACTACCAAAGCAAGACATAAAAATCCTGAATAGTCCAATATCAGGCAGTGAGATTGAAGAAGTAAATTTTTTAAAAACTACCAATGAAAAAAGGCCTGCCAAATTCTATAAGAACTTTAGAGAAGAACTAACATCAATGCTCCTCAAACTCTTTAATGAAATCAAAAGGGAAGCAGTACTCCCAGAGTCATTCCTGGAAGCAAGACTTACCTGATTCCAAAACCAGAAATGGATCCAGCCAGAAAAGAGAACTACAGGCCAATCTCTTTGATGAACATAAATGCAAAATTCCTCAATACTATACTGGCAAATAGAATACAATAAATCATCAAAAATATCATACATTACAACCGAGTAGGATTCATTCCACAGAAGGAGGGATGGTTCAACACACTCAAATCAATACATGTAATAATACACCATGTAAAGAGAAGCAAGGACAAATCACACAATTATCACAAAGACACAGGAAAAATATTTGAAACATGAAGAAAAGACACAGAAGGTCTTTATCTCAATCTGATAAGAGCTATCTATGACAAACCAATGGCCAACATCATACTAAATGGAGAGAAGCTGAAAGCTTTCCCTCTAAAATCAGGAACAAGGATGTCCATTATCACCACTCCTGTTCAACATAGTTCTCAAAATATTAGCCAGACCAATTAGACAAGAAAAAAAGGGATGTGGATAGCAAAGGAAGAAGTTAAATTATCATTATTTGCATACGACATGCTCCTTTATATAGAAGACCACAAAAACTCCACCAAAAGACTCCTAGAATTAATAACTGAATTCAGTATCATAGCAGGATACAAAGTCAACACTCAAAAATCAATAGCATGCTTGTACACCAATAATAAGCTTACCCAAAGAGAAATTAGAGAAACAATATGTTTCACAGTAGCATCATGAGAAATGAAATACTTGGGAATTAGCCTAACCAAGTAAGTGAATGACCACTACAATGAAAATTATGGTATGCTGAAAAAGAAGTTGGAAGAGGACAGCAAAACATGGAAGAATCACCCTGTTCCTGAATAGGCACAATCAATATAATCAAAATGGCAATACTCCCAAAACTGTTACACAGACTTAATGCAATCTCAATCAAAATGCCAAGAGCATTCCTCACAAAACTAGAGAAAACAATCCTAAAATTCATACAGAACCAGAAGAGACTTAGACTAGCAAAAGCAATTCTGGGCAATAAGGCCAAGGCAGGGGGCATCACAATACTGGACTTCAAGTTATACTACAAAGCTACAGTGGTAAAAAAAATAGCATGGTATTGGCAAAAGGAAAAAAAAACAGACTTGTGGATCAATGGAACAGAGGATACAGAAACAACCCTAGGCACATTCAGCTACCTCATCTTTGACAAAAGGGCCAAATACTTTCAGTGGTGGAAAGATAGCCCTCTTTCACTATTGGTTCTGGGAAAACTGGCTTTCCACATGCCAAATATTGAACCTAGACCCTTATCTCTCACAATGCACTAAACTAAAATCAAAATGGATCACAGATCTAAATACTAAGACAGATACACTTAATCTGCTGGAAGACAAAATAGGTAAAACTCTTGAAGAAATAGGTGTAGGCAAAGGCTTCTTGAACAGAACCCCAATAGCACAAGAAATAAACCAACAGTCACCAAATGGCATCACAACAAATCAAAGAGCTTCTGCATAGCAAAGGAAACTGCCAACAGAGTAAGGGACAATCTACAGAATGGGAAAAAAAACTGCCAGCTTCTCCTTAGACAAAAGACTAATGTCTAGATCGACAAAGAACTCAAATAAATTAGACCCCCAAATTTAAAGACCCAGCCAAAAAACAGGCATCTGAAATAATAGACACTTCTCAAATGAAGAAGTACAAATGGCCAATAAACACATGAAAAAATGTTCAACATCACTGGCCATTCAATAATGCAAATTAAAACAACACAGATTACATCTCATGCTAGAAAGAATGGTAACATCAAGAAATCAAACAATAAGGTGCCTGTCACACACCTGTCATCCCAGCACTCAGGAGGTCAAGGCAGGAGGATCGCTATGAGTTTAAGGCCAACCTGAACTATATAGGGAGACCCTGTCTCAAAAACCCCACCAAAAAAACCAAATCAAGCAATAACAAATCCTAGAGTCATTGTGGGGAAAAAGGAACCCATCTTCATTGTTGGTGGGAGTGTAAACTGGTACAGCCAATATACAAATTAGTATGAAAGTCCTCAAAAAACTAAAAATAGAAATTCCATTTGGCCCAGCTATTCCCCTTCTAGGTATCTTCCTGAAAGAGTTAAAAACATCATACCACAGCATATTCATGTTTATAGCAGCATAATTCATAAAAAATAAATCTTGGAAGTGACCTATATGTCCATCAACAGATGAACAGAGCCAGGGATTTAGCTCAGTGGTTCTGCCGCCTGCCTCGAAAGTGCAAGGACCCGAGTTCAATCCCTGGTACCAAAAAAAAAAAAAGCAAACAGATGAATAGATAAAGAAAATATAGTATTTCTACACAGTGGAGTACTACTCTGTCATAAAGAAAGATAAACTGTAGTTATTTGTAGAAAAATGGGTGCACCTTGAGACTATAATGTTAAGTGAAGTAAATCAGAAGCTTAAATATCACATGGTTTCTCTTATATGAGAAATCCAGTATATAAATAAAGTACAAAATAAAAGAGAGACAATAAGGGAAAAAAAGAGAGAGAAAAGTTATTGTAATTCAGCATGGCCAATGTATCTAAAAGTGCACCCTAATTTAATGTAATTGTCTTATATGTTTTATATGGTTTTTGGCCTGTAGTCTGCCTGTTAATCTGTGTTTATGATAATTAACTTGATAAGGACTTATAAAATAAATAAAGGACTCTCAAAAAATCAATTGACCATAATTATCAAACTTGCCATTTATTTCATTGAAAATCTTTTTTTTTGTATTTTCTTAAGAAAAAAATGAGCATGTTTATTACAGAAAAATACATGTACACAAAAACAAAGATCATATCTAATTCCTCCCATCTCAGTGTCAAACACTCCACTATGGCTAACATTTTACAATACCCATCCAAACTCTTTTCTGAAGTATAATGTTATATTGTAATATTGATTTGTATCTTGCTATGACTAGTTTCACAGTGTCACAGATATATTTTCATGCCAATAAATGTAAGTGTACACCAAAAAAAAAGTTCCCCAGGACAGATCCCAAAACCAACCAGGTTGACACTCACCCCTAACTGCCACAATGGTTATGTCAATCTATTTCCCTAAAGCAATCATTTTACTCTCTATATGTAACCCATAACATCATGTTGTATACCTCAAATATACACAATAAAATGTATTTTTTTAAAAAGAAGAGTATAGTTGGTTTACGGAAAATCTACTCACTGAAATAGTATAAAACCATTAAATAATAATAAGGATTATTTTATATAAGAGAAGATTTTTAGGATATACTTATGAGTGTTTTTAAATTAAAACACAAAAGTGTACATAGTGTATACACTTTTGTCTACAACAAACCAAAGCATTAATCTTAATTAATCTTTTAAAAATTCTCCCTGCTTTAGGATATCTCTCATTTATTAATACTGATTACACATCAGGTAGTATCCTTTACCTCATCTTATCTTAAAAGCAGAACTGGCCCACATACAATACAAGGGTTATTAGGTGGGCAAATTGGCTGTGAGGCAAGCAAACCCTCTTCCCTATAGCAGCATGTGCTTCTTTTCCCAAATCATGCTGTGGATCTAAGAGAATAATCTTTATTCAATCATCCATTTAGCAAACATTTAACTGCATGTCTTCTAAGGGCCAGAAACTCAAAATACTGGTGTCCAATGACAAGCAAAATGAACACGGCTCTTGACCTCATGGAAATTATAGTTCACTGAGAGGTAGATATAAACTAACCAACTAAAAAATTGTGTTCTTACTGCAAAAGGAAATACAGTGTACCAAGAAAAAAATGTATTAACAAAGGACTTAATTCAGATGGAAAACCATGCTGGGAACAAGGCAAGCCTTAAAAGTTCATTCACTTCATTCACAAAGACTTACAATGAATCTTACAATAAGTCTTATAAAACCCAGACACTACCCTAACTTGTCAGCTTTCCAATAGGGCCAAATATTCCAAATTCTCAGCAGAAACATTCCCCTCTCTTTTTCTAGAGTTGGCCTCATGTCTATCTAATCTTAGAAAATATTTCACTGACCACTATAGGCCTTACGTTATAATGAGAGAGAGAGAGAGGAGGAGAGAGGGAAAGAGGGAGAGGGAGAGAGAGAGGGAGGAGGGAGGGAGAGAGAGGGGAGGAGAGAGGGAAAGAGGGAGAGGAAGAGGGGGGAAGGGAGGGAGAGAGAGAGGGAGAGGGAGGGAGAGAGAGAACTAGGTATGTGGATGGAACACTTATAGCTGGTCTGACATCCACATATCCACTCCCTTCCTCTGGCATAAACCTTAATATTCATTTCAGAACCTACTCCTTCTTGACTCTGTCTTGCGGGCTAGATGAGACATCCCTCCCAACATCAAGAGTAAAGTACATAACTTAGCCCAAAGCCAACCCAGGCACTGCTCTTGGACAACCATGTAATTAAAAACCAGCTCAGAAGCACATCTCAGGTCTTGTACTAAGAATAGTGAGATAAAAGATTCTTGTTCTGTTTCACGGGTTTTCAAGCTAGAAGTATTAGCCCATGAATTCCTTATAGTCATCTTGTCATTACAAAGAGAAGATCTGCCTGTGAATAGATTGAACATACGAAAAGCTATGATGAGAGATGGAAAAAGGAGAAATAGACCCAGATAAGAGTTTGAGCCCCTGACTCTAGGCCAGTTTTCCCTTGCAAGTCTTACATCTGATCCATGGGAAATATTCTCAGTATCCTTAGCACAACAAATGTCGGAAAAAGAAGCCAACCAACACAACCACCTCTTCATCATTCCTGTGGTCACAGCAGCTAGCAGGCTGGTCTCTGCTTCTTAGATTTTTCATGTAATCATCAGATACCAGTCAACTTTATGTTCCCTTAACCACAGAGGACACATCAAGTTCTCCAGACATCTGTTAAATCTTTCTCTTGATTTGTGTGAAGAAAGAAGCACACTCTCAAACCACGTCCTTGAAGTAAAGAATTCCTTGTAAATCTTGAGGCCATCTCTACTCTCTCTACCCTTTTTTGAACTTTATGAGGGTTAAGGATCCCAAACTCATATAATCTGTTATCAGTTTACTCTTTTGGAGATTCTGCATTGGAACTACGTCCTCCTTCAGAATGCAGCACTAATTGTATCTTTGGCTTTTGGCAGAAACTTCAATTTTAACATTCTGTTATACATGCAAACCTATTCTATCATATATTTTTCAAGGGAAAAAAGTTTTAAACTACTTCCACATTTTCACATTTTCTACAGAGTGAAAGTGAAAAACATGACCCTAGGATAATCATAGGTAAGAACCGAGCTGATGTTTTTATTTTATGAGGAACTTTGAAGAATTTTGAGGAAAGCAATCATGATGATTAAGATGTACAAAAATTAAGGATATAGGAATTATAATATTTTTAAATAGATACCTAATTATAATCCTCACATAGAAGAAGAACTACACCCTCAGGGGATAGTATCAGGCCATTTCATCTAAACTCGTAACAAGTTTGACTTTGCTATAAAAGAACAGATGAACCTAAATCTTGGCAGAAAGAGTTATGAAATATTTTGATGGGCTACAAATGGAGGCCATGGTTTCCTCTTTGGAGATATTTTTTTAAAATAGAAGAGCCTCTCCTTAAGGTTATTTAGCAGAATTCTTGCTCTAAAATGGGGATGTGATCTCTTTAACACACTGTGACCTTTCTGAATAAATGACCACTATTGATTCTCACTCTAGTTTCTTTCAGTCTCTTATTGGTGCCCTTTGTTCTGATCGCCTTTCTTTTATCCCATGCACCTCCTCAATACTTTGTGGAAGTTATTTCCAGGAGGCAGTATTACTGGTAGTTGGCTTCTGACTACAGTTGAGAACCAGAATAAGAAATGAGGACAAATTCTCAATCCATAACTGAAACAAAGTTCTGTATCTGGATTTGCAGTTTTGAAAGGCCTTGAGCTGTTTTCTCATCTGTGCCACCCATAGAATTTCATTCTAAAGGCTGGACTAGATTTTAATATCCTACGCAATTCTCTAGTTAAAGAGAAAGCCTTCAAAGATTTTGAGAGTCTGCCAGTTTCTGGAAGGTTTTTATTGGCTGTAAGTTATAATTGAAATGATCTACTTGCTATTCAGTTTAATATGTTAAGAGAGATTTCTAAATGGGCTGCCTCAGGTTTTTCAGTGCTGTCTAGAATAATAATATAAAAACTGTTCAACCATGTGGGAGACAGAAGATAAGGTCAGAGAAAAACTAGCTCAAATAATGCCCTCAAAAATTGTAGGGGCCGAGGATTTAGCTCAGTGGCACTATGCCTGCCTCACAAGCCCCAGGTACCAAGTTTAATCCCCAGTACCAAAAAAAAAAAATTAATAAATACTTCTATGATTTTGTCACATATATTTCTCCTGTCCCTGAATTCTGGTGTCTATTATCTCTGTATATGTGAATTCTAAGTGTGGCTAATGAATTCTGATATGTAGGTGGATATGATATATATATTTGGTTTTAAAATAATTTCTTTCATAGGTCTGTTTTAATTTCATGTCTCAGAGCATACATTATTTAACCAGAAGTTGCCGGACAGAGATTGTAAAAAGGGAGGAAACATTTAGGATAAGAAACCAGCTCAATTCCATAAGAATTTATATATAAGTTGCTGGCACATGAGACATATCGTATCTCCAAACCTCAGAGAAGAAGGAAAAACTATTTTTGGAGAAGAAAACTGATATTTGCATATAGATAGATACCTATACCTCAAACTCCCAGCTTACTACTCCTTTCATCATCCCGAGTCCCTGCAGCAAAAGTACGCCCAGCACCACATTTTTTTTCTCAAACTCGGGAATTCTGGCTTATTCTACATGTTAAAATACAGAAAGTAAGGCATATTATGAATTCCCAATGTACAAATCTCCATAGGTAGGGAAATTCAGTACTCACCACTGTCTTCAGCAGAACCTAACAGGTCACATAGGACAGAACATTTAAGAAAACTGGGAGAAGATATTAACTGGGAGAAGATATTAACCGGGAAGATGAAATGATTCAATCTTATATTTCTGTAAGATCTAATTCAAAGGGCTAAGGCATCCTTCCAGCGAATCAAGTTGAAAAGAAAAGAGGCTTATTTTTATAATCTAGCTTTCTTCAGTAAGGTTAGTTTCTATAGCCACAGGCTTGTTAGCTTGTTAGGCAGCTGGTCTGGCTAATGATGACCCTGGGGAGACAACAATATAGATCTATATTTCTCCATCCCTATTTGCAAAACACAGCAAATTAGCTCTAGAAATTGTCTGTGAAGGAGATTCTTTTCCCAGAGAGGACAATACTCAACTCTCTGGTCAGCAACAACCTTGAGTAAAGATTTAGTAATTTCTTTGTCTGCAATCCAACATTCCCTAGGGAAGCAAAAAATGGTGCTGTAGAATTCCCCTCAGCCTGAGAAGAGAATAGAAACCCACCACCCTATCAAACAGCTGAGGCAATCTTTTGACGATACTCAGAAGTCTCAAGGTTCTTTTCTGGACCTCGGTTGCCTCATCTAGAAATGAGACATTTGCTTGGTGCTTCCTGTTCCAACACGCTTTGGTTCTGCTCCCTGACCTAACTATGTCTTTTGTGCTGTACACACTTTCATGATCCCATCTCTCCATTTCTCTTTTCCAGTGCTAGTCACAGAGCCAGGCTCTAGTATCCTGTAGGATACTCCTCTGATTTATTAAGACAAAGGCCATACAATGTCTTTGCCTTTGCAACTTAACTGCCTTCTCTGTTTAGGCTTAGCCTGAACTGGAAACCAAACACTTAAACTATAAATCACTAAATTCATCAAAAATATGTCTCATTTCAAAAGCACAGTGCTGTCTTTTTCCTGCTGACTTCTCAAGCTACTATTCAATTTCTCTCCTTTTCTTGCCAAATATAACTGTATTATATAGACATCACCTCTCTTACTGTCACCAAATCCTTTCTTAAAATGCTAAAGGCTGGGGATTTAGCTCAGTGGTTTGGCCGCCTGCTGTGCAGGCGCAAGGACCCAAGTTCAATCCCCGGTACCAAAAAAACAAACAAAAAAATAACTCACACCCAAAATGCCTGAGATTTGTTCTACCTACATGTTCTACCTAAAATATTTTTCTTGAAGGTCACTAAAGATTAAATCTGAAATTTAAAATAATGAACTTTTCTTGATGCTCATTATTCTCAATTTTTTGTCAGCATCTGGCACAATTAATGATCTCCTTTTTCCCTCCCCTTTGAATTCTGTGATACTACTATCCAGGTGTACATTTCTGTAACTGCTCTTTCTCCATCTTCTTCACTGGTTTAGCTTTCACCTCATAGGTTCTCAAAATTTTTAGACTACATTCAATTCCTCTAAAAACCTGCCTGCTTCTATGTCTTCAATTATCAATCACTATATTGATAATTTCCAAATAGATAGCTATGATTTTCCAGTCTATGCCGCTGAGCTCTCCTAGTCCCATAGACTTGGCTATTGAAAACTTCCCCATATTCTGTTCTAATTTTCAAATCAACATACCCAAAGTAGAAGGCTTTATCTTTCCAGCCCTCAACAGTTACTCTCAACAACTTCTCTACTTGGTCAGCAGAAACACTATCCTGGAGACCTGGAAACATTCACTTTATACTTTATTTAGTAAAGATAAATTGATTGCCTTTTTAATACCAGGCAAAATACTAAGAACTAGAAATACAAAGATAAGACACAGTACTTATCCTTAAAGAGTTTCCTCTCTACTTTCTCTAGTACATACTTATTCCATGATCTCTTTTAAATTGGACTCAAAATATTTTCCACAAACCATCTCCCCATTGACATTTGTACTTTCTGCATATTTATACCTTTCCTGGCCTCCCACTCATATTCAAAATCAAATAATTCAAAGTAATATTTCACTTTTTATTTTTTAATATACTGTTGATCTCAGTTTATCAAATCTCTATCATAATATTATTCATATTCAATATTAAATATTTATTGAGTGTCTACCAAAAGCTAAGCATTATTCTGAGCAAGGAGAACACAATGATAAATAAGATACAAAGGTTCTACCTTAAACAAATTCAGAGTCTAGTATAAGAAAAAGACAGGTGAACCAATAATGACAATGCAGCAGGATAACTATTATATACCAAGTGGTCCCTACCCAGACAGCCCAGCCTCCCAAAGAAAATGACACTTGAGGGTCTGGGATTTAGCTCAGTGGTGCTGACACCTGCCTCACAAGCACAAGATCCTGAGTTCTATCCCCAGTACCAAAAAAGAAAAGAAAATGACACTTGAGATGAGTTGTAAAATATTATTTGGTATTGGCCTATCAGAGCATTCTAGACAGGACAAGGACAAGTGATTCAATAGAGCTTAACAAGGAGAGCAGAAAGGAAGAACCAAGGGATGAGACTGGGAAAGCATAAATGGATCCCCCAAACAGGAAAGCCACAGTGTGTGCTATGGTTTGAATGTGCTCTCCAAAACTTATATTGAAATTTCATTGCCATTGTAACAATATCAAGGTGGTGAGGCCATTAGGAGATGACTAGATCATGATGGTAGAGGAGATTAATGAATTAATGTCATTATCCAAGGAGTAGGCTAATTATTGAAAGAGAGTTTTTAGCCTCCTCTTCTCGATCTCATGCATGCTCACTAGCCCTTTCACTGTGCTGTGGCACATCTTGAAAGCCCTCACAGATTCTGGCTCCATGTTATAGACTTCTTAGCCTCAAGAACCATGAGCCAAATAAATTTCTATTGCTTACAAATTACCCAATCTATAGTATTCTGTTAATAGCAGCAATAGATAGACTAAAACAGTATGTTAGGGGTTGAATTGTGTCCCCAAAAAAGATACAGTGAAATCCTAATTCCCAGTAACTGTGACCATATATGGAAATAGGGTCTTTGCAGATGCAATCACTTAGAGGTCAAGAGAGTGACCCCTAACCCAATCCGACTGGTCTCCTTGTAAGAAAAGGAAAGTGACATGTGAGAACAGACACACATAGGGACAGCTTCATGAGACAGTGTAACCAACAACAGAAGTACTTAAACTGCAGTGCAGGGAACTCCTGGTTAACCAGAAGCTAAGAAGGATACTCCCCAGGAGACTGGAGAGAGCATGGCACTGACACCTTGATTTTAGACTTCTGGCTCCTACATCTGTGAGAGGATAGATTTCTGTTAAGCTACCAAATGCATGGTACTTGATTACAGTAGCTCTACAAAACAAATACACTGTGCAATGGGGAGAAAGGGTATTCACGTACATTTTTCTAACCCATTCTAGCACCTGGCATAATAATTTATCTAGCATGTTAGTTCATAATTATTTGGTTAATAAATTACTTACTTAATTTCCCCTTCCAGTCCTTCATGTCTCAATTGCTCTTGTGTATTCTAAAATGAAAACTTTGTACACATTGTAATATCACTGAAATAGGCAAATATATTCTATAGCAGCTAATTAACCCTCAATGGAGTCCAACAATTGCTGTTTGTCCTGGTTGAGACATATTTTGTCTAGTTCTTCAAATCTGCCAGAGGATTTGCTTTTTCATCTGTTACTCACCAGCACACTAGCACCCCTAAATTCTCTATTCTTTGTTTGAATGTGTTGCATTCTTGGTGGTGGTGGTGCTAGTGCTGATGATGGTAGTAGCTGTGGTGGCAGTTTCTGTCTCTTGTGTATGAATATAAGCATGTATGTTCCACACTAGTAGAATAAATTAAGATTGCAAATCTGAATGAGTCTTGATTAATTATTCAAATTATTAGCTGATTTTATTTCCTTCAAACACTGCCAAAATCAGAAAATTTAAATATAATTATATAAATAATTATAATTACTTGTATAATATAATTATATAACATATAATTATATAAATATAACATTTTATTACTGTCCTACTCATGGAAAGTTTGTTTGAACACCAAGATCACAGAATGTTCCAGTTGCCTGTTATATTTAACCAATCACCCTAAACTCAGTGTCTAAAAACAGCAGTCATTTATTTTGCTCATAAGTCTTCAATTTGGTCAAGAGCTCAGTCATGAAAACATCACACCATAAGGCATCAGTTGGAGAGACTCAAAGGCTAGGTACTAGAATCAGCTGAAGGCTCACTCAGTCACAAGTCTTGTCATACCGGCTGCTGGCTTGACTTCAGCTGAGGTTCCTCCATGTGACTGCTTGGCTTCCTCACAGCATAGGGACTGGGTTCCAAGACAAAGTGTCCCCAGGTGAAAGCTTAATGTCTTTTCAGGCATAGGATAGGAAGTTATCCAAGACCACTTCCATCACGCTCCATTGGTCAACTCATGACTAAGGTAAATCCAGCTCCAAGAAGAAAGGACAAAGAGCCCACTTCTCAATGGAAAGAATTCTCAAAGAAATTTTATATATGTTTTAAAACACATAAGGTGTTTTAATAGCATATAGAGTTATTGGGAAAACTGGGCAAGAAAACATACATTAAGTATCCAGTATATAGTAATGTCCTGCCCCCACTCCCCACTTACACTTTATAAAATAGCAAATAAGGTTTGGACCATCTATAACAGTGAAGGTGAACCTTTTAGAAACAAGTGTTCAAACTGCAACCCTAAACCCACTTATTTATCTCAAAAGGCCAACACTGCAATTAAACCTGAAAACTGAGGTTTTACTTTAGAAAAAACAACTAATACATTAACATCTTTTGTCTTAAAAACATATAACATGCATGCATTAAGGATCTATAAGATGAAGATGACAATACTACCTCATTAATTCTACAAATGGCAAGAACTTTGTTTTACTTTTTATATTCCTAGACTTAAAACAGAGACCTGGAACATAACCAGTCCTTAAAAAATAGTTCTGGGGAGCAGAGCCACTCGAAGCCCAAAGGTGAGCTTTCTGGGCTGCCATACCACTGCACCCAGTGCCGAGGAACAGAGTCACCCCCAGAACAGAGAAGGTAAACCTTCCTGGCTTATGTACCACCAGCCCCAGCACCGAGGAGCAGAGCTGCCCCCAGTACCGAGGAGATGAGCCACTCCTGCACCAGCAGCACACACACCACACCAACCCCCCACCCCCACTGAAATGAGAAGACATGAAAAGAACTCTCAAAACCAGACTTCCAGATCACCTAAAGCAACCCCAAAGGGAAATGAGATGGAACAATCTGATACTCAACCACCTGGACTCCCTGAACTGGCAATGAAAGAGGATCTGGAAAAAATGAAATCACAAATAATTTCTCACATAACAGCAGAGATTGTGCCCATAGTGCAAGACATGATTAATAAATCTAGAGAGGACACAGATAAAAAAAATAGAGGATCTGAGGAACATGATGGAATCCCAACATAGGAAACAAATGGAATCCATAAAATAGATGCAAACAGATTTCCAGGAGAACAAAACTCCACTGAAAGTCTACCCAGCAGAATGAGGCAATGTGAGGACAGAATTTCAGATATAGAAGATAAGACTGCAATTAATGACCAGGAAAAGAAAAATTGCTTCAAAATTATAAGGGACCATGAGAAATCAATCCAGTAGCTGCTAGACGATGCAAAGAAGAATAACATAAGACTGATTGGAGTCAATGAAGAAACAGAAGAGAGTGCAGACGACATTAAAAAAAAAAAACTATTCACAGAAGTAATGGCAGAAAAGGTCTCAAGCAGGGGAAAAGAAATTGACATACAGATAAGTGAGGCATATAGGACTCCAAATAGCCTTGATCAAAAAAAAAATCTATGCATAGGCATATAATTGTTAAGATTCCAGAAATCCAACAGAAGAACAAAGTTCTACAAGCAGTGAGAGAAAAGAAACAAATCACATACAAAGGAAAGCCCATCAGAATTACAGCAGACTTCTCAATGCAAACCCTCAAGGCAAGAAGAGTTTGGAGTGATGTATTCCAAGCCCTAAAGGAAAACAGCCTCCACCACAGATTGATGTACCCTGCAAAACTATCTTTCAAACTTGATGGAGAAATAAGATACTTTCATGAAAAAGAGCACCTTAGGAACTTCATGAATACCAAACCAGCACTCCAAAAAATTTTACACAATATCCTAGGAAAAGACAACAAGGATCACAACCCCAGGAAGCCCAGGAGAATGAATCCGTTGGGCATGAGAAGAAATTCAATGCAGGCTCCCAGCCCAGAGAAGGCTCCCAGGTCAGTGTGCCACAGCTCCCAGCTTGGAGGAGCTTCCAAGTCAGTGTGCCACAGCTCCCAGCCCAGAGGAGGCTTCTGGGTCAGCATCCTACAGCTCCCAGCCCAGAGGAGGCTTCCGGGTAGGCATGCTGCGGCTCCCAGTGTGGAGGAGGCTTCTGAGTAGGTGTGCCACATCTCCAGCATGGAGGAGGATTCCAGGTTATCATGCCACAGCTCCCAGCACAGAGGAGGCCTCCGGGTTGGGGTGCCATGGCTCCCAGCACAGAGGAGGCTTCCAGATCAGCGTGCCACAGCTCCCAGCCCAGAGAAGGCTTCTGGGTCAGCGTGCCACAGCTCCCAGGACAGAGGAGGCTTCCAGGTAGGCATGCTGTGGCTCCCAGTGTGGAGGAGGCTTCTGAGTAGGTGTGCCACATCTCCAGCATGGAGGAGGATTCCAGGTTATCATGCCACAGCTCCCAGCACAGAGGAGGCCTCCAGGTTGGTGTGCCATGGCTCCCAGCACAGAGGAGGCTTCTGGATCAGTGTGCCACAGCTCCCAGCCCAGAAGAGGCTTCTGGGTCAGTGTGCCACAGCTCCCAGGACAGAAGAGGCTTCCTGGTAGGTGTGCCGTGGCACCCAGCATGGAGGAGGCTTCCAGGTTACCATGCCATGGCTCCCAGTGTGGAGGAGCCTTCCAGGTCAGAATGCCACAGCTCCGAGCACAGAGGAGGTGTCTGCATCACCATGACATGGCTCCCAGGCCAGAGGACGCTTCCAGGTCAGTGTGCCACAGCTCCCAGGACAGAGGAGGCTGCCGGGCAGGCATACTGCAGCTCCCAGCATGGAGGAGGCTTCCAGGTGGGCATGCCACAGCTCCCAGGACAGAGGAGGCCTCCAGGTTGGTGTGCCACAGCTCCCAGCCCAGAGGAGGCTTCCGGATCAGTGTGCCACAGCTCCCAGCCCAGAGGAGGCTTCCGGGTAGGCATGCCATGGATCCCAGCATGGAGGAGGCTTCCTGGTAGGTGTGCCACACTCCATCTTGGAGGAGGCCCCTGGGTCAGCATGCCACAGCTCCCAGCCCAGAGGAGGCTTCTGGGTAGGCATGCTGCACCTCCCAGCATGGAGGAGGCTTCTGGGTAGGTGGGCCACAGCTCTCAGCACAGAGGAGGCTTTTGGGTAGGTGTGCAACGGCTCCCAGCACAGGGGAGGCCTCTGGGTCAGTATGCCACAGCTCCCAGGACAGAGAAGCCTTCTGAGTAGGCATGCCACAACTCCCAGCATGGAGGAGACTTCCAAGTAGGCATGCCACAGCACCCAGCACAGAGGAGGCCTCCGGGTTGGTGTGCCATGGCTCCGAGCACAGAGGAGGCTTCCAGATCAGCGTGCCACAGCTCCCAGCCCAGGGGAGGCTTCTGGGTCAGTGTGCCACAGCTCCCAGGACAGAAGAGGCTTCCTGGTAGGTGTGCCGTGGCTCCCAGAATGAAGGAGGCTTCCAGGATGGCATGCCGCATCTCCAGGATGGAGGCTTCCAGGTCAGCATGCCACAGCTCCCAGCACAGAGGAGGCCTCTGGGTAGGTGTGCCATGGCTCCCAGTACAAAGGAGGCTTCCAGATCAGTGTGCCACAGCTTGCAGCCCAGAGGAGGCTTCTGGGTAGGCGTGCCACGGCTCCCAGCATGGAGGAGGCTTCCGGGTAGGCATGCCACAGTTCCTAGCACAGAGGAGGCTTTCAGGTAGGCAAGACACAGCTCCCAGCACAGGGGAGGCCTCTGGGTCAGCATGTCACAGCTCCCAGGCCAGAGGAGGCTTCTGGGTCAGTGTGCCACAGCTCCCAGGCCAAAGGAGGTTTCCAGGCAGACATGCTGCATCTCCAGCATGGAGGAGGATTCTGGGTCAGCATGCCACAGCTCCCAGAACAGAGGAGGCCTCTGGGTTGGTGTGCCACTGCTCCCAGCCCATAGGAGGCTTCAGGATCAGCATGCCACAGCTCCCACCCTAGAAGAGGCTTCTGGGTAGGCATGCCACAACTCCCAGCATGGAAGAGACTTCCAAGTAGGCGTGCCACAGCACCCAGTGCAGGGGAGGCTTTTGGGTAGGTGTCACACAGCTCCCTGCACAGAGGAGGTGAGCCGGACAGGTGCCAGCAGCAGCACCACCACCCTTTCCCCCGTCGAAATGAGAAGACAAGTAAACAAGCCTCAGAACCAGACTTCCAGATCACCTACAGCAACCCCAAAGGGAAACAAAATGGAACACTCTGATACTCAACCACCTGGACTCCCTGAACTAGCAACGAAAGAGGATCTGGAAAAAATGAAATCACAAATAATTTCTCACATAACAGCAGAGATTGTGCCCATAGTGCAAGACATGATTAATAAATCTAGAGAGGACACAGATAAAAAAATAGAGGAGCTGAGGAACATAATGGAATCCCAAGATAGGAAAAAAATTGAATCCATAAAATAGATGCAAACAGATTTCCAGGAGATTAAAAACTCCACTGAAAGTCTACACAGCAGAATGAGCCAATGTGAAGAAAGAATTTCAGATACAGAAGATAAGAATGCAATTAATGACCAGGAAAAGAAAAATTTCTTTAAAATTGTAAGGGACCACGAGAAATCAATCCAGCAGCTGCTAGACAATGCAAAGAAGAATAACATAAGACTGATTGGAGGCTCCGCGGGTCAGCCAAGCAGCGTGAAGCTCCTTGGTGGTGTCCCAGTTCCTGCCCATGCCACAGTGAGGTCCCAAGCCCGGCTAGGAGCCCCACCCCCATCCGGTGCTCCTCTTAGCTGTGGGAGCACCTCCAAGGCCCAGTTCCACTACCCCACCCCCTGCACTCCAGCTCTTCTGCTACCCGATCCCACAGTACAGAGGCACAGGGGATTATATTACACATAGTTAAAATGTGGTAGATTAATAACTACCACAAATTGTCATTTTCTAAGCTGCCCTTGATGCTATTACTGATTGTATCATTTGGTCTAACATGTTGTGATTGATCTAATCAGTTTTCCTTCCTGGTATAAGGAAAATAAAATAGCCTCGGAGTCATTAGAGCCTCAAAACCTAAACACAAGTCATATCTGGAAGACACCTCTAAAAAGCAATCATTCCACAAGGGTTTTTAACACAAGCAACAAAGATACCTACATTAAGCAATTTTGAAATATCAACCCAGAAATTGAACCAAGGACAGTACCAAAAACAAAAATGAGAAGACATTTAAGCAAGGCACAAATGCAGGCTTCCACACCACAAAAAGGAAATTCTGGGGGAAATGAGGTGGAAAAGTCTGATAATCAACCACCTGGACACCCTGAACTGACACCATAGGAAGTAACAAAGCAGGTGCATGAGGCTCTAGAAAAATTCAAAGCAGAAATAATCTCCCAGATAAATACAGAGATGGTGAGTAGAGTGAAAGACATGATTAGAGGCTCTAGAGGAGAAACAGATAAGAAAATAAATGAGATCAGAAATATGCAGGAAGCCAGGAATGCCCAGCATAAGAAAGAAATGGAAACCATGATCGCCCAACATAAGAAAGAAATGGAATCCACGAAACAGATTCAAACAGATATTCAGGGGATTAAAATCTCCACTGAAAGCATGCAGAGCAGACTAAGAGAATCTGAAGACAGAATATCAGATATAAAAGACAGGATTGCAGTTAAGGACCATGAAAACAGAGATTTCTTAAAGATAGTAAGGGACCATGAGAAATCAATGCAACAGCTGCTAGATGATGCAAAGAATAACATAAGACTGATAGGAGTCCACGAAAAAACAGGAGAAAGTACAATAGACATAAAAAAAACTGTTCACAGAAGTAATAGTAGAAAACTTCCCAGACAGAGGTAAAGAATTGGACATACAGATAAATGAGGCATATAGAACTCCAACTAGCCATGATCAAAAAAAATCTACACCTAGACATAAAATAGTTAAGATCCCAGAAGCACAACAGAAGAACAAAATTCTACAGGTAGTTAGAGAAAAGAAACAAATCACCTATAAAGGAAAGCCCATCAGAATCATGGCAGACTTCTCAACACAAACCCTCAAGTCAAGGAGAGCCTGGAGAGAAGTATTTCAAGCTCTAAAAGAAAATAACTTCCAACCTAAAATGTTGTATTCTGCAAAATTATCTTTCAAAATCAATGGGGAAATTAGATACTTCCACACCAAAGAACACCTGAGAAATTTCATGAACACCAAACCAGCACTCCAAACAATTCTAAGCAATATTCTAGAAAAAGACAATGAAGGTCACAACTCCATGAGGCCCAACAGAGGAAAGCCACCAGGCAAGGTAAGGAACTAAAAGGAAAGGGGTCAAAAATAAGAAATAAAAGAGCCAAAAACAGCAAAACATCATGAAGAGGATGAGTCAATATCTATGAATTATAAATCAATATTAATGGCCTCAATTCACCAATCAAAAGAAATAGACTGACAGAATGGACTAACAAGCAAAAGCCAGCAATATGCTATATACAAGAAACACACCTAACTCAAAAAGAAATGCATCGACTGAAAGTAAAAGGATACAAAACAATTCTCCACATGACAGGAACCCAGAAAAAAGCAGGGGTAGCAATCTTATTTTCAAAGTAGATTTCAAACCAAAACTAATTAAGAGAAACAAAGATGGTCACTACATCCTTGTGAAGGGAACAATACAAGAAGAAGAGATGACAATCTTAAATATTTATGCACCAAATATGAATGCCCCAAACTATACAAAACAAATATTAATGGACATGAAAAACCAAATAAGCAATAACATACTTGTAGTGGGGGACGTCAACACCCCTCTATCACAAATAGATCATCTAGGAAAAAAATTAACAATGAAATTCTAGAACTGAACCAAGCAATTGAACAAATGGACTTAACAGATGTTTATAGAGTACTCCACCCCACAAAATCAGAATACACATTCTTTTCAGTTGCACACAGGTCATTCTCCAAAATAGATCACATGCTACTTCATAGGGCATATCTAAGTAAATGCAAAAGAACTGAAGCTATCCCCTGTATATTATCAGGCCATAGTACAATAAAATTGGAGATCAAAAACATAAGAAACCGCAAAACACCCACAAACACATGGAAATTGAATAACACCCTCCTGAACAACCAATGGGTCACAGAGGAAATTAAATAAGAAATTAGACAGTTTCTACAAGTAAATGATAATGCCAGTACACCATACAGGAATCTGTGGGACACAATGAAAGCAGTTCTACACAGGAAATTCATAGCAGTGAATGCCCATATTAGGACAACAGAGAGAACTCAGTTAAATAACCTAATGCAGAACCTCAAGCTCCTAGAAAAAGAAGAGCAAGACAAACCCAAAGCTCATACAAGAAAGAAAATTATAAAGATCCGAGCAGAAATCGATTCAATGGAGACTAAGAGAATGATACAAAAAATTAATGAATCAAAGAGATGGTTTTTTGAAAGAAGTAAAATCGATAAACTGTTAGCCAAGCTTATCAAAAAAAGGGAATAAAGGCTCAAATCCATGCAATTAATAACGAAAAAGGTGAAGTCACAACAGACCCAGCAGAAATCCAGAGCATCATAAATACCTACTTGGAGAACCTGTACTCTCATAAAATAGAAAACACAGAAGAAATGGACAGATTCCTAGATACATATGAATTGCCAAAAGTTAAATGAAGAAGATATAGAAATTCTAAACACCCCAATTACAATGAGTGAAATTGAAAATGTAATAAAATATTTACCAACAAAGAAAAGCCCAGGTCCTGATCGGTTCACTGCTGAATTCTACAAGACATTTAAAGAAGAACTTTTGCCATTACTCTTTAAACTCATCAAGGAAATTGAAAGGGAAGCAAGGCTTCCAAATTCATTCCTGGAAGCAAGTGTTACTTTGATTCCAAAACCAGGGAAAGACCCAACCCAAAAAGAGAACTACAGGCCAATCTCCCTAATGAACATACATGCAAAAATCCTCAACAACACACTAGCAAACAGAATACAGAGGGTCATCAAGAAGATCGTACACCCTGACCAAGTCAGATTTATCCCAGGGATGCAAGGATGGTTCAACATACGTAAATCAATAAATGTAATACACTGTATTAACAGAGTCAAGGACAAAAACCATATGATCATCTCAATAGATGCAGAAAAGGCATTTGACAAAATCCAACACTCTTTCATGATAAAAAATGCTACAGAAAATTGGAATAGAAGGCCTTTATCTCAACTTAATTAAGGCTATCTATGAAAAACCAACAGCCAACATCATACTAAATGGTCAAAAACTGAAAACTTTCACACTAAAATCTGAACAAGACAAGGATGACCACTATTACCATTCCTGTTCAATATAGTTCTGGAAACAACCACAGCAATTAGACAAGTGAAAGAAATAAAAGGAATAAAGATAGGAAAGGAAGATGTTAAACTGTCATTATTTGCTGATGATATGATACTTTACATAGAAGACCCAAAAAACACCACAAGACTTCTAGACTTAATTGACAGATTCAGTAGAGTAGCTGGATACAAGGTCAACACTCAAAAAGCAATAGCCTTCTTATACACAAATAACAGACTCACTGAGAGAGAAATTAGGGAAACAATTCCTTTTACAATAGTATCCCAAAAAATGAAATATCTAGGAATCAATCTAGCAAAGGAAGCAAAAGACCTCTATGCTAAAAACTACAGCACTCTGAAAAAAGAAATCAAAGAGAATGCAAGAAAATGGAAAGACATCCCTGCTCCTGGGTAGGAAGAACCAATATAGTGAAAATGGCCATACTTCCAAAACTATTATATAGATTCAATGCAATGCCAATTGAAATTCCAACACTATACTTCACAGAACTAGAGAAAACAATCCAAAAATTCATTTGGAATCAGAAGAAACCTAGAATAGCAAAAGCAATTCTAGGCAACAGAGACATGGCTGGGGGTATCACAATCCCCAACTTGAAACTATACTACAAAGCTACTGTGACAAAAACAGCATGGTACTAGCAAAGAAACAGGCCCGAGGATCAGTGGAATAGATTAGAAGATGCAGAAACAGCTCCAGACATACTCAGACACGTCATCTTTGACAAAGGAGCCAACCACCATCATTGGAGGAAAGATAGCCTATTTAATAAATGGTGTTGGAAAAACTGGATTTCAACCTGCCAGAGATTAAAACTAGACCCATACCTATCATCGCACACTAAACTAAGATCAAAGTGGATTAAAGATCTAAATATTAAGACAGAAACACTAAACTTGCTGGAAAATAAGTCAGGTAGAACTCTTGATGTAATTGGCATAGGAAAAGACTTTATGGACAAATCTTCGGTAACATGGGAGCTAGCACAAAGAATCGACAACTGGGATCTCATTGTATTAAAAAACTGCAAGAGAAACTACCGACAGAGCTAAGAGACAACCTACAATGTGGGAAGAAATATTTAGCAGCTGTACCTCAGACAAAGGTCTACTATTGAGAATATATAAAGAATTGAAAAAAATCAGACCTCCCAAATTCAAAGACCCAATTCAAAAATGGGCATCTGAAAAGAACAGACATTTCTCAGACAAAGAAGAAAAGCAGCAAATAAATTTATAAAAAAATGTTCAACATCACTGGTCATTCGAGAGATGCAGATGAAAACAACACTGAGATCCCACCTCACCCCACATAGAATGGCTGCTATCAAGAAATCAACCAATAACAAATGCTGGTGGGGGTTTAGGGAGAAAGGAATCCTTCTTCATTGTTGGTGGGAGTGCAGACTGGTGCAACGACTGTGAAAATCAGTATGGAGATACCTCAAAGAACTAGGGCTAGAGGTTCCATTTGACCCAGCTATTGCCCTGCTGGTTATCTTCCCCAAAGAATTAAAAGAATCATATCACAGCAATATATGTGCACCCATGTTTATAGCGGCACAGTTTGTAATAGCTAAAGCTTGGAAACAGCCCAAGTGCTCATCAACTGGAAAGTGGATAAAGAAGATGTGGCTTTTTATATAATGCAGTACTACTCAGCCATAAAGAATGAGAAACTAGAGACATTTATAGCTAAATGGATGCATATTGAGGGCATACGCTTGGTTTGTTTTTTTGTTGTGTTTTTTTTTTGGTACCGGGGATTGAACTCGGGTCCTTGCGCTTGCGCAGCAGGTGGCAAAACCACTGAGCTAAATCCCCGGCCCTGAGGGCATATTCTTAAGTGAAATAAATAGGACACAGATGTGTAAATACTTAATAGTTTCTCTAGTGTGAGAAACTGAAAGTGTAAATAAGGATTAAAATGATTAAAATGAATAACTGATAATTTGAAATAGGAAAAGGTCCAAAGGTGTAGAGGTAGTGGGAGGGGAAGGCAAAAGGTAAGAAGGGAAAGGAAAAATTATGAGGAAAGAAAAAAAATGGAAATGAAATCTATGTAAATAGGGAAGGGTGGAGGGGGTGAAGGGTGCACAGGTAATGGGGGAAAAATAAGAACTAAGATACATCATGTACAGGTACAAGCACCCAATGATAAATGTAAACATATTGTATACCTAAAATGTACCAATAAAAGAATTTTTTAAAAAAACTTTAAAAAATCAGGCCTCCCAAATTTAAAGACCCAATCCAAAAATGGGCATCTGAAATGAACAGACATTTCTCAGACAAAGAAGTAGAAATACCAAATAAACATATGAAAAAATATTCAACATCATTGGTCATTCGAGAGATGCAAATGGAAACAACGCTGAGATTCCACCTCACTGCAGAAAGAATGGCTGCTATCCTGAAATCAACCAATAACAAATGGTGGTGGGGGTGTGGGAAAAAAGGAACCCTGCTCCACTGGTGGTGGGAGTGTAGACTGGTGCAACCACTGTGGAAATCAGTATGGAGATACCTCAAAGAACTAGGACTGGAAGTCCCATTTGACCCCACTATTCCCCTGCTGGGGATCTTCCCCAAAGAATTAAAAGAATCATACCACAGTGATATATGTGCACCCATGTTCATAGCAGCACAATTTGTAATAGCTAAAACTTGGAAGCAGCCTAATTCCCCATCAACTGGAGACTGGATAAAGAAAATGTGGGTTTTTTATAAAATGGAGTACTACTCATCCATAAAGAATGAGAAACTAGCAACATTTATAGCTAAATGGATGCACACTGAGGTGATACTCTTAAGTGAAATAAATAGGGCACACATGTGTAAATGCCGAACAGTTTCTCTAGTGTGAGAAACTGAAAGTGTAAATAAGGACTAAAAGGTATAATAGGTAATGTGAAATAGCAAGAAAAGGGGCAAAGGGGAAGGGGAAGTGGAGTGGTGGGGGAAAGGAAAGAGGGGAATGGAATTAATATGAGAAAAAATGGAAACAAAGTCTTTGTAAATAGGGAGGGATGGAGGGGTTGAAGGGAGGGCAGGGGAAGGGGGAAAAAATAAGAACCAAGTGAGATTATGTAAAGGTGCAAATTTCCAATGATGAATGTCATTATATTGTACACCTTAAATGGACCAATAAAATTAATTTTTAAAAAATAGTTCTTAAATGTAATGAAAATTATGTTTAAACAAAATAAGATATGAAAAATTGCCACCATGGTGCTTAATTCATAATAGGTACTCAATAAACATTACTTCCTTTTCCTCCTACTTTGTAAATCAAAATTTGCTTTCTAATTACTTCTACCAATTACCCTTGAGTTTAAAATCAGTTCTAGTCTTTGAATCAACATACAACAAATAAATTCTATTTCTACCTAAGAACATATTAAGTATCTAAGGATAATTACCAGGCTCTGGGAAATTTTGTGTATTCCAAAGTTAAATTATTACAAAAAATACAAATGAGGACACAAATATATATGTGTGTGCCATATATATTAATGACAAAGCATAAAACTTTTAAAAGTGTTTGAATTTTGGACATTATAGAACAACAAAATCTGTATTTGTTGTGGACTTGCCCTAAAATTTTTTGATTTATGTCTTTATTCAAAATAATTAATTAATTACATAGTTAATTATCTTTGGTAGTTAACCACCTGCAGAGATTGGAGTATCAATATTTTTACATCACCTATTCCTAGAAAGACTTATGAACAACAATAACAAAAACATGTGCTTCATATCCTCATTTCAACCTTACTCTAAGGAAGCCTAATACATCCTGATATTTTTTTGATTTAAGTAGTCCAACCACCACTGATATGTTATGAAACTCCCAATGTGGGTACTTTATCCTGTATTTTTTAAAGCACTAAATAATTTATATTTATATTTCTTTCAAGTTTTATGTCCTTAGAGTCTAATAATCTTTTTTTAAAGCAACAAAGATGTAGTATGATTTTGTACATAGACGAATGTTCTGATCATAAAGATTTACCGGGCAATGTTGTGTTTTGGTTTCACTGTAAAACATAATTCTACTATCCCTTGTAAGTGTTTACCTACTGTACAGTCAGTGATGGTACAATGGAAAGTATAAATGTGATTTTTGTTCATTCACTGAGTATTTCTAACTCAACAAGAGAGATTTTGTCTCCTTGATCTTGGTCCCATTTAGTTGTTAGGGGGTTTTTTTCTGATTTTTAGCTTTTGGTTGGTTTTTGTTTTAGATAAGATAAAGAATCTCCAAAAACTGAATTTTTGCTACGGTATGATTTTTTCTTTATGAATTTTATAACTTAAATACCTGAACTTCTAAATCACCCACCGTGGATACCTTTTACTTGTGATCTAAAACCTCAAATATTTGGGGAAAAAATCTAGAAAGAATGGCATGATTCAATGGGTTTCTATTGTAGTCAATATTTTATCTTGGGTTTTCATACTTTGAGAAAGAAAACTTCCTCATCACGTCATCAGGCATGTCCAGGCTGAGGCTGCAAGCCACTTGTCACCTTATTTTTAAATGTCATAATTTAAAAGATACATTTAAAAAGGAAGTTTTGTCAGCTAGATAAACTATATTATATGTTTTATATGTGGCCAAAGACTTTACTCAGTGTGTCCCAGATATGCCAAAAGGTTGGACATGCCATTTCATTCAAGGCCTAAGTTGAAACTAGGTTCTGTTCCAAGGTCATTCTTTGACCAGCTCACTCTGTCATCACCTGATAATCCAGCATCATGACACCTTCAGTTCTTGTGCTCACTTCTCTCCTACCCAGCATAAATTACAAGGGCATTCGCTGAAACACTCTCCTGCTGATCCTCAACTCACTTGCCCCACCCTCTCTTCTCTTAGTGACTGGTCAAAACCTTAACCCTAGCTAAACCTGCTCCTCTTGCTCTGTGTAACTGACCGACCCTACTTTAAATTCATGACCACTAACTCTAGGGACTATGCTACCTACTAATCATAATATATGTCTCAATCAAATCATTATGCTATTCTCCTAGGCAACTGCATCATAATCTCTCTGCAGTCTTCCAGTCCCTTCTTCCTTATCATCTCTCTTAACTCATGTTGGTTCCAATTTCAATGAAAAGAACCACTGTGATTATTTTAAAACAACAACAAAAAAAGTGTTATTTGTCTGCTTAAAACCCTCCCGTGGCTGTCTTTCTCTCTCATAATAAATGCCAAAGTCCATGTAATATCCCGCATGATCTGGCCACATTATACTTCTGAGCTCATCTCCTATATGCACCCCTCAACTACTAATACCTTATGGCCTCTTTGTGGTTCTGTTAAAAACATCAAGCACTCTCACATTTCTGGAATTTTACACGTGCTGTTTCCTCTACCTAGAACATTCTTCCCCAGATATATTTAAATGGCTTCTTCCTTTGCCTTGTCTTTGTTCAAAAATCACCTTATAATGAAGTTCTTCTTTCTCTGACCATTTTACTTAAATTTGAACCCCTTACTTCTCTCTTTTACTTTTGCTCCCCCTTTCCTGCTTTAATTTTCTCCATAGCATTTATCACCATCTGAACACTATATGGTTTATTTGTTTTACTGTATATTCCCACCCACTAGAACATAAGCTTATGGGCCAGGGTAGCCACTTCCTTTGTCCACTATTTTATAGGTGATTTTCTGTCTTTCTTTTAGTGTATTTTAAACTCTAGCAATTAGACCAATACCTGATACATAGTGAGTGCTTAATAAATATATGTTGAAGGAATGAATGAGTGAATCAATGTATGGAGCGCCTCTATTAAAGGTCAGTCTAAACCCTGCCTATTGGCTTGCTAGTGTATGTCATTATTCCCTCAGCAATCATTAACAAGCATTATATCAAAATTTATATCTAATTGGCAAAAAAGAGAAGTTAATAAAATTACAAAAACGATCCTACCCTGCCACGGTGGGGCAGCTGTGGCCAGTGCTGTGCTCAGAAGCAGCATCTGTGGGCAGTGTGTATCCCGGCCCAGAGCAGAGGAGCTGTCGCAGCCCTCTCTCACACACAGCTCACAAGGAATACTTCACAGCTCACAGCTGCCTTTCCTCTTTTGAAAAAATTTTAAGACTCACAAAAAGTATATTTGAGCCATGAAATTTAGGTCCCATTTATATTAACCAATGTTACCTTATCACAAAAGTACAAAGGTAACCACAGGTGCCTTCACATTCATCAAAGTTAATGGACTCTCAAGGCAGTGCAATGACCGATAGATACTGTATTTTAATAGAATGCAAATATAACCAAAATTTGTGGTACTGTAAATCACCCAAAGTGATTTCTCTTATATATAAATAGATATACGATAGGATCAAGTTGTGTATATGTATATTATTAATACATTACAATTTGAGGTGTCGGGTTAGAGATTTAATTGAAGTGATTTAGGGTTTAGGGAATTTTTTGAAAGGAAAAAAGTAATACAAATTTTCCCCTTGCAGACTTTATTAGGTAACAGGAATGTCACATATATTACTTGCTTTATAAATCATGTGTTAGGTTCCCTAGTCCATCTCAGTATTTAGAACAACACCCCAGAAAAATACTGAAAAAAAATCCACAAATTCAAACCGTTAAAATGAAATCTGGCTCTTAATGTTTGAAAAGATTTACAGTAAAAATATCAGTTTAATATTAAGTCAATAAAATTAATCATTCATGATCCTCAAAGAGGAAAATAGGAAAGGAAGTGGGGATGGAAAACACTACAAAATTTAAAGCTGTCATAAGGGAAGGAATTCATCATAGCTATATTCAAGTACAAGCTTGTTATTCAGCTTGTGGTGTCATTTTTTAATGATCGAATTAGCCAAGAAATAGCCATTGAAATTTTTCTTTGGATTTATTAGCTGCATACACCAGCTAGAAACTACATAATAGTTTTTAGAAAAATCCCTACCTCTAACATCAACTACACTGATAGAGTCAGCTTGTTTTTTGGAAAGCTGCTGTGCTGCAGTTGATAACCACAAATGTGAAAAACAGTGAATTTATCGTGCTTTCTACACTAACATTGTCTATTGATTCCAAAATATGCGGAGCTATGTGGGGTGGGGAAGACAGAGTCCTTCCCTGGGAAAGGCAGCTTTCTGCATTCACTAGCATTTACAGATGAAGCCAGTGGATTCAACTAACATCTTCCATTATTCCATTTTGTGACTGTCTATTCGTCTCAAAGACCTAACTTCAAGCAGTACTGGGAGTTTCTAGTTCCTCTAATAGGCTACAAGTTCATGGAGTTTAGTTTATTACTGAGTCACCTTTATAGTCTTCACAAAACCAGTTTCATTAAAGGTGTGAGTATACTGTATATGTTCCTTATTAAACAACAAGCCCTTGAAAAATAGAAAACCCAGTCTGATTAATATTTTATTCCTTAGTACAGTCCCTTAATCCTAGCTAACACTTAGTAAATTACTGTTGACTCAACATTGAAATGAATGACTGAATAACAAATGGCTAAATATCAACTATTTCACAACCTTTTAATAACAGACCTCCGGGAATGCTTTTTATATAACATAACAATCTTGTGGTCCAAGTCCTATTCCTGCTGCCTGCTTCAGAGATAGGGACCTCAGAGACATCCGTGCTTCAGTAACTCAGAGATATCCGTGCTTCACTGAGCTAATTCCTAGCAGATTTTACAATGAAGTACGGTATCCACATCCTAGAGCTAGGACTTAATCAGAGGAAAATCAAGTTCTCTTAGCATTTTAACGATTTTGTTTTTAGCAAAAACTCTCTTGGCCACTAGATGGCGCTTATATTAGCTATAGCTCCAATGGGAAGGGACCTAGGTCCAAGTCTTTTAAGTGTGCAACTCTAAAATTTGAAAATATCTGTTTAAAAATAAATAAATAAAAATAAAAGATCCTCCAAGCAAACTTACAAATGTTAATTAAATTTCTGTTATGCCTATAGTTACTGTAATTTACTAATACTATATAACCTTATACAACACTAAACTACATAGATTATAATATACTATAATACGCCATGTTGAGCTTTGTTACAATATTTTATACACAGTGGTTCAAGAAGCCTGCAAAAAGTAAATGTAGAATCCAAGTCCTCTAGATCTACAAGCTCCAAATCTTTGCATAAATCCCTGGAATACACATTTTAGTAAGCTCCTAAGGAACTTGTTTCTTTTAATGTCAGTGCTATTTTTGATTATCACTAAACTTGTTTCATATATTTTTAATTAACTTTATTTGTACATTTAAGGTATACAATATAATGACATTCATCATTGGAAATTTGCACCTTTACATAATCTCGCTTGTTTCTTGTTTTTTTCCCCATTCCCCTGCCCTCCCTTCGACCCCTCCATCCTTCCCTATTTACAAAGACTTTGTTTCCATTTTTCCATTTTCTCATATTAATTCCATTCCCTTTTCTTTCTCCCACCCCTCCACTTCCCCTTCCCCTTTGCCCCTATTCTTCCTATTTCACATTATCTATTATACCTTTTAGTCCTTATTTACACTTTCAGTTTCTCACACTAGAGAAACTATTAGGTATTTACACGTTTGTCCTATTTATCTCACTTAAGAGTATCACTTCAATGTGCATCCACTTAGCTATAAATGTCTCTAGTTTCTAGTTTTTTATGACTGAGTAGTACTCCATTTTATAAAAAAAAAAAAAAACCCACATTGTCTTTATCCAGTCTCCAGTTGATGAGCAATTGGGTTGTTTCCAAGTTTTGGCTATCATGAAATGTGCTGCTATGAACATGGGTGCACATATATCACTGTGGTATGATTCTTATAATTCTTTAAAGAAGATACCCAGGGGAATAGCTGGGTCAAATGGGACTTCCAGTCCTAGTTCTTTGTGTTATCTCCATAATGATTTCCACAGTGGTTGCACCAGTCTGCACACCCACCAGCAGTGGAGTAGGGTTCCGCTTTCCCCACAGCCCTGCCAGCATTTGTTATTCGTTGATTTCATGATAGCAACCATTCTTTCTGGAGTGAGGTGGAATCTCAGCATTGTTTTCATTTGCATCTCTCGAATGACCAGTGATGGTGAACATTTTTTCATATATTTATTTGTCATTTCTACTTCTTTTTCTGAGAAATGTCTGTTCATTTCAGATGCCCATTTTTGGACTGGGTCTTTAAATTTGGGAGGTCTGATTTTTTTTAAGCTCTTTATAGATTCTAGATAGTAGACCTTTGTCTGAGGAACAGCAGGTAAAATTTTTTTCCCACGTTGTGGATTGTCTCTTCACACTGCTGGTGGTTTCTCTTGCTGTGCAGAAGCTTTTTAGTAAGAAGAGATCCCACTTGTTGATTGTTTGTGCTAGTTCACGGGCAACTGAGGTTTTGTTCATAAAATCTTTTCCTACACCAATGTCTTCAAGGGTTCTACCTAACCTCTGTTCCAGCCCATTCAGTGTTTCTGTTTTAATATTTAGATCTTTAATCCATTTAGATTTTAATTTAGTGCATGGTGAGAAATACAGATGTAGTTTTAATCTTTGGCAAGTTGAACCCAAGTTTTCCAGCACCATTTATTGAAGAGGCTATCTTTCCTCCAGTGAGGGTGTTTGGCTCCTTTGTCGAAGGTAAGTTGGCTGAGTGTGTCTGGAGTAGTTTCTGCATCTTCTAATCTGTTCCATTGTTCCTCAGGTCTGTTTCTTTTTTTGTTGTTGTTAAATTCTTTTATTGGTATATGTTAGGTACACAACACAATTACATTTCTCATTGGGAATTGTACCTTTACATAATGCATCTTGGTTCTTATTTTTTCCCCATTCCTAGTCCTCCCTTCACCCCCTCCACCCTTCCCTATTTACAAAGACTTTATTTCCATTTTTTCCATTTCTCAGCATTTTTCCTTTCCCTTCTTTCCTTTCCCCTACCCTTCCCACTACCCCTACCCCTGTGGACCTTTTCTTCCTATTTTGCATTATCGATTATTCATTCTAATCATTGGTACATTTTAGGTATACAATATAATGACATTCATCATTGCAAATTTGCACCTTTACATAATCTCTCTTGGTTATTTTTCACCCTTGCCCAGCCCTCCCTTCAACCACTCCATTCCTCCCTATTTACAAAGATTTTGTTCCTATTTTTCCATTTTCTCATAGTAATCCCATTCCCTTCTATCCTTTCCTTTAGCCCTCCCACTTCCTTCCCCTTTGCCCCTTTTCTTCCTATTTCACATGACCTATTATATATTTCAGTCCTTATTTACACTTTCAGTGTCTCACACCAGAGAAACTATTCAGTATTTACACATGTGTGTCCTATTTATTTCACTTAAGAGTATCGCTTCAATGTGCATCCACTTAGCTATAAATGTCTCTAATTTCTCATTTTATGGCTGAGTAGTACTCCATTTTATTTAAAAAACCACATTTTCCTTATCCAGTCTCCAGTTGATGAGCATTTGGGCTTTTGCCAAGTTTTAGCTATCACAATCTGTGCTGCTATGAACATGGGCACACATATATCACTGTGGTATGATTCTTTGAATTCTTTGGGGAAGATCCCCAGCAGGGGAATAGTAGGGTCAAATGGGACTTCCAGTCCTAGTTCTTTGAGGTATCTCCATAATGATTTCCACAGTGCTTGCACCAGTCTACACTCCCACCAGCAGTGGAGAAGGGTTCCTCTTTCCCCACAGCCCCGACAGCATTTGTTATTGGTTGATTTCATGATAGCAGCCATTCTTTCTGGAGTGAGGTGGAATCTCAGTGTTGTTTTCATTTGCATCTCTCGAATGACCAGTGATGTTGAACATTTTTTCATGTATTTATTTGCTATTTCTACTTCTTTGTTTGAGAAATGTCTGTTCATTTCAGATGCCCATTTTTGGATTGGGTCTTTAAATTTGGGAGGTCTGATCTTTTTAAGTTCTTTATAGATTCGAGATAGCAGATCTTTGAGGAAGAGCAGGTGAAGATTTTTTTCCCACATTGTGGGTTGTCTCTTCACACTGCTGGTGGTTTCTCTTGCTGTCCAGAAGCCTTTTAATAAGAAGAGATCCCACTTGTTGATTGTTTGTGCTAGTTCATGAGGTTTTGTTCATAAAATCTTTTCCTACACCGATGTCTTCAAGAGTTCTACCTAACATCTGTTCCACCGGTTCAGGGTTTCTATTTTAATATTTAGATCCTTAATCCATTTTGATTTTAGTTTAGTGCATGGCGAGAGATATAGGTCTAGTTTTAATCTTTGTCAAGTTGAAGCCCAATTTTTCCAGCACCATTTATTAAAGAGGCTATCTTTCCTCCAGTGAGGGTGTTTGGCTCCTTTATCGAAGATGAGATGGCTGAGTGTGTCTGGAGTTGTTTCTGCATCTTCTAATCTGTTCCACTGGTCCTCAGGTCTGTTTCTTTGCCAGTACCATGCTGTTTTTATCACAGTAGCTTTGTAGTATAGATGCAGGTTGGGGATTATGATACCCCCTGCCTTGTCTCTGTTACCTAGAATTGTTTTTACTATTCTGGGTCTCTTCTTGTTCCAAATGAATTTTTGGATTGTTTTCTCAAGGTCCATGAAGTATGCTGCTGGGATCTCAATTGGAATTGCATTATATCTTTATAGCAGTTTTGGAAGTATGGCCACTTTCACTATATTAATCCTTCCTACCCAGGAGCAGGGGATGTCTGTCCATTTCATGATATCATCTTCAATCTCTCTTTTCAGAGTGCCATAGTTTTCAAGAGAAGAGGTCATTGATTTCTTTCATTAGGATGATTCCTAGGTATTTCAGTTTTGGGGATGCTATTGCGAAAGGAATTACTTGTCGTATTTCTCTCTCAGTGAGTCTGTCATTGGTGTAGAGGAAAGCTATTGATTTTTGTGTGTTGACCTTGTAACCAGCTATTTGACTGAACTGGGTTATTAAGTCTAGAAGATTTTTGGTGGAGTTCTTGGGGTCTTCTATATAGAGTATCATGTCATCTGCAAATAATGACAATTTGACTTCTTCATTACCTATCTTTATTCCTTTTATTTCTTTCTCTTGTCTAATTGCCATGGCTAATGTTTCCAGAACTATGTTGACCAGGAGTGGTGATAGTGGATACCCTTGCCTTGTTCCTGATTTTAGTGTGAAGGATTTCAGTTTTTGACCATTTAGTATGATATTGGCTGTTGGTTTTTCATAGATGGCCTCTATCAGTTTGAGGTAGAGACCATCTATTCCAATTTTTTGTAGGGCTTTCATCATAAATGCATGTTGGATTTTGTCAAATGCTTTTTCTGCATCTATGGAGATAATCATATGGTTTTTGTCCTTGGCTTTATTGATATACTGTATTACATTGATTGATTGATTTGCGTATGTTGAACCATCCCTGCATCCCTGGGATGAATCCCACTTGATCAGGGTGTATGATCTTCTTGATGATTTTCTGCATTGTTTGCCATTATCTTAGTAAGGATTTTTGCATCTATATTCATTAGTGAGATTGGCCTATAGTTCTCCTTTTCAGTTCGGTCTTTCTCTGCTTTGGGGATCAAGGTGATGCTTGCTTCCAGGAATGAGTTTGGGAGTACTGCTTCCCTTTCAATTTCATTGAAGAGTTTAAACAGTAGTGGCAGAAGTTCCTCTCTAAATGTCTTGTAGAATTCAGCAGTGAAGGCTTCAGGGCCCAGACTTTTCTTAGTTTATAAGTTTTTAATTACATTTTCAATTTCATTGGTTGATATTGGGTTGTTCAGAATTTGTAGGTCTTCTTCATTCAACTTTGGTAATTCATATGTATCTAGGAATCTGTCCATTTCTTCTGTGTTTGTCCATCTTATTGGCGTATAGGTTCTAGAAGTAGGTATTGATGATCCTCTGGATTTCTGCTGAATCTGTTGTAATTTCACCCTTTTCATTCCTAATTGCATGGATTTGGGCCTTTTCTTTCCTTTTTCTGATAAGGTTGGCTAAGGGTTTGTCAATTTTGTTGATTCTTTCCAAGAACCAACTCTTGGCTTCATTGATTTTTTGTATCATTCTCTTAGTCTCCATTGCATTGATTTCTCCTCTGATCTTTATAATTTCCTCCCTTGTATGAGCTTTGGAGTTGTCCTGCTCTTCTTCTTCTAGAAGCTTGAGGTTCAGCATCAGGTTGTGTAATTTGGCTCGTTCTGTTTTCCTAATATGCATATTCACTGCTATGAATTTCCCTCATAAGACTGCTTGCATTGTGTCCCATCGATTCTGATATGTTGTATTGTCATTGTCATTGAATTGAAGGAACTGTCTGATTTCTTCTTTAATTTCCTCTGTGACCCATTGGTTATTCAGAAGTGTGTTGTTCAATTTCCACTTGTTTATGAAATTTTTCCAGTTTCTTTTGCTATGGATCTCCAATTGCATTGCATTATGGGCTGATAATATACAGGAGATAACTTCAATTCCTTTGCACTTTCTTAAACATGTTCTATGTGTGAGTATGTGGTCTATTTTGGAGAATGACCCATGTGCAGTTGAGAAGAATGTGTATTCTGATTTTGTGGGGTGGAAGACTCTGTAAACATCTTTTAAGTTCATTTGCTCAAGAGTTTGATTGAGTTCTAGTATTTCATTACTTATTTTTTGTCTAGTTGATCTATCTATTTGTGACAGTGGGGTGTTGAGGTCCCCCACTACAATTGTATTAGTGCATATATGACTTTTCATGTCTGTTAGTATTTGTTTTATATAGTTGGGTGCACTAGTGTTTGGGGCATAGATATTTACGATTGTCATCTCTTCCTCTTGGATTGTCCCCTTGACAAGGATGTAGTGTCCTTCTTCGTCTCTCTTAATCAGTGTTTGTTTGAAATCTACTTGATCTGTAAAGAGGATAGCTACTCCTGCTTTTTTTCGGGTTCCCATTGTATGCAGTATTGTTTTCCACCCTTTAATTTTCAGTCTATGAGTTTCCTTTTGAATTAAGTGTGTTTCTCGTATGCAGCATATTGTTGGATTTTGCTTCTTGACCCATTCTGCCAGTCTATTTCTTTTGACTGGTGAATTGAGACCATTAACGCTGATGGTTATAATTGAAACATATTGACTTGTCATTGCCATGACTTTTTCTTTTTGTTAGGTTCTCCCCCCTTTACATTTAATTTCTTGTCATGCCAGATGGGTTCATTCTGCTTTGCTTCCTGGGGTTGTGATCCTCAATGTCTGTTCCTAGGATATTGTGTAAAATTATTTGGAGTGTTGGGTTGGTATTCATGAACTTCCTAAGGTGCTCTTTGTCATGAATGTATCTTATTTCTCCCTCAAGTTTGAAAGATAGTTTTGCAGGGTACATCAATCTGGGTTGGAGGCTGTTTTCTTTTAGGGATTGGAATATGTCACTCCAAGCTCTTCTTGCCTTCATGGTTTGTGTTGAGAAGTCTGCTGTGATTCTGATGGGCTTTCCTTTGTATGTGATTTGTTTCTTTTCTCTCACTGCTTGGAGAACTCTGTTCTTCTGTTGTGTTTCTGGAATCTTAACAATTATATGTCTATGTGTAGATTTTTTTGATCAAGGCTATTTGGAGTCCTATATGCTTCACTTATCTGTATATCAAGCTCTTTTCCCCTGCTTGGGAAGTTTTCTGCCATTATTTCTGTGAAGAGTCTTTTTATGTCACCTGCACTCTCTCCTGTTTCTTCATTGACTCCAGTCAGTCTTATGTTATTCTTCTTTGCATCATCTAGCAGCTGCTGGATTGATTTCTCATGTTCCCTTAGAATTTTGAAGCAATTTTTCCTTTCCTGGTCATTAATTGCAATCTTATCTTCTATATCTGAAAATCTGTCCTCACATTGGCTCATTCTGCTGTGTAGACTTTCAATGGAGTTTTTCATGTCCTGGAAATCTATTTGCATCTGTTTTATGGATTCCATTTGTTTCCTATGTTGGGATTCCATCATGTTCCTGAGCTCCTCTCTAGATTTATTAATCATGTCTTGCACTAGGGGCACAATTTCTCCTGTTATCTGAGAAATTATTTCTGATTTCATTTTTTCCAGATCCCCTTTTGTTGCCAGTTCAGTGGGTCCAGGTGGTTGAGTATCACCGTGCTCCATCTCATTTCCCTTTGGGGTTGCTGTAGGTGATCTGGAAGTCTGGTTTTGAGACTTATTTACATGTTTTCCCATTTCGACTGGGGGTGGAGCTGTTGGCGCCTGCACAGATTACCTTCTCTGAGCTGGGAGAGGTGGGACAGGGGCCGGGAGCAGCGGTAGGGATGGTGGCCCAAAAGCTCTTTCCTCTGGGCTGGGAGCAGCAGGAGGTATGGTGTCCAGGAAGCCCCTTCCTCTGGACCAGGAGCAGTGGGATGGTGGCTCAGAAGCCCCTACCTCTGTGCCGGGAGCGGTAGGACTCAGTACCGTGTTCTGGTGGTCCGGTGTCCTCTGCGTCTTTGTAGTGTGGAACCAGGTGGCTGTACAGAGGAGCAGGGTGGGGGTGGGGTGTCCAGTGGATTGTTGCCGGGGTGTGGGCTGATTCGGCATGTTCCATGCAACTTGCAACCTCACTAGGGCATGCACAGACCTGCCTGTCTGCAGTGGGCTGATTCGGCATCTTCCGCGGGACCCTCAGGTCTGTTTCTTTGCCAGTACCATGCTGTTTTTATCACAGTGGCTTTGTAGTATATTTTCAAGTTGGGGGTTGTGATACCCGCTACCTTGTCTTTATTGCCTAGAATTGCTTTTGCTCTTCTAGGTCTCTTCTTATTCCAAATGAATTTTTGGATTGTTTTCTCCAGATCTGTGAAGTATGCTGCTGGGATTTCAATTGGCATTGCATTAATCCTAAGGAATTTCTTGCAAAATATTTTCCATCGAATATAATATCACTTAAGACCATGCTCCTGTAAAAAAAAATCATAATTTTTTCTAAGGATTCAAAAAATGCCTTCCTCAACAACAACGCATCTTATTATATTGAAAAAAATTTCCCCATCCCTATTTATGCCCCAACCTCCCAATGATGCTGGTTTGTCACCTAAGAGGGAATTTCCAACAGAGCTTAGCTGACAAAATGGACAATTAAACAAGAAGTGGGATCTCCAGAAGTTTGGATAAATAGGTAAGAGGCATTGGTGGGGACCTCCTGTGCATGCTTATTTTCCACCTGGTTATTTCTCTGTCTCAGGTCAGTACTACTTCATCCCAAGCTGCCTATTGCTCTCCCACCTGCCACTGACCTTGAGGACAATTTTTTCTCTTCACCTGTCCTCACTAAAAAACAGTTCCCAAACTCCCACCCTCTCCCCTCCCTTCTCTGAAGTCAGTATCTAATGCCTAATTTCCTTATTATCAGTAGCCAAGAAAAGTAAATAGAATCTCCCCTCTTCAGAGCCTCATTCACTGTAGGTAGGATTACCAGATAAAATACAGGACACTCCGTTAATTTCAACAAATAATTTTTTTCCAACATACAACTGTCACCCCAGAATCTGAGGAGGTTCCCCAAAGAGGAGATGGGAAACCTCAACACACTCCACTCATGGAATAAGTTCACTGATTCCTGTCACAAAAAAAGAATTTTCAGAACACATCAGCAGGATGCAGAGTAAAGATTTACTTAGGGGGAAAAAATTCACACATAGAAGGGAGTGCAGGCAGTCAAGAAGTGAGACACAATATGATCAGGGTTTGGGGGTATCCTCCAGATGGGTAATCTAGGATGTATATTCCTAGTGTCTGTCAAGTTAACCATCTGGCTGACTATGTTAGAATATGAACTATTTACACGTGTTTAAAATTGAGTCATGCTGGTCCACTAATATTGCTACTTCCTTGAGGATGAACATCTATAGGAGGAAGGGCAATTTATAGGTGAAAAGCACAAGCCCACAGCCTTATTGTGTCTCTAAGACCCTTAGGAATTGGGGGGAGGGTGTTTCCTGGAAAAGAATAGGGTTTGAATAAAAAAACTTTGTGTCCTGAACCTACAGTTTTTCTTGAAAATACAATTTTTAAATTTTGCTTTTGTTTTCTTTTTACCCATCTTTATTTTTTCTATCCTACCTCTCAATATTGCAAATGTTATACCCAAATATTGCAAAAGTTATACCCCAAAAATTTTACTATTTGTCTGAAATTCAAATATTACTGGACATCCTATATTTTTCATTGTGAAATCTGGCAACTTTAGCTGTGGGGGAAAAGGAAAGTATGCAGAAGTGATCAGGTGTTAACAGGAAAAAAAATAGCCTCTACCTCCCAGACCTCATAGATAAGAGTCAAAAAAATTCACTTTCCAGTGTAAATAAGGGTTAAAATGATTAAAATGAATAATTGATAATTTGAAATAGGAAGAAAAGGTCCAAATGGGAGGGGAAGGGGAAAGGAAAAAAGGGAAAGGAAAAATTATAAGAAATGGAAACAAAGTCTTTATAAATAGGGAAGGGTGGAGGGGGTGAAGGGAGCACAGCGAATGGGGAAAAAATAAGAACCAAGATACATCATGTACAAGTACAAGTACCAATGGTAAATGTAAATGTATTGTATACCTCAAATGTACCAATAAAATAATTTAAGCAAAAAAAATTAACTTTCCAAAATTAAATCTTAGTCTAGGACAGTCCCATATATATGAGCTATCTGTGCCTATTATGACATCTTGACCATTAGCTTACTTCCCAAAAACAGACTATTTTTAGTGAAATTTGGAACCCTAGACTATAACTTTAATTCTTTACTTTACTCCAACCCACTGTGAGACTTTTTATAAATTCCCCTTTCCTTTTTATACTCATCCATAAAATAGGGCTGTTCCCAATAACCTTAAGATAGATAGATAGATAGATAGATATCATAATCATGTCTCTAAAAGTTGAGATTCTATGAAATAAGTCACTAGATATAACTGCAACATATAATTACACTGAAAGTTTTCCCTATTGCAGTATTGGCACAGTACATATTTCAAACATATATATTGAAAAGGATCATTCTTATCATTAACATTAATAAATATTTATTGAGGTACCTATGAGGTATTTTGCAATGCACTAGTCAGCAGTCTTACATCAATACTGAAATAGATTCACGTTGAAAAGAAATACATAACCTAAATTAGAGTGTCAGAAATTGGAGAAAGGCCAGATTCTCCAGTGGGGAAAATGATTCAAACACATGAAGAATGACTGGCTACTTGAGAACTGAACATAAATCTCAACGGCTGAGCTGATCCAGTTCCTCAGCTGCCAGTACCACAAGCATCACTTTCAGGTTTCTTCTAAAAAGAGATATAGCCATAATTCCCAGGAGACCTGAGGCAGTACCTCCTTGAAGTCTAGGACTTCCTCCTCTGAAGTCCATGAACCACATCAGCTCTTCAACACAGTCCTCTAAACTTGGTGGCCCCAGTGAATCTCAATTTTCATCAAACCTCAAGCATTCTCACTGAGTATACTCTGTCTGGAATTCTAGACTTGGTTTCTTAGATTAAGAAGTCTTTTAACCAATTTTTAAAGATTTAGTCAAGACAAGAAATAACATGTCACAGAGCAATTATGCCAAGAACTCTGTGTCAGTGCCTCAAAATTTTACTCAACCTTTGATTTACCCTGGGACTTGCAAAGGTGACTTCACTTCTTTGGAACTCTTTTTCTCATCTAGAAAATGGAAAGATGAATATTAACCTGCTTTGATCAGAAGCTTGTTACATGGGGGGAAATATGTTTGTAAAGATCTTTGGAAAATACAAAGAGCTACAGAAGTATTAAATAATAAAAGTTTTGTCTAAGCAAGACAGGAATGACCATCTCTTTGTTTTCACCTTCTGTTGAACCACCTCCCTCTTTAGGCTACAAAAGAAAGAACCCTCTATCTCCTCCCTAAGGAAGTTTTATTTTTTAATAAAAATTTAAATGCCTTTTATAGTCATTGATTCAAGTTCTCCTGGAATTGCCCCCCTAATGAATTAATGGGGATAATGAGGAATTCAGAAGAACCATCTGATGAAAATATCCAGAGGCTAGCCAATACCCAACAAAGATGAGTCCAATCCATGAGCAACTGCAGAAATCTGCCCTTTCTACACAAATAGTAAGGTCCTTCTTATTTTATCACACACTTATGGCTCTCTGTCCTTTAACAGACTGTCATGGAATGGGAAGAGATTTCCCAAGGGATTTGAATTGAGAATTTGTTGAATTCTTTACCATCTTGAAAGTTTCTCCTTCTCTGCTTTTTTTTTCTGAAAATAATTCATTTCCATCTATCTTATAGTTGACAAAGTATTTCTGTATATTTTTAGCACATGTACAACCAATGCATATGGGAAGAGATACTACTTTAACACATTCACACACATATGAATCTATCTGTCTACTCAAGTAATGAATGTATGCTTTTAGGACCAGGTGATAAAACACACACACACACACACACACACACATAATTCTTCCTCAAATTTTATACTCAACCTATTCTGTATTGTGATAGCAAAGAGAAGAGAACTAGTCAAACCAAGATACTTGTAATGTCTTATTTCATCCCTCCCAAAGCAAACTAAAAACATAAAATATAAAAACAGAAGAAATTTTGAATTTCAAAGAAAAATATTGCCTTAATCCCTTTCACCAATCCAAAAGTATTAGATGAATGCTTGACAGTAACTTTTATTATTTTTCATGTGTGAGTACCTTAAAAAAAGATTTTTAAAACACTAAAAAAAAAGACCTATGACAATACATTCTGAGAGAAATGTAAAATTGCTAGTTTTCACACTCATTATTTAACCTCACAATGACCCTGCAAGTTAGGAGAAGCAATTTTTAGTACCCCCACTTTTCCAGTAACAAAATGGAAACTCAGAGGACCCTAGAGACATGCACTTAATTCCTTACTAATTGCTGTCAGAGCTAAAAATCAAACCCAAATCTGGGCTTTCTCATACTACATAGTGCTGCTTGCCTTAGTTACTCTAATAAAAGTAGAAAACTAGACTGGAAAGGTAGGTAGAGGCCAGGTTATGGAAGGTCTTGAACGTCAGGCAATGCAGAATTATTCTAGGGAGGCGGTTGTTTTGGTCTATGGGCTCTAGGGAAGTTTTTAGTGCTTTAAATCAGAGCTAAGCAGACTAATCTAGCAGAGGTAGGTATTGAGGGAAAGATAGTATACCACCTTGGTGTTATAAGGAGTTAGAAACCACACAGTATAGTAATTTGAGATGGAGAAGTTTAGTACAAAGAATTATTTATGATAAGTAAATAACTATAAAGATGTAAAACTACTCTAAAAGAAATAGTATATGTTTGATGGAGGTACACAGGAAGAAAAAATGTGGAAGAAAGGCCTTCTCCCCAAGACTTTATTGGAGAAGATACAGTTGCAGCCCACTGGACAGTGAGAACATTTAATTGCTAGTTTGTCCAGGCCAGAGTTAGTCTACAGCCACCAGACAGCAAGAAATAACCCTCTAGGGAGCAGGAAACGCAAAGCTGGCAGGTGGGCACACAGACAGTGCTGGGGCACTATTGCTGGTATTGACAGCAAGACAGGTACAGGAAACAATCTTTTGGAGTGCAGCTAAGCCTCTAAGAAGGCACAGAAGAAACCAGGCTACCACTGCCAGCATGAAGTCTAGAATGTGCCAAAGTTCACATTAGGAGAACTGCAGCAAAGCAACCACCAGGTCCAGGTCAGGCCAGCAAGATCACCTAGGGAGTTTACATTCTGGGGTACATCTGAGGCAGAGCACCAGTGGTTTCCCCAAAACACACACACACACACACACACACACACACACACACACACACACACCAGTGTCAGACCCTGCAAAAGAAGCAAGGAAAACAAAATGTAGCACATAGGAACTAGGAAAAGAAAATCTTGTCTACCTAGAATGTCCCTCCATTGATCTCCACAGACAAATTTTAACATCTTCCTCACTGTGACAGAGAAATCTCCAAAGAATTCAACCCATAATGCCAGAGCAGGTATTAAAAAGTAGATTTGGCCAGGTGCAGTGGCACATGCCTTAGCTACTTGGGAGGCTAAGGCAGGAGGATCACAAGTTTGAGGCCAGCCTGAGCAATCCAGCAAAATCGTATCTGAAAAAGAAAAGTTTAAAGAAGGGCTGGGGATATAACTCAGTGCTCTCTGGGTTAAATCCCCAGTAACATCACACAAACACACACACACACACACACACACACACACACACACACGGACAATTTTTAACTGGCACAGATAGAATGGAGTTCTTGCCTTCCACCTGAACCAGAGAAATGACAAAATAAATTGCCACTGTTTGGAACCATAATTTAGAAAGTGTTCTAAGCCAATCCCAAGGGCGTTATCTGAGTTTATATAACCATGATCTGTAGTTAGTTCCTTTAAAACAGTCTCCTGTTGCATCTTTAATGATAATTCTAATGTAAGATTCTGGTTCTTCAGAAGCTTTCTACATCTTCCTTCAGAGAGGGCAAATAGGAAAACGAACTAATAAAAAGAAAAGAAAGAAATGGAATCTAGAAAAGTAGACTTTTTTCCAGTATTCTGTCATGACCCACTAAAGCTGACCATCATAGCAAGATCACTTTGAAAACAACTGGAACGTCACTTTATAAATAACTAAATAAATAAAAATAAATAAATAAATAAATACAAAACCTCTCTCAGTGACTGATCCTTTTACCTGCTTGACAAATACTTTTTGCTTAAAGTAGAAGGATCAAAAACCTTTTCCCACTGATCTCTTTAAGCTTAGTCACAGTCATTTCAAGTGAAAGAGACCAAAGGGAAAAGGGGAATTAAGGTACATAGTCCTTATTAAGCAAGCATTGCAAAAAGCATGTTCTTACTCATAGGTTTATAAATAAGGAGCTATCTGGTATAAGCTTCTCCACCCATAATGTAAATAAACAGACTTCTAATAGCTCTTTAATGTTCAGTGTTCTGAAAGTCTCTACTGAGGGAGGAAAGTCCAAAGGGAAAAGAACAAAACAAGATGTAAGGAAACCATGAATTCTTCCAGTTACATAAGAAACATACTCCCTTTCCCACAAGCCACCAAACTATTAACTTTACTTTTCTTTTAAAGTGATTCATCTTTTACTGTAAGAACACCTCCCAAAATTTCATAACACATACTAAGAATTTTAACATCATCTTATTTTTCAGTGAAGCAATTCTGTTTGATACCATTGACCACACATTCTTTCTGGTGAATTCCATTATACAATACTTTCAAAATTTTCCTACTTCACACTTAAATACTGGATTTTTCTCAGGGTTCTATTGTAGGTCTCTTCTATCTTCACTCTACTTATCCATCTCTTCAATCATAAATTCTATGGTTTCAATTACCCCTTATATTCTAATGATATAAATCTGTTCTGGGCTTCTAAACAACAGATCTATACAGCCACTGACTTTAAACACAATATGAATGCCTCCCAGGACCCTTAAAAGTAGAATGTACATACTCTTATGTGAAATAAATTGGACACACGTGTGTAAGTACCGAATAGTTTCTCCAGTGTGAGAAACTGAAAGTGTAAATAAGGATTAAAAGAATTAAAACTAATAATTGATAATTTGAAATAGGAAGAAAAGGTCCAAAGAGGTAGGGGTGGCAGGAGGGGAAGGGGAAAAGAAAGAATGTGAAACTAGGGACATTTATAGCTAAATGGATGCATATTGAGGCCATACTCGTAAGTGAAATAAATAGGACACACGTGTAAATACCGAATAGTTTCTCTAGTTTGAGAAAATGAAAGTGTAATTAAGGATTAAAAGGATTAAAATGAATAATTGATAATTTGAAATAGGAAAAGGTCCAAAGAGGTAGGGGTGGCAGGAGGGGAAGGGGAAAGGAAAGAAGGGAAAGGAAAAATTATGAGAAAAGAAAAAACATGGAAATGAAATATACATAAATAGGGAAGGGTGGAGGGGGTGAAGGATGCACAGGTAATAGGGAAAAAAATAAGAACCAAGATACATCATGTACAGGTACAAGTACCCAATGATAAATGTAAATGTATTGTATACCTGAAATGTACCAATAAAAGAATTTAAGGGGAAAAAAAAAGTAGAATGTACAAAACTAAACTTATTACTTTAGTAATGTCCCCAAATTTTTCCTTACTCCTCCTTTATTCTTTAACTTAGGGAATGGCAGCATCATTCACCAAGTTATGAAGCTAGAAACTTAGAAAACATTCTTTATTCCTCCTTATTCCTCAACTTCTGTAGGAAACTAACTCCTCAATATTTCTAAACTCCATTCACCCACATCTCACCATCATTCCTGCAAGACTGTCACATGCTGCCCTCCTAAGGAAGGTCTTTCCATTCACTACCCAGCAGCCAAAGACACACTCATATACCAGAAGTCACATCTAGTAACTCTACGCTAAGAAGGATTTAAACCCCTTCTATAGAATAAATTAAAACTTAATAAATAAAGTCCTTTACCTTGCCCACTGTACCTCTCCACATCAATTTTCCTTCCTCTTGCTTCACCAATACCTCCAAAGTCTCTTCTCTTTTCCCTGTTCCTCTGTATCTGCTGCTGACTCTGCAGAACCCTTCTCCCTTCAACCAAGCCCTTGCACCTGGTCTATTCCTACACCTGCTAAGATTAAATGGATTCTTCCAGGAAGAGACTCCTCGTACCCCTGGTTTGTGAGGTGATCCTATATTGTGGGACAGAGCATTCTATACTTCTCCCAATTAAGCAGATATCACACTTAATTTTTCTTTACTTTTTTAAAAAATCAGCTTAAGGTCTGAGTAGCATACAATACAATTCTCCTATTTAAGTATAAAATATAATACATTTTGACAACTGTATTAGTTGTGTAACAACCACAATCAAGATATCTGAGCAGCTCCCAAAGTCTGCTGTGCTTCCTTCCACTCAATCTCTTCTCATATGTCTGCGTTCAGATTAATCGCTGATTTGCTATGACTATAGCTATCTTTTCCAAAATATTACATAAATGGAATCATACAGAACATAGGTAGTCACTTGAGGGTACATTTTTTCACGTAACATAATGCTTTTGAAATTCATCCGTGTAACTGTGTTGTTGCATGTAACTGTGTTGTTGTCTAGCAATAAAAAGATGGGATGGGAAAAAAGAATCTAAGGGCCAGGACCAGATATGCACAAAGAACCACTGAGCGAGAGGAAGGAGTTGGAAGAAAAGGGAGACATCAAAACAAGGGACACAGCGCGTTCCTAAGTTTCTCTAAAAGCAGAAATCTAAAAAAAAAAAAAAGCAGAGATCTAGTTTAAAGATCTGTGAAGCCTTGGTGCAGAAGTCCAAAAGCCACCTGGAATTTTGTTCTAGCTTGGAGAGAGACATAGCTGTTGTATGGCTGCTGCTTTCCCATGAGGCTTAGCTTTTCTTACACTTCTGTGAGGCTGCACACTCAACAGACTCCCGTTTTGCTCACTTTCCTCCTCATTATGGTTAACTTGAAAGTTTCTGTTCTTTAGAAAGAGAGAGAGAGAAAGAAAGAAAAAAAGAAAGAAAGAAAGGAAGGAAGGAAGGAAGGAAGGAAAGAGAGAGAGAGAGAGAGAGAGAGAGAGAGAGAGAGAGAGAGAGAGAGAGAAAGAAGGAAAGGAAAGGAAAGAGACTCAATGCCCTGCCCTCAGATCTCTTCTTCCTCTAGATGAAAGGGAGTTGAGTGACAACAACATGCCTAGCCCACGCCAGGTTTTTTGGCCTATTCCCCTCAACACTGGCTGGGGACCAGTACAACTTAAAGCAGTACCAACTAGGATTCATAAGACACTACCATCTGCATTGGACACTGCCATCTACCATCCCATATGAGCACCAGTCTCTCACTGCCCACTTGAGTCACTGCCCATAAATTCTTAGTTCTATTTCTTTATGTGCCAGAGAAGACAACTCACACAGCAGTTCAAATTGGACCTGAGTCAGGTACTCTTCTTTGTACACTATACTTTCACTGTCAGCCGTTAGTCTTGATGTCTTCAGGCTCTAGCCATGTCCAAGCCCACTCTATCCTCCCCCTGCCCCTTGCAAATATCTCCCTCCAAGGTATTAATTCCACAAGTATTTGTTGAGTCCCTAATATGTGCTAGACATTGTGGCAGTCAGTAAGAAAATAACAGTCATGGCTCTAACTAGAAAGACAAAAAGAGTGTGGAAAAAGAAAACAAAATAATTTTAAATTGTGATACTTTATTTTCTTAAATAAAAGAAAATAAACATAGTGAAATTAACTCTAGGTAGGGTGAGTAAGGGAAGCATTATGGAAGAAATGACATTTTAGAAGGATATAAACAGGATGAAAAGGAGCCATATCAGGAATAGGAAATCTATAGACCCCCCCAAGTGGGAAAAACATGGCTGTGTTGAATAACTAAAAGAGTTCCCAATTGAGAGTTTTTAGGATAACACCAATTTGGCCAAATAATTCAATCTGGGGTGTGTTTGTTGGTTTAAGAAAAAACTATTTCCAAAAAAATGGAAACAAACTCTTTGTAATTAGGGAGAGGTGTAGGAGTCGAAGGGAGGGCAGGGGAATGGGGAAAAAATAAGAACCAAGATACATCATGTAAAGGTACAAGTTCCCAATGACAAATGTAAATGTATTGTATATCTAAAATGTATCAATAAAAGAATTTAAGAAAAAACTATTTCCTATGACAGTTTCAGGATACCTGCCCTTTTTTTCCCCAAAGGAGTGTTAATATTAATGCAGGCCTGCTCAAATGAGTGAACATTCCATGATAACTGAACTACTTACCATTCAGCAAAACTGCTCACCCATTGGTGGTAATAAAGGAAAATGGATGACCACAGAGATTTTTAAGACTTGAGTCCCAAAACTTCGTGGCTCTACCCACATTCTATTGGCCAAAGCAAGTCACAGGCGAACCCAGATGAGGAGTGACTGAAAAGTCACACTGATAATCTGGGTACTATCAGGCCATTAATTGTGCCATGAACACACAAAGTTCACCATGGCTACCATCTCTGTGTGCAGACTCCTAACATGCTCTGAATCCTTCACTGTAAGCTGCTACCCTGAGTTATTCTCTATAGTTAGATCTCTCCTCTCAGGATCTATCCTACCTTCTATGTAAGTTCTTTTATATGAGTCCACTTCCCTCACCCTATTTCCTATTGCTTTGAATGGACCATCAGCCCTCCTACTACAGTTCAGATGAGTCACAAGAGGCTTATAACCTCAAACACCCTGTTTGTACCATCAGAACACAACATGCAGCAGCAGACACCAAAACATGTGATCAAGCCCAGCCAAGGCCAGCAGAACCACATACCCAACCCATACCTGTCCACAAACCCATATATGAGTCCACCTAAAAGCAGAATAACTACCCTGATGATTCAGACTGCAGAATGACTAGCCCTCTGGCCCATAGATTTTTTTCAATTTTAAGAAGGAGGTATTGAACACTGCCAGGAGCTGCAGCAACATGAAGGAGAGTAAGAACTAATATATTCCATTTGGGGATCAGCTAATGAAAATGATCAAGTATTTTAAAACTGACCAACAGTATAAAGGATAATTGAAATAAGGGCTTCAGTTTACAATTTTGGAACAGCTTTAAACTTTTCATAATGTCATGCAGGCTAATATCAACAGAAAAAAAAAATGGGAAAGAAAGTAACCAGAAAGTTAGCCAATGGGGAGGACTCAAGAAGAACATTTATCAGGAAAATGTAACCACTATTTTTCTGAAATTCCTACTTTTCCTTATAAAAATCACTCCTTGAAGTTTAAAAACATTTTGAATATGCTTCACTTTGTGGATTCAGTTTAAAGGAAGAACAGCCAAAAAAAAAGCATCAGATTGCATAAGAAGCCAAGGATAATCTTTCTTTTTGATGGCACTCACTGGGTACCCTCTGAATTTACAATCAGGAGCTTCTAATTGATAAAGCTTTGATAGCACAAAAGGTCATCGTGGATTACTCAGTGCAGTCTTGCAACATACTGTGCTTTTCACAAACATGAGTCATTAACTGCAATAAATAATGCCATGAATCATTCCTTTCAAACACAGGGAGTGTCCTGCAGCCCCTTACCTGCAGTAAACAGCAGCTGGAACTGGCCTTTGGTGTAAATGCACTTCAGTTGCCTTCCATTCCAAAGTTAAATTCACCTCAGAAGCTTCTGTGATCTTTTTCATTTAACTACACATTTACATTGGGGATTATTCTATTCCTCCACATGCTAAGAAAGCTATATTTTAATAGGATTTCTGTATTATAAGCAATGTATGTATGAACCTGTCATTTTTGTAAATCTCATTAATTAAATTATTACTTCTTTTAACCAAATCTTTTATTGTCCTGATGATTTATTATTTTAAATCAGTCCAACTGGCAAGAAAGAATTAGTTGCCGTTCTGTTGTAACATGTCTCATTCCCATTCCAATTCTGTTCGCAATAAATGTATTACAGTTCTTCTATTGGCAGTCAAGGAACCTTCACACAAAAGCAGCATTTATATGCAGTTATAACAGAGCCAAGTAATACATATGCTATTTGACAGTTTGGAATATCTGTTTTCCAGCATTCATACAGAGCTGTTATTGGAACCATTAAAATTATTTTTTTGCAGTTTTTAAAGGCCCAAGACATATTAATTTATCCTGATGGATGGTATAATGTGTTCATGTAAAAGAAAAACAAGTGTTACATAAAACATGACTAAACTATCAACGACCTCTTTTTAACATTTCTTTTAACTCTATGTTTCATTTATTCTCCACTGAAAATGGCAACTAGTAAAAAAATAAAACTCTCATTTTGATTTACTCTTTACTGTTCACACCCCTTATCACACTGAGCAATGCCAGTTTTGATCTGAAATAAGACTGAAACTTTTGCTTTCACACAAAAGCAAACACAGATGGTCTGATAATAATAGAGAACTTTATACAAACCACCTCATTTAAAGCAGACCCGTTCAGTGCCACATTTCATTAAATACGGCCTGTCTTAAATCAGACAGGCTCTCCTTCAAGGAGCCAATCTTTATCTTTACTTAAACTCAGAGTATGTGGCTTGTTTGTCACTATAAAAGACTTTGCCTTCTTTGTACAGGGGCAGACATTAAAGCTAAAGAACAGGGTGGGCCTTTTTAACCCAACCAGACCAATGTAACTTACGAAAAGACTGCATTCAAAGGTTCTTTTGTCAATCTATTGTGGGATTTTTAAAGAATTTTACCTCAGAAACTATGTTATACACAGTGGTTAGACACTTAGGGAAGGCTATAAAAAAAGCCTGTTTAACCCACCAGAGTTTTGCTAATAGTTTAATAGAACCAAAATGCACCTGTGCTAAATAATATTATCAAATAAGGTCCAATAATGTTTCCATGAGAAAACATATTAAGTGTTCCAACCTTTTATATCTTTTACATAGCTTCACAGTAATATCTTCCTTACTTCCTCTTGTAACTCTTCCTTGCCAATGAATAACAGGAGTTGGACTGCCTTGCCCTAAACCCAAGCCGCTAGTGCTGGCCACTATCATCTGCAGCCAGGATACTATCATTTGGATGTCAAACGTCCTCCAAATTCCCGTGTGTTAAAAGCTTAGTTGATAGCCTGTGACATGGAAATGTGGGCCTAGTGTAAGGAAGTTAGGTCACTGCAGAAATGCCTTCAAATCCATATTCACATTCTCTCTCTCTCTCTCTCTCTCTCTCTCTCTCTCTCTCTCTCTCTCTCTCTTCCATGAACAGGCCTCCTCATCATATTTCCATCATGATGTACTATGCCACCATAGGCTCAAAGCAACAGGCCCATGCAACCATAGATTGCAGCCTCTGAAATAATGAGCCAAAATAAACCTTTCCTCCATTTAAATTAACGTTCTCAGGTATGCTGTCAAGAGACAGAAAGCTGACTAACACACAAGGCTCCAGCACAATAGAAGATTCACTCAAGGGGTAATGAAGATAGATTTGTCTCAGCACTCGGGAGGCTGAGGCAGGAGGATCACCATGAGTTCAAGGCTAGCCTGGGCTACACGGTGAGTTCAAGGCCAGCCTGAACTACAAAATGAGACCCTCTCTCAAAAAAAAAGAAAGAAAAAAGAAAAAGAAAAAAGATGAGAATGGGTTTGGGGGGTGAAGGTGTGAGATAGGTCTGTGGAGTTAGGACCAAAATCTCCAGCCAGCATACACCTCAGGCCACACTCCATTTCTCAGCCCGTGTACGTCTGTCCTTTCTTCCACCAGTCCCGGAATTGTTCTGATTGCCTCTCTATTACAACTACATGCTACTCCCACTAAGGCTTCACTCTTCTTCCTGATCTACTGCACCACAGAACAGCAGTGTCAGCTTTCTCCTTTGTTCCCGTGTAACCTTTTGAAGTTTCCTAAACAGTGTTACAACTGCTAACAAAGGATGTCAGGGGACAAAAGAGCTCTTCTAAATTCACCTTCCACATTTTTTTAAATTTAGACTAAGTTCAGAGAGATCAAAGTACACCTGGATGATAACAATACATTCTGAGGGACAAAAAGATGTATGGATTTGTTTTGCAGTGTTTGAGAGCAAGGAGAGGTCATATTAAGTGGATATGTTCTACTCACAAAAAAATCTGGCTCTGCCCCCAGCAGCCAGAGGTATCAAGATATTCCAACTCACATTTGGGAGACTACCTTCTCCCCATCCAATACGCCCCAAAATGAGAATGAGGGCTGAGTGGTGCCCTGAAAACAGTGTCAACTCCTTCTGATCCTCAGCCCATCATGTTCACACACAAGATGTACAATGCCTAAGCTAATCAGTCTAGTCAAAGGTGGGCCACACCATCCTTCTGTGCCAGGGATCTTTTAAGTCAGCTTCCACGACATTTGTAAATGCTCATAGTCCACAGCATCAGTACGTTCCACTTCAACACCCGATCTAAAGACTTCACAACAAAGGCAAGGGGGAGAGGTTCCAACCACTCACAAAGGGGCCACTTAGAGTGGCTCCCCACCTCTGAAAGCTAATCCCACTTTTTCCAGTTTCTTCTTCCCTCCTCAATAAACCCTCACCTTCATGTGCCACTCACCCCTCCCCCATATCTCTAATCCCCAAAACAAAAATCTGGGTGATGGTTTTGTTCCAGAGGCCAAGAAATTCCCGTTTTCATCCATGCTCTGTTCCAGGCCTACCATATAGAGGTTGTTTACAATGCTTTTGAGCTAGGAAGCCCAAAATCAGAACATAACCACTTCTGGGGATGGTGGAAAGAACTAAAAGTTACACCAATTAATTATCCTACTACATATATTTAAGAGCAACTCCCAGTCTCAAGTTTTCATTGATTCACGATAGGTTTGCTATGAAGACCAAGACACAACTTTAGATATGGGTACCAAGAAAATTGCATGAAGGGTAAGGCTGCTACTAGAGAGAACAAATTGGGCCTAAGAGAATCCCACCAATAGCAAGAAATAAAAGAAAGTTTTCCTCTCCCTTCTCTTTTCACTGTTCTTTAAATCTTATTTTCTCTCTGCTTTATGGTCTTATCATTAATTTCTTTGTCATATAAGTTCTAGAGCCAACATTTGAAACAGCTTTACCATATGATGGGCAGGAAATTATTAAACTAGATCATTCTAATCAATTCTCACAACAACTCAGTGATGTAGGCTATCATACCAGTTTACAAATAAAGAAACTGTGACTTAGGTCTCAGGAAAAAGAAAGTTATATATGAAATTATAGCTATAAAGAACTTATAGCTAAGAATTTTATTTTACAACACAAACAAAAACAGAAGTCAAAGAAAAAACACCAACCATATGGCAAAGTTTTTTTTAAAGCAATAAACACAGAAAGTAAACTTGAAATATGTTACAACAAAGGCCACAAATACCTGTCATGTAACCAAATGTCAATGGAATAAACTCTATTTAAATAAGAGTTCTATTTTCAATAAAGGCTACTACTTGGGGGCCTTGCTCAAAAAATTGAGCCTTGTTTGGGAGGTTTTTACTCTCTAGAAACATTTAATGATTCTGAAAGGAGCAGCTGAGAAGTTAAGCAGGGTTTTTGACAGCACCAGTCTAGGGAGAGAGACTAAACGAAGAAAAAACTGATGAATACTTTTCATTTGGCTTTATACCAAGAAGGGAGATTTCCCACAAGTAAAGGTAAAACTGAAGTAAGCAGACAGAACTTCAGAACTCTGAATTGTCTCAATTCCTAAGATTAAACTGAAGTAAGTCACTGATTGCTAATGCCCACAGGCATCTAATAGAAATAAATATAAATTTTCTATGGAAGGTATCTACATCATTCTGTGTCTCAAATTATTTCTAATAATTTGTAAATATGATGCCAGGCACACAATAAAAAAAGGCACATGAGGATACAAGATAAAATGAAAAAAACTAAACAGAAAATACAGAACAAAGAGAGGGCTCCAGAAATTAAAGCTATCAGACATAGACTTTAAAATAACTATCTTTGATAGCTATATGGATATATGTGTAATACAGAAAGTATAGTAAAATGGTTTTTTTCCTTTTATTGGTACATTTTAGGTGTACAATATAATGACATTCATCCTTAGAGATATGCACCTTTACATACTCTCTTGATTATTTTTTCCTTCCCCTGCCCTCCCTTCAACCCCTCCATCCCTCCCTATTTACAAAGACTTTGTTTCCTTTTCTCCATTTTCTCCTATTAATTCCATCCCCTTCTCTCCTCTCCCCCACCCCTTCTCTTCCCCTTCCCCTTTACCCCTTTTCCTATTTCACATTATCTATTATATAGGAAGTATAGTAAAATGTTAATAGTTGACTATAAATGAAGATAGATGTGTACTATAAAATTATTTAGCTTTTCTATATGTTTGAGACGTTTGAAAATTTTCATAATAAAATGTTGGAAAAATAATTATTCTTGATATGTTCAAAGAAAAAAAAACAAGGACAGTAATTTTGGCAGGGAATCTGAAACTTTTTTTCCAGTAAGAAAAACCTCGCCAGCATTTGTTATTGTTTGATTTGATGATGGGCATTCTTTCTAAAGTAAGATGGAAATTTTTTTTCCCATTCTATAGGTTGTCTCTTCATTCTGTTGGTTGTTTCCTTTGCTATGCAGGTTTTGATATGATCTCATTTGTTGATTCTTGTTACTAGTTCTTGTGTCAATGGAATTTTATTCAGAAAGTCCTTGTCTACACTTATGTTTTCAAGAGTTTTATTATTTTAGCTTCCAGCAAATTCAGTGTTTATGGTTTAACATTTAGATCTTTGATCCTTTTTTTATATATATATATATACCGGGGATCTAACTCAGGACCTTGCGCTTCCAAGGCAGGCAGTGGAACCACTGAGCTAAATCCCCAGCCCCTCTTTGATCCATTTTCATTTTCGAGTAGTACATGGTGAGATACATGGGTCTTCTGCATGTGGACAGCTAGTTTTCACAGCATCATTTGTTAAAGAGGCTATCTTTCCTCCACTGTATGTTTTTGCCCCTTTGTCAAACATCAGATAGTTGAATATGCCTGGGGTTATTATTGCATTCTCTTTTCTGTTCCATTGATCCACAAGTCTGTTTCTATGCCAGCACCAGGTTGTTTTTATCAATGCAGCTTTGTAATATAACCTGAACTCCCGGATTGTGATGCCTCCTGCTTTGCTCTTGTTGCTCAAGATTGCTTTTGCTATTCTGGGTCTCTTCTTGTCCCACTGAATCTTAGGTTTATCTTCTCCAGTTCTGTGAGGAATACTGTTGGTATTTTGATTGAGAGTGTGTTAAATCTGTGTTATCAGTTTTTGGAGTTTGGCCATTTTTACTATCCCAAAACGGGATAACCTTCCATTTTCTGATCTCCTCTTTAATCTCCTTTTTCAGAGTACTGTGGTTTTCACTACAGAGTTCTTTCACTTCCTTGGTTAGATTAATTCCTATTTAATTTTTCTTGATGCTATTGTGACTGGTATTGTTTTCCTAATTTCTCAGCGAGTTAATTATTGGAATACAGGAATGCTAGTGATTTTTTTGTGTTGATTTTATATTCTGCTACATTGGTGAATTTGATTATTAATTCTAGTAGTCTTTTGGTGGAATGTTTTGGGTCTTCTATGTAGAGGACCATATTGTTTATAAATAATGATAATTTGACTTCTTCCTTTCTTATATATATCCTTTTTATTTCTATTGCCTGATAGAGGTGGCTGTTTCAAGTACTACAATGAACAGAAGGTGATAGTGGACATCCTTGTCTTGTCTGACTTTAGAGTGCAAGCTATTTATCCCCCATTTAATATGATGTTAGCAGTAGGTTTGTCACAAATGTCTTTTATAAGATTAGAATAAGGTCTTTCTATACCTATATAAGGTTTTCAAAGGCTTTTTCTGCATCAATTCAGATGATCGTGTGACTTTTGTCCTTGCTTCTGTTTATGTGATGTATAACACTTATTGATTTGCATATGTTAAGCCATCCTTGCATGCCTCGAATAAAGCCTACTTGGTCATTGTGTATGATCTCTTTGATGATTCATTGCATTCTGTTTGCCAGTTAAGGATTGTTTGCATCTATATTCACTTAAGAGGTTGGCCGGTAGTTCTCTTTTTTGGTTGCATCCTTGTATGGTTTTGGGATCAGGGTAATACTGGCTTCCAGGAATGACTTTGGTAGTATTCCTTCCCTTTCAATTTCATGAAAGAGTTTGAAGAGTATTAACATTAGATCTTCCCTGAAGTTCTTGTCGAATTCAGCAGTGAATCCACCCATCCTGAGCTTTTCTTAGTTGGTAGATTTTTATTACTGCCTCAATTTCATTGCTTGTTATGGGATTATTCAGGGGTTTTATAACTTCTTGGTTCAGTTTTGTTAAACATATCCATCTAAGAATCTACCTATTTCTTCTGAATTCTCCAACTTATTGGTATACAACTTCATGAAGTAGTTGCTCATAATCTGGATTTTGGTAGTGTCTGCTGTGATTTCACCTTTTTCCTTTTTAATTGCACTGATTTGATTCTTTCCTTTTTTAGTAAAATTGCTGCAGGTTTATCAATTTTCTTTATTCTTTCAAAGAACCAGCTCTTTGATTCACTGATTCTTTGTATCTTTTAGTCTCAATTTCACTGATTTCTGCTCTGATCTTTATAATTTCCTTCCTTATACTGGCTTTTGATTTGGTTTACTGTTTCTATAGGAGCTTGAGGTCCATCAGTAGGTTATTTATTCAAATTTGCTCTGTTTTTCTTTTGTGGGCATTCACGGCTATACATTTCCCTCTTAGGATTGCTTTCATTATGTCTGATAGGTTCTAATGTGTTGTACTGGCCTTATCATTTGACCCAAGTAACTGTATAATTTCTTTCATGACCCATTCATTATTTGAGTGTATTAATTTCCATTGCATAATTTCTGTGGTTTGTCAATGATTTCTAGTTTCATTGTGCTATGACCTGAAAATATACGGGGACTATTTTTTTTTAAGTTTTTTGGGGTACTGGAGATCAAACTCAGGACCTTGCACTTGCGAGGCAGGCGGTGGAACCACTTAACTAAATCCCCAGCCCAACAGGGGCCAATTTTTATTCTTTTGCATTTAGTTAAGAATCCTTTATGGGCTAGTGTGCTCTATTTTAGAGAAAGTTCAATGTGCTGCTAAGAAGAATGTGCATTCCTTTGAGGGGGGACATTCTGTAGATTTCTATTAAGTTCATTTGTTCAAAACTTTGGTTCAACTTTGGTATTTGTTGACTTTTTGTCTAGTTGATCTATTTGTGACAGTAGGGTATTGAGTTCCCCATAATTGTATTGATGTTTATCTGGTCTTTTATGTCCAGTACTGTTTTATGAAGTTGGATACACCATTGTCCAGTACATGTATTAACTGTTATTTCTTCCTGTTAAATTGTTCCCTTAATCAAATGTAGTGCCTTTCTTTGCCTCTTCTGATTAGTTTTGACTTAAAGTCTACTTTATCAGAAAATAGGATAGTTATTCCTGCTTGTTTTGGGGTTCCTGCTGCTTGGAATATGGTTTTCCATCCTTTTTTATGAATTTCTTTCTGGGTTAAATGTGTTTCTTGTATATAGCATATCACTGGATTTTGTCTCTTGATCTATTTTGCCAATCTGCATCTTTTGATTGGGGAATTGAGATTATTCACATTGAGTGTTATTACTGAAAGGTACTGACTTATTCCTATTGTTCCATTATTTTCCTGTGGTTGATTCCTTTTTTTCCTTTCCACTTAACTGCTCCTTCTGTCTCTGGTATTCATTCTATCAGATCTTTTGTCATTGTTTGCTTCATTGTCTCTCTCTAGGCTAACCTGGAGAATTTTTTGGAGTGCTGATATGGTGGTCACAAATCTCTTAAAATGCTTTTTTCATGGAAATACCTTATTCATCCATCAATTTTAAAACATGGTTTTGTAGGATATATCAGTCTGGGTTGGACGGTTGTTTTGTTTTGAAAGGGGCTTGAAACACTTCACTCCAAGCTCTTCTGGTCTTTAAGGTTTGCATTGAGAACTCTGCTGTAATTCTAATGGGTGTACCTTTGTAAATTATTCATTGTTTTTTTCTAACAGCTTTTAAGATTTTGTCCTTTTGTGTTAGACTTCTGGAATTTTGGATATGATTTGTTATACAGAGGTTCTTTTCTGATTGGGGCTATTCGGGATTCTATGTGCCTCACATATCTGTATGTTAAATTCCCCATTATTTGGAAAGTTCTCTGCTATTTCTATAAAAAGGTATTTTTATGCCATTTGTGTTGTTTTCTGATTTTTCACTAATTCTAATTAATCTTAGATTATTTTCTTTGCATCATCTACCAACTGTTGGGTCCATTTTTCATATTCTTGTTTTTAAGACATCTCTAATTCATCACTGACATCATCCCTCTCTTCTAGTTCTGACTCTCTGTTCCTCTGTTCTCATGTTGGTCACTTCTGCTGCCTATACTTTCAAAAGAATTTTTAATCTCCTGGATTTGTTTGGTAACTTTTCATGGATTCTGATTCTTTACTATACTGGTATTTTATGCTTCCTATCATTTTTACTGTCTTTGGTAAACTGCTGATCATTTTATTAGGTCTATTATTGGTTTAATCCTATCTGCTTTGAGATAAGCACCTTACTGATCTTTTTTTAAAATCTCATCTGTTATCCTTTTCAATAATTTGGCTGTGTGGCTTTTGATTTCCTCCCCCTCAATGCCCCATGAATCAGCTTTGGGGAAGCTGGATGGGGGGGGGGGCATTTTATTGCCTTGTGTGCTTACATTTCCATTTTATTCTTCTGTTGAGCTTTGTGAGTTGATTATAGTGGAAGACTTCGTTGCTAGTATGCACACCTCTTTAGTGTCCACTTTTCAGTTATACACTATGGGATGTAGCTTAGTGGCACTGCACCTGCCTGGCAAGAGCAAGGTCCTGAGTTCAATCTCTGGCACCGGAAAAAAAAAAAAAAAGTAACAGAAAAGAATAAGAAAAAGAAGGGGAAAAAAAGAGCAAAATAAAGGAAAGAATGAATAAAGAAAAAGAAGGAAAATAAAGTTAAAAGGAGAAAAGACACCAAAAAAGGGCTTTAAAACCCCAAACCCTCAAAAAATTATCAGAGGCCAATCAAACTTCCAATCTGCCTAAAGAGGGGGCCTGTAAGGGGTAAAGAAAGAAAGACAATAGAGACATAATTTCAAAGTGCATAGGGGCTGGGAGGTAAGTGCCAGGATGGGCAAAGACAAAGACACTCCAAGCTTGCCACCACTGAGTACACACAATAATTGGAGGGAGTATTGGGTGACTCAGAAAGCATGGTAATCTTATATTGATGAGGGTCTTATGTTGATGAGGATGGTGAGAAAGGCAAAGCATTCTTAAAATAGTAGGTGGGACAAGACAGGCTAACAAGGAATTTGTCCTACTCTTTGGTGACACCTTTCTCTTTTATTACTCCTCAGTTCTCAAAGAACCAGGATGTCTTCCACTGATATAATCTTGCCCTTGGGCTTCACAGTATCACCAGATCACTGAAGCCTCGGCTTGTGACTGGAAGTACAGGACAGTTATGTTTCCACATACCATAGCCAGAGGGCAAGGTGACACTGGGCCTTAGACAGCCCTAATCATACATTATGAAATGATTTTTCCCAAAAAATTATATAGAATAGCTCTCAGCAAAAAAATAATGAAGGAAAAAGAAGAGTCAAACAAATAATTTTGTATTTTTAGATGGTTTCTTTCCAAGGATCTATAATCTTGGATTCAAGCACGTCAGTTTTTTCTGCCTAGCTTTATGGCCATGGGTTTTTGAGGTGTCCTCCCTGCTCCAGAGGCCTGTCTGTACACTCCAGATTCCAGCAACTGTCCAAGCTGAGGTGTGTCCTTGCTCACATTGGTAGATGAGGAAAGTAATCAGACCACTGGTCTCTGATGGATGTAGGCAGTGGGATATGGGTTCAAGCAGACTGTTGAGCTTAATGCCAGAACTTTCAAATCCAGCCACCTGTAAAAGTCACATTTCCTGGGCCTTGTTTCTCACCATAAAGGTTGGGGCCCTGTCCTTCCCAGCCTGAGCTTAAACTTTTCAGGGGATCTATATCCAGCCTGCACCCTCTCCACCATTTCCCATGGCTGTCTCTTACCTACTCATTGTGGAAGGGTAACAATAGAAACCCTGGAGTTGTCCTACAGTTTTTCTGTGGCTCAGTCTTAAACAACTAACCCCTTTCCAAAATAACATCCAAATTAAATACTGTCTGGCAATATGGCAGGTGCTGCACTGGGTTTCTTCTCCAATCTAGCCAGCTATGAAAGAGTCACTTGTGTAGTAAAACCCCACACTGGTTTTGTAGTTTACAATATGTGAGCTTTCCTTGGGGCTGGCCTATATCCAGGTCTATAATTTCTCCCTAGATCTGCCTAACCTCTGGGTTTGTCTCCCCAGATATTCGTCTCAGCAATGATCATGGTGGTAGGCTGGTCAGAGCCTCTGCTGCCCCACACTGAGGGGAAACAATATACAGAGCCAATTTGGAGTTGACCATGAAAATGCTTGAATACTTAGAAAAACATAGCATTATCAAAACTGACTCCAGAAAGCCAAGAAGTCTAAATAGAATGATTAACACTTATGAAATATTATTAGAGATCTCCTATCAAAAATCACCAAGTCCATGGGCTGGGGATTTAGCTCAGTGGTTCTGCCCCCTACCTCGCAAGCTCATGGGCCTGAGTTCAATCCTCGGTACCAAAATAAAAAATCACCAAGTCCAAGTAGTTTCACGGATAAAACAAACCTTTAAGGCATCTAAAATATTATTTAAGGTATTATAGTTGTATATATTGTGAATTTTAATTATTTACGCAGATATACTTGAAATATTTATACATAAAAAATGAACAGACAAAACAACCATGATACTAAACCCACTACTGATATCAAAGTCCAATATATATCGAAAAGAAAACTATACATCAATATAAATACCTACTACCAGGCAAATCATTACCAGGTAAAATTTAGAAGCACACTGAAAAATACAATCTGTACAGCTAAAAGGGATGGTTATTCATTGCTAGCATATATACATTAATACAATTGCTATGATCTAAATACTGTATTCCTCCAAAATTCACATCAAAACTTATTCCATTTGGGGCCGGGGATTTAGCTCAGTGGTTCTGGCACCTGCCTCACAAGCACAAGGTCCCAAGTTTGAGGCCCAATACCAAAAAACTTATTCCATTTGGAGTTTATTCTGAGTATGAATATATCAATATTTTTTCCAGATAGTTTCTCAGGTCTCCCAGTACTTTTATTGAAGAGAAATACTGTTTAATTCTTGATATAGATATAACAATATAAAGTCTAAGACATCTGTTTAGGAGAGTAGTAAGAATCTAGAAACAGACATGGGGAATTTATTATCAGACAAAGACGGGATTTTAAATCAGTGTTGAATGGACAAATTCTGTTACTTTACTGAGGTATAATTGAAGAATACTTAACTGCACATATTTAAAACAATTTTATACATTTTGACATATATACACAAAACCATCAACAATCATGATGAATATATACATCCTCAAACATTTGCTCATGCTCTGTAGTTCCTCCATCATACCCTTCTCCATCCAACCACCACAATCTCACTAACCTTTAATCTGCTGTCAATACAAACTATTTTTTAGAATCTCATATAAATGGAATTATACAGATTGTTCTCTTTATCTGGCTTCTTTCATATAGCACAGTAGTTTGGGATTCGCCCATACTGTGGCATGCATCAAAATGCCTTAATTAGGAGAGAGCTTTACTTTATACTGATATTTACTGAAAAGGTGTAGGTCAAACACTTTTATATATGCCTTTACAACTTTCTATTGTTGTCAAGGATCTGTCCTGAACAAAATAGCAAGCTCAAATTATTTTACTGGTTAGGTCAAACTTTAAAATGGGTAATTCTGAGTTTTCAGTTACAAAGCATAGAAAAACAGTAAGCTTCTGAATTTACTTGATGAAACTAGCAGAACCTTGAGCCAAAAAGCTGGCAAGGTGGCAACCTCCCTACCTTTAAAATACAAAGAACCTACCCACCAAAAATTCATAACATTAAGTAGGTTGCAACCAATTCCCCTGAGTACTAATGAAAAGTCCTAAGTAAAATATCGGTAAATTAAATATGGCATAAAATTCATATCAGTAAAAAAAGATATGAAGTAATCCACCTATGCCACTCTATTAAAGATTAAAAGAGTAGGGGTTTTTTTGTTTGTTTTGTTTTTTGGTACCGGGGATTGAACTTGGGTCCTTGCACTTGCACAGGAGGCGGCCAAACCACTGAGCTAAATCCCCAGCCCAAGAGTAGATTTTTAAAGAATTCTCAAAAATAATTATTCCTCTCTGATTTAAAACAAAGCTCTTTGTGAACTAAGAAGAAAATATTTTCTCAACTTCATGATAAATAGGGTAGCTGAGAATTTTGGTTCTTTGTACTGTTCAATGGCTTTTACAATGACTATGTATTATCAGAGAATAAATTCTTTTCTACTGTAAAAAGAAAACCTAAATTGAAGGTATTTTGATAACTGATAAAGGTGGGACTGAATATTCAAAATGGAGATGGAAGAACACCATATTTAAGCCTTTCATAATCAACACAAAGCAATTCATGTATAAACCCATTAATCTTTAGACAATACTGTTATTAATGAAAAACAAATTCCAAATACTTATCTGCTGAACAGTGAAACTGAGCTGGAATAACACTGTACCAGTATGTCTATTTTTATAACAAATTCCACTCAAATTAATCAAAAGGTTTAAAGTACCTCCCAAGAATATGGTTTAAATCATGACCCCCTTCCAATAAAAAGAACTACATGTGATGGTTTCTTTCCCCTTTTATTTCATTAATCTCTCTGAAAGTAGAGGCAAGAGTATCATTTGAGAATAACAGCAAGGTGAAAACAAGCAAAAAGATAGAGGTGGCCTCATTATAACATTTACCTTGCTATTACGGTCAGCTGGTAAGTCCCTTTCACAGCTCAACCCTAAACCAGGTTCCAGAGCCAACAGGACATAAATTGAGGAGTGAATGGGAACATCCACAGTCCAGGGACATATTGGCCAGATCCCCGTCTCCTAAGTCATCTGATAACCAATCAGACCCAGGACCTTGTCCCTCCAAAAGGACTTCTGCTGTTATCTCTTTCCCAAATCTAATAATACAGTCCTTCCATCAGACACAGCTCCAAGTTTTGCCTGGACTGTGTAACAGTGGACGATTATCAAAGTTTATGGAGGGCCAGGGATTTAGCTCAGTGGTTTCGCGGCCTGCTGCACAAATGCAAGGACCTGAGTTCAATCCCCAGTACCAAAAAAAAAGTTTATGGGTAGGCTTCTGCCATCAACGGATTCTCCCCTAGATCTCCACTACAGTATACCTCTGGGTATGAAGTGTGGGACTTACAGTCTCACAAAGGAGGCAATAGTCAGGTATTATACATAAAAGTCACATACTATGTGTATACCCCAACATTAAAAATTAAATATATTTAAGGAGATCGAACTCGGGACCTTGCACTTGAAAGGCAGGCGCCGGGACCACTGAACTAAATCCCTGGCCCTAGTTTCCATTTCTTTAAAAAATTATAATTTCCAGATCCTTCTGACATTTAAAAAACAGCAAAATGCAATACTCTTAATATTTGCACTTTCTATAGCAAACTTTTTAAATTTATAAAGCATACCAATGGGCTAGTATGTATACGCTGTGGAATACTGAAATAGTCCTGGTGGAATGTTCAAAATATTACTAAAATGTGTTTACTCTGCCCAATGGTGGGAGATTGATTAGAGAAATTATGGCTTATCCAAACAATAGAATTTCATTCAATCATTAAAAATCATGTATTTAGTGGATAATTGATTCATAATATTGAAAAATATACAATATGCTCAGAATCTGTTAAGAAAAGCAACTTATAAATTTTAGTTTGACCTCGACTTTTATATATTTATCTACTTACTCGTATTATATCCCTGAAAGGATATATTTTGCATAGAAAAATAATGGGAAGTTACCAAAATGTTGATTATATCAGGCAGATTATCAGATTTTTTGTTTTATGATCTATTTTCCCTTTTTTCCCATTGAAAATATGGATCTTTCACTTACGACAAAAAATGTTTTAAATTTTTAACTCAATTTTTTAAAAATTGGCTTTCCCTCAATTAGACTCAAACCTTAAAGTATTTCATGTTAATCTTGCCTGACAAGCATTATCCATTCATTTCTCCCATAAAGTTAGATCTGCCCCACATTCTACTGCCCAATGATCAAATGCTGTATTGTACTTCTGTTCTTCCTGCATTTTTCTTGGCACAGGCAACTATTATTGCTGTATCATTTATGTCCAGGTATAACTCTCATGATCTGCTGATACCAATAAACTTTGTCTCCTCCACCCACCCCTCTCAAGTTCCATAACTCGTTAAATTCCAAAGCAGTATCTTGGAAAGTACTCCCATACAATTCAGAAAACTGAAGGAATATTTTGTTTCAAGACAAAGCGATAAAATATATTCCCAATAACCCTACTGTATCCATACAATGGATTATTTAACAACAAAAAGGAATACTGGTATATGCTATATGAAAACATGTGCTACCTTGAAAACATTATGCTAAATGAAAAAGGTCAGTCACAAAACCACATATTGTAGTATTTCATTTATATGAAATACCCAGAATAAAATTTAGAGACAGAAAGATTAGTTTTTGCTTAGGGATGCAGGGATAGGAAGGGAATGATGGGAACTGGATGCTCATGGGTATAGGATTTATTTTAGGGGGCATAAACATTCTAAAACTAGATTGTGACAATGGTTGCACACCCCATATTTTTAAAAATAATTAATATTTGAGTGCCCTGTTGGTATGTGAACTATGTATCCATAAAACTGTTTTTAAAAACACTCCTATAATTTTTCTTAAGCTACCATTAAATACCACTGAAAACAATTCAATGAATTTAAAATATTTACACAAAATACAATTAGTCAGAAATGGTGCCCAGCTATAGCACTCTAGAAATATTTTTCTATAAAGCCCATATTTTCTAAAGTATGACATGCTTGCCATCAAACAACTCATTGGAAACAAGAGTATCACTGAACATATATGCATGGCCTTGGAAAAACAGGCATTGTTTCTATCAATGGTACAAACTGATATATGAGATAGCTGGGATCTTCTCATTCAAGTCAATGTCTCTAAAATTCCTGTTTTTATTAGCTGGAATGCCAGCAAAATGTAAATATACGGAAATTACCAGTATTTTAAGTTACATCTATATATAATACACATAAAAAAGGAGACTAAGATTAATTTAAAAGATTATTTACAGATGACGCATGAATATGGAGTCACTATTTAAGTAATTTGCTGCCCTCCACAACTTTCTAATTTTATATGGTCCAGGAGATTACTGATATCAGCTCACTTCTTGGAAAAGAATCAGTGCTGGCAATGGATGTTTCTGAAACACCAAGGGCAAAAGATTGATTGTATGACAACAGGTACAAAACTGGCACAATTTTCTTTTTGTTCAGGGCCATGTTTCCTCCCTAAAATGGTGTATTTTCTCTATTTAAGTTCCAAGACTGAAGCAGTCTTGTGAAATTGACAGTAAAGTGGTAAAGGTCAACATTTTCATACCCCAATAATGGTTTTTAAAGGCAGATTGCAGTTAGTTACTTGGAATTGTGGACTTTTTAATATGTTTAAGCTGCTGGAAACTAGGACATTAACATCTTTAGGTGGCCATTATTCTTATACCCACCACAGGTGCCTCGTCTTCAAAGAAATATGAGCACACCTTTAGTAAATTACAGGGAGTTTTTCTTTTTTGGGGGGATAGTAACATCACATTAACGGTTTAAATGGAGAATGTTGGATTTGGGATGAAAAAAATTCCTCCATTCTGTTGGATTTTTTACTCTTTTTACTGGCATTCTATTTTCAGGATAAACCCTAATTCAATATGTTGGAATAATAAAATGGGTTGTTATTCAAAACGATGAGAGGAAATAGAATTACCTAAATGAATCTGTCAATTTGTTTTTTGTCTATTTTTATTTTTGCTGTGCTAGGGATCAAAGTCAGGGCCTTGCACATGTTAGGCAAGTGCTGTCACTACTAAGCTGTATGTCCAGACCAAATCTGTCAATTCTTAAATCTAAGAACTACAAGTGCTTACTTTGTGCTATCTTTCTACATACTGTTCTGCATAGCACTAAGGAACTACCACACTGTACAGCAGTAACACCCTACATATAATGGGATGTTGCATTAATTCAAACTAGAGAAGCAGTAGCTGGGAGAAGTACATTGGAGGCATACCAACCATGAGTTTTTACAAACCTATAAGCCAAAATTTTTTAATTTTTATCTGTGGTTAAGAAATCAAAATTCTCCTTTGACACTCCAAAGTCAAAAATAAATATTACTAGGCCAGGGATTTAGCTCAGTGGTTCCACCACCTGCCTCGCAAGCGCAAGGTCCCGTGTTCGATCCCTAGCACCAAAAAAAACCCAAAAAAACAAAAATAAATGTTATTACATTTATCAGACTTTAGTCTCAAGTGCTGTTTTCTTAATTTTTTGCAGTTTAGTTTTATATCTTTTTTCACTCCAAGACAGAATAGTGATGTTTGATGTACTCAAGTCATAGCCAGCATGTACCAATTCTTTGACTCTATTTTTTAAAGTACTTAGGCTTGAATCTAGAATACGAGGATTCTCAATTATTTGGGAAATACTAACTTTTTCTAGTATGAGGTAGTCTATTTTATCATTAAATTTTTTCTCTGCCAAGAAGATCACATCTGGATAGCTTAAGACAAACTTCTGTACCTCCTCTTCAGTACATCCAAAGGAAAACAGCTTCTCTTTGATATTTACATAGTTTCTTTTGACATAGTTATTGGAAAGGTCTAGGATTCCAGCTCCTGAACCACATATCAGAACCAGCAGTTCCTCCTTGTTCAAGGTGAAAGTTGATTGTAAAAATTCAATATTAGCTTTCACCCGCTTGGTGCTCCGAATTAAGAGGAAAGGGTTTTTGAAAATTATCTTTCTGACAAAATCTGTAGGGTCATTATAACCCAAGGACAAACAGACTTCGTGCAAAAATTCAACCATCTGCTTATTCAAATCAAGAGAATTGGAGAAAGTACGAGGGGCACTGGTCAATAATCGACGAAGACATTTACTGGTCAATCCAACTGAATACAGGAAATTTATATTTTTCTCTAACTCTTCATTGTTCCCAGATCGAAAAAAGGATTCAGGAGAACGTTCCAAAATATTTACAATGTTAAGATCTGATGCCATAATCTTTCTCCACAGATCCCACCGTTGTGAAAGCCTTTCAGAAGTACGTGTTACGGCTCGTGGATATCTTGATAAGATACTAGCAATCACTTCTTTGCTAGCTCCTTTGGAGAGAAGGAACGTCTTCAGGTGCTGCTCATTAGTAACCGCCCTATTAAAAACTCCAGGCTGTCGTTTCTTAGCAATGTCGATATCAACTCCCATAGTAATTAACTTGTTCAGCCGGTCTTCCTTCTCCGAAGGCTCACTGTCTGCATTATCACATTTCACACCAAAAGGCCTAAATGAAATGGATTTGAAGAGGATTTCTGCTGAATACTGGATCATCCAACATCTTGAACCCAAAAGAAAGTTACTTCTCATATGCCAGGGGTTTCTTGATGCCATAATGGTCAGGCAGCCCAAATCTTTCGTAATACTGCATAAAACAACACATATAATATTATACAAGTGCCTGTGTTAAATAATTAAATGATCACATTCTCATTCTATAACATCCCAGTCCTTTCTATAAGAAAACAAGTATTTCTCAACAGAAGCTTGCTGTTTGCGTTGGTTATGTGCAGACCCAGGGCTGCGTCCACTTTTAACATAATAAAAAGCAGGATAGCATTATCACTGTCAAAGAATTATTCAGGCTTTTCTTTCTTTCTTTTTATTTGACTTCGCCTGTCTTGGCCACCCAAAATCAGTTGGCCCTCTCCAATTCTGCTGTTTCCTCCTGGCTTCCAAACCTCTGGCTTATTCTCAGTGAGTCACGCCTTCATTTCTGCCTTGTCTCCAACTTCCCAGATGTTTGACTTTGCCCTGCCCAGAGACTGCAAGCTTCTTTGCCTCTAGCCTCCTGTTTCCAAACTCTAACAAATCTAGCACTGAAAAACACACCTCAGACTACCTAATTTCCACCTTATATATCTTTTTCTAGATCTAGGGGACCCTTTAAATCCATGCTAGCATTACAGCCTTAATTCTTATCTTACATGGACCTCTGGTCAACAGCTTCTGATTCCAACCCTCGTATAACTCAGTTTATCTTACTGTCTCCTCGATGCTAATGCAATAATTCCAAACATATTTTCATCTTCAAAATGATCTAGTTGGGGGCCTGGGAGTGTAGCTCAGTGGTAGAGTACATGATTAGCACGTGTGATCCCAGCACAAAGGACAGGAGGAGAGGGGAAGGGTGAGCTGGGGAGGGACAGGGAAAAGAGTAGAAGAGAGGGGAAGGGAGAAAAGAACAGAGAAGAGGGTAGGGGAGAGAAGGGGAGGGAAGGAAAAAGCTTTAGTTGGGATATTCAATCCACACAATCTATGACAGGATTTGTGTTACCCAAATTGGCTCAAACTCCTATGCACAAGGGGTACTCCTGCCTCAGCCTTTCTGAGTAGCTGGGACTACAGGTAAGTGCCACTACCCCTAGAGTTACATAAACATAAAAATTTTACTTTTACCATTCTTTACCAGGTCATCATATTACACAAGACTAAGTCAATGCTTTCTGCACCTGTTGCATGACACAAATTCCAGCTTCTGGCAGTAACTAAAACTTTAATAACTCATTTTCCTAATCATTTAGAAATGAGGCATAAAATGTATGAACTTATATGATTATAATCACAGGTCACTACTGAAATGAGCAACTCCATTTATTTTATGAGAAATGCAACAAAAAAGTGTTCATTCATTATTCAGACTATTAGATAATTTATTTGTTCCTAAGCTAATTATGGTCTGAACCATATAACACAAATTTTTTTAAAAAAATACTTTCTTTTTAGAATACATAACTGCAACAAACTCACTTCTTGATTAAGCTTAAAACATGCTTACTTACGGGAAACATCCTTTATCCCCCTCTTAAGCACAAAATAGAAAATAGAGACAGAAAGTTCAAACCCACCACTAACATTTTAGGGTTGAAGATAGTGCTTTCAAGATCAGTTTCAAAGAAAGGCTCTTTTGCATCTGTCCTTTAGAGTACCACGATTTTAACAAAAACTTGGATTGTCCTTACATGTGGGAACACTCCTGTGGCTTACAGAGACTACAAAGTTTCAAAGAATTGGGAAGAGTTTTTCAAACTATACAATCAAGTAACTTCAACTCAAATGCAAGGCATTCAACAAACACAAACATTAAAAACAAAAACAAAAGCACACTTTAGATTGTCCATATTCTACTGAGCTTCCTATTCTTCACTTTTCCACAATACCACATACTATCACTCATACTCTTCCAAAATTGCATCACTTTAGAATTAAAAATAAGATCTTCCTCTAGCTAAACAATGAAGGTTCTACTTTGTATAGCACTACATGATCTCTTTCTCAGGCTCAAGCATGACCTCTACTGTACAACAAAACCTCATGTCAGCTGAAGATCCAAACCAGTGTTTTCTAGACTTGTGCAAGACAACCTAAAAGGATGTAGGAAAAAATAGTAAAACTCCATTCTTGTCTTAGCCTTTGAAAGATTCCACTCTTTACGTGTCTTGTAATGTACACAATATAATCATGCCATAAGACATGTATATCACTAAATACACATATTTTGGATGTATATTTATGAACATGTTTGCAAATAGTATACACAAGTTTGAAGTACTACTACTCTAGACAATGTACTATCTTGAGATTATTAACTGAAAAAAATCACAGAGCATCCAACAGTTTACTAATGGTAAATCAAAAATAAGTGAAAATATATGCCAAGATTCTTAACAAGAGTCGTAATTCTGTAAAGGTTTCCCATGAATCTATCCCAAGTAGATTTTATGCCTTTATAACTTACACAAATATCTTCCACATAAATTAACATGCCAAAAACGTAACCTAAGCATCTTTCATAATGCCCTAACTAGCCTTCCTCTGATTAATGTCATTATCCTAAAAATCACTCATGATAAAAAAAACCCTGAGTTTTGCCTTCTTCCTCTTCCTCAAGCCCCCATTCATCAGATTATGTAGATTCAGTTTCTTCAGCATCTCTGAACTCCAATCTCTCCACTCTTTGTTAATCTCAAATTCTTATGAGTCTTCACATTCTTATCCAGCCGACACCAGCTGCCTATCTTGCCTCTTTAACACCAGAAAACTGCCACCACCCTGGTACTTATAAAACAAAGTTGTGATTATATTCCTCATTTACTGATTAATGTCCTTCTGTAGCTCTCTCCCAGAAAACAGAACGTTCAGATTGGCCTTCAAAACCCACAACACTTAGTTCTAACCACTTTCCCAGCTGTCTCTTTTCTTTGATCATCCTTACTCCCTAGCAGGATGAGCTCTCAAACTTCTGATTCTGAACATTCTTACTCATTCCACTCTCCTAGTCTTTGCTTAGGCTTTCCTTTCCTTCAGAAGAATCCATCTTCCTGATGCTACCATGGTATAAGGCTCCACATAAATACAACCGTCCCTCAAATCTTTAACTTAAAATACTGAGTGAAGTGAATCATTTGTTTTATAAAATTTATACCTAAGGAATCTAAAACTGTTATTTATACAGAAAAAAAGAATTGAAATAGACTTAGAACTGACAACTAAAATCTGATCTTGATAACTAAAATGAAAAACTCCCCAATGGCAGAGCAGTCTCAGCTAAATCTAAAATCAATAATTAACAATATTGGCAGTTGGTGAACATAAGAGAAATCTCTCAAATACTGTTAGTGAAAGAAAATTTGGCACCCCATCACAATTTTAAATGTTCATATCCTTTAACCCAGCCTTTCCACTTACTGGAAAGTACCCCAAGGAAAAACGATCAAATATACATGTCATGAAAAAGTATGCCCACGATAACACCACATGCCGAAGTCATTAGCTCAAGGGTTGATATTCAAATTTAACAAACACTGAAAATCTGTTAAATCTTGTTAAATCTAAGAAATAAAAGAAGATTTATGTTTTCCTCTGCTCCACAACTTTCTTGTTAAAGAACTTTTAATGGAATGGCTAATCACTGGCCCTAGGGTAGCACAATTCAGCTGGTAGTCTTCCAACACAGCGAGCTAAATAACTATGAGGATCTTTATAGCAACGCATTTCTCATCTTATTTGTCTTAAGGAAAGAGGATCCCTCCAGAAAAGCTGAAAAAGAGGTGTTTCTAAAATATTATCAGGAATTCGTAATAGGGAATAAAGGGTCGATTTCAGCTAACACTGCGTAATATTTCCGTGAGATGCAACGCCCCTTGCAAACTAAACATTTCTCAGTGGTATTAGCGGAATCACGAATACGAGAGCTAAGTGCTTCGTAAATATTGTCTTACCCCCCACAATTTAAGAGGTAGACATTACTCCTAAAATTACAAAATCTAGGGCCGGGGATTTAGCTCAGTGGTTTCGCAGCCTGCTGCGCAAGCGCAAGGACTTGAGTTCGATCCCCGGTACCAAAAAAAAAAAAAAAAAAAAAAATCTGAAACTGTACCGAGCAACCTTACTAGCTTATTTGAGCTAGCTGAAGCGTGGAGGATTTGAATCAGGTAGGTCTTTGCAAAATCAAAGCCACAGTAATTCCGTATCATAGGCTCTTTCCTCCCTCTTCTTCCTCAATTCGCAATTCTGAAAGAGGTTACGTTATATAACTGAAACACCCAGACCAGCTTTGAAAAAAAGAAAAACAGCACATAGACAGCAAGCCCCCAGTCTCACCCTGAACCACTCACTGCACCTACACTCCCGCTGATGCCTTCCACTTCCGCTTCTGGTATCCTAAACGGGATGGAGGAGCGGAAGTAAAGACAACTAACTTCCGGTCTTTGGTGGCGCACGTAGGTGACGTTACCGACTCGGCGACCCAGGTGGCCGTGCCTCGGTCGTCAGTCGCCAGACCCTAGAAGGCCAGCAGGGGGCAGCAAGAGACTGTTGTGAACGCAAGGGCACGAACGATGAGGTGGATTCTGAAGAGCTGGCATTGGAGATCTGGCTTTCCCCATTTACCTTGGAAGGTGGCCAGGGTCTGCTAATAAACCAATTCGTTTTTATCCTCACTCTTCCGCTCAGATTATGCCTAGTGATTTGCTGTTGTCATTTTGTTTTAAATTAATTTTGTGTTTTGTCGGTTTGTAAGGACAAATATTGATCTTTGGGAATTTAAATAACTAATGATCCGTTTATCTAGCAAGTAGAAACTACTTACTGCAGTTGCTCCAGGTAAAACATACTCCTAAAAAAATCTGAAGTGGTTTCTTTATGTGCATTCCTAAAATTTATTTCTACGTAGAAGGAGCCAAACTGTTTTACATTTGGAATGTAAAACGATAAAATTGTCTTTTAGAAGCATGAAATTTCAGGCTTTAAGAAGGGCTTTGAGATTATGAAGCTCCAGTCCTCTCATTTTATAGATGAGAACACTGAAACCCTTAGAGTAGGAACCAGAAAAGAACGTATGCTTTGGAGCTGGTGGTGGCTCAGTGAGAGAGTGAGAGAGAGAATATTTCTGCAATGATTTTTGAAATGTCACTAATTATAATAAGAGCAAAGACTACTTCCTTGTAACTTATGAGGTGTTACAGTAAAATCTATATTACCTTGTCTGTATTTTTCTAATTCATTCAATGAATACGGATTGTGTACACCTTCTAAGCCCTGTTTTTGAATCTAGGAATACATATAAGGTAATAGAAAACAAGGCAGAGCCCCTGCCTTCCTGGACTTCATTCCAGCAGTAAAATGAATGTTTGCCCTTCTCCCTACTTCTCCCATCTCCCTTCCCCATAGCTGATCCAATAAATTGATGTATTAAAGGAAAAAAAAGCGTGGTTCAATATTGGAGCTTTGGGGGCTTGGAAAAAAAGGCCAAAGACAAGGAGTAAAAGATGATGAAGAAGCAAAAAGTGTGATTAGATGAACTAGTAGCATCGTGGTGGAGAGACATTTATAGAAACTATTTTGAAGTTTTCTTTCTGGGATTTTTCATGATGGCTAAATGAATTCTATTTTTATATCAAATTTGTATTGTCATATTTTATCTACTTTACAAGTCTCTTTTCTGAAACAATGATGATATAAGATGGCACCTTATTTGGGAGAGACAAGTTGCCAAGTCTGTATCAAAGTTATACTTGTTTTGTTTTGTTTTTGTAATACAAAAGACTGTCACAGAAGAAAAACAGAAACTGGAAGACCTCCCCATATTGGACTTAAATACTCAGAACCTGGTCTAAAAGTAAAGTCCAAACACAGAATCTCTTCTGAATCACTTCAACCCTTTTATAACTTAAGGATCTGCTGTGCCTAATGTGCCTGCCTGACTTGCTTTGCCGTGGAAGTTCACAGACCCTCTGTTTACCATTTATGTTTGAGTCTTAGCAAACTCAATTAAAGTCAAAAACAAAATGGCCTTCTACTACTCTCACCTCCACCCCCAGATGACATGACAACAGCACGATTTCCTGAATTTAACAAATTCATCTGAGGACATTTAGAGGAACATCAGGTCTCTACCCAAAGTGTATTTGTTCTTTATTTTCTTGCCTATGGTAGATTTACTCATATGAAAACATGAAAATCTACAAGTGGCTCAAGGCCAATTAAAACAGTAAAGTTACCCAGAAACTTTCAAGAATTTAATATTTGTTTGTAAACAAACAAAAAAAACTGGGTTCATTTCCTCCTCTTTCAAAACAATTACTCTTTAACCATCTTGCCAGTCTAAAATTTTTTTTATTTCTGGCAACTTTCTCTAAAATGTGCCTAACCAGGATCTAGAAAGATGACTTCCTAAATCAGCTTTCCTCCTTCCACATTCTTTACCACAAGGGTCTGTGGCAAAACAGTGACCAAAAAAGAAAAAAAAAAACCACACAATGCTGGATATTTAGCCTGACAGATTTGCTAACTGCCAATGTGTGATCCTGGACTCCCCTAGAAGTTAGATTGCCAACATCAGTGGGGAGAATTGGCAAAAAGAAAGAAGATAATGACTTTGTGATGGGAAAATAACTTCCACTCGTTAAATGTCAGATGTTCTGAGTTCATGGTCTCACAACATTAAAGGATGAAGTTGTGAACCAAAGGAGGAGATTAAGATAGTTTTATTGAGAAGAGAGGAAGACAAGGAGGAGGAGGAAGAGGAAGAACAAGGAGGAGGGCAGGGAAGGAGAAGGAGGAGAGGATTTGGATTTCCAGGAAAGGTCCTGAGTGGGTGATCATTGAGGTTCTTTGTCAACGGTAATTTGTACAACAAAATCACAACATGAGTACAGTGTGGGTCAAACTACACTTAGCTAATATTAATCCAATAGGGAAATGAATCACATAGCAAGGGTATATGGAAAAAACAAAGGCACAGCATTCCTGGAATGGGAGGGGAGAATGAGTCCAGATGTCCTGGTCACCTGCCTTGCATGCCTCTCTGGGCTCACTGGGCCAGTTAGTGCTAATTACAGAATAATCTTTGGTTGCTGTTTATCTCTAAGGAGGCTTGAAGGCTTGGCTCTTGCATATCCATCTTGAGGCCTGGATCTCTTCTTATTTGCCTACACCCACGTTTTGATGTCTTCATCTTTTGTGCTGATTTCCTCGAAGGCCCAATCCCTCTCTGATTATATTCTAATTTCTATCTAACTTAGCCATCCATAATAATTTGAGATCACATTCACCCTCAATATTTTAATTACCTTAGGATTATTTGATCCTACAGTACCATTCTGATAATCAGTTACCACAAAGTGATTCTTAATCATTGGTGAAAAAATTATCTCACTAGAGAATCAAGAAGAAAATATTCACAAGATGAAATAAAATATTCCTTGTGCAAAACTACCTCCTTTACTATTACAATAAGTTTGGAAATTACACCTTAAAGGTTTATTCCTTGTCACTTATACCATGGTCATTTTAAATTGCAAATGTATTTGAAAGAGGAAACTATTAATCCAATGGTGCCAAACTTGTCCTACAAAGGGCAAAATAGTAATATTTTAGGATTTGTGAACTTACGTTGTATATTGCTTTTCCTTTTTTTAAACAACCTTTTTAAAATGTAAAAGCCATTCGTAGCTATAGGGATGTCTGGTCCCTGGACCTGGTCTACCAATACCTGCATTAAAGTATAATGAGTTACTCACATATAACTGTATCTTAGTTTGTTGACTGCTATATTAAAGACAAAGAGAAGAGAAAATATGAATAATAGCTGTAAACACAGGCACTATTCTCACTTTGCCTATATTAACTCATTTAGTTCTAAGATGTAATATTATCTCCATTTTACAGATGAGGAGCCTAATGTAAAGACTAAGTTATGCCTACATTCATATAGGTAGTAGGTAATGGAACCAGCACTGGAATTTAAGGAGTCAGACTCCAGAGTACATGACCATTACTGCCATACTACCATACTGCCCTGAAAATCAGACTGGGCCTGGTATTTATTTTTGCTCCAAAGGACACAATAGGGTTTATTTTCAGGGGTTGTCTTATTTTTTCATGTACAACAATCTACATTTACTCGTGTAAAAAAGCTACATTTATTCATGTACAAAAATTACATTTATTCAAATACAGTTGTGTCATCTTCTTCTGGAACACCGTCATAATTCTCCAAGCCCTGAACTCTGGCCTGAATTTTTTTATACTCCATTTCCTGTGGAACCATTGGCTCCAATTTCTCATGTCCAGCAACAGGGTTCTCCTTAAATGAGCACTTCTTGTCCATGTTGCCTGCATATAGTGCATTGGCAACACAGTGATTTTATCCCATGCATTCTTCACCCAAGTCACAACCTCTTGCAGTCTGGGCTTCACAAAGTTTACATCAAATCAAGTGCTAAGTGAAGATTTGTGAGACAAGAGTGGCAGCAAAAACGATCGATGACACTTAAGAATGATGATCCACACAAAAGTAATGAAAAATTGCCAGCACCAAAATTCAGAAAACGTTTGTTGATTTCACACAAGTGTATTAAGTATGTCTGTTACAACATACAATTATTAAATTATGAGATTCATATTAGACATAACCACATCCATTTGTTAATCATGTGTTGTGTCTGTGCTCCAATTGGTCATTCAGCCATAAGCCTCAAGTTCATCTGTTTATACAGGCATTTACTTCTCATCCGAAGGCACCTGCTTGGGTACTTACAAATACTTAATTATAATTTACACTATAATTTCAACTATTAATGTCAATAATATTATTTATATTTAATTATATATTAATATTATTATTTTGTAATCCAGCACATCTTTTGTGTGTTGGAATAAAAGTACTAAAAGCATTCCTCTGGCTGACAGTCTTAACTGGAGCTTATTTTCAGGGTTGGGTTTATATTACAAGTATTCTGAAAAATCATGCTAGGGCTTATTTTCCAGTTAAGTCTTATTTCCAGGGAAACACAGTATGCTGACACTCAGGGGAAAATAGTATTTCAATTTGATTTAGAAAACACAAAATTTTTAAAAGAACAAAAAAAGCCGTCACTAATTTCATAACCTTAAAATAACCACTATTTGTACTTTTTATTCTTTTGGTTTATATTCTTCTAGATTACTCCTATGTATACAGTTCTTTTCCTTAGTCAACCCTATGAGGTAGGTGCCATAGTTTTTATATGAGGAAACGGGCTTAGATGGATTAAGTGACTTTATTAAGATCATAAAACATATATCTGAAACCAGGATTTAAATCCATGCTAGTTCTAGAACCTGCAAAATTATCCCTTGGCTTGTACAGCATTTGAGTTTACTTGCTATCAATTTTTTTCACCTTAGATTTATAAAGAACGATCACTAATATTTTCTTCCAATACTTTTATTATTTTTTTTCTTGTTTTCCCTTGAAATCTTTGAATTATCTGGATTTTTGAGTAAGAAATAAAATAGAAATTTCATCTTGTTTCTCTTCCAAATGACTAGTCAGTTGTTCTAATATCATTTAATGAGTAATACTCTCTACCCACTGTTTTGAAATGTCATATTTATCACATGATAAACTATAAAGTGATTTTAAATTATCACTTTTTAATTACTGCATTCCATTGGTGTGATACTTTAACTTAAAGCTTAATGTGAAGAAAGAAGAAAAGGTTTGGGCTGGAGATTTAGCTCAGTGGTTTCACCGCCTGCTGTGCAAGCACAAGGACCCAAGTTTGATCCCCGGTACCCAAAAAAAAAAAAAGAAAAGAAGGTTTTAGCCTAATGCAATGAGAATTCTTCTTTGTGGATTATTTTTCCCTTTAAAAATAAAAACTATGTGATAAAATATATAATACAGAGTCCTCAAACACCATGCTGAACAGTTATTGAAACACATCTTGCACTGTAATATTTAACAAATTGGTTGGAGCTTATCAGTATTATGTGGTTAGTTTATATTTCCAAGTGACTCATAAAATAAGCTTTTCTGTTTCACGTAATAAATAATTAAATAAATAAAAGCTATAGCTAGGGTTGTAGCTTGATGGTAGAGCACATACTTAGCCTTAGGTTTGTTCTCACACACTGGATTTAAAAATAAAGATCAAGGATTCATTTGAATATTTTTGCTCAACCTGTACAGTTTTTATAGAACTGTGAATATGAAAACTGAGTTTGAAGGAATATTATCCAATCTCTTTATAGATAAGAAACTTTTGCCCTAAATGGTAAAAATGATTAACAAATAATGTTACTAGTTAGGTACTCTTATTACTCAGGATTCGTTCAGTTGCAGGACAGAAATATGACTCAAACTAATTCAAGGCAAAAGAAAAAAGGCAACTGTTTTTCTCTTTACGGCAAAGACAGAGACTCCCTGAGGCATGACTGAATCCAACAATTAATTTAGATCCATAGCTCACTCATGCTCTCTCTGCATCTTCTGAGCCTCTCTCTACTCATAGGCATCATTTTATCAGGTTCTTCCATGAGACAAGATATACAACTGCCGGTGTCTCTTAGGTTATAACCTTTTAACTGGGAACTCAGGGGAAATGGAGAAATTCTGACTCAGCCTTGAATATAAAATCCAAAATAATAACTTTGATCGGCTTTCTCTGAGCCTCATTGTGTTAGGGAATGAGTGGAGGTGGCAGAATATAATAAGAAAACACACTGCCGTTGGGAAGAAACCATTCCTCGAAGGAAAAGGGGGTTACTATTGCTGCAATAAAGGAAGGGAATTTGAAAAAGCAAAAATGCCTTCTACAGCAGCTGAAGAGCCAGAATTGGAGGCAGAATCTTAGATCTTCTAATCATTTTTCAATTTTTCTATTTATTCATTCAACACATATTTACTGGGCAATCTGTGAGCATTGTGTCTAGCTACAAGTAAAACAATCCTCAATCGATGACTTGCATAGCAAAAAAAAAAAAAAAGAGTTAATTGTTGGAATTGTTGAGTAAAAGTTTTGCCCTCTTTGTAACTATGTGGTAGATTTATTTATCAAGAAGATGGTTCATTCTTCCTCCCATCTTACTGACTCCAATCAGTGCAAAAATAGATTCTGATAAATTTTAAGTCACTACTGCCCTTGCTAGGTGTTGGCAGGGGAGACAGGTACTATCTATTAAGTAACCACAAAGGAGAGAATATGGGACTACCACAAAGCAAACTAACAAGGAACACAACAGGAGGCTTTCGCTTACTGTCCTACAGCCTTCCTTACTGTTTTACTAATGCCAGGGTCCACGGGACTAGGGTCCTGAAGATCCCACTTGGACACTAGCCAGTCAGCCAAACATGAAGTGGCGTCTACTCCAGAGCTTCCTATAGCGCTTCCCCTTTCGCTTTTCCTCTTGGGGTGAGTGCTTGACTTTTTCACCTCCCTATGCATCCTATCCTGAAGATCTCAATCCTAACTGCCTACCAGCATTGCCAAGGGAGATTTTTGAACATACTGCAGCCTCGCTGTCCATCCCAAGGGATTCTGAGTTAACTGGTTGGACATGAGTCTCAGACATTGGTCTGGTTTTGGTTTTTGTTTTAAATCCCCAGCAAATAATTCAAATGTCTAGCCCAAATTCAGAACTACTACACCTTCAAAATAGAAGTTACTTATTTTTTACCTGCTGTTGGAGTGTCAATGATGAATTCTGGAGCTAATTCTGTTCCCAGCCAGGGAGAATTCAAGGATTCTTAGGCTAGCAGCTCAGCAGCTCAATGCTCAAGGGCTTAATCTCACTGTGGCCTGGACTCCCAGTTCCCCTAATTATAGGTTGTTGCTGTTCGTTGTGATTAAGCTCCTGCCTCAAAGGAATATGAAGGATAAAGGAGAAACAGTTGCTCAGTAGACAAAACAGCAGGTATTTGGTGGCTTCTCATTTCTTTCTGCTCCCCGTTCCCTGTTCAAACCATTTTAACAAAGTTGTTCTGCACAAACAATGTCGCTTGATGACAACATAGATAGGAAATTAACCTGACTTAATATCATTTCAGTCATGTCTTATATTAAGCTGCCAGGTACTTCTCTTTATTAAACTACACATACACTTCTGTTAGTGAGATGCCTCATTTTTTATCCCCAGTTTCTCTCTCAACTTGTGCATAGTCAATTCCAGAAACATTTCTCCTTTGAGCCATTTTTGCAAACCTTTTGAATCCCACAATTATAATCATGCTTGAGTCTATGGCTAGTGTCAGTAATATGTTTAAACCAAAGAAAAGGAACACACTTAAAAATTAGTTCGTAAAGTACTAATAAATACTCTTCCAAGTTCCCATAAAAGTCTATGCTCTCATTTCACTTTTTTTCAGAAACCAGCTTTCACTCTATAACAATGTAAGCATTATTTTCTTTTTTTTTAATTTTTTTATTTTGATTTCTACTTCTTTTTTTAATTCTTTTATTGGTACATTTTAGATACACAACACAACTACATTTCTCATTGGGAATTGTACCTTTACATAATGCATCTTGGTTCTTATTTTTTCCCCATTCCTAGCCCTCCCTTCACGCCCTCCACCCTTCCCTATTTACAGAGACTTTATTTCCATTTTTTCCATTTCTCATCATTTTTCTTTTCCCTTCTTTCCTTTCCCCTGCCCCTCCCACTACCCCTACCCCTTTGGACCTTTCCTTCCTATTTTGCATTATCGATTATTCATTCTAATCATTGGTACATTTTAGGTATACAACAGAATGACATTCATCACTGGAAATTTGCACCTTTACATAGTCTCTCTTGGTTCTTATTTTTCACCCTTGCCCAGCCCTCCCTTCAACCCCTCCAGTCCTCCCTATTTACAAAGATTTTGTTCCTATTTTTCCATTTTCTCATATTAATCCCATTCCCTTCTATCCTTTCCCCTAGCCCTCCCACTTCCTTCCCCTTGGCCCCTTTTCTTCCTATTTCACATTACCTATTATACATTTTAGCCCTTATTTACACTTTCAGTTTCTCACACCGGAGAAACTATTCGGTATTTATACATGTGTGTCCTATTTATTTCACTTAAGAGTATCACCTCAATGTGCATCCACTTAGCTATAAATGTCTCTAATTTCTCATTTTTTATGGCTGAGTAGTACTCCATTTTATTAAAAAACCACGTTTTCTTTATCCAGTCTCCAATTGATGGGCATTTGGGCTGTTTCCAAGTTTTAGCTATCACAAACTGTGCTGCTATGAACATGGGCACATATATATCACTGTGGTATGATTCTTTTAATTCTTTGGGGAAGATCCCCAGCAGTGGAATAGTGGGATCACATGGGACTTCCAGTCCTGGTTCTTTGAGGTATCTCCATACTGATTTCCACAGTGGTTGCACCAGTCTACACTCCCACCACTAGTGGAGCAGGGTTCCTCTTTCCCCACAGCCCCACCAGCATTTGTTATTGGTTGATTTCATGATAGCAGCCATTCTTTCTGGAGTGAAGTAGAATCTCAGCATTGTTTTCATTTGCATCTCTCGAATGACCAGTGATGTTGAACATTTTTTCATGTATTTATTGGCTATTTCTACTTCTTTGTCTGAGAAACGTCTGTTCATTTCAGATGCCCATTTTTGGATTGGGTCTTTAAATTTGGGAGGTCTGATCTTTTTAAGTTCTTTATAGATTCAAGATAGTAGACCTTTGTCTGAGGAAGAGCAGGTGAAGATTTTTTCCCACATTGTGGGTTGTCTCTTCACACTGCTGGTGGTTTCTCTTGCTGTGCAGAAGCCTTTTAATAAGAAGAGATCCCACTTGTTGATTGTTTGTGCTAGTTCACGGGCAACTGAGGTTTTGTTCATAAAATCTTTTCCTACATCGATGTCTTCAAGAGTTCTACCTAACCTCTGTTCCAACTGGTTCAGAGTTTCTATTTTAATATTTAGATTGTAAGCATTATTTTCAATCTATTTGTTGTTTTTCTTTTGATATTTGTTTCCTAGAAATTGCGTTTTTAATACTTTCTTCACAACACTTTATTTTGTGAGTTATTCTCAGAGTATTTGGACCATCTATAACATTGCTGTAAATAGAAACTTTATTCTATTTTATTTTATTATTTTTTCATAATTTTTTGTATATCCTTTTATTAGTACATTTTAGGTGTAGGCATACAATATAATGACATTCATCATTGGAGATATGCACCTTTACATAATCTCTCTTGGATCTTATTTTTCCCCCTTCCCCTGCCCTCCCCTAAACCCCTCCATCCCTCCCTATTTACAAAGACTTTGTTTCCATTTTTTCGTTTTCTGATATTAATTCCATTCCCTTCTTTCCTTTCCCCTATCCCTCCCACTTCCTCTTCCCCTTTGCCCCTTTTCTTCCTATTTCACATTATCTATTATACATTTTAGTCCTTATTTACACTTTCAGTTTCTCACACTAGAGAAACTATTCAGTATTTATACATGTGTGTCCTATTAATTTCACTTAAGAGTATCGCCTCAATATGCATCCATTTAGCTATAAATGTCTCTAATTTCTTGTTTTTGATGGCTGGGTAGTGCTCCATTTTATTTTTAAAAACTCACATTTTCTTGATCCAGTCTCCAGTTGATCAGCATTTGGACTGTTTCTAAGTTTTAGCTATAACAAACTGTGCTGCTATGAACATGGGTGCACATATATCACTGTGGTATGATTCTTTTAATTCTTTGGGGAAGATACCCAGCAGTGGAATAGCGGGATCACATGGGACTTCCAGTCCTAGTTCTTTGAGGTATCTCCATACTGATTTCCACAGTGGTTGCACCAGTCTACACTCCCACCAGCAGTGGAGCAGGGTTCCTCTTTCCCCACAGCCCCTCCAGCATTTGTTGTTGGTTGATTTCATGAGAGCAACCATTCTTTTTGGAGTGGGGTGGAATCTCAGCATTGTTTTCCTTTGCATCTCTCCAGTGACCAGTGATGTTGAACATTTTTTCATATGTTTATTTGCCATTTCTACTTCTTTGTCTGAGAAATGTCTGTTCATTTCAGATGCCCATTTTCAGAATGGGTCTTTAAATTTGGGAGGTCTGATTTTTTTAAGTTCTTTATAGTTTCCAGTTTTTATAGTTTTTAAGTTCTTTATACTAGACCTTTGTCTGAGGAAGAGCAGGTGAAAATTTTTTCCCACATTGTGGGTTGTCTCGTCACACTGCTGATGGTTTCTCTTGCTGTGCAGAAGCTTTTTGGTGAAAAGAGATCCCACTTGTTGATTGTTTGTGCTAATTCATGGGCAACTGAGGTTTTGTTCATAAAATCTTTTCCTACCCCAATGTCTTGAAGAGTTCTACCTAACCTCTGTTCCAGCCGGTTCAGTGTTTCTGTTTTTATATTTAGATCTTTAATCCATTTCAATTTTAGATTAGTGCATGGTGAGAGATATAGGTCTAGTTTTAGGCTTTGGCAAGTTGAAACCCAATTTCTCCAGCACCATTTATTAAAGAAACTATCTTTCCTCCAGCAAGGGTGTTTGGCTCCTTTGTCAAAGAGGAGGTGGCTGAGTGTGTCTGGAGTTGTTTCTGCATCTTCTAATCTGTTCCACTGGTCTTCAGGTCTGTTTCTTTGCCAGTACCATGCTGCTTTTATCACAGAGGCTTGGTAGTATAGTTTCAAGTTGGGGGTTGTAATATCCCCTGCCATGCCTCTGTTACCTAGAATTGCTTTTGCTATTCTGGGTCTCTTCTTATTCCAAATGAATTTTTGGATTGTTTTCTCAAGGTTTACGAAGTATGCTGCTGGGATTTCAATTGGGATTGCGTTGAATCTATATAGCACTTTTGGAAGTGTGGCCATTTTCACTATGTTGATCCTACCCAGGAGCAAGGGATGTCTTTCCATTTTCTGATATCCCCTTCAATAACTTTTTTCAAAGTGCTATAGTTTTCAGAAAAGAGGTCTTTGATTTATTTTGCTAGGTTAATTCCTAGGTATTTCAGTTTTGTGGATGCTATTGTAAAAGGCATTGTTTGCCCTATTTCTCTCTCAGTGAGTCTGTCATTCATGTAGAGGAAAGCTATTGATTTTTGTGTGTTGACCTTGTATCCAACTACTTTACTGAATTTGATTAAGTCTAGAAGACTTTTGGTGAAGTTCTTGGGGTCTTCTATATAGAGTATCATGTCATCTGCAAATAATGACAATTTGACTTCTTCCTTTCCTACCTTTATTCCTTTTATTTCTTTCTCTTGTCTAATTGCCATGGCTAACGTTTCCAAAACTATATTGAACAGGAGTGGTGATAGTGGACATCCCTGTCTTGTTCCTGATTTGAGTGTGAAGGATTTCAGTTTTTGACCATTTAGTATTATATTGGCTGTTGGTTTTTCATAGATGGCTTTTATCACATTGAGGTAGAGACCATCTATTCCGATTTTTTGTAGGGTTTTTATCATAAATCCATGTTGGATTTTGTCAAATGCTTTTTCTGCATCTATGGAGATGATCATATAGTTTTTGTCCCTGGCTCTATTGATATAGTGTATTACATTGATTGATTTGCACATGTTAAACCATCCCTGCATCCCTGGGATGAATCCCACTTGGTCAGGGTGTATGATCTTCTTGATGATCTTCTGCATTCTGTTTCCCAGTATCTTATTAAGGATTTTTGCATCTATGTTCATTAGTGAGATTGGCCTATAGTTCTCTTTTTCGATTGGGTCTTTCTCTGCTTTGGGGATCAAGGTGATGTTTGCTTTCAGGAATGATTTCAGGAGTATTGCTTCCCTTCCAATTTCTTTTCTGTTATTTTTGTACTGGGGATCAAACTCAGGACCTTGTGCTTGCAAGGCAGGCACCAGAACCACTGAGCTAAATCCCGGCCCTTCCCTTTCAATTTCATTGAAGAGTTTAAACAGTAGTGGCAGTAGTTCCTCTCTAAATGTTTTATAGAATTCAACGGTGAAGCCATCAGGACCTGGGCTTTTCTTTTCTTGGTTGGTAAGTTTTTAATTATGTTTTCAATTTTATTGATTGATATTGGGTTGTTTAGAATTTTTAGGTCTTCTTCGTTCAACTTTGGTAATTCATACATGTCTAGGAATCTGTCCATTTCTTCTGTATTTTCCATCTCATTGACCTATAGGTTCTGGAAGTAGGTATTGATGATCCTCTGGATTTCTACTGGGTCTGTTGTAATTTCACCCTTTTCATTCCTAATCACATGGATTTGGGCCTTTTCTTTCCTTTTTCTGACAAGGTTGGCTAAGGCTTTGTCAATTTTGTTTATTCCTTCAAAGAACCAACTCTTGGCTTCACTGACTTTTTGTATTGTTTTCTTAGTCTCCATTGCATTGATTTCTGCCCTGATCTTTATAATTTCCTCCCTTGTATGAGCTTTGGGTTTGTCCTGCTTTTCTCGTTCTAGAAGCTTGAGGTTCAGTATCAAGTTGTTTAATTGGACTCGTTCTGTTTTCCTAATATGCGTATTCACTGCTATGAATTTCCCTCGTAAGACTGCTTTCATTGTGTCCCATAGATTCTGATATGTTGTATTGTCATTGTCATTTATTTGAAGGAACTGTCTGATTTCTTCTTTAATTTCCTCTGTGACCCATTGGTTATTCAGAAGTGTGTTGTTCAATTTCCATGTGTTTATGAAGTTTTTGCAGTTTCTTTTGCTGTTGATCTCCAAATTTATCGCACTATGGTCTGATGATATACAGGGGATAAACTTCAGTTCCTTTGCACTTACCTAAATATGTTCTATGAGCGAGTATGTGGTCTATTTTGGAGAATGACCTGTGTGCAGCTGAAAAGAATGTGTATTCTGATTTTGTGGGGTGAAACACTCTGTAAGCATCTGTTAGGTTCATATCTTCAATAATTTGATTGAGGTCTAGTATTTCATTGCTTGTTTTTTGTCTAATTAATCTATTTGTGACAATGGGGTATTGAGGTCCCCCACTACTATTGTATTGGTGCTTATGTGGTTTTTCATGTCCATTAGTATCTGTTTTATATAGTTGGGTGCACTCATGTTTGGTGCATAGATATTTATGATTGTCATCTCTTCCTCTTGAGTTATTCCCTTTACAAGGATGTAGTGTCCTTCTTTGTCTCTCTTAATCAGTGTGGGTTTGAAATCCACTTGGTCTGCAAAGAGGATAGCTACTCCCCCTTTTTTTCAGGTTCCTGTCACATGGAGTATTGTTTTCCACCCTTTAACTTTCAGTCTATAGTTTCTTTTTGAATTAAGTGTGTTTCTTGTATGCAGCATATTGTTGGATCTTGCTTCTTGACCCATTCTGCCAATCTATTTTTTTTGATTGGTGAGTTGAGACCATTAACATTGATGGTTATAACTGATATGTACTGAGTTATCATTGTCATGACGTTTTCTTTTTGCTTGATCCTCCCCCTTTGTTTTTAATTTCTTGTTGTGCCCGGCAGATTCATTCTGCTGTGCTTCCTGGGGTTGTGATCCTCATTGTCTTTTCCTATGATTTTGTCTAAAATTTTTTGGAGTGCTGGTTTGGTATTCATGAACTTCCTAAGGTGCTCTTTGTAATAAAAGTATGTTATTTCTCCATCAATTTTGAAAGAGAGTTTTGCAGGGTACATCAATCTGGGTTGGAGGTTGTTTTCCTTTATGGCTTGAAACACATCACTCCAAGCTCTTCTTGCCTTGAGCATTTGTACTGAGAAGTCTGCTGTGATTCTGATGGGCTTTCCTTTGTATGTGATTTTTTTTCTTTTCTCTAACTACTTACAGAATTTTGTTCTTCTGTTGGGTTTCTGGAATCTTAACAATTATATGCCTATATGTAGATTTTTTTTGATCAAGGCTAGTTGGAGTCCTATATGCCTCGCTTTTCTGTATGTCAAATTCTTTTCCCCTGCTTGGGAAGTTTTCTGCCATCACTTCTGTAAACAATTTTTTTATGTGATCTGCACTCTCTCCTGTTTCTTCATTGACTCCAATCAGTCTTATGTTATTTTTCTTTGCATCATCTAGCAGCTGCTGGATTGATTTCTCATGGTCCCTTAAAATTTTAAAGAAATTTTTCTTTTTCTGGTCACTAATTGCAATCTTATCTTCTATATCTGAAATTCTGTCTTCACATTGGCTCATTCTGCTGCATAGACCTTCAGTGGAGTTTTTAATCTCCTGGAAATCTGTTTGCATCTATTTTATGGATTCAATTTGTTTCCTGTGTTGGCATTCCATCATGTTCCTCAGCTCCTCTATTTTTTTTATCTGTATCCTCTCTAGATTTATTAATCATGTCTTGTACTATGGGCACAATCTTTGCTGTGATGTGAGAAATTATTTCTGATTTCATGTCTCCACATCCTCTTTCATTGCTAGTTCAGGGAGTCCAGGTGGTTGAGTATCAGAGTGTTCCATCTCCTTTCCCTTTGAAGTTGCTGTAGGTGATCTGGAATTCTGGTTCTGTGGCTTGTTTACTTGTCTTCTCATTTTGATGCAGGGGGTTGGGAGGGTAGGGTGGATGTGTGTTCCTGGCACCCGCGTGGCTCACCTCCTCTGTGCTGGGAGCTGCAGCAAGCCTACCTGGTAGCCTCCTCCTGCCTAGGAGCCTAGAAATTTTATTCTGAGTACTAGGTAGAACCCAACCCATCTTTAAACTGAGGACTGCATGAACATACCTACCACCATATTAAGCAATACCTTAACTAAAAAAATCCACTTTTCCAGTGTCAGAGAGGACAGCTCAGGTTTGCCAGAGGAGAAACATGAATATGATGGCAGATTTTAATGACATGTGTTTTTGTTAATAAGACTGATGACTTCCCACCCATGTGTGATGGTGCATGCCTGTAATCCTAGCACTGGGAAGGCTGAGGCAGGAGGACTATCAGGAGTTTGAGGCCAGCCTAGACTTACATAGTGAATTCAGGGCCAGCCTGAACACATAGCAAGACCCTGTCTCAAAAAAACAAACAAATAAAAAGATTGATGACTTCCTGGCTGCCAATGAGGAGGAGGGACATATTCTTCTGTTTGGCTCAGAAGAATCTGTTGTATATGATTCTTTCAATGCCAAGGTGAGTTTTGTGACAAGGCACTCGATTACCATAACAATTTGAGGAAGCAATCCCTATTATGATGTCCAGAACTAGACTCAGAAAAGTACGTTTAAAATTCAGATATCTTGGGCCTGGGATTTAGCTCAGTGGTTCCAGTGCCTGCCTCCCAAGCACAAGGTCCCAAGTTCGATCCCCGGTACCAAAAAAAAAAATAAATTCAGATATTTACCTAAATATAGGCCTTCCAAAATACGTTCGTTTTTACTGGCATTAAATATAAACCTAACAGGCAATGTGAACATTATCAAGTGGAGGAGGAGGAGAAGGAGGTAGAAGTGGAGGAGGAGGTAATTGCTGAGGAGGAGGATTACTTTAAAATGTTTCAAAGTACATAAAACATGAAATTGTGTCATTTTGCAAGAAAGTATATGTTCTATAGTGCCCTTGAGAATATAGCAATTATGATTTGTGATCTGTAACATATTTTTAGTACATATTTAAATTACCCATGTGAAGCAGGTATCCTAAGATCATTTAATTAATTGCCTGCATTATTTAATCCCTACTTAAATTTCTTCCCTAGATATAGTCCTCATACAGGCTAAATTATTCATCTCACTGAACTTTCTAAACTGACAAGGCCACTTGCTTTCTAGCTAGAGTGCCATTGTGAGAGCAACAAATACTTTCTCTTTTATCAAAAGATAAGGGTCAGGAACCATCATCATGTCTAAAAGTAGACACTTGGAGCTTAAAATTTGTCAGACCATATGTTGTATCACTACAAGATCCAGGAAACAAAGACATCCTTCTCCCAGGGGTATGTATTATAACAATCATTCTAAGGGATTAAGTGCCAGCTCCTTTGTATGACTGTACAGTCCTGTAAACATCTTTAGAGAAGAAACATGTATGAATTCCTGGGGTGGCAAAGGGAAAACAGCAGTGAACTGGCACTGATCTGATGTGTGTGCATTTGTACTTGTGTTGTAAGAATACAGAGGACACTGTAAACTTTGTTCTAGTGTCCTTAAGATTTTTCTTAAGGAAATTACTTAACTTGTTTTTCAATGAGAATATCCAGAAAAGAATAGGGTAAAATTTTTTGTCAGATTATGTTTAAATATTTTTGAAGCAAATATTAGCAAAGGAAATTTTCTTTCCTTCACGCTTGGCAAACAGATTCTAAGATCAGAATTATTAATTTTCTATAAAAATATAAATAGTATTTTACATACATTAGCTCACTTAAGTATTACAATAACCCTGGAATTTAGAAATTATTATGAATTAGGAAAATGTGGGTCAAAAGAGTTAAATAACATGTCTACAGTTACAGTTAGCTAGGGTGTGGCAGAGCTGGACTTGCAAATAGATCTTTCCACTACAAACAATAAGCTCATTTATTTGTGAGAAAAACTAAAAGTGATTCATAAATACTCATCTCCAGAGAACAAAGCCAGAGGAAATTAGTTTGAAATATAATGAGTATTAACATTAGCTATAGAGGTAGCTATTTTATCAACAAGGATGGGATATAGAAAGGAGCACTCAAGGAAAGACAAAGATTATGTCACTATACTTTATGGATGTATTACATTTTTAGTACATATTAAAATATGAAAAAATTAAATTTTTTCAGAGAAATGTATTACTAAGAGATATTATGAACTCATTGCTTAAATGATTTATAAAAATAAAAATCAATCTTTTTCTCTGGGTAACTTCAATGTAATCCTTGAGGGGTTTAGATGCTACCCTGATCCCACAGAAGTTCTGACATACAGTTAACTATCATTGCTGTTTCTTTGCAATTTCTGGGTCAGAACTCAAATGACTCCACCAGGTGTTAGAGAAAATCTACCGCTACAATAAGATTAAAACAAAAGCCCAAGAGGATTAATTCTACCAGGAAGGTCTATTGATAATAATTCAAGAAGACAATTTTGAATTTGGATTGCAGAATTTGAGTAACTCCTATTAAGCCCACAGCCACTTTCCCTTGAAATTAAAGTACTAAATTTATCTTTCTAGAATGGCGAATCATTATGACATTATCATATTAAAGCATGTACATGTCCATTTTTCTCAAAATATTAGTTTCTATCTGTAATATGTGTATGCTGTCAAAGTGACCCTAATGAGAGACAGCTAGTTTGCAATTGTTTTTCAAACCTATTCCATTCTCAAAGATATCTGATAGGCCAACATATACTGTGCTTTGGTATTACTCATTTATTTTTATTACAAAAGCAATCACAACTGTGCTCATAAAAAGTCCCTGGGGCTTGAGATGTAGCTCAGTGGCAGAATATTTGCCTAGTATGTTCAAGGGCCTGGATTCAATACTTAATACTGAAAAAAAAGGTCTGCTTTTCAGAGGTAATCATTATTTATCTTTTATCATCTGTGTTTAGTTCCTTTTATTACCTTCATAACTAAACAAAATTTCTACAGCACAATTTCTTGGTTTTAGATAAACTGTTTAAATTAAAAATTTTGTTAACCAAAAATGTATTTATATAACTTAAAAAGTCAAATAGTACTATAATGCTTAAAGTGAAGAGCAGGAGGAGGAATATGAGCCTCTTTGGGTCTTGTCCCTCTCAGTTTCTCATGCCTAGTCTCCAAGGGCAACTTTTTTCAACTCAGTTATCTCTATCTTCAGCCATTTACATTTGTAATTCTAGATATTATACTTGCACTGCTGTTTTTATTATTCCATTTTAGATACCTTATCTATCAACTTCTTGATATGAAAAATTTGGATTTGGCTCCTATATGTAAATTCAAAACATTCTTTTCTACCTATCCTTACAATTTTTCATCAAATCAGTATTCATTTATTATTATTCCTATGCAAATATTGTTAATTACTAAAACACAAAATGTTGTTTAGTTTTACATTTAATTTATTAATAATTCTTCAATAATTTTTCAACAGGACTATAAAAGTCCTCTTCTTATGAACAAATATATCAGGTGAGTTCTCAGTTCTGTTTTTTGGGGTTTTGTTTCTCTGGGAGACATCCCTCCTGGAGTACAGGTCTTCCTGCTCCTGTCTATACTGATTGTACTCTAAACCTGCGTGGCACCAGACTACCATTTTCCCTAAGTTTTTCCTTTGCCTCTTTGGTGTGGAATCTCTTATTTTCCTAGAACCCATCTCTTCCTGTTTTTTCCTTCCTCATTTTAGTGGCTATATCGTCTGATATATTACTTATTACAAAGTTCATGAAGACAATATATTTGTAATCTTTTTTCTGTTTTACAATAAATGACTCAAGTTTATTCTTCTTAATAACACTGTGTATATATACCAGATTTTCTTTATCCATTCATCTGTTAATGAACATATAGGTCACTTCTAAAGTTTAGCTGCTATGAGTTGTGCTGTTATAAACATGGGTGTGCATGTATTACTGTTATATGATATCTTTAACTCTTTCAGGAAGATACCTGGAAGGGGAATAGCTAGGTCAAATTGAATTTTTATTTTTAGCTTTAATTTTTGAGAAATCTGCATCTTGATTTACAAAATGGTTGTACTGTACTAGTTTACATCCTTACCAACACTTCTGTAGAAGGGTTCCTTTTTCCCTGAAACCTCACCAGCATCTGTTATTATCTGATTGATTGATGATCCTCATTCTTTCTGGAGTAACATAGAATCGCAGTGTTCTTTAGAATTTCTCTAATGACCAGAGATGTTGACCTTTTTTTCATGTATTTTTGTAATCTTGCAAATATGAAAGCATCTTTAATTCACTCTTGTACTTGGTTCAGTTTGGCTGGGTATAGAATCCAGCGAGGCTACAAGTCACTTTTGCCTACATTTTCTACAGCATTGATTTCTTGTTTCCAGTTTCCAGTGTTGAGAAGCATGGTGCTATTATGTCCCCTGAACCTGTCTCTTTTTCCTCTAGGAGAGTTTTTATAAAGCATTTATTCAAAAATATTCAAAAATATTTATTGAGGGGAAGGGGATGAGAAAAGAATTATGTACATGTAACAACTCTCCATGAGGAATGTAATCATTATGTATTGCAAACATGTACTAATAAAAACTGAAAGGGCTTGGGATTTAGCTGAGTGGCACCGTGCCTGCCTCACAAGCACAATGTCCTGAATTCAATCCCTGGTACCAAAAAAATTAAATAAAAATTTAAAAAAATAAAAACTGAAAAAAATTATGTATTGAGGAGAAGCTATTGTGCCAGGTTCTATTTTAAATGCCACGGATTACCCATTTTTAAAACAGCACGTGTCTTTGCCTTTGAGGCTCTTACATTCTAGTGGAAGAAACAATACATAAGATAAATAAATAGAACAAATGGTATGTTAGTGATGAATATGTAAGCAGGAAAAGAATATCTAGAGTCAAGGTAGAAATTGGAGTAAGAAAGACCTTCTTTAAAGAGGAACTTTTTTTTGTACCATGGATCGAACTGAGGACCTTGCACTTGCAAGGCAGGTATGGTGCCACTGAGCTAAATTCCTGGCCCTAGAAAGGGGCTTTTAAGTAAAGACCCAAGGAAGTGAAGAAGCAAGCAAGTATCCAGGCGATCACTTTTCGGGGCAGAGAGGATACTACATACACAGTCATGAGGTAGAAGCATGTGCAATGGACAGTCTGGGAGAAGTCCAAGCTAATATATAAATTTAAGGTTTGTTAGTATACTGGCGATATTTAAAGTCATGTGATTAGATAAGATCATCCTGTGAGTAGAGTAGATATAACAATTAAAGGTATTCCAACAATTAGAAGTTGAAGAATTGAAAGAGAATCAGTCAAAAAGAGGAGCAGACAGAAAGTTAAGAGGAAAAACTAGGTGAGCATAGTATTCCTGGAAGTCAAGTTAAAAAGTATCTCAAAGAAAGAATGACCAGTTGTCTCAAATTCCACAGAAAGATGAAGGAAGAGGAGGCCTTAGAGTTGGCATCATGGAAGTTTTCAGAGACTTTGGGTAGAGCAGTTTCAATAGCATCATGGGAGTGATAACCAAAGTGGGTTAAAAAATTGATAGAGAGACCTGAAAATGGATGAAGTGTTGCTAAAAAGTAAAGGAGAAAAATGGAGCAGTAGCTGGAGAAGTGGGGTTAAGAAAAGGTGGGCTTTGGGGCCGAGGATTTAGCTCAGTGGTTTCACCACCTGCTGTGCAAGCTCAAGGACCCGAATTCGATCCCCAGTACCAAAAAAAAAAAAAAAGTGGGCTTTATACAAACACACACACACACACACACACACACACACACAGAGAGAGAACAGAATAAGATTCAGTGACTTAGGAGAAAAAGGGAAGAATACTGGGGCAAAACTCAAGTAGTTAAAAGGGGGTGAAATCTAGTGCACAAGCAAAATTGACATTTGGTAAGAAAGTTCATCAAAAGCAACAGGGAAGAAGGTAAAACATGAGTTCCATGATGCAGATAGAAACATATTATCATGGTGAGAGTTTGTGTAAGATCTCTTCCAATTGATTCAAAACTTTTTCAGCAAAAAATAGCAAGATGGTAAGCCAAAGTGAAAAAGTTGGCAGAAGGTTGTTATTTAAGCAGAAAGGAGATAGTCTGAAGTGGCCGCTAGGAGAAAGAATGAACCCTGAAACAAGTGCGATGCAGTATTAAGGGTCCTGTTGAAGTTAGTGCCCTTAATTTAAATTGATGCTAGTCAACATGATTTTTCTACGCTCATAGTCAACTGGGTGGGGAGTACAAAGAGTGAGTTTAGAGTTGAATTTAACTAGACATATGATTTTCCCAAGCAAGGACAAAGAAGGAAGAGGAACAAGAGAGATGAGGATCTCTTTATCCCCAGAGTTCTGTAATTTCTCAGCGATTGCCTTAGTATAATACATTTTACATATCATTATGCTGGGCACTCTGGATTCTTCCAAACTAAAGAATTTCATGATCTTTAGTTTTTGAAAGTGCTCTCATATTATTTTTTTTCATAATGTATCCCCTCCACCTCCTCTGTTAATCTCTTTCTAAAACTTTTACAAGTTGGTCCCCTAATTTTCTTATTGTTTTTTATTTATTAACTTCTCTGCCTTGTTTTATTCTACTTTGGGGGAAAATTTCCTGAAAGTTACTTTCAACTCTTTTAGTCAATTGCTCATTTCACTGTTCTCTTTTATTTTTCCAGTGTTTGTTCTCAGTCACTAAATATTACTTTTTATAGCTTCCTGTTTGTCCCATGTCTCTTGCAATAAATATCCTCCTTTTTTGTGTGTTTGGCTTTGGAGGGGTTTTGTTTGGCTGGTTGGTTGTTTTTTTGTTTCAAGGTCTCACTATGTAGTGCAGGCTGCCCTGGAGCTCACAACATAGCCCACTGTGGCCTCAAATTCTGGAAGCCAAGAGAGAAACAAGGGCAGGGAGATTGACTAAATCTTCCTGTATCCATTGGATACTTCATCCCTGACCTCAGCTGTGCCTGGTGTCTCCAAGTCTAGAACTTCTTTGAATTAAATTTTCTAGATAGACTCCTTCCAGAGGACTTCTGTCTTCTGCCAAGGTGACTTGGGTTATAGGGTTTTTGAAAGAGAGCTAAGTGTATTATCACTCATAGGTAAGCTATCTTCCAAAACTTTTATTATAGCTCCAGCTTGGTATTATCTCCTCTTATATTTCTTTTATGCCTGTTGGCTTATACTTTTTTTAAAAATCTCCTTACTGAGCCAGGTGTGGTGGCACACACTTGTAATCCCAGCACTTGGGAGACTGAGGCAGGAGGATCACTGCAAGTTCGAGGCCAGCCTGGGCTACATAGTGAGTTCAAGGCCAGCCTGAAATACATAGTGAGACCCTGTCTCAAAATAAAAATAAACTCCTTACTGAAACTTTATTTTATTTAGACAGGGTCTTGCTATGTAGTTCAGGCAGGTCTTGAACTCACTATGTAGCCCAGGTTGGCCTCAAACTAGCAACAATCCTCCTTCAGTCCACAAGTGCTAGGGTTACAGGTGTGTGCCACCATGCCAGGCTCTGAAATTTTAATAAAGTCGCAGGAAGATGCACAATAACTACAAATGTTGTCTTGATGGTTTAATACCAGAAGTCTTCCTTAGAGAGGTGTTCAACCAGAGGAGGCACAACCGTACATAATAATACATACTTTATTATGGTTGAGAACTAAAGGGAACTTTTAGGCCAGTGAACACTTTAAAAATTCAACCTTTTATTTATTTTTTTTGTGTGAAATATTTTCCGTGCTCTTTCCTGATTCCATAGTTAGTAGGCAACACTCTAAATATTTGAGACATTAAGAATTTGAAGTTCTAAGGAAAGGATCACCCTAAATAAATCCAATGGGAGATATATATATATATCCTGAGCTATATAAATCCTAAAGGATATATATAATCAAGAGCTAGATTCTGGGCCTGGGATTTAACTCAGTGGTTCTGCCATCTGCCTCACAAGCTCAAGGTCCTGAGATCGATCCCCAGTACCAAGAAAGAAAAAAAAAAAAGAGCTAGATTCTTTTATTTTTATTGACACTTTCCAGATTACTAAGGCAACCAAGAGGGAGGAGTGTGAGGACAGTTTCTATTTCAATAGCTTTACTAAATGTTTTCTCCAAAAACCTCTGAACTTCATTTCCAAGAAAGTTTATTTAATCTTTTGAAACTACTTTCTCACTGACTAGTTTTAATGTTTTTGCAATCATGAAACTTTTTTAAAGTACAGACCCAACACAACGCCGAAAAAATTACAAAAATTAAATCTAATTATCTTTAAAACTTTGTATAAATATGATACATCATTAGATTTTTGAATTCTCTGAGACTATGCAATTATCTTAACAGATTATAACTGATCATTATTCTAATCTCTTTTTTCCAGCTTTATTGAGGTACAATTAGCAAAGAAATGTTTTTCTAATTTCACAAAATTAATTTCTTTTGCAAAACTTCACCACCATTCAAGTGCTAAAATAAGGACAGATTGTGGAATAGATCAGGCAACAGAATTGCAATCTGATCCATACAAACTATGATTCCTAGCCACAGTATCCTCTTTCAGTTCAAAGTAAGATTGTCTTTTGCTTTTTATATAGAAATCCAGTATGTAATTTAGTTATTTAAAAATCCTGCTTTGACCCAGTAAAATTATGAAGCATTGTCCTGTGGTGGCATGGAGAAAGTAAACAAAGCCATGATTAAGGGTGCTCAACTTTATTGTTTGACAGACCCAGCCTTAGGACCACGCTCCACCTATTTTTTTTTTTTTTTTTGAGACAGGATCTCACTGAATAGTTCCAGCTGGCCTTGAACTCATTCTATAGCCCTAGATGGGCTCAAATGCATGACAATTCTCCTAACTCAGCCTTCCAAGTGCTGGGATTACAGGTATGTACCACCATACCCAGCTAGACCTTCCACCTTTCCATGACCTTGATAAAGTTGCTTAACTTCTCTGCAGCTTAGTCTCATCATACAAAAATGGAGACAATAAATTCATCAGAGTTGCTCATATTACACTGAGACTTTGATAAAGTTGATTAACTTCTCTACAACTTAATCTCATCATACCAAAATGGTGATAATACATTACTCACAGAGTTGTTCATATTACATCAAGGTAATATGTATAAAGTTTTTAGTAAATGACTGATAGGTACTTTGAAAACACTCAACAAATAGTACTCACAATTATTCTTATGATAGGCAGTTTGAACTTCTCCAGCCTGAAAAAATTTTATTTTAGCAACTGTAGTTTTATTCCCTTTTAGGGACCAAATTTGTACAATAAAAGTTATATAACATCTTATATTTGTTTTTTGTCTTTTTGTTTATTTTTAAAACCAATACTTAAATATTATAAGTTTATTTCTATTTTATCATTTTACTTCTTATCATTGTTAATGAGGTAAATTTCCTTAGTATGTCTATTTTCATATATCACCACATCTATGATAATAAACTACTTTGGGTCATTGTAGAATCCCAATGGGTGAGATGTGAAAATGCAAACAAATCACATAAGATGAAATCACTGGTCTCATCCAAATCTCCAAGTAAAATATTTTTTTCATTTCCTTGATTAACCCAATTATGGTACCTGAAAAAATAGGAGTTTACTGTTCTGACATAATAAGAAGTTTGGAGGTAGACAATTACTATAGTGGTTCAGTGATTCAGCAAGGTGACAAGTGTTTCTCCAATTAACTTGTTCTTTCTACATAGACTCAAATGACTACAGCCACAGCAAGCAGCAGCACCACCACCAAGCCTCCCTTTCCGTTTTGTCTCATCCAGGCTACCAGTCTTTTTGTTGGTGCCATTCACACCCAGACTGGGCCTTCCCATTATCCACACCAAGAACTCTGCTAAACCAATCAGTGAATTAATTTAGTACTACACAACCTTAATCCCAGTATTACACACCCTAGATCCACCCACTTCTGAAAAGCCCCGTCTATGAGCACATGAGGCTTTGGGGGGACATCTAGATATGTCATAACAGATATGCCTTGACTGTGTTCCTCAATGGTTCATGTGTTGGACTTGGTCCCCAGTTGGTAGGGAGGGGATGAAGATAGTCTTCAGGTGGTGGGGAATCTTTAAGAGGTGGAGCTTAGTGGGTGGTAATAAAGTTGACGGGAGTGTTGCTCTTGGGAGGGATTGATGTAGTTCTTGTAGGATCCTGAGTTAGTTCCCTTGCGAAGGGCTTTTATAAAACAGTGAACCTGGCCCCTCCCCATTCTGTGGTTCCTGCCTCACCATGTGATCTCTAACTCTTGTATGCATTCTCACCGTGATGCCATTCTCTAGGATGTGATATAATCAGGGAGCCCCTCTCTAGGCCTAGTACTATGCTGTTTGGACATTCACCCACCAAAATTGTAAGCTAAATAAACTTTTAATCATGAAGTATATAACCTGGGGTTTTTCTGTATAGCAAGATAAAATGAATACTTTGGAGAGTATTTAAGAATGATACTAACACAGAAATCAGAGAGGATTATGAAGTGAGCCATTTGGCTCTCTGGAGAAAGCACAATCCAGCCAGTGGGAAGACCAAGGGCAAACACCCTCAGGTAGATACATGCTTGGCTTTTGGAGAAAGATTAAGAAGGCCGGTGTGGCAGGATCGGAATAACTCTACAGAATAAATGAGCTCAGAGACCAGATCCAGAAAGCCTTATAAGAATTTTGATTTTGAGCCCAGAGGTAGGGGCTTCCAGGCTGACACTCCACCACTCCCAGCACAGAGGAGGTGAGCCATGAGGGTGCCAACAGCACACCTCCACCCCATCAAAATGAGAAGACAGGTAAACAAGTCTCAAAACCAGTCTTCCAGATCACCTACAACAACCCCAAAGGGAAAGGAGATGGAACACTCTGATACTCAACCACCTGGACTCCCTGAACTGGCAACAAAAGATGATCTGGAGAAAAGGAAATCAGAAATAATTTCTCAGATAACAGCAGAGATTGTGCCCATAGTGCTAGACATAATTAATAAATCTAGACAGGACACAGATAAAAAAAATAGAGGAGCTGAGGAACATGACGGAATCCCAACATAGGAAACAAATGGAATTCATAAAACAGATACAAATAGATTTCCAGGAGATTAAAAACTCCATTGAAAGTCTACCCAGCAGAATGAGCCAATGTGAGGACAGAATTTCAGATATAGAAGATAAGATTGCAATTAGTGACTAGGAAAAGAAAAATTGCTTCACCCAGCAGAATGAATCCATTGGCCGTGACAAATTAAATGTAAAGGGGGAGAATCCAACAAAAAGAAAAAGTAACGACAAGACTTTTAAAACTTTTAACTTCATCTCCCTAATGAGTGTATACTTCAATCTTGTTATTGTACTGATTAGTATTTATCTGATTCTAGTGTTGCACACCTTACCTTGTGCAGTAATGGCTATTTATAATCTTCTGTCTACTTTTTAATTGGGTTGTCTATTAATGAGCTGTAAGAGCTGTTTATATATTCTGATCGTAGGTTATATGCATTGTAAATATGGTCTGTTTAAGGACTACTTTTCATTTTAACGATGTCATTTAAAGTTCTAAATTTTGATGGAATCTCATTTATCAATTTTTTTCTTTTATACATCGTGTTTTTTGTATCCTAGAAGTTCTTGCCTGCCCTAAATTCATAAACATTTTCCCTTATACTTTCTTCTTAAAGTTTTATACTTTTAGGCTTTCATATTTAGGTTCATAGATCCTTTCAAGTTATTTTTATGTGTGGAAATAAAGGGTTGAGGTTAATTTTTTACATATGGATACCAGGTGTTGTAGTGCTAATTTGCTGAAAACACTATCTTTTCCTCAGCTTTTGAATTGAGTTTATATTCTATAAAAGGTTTATGTTAAATGATCTTTCAAAACTCAGTGGACCATATATGCATGGTTTTATTTCTAGAGTCTCTGTTTTATTCAAATGATCTTTATGTCTTTTCTTACACCAACACTGCCTTGCTTACTGTAGCTTTAGAGGAAGTCTTAAAATTAGGCACTAAATGTCTTCCAACACTGTTTTTTTTTTCTTTTTCTTTTTACTTTTCCAGTTCCTTTGTACTCCTACATAACTTTTAAATTTCAACATCCAATTCTTCATTTATAGCAAGTATACACAGACCTGAATTTTTATATATACCTTGTGTTTTCTAAACCTGCTAAATTCAAGCACAAGTTCTAGGGGCTCCTAGAGATTTCTTAGTATTTTCTCTGTAGATGATCATTTCATCTACATATAAAGATTTTGCTTCTACCTTGCCAATACTATCCTAATTGTGTCATTTTATTGCCAGACTAGTTTGGTTTAGGGCTATGCTTCAAATTTTAATGGATATATGAAGAGTAGGCATATCTGTCCTTGTTCCCCACCTTAGGAAGAAAGCATTGTATCTTCTCCATTCATATAAGGCATTTTTGCTGGAAGTATGGAGTACATGTCTTTAATGTGTTGAGAAGTTTCTGTTCTACTTCTAGTCTCCTGATACCTTTTACCATGATCAGCTGTAGAATTTAGTCCAATACTTTTTCTCCAACTCGTGACAGGATCATATGGCTTTTTCCTTTCCTCTGTCAAAATGATGACTTTTAGGGGTGGATCTTCCAATTCTGAACCAACACTGCCATTCCTATAATAAAACCACTTTCTACATACTGCCAGATCTGACTTCTAATAGTTTGTTTTCTTAAACAAATTTCTATCTATGTTCATATTTTTCTTCTATTATCTTTATTCAGTTTTAGGATTAGCACAATGTTGATTTCCTAAAATGAGGGGAGAAGTGATCCTTTTGTTTCTGCTTTAAATGTTTCATATAATTTATCAGATAAAATGTATGTGAGCCTGTTGTTGTCATATAGGTAGGTTTTCAAGCTAGGAATATACTTTCTTTAATAGGTGCTATTCAAATTTTATATTTCCTCCAGAGTTAGCTTCATTAATTTGTCTTCCAAGGTACTTCTTAGAAGTTGTCAAATTTATTTCAAACAAGATTTGTTCAATATGCTTTCTATATCCTTTTAAATTCTGTAAAATTTGTGGGAATGTCTCAGATCGTGATACTGTAATTTTAAAAATGTGTAATTGATATTGTGTAATAGGAAGTAAAGATCTAAAGGAGCAGGGGAAGTGGGAAGGGTAGGGGAAAGGAAAGAAGGGAAAAGAAAAAATATGAGAAAAGGAAAAAAATGGAAACAAAGTCTTTGCAAATAGGGAAGGGTGGAGTGGGTAAAGGGAGGGCAGGAGAAGGGGAAAAAAATAAGAACCAAGGTACTCATGTAATGGTACAAGATCCCAATGATATACATAACTGTATTTTATACCTAAAATGTACCAATAAACTTAAAGGGGGAAAAAAAGAAAAATTGCTTCAAAATTATAAGGAAGCAAAAGAAATCAATCCAGCAGCTCATAGACGATGCAGAGAAGAATAACATAACACTGATTGGAGTCAATGAAGAAACAGGAGAGAGTGCAGACAACATTTTAAAAAAGCTGTTCACAGAAGTAATGGCAGAAAACTTCCCAAGCAGGGGAAAAGAGCTTGACATACAGATAAGTGAGGCATATAGGACTCCAAATAGCCTTGATCAAAAAAAAAAAAAAAACCTACACATAGGCATATAATTGTTAAGATTCCAAAAACCCAACAGAAGAACAAAGTTCTCCAAGCAGTCAGAGAAAAGAAACAAATCACATACAAAGGAAAGCCCATCAGAATCACAGCAGACTTCTCAACACAAACCATCAAGGCAAGAAGAGCTTGGAGTGACATATTCCAAGCCCTAAAAGAAAACAGCCTCCAACCCAGATTGATGTACCCTGCAAAACTATCTTTCAAAATTGATGGAGAAATAAGATACTTTCATGACAAAGAGCACCTTAGGAACTTCATGAATACCAAACCAGCACTCCAAAGAATTTTACACAATAGCCTAGGAACAGACATTGAGGATCACAACCCCAGGAAGCAAAGCAGAATGAACCCATCTGGCATGACAAAAAATTCAATGTAAAGGGGGAGAACCCAACCAAAAGAAAAAGTCATGGCAATGACAAGTCAATACATTTCAGTTATAACCATCAATGTTAATGGTCTCAATTCACCAATCAAAAGAAATAGACTGGCAGAATGGGTCAAGAAGCAAAATCCAGCAATATGCTGCATACAAGAAACACACTTAATTCAAAAGGAAACTCGTAGACTGAAAGTTAAAGGGTGGAAAACAATACTCCATGCGACAGGAACCCGAAAAAAGCAGGAGTAGCTATCCTCCTGGCAGATCAAGTAGATTTCAAATCAACACTGATTCAGAGAGACAAAGAAGGACACTACATCCTTGTAAAGGGAAGAATCCAAGAGTAAGAGATGACAGTCATAAATATCTATGCACCAAACACTAGTGCACCCAACTATATAAAACAAATACTAACGGACATGAAAAGTCATATATGCACTAATACAATGGTAGTGGGGGACCTCAACACCCCACTGTCACAAATAGATAGATCAACTAGACTAAAACTAAGGAATGAAATAATAGAACTCAATCAAACTCTTGAGCAAATGAACTTAAAAGATGTTTACAAAGTCTTCCACCCCAAAAAATCAGAATACACATTCTTCTCAGCAGCACATGGGTCATTCTCCAAAATAGACCACATACTCACACATAGAACATGTTTAAGTAAGTGCAAAGGAATTGAAGATATCCCCTGTATATTATCAGACCACAGTGCAATGAAATTGGAGATCCATAGCAAAAGAAACTGGAAAAATTTCATAAACACATGGAAATTGAACAACACACTTCTGAATAACCAATGGGTCACAGAGGAAATTAAAGAAGAAAGCAGACAGTTCCTTCAATTAAAGGACAATGGCAATACAACATATCGGAATCTATGGGACACAACGAAAGCAGTCTTATGAGGGAAATTCATAGCAGTGAATACGCATATTAGGAAAACAGAACGAGCCCAATTAAACAACCTGATGCTGCACCTCAAGCTTCTAGAAGAAGAAGAGCAGGACAACCCCAGAGCTCATACAAGGGAGGAAATTATAAAGATCAGAAGAGAAATCAATGCAATGGAGACTAAGAGAACGATACAAAAAATCAATGAAGCCAAGAGTTGGTTCTTCAAAAGAATCAACAAAATTGACAAAGCCTTAGCCAACCTTGTCAGAAAAAGGAAAGAAAAGGCCCAAATCCATGCAATTAGGAATGAAAAGGGTGAAATTACAACAGATTCAGCAGAAATCCAGAGGATCATCAATACCTGCTTCTAGAACCTATACGCCAATAAGATGGACAGCACAGAAGAAATGGACAGATTCCTAGATATATATGAATTACCAAAGTTGAACGAAGAAGATCTAAAACCTCTGAACAACCCAATATCAACCAATGAAATTGAAAATGTAATTAAAAACTTATCAACTAAGACAAGCCCGGGCCCTGATGGCTTCACTGCTGAATTCTACAAGACATTTAGAGAGGAACTGCTGCCACTATTGTTTAAACTCTTCAATGAAATTGAAAGGGAAGCAATACTCCCAAACTCATTCCTGGAAGCAAGCATCACCTTGATCCCCAAAGCAGAGAAAGACCCAACTGAAAAAGAGGACTATAGGCCAATCTCACTAATGAACATAGATGCAAAAATCCTTACTAAGATACTGGGAAACAGAATGCAGAAGATCATCAAGAAGATCATACACCCTGATCAAGTGGGATTCATTCTAGGGATGCAGGGATGGTTCAATATATGAAAATCAATCAATGTAATACACTATATCAATAGAGCCAAGGACCAAAACGGTAAGATTATCTCCATAGATGCAGAAAAAGCATTTGACAAAATCCAACATGCATTTATGATAAAAACCCTATAAAAAGTTGGAACAGATGGTCTCTACCTTAATCTGATAGAAGCCATCTATGAAAAACCAACAGCCAATATCATACTAAATGGTCAAAAACTGAAAGTCTTCACACTAAAATCAGGAACAAGACAAGGATGTCTTCTATCACCACTCTTGTTCAATATAGTTCTGGAAACATTAGCCATGGCAATTAGACAAGAGAAAGAAATAAAAGGAATAAAGATAGGTAATGAAGAAGTCAAATTGTCATTATTTGCAGATGACATGATACTCTATATAGAAGACCCCAAGAACTCCACCAAAAGTCTTCTAGTCTTGTTTTGTTTTGTTTTGTTTTGTTTTGTTTGGTACCAGGGATCGAACTCGGGTCCTTGTGCTTGCAAGGCAAGGAACAGAACCACTGAGCTAAATCCCTGGCCCAGTCTTCTAGTCTTAATAACTAAATTCAGTTTGGTTACAAGGCCAACACACAAAAATCAATAGCTTTCCCCTACACGAACAACAGACTCACTGAGAGAGAAATAGAGGAAACAATTCCTTCATAGTATCCACAAAACTGAAATACCTAGGAATCAACCTAATGAAAGAAATAAAGACCTCTTCTCTGAAAACTATAGCACTCTGAAAAGAGAGATTGAAGATGATATCAGAAAATGGAAAGACATCCCTTGCTCCTGGGTAGGAAGGATCAATATGGTGAAAATGGCCATACTTCCAAAACTGCTATATAGATTTAATGCAATCCCAGTTGAAATACCAGCAGCATACTTCACAGACCTTGAGAAAACAATCCAAAAATTCATTTGGAAACAAGAAGAGACCCAGAATAGCAAAAGAAATTCTAGGTAACAGAGACATGGCAGGGGGTATCATAATCCCCTACTTGAAACTGTACTGCAAGGCTACTGTGATAAAAACAGCATGGTACTGGCAAAGAAACAGACCTGAGGACCAGTGGAACAGATTAGAAGATGCAGAAATAACTCTAGACACACTCAGCCATCTCATCTTCGACAAAGGAGCCAAACACCCTCACTGGAGGAAAGATAGCCTCTTGAATAAATGGTGCTGGAAAAATTGGGTTTCAACTTGCCAAAGATTAAAACTAGACCTATATCTCTCAGCATGCACTAAAGTAAAATTGAAATGGATTAAGGATCTAAATATTAAAATAGAAATGCTGAATCTCCTGGAACAGAGGTTAGGTAGAACTCTTTTTTTTTTTTTTTTTTTTTTTTTTCTGGTACCGGGGATCGAACTCTGGTCCTTGAGCTTGTGCAGCAGGCGTAGGTAGAACTCTTGAAGACATTGGTGTAGGAAAAGATTTTATGAACAAAACCTCAGTTGCCCTTGAATTAGCACAAACAATCAACAAGTGGGATCTCTTCTTATTAAAAAGCTTCTGCACAGCAAGAGAAACTACCAGCAGTGTGAAGAGACAACTCACAGTGTGGGAAAAAATCTTCACCTGCTGTTCCTCAGACAAAAGCCTACTATCTTGAATCTATAAAGAACTTAAAAAGATCAGACCTCCCAAATTTAAAGACCCAATCCAAAAATGGGATTCTGAAATGAACAGACATTTCTCAGACAAAGAAGTAGAAATAGCAAATAAATAAATGAAAAAATGTTCAGCATCACTGGTCATTCGAGAGATGCAAATGAAAACAACACTGAGATTCCACCTCACTCCAGAAAGAATGGCTGCTATCATGAAATCAACCAATAACAAATGCTGGCAGGGCTGTGGGGAAAGAGGAACCCTTCTCCACTACTGGTGGGAGTGTAGACTGGTGCAAGCACTGTGGAAATCAGTATGGAGATATCTCAAAGAACTAGGACTGGAAGTCCCATTTGATCCCACTATTCCACTGCTGGGTATCTTCCCCAAAGAATTAAAAGAATCATACCACAGTGATATATGTGCACCCATGTTCATAGCAGCACAATTTGTAATAGATAAATGTTGGAAACATCCCAAATGCCCATCAACTGGAGACTGGATTAAGAAAATGTGTTTTTTTAATAAAATGGAGTACTACTCAGCCATAAAAAATGACAAATTAGAGACATTTATAGCTAAATGGATGCACATTGAGGCCATACTCTTAAGTGAAATAAACAGGACACACATGTAAATACCATAGTTTCTCTAGTGTGAGAAACTGAAAGTATAAATAAGGACTAAATGGTATAATAGGTAATGTGAAATAGGAAGAAAAGGGGCAAAGGGGAAGGGGAATTGGGAGGGGTAGTGAAAAGGAAAGAAAGTAATGGAATTAATATGAGAAAAAGAAAAAAATGGAAACAAAGTCTTTGTAAATAGAAAGGGATGGTGGGGTTGAAGGGAGGGCAGGGGAAGGGGGAAAAAATAAGAACCAAGAGAGATTATGTAAATTTCCAATGATGAATGTCATTATATTGTATACCTAAATTGTACCAATAAAATAAAATTTTTAAAAAAGAATTTTGGTTTTTACTTTGAATGATATGGAATTCTATAAAAATGTTGAATACAGGAATGACGTGATGTGACTTACTGTTTTATAAGGATCTCTCTGACTGTTGTGTGGAGAATATACTGTGAGGAGGCAAGGGTAGAAATGAGAGATAAGACCTTAGCAAAAATCAAGGTGTAAGACTAACAGTGCCTTGGAGCAGGGGAAAAAAGTAGGATTATGGATACATTTGAACACAGTTTGCTATTGGACTGAATATGGGTTATGAATAAAAGAGAAGAGACAAGGATACTCCAAGATTATTTACTTGAGTAACTCCTAAAGTAGGACCACCAGTTACTGAGATAGGGAAGACTAATGAAACAAAAGATTTTAGGGGAAAACCAACATATTTAAATGTGTATTACTCATTCAAGTAGAATTGCCAAATAAGTAATTAGATGTATGAATTTGAACTTTAAGGAAAAGGCCCAATCTAGACATATAAATAGACAGCATATGTGTAGTATTTTCAGCAATAACACTAAATGAGATCACCAAAATATTGAGTGGAGATGGAAAAAAATATCTGATGACTGATCTTGGACATCAAAACATATAGAAGTCAGGAAAAGAAGGAAGAACAAACACTTAGGATTGGATGTGGCAATATGTTGGCCATAGCGGACCTTGAGAAGAGCAAATTGGGTAGAATGGGAAAGGTAAAAGCCTACTTCAAGTGAGTTCAACAGAAATTAGAGAAACATGAAACCATGAATATAGAAAACTCTTATGTGGTGTTTTATGGCAAAAAGAAGCACAGAAATGGTTGGAAGTTAGATGGTCATGTAGAGTAAAAAATAGTGTTTTGTTGTTTTTAAGATAGGAGATAGTATGTCAATTTTATATGCTGATAATCACAATCTAGTTGAGAGTAAATTGAAGGTGAATGAGAGGACAATTACTGAAACAGTGTCCTAGGGCAAGAATGGGAAAAAGGAGCTGATGGAAGGATCAGCCCTAAATATAAATGAAAGCAAGGTAATCACTGTTGCAAAGGGAACAGAATTTGTTGGGTATGTAAAAGATTAGTATACATACAGGTATGTTGACTGATATGGTGATCGGATAATGTCTACATTTTCTTCCAGCTGTGCCTATTTTTAAATACTTCAAAATAAAGATCGCTACCTGTCAGTGAGAACTTTCTAAAAGGTATTAGAATTTAAGGAAAAATATGAATGAAGTCAACAATATGAATGAATAAAATAATTGACTACGAAAATGTAGTAAATAGAAAGTGAGAATGGTTAGCATAATTATTTTTTTTCAGTTTTAATCATTCTTTTTTTTATTAAATTCTTTTATTGGTACATTGTAGGAATACAACACAATTACATTTCTCCTTGGGAATTGTACCTTTACATAATGCATCTTGGTTCTTATTTTTTCCCCATTCCTAGCCCTCCCTTCACGCCCTCCACCCTTCCCTATTTACAGAGACTTTATTTCCATTTTTTCCATTTCTCAGTATTTTTCTTTTCCCTTCTTTCCTTTCCCCTGCCCCTCCCACTACCCCGACCCCTTTGGACCTTTTCTTCCTATTTTACATTTTCAATTATTCATTCTAATCATTGGTACATTTTAGGTATACAATATAATGACATTCATCATTGGAAATTTGCAACTTTACATATTCTCTCTTGGTTCTTATTTTTCACCCTTGCCCAGCCCTCCCTTCAACCCCTCCAGTCCTCCCTATTTACAAAGATTTTGTTCCTATTTTTCCATTTTCTCATATTAATCCCATTCCCTTCTATCCTTTCCCCTAGCCCTCCCACTTCCTTCCCCTTTGCCCCTTTTCTTCCTATTTCACATTACCTATTATACATTTTAGTCCTTATTTACACTTTCAGTTTCTCACACCAGAGAAACTATTCGGTATTTACACATGTGTGTTCTATTTATTTCACTTAAGAGTATTGCCTCAATGTGCATCCACTTAGCTATAAATGTCTCTAATTTGTCATTTTTTATGGCTGAGTAGTACTCCATTTTATAAAAAAAAACCACGTTTTCTTTATCCAGTCTCCAATTGATGGGCATTTGGGCTGTTTCCAAGTTTTAGCTATTACAAACTGCGTTGCTATGAACACGGGTGCACATATATCACTGTGGTATGATTCTTTTAATTCTTTGGGGAAGATCCCCAGCAGTGAAATAGCGGGGTCAAATGGGACTTCCAGTCCTAGTTCTTTGAGGTGTCTCCATACTGATTTCCACAGTGGTTGCATCAGTCTACACTCCCACCAGCAGTGGAGCAGGGTTCCTCTTTCCCCACAGCCCTGCCAGCATTTGTTATTGGTTGATTTCATGATAGCAGCCATTCTTTCTGGAGTGAGGTGGAATCTCAAGTGTTGTTTTCATTTGCATCTCTCCAATGACCAGTGATGTTGAACATTTTTTCATTTATTTATTGGCTATTTCTACTTCTTTGTCTGAGAAATGTCTGTTCATTTCAGATGCCCATTTTTGGATTGGGTCTTTAAATTTGGGAGGTCTGATCTTTTTAAACTCTTTATAGATTCAAGATAGTAGACCTTTGTCTGCGGAAGAGTAGGTGAAAATTTTTTCCCACATTGTGGGTTGTCTTTTCACATTGTTGGTGGTTTCTCTTGCTGTGCAGAAGCCTTTTAATAAGAAGAGATCCCACTTGTTGATTGTGCTAGTTCATGGGCAACTGAGGTTTTGTTCATAAAATCTTTTCCTACACCGATGTCTTCAAGGGTTCTACCTAACCTCTGTTCCAACTGGTTCAGAGTTTCTATTTTAATATTTAGATCTTTAATCCATTTTGATTTTAGTTTAGTGCATGGTGAGAGATACAGGTCTAGTTTGAATCTTTGGCAAGTTGAAGCCCAATTTTTCCAGCACCATTTATTCAAGAGGCTATCTTTCCTCCAGTGAGGGTGTTTGGATCCTTTGTTGAAGATGAGATGGCTGAGTGTGTCTGGCGTTGTTTCTGCATCTTCTTGTCTGTTCCACTGGTCCTCAGGTCTGTTTCTTTGCCAGTACCATGCTGTTTTTATCACAGTAGCTTTGTAGTAGAGTTGCAGGTTGGGGATTGTGATACCCCCTGCCATGTCTCTGTTACCTAGAATTGCTTTTGCTATTCTGGGTCTCTTCTTGTTCCAAATGAATTTTTGGATTGTTTTCTCAAGGTCTATGAAGTATGCTGCTGGGATCTCAGTTGGAATTGCATTAAATCTATGTAGCAGTTTTGGAAGTATGGCCATTTTCACTCTATTAATCCTTCCTACCCAGGAGCAAGGGATGTCTGTCCATTTTCTGATATCATCTTCAATCTCTCTTTTCAGAGTGCCATAGTTTTCAGAGAAGAGGTCTTTGATTTCTTTCGTTAGGATGATTCCTAGGTATTTCAGTTTTTTGGATGCTATTGTGAAAGGCATCATTTGCCCTATTTCTCTCTCAGTGAGTCTGTCATTGGTGTAGAGGAAAGCTATTGATTTTTGTGTGTTGACCTTGTAACCAGCTACTTGACTGAATTTGGTTATTAAGTCTAGAAGACTTTTGGTGGAGTTCTTGGGGTCTTCTATATATAGCATCATGCCATCAGCAAATAATGACAATTTGACTTCTTTATTACCTATCTTTATTCCTTTTATTTCTTTCTCTTGTCTAATTGCCATGGCTAATGTTTCCAGAACTATGTTGAACAAGAGTGGTGATAGTGGACATCCTTGTCTTGTTCCTGATTTTAGTGTGAAGAATTTCGGTTTTTGACCATTTAGTATGATATTGGCTGTTGGTTTTTCATAGATGGCTTCTATCAGTTTGAGGTAGAGACCATCTGTTCCAATTTTTTGTAGGGTTTTTATCATAAATGCATGTTGGATTTTGTCAAATGCTTTTCTGCATCTATGGAGATAATCTTACCGTTTTGGTCCTTGGCTCTATTGATATAGTGTATTACATTGATTGATTTTCATATATTGAACCATCCCTGCATCCCTAGAATGAATCCCACTTGATCAGGGTGTATGATCTTCTTGATGATCTTCTGCATTCTGTTTCCCAGTATCTTAGTAAGGATTTTTGCATCTATGTTCATTAGTGAGATTGGCCTATAGTCCTCTTTTTCAGTTGGGTCTTTCTCTGCTTTGGGGATCAAGGTGATGCTTGCTTCCAGGAATGAGTTTGGGAGTATTGCTTCCCTTTCAATTTCATTGAAGAGTTTAAACAATAGTGGCAGCAGTTCCTCTCTAAATGTCTTGTAGAATTCAGCAGTGAAGCCATCAGGGCCCGGGCTTGTCTTAGTTGATAAGTTTTTAATTACATTTTCAATTTCATTGGTTGATATTGGGTTGTTCAGAGGTTTTAGATCTTCTTCGTTCAACTTTGGTAATTCATATATATCTAGGAATCTGTCCATTTCTTCTGTGCTGTCCATCTTATTGGCGTATAGGTTCTAGAAGCAGGTATTGATGATCCTCTGGATTTCTGCTGAATCTGTTGTAATTTCACCCTTTTCATTCCTAATTGCATGGATTTGGGCCTTTTCTTTCCTTTTTCTGACAAGGTTGGCTAAGGCTTTGTCAATTTTGTTGATTCTTTTGAAGAACCAACTCTTGGCTTCATTGATTTTTTGTATCGTTCTCTTAGTCTCCATTGCATTGATTTCTCTTCTGATCTTTATAATTTCCTCCCTTGTATGAGCTCTGGGGTTGTCCTGCTCTTCTTCTTCTAGAAGCTTGAGGTGCAGCATCAGGTTGTTTAATTGGGCTCGTTCTGTTTTCCTAATATGCGTATTCACTACTATGAATTTCCCTCATAAGACTGCTTTCGTTGTGTCCCATAGATTCCGATATGTTGTATTGCCATTGTCCTTTAATTGAAGGAACTGTCTGCTTTCTTCTTTAATTTCCTCTGTGACCCATTGGTTATTCAGAAGTGTGTTGTTCAATTTCCATGTGTTTATGAAATTTTTCCAGTTTCTTTTGCTATGGATCTCCAATTTCATTGCACTGTGGTCTGATAATATACAGGGGATATCTTCAATTCCTTTGCACTTACTTAAGCATGTTCTATGTGTGAGTATGTGGTCTATTTTGGAGAATGACCCATGTGCTGCTGAGAAGAATGTGTATTCTGATTTTTTGGGGTGGAAGACTTTGTAAACATCTTTTAAGTTCATTTGCTCAAGAGTTTGATTGAGTTCTATTATTTCATTCCTTAGTTTTAGTCTAGTTGATCTATCTATTTGTGACAGTGGGGTGTTGAGGTCCCCCACTACCATTGTATTAGTGCATATATGACTTTTCATGTCCGTTAGTATTTGTTTTATATAGTTGGGTGCACTAGTGTTTGGTGCATAGATATTTATGACTGTCATCTCTTACTCTTGGATTCTTCCCTTTACAAGGATGTAGTGTCCTTCTTTGTCTCTCTGAATCAGTGTTGATTTGAAATCTACTTGATCTGCCAGGAGGATAGCTACTCCTGCTTTTTTCGGGTTCCTGTCGCATGGAGTATTGTTTTCCACCCTTTAACTTTCAGTCTACGAGTTTCCTTTTGAATTAAGTGTGTTTCTTGTATGCAGCATATTGCTGGATTTTGCTTCTTGACCCATTCTGCCAGTCTATTTCTTTTGATTGGTGAATTGAGACCATTAACATTGATGGTTATAACTGAAATGTATTGACTTGTCATTGCCATGACTTTTTCTTTTGGTTGGGTTCTCCCCCTTTACATTGAATTTTTTGTCATGCCAGATGGGTTCATTCTGCTTTGCTTCCTGGGGTTGTGATCCTCAATGTCTGTTCCTAGGCTATTGTGTAAAATTCTTTGGAGTGCTGGTTTGGTATTCATGAAGTTCCTAAGGTGCTCTTTGTCATGAAAGTATCTTATTTCTCCATCAATTTTGAAAGATAGTTTTGCAGGGTACATCAATCTGGGTTGGAGGCTGTTTTCTTTTAGGGCTTGGAATATGTCACTCCAAGCTCTTCTTGCCTTGATGGTTTGTGTTGAGAAGTCTGCTGTGATTCTGATGGGCTTTCCTTTGTATGTGATTTGTTTCTTTTCTCTGACTGCTTGGAGAACTTTGTTCTTCTGTTGGGTTTTTGGAATCTTAACAATTATATGCCTATGTGTAGGTTTTTTTTTTTTTGATCAAGGCTATTTGGAGTCCTATATGCCTCACTTATCTGTATGTCAAGCTCTTTTCCCCTGCTTGGGAAGTTTTCTGCCATTATTTCTGTGAAGAGATTTTTTATGTCATCTGCACTCTCTCCTGTTTCTTCATTGAGCCCAATCAGTCTTATGTTATTCTTTTTTGCATCATCTAGCAGCTGCTGGATTGATTTCTCATGTTCCTTTGTAATTTTGAAGCAATTTTTCTTTTCCTGGTCACTAATTGCAATCTTATCTTCTGTATTTGAAATTCTGTCCTCACATTGGCTCATTCTGCTGGGTAGACTTTCAGTGGAGGTTTTCTTGTCCTAGAAATCTATTTGCATCTGTTTTATGGATTCCATTTTTTCCTATGTTGGGATTCCATCATGTTCCTGAGCTCCTCTCTAGATTTATTAATCATGTCTTGCACTAGGGGCACAATTTCTCCTGTTATCTGAGAAATTATTTCTGATTTCATTTTTTCCAGATCCCCTTTTGTTGCCAGTTCAGTGGGTCCAGGTGGTTGAGTATCAGAGTGTTCCATCTCATTTCCCTTTGCAGTTGCTGTAGGTGATCTGGTAGTCTGGTTTTGAGACTTATTTATGTGTTTTCTCATTTTGACTGGGGCGGGGGGCTGTTAGTGCCTGCACGGATTATCTCCTCTGAGCTGGGTGAGGTGGGACAGGGGCCAGGAGCAGCAGTAGGGATGGTGACCCAAAAGCCCTTTCCTGTGGGCTGGGAGCATTGGGAGGGATGGTGGCCAGGAAGCCCCTTCCTCTGGACCAGGAGCAGTGGGATGGTGGCTCAGAAGCCCCTACCTCTGGGCCGGGAGCAGTGGGACTCAGTACCTTGGTCTGGTGATCTGGTGTCCTCTGCGTCTTTGTAGTGTGGAACCAGGTGGCTGCCTGTCTGCAGCGGGGTGACTCGGTGTCTTCTGCACAACTCAGGACCCCAGTAGGGCGTGCACAGACCTGCCTGTCTGCAGTGGGCTCGGTTAGCATAATTATTATGTTTACAATCAAATTCAACTGTTTGGATAAATTTTATTCCAGTACTGTACAGGGAAGCAGAAAAGTAGTAAAGGAATTAAAATATAGTACAAGGAGTGACTATAATGGCAGCCCATAAACCTAACCTGTATGAGGCAGGAAATAAAGAGATGTGAGTGTGCATGAAGGTATTGTGATCTATGGATTAAACATTGTGATAGAAAGAATGATTGATAATCAGGGAAAACATCTAGAAAAATAAGAGGGTGTGTTATAGAGTGGGGCACTTGAGATTACTAAGGAGAGATGCAGACACTAGTAATGACAAAGCATGTGCAATGTAACAGTAGATAAGGATGACGGAGGTGGGAATGAGGACAAGATTGGAAGATAGAAGGTAAAGTAACAGAGGTCAGGGTACTGGAAAGTTTATTGACAACACTCTTGAAATCAAGAATTATGACAGAAAGTATAGTAAAGAGGTCATTTAGGACAGTTTTAAAATCTTTAAGGAATGAGGGCCTGAGATCTCCATAAGGAGGTTGTCTTAGTTACTTTTCTCATTGTTAAAACAAAATACTCAACACCCATAGGTTAAGGGAGGAAAATTTATTTAGCTCACAATTTATAGAGGTTTCCTTCCATAGTTGGCTGGTTCTAAGGCAAGGTGGCATGGCAGAAGGCATCACAGAGGAGAAATAGTCCATGCTGTGGCAGGACAAGCAGAAGGCAGCAAGCAGCAAGCAACAGCTCCAGCAGAAGTGGCAGCAGGCCCAACTTCCCTCTCCCTTTTTTTGGGTGGTGCCATTCACACCTAGGGTCTTAATCTCAGCATCACATCTTTAATCCCAGCATCACATCCTTAACACCACATCACCTATACTAGATCCAGCCACACCTAAAAAGCCCCACCTATGACCTCATGAGGCTTTGGGGGACATCTAAATATAAGCTATAACAGAGGTGGTAACATCTAATGGTACGAACTTCAAAAGGGCCCATGGCATCTCTATCCCCAGTAACACAATGGATTTGGGGCAGAAATATCTCCCACTTAAGAGAATTGCAGAGAAAGCAATGTGCTAAAGGACAGCCATGTTTTGGAAGATCGAGAAGGGAAAGATCACAGAAAAGATCAATAGGGATGGGAGAGGAAGCAAACAATAGGAATTGAATTACAGAACTTCTGAAAGGTTCTTGAGGTATAAATTTGTTGAAAGAAAAAGAAAAAGAAAAAAGCCAATAACTGAAACTGTTAGCTAGATGATTGTATTAGTCAGCTTTCTATTGGTGTAGCAAAATACCTGAGGTGACAAATTTAAAAAGTAACAGTACCAGAGAAACAATGTGGGCCTGAAGCACTGGCTCTTTGGGAGGCTGAAGCAAAAGAATTGGCTGAGCCCAGGATTTCAAGAAGAGCTTGGGCAACATACAGTGGCCCTGGGTCCCAAGGAAGGAAAGAAAGGAGGAAAGATTTATTTTGGCTAAAAGTTTTGAAGATTATCAGTTCATAGGTAGTTGATCTTGTTGTTTCTGGGTCTGGGGCAAAGCGGTATATCATGGCAGGAACATGTGGTAAAGGAAGCCTTTTTGCCTCATGTTGGGAATGAAAGAGAGGCAGAAGAAGGGGGTAGGGTTTTAATATCCCCTTTAAGAGCAAGCCCTTGATGGCCTAAAGATCTCTGTCTAGAACCTTTAAGAGTTTCCACAACCTCCTAATAGTACTATGCTAGAACCAAGCATTTTCCACCTGGGCTTTCAAGGAATGTTCCAGATCCAAACTATAGCAATGATTCAGTTGTTTGTTCAAGTCTTCTCTATTTATTAATTCTACTATTTAGCTTGTATTGTGTAGGTATAACTTTCATCAATTATCAAAGATGAAACATGAGATTTTAATTATATAACAATCTCTGGGAATTCATTGTAACCACTACTTTTTCATCTCTAGTTCCTAGGAACTGTAGTGATTGCTATAATAATTTGGAGATAAAAATTCACAGAAGAGGGGCCGGGGATTTAGCTCAGTGGTTTTGCTGCCTGCTGCACAAGTGCAAGGACCCGAGTTCAATCCCCGGTACCCCACCCCCCAAAAATTCACAGAACAGAAATTGCCACAGGAAACTTATTGAGAACCACTTCATGGTATTCATTAACTAAATAGGTAATAATAAGAAATGCAATCATAAAAAGTACAGCAACTAATAATAAAGTGTGTGAGGTGCATTTCTAATTTTCTATCTTCACACTAATGCAATTTTAAAAACTAAATCTCTTGGTCAGTCTACACAGGATTGAATTTCACTGATATACAGACCTACATTCCTGACTTATAAGAATACAAAACTAGAGCAGGGTGTGGTGGCACACAGCTCTAATCTCAACATGGCTGAGGCAGGGCGACCACCGCAAATTCCAGCCTAGGCTAGGCTACGTAGTAAGTTCAAGACCACCCTGAACTACATAGTGAAACCCTGCCTCAAAAACAGACAAAGAATGCAAAACTAATTAAATGTATATTCTAGTAACAAGAACAAATTTTATGAAATTGTTATATATACTAATGCATATAGCTTAACACCTTAAAAACATTTATACAAATGAGTTACTTACTCTACATTATTTGTTTTTTAGAGATATTCATGTCATGGGTATCTATAAGTAAAGTGAAAATTAAATACCAGTTGGCAACAAGTCAGCTAAAGGCTTTCCAACCAAAAGATATTATGCTAAAAACACTATTTTTATATACATTGGCGTTGGGAACTAGAAGTGTTTGATGGTGCTCTCTAACAGTCCAATAAATTTGAATTACAAAATATATTTTGTGAACACTGTCTTTATTGGGTTTTCTCCGATAGACACTTGTGTTTTGCATATCACCTTCACCTAGTAATATTAACAATCCCTTAACATTATCTAAAACCCAGTCCATGTTCAAATAGCTTGCTCTGTCTCAAAAATGTATTTTTCAGTTACTTATTACAAGTAGATTCAAGGGCCAGTTATTTAGCTCAGTGATTCCGCCCAAATGATGCTCCCAACCTTACTTAATAATGTACCTGTGTCACTTTTATTCTAGGACCATTCCCTTTTCCCCTTCTGTTAGAGAAAATAGTCATGCAGACTACTTATGTAGAACTAGTCTTATAGAATGTCTCAGTTCTGAATTTAGATGATTGCTCTCTCAGTGTCCTTTGACTTACTTTTATCACTTGGATTTCCAGTATACTAGTATTTGCTTGTAGAAACTTAATTAGATTACAGCTCATTTTTAAAGACAAAAATACTACATAAATGCTACTGCTGCACTCTCTGTGGTATCACATTATAAGAAATATATAGTGTCTGCTTATTCCACTTTGAAGATGATAGTGTTTAGATAGTGTAGGCTTCTCCCTTCAGTATAAAGTTTCCTATCTATCTTACAAAAATTGGCTTTAACATCCATTGACAAACGTTGCCCAGATCCAGTATTTCTTTAGGGTTTACAAAATCATTGTTTTTGAATTTAATTATTTCTTCTGCATTTATCTTTCCTCATTGTGGTTACTTATGCTAATACACTAATATGCAGTGTGATTCACTTGTTTCTTTTTTCCCTTTTTAGGGATTCTTTTCATTTCCATTCCAATTTGATTTTGGTTTTGGAAAACAAAAAACAATTATAGAGTTTCACGACAGTGAGTTTTAGTCCTAATTTCTTGGATGAAAAATACAAGGGATAAAAATTAATGTGAAACCACAAATTCTGTAGATATAGAAATAATTTAAATATTTTATATTATTTGACCCATTTTTAAGATAGCATACAGCTTACATAAGACCTATTTGTTAGGCTTCCTAAAGCTTTTTAAAAAACTATACCCATATGGCCTTCAGCAACAGAAGTTTTGTGCAAGGATATAATAGAATGTAAGGTAGATCAGGACATTATCTTTTGAGTTATAGAGTTACTCTAGGCATTTCAAAGACTGGGAAGTAAGGCAGGACATGCCTCATGGAAAATTGGAATCATGTCTAAATTGTAATGACCTGAACCCCCTGAGATCGTAAGACATCTTACTTTCCAAGAAGGACAGAATGTGATTAGATTCATACATCTCAATAAAGTATGTAGTGCCAAAACTAGTTTAAATTTTATGCTCACAGAGGTCAGTCTTGTTTGTGTCCTGTCTTTGGAATGGGCCAAACATTTGTAGCTCAGAATAAATAAGACTGTTTTCACTCAAAACCAGCAGAAGTCATTACACCTTTCAGTTTCTCACATCAGAGGGACAATGTGATTTTACATGTCTGTTTGATTTATTTATTTTTTTTTTTGGTACCAGGGATCGAACTCAGGTCCTTGTGCTTGCACAGCAGGTGTTGAAATCACTGAGCTAAATCCCCAGCCCCTGTTTGATTTATTTTACTTAAGAGTATGGTCTTAAGGTGCATCCATTTACCTAGAATTGTCTCAAATTTACCCTTCTTTGTGGCTGAGTAGTACTCCATTATATATATATCTTCAAACACATCTTTTTTATCTGTTCATCAGTTGATGGACATTTGGGTTGTTTCAAGATTTAGCTACTTCAAACTGCTGTTATAAACATGGGTGAGCATATATCACTGTGGTATGATGCTTTTAATTCTTTTGAAAAAAATACCCAGAAGATGAATAGCTGGATCAAATGAAACCTCTAATCCTCATTTTTTGAGGAATCTCCACACTGATTTCCACAATGGTTGCACCAGTCTACACTCCCACCAATAGCGGAAAAGGGTTCCTTTTTCTCCACTTTCCCATCATTTGGAGTAAGATGGAATCTCAATATTGTTTTAATTTGCTTCTCTCATATGACCAGTGATGTTGAGCATTTCTTCATATATTTATTTGTTGTTTGAACTTCTTCATCTGAGAAGTGTTTATTCATCTCAGATGCTCATTTTTGATTAGGTCTTTAAATTATGGGGGGGTCTGACTTTTTTCTATTTATTATATGCTCTAGATACTAGTCCTTTGTCTGAGGAGTAACTGCCTAAAATTTTTTCCCACTCTATGGGTTGTCTTTTCACTCTGTTGATGATTTCCTTTGCTGTGCAGAAGTTTTTTAATAAGATGAGATCCCAGTTGTTGATTCTTTGTAGTATTTCCTGTGTGATTAGGGATTTGTTCATGAAGTCTTTGACTACACCTGTGTCTTCAAGAGTTTTACCTATTCTCTCTTCCAGCAGATTTAGTATTTGAGCAGATTCTGTTTTAATATTCAGACCTTTAATCCATTTTGATTTTAATTTAGTGCATGGTGGGAGACTTGAGTCTAGTTTTAGTTTTTGGAACGTTGGAAGCCGGTTTTTCCAGCACCATTTATTAAAGAGGCGACCTTTCTTCCAGTGGAGATGTTTGGCCCCTTTGTCAAAGATAAGATGGATGAGTGTGTTTGGAATTGTTTCCGAATCTTCTAATCTGTTCCATTGATCCTCAGGTCTGTTTATTTTTATTTTTGTTTTTGTTTTTTGGGTTGTTGTTTTTTGGGTTTTTTGCCAGTATCATGCGGTTTTTTCACAATAGCCCTATATAATTTCAAGTCAGGGATTGTGATGCCCCCTGCCTTAACTTTGTTTCTCAGAATTGTTTTTGCTATTCTAGGTCTTTCCTGGTTCCAAATGGATTTTAGGCATGTTTTTTCTAGTTCTGTGAGGTATGCTATTGGTATTTTGATTGGGATTACATTAAATATATATAACAAATACAGATGAGAGTATGGTTATTTTCACTATGTTGGTTCTTCCTACCCAAGGGCAAGGCATAGCTTTCCATTTTCTGATATCCTATTCAGTCCCCTTTTTCAGAGTACTGCAATTTTCAATGTAAAGATCTTTTACTTCCTTTGTTAGACTGATTCCTAAGTATCTCATTTTTTTCAATGCTATTGTAAAAGGTGTTGTTTCCCTAATTTCTCTGTCAGTGAGTCTGTTATTTGTGTACAAGAATGCTATTGATTTTTGAGTGTTCACTTTGTATCCAGCTATGTTACTGAATTTGGTTATTAAATCTAGAAGCCTTTTGGTGGAGTTTTTAAGGTCTTCTGTGTAGAGTATCATGTCATCAGCAAATAATGTCAATTTAACTTCTTCTTTTCCTATCTTTTCTTTTCTTTTTCTTTTTTTTTTTTTTTTGTACTGGGGATCGAACTCGGGTCCTTGTGCTTGAGAGGCAGGCGGTGGAACCACTAAGATAGATCCCCAGCCCTCTTTTATTTCTTTCTCTTGTCTAATTTCTGTGGCTAATGTTTCTAGAATTATATTGAATAGGAGTGGTGATAGTGGATATCCTTGTCTTGTTCTTGATTTTAGAGTGAAAGCTTTCAGTTTTTTACCATTATAGTATGATGTTGGCTGTTGGTTTGTCATAGATGGCTTTTATCAAGTTGATATTCCAATTTTCCATAGGGTTTTATCATGAATAGGTGTTGGACTTTGTCAAATGCTTTTTCTGCACCTATTGAAATAATCATGTGATTTTTGTCTTTGGCTCTGTTGATATGATATATTACATTTATCGATTTGCATGTGTTGAACCATCCCTGCATCCCTGGGATGAATCCTAATTGGTCATGGTGTTTAATCTTCTTGAAGACTTTTTGCATTCTGTTTGCCAGTATCTTACTGAAGATTTTTGCATCTATGTTCATTAGGGAGATTGGCCTGTAGTTCTCTTTTTTGGTTGGGTCCTTATCTGATTTTGCTATCAGGATAATACTTGCTTCTAGGAATGATTTTGCTTCCCTTTTAATTTCATTAAAGAATTTGAAGAGTAGTGGGATTATACTGTCTCTAGATTTCTTGTAGAAGTCAGTAGTGAAACCATTGTTTTTATTTAGAATTTTTATATCTTCTTGATTTAGCTTTGGTAATTCATATGTATCTAGGAATCTGTCCATTTCTTCTCTGTTTTCCATCTTGTTAGAGTATAGGTTCTTCAAGTAGGTATTGATGATCTGGATTTCCACAGGATCTGTTGTGATTTCACCCTTTTCATTCCTAATTCCATGGGTTTGAGTTTTTTCTTTCCTTTTTTTGATAAAGCTGTTAAGGGTTTATCAATTTTATTTAATCTTTCAAAGAAACAACTCTTCAATTCATTGATTCTTTGTACTGTTTTCTTAATCTCAGTTGCATTAATTTCTGCTCTTATCTTTATAATTTCCTCCCTTATATGAGCATCAAGCTTTGCACTTGACTTATTCTTCTTTTTCTAGATGTTTAAGGTTCAACATTAGTTGTTTATTTGAGCCCATTCTGTTTTCCTGATGTGAGAATTCACTGCTATAAATTTCCCCTTTAGGTCTGTTTTCATTGCATCCCGTAAGTTCCAGTATGTTGTATCAGCATTATTATTTAATTGTAGATACTATTTAATTTCTTCTTTAATTTTGTCTGTGATCTATTGGTTGTTCAGGAGGGTGTTATTGAATTTTCATGTTTTTGTGGTTTCTTTTGCCATTGATTTCCAATTTCATTGCACAGTGGTCAGAAAATATGCATGGCATAATTTCAAATCCTTTGCATTTACTTAAGCATGTTCATGGGGTAGTATGTGGTCTATTTTAGAGAACATCCCATGTGCAGCTGAGAAGAATGTATATTCTGATGTTGTGGGTGGAAAACTCTACAGACATCCACTAAGTTCATTTGTTCACAAGTTTGTTTCAGTTCTGATATTTCTTTGTTGATTTTTTTTTCATCTAGGTGACCTGTTTATTTGTGACAGTAGGGTATTAAGGTCTCCCACTATAATTGTATTAGTGTTTATTCGATTTTTCCAATCTGTTAGTATATGTTTTATAGAGTTGGGTGCACCAGTATTTGGTGTATATATATTTATGATTGCTATCTCTTCCTCTTGGATTTTTCCTTAACAAGTATGTAATGACCTTCTTTGTCTTTTTTTGATCAGTCTTGGCTTGAAGTTCACATTGTCTGCAAATAGAATAGGTACCCCTGCTTTTTTCTGAGTTCCTGTTGCATGGAGTATTATTTTCCATCCTTTGACTTTCATTCTATAAATTTCTTTTTAAGTTAAATGTGTTTCTTATATGTGGCATATTATTGAATCTTATTTCTTGTCCATTCTGCCAGTCTGTTTCTGTTCATTGCTGAATTGAGACCATTTACATTGATGGCTCATTGATTAGCTTATTCTTGTCATATTATTTTCCTGCTGTTTGTTCCCTGTCTTTTCCTTCTGTTTAATTGCTTGGCTGGCCTGGTGCCTTCTTTCTATTGGTGTTTTTGGTATTGTGGTCTTCATTATCTTTTTATAAAATATCCTTCAGAGCATTTTGTAGAGCTGGTTTGGTGGTTATGAATTTCTTCAATTGTTCTTTTTCATGGAAGTACCTTATTTCTCCATTATTTTTCAAAGATAGTTTTGTAGGGTACATCAATCTGAGTTGAAGGTTGTTTTCTTTCAGGACTTGAAATACTTCACTCCAAGCTCTCCCTGACTTGAGGGTTTGCATTGAGAAATCTGTGATTCTGATGGGCTTTCCTTTAGAGGTGATTTGTTTTAATATTCTGTTCTTGTGCTGTATTTCTGGAATTTTGATAATTAAATGCCTTGGTGTAGATTTATTGTGGTCATGGCTAATTGGAGTTCTATATGCCTCACTTATTTGTATGTCAAATTCTATTTCCATATTTGGGAAGTTTTCTGTCATTACTTCTGTGAATAGGTTTTTTATGCCATTCGTCTCCTGCTTTCTCACTGACTCCGATCAATCTTATGTTGTTCTTTTTTGCATCATCTTGCAGCTGTTGGACTGATTTTTCATGGTCCCTTGCTATTTTTAAGATATTTTTCTTTTAGTGATCACTAACTGCAATCTTGTCTTCTAGTTCTGAAATTGTCTTCACTTTTGTTCAACCAGTTTTGTATACTTTCACTGGAATTTTTAATCTCCTGGATGTCTATTTGAAACCATTCCATGTATTCCATTTCTTTCCTATGTTGGACATTCTTGGTTTCCATCATTTTCCTAAACTCTATTTTTTTTTATCTGTGTCTACTCTAGATCCATTGAGCATGCCTTCATTTTGATCATCATTTCTTTTTTTACCTGAGAAATTACTTTCTCTATAACCTCATGCATTTGGGTTTTTTTCCCTGCTGCTGCTATCCCTTCAGAAAATTCAGGTGGGTGGCTTCTGATATCCTCTACCTTACTGTCACCTGGACTTGTCCTTCATGGACTGGCATTCTGGGATCGCATTTTGCTTTTGTGTCTTGCCATTTTCTATTTTTTAAATTTTTATTTTGTTTTCTATGTTAGTGATTGTAAATTTCTTATGGCAGATAGCTTTATCACTAGTATCAAGGCTTCCCTAGGAAATATCTATTTCTCAGAGATGTCTTCTAGACATATGTGGTTCTTGGTCTTTATATCTGTCCCAACATCCTACCTTTCCAATTTATTAAGGATGAGAAGTTGCTATCTATTTGGCTCAGCACCCAGTCCTTTGATATTGGACTATGGTGATGGTTATGGCCCCTGACAATCAATGTTGTCATACAAGGGAGAACAACTGATTACAACAGGTATGACATCCTGGCTAAAGTAGTACAGTTACAATAACAATAGCATCAAGCACAGCCTAGAAACAAACTGTGGTAGCTATTAATTTGGTACCTTTAACCATAGGAGCAAGATCTACAGTTCGACATAGACCAGAAACTTGTATGCAGTGGGTTTCCTCTTAGTGTAATTATTTTACCCTATAGGAGGAAAATTTAAGAGGGACAGGGGACAAAAGAGAGAGACAAATAAAGGGAAATATAATAGAGGCAAGGCTGGAGGACAAAGGATGATCACCCAAGCTTTGGGAAACTGGAGAAAAGGGCAGGAGAGAAAGAATGAAGGATGAAGTAAAAGAATATCGAAGTGAACCAGAAAGACAAGAGACAATTTTCATTCACATGAAACTATCACAAAATCAAGAGAGACAGTTGAAGAAAGAGAAACCTAAATAACATTAAAAAACAAAACAAAACAAAAAACCACCAACCAAACTGAGAAAAGAAAAATGAAGAAACAAAAAATAATAAAATTCCTCTGGTGTCCACAGTTCTGTAGTAGTGTCCAATGCAGGTAGTATACCACACTATACTGTGTAACCCTGCCAAGCCGTCAGTAGGATTAGTGCTGGCTTTGGGCTTGATCTTGTGGGAGCAGGGCCGGTCTTTAGCCAGCAGCTTTTTGGATGTCCCTTGATGGCCTACCCACATCTGCTTATGGTGTGGCTCTCTCAGTTGTTGTGATGCCCTGAGGCAGGGACAACTCAGGACTGCTCCCAGTCCCTTGTACAGTTGCCTCCTCCCAGTCTTTGCACAGCCTCCTCTCTATCCTGCCCTGTTGTGGGGTGGGGTGGGGGTGTGGGGTTGTTGGCGCTGCCAAGGATACAGCCCAAGGCTGCTGGGTTCCCCTTTAATTTCCTCTTTAGTGGGTTGAGTGGGAACCTCCTAAGGCTGTTTAAATCCAGCATGTTCCTCTGTGTCTTTCTCTCAACTCTTGCCACTCTCTTCTTTCACCTTCTCTCCTATGCTGTGGTACTACTTTGCTGTCGCTAGGGTTTCCAGTTAGCCACTAGGGCGCACAATAGAAAAAAAAGAGCTGGCAGCCCATTGGGGAAGAAGCAGTTCACCCCTGTGCATGCCAGTAAAGTTTGCAGCCAGGTTGCCGTGTCATCTGTGTAGATTAAGGCAAAAGAGGCAAGGGGCCTTATATCCCATATCTATCCTGTGTGGCTTGAGTTAGCTGCACTTTTGCAGTCCATCAGTTTCTTGAAGACTTCTCAGTATGGCGATTCTTGCTCCATGCTGCCTGTGCTGTAGCCCTGTGGGCTGGTGTGCTGTTTTATGAAGTCCTGCACCTGTTTTGTTTGATCTACAAGTCTCTTATTTCAGATTAATTTTAGCATCAGGATGTATGTCCCTCCCTTTCTTCCAATTAACTTGTGTTTTAGTTGATTTTTCTCTGAGTAGCTCCAACATGGCTCCTCCTCTATTCAGCCATGGTGAATCCTCTATTTCTTCTTTTTAAATTGGACTAATGATTTGGGGGGGATACCAGGAATCAAACTTAGGGCCTCTCACTTGCCAGGCAAGTGCTGTTCTGCTGAGCTACATCCCTCGCCCCTGTACTAATGATTTTGTTTGTTGGGGGGAACAGCTTAAAATGGAATCAGATTCAAACAGGGGATTTGGGAATAGCACTAGCTAGTACTTTTGCTACCAAAGCATGGAAAGTTAACAAGTTATTTAACTGCTCAACCCTTCAATGTCATCTTCTATAAAATGTAGAAGATATACCACTATACTTCCTGCTATTTTCTTTCTTTATATACCTTTCACCTCTATTAATTAGTAACCATTGATGGTTTTAGCATTTAATGCCTCCTTTTCTGTCAGTTTAGCACTAGTTACAAAGGGCAACTGTCACATGTGCAAAATAAGCTCAATTGTGTGTTCCCTAAATATTTGTCTTGTGAAAGCTGTGACATGTATGTAATTTCTGGCATTGTATAGAATGTGACTAATCCAGGGGGAGCCAATGAGCACCTCTGTCTAGAAAGGGAAGTTGGTGACAGGAAAGAGAGTTAATATATAGCTAAACTGGGGACAAATCACGGAGGGCCTTGAATGATATGGAGGAATTTGAAATTCATCTTACAGGTATCAGGAAGTGATTTCAGAATGGGAGATTTAGTGAAATGTGTATTTTACAAAGCTAGTCTGACAAGAGTTAAGAGGACCCAAATGCAACACGGAGGAATGAAGTAGACATAACAGCTTGGATAACTTGATATTTTCAAAATAAGAGTTAATAAGAGTTTAATTTAACATGGTGGCAGTGGAAAAGGAAAATCTGGGAAGGAGTCAAGAGACACTGAGAAAGAAAGCACAACAGGACATAGTACCTGAAAAGATATGATCAGTGAGACAGAGAGAAGAAAAAGATGAGGAGACTGGAAGAAAGTCAATAACTGAAATAGAGATGTCTGGAAGTACTGAGTAGAAGATCTTGGGTATAGTTTGGGGCAGGTTGCATAGTGACAGTTAGAAATGTTCAGTAGAAATGGTAGCTGGCAAAGTCTTTGAAACAGAAGCAAAGCCATGAAGATGATGAACAAAATGGTTGAGCAACTGAGTAGATAATTAACTCTATCCAGTTTAGCACAACAAACAAAATGAAAGTTCTCTCTCAACAATTTTGTCCCAGAACACAGTTTTATTACCATGGGATTGATTGTTTATCTGATTACAAACTGTTGTGGTTTTTTTTGGTACTGGGGATGGAACTCAGGACCTTGCGCTTGCGAAGCAGGTGGCAGAACCACTGAGCTAAAACCCCAGCTACAAACAGTTTTATTACCATGGGATTGATTGTTTATCTGGATCATCAGTATATTGATCTAGACTTGGGAAAATTTAAGGAAGCAATCAGCAAAATTCTGGGTATTTCAGTTTCACGATAAATATTTTTGAAAAATGAGAGGTTAATATCTGTTTGTGAAGTTATTGATGAGTTGTTTGAGGGAATCTAACTGAACACAAAGTAACATTTTTTAAATGTTTAGGATAATAAGGGGCCAGGTATATGGCTCAGTGGCACAGTGGCTGCCTGGCAAGTGCAAGGTCCTGAGTTCAATCCCTGGTACCGGGAAAAAAATGGTTAGGATAATAAGAGAAAGAACTCACCAGTAGATGAGGTATCTCAAAGAACTGAATATTGAATTTTAATTTGAAAGGCTTATGTACATTTTAGAGATCTGTGGACAATAACATGATTGAATTGCAAATGGATAGATTGCTCATGTGAAAATTCAAAAAGCCACATGCTAAAAAGAGGGCGAACTAATACTGCAACAGAAAAATGTATTTTCATTTAAATTAAAAGAGGTTAATAATCTTGTAGTTTTGTCACCAATCAGCTGAGGATTCTTTTGCTCAATTCAGATAGAAATCACAAACTGGCAAAGTGTAATTCCCTTCATGCTACCGGCTCTGGGCTTTGAGTGCCAGTAACTCTCAGCCTTTAATGTTACGGCTGTTAGTGTTACAGCTCTTGACAGCTTCTAGCCACCCCTATCAGCTTCTCAGCAACTGAGGCTTATAACTCCCTTGGTGACTCTCTGGCATTCTTTCAGCAGTTTCTGCTGCTTCTCTGGAACTCTCTGCAGGTCACCTGAGATATCCACACATCTCTGCCAGTATCTAGAAATCTTCAGGGCCAGCAGTTTCTGGTGTTACCAGCTGTATTTAGAGAAGGCACTCAGCTGGAGATAAAAGTCATGAGTAGGCAGTAAGATCACGCAAGTGAGGCTTTACAGGGATCTCTCCTGTAACACAGGGGTTTGTGCAGAGGAGAAAACTCCCTTAGACTGACCTGAGGAGTATGAGGGGCACTGCTTGTATAGAAGAGCAGTGGATCACGATTGTGCAGTTTCTTGCATTTCACAGAGCTATTTTAGAACTTTTGTAGTAATGACAGAGGAGGGCATGGTCATTTGGAGGTTAAAGGTGCAGTCATTAAGGATAGATCCATGTTTCAAGCCTGCTGGCCAAAGCAAATATCTCTCAGAGCTGTGTGGGCATCTAGAACAGCCTCAGCTATCATGACAGCTCACCAAATTTAGGGAGACATGGCTCTTTTTTTTTTTTTTTTTTTTTTGGTACCGGGAATCAAACTTGGGTCCTTGCGCTTTCTTTTGCAGCAGCAGCAAAACCACTGAGCTAAATCCCCGGCCTACATGGCTCTTGAACTGACAGCTCTTTCTGCAAAAACGATGGAGCTGAAATAATGACTGTGCTGCTTTAAACAAGTCTCTGAGAGGGCCAGCCGTGTAGATCATGGCCCATCGATTTGGAGATTTCAAAGATATGAGAACTAGGTCCCCATCCCTCTCCAATCTTTGCCTCATTAAGTACAGTTTTCTCTCCGCACCTGCAGAAACTTGGAGTGGGGTAGGGGTGTCCTGGCTATCAGCTTAGCAGCTGTTCCTGTCAACTGAGCCCAGAGACCTGAGGAAACAATCCCAGGAGTGGTGGGAAGATGCTGGGGGCAGAAGTCCAGGACACCCTTGAAGTGAGGGGAACAAGAGGACAGCTGCCAGTTGAGTCGGGTCTCCTTCTGGCTATCAGAGAAAAAAGGAAAGGAGCAGACCTGTTTTCTGTTTTGTCATTAATATAGTGAAACACAAATAGATATTAAGCACATGGGAAACATAAGATAATTGTGCTATGGTGAGACAGAGACATAGCTCAAATATTTAATGAAAACTACTAAGTGATTAAATGCATTCTACAGAATTCAGCCAAGATCCAGAGAATGGCAGCTTTTAGCCATTATTTTATCATGAAATACATTTTAATGATACATGAGAAAAGGCAGGAAAGTTATTTAATCCACAGAAGATAACTAAATACAAACTATAAGGTCCTTCTTCATGATTTAGAAGTTGTATTTTGTTCCAATCAATTTAGAGTAGAAGCACATTGTATTGGTTTTGTTTTATTTACAAAATCTAAGGAATTGCTGCAATTGCTCAATTGTAGTTTTAGTGGTAAAGGTCTAGTGATATGTATTGGTACCTGATCAACTTGTGAAAGATGAAATAACATGGAATGACAATAACAATATACGTGCAGCAAAAGCTTCTCAAAAATACAATTTAACTATAGTATTACAAGAATCTTGTTTGCTGACCACATAGGTACTCTATATACCTTTGTTTTCTATCTTGCCAAAGAGGAACTAGGACTATTTAAATACCTAGGACATTAAAATAACTAGGTATTTAAATAACTAGGATGCTAAAAGTGCCTTTAAACATCTTGAATTTAATTCCACTGGGAAAACAAGTACAGTATAGTATTCTTACTATTGAGAAGGTAAGTCAAGACTGAAGGAAGTGTAGCATAATAAAACTTATGAATTTTATACATGTTATAAACAGAATCCCTACAATGTTATTCCAGAGTTCATTTTTCTTTTCAGTTCTAGTTCACTGGATGTGACCATGAGGGGCTCTTTGCGAATACTGAAGCCGTATTTGCACTCAGTATGAAAGACTTAATGATTCAATTGCAGTAACTTCTATGGAAGCCTACAAGCAATGGTCCTGTCTGAGGTCTCATTTTACTTGACTTACTAGAAATAGTCATCACAGTTCATCGTTTCTTTCTTCACTTGGGTACAAGTTTGTTTTTTTTTTAACACAGCTAGGCACTGTTCTCAGTCTCATCAGCTGATTCATCTCAATTTAGAGATGGAGTATTCTAAGACTTACTCAATGTTATCACTTCTCCATCTAAACTTGCTCCTTAAAGCAGCATGGTCCAATAGAAAAATAATCCAAATTACAAATGCAAGCTACATATATAATTTGAAATTTTCTAGTACTTATGTTAAAAAATTAAAAAGAAGCTGCTGAAATTCACATGTATTTTATATAACCCACTGTACCACAAATATAGTCATTTCACTAATATAAAAATATTAATAGATTTTGTTATTTTGTTTTAATACTAAGTCTTGGAAATCCAGAGTGTTGTGCTTATGGCATATTGCAACTCAGACTGGCTACATTTCATGTACTCAATAGCCTAGTCTTTGGCTATTGAATTGGAAAGCATGACACTAGATTAACCCATTCTATCTCCTAACTTAAAACACCACCTATGTGCTGAATGCTGACCATTCTTGAAATTTTATTTCTAGCTGAGACCTCTCTTCTGAACTCTAAACTTAGATATATAAGATAACATCACTCCTTGGATGCCTAATTTGTACATCTAAATTATCATGTCCAAAACTGAACTCTTGGTATCCTTCAAATTTTCCCCTTTCCAGTTCCATTACTGGTAACTTTATCATTTCAGCTGCCCAGGCCAAAACCTCTAGAGTCAATCTTGACTTCATTTTGTCTCAAATCTCACATTTAATCTAAACTCTTATGGCACTGTTAGCTCTATGTTCAGAATGTATTCAGAATCTGATGGCTCATCATTGCTTCCACTACCACTGTGGTACAAACTCCCATTATCTCATCTGGATTATTGCAGTAACATCCAAACAGAGCCCCCATAGCCCTCTCTCCTCATAGCAACCTGGTGTCCTTTAATAATGCAAACCAGATCGTTTCACTCATCTGCTAAGAATTCTCCAGTGGCTTCTGATCTTACTCAGAGTAAAAGCCAAAGTTCTTACAGTGACCTTCAGAACTCCAAATGACTTCATCTCCTACTGCTCTCCTTGGTCACTTCACTGTAACCACCCTTGCCTTCTATTCTTCCCTTAACACATCAGTCATTCTCTAGCTTGAGTTCCTTTGGATTTGCTATATTCTCTCTAACCTCCATGGCTCACTCCCTTACCTTTTTCAAGTTCTTGCTGAAGTATCATCTTCTCAAGGAATGACCTGAGTGAGTGAAAGACATGGCATGCATATAACATGATGTGAATAGGTGCCAGGAGGAAGAGTCAGAGCACTGATGCCACATGCTTTCCCTCCTAATAGAACTAAACACAACTTTCAACATTTATTGGTCAACAATTATATGTAAAACAAACATGTATATGATTGGTTGTTAATAGTGAAGGGGAACTGAAATAACTTTGTTGCTCTAGCAGGTGTTCTTGAACATTTTCAGCACATACTGGAACAAATAAATGAACCCCCTAGTCACGGAGAAAGCAGTATCTTTTAACAAACAGGTACAGTATCAGATATCCTGGAGCTTTCTTCTCCAAGGCAATCAGAATCTACAAATGTAATCCCTCAATCCAGGCAGTATTTAAATCGCTGCACAATCAGAACACTTGATTCTTGTTCTAGTTCTACTCACTTTGATGATTGAGTAAAATACTTATCTCTTTATTCTTGCAATTCTTTTATTCCTATGATAAAATGTCTAATCTCATCCAGTTCCCAATTCAGGTTAAGATAAAAGAGCAATACATACCCAGGTGTTACAGGTTGGCACAATTATGTATGCAATGTGGAATTACAGGGGGAAAAGTCTTAAATCTGAGAACTTCCATATTAGGGCCACTGCCTTCAGTTTGTGGTAATATAAGGTCCTTGATCTTTCTCCTTTTTAACCTCAACCTTCATTTAATATCACTTCAATGATTGAACTCATAGTCTATTTTAGTTCTCATTGTTCAGTTTTTCAGTCCCACCTTCCTGAAAACAAAGGAGAAACGATCAACCTGAGCCGTTACAATGTTTAGTTCACCCTAGGAATGGATGTGAGGGTTGTTGAGTAGGGAGAAAAAAGGAAAGAGGGAGCAGATGAAGGGAGAAAAAAAAAAGTGGCGCTCAATGTATAAACACATCTCAACTTAATCTAAGAAGTGTTCACTGGGTGCAAAGCAACATGCTAGTCACCATATAATGTCAACATGGGACAAGACTCATGATAAATCTCTGCCATTGAGGAGTCCTGGAATATTATTAAAATATCGTGCAGAATACATAAACTACAAGGAGAAAGAAAACTAACATTACTTCAGATGTTTTAGTATGCCAGGGGCATCCATGTATATTAACAACCCTTCCAAAAATTCCAGATCAGGTCGGAAAGAACAGGTAATCGTTCAAGGTCACTACAGCTAGAAAGTTAAGATGTTCTGGCTTTGTCCTCAGCGCAGATTCCTAAATTCAGGCTCCTTTCAGAACATCATTGCTTATGAAAGCTCCGCAGAGCGGTGGGAGGGGAGCAAGTTTTGAGTAGGTAACGTTCCAGTCAAGATATAAGGAAACAAAGAAAGCAGAAGAGCTATTTGTGCCTGACGTGGGGTTTAAAGGGTGAACCCGATATTGGGCGGGAACCAATGTGGCGAAGGAGGGGCTCTTAGACCAAGGAAGTGAAGGTCCAAAGATCTTGAGTCCAGGAGTTGAAACACTATTGTCTGGTGGGTTCCTCCCTCCCCCTCATCTTTTCCACTGGGGCTTTTCAAAAAAGGGCTGGCCAATTTCACCGTTAGACGTCTGTTATTTTTGTAAATACGAAGGCGGCGTTCTAGCCTGGGTCCCTGGATCGGGTGGCTGTCCTGGGGAGCCCGGGCACAGCCAGCCCCCGCTGGCCCGGGAAGGGCTGGTCCCGCGGACCCGGGGGATGGGGGATGGGGCGCACCTGCCCGGCGCGGGGCTCGGCGGCTGCGCGGACCGACCTCCCCCCTTCCCCGCCCGCCGGGTGTTTACGTGGAGACGAAGATGGCGGCGGTGACGGCGCGGCTCGTGCGGCGGAGGACGATTCGCCAGTGAGCGCGGAGAGTGTGATCCACCTCAGGCGGGCGGAGCGCCGGGCCTGCTTCCCGGCCCTGCGCTACCGGTCCTACCCTCGTCTGAACTGACCCTTCCTTTCCATCCCCGCCCCCTCTCTTTCTCCCACCCGCCTGTCCCGCAGAGGCCATGGAGGACGAGGAGAGGCAGAAGAAGCTGGAAGCTGGCAAGGCGAAGGTAGGCGAGCCGGAGGCGGCCGGGTGGCGGTGGGACGGGAAGGGGTGGGAGGAGGCCTAGGGAGCGGAGTTCGCTGCAGCCTCCACGCGCTGCCCTGAGAGGGATTGCTGCTGGACCTGCGTTTTTCCTTTTCCCTCGTCCTCCTCTCCCACTTCCCCAAGAAGAGGGGAAGCCCGGTGCTTACTACCTATTCGGTAATTGAATGGTGCGGCTCCCTTCTCTTGAATGCTCAAATAAAATCCCTCGTTTACTGTATTGCTGTAAGCTGGTAATTAATTGCCTTTAAATCGCCAACCTGTTTCACTTTCCTAGGGAGCTTTCTAGGTGGCACAAAGGCGTTGTGCTTTCCAGCCTGGGGATTTGTGCGCTGATCATCAGCTTGTCTTCCTTAGGTGGCACGCTAGCACTCTTGGGTGTGTGTGATTGGCCTGTGACAGCTGCCTCAGCAGCGACTTGAGTGTGCCACAAGTGCCAGCTGTGAACTTGGCTTAGGAGCGTTTTTAGAAGCGTGTCTTTGTATGTTTGTGTTTGGAGGTCTTTGTCATGGCACGCGCTCTCGTGTCATGTGAAATAGAAGTTCTGGGGACTGAAGGGTTCCACGTTCCAAGCAACACCTATAGAATTTTTGCTTTAGGTAATTGTTTTTATGTATATCTGGTGAGTTGCGATTTATGTGTGTGTATGCGTACAGAAAATCCTGTAAAGCAAATAATACAACATGGTACACGTATTGACATTCATGAAAAACTTGACGGACAAAATACAAATTGAATAGCATACTTCTTTTAAAAATTAAATGCTCGAGCATATCTTTTGGTTAGCCCGAAAGACTGTCTTTCTTCCCTACAATGAAGTTACCTTTTATAGATTATATTGTCTTTTTAGCGCCAATTGTTGGTAATCATACTTGGGCCGCAATTAAATTGTAAGATAGTTAACTGTTTTTCTTCTCATCTTTTCACCCCACGCCCAACAAAGAAAATCGGGTTAATGATTTCAGTAATCAATGAAGGGCCGTGCTGCACAGATGCAGTACTATAGTAGGTGCTCATCACAATTAGTTAAAGAAATATGTACATTAACCAGCTTCTTATTTTGCAAATGCAGTTGGCTTTCCCATAAGCTACTTCTGTCTGTGGTTGAGGCTTGAATGCTTGTATGTGGCCAGGTAGATTGTTTTTCTTCTAGAATCTGTAAATGTAGGAAAAGAGGAGGCGGCATTTTTCAGAAGGGCAAAGTCACTTACATTTGTGTACCCTGAGGGACCAGGCAAGCTGTGTGCCTCCAGGGAATTAGAAGTATAGTGCGTGGCCCTTTCAAAAGGGTTGAAATTCTGTTAGACATCTTATTTGCAACTTAAGAATTTTCACTGCCTATCATCAGAAGCATCTTTACTAAATATATATGAAGCAGTTCTCTTAAAAGATTTAGATTGGACAGTCACATTTCATAATAATTGCTTGCTGTGCACAGTTGATTTGACAAAATAGAATTGTAATTTCTTTATCTTTCAAAATTCTACTTATGAGTAATCTTTTTTGATTAGGTTAACTTGTAGATTATTTTTGTTTAGAAATGAGCCCAGTTGTTGAGAAATGTCTCTAAGACCAATAAAGCTAGATATGATTGCTGCATTATTAGCTGTACAGTGTAAAAGCACTTGAGATAATCTTTGACGATAACACCAAGAGAATTGTTTTCTAAATTATCCTAAATGTAACGGAATACTACACAGCCAGAAGACCGATACAAACATGGAAATAGAGTGAAAACAGCATTATCAAGGTGTACACATTTTCATTTGTATAAACATGCATGTTTTTAGATTAGGACTGAAAACTGTATTATAAATGTAGTCATTCAAGAGCTGGGGATAAAGAGCACAAGGCTCCTAGTTCAATCCCCAGTACTCTCCAAAATATGAAAAGTAGTCATTTAGCAAACCTGTCATGAAGTCTGATTTATGCCAAGAACTGGAAATACAGAGATGGTGACAGACTGCTGTCCTGTTGCTTATCATCCAGCGGAAGAGATAGATGCTGGGTAAGAACTACAATGAGAGAATCGGTACTGTGGCATTTTGGATGATGTTTTTCCACATTTTGTTAAAATGTTTTATGCTGCTATCGCATTTTCTAGAATATTTTACAAAGTGGGCTCTTAATATTGTTATAAACATGGCCTAGCATAGTGCTTATCAAGTAGTAGTATCCAATAAGTATTTGCTTATTGAATGCCTATGCAGGGCCACTAATAGACTCATGTCTTTAATGAACGCTGGTTATTAAGGGTTATAATTTGTTACAGTAATCCAGAATTTTCTTAATCATATTGCTGGCATCAGAAACCACTTAAAATGATCATTTTCCAAAATTTATTCAATTTGGTTCTCCAAGTACCTCATTTGTTCCTAAATATTGTATTTGATAACCTAGTTTTATGAACTACAACTTTTGAATCATTTTCACTGTAATTGTTAAGCTGTTCTATTGAAATTTTCCCTAAAATAGCTTATCCTGTATACACAGTGGAATACTTTATGAAATCTTTTATACCAACTAAAATCTACAATAGTAGAATAAATTACGGTATATAGAGTCATTAAAGTAGTTCTATAAAGACCTTTTGAGTTGGGAAATGCCCACAAATAATGCTGGGTTACAAAAAAAAAGTTACAAAAAAGGTACATGTACATACTGATACATGAAGACACTTGAAAGAAAATGAAGATGTCAGTTGTGCCTCTCTTTCTGGGTAGTGAGTTATAAGTGGTTTTAATTTTCTTTACACTTTTAGTATTTTCCAAGTTCTGTACAATCTATTCATTTTATGATCAAGGAAAAATGTTCAGATTCCATTTTTTAAAATAATAGAGGCTTACCAAACTGTAATGAAGAATATGTCATAGTGTGCTTGCCTAGCATGAGCAAAGCCCTGAGTTCAATCCCCAATACCAAAAAAATTTAAAAAGATAGACTTTTATATTGTGTGATCATCATACAGAGCTGGAACATGAGACAAAGACTAACTGGGTCTCCTAGTTTAGGATCTTAGAATTATAATTCTTACTCCAGTACTAGTATTACATGGTTGGGGTTCTATATTATTTGAGATTTATGAATCTCCTTGTTGTCAGTTCTCATGGTTCATCTAGCATTGCTCCTTCTCACATGCTTCTTCTGATGTGCTGTTTTACATTTGCTGGGACAAAAGAACCCAGAAACTGAGGTTAATAAAATGGTTTGTAAAAATCAGGGGCCAGTGGAGCCTATAGAATAGGCTTTGCAGAATTTCAGTGTTTCTTCTACTTGGTGGCTTTTTGCTTTGCTATTGGATCCTCAGCTGTGTCCCCCTCCTTGATGTTCCAAGAATCCTGACACCTGGAGATGTAAGACGTTACTGTATTATGAAGTCAGTATTTTCAGAACAGAGCTAACCTCATTTACGGCCTGCAAGAATGGCACCACATAGACTATCCTGTGTTGAATCAAACTGCTTCAACTGTACTTTAAATGACTTCAGTTTTTCCAGGTGAAATTATTTACAGTTATATAAAGAAGGCATTGTAATATTAATGAACAAATTAGGTGACAGTTGTGTATTTAGTACAAAATTACTCCTGTTAATCATATCAGGTATACTTAAAGTTCTAATATAGCATAATCCTGCAAAACCATATCATACTGGCTATTCAGCATTTTATATAATGGGCATTATTTATTAAATAATTATTAAAATTCTTGCCTACTGCATGCAGTAAATTATAATTATATGATTTTTGTTTAATAAATATTTTCAGTTTGAAGAGTAGTGCCAGTTGTATACACTGTTGAGTGTGGTGGCGAACCTATGGCATGCATGTTGTTTTTCTTTTTAAGACAAAAGATGTTAATGTATGAGTTGTTTTTCTAAACTAAAACCCCAGTATTCAGATTTAATTGCAGCGTTGGCACTTTGTGATAAATAAGTGGTTTTGGGTTGCAGTTTGGGCGCTCGTCTCTAAAAGGTTGGCCATCACTGCTCTAGATCTCGTAAGTAAACTCATACAATATATGACTTGTGCATCTCTGGTTGCTCTCAGTGTAATATTTTTACGTTCATCCATGTTGTGGTGTATATTGGTACTTAATTCCCTTTTATGGGTGAATCATATCTCAATGTGTGTATAGACAACAATTTGTACATACTTTTATCTATTGATAGGCATTTAGGTTATTTCCACCTTCTGTCGTTTTCAAGAACTGCTGTGAACATTTATAAACAATTATTTGAGTACTTGTGTTCATTTCTCTTGACAATTGAACTGCTGAGTTGGATGGCAATTCTGTGTTAACTTTTTGAGAAATCATCAAACTCTTTTCCATAGTGGCCATGCCATTTTATATTCCCATTAACAATGTATGAGGATTCCAGTTTCTCTGTATCTCACCAGTGTTTGTGTTTTCTGTTTTGTGTTGTTGTTGATGTAGCTGTCCTAGTGGAAGTAAAGTAGTATCTCATTATAGTTTTAATTTGTATTTTCCTGACTGATGATCCTGGGCATCTTTTCACATGCTTGTTGATCATTTGTAGGTCTTCTTTGAAGAAATCTTTATTCAAGCTCTTTGCCCATTTTTTAATGCAGTTGTTAAGGACTATCTTCTATATTTTTTTGTTTTTGTTTTGTTTTTCAGGCTTTCTGGGCTTACCAAAATTTAAACTGTGCCTTCTTTTGAGTGATAGTTTCTTGGTAAGTTGATTAGAGTATGATAGTAAAGTTTGATTTTTGTGTGTGTGGGTTAGTGAGTCATTCCATTCCATGGCCAGGTGCAAGCAGTTAGTCAAAGGGACACCTGTTGGATTTTTTACTTGATTATTACCAATCCATTTCCACTTTGGTTAAAAACACCCCAAAACTTTATTTTCAGTAATGAAAAGGCCTGTCATTTTTATATGTGAACATGATAGTGCAGTGTATATGTTTCACCAGTGTAAGATGTTTTTGTTGCAATTTAGACCCTTTTATTTTTTCTGGTACTTGTCACCAAAATACAACTTAAGATACATAATGCCCATCTAGCTACACTGTGTAAAGCCTTGTTTGATTTGCACATGGGTTTAATACTACTCAAAAGTGCTAAATATTCAGACGACTCAAAAATGTAGCATTGTTCCAGGAGTAGTTTTGACTAGGTTATTTAAATCTGTAGATTCCTTTGTGCTGTGTAAAATTCCTTTTTCCTACATGAACAATCTAATGTTTGTTTTCAGTTGCTTTCTGGGTTATGATTCCTTTTGTTGGTTTACTGTTCACTAGATTTTTATATGGTCTAAAGTTTCTGGATAAAATGTTTTCTTGTGTGTTTTCCCCCCTTTTTAAGAGATTTCTTAAAACTTAAGGGGTTTCTTTGACTATTTAAAACTACACTAAACTTTACAAAGTCAAATCTCTAACTTTAACTTTATAAATTGTATAGATTGAATAGATTCTCTGATTTACAGCTCTCTGAAAACTTAACAGTATGAAATTTAGGACTGACTCTCTGTCTCTGAGAATTGAACCCAGGGCCTCATCCATGCTAGTAGGCCTTCTAGTTCTTCATATTGAACATACTCCAGGATTCTTTGTTTACTAAAGATTGTTATGAGCTCTGTGATTACTTATTCCTCAAGGGGTCTCAATGTTATTCAAGTTGGTTTTGCTTTATTAGTTGATTCCCCAGGAAAGATAGGGAAAAGAACCAATTATAACTAAAATATTAGTTCTTCATTTGTGTCAAAAACCAAATTTAATGTGTCAAAATATATGAGGGAGCTGTGCGGGATTGCTATAGACTTGGAGACATGATCTCAGTTAATCCCCACATGATTTATATTATTTTGACTATGTATATATGATGATTTCTTGAGAGTCAAGTTAGTAGATTCTCTAATGGCCAAGGTATTAGAAAATGTCTACTGGCCTGGGGATTTAGCTCAGTGGTTTCGGCGCCTGCCTTGCAAGTGCAAGGTCCCAAGTTCGATCCTCAGATCCCTGGTACCAAAAAAAGAGAAAATGTCTACTGGAAGGGAGTTTATATATGAAATAGAGGATTTTAGCTGAAAATTATAGAAATCCTACTTTATTTTCACAGACAGTTTATAGAAATATTTGTAGTGTGAAATCTTTTATACTTGTCAAACTAATATTTAATTTTAATCTGTATAAATTGCTTTCTTAATTAAAATACATATCTAAGCATTTCTGACAACTTTCATTTCTCTTCTCTCTTTTTTTGTTTTATTTTTTGAGACAGGCTCTTGCTGTGTGGTTCAGGCTAGCCTTGAACTCACTGTAGCCCAGGCTGGCCTCAAACTCACAGCCTCAGCCTCCTGAGTGCTATGATTACAGGCTTGTGCCACCATACCCAGCTTCACTTTCTCTTGAAACAACCAATAGCAATTGAAAAAATAGGTTTGAGGAAAAATATAATTTGAGATTTATTTTTAGTTGTGAAGAATATATGTTTGAATATAAAGGAAGAAATAAAATTTTAACAAGTCTCATGACTTTAATCTTGAAACAGATGAGGCCATCTTGTTTTTCTCTAGGATCTGCACTTTTACATTGTTTGATGTAAGTTTCTTTTTTTAAATCTCATGTGCCCTCATATTTTCTAGGCATAGTAGTTTATACTTAAAGTATTTCAATGAAAAATCCTTTCAATTATTCTGATTATTTTCCTTTCTTCTGCATACTCATAACCAAACGAAATCCAAACAGAATTGATTTTTTAATTCAGATTTTGCCTCATGCTTAGTCTTTTTACACTAGATTATTCTTAAAATGTTCCTTTGGTTTGTTACTGTACCCAGTTCTTTTCAGTCTTTGGATTGTTAATGTTTATTTGAGCTTCTGTTTTATACACGTTGGTAGAAATTCAGAAAGTCACAGGCCTGCCCTTAATATTTTCACATTTGGATTGCATAGAAAATCCTCCATGAGGGCCGGGATTTAGCTCAGTAGTGCTGCTGCCTGCCTCGCAAGTACAAGGTGCCAAGTTCGATCCCCGGTACCAAAAAAAAAATCTTCCATGATATAAAAAGTTAAGTATTCATAGGGAAATACATTGGGTAAAGACAGTTGGCATTTATTGGTTGCTGTGCTAGAAGTGCAGGGTATAAATGACATGGAAGCTGCCAGACATAAGTTTTAACTAGTTAGTAGGCAGAAACATAAACAGTTAATTATAAATATAAAATACTTAACATAATTCTGGGTCTGTGAAAGAGGGATATCTGATTCCATTTTGATTGTCCTTTCTGGACAACCAAAGGCTTCCTGGATGGATGACCATTGAAGGATGGAGAGGAACTAGGCAGATGAGAAGGAGGAAATGAGTAGAAACTTCTAGGAGAATAAGACAAGTTGGATAAAGCATAAAGATATGAAAGAGTTTGACTTCCTTGGGGAGAATGTATACAAACTTTGGTATTATTGGAGTATAAAGCAATAAGAAAGGTACAGCAAGAAATGAGGCTGGAAAAGTACACTGGGGCTCTATCTTGAATTTGATGTTAAGGAGATTGAATTTTTTCCTGTAGGTTGTGGGGATATTGATGAATTTTTAAGCTGGGGAGTATTATGGTTATATAGGTTTACATTTTATTTAAATTTAAAATTTTTAAAATTTATTTTAAGTGATACATAAAAAGATTTCTATTTTAAATCAGTCTTTTTGGCAGCTTTGTGAAGGATAGATTGAAGAGGAGAAAAACAATCATAAGGCTTCTGAAGTAGTACATGTGAGAGAGGTTGAGATAGGAATAGAAGTGAGGATAAATCAAGAAATGTATAGAGTAAAATCAGCAAAACTTAGTAAGGGAGAGAGCAATGGAGAGAAAGATGGTGTTACCACAAAGACAGAAAAATAAAGAGGAGCAGTTCCATTTTTACTTTAGGTAAAATTTTAAAATCAGTTTTGTATGTATTGTATGAGAAGTTATGATTCATCTAGGTGGTATTTGTCACAGATTCTGTTGTAAAAAGCAATGTGATTGTAATGGTTATGAGGCTGGACTCTTAAACTAGACCATCTAGAATCAAGAAGTTACTTAACCTCTCTACTTCTGGTCCACATCTTTAAATAAGAAAACTGATAGAGCCAGGCATGGTGGCACACAACTGTAATCCTAGCATTTGGGAGGCTGAGGGAGGAGGATCACAAGTTCCAGGCCAGCCTGGGCTACATAGTAAATTCAAAGCCAGCTTGAACTGCATAGCAAGACCCTGGCTCAAAGAAAAAGTACCTGCGCTGTGCACGCCCTAGCGAGGTCCTGAGTCACGCGGAAGATGCCGAATCACCTCACTGCAGACAGGCAGGTCTGCCCATGCCCTACCTAGGTCCCGAGTCGCACAGAACACGCCGAATCAGCCCACTGCAGACAGGCAGGTCTGTGCACGCCCTACCGAGGTCCTGAGTCAAGCGGAAGATGCCCAGTCACCTCGCTGCAGACAGGCAGGTCTGCCCACACCCTACCGAGGTCCCCAGTCGCGCGGAACACACACCGAATCAGCCCGCTGCAGACAGGCAGGTCTGTGCATGCCCTACCGAGGTCCTGAGTCACGCGGAAGACACCGAATCACCCCGCTGCAGACAGGCAGGCACCTGATTCCACACTACAAAGACGCAGAGGACACCAGACCACCAGACCAAGGTACTGAGTCCCACTGTTCCCGGCCCAGAGGTAGGGGCTTCTGAGCTGTCGTCCCACTGCTCCTGGTCCAGAGGAAGGGGCTTCCCGGTCACCATCCCTCCCGCTGCTCCCAGCCCAGAGGAAAGAGCTTTTGGCCCACCTTCTGTCCTGCTGCTCCTGGCCCAGAGGAAGGGGCTTCGAGGACACCATCCCTCCCACCGCTCCCGGCCCAGAGGGAGGGGCTTCTGAGCCACTGTCCCGCTGCTCCTGGTCCAGAGGAAGGGGTTTCCCGGCCACCATCCCTCCCAATGCTCCCAGCCCACGGGAAAGGGCTTTTGGGTCACCATCCCTACTGCTGCTCCCGGCCCCTGTCCCACCTCTCCCAGCTCAGAGGAGGTAATCCGTGCAGGCGCTAACAGCCCCCTGCCCCAGTTGAAATGAGAAAACACGTAAATAAGTCTCAAACCCAGACTTCCAGATCACCTACAGCAACCCCAAAGGGAAATGAGATGGAGCACTGTGATACTCAACCACCTGGACCCACTGAACTGGCAACAAAAGGGGATCTGGAAAAAATGAAATCAGAAATAATTTTTCAGGTAACAGGAGAAATTGTGCCCCTAGTGCAAGACGTGATTAATAAATCTAGAGGGGAGCTCAGGAACATGATGGAATCCCAACATAAGAGACAAATGGAATCCATAAAACAGATGCAAATAGATTTTCAGGACATGAAAAACACCATTGAAAGTCTACACAGCAGAATGAGCCAATGTGAGGACAGAGTTTCAGATATAGAAGATAAGATTGCAATTAGTGACCAGGAAAAGAAAAATTGCTTCAAAATTACAAAGGAACATGAGAAATCAATCCAGCAGCTGCTAGATGATGCAAAAAAGAAAAACATAAGACTGATTGGGTTCAATGAAGAAAGAGGAGAGAGTGCAGTTGACATAAAAAATCTCTTCACAGAAATAATGGCAGAAAACTTCCCAAGCAGGGGAAAAGAGCTTGACATACAGATAAGTGAGGCATATAGGACTCCAAATAGCCTTGATCAAAAAAAACCTACACATTGGCATACAATTAAGATTCCAGAAACACAACAGAAGAACAAAGTTCTCCAAGCAGTGAGAGAAAAGAAACAAATCACATACAAAGGAAAACCCATCAGAATCACAGCAGACTTCTCAACACAAACCATGAAGGCAAGAAGAGCTTGGAGTGACATATTCCAATCCCTAAAAGAAAACAGCCTCCAACCCAGATTGATGTACCCTGCAAAACTATCTTTCAAAATTGATGGAGAAATAAGATATTTGCATGACAAAGAGCACCTTAGGAACTTCATGAATACCAAACCAGCTCTCCAAAGAATTTTACACAATATATTGGGAACAGACATTGAGGATCACAACCCCAGGAAGCAAAGCAGAATGAACCCATCTGGCATGACAAAAAATTCAATGTAAAGGGGGAGAACCCAACCAAAAGAAAAAGTCATGGCAATGACAAGTCAATACATTTCAGTTATAACCATCAATGTTAATGGTCTCAATTCACCAATCAAAAGAAATAGACTGGCAGAATGGGTCAGGAAGCAAAATCCAACAATATGCTGCATACAAGAAACACACTTAATTCAAAAGGAAACTCATAGAATGAAAGTTAAAGGGTGGAAAACAATACTCCATGCGACGGGAACCTGAAAAACGCAGGAGTAGCTATCCTCTTGGCAGATCAAGTAGATTTCAAATCAACACTGATTCAGAGAGACAAAGAAGGACACTACATCCTTGTAAAGGGAAGAATCCAAGAGTAAGAGATGACAGTCATAAATATCTATGCACCAAACACTAGTGCACCCAACTATATAAAACAAATACTAATGGACATGAAAAGTCATATATGCACTACTACAATTGTAGTGGGGGGACCTCAACACCCCACTGTCACAAATAGATAGATCATCTAGACTAAAAATAAGGAATGAAATACTAGAACTCAATCAAACTCTTGAACAAATGAACTTAAAAGATGTTTACAGAGTCTTCCACCCCACAAAATCAGAATACACATTCTTCTCAGCTGCACATGGGTCATTCTCCAAAATAGACCACATACTCACACACAGAACATGTTTAAGTAAGTGCAAAGGAATTGAAGCTATCCGCTGTATACTATCAAACCATAGTGCGATGAAATTGGAGATCCATAGCAAAAGAAACTCAAAAAAATTCATAAACATGTGGAAATTGAACAACACACTTCTGAATAACCAATGGGTCACAGAGGAAATTAAAGAAGAAATCAGACAGCTCCTTCAATTAAATGACAATGACAGTACAACATATCGGAATCTATGGGACACAATGCAAGCAGTTTTACGAGGGAAATTCATACCAGTGAATAGGCACATTAGGAAAACAGAACAAGCCCAATTAAACAACCTGATGCTGAACCTCAAGCTTGTAGAAAAAGAAGAGCAGGACAACCCCAAAGCTCATACAAGGGAGGAAATTATAAAGATCAGAAGAGAAATCAATGCAATGGAGACTAAGAAAAGGATACAAAAAAATCAATGAAGCTAAGAGTTGGTTCTTGGAAAGAATCAAGAAAATTGACAAACCCTTAGCCAGCCTTGTCAGAAAAAGGAAAGAAAAGGCCCAAATCCATACAATTAGGAATGAAAAGGGTGAAATTACAACAGACCCAGCAGAAATCCAGGTGATCATCAATACCTGCTTCTAGAACCTATATGCCAATAAGATGGACAGCACAGAAGAAATGGACAGATTCCTAGATACATATGAATTACCAAAGTTGAACGAAGAAGACCTAAAAATTCTGAACAACCCAATGTCAACCAATAAAATTGAACATATAATTAAAAACTTATCAACTAAGACAAGCCCAGGCCCTGATGGCTTCACTGCTGAATTCTACAAGACATTTAGAGAGGAACTGCTGCCACTACTGTTAAACTCTTCCATGAAATTGAAAGGGAAGCAATACTCCAAAATTCATTCCTGGAAACAAGCATCACCTTGATCCCCAAAGTAGAGAAAGACCCAACCGAAAAAGAGAACTATAGGCCAATCTCACTAATGAACATAGATGCAAACATCCTTAATAAGATACTGGGAAACAGAATGCAGAAGATCATCAAGAAGATCATACACCCTGATCAAGTGGGATTCATGCCAGGGATGCAGGGATGGGTCAATATATGAAAATCAATCAATGTAATACACTATATCAATAGAGCCAAGGACCAAAACCATATGATTATCTCCATAGACGCAGAAAAAGCATTTGACAAAATCCAACATGCATTTATGATAAAAACCCTACAAAAAATTGGCATAGATGGTCTCTACCTCAAACTGATAGAAGCCATCTATGAAAAACCAACAGCCAATATCATACTAAATGGTCAAAAACTGAAATCCTTCACACTAAAATCAGGAACAAGACACGCATGTCCACTATCACCACTCTTGTTCAACATAGTTCTGGAAACATTAGCCATGGCAATTAGACAAGAGAAAAAAATAAAAGGAATAAAGATAGGAAATGAAGAAGTCAAATTACTATTATTTGCAGATGACATGATAGTCTATATAGAAGACCCCAAGAACTCCACCAAAAGTCTTCTAGACTTAATAACCAAATTCAGTCAAGTAGCTGGTTACAAGGTCAACACACAAAAATCAATAGCTTTCCTCTACACCAATGACAGACTCACTGAGAGAGAAATAGGGCAAATAATTCCTTTCACAGTAACATCCCCAAAACTGAAATACCTAGGAATCATCCTAACGAAAGAAATCAAAGACCTCTTCTCTGAAAACTATGGCACTCTGAAAAGAGAGATTGAAGATGATATCAGAAAATGGACAGACATCCCCTGCTCCTGGGTAGGAAGGATTAATATAGTGAAAATGGCCATACTTCCAAAAGTGCTATATAGATATAATGCAATTCCCATTGAGATCCCACCAGCATACTTCATAGACCTCGAGAAAACAATCCAAAAATTCATTTGGAGCAAGAAGAGACCCAGAAGAGCAAAAGCAATTGTAGGTAACAGAGACATGGCAGGGGGTATCATAATCCCCAACCTGCAACTCTACTACAAAGCTATTGTGATAAAAACAGCATGGTACTGGCAAAGAAACAGACTTGAGGACCAGTGGAACAGATTAGAAGATGCAGAAACAACGCCAGACACACTCAGCCATCTCATCTTCGATGAAGAAGCCGAACACCCTCACTGGAGGAAAGATAGCCTCTTGAATAAATGGTGCTGGAAAAATTGGGCTTCAACTTGGCAAAGATTAAAACTAGACCAGTATCTCTCACTATGCACTAAACTAAAATCAGAATGGATTAAAGATCTAAATATTAAAATAGAGACTCTGAACCAGTTGGAACAGAGGTTAGGTAGAACCCTTGAAGACACCGGTGTAGGAAAAGATTTTATGAACAAAACCTCAGTTGCCCGTGAACTAGCACAAACAATCAACAAATGGGATCTCTTCTTATTAAAAAGCTTCTGCACAGCAAGAGAAACCACCAGCAGTGTAAAGAGACAATCCACAATGTGGGAAAAAAATCTTCACCTGCTCTTCCTCAGACAAAGGTCTACTATCTTGAATCTATAAAGAACTTAAAAAGATCAGACCTCCCAAATTTAAAGACCCAATCCAAAAATGAGCATCTGAAATGAACAGACATTTCTCAGACAAAGAAGTAGAAATAGCCAATAAATACATGAAAAAATGTTCAACATCACTGGTCATTTGAGAGATGCAAATGAAAACAATTCTGAGATTCCACTTCACTCCAGAAAGAATGGCTGCTATCATGAAATCAACCAATCACAAATTCTGGCGGGGCTGTGGGGAAAGAGGAACCCTTCTCCACTGCTGGTGGGAGTGTAGACTGGTGCAAGCACTGTGGAAATCATTATGGAGATACCTCAAAGAACTAGGACTGGAAGTCCCATTTGACCCCGCTATTCCACTGCTGGGGATCTTTCCCAAAGAATTAAAGGAATCATACCACAGTGATATATGTGCACCCATGTTCATAGCAGCGCAGTTTGTAATAGCTAAAACTTGGAAACAGCCCAAATGCCCATCAGCTGGAGACTGGATAAAGAAAATGTGAGTTTTTTTATAAAATGGAGTACTACTCAGCCATAAAAAATGACAAATTAGAGACATTTATAGCTAAGTGGATGCACATTGAGGCAATACTCTTAAGTGAAATAAATAGAACACACATGTGTAAATACCGAATAGTTTCTCTGGTGTGAGAAACTGAAAGTGTAAATAAGGAGTAAAATGTATAATAGGTAATGTGAAATAGGAAGAAAAGGGGCAAAGGGGAAGGAAGTGGGAGGGCTAGGGGAAAGGATAGAAGGGAATGGGATTAATATGAGAAAATGGAAAAATAGGAACAAAATCTTTGTAAATAGGGAGGACTGGAGGGGTTGAAGGGAGGGCTGGGCAAGGGTGAAAAATAAGAACCAAGAGAGAATATGTAAAGGTGCAAATTTCCAATGATGAATGTCATTATGTTGTATACCTAAAATGTACCAATTATTAGAATGAATAATCGATAATGCAAAATAGGAAGAAAAAGTCCAAAGGGGTAGGGGTAGTGGGAGGGGCAGGGGAAAGGAAAGGAGGGAAAGGAAAAAATACTGAGAAATGGAAAAAATGGAAATAAAGTCTTTGTAAATAGGGAAGGGTGGAGGGCGTGAAGGGAGGGCTAGGAATGGGGAAAAAAATAAGAACCAAGATGCATTATGTAAAGGTACAATTCCCAATGAGAAATGTAATTGTGTTGTATACCTACAATGTACCAATAAATGAATTTAATACAAAAAAAAAAGAAAAAAGAAAAAGTACCTGCGTCTCCTTGGGGTAGTTGTGGGCATTTAGCTAAGTATAAAATACTTAGAACATCGTGAGATTGTAAAAAATCTTTCAGAAACATCATTATCATTATTTTAGTATTCAAGTTGGTGTGCTGCCACCAGGTGGCACGTATATGTTACTGTTATACAAATCAAGCAGTAAAATAATTAATTTTAAAAATTATGAAATATAGACTTGACTACAATAACTCAATATAAGCAGTTTAATTCTGGTAGGGCTCCTTTGTTCCAAAACTAAAACTGAGATTACTTAAGGGAAAGAGAGATCAGAGAGTAAAACTGCAAAGATTTCCAAGGAAGGACAGAAGAGTATATTTGCCCTCACAGAAACTGAAAAGCCATTATAAACCTCATGCTGTTCTCTCCATTATTTATTCTCTCATGTTCATAGTATTTTATACTCCTTTCTTTACAGATCAGCTTTGTTTGCCCACACATTAATTTGTACGTGATAAAAAAGTTCTGAGGTCTGTTCTAATGGAGTTGTTTCCCACTAAATATACTTTTAAAATAAAAAAGAAATCACTGTGACAAAATACCTGACAGAGAGACCCTTCAAAGCCTCCCATCTCCCTAAGACCTGTCTCATTCAGTTAGATTCCACCTCTTAATAAGTCAGCCACCAGGGGTGGGGATTTAGCTCAGTGGTTTCGCCGCCTGCTGCGCAAGTGCAAGGACCCGAGTTTGATCCCTGGCACACACACACACAAAAAGTCAGCAACCATGCCTTCAACACAATGAGTTTTGAAGGGCATTTTAAACAATGACTGTAAAAACTTCTTTTTGGGGGCGATTGGAATTGAACCCATAACCTTGTACTTGCAAGGCAGGCACAGTGCCACTGAGCTAAATCCCTCGCCCCTCCCACAGCTCCTTATAAGCCAGCTACTTTATTTTGTGTACATCTGAAGGAAGTATGAAGGACTTAATGCCAAACTGGTTGTATTGGATACAGAGAAAAGTGTTTTAGTCTGTTAAGTTATCTAGTAGGGGAACATATATACTGTACTTCAGAGGTTATCTTAGCAGTATAGCTATAGATTCTTATGGATATCACATTAGGCACAGATTTTAAGAGTCCTTATGAGAAGTCTCCCCTATGTTATCTTTCTGGACATGATTGCTACCTCCTTGTTTCTAAATTTCAAGATAAATCAAGAAAAATCTAAGTGATTCACCTCTTTTCTAATTAAAAGAGGGTATGGGGAGAAGTAGGGATATCATGGATGGTAGGAGCTGTGAGCACTGTGCAGTTCTCTAGGAAGGAAGTTCTGCATACTTTAAAAATCCTTAACTGTTTCACCTACAAAAGAGTACATGTATGTGATAAAGATTACTGATAAAAGAACACCTCTACACATAGCATCCAGCTTAGAAACACATGCATACAAATACATTTAAAACCCTTCCTCATCTAGTCCCACCCCTTTACCACCTGAGGTAGCTACCATTCTGAATTTATCATTTCCTTGTTTTTCTATATCTCATACATATATATATGTATGTATGTATAATATATATCCCTATATTAGTTTTCCTGTTTTTCGACTTAATGATATCATTATATGAAATTGTCACTGATATGTTTTTTGTTCAGTATCATGGAGAGTGTTTTTACTCTTGTAGAGTATTCTGTTGTAGGCATTTACCTCAGTGTCCATCCTCATATCAGTGAGTGCTTGGGTGATTCTAGTTTTATTACCATTATAAATACTGCTGCTGTGTTATTACCGCTATGTTAAGTTTTATCTGCACATATAGGGGTTTGGATTTATGTACAGGTCATGATCCCATGGTCCTTTAGTCCTTGAGAAATAGTATTTCAAGAATGAGGTGGAAAGTGGGAGTGAAATCAAAAGCTAACTCACTTTTGTATGTTTATTGTTTACTTGGTTTCATCATACAAGTACTCTCTAACAGGTGTCCCTCAGAGATCTTGATGGACACCAAATACCCAACATCCATCAACATGGACCACGGCACTGACTGGATATAGCAGTTACTTAATTTTTTATTTGGCCTTTCTTGTAGAAATATATGCTAATCAGGAATTATCTATAATCTAGGCTAATAAATGAACAAATTCAAATGATAAACTCTCGTGCATTTATACTGCTGAGAGTAATGAGTACTTACTACAGATAGACCTTGTTTTAGAGATTCTCCGTTATATAAGCTGTCCAGTGTTATTTTTTGTGTATTTTTATTTATTTATTTTTATTTATTTTTTCCCCATTAACTTTATTGGTACATTTTAGGTATAAAATACAGTTACATTCATCATTGGGATCTTGTACCATTACATGAGTCTCTTGGTTCTTATTTTTTTTCCCCTTCCCTTGCCCTCCCTTCAGCCCCTCCACCCTTCCCTATTTGCAAAGACCTTGTTTCCATTTTTTTTCCTCTTCTCATATTTTTTCCTTTCCCTTTTTTCCTTTCCCCTAACCCTCCCAATTCCCCTGCTCTTTTAGACCTTTTCTTCCTGTTACACAATATCAGTTATAAATATTTTAAATTACAATATTAAGATCTAGGAGACATTCGCACAGATTTTACAGAATTTAAAAGGATATAGAAAGCATATTACAGAAATATTTTTTTAAAATAAATTTGACAACTAAGAAGTAACTTGGAAGACAAATTAATGAAACTAACTCTGGAGAAAATATAAACTTTGAATAGCACCTACTAAAGTATATTCTAAAAAAAAAAAAAAAAAAAGTATATTCCTAGCTTGAAAACCTACCTATATGACAACAGCAGGCACATAAACATTTTAACTGATAAATTATATCAAACAATTAAAGCAGAAAAAAGAAGGAACACTTCTCCCCTCATTTTAGGAACTCAACATTGTGCTAATCCTAAAACTGGATAAAGATAATAGAAAAAAGTATGGACATAGATAGAAATTTGTTTAAGAAAAGAAACTATTAGAAGTCAGATCTGGCAGTATGTAGAAAGTGGTTTTGTTATAGGGATGGGAGTGTTGGTTCAGCATTGGAAGATCCACCCGCAAAAGTCATCATTTAAACAGAGGAAAGGAAAAAGTCATATGAATCCTGTCACTAGTTGGAGAAAAAGTATTGGACCAAATTCTACAGCTGCTCATGGTAAAAGCTATGAGGAGACTAGAAGTAGAACAGAAACTTCTCAACAGATTAGACACATGTACTCCATACTTCCAGTGAGAACGCCTTATGTAAATGGAGAGGATACAATGCTTTCTTCTTAAGGTGGGGAACAAGGGCAGATATGCTTACTCTTTATCTGTCCATTAAACTTTGAAACCTAGTTCCCACCAAAATAGTCTGGCAATAAAATGGCACAACTAGGATAGGATTGGCACGGCAGAAGCAAAATCTTTATATGTAGATGAAATGATCATCTACAGAGAAAATACTAAGAAATCTCTAGGAGCCCCTAGAACTTGTACTTGAATTTAGCAGGATTAAAATACACAAGGTATATATAAAAATTCAGGTCTGTGTATACTTGCTATAAATGAAGAATTGGATGTTGAAATTTAAAAGTTATGTAGGAGTACAAAGGACCTAGAAAAGTTAAAAACAAAAACAGTGTTGGAAGACGTTTAGTACCTAATTTTAAGACTTCTTCTAAAGCTACAGTAACGAAGGCAGTGTTGGTGTAAGGAAAGACATATAGATCATTGGAATAAAACAGAGAATCTAGAAATAGAACCACACGTATATGGTCCACTGAGTTTTGAAAGATTATTTAACATTAGCATTTTATAGAATATAAACTCAGTTCAAGAGCTGAGGAAGAGATAGTGTTTTCAGCAAATGGCACTAGAACACCTGGTATCCATATATAAAAAATTAACCTCAACCCTTTATTTCCATACATGAAAATAACTTGAAGGGATCTATGAACCTAAATAAGAAAGCATAAAAGTATAAAACTTTAAGAAGAAATTATAAGGGAAAATATTTATGAATTCAGGGTAGGCAAGAACTACCTAGGATACAAAAAACATGATGTATAAAGGAAAAAAAATGATAAATGAGATTCTATCAAAATTTAGAACTTTAAATGACATCATTAAAATGAAAAGTCCTTAAACAGACCATATTTACAATGCATATAACCTATGAGCAGAATATATAAAGAATTCTTAGAGCTCATTAATAGACAACCCAATTAAAATGTAGACATAAGAAGATGATAAATAGCCAGTATAGCACAAGGAATGGTGTGCAACTCTAGAATCAGAAAAATACTAATCAGTACAATAATAAGATTGAATTATACACTCATTAGGGAGATGAAGTTAGAGGTTTTAAAAGCCTTGTCATGACTTTTTCTTTTTGTTGGATTCTCCCCCTTTGCATTTAATTTGTCACACCCAATGGATTCATTCTGCTGGGTTTCCTGGGGTTGTGATCCTCATTGTCTTTTCCTAGGGTATTGTCTAAAATTTTCTGGAGTGCCAGTTTGGTATTCATGAAGTTCCTCAGGTGCTCTTTATCATGAAAGCATCTTATTTCTCCATCAATTTTGAAAGATAGTTTTGCAGGGTACATCAATCTGGGTTGGAGGCTGTTTTCCTTTAGGGCTTGAAATACATCACTCCAAGCTCTTCTTGCCTTGAGGGTTTGCATTGAGAAGTCTGCTGTGATTCTGATGGACTTTCCTTTGTATGTGATTTGTTTCTTTTCTCTCACTGCTTGTAGAATTTTGTTCTTCTGTTGGATTTCTGGAATCCTAACTATTATATGCCTATGTGTAGATTTTTTTTGATTAAGGCTATTTGGAGTCCTATATGCCTCACTTATCTGTATGTCAAGTTCTTTTCCCCTCCTTGGGAAGTTTTCTGCCATCACTTCTGTAAACAATGTTTTTATGTCATCTGCACTCTCTCCTGTTTCTTCATTGACTCCAATCAGTCTTATGTTATTCTTCTTTGCATCATCTAGCAGCTGCTGGATTGATTTCTCATGTTCCCTTACAATTTTAAAACAATTTTTCTTTTTCTGGTCACTAATTGCAATCTTATCTTCTATATGTGAAATTCTATCCTCACATTGGTTCATTCTGCTGCACAGACTTTCGATGGAGTTTTTAATCTCTTGGAAATCTGTTTGTATCTGTTTCATGGATTCCATTTGTTTCCTATGTTGGGATTCCATCATCTTCCTCAGATCCTCTACTTTTTTATCTGTGTCCTCTCTAGATTTATTAATCATGTCTTGCACCATGAGCAAAATCTTTGCTGTTATCTGAGTAATTATTTCTGATTTCATTTTTCCCAGATCCTCTTTTGTTGCCAGTTCAGAGAGTCCAGGTGGTTGAGTATCAGATTGTTCCCTTTGGGGTTGCTGTAGATGATCCAGAAGTCTGTTTTTGAGGTTTGTTTATGTGTTTTCTCATTTCCATGGAGCGGGGTGGGGGGTGCTTCTGGCACCCACGCACCTCACCTTCTGTGCCCTAGGAGCCTGGGATGGCAACGGGGGAGCTTCCTTCCGGCTGCTGGGACGGGCTGAGCTTCTCTGCCCTAGGAGCCTGGGATGGCAGCGGGGAGCTCCCTTCCGGGTGCTGGGACCGGCTCACCTTCTCTGCCGTCGGAGCCTGGAATAGAGGCAGGGAGCTTCCTTCCAGGTGCTGGGACCGGCTGAACTTCTCTGCCCTAGGAGCCTGGGATCGCGGAGGGGGAGCTTCCATTTTGTGTATTTTTAATGAAATTAAACTTCATAATATGGAGAAACTAGATAAGGTTAAGTCAAAGTACCGTTCCTCTCACTGTTCATTATTGGTAATAATTGAGCAAACAGTGAAATGAAGCAGTGGAAGGTGGCTCCTGAACAGTAATGTCTGTTTTTTGAAATGAAATTTCTGGTAGGTATGTAGTTTCATTAGCCTTTTTAAAATAACTATGTGAGCACAAGGACCCTTGGTAACTTTATCTGTGACTATTCCTTACACATCTGTACAGGAAGAAGGTGGTGAAGATCTTTTAGAGAAGAAAACAATGGCCTGTATTCTATAACCCACAAGTAATCACTCTGAACAATTTGTTGTTTATTCTTTGCCTTTATGCATAACTATATATATATATATATATGGGTTTTTTTTCTTTTTTTGGTAGTGGGGATTGAACTTGGGACCTTGCTCTTGGGAGGCAGGCGGTGAAACCACTGAGCTAAATCCCTGGCTCTATATATTTTTAAACTCCAGTTGACTCATTCTCTGAAATTCTGTCCTGTTTTTTGACCCAAATCTATGTTGAAAACATTTTCCCACATTAAAAAATTTTAAACATCTTTTGACAGATACATAAAATTAGATTGCATGGTTGTTCAGTAATATAACCATGGACCTGATATATGATCTTAGGGGTGTTGTGTTTTTTTTTTTTTAAGAAGCTATGTAAGTATTCTGAAATACTGAGGAATAACGCCTAAAGTTACTGCTTAGTGGTAGGCCTTTTCCATAACAAAAATTTTTGTTACTCAACAAATATTTATTGAATGCCTATGTATAGTTATTCTTCTAGGCTTAGAGTATATAAGCTTTGATTTTGATTAAAAATCCATGCCTAACTGGAGAGTATTTGCTAATTATTTGTTCTGAAGTAGTAAGACTTCATATAATCACTAACATGAAACTAAAATGTTTTGATAATTTTACATACTTAAAAATGACTCATTCTAAGCACTGTAATTAATTAAATCATTTCAATTTTATTCTACATCTATCATCCTTTTTTCATTTAGAATCATTTAGAGCCAGTGTGATAGTGTATGCCTTTAATAGAAGAAGAACAGTTCAAGGCCAGCCTGAGCTACATTGCAAGACCCTATCTCAAAAAAAAAAGTCTAGACTCATTCAGTAATGGACACTATTTATTAACTTGTTTTTTTAAGCAACAGTTTACAACTTTTCATAATGGAGAATGTTAGTTTTTCTCCATTATAATTGAGGGTAGAGAGAGGAGAAAGGAAAAGAGACAATTGAAAAATTTCTCCAATAAAACCTTTTCAAGTGAAAAATCTTAAAAGTTCCTTCTAATATGTAGTAATGTCTTCGTTGTGCAGTTGAAACTGAGTTCTGCCAAGGCAAGGTGGCTTGTCCAGTGTTACACAGCCAGTGTGTTAGAGTATACACATAACAGTACAGTACTCTGTTATATGTAATCCGTGTTCTTTTTGAAATTCAGCAAGTATTTTTGTCTGTTGTATGCCCAGACGATGAAATACAATAAAATTATAAAATTTAAGAGGATTCCTTCAGTTACAGAATCTGTTTTCTTCTTGGACCTGATGTTGTTCTAAACCCTTTATCTAAAACAAAACAAAACAAAATAAAACATTGCATTGAATGACAGTATAGGATGGAAATAGATTCAGTGGCTCAGTAATGTAAAGTCTTGTGGTCTTTTCCATTCTTGATTTTCTTAGGTCCATCTGACATTGTTATTTACCGCAGATTTTTTTTTTTAATTGAGGCAAGGGCAAGGTCTTGCCGTGTTATCCAGGCTGACCTCAGACTCTTAGGCTCAAATGATCCTCTCATCTCAGCCTCTTGAGTAGCTGGGACTGCAGGTGTGCCACTAGGCCCAATTTGTACATTTTTGATATAGTTGAAAAATGCACTTCAGATCATCCTTAAATTATTGCTTCTGTTTCTTTGTCTTTAATTGCCCTGCTTGAGCTCTGTATACAAATAGTCTTTTAATTGTTGTAATTTTCTTTTTGTTTCTATAGTCAGGCCACCAAAGTTTTGTTGTAACAGTTTGTGTAGCAGTTATTATTCCTTAAGGAATATTTTAAATGGTTTAAAAGCAGCATTGACAAGTGCAATTGCCACCATAATTAGAATTACTTAGGATTTCTTGAGTTTCCTATGTCAAAAACAAAATCACTCTTTACAGCTATTTTTGAACACTGTAGAGACTGTTACACATTTTAAATATTTTGTAATATTCTCTTTGGAGCATGTGTGCTGTTGTGTTTATTTTCCTCTAGATTCAGAAAAATACTTGTATCAGTTTGATGATTTTTTTTTTGATGATTTAATTTACTCCTGTCTTTGAAGTTAGTGTTATAGGATTGTGACAAAGGAAAAGTGCTGAGAATACATGGGAAAAATTGGTACAATTGGAAGTTGGATATTCTGTTTTTGAAATACAGTGATTAAGATCTTGGGCAGGTAATTCGTATTATTCTTTTATATCTCACCTTTCACATTCTTTTCTCAGTAAATGTTAACATCTCTTCATATCTCTATCCAAATCATCTTTCTGTTGTAGGCTGTCTTAATACTTGTACTTTAAACACTTTATCACTTGAAATTAGGTACTTCTGTGTTTAACTTTTTTAAAATTTGATTTTACTACCTGAATACAGTTTGGGAGACTTGGGTTTGTATCTGTTTTATTCATCTTGCATGCCCTGTCATCATAGCACACACTTAGATACATTATGAACAATCAATAAATGTTTTTTTGAATAAATAAACTACTTGACATATCCTAAATTATATCCTTCATGTGTATAAAACTGTGCAACCATATCTCTTTGGGAAAATATTTGAGAAAATCAGGACAGGGCAGAGTTGTATACCACTGCCATATATGTATGAAGGACTGAGTTTAAGAAATTTTGCTCTAACCACTCCTGCTCAATATAGTTCTGGAAACATTAGCCACAGCAATTAGAAAAGAGAAAGAAAGAAAAGGAATAAAGATAGAAAAGAAAGAAGTTAAACTGTCATTATTTGCTGACGATATGATACTTTATATAGAAGACCCAAAAAACTCAGAAAAAAGACTTCTAGACTTAATTGACAGATTCAGTAGAGTAGCTAGATACAAGGTCAACACTCAGGAAACAACAGCCTTCTTGTACACACATAACAGACTCACTGAGAGAGAAATTAGGGAAACAATTCATTTTACAATAGCATCCAAAAAAGTGAAATTTCTAGGAATCAGTCTAACAAAGGAAGCAAAAGACCTCTACACTGAAAACTACAGCACTCTGAAAAAAGAGAAGAGGATACAAGAAAATGGAAAGACATCCCTTGCTTCTCGGTAGGAAGAACCAATATAGTGAAAATGACCATGCTTCCAAAACTACTATATAGATTCAATGTAATGCCAATTGAAATTCCAACAATGTGCTTCACAGAACTAGAGAAAACAATCCAAAAATTCATTTGGAACCAGAAGAGACCTAGAATAGCAAAAGCAATTCTAGGCAACAGAGACATGGCTGGGGGTATCACAATCCCCAACTTGAAACTACACTACAAAGCTACTGTGATAAAAATAGCATGGTACTGGCAAAAGAACAGACCTGAGGATCAGTGGAATAGATTAGAAGATGCAGAAGCACCTCCAGACATACTCAGTCGCCTCATCTTTGACAAAGGAGCCAACCACCCTCACTGGAGGAAAGATATCTTCTTTAATAAATGGTGTTGGAAAAACTGGATTTCAATCTGCCAAAGATTAAAACTAGACCCATACCTATCACCATGCACTAAACTAAAATCGAAGTGGATTAAAGATCTAAACATTAAGACAGAAGCACTAAGCTTGCTGGAAGATAAGTTAGGTAGAACTCTTGAAGACATTGGCATAGGAAAAGACTTTATGAACAAAACCTCAGCAGCACAGGAACTAGCAGAAAGAACAACTGGGATCTCATCTTAAAAAGCTTCTGCACTGCAAAAGAAACCACCAACAGAGCTAACAGACAACCTACAATATGGGGAAAAATTTTTAGCAGCTGTAACTCAGACAAAGGTCTACTATCAAGAATATATAGGGCCGGGGATTTAGCTCAGTGGTTTTGCCGCCTGCTGCGCAAGTGCAAAGACCCGAGTTGGATCCCCCGTACCAAAAAAAAAAAAAAAAAAAAAAAAAATTTATGGGATTAATATGAGAAAATGGAAAAATAGGAACAAAATCTTTGTAAATAGGGAGGAATTTAGGGGTTGAAGGGAGGGCTGGGCAAGGGTGAAAAATAAGAACCAAGAGAGACTATGTAAAGGTGCAAATTTCCAATGATGAATGTCATTATGTTGTATACCTAAAATGTACCAATTATTAGAATGAATAATCGATAATGTAAAATAGGAAGAAAAGGTCCAAAGGGGTAGGGGTAGTGGGAGGGTCAGGGGAAAGGAAAGAAGGGAAAGGAAAAAATGCTGAGAAATGGAAAAAATGGAAATAAAGTCTTTGTAAATAGGGAAGGGTGGAGGACATGAAGGGAGGGCTAGGAATGGGGAAAAAACAAGAACCAAGATCCATTATGTAAAGGTACAATTCCCAATGAGAAATGTAATTGTGTTGTATACCTACAATGTACCAATAAAAGAATTTAATACAAAAAAAAAGAATATATAAAGAATTTTAAAAAATCAGACCCCCCAAATTCAAAGACCCAGTTCAAAAATGTGCATCCGAAATGAACAGGCATTTCTAAGACAAAGAAGTAAAAGCAGCAAATAAATATATGAAAAAAATATTCAACATCACTGGTCATTCAAGAGATGCAGATGAAAACAACACTGAGATTCCACCTCACCCCACACAGAATGGCTGCTATCAAGAAGTCAACCAATAACAGATGCTGCTGGGGGTGTGGAGAGAAAGGAACCCTTCTCCATTGCTGGTGGGAGTGCAGACTGGTGCAACCACTGTGTAAGTCAGTATGGAGATACCTCAAAGAACTAGGGCTAGAGGTCCCATTTGACTCAGCTATTCCCCTGCTGGGTATCTTCCCTAAAGAATTAAAAGAATCATACCACAGCAATATATATGCGCCTATGTTTATAGCAGCACAGTTTGTAATAGCTAAAGCTTGGAAGCAGCCCAAGTGCCCATCAATTGGAAACTGGATAAAGAAGATGTGGTTTTTTTTATAAAATGGAGTACTACTGAGCCATAAAGAATGAAAAACTAGAATCAGTTATAGCTAAATGGATGCATATCGAGGCCATACTTTTAAGTGAAATAAATAGGACACACATGTGTAAATACCAAATAGTTTCTCTAGTGTGAGAAACTGATAGTGTAAACATGGGTTAAAATGATTAAAATGAATAATTGATGATTTGAAATAGGAAAAAAGGTCCAAAGACAAAGGGGTGAAGGGAGGGGAAGGGGAAAAGAAAGGAGGGAAAGGAAAAACTGTAAGAAAAGAAAAAAAAATGGAAATGATGTCTGTAAACAGGGAAGGATGGAGGGGGTGACGGGTGCACAGGTAATGGGGAAAAAATAACCACGATACATCATGTACACGTTCAAACACCCAATGATAAATGTAAACGAATTGTATACCTAAAATGTACCGATAAAAGAACTTAAGAAAAAAAAAGAAATTGTGCTCTTTTATCTTTTATTTCTCACAATTGGGTGAACTTACAAGCTGGCCTTGACTGGAGAGTCCTTCTGTTAGGATGATATATTTTGACTCATTTCTAGTACAGTGCCTGGCACTTTGTAAACACTCAATGAACATGCAAAAGCCTACACAGATTTCAATTAGTCATTTTTTGAAAGGATATTATAAAAACTTGGCATGTGTTCAAACATTTTGAAAATTCACTTTTTATTAAGAATGATCATTTATAACAAATCTTTAAGGAATAAATTATTATTTATTACTAGTCATTTATTCATCATCTTGTCAAGGTAAGACATTTGCTTGGGATCTGAACCAATTTTGAAAGACAAATTTATATGGCCATACTATCTTTCCAGTAAATCTTGCAACTATTTCTGTGACTACATATGTTAACATTTTTATAATTGGCTTCTAAATGACAAACACAGATGGCTGTAGTCTGAATTTTTAGCATGTTTTAGAATAAATGTTTTCTCAGTAATTTAAAGTGCATCATTTCAGAGTCAGATGGTTATCTAATTGAGATTTTTTTACTTACTAGCTGTAAGAAATTGAATATGTGATATGATCATGTTTTTTTTCTCACATTTTTATCTGACAACAGAAAGCTATTGTGATATTTTTTTCTGAGAATTTCAATTTTTTCATTTTTTTCATGGTGGAGGAGGGAGATTATAGTAAGAGATTATTGTAATGTTTTTATTTATGTAGATAATGATTAATTTCAATTCTGAAATCATGGACCTTTTGATAAAGTAGAATTAGACATATCTTTATCATCTTAGTTTTCAGGTTTTGTGGAGCTACTTAAAAACTATTGCTCTATGGCAACTTCTCTGTAAAAGATAAATTACTCTTTTTTTTCAACATGTATTTATTGAGTATTGTTCCAGGCTTTGAATAAATAGAAGTGAACAAAAGTCTTTGCCACTATGGAACTTACTTTCTGTTTATTTGTTCCAAAAAATATAACTTCATATAATCAGTATAGACATAAAACAATGTTTTTATAGTTTTGTCTTTAGAAGTGATTTATTCTAAATACTATGATAGAACCATTCTACTTTTTACTCTCTTTTTACTATCTTTTTTAATTTGGGTTCATTTAGTCATGGATATTGTCTCAGTCTTTTTTTAAATAAATGTTTTATTATGCAGAGTTTTAGTTTTCTAGTTTTGTTTCAGTTTTTTGCTATTGTTCATTGTTCATTAGTTTTGTTCATTGTTCATTGGTTCATGTGCTTATACATTGAATAAATATTAAATATATATAACCTAACACATTTGGAATTTTAAACAAAATCTTAATCTTTGCCTTCATATATTATGCTGTCTACATATATTCTAATGCAGGTAACATATTTGAAGAAGTTTCTGAAATTGGGTGTAAATAAGAGTGTCATTATTAATATTCTTTTGGCATTGCATTCTCTTGGAGAGATCTTTTTTTTTTTTAATGCCTGGACTTCTGATTCTATTACTAGTAGTCAAGTTAGTATATTTTTAAGAATGGATCTGTTATCCTTCAAAGTAGTTTAAGTGCATTCCAACAGCTTAATAATACACAACTAGAAACAACTGTTCTTTCACCTGTTTCTCAAGCAGACATGAGTTGAAATAATGGGGTAGTTACTAAATAACTGGGAAAAATTTAAATGTTATATGTTTTTATATTCTGTAAGGCTAATGATGAGCTGTTTCTGATATATGAGTTAAATATCTACTAAGTGAGTAAGATTTCTATATACTTTTCATCTATAGGAGGTAAGTATAAAATAGACTGTAATTTAATAGACAACATGTTTGTAGCATGTTTTGATAGTTAAAAACATTAGCATCATTAAGAAGATTGCTTTAATACTTTGTATAATAAAAATTTTTTTGGCTGTCTTGGTCTCATTAATAGGTCTAGTAATTCTGGTAGTATATTTCCTCTTAAAGTCATAGAGGAACTTATAGCTGGTCTTTTTTTTTATCTTTCTCCTTTTAGCATGATTATAAGAGCTCAAATTAAGTTTAGAAAATGGTTGGTAGTAGCCATTTTATATAAAAATTAGAAAATTTATTGCATCAGAAAAGGAAATTTAAATGAGAAAAAAGAAAAACTCCCATAATCTCAAATCCAGAAATGCACCAACGTTATTATGGTTTTAGTCTTCTAGAATTTACCTATGCCTATAAGTACAATGTTATTAAAATTCAAGCCAGATATATTGAATTGGGAAGGCTGTGAACCTGAGATTTGCCTTGTCTTTTTAAAAAGTAAACAATGTGTTGTGTTTTGTTTTCTGTAGCTTGCCCAGTTTCGTCAAAGAAAAGCTCAATCTGATGGGCAGAATCCTCCCAAGAAGCAAAAAAAAAAGAGAAAAACCTCAAGCAGTAAACACGATGTGCACAGCTTGAATATTGATGAATCACAGAGTGATGAGATATACATAAATAGTTCTCAGGGAGTAGGATCAGTTGTGACTCCTGAATCCACATTGAGAAGAACTCTGCACAGTGGAGAAGTAACCAAGCATGACCAGGTCTTCTATGTTGAAGTAAGTATGCATCCAGATTTCTAAACATTATAATTCTAAATGGAAAGCAATTATAGTGAAAATAATTATTAGTACCTCATGTAATTTGATTATGATTTTTAAGTCTGCAAACATCAGTATTGTAGTAACTAAACAGACCTAAAATATTTAGTAACCTCTGAGAGTGAGTTTTGCAAGCTTCATTCTACAAATATTCATTGAACAACTGCAATATGTCAATGATTGAGCATCAACAAGATGTTGATGAGCATGATAATATTTCCCTTTAGAAAAATCAGTTTAATGGGGAAGCCAGATAAGATACACATTGTACTCACTCTGGTTAGAGCTATGTTATCACCAATCCACATGGTACTGTAGAGTGCAAAGAATGCTCAACTTTTATGTGATTGGTGAAGGTTTCTTGAAAGTAGTAGAAGTGAGCCTTGGATGTATGAGTTGGAATTAGCTTGAGGCAGAAGTGGGGGAAGCAATCTCTGTGCAGAAGAAAAAGGATTTGCAGATACAGAAAACAGTGTGCTGTGTTGGGATAAATGTAGGTAGTTTGGTTTTAAATGGATCACACAGTGATGGGGTAGGGTGATGATAAAGGGGAGGGTCTGGAGATTGTACCTGCCCATGACTCCATAGTGGTTACTCAGTGAATGTTAATTCTTCTCACTACCCCTTACTCCATTTAAGGAGATAACTTTCTAAGAAAAACAGATCTGGGAGAAGCTATAGATGGATTGGGATGGTTGGACCACTAACTGAGACCAGGAAGAGAGGAGGATAGATTGCTTAGGAGGAAGAGTGCTGGACAGAACAGATGGTGATTATTTGATTGTGCCATGGCATATTTATGTAGAAACAGCAAGATTTTGATATATAAGGATTGGTGCTTTGTTCAGGAGGTCAAGGTAGTAATGGATTAATGTGCCATTCATTATAAGAGTGAGATAGCTCCTTTCACAGAGGAGTGAGAATGTGGAAAGAACAGTGTTGGAACCATGGAAACTATATGTGCTGTGTAACAATTATTTATTTTTCAAGTACAAGCAGTTCCCCTCATCTGTCACAGTTGTGTTCTTTAAAGTTGCTGCTCATGCTGAATTAGTAAATTGAGCCATTCCTTCTAGGGAAAATACAGGGTTAGGTTTTTGTGAGCCACTTGTCAAAATAGTTTATCAACCAGTAGACACATAATCTTGTTTTATCTTTCTGTTTCATGGTTTTTTATTTAACGTATACTGTTGATTTATAACAATAGTTTGATGTTAATATGTGTATCTATATATTGTTGACTCATAAATAGTTCATTAATCAATAATTCAGTTTATGAGTCAACAATATATGTTAAATAAGGGACCTTGAAATAGAAACATAGATGAATATGCTACTGTTCACCCTGGACAAAGCCTGACACACATTTTCTGTATAAGGCACATCACAACCTTCTCACTCTTGAAAACACTAGACGGCACTTCAGTATTACATTTAGGGGCTAGTTTAAGAAGTGAAATTGCTGATAAAAAGTTCAAAAATGTGAAAAGGGTGGTACTAAGTAGACTATGGAAAGGACATTGGTTTACATGTTTTGTTTTTTAAGTAAAGGAAGATTGTTTGGAAAAGGGTAGAAAAAAGAGAAGATTGACAGCTACTCTGGAAAAATAGGGGGCATCACAATACCCCCAGGCTTACATTTTGAGAGTTGAAACAAGAAGGCAAAATGTTGCCTGCTTTTACCTCATGTAGGAGCATGTGCAGTGGTGAATCACATTTTTCACTACTCTGCTCCTGCCCACAGATGACTGTGTGTGCTGCAAGTGTTGATTTTGAGGTTACAAACACAGTTTATTAAGGAGGTGAATTCACAAATACAGAATGAGTAAATAGTGAAAATTGACTAATTTCTTCAGTACACAATTTGCAAATAGTCTCTCATTTTATGATTTTTCATTTTCTCAGTACTGTCCTTTGACGCACAGCATTTTTAATTTTGATGAAGCACAGTTTAACTGTATTTTCTTAATTGCTTGTACTTTTGGTGTCATATCTAATATTCTTATGTTTTCAAGTCCAGCGTCATAAAGGTTTAAACCTAAGTTTTCTTAGAAGACTTACATAATTTTAGGTCTTACATTTTGGTCTATGATCTTTTTTTTTTTTAGTTAATTTTTTTATGTGCTGAGAGATAGGTATCCAGCTTCGTGCTTCTGCATGTGGATATCCAGTTGTCCCAGCACCATCTTTTGACAAGACTGTTCTTTCACCAGTGAATTGTTAATGACTATAAAACAAGGATTTATTCTGGCCTCTCACTTAAGATTCTGTAGATCTCTAATTAGCCTTTGCTAGTATGCCCTAGTCTTGGTTACTGTAGCTTTGTAACACATTTTGAAATCAGTGAATCTTCCAACTATGCTTTTTTTCAGGATTGTTCTGAATATTCTGGGTCCTCTGCATTTCTGTATCAATTTTAGGATCAGGTTTTCCTTTTTGCTATAAGAGGTAGCAGGGATTGTTTTGTTTTGTTGTCTTGCTATGTCTCCCAGAATGGCTTTGAACTCCTGGACTCAAACAGTCCTCCTGCCCACCCTTCTGAGTAGTTGGGACTGCAGGTGGGTGACACACAGTTCGCAGCAGGGATTTTGACAAGAATTCTGTTAACTGTGTAGATGGATTTGGAAAATAGTGTTATCTTAACAATATTGCCTTCCCGTCTGTGAACACATGATGTTTTTTAATTTATTTAGGCCATCTTTCATTTCTTTCAATATTATTTTGTAGTTTTCAGTGTATAAATCTTGCACTTATTTTGTTAAATGTATTCCTAAGATTTTTTATTGCTGTTTTATTTCTGAGCATTTTATTGCCTTTTTGTGTGCCTATTGTAAATTATTTTCCTATCTTCATTTTTTGATTACAAGAATTCCTTGTTTAATGACCAAGTTAAGTACCTGCAACTAGGTTGTTAAAATGAATTGATCACTGGGCTGGGCATTTAGCTCAGTGGCACTGGCGCCTGCCTCACAAGTGCAAGGTTGTGATGAGTTCAATCCCCGGTACCAAAAAAAACAAGTGAATTGATCACTAAATGAGGAATTGTATATAGTATGTACATTACAATATGCAGAACAAAGAAATGGTCAGAGGAAACTCCAACTTGATGACTTTGCTTTTATTTCCATAACTCTTATATGAAATATTGTAAAATATAACAAGATAAAACTACAATACTGTTCTGTACAGTACCATCAGCAAAGATTACAGTACTGTATAAACAGTGTGTACCTTACAATAAAAAAGACAGGTCACTTGTGAACAACAGTCTGAATAGTGTACCTAGGTCATAAGTCTGAATAGTCGTTAAACAGGTAGGTCGTTAATGGGGGAAATCTGTATTCATGCTAGTATATACATATATAACCTCTAATGTTTGTATATTGGTTTTGCATCCTGCACCCTTACTGAACTTATACATTAGATCGTTTTACATGAATCCTTTAAAATTTTTTTTTCTGTATACAGGATCCAAGTCATTTGCGCTAGAGATGTTTTAACTTCCTTTCCAGTCTTGATGTCCTGTGCTTTTTTTTTGCCTGATTAACATTACTGGAACCTCCAATACAGTGTTGAAAAGAAGTGATGAAAACAGACATTCTTGTATCATTTCTTATATTAGGGGGAAGCATTCAGGTTTCTACCTTGAGTTTTTGTTTTTTGTTTTTTTTTTTTTTGGTACCAGGGATCGATCGATACCTTGAGTTTTTTATTATCCATATATATATATATATATAGATGCATTTTGTAGATGCCCTTTATCAGATTAAATTCTTTCTCTTCCTGGTTTATTTGATGTATTTATCATAAAGGAATATTGAGTTTTCTTAAATGCTTTTTCTATGTCTATTGAGAAGAATTTAACACAAAAACTGTTATCATGGATAGGTGATGTAGAAAACATGTAATTTCAGTCCTTTTAAATATTGAATTTTTTTCATGGCCTCATATGCATTCTTCTCTCTAGTCTTCAGACAGGTTCATTTCAATTGTTCTACTTGAGGTTTACTGATTCTTCTTGCTTAGATCTATTGAGCCCCTCTAATGATTTTTTCATTTGGTTTTTTTTCATTTGTTTTCTTTTTTTCATTTGTTATTTTCCTTACAACTCCAGAACTTCTCTGCGGTTCTTTTTATAATTCCATTCTTTTATTGTTCTTCTCTGGTGTGGCATAGTTCTTAAAATTTCTTCACTTTTTGTAGACATTGTTTCCTTTAGTTACTTGACTATACAGTACAATATTTAAAATAGCTAATTTTGGGGCCGGAGATTTAGCTCAGTGGTTTTGCTGCCTGCTACACAAGCGCAAGGACCCGAGTTTGATCCCTGGTACCAAAAAAAAAATAAAATAAAATAAAGTAGCTAATTTTAAGTCTGTGTCTATTGATTTCAATTTGTGTTTCCTCAGGAACAATTCCGTTTTTTTGTTACTGGGGATTGAACTCGGGACCTCGTGCTTGCGAGGCAGGTGGTGGAACCACTGAGCTAAATCCCTGGCCCTCCAGGGACAGTTTCTATGGGCCACTGTTTTTCTTGTGTACAGGCCACATTTTCCTTTCTTTTTGTGTATAGCATGTGTTTTTTAAACTGGGCATTTTAAATAAAGCAATTTGGCAACTCTGATATGTGATGTAGTTGAAGGTACATTATTTTCTGCTGCATCGCAAATGAGTGGGATTCTTCAGTGTAGGTTTAGCACTTTGAATGCAGTAACTATTTTTTAACTGTTTTATTCTCAGTATCACAATTCTAATACACAGTATGTACTTAATCATTTAATGTGGGGATTGTTTCATGACAAGTGTTTAGATTTAAAAGAAAACTCTGTAAGTTAGGAACCAAGCTTGTTGTTCCATGAGTTATTTCTGTTCTCAGTTATTACTTGGAACTTGATCTTGAATGTTGAATGATACTTCTTTAGGTGTAAATGAGAAAACTGACAATGACAGTTTATACTTGTTGAATGAAAGAGGGAAATTCTCTGGGTCTTACTCTCCTTACAAGTAAAGTGAGATTCTTAGATTAGATGCAGTGAACAATAAAAGTAATAATTTTGAAAGCCGAAAAAATCAGGAGTCATTCCTTGACTCTACCTACTACTTTCCAGCTGAGGAATGCTTGGAAAAGCTAATGAATTCATTCACAAATCCCAGGGATATGATGGTAAAACAAAGAATATCTTTCGAAGTGCTTTGTAAGCTGCAAAGATGTTCTTACAACACAAATTGTTATGTTCTTTTCATCAAGATCTGCTGATTCTTTTGAAGAAACTGAAGTTTTTCTGACAGCGTTTTAATTACTATTTAAAGGAGGTACACGGATTAGAAGTATGGTGTCTTATTTGGTGCCTTGGGCATACAAATGATATATGCTGTATACAAGATACTTTTGTTTGTTTTTGGTACCAGGGATCGAACTTGGGTCCTTGCGCTTGCATGGCAGGCGCCGAAACCACTGAGCTAAATCCCCGGCTACAAGATCCTCTGTGGTAGTTGTTCTTGGTACATTTATATTTATAAAAATTTCTGCTGAAAATTTCACATGCTTTATTTGGCCATTGTAATTCATAATTAAATGAAAATTTTAAAGACTTGAATTATTTTACTAGTCTTTTAGTGGTATTTTATGTGTGTTTTCTATCATAGATTAATAACAGTAATCTTTTTTTTTTTCCTAAAAAGACATTTTATTTAAACAAATTTAACTTAGATATAAGAATAATTCCATATATTAGTAGTATCTTAATATTATTAAAGGATGATGTTTAGCAGGAAAAAAATTGTAATTATAATTGGTTTTTACTTTTGTTTTAGCCGGAAAGTGAAATTTCAACCACAGCAGATGATTATAGTTCAGAGGTAAGACTTAACATAATTTCAGATGTCATAAATATAATTTATATTTTATATTATTGAAATTATTATTTGTACTTTATTTCTTGAAAATGGATATGCTTTTAGTGTATTTTATAAATGTAATAAAAATAATATAGTGTAAATTGCTAGATTATGTTTTACTACTATATCTTATTTCCAATTGTCAGGTAAGGTCTTAACTGTTTGAATAACTTGGTCCTTAATTAGACAGAGGACCTGTTTGTTTCTGAGAAAATGTTTGACACTGGGTTTATATAATATGTGACCATTACAAGATATCCATATTTACCACAATAAAAGTTTTATGTCAGATTTTCTTGAGTGATGCTTTTAACAAATCCTTCCATTACTAGATTTTCATATAAACTTGTTTATTGAAATTAATATTGCAATAGGATTTTTATTTTATGTGACAAACTATGAAATTGACATTGGCCCTTCTTTATGTGTGGGCAATAAATATATGCTATTTTGTTACCTTATTTTTTAGCTATGATTTTCATTTCTTAGACCAGACTTAGAGGATATGGAAAACTATTCCCTACTCTGAATGACACTTTAGAAGTTTAATATGTTTAAAAGTTGGGAATGGGCTTACTAATAAGTTGTCAGGAAAACATTTAACCAGTGTTAAATAAATTGGTATCTGGTTTAAGATACATAGTTACTTCTACAGAAAGAATCTATACTTCTTTACTCTTTCTTGCTTTAATAAATGCCTTAATTTTTACAGATTGTGTTTCTTGATTAAAGTGTTAGATGCTTTGAGATACTTCAGAACTCTAAAAAATGTGTTTTTCCTTTATAGCAAAGTGAAATTTTATTACATGCCAATTGCCTGTAGGTTAGACCATTCCATAGATGCCCATGAAATTTGGTTAAAATTCATATAGTCATTTTCTCATGTAAGGATAACAGCAAAATTTTAATTTTAATATACAGATTTGAACAGTTAAAGACATCAAAATGTAATTGTCAGTTTCTCTTTATGAAATGTAATTTAATAATATTGGAAATTCTTGATATAGTAAGACATTTTTGGCCTAAATGTTTTAGATTAAAAAACTGATGGGTATTATAAGGTCCAAAAACTGTATTAAAATTATTTATCTGTGATACCTAGTAAATATAATGTGTTTCAAAGTAAGGTACAAATAGAATTTAAATATAAGCACTACAGATAAAACTTAGAATAGCAGTTATTATACTTGGTGACCATGGCTTATAGTAAGAAATATGTTTTACTTATATATGTATAGTTTCGTATATGTAGTTATGTACATGAATATACATGTGTGTGTGTGTGTTTCAGGAAAGATATGATAAGACATATCCTGTGATCATTTTTCTTTTCAATCCTGGTCAAAAAAATTAACTGTCTTATACTTGTGGGAAAAACAGTGACTTGAGAGATTACATGGAACTAAAAGATAATTATGTTTTGAGTCATCCCCTTGTGCCACATGCAAACTGAACAGAGTCTGGGCCCATAGTATTCTCTAGTATTTGCAGCCTTTTCCCTTCAAGATGCATGAGGAAATGCACAATGGGGAGGAGGCAGTAGAGACTTTTGCCTTTCAGGCAGAATTTTCAATTCGTGTCTCTCATCATTAATATCTTCTATTCCAACAAAGAAGTTTTCCTTCAGGAGTTTATCTTTACCGCTTCTGATGCCTTTGATAAGATTCTCAGTGACAACCAGACAGACCCTTGTAAGAGAGACAGTGGTAAAGAGCTGAAAGTTGACATCATCCCTAATCCTTAGCAATGCGACCTGACTTTGGTAGACACAGGCATTAGCATGAACAAGACTGACTTCATAAATAATTAGGTATTGCCAAGTCTGGTGCTAAAGCATTTATGGAGACTCTTTAGGCTGGTGCAGATATCTCTATGGTTGGGCAGTTTGTTTTTGACTTTTTTTCTGCGTATCTAGTGGCAGCAGAAGTAGTTGAGATCACAAGGCACAATGACAATGAAGAGTATGCCTGAGAGTCTTCTTTTTTTTTTTTTTTTTGGTGGTACCGGGGTCGAACTCAGGATCTTGTGCTTGCGAGGCAGATGCCGGAACCACTGAGCTAAATCCCCAGCCCTGCCTGAGAGTCTTCTGCTGGGGCATCCTTCACTGTACTTGCCAGCTTCCTAGATCCTATTGACTGGGATACCAAAGTGATCCTCTACCTTAAAGAAGACCAGACAGAGTACTTAGAGAAGTAGTTCAAAGAAGCGGTGAAAGCACTCACAGTTCACAGGCTATCCTGTTACCTTTTACTTGGAGAAAGTTTGGAAGAAGGAAATCAGTGATGACAAGGCAGAAGAAGAGAAAGATGACAAAGAAGAGGAAGTTAAGGATGGTGAGGCAAAGCCCCCATTTGAAGCTATGGGCTCAGATGAGGAGGATGACAGTGGAAAAGGATAAGAACAAGATACCAAAGATGATTAAGAGAAATATATTGATCAGAAAGAACTAAATAAGACTAAGCCCACTTAGATGGGAAACCATGATGACATCATTCAGGAGTGTGAAGATTTCTACAAGAGCCTTATCAGTGACTGGGAAAAGCAGTTGGCAGTCAGGCACTTTCTATAGAAGGTTAGTTGGAATTCATAGTATTGCTTGCTAGTCATCCCTTGGCAAGCTTCCGTTGACCTCTTTAAGAACAAGAGCATCAAACTCCATCTGTTCTGTGTTCATCAGGGACAGCTGTGATAAGTTGATATCATAGTATTTCAGCTTTCTCCTTAGTATGATTGGTTCTGAGGAACTGGTCCTGAACATTTCCCAAGAAAATGCTCCACCAGAGCAAATTCATGAAAGATACTTGCAAAAGCATTGTTAAGAAGAACCTTGAGCTCTTCTTTGAGGTAGTAGAAGATAAAGAGAAGCACAAGAAATTTTGTGATATTTTCTAAGAACTCTAAAATTTGGAATCCCTGAGGATTCTAGTACCTGGCAACACCTTTCTGATTTGCCGTGCTATCTCATTTCTCGGACTAGAGGTGAGATGACTTTTAGGTCACATTTAAGGGTGATGCAGAAGTCCATCTGTCACATCACTGGCAGTAGTAAAAAGCAGATTATTCTTTTTGTGGACCAACTACAAGAATGGCACTTTGAGATGGTATATATAACTGGGCCTATTGGTAAGTCCTGTGTTGAGCAGCTCCAGGAGTTTGATGGAGAGAGACTGATGTCAGCAAGGAAGGCCAGGAAATAACTGAAGACAAGGATGAGACGAAAATAGAGGAAAGCAACAGGAAATTTGAGAACCTCTGTAAGGTCATGAAAATAACTGTAGGTAAGAAGGTTGAGTAAGACAGTCTTCAATAGGCTTGCTGCCTGATGACCAAAAGAACACCTAGGAAACAACCTGACCACTGCACGGGGGGGCAGTATGAGATTTGCTTGATTGAATTAGAGAAGAATTAAACTTCTGATTACCTGTAGAATGTATTAGATACAACTAGTAATTATAAATGGATGACATATGAATAATACTGATAACATCATAACTTAAAGGAATATCCTTTGCTTAATATAGAGACATACATATATAAACATCTATTTTATTATACTATTACTTCAAAGTAAAAATTTGTAAGTGATTTGATATTAATAATTTTAAGAGTTAGCTTCCTGCATTCTGTAGTTTTCACCAATTACAGTAATGTAATGTGCTAGCTTAAAAGTTTTTTTCTTTGTGTGTGTGTGTGTGAACCCACAGCCTTTCCTTCGTACTAGGCAAACACTTCATTATTGAACTACATCTCTAGCCCTTCAGCTTTGTTTTTCAGAAATGATCCAACTCTGATAAAGAACTCTCTCTATAATAGATCTTTCTTCCCTTTTTTTTGAGCTAGGGATTGAACTAGGGCCTTGTATACACCAGACAAGTACTCTGCTACTGAGCTACATCACCAGGGTTTTCACTTTTTTTTTTTTTGGTACTGGGGATCTAACTTGGGTCCTTGCGCTTGCAAGGCAGGCACAGTGCCACTGAGCTAAATCCCTGGCCCCCCAAGGTTTTCACTTTTTAAAGTATTATGACCTTTATGGATCTAATCCAAAATCTAGGTTATTCTATCCTATATATTTTTACAGTAACAGTTTCATTACCTTTGATTCTGTTATTGTAGAATTGTAATAATTAAGATATGGGCAGGGGTGAATTGTTTTTTGTACTATCAGTGGAAGAAAGGGAATTATTAAGTAGATTAATTGATCTGAAATTAATTTTCCACTAGGTAAACCTGTTGACATATTCTGCCATACTTCTTTCTCTTACTATATCTATTATAGAGATGGTTAGTGATATGTTAAAGAAAGCCTGTCAGAGTTGGCCTGAATATCAGTAGTACTCTCCCCAGAGGAATGTTGTTGGGGCAGTTCTCTTCACCTCTTTATGTCCTTTACTTTTACTTGGCTTGCTTACCAGCCTCTAAGAAAATTATAGCAGTGAATAGTTTTACTTGAAAATGAATAAAGCTTAATAAAAAACAACTATTTAAATGATGTTAAGAAAGCGTTTCGTAGAAATATAGTAACTTGTGATTTACAGTTATCCTTCTGAAGACCAAATAGAAACTACACTTAGAACTTTAATTTGCTTAAATGGAAATCTGTAGTATAATATCTTTTATATTAAAAGCACTCATGTTTGAGAAATGATTAGCATTTGAAATGGTCATAATGTCTTTTTTAGATACTTCATCTCTATTTAATTACTGTACCTGTTTTTGTCAATAGGACATTTTCTCTAGATGTAAAAGATGCAGATAAATTATTTAGTAGAAATAATATTGTTAGGTAAATAAAGTGCTGTCTAAGATCATAATATATCAGGAAATTGTTTTTATACAGGTAAATGGTTGCAGTTTTTTGGTGAAAACAGGAAAGGCTACAAATTTATTAAGGGTACAGTATTTGAAACTACTCATAATACTAATCTTTTATACTATTTAAGACCATCTGGCTTACTAACAGTTTTTTTCCTGCATGTCCTTCTTTCTGTATGTGATATTTTAGTGCTTTCAATGTTTAAGTTAGCCACTTTTTATTGTAATGCTCAAAATGAAATTTGCAGATATCCTGTTCATGCTCATAAGGTACATACCACATGTACAACAAAGTACATTGCCGTAGCAGCAAATTTCCAGGAGATGAGTGATATTTTAAAGTGATCTTTGCTATGGAATTCAATATTTGAATCTCTCTTTCTCTCTGAGGAATGTTGCTAGTACTGAATTATTTAAAATCTTGGATTCATTTAGGAAGAAGAATTTGGTGTTGATGATTCTTGCTCTGAACAAGTTGCGCAGTATAGTCAGACCCATCTAGAGATGATGGAAAATGAATTGGCTGGGAAACAGCATGAGATTGAAGAGCTAAACAGAGAACTAGAAGAAATGAGGGCCACCTATGGGACTGAAGGACTTCAGCAGGTACCTGTGGCTTTTGGTTTGCTACTCAGCCAGAAATGGGAAATTTGAATGATAATATCTGTATATGCTTTAAAGAAGGGATTTCTAAATGGTTACTTAGGGTTATCTCATAATTTTTGTGCTGACAATATAGCATGAACAATGCTGTTTAACACTAGGATCCCACTAAGATGACTAAAATAGGTGTATTTCTTATATTTAAATTCATATGATAGCTAAGGTGAAATCACTTCAGCAGGACATGTTTTTCTAATCAGCCTGAAAGAAAATTATAGTGCACCTATAAAAATTATAACTTAAGAACCAAGAGAGATTATGTAAAGGTGCAAATTTCCAATGATGAATGTCATTATATTGTATACCTAAATTGTACCCATGATTAGAATGAATAATTGATAATGCAAAATAGGAAGAAAAGGTCCAAAGGGGTAGGGGTAGTGGGAGGGGCAGGGGAAAGAAAAGAAGGGAAAGGAAAAATGATGAGAAATGGAAAAAATGGAAATAAAGTCTTTGTAAATATGGAAGGGTGGAGGGGGTGAAGGGAGGGCTAGGAATGGGGAAAAAATAAGAACCAAGATGCATTATGTAAAGGTACAATTCCCAATGAGAAATGTAATTGTGTTGTATACCTAAGATGTACCAATAAAAGAATTTAATTTAAAAAAATTATAATTTAAACCCATTAAGAATGTCAACAAGCCTTTATAAGTACTATCTGTAGTTAGAGTAACTTCTGATATCTAGAACAATCAGTTATGAAATGGGACATTTGATAAGGATGAACAGTGTATTTCCATTTTCTCCCCTTCAGAAACAAGTTGGAATTAAACGTATCTGATGATGTTGCCTCAGGACAGATTAGGGGCACCCCACAATGTAAAGACTCTTGTTGTTCTGAAAATAGGTGTGTAGAAAAACCAGACCAAATGTATTTTTTTTCCTTAGTGCAGATAAATATTTTCAAAGTTGATTTGGAAACAGAGCCAATTTCTACAACATAATAGCTTTCTAATATGGAAGATTGCTTTCAGATTGCAAGAATTCTTCCAGTGTGTTTTAAATCTCGTATTTTTGAAGAGCAGTTACCTGTGATAATAATTCTGCTTAAAAAATAACCCTAGCACTTAATTCTCTTCCTGGTTTCCTTTAGTTACAAGAGTTTGAAGCTGCCATTAAACAAAGAGATGGCATCATTACCCAGCTCACTGCTAATTTACAGCAAGCAAGAAGAGAAAAGGATGAGACAATGAGAGAGTTTTTAGAGTTGACAGAGCAGAGTCAAAAGTTACAGATTCAGTTCCAGCATGTAAGTATTACTAGATTAAGTAGTTTTTCTGATAATGAATTTAAAGTTGTTTTCACTTTCCAGAACAAATTTGTTACAAAGCTCTTTGTTTATTATATCACACTGGAAAAACTAATCAATATCAATACTTCCTGAGTGGTTTCTTGCTATTATTCTCTTTGTACTACTTCTTGCTTGTCTCTTTTGAAATTCACAAAGTCTTATCAGGTGGATTGAGTAGAGTTTTGTATCCTAACTTGACTGACCATGGTGAAGTTTTATTTTATTTAGGTTCTAAAATGGTAACTAGTGTTGAATATATTCCATTTATCCTTTTTTTTTTTTGTACCAGGGATCGAACTAGAGATTTTGCACTTGTGAGGCAGGCGCTGGAACCACTGTGCTAAATCCCTGGCCCTCCATTTATCTTTTTTAGTATATGTGCTGCCGAAGCAAGCACCCTCCATTTATCTTTAATTAAAGCCACAGGAATCTAGTTGCATTAGTCAGGGTTTCTGGCAGCAATGACAGAAAATAATTTGAAATAGCTTAAGCAAAATGGAGAAGTGTATTATAAGGGTATAGTCTTGTCTCACAGAACTCAAGGGCAGAAATATAATCAAGCCTCTGTAAGGTCTTAGGATGAGAGTCTGGAAAGTCATCAGGAATTCAGGAAGTACTGTCTTTGAGGCCCCCCTTCTCTCATTATGTCACCTCAATCTTATTTCCCTTACTAGATGTACTTTCTCTGCTTTATCATGTGAAAGATACTTTTCCTGGCGCATGTTTGGTGATGTGCACGTTACCCAGTCAGCCATGGCAGCATGTTTGCTGAGATTTCAAGCCTGTGAAGTGTGTATACATCCCTGAGAACCACCAGTATGGGCTGAGTCATGCCCTGAAAGATTCTTGTTCTCCGGTTACTTCAGAATTTAATATTCTGAGGTTTCTTTCTATTTTCAAGTTACAGGCTAGTGAAACTCTGAGAAACAGCACTCATAGTAGCACAGCGGCAGATTTACTACAAGCCAAACAACAGATCCTGACTCATCAGCAGCAGCTGGAAGAACAAGACCATCTACTAGAAGATTATCAAAAAAAGAAAGAAGACTTCAAAATGCAAATTAATTTCTTGGAAGAAAAAATTAAAATATATGAAATGGTATGTGTATTTTAAGGAACTCAACCAACTTGTAATAGCTTTTAACTTTAAAGGTTTTATATTGGTGCTAATCACAAAATTTCATAATACTGATTCTGTAAGTGTAATTTATTTCAAAAGCAACTGAAAATCTCACAGTAATAACAGTTTTTAAGATAACAGTATTCATTACTGTATTTCTTAAAAGTGACCAGCATATGTTAAACTGAATTCTGTGGAGAATCTAAATTAATAACTAGAATTTCTGTCCTTTTTTTCCCTCCACGTAAAAATATTTCCACTTATTTTTGCCATGATTATGAAATTCTAGAAATTTTATAGGTTTTTATTAGAATTCAGTTTTTTCCTTATTAAGTTACATTCTGGTTTTAGGGGAGCTTATCAAATAAGTGCTTGTAGGATAGGAAATACATAATACATAGATTATAGTCTTAAATCCTAAAAGTAATTCAAGCTGGTAGATTGTATTTTGTTTGTTTTTGAATAAAGAAATTAAACTTTAGAAGTGATTTGCCTGAGGCTGCCACACTAACGGATACCAGAATTGGTATTTAAACCCCATTCAACCGGCCCAGTGCCAGAGCTTCTTATCCTCTGTCTTCTTCATCCTGTGGTCCTCTCCCTATGGGAGCTGAAACAAAGCAGGGTGTGATCAACTTGTTTGACCTCAGCTGAAAACATGTGTATAGCAACTCAAATGTTTTGCCACTGTGTACATATCTGTATATGACTATGAAAGCATCATTGGTATTTATTTGAAGGTTACAAATACATTTTAGGAAGTAGGCAAATTTGTAAATACAAAACAGTGAATAATGAAGATGGACAGTACATTTTATAAACTTAGGAGGTTCTTCTCTAAGAAGCTAGGAAATTACCAAGATGATAGTATTGTTTGGATAATAAAAGTATTAGCTAGCATTTATTAAGTACTCCACAACAGGTAGTATTCACAGCATCTTACACATATTAATGAATTGAGTCATCACTAAAATCCTATGAGATAGAAGTGCTACCCTCTTTCCCCAAAAATAAGACGTTAGCTAGAAAACAATCAGCCTTGAAAACTAGAGATCAGAAATGCCAGCCCCAGTTAACCTATCCTGGCCTTACCTGCCTTACAGAGGAACTATCACGCAAAAGAACAGTGATAGTAGGTAAGGCCAGGATAGGCTGATTGGGGCTGGCATTTTTGTTCTCTAGTTTTCAAGGCTGATTATTTCCCAACTAGGTCTTATTTTCAGGGGAACACAGTATTATTACCTCCATTTTAAAAGAGGACACAAATTCAAAGCAAGATGTAGAACAGTATATAGGTACACAGGTAATAAGTTTACAGAGCCAGATTTCAAACCTCAGTTGACTCCTGGGGATGCTCTTTGAAAAATAGGAACTATACAAATTGAAGACACTGAAAGAAAGAAGGAAAATCCACAAAATTGATCAGAACATAAGTAGGTAAGTAAATGACCTTGAGGAGCCAGGACTTGTAGGCACTTGAATGAATGTATTAACACATCTAAACAAAGAGTATCAAAGCCTAAATATCAAAGCCTCAGATATGTTGGTAGTGTTCATTTGGGTATAATCCAAGGAAGAAGACCAAGTGGCCATCAGCCTTAGCTGTAAAACTTGCTCTTTTCATAATTTGTCTTTGGGACTACAGTGGAACCTTGCCTTACAAACTCGATCAGTTCTTGAGGGCTGGTTATAACCACCAGTACAGCTGAGTTTTGGATCTTTACCTGGGTACGTGCTATAGATAACAAGAGGCAGATGAATCTTCCATTAACCTAATTAACGCAAGTTGTTTGTATGTCAGCTTGGTTGTAACTTGAGGGACCACTGTAGTAAGTAATCGAGCCAAAATTTGATCCCAGTCTTTACTTTGAAATAATTATAGTAATGAACATGGCTTGGTGTGTATCTGGGCTTAGCCTTAACTGTAGTTCCAAAATTGAGTCCGAAAATAAGAACTGGGGGAAAAATATGTTCTCTGCTGTTAAATTTCTGTTTGATCTAAAAATTGAGGGTGGAGTTGAGGCACCATAAATACTATGATTGCTTTGGGTGTCACTTGAAGTTCAGACTCTTAAACATGGCATATCTCTAAATTTCTGATTAAGACCCCAGGAATGAAATTAAGGCATACCCACATGAGTCTGTTTTTGTTGCTGTTGTTTTTCTCATTTTTATCACACTTGCCTATGAAACAACTGTCAAGTCACAAGAATCCGTGGAGGAACCTTGATTTATTTTTTGCATTCTTTTGAGAATGTCTAGGGAGTGTGCAGTTCTATAACTCAAAAATACTACACTTACAATGATGGTCAGTTAATAAGAAAAATGAAAATATAGTTTAGACATTTTAATTTAGACTGGATTTTTTTGTGAGGTTTTTGGTTTTGTTTTGGGGGTGCTGCTGGGGATCAAACCCAGGATCTCATATATGTTAGGCAAATCTTAAATCTAAAATTTTAATCATAATATAGGAGAAATATCTTCTTCCTAAGAAGAAGTGTTTGCTCACAAGTACTGTTGAGTGTGTAAATCTTAGGGAAACAGTGAGGAGCAGGCCCAGCAGTTTTATGAAAGTATGTAAAAAAGAAAATTTCTGTAAGTCTTTTTGTATTAGTTAAGCAGTAGAAGGTGCCAGATGCTAAAAATGTCATTTTTATATTTTCTTTTTTTCTTTAAAGGAACAAGACAAAAAAGTAGAAAACTCAGATAAAAAAGACATACAGGAAAAAGAAGCAATCATTGAAGCATTAAATACAAAAGTAATAGAAGAAGAAAGAAAAACTCTTGAGCTAAAGGATAAAATAGCAGCTACTGATAAATTACTAGAAGAATTACAAGAACAGGTTGTACAAAAGAACCAAGAGATAAGAAATATAAAATTAGAGTTGACCAATTGTAAGCAAAAAGAAAGACAGTGTTCTGAGGAAATAAAACAGTTAATGGGGACAGTTGAAGAACTTCAGAAGAGAAATCATAAAGATAGCCAATTTGAAATTGACACAGTGCAGAGAATGGAACAAGAAACACAAAGAAAGTTAGAACAACTTCGAGCAGAGCTGGATGAGATGTATGGGCAGCAGATAGTTCAGATGAAGCAAGAATTAATAAGACAACACGTGTCACAGATAGAGGAACTTAAAACATGTCAAATGCGAGAAATGGAGACTGCTTTAAAATCATATTCAAATATTACAGTGAATGAAGATCAAGTAAAGTTAATGAATGTGGCAATAAATGAACTGAATATAAAACTACAAGATAGTAACTCTCAAAAGGAAAAACTCAAGGAAGAACTAGGAGTAGTTTCAGGAGAAAAGTCTGCTTTGCAGGGACAGCTTGAAGACCTGTTTGAAGAATTGAGCTTTTTAAGGGATCAAATTCAAAGAGCTAGACAGACAATAGCCGAACAGGAAAACAAACTGAATGAAACACGTAAGTCTCTTAGTACAGTGGAAGATTTGAAAGCTGAAATTGTTTCTGCATCTGAATCCAGGAAGGAACTAGAGTTAAAACATGAAGCTGAAGTTACAAATTACAAGATAAAACTTGAAATGTTAGAAAAAGAAAAGAATGCCGTGTTAGACAGAATGGCTGAATCACAAGAAGCTGAATTAGAGAGGCTGAGAACACAGCTCCTATTTAGTCATGAAGAAGAACTTTCTAAACTAAAGGAAGATTTAGAAATTGAGCATCGACTAAATATTGAAAAACTTAAAGATAACTTAGGCATTCACTATAAACAGCAGATAGATAGCTTACAGAATGAAATGAGTCAAAAGATAGAGACAATGCAGTTTGAAAAAGACAATTTGATAACTAAGCAGAATCAGTTAATTTTGGAAATTTCAAAGCTAAAAGATTTACAGCAGTCCCTTTTGAATTCAAAGTCAGAAGAAATGACTCTTCAAATTAATGAACTTCAAAAAGAAATTGAAATGCTCAGACAAGAAAAAGAAAAGGGTACTCTTGAACAAGAACTTCAAGAATTACAACTTAAAACCGAATTCTTGGAGAAACAAATGAAAGAAAAAGAGAATGATCTTCAAGAAAAATTTGTACAACTCGAAGCAGAGAATAGCACTCTTAAAGATGAGAAGAAAGCCCTTGAAGATATGTTGAAAACTTATACTCCTGCTAACCAACAAGAAAGATTTATTTTTATAGACTCCATTAAGTCCAAATCCAAAGACTATAACTGGCAGAAAGAAAGAGAAATTCTTACAGAGGAGAACAAGGACCTCAAACAACAATGTATTCAGCTAAATGAAGAGATTGAAAAACAAAGGAATACTTTCTCATTTGCTGAAAAAAACTTTGAAGTTAACTATCAAGAGTTACAGGAAGAATATGCTTGCCTTCTCAAAGTAAAAGATGATTTAGAAGATAGTAAAAATAAACAAGAATTGGAGTATGAAAGTAAACTTAAAGCACTTAATGAAAAGCTTCATTTGCAAAGAATAAATCCAACTGTGGTGAAAATGAAAAGTTCCATCTTTGTTGATGACAACACTTTTGTAGCAGAGCCATTGGAAATTGGTGAGGTTGTTGAGAAAGATACCACAGAACTTATGGAAAAACTTGAGGTAACCAAGCGAGAAAAATTAGAACTGACAGAAAAGTTATTGAATCTCTCTGAGCAATTAAAACAGAAACATGGCGAGGTTACTTTAATGAATGAAGAAGTTAAATCTCTAAAGCAGGAGAAGGAGCAACTTTTCTTGAGATGTAGAGAGCTAGAAATCATAATTAACCATAATAGGGCAGAAAATGTAAATGAGTGTGATGTTGAATTAAGCTCTTTAAAAGATGGAGTTGTGACAAGGATAGACAAGTATTCTGGAGGATCAGTTTTTGAAGTAAGTGAAGATTTTGGTGAAGAATCAAAAATAGTGTTGAAAGATAAAATTCCTTTAGAAAATATGACTCTTAGAAAAGAAAGCAAGCAAGAACAATTGTTTTTGTCATCAGTGATAAATGAATCATTGCTTGAGGCATCTGAACCAAATGAAAATGATAAACTCCAGCAGGAACTTCATGTACTTAAAGCAGAACAGGTACGTGTGCTTATTTACACATGATAAAGCACAGTGTAAATGTACTTTTCACACTAAAAAGTTTTCACCTTCATAAAAGATGAATTCACATCATTACAAGAGAAAAAAGTTAACCCTTTCAGTCAGTTCTTATTTGTGTCTCATTTACTATTTAACAATCTTAAATGTTGGTTCCTTTCTTAGTTTTATGTTGTGTATTCAGCTCAGGAAATAAAAAAATACTAATGTTCTCACATTTTCTTTGTAAAGACATGAGATTAACTTTATTGAGAATTTTAGATTTATAAAAGTAAGCTTTATAATGTCATTTTGTTGTAAGCTGTTTAGTACTCTGTACAGTTGTTCAGTAATTATGAAATTATATTTCCCATGGGTAAAGAAAACTTTGTGCCCTACAGATTACTGGATCTTATTATCCTGAAAGGGAAAAATATTAATACTTAGAATTGTTTTCAAAACTATAACGGGAGGTAATTACTTCTAAAAATGTCAGATGTTATTTAGATTTTATTAAAAGAGCATTATTTGGGAGAAGAACTGAACTTGAATTTGAAGCTCGACTGTCAAAAGGCCAAATTTCCTTAGTAAGAATTTTATTTTCTCTACTAACGACACTTTCAATGGCTTGTTCAGCTACTCTCTCCTTGGCATTGACTATACAGTAAGTCCCTGACTTACGAACGAGTTTGTTCCAGGAGAACATTCATAAGTCAGATTCATTCATAATCTGACAAAATGAGTCTTATACAGTACACCTGTGACTTATACAGTACACCCATGAAAATTCACAATTCAAATGTTTGTTAAGTCGGGGACTTACTATATTACGAAAAACAAGCCTGTAAACTGTCCCTGCCAAAAAGAAAATTCACAGAAGAAATTGGGTAGTGACTTACACAAAGGTAATACCTAAGAATAGCCTAAATATACTTGGAATAAAACAGAGACCACAAAAAAGAATACTCTTGACCTTAGTACTAATGAAAACAGATTCTCTCACTGAGATCAGCATAATGTGGCTACTAAGAGGTTTTTTTTTTAACTGTAAAAAATCGTTTTATTACAGTTCCAGATTATTTTGATATACTTAGGAAGTTTGGACAGGAGGAGAAAAATTTTAAAAATCACAAAAACTTGTCAATGTTTGGGATGCGAGGAGGAGGGTGGAGTAGCAGGAAGAGTATTTAGAGAGCAGTGTTCTTCTACTGGGGACCTTTACTGCCAGTCATCATTTCTGTGGTGTTGCTGACAAGTACAAGGACGGAAATTATAAAGATCAGAGCAGAAATCAGTGGAATTGAGACAAAAAAATACAAAAAATGAATTAAAGAGCTGGCTCTTGAAAGAATGAACAAAATTAGCCAATCTTACCCAAAAAAGGAAAGAAAAGATCCAAATCAATGCAGTTAGAAATGAAAAACATGAAATCACAATGGTTACCACCGAAATCCAGATTATTAGCAGCTACTTCACAAACCTGTACATCAATAAATTGGAGAATTCAAAAGAAATGGATAGATTTCTAGTTACATATGAATTATCAAAACTGAATCAAGAATTTTAAAATCCTGCATAATCCAGTAACAGGCAGTGAAATTGAGACAGTAATAAAAAATAACCCTACCATCTGAGAAAAGCCCAAGTCCTGATGGATTAGCTGCTGCATTCTATGGGAACTTCTAGGAAGATTTAATTCCCCAAACCTCAGATTCTTTAATCAAATCAAAAGGGAAGGAGTGTTTCCAGAGTCATTCCTGGAAGCTAGCATTTCCCTGATTCCAAAACTAGAAAAGGACCCAACCAAAAAAAAGAGAACAACAGGCGTCTTTTTTGGGGGGCAGGGGGTACCAGGGATCGAGCACAGGACCTTGTGCTTGGGAGACAGGCATGGTGTCACTGAGCTAAATCCCTGGCCCTTACACCAATCTCTTTAATAAATGTGGATGCAAAAATCCACAAAAAAGTACTGGCATACAATGCAACATCATCAGAAAGACCATACATCATGACCCTGTAGGCTTCATCCCAAGGATGTAAGGGTGGTTCACCAAATACAAATCAATAAATGTAATGTGTAAACAGAAGTGAGGACAAAAATCATATGATCATTTCAATAGATGCAGAAAAAGCCTTTGACAAAATCCAGCTTCCATTCATGATAAAAACAATGAAGAAAATAGGTATAGAATGACTATATCTCATTCTGACAAAAGCCATTTATGACTAACCTACTACCAACATCATGTTATGTGGAGGAAAAGAGCTTTCTCTCTAAAATTAGGTACAACACTATCACCACTCCTATTCAGTGTAGAACTCAAAACCTTAGCTGGAGCAATCAGGCAACAGAAAGAAAAAAAGAATATGTATAGGAAAGGAAGAAGTCATGTTATTATTTGCAGATGACATGATCCTCTACACAGAAGACCCAAAAAATTCCACTGAAAGACTTCTAGAATTAATAACTAAATTCAGCAGTGTAGCAGGATAAAATCAACAGTTAAAAAACAATAGTGTTGATGTACACTAACTCACTGAGAAAGAAATTAGGAAAAAAATACCATACACAGTAACATTAAGAAAAATTAAATATTTAGCAGTTAACCTAACCAAGTAAGTGAAAGACCTCTCCAGAGAAGACTAAAGTACTCTGAAAAAGGAGATTGAAGTGGACATCAGAAAATGGAAAGCTATCCCCTGTTCTTTGATAGGCAGAACGAATATTGTCAAAATGGCCGTACTTCAAAACTGATAGCATAGATTTAAGGCAATCCTAATCAAGATACAAACAATTCTCACAAAGAGAATCCTAAAATTCATATGGAATCAGAAGAGGTTGCACAAGCAAAGCAGGAGGCATCATAATCTGGACTTGAAGTTATATTACAAAACTAGTGATAAAAGCAGCATGACACTGGGATAAAAACAGACAGGAGGATCAGTGGAACAGAATAGAGGAAACAAAAACCCCAGGCACATTGAGCTTTTTGATCCGTGACAAAGGGGCCAAAAACAGTGTAGGAAAGATAACCTCTTTAATAAATGGTGCTGGGAAAATTGGCTATCTGAATACAGGATATTGAGTCGATTATATATTTCATCATGTACTAAAATTAAAATAGATCAGAGTTCTAAATGTTAAAACAGAAACACTTTACCTACCAGAAGATAAAGTAAGTGAAACTCTTAAAGACATAGGAATAGGCATAAAACTTTCTGAACAAAACCCAATAGTACAATAAATAACACCAAAAATCAGCAAATAGGATCATAGCAAATTAAAAAGGCTTTTGCATAGCAAAGGAAACAACCAATGTAGTGAAGAACCAACCTGCAGGATGGGAAAAATTTTTACCAGCTATTCCTCAGATGGAGGACTATATGATCCATTCTAGAATATATAAAGAGCTCAAAGAAGTTAGACTGCCCCAAAATAAAAGACTCAAAAAATGGGCAAGCGAAATGAATAGACGTTTCCCAAGAAGTACAAATGACCAATAAATATATGAACAATATCGAACAACACTGTCCATTTGAGAAGTTGAAATTAAAACACTAATGAGCTTCTATCTTACTCCAGAAAGAATTGCTATCATCAAGAAACCAAATAATAACAAATGATGGAAAGCTCTAAGAAAAAAGACCCTTCTCTGTTGCTGGTGGGAATGTAAGTTAGTACAACCAGTATCGAAATCAGTGTGGGAGAGTCTTCAAAAAACTAAAACTAGAAATTCCATTTGACCAACTAATCCCCATCAAGGTATCATCCCAAAAGAGTTAAAAGAGTTATGCAGGTACACTGCTCATGTGCAGTGATACACGAATACACAAGTTTATAGCAGTATAGTTCATAGTAGCTAAATCTTAGAAACAGCCTATGTGTCCATTAGTAAATGCATGGATAAAGAAAATGTATTTATATACCTTAGAGTACTACTGTCCCATAAGGATAAACTTGAGTCCTTTGTAAGAAAATAGATGCACCTTGAGATCATAATATATAAAATAAATCAGACACATTAGATAAATTTCTTTTCTTTTTTTTTTTTTGGTACTGGGGATCAATCTCTGGTCCTTGTGCTTGCACAGCAGGCAGCAAAACCACTGAGCTCAATCCCCGGTCCCATATTAGAGAAATTTCTTATTCAAGAAACCCAAAATGTAATTAAAGGGCAAAATAGAAGATAATAGAAAATAGGGAGATCTTTTTCTAATGGGAAAAGGATCAAGAGATGGAGGAGGAAGGAGTGAAGGAAGGGAAATTGAAAAGAATTGAGATCTGTTGGTATATATGTACCACCTCTCTAAAAGGAAAGTAATCATGTACTGTAAACATGTACTAATAAAAAATAAAAACTGAAAAACAGAAGTTAACATATTTAAGCCTAAGATGCTGTATGGCAAAGGATACAAAGGAAAATCCACTTTGGAAAAGTTTGAAATGGTGCATGGCACAAAATCTGGAGGAAATCAGGCACAAACTTCCTCTCCCAGTGGATTTATAGGACATACTTTAATTCCTTCAGCTTGAGTTTGGCAACATATGCAAAGTGCTACCTACCAGAGAAACTCAACTAAGGCCAGGAATCCAGTTTCCTGTCATACATCAGTTTGCACCCTGCCCAGTGTATACCAAACTAGACTTCCAGATGGTAAACATATATTCAGTACAAACCATAACATTTAGACAGCCTAGGCATGCTTATTACCATTTAGGCAAAGTTTTATATTAGTGTAAGGAACTGTTCACTTGTTAAGTTTACAGATTCCAGCCAAGGACAGAATTTACTAGCAGACCTTTCTAAAGATAGCCAGTCGCAGGACTGCTATGTTAACTCTTCTGCACAATGGGTAATGAGCAAATTTTGTATTTTAACACAGTAAGTTAGCTGCAGTTGCAGATGCATCCCAGAGTTTGATATCAGAGACAGGACTGCAGTACCTCACTACGAAACCTTTTAATCCTCACTTCAGCCTTATTGGAGTACTTAGTTTACCAAATGAATCCCAGTCTTTACAGCTGTGGGCTTTTTTTAATGCTGTTCTTTCTGCCTAATACTGTATATCCTACTGGAGTGTGGTTTGTTCCCACTTCTTACAGTTGGTTCAGAAATTACTCCCTCAGTGTCATCTTCTTGACCTATTTTCCTAAACTTAGACTATTCTTCCTTCACTCCCTAGCATCTATAAACTTAAATACTTGATAATCCTTCTGTCTATCATGTTCCCATAGTTCCTTGTACACCCTTTTGATTGTACCACATTCTCATGCTGTTGTAATTACCTGTTTACTCCTCTGCCATTCAGTGGATTCTAAACCTTCAGAATTAGGGAATCTTTTTACTTCTTCCTCTTGGCACAGTACTTAGCCTACATTGAAGGCTTAGTGAACCCTTACTCAATAGGTTAGTTGAAGATATAAAAATGTTGAGCTGGAAACTTAAGAATTTACCTGATGATCTTAATTTTCTCTTGGAAGGAGGAAAAATCTGTTGAGATGTACTCGGGAGGAAGGAGTAGGGCAGAGGACAGTTGATGAGTAGTGAAACAGCCTTTGTGGGAATAGCTTTTATTCTATTACCCATCTGCTATTGTAGTATCCTTTGTTCATATGGTCTAGCGAGTTCAAAGTTTCCCCTCTGTAATTTAGATATGCCTTGTTTATCTAGCTTTATTTCCTCCTTTTTATCCAAATTAAGCCCCTTTCAACAAGATCATTGTCTTCACTACTTATAGCATAGGACATTTCTTCTCTTCTTCCTCTTCTCCTCCTCTTCCTCCTCCTTTTTCTTTTTTTCTTTTGAGACAGGGTCTTGCAGTGTAATTCAGGCTGGTCTTGAATGTACTGCGTATCCCAAACTGTTCCCAAACTGGCTCTTTCACAAATGCTCTTACTCATTCTTCCTTTAGCCTTTCTAAATCAGTCCCCAAAAGATTGAGGCCCAAATAGAATTTGACTCCTTCATAGTTACTCAGATCCACATTAGTCTTTCTTCTGTTTCATTAGCTTTATATTCAAATTTTATAACTTAGTTCTTTTTAGAATGGTTTACTTTTATTTCCTCAACTAGTTGATAAATTCTGTGAGGGCATCTGCACCATATTTTTATTTTTACTGATTTTATATTCTTATTCTCTGGTGTCATAGTGCAGATTGTTAGATATTTGATGATTGAATAAATTAATTTATGACATATTGCTTCCTAGTTTTAATAAAGAAATGAGCCAAGATTTATCTGCTTTTATTATTTTCCTTCCATGTGTTTATTGTAAAATGTAACATACCATTTGTCAGTTACCTGCTCTCCAGAGATGAATAAGTTACTGAATATTTATAATAAAAAAAATTACTGTGTGAATTGAAATTTCAGAGATGAAGTCACAGGTATTGTGATGAGCTTTCTACTAGAATTTTGTGACGCACTCATTTTTGTGAAAATAAACTTTTCTGGATATTAACATTACTAATATAATTGTTCTATGAAAGGAATAGGATATAAGTCACTTGTCAAAAGAGAACAGAGATAATCTAGAAGAGAAAATGTTTATATCAGACCATCGCAAATCTGGCTGCTTGTGAAAAAACATCTTAAATGCAAAGTCACTTTAATATAGATTTTGAAGTATTATATATTTATGTCATTACTCTTTTGTTGTTTTCAAAGGTCCAAGGACTACAAACAAATGGTGTGAAACTTGAATTTACCAAAGAAAACCTGTCAAAAGAGGAAACTGAGTTTTTATCAACCCATTCTCAGATGACCAATTTGCAAAACATTGGTAAATTTTTATTCTGTGCCACATTCTGGTGGTTTTATATAAAATAACCTAATTTGCTTTTTTTTTGCTTTGAAATTTGATATAACTTGTTAGCTTGAATATTTCACTTACCTCTCATGTTGATTTTATCCTTAAAATGAAAAGTATGTGGACTACTCATTTCTTTGGTCCCTCTCACTGGTTCCTACATTTTCTGTTTCGAAATTGTTTTAAATTTAAAGAAATAAAATGTTTGGAGTTAGCAATACTGCAGCCAGGAAGTTGGAAGAAATTATCTTGAATTACACTATTTGTGTTTTCTTTTTATCAGTCAGATTAAGTCCACCTGCAACATGTAACTATCATTAAAAACATTTTTTTCAAGGAAGAATGACTATTTTCTATACACATAAATAATTTTGTTAATGCACTAAAAAGTTGTATTGAAATGTGCATTTTCTTCTTTTCCTGTAACATAGATGTCAATCATCAAAGCACATTATCTTCTCTGCAAGATACAGAAAAAATGAAACACCTTGAAGAACAAGTTCAAGACTTAGAAAACCTCATCTCTTCTTTGCAGCAACAATTGGAAAAAAGTGAAGAAAACCATGGGCTGGAGATCCAGTGTTTGCAGGAGAGGTTGCAAGCTGTTAATGAGTCCACAGTTCAGCCAAGGTATCTATCTACTTATAATTTTGTCCAATAGTACTTGTAACTTAGTAACAATCATAGTATCTTCTGTAATGGTTATTTTAAGAATAAAGTATAACTTAAGAAATTTTACTTATACTTTTATAGAGATATTGATATTAATCTTCTGGATTACAACAAGTTATGGGCATGTATTTGTTGTTTATCCTGTGCCTAAGGTTTGCTACTTTGATATGGTTAATACCCAAGAAATGTAAGATATGATCATTCCATTTATGGCTGGATTTCTTCTACTTAATTGTCTGATACTCAGAGTCACCATCACCAAAAAAGAACTCTGGATCTTCTCAAAATTCACACCTTCTGCAGCCATCTCCATCTATCGTGACTGCTCTTTCTCTCAAACATCTATTTCAATCTGTGAAGAAATCTTAAAAAAAAAAACAAGGCTTCAGTGTGTATTTGAAGTGTATCATTCCTTACCAACCTACTGGTTCCTGCCATCATCATTCTCAGGAGAGCCTGGATTACTCTGACTCTTTGCTTCCTTCTCTACACAAGTCAGTACAGGTGCCAGGCCTTGCTTTTAAAACTTAAGACAGGCCATGTTATTTCAGTGCTACTCTGCTGTCATAGTAACTTACTAGGTTCTGCACAGTGAGTCCCCATCTCCTATTGACTTGTCTGTCACTTCTGTTCCCGAGCCCTACAACCTCTTTAAGGTTCTCAAAGGATTAGTTTGCTCCTGGTTTAGGGTTTTTTCATTGGCTCTTTCTTCTACGTAGAATGCTCATTTCCAGATATTTATATGCCCAATACTTACCACTTCCTTTGGGTCTGTTTTAATTTTTTTATTTTATTATATATATTTTTTGGTACCAGGGATTGAACTCGGGACCTTGTACCTTTGGGTCTGTTTGTTGTTGTTTTTTTTTCGACCCTGTGCATGAGTGTATGTGCACACGCCCTCTTTTGGGTCTGTTTTTAAATGTTATGGTCTCGTGAGGTCTTTCTTGATCACCTTCTGGAAATTAAAATTGTCCCCGAAAAGTCTGTAGCCTTTTTCATTTTTTCCATATTAATATGATCCATTTTAAATACATACGTACATTATATATTATTTATATGGTGTATAAACATATACTATATATCCAAATATATAAAAATTTGGAGAGGATTTGTTCTTATTTTCTTTATTGTTTGTCTCTAAGGAAAGACTTTAAACTGTAGAAGAGTAGGTTCTTTGTTTAAGTCACTGATATATTCTAAATATTTATAATATCCCCTGCACACAGTAGGTGCTTGGTAGATATTTGTGAAGTGAATAGTTCATACCTTAGTTGGGAAATGTGCTTTAGTGTATAATTACTTCTATAAAAACCCTTGAGATTTAATCTAATTTTGGCTGACTCTGCTGTTCTAGGACTGATGTCTCCATAGGCACTTGTTGATGGAATGTCCATAATTCATTGCAGGTAGTCTGTTACTAGTCCCTATTTTATTCAGAGCCTATATATGGCTTTGGAACTTTTTATTCAGCATTGATACAGCCTTATAAATCTTCTAGTTTCTTCGAGGTTAGTGGTTCAGAGGCTGTGTATATGTGTGTATTTACAATCACAGATTATTGGATTGTACTTTTGGAGAGTTAGACTAAAGATGGAAACTGAAAATTTGTGTTTCTTAACAAGATAATTCTGAGATACACACCCTATGGCTTGGCATTTAGAAATCACTGCTTTAGACTTTCTGATATGAAAGAAAATAGGTAGAGAGTAAGAAATCTATTAACCACTCACTGTACTTCAAACAATTCTCCTTTAATTAATGATGCTTTCTCTCCAAATGTATGAAGAAATGGAAGGTCTCTGGAAATTTAGGATTACTCTGCTGTTTCTACCTTTGGACTTCTGTCATCTCACTACCTATGAATTTTGAATTAAACTTACAGAGTTCTATGCAAGCAAACTTGAAATTGGTTAGGAAAAATGATTGAGTCATTTATTATATAACCATTTGATAACTTCATACTGGAAGCATCTTAGAAAAATAGTATGAGTTTGGAAAGACCATGGATTTTTAAGTCAGATGGACCTACATTTGACCCGTGCTTTGATTTTTACTGGCTTTATGACTAGTGGCAAATTTTGTAAACATCTCTGAGTAGTGATAAAGATAGTAATTACCATTAATATTGTGAATATTAAATGAGTAACTGAGAAGAGGCCTGGCTAACTGCTGTGGAAGAATAATATGTGTACAAAGTAGCCCTTTGTTTTCAGGGATGACCTAATTATTCACAAATAATTTTTAAAAGGGTGCAATTGGGGATTATAACCTAGTGATACAACTAAAGGTTGTATAGAGTTTAAACCTATGACTGTGTTGAATTTTTTATTGTAGATTTCTGTAATACCACTTACTAGAATGGTACCAGGGAAATGGAAATAAAGGATGAATATTGGAACATTTTGATGGAAAGAATGTTAAGATTCATGCATAGGGGAAAACTATAAAGAATCTTGTGTTATTTGGGCCTAGGGAATATGGAGAATGATGGCATATTAATATAGTGACATCAGGCAGGAAGGTAGGTAGGAGCTTCATTGTAGGACAGGAGCAGTGAATTTAGGGTTAGATTATTTTTTGCACTTTGGCAGTAAACACTTTATAAAGCTCACAGAATCAAGTTATTGTGGACTAAGTACTTTTTGGAGTTTGGGTCAAATGAGTGGATAATCAGAATGGTTTTCTCAGCTATAAAAATAAGAACTAAGATACAAAGGCAGAGATCAGAATTATGTATGTAAGGGGCAATGAGAAAAACAGGCAAAATGGTGAGAAAGTTAAGACAACCACAAAAGGGCAGAGAAGATTTTAGAAAGATGAGATGAACGGGAAACATGAATAAATATTTCGCAGCAGGAGAGAAACTTAAATATCCAATAGCATTTGAAAGAAAGTTTACCCTCAGAAATCAAGACACTTAATTCTAGCAAAGTTTTAAGATTATTACCACACATTATTGTACTTAAATGATATTGTTATGAAAGTGAAATAATTTGGAATATGGCACTATACTCAGATTTCAAATAGTGAGTTTAACAAGTGGTAAGATTTTATCATATAAAATATCTAATATTTTATATAAATATTGAAAGATGTAAAGATATACTTGTACAAATCTTATGGCATTGTTTGTCATAAAGAACATTTGGAAACAACCAAGTGACCATCAATACAGGTTAATTATATGTAATGAAATGAGACAGTGGTATAGTTTGTATGTGGTCAATTTTGGAAAAAAAGGAAAGGGTGGAAGACAACAGGAGAAAGTAGGGTATGTAAGCAAGAGGAGGATGGAATAAAGAAGGCAGCATGGGTGAGTGCACATTAAAATGGTAGTGAAGAATTATATTTGCCCAAAGCAAAAATTATGAATTTTCTTTTATTTTTTTTTTCCTCATGTTTCTTAAATACTAATCTTACCTCATTTTTAAAATTTTTTCCCCCCTGGTACCAGGGATCAAACTCGGGACCTTGCACTTGCGAGGCAGGCTCAGTGCCACTGAGCTGAATTCCTGGCCCCGTCTTACCTCATTTTTGTTATTCAAGTTAACCCATTTGAGTGTTTGTTTTAATTAATTAGAAACCCACAAGTTATATATTTGTTACCTTGTGTGTAGTGCTGGAACCCAGGGTATCACACATGGTAGACAAGCACTGTACCGATAAGCTACTCATTCCCAGCCCTTTTTTATTTTAAGATAGAGTCTTACTAAGTTACCCAGGCTCGTCTCAAATTTGAAATCTTCCTGCCTTAGCCTCCTAAATAGTTGGGATTACAGGCATGTGCCATCACACCTGGTAAATTAAGTATTTTAAGAGAAACATTTTTACAAAGTAGTGACTGTAGAATACAGAATCCAGATATAAATACCAAAAGATACATGTGAATAGAGTAGAACCAAAGTCCAAAAGTAATTATGTGAAATAAGAATCTTTTCTTTATTGCTACTGTGTCAGTTCCACTAAAGATCATCCTTGTAACTTTTGCTATGTGTCCTTCCAGACTTTTTTCTGTGATGTACACATATATATGTTAAAAAAAGTTTTAGTAAAAAGGAGATTTTTACCTTTTTTACCTCAATATATCTGAGATACCTTTTTTAAAAAGTACCACTACCTATATATAGCTGTATGTCATAATTTAAAGTAGCCTTTATAAAATGTCATAAAATTCATTTGGTGATAGATTAAAATCCTGCATAATTCAGTTGTGTTACTTTTAAATGGAAAAATTTGGCAAAAATGTAAATTAAGTTATAATAGCTGTAAACCCTGACATGTCATTTTTGTCTCCCTTGCCCTAGTACTCTTTTTATGCATGGAATAAATGTTAGATGAATAGCAAAACATACACACAACTTTAATTCCTTCATCCTCTTTTATTTATATTTAGCTCTTCCATTGATTCAATGGTAATAAAAGAATCTGACGGACAGAGAACAGTATACGCTGGAAGTTATGTAAAAGAGAATATTGGTGGTACAATAGAGGTATTATATTTTTAATTTTTAAAATGTTAATTGCAGTGATTTTTTTTTAACTTTCATTTTTCTGTCTGTGGCTTAGTAATTATCCAATAAATATTTTCTAGAAGTAAGCATGGTATAAAAGACCTAAACTATATAAAGAAATTTAGTGTATTTTCATAGCATAAGAAAAACAGAAAGTTAAATTTTCCGTAAGTATGTTAGAGTTTAAATTTTGTCTTGTTTTTATAACTCTTTGTGGGCTGTATAACAAATTAATTTCAGTACCCTGACCAACATAATTCTTTTCTTCCCATCACAGGATAGGACCAAGCCATCTTTAGAAAATTTAGGAATTCCCAAAATCCAAGGTGCAAAGTCTGGAATAGTGGATGAAGCCTCCTTCTCAAGAGGCCTGTGATATAAAAAAGTTCCTCATCCTTTCAAGGATGCCATCTAGCTAAACCACTCTCTGCCTCTCTTCAACATTGTATTATTCCTGAGTTGCAAAACTTTTCTCAGACCTCCAACTGTAAAACTTTAGTCTTCATCTTCACTCAGTAAATTTTAAGCTCCTAACTCCTAGAGAAAATAAAGATAATTGCTTATTGCCCGTCTTCATTCTGAATATTAGAGAGAGATATTAGCCACATTCTTGATTCTTCTGCACTCACCCTTTATGGAATATCTGTTGGATGAAACTGAGATGATCAGTAAATACTTTCATGCTGAGAATATGTTTGCATTTCTAAAAAGGGTTACTTTTTATATTGATAAAAATAATTTGTGGGCCGGGGATTTACCTCAGTGGTGCTGGGCCTGCCTTGTAAGTTCAAGGTCCTGAGTTTGATCCCCAGTACCAAAAAAATAATAATATTTGTATTTGTGGAAAATTGGATCCTATTAAAATATGCCAAGAAAAATTGCTTATAATATCATGAGCAAGCTGCCACTATTGAACATTTTACTTCAAATGAAATATGCATATACATGTCTTATTACACTCAAATATCCCTAACTTATATTAGAATTATGGTAATAAATATAATTATATAAATATATTTGTATTTTTGTACTGTATTTCCACATTCACAGCAGTAAAATATAACTGTTTAGGAAAATTACTCACTAGAATTAATGTTTTTAGTTATTTTGGTACCTGGGATCGAACTCGGGACTTTGCGCTTGCGTGGCAGGTGCCGGAACCACTGAGCTAAATCCCCAGCCCTCAATGCTTTTAGTTAAAGGGGAACAAAAGTTTATTTTTTGCTGAAAGTATCCAGAAGTTTTCTAAGACATAGTGATGCTTTGAGGATATTTTGAGTATAGACCTTGAAAATAACTGGTATACAATTGGTGTAACTAAATATGACATATTTTGTTTGCTTTTTAATTTAGTTTTCTGGTGAATTTGGAGCGAAACAAGAAATGAATATGGTTAAGTTGCTAGAAAAACAGTACCAAGAACGATTAGAAGAAGAAGTAGCTAAGGTAAGTTTATGTTTTATGTGAAAGTTTACCTTTATATTTTCTTTGAGACCTCAAAAAACATAGATTTTACTGATTTTATGTACTTTTTTTATAAGTGTCATATATATTTCTTCTTTGGATATATAAATGTAAAACTTAGGTAAAAGAAAAAAAATAGAAAATTTAAATGTAGGAGTTAGTATAGCAAGCAATTTTTCAAACTGTTAGTTGCAACGCATTTTTAAGTCATGAAATCAATTTAGTGGGTTGAGACTAGGATTTTAGTATTAACGGAAAAGTTCAGTTGTGTAAACATATACAGAAGTACGCTTTAGATCATAATATCAAATGTATTTTGTTTTTGTTGTGTGTGTATATGTGTGTATGTTAACCATTTATTGCAGTGAAAAAATTTTGAAAAATACTAATATACAGAGTGAGTATAGATAGGAAAAGCTTCTGAAGACTAAGGAAAAAATATCCCAATGTTTAGAGACCAGAGATGTAAAGAAGTGCAAAGGAGACAGAAAAGGAGAAGTATATTAGATATGGAAAAAACAAAAGAATTGCATTAGAGAAACCATGTAATAAAAATATAATAAGGGGCCGGGGATTTAGCTCACTGGTTTCACTGCCTGCTGCACAAGTGCAAGGACCTGAGTTCGATCCCCGGTACCAAACAAACAAACAAACAAAAATATATATATATATATCAGGAAGAGAATGTATTAAATCATGTTGGTTGTTTCTCATAGGTGAAGAAAGATTATACCTGCAAATCAGCCATTTGATTTTATAATGTGAAATCATAATGACTTTTACAAGGACGCATTGATGGGATGGTGGAGATGAATTGATTAGTTAAGTTTGAGAGCATGAAGGGGAGGAATGAGATGAACTATTTTGAGTTTTACTTAAAAGGGGAGCAGAGAAATATAGTGGTAGCAAAAGGGTGATGTAGAGAGTCACATGGTGGATTTTTGTTGTTGCTATTTTTTTTTAAGATGAGAGATTGCATCTATTTATATGCTAATAAAAATAATTGAAGATCAAGGAGGGGAAAATAGCTGATTCAGAAGAGAGAGAAGCAGTTGTGGAGCAGAGGATTTGTTATCTGGGGCCTTTCCTTTAGATAGGAACATGGCAATTTAATCTGTAATAATAGGAAGAAAGCAGAAAATATTTGGATTTTGTTTTTGTTTTTTTATTTGTACATTTTTGCAGTACATGCAGTTTATAATCATCTTGGGATGCATGTACATGATGTGGTTCTTTTTAAAATCCCCTTTTCTCCCATCTCCCTCCTCTTCTAATTCCCCTTTCTCCATTTTCCTTTTTGTTGATATATTAATCTTATCTCATGTTTCTGACATAAAATGTTTATATTCACTGAGTTTATTAAGTTTCTGTACATGGCATATCTTCATTCTACTGATTCCCCCCCGCCTTGCTGTCAGTCTCCAAGCCCCCTTCCCATTTATAAGAGACCTATCCCTTGTCTCCTTGTATCCATCCTGTATTGTGGTCTTTGTATTTGAAGTAAGAAAATATTTGGTTCATTATTCAGGTGTTTTCAAATGCCATATTTGGAGCCTGTGGAAGTTCTTTTCTAATTGTTTCTCTTTTCATAAAAATATGAAAGGGGGGACAATGAATGGAGAGAATTGGAAATGGGAAATGGAATAATTGCTCAGTATCACTGAGGGCCCATTTCAAGGATATTGGTATGAATTTAAAGTGCAACCAGTTTGCTTGATTGGATTTTTTCCTTCCGCAGTTAAGTTCAGGTTCAAAGACACTAGGTAGGCAGAAGGTTAATTATAGGCACAGGGAGAATTTTGTTAGTACGATGAAGGAAAAGAGAATAAGAAGGTGGTTTGAGTCTGGTTTTGTAGTTTCCAAATTTTACAATTCTTAAAGTTATTTCTGTCATTCCTTCCTAATTTAAATGCAAACACAAAAGAAAGTGATCATCGTATTGGTTTTTCAAAATTTCAACAGCTTCTTCTTGGCCTATCATGTCAGGCTTTTGTTGTTTGTTTATAATCATGTCTGTTGGGGTATAATTTACATAATATGAAAGTCACCAGTTGTAAGTGCAAATTTTGTTATGATTTAATGAACATTAATGGTTGTAAAACCAATATCACAATCAAGATATAAAGACACACATTTCGTTTACACCCAAAAGTTTCTCTTTGGAGACAACCCTGTATCTTATATGTTGCTGTATTCTGTTTACTAGTATTTTGTCAAGGATATGTACATCTGTTTTCATGAAGAATTTTATCTGTATTTTTATTTTCTTGTAATGTTTTTGTTTGGATCTAATACTAGAATAATGCTGCCCTCATAAAATGTTAAAATATATTAGCTCCTCTTCTATTTTCTGGAAGAATTTATGTAGAATTGACATTATTTAATTCTTAACTATTATGTACAATTTTCCAGTGCATCAGCTGGGCCTGGGGTCATTTTTGCTGGATTTTTTTTTTTTGGTACCGAGAATTGAACTCAGGACCTTGCACTTGCCAGGCTGGCAGTGGCACCACTGAGCTAAATCCCCAGCCCTTTCACTGGAATTTTTAAAAAGCTGTATGTACAGTTTCTTTGGTTGACTTAGTTTTAATCAGGTTATCTATTTCTTTTGGTCCCTTTCATCAAAGCTGTTGAATTTCTGTGATTACAGTTGTTTGTAGTATTCTTTTGTCAGTCAATAGCTGTAGGATCTACAGTGGTATTCCTAATTTCCTTTTTTGTTAGTTTGGCTAGAAGCTTATTGATATATCAATATTTTCAAGCATCCAGCTCTTGGTTGCATTGTTGTTTTTGTTGTTTTCATTTTTATTTTCATTGATTGCTACTCTCATCTTTATTTTCTTGTTTCTGCTTTCTTTGGATTAATTTACTCTTCTTTTTCTAGTTTTCTAAAAGATTCTTTTTTTTTTTTGTATTGGGGATCGAACTCAGGACCTCAAGCTTGCTAGGCAGGTGCTATGCTGCTGAGCTAAATCCCTGGCCCTCTTTATTCTTTTTTGATTTATTCATTTAAAGCTATAAGTTCCCCTATTTGCAATGCTGAAGTTGCATTCTACTAATTGCCATTCAATCCAGATATATGATAGTAGTTTACTTTGTGACTTCCTCTTTTATTCATGGGCTATTTAAATATGTTGTTTGATTTTTGTATTTTTGGAATTTTCTGACAGCTTCTTGCTGCTGATTTAATTAATACATTTTTTTCCTTTGTGGTCACACAACATACCACGTGCGATCTCAGTTCTTTTAAATTCATTTTAGATGTAGTCTTATTTGGGTGAATGCTCCTCCATGTGTACTGGAAAAGACTGTGTTCTGTTGTTTAAATGTCAGATTTCCTTTAGTGTTACTTCTCTTCAGCCTGTTAAACTTCCTTAAGCAATTATTTGAGAACAGGTCTGCTAATAGCGAATTCAGAAAAAAATGAATTAGATATCATCTAATTTTGAGATGTATATTGAATTTTTAGGATATGTTGTGTAAACCCTGAGTCTCATTTTAATATTCTCGAGAATGAATTTTTAAAGACATGCTGTGAACCCAGCTAGGTTCAGACCTTAAGTTCTGTTTCACCTTTCCCATACAGATTGCTTCTGAGTCTTAACTCTCCTCTGCACTCTATTTGCCTTTGTTTACTTTTCAGAGTTCTCTGGTGGTTGTTTTTTTATTTTGTTCAGAGATTTTAATTGTTATCAATAGAAAAGAGAGGCTGCTGTGGGCTTCCTTTATGCTGCCCAAAATACAAGTCATGTTATTTCATTAACTAATTCTTTCATCCCTATGTTTCTGCATTTGACTATAAATGGGCATATGTTCCAGGTGAGTATCCAGGACATTATTACCAAAGCTCTTCTGTCTGAGCTACCATTCAAGAGGTCCAGCTTGGTAGGTGAGACTGTCTGGACAGAAGCAGTTTAACAGTGTTTAGTTGGTTAATCTCTATAGTAAACATACTTTGGTCCAAATCTCTGCTCTGTCATTATTAGGTAAATGAACCTTTTCATGGCTTCTAATCTTTTTGCATTTCAGTTTTCCCAGCATTTGCCGTGATACTACAAATAAATAGTACAATATTTTATTTTAGAAAGTGAGTTAACACTGCCGGACTGTAAAGCCTATCTTTCATTGTTTATTTTCTTTGTAGTTTGGAGTCAAATTACTTAATCTCTGTCCTCCTTAGTTTCCTTATCTATTAAATTGGCACAATAATAATACCTACCTTGTAGTTTATAATGAGGGTTAAGTAATTAGTCTTAATCATTGATTGCTGCTTCTATTAATATTGGTCTTGTTAAAATCATCATTATTATTTTTATTGAAGCAGGATTTCATTCAGCAGCTGAAGGATGTAGCCTCTGGAAGAATTAGGCTAGCAGGACCCAGGTAGAATCTGGACCCCAGATAGATAAATCAGGTTCAAGTCAGGAAATTTTTTTAAAAGTTCAGTGATATGATTGGACTAACAAGAACAGTTTGAGAAGGCTGAAGGTCAATAGGCACAAAGATTTCTAATCACAAGCGTGCTTTATCCTGAGCTTTTGGCGGCTAGCCTTCACTCTTTACAAATTATTTTGAAAGGTGGTACTTTAAATAAAGTCACTGCTACATTTGGTTCTAAAAGTCTGAGATGCTTGTTAGAGCCAAGGCTGTTGATTAGAATTTCAAAGCACCTAGTTTAGGAGGGAGTAAAGTAAACAGATTCTTGATCATAACTGCAGCGGGAAAGCAGATTAGATTCAAGTGTGTAGATACTTACCAGTCTTAGAAGCCCTGTGTTCCACTTCATTGTGAGGAAAAAAGAAAGAATGCATACAGTGATACAACTACATATTTCATGGTGGTGCCTAAAATAGTGTAAGAGTGGAACAAATCTAAATATCCAGCAATAGGGAATTGACTGAATAAATTTATAATGCATCTGTGTGTCATGAATTTAGAACTCATTGGAAAGTATATAGGAATGTATTTCTTGTCTCAAAACAGTGTTTAAATATAGAAAAGCTATAAAAATCAATTAGTTTTAGAATATGGTCACTTTTTGATAGGAAAATGTATATCAGTATCTATAGCTGTAAAAAAGGAAAAAGGTTTGATAAAAATTTACTAAAGTGTTTACAGTAAATTTTCTTGGAAGAAAGAAATGTGAAGGCTTGCTTTCTAGTTTTTATGTTGAACATTTATGGCAGCTGTAATAGGAAAAAATGTTTTTCATTCCAAAAAGCAGGCAGTAAAATAAGTATTTTGACATTAAATTCATTGTAAAATAGAGAATCTCTCTATATCACCTTAACATAGGATTCTTTTTGTTTAAAACCATAACCTTGGCTTTTTTCTAATGTGTACAATTTTGAATAGTAACTTGCTTTTAAAGATTTCTGCAGGTATTTATAAATCAAATCCTTTTTTCATTTTCTTTAGGTCATTGTATCAATGAGTGTAGCATTTGCTCAACAAACTGAACTGTCTAGACAATCTGGGGGAAATGAAAATACAACATCATCAAAACAAGTACATGTTCTCTGTCAGCTGGAAGAAGAGCATTTTAATGAAATAAAATTATCACAGGGTCAAGTCAGTCTTCAGACTTTTGAGGAAATGGAAATGAAATTTAAAAAAGAATCTAAACCACTTAATAAAGAGTTAGGAGGAGATGGAAAGGAAGTTGAGTTACCAAATAATGATTCTGATGATGTGCTAGAACTGAAGGACCATGGACTGACTATTTCAGAAGAAATATTTTCCAAAGATGAAACATTTATAGTCAAAGAATCTGTAAGTATGCTCTTTCTTATAAAAAAACTTGTTATAAAAGTAGTAGCAGTGGGCCAGGGATTTAGCTCAGTGGCACTGCACCTGCCTCCCAAGCGCACAGTCCTGAGTTTGATACCTGTACCAAAAAAAAACAGTAGTAGCAATAATGCTTACTGGGGCCGGGGATTTAGCCCAGTGGTTCCACCCCCTGGCTTTCAAGGGAAAGGTCCCGAGTTCGATCCCTGGTACCAAAAAATAAATAAATAATGCTTACTGGAGGGTGAAAGTGTAAGACTGAGGGCCTTACCAAACGCTCCGAGGAGCTGACTAGTGAAGCACACCCAGGGATCCCAGCGGTGCCTTCAGAATGTAAGACCAAGAGCCTTACCAAACGCTCCGAGGAGCTGACTACAGCGAAGAACACCCGGGAAGGAACACACCGGACAAGTTGGAAAATAAAACAGACCTTTATTAGTCTGGCCAGACGGCACTCCCAAAGCAAAATAGCTTAGAGAGGCAACTGGCTCAGAGTCCAAGGCTGTTTTTATAGGGGGTTGAGGGGGAAGTTAACATATAGAATTAAAGAAAAGGGAACAAAGGTTAGTGGTCGACTGTCATGTATTGATGGTCAGCAGACATTTGCAGCTTGTTCTAAAAATTGCGGTGCCCGGAACATCAGTTCCGGGCAAACAAGGAGTTGAGTAGTTTACTTTGGGACTTTAGGTCTGTTACAGATTTTTATCTAGTGTCCCAAAACTAACAAGCATCTTTATCCATTAACTCACATTTAATCACAATGGGGCTGGAGAAAAGGAACAAAGGTTATGCAATCCCACAAAAGTTTCAAGTTTGGTTTTGACTATGATTCAAATTATTGTGGTTTTATTAATTGTAAGGTATATAGCTGAGTGATCCAGTATTAGTATTAAAACAAATCTGGTTTATAATATTCTTATTTGTCTTAGAGACATTGAACACATTAAAATCTCATTGTAATTTACACCTGCACTAATTTTGTTTGGACTGATTCAAGAGTAATTATATATAATTTGACAATATCTGTGATGAAAAGATTTGCTCAGTAAATACAAGAACATATAAGGAAATAGCTACCATAGCTAAGAGGTAGCTAAGAAGACAGTCTAAAGCATTTTAATGTCTCTTACTAATATTGTCTGACTTCCCCTCCCTCCTTTCCTCCCTCTCTCTGTTTCTCTCTTTTTTGCTGTACTGAGAATAGAATCCAGGGCCTTGCACATACTAGGCAGCAATCTACAACTAAGCTACAACCCCAGCTCCCCTGCTCCCATATTTGTTTTAAATTTTGAGACAGGGCTTCTGAGTTGCCGACGCTGGCATTGAACTTGCAGTACTGCTGCCTCAGCCTTCCAAATAGCTGGGATTATAGGTGTGTGCCATCATGCTTGGCCTATTAATTCTCTTTATTCATTAATGGAAGATCTATTATCTCAACTGTTTCTTGACTTTAACAGAAAATAATGTCTTTTTAAGTGATCTGAGTACAAATTTATTATTAATGTTGATAAGTTATGTCTTATTCAGAGGCATATTCAGATAAAATTGCCAGCTTTTTATGGAATATAAAATTTGTGAATATTAAAGAGGTTCATGAAAACTTTAATTTACCAGCAGCTGTTATACAGAATTGTTTATCTCTTCAGGGATTGAGGTACTCATAGGACCCATTAAGAAATCAATTTCTTATGAGAAACACATATATAAAGCTTTTATTTCCGAATAAAAACTCATTGATTTTTATCAAATCTATAGTATTGTGGTGACCAATGCATAATATAGATTAGATAGATAAAATTTCTCATGTTTCATAAGTTGAATTTTAAGATGTGAATGTTCTATTCGTGTTTTTTTCTCCATCATAAAATGTCAAGAGGCATAGTGGAGCTACAGCTTCAGTAAGAGTAGAAGGAAGTTGGGTGTGGTAGAGCCAGTCTGTAATCCTAGCCATTTGGGCTATGGATCACAAGTTTGAGGCACCCTGAATGACTGAATGAGACCCTGTCTGAAAATCAAATAAAGAGGGCTGAGGATATAGCTCAGTGATGCAGTGTTGCCTAGCACTTGCAAGGCCCTGAGTTCAATTCCTAGTAAGGCCACCACCAAAAAAAAAAAGTAGGAGGAATCTTGAGCATCTTTATTTTTCTTCTTTAGAAGTAGATTTAAACTAAATTAACTGATAAATAGCTACTTTCCTTTCGGAAAATAACATAATGGTAATAAACTAAGTTCATGTTATTTGGAGACTGTTAGATAAGAGGAAGAGGATCAGGAGTGGGAGAAGGAATGGTAGAGAAGGGCAGTGGGGAGGATGTGCTCAAGGTATGTCATACACATCTATGAAAATGCCTTGGCAAAGTTCATTAATCTATAATCAATATGCACTAATAAAAATACATTTTGAGTTGTCTATGCTTTTATTTAATAAAAGTAAGGTGATTTATTTAAATTCGTAAATTGTCAATGCCAACAAATTTCTACAATATGGGTTAAACTAGTTGAATTTTTTTTAAATATTTAAGATCCATGATGAGATGTTGGTATCAAGCATGGATGCTTCTAGACAGCTGATGTTAAATGAAGAACAGTTGGAAGATATGAGGCAGGAACTTGTGCGGCAGTATGAAGAACATCAGCAGGCAACAGAACTTTTGAGGCAGGCACACATGCGCCAGATGGAGAGACAGCGAGAAGACCAGGAGCAGCTACAAGAAGAGATTAAGAGACTTAATAGACAGTTAGCCCAGGTACGGAACTTAGAGTCCCTTTTCTCTCCAATTAAAATAATAGTATTCTTTATGTAGCTTTTTGTTAAAGACAGAATTATTTTGTCAAAATCTAAATATACTACAAACACTTAACATCAAGAATACACTCCACTAGCACACCCCTTTAGAATTTGTTAGGGTACATTGTCTTTCAGGCCCTGGAAAAGTGGCTACATGGTTAGTTTTTTGTTTTGTTTTGTTTTTTTAATCATTCCATTGACAGTTTTGGAAATACTCTGTGCTGAGGTGCTTGAGTAGATAGTTGCTATCATCCAGTTTTCCCATATTCATTTTTAGTTCTGTGAGTCCACCAGTTATTATCTCCAAGGTTTACCTTTATCTATCTTTAATCTATCTTTTTAATCATTAATGGAAATCTGAAGTAGTATGTTTCTGGAACTTTTTCTAGGGAAACGTCTCTATTTGATTTGAGAAATACAAATTTCATGTAACATTCTTATCACTTTCTTGACTAAATTTAAATACATTCCATGGTATGTGGGATCTGGATTCTTGTCAATTGCTATATAAAATATACTTTAAAAGTCATTGCAGAAAAGCAAGAAATACTTATGTAAAAATTCCTATGAAAACAAATTTATTGGATTTAATTTTTAAATCTTAGAGTTAAGAAATAGAGAACTCTTAATATATATTCTTTTAAATATAAAATAATAGGGCTGGGGATTTAGCTCAGTGGTTCCGGCGCCTGCCTCGCAAGCGGAATGTCCTGAGTTCGATCCCTGGTACCAAAAACAAAACAAAACAAAAAATAAATATAAAATAATAAAATTGGAATTTGAGATTAAAATATATCATTTGGAAAAATCATTTTTGCTTTTCTTCATTGTATTTTATGAATTCAGACTTCTGAATTTTCAATGCAAAATTGACAAAAGTATTAGTTGAACTGTACAAACTCCTGAATATTTAAGCTTAATTTTTTTTTTTTCTTAGGCCATGCATGGTGGTGCACACCTGTAATTCTAGCACTCAGAGGCTGGGGCAGGAGGATTACCACAAGTTTGAAGCCAGTTTGGGCTACATACTAAGTTCAAGGCCATCTTGGGCTACATAGTGAGTTCAAGGTCAGCCTGAACTACATAGTAAGACCCTGTCTCAAAAAACAAAAAAAAATTTTTTATGTTTCAGATTTTGCATTGAACTTTGTATATGACTTCTAACCTCTTAAACTGGAATACAAATCATAGATATAACCAAGGTCTTTTGGTCTCAGGGGCTAAAAGAAATCTGCTTAATGTTTCTGCTCTTTTTTCTCTATCGCAAACAATATTCTCTCATGACCTTTTTTCTTATTTAGAGATCCTCAGTAGATAATGAAAACCTGGTTTCAGAGAGAGAGAGGGTGCTTTTAGAGGAGCTGGAAGCACTAAAGCAGCTGACTTTAGCTGGAAGAGAGAAGCTGTGTAGTGAGCTGCGCAGCAGCAGTACGCAAACACAGGTAGTATGGACTTCAGCCCACTTAGGAGCAATGGCTCAGCCATGAAGTAGGATTTGTTTGTCTTTGTTGGTGGTGTAAGATGTGTTTTTATAGCTGAGTTTAACATATTTGTGCCTGCTTTGATGTAAGACATGCAAGGTAGGTAGAGTCAAAATACTTTCTATTTTGATTAAGGTAATTCTAATCTGGCATTGATACAGTAACAACTATAGTTTCACCAAGGAACAACTTGTTGCATTATATAACATGTATTAGTTTGAACCCATTAAGATTCTTTCCTCTGTGCACAGAATGTTTTATCTCATTTTGATAATGCTAATCTAGATAAAATATAGTTAAATATTATTTCAGGCAGTATCTATTGTGTGCACAGAAGGTTCTGTTTCACTTCACACCAGTATGAAGAATGACATGCTCTTTCCAAGATGACAGGTTTCCTTTCTGTTTTGTCCTCTCTGCCTTTACACAAATTGAAACAGAATGGAAATGAAAACCAAGTGGAAGTTGAGGAACAGATGTTTAAGGAAAAGGAATTGGACAGTAAACCTGAAGATGTGCCTCTTGATATTCTGCCCAATGAGAGGTATATAAAATGTGTACTTTTTACAGTGCAAGTAAAATTGTTTCAAAGTAATAAACTATCTGTTCTTATTTTTATCTTGTACATATTTACTTTTTTAAATCATCATATTATTTATATGAAACATGTCCTTACTTGTATAGTATGTAAAGGAATATCAGCTTTTGATCATTAAATAGACAAATTCTTGAAAAGCTTTTTGTATATAATTTTTGATTAGATATTTATCACTGGACTCTAAATGTCTAGGTATTATTCAGGCATCAGATCTTTTTTTGTTGTTTTGGTACTGGGTATTGAACTCGGGTCTTTGCGCTTGCGCAGCAGGCGGCGAAACCGCTGAGCCAAATCCCTGGCCCCATCATATCCTTTTTGATTATTTTTACTCTTAATGCCATTTATTATCTTAAAAACAAGTTCTACTTATGAGCTTGACTTCTTCTCTTCTTCACTGTATAACATTCAGTGTAAGCCATTCCCTAGTTCGTTTATGGTGAGGAAAAAATTTCTATTCATGTTTAGCTTTTTTCATATATTTATATAATAGGTGAGAATTTTTAATCCATCTTCCAGTTTTAGGGAGAAATAAATCACCCGTTGTTAACAAAACTTTTCCTTCCATAGGTTTTTGTAGAGGTTAATATAAAAATGTAAATACTATACTGTATGAAAATAGCTATCCCACATTCATATTAAGGCCTTTAAGCACAATGTTTTAAAATTTATTTTATTCAAATAAAAATTTCTTTAGTTTTAAATTAAAACTAATATCTACTAACTTAATTTCCTCCTTTTCCAATTTCTGTACTGTCCACCCCTTTGTGTCCTCCTAACCACCTTCCTCAGCTTGCATGGAGGGATTTGGCCCCTAAGATTTTGGCTTCCCCATTGGATCATCAGTATGGAACGCAGTCAGTATGGAACTCAAACAAGAAAGACAGTGTATGAAAATTAGAGTTACCATGGCAATATAAAATAAACACTGTTTATTTTATATTATTTATCACTAATTTATATATTTTACAAATTATAGTGTTTATAGGAATTTTTATAGTGAATGCTGATAAAAATGAGTATTCATCTTTTTTGCCATTATATTAATTTTAATCATTTAAGTAGAAATATTTTCACATTACCCTCCTCCTGGGATTTGGGGCTTGATTAAAATCTTACTAATAGTTAAGGATATAAAACCTTTTACTTGTTAAATTATTTCAAATTTTGTTCTGAGTGTACTTGCTTATACAAGCAGAAAACTTGATCTAGGCACAAAAATAGAACTGTCTCTTTCACTTGACATATATTAAAACTCCATTTATTACCTTGTCTTAAAATAGATGTGCCATGTGTCTGTGAAACAGATACGGTTTAACCTGTTATGGTAGTCTCCTACAGTGTGACATGTAACTGAGGATGAAAGCTTTGTTAAGCCTAGAGACTTTTACTATGAAAATTTCTTTATCATGTCTACATATATCAAGTATAAAATTTGCCACTGTAGTACCTCCATTTAAAAAAGCTGTTAGGATGAGTGAGTTGTTTACTTATTCAGGGACTTAATCAGGCAATCTCCCCCCCCCCTCAGTTTGGGGGATCAAACTCAGGACCTTGGACTTGCAAGGCAGGTGCGGTGCCACTGAGCTAAATCCCCGGCCCCACTTAACTTTTTAAAAAGAGACACTGTCATTTCCAATTAGGTGAAAATAGATTTTTTTCTTGTGGCTTATATGAGTGTTGCATGTATAACTAGAGGTATTTTTATCTCTGAAACTGATATAATAGAAATGGTCTGTGATACTCTCCCTGGTGTTGGCAGACTGAAATTTCACTATAGATAATTTTTAAAACAGGTCTCTGTTACTCTTTGTAATTTTAACACCCAGTTTACTCCCATTAAATTGTAGAAATACTACCACTTTTTTTCTAGTGGGATTTAAAAATTATATTTTAAAATGTTATTTGGCACATAAAAAGATGAAATGTAAGATATGTGTGAATAACTGTGAATAGTATTACAAGCTCAATAACTTAACATGCTTGGGTATTATACTTTCTAAAACTTAAATTTTGTCTCATTAAAAGTTTCTTCTAATTTAGTTACTAACTTAGAAGTTTAATTATTTGATTTATTTCAGGTCAATAAAACATTTTTTAATGTTAGTCATTTTTACAAGGTCAGTAAAACATTTTAATGTTATAATTAATATGATTAAAATTTTTAGACAAAAATCATTTTATTATATACTTAAAAATAAATCAGAAACAAGTGCATCATTGAAGGTGCTATTGCATAATACCATATAGTATTTTTCCAGTCACATACAGTATTTATAGTACATTTTTATGAGATATTAATGAAGTGTTTACTTTTAAAAGATCAAACATTTTAATGATTCTTTGTCTGTACAGGTATGCACTCCAGAAAGCTAATAACAGACTCTTGAAGATCCTCTTAGAAGTTGTAAAGACAACAGCAGCTGTGGAAGAAACAATTGGCCGCCATGTCCTTGGGATTCTAGATAGATCTTATAAAGGCCAGTCATGTAGCAACCTAGTTTGGAGGTCAGAAGCAGAGTCATCTGTAAAGTCATGTGTCCAAGAGGAATATACAAGAGGTACTAGTTTCATATGATGTTTAAATAGTCATCATCTTCAAATCTTGTTATGTTAAGGCACTCTTCTATGTGTGGAATATATGGAAGAGAGAATAGTCAAGTATATATTTTCTAGCAGATGGACTTCCAAACACAAATACATTACAGTCACTCTTCAAAGCACCAATATTATATAGCGTTTGCGAGGGAGTGCTTTAGGACTGTCATCATACATACCCAGGTTTGCTGCTGTTCCTACATAAACCGGAAGGCCATTTCATTTCTCCACTTAGAAATATTGTACATTGCTACTCAGGACTCCTATGGCCACCTTATAAAATAAAGAGTTTTTAGGAATCCAGCACCATTGCTTCTCGGCCTTTTGGCTAAGATCAAGTGTAGGAATCCAGCACCAGTCTCACATACCTATTGGAATGGTTAAAAGAAAGCCCTTTTAAAACCCAAGGCTTGGTCTTTTCCTTAAGACTATCCTCTGTGAAATCATTTCTTCCTTTTAGAAAAGTAGTTTGAAATATGACAATATGTGAGGTTGCAGACAGTAGGTCCTGATAAAACGTTGCCATCTTCCTAATTCTGTCTTCTTTCTGTAGCTGAGTGGGCCAAGGTCTCTAGTTTCTTTGCTGACCTGCAGTATCTATTCATTTTTCATTTCTTTATTCCTTGCTGGAGAAGAAATCTATGAAGAAAAAAATTTTGTCATATCCGGAAAGACGGGCTTCTTGAAGTAGAAAATGAAACCTATGTTTCACTCTCATTCCTCACCTTAACTCTTCTCCCCAGGTAGAGACACATCTTTGGAAATATTCTTACAATTTTTTTTTCTTGAATTCTTTTATTGGTACATTTTAGGTATATAATGCACTTACATTTATCATTGGGTACTTGTACCTGTACATGATGTATCTTGGTTCTTATTTTTTTCCCCATTACCCATGCGCCCTTCACCCCCTCCACCCCTCTCTATTTACATAGACTTCATTTCCATTTTTTTTTCTTTTCTCATGATTTTTGCTTTCTCTTCTTTCCTTTCTCCTTCCCCTCCCACCACCCCTAGCCCTTTGGACCTTTTTTTCCTATTTCAAATTATCAATTATTCATTTTAATCATTTTAACCCTTATTTACACTTTCAGTTTCTCACACTACACAAACTATTCGGTATTTACACATGTGTGTCCTATCTATTTCCCTGAAGAGTATGGCCTCAATATGCATCCATTCAGCTATAAATGTCTCTAGTTTCTCATTCTTTATGGTTGAGTAGTACTCCATTTTATAAAAAAAACCACATCGTCTTTATCCAGTCTCCAGTTGATGGGGACTTGGGCTGTTTCAAAGGTTTAGCTGTTACGAACTCTGCCACTATAAACATGGGTGCACATATATCACTGTGGTATGATTCTTTTGATTCTTTTGGGAAGATCCCCAGCAGGGGAATAGCTGAGTCAAATGGGACCTCTAGCCCTAGTTCTTTGAGGTATCTCCATACTGATTTCCACAGTGGTTGCACCAGTCTGCACTCCTATCAACAATGGAGAAGGGTTCCTTTCTCCCCACACACCTGCCAGCGTTTGTTATTCATTGATTTCTTGATAGCAGCCATTCTTTCTGGGGTGAGGTGGAATCTCTGTTGTTTTCATCTGCATCTCTCAAATGAACAGTGATGTTGAACATTTTTTCATGTGTTTATTTGCTGTTTTTACTAATTTGTCTGTGAAATGTCTGTTCATTTCAGATGCACATTTTTGAATTGGGTCTTTGAATTTGGGGGGTGTGTAATTTTTAAAATTTCTTTATATATTCTAGATAGTAGTCCTTTATCTAAGTAGAGCTGCTAAAAATATTTTCCCATATTGTAGGTTGTCTCTTAGTTCTGTTGGAGATTTCTCTTGCAGTACAGAAGCTTTTTATTTACTTTATTTTTGTGTGTGTGTGCTGTAATTTATTTATTTGTTAAATTCTTTTATTGGTACATTGTAGGTATACAACACAATTACATTTCTCATTGGGAATTGCACCTTTACATAATGCATCTTGGTTCTTATTTTTTCCCCATTCCTAGCCCTCCACGCCCTCCACCCTTCCCTATTTACAAAGACTTTATTTCCATTTTTTCCATTCTCATCATTTTTCCTTTCCCTTCCTTCCTTTCCCCTGCCCCTCCCACTACCCCTACCCCTTTCGACCTTTTCTTCCTATTTTGCATTATCGGTTATTCATTCTAATCATTGGTGCATTTTAGGTATACAATATAATGACATTCATCATTGGAAATTTGCACCTTTACATAATCTCTCTTGGTCCTTATTTTTCACCCTTGCCCAGCCCTCCCTTCAACCCCTCCAGTCCTCCCTATTTACAAAGATTTTGTTCCTATTTTTTGCATTTTCTCATATTAATCCCATCCCTTCTATCCTTTCCCCTATCCCTCCCTCTTCCTTCCCCTTTGCCCCTTTTCTTCCTATTTCACATTACCTATTATACATTTTAGTCCTTATTTACACTTTCAGTTTCTCACACCAGAGAAACTATTTGGTATTTATACAGGTGTGTCCTATTTATTTCACTTAAGAGTATCACCTCAATGTGCATCCACTTAGCTATAAATGTCTCTAATTTCTCATTTTTTATGGCTGAGTAGTACTCCATTTTATAAAAAAACCACATTTTCTTTATCCAGTCTCCATAAGATGAGATCCCAGTTGTTGATTCTTTCTGCTAGTTCCCGTGCTACTGAGATTTTGTTCATAAAGTGTTTTCCTATGCCAGTGTCTTCAAGAGTTCTACCTAACTTATCTTCCAGCAAGCTTAGTGTTTCTGTCTTAATATTTAGATCTTTAATCCACTTCAATCTTAGTTTAGTGCATGGTGATCAGTATGGATCTAGTTTTAATCTTTGGCAGGGTGAAATCCAACTTTTCCAACACCATTTATTAAATAGGCTATCTTTCCTCCAGTGAGGGTGGTTGGCTCCTTTGTCAAAGATGAGGCGAGGTGGCTGAGTATGTCTGGAGTTATTTCTGCATCTTCTGATCTATTCCACTGATGCTCGGGTTTGTTTCTTTGCCAGTACCATGCTGTTTTTATCACAGTAGCTTTGTAGTATAGTTTCAAGTTGGGGATTGTGATACCCCCAGCCATGTCTCTGTTGCCTAGAATTGCTTTTGGTGTTCTAGGTCTCTTCTGGTTCCAAATGAATTTTTGGATTGTTTTCTCTACTTCTGTGAAATATATTGTTGGACTTTCAATCAACATTGCATTAAATCTATATAATAGTTTTGAAAGTATGGCCATTTTCACTATATTGGTTCTTCCTACCCAGGAACAAGGCATGTCTTTCCATTTTCTTATATCCTCCTCAGTCTCCTTTTTCAGAGTGCTGTAGTTTTCAGTGTAGAGGTCTTTTGCTTCCTTTGTTAGATTGATTCCTAGATATTTCATTTTTTTGCATGCTATTGTAAAAGAGATTATTTCCCTAATTTCTCTGTCAGTGAGTCTGCTATTTGTTTATAAGAAGGCTACCTTATATCCAGCTACTCTACTGAATCTGTCAATTAAGTCTAGAAGTCTTTTGGCCAAGTTTTTTGGGTCTTCTATGTAAAGTATCATATCAACAAATAGTGACAGTTTAACTTCTTCTTTTCCTATCTTTATTCCTTTTATTTCTTTCTCTCTTCTAATTGCTGTGGCTAATGTTTCCAGAACTATATTGAATAGGAGTGGTGATAGTGGACATCCTTGTCTTGTTCCTGATTTTAGCATGAAAGTTTTCAGTTTTTGACCATTTAGTATGATGTTGGCTGTTGGTTTTTCATAGATAGCCTTAATCAGGCTGAGATAAAGACCTTCTATTCCTAATTTCTGTAGGTTTTTTATCATGAATGTTTGTTGGAGTTTGTCAAATGCCTTTTCTGCATCTATTGAGATGATCGTATGGTTTTTGTCCTTGACTATGTTAATGTGTATTACATTTATTGATTTACGTATGTTGAACCATCCTTGCCTCACAGGGATAAATTTGACTTGGTCAGGGTGAATGATCTTCTTGATGACCCTCTATATTCTGTTTGCCCGTATGTTGTTGAGGATTTTTGCATCTATCTTCATTAGAGAGATTGGCCTGTAGTTCTCTTTTTGGGTTGGGTCTTTCCCTGGTTTTGGAATCAAAGTAACACTTGCTTCCAGGAATGAATTTGGAGGCCTTGCTTCCCTTTTGATATCCTTGATGAGTTTAAAGAGTAATGGCAATAGTTCTTCTTTAAATGTCTTGTACATAAGCGTTTCTTTGTTGGAAAATTTTTTATTACATTTTCAATTTCACTCATTGTAATTGGGGTGTTTAGAATTTCTATATCTTCATTTAACCTTGGCAATTCATATGTATGTAGGAATCTGTCCATTTCTTCTGTGTTTTCCATTTTATTAGAGTACAGGTTCTTTTTTTTTTTTTTTTTTTTTGGTACCAGGGATCGAACTCGGGTCCTTCTGCTTGTGAGGCAGGCGGCAGAACCACTGAGCTAAATCCCCAGCCCGAGTACAGGTTCTTGAAGTAGGGATTTATGATCATCTGGATTTCTGCTGGGTTGGTTGTGACTTGACCTTTTTTGTTCTTAATTGCATGGATTTGAGCCTTTTCTTTCCTTTTTTTGATAAGGTTGGCTAAAGGTTTATTGATTTTATTTATTCTTTTGAAAAACCAACTCTTTGACTCATTAATTTTCTGTATCATTCCTTAGTCTCCAATGCATTGATTTCTGCTCTGATCTTTATAATTTCCTCTCTTATATGAGCTTTGGGTTTGCTATGCTTTTCTTTTTCTAGGAGCTTGAGATTCTGCATTAGGTTACTTATTTGAGTTCTCTCTGTTTTCTCAATATGGGCATTCACTGCTATGAATTTCCCACATAGAACTGCTTTCATTGTGTCCCATAGATTCCTGTATGTTGTACTGGCATTATCATTTACTTGTGGAAATTGTCTAATTTCTTCTTTAATTTCCTGTGTGACCCACTGGTTGTTCAGGAGGGTGTATTCAGTTTCCATGTGTTTGTGGGGATTTTGTGGTTTCTGATGTTATTGACCTACAATTTTATTGCACTATGATCTGATAATATACAGGGGGTAACTTCAATTCTTTTACATTTACGTAGACATGTCCTGTGAGCTAGCATGTGCTCTACTTTGGAGAATAACCCATGTGCAGCCGAAAAGAATGTGTATTCTGATTTTGTGGAGTTGAACACTCTGTAAACATCTATTAAGTCCATTTGTTCAATAGCTTGGTTCAGTTCTAGAATTTTGTTGTTAATTTTTTGTCTAGATGATCTGTCTATTTGTGATAATAGGGTATTGCAGTCCCCACTACAATTGTATTAGTGCTCATTTGGTTTTTCATGTCCATTAATATTTGTTTTGTATAGCTGGGGGCATTCATATTTGGTGCATATATATTTAGGATTGTCATCTCTTCCTCTTGGATTGTTCCCTTCACAAGGATGTAATGACCATCTTTGTCTCTCTTAATTAGTTTTGGTTTGAAATCTACTTTGTCTGCAAATAAGATTGCTACCCCTACTTTTTTCTGGGTTCCTGTCATGTGGAGAACTGTTTTGCATCCTTTTACTTTCAATCTGTGAATTTCTTTTTGAGTTAGGTGTGTTTCTTGTATACAGCATATTGCTGGATTTTGCTTCTTAATCCATTCTGCCAGTCTATTTCTTTTGATTTATGAATTTAGGCCATTAACATTGATGGTTATACTTGGTAGATATTGACTGATCCTTGTCATGATGTTTTACTTTTGTTGGCTCTTTTATTTCTTATTTTTCCCCCTTTCCCTTTAGTTTCTTACCTTGCCTGTTGGCTTCCCTCTGTTGGGCCTCATGGAGTTGTGACCTTCATTGTTTTTTTCTAGAATATTGTTTAGAATTGCTTGGTGGGCTGGTTTGGTGTTCATGAAATTTCTCAGTTGTTCTTTGTTGTGGAAGTATCTAATTTCCCCATCAATTTTGAAAGATAATTTTGCAGGATACAACAGTCTAGGTTGGAAGTTATTTTCTTTTAGGGCTTGAAATACTTCAGTCCAGGCTCTCCTTGATTTGAGGGTTTGTGTTGAGAAGTCTGCTGTGATTCTGATGGGCTTTCCTTTGTAGGTGTTTTGTTTTTTTTCTCTAACTCCTTGTAGGATTTTTTTCTTCTGTTGTGTTTCTGGGATCTTGACTATTATATGTCTAGGTGTAGATTTTTTTTGATGGTGGCTAGTTGGAGTTCTATATGCCTCACTTATCTGTATGTCCAATTCTCTACCTCTGTCTGGCAAGTTTTCTACTATTACTACTGTGATCAGTTTTTTTATGTCAGTTGTACTTTCTCTTGTTTTTTCATGGACTCCTATCAGTCTTATGTTATTCTTCTTGCATCATCTAGCAGCTGCTGGATTGATTTCTCGTGGTCCCTTACTCTTTTTAAGAAATCTCTGTTTTAATGGTCCTTAACCACAATCCAGTCTTCTGTATTGATATTCTATCTTCAGATTCCCTTAATCTGCTGTGCATACGTTCCATGGAGTTTTTAATCTCCTGAATATCTGTTTGAATCTGTTTCATGGATTCCATTTGTTTCTTATGTTGGGCGATCATGGTTTCCATTACTTTCTTATGCTGGACATTCATGGCTTCTAGCATGTTTCTGAGCTCATCTATTTTTTTAATCTGAGCTTATCTATTTCTGTTCTATACCCTCTAATCGTGTCTTTCACTCTGCTCACCATCTCTGTAGTTATCTGGGAGATTATTTCTGCTTTGAATTTTTCTAGAGCCTCATTCATCTGTTTTGTTACTTCCTGTGCTATCAGTTTAGGGTTTCCAGGTGGTTGATTATCAGACTTTTCCACGTCCTTTCCCTCAGAATTTACCCTTAGTAGAAGTCTGAGTTTGTACCTTGCTTAAATGTCTTCTCATTTTTGTTTTTGGTACTGTCTTTGGTTTAATTCCTAGGTTGATGCTTTGAAATTGCTTATTGTAAGTATCTTTGTTGCTTGTAATTAGCACCCTTATGGAACGATTGCTTCTCAGAGGTGTCTTCCAGATATAGCTGGTCTTTAGGTTTTGAGTCTCTAATGGCTCTGAGGCTATGTCATTTTCATTATACCAGGAAGGACAACTCATTAGATCAATCACAACACCTTAGCCCACGTGACACAATCACCAGCACCATAGCATCAAGTACATCTTAGAAAATGAAATTTGTGAAAGTTATTAATCTATCACCTTTAACTGTCCAACATATGTTTATAGTGAATAAACTCTTCAGTATAGCAACTTTACCCTTCGGGATGGGAAGTTAGAAGGAGTTGGGGAGGGAGGGATAGAAGGATACGGGAAGGTTAGCAGTGAGTCCAGAGGACACAGGTGAGAGAAGGAAAAAGAGAATAAAAGAAAAATAAAGAAGAAATCTGAATTAGGGCCAGAACAGGAACATAAAGGGAGATGAAGAACAATGTGGGACAGCAAGAGAGTGAGTGAGAGAGAGAGAGAAAGGAAAGAAAAAAAGAAGAGAAAAATAAAAATTTGAAAAGAACAGGCCAAAAATTAAAAATAAGAGCAAACAAACCCCCAATAATAATAATTTTGGAAATAAAAAATGAAAATGAAGAGCCTTCTTCAGGGTATGTCTCTGCTGTCACAATAGACAACATGGGCAGCAGTGTGTAGATATAAGTCAGTGAGTCTCAGCAAACCAGTCTCAGACCCATGGGATTCAGGCAGATTTCTTCAAGTCCCAAGTTGAGCACCCTGTCTTACTGTAGGGTTGAACTCTGCAAGGTTGTACTGCAGGTTCCAGCTGCCCGTCCCCTGAAGATAGTCCAGGCTCCGATGGGAGGTGATGATCTCTTCACCTTACCCAGTGTTGTGCTTTTGTGTCCCCAGGTAGCAGTACAGCCAGGAGGCTAGAGGTGGGAGTGGGGGTTGTCCTGCAGGCGACCTGAGGATCGCCTCCGTGGCCTTGGCCAGTGGTGAGGGGTCCTCACCCTCTGGCTGGTCCCCACTGCCAGTGTGCTTGGTGTGGGCTGGATGGAGCAGGGCTCCCAGCGACCCGGGCTATTCTTATAATTTTTGAGAGTATTTTGTTTGTTAAGTTTCATGTGGAGAAATGAAAAGAAACTCCCAATTACTGAAGGTTTGCCTAATTATAGCTTGGCCAGGAGTGTGATTCTACATGCAGAGAAAAGCTTGATTTAGAATTTAAAATAAAATTGACTTAGAAACACTACTCAAGTTCAAAGATTCTTTTAAAAACTCCTTTTTAGTAACATATGATGTGAAATAATACTGAATTTTAGACCTTCCTTTCAAATTCACTCTTTTCAAACTTGGTAAAAGCGTTTTCAAATTAACTTCACTCTTAGGATCTCAAGGGCTATTATTTCTGGTTATGGAGCCTGATGTGTAGAAAAGAACATTTTAGGAAAGGACCTGAGTTCCATCCCCGGTACAAAAAAAAAAAAAAGAATATTTTAAGATATTTAAAACTTATAAAAGTGTTTACCAAATTGCACTTTTGTAAAAACAATTAACTGGTTTCACTTAATCATTGAGGGAGGAATTTTGTTGTTTAACTGGTAAAACCAAGACCAGATTGATTTTCTGTATGCAAAGGAATATTTTATAGATTTAAAAAAATATTTTGTGCCTTTTTGTTAGCAGTTCTCATAGATATTTCTCAGAAGGATTGCTGAAATACTCAGCAAACAGCAGGAATCTCACTTCTAGAGCAGTGTGCTCAAGTCATTAAAAAAAGGATAAATTGGTAGTTGATGTCAAGCCCAGAGGATTATGTTTATGTAAGTTTTCTTTGAAAAGCACATCTAAAAGGACATTTTATTCACTAACCTACTTTCTTTATAGCTACATCTAAATCTTCCAGTATAGGTGAAATATATCTCTGCCTATTTAAAAATACCCCATAATGGTTTTTCAGTTATAAACAATTTCATCAGTTCACTTTTATAAACATTTACTGAGCTTCTAGAAATTATACGTTTTGTGTGTGTGTGTATAAAGTTCTTTAAAGTTTTAATTAACTGTTGATGGATTCAGAAAGAATATGATACAAGAAAAAATTCAGAATTAAAAATTACAGTATATAGAATATTACAGCAGAGATAATTTTGCTATCAGCATCATTGGCTATGGTGTATGTACCTTTTATCCATTTAAATCAATCTTCATGGCTTTATTAGCGGTGGTATCTTAATCTTATTAATAGAATTATGGTAACCATTAACAATATTGAGGGGTGTGTATCAGATCCATTTTGCATTTTGAAGGTTATTTTAGTAGAATTTATGCTTTAAAACATTCAATTTTTAAAAATTAATTTTATTGGTACCTTTTAGGTATACAGTATAAAGACATTCATCATTGGAAATTTGCACCTTTATATAATCTCTCTTGGTTCTTATTTTTCTCCCATTTCCCTGCCCTCCTTTCAACCCCTCCATCCCTCTCTATTTACAGAGACTTTGTTTCCATTTTTTCATTTTGTCATATTAATTCTGTTCCTTTCTTTCCTTTCCCCTACCCCTCCCACTTCCCCTTCCCTTTTGACCCTTGGAGCAGCCCAGTTGCCCATCAACTGGAGACTGGATAAAGAAAATGTTTTTTTTTTTAATAAAATGGAGTACTACTCAGCCATAAAAAATGAGAAATTAGAGACATAGCTAAAGGGACGCACATTGAGATGATACTCTTTAAGTGAAATAAATAGGACACACATGTATAAATACCACATGGTTTCTCTAGTGTGAGAAACTGCAAGTGTAAATAAGAACTAAAAAGGTATAATAATGTGAAAACATTCAATTTTTAAAATAAATGGATGAAAATACTGGCTTTAAAATACTGAAAATCTAAAACAAAATATACCAAAATTATGCTCTATATGTAAGAATTTTGGGGGGAATCTTTTATTTTTCCCCCCTTATTTTTGTTGTTTTGTGGTGGTTTTTTTTGGTACTCAGGATCGAATTCGGATCCTTGCGCTTGCACAGCAGGCAGCAAAACCACTGAGCTAAATCCCCGGCCCTCCCCCTTTATTTTTAATGGAAGTATTATAAAAACTAAAGTACACCTTTGAAAGATTTTTTTTTTATGTCTTGTTTAACATAACAGAAAAACATTAAATCAGTCTGATTATAAATTAACTTTGGTTTTCAGTTTTTTATATATGACTTTTTGTTGTAAGTAATACTTGAGATCTATTTTCAGCCTTCGGGCCTGAACTTGTTTAGATTTTAAACAGGTACGGGCCTGTCCACACTCAAAAATAATAATTTGTTTGCTTCCTATAAGAGTAAACCAGTTTATGAAATAGAAAGGAAATTTTTGAGCCAATGTAAATCACTTGAACTTGAACAAATATTAGATCAGTTCATAAAAATGAGTTCCCTGGGTTGTGTTGAAAGAAAATTTCCTTTTGGCCTTCATTGTGGTAATTTAGCAATGGAGTGGTCACCTCTCCCGTACAAAGCCAGGACCTAAATTTGTTTGCTATAGCTTCCTTTTGGAGCAGTGTAATGTTAAAGAATGCTGGGTTAGTAATGGGAATGTTTTAGTTTTCTCTGGCTCACTGTGATTTTGGGTGAATTTCTTATATCTCCTAGATCTTTAGTATAGTTTTCTCATCTGTCAAATAGTAGGGTGAGCCTGGAGTAGACACTAATGGCTTCCATTTGGAGATATAGAGACCTTTAGAGAGCCACTGAGGCAAGGAAGGCTCAATGATATTGCCCACCTACCCTACTTTATTAGTATCTATCAGAATATTAATGGTATAAAGTATTTGACTAAAAGACTTGAATGGCCATTGTTTTGTGTGTTTGTGATATAGGTCTGAGTGGTTCACTAGTCAGAATGATTCTGTTCACCAAACTGGCTATTCTGAGGTTTCTATTAGCTCATGATGTGAAGTTTCCCTGTGTATTTATGTTGTCTTCAGATTTTTCATCAATGACTAGTTATTAGAATAAGCTTGATATCCTTTATTTCATAGGAATAAACAAAAACTCTTGTTTCTTCAGTAGAACATTCAGAATATTTCAGATAATTTACATCATATGCATGCACACACAAACACATGCACACAAACGTGAACACACACACAATGGCTTTTTTGGTTTTTTACTATGCTAGGGATTGAGCTGAGGACCTCATGCATGCCAGGCAAATGCTCTACCTCTGAGCTATACCCTCCCAGTCCCCAAAAACGTTATTAATCAAATATACCAAGCTGGTTAGCATCTTCGTCTTTTTTCGTACTTTAATACCTATTTTTTATTAACTTTCAAAAAACTAATATTCAGTGATCTTTTGTGATAAACTGCCTTGTTTCGTGTGTCATTATTTTGTATTTGAGATTTGCTCACATGTATACACAATAGCTGCAGTCTTTTCCACACCATTGATTCTCTATACCAGTAAACATGCTGCAGTCCTCATGCTGTTTAAAAAAAAGAAGTGTTAGGGCCGGGGATTTAGCTCAGTGGTTCCTCACAAGCACAAGGTCCCGAGTTCAATCCCTGGTACCAAAAAAAAAAAAAAAACAATTCAAGAAGTGTTAGTTTTTCTCAACTTTAGTCCCCCAGGTAAACTTTGGTACATTTAATAAGAAACTAGACTAATGCATATATTCAGCAGCTGTATTTTTTGTTTTTAGGGTTCTCTCAGAGCGTATTGACCTCCCAGTCCTCAGATCCATAGCATCTTCTCAGTCTTTGTCTGTCTTTCTAGGCACATGACATCAATGAAGTCTTTGCTTTTGGAACCTTCTTTTCTGGTCTCTTGGAAAAGAGTATCTCTTTCCTTTCTATCTCTGATCTTTTCAATGCAGCTTCTTTTGTTACTTTATGATTTACAGAGTTTTGACTTTATTTTCATTCTTTCATTAAGTATTATTCCTAAAACAAATGTATCCATTTTCATTTTCTCTCACCTTCTACAAATGTCTCCTAAGTCTGTAGACCCACGTTTCCAACAGTTTACATATCTGTGCATATCCAGTTAACACTTCAGACTAATGATTTTTCATGCCTACTATATATACTTTCTTATGATTTTCATAGTATTTTTCTTAATTACTGCTGTCATCTAAGAAGGATCTAAGCTGGAAACTTGAAGTCATCTTGTATTTCCTGCTCTGTCTTACATACACTCATTCTTCCAGTTTTTGTCCTTTGCCAGCCTACTTCCAATCCCAGCACCTTGTTTCATGTCCTCATCATATCCCATCTGAGTAATTGAAATAACATTTTAATCAGGCTTTTCTTCTCCAGCTTTTCTCTGCAGTGTTACAGTTTGCTTCCTGATTCATAAATCTGATATTATCTTCCTGCTAAAAATAATGATTTACTCTCTACATTGTTCATAGCAAAACCCCAGTGTTTCCATAAAATCTCAGGTCATTCACAACTTGGGTTCAGCCTTCTTTCTAGTTACATTCCTTTAGCTCTTCCCTCTACTTTATCCCCATTTCTCATGTACTTCTGCCCTATACAGTGTAGTGTTTACATCATACCACTCTATTCTCTTCGCCTCAGATTTGTCATAATCTCTGGGCCCTTGAGAAAGAAAATGTCACTCAAGTGCATTAATTCCTTAAAGATGCTATGTGACATAGATGTTTTTAGATTTTTTAAGTGGCAACTAAAAACTTAATATTTTTGCTTCTATAGCTTCTTCAGGATATTTTCTATAGTAATTTGATTTATTAAAGTTATAATAGATATTATACTGTACTTTGTGTAATAGTTTCAAGATCACTTTGAACTGAAATATTTATAACATATTAGTCCCAGTTATCAAGGCATTTAGGTTTGAGCACATGAAATAATATACATAAATACTTGTGTAGTTGGATTTTTATGTGAATAGAAATACAAAATAAAAATTGTTTTAACTGTTACACTAAGAATTAGAGTTAAATAAACCTGTATGTAACAGCAAACATTTAAAATCTTGTCCTATGCAGTTTTGGACTCTTTAGTAATTTGTACAGAAGAAGTATTTGTAAATATTGAATAGTCTGAATTCAAATCTTTTATCTGAAGCTCCATCTGATACCATTATTGTATGAGATTCCAAGAACTCTTTTTGACACCAGTTACTATACCAAGATGAGTCCTAATAGCTTTTATTCTGGGTAGAAGTATCAAACCAAATATTTAATCTACGTACCTTGGATAAAGCTTCCTCCTTTTTTTAAACTGTGTATATTTACCAATAATTAGTATGTACTAATGTAATAAAAAGAATAGATAATTCCTCTTTGGGAAATTGTTTTGTTGGTTTGTGGCATGCTGCCATGATTGCATTAGATGGCAGTGAGGAATAATGTGCTTTAAAAGTTGCTTAGACAAAGCACTTTCAAAGCTAATCTGCCCATATAAATTCAATTTTCCTTGTGTAAGAAATAATAGTAGTGTTGATAGTGTGGAAAATAATCTCCATAATTTAATTAGAACTCCTCATTAATCTGATCCCTTGCCAGTGCACCTCTTACAAAAATGGCAAGCTGTAAACTTACCTTGTCCTTTTTAATTTGTAGCCAGAGCAAATGATGCTGCTCATAGTATTGCTCAAAAGTCAAAAGGTCTGCTCCAGACAAATATAAACCCTTACTCTGTTTCTCTCTCTACTGGAACATCCCATAGAGTTTTCCTCTGTATACTTATTTATGTGTTTTTGTTTTCTCATTACACTATAAAGTCCTTGAGAATAGGAAGTACATCTTATCACCTGTATGTTCCATTACTTAACAGATTACATGGTGGATACCTTAAGCATCTATTAAAAGTTGTCCTAAAAGTTTTTATCAGGCCTGTAATCCCAGTACTTAGGAGGCTAAGGCAGGAGAATCACTACAAGTTTGAGGCCAGCCTGTGCTACATAGTGAGTTCAAGGCCAGCCTGGACTACATAGTGAGAGCCTGTCTTTAAAAACCAGGGAGGGCCGGGGATTTAGTTCAGTGGTTTCGCCACCTGCTGCGCAAACGCAAGTTCGATCCTCGGTATCAAAAAAACCTAAAAACTAAAAACCAGGGAAAGGGCCGGAGATTTAGCTCAGTGGTTCTGCCACTTGCCTCCCAAGTGCAAGGACCCAAGTTCAATCCCCAGTACCAAAAAATAATAAAATAAAAACCAGGGAAAAAAAATTTTATTGGGCTGGGAGCAGAGCTTAGTGGTAGCCTGGGTTTGATCCCCAGCACCCCCCAAAAAAGTTTCATCAAAGAAAAAAATAACACATAGCCTAAATATTAATTTTTAGGGTCTTATTAGCATAGCATTATCCTTCTCATTCTTTCTTACTTGGTTACTCAGTAATATTACATTGTATATTTACATATTTTACTTGTTTTGTTGCAATGCTGTTATTAAAAGGCCCTGTAATCTTAATAATTTCAAATTTTAATTAGGCTTGATTTTGTATCTTTAAAGTATTATAATTATTAATTAAAACTCGTTAATACCTTTAACATACTGTTATTCTAGCTACAGATGAATCCATACCCTCTTATCATGGAAGTGACATGCCAAGGAATGACAGTAGCATATGGTCAAAAGTAACTGAGGAAGGAACAGACCTGTCACAGCGACTTGTAAGGAGTGGCTTTGCAGGAACTGAGATAGACCCTGAAAATGAAGAACTTATGCTGAACATTAGCTCACGACTACAAGCAGCAGTTGAAAAACTTCTAGAAGCAATAAGTGAAACCAGTAGTCAGGTAACCTCCTTAACTTGCAATTATCTACTGTGCTTGAAGCAGATTTTCTTTTAAGGCATGGAATGGTTAAATGTTTCTGTCTGCCGTCCCACAGAAATTTAGTTGGTTGTGTTTGTGACAATCAGTGCTGGAATCACTGGTTTTATTTTCCTGTCCTATAATGTGCTGATGGGCTCTTCCACTTTGAAAATTTAGTGTTTGTTTTAGTTACTTGTTGCTGAGGCCAAATACCTGATACCCAGGCCAGGGATTTAACTCAGTGTGGTTCCACTGCCTGCCTCGCAAGTGCAAGGTCCGGAGTTCAATCCCCAGTGCAAAAAAAAAAAAAAAAAAAAAAATACCTGATACCCAAAGTTAAGGAAAGGTTTTTTTTGGCTTACACTTTATAGAGGTTTCAATTTGTAGTTGGCTGGCACCAAGGCAGGGTAAATGACAGTGGGGCATCACAGAAGAGAAACATTTCATGGCAAGTAGAAAGCAGGAAGGCAGCAAAGCAGTGAAGTAGTGAGGAAGCAGCAGAAGGCAGCCTGCCTTCTTTCTGTCCCTTTATATCCATCCAAGCTACACGCCCTTTGGTAGCACTCACACAGGGTGAGCTTTCCCATTATCCACACCCAGAACTATGCCAGACCAATCAGTGGACTAATTTAGTAATCACACACCCTTAATAGCAGCATCACCACTCTGGATCCAGCCACCTCTGAAAAGCCTCAACTATGACCACATGAGGCTTTCAGAGGACATCCAGACACAGCCATCACAGTGTTGTTTTAATGTTCAGAATATCTAGATTGTTAACACATTACTTTTTATACTAATAGAGATTTTTAACTTCACAATTATATAAAATGTTCTATTAAGATATATTATTTATTTTAAAGAATCTCTGAAACTGTGCTCTAGTATGACACAATGTATGATTATTATAGTATAACAAATCAAACTTCCAATTCTTTTATTTGAGTTTTACACTCATTTTACAAATATAAATAGATCCCTTTACCTCACAAACTATGTCTTGGTAGGATACTAGTGTGAGACAGTTTTTACACTAAAGTACTGTTTTTTATAGAAACTTAAAAACCCATGGTATTTCGATCTTAAAAATGAACTTCTGTGTCTATAAAATTTTTATACCATGTATGACCATTGCATCTTAAATTACTGTATGCAGATTTTAAAAATTATTTAAGCTTTTGAAATGAAGAAATTACTTTTTAAAAAAATGTTTAACTTAAGAAACTCTTGAATCAAGCTGTTATGTTAATCAAATGAGTGATTCATTATCAGCTACAAGACAAGTATTAACATTTTCATTAATATCTTTATCAGAGTATCTAAGAGCCATGTGTATTTGAAGTAAATTGAAAAGTTGAAAGGCTGTCTTTGCTCTGTTATTATTTCAAATACCTAACTTTTCTTGATGCTCCTTTTTTTCTCTTAAGAAATTATTCAGGGGGACAGGGATTTAGCTTAGTGGTTTTGCCGCCTGCTGTACAAGCACAAGGACCCGAGTTTGATCCCCGGTACCAAAAAAAAAGAAATTATTCAGTATAGCAAATTTCTACAATAGCAGTGTCTATTGGTTGTAGCAACTATGACAAATATTGTTAAATATTTTGCATTTTAATACCAGGTTCATTTAATTTAAGGGTTAAATTACTGATTATAGGCTGTTTCTTGAGTAAATGATACTTAAAATGATTTGTTAACTACATATTATTTGGCTAATATCCTTATCAACTTTTTTTCTTGGTAACTTGTTATTAGGATTCAATGAGAAAGGCATTATAAAAATAATATATATATCCAGTGAAAAATCTATCTTCCATATACTCTTCAGATATGACATTTAACCAGAATTTTCTTCAGGTTTTTTCTTTTAAATAAAATCTTAAAATCGAGAAACAAGAAAGATCATTTATTTTGTAAACAGTCTTAAGTCCTCTTGATATATGAGCATGATTGGTACCTTGAAGAGCAAAAGAATCCAGAATTACCACATTATACTGAGAGTTCATGAATTGGCCAAGGAAATGTATATCTGCTGCTACATTTCTGGACTGCCAGAAATGATTAATTGACTGGCCAAAAATATTTTCATAGAAAATTCTAATGTAATATAATATTTAGTTAGATAACAAAATAAATTGCTATCCTGGGGCAGTCCTTTTTTTTTCTAGAGCTTTCTTTCACAGCATATACAAAATTATTGAAAGCTTTGGCCGCAGTAACTCAAAAATCTCCGACATCCCAGATAACTAAAAGACATAAACTATTCTTGAAAACTTAAACATTTATATATTTACTCAGAGTGGAAAGAATGTCTGTTAATTATTACAAATAGCAAAGGTGGCCCCTCTTTCATTACAATCCTGAAGAGATATTTTTCATTACCAACATCCTAAGTGCTAGTAAGAAAATGGCACCAATAAAAACAAGCTCCAGTTGGGTATGGTGATGCATTGGTGCACCACTTCAGAAGGCTGAAGCAAGAGGATCCCAAGTTTGAGGCCAACCTGGGCTACTTAGACCCTGTCTCAAAGTAAAAAAAAAAATTTGAAGAAGGGGGCTGTAGCTCAGCTCTCCTTAGGTTCAATCCCCAATACCACAAAGCAAATTTTTAAAAACATCGAAAACCAGAGCCAGGGATTTAGCTCAGTGGCACTGCACCTGCCTTGCAAGCTCAAGGTCCTGAGTTTGATCCTGATGGGGGGGGGGGGATCCAAAACCAAACAAAAACCAGCCTCATTTGCCTTATTAACTGGGCTGTAAATTATACTCTTTGATCAAATAATTAATGCTTACTTTTTCTTCAACCTGAGGTTCAATAGATTTTATTTAAACTTAAACTGACATATATCCTGTGTCACAATGTGAAATTCCATATCTAATGAAAGGACGTACACATTTTCTATCAAGATTTACTTTTTAAAAAATCTTCTAATTATCCTAAGTCCTGGGTTGGCCTTATAAAATACTTTTACCATATGCTAAGTCAGTTGAGCTAATTCTAACAGTTTCATTGGTTACTGTTCAGCACATTTAAAGCTTGAATTTATAGGCATCATAATTACCCATTTTATTCAGAGGCTTTTCGTATGCTAGAGATGATTCTTTACCAAATTTATACATGATCTCTAATTCTGTGAGATGTACTATTGGTATTTTTATTGGGATAGCATTAAATCTGTATAACAGTTTTGGAAGTATGGCCATTTTCACTCTATTTGTTCTTCCTACCCAAGAACAAGGGATGTCTTTCCATTTTCTGATATCCTCTTTGATCTTTGAAAGAGTTTGAGAAGTAGCGGCATTAGGTCTTCTCTAAATTTCTTGTATAATTCAGCAGTGAATCCGTCAGGACCTGGGCTTTTCTTTATTGGTAGGTGTAGGGAACAGGGGAAGGGGACGTTACCAGAACCTCTGCAGTAAGTCCTAGTCTCCTGTGAGTCACAGCAGCACATGGTGAATTACAGGAAAGGTAGAAAAATGAGACTGAGAAGAAGCTGAGCTTTGGGTCTGATCAGTGCTGCTCTGAGCAGCAAAGACAAAAGACCTCTAGCTTGCAGCACTTTTTATTCAGTACATGGGGAAACAGATGTAACAAGTGAAAAATGCAGAGTTCGGTACTTTACATTGGGATAAACAAGGTGTAAAAAGACTGGGGGGCAGTGGAAATCTAAGAACAATGAGGAACTATGCAGATGAAGATTTGGTTCCTCTGTGGCATCTCCCGCAGGTGTGGTCTTGTCCTGGAGCATTACAGCATCTGGGGATCACTGAGGTCTCAGTTGTGACCCTAGGCCAAAATGCAGTTATGTCTGGAATGTCGTAGCTGGTCTGTAGGCAGGAGAACTAGGCCTACTCAAATGATTTTTCCCTAGAATTAATTATGTAGCATTGCTCCCAACAGGTAGGTTTTTAATTACATCTTTGGTTTCATTGACTAATATTGGTTTATTTAGAATTTTTATATCTTACTTGATTCACCTTTCATAATTCATATGTATCTAGGAAATCCATTCGTTTCTTCTGTGTTTTCCATCTTATTAGAATACAGATTCTTGAGGTGTAGGTATTGATGATCTTCTGGATTTCCACAGGATCTGTTGTGATTTCAAACTTTTCCTTCCTGATTGCATGGCTTTGAGTCTTCTCTTTCCTTTTTTAATAAGGTTGGCCAAAGGTTTGTCAATTTTATTTAATCTTTCAAAGAACCAACTCTTCAATTCTGTGAGTCTTCATATTGTTTTGTTAGTCTCAATTGTATTAATTTCCGCTCTGATCTTTATAATTTCCTTTCTTGAATGACCATTGGGCTCGACTTGCTCTTCTTTTTCTAGAAGCTTGAAGTTCAACAATAGATTGTTTATTTGAGCTCATTCTGTTTTTCTGATGTGGGAATTCACTGCTATATATTTCCCTTGTCAGACTGCTTTCATTGCATCCCAAAAGTTCCAGTATGTTGTATTGGCATTATTGTGTTTTAGGGGTGATAGGTCTCCCACCACCTCAGCAGCTATTATGTATAGTAGCTGCCCTCTTCCTATGGTGCCTTGCCCCCTCCCCTGTGTGATATCATGCCAAGATGGTTGCTCCCACCAAAGAACAAACCCTTCTTCCCAGCATGCCCCTGGTCCCACCTAGAGAGTAACCTAATACTCGCTCACCTCCTACCACCTAGTGACGTCATGGGCTCCTCCATTCCCTAGTCATTACCTCACTCAACCCCACCTCTGCCCCTACAAACCCCACCCCAGTCTCTATAAAAGACTGTCCCTGCCCCGGTCATATTGCTTTTGTCTCTCCTTTGTTCAGAGACAGCCCGGCAGATCTGTTCCCTAATAAAGGCTTGTTGTGGCCTGGTCTGGTCTTGGTCTTCGGCCCTTTTATCTGACAAGGGGGTTGTGTTGTTGCTGTTTGTTTTGTTTTTATACCAGGAACCGAAATCAGGACAACACTTGCCAGGCAGGCAGTGCAGCGCTGAACTACATTCCTGGCCTGGCATTATCATTTAATTGTAGAAACTAATTTGTTAATTTCATCTGTGACCCATTGGTTGTTCAGGAGGGTGTTAATTTCCTTGTGTTTTATGCAGGGTTTTTTGGGGGCGGGGGGCTTCCCATTAATTTCCAACTTCATTGCACTATGGTCTGATAATATGCATGAGTTAATTACAGTTTCTTTGCATTTTCTTAAGTATGTTCTATGAGGTACTATATGGTCTCTTTTGGAGAAGAGTACATATACAGCTGAGAAGAATGTGTATCCTGATATTGTGGGGTGGAACACTGTAAACATCTACTAAGTCCATTTGTTCAGAAGTTTGGTTTAGTTCTGATATTTCTTTGTTGATTTTCTTGTCTAGTTGATCTATTTGTGACAGTGGGGTATTGAGCTCCCCCATTACAATTGTATTAGTGATTATTTGATTTTTCATGTCCATTAATATGTTTTATATAGTTGGGTATGCTGGTATTTGGTGTGTATATATATTTATGATTGTCATCTCTTCCTCTTGGATTGTTCCCTTAACAAGTATGTAGTGCCTTCTTTGTCTCTCTTGATCAGTCTTGGTTTGAAATCCACTTTGTTTGCAAATAGAATAGCTACTCCTGCTTTTTTTCTGGGTTCTTATCACATGGAGTATTGTTTCCCATCCTTTGACTATGAATTTCTTTTTAAGTTAAGTGTATTTCTTGTATGCGCCATATTGTTGGATCTTGTTTCTTGATCCATTCTGCCAGTCTGTTTCTTTTGATTGGTGAATTGATACCATTTACATTGATGGTTATAACTGATATATATTGACTTATCCTTGTCGTGTTATTTTCCTGTTGTTGGTTCCCTTTCTTTCCCCTCTGTTTCATTACTCTGCTATCACTGGTTGACAGAGGGGACAGACAGATCCATGATCCATGTTGATTGTTCCCAGAAAGCCAGCAGTAGAGTTATAGTGGTGGTGGATAATCCCAGCAAACCTGGGCCCTTAGTTCCACTGAAGTTCAGGCTGCTTCTGACTGTGAGGCTGGAACCCAAGACTTTTAGCCCACAGCACTCCCAAGTGCCTCCTGCTGGCTTGAACTCAGCTGCGCCTCATCCTGACACTTGGAGCAACTATATGCAGACAGCCTGCAGCTGCTGAGTTCTGACCTTTGTCATCTCCTTTCCAAATTGACTACCAGCCAATTGGCCTCTCCCGGTGGGCATCTGAACCTGAATAACTCACCAGCCACTGCAGTTTACAGTGTCTACTGCTCCATTCTCTGTGGAGGCATCTGGGGTCACCATTAGACACCATGCCTCTGCAAGTTCTAGCCACCCTTCCCTTGCCTCTATCTGGGGCTCAGGGAGAAAGTGCTGCTTGATACCTCCTCATTCTGTGTTGTGGTCCCCTTCACTCTCTCTGTGGGGCTCTAATTCTTGCTTCAGATCTTTCTGTGTCCCATGAACCCACTTCTCTCTTCCTTCTCTTTCTCACATTGTTACATTTCAACATCTGGATTCTAAATAGAGAGGCTGTTTCTCTGCTGCTCACCATTCCACCATCTTCCTGGAAGTCTAATAGCTATAATATGACAATTATTCTATATGTTGGAAATAAAGCAGTAAACAAAATGGACAAAAGTCCTGGCTCACAAGGGCTTACAGTGTAACAGTAGAGGCCAATAATGAATATGTATGACATGGTATTTCAGATAGTGATAACTACTTTGAAGAAAAATTAATACAGGGAAGATAGAGTATGGTAGAGGAATGAAATATTTTATATAGGAAAATTAGGAAAGAACTCTGATTGATATTAAAGCTTATTCCTGAAGAAAATGTGGGAGACTATACCACATAGGTAAATGAGGAGTAATGTTTAGGCAGAGAGACAGCAAGCACAAAGCCCAGGAGGTATGGTTGGCAAAGGGGCCAATCCAGCCAGAGCAAGGTGAATAATGAGTATGGGAGAGGTCACAGTGAGGCTGGAAACCAGTCAGAGAGATCTTTAACTCTTGCTGTGGAGTCATGAGGAACAGTTTTTAACTTTTTTTTTTTTTTTTTTGGTACCGGGGATCGAACTTGGGTCCTTGCACTTGCGCAGCAGGCGGTGAAACCACTGAGCTAAATCCCAGGCCCAGTTTTTAACTTTTTATTTTAAAATAACTGTAGACTTACAGAAAAATTGTAAAAATACTGCAGAGTTCCCGTGTACCACTCAGCCAGCTTCCCCTAATGTTAACATCATGTATAACCATACTATAATTATAAAACTAAAATAAAACTATATATATTACTATTATTAGTACTATTGTATTATAGTACAATACTATTAACTATAAGCCATTTAGATTTCACCAGTTTTTCCTGTAATGTCCTTTCCTGTTCCAAGATGCATTCCAAGATTCCACACTGTACTGAGTTATCCTATCTTCTTTTATCCTCTCCAGTCTCTGACAGCTCCTTAGTTTTTCTTTAACTTTCATTACCTTGATACTTGAAAAGGTATTGGTCAGAGGGTGCTGAGGCAAGAGGATTGCAAGTTTGAGGCCAGCCTGGGCAACTTAGTTTGACCCTCTGTTATGGTTTAGATCTAAGATGACCCCCAGAAGTCACATGTGTTCAGAGGTGGGGCTTTTGGAAGGTGATTGGATCATGGGGACTCTGTGCTCATTAGTGGATTAACTCATTAGTCAGGTCATAGCTGAATGTGGTATTATAGGAAGTGAGGGCCAGTTGAAGGAAGTGGATTACTAGGGCCATGCTTTTGGAAGATATATTTCTCACTCTAGTTCTTCCTTCTCTTTGCTTCTTGGTTGCATGGGTTGAACAGCTTTCCTAGGCCAGACCTTTCATGCCATTTCTGCCTTGAAACCAGACAGCCATTGAGCAAACCCTCTGAAACCATGAGCCAAATAAATGCCCCATTTATGCTGTAGGTGTTCCATATTTTGTCCACATAGGAAAGTGACTAATATTGCCTCTGTCAAAATAAAAATGGCTGGGGATGTGGCTCGGGGTGGGAGGGTGGAGAAAAAGAAAAGTCCTGGTTAATAATTTATATTTTCCCTATATTTTCTTGTGATTACATGAAACCTGTGCTTTTTTTTAATGGTACCATAATAGTTATGTGCCTTTCTCAGTGTGTCATGTCAGAGGTCGCATGAATTCAATGTCTTCTTACTGGTGACGTTAGATTGCTTGTGGTATCTACTGGGTTTCTCACCTGTAATATTACTGGCTTCCCTTTATAAATATTAACTGTTGGGCTGGGGATTTAGCTCAGTGGTTCCCTTGCCTGCCTGGCAAGCGCAAGGACCCGAGTTCGATCCCTGGTACCAAAAAAATAAAAAATAAAAAAATAAATATTAACTACCTTGGGAAGGTACTTTCCCAAGTACTTCTCTCCCTTAGGAAGATATTATGCAAATATTCTGTTTCTCAACTTTTACCCACTAACTTTTGCATCCATTGTTAAACCTTGCCTAAAAGTAATTATTACTAATATTCTAATGGTGATTTCTTCTGTTGCTCATTCCTTGACTTATTTATTTGGAATTTGTATGAACTATCTCTTAAGTCACATTTATTTACTTTACCTAATCAGTCTCAGTGTGGACTAGTGGATATTTTATTCTCTGCATTATAACCTAATAATATAAATATTTTGTTCCAGCTTTGGATTTGAGAACTTTTTCAGGTTGACTTTTGTGCCCTTTCGAAATGGTACTTTTTTTAGTCCCTTGCTTTATTCTCTAAGATATTCATGTTCCTTTTGCTGGAAAATAATATTGAGAAACCAAGATATGATACTAAATGTATTCATTGTTACTAGGATGTCATTACGTTTAAGTCCTCTTAGAGAAGAGTTTGAAAAAAAACCATACATGTGTAATGTGTATATTTGTTAACCTTTGTCTCTATTTCTGTATATTTTTTAAATTACATGTGATAAAATTTACCTTCCGTGGACAGTTCTTTTAGTCGTGTTAGATGCAGAGTCATGCATCTACAGCTGTACCCATAATGCAGAATAGTTCTATTACTCCTCTTTTATAATCATGCCCTTTCCCACCCCATATCCAGGGCAAACACTAGCTTGCTTTCCTTCCTTTCCCTTCCATTTTGCTTTTCCCAAAGTGTCACAAGTGAAATCATACCTGATTTTAAGTGTGGCTTCATTGCCATAACAGTGCACTTTAAATTCCTCTCTGTTTATGTGTAGTAGTAGTTTGTTGTTTTTTGTAAATGAGGATTATTATATTGTATGCATGCACCAGTTTGTTTATTCATTCACTGGTGAAAGGGCATATAGATTGTTTTCCAGTTTGATCTCTGTGACCATCTTGTTAAAAATAGACTGGAGTAGGTAGAGGATAGTGAGGGCACATGAGGGCAGAGGAATAAAAATCAGTCAGAGAAGTCATTTGCCCAGGCTTATAAGCTAGTTGGTAAAGGTAGAAATTGAACTCAAGCATTTTGGCTTCAGAAAGCATCCTCTTAATCACCAGCTGACTGGATGTGGGAGATAAGGTTAAGCAAACCAGGCATGGATCTTGGATCCAGTTGTCAATTATTTAATTTAGCAAGAGGATGCCAGAGAAGTGAATATGAGTTTGGTTTTGGATAAGCTGAGTCTTAACACACACTGGGGACATCCAATTAAAGAAATTCAGTAATGTCTGGAGTTTGGAGAGGACTAATTGGAAGTTGTCATTTTAAGGCATTTGAAGCCATGGTTTTCTTTATCATTTTTATTTTAGTTTCTCTTTTTTCCCTCAAACCTCAGTCCTGCAGAGAAATCAGAATGTGCATGCTGTTTTTACACATGGTGTCCAAAATTAAAGGAATTTATCATAGGCCTTATGATTTTAAAAAGTATACACAATGGTAAATTTTTTATCCAGGTAAAATCGTGACATTTAAAAGGGAATAAAGACACATATGTCTACAGAGCTAAGAAGAAACTCAAGCGAATAATGCCATAAATCAAATGAGTTTCCAGAAGTTTCAGATGCAGTATTGGAGAGGTTCAGAGTACAAAGGGTTTGAATATTTCGGTATGGTTGTCAATGGTGATACTGGTGAGAACAGTTCCATAGAATAGAAGAGAATTAAAACATTAGACTTAAACAGAGTTGAAGAATTAGAGATAGCCATCTCATGACTCCTAGCTTTGAAGAAAATAAGACAGCATTAGCTTGAAAAGGAGAAGTTGCTTGTTTTTTCCAAGTTGGAATAGTTTGTATTAATTAGAGATGGAGAGGAAGAACATACAGGACAGAAGGATTGTCTCTGGTGCAGACCCTTTGTTGGGGTATTTGAGGTTCACAGCACTGGTGGAAAGTGGAGCCTTTCTTGCAGGAAGACTGCCTCCAGTACGTTTGGAGAGACTACGGGGTGCAGAGTGGTAATAGTTCGTGGCAGGCAGAAGACAGCAAAAGCAAGTAAGCAATAAGAGACTAGGAACACGTGGCAATAGCATCTTTCTTCCTTGTATCTTATACAGGCTACTCAGTCTTAGGGCAGATAGCCCTCACACCCAGGGTGCAGCACCCTTAATCCTACCCAGAACTATGTCAAACCTACAACCAGTGGACAGATTTAGTAATCACACACCTTTAATCCCAGCATCACACACTCTAGATCCAGCTATTACAGAAATCTCGGAAAGAAATACACAGAGACACAGAATTCGGATAAAATAATAAAATTTCTTCTCGAGAGCAGGTGGGAATGCCAGAAACCAGTCTGGTCAGTATCTGCTCCCCCTTTGTTCATCATTTCCCTTTTTATATTCTTTTTAGCCATTATCTCATCCGTAGTGGTCTTTGATATGTAAATACAATTCCAGTTCCTATTTACAAGTCACAGACACAAGATAGGCCATATACATTTGCATGGAAACTTAGTTAGGTTAATGAAGTTACCTGTTAGTCAGATAATCCTCACCTTAAACAAGGAGTTTCGGGGAAAAGCAAATCTTAAAAGAACACATTACTTATTTTGCTTCTACAACTACCTTAATATTCAATCTATTAAGTTATCTAAACTTTTCCATATCACAGCCACCTCTGAAAAAGCCTCTCTGACCTATAACAACAACATGTGTCCAAAAGTGAATGAAAATAATGGATCATTTGAATTATATTAATTCAGGGTCTTCTTTCTGAACATCAGTTAATACAGTATCCCATCAGCTATATACTATTAGAAAAGCTACTTGCCTCATTCTAAGTCATTTTAATCTATTTTTTAAAAAATCTTTTCCCATTTTTATTTTTCTTTTTGTAGGTAGTTCATACTTTGGCCTAAATGTTACCATTTATGAAGGGTTATTTCTTCTACGGGGTTTTGTTTTTACTTCAAATAAAGTAAATTGGCCACCAAATTATCAGAATAACCTGTAATTTACAGAAGAAGCAGGGAAAGAGTATTTAAGGGGTATTTTATAGGCTAGACATGGGTGTAGCAAGAGTGGCTATAAAAGAGATTTTTCTTGATGTTACCTGCTTTCTTTAGCATGGGTTTTTCCACTTAAATAAAGGCTTTGTGCATTTGGGATATTTAGTTACTTGGTAGAAAAAAGGAAATGAAATCCTTTTCCTTTATTTAAAACAACTTTCATTACTGAGAATCTTTAATTTTAGAAAATAAGTTATAGCCAGGTATAATGTCACTTGCCTTTACACTTAACTACTTGTGAGGAAGATCTCAAGTTTGAGTCCAGCCTGGGCAGCTTACAAGACCCTTTCTCAAAATAAAACACCAAAAAGGGCTCAAGTTACAGCTCAGGCCTATCTGGGCTCAATAACGAACAAACGAAGGAACGAATGAATGAATGAATGAATGTTGTTTATCTTTTAAGATTCTGATAAGTAAATAAATGTTATATATCTTTTAAAATTCTGAGGAGATAGTTATTAACAATTGCTCAGGTTTCTGAAACTACTAGAGGCTAGCTTTTAGGGTTCATAGGGTTCATTATACTACTTTTTAAGTGACAATAACCAACTATATACAGTACAGATTTTAAAAATTTCTCTTTTAATGCACTCTATAAACAAGTCAGTTTGAAATAGATTATAACTGAACTATCTATGGTCACAGTAGCTGCCCTAAAGTATTATTTCTAAGAAAATAGAAAAAAAGCAATAACTTAATTGTGAAGAAGTAATTGTGATTATTTGATATAGTTGAATAACTGCTTAATAAGGTGAACTCAAACATTCTTTATTTCACATTTTAAAATGAAAGCAGTATTTTAGCGGGATGGAAAAACACCAGCTTATCTTTGAAACATTGTAAATTTGTCTAAATACTCTTTTCAAAGCTCTGAGTGTAACCAAGATCCTGTTGGGCAGGCTTTTTTGTGGGCGTATTAATTCGCCTTCCACGTGTCAATGTACCTATAGGTAAAGACATGAAACCACACCCTGTGTTCTGACCTTTTCCTCAGGGGACACCCACTAGAATCCTTTGGCTCAGCAGGACAGGCTATTTGAATAGCTCAGTTCAGAGCACTTTTTCTTTTCAGTGGGATGAAGCTGCTAGAACAAGGGAAGTGATGTTGCAACATTTCTCAAGACTGCTACTATGGAGATTTAAAACCTGACCCTTCCTGCCAGGATCTGCTTGGAAAGCTTGCTTATTACTACAGCATATTTGATATATGCAAGCAGTTTTACTGCTCAGATATTTATATTTTCATTCTTCAAGGATTTTATTATTCTACTTAAAACAGTGGGGCTTTGTTGTTTGCTTCCTTTTATTTTTGTTTTATTTGGATAACAACTGATAGCTGGTTTTTTTTTTAGGTTTGTAAGATTTTTTCCTGGATTTTTTCACTCCTTTAATTGTTTAGCTCTGTGAATTAATACTATGTTTTTGTGATAGTGCTAAAAAAAATTTTATACCAGTGTGCAGTATATTGATAAACTAAAAAGAACTTTTAATGTAGTGGGAAACTGGATGAACAAATAAGGGAACCTAGCAACTTCGTCTTCTAGAATGGATTCTTACAAGACCTATTTGACAACTGTCAAACACAGTGGCTCTTGGTTGGAAGAACAAGATGAAGACATTTATGAGGTTGAATCTCGAGTGCCTTTGCCATATCCTTTTCCTCTGTGTGAACATTTGGATGAAAATAACTCAGTAATTATTAATATTTCTCTTTTTCATTTTATTCATAAAAGAAAAGGGCACATATTAAAGCTGATTTCTAAAATTTCACTTCCTACCCCTCCTTATTCAGTAAGTATAAAAAATATTTTAAAAGTAAGTATAATGAGAAATGAAAGTTTCAGTATCTTTAATAAGGATAAATGGAATAGAACCTTATTTTGTTATTGTTTGGTGTGTTACTACTCATTCATCCATGATGTATTCAAGTGCTAAAATTGTAACTGGTTTCAGAGCCCCAGCTTGGCTATGTTTTTAATTCCAGAACTCAGAGATATTACATTTCTACAGTACCAGGAAAGCTATTTTAAAAGAATCTTCTTGTCCTTGAGATTCTTGCTTTTGTATGTTTATGACACCATTTCTAAATATAAATGAAATGATTAAATTTAAGAGAATAGGCATTGTGATACCTAAAGCAGCTAAGTGAATTGTCTTTGAGCCAGTCAGGACATGTTTACAAATCCCATGTCATATTGGGTGGAGTTCCAGACAAGGAAAAAGGAAACATTTTCTAAATTTTTCTTAGCACCTTGAGGAACATATTTTCTGTTTTTAAGTTGCCTACTAATCCTGTAGAGAAATACCTTTTTTTTCCCACTTTTAAGGTGAAATGTATTTTATAAAACCTGCCAAGAATGAGTATTTAACATAAAGATCCCTGCATATTTAGTTTTTTAGGTTCATTTGATACTTATCGTTGTGAATGATTCACAACTTATTCAGCACATTTTATGACACTTATGGCTTTAACTATCTATAATAGCTAATATTTAACAAGCCAGATGTTTTTCAGAATTGTTTTGTTACCTCTCCTAAAACTTTCATTTTAAAGTGACAGAATATTCACTAAAGCTTTACCAGTACTGTAAATGTTTCCTGAATACTTTTTTAAATTACTGAATTTGAGATTTTTTTTTTATGTACTTAATGCTTTTGTAAATGTTAGGACCAAAGCATATCCTGACTGGATGAGAGAGATTTGGAGAGCTCTTAGCCAAGTAAAGTATAGATTCTATGTACTATCATAAATAATTGTGAGCTGTACTGTATTTGACTACTTCAATTTTTTTGTTTTGTTTTATAAAACCAAATTTATTATAGTTTTGTCGTACATATTTAAATGCATTGTAAAGGCTCGTTTAGATCTTGTGGAATAGAACACAGAAACAAAGGCTTAATTTACTTGCCTGAAGTATATATGTATCATGTTGTAAATACTTCATTAAATTTCTATAGTAAATTTGGAAATGGGAAAAAATTTTGTTATAGCTTTGAGCTCTTTTAGATTTCATGTATTCACTACTTAACCATTGTATACAGAAATAATTACATGTGTATGTAGAAGCAATTAAGTAGAAGTTGTACACATTTCCTATGATGAATGTTATCATTATGTATATCTGAAATGTACCAATAAAATTAATTTTAAAATAAATAAAAATTGACAAACTGCTATAAAAAATAAATAAATATAAGTTGTGCCAGTTCATGAGAGTAGTAATATACAGGTTACTTCATACTTTATGGTCATGTTTCTTTTATAGCAAAAACTAATGTATATTAATTACCCACACTTAAAGGAAAAATACTTTGCCAGTTGAAATAAAACTATTTATAAGTTTTATTCTTTTGTAGGTAACATTTTCATAGATATTTTAGGAAATAATTTATAATTTAAAATTTATGCTTAATTTTCCATGATGAGTCATATATTTATCCTTGTATTATTTCCAAAGGATATTTAAAACATCCTGTTGAAACAAGAATAATTTCATATTATTTTGGAAATAGATTTAGTGACCATAAAAGCCAAAATCCATTTGTTTTTTTGTTTGTTTTTTCCAAAATCTATTTGTTATGGTAAATACTGCTTAGATATGAAGAGCAAAAGTATTTAAAGAATAAAACATTCTTAAGTATTATCATAATTTTATAATACATTACTGATGTCTGACTAGAAACCACTACATTTGATCATGTTTTTAGCTTAAAACATGGCAGTAATGTCTTTGTGATGCACATAGTACTTTACATATAAATTTACAAATTTTTATGAGACTTGCTTGTTAATATGTACAATTATTTCTTTTTAAACTATTTGGACTAAGTACTAGAAACATTTGAGGTCAGATTTTGCCCATATACTTATAGTAAAAACAGATTAAAAAAGTGATGATATTCAGAAACCTAGATAAGTAAGGCAGAAACGGTGCTTTTCTATAATTTCATACAGCAGATTCAGTAGCAGTGATCCACTTATCTCCTAATTGAGATCCTTGGCTTCCAGTATGCACTGCCATTCTACAGTTTAAGAATATAGTCCATTTGTGCCAATGACAGCATTTTATGGTGGCTCTGTTTTTTATGGTTCTGTATTTATAAGATTTTGAAAATAAACTGAATATAGAATCTTTATTTTTTTTGCAAGGGAACAGAAATAAAGCACATGGGTTTTAATATAATTTCACTTTTTGTGGCACTGTGATTTTAACTGGCACCATATATATATATGTTTGTTTTTTTTGTTGTTTTTTTTGTACTGGAGATCGAACTCGGGACCTTGAGATTGTGAGGCAGGCAGCGGAACCACTGAGCTAAATCCCCGGCCCACCATTATATTATATTAATAGTCCTTCACAAAGTACAGCAAACATTGTAGCATTGTAGGAGTCACAATCTATAAATGTTAAATAGAAAAGAAACAGTTTTTCATAGACCATGTAATTACATAAAATTTTTCAGCAAATACAAAGATACTGGGCTTCATTAATGTTCTGCTTCCCTTTACATCACAGAATACATATCCATTGAATTATTGATTTATTTCCCAAAGAAGCATACTCTTTTGTCCCATAAACTAGAGTATTTATCAGAAGTGACATACAGCTAATCTACTCGTGTACTGTGACTTATCCTTCCTACTAGAATTAACAGGCGTTAGAACTAGTTAAGTGACATCATTTAATAGTATATTTTTATTTTAAATCTTTTTTTAAGCTTTAATTGAAAATGACACTGGTAACACCTTATCATCCTTCATGTGCTCTTTCCCTCCTGGTTTAGCTTGAACATGCGAAAGTTACACAGACAGAGTTGATGCGTGAGTCATTTAGACAGAAACAAGAAACAACAGAATTCCTCAAGTGTCAAGAAGAACTGCGAGAACGTCTTCATGAGGAGTCCAGGGCCAGAGAACAGCTGGCTGTGGAGCTCAATAAGGCTGAAGGTAATCACCTTATCTTTGGCAACTGAGATTGGAGAAATTTCAATCTTATAATAGAAATTTGGATGTACAGCCAGATTTGAAAACACTCTTAATTTAGAGAGCAGCCATTGAAAAGTGCTTATAGTTTGTCTTCAGAGTTCCTGCAAGCATTTTGGGGGGGGGGGGGGAGGGTACCGGGGATTGAACTCGGGCCCCTGCAAGCAGTTTTTAAAACTACACACACAGTATTAAAGGAAGAACTTAGAGAATTACAGGAAATATGTAAAATTTTAGAAAATACAGAAATGGATGGTAATGAGTACCATAATCCTACCATAATAAGACAACTCTTGCTTAAAGAACCACTAAATGGTAACTAGGTTTTACCCTTTGACACCTCAGGCTTTTTCTGTTCTTTCAGGTTGTTGAGGATATTGGCCTGGAATTATTTAAAGTATTATTCTCCAATGTATTAGCTCTCTAATGTATTTAAAATGTGATTTCAATTCAGAAGTATCTGATTTACGTTAAGCTTTCCAAGATCCTATTTCTGTTTCATAGTGAGTTAAACACGCATAATATGATATCTTAGTATAGGAAAGTACAGTACTAGAAGTTTAGAGAAATTTTGTATTGATGCACAGTGGTAAACAAGAAAAAGACAGTGCTGAACATATCAAAGGTTAATACTTGCAGCAAATTCAAAACTTTTTAATAGGTCAGAATGATTTAAAGTTTTGTTAATAGTACATCTTTTATTTATATAAAAACCTAATGGTAAATTCAAATTAAGTAATTTCATTCCTTGATAATTTTACAGGTGTCATTGATGGTTATGCAGATGAAAAAACTCTTTTTGAAAGGCAAATTCAGGAAAAAACTGATATAATAGATCGTCTTGAACAGGAGTTGTTGTGTGCAGGTAATAGATTGCAAGAATTGGAAGCAGAGCAACAGCAGATCCAGGAAGAAAGAGAATTACTGTCAAGACAGAAGGAGGCTATGAAAGCAGAGGCAGGCCCAGTTGAACAGCGTATGTATTTTTAGACTGTGTAAAACATTCCTCTTTTATTTATATTATTTAAACTTTTTTTCCTCTTTCAGAACCATTTTTGTGTATTTTACGTAGGAACTTGAAAAATTATTAGTCAAGCATGTGGAATCAGGATCTCTAGGGGATTTTGTTTTTTTGTTTTTTGGGTTTTTTTTACTTTTGGCAGGTATTAGGTGTTAAAAAAAAAAAGAAAGAAAGAAAAAAGATACTTCTTTATCCCCAAATCTCTGCCTCAGGATAAAGGTACAAATAGTAAGGTAGAACATTTTACAAATTGTGTGAGGTTTAGTTCTTTTAATAGCAGAGAGGCAACAAAAATATATTGTTGAATTAAATAATTTAAGAACAATGATCTGGTGCCAGTAGAAAGCAGGTATGGGGCCCTTGGGCCTCCAAGCAAAATAGTTTGAAAGGGCCATTTGCTGCTACAAGCAGCTGACCTCTACTCTAATCTAAGTAAGCATTCAAATAATATTTAAATTTTCAAATAAACTTTAATTTTTCCTTAACAGAAATTAAGTAACATCTTGAAGTTAAAGCTTGTTCAATGATATCACTTTCTGAAACAGTGGAACTTTAAATCCTGTTTATCATGTCCTCTCATTTTTATATTACACATGCAGTGGAAATTATAAATGTCTTTAATTTCATTTTATCTATTTAGAAATATAGTATACATTTTTGTAATATGCTGAAGTTTTTTCTGGTGAGTTTTTAACACAGATTTAGGGTTGGAATTTTTAGTGTGGGATAAATACAAATTAGTACAAAATATTCAAGAAATACTAGAACTTCTCAAATATTACTAAGAATGATAAACAGTGACTTCAACTTTTGCTTCTAATACATGTGTCCATAAAGCATTGTTGTAAGAAATGACATAATTATGTTTTTGTTATGTCTGTCTTTTCTATTCTCATAGGACTAGTAGATGCTGCAGTCGATGCAGCACCTGGAGCAGGTGTGTGTGTGTGTGTGTGTGTGTGTGTGTGTGTGTGTGTGTGTGTGTATACAGTTGCATGGACTGTTTTGGGGTGGTAGACTTAAAGTTCAAAATTTGGGTGACTCTGGGATTTTCAGCCAACTAACATCTCTAATTTTGCAGTTTTGCTGTTGTGTTTCATACTTAACAGTTTTTCTCTTTAACAACAACAAAACAACTTATTTTACAATAAAAACACACATTTTTGCTTGAAATTGAGTTTCATAGTAACCATCATTTTGTTGTATCTAGTTTTGTACAGAGCTTAAAAGATTTTTTAAAAGACAATGTTGAGTTTTTAAAAAAAATTTTCTTTTATAAGTACATTAAACTCATCTATAGCTTTTCAAAATGCTCCTTCAAAAATCAGGAAGATTGTGGTAGCAAAAGATTCAGTGAAATTTAATAACAGGCTTTCTGACTGATTTATTTTTATATTACCATCCAGTAGCACTATTGTTTTAAAAAGAAAGATGCTTTCTGCAGATTTTTAGTCTTGAGTATACTGTAAACACATCAGTTAGTATACCATGAAGATTGTAGAATAAGTTATTTCCATTTACTTCATTAAAAGATTATTTTATTTTCCCTATGCTTTATTATTATGTTAATAACAGTATCATTTACTTTGTGTTTGTCACTATTCTTTACATATTGTAATTCATTTGATTCCCAAAATCATTCTAAGAGATTGGTAACAATACTCTCATTTTACGTCTAAGAAAAGTGAAGAATGTCGTATTAAATGTCACATAGGAGAAAAGGCTTCTGAGCTTTGGAGCTTTGGAGCCCATAGTCTGCTCCTTAGCGACAACGTCTCTGCCCCTTACACATGTCAATTTTCCCTTGATCCACCTGCATGTGAGCATGCAAAAGCATCTCTGGAGTATGAATCTGATAAGGAGTAAATATAACAGGAAATTCTGCTATGGTACAGCATTTGATCTTTGTGTATTATATATGCATATACAAGTAACTATGGGCTTAGAATGGAAAAATTTTGCCTGAGGTAAAGAAAATGGTGATTTTTTTTCTATGCTTGAATTTAATTGGACTTTGTACCTTCCCTGATGGTGAAAGTAGATTTTTTTGGTCATGTACTATGTTGTTTTTACACAATTGTTAATTTTTGTGACAGAACATACTTTTTGGTTAATTCTGTATCAATACTTAGCTTACTTATGTAGACGTGAGATAATCTTGAGACTTGTGTAAGACAATACTCACTTTTTAATATGTATTTAAAATAAGTGTCAGCCTTTATTTTATGAAGGTAAAATTTAAATATAGTTATGGGTGATTTTATAACATCATTAATTATGTTTACCTTGGTCTGTTTTCACATTTGTAAACAGAGTTACTACAAGAGACAGAAAAACTAATGAAGGAAAAGCTAGAAGTACAGTGTCAAGCAGAAAAAGTACACGATGACCTTCAAAAGCAAGTGAAAGCTCTAGAAATAGATGTTGAGGAACAAGTCAGTAGGTTTATAGAGCTGGAACAAGAGAAAAATGCTGAACTAATGGATTTAAGACAGCAAAACCAAGCACTGGAAAAGCAGTTAGAAAAAATGAGAAAATTTTTAGATGTAAGTATTCTCAACTTGAATATTGATTTTTCTCAAAGGAATGCTACTTACTGCTGTTCAAGGCTGGGAATTTTAAATTATGGGGACTCCTGAGTGACTTATTTTCACCCATATTTGTATTGTACAATAATCAACAAGGGTGGGGAACTACCCCACTTACGGCCAAAGCAGGCTGTAAGCAGTACAGACTGTAAAGAGTTAACCCCACAATTGGCTTGTTTGTAAAAGTGAAACTGGCCAAAGCCTATGTGCTGAGGTCAGAGTGACTTGCACCCAAATCCTGTTCCCAGAGTTAAAACCTTTACTAAAAGGACAAGATTAATTATTAATCACAACCCATATTTTTTCTGTTCTGTTCCTAATTCAAGAATGCTTTGTCTTTTCTGTTACAAGCCTTGCCTGTATCAGTAATGTGTCCATTACCAGCTACGGGTCCTCTCACTTAGCCCCTTTACCTCAGTGTAACTATGATGTCACTAATAAATATCCGTAGCTGTGGGTGTTCAAGGCCTTTGCTTGTTCAAGCCTGTAACTGCTTAAGCACTGGTCATCCTGGCTCCCTGTGTATATGTCTCTAACTGTTCCTCTATGTCTTCTTGCCATGCATTGTAGCACTGAGCAGGAGATGGGAACCCACTGCAGGAGTCCCCTGTAAATGAGTACTAATCTCATTAAAAATTCCAATAATTTATATTGTACCACAATTAGAATTAAAAGTAGTACAATCAAGAATGTAGCTCCATGGTAGAGTACATGCACGAGGTCCTGGGTTCAATCAGCAACACATACAAAAACAAAAAAGTAGAACACGAAGCTATGAATAAGCCCCACTGCTCTTTCCAAATTCAGAGTTAAGCATATCCTAGTCTTTCATTTAACTAATACCAAAACAAATGAGAATTGTAAGAGCTGATTGGCACCACTGCTTCCCCCTACAAAAAGTACACATAGGTAACCATAGTGGTGCTTGGAAGTGGAACTAGAGCAGTTGGCATAATGCCATTTATGACTTTCACCAAACAATGTTAAATCTGTAATCTCACAGATTTTTTTCTTTAGAATTTCATATAAGTCTGATGTTCTGTTCACACATCAGAATGTCACATTCTTATACATTTTCTAATGTTAGGTATGAAACTTAGATTAGGATTAAAGAAATAGATTTATGAGACAATTTTTACACTTATTTTAATGACTAAATTAACACTAGGATTTTTCCTTTGTGCAAAAAGGTGAATTCATTTAAGAATTTTTTTCCTTCTGATTTAACATAACGTGAATTTAAAAAATATACTTGAAATAGTTTTTAAACACTTAAGTTTTTGCTGAAGAGCCCTGAGAAGATACATAACACAACCCCCCCAAAAAATGTTTTCTTTTTAAACTTTTGTGGTTCAGAGTATTCTGTGGTCATCAGTTCTTCATCTTCAAACAGGACTAATCTTTAACAAAAGGGAAATAAGGTAAATAATGAGTTCGATAAATATTGTTTCTTCACTTATTGTTATTATTATTAAATTTCAGGAGCAAGCCATTGATAGAGAACATGAGAGAGATGTATTCCAACAGGAAATACAGAAACTGGAACAGCAGCTTAAGTTTGTACCTCGATTTCAGCCTGTCAGCGAACATCAAACTAGAGAGGTAAGAACTTTGTTGATATTACCTACCTTACATTAATTTGTATCTTGTGAACAAAATAAGATTTATCTCATGAAAAACATAAAGGTGAATTCTTTTTATTGTATATAAATCTTAAAAATCAGAAAATCAAATACTACGCAAATGTGAGATCAGCATGAGTGAGGCCCTGCATTAGATTCTTCACACTGCAAGAAAAAGAAATTGTTTGAATTAAAATTTGAAATTATTTTCATCTGCATGTATCTTCTAATGTTAACCAGTTAAATAAACTTCCCTGCTCATTTTTTTTTTTTTACTCCTATTCCCAACAAAACTGATCAAAGGAATTCTCTGTATTCACTCTTTACTACATTTCCCATTCCCTTCTCAGGCACTCTAGTGAAGTTTCCAACTCCTCTGTCTTGGGGTTTTATGCCCTCTATTCCACTTAAACTGTTTTTGTGACAGTTACCTCTAGACTCATCCCTCTGTCAGGTATCATCTGTCTTTGTCCTATTCAACCATTCAGGGGCATTCATTACAATCTTCTTGTGAAAACATTTCTTTCCTTTGGCTTCTGTGACATACCTGCTCTACTGATTTCTTTTCTCTAGCCTTTTTTCCCCCTCTGCCTGCCCACTATAAATGATGGGGCGTCCCATTTTAAGCTTCTTTTTCTTCCATACATACATTCACTGCTCGGGCAGTGATATAAAAATGATTCCGCATTTGTTCCTTTGTTCTTGATATCTTTGTTGAACTCCATACTTGAATATTCAACTGCCTGTTCTTTCTCCTCTTAGGTGTTTCAAGATTAACATGTCCAAAAGAGAGCTCTTGATCCCTAATGAACCTTTACCAAGAGAAACAAGAATAAAGCTTGTTTCTCCTTCATCTCAAAGTCCATACCTTCTGCTCATTGCTAAGACATAGAATTCTTCCTTGATCTGACTCTTTTTTCAACCCTCCTTCCAACCCATTGCTAGGTCAGATTTGTACTACATCTTTGTATTCTTTCCACCTTCATTGTCATCAGTTTGGCTGATGATTGTGGTAGCCTGAATACTCTCTGTGCTGCTACTTTTTCACCCTCTTTGTCCATTTTCCTCACACTAAAACAGTCAGGGTGGGCAGCTCGGCTGAGTTGGGTGACCTGTCTGTCCAGGCCAGATGCACCAATGTAATAGATTTCCTTTAAGATCATGGTCTGTCCCACCGCTCCTGGCCCAGAGAAAGGGGCTACCAGGCCACCATCCTTCCTGCCACTCCCAGACAGGAGGAAGGGGCTTCCAGGCCACCATCCATCCCACCACACCCAGTCAGAAAGAAGGGGCTTGCTAGCCGCCATCTGTCCCACTGCTCCCAACCCAGAGGTAGGGGCTTCCAGGCTGCTGTCAGTCCCACTGCTCCTGGCCCAGGGGAAGGGACTTCCAGGCCACCGTCCATTCCACCACTCCCAGCCCAGAGGAAGGGGCTTGCAAGTCACCATCCATCCCGCCATTCCAGGGCCAGAGGAAGAGGCTTCTGGGCTGCCATCTGTCCTGCCACTCCGAGCCCAGAGAAAGGGGCTTCTGAGCCGCTGTCCCACCACTCCCAGCTCAGAGGTGAGCCGCACTGGTGCCAACAGGAACCCCCCCTCAGGTCGAAACGAGAAAACACATAAACAAGTCTCAAAACCAGACTTCCAGATCACCTACAATAACCCCCAAAAGGAAATGAGATGGAACACTCTGATACTCAACCACCTGGACTCCCTGAACTGGCAACAAAAGAGGATCTGGAAAAAATGAAATCAGAAATAATTTCTCAGATAACAGCAGAGATTGTGCTTGTAGTGGAAGACATGATTAATAAATCTAGAGAGAAGCTGAGCAACATGATGGAATCCCAACATAGGAAACAAATGGAATCCATAAAACAGATGCAAATAGATTTCCAGGAGATCAAAAACTCCATTGAAAGTCTACCCAGCAGAATGAGCCGATGTGAGGACAGAATTTCATATATAAAAGAAAAGATTGCAATTAGTGACCAGGAAAAGAAAAATTGCTTTAAAATTGTAAGGGAACATGAGAAATCAATCCAGCAGCTGCTAGACGATGCAAAGAAGAATAATATAAGACTGATTGGAGTCAGTGAAGAAACAGGAGAGAGTGCAGATGACATAAAAAAACTGTTCACAGAAATAATGACAGAAAACTTCCCAAACAGGGGAAGAGAACTTGACATACAGATAAGTGAGGCATATAGGACTCCAAATAGCCTTGATCAAAAAAAAAAATCTACACATAGACATATAATTGTTAAGATTACAGAAACTCAACAGAACAAAGTTCTACAAGCAGTTAGAGAAAAGAAACAAATCACATACAAAGGAAAGCCCATCAGAATCACAGCAGACTTCTACACAAACCATCAAGGCAAGAAGACCTTGCAGTGACATATTCCAAGCCCTAAAGGAAAACAGCCTCCAACCCAGATTGATGTACTCTGCAAAACTATCTTTCAAAATGGATGGAGAAATAAGATACTTTCATGACAAAGAGCACCTTAGGAACTTCATGAATACCAAACCAGCACTCCAAAGAATTTTACACAATATCCTAGGAGCAGACATTGAGGATCACAGCCCCAGGAAGCACAGCAGAATGAACGTGTGACAAGATATTAAATGTAAAGGGGGAGAATCCAACAAAAAGAAAAAGTCATGACAATGATAAGTCAATATGTATGAGTTATAATCATCAGTGTTAATGGTCTCAATTCACCAATCGAAATAGACTGGCAGAATGGGTCAAGAAACAAGATCCAACAATATGCTGGATACAAGAAACACAACTCAAAATGAAACTCATAGACTGAAGGTTAAAGGGTGGAAAATTATGCTCCATGTGACAAGAACCTGAGAAAAAGCAGGAGTAGCTATCCTCTTTGCAGATCAAGCAGATTTCAAGGCAACATTTGTCTCTGATTAAGAGAGACAAAGAAAGACACTACATCCTTATAAAGGGAACACTCCAAGAGGAAGAGGTGACAGTCATAAATATCTATGCACCAAACACTAGTGCACCCAACTATATAAAACAAATACTAACGGACATGAAAAGTCATATATGCACTAATACAATTTTAGTGGGGGACGTCAATACCCCGCTGTCACAAATAGATAAGATCAACTAGACAAAAAATAAAGTAATGAAATACTAGAACTCAATCGAACTCTTGAACAAATGAACTTAACAGATGTTTACAGAGTGTTTCACCCCACAAAATCAGAATACACACTCTTCTCAGCTGCACATGGGTCGTTCTCCAAAATAGACCACCACATCCTCGCTCATAGAACATGTTTAAGTGCAAAGGAATTGAAGTTATTCCCTGTATATTATCAGACCATAGTGCAATGAAATTGCAGATCCATAGGAAAAGAAAGAGGAAAAATTTCATAAACATGTGGAAATTGAACAACACACTTCTGGATAACCAATGAGTCACAGAGGAAATTAAAGAAGAAATCAGACAGTTCCTTCAATTAAATGACAAGGACAATACAACATATCGGAATCTATGGGACACAATGAAAGCAGTCTCACGAGGGAAATTCACAGCAGTGAATAATCATTAGAAAAACAGAATGAGCCCAATTAAACAACCTGATGCTGCACCTCAAGCTTCTAGAAAAAGAAGAGCAGGACAACCCCAAAGCTCATACAAGGGAGGAAATTATAAAGATCAGAGGAGAAATCAATGCAATGGAGACTAAGAGAACAATACAAAAAAATCAATGAATCCAAGAGTTGGTTCTTCAAAAGAATCAACAAAATTGACAAAGCCTTAGCCAGCCTTATCAGAAAAAAGAAAGAAAAAGCCCAAATCCATGCAATTAGGAATAAAAAGGGTGAAATTACAATGGACCCAGCATAAATCCAGAGGATCATCAATACCTACTTCCAGAACCTATTTGCCAATAAGATGGAAGACACAGAAGAAATGGACAGATTCCTAGATACATATGAATTACCAAAGTTAAATGAAGAAGAACTAAAAATTGTGAACAACCCTGTATCAACCAATGAAATTGAAAATGTAATTAAAAACTTAACCAACATAGAAAAGCCCGGGTCCTGATGGCTTCACTGCTCAATTCTACAAGACATTTAGAGAGGAACTGCTGCCACTACTGTTTAAACTCTTCAATGAAATTGAAAGGGAAGCAATACTCCCAAATTCATTCCTGGAAGCCAGCATCACCTTGATCCCCAAAGCAGAGAAAAACCCAACTGAAAAAGAGAACTATAGGCCAATCTCACTAATGAACATAGATGCAAAAATCCTTACTAAGATACTGGCAAATAGAATGCAGAAGATCATCAAGAAGATCATACATCCTGATCAAGTGGGATTCATCCCAGGGATGCAGGGATGGTTCAGTATATGCAGATCAATCAGTGTAATACACTATATCAATAGAGCCAAGGACAAAAACCATATGATTATCTCCATAGATGCAGAAAAAGCATTTGACAAAATCCAGCATGCATTTATGATAAAACACCTACAAAAAATTGGAATAGATGGTCTCTACCTCAAACTGATAAAAGTCATCTATGAAAAACCAACAGCCAATATCATACTAAATGGTCAAAAACTGAAATCCTTCACACTAAAATCAGGAACAAGACAAGGATGTCCACTATCACCACTCTTGTTCAATATAGTTCTGGAAACATTAGCCGTGGCAATTAGACAAGAGAAAGAAATAAAAGGAATAAAGATAGGAAATGAAGAAGTCAAACTGTCATTATTTGCAGATGACATGATACTCTATATAGAAGACCCCAGGAACTCCATCAAAAGTCTTCTAGACTTAATAACCAAATTCAGTCAAGTAGCTGGTTACAAGGTCAACACACAAAAATCAATAGCTTTCCTCTACACGAACGACAGATTCACTGAGAGAGATATAAGGCAAATAATTCCTTTCACAGTACCATCCACAAAACTGAAATACCTAGGAATCAACCTAACGAAAGAAATCAAAGACCTCTTCTCTGAAAACTATGGCACTCTGAAAAGAGAGATTGAAGATGATATCAGAAAATGGACAGACATCCCCTGCTCCTGGGTAGGAAGGATCAATATAGTGAAAATGGCCATACTTCCAAAACTGCTATATAGATTTAAGGCAATTCCAATTGAGATCCCAGCAGCATACTTCATAGACCTTGAGAAAACAATCCAAAAATTCATTTGCAACAAGAAGAGACCTAGAATAGCAAAAGCAATTCTAGGTAGCAGAGACATGGCAGGGGGTATCATAATCTCCAACTTGAAACTGTACTACAAAGCTACTGTGATAAAAACAGCATGGTATTGGCAAAGAAACAGACCTGAGGACCAGTGGAACAGATTAGAAGATGCAGAAAGAATTCCAGATACACTCAGTTATCTCATCTTTGATAAAGGAGCCAAACACCCTCATTGGAGGAAAGATAGCCTCTTTAATAAATGGTGCTGGAAAAATTAGGTTTCAACTTGCCAAAGATTGAAACTACACCTATATCTCTCACCATGCACTAAACTAAAATAGAAATGGATTAAAGATCTAAATATTAAAATAGAAACCCTGAACCAGCTGGAACAGAGGTTAGGTAGAACTCTTGAAGACATTGGTGTAGGAAAAGATTTTATGAACAAAACCTCAGTTGCCCGTGAACTAGCACAATCAACAAGTGGGATCTCGTCTTACTAAAAAGCTTCTGCACAGCAAGAGAAACCACCAGCAGTGTGAAGAGACAACCCACAATGTGGGAAAAAATCTTCACCTGCTGTTCCTCAGACAAAGGCCTACTACCTTGAATCTATAATGAACTTAAAAAGATCAGACCTCCCAAATTTAAAGACCCAGTCTGAAAATGGGCATGTGAAATGAACAGATATTTCTCAGACAAAGAACTAGAAATAGCAAATAAATACATGAAAAAATGTTCACCATCACTGGTCATTCGAGAGATGCAAATGAAAACAACACTGAGATTCCACCTCACTGCAGAAAGAATGGCTGCTATCATGAAATCAACCAATAACAAATGCTGGTGAGGCTGTGGGGAAAGAGGAACCCTTCTCCACTGCTGGTGGGAGTGTAGACTGGTGCAAGCACTGTGGAAATCAGTATGGAGATACCTCAAAGAACTAGGACTGGAAGTCCCATTTGATCCAGCTATTCCCCTGCTGAGTATCTTCTCCCAAAGAATTAAAAGAATCATACCACAGTGATATATGTGCACATAGCAGCACAGTTTGTAATAGCTAAAACTTGGAATCAGCCCATATGCCCATCAACTGGAGACTGGATCAAGAAAATGTGGTTTTTTTATAAAATGGAGTACCACTCAGCCATAGAGAATGAGAAACTAGAGATATTTATAGCTAAATGGATGCATATTGAGGCGATACTCTTAAGTGAAATAAATAGGACACACATGTATAAATACCGAATTGTTTCTCTAGTGTGAGAAACTGAAAGTGTAAATAAGGACTAAAAGGTATAATAGATAATGTGAAATAGGAAGAAAAGGGGCAAAGGGGAAAGAGAAGTGGGAGGGATAGGGGAAAGGAAAGAAGGGAATGGAATACGAGAAAATGGAAAAATGGAAACAAAGTCTTTGCAAATAGGGAGGAATGGAGGGGTTGAAGGGAGGGCAAGGGAAGGGGGAAAAATAAGAACCAAGAGAGATTATGTAAAGGTGCAAATTTCCAATGATGAATGTCATTATATTGTATACCTAAAATGTACCAATGATTAGAATGAATAATTGATAATGCAAAATAGGAAGAAAAGTTTCAAAGGGGTAGGGGAAGTGGGAGGGGCAGGGGCAGGGGAAAGGAAAGAAGGGAAAGGAAAAATTATGAGATTTGGAAACAAAGTCTTTGTAAATCAGGAAGGGTGGAGGGGGTGAAGGGAGGCCTAGGAATGGGGAAAAAATAAGAACCAAGATGCATCATATAAAGGTACAAGTTCCCAGTAAGAAATATAAATGTGTTGTATACCTAAAATGTACCAATAAAAGAATTTTTTAAAAAAAGAAAAAAGAGCACACTGGCGTCGCACCTATAGCCGCCATACAAAGTATTCAGTATTCCTGAAAGTACAACTTTCACAACAGTCTTAAAGTTTGCAGCAGAAGAATTGCAGGTTCCCACAGCAACATGTACAATTATTGCCAATGATGGACTAGGATAAAATCATTCACAGAGTGCTGAGACTACATCCATACTTAGATCTTTAAACTGTTATATTAACATAATTCACAGTGATCCTTTGATGTTCTAATCAGCAGGCAAATAAATGTTTTTCTAAAGCATTGTTCAGCACTGTGAATTATCCCTAGAGATCTTGTTGGAAGTTGCTAATATCTGCTACCAGGAACATACAATTACCTTCCAAAATTACTGTTTTTATTTTGGTTGTAAAAATGAAGTCAGGCATTTAACATACAATGAAAACACCAAGAGTCAGTGAAACAGTGAAAAGTGACTCCTTTGCCCCTTCTTCTTCACACTCGTCACATGAGGAGAGAGTGGTTATGAATGGACAGTGCCACCTCTACAGATGGTCATGCAGTTGTTGACTACTCGCTTACAAGTAGGGAGTTCATTTGTGGCCAATGAATTATGCAACGGTATTTTTCATCTGGAAGATAAATGTGATTAATTTTTTCTGAATACATTTGGAAAATTAAAATTTCCTAATGTTATATAATTCTCTTTGAGTTAAAAATGTAGAAGAATTGATTATGAATCACAGATGGCAGTTTGCTCAATAAGCATCTTGTAAACTCAAATAGTTTGATTATTACATATATTTTTTGATAAATATTATGGACATATCAACGAATATATAACTATCATTTACATTTTAAGTTTTCAAACTTAGTATGTAAATTTTAATTCAATATTGAAGTACCAAAAATTTAATTTCTTGATCTTACTGTTATATGCATAAATTAATGTCCCATACCAACTAGTTTTAACAATGTTCTTGCAGAATCCCATATTTATCAGTAGGAGTTGACAGTACAGTAGAAGCATCCTTTCCCGAGTTACACATCTCTTTATCGGTCTCTTAATACAACATTTTTATGACAACCCTCAAATGATTGTTTTGAAAATAATATTTCTGTATAGCATTCTGAAAGAATGTTGTTATAGCAAAGATCTGAAGTTCAAAACAAAGCTTAAAGAAATACTGATCAGAAATGCTGATGAGTTATATTTTTATTGAAGACCTAACTTTTGAGGAAGTGCTAAAATTAGTCATTCAGGTGGATAAGAAGCCAGGAAGGGGAAGATGGGAAAGCTCAGGTGACCAGGTTATGGCAAGGACGAATGGGTGGCGGTAACAAGTAACAGAAAACTGTCACAAAATGTCACAGAAAATGCCAATAGGGTGGACAGGGCTGTGGATCATGCTTCTGCTATTTACTAGGTATGTGACAATGATCAAGTCACAGAACCTCTCCAATCTCTTTATTCATTTCTAAAATGAGACTAATATTTTCCATCTCATATTGTGTCTGTTTTCCACATCTGGATCAACCTAAAGTTTCTCCTCAGTAACTTTATTACTGTCATCCTTGAACCTGTAATTATTGTTAAGCTTGCATATTTTTAACATTCTGAAGAATAACTGTCATTGTTGGATAATTTTCTGGAAGTATCTCATCAAAATAAGATAGTTACTTTATTTCTTACTATAAAATGCCTTTTTTATTAACTTTATTTCCTCACTTGATCAGAACTAATTTCAAAAACTGTCTTATTATATCTTCTTGTAGTTTCTGTCCACACACATAGCCATTGACATGAAAGGTTCTGCTTATCAATCTTAGAGTTTAAGTCTTGGGTCACTTCATCATTAGATTTGGGGTACGGAAGCCAAGACTTTGAAAACACTTAGGGAAAACTTACAGAGTGCCCAGATCTTCTCACCACCTATCCGCATCTTCATTCTGCCCTGGTGAAATATGTAGATTGAAAAAAACTTTGCAAATAGCTGTCCTCAAAATGAAATCTTTAGCCGAGGATTTAGCTCAGTGGTTCCATTGCCTGCCTCTCAAGCGCAAGGTCCCAAGTTTGATTCCTGGTACCAAAAAAAAGAAAAAAATCTTTAAAAGTTTTTTTTTTTAAGGTTATCTTACTTTACACAAGAGTAAGTCAGTAAGTACTATGGAGATTTGTCACTAGATCTTAGTGTGGCTTTGCCATTAGCTAATTCAGCATTATTCAAAATGTATTTTTCCCCTCTTCCTAGATGAAGAAAGTCTTAGTCTTAAGAAAAATGACATTTGAAGAAACATTTCTTCAAAATTAAAAAAATGAAAAAAATAATGTGAAATAAATAAAATAATGTGAAATGAAAAGTGAAAAAAATAATTACTTTTTTACTAGTGCTGCCTAGTTTTATCAACTTAGAAAAATGTCACCTTGGTTGGAGACAGTGGTTTCTATTCTTATCAAAAAATGAAATTAGTGGGCAGGGGATTTAGCTCAGTGGTACCACGCCTACCTCGCCAAGTGCAAGGTCCTGAGTTCAATCCCCGTCCACCACCTCAAAAAAATGAAATTAGTGTAGCATTTAAAAGTTCTCTTTAAAGTACTTTTTGAAATGCATATAGATATGTTTTATAGTTATAAACTTACTAGGAAATGTAAATTACACTTTGTTTACTGTATTTTCAGGTTGAACAGTTAACAAATAATCTGAAAGAAAAAACAGACAGGTGCAGTGAGCTTTTGCTGTCTAAAGAACAGCTTCAGAGAGATGTACAAGAGCGGAATGAAGAAATTGAGAAACTGGAGTTCAGAGTAAGAGAACTGGAGCAAGCTTTACTCGTTAGTGCCGATACTTTTCAAAAGGTATGACATTTATTTGAGTTAACTTTATCAAGTGTTTTAATGAAGATTACTCTTAATTATACAAACATCAGGTCTTTAAAATTAAAAATTGTATTGATATGTTATTATATATGTCTTTATGGCTTTGTTGACCTCATAATCATTTTTTAAATTTTACCAGAAGAATTAATTACTTACCTTTTAACCATCAGTGATAGCCAAATGAAAATGGACACCAGTTTAGGCTGATGCTTTGCCCAAATTAAAAAGTAATGAAATTCATCCTTATTATTCTGCAGAAAGAAAAACTGAATAAAGGAAGTGCTAGCAGAAGAAGGACGCTTAGGGCATGGCTGGGTGGTGCACATGGGAGATCGCCTTTGTTTCATCTGAGTTTTAAGTGTCAAAAGGTCCTGTTCAGGGGCTGGGGATTTAGCTCAGTGGTGCCAACGCCTGCCTTGCAAGCGCAGGGTCCCAAGTTCGATCCCCAGTACCAAAAAAAAAGGTCCTGTTCATATTTATGGAAAAATGCACTCAAGTTTGAGTATCTATAACTTTTTGATTATTCACAAATGTAGGTTTTCTCCTTCTAACTAAAGATGCAGAATTACTACTTGTTCAAATCCCCCACACACATGCACATGCAAACACAATGGATAATCAGGACTTAATGTCTAAATTTTTGAGAAAATTCTTATGTATTTAAAGGTGGAGGACAGAAGACAACTTGGAGCTGTAGAAGACAAAGCAGAATTGTCTCTAGAAGTACAGTTGCAGGCTGAACGAGATGCTATAGATAGAAAGGAAAAAGAGGTAAGCAGTTATTTTCAAATAGCAAAGTATGGTTTTAATAATCAGTTAAATCAGTTACCTTGAAAATATCATTTGAATAGAATGAAGTTTGTGACCTAAAACCTATGTTCAGACTGTTTCTCAGTTCCTTGCGTATATTGCCTTTGACAGTAATAGACCTATGAACAAATGAGTTGATGTAAGGAAAAGTGTTCGAGGTAGAGAGGATACAGAGTATGCAGACCTTGAAGAAGAAGAAATGTAAAGAGAAAAAAAGGCCAATTTAGCAGATAAGGGTTGAATAAAGGGGAGAGTGGAGATACAGGAATGTTAGACCAAAAAGGTAGTACTTCTCTTTGAGTTAATGCTGCTCTGCCGTGGGTTTCTATTGTTGGTGTTGTTTTCAAAACTATTGCTCTAAGAGATTTATAATACCATTTTTACAATATATAAAGCATATTTTTTGAAGGGTTTGAGGTTTTTTTGTTTGTTTATTTGGATGTGGTTTTTTTTTTTTTTTTGAGACAGGATTTTGATGTGTGCCATTGTCTGGTGCCATTGAAAACAATGGTTGCCATACGATAGGGGGTGGGCCAGTGAAAAAGATGCTATAGACATCTAGTAGAGGACAAGGATACTGCTAAACATCCCCCAATATACAGAGCAAGCCTCTAACAAAGAACTGTCCACAATAGCCCAATAGTGCTGAGGTAGAGAAACTCATCTAGTAAGGAAAAGCCTGTTTACAGGCTCATCTCTGTTACTGGGTTTGACATAGCATTTGTCAGGGTAGCCCAAGTACAAGAGTGTACCACCACCCCCAGCTTTTGTTCTTAAAACAAAAGGTGGATAATAAAGTAAACAGGGGTGGGTCTAGCTCAGTAGTGGAACACTTGCCTACCGTGTAACAAGGCTGTGAGTTTGATTCACCATCATCAAAACGGTGATAATAATAAAGTAACTATATAAAGTTCTGTGTTTCTGTGCTCCATCCCTTCCCCCAAAAAAGAAAATCCGTGTGGGCATCGTGATGCATACCTGTAGTCCCGGGTGTTCTGGAGGCTGAGGCAGGAGGAATGCTTGAGCCCAGGAGTTCAAGGTCAGCTTAGGCAGCATAGCAAGGTCTTGTCTCATTTTTAGACATTCATTGAAGTCTTATTGCAGTGACACATTTCTGTCCAGCTGTAAAACTAGTACCAGATTCCAAGCAGTCAGCTAATTGAGACATACATACATTTGAAAGAGATAAAACATTTAACAAAACACAAACAGGTGCAAATTAATCTGAATAGTCTAAACATAATAGATAAACAACATTAAAACACATTTAAACATTTATAATGTTCTTCTTGAGGGTTGCTACAGGCTCAGTACTAAAACAGGCTAGGATTGAAACTAGAGTCTGGTTGAATAAAAAAAGTACTTCATGGTATCATTTTGGGGGTTAAAATTTCTAAGATGATATCTCAGATTCAACTATTTTAAAATGTTAGTACTGTAGACCACTTTAGTGTACATATGAATCACTTGGAGACCTTATGAATGTGCTGGTCTTCAACAGCATGCAATTCTGCACAGGCTATTACATGATGTGAGTTCTGCTATCCAGAGATGACACTTTGTGTGGCAAGGCTTTAGATCACAGAGCTAAGAATTTGACTACTAAGTAATGTATCAAAATAAAATATTAAACATCATGAAATGTAGTGTAGCAGTTTTGAAATTAACCACATATGTGTTGATTTTATAATGCCTTATCATCAAAAGTAATTGTAGAAGATAGAAATAGATATAAATGCTGTTAGATAACTTTAAAGAAGATGTAATTGCTGGGGATTTAGCTCAGTGGTGCTGCCACCTGCCTCGAAAGCGCAAGGTCCAGAGTTCGATCCCTGGTACCCCCCCCAAAAAAAGAAGATATAATTACCACAGTTTTCAGCAAACTAACCTGATAATTAAATATATGTACAACCACTAAATGTGTTTGTCTAAAGTTTATTAATACCAGTGTTACAGAAAAATCATTAAATGTTTCAGACAATAGTTACTAGATCAGGATAAATAATAGTTTAGAATGGAAGGCTCCAGAAAAACTTTCCAGGTTCAAAAAGCAGCTTCACCACACACTACCTGTACCCTGAGGTTCCATTACTCCTCTTTGTGACTCCCTTTCTCATCTCTAAAATGGAAATAATCATAGAACAGGTCTCCTAGTGAAGGTTATTACAGGATTTTTTAAAAATATTACACATAAACTACTTTGTACAGTGCTTAGAAATAAATTTGTCTGTAAATGATGGCTAGTAGTAATGATAGTGTTTCTGTTTAAGAAATATTAAGAAATGAGTTTTAAGGTCTTGCCTTGCCAGTACTAAGATACAATTCTAATTATGTGATGTGTCAGTATGTAAGGGGCATATGCTCCTTTTCAGCTTCTGAGGCACTAAAGGATTTATAAGCTACATTGAGCCAGCTGCCACTGACCACTGCTCCTGCATCTTAGGTTGCTTTTAATGCAGCAGTTTTGATCTTCAGGTATAAGCAAATTTGGAAATCCATTGATTAGGTAGCTACAAAGCAGTGAGTTTAAATGTTACTGTCCTTGGTAAAACCTTTTGTTTTTGGTACCGGGGATCGAACTCAGGTCCTTGCGCTTGCGCAGCAGGAGGCGAAACCACTGAGCTAAATCCCCGGCCCACTAAAACCTTTTTTTAAAATGTAATAACTAGCTCTTAATATTTATCATTAGGTTCAGTTTCTATATAACTACCAAAGATGGTGCTTTACCATTATTACTGATCATCCATCTTCAGAAATTAACTAAATTTCTATTGTCCTATCTATAGGAGCTACTTTTCTCCTAAAATTGTATTAACTTACTCTAGGGTGGTGATGGTGAACCTTTTAGAGCTTTCAGTGATACAGAGAGCCCGCTGTGGCACACATGCCATAGGTTTGCCACTACTGTTCTAGGGCTTCTATAATTCAGACCAGAGGGCCTCTTGATCTTAGTATTTACCTCTACATTATTCTCCTTAAGCAAACCACGAAGCAGCCAACCCTTTCAGTTGGCTAAATAGGTGTTTGTGGACTAAATTGAGCTAGTTTTACTAAAATAACTATGAATTTTTTTTTTTAAGTTTTTTTGATAGCAACTAAACTTAACATAAATTTAAGGTGTAGCATGTGGACTTCTTCCTGCCTTCACTCTTCTGTGTCAATGCAGTATCTTAGAAAAAGGCTCCTTGTGACCTTCTTTCAGGTCTCTTCTCTGCTTTGGGCAAGATAGCTTTAAGAATATGCAATGTGAGCATGTCTAGAACTGTATACGTACAGCTGGCTTAGAAAACCACTCTCCTATATTCCCATGATTTACATGTTTTAAGCATACATACTTTGGTTTTTTGGTTTTTTTTGGTACTGGGGATCGAATTCAGGAGCTTGCGCTTACAAGGCAAGCCCCGGCACCACTGAGCTAAATCCCCAGCCCTAAGCATACATACTTTGTAAACGTAATATAGCACTCTTCATTCTATCTTGACAAATAAAACATTTATATAAACATTTTTTTCTCTTGATAATTTTGGCATTAAAGATCACAAACTTAGAAGAACAATTGGAGCAGTTTAGAGAAGAACTGGAAAATAAGAATGAAGAAGTTCAGCAATTACATATGCAATTAGAAATACAGAAAAAGGAATCTACTACCCGCCTACAAGAACTTGAACAAGAGAACAAATTATTTAAGGTAATTAATTTAGAAAAACTTTTGGCTGTATATAATTCATAGTTTTGCTCCTATATAACCTTAATAAACATTTACTAAATTCACCTGCTAAACAGTGCTTACCAGAGGAACATTAGCAGACAAATGGATTTTCATGGAACTTATTTTCTGCTCAGCCTAAACATTTAAGTTCATCTTGAATTGTTTTAAATTTTTTTATCAAAATATTTGAAGACTTATGCACTGTATAATTATTTTTATTTATACATTATGGGTACTAATTTTTTTGTTTGTATATGATAGGTATTATATTTTTTACGACTCGAAAAATGTTCTGCAAATGACAGTGTAAATATATATTAGTATAGTTTCATTGTCTTGTTATTTTATTGAAATTTGTTTATTCACTTTTTTGTTTATTGTCCTTAGGATGAAATGGAGAAACTGGGACTTGCCATAAAGGAATCTGATGCTATCTCTACTCAGGACCAACATGTGTTATTTGGAAAACTTGCTCAAATAATACAGGAAAAAGAGGTGGAGATTGTTCAATTAAATGAGCAAATTACAAAACTTCAGCAGCAACTTAAACTTACAACAGATAACAAGGTATACTCATTTAAAATTGGTTATTATCTGAAACTAATATGAGCTGCAATTTTAAAGGCAAAATGGTGACAATTTTTACTTTCCCATTGCATTTTTAAAAACAAATCTTGTATCTCTTTTACTCATTAATTTTAATTAAGATGAATTAGCAAGACCCTGTCTCAAAAAAAACCAAAAAATAGAATGGGGATGTAGCTCAATGCAAAAGCCCTAACTAAGTTTAATCTCCAATACTGGAGCAGGGGCGTTTCATTCTTTTCAATAAAATGTACTGATATTGACTGTTTTTTCCTAATAGGAAATTAACTCCTAAAAGCATAGACTACTTTATATTTAACAGAGCTTCCAGAAGGAAATTCTTAGTAATATCCTTGTTTGATATGATAGGGGTGGTGTTGATCTATATTGAAAGTAACATAGTGGGCTGGGGATTTAGCTTAGTGGTGCCATTGCCTGCCTTGCAAGCTCAGGGTCCTGAGTTTGATCCCTGGTACCAAAAAAAAAAAAAAAATTTTGAGAAAAACAGTGTATTGATTTTGTTATAGATTTTCTCTTTAGCTAGGCATGGTGGCACATGGCTGTAATCCTAGCACTTGGGAGGCTGAAGCAGGAAAATCACCACAAATTCAAGGCCAGCCTGAACTACATACCAAGACCCTGTCTCAAAAATCAAAATAAAATAAAAATCATCTCTTTAAGGTCCTGCCCTAAAATAAAATAAATTTTCCAAGATATAAATTCATATTACCATGTTTCCTTTTTTCATTAACTAATAGGTTATTGAAAAAAAAAATGAACTCATAAGGGATCTTGAAACCCAAATAGAATGTTTGCTGAGTGATCAAGAATGTCTGAAGAAAAATAGAGAAGAAGAAATAGAGCAGCTCAATGAAGTGATTGAAAAACTTCAACAGGAATTGGCAAATATTGAACAGAAAACTTCACTGTATGCTAATTCCCTTCCAGAAGAAGCAGACAGTTTGAAACATCAGTTGGAGAAAGTTATAGCTGAAAAATTGGCTTTGGAACAGCAAGTAGAAACCACTAATGAAGAAATGGCCTTCACAAAAAATGTACTTAAGGAAACCAATTTTAAAATGAATCAACTAACACAAGAATTATGCAGCTTAAAGAGAGAATGTGAAAATAAGGGGGAAATCCAGAATGTACCAGAGAAAAGTGTTACTGTGGCTCTGGATGAGCTCAGCAAGGACAAACCTGAAGTGGAAGTAGTCCCTAGTGAGGATGGTTTCAGTCCCCTAGAAAATCAGATTTACCCCCAGTCTTTTGAAGAAAGCACCAGAGTTTCCAAAAGTTGGGAAACAAAGCTGCTACAGCTTGAGAGCTCTGTTAGTACAAAGGACTTAGAACTTATCCAGCGTTATAAACAAATAAAGGACATGCAAGAGCAAGGCCAATCTGAAACAGAAATGCTTCAAAAGAAGTTTGTAAACCTACAGAAAATACTTGAGGAGAAAGTAGCTGCTGCTCTTGTGAGTCAGGCCCAGCTTGAGGCAGTTCAGGAATGTGTGAAGTTCTATCGGGATAAGCAAACAGTTTCATCAGAACCTGAAAGGACTAGTATACAGAATTCAGATCAAATAACAGAAAACAAGATGGATTCAGATGTGTCCAAACTAACCTTGAGAATATCAGAGTTAGAAAGCCAGGTAGTTGCCATGCACAGTAGTTTGATTTCAGAAAAAGAACGAGTAAAAATTGCAGAGAAAAATGCTTTGGAAAAAGAAAGGAAAATTCTAGAACTACAGAAAGAATTGGAGGACAGTAAGAAAAAACAGAAAGGGAAAGAAGGAAAAAGAAGCCCTCAAGGAGATTTGGAAGTTCTCAAGGTTAGTTTTGTATTTGATATTTTTTTCACCTAAATATCCTGTGACTCTTTGGTCTGTTTGTCATACTGATTCCTAATTTACTAAATTAAATATGGTGTTCTGTTTGTACCTAGTAAATTGTACATACTAGGATTTTATTAAAATATTATACTGTTCCTAAAAGAAAAACTTTAGACAAACTAAAATCAACAGAATTTATTTGAGCAAAGAGTGATTCATGAATTAATTATACAGCACTCAGACCCAGAAGAGGTTCAGAAAGTTTCACTCTGCAACAGTGGCCAGTGAGTATTTATAGACAGAACTCCCAAATAAAATATGTAAATGGCTTCACTGGTTACAGGTAGGCCTGGTTTGGGTGTGATTTGATCAGTTGATTGCTTGTGATTGGTTGAAACAGAGGCTGCTCATGTTCACCTGAGACTTGGCTGTTTATTGTAATCCTAGGTTAAGGTTTTTTAATATGCTAGGTTTGATTGCAGAAACTCAAGATACAGAAACAGGCCAAATTTAACACCAGGTAATGATATTATTATCACTAGAAGAGTGGATCCAAGCTGTAGTTAATGCCTTCAAACATAAAATTTATTCCATTAGCGTAGTCATTAATTAGAACTGTAGGAAGAATATAAAATTCAGTTTACTAAATGTCCTCTAGGATTTTGTGTGGGGTTTTCCCCCTTTATTTCCCTTTAATATGTACATGTGATATAATCCCTTTTTTTTGGTGCCGAGGATAGAACTCAGGATCTTGTGCTTGTGAGGCAGGTGATGATGGCACCACTGAGCTAAATCCCCAGCCCTCATCCCTTTTAAGTAATGAAAAATACCAAAATTTATTAGTGTTCTACTGAATTAATGTGTGACAAGTTTAGCTTTTGCACATTTCATGCCTGATAATAGATGTCATCCTTCTTCATCAGTTTGTATTTGACCTGTGTAAGTTTTATTATATAAAGATAAGAAGTTGTAATTATTTTGTACTGCATGACAAATATGACAAGGACTTTTTTATAAATTCTCATTGTATGAATTTATAATTTTGAGTGTGCAGTCTTAACACCAGAAGATTATATCAGGATTTTATAATTATTTTAGTCATATAACAAAGAATAATAACCCCATTTACCAGGCTTTTTCCTCTCAGTTAATTAGAAATATATTTCTTTGTAATAAATATAATACTAGTGACTTTCCATTTCCGTCTTCCAAGAATATCTTAGTTACGTCTGATGTCCTTTAAGGAAAATGGTACAAATATGAAACTTTTGAATGTAAGAGTATTTTTATTAGTTTGTAAATTTTTAGGATATACACTAATGACATGATTTACTTTTTATTCTCACAAGTCATTTTTTTATTACTGTTGTAAGAGGACAGTTCTCAAAAAGTTTCCTTTTTTTTGGTACTGGGGAATTGAACTTGGGACCTTCACTTGCAAGACAGGTTGCGGAACCACTGAGCTAAATCCCTGGCCCAAAAAGTTTCCATTTGTAGAAAAGAGCACTGATCATTAGAATCCACTTTTTCTGTAGACAGGCATTCTTAGAAAGGCTTCATTAGAATGTATAAGTGCCTTCAACTTAGCTATATTTCTTTAAAATGATGTTTTTTATGTTTTATACTACTATTCAGACTACTACTGAGGTAATTCATACCAGTGGAGAAAGTGGACTTTTTGATGAACTTAAGGCTTTTAGAGCTGAGTCAGTGACTATCAACAAAGAACTTGCCAGTTACAAAGAAAAGGTAGGGAAACTTCAAGAAGAGCTTTCAGTAAGATAAGTAACATAGTCTTAATTCTTTTATGTTTAGCTGTCTTACCTTTCCTTCTGTGAAAACAAACCCAGATTCACAACTTAAAAGCTACATAAAAAATATATTAAGCTTTTTATAGGTTTAATGAAAAATTCATTGTTATAAATTTCTTTACCAGTACTTCCTTGCTTGGTTTTCCTAAGAATCTTTTTTTAGAAGGATGCTTTCATCTCTAGTTTGTTAGGAAGAAGACAGATATTAAAGAGAACCATAAATCCTCTGAGAACCAAAAGTAGCAAATTATATTCTTTCTATAGTAATAGTAACCTATCACCATACATACATATGAAAGTATATATAGACCATGGGTGTTTCTGAAATGTTTTTCCTATTATTCTGAGGCAAATGAATGTATGAGCATGAATTGTACTCTTCCTTTTCCCACTTTGAAGTTCTACATTTGATTTGCAAAAATTTTAACTCAATTCTCTACTGTTCTACTCATTGTGTTTTAGATAAAAGAAATAAATGTGGCATCTCCTCAGAAAGATTTAAGCCAAGTTAGGGATCAGCTCACAGAGGCAGAAGACAAATTATCTCACTTCCTAGTAAAAGGAGATAAGACTGAGGTACAAGAAAACAGAAAGATCTGCATATTGGAGGCACTTCCTATTAAAGTGGGTGAAAGCTCTGCATCCCAAACAGAGGGGACTCTCAAGGTCAATAGCAGCAATCAGACGCCACAGATTTTTGTTAGAAATGCAGAAATTCAAATTGATTTACAAAATGAATGTTCCTCAGAAGAAGTCACTGAAATAATAAGTCAGTTTACTGAAAAAATTGAGCAGATGCAAGAATTACATGCTGCTGAAATTTTGGATATGGAATCCAGACATATTTCAGAAACTGAAACTTTGAAGAGGGAACATTATGTTGCTGTTCAGTTACTGACAGAGGAGTGTGGGACCTTGAAGGCAGTGATACAGAGTCTGAGATCTAAAGAGGTATTTGATTTTTTTTAAACATTGTATGAATTTTCTTTCAAAATTCTATGCTTTTATATTTTCAAGAGAAATTTTAAAAGAAATGTGGGAAATACCTCTTTTTCATGAAACTATTACAATTTTAAATCTTCCTTTTTTTTACTTTCCTTTTTTTTTTTTTGGTACCGGGGATTGAACTCGGGTCCTTCCGCTTGCGAGGCAGGTGGCGAAACCACTGAGCTAGATCCCTGGCCCCTTAAATCTTCCTATTATGTAGTGTTAGATAATAAAAACCCTGTATGGATTTGGAACCTGTAATAATTCCTTAATTCATGACTGTCTTTTTTATTATGTTACTATCCATGAGGGAAAAAAATAATACACTTGTTAAAAATGGATAGTTTCACTTACTATGTCAAGTATGCCAGATTAAATTGATTTATTTTCTTTTTTACAGCATTAGAAACAACAGAACAATTCATTGGGCCCTATTTTTTATTAAAGTAAACAAAATTGTTTTGTTTTCTCTAATTAGGAATCTTCAGTTCATTCTAATACTTACCAAACTAAAGAAATATGTTCTAGTGGTAAGTAATATACATTTCTCCATAATTATAGTATTTATTTAAGAAGTGTTATTTTTGTTGAGGTTGGGGTCTGTTATATAATAGATGGTTGCTTTATTTTAGATTCTGGATCAGACTGGGGTCATGGAATCTGTCTTACACAAAGTCAGGGAGTTGACACAGGCTCAGAAGGCAGGGAAGAAGAAATTGAAGGGTCAACAGATTCATTTCCAAGGAAAATAAAGGTACTAAAAGATAAATACTTTTTAATAAACTTAGTTGATAATATTTTATATTGAACATCATAGTTTATTTAAAGTTACATAGTAAAATGTTCTCTGAAGAGAAAATTGCATGGCTTGATCTTGGGAATCTATTTCACTTTATTTCCATATTTCACCGATAATAAAGTACAGTATATTTCATAATTATGTTTATAAAGATACTTTAAAAATAATTTTTATTCCTGATGTTTTTGCCACAATTTTAAAACAGTCTAAAGGAATAGAAGTTTTTCCCACATCATTTATTTTGGTCATCAGTGGCTGATTATTAAATCTTGGAAAGGCACCTTAGCTAAACAGAAGAGACAAGAGCAGTGAAAAGTCATAGGCAGCCTCTGGGGACTGGCTTACCCCTCCACAAGAAGAAGGTATTCAGTAGAGGTGGGCTGGAATTTCCTCTCTGCAGTGGGTTTTCTAAATCAGTCTATCTTGATAAATCTATCTTGCCTAAAATTTATGGGTTTTTGTACATATAAGTTTTCAGTCTTTGAAGAAGTTAATCATAATTCTGGCTTTTGCTTTCTAGGGATTGCTGAGAGCTGTCCATAATGAAGGCATGCAGGTGCTTTCTCTCACAGAGTCACCTTATGGTGAGGGGGAGGACCATTTTGTTCAGCAAGTTTCAGAATCCTGGCTAGAAGAGAGAAGGGCATACCTTAGTACAATCTCATCTCTTAAGGATTTAATTACCAAGATGCAAGTGCAAAGCGAAGCTGAGGTACCCAAAGAATATTATACTTCTAAATAGCTTTATGTGATTTCTAATACACTTTAGTAATACACTTCATAAATTATCTTTTATGTTTTCACATGAATTGCTATATATATTTTCACACTTGAAATTGCATATGCTTTTTGGCTTTAAATATTTATTTTGGGGCCAGGGATTTAGCTCAGTGGTTTCACTGCCTCCTACACAAGCACAAGGACCCGAGTTCGATCTCCGGTACCAAAAAAATATATATATATATATATATATAATTTTTTTTTAATTTATTTTGGTAAATAGACTGTTTTTATGATGTTTTTAAATCATCCTTATTTGAAAACTGACTTTTGCTATTTGTACTCTCCTAGGTTTATGATGATTCTCAGTCTCCTGAGAGTCTCTCTGACTGGCGAGGTGACCTTTTGCTTGCCTTTCAACATGTTTTCCTAAAGGAGCGCAGCATTTTACTGGCTGCCTTTCAGACTGAGCTGACAGCTCTAGGTACCAGAGATGCAGTTGGATTACTGAGCTGCTTGGAACAGAGAATACAAGAACAGGTAGCAAAACAAAGCTTCATTTTAAAAGATGCTTGTTAATAATAGGGTATCAGTTATTGATTTGTTTTGGAGTCTTCATTTAAATAATAAGGCCACTAAGAATACTTAGGAGAAAAAATATTATCTTAAATGTTGAAAGACTAGGGCCAAGAATGTAGCTCAGCAGTGTAGCACCTGCCTGGCAAGCGCAAGTCCCTGATTTCGATTCCTGGTACCCAAAAAAAGGTAAGAAAGACTAAAAACTAATGAGCTAATCATCAAACTTAGGAAGTTAGAACAACTAAATAAACCCAAAGAAACTGAGTAAGGTAGAGCCAGTTCTCATTATTCACAATAGTCAGGTTGTATAATGTTGTCACTCTTAGGGGGAATACACAGGTTAGGGACCTGTAAGCCTCTAGTCACATTTTCATCACCTAGTCTGTACATATATAACCTTGCTTCCTTTGAGGTTTTGTTTAAAAAGACCTTATTTACTATATATTGTTGATTCATTAATGTTGAACATAATAGTAGCATTATAACTCACGCCCGAAAGAGGTTTATCTAACACACGTTTTCTCCTTAACATGCTTCACAGCCTTCTTGAACTTAGGAACACCACACAGTACTTCATTCTGGGGGCCATTTTAAACCAAGAAATCACAAAGAATTAAGTACAAAACTGTGAACAAAATAAGACACTACACAGATTAAAAAGGACATTTGTTTACAGTTTGAGAGCTAAAACGAGAAGGTAGAGTATCCCCTTGTTTGACTTTAGTTGGAAACATGTGCATGAACAATTTTAGGCTTCTTAGTACATGTGTGGATGGCAATGAAAGAAACTCATTTGAGGATTACAAATACATTTTAATGGGTAATCAAAACTGCAAATACAGTCTGAATAATAAAGATTGACAAATAAAAATGTTAACGAAGGGGCTGGGGATTTAGCTCAGTGGTTCCACCGCCTGCCTCGCAAGTGCAAGGACCCGAGTTCGATCTTCAGTACCAAAAAAAAATGTTAATGAAATACATACACAGTACAGTAGACAGGATGAAACATTAAAAGTTGGTTCTTTGAAAGAGCTTAATAACCTTTTCTGCAGGATTGGTCAAGAAAAATGATAACATAATTTTTTTTAGTGCTTGGAATAAATATGGGCTCATCACTAAAGAGTCAGCCAAAGCTGGGCATGGGGGCACATACCTGTAATCCAAGCACTTGGGAGGCTGAGGGAGGAGGTTTGGCACAAGTTGGAGGCCAGCCGAGACCACTAAGTGAATTCAAGGCCAGCCTGAACTACAGAGTGATACCCTGTCTCAGAAATAATATTTATCTAAAAAAAATAAAATAAATAATAATATTTATCTACTCTTGAGAAAATATCAGACCAAAACAAATTGAGGACATTATCCAACTATTTCAGTGGCCAAAATAAGAAACTGTAACACCACCAAATGCTGGGAACGATTCACAGACACTACATCTTGCATACATTGATGGAAGGAATGTAGAGTAGATGAGCCACTCTGCAAACTAACCTGGCGGTTTCTTACAAATTTGAACATACATTTACCATATAACCTACCATTCACACTCAAAGATACTAAAACACAGGAGTGAAAACTTGGGTCTTCCTAAGAACCTATAGGTGAGTATTCATAGCAGTTTTATTTGTAATATCCCCAAACTGGAAACAACCCAAGTGGCCTGCAGTAGGTAAATGGATGGACAAAGTTTGGTACAGCCATATAGTAAAACACTACTCAGCACTTTACAAAGAGCAAACTCTTGATACCCTCCGCATATTGCATGTTATTTAACACTCTTGCGGTGACAAAATTACAGTGATAGATAAGAAATTAGTGTATAGGGGTTAAGAGTATGGAGAGGGTGTGACTACAAGTAGTCTCATTGTTGATAAAATAGTTCTGTGCCCTGATTGTGGTACTGTATGTACATGAATCTGTACCAATGATAAGATTTCATAATACTGTATTCCTAGAAAAGCATAAGTGTATGTAAAAACTAATGAAGTTTTGCTCTCTAGTTTACATAGTATTGTAGCAATGTCAGTTTTCTGGTTTTGATAATGTGCTATTATTGCATAAGATGTTATCATTGGGGAAGGCTGGCTAACAATGAGAACCTTGGCTAAATTAGTTCAAAAAAAATCTGGTGCTTTTTTTCAATGAAGGACATAAAACAAGATAACTAGCTTGTACTCCTCAAAAAATCCAGGATTACAAAGACAAAGACTCATCAGTATCACTGCTTTTTTTATAAAGGACATTTGCCAAAATTTTAGGCTCTATTAATATTTTTGTAGTAATATTTTTCTGTTTATTGTACTGTGGTGGTATAAGAAAATGTTTTGCTTTTAGGAAATACTGTACACTGCAACATTTAGAGGTAAAGGGGTATCTATAACAGATCTTCACATAATTTGGATAAGAAAAATAATGAAACCTTTAAAATAAATTTAAAATGTGTATTCCATTCATTCTTCCTCAGACTTCTTGGTTGATAATTTCATTATTTTTACAACTCTTTTCATTTGATTTTTCATTGTCCTTTGTTACAGGGTATTGAATATCAGACAGCTATGGAATGTATCCAAAAAGCAGATAGAAAGAGTTTGCTATCTGAAATTCAAGCACTGCGTGCTCAAATGAATGATAGGAAAATGACCCTGAAAAGAGAGCAGGAGAGTGATAAACCCAGCCAAGGTAGGTTGTATGACAGGCTCATATGGTTACACAAGTAGTTGAAAATATTTCCTTACTTTCCCTTATTATCATTATTCAGTTAAAACACATTTCTTCTAGGGCTGAGGGTTTAGCTCAGTGGTTCCACCACCCGCCTCACAAGCGCAAGGTCCCAAGTTCGATCCCTGGTACCGGAAAAAAAAACCACATTTCTTCTTAGTCACATTCTTATTTTCATAACACTAAGGAAATAATCTATATTAATACTCTGGGGGTTAGAAGATTATCAAATTGGTTAGCAGTGTTTAATTAAAAATAGGCCTTAGATTATGCCATTAAGTGCATTGTCTTTGTTTTCACGCTGTATGTTAGTAAGTCTTTCCTATACCCTAAAGGATAACTACCTTAAGTAAAGGAAATCCACAATGAAAATAATTATTTTCATTTTTAATGCTTTGTTTAAAAACTTATGAACTGTAACATGAAGTGCAGAATCCAAATACGCATTATGACAAATTATTAAAGGAATATTTGTGTAAACATCACACATGTCAAGAAGTAGAACATTGCCCATATCCCAAAAGCCCCTTCACATACTCCTCTGTAGTGTGTACTTACTGGTAATCCTCCTGATTTTTCTTTAGTTTTACTGCCAATTTATAAATTCCCTGTATCCATATGTTTATTAAAGTTTCCCTGTTTTTTTTTTAAAGTTTCCCTGTTTTAAACCTTATCAGTCTGAACATATTTTGTATCTTCTTTCACCTTTCTATAGCATTCATCCAAGTTACTGAATTTATCTCATTTGCCTTTGTTACTATGTGGAATTCTCTTGCATGGATATTCTATATTATGTTATCCATTCTGTGGTTGAACATTTGAGTTGTTTCTGCTTTATATCTGTCACAGTTGGTGCTGTTACAGAAATTCTAGTGTGTTTGATGTACATATACATGAATCTTCCTAGGAGTGGAATTGTTGGGTCATAGTAAATCTTCAGATTTACTAGATAATGCTAAACTATTTTTTTATTAATTGTATTGGTACATTTAAGGTATATAATATAATGACATTCATCATTGGAAATTTGCACCTTTAGAGTTTGCACACTCACTAGCAGTGCATGAGAGTTTTATTGCTTCACATATTTGTAAACAGCTGACAATCTCTTGGGTGTACAGTGGATACTTTGTTGCCATCTCTTGGCTATATAGTAGATACTTACTATGATTTTGACTTTGCTAACATGGTTTAAGTCCCTTTTCATATAATTATTGACCAGATGGATTTTTGCTTTTGATATATGCTTGCTAGGGTCTTTTTGCAATTTGCAGTAGAGATGTCTGTTTAAATTGAACTACAGATAGAAATGGTTAGAGAGTAAATTTTCATCTTCCCTACTGAGGACACATGCCTGAGTGTTTAGTGATAGTGTTTCATGTAATGGGAGAAACACCTGTCTGTGCTTTTGAGACGGTCACTGCACAGTCTCACATTTATCATTGAAAACCTGAATCAGGTTAAAATTACTTCGGAGAGAACAGGTACCATGAGATAAATTTATCCCTTTAGGAGGCAGAGGAAAATTGTGTGAGATAATACTGTTTTATTTAAATGAAATAGAACCCCATTGAAAGCTTAATTAATACCACATAGATTCATATTTATATATGCTGTTCATTAAGAAATTGTTTTAATGGGCCAGGGATTTAGCTCAGTGGTTTTGTCGCCTGCCCCGCAAGCACAAGGACCTGAGTTCAAATCCCTGGTACCAAAAAAAAAATGTAAAAAGAAATTGTTTTAAAAGCCTAAATTAACATGAGTATCATCTAAACCCAGTACTCTTCTGTGTTACTTTCCTCTCATTGCTGAGACAAAATACCAAAATACCCAAATACCGGCCAGGGATTTAGCTCAGTGGCTTCTCCGCCTGCTGTGCAAGCGCAAGGACCCGAGTTCGATCTCTGGTACCAAAAAAATAAAAATAAAAAAAATAAAATATCCAAATACCCAAAGTTAAAGAGGAAGGGGTTTATTTGCCTTAGAGTTTGTAAAGGTTTCAATCCATGATCACCCAACTCCAAGGCAGTGATGACAGAAAGGCATGGCAGAGCTGAAACAACATGGCACACACAAGGCAGTAAAGGTAACAAGAGGGAATTTCTGGTGTCTCCCTGCCCTTTTTATTTTATTCAGACTACTAAGGGCAGGAAGCACTCACACCCTTAATCCTAGTGCCCTTGAGCCTAGCATCACATCATGAATCAGTTCCACGTTCACATACTAGAGATCAAGCCTTATGACCACATGAGGCTTTGGGGGCACATCTAGACCCAAACCGTAACATCTTCCTTTCTCCTGACATCAATAATATAAGTTGATAAACCTTAATAGAATTTTAAATTTTAAATGTTTTCTTTATAGAATATTGTTATGTATTTATGGCACATCAGAAAAACAGTAGAGTAAAAGTCACCCCTAGAATCACATACAGCCTTAAATAATGACTGTTTAGCACCTAGGTAAATATGTGTACAGACCTTTTCAATGTGCATGCATGCATAAGTATATAATTTTTGTGAAAACAGGATCCTGTTCATGTGTTGTAACATTTTTTCATTTAATGTACTTGAAGATTTAAATTCCTGTTTGTTTTCATTATAACAAATGTGCAGCATTTGATTGATGTCTAATAAGAGGGCAGTGGCAAGGATCCCAGCCAGGGTTTGTGCTTCCCACTTTTGGGTACAGGGTTATAATAAATTTTCTAGGGACCATCTCCAAAGAAGGACTGAACAAAAGGAAGCAGTGCTGATCATTTTAGTCAAGATTATATGGGAGGCTACTGCAAATACTGTATGTGGTTATCAGAAATTATTAGAAAATTTTAGTGTGAGTGGTTAACATTTTGAATGAACAAATATAGAAGGCCTGTTTAATTTTGTGTGAACATTTGAAGTTTGTTTTTACTTTATTAGCACATGTGTGTAGTACATAATGTTTACATTCCTTGTGGGAAGCTGGTACGTGTACATAACACATCCTAATTCATCTCGTTTCTCTTCCCTCTCTTTTGAGCCCCTTCATATTGGGGGGGTTGTATTGGGTTGGTTTTTTTGAGGGGGATACATGTTTGCAGGACATAATGCTTACATTCCATGTGTGAAGTCAGTACATGTACATAACACTCAAATTTCTTTTTTTAATCCCTTATCCCTTTCCTCCCTCCTCCCTCCCTCCACCTTCCCCTTTGAGAACCATCTATCTCGCTACTTCCTATTACCTATCTTTTATTTTGCTGTTTCTTTTTACTCTGACTTTCTAATATAAGAGAAAGCATGTGATATTTAAACTTGTGAGTCTGATTTATTTCATTAAACATTATAGTCTCAAGGTGCATCCATTTTCCTACAAGTTTATCTTGGTGTCAGAGTAGTACACACCATTGTGTGTAAATATCACATTTTCTTTATTCTTCTGTTGATGGACATATGGGCTGTTTCCAAGCATTAGCTAATATGAGTTGTGCTGCTATAAACATGAGTGTAAATGTATCACTCTGGTATGATGACTTTAACTCTTTCAGATAGATAACCTAGAAGGGGAATAGCTGGGTCAAATGGAATTTCTAGTTTTAGTTTTTTGAGGAATCGCCATACTAGAGATTGTACTAGTTTACATAGTGATTATACTAGTTTACATTCCCACCAACAGTGTAGAACAATTTCTTTTTCCCCACACCCTTTCCAGCATTTGTTATTGATTTCTTGATGATGGCCATTTGTTCTGGGGTAAGATGGCATCTCAGTGTTACTTTAATTTGCATTTCTCTAATGACCAATGCTGTTGAGCATTTCTTCAGGTATTTATTGGCCATTTGTACTTCTTCTGTGAAGTGTCTCTTCATTTCACTTGCCTGGTTTTTGATTGAGTCTTTTATTTTGGGAAGTCTAATTTTTTTAGTTCTTTATATATTCTAGATATGAGTCCTCTGAGAAATTGCTAGCAAAATTTTCTCCATTCTGTAGGTTGTCTTTTCACTCCTTAGTTGTTTCTTTCACTATGAAGAAGCTTTGTAATTTAATATGATCCCATTTGTTGATTCGTGGAACTATTTCCTGCAACTGGGGTTCTGTTCAGAAAGTCCTTGCCTACAACTGTCTATTCAACAGTTTTGCCTATCTTGTCTTCCAGCATTTTGTTTCTAGTTTAACATTTAGTTCTTTAATCTATTTTGATTTTACTTTAGTACACGGTGAGAAATATGGGTATAGATTCAATTAAAGCTGTTTTTATTTTAAATCTTGCATTCATTATTAATATATTGTGTTCAACTTTTATCATTCTTAATATACTTACAATTCTGAAATTTTTCTTAATAGAGAACAAATTTCTTTATAAGAACAGATCATAGTAACAGTGAAACCCGGTAGCCTGGGGGAGAGTGCCATAACCCTGATCTAATAAACATCAATAATCTATAACCCTGACCACACAGAGTTGTGAATATTGTTTTGAAAATCATGTACAGGGCTCTTCCTTCTTTTAAATGTTTTAACATTGCATTAAAAATTTCTAGAAGTTGAAAGCACCTCTACATTTCTTAAAAATATTCACTAAATATAAAATTAAAATTAACAAATGAGCATTAAGCAATTGTTAAGCAATTTCCAATGGTGACAAATATTCTTACAGTAACAAATAATGTAATCAATAGTTTTTCCTATGCCAGTCTTACAACTCAATACTTAAAACATCACTTTCAACATTACAGTTTGCCTAAATTACACAGAGAAAGAAAATTGCATCAGCTAACATTAAAATCTTAAAAGAAGTTATTAGTAAAAATACCTGCTTTCAGGCTGGGGATTTAGCTCAGTGGTGCAGCTGCCTTCCCCACAAGAGCAAGGACCCGAGTTCGATCCCCGGTACCAAAAAAAAACAACCCTGCTTTCTAATGCTCCAGTGGGCCTCTCATAGGACAAAACACAGGTATTGTTTGAGGCTTTATTTAAGATTTTGTTTTCAGGAGAGTATGTCTTCTGTTTCTAGACTAACTACCATACTTTAAAATATAAAATGTTGAAGCTTTCTAAACTATGGTGTGGCCTGGTTTATGGAATTCTGTAATTTCTGCTTGTGGCCTCAGTAATTAGGGGTATGATCAGCTCTTAAAAGCACTATAAAGTTGGGCTGGGGATTTAGCTCAGTGGTTTCACTGCCTGCTGCGCAAGTGCAAGGACCCGAGTTCGATCCCCAGCACCAAAAAAACCCAAAACACTATGAAGTTCTTTGTGTGCAAGACTCTCAGAATCCCGAGCGCTATGACAAGCTTCTTAATTAGACGCCCAGATGGCATTGTGCCATTGATGATGAGGCCTTTCAGGTACTGGTCCTATGTGACCAGTGCCACAAAAACATGAGCTAGGACTTGTCTTATTGCATACTTGCTAGAAGTGAATATAATCACTGTATAAATTTTCTGTTAGCTCCAAATATTCATTTAAATGTTTAAGACCTTTTTAACTTTAGTAGTGATGATGAATCATCACATATATATGTAATATATTGTATATGCATGGCCTGTTTATACTATTTTTAAGGAGAGAATATTGCTTTAAACTAATAACCAAAATTAACTGATTGAGCTGCATCAATCTTTCTTTCATCTTTCCTTGGTTCTTGGATTTTCTTAAATGATGGGATCATATTCATCAATGGTTCTATATTAAGTGCCTCCTCTCAAATAATACATTTTATATCCAATGTAAAAAACAGATAAAACTCCCTTGTCCAATACAATACTACCAACAAAGCTGCCATCATCAAATTTTGATCCTTCATTTTCTCTAGAATGAATGGTTGCTGTGATTGTTAGCTATGTCACCAAACTATTATGGGCTGTGGTCATTGAGGATATTGACATCTGGGATTAGTTTCTGAAACACTTGTTGCTTTAGGAGCAGACTTTGAGGTAGAGATAACTGGTATTGCCATTTTCAAAGTCACTGTGGATTTCATGGTGACAGGTGTCATGTTGATTGAGTCCAGGGAAACTGTAGTTGATCTTTTCACAGTGCTGCAGCTGTTAGGTTTGCTTGTATCCTTAGAGGACACATTCTCTGTTAGGTTAGCACTGCAGTTCTGCAGAGGCACCTAAAATCCCATATTTGGAGATCCCTGCATGTTGGCAGACCCCAGAAGCACTAGCACCTGTAGCTGTCCCAGGAGTAGAGCTGCCCGAGTGCTCTGCACACTGAGGCCCATTGTTCCTGGGACAGGGACTGCGGGCACCTAAGTCCCCAGCCTTGGTGAGGGCTGAGATGTAAGTGCCCCGCAGTGTGCACTCCACTTTGGCCCATATCACCTCGAGCAGCGCACAGCTCCCAGGCCTACTCTGTAAATTTCTGGTGCTAGTACTACTAAAGAAAACATCTATAAAGTTTATATAAAATACCAATTTTGGAGACTGTAATCTTTCACAGTTGCTTTGTAACAATCTCCTAAATTACAAATTATTTCTTAGCAGTGATTTATTTATAAACCAAATGAGTTGCAAGATCATATTTTCAATATCCATCTTGTTCCCTTTAGAACTCTTGGAATGTAATATGCAACAGAAGCAGTCTCAAATTCTGGAGATGCAAGTGGAGCTGAGCAGTGTGAAAGACAAAGCAACTGAACTCCAGGAACAGCTGAGTTCAGAAAAAATGCTCGTTGCTGAACTAAAAAGTGAACTTGCGCAAATGAAATTGGAGCTAGAAACAACACTCAAGGCACAGCATAAGCACCTAAAAGAATTAGAATCATTCAGGTGTGCCAAGCTTCTTTATTATAAATGTGTATTAGGGAAGGAATGGTGTAATTTTGTTGTAAATATTGCGCAAACAAAAATAAAACACTATACATGATGTTTAAATAGCATGAAAACTTTGTTAAATTATAGGAAAAACAACAGATAGGAAATTCCTAATTTTTTCCAATTATAAACTCCTGATTATTTTGGCATATTCTCTGTTGTGGCCTCAGTTCTGTATGAGATATAATTTTGGTATTTCTTTTACCATAAACTAAATGATGTTTAAGATCTCAACATGATTAATGGTTTAATTAGCCAAAAATATGCAAAGTGGTTCAAGAGATAATGATTGCAAAAAAGATACATTTGTTGGTGTAAATACTGAGATATTTTGCTTGCCAAAACACATTACAAATAGTCATTTTGGGCCAAGGATTTAGCTCAGTGGTTCCGCCACCTGCCTCGCAAGCGCAAGGTCCTGAGTTCAATCCCCAGTACCAAAAAAAAAAAAGTCATTTTTATTTTGAACATTGATTTCACACACAAATTCATATGATTATTCCTATGTTCAGTAAAAGGCAAGAAAAAAATTTTGTTTTATTTTGTAAGTGTGGTGCACACCTGTAAACCTAGCTATTCAGGAGGCTTAAGCAGGAAGATTAGAAGTTCAAGGCTAGCCTGCGCAATTTAATGAGCCCCCTGTCTCAAAATATGAAAAAGCCTGAGAATGTAGCTCAGTAGAGTGCTCCTGGTGTCAGTCCCCATAACCACAAATAATTATCCTGTAGCAATAAATCGTATAATAGTTTACAGTGATAAATAATAGTCGTACTGCCAGTATTAGAAACAGAGAATTTGAAATGACCACATTCAAGCATCCTTAAACTGTATTTTCCTGTTAGCTAGTTTATAACGTATAGTATATGCCTCAGCTTTTCAGTGGAAACTGTTTTCTCTTTCGTGCTCAAGATATACTTGATGAAAGTTCATTTGTCTCTTTTGATTTAGATTGGAAGTTAAAGATAAGACAGATGAAGTACATTTGCTTAATGATACATTAGCAAGTGAACAGAAAAAGTCAAGAGAGCTCCAGTGGGCTTTGGAGAAAGAAAAAGCCAGGTTGGGACACAGTGAAGAGAGGGAGAAAGACAAACTCGAGGTACTGTCATCATCATTTTTATGTCTCGGGAGAATCCAGAGTCTTGAGACTGGCCTTTGTCTAAAATGTCAGCCTTAGACTCATAAGCTATAAGTTCTTCACTCTGTGTTGAATACTCTTATAATGTCATCTAAACTGTATTATGAGTAAATGTTGATGGTTTGGTGATTTTTGCTGCATCCAAAGATACATACTGATTGCTCTTTGGCACCATATTTTGGTACTGTGAATTCGTGCACACCCAGTTTGATAAATAGGGCAATCACATTAGTTTAACGAAAAAGTAGTTTTGGTGCCTGTTTTCTCCTAGAGCAGCAGTGGTGAACTTTTAGAGATGAGCGCCCAAACTGCAACCCAGAGCCCATTTATTTATCGCAAAGTGCCAATACTGCAGTTAAACCTGAATAGTGAGGTTTTAGTTTAGAAAAAACAACCGTTACCTGATACTCAACTGCTGGGATGACTTGCCTGCGTGCTGACAGAGAGAGCTCCGCATGCACACTATGGCACGTGTGGTTTACCACCACTGTCCTAGAGAATGGGTCAGGACTACTTTTGTGGTAGCAGGAGCCCTTGCTGCTATACTTTGAAAAAATAAGCATTGGGCTGTCCCAGAGAGGTGCCCCTGGTCTTTTATCGCTCTCAGCTCCACGCAGGTTGGACTGCGTGGAAGGGCCACTCCAGTGGCAGCCTCATGGGCTCAGAGCTCTCCTCCTGTTCACATAATGCAGTACTTGCCAACTCAGTGGCAAAAACACATCGCCAAGACTTTAGCCCTATTTTAATGCTTGCTCGCTTTTTAATTTCTACTATGTTAACCTCCACACAGGGATGTGTTACTTCTCCCAAGTGCTAATATAGTTTTTATTTACAAATTTGCATTGATTTTGAATAATTTGTTCCTGACCCTGCTTTCTGTATAGGCTTTATTATTTTTAGCCTCTGATACTGAAAAACATAAGATTTTTCAGAAACTTGTGTCATTTTCTATCAGAAACATGTATTTTTACACAGTATTTTAATAATTTAGTATATGAAAGCAAAAGCTATCTTAGCCATCCCTGTGGACCAGTCTGTAGCTGTTGGGATCTCCATCACTGTGGACTTTGCATGTATATGCTACTCTTAGCCAATTATTTTCTTATGCTCATTCACACATAAGTACCTAACAATTGAGAAAAAAAAAGACATACCATTAATATGTCTTTAAAGTATTGCAAGAATGCTTATGGTTTTTAATGATCTTTGTTAGGAGAAATGTATCCTGCTTCATATTTAGCCAGATAAGTTAATGTTTTAAGAGAAATGTGTTATCCTACCTATCTCTTGTTTATGTTCCTTGATGAAAATCAGTTGGCTGTCTAAATAATTGTTCTCACCACTGAAAATTTAAATTAATAAACTGGGCAACAGTACCATCTTCTATTACTGTGTATTACCAATTTAGTATTAATAAAGGCATTAAAGTATTAATAAGGCTGTATACTTACAAAGTATTTTTAGTAATATTAATATATATTTGAATCTGATGTTTGCTTACAAGGATCTGAAATTTTCACTTGAGGACCAGAAACAGAGGAATACTCAGCTAAATCTACTTTTGGAACAACAGAAGCAACTGCTACATGAATCACACCAGAAAATGGAATCACAAAGAATGCTACATGATGCTGAGTTATCAGAAGAGCAAGGCCGAAACTTAGAGCTTCAAGTACTCCTTGATTCTGAGAAAGTCCAAATTCAGGAACTAAGTGGTGCCCTAGCTAGGGAGCGGGAACTGTGGGCCCGGCTGCAGAGCAGTGACGAGGGTGGCCAGCTGCATTCACACTTGCCCTCGGAGGACCTCCTGAAGGAGCTGCAGAGACAGCTGGAGGAGAAACATAGCCGTATAGTAGAATTGTTAAGTGAGACTGAAAAATACAAACTGGATTCTTTGCAAACAAGACAGCAAATGGAGAAAGACAGACAGGTTCATAAGAAGACACTGCAGACAGAGCAAGAGGCCAACACTGAGGGACAGAAAAGAATGCATGAACTCCAGTCTAAAGTGGAAGATCTTCAGCACCAGCTAGAAGAGAAAAGGCAACAGGTTTATAAGTTAGACCTTGAAGGAAAGCGACTGCAAGGAATTATGCAGGAATTCCAAAAGCAAGAGCTAGAACGAGAAGAAAAACAAGAAAGTAGACGAATTCTGTATCAGAATCTTAATGAGGTACACTGGCACTTTGTTTACTTTTAAATACTTGTAAGGAGTTCTATAGCCCTTTGATTATAAAACTTTGACATTGGATTAAATTATTTAAATAGTTACATGCAAATCATTTAAAAATAAATTAGTAGAACTTTATTTGGAATATAAACAATAATTCCCTTAAGAAAGAATATTTAATGCTGTTTGTTTATAATTACTGTTTTCTTTTTCTGTCCAAAATTGCCAGCCAACCAGTTGGAGCTTGACTAATGATCGGACTCGAAATTGGGTTCTTCAACAGAAAATAGAAGGAGATACGAAAGAAGCAAACTATCCTAAATTGACTGTAATGAATGGACGAGAAACTGGCTGCAATCATGAATTAGAAGTGGTCAGACAGAAGCTTGAGCGTGCAGCTTCAAGCCTGCAACATCTGTCCCAGAAAGCCTCTAATAGGTTAGGCTTTCCTGCCTGATCCTTGGAACAGCAATCTTAGGCTAGTCAGACACTACCCTGCAGGAATAGATAGCCAGGGTGGGAAATTGAAGTGTTAAAGGAAATACTTGTTTACATGGGAAGATGATATTCTTTAACAAAGCTCATACATCTGAAAATAATACCTGAACTTAGGGAAAAAGAACTCTTGTAAGGGGTAGTGATAAGTGAAACTCAGTCTCCCCAGCCTATAGTATTTGTGTTAGTAAACACCCCTGAGAAAGTCTTTTATAATTTTTTGTCTTTCTGTTGAAGGCTACAGTTTGAAACAGCAGATGATGAAACTTTCACTTGGGTTCAGGAAAATATTGATGGAATTATTTTACAACTACAGAAATTCACTGGCCAGCCAGGTGAAGAGGTAAAACTTTTTGAAAGTTCCTTGTAAAGCATAGAAAGCAAAGATTCAATAGGAAATATGAAATGTTAAAAAGAAAGAAAGAAAATATGAACTGTTTGAAATGGCAGCATGTTCTATAAAACTTTAATTTTTTAATTTTAAATACAATGTTTGCCTTTCAGTAGCAGCTAATGAAAGCTTGGGAGGAAAGTAACTTTGGCATTGCTATTGAATACAATGCCCTTTTTTTTCTTTCCTTTTTTTTTTTTTTTTTTTTTTGAGACTCTTGCTTTGTAGTGCAGGCTGGCCTTGAATTCACTTTGTAGCCTGGTCAGGATGGCCTCAAACTCAAGGTAATCCTCCTGCCTTAGCCTCCAGAGTGCTGGGATTACAGGTGTGCACCACCATGCCTGGCTACAGTGCCCTTTTATTAAGATAGAAGCTGGGCTGGGGATTTAGCTCGGTGGTGCCACTGCCTGCCTTGCAAGTGCAAAGTCCTGAGTTTGATCCCCAGTACCAAAAAAAAAAAAAGATACCAAGCTTCTTGAAAGAACAATCTGGTTTCTATGCTCACCACTGCATGAAACTATCCTCAGAATCCTACCAGTGTCTTCATGGTTCACTAATCTGCTGAATGTTTTTATTCTTGCCTTGACTTTGTTACACTGGACACTTGGTAGCTCTTCCATCCTCTTAAAACCCTCTTTCTTTCTCTTTTGTGTCAGTATCCTCTCACTTCATTGATGTTTTTAATCAGTTAGTTACCTTCATGGTTTTCTCTCCTCTTGTCATCTTCCATGTTTTTCGCTAACTGTACTATAAAAGCTCCTTCAGGGCTGGGGATTTAGCTCAAGGGCACTGCACCTGCCCCGCAAGCACAAGGTCGTGAGTTCAATCCCTGGTACCAAAAGAAAGCTCCTTCATTCCCACAGATCTTCACTAGACTGATTTATTGAACAAATACTTACATTTTGCACACATACTGTGTGCCAAGTACTCTGCTGTGTTCTAGGGATAAAATGAACATATTTGACAAAAATCTCATATACATCATAGAGTTTATTGTCTAGTGGACTGTGGTTCTAGTATAGACCTTTGACCTGTGCTCCAGGCTTACATTTTCAATTAGTTACTAGGTGTCTTTCATTTCCCCATACCCCATAATGACCCATTAGGAATCCCAGGAGCATGCTCCAAATTGAACATCATTATCCCCTAACCTTCCTACCTTTCTGATAATGCTGTCATCCCGGTTGGAAAACTGGAAGTCGCCATAGTCTACTTTCCCTTGCCCTTACTTACACAGCTGAGTAGGGCCAGGGACTTAGCTCAGTGGCACTGCACCTGCCTCCCAAGCACAAGGTCCTGCGTTCAATCCCCGGTACCACAAAAACAAAACAAAAAAGTAGTGGACTTACATAGCTGAGCAGTCTACGTCATGTGCTTTCTACCTCTGCATGTTTGATCCCTATGCCCACTGCTCTCTGTCCCTAGCCACTGCCTCAGCTTTCAGTACTTCTTACCAGGACTGTTGTAACTACCTCCTCATGGGTATGCCTGACACTAGAATATTGGCTCTTCCCTAACTTACTTTCTTCTGGGCACTATTGCGAAAGGAATCTTTCCAGTACATAACTTTGTGGAATGCTCCTGCCCAAAGCCTTTCATGGCTCTCCATTGCCTTCATTTAAATCCATTTTCCACAAAATGAAGCAACATTTATTCTTGTTTTACCAAGTAACTTGTAGCTCCCTTAAAAGCAGCACTCTTGAATAAGCCTTTGTCTTTATGCTCTTTTGCTTACTGTGCCCTTCCCTAGCTTCTTTTCTTCCTGATGCATTTCTCACTATTATTTAACCAAGCACTGGTCATGTAATGGGTGCTCTCTGTGCCTCTTCACACGTTCACACACAGTATTTGTGGACATTTGTAATTATGTGACCTAGTCCCATTGTATTTTCCCAGCCCAGCTTAGTGTCCCCAAGTGCTTCTTGTGGCTCATTGACTGAAAGACTTCTGAGACAGAATGCTGAGCTGACAGGACATATCAGCCAGCTGACTGAAGAAAAGAGTGGTTTGAGGAACACGGTCATGAAGCTAGAAGAGCGGATAAGGTGCTACCGACAGGCAGGAGCTGCTGGAGATTGCGTACGTCATTTTTTAAAGTAGTGCCAAGTTACAGTTTCTTTTGTCCAGTTTCAGTTTCTGACTCTGAGATGTAAAAGTACCCAGTATCTGATTCTTAGTAGGATCTGTGGAGAATTTTATAGGGATGACAATAATAACAGTAGCTATTATTTCAGAGAGAGACTTCTCTGTACCAGACACAGGGTTATATACTTGCAAAATTATACATGAGAAAGCTGAACTAAAATTACAGTCAAGCTAAAATCTGTTTATCTCCAAATTGATATGTTGCTCCCTAGGGTCCTGACTGTTCTCTTCAGTTATACTCACCAGTTACTATGTTTATGACTCAGGCAGAAGATGCTGTTAAATTATATATTTCGGTTGAATAAAATACTCTAAGCATTTAAATTTTTTCCAGTTTAAAAAAGCTACAAAATAATTGGTTTCTATAATCGCTTGACAGGAAAGACCAGTAAGAAAACTGTACAAATAGATGGAAACCCAGCCATGCAGTTTCCATAGCAACCCACTTACCTGTATACATGAGGAGTTATTTCCTGTCCCCTTCTTGAGTGCAGGCTCCACATTTGGACCCAGATGATCCAGCTGTTCAGCTGCTTGACTTTCTCAGTTCAGAACTCTGCTAAATCTGCTAAGCCTCCCCTGGCTATGCTTTTGCCAGGGACTTTTTCCTCAGCAAAGGAACATATGCTTAGACTTCAGGAATATTCTTTAATGTCAGTTTAGATTGGTTCTGAGCTTTCCTGAGATCAAAAAGCTGATACTAGGCACCCATCATGGGATACCTTTAATATGATTAATTCTAGTTTTTCTTCATGAGATTTGTTCTTTAAAAATCATGTAAGTAGGATGTGGTCTCTGCAGTCTTCTAGGTTTTCATTTGGTGGTGGAGCCAACATTAATGCCATCATTGCTTCTGAAAAAGAAGTATGGAACAAAGAGAAATCGACTCTCCAGAAATCCTTGAAAAGGGCAGAAGCAGAAGTGTATAAACTGAAAGCTGAACTAAGAAATGATACTTTACTTCAGAATCTGAGCCCCGATTCTGAACATGTCACCTTAAAGGTAGGAGACCTCTTCAGTCTCCCGGAGGGCCTCTGTTTTGCCTTGTTTCATCTCTCCTGACCTTAACTGAACAGACTGATGAAGTGGAGGTGGCATTCAGGCTGTGTCTCTGTGTCTGTTTATTCAATCTGTATCATGATTGCTAGATGTCTAGCTGGTCACAGGAAGGTCTGTGGAGAGGCAAGCCAAGGACTGGACCCAGGTAAAGCTCTGTTCATTGTCACAGTGTTAGCACTGAGAGCTTGTGGTCCTGCTTCCTACAGTTTCTTCCCTTAAAAGACTAAAATGTTCTATTTTCAACTAACAAAAGCAGTACTTGTCAGCGTAAGAGCATAATGCTCCGTAGGACAGGAAGCCTTCCAGGTAGCCTCTCTAATGTCTAAGACTAGTCATTGTGGTAAAACTACCTTAATCAGCAATTTAGAATCTAAAACAAAAAGACTGGGAATATTTGTTCCAGCTGTGGAGTGAACATAAGTTTATGACTCTTTTTTTATCCAAACTCTGGACCTTGTGCTTGCGAGGCAGGCAGCAGAACCGCTGAGCTAAATTCCCAGCCCAAGTTTATGACTCTTAAAGTGACAGAAATCATTATTAAAAGAACTAAATAGATAATAACTATAATAATAAAAATAGCTCCATGCAATTTTTATTTTTATTTTTTTGGTACTGGAGATCAAACTTGGGACCTTGTGCTTGCGAGGCAGGCAGTGGAACCACTGAGCTAAATCCCCAGCCCTCCATGCAGTTTTTAAACTTATATCCAGTAAATATGATGAGCCCGAAATAAAAAGCATAACTAATAAAGTTAGTATTCACATTCCATTACTGAAAAGAGACGAACTGTAAAGGTTCAAGTTAATTACATTAACTTTCAACTTTGCTGTTACAGTAGAAAACGGTAAGAGGTTACTGCCATTCTGTTTTGTTTTGTTTCGTTTTGACACTGGTTGTCTTTCCCAAGGGAACAGTTTGAATGACAGAATGCCTTTTTGTTCTTCCCTTTTTTAAATACAGAGAATTTATGGTAAATACTTGAGGGCGGAAAGTTTTCGAAAAGCTCTTATTTATCAAAAGAAATACCTGCTGCTGTTACTGGGTGGGTTCCAAGAATGTGAAGATGCGACCCTGGCACTGCTTGCCCGCATTGGGGGACAGCCAGCCTTCACTGATCTAGAAGTCATCACCAACCGCCCCCGGGGCTTCACCAGGTTTCGTTCAGCTGCCAGAGTGTCCATCGCAGTTTCCAGGTAAAGTCACTTTACTGGTAGACTCTTTGAAAGGCTGTTTGTACAGTCAGAGGTATAAGCTTACTTCTTTCCAGATCTTCATCCTTTTAGCAGGGATTCTTTTGTTGTACTGAGTAAACCCAGGTATTGTAGCACATCCAGTATGAATTGTCTTCTTAAAACAAATTTGAATCCATCCATGAACTAGTTCAGACACACACCTAAGATCACAAAAGAAAAAAAACCTTTTTGAAAGCTTACCTCTGAGGCTGGCATGTATTTATCTTCTCGCTGCTAATGTAACTCATTCCTGGTGCCCAGCCAGGAAACGCCTTTGCCTAGCTCTTTAGCCTTCCGGGCAGGGACTCTTCTGGAACTTCTGTCGCCTCCTCCCTGATAGCTTCAAGCTAGCAGCTTTGGTGTTCGTTCTCTGTGGTTGAAACAGAGTGAGGACTCCAAGACCCTTGGAGTCCTGGCCCGCTGCAGTCCTCTGGCCTTGCCAGCACGTACCAGAGGGGGTCCCTTCCCTTTTACTTCTCCAGGGCCCAAGGCCGAAAGCAGTTCTGCTTTTCACAGTTGTACTGGCCAGGTCACATCGGATGCTTCTTTAAGTGCTTTGGTCTTTTTTTTTTCCCACTTATTTTTCTTTGAAAAATACGGTACACTTTTTTAACTGGAAGCTATGAGAGATGACCTAGTCCAGAATCTCAGTTCATAGTGAGGAAGGAGGCAGGGGAGTTTACAGGCCCCCCGGCAGCAGCCAGCTGGTTCTCCAAGTCCCACTCCCACTGGCTCTCAGGTGTCTCATTGTTGGCTTCCCTGCCATTCCCTTCATCACCTTGTGTAGAGTACACTCAGGCTGAGTGCTAGGAGACACAGTGTCTACCTGAAACCCATGCTTTCTAGTGGGGAAGAACAGTATGCACAAAACTTAGAAAAGACCCAGTGGGAGGTCACAGTTCACCAGTCATCTTGAATAGAGGAATCTGAGGAGGCTCCATGGAAGCAGTATAAAAGTTGCTGTTCTCCCACCCTGTTTCTTCTCTTTTATGTTCATTGATTTTGACCCTCCTAAAACTGAACCTTACACTGAGGCATGGTGGCACATGCTTAGAATCCCAACATTCAGGAGGCAGAGGCAGGAGGCCATGAGTTTGAGGTGAGATCCTGCCTCAGAAAACAAAACAAGGAGCCAGGGATTTAGCTCATTGGTTTTACTGCCTGCTGCGAAAGCGCAAGGACCCGAGTTTGATCCCTGGTACCAAAACAAACAAACAAAAACTAACCAAAAAGAACACTGTACCTCAAAACTAATTAGAATTAAGAAATCAAAGCTGGCACTCCAATATGTACTGTGGGCCCAGATGAGCCAAGCAGCTAGCTCACTTGTTCCTGTCATTAAGAATCCCATTCCTTTTACCCTCACCCTGCCTCCAGCTCCCAGCTCACTGTCACCAACTTAAGGGTCTTTTTGTTCTTTTCCCCTCTCATCTACCTTTCATTCTCCATTCTGCTTTCATTACTTTTCACCCTTTCCTTGCTTGTCCATCGTTTTCCTGTCTACTTTTACCCTCTATCTTCTTGTGTCTCATTTATCCCTGAAAGCAGAATGTCATGCTGCTAATGCTGGTGAACTCTGTTGCCTCTTGGGAAGGTGTTAGGGGAGCTTGTAGCACTGTTTTCTTGCTGTTAATTTTGCTATAAGCTAGGGACGTTTACGTAGTTTTAGAATAGGTGATCATGTGATAGTATTTAAATTTGCTTTGTGTGCGTATTTAATTGACAATTTTTTAAAAGATGTTCTGTGAAATTTCCTTTTGGGATCTTTTTTAGAATGAAATTCTTGGTTCGTCGGTGGCACCGAGTCACTGGTTCTGGTTCCATCAATATTAACAGAGATGGCTTTGGACTGCATCCAGGTGAAGTCAAAACAGGTTATTGTATTTATGACTAAAATTACTGCATATATAATATTTTCTAAATAATTAATTCCAAGGGGCGGGGATTTAGCTCAGTGGTTCCACAGCCTGCCTCGCAAGCACAAGGACCCAAGTTTGATCCCCAGTACCAAAATAATAATAATAATAATAATAATAATAATAATTCCAGAACCAGTGTTGTCCAGAGACAGACTCTTTAACAAGGCTGGAAGCCTTGTTCTTTTAAAAATATTAACAGGTGATTTTTATGGATTATAATGTCTACACAAGCCCTGCTTTTTTATGTGTTCTTCCAGTCCTATAATGTAAGCACAATCACTGTTACTCTCACAGCACAGATGAGAAACTGAAGTGTGGAAAACACATTCTTGGCCCCAGATCACCCCCTAGAGAAGTAATGGAGCCAGGACCAAACCCTGGCCATCTGGCTCAAGCCCGTACCTCCTTCCACCTGCATTTCAAGTCCTACTTCCAGAGTTGCTCAGTCATGTGGAATAGTTACAGTTTGTTTCCACAGTTTAGCAGTGTTCAGGTCTCGAGTTTATTAGCACACTGTATAGTGACCGTGAGTTACAGTTCATTAGTCTTCTAACATTTTGGACCTAAGGGTGAGGTCAAAAGCTGGGCCATACAGTTAGAGGACAGCACGGCCATCCTGTGTGTCAGCACTGGGCTGCCTGTGGGTAGTCTGCTAAGAGAGAGCAGCAGAGAAAAGGGAACTGTCTACATTTGGTGTCTACTGCAACAGCTGAAGTGTTTTCCGCAATGAGTTATGTGTTGTATTCAAAGCTAGCAAATCTTGACTGCAAATAAATCAAATTTTTGCTTATACTGTTATCTCCTTTAGCAATAATTAAAAATGATTATAACTAGGACACAGTGTAGTGTAGTATACTAGTTCATTGAGACCTTATCTACTTGTAGAACTTTTCCAAGGGCTAGGTATTTTTTTTCTTTATAATGATACATCTTGGGTTATTTTAGGTGCTGAAAAAACTGACCCATTTTATCATTCTTCTGGTGGACTGGAGCTGTATGGAGAAGCAAGACATATGACATACCGCTCAAGATCAGATCTGGAATATCCTAGATCTCCCTTACCATTTCAAAATAGGTAAGAATCTGATTGGGCTGGGGATTTAGCTCAGTTCTGCCACCTGCCTCATAAGCACAAGGTCCTGAGTTCGATCCCCGGTACCAAAAAAAAGAATCTGATCAAACCTGAGTGGAATAAGTACATTAATATGTAACAAAGATGGGTACTATAGGGCTTTTACTTTCTTGCACTGCAGTAGCTATTCATCTTTACCTATATGTACTTTATATAACCCAAGGCTCAGAATCAAAGCTAGTTTTTGAATTTGTAAAGTTTCTAAAGTTATAGGGAATAGATTTGCCCATGTGTTGATATATGCTATAGACATTGGGTGAAGTATTGACTAAAATTGATAAGCCTTTGGCCATTATGAAAATCCTAACAGTCTACACAAGATGCATTTATACATATCCAACATTTCCTGAGAACATTACTGAGAGGCATTGTACTGGGCATTCTTCTGATGACTTCGTAGCTTCTTTGAATTTGAAGAGTTTTTGTCATCTCAAACTTAAAAGCATAGAGGATGTAGATCAGGCAGCGTATAAATGACCTACCTTTGGGAAGCAGGGAGTAAAGGCAGGTGGGTAACTTAGTCCCATTCTTTCTGGATAATTTGGATTCATGTATATATTTTTAATCCTTAGGTACACAGGCATTCCAGCTGATTTAAATCCTGGTTCCCTAGCCTGTTCTCAGCTTCAGAATTATGATCCTGACAGAGCTCTGACAGATTACATCACTCGGCTAGAGGCACTACAAAGACGACTTGGAACTGTGCAGTCAGGTACTCTTCTTTACTTATCGATAGCACCATAATGCTAGACCCACCGCTCTCCTTTCTCATGTTTGAAACTGCTTGATCCTCACTTTTTAGGAGGATCTTCTTTCAGTGCACAAGTTACCAAGTTAGCCAAAGCTTAAACTGTGTAACCTGCAAAGCCTTCAAAGAATTTGACATAATTTATCACCCAGAATCCTGTTCCACCCAAAATGATTCCCTACTATCTTCATGCAGCAGAACGATTTAAGACAAAATGCAGGATGAGCACCAAAGCACAAGGCGCTGGGAATTTGTTGATTGGAGAATGTTTCAGAAGTAACTAATGCATGGTACAAAGTGCTAAGGCACTGAACTGCCTTCAGCACTTCATGCAGCCATTATCCCTCGTGCTCCATTGTACTCATGGATGCTGAAAAATACCCCATTTTTAAAAGTCCTTGTAAGAATGATCCATTTATTTTTCTCTTCTCAAAAACACATCCAAAGCATACTTTATAATACAGATGAAGAATTCCCTGTTCATTATGGAAAAACCTCTTTGCCTAATCTCCCTTCAGTTCACTCTTGATCCGAAGACTGAATAATTTTTAAGTGATAGTGCTCTCAAGTCTACTTTCATGTTTAACTTTATTAAGGACAGTTTTTTTCTACTAGTCCCACAAACTATGGACTAATAGTAGGTTATTTGTAGTTACAGGAAACTTTTATTACCATAGTTGAGCTTTCTTTCTTTCTTTGTTGGTTTGGTTTGTTTTGCGCATCTGAATCTCACAAGACCTAGATTTTAGCCAAAAGGCCGAGAAGCGATATGACCCAGATTTTGAAGATCAAAGATTTCTCAAGCTGATTCAACCTTCAAAGCACTTTATAGAACTTGTTAGTATTGTCTTACTTTCCTTGATGTTAAGAGACACTCATGGTGACCTTTAAATACATAATCAGAATCTTTTACAAACCAGTTCAAATATAAATGACGTTTTTCTAATGGTGGATAAGAGTAATCTGTTTTATGAGAATATATACCTGGTATAGGTAACTGTCTAATTTGAAATCATTGAAATGGCCTGTTTTTCTCTTGTAGGTTCAACTATTCAGTTTCATACTGGCATGAGAAGATAATCCTTCAAAACATCATTAAATGAAGCGATTTTAAAGAAATTCTTTTTTGTAAATCAATGGTTCTTTTGTGTTTTTGTATTGTGAATATTCAATGGGACCATTATAAACAGCTTATGATTGTATACAAATCCCTTGCCAGCACATGAAAACTGGAATTTGTGTATATACGCATTGTGTATGTAATTCATGCACAACAATCATTAAATTACATGTATATTTATGGAATGCTAATTTAAATGATTAAATTATGAACCTTGTGTATTTATCAAATGGGTGAAAAGAGTAAACTTGCAAATTATGATACTGCTGGATGTGTAGCTTGCGGTCCTGCACTTTTCTTACAAGGCTACTAAAGTTACATGTTTCTGCCTAATATATTTGCTACTGGTGATGAAAACAGAACATACCACTTGTAGAGACATATTTTTGTATAATGGTAGAAGTTTTGAATTTTTGGGGGTATTTTGTCAAGTACTGAAATAAAAATGACTTCACCATTTTCACCACACTGTATTTGAATCTTCTTCATTTTTAGCTGAGCCATACCTCTTGATGCCTATCGTCTGGTTACTTATCTCAGATATGCAGGACTCAGTTTCCTAATTTTAGAAGTAGCTATTAGGGTTTTTCTCTGCCCCCACTGAAGATAGTTTTCCATCTGCCTTTACATCAACTTTTTTTTTTAATGTTATATTGGAATTTTTTGATTAATCCATATTTGCTCTGTTATATTTAGTATTTTGCCTATTCAAAGATGTGTCTTGGCCCATTAAGACAAATCATTTAGCTTTAAGATAGAATCTTAAATTTTATTAATCACAATCCACCAGAATTAAATATCCTTGCTAAGCCAAATTCAGATTGGGAGGCTCACAGAGATAATCCAAGTGCCAGTGTTACCTCACAGAGATAATCCAAGTGCCAGTGTTACATGTTATCTACAGTCTTCCCCAGCCACATGGCTCCCTACTAAAGCAGTAGTAGTATTTGTCAATAACATCTAGAGGATTTTATTATCTGATATCCTATTTATATCAACACAAACAGGCATAGTACCAAGTACACTGCTGTATTTTTTAACATTTCAAATTACTCAAATTTCCCGTTAGCAGGTAGGCTCGTAGAGTTTTAGCTATAGCAAAATAATTGAAGGGGGAGGTTATGGGTTAAAACCTTGTTCCAGGCTATGCTGTAGGGAAGCAGTGAAGAATGGAGATGAACACAGCTGTGCTTACTCCCACTGCTTGACCATCAGCCCTTCTTCAAGACTTCTGTAATCACACTTGATTATGCTTGTCATAACTAGACTGTGATGACAAACTAAGTCTGCTGAAGTCTAGCACTTGCCTAGCATGCACAGGGCTATGGGTGTGATCCCCAGCACCCCTAAAAAAGATAATAAATTCTGTTAGAAGTCTGAAACTATTCACTAAAGAGACTAACCTTACTTCAGGTTCTTAACTTCAGTTCTCTCTTCAGCAGTTGGGTGAAATTATAGATCTTTTTTCATAATAATGCTTTTAAAAACAAAACATACAGGATTGCAAAGGAAACAACAGATAAAAACTTAAATTTTAGAAATCAGAAATGACATAGTAAGGGCCGGGGATTTAGCTCAGTGGTTTCGCCTCCTGCTTCACAAGCACAAAGACCCAAGTTTGATCCCTGGTACCAAAAAAAAGAAAAAAAGAAATGACATAATGAAACTCTCAATGAACAAAATAAAAGAATTTGCAGAAACACAGAAGCTGCTGATGGAAATGTAACTGATACAACCACTTAGAGGGCAATTTGAAAATGTCCTGAAAAATTGTATCTCCTCAAACCCAGCACTATTACTCTTGGTAATTTCCCCAAAGGAGCCTAAGAAGACACTGTCACTGGTGTTAGAGAAAAACTGGATCAAGTGTAGTGTCCACCTGTAGAAAAATAAGTCATGTCATGTTTCTCCAGGTAAAGATATTTGTGCCATTAAATGAACCAGATCTATATGTAAAAAGAAAAGAGTGCGAGGGCCGGGCTGAGGATTTAGCTCAGTGGATTTGCCGCCTGCTACGCAAGCGTAAGGATCCGAGTTCAATCCCCAGTACCAAAAAAAAAAAGACAAGAGTGCAAGTAAAGATGTAATCTTTCCCACCCAGTTTCCTGGATGCCCCAACTCTACTCACTGAAGCACATACTTCACACACTCTTATTTTTCTCAAAGAGAATTTTAATGCAAAAAATAACAGCAGAGATTTGGCCTTCACAAGAGTCTAACATGAATCTTCTAGCCTCTTCAATAGAATGTAACATACACAAGAGAAAATATTTTGGCTTCACAGATTATGTGGTCAAATTCCAAATATCTCACGTAGGCATCCAGAATATTTGAATTAGGCTGATTCTCAAACAGGCTTCACAGAATATGACTAACAACACTATTTTCCAGTGACCCTGCTTCATATTACTTCAGTCCTCAGTTCAAAATGTTGAACTGTTTGATTCAAAAGAACTAGTAATAGGGCATGAGATGTCCTGCCTGGCAAGCACAAGGTCCTGAGTTCAATCCCCAGGGTACCACACACAGACACACACAAAAAAAACTAGTAATATAAACAGCCCAAATTGGATGTTGGAGAGAAGGCAGGGAAAAACCTTCAGCCAAGGAAGAAAAAACTGCCCACTAAGGACTTTTACATGAATATGTAGAAACACATTATTTAGCAGATGGAGAAATAGCTGATATTTAGCAATTACATCAAAACACCACATGAGCAGTCTTTAATATTTATTTTTAGGAAATATTATCAAGGCACAAACCTAGATCTCTCTCAACTTTCTATAGTAAGTGCTTCCAGTTAGAATTCAGCGGATTTTACAATTATAGCTCCATCACTGATAACTATCTTCACAACAAAACAATTAACAATATTCTCTTTTATCCAAAGCTTTCACTGTGAGTTGATTCCCTACCCTCCTCTCCTTACATATAAAAATTACCAAGGTAAATGAATGACCTGTCATCTTCCAAGTATCCCTGAGCTCTTTACACCCTGCAGAACTGGTCCCAGATCTGACTCTCCTGAACTTATTTGCCAAGAGCTCTGTATGCTTTTAAAATTAGTACCCAAAAGTTCTATCATTTAGAATCTGCCAATTACCTAGATTCACCCTGAACAATTTTTTTTTCTAATAAACTTGGCTTCCTCAAAGCCCACCAAAGTATCAAAACTATAAAATGTCTCAAATACCACTAGATTTAATAAGTCAGTTAATAAAATATTAAAATCATAAACTGGCTTTTGGAATTTAAAAAAGAGCACACTGTGTTGTTTCGTAGACTTCATTCTCAACAGATGGATTTGCAGCTTACACTGATGTCCCATTACTTCAAGTTGGCATTTTTCATTTTGACCTCTGTTTGTAACGGACAACTGGGTTTTCAGGGGTGTGGATCATAGTTGTATAATTCACAGCAGGAAAATATCCATCAATGAGATCAAATTCATATAAACGAATCAGAGTGGACCAAATTGTCTTAATTTGAACATAGGCAAAATTTTCCCCAATACAACGATGACGCCCTGTTCAAAAGAAAAAGTTTTCATCAAAAACTTACTTAAATTCTTTCTTACCTCTTTTTAACTTGCGAGTGATCATTTGCTTATCTACATTTCAGAAAAACAGCAGATAGACACCTGTACATCTTCTTTTACATAAAATAAAAATGTAAATGGTTAACTTAAAGCCCCAGAATATTTTCAGTGTTTTTAAGAAAACAACACTTGGTTCATTATGATGATTTTTCCAATGACTTTTTGAAATTTAACAACTACCTGGGTTTCAATCACAAGATGGTATTCTAGTTTGGGAATGTTTGGTTAATGTACTAGAACGGTCTCAGTTCCTTTCCCCAAAGAGCCCTAGTTAAGTCAGTATGAACCTTCCAATGAAAGCCTCAAACCAAGTATGGTGGGGCGCATGCTTGTTTGTAATCCCAGGTCTTGGGAGGCTGAGGCAGAAAGATGGTTACAAATTTAAGGCCAGCCTGGACTACATAGTGAGTTCCAAGCTAGCCTAAACTACATAGCAAAACTTTGTCTCAAAATATAAAGTAAAACAAATGGCAGAAACAAAGAGAACAAATGGAAGGGAAAAAAACCCTTAAAATGCTACCGGGGACGGGGATTTAATAAACTCAAAATAACATTTACTAGTGTCAAAATTTGAGAAGTCATACAAGAGCTGACAAACTAATTCTAAAATGCATAGGAAGATACAAAAGATCTAGAATACTTAATCTTAAAAATAGACTATATTGGAGGAATTAAACTGACCATATTTGACTCTAAGACTAACAGTACAGCAACCAAGCCAGTGTGGTACTGTGTAAGTACCAAGAAATACATTGATGGGACACAGCAGTGCCCAGAAATATTTTCATGGTTATCTGATTATCTTTTTTTTTTCCGGTTAACTTTCACAGTGATAAGCAAGGAAGAAACTAATATCTTTTCAAAACACAGTACTAGAAAAACTAGACATTGCAAAAGGGAAAAAATTTCAATTTCTAGCTCACACCATAATCAATTCAAGATGATCACAGACCACAAATGCTAAAACCAAGTTTTAGTAGAACAGACCACTTCCTGACCTGGAGCTAGGCAATACAGAACTAGACAGCAATCACCATTTTAAAAGTTGGTAACTATAGTTATTCATTTATCAAAATTCACTGAATTGTGACTTAAGATTTGGGCATTTTGTTGTAAAATCTACAAGTATATCAAAAGAATAAAAACTAATGTTGAATATACCACATATAAGAGGGACATTTACACACAGATCCACATTCAAATACATCTACACAAACATCTGGTTTATAAGAAAATAAAAGGTAATTTTTAGGGGTTTTTTGGTACCAGTGATCAAACTCGGGACTTTGCACCTGCAAGGCAGGCAGTGGAACCACTGAGCTAAAACCGTGGCCCAAAAGGTTATTTTTTTTTTTTTTTTTTTTGGTACCAGGGATCAAACTCAGGACCTTGTGCTTGCGAGGCAGGCACCAGAACCACTGAGCTAAATCTCTGGCCCCCAAAAGGTTATTTTTAATAGCAAAAAAACTAGAAGTATCCTAACTGAATCAACAAAAGATTTGGTAAATTCTGATGTTTAACAAAATTAGTATTTTGAAAATAGATGAACTAAAGCTATATGCACCAATATAGATAAACAGCATGACTACAAAGTACAAGGCATGGTGGCACACAGCTATGGTCTCAGCTACTCAGCACTAGGAGTTTGCAGCTAGCCTGGGTAACACAGCAAGCTTTGTCTCTCTAAAAAAAAATAACTGTGGAAGAAACTGGGGTTATTTAACATATTTTAAGTTCTACAACCTCCCCCCAAATTCAAATCCATCCAGAATCTCAGGATACAAATTTATTTGGAAACAGGGTCTTTATACATGTAATTAAGATGGAATCACCCTGACAGAGTAGGCCTTAGATCTAATGACTGATGGTGCTCTCACAGCGCACAAAGCACAAAAGGAGAGCCTGGTGATGATGGAGGCAGTAATCAGAGCCAAAGTGAAAGATATTTGCAAACAAAATTCATATGGATTATTTTGACAGGGACAAATGTTACCAGAACAAACATTTCAAACCGAAAATGTAATCATCTTACCAGCTCCAAATGGCACATAGGCAAACTTCTCTCCTGACGCTGGGTTATCATGTAAGTAACGATCAGGATTAAAGTCCAGACGTTCTACCCAGGAGTCTTTAAGTCTCTGATTGACAGTGGGAGAAACACACACTTGATGTCCTGGAGGAATGGTATACCCTGCCACAGTCTACAGATGAAAGCAACACATTGCATTAGAGAATTTTAAAGTGTTACCAATTAATTAGGTCAGTGTGGAATAAAGAGCTACACACATATTTAAAATTTAAGCCAGCTGTGGTAGGTAGCTCACACCTGTAATCCCAGCACTCTGGAGGCTGAGGCAGGAGGATTGACTTGCGTTCAAGGCCAGCTTGGGCTACATAGTGAGATCAAGGCCAGCCTGAAAACTCCATACCAAGACCCTGTCTCAAACAAAAATCTAGCAGGATAAGCCAACTAAAAATTATTCAAATGATCTCCAAGTAAGCCAACATTGAGTTGGAAGTATATACACAAATGCCTCAGAGGTAGGGTAGAATTTCAGGGAGCCTTTCACTATCCAATTTAAATAATTCATATGATTACAATTTTTTTTATAATAAAATGTGTTATTTTAATAAATTAAAATTTTAACACATTTTAATAAATAAAATGTTTTTTAAAAAAAGAAAAATGTCAATTTTTAAATGACATTTTAAAACTCAATTAAATGAAAATTAAGAAAATAGCATTAGAGATGAACATATATACTATCTGCCATTATGTAAATGTTCATATATTTAGTATAAAATTTATAATTATGTAGAAGTGATTTTTTAATTTAAGAAATTCTCTTTAATACCATTATTTGTCTTCATTATGACAAATAAAAACTAGGCACAGAAGGAGCGATCGAAGCGAGAGAGACTTACCTGAGTAGTTTTGGCCATTCTCATCATGGTCATTATAGGAGGTCTAAGTCTTAATGTTTCTTTTATGCAGCGATCAAGTAAATTTAGATCCTTGAGCTAAAAAGAAAAGGTATTTCCTGATTCTTTACAAGTTCTTAATATATTCGACAGTATAAAAACATTACTTTAACATTTTGGTTAGTATAAGACAGGCTGCACTCTGGATGAAAGAGCAGGATGACTGGCTCAAGGTGGCTGAGATTACTGAGGACTATCACACCAAAGGTCAACAAAGGGAAAGGAAGGCAAGATAACAGGAAGTGGGGCAAACACCCTGAAGGACAGCATGGGAAGGAAAAAGGAGATCCACTCCTCCAAAAAAACAAGAGCATTGGGCCAGAGATTTAGCTCAGTGGTTCCGTTGCCTGCCTCACAAGTGCAAGGTCCCATTCAATCCCCAGTACCAAAAAAAAAAAAAAAAAAAAAAAAATGAGCATTAGCAAAATATCATCAATGTCAACTTTTTCAAAACTCTGGAAAATCAAAGGCTTTTAACAATCTAAAGGAGAATTGATTGAAGAAATAAAAGCTGAATCTTGGTGAGAAAAGCAATGTTTGTAGTAGCATAAGAAGCTAAAAAGTATTTCCTAAATTTTTGAATACAGTGTAAAAATCCTCAACAAAACATTAGCAAGTGAAATTCAGCAAATACAAAGAGGAAAAGAGAGGGAGGGGAGGAGGGAGAGAGGGAAAGAAAAGAAAGGAGGAAGGGATGGATGGAAGGAGGAGGAAGGAAGAAAAGCAAGGAAGGAAAGGATAGATTATATACCCTATGATAGGGCCAGGGATTTAGCTCAGTGGTTTCGCCGCCTGCTGCGCAAGCACAAGGACCCAAGTTCGATCCTCGGTACCAAAAATAAATAAATAAATATACCCTATGATAAAGTAAGATTTATCCAGGAATACAAGAATCAACATCTGAAAAGTCAATGTAATATCCCATACTAATAGAAGATCAAAACACACACCAGGAAGAAGATGTGAGCAGGGTTTGCTTCAAAGATGGAATCTCAGGTTATACTGAAGCCTTCTCATTTCCTTGTCTGCCCAGCAAGCTGGTTGCAGTGTTTGTAGATTTTAAGACCCCACTACCACCATTACTCCTTTTAGTAGATTCTGCCCAAGTACAGACCATTCTGGACACACAACTATACACAATTCAAAGGATTTTACACTTCGTAAGACACACACGATAAAGCTTAATGGGAAGAAATTTTAGAATATTTTAGGTAATGTTATAGGAAATTTCCTAAAACATAGATAAGCCTAATTTAAGGTAAAGTATAAAAAAAAAACCTCAATTTGTCCTTTAAAACAGATAAATTAGCCACAGATGCTAAAACTTGTAAAACAGAAATGAAACAAAAATCCAACAAACCTGGTCATAGGTTAAAGGAGGCAGGTCCTCACCACAGACTGTTTTCTGTTCTAAATAACATTTTTCTTGTAGTGCTTTGTCTCTGGCCACAAAGAAGCCCAACCAAGCACTAGTGGTTGAGGACGTGTGCTGCCCTGCCAAAAGCAGTCCAATAAGCATCCCTGCTATTTCATCATCTGTCAGAGGATGGCCATCCCTGCAGAATGAATCACACAGAACCTGCACATCTCAACAGACACATTTCATGTCTCAACCTGAATACGTTTTTCAGGCGTAACAGCCCCTTTCACTTCCCTACCCCACCCCGTAAGAATCCCCTACCCTGCCCCAAGAGACTGCCACTGGAAACATGATAAGCACATAGTCACCATGCTCAGTCACTGGCATTCCAGTAAGTAATGTCATAATGACATAAATTCAATAATTTAGGTCTCAACAATTTAAAATCCAAAGGTCACAGCTACCAACTTATTTTGTCAACCTAATTTTAATGGGAAATATTATTTAACTATGTTTTAATGTGTAATTTCCCACTTTAGCTTAATATGTCATGAGAATAACACTTACTTGTATGTAGACTCTAGTAAAGTTTGAAGAATATCATCAACTTTTTCTTTTGATTGCCTACGCTTCTGAATTGCCTTATAAAAAATATTCTTGATCTCTCGATGAGCTCTGTCTCTACGTCTGAAATTTAAACATAAAAACTATTTTTTAAAAAAATAATACTTTCTAGTATTAAATTCACTTTGAAAACCAGGACCTAGCTTAAAGCAACCTTATTTAACTAATTTTAATGACCCTAAATTAATTAACAAAAACCAGAACCAGCTAGACATAGTGGCAAACACCGTGGATTGCCAAGTTAAAGGCCAGCCTGGACCACTTAGACCTTAGCTCAAAATAAAAAAAAGGGGCTGCTGGGGATGTAGCTCAGTGGTGAAGCACATACCTAGCATGTGTGACACTCTAGGTTCAATCCCCAGTACAACAAAAAAATAAAAATCTAGAACCAAGAAAAACCTCCTAACAATCTTATTAAGAATTTCTGGGTTGTGGGGGAAAAAGGAAACTTCTCCACTAAAGGTGGGAGTGTAGAATGGTCCAGCCACTGTGGAAATCAGTGTGGAGAGTCCTCAAAAAACTAGGATTGGAGGGCCAGGGATTTAGCTCAGTGGCACAGCGCCTGCCTCAAAAGCACAAGGTCCTAAATTCAATCCCTGGTACCGGGGGCGGGGGGAAGAATATGAGAAAACTAGGATTGGAGGCGCCATTTGACCCTGCTAATACCCTGCTGGTTATCTTCCCAAAAGAATTAAAAGAATTGGGCCCAGAATTTAGCTCAGTGGTTTCACCGCCTGCTGAGCAAGTGCAAGGACCCGAGTTCGATCCGCAGCAACAAATCAAACAAACAAAAAAAAAGAATTAAAAGAATCATACCACAGCGATGTATGTGCACCCATGTTTATAGCAGCCCAGTTTGTAATAGCTAAAGCTTGGAAACAGCCCAAGTGCCCATCAACTGGAAACTGGATAAAGAAGATGTGGTTTTTTTATAAAATGGAGTATACTCAGCCATAAAAAAATGATAGACTAGAGACATTTATAGCTAAATGGATGTACCTTGAAATCATACTCTTAAGTGAAATAAATAGGACACACATGTGTAAATACCAAATAGTTACTCTGGTGTGAGAAACTGAAAGTGTAAATGAGGACCAAAATGTATAATAGATAATGTGAAATAAGAAGAAAAGGTCCAAAGAGGAAGAGGAAGTAGGGAGTGGTGGGAGGGAAAAGGGAAAAAGAGAAAGAAAAAGTGATGAGAAAAGACAGAAAAAATAGAAACAAAGTCCACTGTAAATAGGGAGAAGTGGGAGGTGGAAGGGAGGGAAGGGGAATGGGGAAAAAAGAACAACCTATATATATCATGTGCAGGTACAAATTCCCAATGATGAATGTGATCATAATGTATACCTTAAATGTACCAATAAACTTAATTTTTAAAAAAAGAATTTTCAGTTTTTAGGTGCAAAATCAATGTTATCATATTCTGTGCATCTCAGATTCTTAACACACTACTGTCTTCTAACTGCAGGCCCACAAGAAGCACAAAATTCCTTCTGAAGTTATCTTTCAGTTTGTCAGAAAGTAAAATACTCTTCTAAATTAACATGTAATTCTAATTTTAACCAAATCAGTTTTGAAGAAGACTCATACTTGAGCCGGGGATTTAGCTCAGTGGTGCCGTCGCCTGCCTCAATAACACAAGGTCTTGAGTTCAATCCCGGGTATGTATGCATGTATGTATGTATCTATGTATGTATAAATAAATAAATAAATAATAAAAAAGAAAGAAAGAAGAGGGCCAGGGATTTAGCTTAGTGGTTTCATCACCTGCTGTGCAAGCGCAAAGACCTGAGTTTGATCCCCAGTACCAAAAAATAAAAAATAAAAAAAAAGACTCATACTTGTTGAGTCTACCTTTCACTTTCTAAAACAAAGATCTGCACAGGGGAAATTCAAGTAGATTCAGAAAACCAGCTTCAACTCCCAAAGCTTTACTTTTAAATAGCCTGCTTACCACGTAACAGTAATAGCAACCACCTCTATTCACAGGTAGCTGCCTAAGATCACACCCCCAATAAATAATAGAGCTGGCACTTAAAACCGGGCAACCTAACTGCAAAGCACTCTCATATCAAGTCCCAAATTTCTACCCTATTTCATCTGAAAGACTGCTTTAGGAGATTGACTGAGATGCTATATACAGAAAGCAACTGAAGCTTCGCAGTGTCAATATAGCAGAGCCTATTGAAGATGGTGGATGGAGGGTCAGGGGGGTCTTGTTCAGATGGAGAGCACATGCTTAGTACATGTGGGGCCCTGGGTTGAATCTCCAGCACACAACATAAACAAAAAGAAAGGGAATGGAATGATTTGGTTAAATCTGTTGGTCCAAGTAAAACAAAAAAGACTAGGTTAGCATATCAAACTCAAGAATTCAGATTCATCCAAGAAACAGGACAAGTGGAAACAGGCTGAATATACTTTTATTGAAAATCAGAGCCAAGAGCTGCACTGAGTCTTCCAGTACAATATACAGGAAAAGACAACTACAAGGTATTATGAGTTCCAGAGAACTCTAGAGAACCTCTCCTGACTTTCCGTTTTATTCCTACCACTTTTATTCTGTAACTAGATAGAAGGGGCAGAAATACAAGGGAAAAGGAATGCCAATTTAACTCTTCCTCATCACTCACCTAAAAGGACGTGATTCAGTGAAGATTTGGAAAGCTTACTAATGTGCATAACACTCAGTTATACATCATGTCCTAAAAGCAGTATTTCTGTGCATCAAAGATAGTCTCTGCCCTTAAGCAAATCACAGAACACTTGGCAAAGGGACAAAGAGAAAATTAATAAAGGCACAAATATTCAAAAGAAAGATATTTAACAATATACATACTATAAAATCATTAAAAACTTTCAAACAAGTGCTGAAAAGGAGGGCTTTTAGAGATAGTTCAGAGACTTTCTCGAATATGAGGAATATGAGAGGTAAGCAAGCTTTAAAATACTAGAATAGACAACAAATCACCATTTGAATAAACTAAAATGTACTTCAAATAAGCTCACTGTATAACGAAAATCTGTCTTGAATTTTTATAAAAGAATGGGAGTTCATAATCTCTCCAACTTTGACAGCATGCCAACAGTACATTATCTTGTTATCCATACCTGAAACTAGGCAGAGGCAGCCAACCTGGCAGCAGCCAGGCTGCATGGCTAAAACCTCCATCCAGATCTGCATACAGCTGTGCCACCTGCTCACTGAGTTGACTTCTGATCTCTTTTCCATGTAAACAATGGCTAGCTGTTAAAATTATGAGCTCAGAAAGAGCTTCAAACAAATCTAGAGAAGAAAAAGATCACTCTTTATTACTTATTTCCAAAAAGGCTTATGAAATATTGTTTTGTTGAATATATAAAAGATAGTGATAGAAAACTGGGAATTAAAAAACTGAAGAACAAACAAGATCCTATTCATAAAAAAATCTACAGACAGATATACAGCTGTACACACAGAACACTAAAGTCAATAGACTAGATCACAGGACACACTGTCCTCTGGAAAGCCACAACAGACACCACACAAAGGCATCTCTAAACCTCATGGGCTCTTCTTTACCTTGAGAATAGGGATAAAATGGAGATAAAAGTGAACAGAATTGTTTGATTTTCAGGTCACAGCACAACAAATCAGAAAAAAGATTATTTAGTTCCTATGAAGACAAAGAAAGAGGGATTTCCTAAGGAATGACAGTTCAAAGATCTGAATTATTCCCAGGTCAAATACAGGAAGATTAAGACTAAAAACTGAAGTTTGGGCAATATATAAAAGGAAACTATAATCATCAATTTGTATATTCCAACACTGGCTAGAGATGAATCTAGCAAGCACACTTTGGTGATACTTAAAAGTGATAAAAATTATCCAATTAATTTCCTGTTCTTTCATTCTACAGTAAACAAAAGAACATCCCATTAACATTTGGCTTTCCAATTAGACTGCCAAAAAAGAGAAGATCAGCTAATACGCTGGTCTTACGAATGCTATAAATATATGTTTCACATGTATTTAAGTTGGCATTCTAATTTGCACATCAGTTTTTCGTATGGTTAGAAAATATATCACATCGGGCCAGGGATTTAGCTCAGTGGTTCTGCAGCCTGCCTTGCAAGCGCAAGGACCCGAGTTCGATCCCCAGTAACAAAAAAAAAAAGAAAATATATCACATCAACTATAGGGGTAAAGGGCCGGGGATTTAGCTCAGTGGTTTCGCAGCCTGCTGCGCAAGCGCAAGGACCCGAGTTCAATCCCCGGCACCAAAAACAACAACAACAACAAAAAACTTTAGGGTTAAAAATAAAATCAGGTTCCTACTCTTCTTAGAACAGCTGAAGCTCACACACAGAATGTGATGCCCTGCTGTACTGTGAGCAAATAATTGCTCCCTGCTCCAGAGAGGGCAATCACTTCTGAAGAAATACATTAATCCAATCTAGTGAAAAACTGGAAAACAACTCCTTGGTAAGCAGAACACATCATTCTCATTAAAAGCAAGGTAATTCTACATACACTATGCTGTTTTATATTAACACACACTCTCTCTAGATTTCTAATCATGGACAAGAAGAAATAACAGGACAAATGTAAAACATTTTGCTTACTTTTTTCTCCATTTTCTCCCCAACTTTGAAAGTATTCCTGTGTTTCTTTTTCAATTATAGAAACGTATTGTTTAAAGTGGGCTATGTTAAGGCCAGTTTTTAACATTTTCTTCTGCTCCAAGAAAATCTAAAAAAAAAAAAAAAAAAAAAAATCAAGCTTATATACCATTAAAATGTTTGTTACATCATCCAATTCATTAGGTTATTCTAACTATATAACACTCAAAGAAAACATCCTGAAAAACCGAAAAAAAACAGTAAAAGTATTTTTTAAAACTATACCAGATATGGCAACTTAGAGCATCTATGCATTTATATGAAGTAATGTGGAGGACAGTGTCTGCTACCAGGGTCCTAGATGAAGTAAGTAAGAAGCCCACCTTCTGCCTTCCTTCCTACATACCCTTTTCCCACTCCTAAGTCCAGAGCTCCCTTTTCCTATTCTATTAACTTCCAGCCTTCAACCCAACTCAAACAACAAAACAACTTCCTGAAGGCCTATTTACAGCTTGATTCTATTTTTATCCACCTTAACTATTCTCTTCCTCTATTTCCAAACAAATATCCTTCCTCACTGATACTATCTTCCAGAATATAATGAAAATATAATCTGAATAAAATAAATTCACACAAAGACAACTAATGGTTAATCCTCTGGGGCATTTATATCTTAAGAGTCTAATAAAATAGGAGAAGAGAAAAAAAAATGGGAGAAGGGCCAGGGACTTAGCTCAGTGGCACCGTGCCTGCCTTGCAAGCACAAGGTTCTGAATTTAATCCCCGGTACTGCAAATAAATAAATACATAAAATAAAATGGGAGAAGAAAAATAAGTAGATAAACCAAACCTAACCAGGGATTTTCTGAGGGGTTTGCTTTTGAACTTGAGTAGTCATTCTCCCCATTTCCAAAATGTGCCCATTTCTAGAAATGATACTTAAAGTCTACATTTAACTGCCATACTTGGGATTATGGCTTGTGTCTGGATATCCCCCCAAACCCTCATGCAGTCATGAGGAGAGGGAGGGCTTTTCAGAGGTGGCTGAATCTAGAGTGTGTGATTACTAAATCAGTCCACTGACTGGTTGGTTTGGCATAGTTCTGGCTAGGATTAAGGGTGTTAGTGCCACACTCTCCCAAGGGCAGGCAGCCTGCATAAAATATAACAGACAGAAAGAGTGTTAATATGCTGTCACTATGCTTACTGTGGACTGTTCCTCCTCTGATGCCCCTCTGCCATGCCACCCTGCCTTGGAGCCAGCCAACTATGGACTGAAACCTCTACAAACTGTGAGCCAAATAAACCTCTTGTCCTTTATCTTTGTGTGTTGGGTATTTTGTCTCAGAAATGAGAAAAGCAACTAAGATACTTGGGTACTGGGCTATATGTGTTAGCCAAAGTCCACAAACCAAGCAACTGAGCTGGTTATCTAAGTTATGTTCTGTATCAACTTACATTTTAATAATTAACTTTAGAAGAGAAAACCTCACAACAAACATTCACTTTACCTAAAGGCGTACATTAGAAAGAGGACTTCTGAAGTCAGCAATTTCTAACTCACAGCTCTTATGCTAGAATTTCAGGGAGGAGTAGATATGTAGAAAGCCTTTTAATGAACTAATGGAATTTTCTTATTACTTTCTCAAATCAAATCCCCATATGCTCTTATCATTGATTTCATTTCTTTGTATAGGAAGCCCTTTAAAATTATTTAGGCTATACTAGCAGGTATAAAACAAAATATACTTTCCTTATCAGTTACCCATGGTTTTTCTCCTTTCAAATGTCTCATGCACCTCCAGATTTTTTGAACCGAGGAATAAATTGCTTCTACATTGTAAATGCATAATACTACACTACTAGCTATAAATATTATAGTACAGATTTGTTCTTATTCAAAATAAGTGTCACCTACTGCATTAGGAACGTCATACGCGACTCCCTTCCCAAACACAGGTGTTGTCAGACGACTGTAGACATCTTCTGCATTCAGGTCTTCATTTTTACTATTAAAAAGCAATGCAGCAGCATCGCTCCCCAGAAGGTAAGTAAAAGTCTTGCCCACCATGGTAAAACTAAATACGGGTCCATACTAAAAAGAGAAAAGCACTCATGGTGATGTTACAAAAAAATTTCTTAAACCATACAATACATGGCCAAAAATAAAACATTTATACATCTTAAAGCAATTCTTTTCAACTTGCCACATTAACCCCTCTTGTACTTGTCTAAATTTATAATTAGTTGCAAATTTGGTATAAAGACAACTTTATTCTTTTTTCCACTTTTTATACTGAAAATATTTTCTATATTTAAACATTAGTGATCTACTGTTTTCTAGTATTACATACCAAGATGTTAACTTAATTGCTTTTTCATTATTGGGCTTATGGGTAATGCTGTCAAGGTTGTTTTAATAAATAATTCTGCAATGAGTATCTCTGAGAAAATACAGCCCTCTCCCCTTTAGCTGAAAATAAATTTATAGAGCGGCCAAAAGATATGTCCTTTTCTATAGAACATACTATGTGAAGACACAAGAAGTTTATGTCATTATCAGTTTTACACAATCTCACCAACACTGAATGATTTCATCTTGTTTATGTTACTCTTGTTAGGTGTTATAAGCTTCACTTTGCATTTATTATTATAACTGTTGTTGAAGACTACACTTTAGGAATATAATCATGAACAAAAATACTGTCCCTAACTCACGAAGTACAGTCTCTTGGAAAGGACACACATCAAGTAACACATTAACAAATGAAAAGGCTGGGCATTTAGCTCAGTGGCTCCGCTGCCTGCCTCGAAAGCGCAAGGACCCGAGTTCGATCCCTGATACCAAAAAAAAAAGAATAACAAATGAAAACTTGCAGGTGTTACATATTACACAAAGGAAAACAACTGTGATGAGATAACCACAAAAGGCAGACCTAAAGAGGAAGACACCTGCACTGAGACCTGAAGGACGGCAACCAAGAATGCCCAATGGTCCTGAATGTGAGGGTGGGAAGGATGAGATGAGACAAGGGTCAGACAGAGCCCACACCACAGAGTCTGATGAGTCAGGTTAAAGAAGTTTTTGCTTGCAATCAAAGGGGGAAGTTTAAAGTATGTGGAAAAGACACGATTAGTCTTTGTATATTTTAAAAGAAAGATGTCTGTGACTGCTATGCACAAAGGATGGAGAGGTAGGAGCAGAAAAGATCCCAAAGGACCAGTTGAGAACCCACTGCACAAACCAGATAAGCTCTTGGCACAAACTAATGGTGGAGTAGGAGACATAGAAGCAAACAGATAACTAAGTTATTTTGGAAACAGTCTGCAGACTTGGCAATGGATTGACAGAGTAAAAGAATTATCAAGAAGGAATTTTATTTCTGGCACACTGCAAAACCAGAAAAGCAATGATAACAGAATAAGACAGGACCCCCAGAACTGGAGAGAGAAAAATCAGCAGTTAAATATTAAAAATACTGGATTTCAGATACTTTTAGATAACTAAGAATCATTTCTTTCTTTTCTTTTTTTTTTGGTACCAGGGATCAAACTCAGGACCTTGCGCTTGCGAGGCAGGCAGCAGAGCCACTGAGCTAAATCCCTGGCCCATAAATAACTAAGAATCATATGGGAATTGGACATCCAGGTCAGTAGCTCAAAGAGACCAGAGCCACAAACATTAATTTGGGTGTTGACATATGGCGGTGTTCAGTTGAAGCTACATGGAGAAAATCACCTAGAAAATAAAGGGATATAAGCCAAGTATGGTGATGCACACCTGTGATCCCAGCACTCAGAGGCTGAGGCAGGAGGATTACTGTGAGTTCAAGGCCAGCCTGAACTACATAGGGAGTAGTCCGAAAAAGAAAAGAAAAGAAAGGGATATGACTAACCTCAGCAACCAAGCACCAACAATAAATGGCCAGGCCTCTTCCCACAAGTGAGTTAGAAAGAAGCAAAGAGGACAAGTTTACTGGAGAGACTCAAGGGAACTGCAGAGTAATTAAACAGGAGTTACAGAAATAAAAACAGTGTGCACAGACAAATTACAGAAGGGACAAAGTGGTTAAGTGAAGCTCTGCACTGGGCATCACAGTGCCTGCCTATTAATTAACCCAGCTACTCTGGGGACAAATGGAGGAAGATCACAAGTTTGAGACCAAACTGGGCAATCTTGGGAGACCCTATCTCAAAATCCGAAAAATAAAAATAACTGGGCTGGCCACGTAACTCACCTAGCATGTCTGAAGCCCTGTGTTCAATCCCCATTACTGAAGAGAAAGGAAAAATATTTTTACTTTTAAATGAACAACACTTGAGAATTTTTCAGAACAAAATAGAAAGATCCAGCTAAGAGAAATGATAGTATAAGGTTTCTGAGACAAAAGAAAAAGGAATGAAGAGTTCATCTTCCAATAAGAGGCAACATATTGTACAACAAAACTAAGGTAGTAGAATATAGTGAGCACAAGATTCTGGAGCCAGATTGCCTGGGTTCAAATCCCAGCTCCTCCACCTATCAGTGTCTGACTTTAGTCCTACAGTCAGAAAACTTAACCTTTCTCTGTTTCAGTTTCCCTCATCTATAAAAGTTATAAAAATAGTACACACTTCACAGAGCTGCTGTCCAGATTATGTAAATTGTATGTAAAGGACACAGAAGAGTGTCTCAGCCATAGTAAATGAGTTCTTTCCTGTCATTATTATTATTATCAAAAACATAGGCCCAGGGGCCAGGGATTCAGCTCAGTGGTTCCATTGCCTGCCTTGCAAGCGCAAGGTCCTGAGTTCCATCCCTGGTACCAAAAAACACAAAAACAACAACAACAAAACGAAGGCCCAGAAATCAGGCCATGTCTAATTTGGCTTGGGCACTGGCTGGCAATGAGCCCTGGAACAAATTATGTAACTTCTGTTTCTCATATTTGTTATCTACAAAACGTACATATTCAGGGTTTTGGTGGACATTCAGTGAAATAATCTATGCAAAGCACTAAATCCTAGCACTATTACAGGAAGACAACAGAACATAGAGACAAGCAGGTTTGTATGTCTGAAACTAAGAACATGAGAACTCTCACTGAATGGTTGGTTTTTAATCAGTCTTCAGGGGACAAAGTCACTTGCTTTGATAGAAAGGTAGAAAGATTTATAAATTTATGCTGGGTATGGTGGTGCATATCCATTATCCCAACACTCAGGAGGATTGCTGTGAGTTTGAGGCCAGCCTAAGCTACACAGTGAGTTCAAAGCCATCCTGAACTAGCAAAACCCTATCTCAAAAAAACAAAAAGAGAAAAAAAAAAAAATTAAAATTCGTAAGTTCAGAAGAGTAAAGATTTGAACTAATTATTGAAATGAATGGAAAGTCAGCCAGTCATAAGAACAAAACAGAATTGTTGAGCAGTATTTAAATTTCATGCAGGGCAAGCAATCATGAAATAGGAAAAAACTCATCTGGTGCAAGAAAGGAGAAAATGAGTAACTGACTCTTCCCACCTTTGGAGTTTTGCCAACTGAGATGACCAAAAAATCTAGGACCCAGGAAACTGAAGGTCTTGGACAGAATGTAACTGAAATGATGGACAATGAACCAAAAGTGAAAAAAGAAAAATGAAGAGGACTGACAGATCAGGAGAAAAGAGGGAAAGTGGAATAGATAATCTAATGAAATCAAGAATGGTTATAATTATAATTATAATTATAATTAAAGGAGTTGCACAAGCAAATGAGTGAGTGATTTAAGAACTAAGAAAAAGTTGTAGGGTAGAACAGGGGACAAGTCTGTGAGGATTAATCACTGTCATTTTACTGGATTAAGAAATACCTAGGAAATCAGTATAGCACAATTGTGAGAACTGTCTGTAAGGGATTTCCAGAGATTAGTATGTGAGATAAAAACCTGGGCTGAGAACTACCTTGAATGTAGGTGCCACCATCTAATAGAGCCTGGATGGAACAAAAATAGCAAGAGGAATATGCCCACCAGGACATCCTCTCTCACTCTGCTTTCTGGCTGCTACAAGATGAACAGCAATTCTCCACCATGAACTTTCAGTATGTTTCTGCAGCAGAGTCAACCAACCATGTACTAAAACTTCAGAAAGCATGAGCCAAGTAAAAATCTCCTCCTTTATTTACCTCAGGTATTTTGTCACAGCAAGTCCAAAGGAGGGCTGAAGAGTATATGTGATACAAGATAGCTCATTACAGAGGAAAGCACAAAGATTTGAGTGCTCACTGGTATTCAGTGGGTCACCCAAGTGGAGAGTAAGTCACAGGAGAGGTATAGAAAAGGTTAGAAATTCCAGAGATGCATGGTTAAGAAAAATGAGGGTCAATTTTACCAATTTTAACTATAATTAGTGAAAACAAAATTTAGAACAGTATTTTTTAAACAATAATTGCCAGAACTACAGGTTTCCTTGGATGCATCTCAAACTACCTCAGGACACGAGCAGAAACTAAAAAGAGTAGCAGCCTACAAGGCCTCTCCAATCTTAAATCAGGGCAGCTTCCATTTTATGTTTTCTATACCATCAATAATCATAAGGACACAATTTTTTTTTTAATGTTCTTCTATTTAAAAGAAAAGTTTGTGGGCCAGGGATTTAGCTCAGTGGTTTTGCCGCCTGCTGCGCAAGCACAAGGACCCGAGTTTGATCCCCGGTACCAAAAAAAAAAAAGAAAAGAAAAGTTTGGAAAGCACTTACCTAAACTAGTTTCTTTTTCTCTAATTATTTAGAAGACTTACCTTCTCATATGCATTCTCTAGGAACTCAATAGGATTTTTCCCAAATGCTACAGCATGCCCAAGAAATGGAACTGGGGAGAAAATGTATGGTGGAGTTTTCTATAAGAGAAAACAACAATGAAATTCATTTCTCATTTAATTTTAAGGAAAAATCTCGATTCAGTTGCATAACCAATTTAATGTAATTTTCATTAATGCTAAAAAAAAGTTACTAAAACGTGAAGCATCAAAAGTAACTTAAGAACAGCCAAACTGCCAGTATCTAGGAAGAATGTGGTTTAAAAGAAAAAAAATTCAAAACAGGATAGTCAAACAAGCACCGTAATTTTAAACAGACACTATCATATTACTAGTGGCTCCAGATAACCTTTCTTTTTGGGGGGGGGTACCAGGGATCGAACTCGGGTCCTTCCGCTTGCGCAGCAGGCTGTGAAACCACTGAGCTAAATCCCCGGCCAACTTTTCTAACTATTAGTAGTAAGAGCTTTCATTTCTACCACTCTTAATTTTAGTCCTAGAATCTTCCCCAAAGAAAAGAAAACACCAAACAGTAACTTGACCTAAGAGAAATGTTTAATATACATTTACAGTGAACAGAACACATCTCATACTTCTTTCAATCCAAATGAACTAGATCCAATTTTAAAGGAAATTACGTCAACTCTAACAAATTCACTAGCATTCATCATAAACCATACTTTAAATGCTACACAATGAGACCCACAGATTATAACATTAAGTCTCCTGGAAATCAAACCTGCAATGATGACAAAGGATGACACTGCCCAGATGTCTGAGGTCTCAAATAAGAAAGCATTCCTCAAATTATAGTATGATTTAAACACTTTAAACACTAAAAGTATCTTTGTCTTCCCAAAGACAAATACTTCCTCGAAAATCGCATGTGTAGGAAAAATACTAACTCTTGCCTCATACCTGTTATTGTTCAAACAAAAATTTAAAAGTTACTAACCCAGACTGTGCAAGTTTGTCCATTCCACTGTCAGTAAAAGGTAGTTTTCAAAAATTGGTGTTACTTGTTAAGTGTGCATTCATCAAATATATCTGGGAGGTTTAAAGCTAGTGGCCAACCTCTAAATTAGAGAAACTGGTGTTTTTAACCGTATTATAGGGAAGCCCTTCCGGCAGTCCAGTTACTCCCCTCTACCAAACTGAACACATATACCTGGGTGCCCACGTACATCTGCCAACAGCATCACCATCAAGACCCGCACCGAGGGACCCAACTCCGGAGGGCAACCAGCAAGGACCACAGCCGGGCCAGCCCGCAGAGCCGTCCCTGAGACCACAAAAGCTGCATGCAAGACCCCGCCAGGATCAGACTCGCGGCCAGGGCGATCACAGGCCCCAACACTGAGGCCGGCAAGGCCACGGAGGTCGCGATAACCAGCGCCACCAGCAGCAGGCTGGTGCCACGACCACCACATCCCAAATCCCAGCAGGGCCGAGAAAGCCGCCACCAGCGCCAGGACTGGGAACCCGGCCGCCCTCCCGCCACCTCGGAAGATGCACGCACCGCTCCGATCGGCAGGGGGACCAGGTGGCCAACGGCGAGGCGGAACAGGTAGGCCAGGCTGAGAGTGAAGGCGCAGGCCACCAGCAACGTGGAGAGGAGGCTGCCGCCCGTCACTTGCTCCACTGCCTGTCCCAGCACTGAACCGCCCGCCTGCAGTAAGCCCAGCAGCGCCATTCCGTCGCCGCCGCTTCCCCCGCCGGACACACTGGAAGCCGGGTCACCGCAGCCCCTCAGAACCGCTGGAGCGAGAGAGAAGCCGGCGGCAGGTGAGGAGGGGCAACCCCCACTCGCCCGCCTCCGACAAATCCCGCACGGCCCCGCCCACCGCTCGCCCCGCGCGCCACCTACCGCGTCACAGAACCAGCGGAGCCTGCTGGCCGCCACGCCCTGACGGAGCACGCCTCGCAGCCAAGGTCTCCTTGCGCTAGAGAGTCTGAGGACGCTGTCTAAACCCGTAGCGCGAGAGGTCCCAGACAAAAGCGAGGGTGGCTTCAGAGATGAACACCTCTGAGAACCGAAGATCCTCGAGCCTGTGGGCCTGGGGTGCGGGGCGCCGGGACCTGGTGCGGAGGGGGCCTGGCGGAGGGATCCGGGGCGGGGGGTGGGGGGCTGCGTCCGTCTGAGCGGCTCGCTCTGTGATTGCACCGCGCGCTCCTGAGGTGATGTCGGCCTATGTCGCGTCACGCGCGCGCTGGGGGAGCACCGCCCTTGTCTGGGCGCGGGGGGCTGCTCCTCCGCCTCTCAGGTGCTGCACTTGGCCTGGAGAGACACCATCTCAGGAGCCCTTGGGGCTTGTGGTCCGAAGGTGAGGGCAGCACTGTCCAGCCCCAGTACAGTTTGACAGGCATTAATATATCGCTGTAGGGGCCCGGGGATTTAGCTCAGTGATTCCGCTGCCTGCCTCGAAAGGGCAAGGTCCCGAGTTCGATCCCTGATACCAAAAAAAAAAAAAAAAAAAAGATATATGTATATATATATCGCTGTAAAGTTAGCAGGTGTTCGCTCTTAGGTACGCTGGTTTATAGGAAAACAGGTTTTCAAAAATACTTATAGATGTGATTGAAAGTCGTGACCTCTTTGAGACCCCATTAACCAAGAACACCCAGTATTCTCAGGGCTTAGGGGCTGGAAAGTTTGAAATGGAAGTTCAGTCCTACAGAGTTTACTCCTGTGGCTGCACGTAAGCCTCTCTGATAAAATGACTGTCAAGTTTAATACTGACCAGATTCATTCATTTATCAAGGTAACAGGTTTTGAGGCTGAGACCGCAACAGTGAATAAGGCGAAACACAGACTGTCAGGGAATACACAGGAATATCCTATTGCCTGCCAGACACCTCTTGCTGAAAAGATCTTCTTACAGTCGGTAAATCCAAAACTAAACCTATTATCTCTTCCCGTGCTTCTGCCAGTCTGCCTTCTTGCCATGCCTATGTTGAATGGACACCTCCATGCACCCTGTGTGTGTGTGTGTGTGTGTACCGGGATCAAACTCAGGACTTTGCACTTGTGAGGCAGGCGCGGCGCCACTGAGCCACATCCCCAGCCGGTAACCAAATCCTGTAATTCTACCACCTTAAAAATTTTTTCCATTCCTATTGTCACTGCCTTAGTAAGGCATTCATCATTTCTTGTCTGCATTACTACAACAATATCCTGCCTGGTCTTCCTGCTCTGCACTTTTTTTTATCCTGTAGGCCACTGTCACCTCTTAAATCACTGAAGTGGGTTTGTGCCATAACCCCAAAAGACAGTCTTGACCACCATAATCCCAAATGTTGAAATTCTGAAAGATCAAAATTCTTTAGTCTAAAATCCTGAAAATATAACTCTGGAAAAAATAATTTTAAAAATTATTTAAAAGATATTTATTGAGCCAGGGATTTAGCTCAGCGGTTCCGGTGCCTGCCTCGAAAGTGCAGAGTCCCAAGTTCAATCCCTGGTACCAAAAAATAATAATAATAATAAAAAAATAAAAGACATTTATTTACATTGTTAAAGGGGAAAACCAAAAACAGTTGTAAGCCACTTTCAATAAAATAGGCAGTAACATACTCGTACATATCTCTCCAGCCATAAGCATTCAGTTGTACTAACAGTCGCTCTATTGTAACAGTAATAAGCAGAAGAATATTTATAAATTGGTCAAAAGATGGAATGCGTAAATGTAGGTCACTACATTTGGTAATCGTGTGCACTAAGTTTCATAACTGCAGTTATTCTGAAATACAACACCCAAGTCTTGATGAGATTGATCAAAAGCATGTTATGGGTTACCCGTTACTGTTGCATATGCCAAGATCTCAAAGCACATCCCTTCATTTATTAAAGGGGTTGAAATTTTAATGTACTTACATATACACGATGTTTACACACAGAGTCAACATGTAATGCACTTCGGCAGGGGCAAATTTGCAAAACAGCATGAAACGAATCAGAATCCTCTAACCGGGTATTTAGCTCAGTGGCACCATGCCTGCCTCAAAAGGTCCTGAGTTTGGGGGCTGGGGATTTACCTCAGTGGTTCCAGCGCCTGCCTCACAAGCGCAAGGATCTGAGTTTGATCCCCGGTACCGACAAAACAAAAAAAAACGTCCTGAGTTTGATCCCCGGTACCAGGAGAAAAAAAAAATGCTCTAAGTCTTTACACACTATTATATCTCCAGTATTGGAAATCACATAAAAGTGAAGAACATAGTATGGTGAGTTAGTAAAAAAAAAAACTGTTCACAATTTAAAATAGAAAAAAACCTTAAAAATGAAAAGAACTTGAAAAATGAAAAACTATTGCAGTGATACATTATCAGCAATTACAGAAAGGTAATGCATAAGAGTTGACCAACTTACATAATTATCTGTATTAGAACATGTTGAAATGGGAAGGGAGGGCTGGGGATGTAGCTCAGTGGTACTGCCCCATGCCTCACAGTGGCAAAGTCCTGAGTTCGATCCCCAGTACCAAAAATGCTGCTTTTTTTCCCCTTCTTTTATGGCATGGCTCTCTGAGAATACATAATACATACACATTAGTTCTCTGTGTAGCACTACTTTTTTAAAATTCTTGTGCTTCACTCTACACCAATATGAGCATTCTCTATCAAATTTTCCCAGCTTCCGTACCATGCCTCTGTATTGTTTTGGGATGCAGAAATCCATTCTGCCCTCATATACAGACCACAAGCTTGGCAGTAATAATACTGGTGGTCGACCAGCAACACCATTGTGTAAGTGTCTTCTAAGCCTACCTGCACGTAATTAATTTTGAACCATTCAATAACGTTGCTGCTTCCTTGAGGCAAACTTTTAAAAATCATTAAATCTCCTGAAATATCAGCTGGGAATGCCACTTAGAAAAAGGAAACTTTTTTTTTGGTACTGGGGATCGGACTCGGGTCCTTGAGCATGCACAGAAGGTGGCGAAACCCACTGAGCTAAATCCCCGGCCCCTGGAAACTTGTTTTTAAGTAGAATCATAAAGAACTGAAAATTTATTGCTAGGAAAACAAATCTGTAATACAGTAGTATGAATATTGGGTATTAAGCATAATCTGTTGAATCAAGTTAAGAACTTGATGTGGCAAGAAATGTGTGTGTGTGTGCACACACGTGTGTGTATGAGACAAAGGGAGAGACAGACTGTAAGCCAGTTGACCCAAGAGCAACTGAAATATTTAACTTGTTCAGCTGAGACCAGAAACCATTGTGTTAATTTTCCATTTTTAGAAGGCAATTAAAAATTACAATTCCAGTAACCCACAAACCAAATAAAAATGTTGTAGAAGTTAAAGATATGTTCAAAGAGCATTTTTCCCAGCTCATTTTCAGCACCCCAAGAAAAATAAAAGGATCCATGACTATCACAGATGAAAACAAAATGAATGTCATTGGAATCAGTTATTTTTTCCCCACTGAGATATAAAATCTATATAGAAATTTATAACAGATTGTACTTTTCATAGTTCTTTTGTAATTTTCTTTAAACCCTGTTTAATATAGTTTTTTTAATTGTTGTAAAAATGTTGTTTTCATGATTGTGAATCTGTTTCCAGTTCTTTTTCATCTATTTGTATATCAATAGATAGTATGCTGGCTACCAGTTCTAATCAGGAAAAAAATCTTGGAAATGTCTTCATTATAACAGCACATTCAGCAGAAATTACTGATGTGCACGCAAACCATAAAAGGTGCAATTCTTCAAAATCACATTTTGTTGATTAAGTTTTGTTGACAGTGTGCACAGTCTCACTACTATGCAGTTTCACATCCTTGGCCAGGAAGGCTGGTTCACAGTGCTAACAGTCTTGACACTGAGCTACATCCCCATGTCACCAGCCCTTTTATTTTAATAATATTAATAGTATTATTATTAATATATTAATTATTTTAATTTTTTACTGAGCCAGGTGTTCAATAAGTCACTAAGTTGTCCAGGTTGGACTGAAGTCAGCCATTATCCTGCCTAAGTCTCCCAAAATGCTAGGATTACAGGGGAATATCACCATACCCAACTCAAAGGTATGATGTTAAAATTAGAAACTTACACTTTTCAGTGCCCTTTCCATCCTGAATTCTCCATGAAGAAAAAAAGCACTTGAGGACTATAATTGCTTGAAACAGCTTTTAAGACATCAGAGTAAAACAATTAACTGTCTGTGGATGACAACACAAAATGGCTATGGTTAAAGATCTGATGAGAGTTCATTGTAATTTAATTGACAAGAAAATTTGTTATTTCTGTGACATGCAACATTTTAACACAATAACAGAAATTATGAATGATGACAGTATACCAGGACATATCAAGATTTTTAGGTTTCTGTAATTTCTGAGATACTTAATGTATTTCCAAAATTCTATACCCAGCAAAAATAATGAAATGATATATGAAGGTCAATTTTGATATGTTAAAGATATACAGTCATACACAGAGAGAAAAGATACGAAAGATAACAGAAAGAAGGTATAATACATATGAGTCACAGTGAAATGTCTAATATACATCCAAAATGAGAGGTAAGAGAGAATGAGACTGAGGCAATCTTTGAGAAAATAATGACTGAGAATTTTCCAAAACTGAAGACAGAGGGGCCGGGGATTTAGCTCAGTGGTTCTGCTGCCAGCCGTGCAAGTGCAAAGTTCCGAGTTTGATCCTGGTACAAAAAAAAAAAAGAGTATAACAAAACTGAAGACAGCAAGTAATGGTTAAAAGACACCAAGGCATAAATTCAAGAAGTTCTGCGACTCCAAGCAATATGAATAAATAGGGAAGGACAGTTTGGTCTATCATTGAAAAACAACTAAAAAAGAATGACAAAGAAAAAATCTTAATACTATGCAGTGAGACAGTGCTCAAATATACATTGCTGCTTTTACCAATTTCCTTACAGTACTAGGATCTAAAACTCCTTAGTTCCATTTTTGTCCTCCCTTCATCTGTTTTGTTATTATTGTCATGCATTTTAACTTTACACATTTTTTTTGTACCTGGGATCGAACTTGGAACCTTGTGCTTGTGAGGCAGGTGGCGGAACCATTGAGCTAAATCCCTGGCCCAGCTTTACACATTTTAAAACTGGCAAGACTTTTTTGTTGTTTCTACAGTGAATATTTTTATATTATTTGCACAATTATTTCTGCCACTGTTCTTCATTCCTTCCTGAATTTCCATTCTTTTCTCTAGAATAATTTTTCTCCTATCTAAAGAAATCCCTTTAAGATTTATTTTAATCCAAGTCTATTCATGGTTAATTTTCTTAGTTGTATTTGACCAAAAATAGCTATATTTAACCATATTTTCACTAAGCATAGAATCTAGGGGTTTTTTTGCAGCATATTAGATAAGTCACTAAACCATCTTATGACACTCATTGTTTCCTTAGAAAGTTGTAACAAATAGTTTTGTTACTCCTTTGAAAGCACTGTCTCACTGCTTAGTACTAAGATTTTTTTTCTTGGTCATTCTTTTTCAGTAGTTTTCTTTGATAGGCCAAGCTGTGCTACCCTATTCTCCATAGGAAAGCTAAAATATGTTAATATCTGAAAATTAAAGGTTTAATATTATCAAAGTGTTATCCAGAGTAAATCAGGTTGCATAAACAGAACTAAATTGAATTCCAATTAGCGTTTTCTTAAATAAAACTGCTGAACAGTTAACAATAAATCATCTTGCAGCTATACAACTTAAAAAGAAACTCAGTTACCAATTTTAAGGGCAACCAGCTACAATAACTTTGCTTTAATGGTTATTTTTTGTTCATTTTCTTTTCCACATAATTATTTTATTGTGCTTTCCATGGCCAGGGAATTTTGCCACATTTGGGTAAAATATTTAGCTGGTTGTAATTTAGTAATTTATAAAAAGGTCTAGGCATGGTGGTGCATTCCTGTAATCCCAGCACTCGGGAGGCTGAGGCAGGAGGATTGCTGTGAGTTCGAGGCCAGCCTAGGCTACCTGGTGAATTCAAGGCCAGGCTGCAGTACGCAGCAAGACCCTGAAAAAAAAATCTATGGGCGGGGGATGTAGCTCAGTGGCGCTGTGCCTGCCTGGCAAGCACAAGGTCCTGAATTCAGTCCCTGGTACTGGAAAAATAAAATTTAAAAACTTTATCCTGATAAAAACCACAAGTTCAGTGCCATCTCCATTTACCCTATTCTCATTCCTCCTTGCCCTCCCCCAATCTCCTCCAGCTCTACAGTAGTCTCGAAAACTAACTGTATGTATGCATGGTAAAAACTGGCAACATAGCAGGCACTGGAGAGACCCAAAGGATTATTTACAGAGGTGTGAATCCTTATGACCTTGGATTGGGAAGTGGTTTCATATATATATATATATATGGCACAATCCACAAAAGAGAAGATAAATTGGATGTTATCAAAAATTAAAACTTTTGCTTCCAGGAATGAATTTGGAAGCCTTGCTTCCCTTTCAATTTCCTTGATGAGTTTAAAGAGTAATGGCAATAGTTCTTCTTTAAATGTCTTGTAGAATTCAGCAATGAAGCCATCAGGACCTGGTTTTTTCTTTTTTGGTAAATTTTGTATTATATTTTCAATTTCACTCATTGTATTTGGGGTGTTTAGAATTTCTATATCTTCTTCATTTAACTTTGGCGATTCGTATGTATCTAGGAATCTGTCCATTTCTTCTGTGTTTTCCATTTTATTAGATACAGATTCTCAAAGTAGGTATTAATGATGCTCTGGATTTGATTGCAAAACCAGGGAAAGACACAACCCAAAAAGAGAACTATAGGCCATCTCCCTAATGAATATTGAATCAAAAATCCTCAACAAGATACTGGCAAATAGAATACAAAGGATCATCAAGAAGATCATACACCCTGACCAACTCTGATTTATTTCAGGGATGCAAGGATGGTTCAACATTCATAAATCAATGAACGTAATACACTATAATAACAGAGTCAAGGACAAAAACCATATGATCATCTCAATAGATGCAGAAAAAGCATTGACAAAATCCAACAACCATTCATGATAAAAAAAAACCCTACAGAAATTTGGAATAGAAGGTCTTTATCCCAACTTGATTAAGGCTATCTATGAAAAACCAACAGCTAACATCATACTAAACTGTCAAAAACTGAAAACTTTCACGCTAAAATCAGGAACAAGGATGCCCACTATCACTACTCCTGTTTATATTGTTCTCAAAACATTAGCCACAGCAATTAGAAAAGTGAAAGAAATAAAAGGAATAAAGATAGGAAAGAAAGAAGTTAAATTGTCATTATTTGCTGATGGTATGATACTTTACATAGAAGACCCAAAATACTCTGCCAAAAGACTTTTAGACTTAATTAACAGATTCAGTAGAGCAGCTGGATATAAGGTCAACACTCAAAAACCAATAGCCTTTTTATATACAAATAATAGACTCACTGAGAGAGAAATTAGGGAAATAATTCCTTTTACAATAGCATCCAAAAAATGAAATATCTAGGAATCAGTCTAACAAAGGAAGCAAAAGACCTCTACACTGAAAACTCTTAACACTCTGAAAAAGGAGATTGAGGGGGATATAAGAAAATGGAAAGACATCCCTTGTTCCTGGATAAGAAGAACTAATATAGTGAAAATGGCCATACTTCCAAAACTATTATATAGGTTTAATGCAATGCCAATTGAAATTCCAACAATATATTTCACAGAGCTAGAGAAAACAATCCAAAAATTCATTTGGAACCAGAAGAGACCTAGAATAGCAAAAGAAATTTTAGGCAACAGAGATATGGCAGGGGGTCTCACAACCCCTAACTTGAAACTACACTACAAAGCTACTGTGATAAAAACAGCATGATACTGGCAAAGAAACAGACCCGAGGATCAGTGGAATAGATTAGAAGATCCAGAAACAACTACAGATATGCTCAGCCACCTCATCTTTGACAAAGGGGCTCAACATTCTCATTGGAGGAAAGATAGCCTGTTTAATAAATGGTGTTGGAAAAACTGGATATCAACCTGCCAAAGATTAAAACTAGACCCATACCTATCACCATGCACTAAACTAAGATCAAAGTGGATTAAAGATCTAAATATTCAGACAGAAACATTAAATTTGCTGGAAGATAAGTTAGGTAGAACTCTTGAAGACATTGGCATAGGAAAAGACGTTATGAACAAAACCTCAGTGGCACAGGAACTTGCACAAAGAATCACCAACTGGGATCTCATTTTATTAAAAAGCTTCTGGGTCAGGGATTTAGCTTAGTGGTTTTGCTGCCTGAAACGCAAGCACAAGGATCTGAGTCCGATCCCCAGCACCAAAAAAAAAAAAAAAAAAAAAAAGCTTTTGCACTGCAAGAGAAACCATCAACAGAGCTAAGAGACAACCTACAATGTGGGGAAAAATTTTCAGCAACTGTACCTTAGACAAAGGACTACTATCTAGAATATATAAAGAACTGAAAAAAAAAAATCAGACCCCCCAAATTTACAGACCCAATTCAGAAATGGGCATCTGAAATGAACAGACATTTCACAGACAAAGAAGTAAAAGCAGCAAATAAATATATGAAAAAATGTCAACATCACTGGTCATTTGAAAGATGCAGATGAAAATAACACTGAGATTTCATCTCATCCCAGAAAGAATGGCTGTTATAAAGAAATCATCCAATAACATATGCTGGCGGGGGTGTGGGGAGAAAGGAACCCTTCTCCAGTGTTGGTGGGAGAGCAGACTGGTGCAACCACTGTGGAAATCAGTATGGAGATAACTCAAACAACTAGGGCTAGAGGTCCCATTTCACCTAGCTATTTCCCTGCTGAGTATCTTCCCAAAAGAATTAAAAGAATCAGTGGAATAGATTAGAAGATGCAGAAACAACTCCAGACATGCTCAGCCACCTCATCTTTGACAAAGGAGCCAACCACCATCATTGGAGGAAAGATAGGCTATTTAATAAATGGTGTTGGAAAACTGGATTTCACCCTGCCAGAGATTGAAACTAGACCCATATCTATCACCATGCACTAAACTAAGATCGAAGTGGATTTAAAGATCTAAATATTAAGACAGAAACACTAAACTTGCTGGAAGACAAGTTAGGTAGAACTCTTGAAGACATTGGCATAGGAAAAGACTTCATGAACAAAACCTCAGCATCACGGGAACTAGCAGAAAGAATCAACAGTTGGGATCTCATCTTATTAAAAAGCTTCTGCACTGCAAGAGAAACCACCAACAGAGCTAACGGATTACCTACAATATGGTAAACATTTTTTAGCAGCTGTACCTCAGACAAAGGACTACTATCTAGAATATATAAAGAACTGAAAAAAATCAGGACCCCCAAATTCAAAGACCCAATTTAAAAATGGGCATCTGAAATGAACAGACATTTCGCAGACAAGGAAGTAAAAGCAGCAAGTAATAAATATATGAAAAAATGTTCAACATCACTGGTCATTCGAGAGATGCAGATGCAAACAACACTGAGATTCCACCTCACCCCAGAAAGAATGGCTGCTATCAAGAAATCAACAAATAACAAATGCTGGTGGGGTTGTGGGGAGAAAGGAACCCTTCTCCATTGCTGGTGGGAGTGCAGACTGGTGCAACCACTGTGGAAGATACCTCAAAGAACTAGGACTAGAGGTCCCATTTGACCCAGCTATTCCCCTGCTGGGAATCTTCCCAAAAGAATTAAAAGAATCATCCCACAGTGCTATATGGGCACCCATGTTCATAGTGGCACAGTTTGTAATAGCTAAAGCTTGGAAGCAGCCCAAGTGCCCATCAACTGGAAATTGGATAAAGAAAATGTGGGGTTTTTTTAATAAAATGGAGTACTACTCAGCCATAAAGAATGAAAAACTAGAATCATTTATAGCTAAATGGATGCATAGCGAGGCCATACTCTTAAGTGAAATAAATAGGACACATGTGTAAATACTGAATAGTTTCATTAGTGTGAGGAACTGATCGTTTAAACAACAGTTAAAATGATTAAAATGAATAATTGATAATTTGAAATAGGAAAAAAGGTCCAAAGACAAAAGAGTGAAGGGAGGGGAAGGGGAAAGGAAAAGAGGGAAAGGAAAAACTATGAGAAAAACAAAATGGAAATGAAATCTATGAAAATAGGGAAGGGTGGAGGGGGTGAAGGGCGCACAGGTAATGGGGAGAAAAATAAGAACCAAGATATATCATGTACAGGTACAAACACCCAATGATAAATGTAAATGAATTGTATACCTAAAGTGTACCAATAAAATGTACCAGTAAAATTAATTTTTAAAAAAAGAATTAGAAGAATCATACCACAGCAATATATGTGCACCCATGTTTATAGCGGCACAGTTTGTAATAGCTAAGCTTGGAAACAGCCCAAGTGCCCATCAACTGGAGACTGGATAAAGAAGATGTGGGGTTTTTTTTATAAAATGGAATACTACTCAGCCATAAAGAACAAGAAACTAGAGACATTTATAGCTAAATGGATGCATATTGAGGCCATCCTCTTAAGTGAAATAAATAGAACACACATGTGCAAATACCAAATAGTTTCTCTGGTGTGAGAAACTGAAAATGTAATTAAGGATTAAAATGGCTAAAATGAATAATTGATAATCTGAAATATGAAGAAAAGGTTCAAAGGGTAGGGGTGGCCAGAGGGGAAGGTGAGAGATCAGAGCTACAGGCTTGAATCTGGAAAGAATCCATATATAGATTGTGTCTAAAATTACAGGAAGAGATGTAGATAGAGACTAGGCTGGAGCTCATCAGTGGGTTGGGAAGGAAGAGTCATTGAGATCAAACGAGAGAAAGGTATGTTTCCAGAAGAAGCACATACAACATACACAGTATTCTATAGTGTGATAAATGACTGTTTCTGTTTTAGGTACTTATCATAACATGCTGTGCTTTTCATCCTTTAGAGTATAATCCTAGTTATATAAAAGCGTTTATTGTAAAACAGTTCTACTATCCCAGTGGTAGCCTCATGTATCTTGTGTTTAACTACATATTTGGATAATATCAAGGGACCATCACAGATGATTGACATATACCTTTTCAGTTTGTACTTAGAAGTTGGCACTCTGTGTGGTATTTTATGATACACATGGATGAAATTGCCTAATAACATATTTCCATCACGTGTCGTATGACTGTATTGAAATTTAAATTTTAAAAAAAAATGTGGCCTATGTGGAGTCTACTAGCTAACTAGAATTTTTTTTTTCCAGACCACTATTTGTTCAATATTGGTTTTGAAAACCTTTTTAAAACAAATCACATCCTCTAATGTTTTGTTAATGCTTGAGATGATTTTTTAAATTATATGGAAAAATGTTTAAGTACTTTTCAGTTTTGTTTTGGTTGAGTTCTACTCTATTTGAATATTATTATAGTTTTTTTCCCCTTGCATTGTTTTTCTTTGAATAATTTTAATTTTTATATATGTGTGTGTTTGATAATAAAGTTATACATTTTAAAATTTAAAAAAAAATTAAAACTTTGGTCTTTCAAAGAACACTTACCAAGAATGTAAAGAAGGGCTGGGAATTTAGCCCAGTGGTTCCACTGCCTCCCTCGAAAGCACAAGGTCCCGAGTCATAGAATGGGCAAAAGTTTTTGCAAATGATATCTGATAAGAGACTTTCATTTTGGGGCCGGGGATTTAGCTCAGTGGTTTCGCTGCCTGCTGCGCAAGCGCAAGGACCCGAGTTCGATCCCCGGTACAAAAAAAAAAAAGAGAGAGAGAGATTTTCATTTCAAATATAAAAATTGCTATTACAACTCAATAATTAAAGGACAAATAACTCAATTTTAAAAATAAGCACTGTTTTGGATGCATCTCAGCGATAGAGTGTTTATGTGGAATGCACAAATGTTCCCAGAACAGCAAAAAAAAAAAAGAAAAGAAAAGAAAAAAAGGGGGGGCTGGGGAAACAGATCAGAGATGTAGGCTTTGTAGTTATTGAGGAAAAAATATACTAAATTCCAATCTTTAAAATAAATTCCTTTCTATAAATTGTTCTCACATAAAAAGTTTGTTGGTTTGGTTTGGTTTGGGTTTTGTTTTTTTGAGTCAGGGTCTCACTATGTAGTCCAGGCTAGTCTTGAACTCACTGTATGTCTCAGGCTGGGCTTGAACTCATAGCAGTCCCCTTGCCACAGCCTCCCAACTGCTGAGATTACAGGCATGCAAAAGTGATTTTTTTGGTACCGGGAATTGAACTTGGGATCTTGTGCTTGTGAGGCAGATGGTGGAACCACTGAGTTAAATCCCCAGCCCACAAAATAACAAAAGTTATTTTTTAAGGCCAGAAAACCTGCATTCTGTTTACAATATTTATAACCACTTTACTAGGGGTTTTTTCCATTCAAAGGTATAGAAACCTAGGTGACACTAGCCAAAATGAATGAAAGTGAAAAGTTCAAAAGTATAGTTAGCTTCAGACATGGCTGAATTTGGAGCCCAGACAATATAGTTTCTCTCTCCCTCCGTCTCTCCCTCCCTTCTTCTCTCCCCGCTCTCTGCAGCTCTTAATGTTTTAAAGCCAATATCTAAAAAGAAACTGCTCATTCTAAGTACAATAAAAATCAAAACCACTATTACCTATAAGCCTTGGATTAGCAAAAGTAATGTATAACAAAATATTACTGTAATTATTTTCAAATTCAGTGTCATCTTTTTAAGGCAATAGAATGAATATGCAAATAGTGCCTATAATACTATAATATTAGAGTGGTACTTGTAAATTGTTTTTTCTTAGGAATACATAAAAAGAAACACCACCTGCAATATTCTTGTATGATAAAGTGAGATGGCTCAAAATTCCAATTTTAATTATATAAATGCATCACAGTTTTTCAATTTTTATTATGGGTCCACTGGTTAGAATTTAATTGCACATGTAAAAAGATTTAAAGCTGTTATTTTGTCCATAATTTCATATGCTCCTATCATAGTTAGTGCCCGAACTAGTTGGTTTCTTAAAGTAGCAGCAGTTAGTGATAAGTTTTCTGTTTTCCACTGAACAGATGCTTGGTAGGCTCTTTCATTTAATGAAACAGTGCTGAAAAAAATTAAAATAACAATTATAAGTTAAGAATATTATTTTAAACTACTTAAATATTTTTTATCTAAGTTTTCAAACCAATTCACCAGAGTCTGAAGTTAATTGGTAAAGGGAGTTTATGGCAAAGGTTAGCAGAGTTCAGCATATAGAAAGTGAATGTTAGCTTTATCCTATCTCTGTTTTGTTATAAAAAGACAACAATTCAACTTACATTCAATTCTCAAGATCTCAAAACCAATACAATATTGCTACTGTACTGCATGCTATCTTCGTCTCATTGATCATCATGACAGCTCTTTTAGTATACCCATTTTACCAGTGATGAAACTGAGTCATAAAGAGTTTAAAGGACTTGCCCAAGGTCATAAAGCCAGCTGGGATAAAAGGCAAGTAGAGACCTTTCTCTTTATCACATTATATCACAAATATATAATAAACTAAAATGAGTCTTCTACAGTAAAGTACAATAATATGAATGTTTCAATACCATGCAATATTAGTGTAATCAGAATATGAGAATAAACTTTTAGCAAAAGCTGTCATTCATACCTACCTCTTTGTAGGGACATCAGTTTCTGAGTTTCTCAGGTTTAGTTTTTGACACAAAAATTCAAAATTTGTTTTAGTGATATTGTTGGCAACTATCTTGAGTATCTTCTCTAAGATTTTCTCTACATTTGAACATAAAAGAAAATTTAAGCTATTTCTTTCTAAAAAATACTCTATTTTGAGTTAATTATCTGTGCTTGTATCAAATGTATGTGTCAAGTAAAATTGAAAATGCCAATACAGATCTAAAATATGAACCAAAATTTAAACCATTATTTCCATTTCTTCTAAACTCTGAAAAGTTCTACTACTTAAAATAGCTTTTAAGAGGATATTATAAGCAACTTTCCCTCTTTCTTTTTTGTTTGTTCTTTCCTTCCTTCCTTCCTTTCTTCCTTTTTCTTTCCTTTCAAGACAGGGTCTTGCTCTGTAGTTTAGGCTGGTTTTTAAATCAGTATGTAGCCCAGGATGGCCTTGAACTCAAAGCAATCCTCCTGCCTCAGGCTCCTGAGTGCTGGGACTACAGGCTTGCCCACCACACCCAGCCAAGCAATTTTAAAGTGACTTCCAAACTCTTTTTTTTTTTTTTTGGTACCGGGGATCAAACTCCGGTCCTTGTGCTTGTGCAGCAGGCTGCAAAACCACTGAGCTAAATCCCAGGCCCCTATTTGTTATGGTTTTTGTCTGCATGTCTTCCCAAGGCCTCATGTGCTCAGAGGCAAGGGCTTTTGGAAAGTGATTGGTTTATAGGGGTGCTGCCATTGGCTTGATGTTGGAAGCTGGGGCCTGGTCCAAAAAGGCAGGTCACTGGAGGCATGACCTGGAAGGGTGTATCTCCCTGGCCAGGTCTTCCCTTGGCTCTCTGCTTCCTGGCTTTCATGATATGAGCAGCTTTTTGTCTCCATGTTCCTCTGCCATGCTGTTTCTTTCTTGGAGCATGCTAAGGACTGAAATGTGAACCATAATAAACATCTCCTTTAAGTTATGGGTGTTGGATGTTGTATCTTAGCAACAAGGAAGTGACTAAGACAATAGTCAATCACTCATCATGTACCATCTCTTTCATCTGCCCTCTGTAGATAGCAGGCAATAGTATACAACTGTTTTCCTTCACAGATTTCCATTGGAGGTGTCAGCAAAGGGTTGTCATCAAAATTTATCTCCTTCAGTGAAACAAGATTATGGATGGCACTAGGCAGAGCTGTCAGATTATTTCCTAGTAGAAAAAAAGTTATGACTGAATACTTTTCTGTAAAATTAAACTATGGAGACAAATAAGAGTGATGTATGGAGAATTACTGTCTTGGCAAACTGCCTGAGGACCCTTAAAATGCTGACAGGTCCTAAGTTCCTACTAATTTCCGTGTGCTGGGAGTGAAAGGGAGTGTGTACAGAAGCAGCTGTGACTCCTTTCTCTCCTGGGGTGACAAAATGAGACCGGAGATTATCCTCTTAACAATACAGCAAAGGGTTTCACACAGTGGGTTCATGTTTTAAGGCAAAATGTTTTATCTGAAATAAACTTAGGTTTGCAGAAAGATTGGAGAGATTGTAGTGTGTTCCTATGTACTCTTCATTGTTTCAGTTTTCCTTTTATCTCATACTGTCATATTACTTCTGTCCAATCTTAGAAACCAACCCTAGTACATTACACTATTAACTAAATCTTAGACTTTTTTGAATTTATTAGTTCTTCAATCAGTGTCCTTTCTTTGTTCCAGAATCCATTCTAGATACCACATTGGATATATTCACATCTTCTTAGTAACCTATGGTCTGTGACAGTTTCTCAGTCTTTCCTTGTTTTTTCATGACTTGACAGGTTTTTTTGTTTTTGTTTTGTTTTGTTTTTGAGAAAAGGTCTCGCTATGTAGTTCAGACTAGCCTCAAAGTCACTATGTAGCCCAGGATGGCCTCGAACTCATGGCGATCTCCCTGCCTCAGCCTCCCAAGTGCTGGGACTATAGGTGTGCACCACCATGCCCAGCAACCTGACAGTTTTGAGGAGTACTGGTTTGGAATTTTTAGAGTGATCTGTAACTTGAATTTGTCAGATATATTTTCACATGATTAGCCTGGGATTGTGGAATTTTTTGGAAAGAGTGGCTAGGAGTGAAATGTCCTAATCACATCATGTCAGGGATATCTGCTATCCATACGACATCACTAGCAGTGTTAACCTCAGTCATTGGCTAATACAGTATGTACCAAGTTTCTCTAATGTTATGTTGCCATGCTTTTCTTTTCTGTGCTCTATTCTTTGGAAGTAAGCCACCTTTAAAGTCTTGACCATCCTGTGGTTGCTTTGGCAGCACATATACTAAAATTGGAATGATACAGAGAAAATTAGCATGGCCCCTGCGCAAGGATGACACGTAAATTCGTGAAGCGTTCCATATTTTGAAAAATATTTTAGCAGCTGTACCTCAGACAAAGGTCTACTATCTAGAATATATAAAGAATTGAAAAAAATCAGGACCCCCAAATTCAAAGACCCAGTTCAAAAATGGGCACCTGAAAAGAACAGACATTTCTCAGACAAAGAAGTAAAAGTAGCAAATAAATACATGAAAAAATGTTGAACACCACTGGTCATTTGAAAGATGCAGATGAAAACACCACTGAGATTCCACCTCACCCCAGAAAGAATGGCTACTATGGAGAAATCAACCAAAAACAAATGCTGGCGGGGGTGTGGAGAGAAAGGAACCCTTCTCCATTGTTGGTGGGGGTGCAGACTGGTGCAACCACTGTGGAAATCAGAATGGAGACACCTCAAAGAACTAGGGCTAGAGGTCCCATTTGACCCAGGTATTCCCCTGCTGGCTATCTACCCCAAAGAATTAAAAGAATCATACCACAGCGATGTATGTGCACCCACATTTATAGCAGCACAGTTTATAATAGCTAAAGCTTGGAAGCAGCCCAAGTGCTCATCAACTGGAAACTGGATAAAGAAGATGTGGGTTTTTTTATAAAATGGAGTACTACTCAGCCATAAAGAACAAGAAAACTAGAGTCATTTATAGCTAAATGGATGCATATTGAGGCCATCCTCTTAAGTAAAATAAATAGGACACACATGTACAAATACCAAATAGTTTCTCTAGTGTGAGAAACTGAAAGTGTAAATAAGGATTAAAATGATTAAAATGAATAACTGATAATTTGAAATAGGAAAAAAGGTCTGAAGGTGTAGGGGTGGTGGGACAGGAAGGGGAAAGGAAAGAAGGGAAAGAAAATATTATGAGAAAAGAAAAAAATGGAAATGAAATCTATGAAAATAGGGAAGGGTGGAGGGGGTGAAGGGCGCACAGGTAATGGGGAAAAAAATGAGAACCAAGATATGTCATGTACAGGTACACACACCCAATGATAAATGTAACCATATTGTATACCTAAAATGTACCAATAAAAGAATTTTTAAAAAATAAAAAATAAATTGAGAGGGGGAAAAAAAAAGCCTTGACCATTCTCAGTAGAGCAAAATGATTAAGCTTCACCTTTCTTAATGTACTTTTTATCAATACCACCTTAATCTAATGTAAAACTAGCATAAAAAGTAAAACTGGTAACAATTGTGATCACTTAGAAGACCTACAGTTTGTCTTTATATTATTTATAGATTTCATAGTTGTATTATTTATAAATATATAGAGGAACCGTTTTCTGTTTGGGGGTTGGTATTTTTTTTAGTAGAGAATGGTATTTAGAAATCAAGATGGGGGCAGGGCATGCAAAACAGTGGCAGAGTATTTACATAATATGTGCAAGGCCCTAAGTTCAATCACCAGCACCACAAAAAAATGTCTACACTGCTGCGCAAGCACAAGGACCCGAGTTCGATCCCCGGTACCAAAAAAAAAAAATGTCTGCAAAGTATAAAAACATCTATTCCTGGTACAAAAAAGAAGTATAGAAACAAAGATTTGGGCTATATTCTTTGCTTCTGAGAATATGTATATATATATCTATAGATATAGATATCTATAGATATATTTTTTGGTACCAGGACTCGAACTCAGGGCCTTGTGTTTGCCAGGAAGGCACTGAGCTACATCCCCAAGAGAGTGTATATATATTATAAATCTAGAATATGCCAGGCTTGGTGACACATGCCTGTAATCCCAGCACTCAGAAGGCTGAGGCAGGAGGATTGCCATGAGTTCAAGGCCAGCCTGGGCTGCATAGTGAGTTCAAGGCCAGCCTGAACTACACAGTAAGACCCTGTCTCAAAAAAACAAAATTAATAATAATCATCATCATCATCATCATCATCATTTTAGAATACATATGTATGTTATAAATTACAGCAGATAGTCTTTAGGGCCTGTGTGTTTTCATGTGCCACTTGAGATTCAACAAAGTTCTTATAGATATCAACCGTTTCATTCCCTTTTTTTTCATTCAGTTTACTGGTACATTTTAGATATACAATATGATGACATTCATCATTGGAAATTTGTACCTTTACATGATATATCTTGATTCTTGTTTTTTTCCCCATTCCCCTGCCCTCCCTTCAACCCCTCCACCCCTCCCTATTTACAAATACTATTCATTCATAAAGAATGAGAAACTAGACATTTATAGCTACATAAATGCACACTGAGGCCATACTCTTAAGTGAAATATGTAGAACACACAAATGTAAATACCAACTTGCCTTCTTGCACTATCTAGGACTTGTTTTTTGAAAAACATAGTTTGTTATACCATGTTTGCTTTTTATATATGTAGTAAGAAGTTCATATGGCTTTTCTGTAGCCTATTGATATGATAAATTATGAGTTAATTTTAAAATGTCAACTCAGACTTGCATTCCCAGTATAAATCTTACTTCATGATATATAATAATTTTTTATATTGATGGATTTGATTGCTTTTTCTTAAAGAATTTTTCATCAATGTTCATGCAGGATATTGTTCTATATATTTTTGACAAGAAATGTCTCTGTTTCATTATACTGTCAGGATAATGCTGGCTTCAGCTTTATAAAAGATAATTTTTAAATTGACATTGTTTCTTCTTTAAATACTTGATAGAATTTACAAGTAAAAGTATCTGGGCTTGCAGTTTTGTGTAAAAGCTTTTAACTATAAATTTAATTACATGAATAGATTAAGCACTATCTATTACCCACCACCATTGATGCTAAAGGATAATTCAACTCCTTCTGTATCGGTCAGTATAGTCAATAGAATAGAACACATGTAATGTTACGTCACTTTCAAGATTAAGTCTTTAAAGATACTGTTGCTCCTATCTTGGTTGCATTCCGTGTCACTCACTCTCCCATTTTTCGTGTCACAACAGGCTCATAAGGCAAGGAACTAAAGCCTGCTGCCAATAGTCTTGTGAGTAAATTTGGACACAGATCCATTAATCCCAATAAAGCCTGACTGTAGCCCCAGTTGACAAGTTGACTGAAATCTCATAAAAGACTCTTACATAGAACAAGTCAGCTAAACTGCTCCTAGATTCCTGATTCTCATTAATTTAAGAAGCTAAATGTGTGGAAATTTGACACACAACCATAGTTAACTAATATAATAGCTAATGGCCAAAAGTACTGAGCTGTGATATGAAGAGCTGCCAAATTCAGAGAAGGAGTTTGTAGTTTTAGTCCAGTGACAATATAAGTGCGTGGGGACAATGACAACAACAATAACAAAATTCAACCTTTTTTTTTTTTGGTACCGGGCATCGAACTCGGGTCCTTGTGCTTGCGCAGCAGGCAGCAAAACCACTGAGCTAAATTCCCGGCCCTAAAATTCAACATTCTTTGGAGAAAAACTTGCAAAGTCTTTGACTCAAAATATACATAAAATGTGGCAGGCACACTCTCAAGAGAAAAGAGGACTTAGTTGTTGTTCCTAACATATGAGTTTTTAAAGCCATTATTGTGCTCAAGAATGTAAAGAAAGATATGCCATAATACATGAAAACATTAGGAGTAAAATACAATCTATAAAAAATAGAAATTCTAGAGCAGAAAAATATAATATCTGAGAAAAAATTAATTGGCTGGACTTGGAATAGAGATTATGGAAGAGTCTATGAACTTGAAAACAGATTAATACAAGATTACATACATACAACACACTAGAGAGAATATTACAGAATTTTAAGGATGTGTGAGTCCATATAAAAAGGTAACCAGAACCTCAGGAGACAGAATAAGGCAGAAAGAATATTTCAAGAAAAATGAAAAATCTCCAAATTTGGAAAAATACATCGAAAATAATATACAATGAAATCCAATAATATACAAAAAAAAGTCATAAGATGGATGTCATGGAAAATATTGGGTAGGATACATAAAGAACCAGGTTTTACTGAAATATAAATTGGCAAAGACTTAGAATTATTTTCAGAACTCTAGAATTTAATCTAAATCATACAGCAAGCAAGAAATTGCTTAATGATGAAAATGAGCAGAATTTTGGTAAGAGCGCTATGACCTTTTCATTCACATGGCTATCATCCCCAGTTTCTCAGCATGGCAGCTGAGCTAATGTGAGCTGGTGTGAGAGAGCGGATATAAAGCTTGTTCTTAAAATCCTGTGTTTGCACATTTTAACCTGTCCTGTGCTTCTCTCAGAGACTACCACAGACGCTGCCCTTTATTTTGCTCTTCTTACAGGGGAGAGCAGCTTTCTAATGGTGCTTATTGTAATATTTAAAGCCACACACTGTCCTATAGTTCTTTTGTTCCTTTTTCACTTTTGCTGTATTCCTTTGTCTTTTACTGATTTTCCACCCATAAACATACACACATCCAAACTGCTAGCACTAATAAATTCAGCAAGGCTGCAAGATACAAAATCAATATATAAAAATTTGTTGTGTTTCTATACACTAACAATGAAGAGTCCAAAAAGGAAATTAAGAAAGCAATTTCATTTATTATATGACATCAGAAAGAACAAAATACAGTAGTTTTGTCTAACATACATCTAAGCAGAGCTCCAAAAAACTGAAGAAAGAGTGGTATGCAAACAATGTTTTAGGAGATAATGGTTCAGAATCCTCCACAACACTTGAAAAACATCAATCTACAGACACCAGAAGCCCAACAAAAGCCAAGAGGAGTAAATAGAAGAATCCACTCACAGTCATCCACAGAATAAACCCACATAAATCCAAAAATAGGAACTCTATTATTTGCAAAAGATGTATCTGATAAAGGACTATTATCCAAAATATACAAAGAATGCTTAAAACCTAACAATAAAAAACAACTGAAAAAAACCCCCTAAAAATAGACCAAGGATTTCAACAAACACCTCACCAAAGTAGTACAGATGGCAAACAAGCAGATGAAAAGATGCTCTACATCTACATTATCCAACATAAAGCAACTATTGAAAATTTGTTCACCTTCACCAGCTGGATCATAAAATCTTTATGGCAAGAATTAGATCCTGTACTTTGCTCTCATTTTCTGTAACTAGGACAGCCTTATTTCTCCAGTGGGCACATAATACAGTATGTTGACTATTAGCCATTATGTATCTTGTCAGCAGAATTTGCGACTCAGACCTTTTATTGATTTATTGATTCTGCTTAACACTCACCACTCAAGCTTAGTTGTTGGAGCTCTTTCAAAGTTAAAAAAGATAGTGGAAGATAACTTATTTGATTATTATATGCATAAAAACTAACCAGACTTCTCAATTCCCCTATATTCCTTGGAATCTCTTTGATTGCATTATTTGAGATATCAAGTTTTTTAAGTTGAGTCATATTAGACAGCTCTTCTGGAAGTCTGGTTAACTGTAACAAAGAATAAACAATTATGGTTTATAAATCCATACATAGCTGTATGACTAAAGTTTTCTCTAAAAGCAAATGAAAGGAGAGAGTTTCGTTTGTTTTTGTTTTGTCTTAGGACATATTTTCATTCTATAACAGATTCTTTGTAACTTCTTCTGATAGCTGGAATCCATAAGATACTGTGTGGCACCAAAGTACTTCCCAACCTGATCAAGGCTACCAATTCAAACCCTGTAGTTTGCCAACCCATTTTCTTCATTCTCCCAATGCTCAATGTTCACTGTCTCTTTTTCCTTTTTTTTCTTCCTAAATTTGACCCTCTTTGCTTTTTTTTTTCTCCCCGACGTTTTTCCCAGTATCTCTATCTCACATTTGATATCTGTATACCCATTCTCATCAACCTTGTCATTTACTCATTGTTTGTTTTCCTTGAATTCTTTGTTTTTTGTTGTGTTTTTTTTTTTTGGTGCTGGGGATCGAACTCGGGTCCTTGCGCTTGCCCAGCAGGCGGCGAAACCACTGAGCTAAATCCCCGGCCCTTTCCTTGAATTCTTAATGCAATAGGCAGGTTTTGTACTTTCTGTGTATGTGTTTACAGGCACAGTGGATTCTGAGGAACTGCTCAATAATTGAGTCACATAGTTGAGCAATGTGGCCTCAAAAATTCCTAGTATAAAGTGTTGCAAAATAATAGTAGTTATAAAATTCTGTTAATGCGGCTAGGGATTTAGCTCAGTGGTTCCACCGCCTGCCTTGCAAGAACAAGGACTGGAGTTCAATCCCCGGTACCAAAACAAACAAACAAACAAAAAACATTATTAAAGTTAAGAAGAAAATATGCATAGAGAAAATAAGGACATTTTGAGTGGCTTTTGTTCTATGAGTGAACAAAAGAATTTTGAATATGTACTCCCCCCAGAAATAACTAAACAATGAGGAACATATGGGATATTGTGTTCAGTGTTCTTCCAGATATGAATGTAGTGCAAGAGACTCTCTCTGACTTCAAGGAGATTACAGTTTGGTCCAGGGAAAACACAGACATATGAAACAATTAAGCACTAGATAATCCAATGTCAAAATAAAGAGTACAAATAATAACAGTTGTATAAAAATTTATAGGCAGTATATCCCTGTTATGGCTTATATCTAGATGTCCCCCCAAAGCCTCATGTGGTCATAGGTAGGGCTTTTTCAGAGGTGGCTGGATCTAGAGGGTACAATGCTGGGATTTTGGGTGTGTGATTACTAAATTAGTCCACTGACTGGTTTGGCATAGTTCTAAGTCTGAATATAAATGGACAGAAAGAAGCTGCTATTGCCACTTGTCCCTTGTCACCTACTTGCTGCTTGGTGCCTTCTGCCTGCCCTGATTTGCCATGGACTGTCTATCCTCTGTGATGCTTCTCTACCATGCCACCCTGCCTTGGAGCTGGCCAACTACAGACTGAAATATCTTTGAACTGTAAGCCAAATAAACCTCTTTTTCTTCCTTTAACTTTGCATGCTGGTATTTTGTCTCAGCAATGAGAAGAGTAACTAAGACAATACCTATAAATGAGAGAATTAAAGGAAAACTTCCTATAGAAGATGTAACTTGAATAGCCTTAAGAATTAATAGGATTGGATAAAAGTAGATGGAATGAATAATGGTATGTATATGTTTAGAAAGCTGCTTTTGTTCTAAAAGACACAATCGCTTCTCGGCCTTTTGGCTAAGATCAAGTGTACTAAAAGACACAAAGTTCTGCAATACAATCATAACCTAATTACTTGACTAATTTATAATCTCACTCTCTCTTCTTATATTTTCACTGTGTCTCCAAGGACACTTAAAGCAAGACAAATCATGCATTAAAATGGCTAGTGAGGGGCTGGGGGATTTAGCTCAGTGGCACCACACCTGCCTCTAAAATGGCTAGTGAGAAGCTGATCAGTAAGGAGAAATGATAGGAAGCAGACAGAGAAGAGATGTTAGGATAAGGAGTGGACAGTCTGGTTATTGCAAGATAGGAGAGCTACACCTATAAAGTAGGAGTTAGAGCAACACAGATAGACAGGCTTATCCTTTGAGTTTCCTTCAAACAAATATTCTTTAACGACTTGCTCTATATTTATTAGAAGACATGTCTGAGAGCTGTGTGATGATAGAATACTGTTGAGGGAAGACTCCTATTGAGCATCCTTGTAGCAAAAGCTCTGTCATTAGCCTGACTCATTTTCCTTAGATGATTGGTTAGTATTACATATATTAATTCTTTGGACATTTTACCTCCAACCCAAATGGGTTATCATGGTAATATTTTCAATCACACAGGATATTCTTCTAGAGAGGAGAATTTTTGTGTGTGTGTTAGGTTGGTTGGTTTGGTTTGGTTTGGTTTTTTGAGATAGAATCTTGCAATGTAGTTCAGGCCGGCCTTGAAATTCATGGTGATCTTCCTGCCTCAGCCTCCCAAGGGTTCAGATTATAGGCATGCACCTCCATGCCTGGCTTAGGAGTGGAGACCCGGAGACTTTTAAAATGATATTGTACCACCTGTCTCGCAAGCATGAGGTCCTGAGTTCAATCCCCGGTACCAAAAAATAAAATAAAATGATACTGTAATGCTGAGGACTGGTGCCTTTGGCAACCACCTACTTTGAGTAGAGATAGGTATACATTCTACATTCTTAAACATAGATATACATCAAGAACAGTCCTGTGAAATGAAGTCTGATATCTTTGACAAGGTCTGCTAAAAAGGAAGAGACTGAGTCAGAAAGAATAGCTAGGGGATTTCTAGTATAATTTAGGTGTGAAGTGAATGATGACCATGGGCCAGGATGGAGGCAATGACATTGGAAATTCCAGGGAAAACTGGGACTATGGGACTAGCACATTGGTCCACATAGCTCCTGTTATGTAGATTTGAGGCATATCCACAAAGAGTTAATATAAAAGAGAAAGTTAAGAGTACAACTTTGGAGACATAGTGAAAATACAAGAGGAGAGAATGAGATTATAAACTAGTCAAGGAATTAGTTCATGATTTATTGGAGAACTTTGTGTCTTTTAGTACAAAAGCAACTTTCTAAACACATACATACCATTATTCATTCCATCTACTTAAGCAAGTATTATCCAAAGTAACCTTGCTAGAAATGTATTACATAGTATATAGGTGCTATATTTAAAAGGTCAGGGCTGGAGATGTAGCTCAGTGGTTCCGCCGCCTGCTGCGCAAGCGCAAGGACCGGAGTTTGATCCCCGGCACCAAAAAAAAAAAAAAAAGGTCAAATAATTTTGGCCCTGAGCTATATCTCCACATCTTTGTATTATTATCAATCATTATTATTATTATTATTATTATTATTATTAGGCTTTTGCTCCTTTGGTCATGGAACTACCGTTTTTAGGAACAGACTTTGGGAAATCTTGATGTAGATAGTAATCTTGTATTAAAGATAGCCAGATAATTTCTATGGTTCCTGATATCGTAGGATAAATCAGTAATTTAAAAAATTTTGCAAAGTATTTCTGAGCCTGGGAGTATAGCTCAATAATAGAGCACAAGCTTAGCATGCATGAGGTACTGGATTCAATCTCCAGGACCAAACAAATATATTTTTAAAAATAAAATTCACTCTTCATTTATGAGGAAATTAAAATGGTATATTAACACTGATGTAGCAATTCTTCAGGGAAACTTCCTAAGGATACAGTTTAAAATATGAAAAAGCTTGTATATGAAGAAACTTATCACAGAATTATTGTGAAGAAAATTACAACATTGTTAATGCTTAATGACAAAGGATTAGTTATTTAAATAATGTACTGATTTCAAAATTTTGGGGAAGATTGTATCAAGGAGAAATGGTTATGATGAGTGGAAATTATTTTAAATTGAATGTATGGACTTTTTATAGTTGCTTATAAAACCATTCCCACATGAAAAAAAGGACTAAAAGTAAGTTGACTCCACATATGCCAGTAATTTTTTTACAATAGTACACTTGTGAGATGATTTTTTAAAAAAACTTATTTTCTTAACTTTCTGATTTTCAACAATGTGTTTATATGAAATTTGTAATTTTAAACTCCTTTTACAATAAACTGAAATAAAAAGAAATCTACAAAATTATCAGCTTTATTTGCTTAGCTTTGCATTTTAATGAAATAGTTTTCTGCAAAGCTTTTATGTTAAAAAGTGTATCTGTAAGCCATGTTTTGGCAGTAGTTGGAAGGGGCCTATCCTTTAACAAACAGCATTTCAAGTAAGTTTAAAACACACATACATATCCATGCAGATACATATACTACACCCTGGATTCTGATCTCTTCTAGTTCTTCTTTTCCCCAAAGCCCAAAATATCAGTCTCTTACCTTTGTCCCATTTGACTGACTTATATCCAGCTCTTCCAGTGATTGAAGTTGGCACAGTTCAGTAGGAAAATGTATAAATTGGTTGCTTGAGAAATTTAATTTCTGGACTCCTTTTAAATTACATATCTCTGAAGGAATTGTCCATAATTGGTTTTCAGAAATATCAAGTACTTGCAGTTTTTCTAAAATACACAATTCTCTAGGGAAAGTTTCAAACTTATTACAGCATAAAATAAGTACATGGAGTGATACCATATTGGAAATAGATGGCGGAATTTTCCTTGTTTGGTTTTTACCAAGATTCAGAAATTTAAGATTAATAAGAGAACATAAGTGATCAGGAAATACAGTGAGTTTGTTTTCATTTAATTCTAAGTGAACCAATTGTTTACTGAAAGATACATCTACAGGTATTTCTGAAATAGAATTTCCATTAAAACTCAAATAATAAAGTGAATCCAAAGCACACAGTCCCACTGGGAATTGCTGTATTTTATTATAATTCAATTCAACTTTAGTTAATTTTCTGCAATTTTTTATTTCAATGGGAATATTTTTTATTATATTTCCTGAAAATTCCAGGCTGCATATATTATTAAGATGGGAGATATCTTCAGTTATTCTCACCATATAGTTTCTATTTACATGGAGTTTTCTTAAATTTTTAAGTTTATAGATGTTCTTAGGGAGTTCTATTAATTTATTATCACTAAGACTAAGGCGTTCCAACATTACACAGTAGGAAATTCTCTCTGGTATTTTTTTCGCTAAATTTTTATCAAGTGTAAGAATCCTAAGTTCTTTAAAATTCTCAATTTTGTGTGAAATGACCTCCAATTTATTGTCAGTTAGTTGGAGTTCTTTTATTTTATTTAATTGAAAAATTTCCACGGCCAAAAAGGTAAGTTTATTATGATCCAGTAAAAGGTTTTCTAAACTTTTAAGTTCCCTAATTTCTTTTGGCAAACTGCCTATCATATTCCCAGTAAGGTTTAGTGAAATTAATTTTGGAAGGAAGCAGAGAGCTTTAGGAAATATTGTTAACTTATTATATTCCAGATCAAGAATTCTCAAGTTTTGCAAATTAGGCAGAGTGTTTGGTATGTGTCTTAATTTATTTTTACTTAAACTTAAAATTTCCAAGTTTCTAAGACTTTCTATGCCAGGAGAAGGAAAATTCTCAATATAACTGTCATTTAAAAATAGTTGCCTTATATTCCCAAGATGCAATATTTCTTTAGGTATATGTGATATTTGGTTGTGACTAACATTTAATATCCTTAAATTATGAAATAACAAAATTTCACATGGAAGTGATGATAACTCGTTATCTCGCAAGGATATAATTTCAAGTCCTAGCAGATCATTTAAATCTGCCCCTTGAAAAGTTTTTATTTTATTATTATCTAAGTATAGGTATTTTACATGTTTAACTTTTAAACTGTCCTTAGGGAATTCTTGCAAACCCTTAGCCTCAAGATTAACTGTAAAGTTATCTGACCCTAAGTCAAATCCTTCCCGGTATTCTTCAGAGACTTGTGCATTAACTTTTCTTACACTTTCATGAGACAGGATGCTAACTAAAGCTTGAGAGTCAGTACTCATTTCAGTTACTGATAATGATGAACTTCGTGAAGTTTCTGGTTCTGACAGTGGGCTGGCATCTCTAGTGCTTGTTTCAGAAAACTGAACATTTTGTTTTTGTTCTTCATTTTCATTAGACTTGCTACCAGTAGAAGACGTTGACTTTAATGAATCCTTTTCAGTAAGAGTTTCATAAATCGTGTTAGAAGAGTTCCCTTCCAGGTAATGAAAAGCTTCATTTAATGAATTTGATGTTTCTGTGATAAATTCAGACTCCTCCATTGACTGTGACCTAAATTGCCTAGTTATATCCTCTAGGTCTGCTGAAGTGCCCTCCTCTTCTGATATCTTATTTGCTGCTAGGTTTTTATATCAGCTCAAGATTGTAACTCTAATTATTCCATGTGTTAGCTCAATGGCACCGTGCCTGCCTGGCAAGCACAAGATCCCAAGTTCGATCCCTGGCACCAAAAAAAAAAAGCAAAATAGAGAATAACAATAGTTAATACACTATGTATCCTAATCTTAAAAGAATGGCCAAAATATTACTCAGAGTACAAGTCATACACAAAAAAGACTGTCTCTTACAAAAAAAGAAACATAATAACACAAAACTTTATTTTCAGTGAACTAAGAGAAACTAGCATAAATGAAATAAATTAGCATACATGTTGAAATATTTTTGAAACAATAGAATAGCAAATTTGAGGAATTACTTGAACTTCTTATCTCTCTATCTTCTATTTTGCTCTTTATTTATACATGTATATGTTTTGAGTTTCTCATATAAGAGAAAGCATGCTAAATTTAGGCTGGTGTGTCTGACTTATTTCACTTAACATTATTTCTCAAATTGCATCCAAGCTAGGCATGGTGGTGCATGCCTGTAATCCCAGCACTTGGGAGACTGAGGCAGGAGGATCGCTGTGAGTTTGAGGCCAGCCTGGGTTACGTAGTGAGTTCAAGGCCAGCCTGGACTACATAGTGAGACCCTGTCTCAAAAAAAAAAACAAACAAGCTGCATCCATTTGCCTACAGATGCCTCAAGTTTATATTTATGTTAAAGTAGTACTCCATTCTGTTGATGAACATATATGCTGTTTTCAAGATCTAGCTATTAACTATTACAAATTGTACTGCTATAAACATGAGTATGCCTGTATTCCTGTAATAGGATGACTTTAACTCTTTTAGCAATGTATGTAGAAGACGGATAGCTGGGTCAAATGGAATTTCTGTTTTTAGTTTTTTCAGGAATCTCTACCCCGATTTCCTTAGTGGTTGTACTAGTTTACATTCCCACCAACAATGTAGAAGATTTCCTTTTTCCCCATATTAACCAGCATTTGTTATTATTAGATTAGAGATAGCAGAAACAACCCTAGACCCATTCAAGTATTTGATCTTTGACAAAGAGCCCCCAAACCCACACTGTAAGAAAGAAAGCCTCTTAAATAAATGGTGCTGGGAAAATTGGATATCCACATGCAGAAGACTGAGTCTAAACCTATATATCTCACCATGTACTGAACTAAAATCAAAATGAATCAAAGATCTAAGTGCCAAAATAAAAATACTTAACCTACTGGAAGTTAAAATAAATGACTCTTGAAGAAATAGGCTTATGCAAAAGGACTTTCTTACAGGACACCAGTAGTATAAGAATAATTCAAGAATCAATAAATGGATTCATATCAAATAAAAAGCTTCTGCACAGCAAAGGAAACAACCAACAGAGTAAAGAGACAATATTCAGAATGGCAAAACAATTTTTGCCAGCTATTCCATGGACTGAGGACTAACATCAAGAATCAAGACTATGAGGGCCAGGGATTTAGCTCAGATGCACCGCGCCTGCCTTGCAAACAAAAGGTCCTGAGTTCGATCTCCAGTACTGAAAAAAGAATCAAGAATATATAAAGAACTCAAAAAATTAGAACCCCCCCAAATAAAACACCCAATCAAAAAATGGGCAAGTGAAATAAATAGACACTTCTCAGAAGAAGAAGTACAAATGGCCAATAAATACATGAAAAAATGTTCAACATCACTGGCCATTAGAGAAATGCAAATTAAAACTACAATGAGATACCATCTCACCCCAGAAAGAATGGCTATCATCAAAAAATCTAATAAGAAAACATTTAGTAAACTAGGAATAGGTGAGAATTTCCTCATTCTGCTAAAAATGTGAATAAAATCTGTGATAAAGATCATGTCCTGTGGTGAAACATTGAAAGCTTTTCTTTGATACTGGAACCATAAAAGAGTGCCATCATCATTACTTCTATTCAACACTGAGCTGAGATTTTAACCAGTGACATAAGGCAAGACAAAAAGGCATTTGGATTATTGTTATTAAATAAAACTGTCATTAGTCACAAATAAATAAAAAATCATCTAGAGATAAATCAATAAGAACATTAAATAGGCCCAGGGATGTAGCTCAGTGGCACCATGCCTGCCTCAGAAGCACAAGGTCCTGAGTTCAATCCTTGATACCGCAAAAAAACAACAACAAAAGAACATTAAATAATGTTGCTAAATACAAAGCAAATATTCAAATGTCAGTTTCCTTTTTTAAGCTAGGGAAAATACATTAGAAAAATGAAAGCTCAAAAAGAAACAAGGAAATACTAATTATAATTAAATACTAATTTTTAATAATTACAAATAAATACGAATTTTTAATAATTTCAAATAAGCACTTATTTGTTAGGAATAAACCTTACAAAAATGTGCAAAACCTCTATAGTACCATACTTTATACTGGAACTACAAAATGTAATTAGTGAAATTGGAAAAGACCTAAATAAATGAAGTTATATACCATTTTCATATATTGGAAGGCTCAATATTTGAAAATTCTTTGCAAATTGATCTAGAAATTCAGTATGATCCCAATTAAAATCCTAATATTGTTTTTGTAGAACTTGACAAGTGGATGCTACAAAATATTTGGTGATTAAAAGGGGAGCAAGTGTAGTCATAATACTCTTCAAAAAGGAAAACCAGGTGGGAAGTCTTGCTTCCTGAAGCTACACTAAGGTGATATGATATTGGTACAAGAATAGACAAAATAGCTGGGTGTGCTGGTGCATGCCTGTGATCCCAGCACTCAGGAGGCTAAGGCAGGAGGGTTGTGAGGTCAAGGCCAGCCTGAGCTACATAACGAGTTCAAGGTCAGCTGGACAACACAGTGAGATCCTGTCTCAAAAAAACAAAAAATGGGACTTAGGAATATTGGGGGGAAAAAGCTCTTCAATAATGATGCTAAAACAACTGGACAATTAGCAAAGTGGAAAATATTTATCAAAGATATATCCAAAATGTGTGTGCGTGTGTGAGAGAGAAATTAAAGCTCAGAGATGGTCAAATCTCATGGTCTATGGCCTTCCTGTTTTAACCTTGGTGCTTCATAGCATCCCAGATTGTGCCACTAGTTTTGTGATGACACTGTGAATGTGGTAGGTCCCTGTGGTGTATGGTAGTTTTGTCCCTATGTATTTGGTTCTTTCAAAGCAAAAAAAAATAATCTCCCCCTTCTTTTGTGTTTTAAATAACAAAATTTACCATTCTAACCATTTTAAGTGTTTGTTGTGGCATTAGGTACATTTGCATTTTGTGCAACAAAAGAGATGTTTCTAAAGATGCAGGACTTATTAACTAGTGCACCATTATAGGAATGCTAACATATGGATGTTATGACTTATCACATGTAAAACTCCTGGGGGTTGGGGTTATCACATGGTGCACAGAATTAGTCACTGCTGCACAAACTGACATGCTGGGGGTTCGTCAAAAAGTGATGCAAGATTTTGGCAGCGGTTTTGAGAAGGTACCCAAAGACAGGTAGATGTAACTTTACTGCCCTGCATCCTGTACTTCTTTACCAGTTATGCTATGTTGTGAAAAGAAACTACCGAAGTTAATATTGTTTATTACTTATGAGTTTGATAATTTGCATGTTCCCACTTTGGAACACTAGGCAAAAACACCACTACTGGGACTAATAAAACTCCAATTTATATGCTGGAAGTAAGTGTGTATATCTTGGCTTGACTGGCTCTGAATTCAAATGTTTTCTGGGAGTTATTTTTCTCAGTTCCTAGAAGGAGTATTGTCGGGAACAATGCTACATAATTTTAGGGAAAAATCCTAGCTGTCCCACCTACAGGCCAGCTATGGCATTTTGAGACATAATTCCATTTTGGCCCCGGTCACAACTGAGACCTCAATGATCCGGTGATGCTGTGATGCTCCAGGACAAGATTACACCATCTGAAGACATCCTGGGAGGAACAAAATCTTCATCTACTCAGTTCCTCATTGTTCTTGGATTGTTATACTTTGTTTATCCCAATGTACTGAACTCTCTGCAAGTCATTTGTTACACACCTTGTTTATCCCAGTGTACTGAACTCTGTCCTGAGTCATTTGTTACATCTATTTCTCCTGGTGTACTGAATAAAAGGTGCAGTAAGCTGGGGGTTTTCGTCTTTGCTGCCCAGAGCAGCACTGATCAGACCCAAAAAGCTCAGCTTCTTCTCGAAGTCTCATTTTTTTTCTACCTTTCCTGTATAATAAGTTAATTCACCTTGTGCTACCATGGCTCGCAGGAGACTAGGACTTACTGCAGAGGTCCTAGTAACGTCCCCTTTCCCTGTTCCCGACAGTGCATGTTTTGGAAACAAAGAACAGATTCACATAATGCAGTGGTTAGTGCTGCAATGAGATGTGACTGCTTTGAAAGTATATTCTCTAATTTGCATGTTGCTCACAATGCAAATTTGGATCTAATGGTCAAGTTTTCCAAGTTGGAACCTCTCTCATAAGCAAACTAATGAGAGATGTATGAAATTTGTTCTGAATTTCAGCTTTGATTAATCCGTGGTTCTTATTTTGGTCATCCCAAGTGTAAATATTCGGGAAAACCCTTTTTGGTTTGGCTATAAATTTTGGTGTGGTGCTACAGCTCTGGTCTGCATTTGGTGGTTTCAGCCACATCAAGGTAAAAACCCAAATACTAAACATGAGGAATACAGCTTCAGTGCATCACTTGTCCTTCAGTTTGTTGAGGCACTTACAGAGGCACACCCTGGACAATACCATTTGGTGTTCAATAACTCTTTCACCTGTATTGAATTACTTGATAAGCTCAGTTCAATGGGACATCACACAACAGGTACAGTGATAAAGGATTACATTGGCAAAGCTCCACTGGAATCAGGCAGTTCTAAAGAAGAAAGAGGCTCATTTGAATATCAAATTGATGGCAAAGGCAGTATTGGCTGCAGATGAAATGATAGCAGTGCTGACACTGTTGCCTCATTTAGTGCTGGTATCGATCCCATGTCTTGTCTATCATTATTCCCCAAACTGGAAAAGATCCAAGTTCAGCAGCCAAACATGACCACAAACGTATAACCAGTTCATGGAAGGCACAGAGAGATCTGGTGAAAACATTGATAAATACTGAGTATCAATTCATGGAAAGAAATGTTATTCAAGGCCTCTTTTATTCTGTTTCTAATTGGTCTTTAAAGAGCTGCATAAAATATATGAAAATAAGCTAGAAGATTTTTCTGGAGTTTCATTGATATGTAGTTTGCCATTATTCAGATACCTATAGTCATTCTCCAGAATCTGGCTGGAAAGTAAGACTTTCACAGAAGCACAACACTGACTCACATTATGATGGCATAAATAATGTGATAGTGAAATAAGGAGAGCAAATGCTGTATGCTGAATGTCATAAGAGCAACACTTTTCAATGTAAAAAATGTGATGTTGCCTTACATGTGAAGTGTTCTGTTGAGTATCACACTGAGGGGTCACTGCCTCTTAAGAGGTGCATTATGTACAATGCAGCAGCAGTGTGGCCTAGTGTTCCATTTGTGGAATGCTGTATAACTCAAAAATAGAAAATAATAAAATTTTTCTCTTCAAATTCTTTTTCCTTGAAAGTTTCTGGGTGATAATATAGCAGTGCTTTCGCCTAGTGTTCCAGTTGTGGTATGCCACAAAACTCAAAAATGGAAAATAATAAAACCTTTTTCTCTTTAAATTATTGTTCCTTGATTTTTCATAGGTAACATACAGTAAATGAATTTCATGCAAAAATTCAAAAAGTTGCAACCTTTGGCATAAATGAGACCATACAAGGACTGCACTGGCCTCAGTGTGAAGATATTTATAGATTGACCTTGAATGTTGCACACAGTTTAGTATTTTCGTCAGAGACTGAGTGAGACATTAGCTTCTCTTCCATTGGCTCCAGTTAGGCCACATACCCAACCCCTAACCAGGCGGTCAAATTCTGAGACTGGGAACTGGAATAACACTGTTGTTTAGATGTTGCTCTAGATCCCGAGGTAGCATTTACCTCTCCAAATCACAGGGGATATATGGAGGAAACAAACCAACCCAAAGGAAGAGCAAATGCTGGAAAGGCCAGTAGGATGTCCCTCTAAACCACTTCTTAGAGATAAATATGCTGACTGTTACCCCTATATAGTACATTTTTTTTGACAAAACTGAGACTTTATTATATGGCATCATTGCTCACTAAAAGGACTACTAGCCACAATGGCTATTTCAATTCAAATTTAGCATTAAATACAGTTACAATTCAGTTCCTCAGTCTCATTTCACCATGCTTCAAGTGCTCAGACTGCCATACCAAGAACTGCAGAGAACCAACATTTCCATCATCACAGAATATAGTTGTTGACATGCAGTGTTTTGAAAACAAATATTTGGAAAACTTATCCTTCATGGCTGCAAAATATGGCACTGATGCCAGGGATGTAGCTCAGTGGTGCCGCATCTGCCTAGCAAGCAGAAGGTCCTGAGTTTGATCCCCAGTACCAGAAAACAAAAAAACAAAAAAACCAACTGATGCCATTGAAGGAGGTGCCATCAATCAGACTTTCTTTTTGAGGGGTGAGGCGGATTGGGACAGTGTCTCACTAAGCCATGAAGTTGCCCAGGCTAGGCTCCAACTTGTGATCCTCCTGCTTCAGTCTCTCAGAGCGCTGGGAATACAGGCAAATATCACCATACCTGGCCCCATACAAACATTTTAAAGGCTGATATGCATGGCTAAATAACATCCTAAAAATGTGTACAAGAAATTGTTTCTCCTTTCCTTTTCACAAGCATCATGAGTCACATTTTAAAACAAATATTACCAAGTTGATAGGCAAAAATAAACCCAAGCTCTATATTAACAATTATTAGCAAAGTTATACAATGTAATGAATTCCACAACTGAAAGACATGGACACCTGAAAAAGCCACGGGAATTTTTCATACCAAGCAGCAGCATCGACACATTGTTTCCTAGGATGTGGGATAAAGGCCATTCAGTAGAGGCTGAAGTGACAAGGGACAGAATGCAAAGCCATGGCGCTGCTGGAGCATGGAGACGCAAAGCTGCAGGCGTTGAGGGGACCAGGGGAAGGGGAGAACCTGGGCTGGCGTGGCGTAGAGGGCTGCTGAAGTAATGTAGTCACGGCCTCCCCTGGGACCTCCCTCGACGACCGCCGCGATCCTGGAGGCCCCAAGTGGGTAGACAGGACAGAGAATCCTGAGACTCGGGTAACAGAGGCAAGCAACTGGCCTGTCCTGATTCCCGCCCGGCCCAGGAGGACAGAGCCGGGCCCTGGGCTGGGCCGCACCCCGCGCGTTTGTGAGCTGGCGCTTGGTCACACGAGGGTACCCAGGGAGGTCAAGGCCGCATCCACTCCCCCCAGGGACGCGCCCTGGCTTCTTCGGCGTGTAGGGCGCTGTCCGTCTGGAGATTTGACAGTGAGTGGGCTGGACGCAGAACCACCCGCCGGACCCTGCTCCTCCGAGGTTCTCACCTTCAGTGACTCAAGTCTCAGCTTCGTGGGATAGTGGTGCTCCGAGGAGCTTTCATGGGGCTTTATTTTTCTCCCTGATTTCGGAGTTTGGTAAAGGGAAAAATAGCAGCACGGTGGAAAGGTAGTAACTTAGTGATGTGGAGGACACAACTTGTCACCATTCAGCCGGAGTCCAACTCTGCTTTGCTTTGATTACCTCAAACCACCAGAAGGTCGCCATGATTCTGTCACTGAAAGGCATCCCTGAGACCACGAGGCCTTAGCAGTCACTGGGAAGGGTACTTGGGGAGTGAGTTTAGGGATCAGAGAGGTGATTGTGCAGGAGAAGGCTCCTGGGCCAATTGTGACCTCCCATGTCCCCGTCACCTAAGCATAGTAAGACAAGGCAAAGTTACAAAAAGACTCTACTTGTTATGGTTCTAGCCCAATGTAATCAAAATATGGGCATTCATCAGAAAAACAAGTTTTTGTAGAATATGACAAATGTAATTGAAGAACTAGATATGGGACTTTTACAGAGTAGATAGAAAACAAAAAGGGTTTGGTTTATTAATACTGACATCTTGAAATATAACAACATTGAACACATCAATGAGTCTTACAATGAAACACAGTATTCTAAAGTGTCACTTAAATTTGTGTTTTTTAATGAAAAACAAAAGCATGAACACATATCACTGTCAGTATTTCAAGGTGAGGTACACAAGTACTACTTAGCAGGACCTCCCAAGCCTCATCCTAGGCTCACCTGACTTTCTGTCCAGGAGGCTGGGCCTGTCTTGGTGGCTGCCACCTTGGTGGAGACAAATACATCTTCTTGTTATAGGATGGCTGACCTATGTTTTCCAGTCCCTCTTTCCTACAACTGTGCTCAAAGTGTTTTAATGTATGGACCCCAGTGGAGTTTCTATTACCACCAAATTTGTTTTTAATTTAAAGGCAAATAATGAATGCAATTAGCTCTCTAGAATTCATGAAAAGCAGTGATATCTCCTGTCTGGAATTCTACACAGGTAGCATGGATAGGTAGCATTTTAATATTTAGCTATTCTATAGATTGGATTTGCAGGTTGTCTTTTGAGTTGTCACCTGAATAGAACTTGGTAACTATCTGGAGAGAGATACAGATACATGTATATAATTTGTTAGTGTTCCAGAAGCATATGGGATTTTTGTTTGTTTCTAAAAGCTGCTACCTCCATTACTCAGGTGAGGGGAGAGGTTTAAAACTAATCTTAATATTAATTTGGCAATTTATATTACCTTTGGTCTTTGGAATACAGTTTTCTCCTTTACTTTCTTATTTATATTTATTTATTTATTTTTGCGGTACCAGGGATCAAACTCAGGACCTCAAGATTGCCAGGCAGGCCTGGTGCCACTGAGCTACATCCCTGGACCACTTTCCCTTTCTTTTAGAGAATTTAAATACTAAGTTTCTGACCTGTATCCATACTGGATAGCAGGTTGCGATTATCTTTACCTAAGTATTGTCCAATATTTTAGTTATTACTTGAAGGTAAGCTTAAAAAATATTTTGTTGGGGTTCAGTAGTAGAGTACTTACCTAGTATGCATGAGTCCCTGAGTTCAACCCTGTAGCACCACACACACACACACATACACACACACATATGCACACACATGGAAATGTCATATAAACTTTTGTAACTGTTTAATCTGCCTTGGAAAATTTCAATTTCTGTGTATTTACTTATACAATAAAATAAATGTGAAATGATATATTTTACTATTCATTTTAATTACCAAGTATCACTAAAAGGGGAGAAATGGTATTAACTTTACTGGAAAATTCTGCTTTTGAATTATTTTATAACAAAATATGTGGTAGATGAACATACATAAAATTTTTTTTTGTACTGGGGATCGAACTCAGGACCTTGTGCTTGCAAAACAGGGGGCAGAACCACTGAGCTAAATCCCTGGCCCTGAACATACGTAAGTTTAAAAATAAAAAATAGCATGTGGTAGTCGCTTTTCATCTTTGTGAACAAATATCTGAGAAAAACAATTTAGAGCAGGAAGGTTTATTTGGAGTCATGGTTTCAGAGGTTTCAGTCCATGGTTAGCTGCCTCCATTGCTTTGGGCCTGTAGTGAGGCAGAAACATCACATGTGACGGAGCAAATCTGCTCATCTCATAACAGACAGGAGGCAAAGAGGGAAACAGGCCAGGAGGAAGGGGCTCAGACAAAATACACCCTTGAAAGGCATGGCCCAGTGAACCACTTCCTCTAGCTGGGCTCACCTCCCAGCAGCACATTTAGCTGTGCACTCATTAATGGTCAGCTCTCTCATGATCCAGTCACCCCTCTAGGTCCCACCTCTCAACATTGAAGATCAAGCCCTCAAATACACAAGTCTTTGTGCTAAACTTCATATTTACACCATGACACCATGCAAGCCAAAGTTCAGATAAAATCCAATTTTCAACTACATACAGTTGCTCATGTTAGTGAATTGGCTGAAATAAGTTAGAGACCTTGGCTGGATTTTCTTCATCTTAGTGGTTATGTGTATAAAACTAAATTTAAGATTAATTGGAAGCAAACAACCAAAGGAAAAATGGCATACATTTAATTTAGGTGGAATATTTATTTATTTTTCTATGTGCAGGTGATTTATCATTTTTGGTTCTTTCTCATTGTTCTACTGATATATATTCAGTGTATATAAATAAAAATATCAGCATCTATAAAATATAACGGAATATATGCTATTAAAGTGTCATGTAGCATATTGAAAAGGTCAACAAATGATTTGATGCTTACTAGTTTGGGATTATACTTGCCTTTTTAGGCCATATGATTGAGTTCATGACTGTCTTATTCATTTTTTAAAAACTGATGGAGTTTTTATTAAATTCACAGAATTAAAAAACATTTTAGGAGGGACCAGGGGATAGGGCCACCAGGGAATGGGAGTTGGGCCACCAGGGGACAAGGATGGGGTGATGGGACATAGATCAGAGCCAGGTCAGCCAGGCCATTAGAGGCCCCAGCTTCAGGGACCATCACCAGCACCACCAGACAGCTTCTGGGTACACAGACCAGCTCAGCAGCAGTGGCTCCACCAGCATAGCAGAGAACTCAATGTCACCGAGGGCCTCAAGTGTGTCTCAAAGAAGCACTGCTGGCTGATGATGGACGGCACATCTGCCTTGTTCTCAGTCAGCTTGTTAAAGTGCTTGAATATGTGGCCCTCATCCTGGGCAGACTCCTGAGGGGAGCTGTATGGAGGTGACAGCTTTTCCTAGAGGCAGGCTTGGATCAGGGTCAGATCCAGGGTGCCACCAGGCTGCTGCATGAAGAAGAGACAGTCAGTAGCCAGCTGGTGCAGGAGGCAGCAGGGTTCATGGCAGAAGAGGGCCAGAAGGACAGGTTCACATTTCTGCCCATTGGCTGGTGACAGCTTGTCCACCACGCTGGCATTGTCTATGCCATCCATTTTAAGGGTACTGTCCTTGTTGTTCAGTTCAGGGGACACGTGGCAGAGTGAGCAGCTCCGCTCCTTCCCAGTACATCCTGCAAGACAGGCACATGGGAGTCCAGGTGGAAGCAAAACTTGCACTGGATGCAGGTAGCCCGGATTCCGGCAGATATGGCAGATGATGGCACTGTCATCCAAGGTGCCTGGGCCACTACCTGGAGCTGAGGTGCCCTCAGGAGTCACTACCTCCCGGTCTGAGCTAATGCTGCTATTAGGTGAGGCTAGGCAGGGCCCCTCAGTACCATAGCCCTTGGTCGGTGCCATTAGGACAAGCTTCGTCTCATTGGCCCTCAGCAACAACAGCAGCAGGAGAAAGGGCTCCAGTGGCAGCCTCTGTCTCCTTCTTGACAATGGCCATGCCCGGAAGGGTTAGGTGCCATGCCAGGTGCTCTTGGGGTCACAGTTGGCTGATCAGCAGCACCACCTCAATAGCAATGAGGTTGTGGTCTTCAGTGGTGCTGCCCAGAAGGACCTTGAAGATGAATGTGGCTGCCTGTCAGCTACAAGGTCCAGGTCCAGGCATTTGAGGCTCTCCGTGGTAAAGCAGGACTTAAAAACAAGTCCTTTCTAGCCTTGGGCAGTCTCTCCCCACTTAGATCATCCCTCATCCTCCCTGTAGCTTAAGTCCTTGTTCTGGTACAGATAAAAATTGACAGCTATGTCTTGTAAACTAAGTTTATGTCATCTTGTTCTCATATGATTCATAAGACACCATCTTCTTTCAAGATAAAATTACAGGGGCTGGGGATTTAGCTCAGTGGTTCTGCTGCCTGCCTTGAAAGTGCAAGGACCCGAGTTTGATCCCCGGTACCAAAAGAAAAAAAAAAAAGATAAAATTACAAAACTGTTTGATCTTGTCCTGTTCCAGTAAACTTGCTATGTCACTAGGAAAACCACTCCCTTTGACAAAATATGTAAAAGCTGAAATTTTTCTTTGTTCAACGCTCTTCCATTGGACAGGAGTCCACTGAGCCAGTGTTCACCTTAAGTAAATCCTGATTTCTACTGATCTCTCCTGTCTCTTGGAATTCTGCAACGGTACCTTGCACATGCAGCCACTCATCTTGACCTCACCAGAGCAGGATGCTTCAGGCCCGACACATGGGGCTCTGCATTGGAGTAGGAATAATCTGATCTGAAGTCATAACTCTCCTGTACCTCTATGGGCTGGCTACCGCTAGAAACCCTGCTTGCTCAGGGGAGCCATGGGTGCAGGGCTGGTAGAGTTGGTACCAGGATGCTCAGCCACAGACTTGCCGAAGGCCTTAACACTCTTGGTCCTGGCGCTGAGGTGCCCCATACCCAGCTACTGTCACTCATGAAGTACTATAGTTCTCTCCATGAGGTCTTTGGAGCAGCCTGCTGCTTGCATGTGGGACAGTAGTCCGCCACCGTCTGCAGGGGATGCCTGGGTGTGGAGGGCCGGAGGGCCCACACACAGGCTTAGACTCACTGGCCCAAGGGCTGGCCTGTGGGACTGAACCTGAGAGCAATCACCCACCATGTGGCCCACTGAGCCATAGTCTGCGGCAATGCAGACGTCAGCTCATCCATACCACAAAACCACGAAGTGAGTTACAGTGAAAAGAGCTGTATTTTGGCTAACAGTTCTGGTCCAAGATCAAGGGGCACACACACTCCGTGATCACCTTCTTCTGGCCCAGTCAGGGCGAAACAGGACGAGGTACAGGAAGTACTTCTGTATCTGTGTTCTGGTCTCTCTTTTTTCTTAGAAACCTTTAGTATTCAGTCATGGAAGCTCCATCCTGAAGGTGTAATTCTAATCACCTTCCAGAGGACTCACCGCCAAGCACCTAGTAGGATTCAATTTCCACCCTCTTAATACTCCATTATGGAAATTAAAGTTCATTGAGTTAGGGAGACAAACCATATCCAAATCTTAGCCATGGCATAATGATATAATTCTCTAACAACTAAATCACTTGGTAAGATCTGAGAGAAACTGGTTTTTAAGAATAATTGCCTTCACGTGTTTCACATTAAACTATACACTGTTGTTTCATTTTTATGGTACTATTAGAAAATGATCATTTCCTACCCTGGTGAATTGTGGCAGGTACAGTACAGTCCCCAGGCAAGTAGGGAACATTGCACCAATAAGGCACTGCAAAGAGTGGGGCAGGTGGGTTGTCCAGAGATTGTCCTCACTTGGCATCATCAGGTAACAGGGAATAAACATTTGCCAGAATGCATTACTGCATAGCTGAACCAATTTTCAGTGTTTTGGTCCTGTGCTCTCATTTCTCAGAAGTGTAATGATTTTTGCTAGCAAAGATTTTTATTTCCCCATTTTTGAAAGTTTCTGTATTTTCAAGCACATAACTTCTGTGATCACTCACTAAATGGAATTTTTTTTTTTTTTTTTTGGCTCCGGGGATCGAACTCGGGTCCTTGGGTTGCAAGGCAGGCGATGGAGTCACTGAACTAAATCCCCGGCCCCAAATGGAATTTTTTGTTAATTTTCAGGAAAGAATGCATCAAATACATTCACAATTCTTTTTGTAAAAGGAAATGACAAAGACCTGGTTTACTAGCTTTTATAAGCCTAAGCCTAACACTACATATTTAAGCAACTGTCAAAACTTTACTAAGTTGTTGACATCCATGCACAAGTAGAAAATCCTTAAATGTTATTAAACCAAAAAATTTATTACCATTAGCGCACTAATATAGTTTATTAATAAACACTGAAAAAGAAAAATAAAGGAAATTCTTTCTGTGGTGGACTGCTCTTGGCAATGATAGCTTTACAGCAAGCTGACACATTGGCTCATGTTTCAAACACAATAGAAAGCAGCTCCGTGCTGGTGTCGGAATACAATCCTGTCCCAGTGCTACTCAGGAGTCAAGGCTCACCTGGGATCACTTTTAATAAAAAATGGAAGTGCATGCAGAGGCCACAACAATTTTGAAGACAAAAAGTGGTCCTATTGTGTGGTCCCAACACTAAACTCAAAAGTCTGTGACAAAGAGGGGCTCCACTGAGCTGTTTATACTTTGAGTAGTTATACTAATAAGTCAGGTTTGAATTTTTTAAAAAAATTTGTTAATCCTCAAATGGTGCTGTTACAGTTTAACATTTCTGTAAAATGTGTGCATTGAATTGTTATCCAAGCATAGCAAATGCTTACCATTTATTGTTAAGGACTTTAACGGCACAGCTTCTTCAACTTTTACTTTCTTGACCATTCGTGACAATTCTCTTTGTGGTGATTTTGCTTCTGCTATTTTAGTAGAAGCTGATAGACTGGAAGTTGCCCATCCCACTGCTGCTAAATGAGGTGAAAGAGAATGGAGCAAGGCCTCATAACAGAAGGACCCAAATGAAGTAAATCCTTGTCAAATAAAGAAAATCTACCTCCAAACGATTAAAATCCACTGAAGGCAGAGAAAAAGGAGTTCACACTGTGTCTTTTACTTCTTTGGGAACCTGTTTAATTCCCAAAAATGTCTTCAAATGAGGCTTTGAAGAAGTTGAATGAGAAAAGGTCCCTTCCACCAAAACATTCCCTGAAGATACCATCCAGGATTGCGAATGTGAAGCCTGATTCAAATGGACTGTCAAAATGACTTCCACTTCCTCCTCCACCATTTAATCTTTGTCATATTTGTCATAGATGTTTCATTTTTTAACATCTGAAAGTGCCACATATGCCTCAGCAACTTGTTTGAATTTTTGCTCTGCTTCTTTATTCTTAACTTTTATCTGGATGTCACTTTAGTGCCAGTTTCTGTGGTGTGTCTTTTTTATGTTTCTGCATGCCTCAAATTTCATAGTACTGTACCTGTTTTAACAGGTTGTTGGAAAAAGTCAAAGGACAAACAACCAGTGGTGGCTGATCTTCTTAAGGCTCCCACATGGCTGTGCTTATTAAATGAAATTTGTATTAAATATATTTGTTGTTTCTTTTTTGAAGTACGGGGGATTGAAATCAGGTCCTTTCGCTTGCGAGGCCGACATGGTACCACTGAGCGAAATCCCTGGCCTTGTTGTGTATTTCTAACCTCTAGATCAAGTACTGCTTTTTAAAAATGTATTTTATAAATTATGTACAGTAACATTTCCTCTCCTCAGTTAGGCAAATTTTGTCTATCTAACAAGTACACGGTGATAGGATGCTATGTGCTTTCTGCAAGCCATGGAAAAGAGGGAAAGGATTTGAACTAAGGTGGGTGCACTACAAGCAGGGAGGAAAGGAATGGAAAAAAAGACTCAGAAGATATTTGACAGCACATGGTCAACACATGGTATAAGACAGAAAAGTTGAAGACTACTCCAAGATTTCCAGGCTAAACAACTGGATGTTAATCAATGATGCCATTAACTAAACAGGAAAATATAGTGTAAGGATACAAAGGAGTAAACAGGTAAAAATATTCTACTCCCAGCTATGATGAAACCAAAGTTCTTTGTAGGCCATTTAGATAGATTTCAAATAATAAGAACTTTGGAATTAAGGTCTGCAGTTTGGAAGAGAGGTTGAAGCTGACATTTTAGGTTTGGGATTCAAAACCAGGTTTTTGGTAATAGGCCACTGGAATGGATGAAATTGAAGAGGGAACTGTTTATGAAGAATCAAGAGCTTAGCACAGACTTAAAAAAAAAAATCAGGCTTTCTTGGTAAACTCAACCACACAGTTTTAATAAGGCTTAGACTCAGCATCATTAAATATAAGTTAATGTAAAGAGTAGATATGACATATAGAAATTGATGATATATAGAAATTATCTGTAGTCTATAGAATTTTTTTTTTCAGTACTGGGGATGGAACTAGAGGCTTTGTACTGTTACATTTCCAGCCCCTGTGTTAGTTTGTATTTTTTTAAAAATTTGAAACAGGTTCATACCAAGATGCTCATATTTAGAATAACTTTAAATGTGACTATTACATTTTTGAACTTAACTTAGAACACATAAATCTATCTATTCGGAAAGACTGTAGTTTCTAGCTTACTAAATAGCACATTAATCCTCTTCCTCTATGATACTAGTACTTTTCTAAATGAAATAACCAGATATTTGATGATATACTTCCTCTGCAATGTTAAGGCAATATAAATAAGCCATTCAGTTAATTCATAAAAATAGTGTGTATTTAACAAATGCACCTACCAACATCTTGAGATGTTACATAAAAGGTGTGTTTATGTATGTATACATGTGATTTTGGCTGGGAAGTGTTATAATTCCTCAACTTTAATAATATAAATTCTTTACTGGATCTGGGATCATTGCTACGAAAAAAAACCCAAAAAACAAAAAACAAACACTTAAGAACAGATTCTCCCCTCCTTGTTACTTTCAAAGAATGAATGAATTTGTCTAGAGTGTGACTATGAAATCATTTTTTATAAGAGACCCAGGAAATTATGATGCAAGGGATTTAAGAACAATATATTGAGAAATACCTTTTAACTAAAACTTGTAAAAATATGTTGAGAAATGTTTATAGATTGCAGAAACATGTTTTTAATAACAGTGGTATATGGTCCAAGTAGAAAATACATTTCTTTATTCAAATCACGTTCATTTTCAGTAAATGTTGAAATAACAGTTTTAACAAAGCTACATTTAATTTCAACACATTCCAATCTAAATTCTTTACTATTTACCAAAAATAACTTTTTATAAAGCTTAATATTTTGTCTAATATTATACAGACTATCAATCTATATTTTTGTGTTTCTCTAAAAAATTAGAATAGCTTATGAGAACATCATATAAAACTAATTGGTATATTACACACCAAATGTAAGTACAGATCCTGTACAGCGAGAGTATACATATATATTACAAGAGACTAAATGCCTTGTTAAAAGTAATATTGTACAAAATCTTTCACAGAAAAAACTGCATTACAAAATGATGGTGGCTTGCATATCAGCTATTTTCCTTTCATGAATTTCTTTCAGTCGGCATTAATTGTCCATTTAGCTTCATCAACAGTTTTACCACGAGACCAGCCTACAAAGTAAAACATATGTTTGTAACGAAGATGAAATATGTAAGAATGTTTACATGATACCAGGCAGTTCTAACTGAAAGGGAACATTCTCATCAGGTGGTAGCTTGTTAAGAAATTAAGGACACAGGAGAATTAGGTTTTTTCCCCCCGTGTACTGGAGACTGAACACAGGGCCTTCACACAGAGCTACATATCCAGCAAATATTTATTTTTTATTTTGAGACAGAATCTTACTAAGTTGCTAAATTGCCCAGGCTGGGGTCAAACTTGCCATTCTCCTTTCTCAGCCTTCCAAAGTGCTGGCTGGGATCATGGCTGTATGCCACCCAGCTTCTCAGGCTTTTTAAAGAGATTTAAGAAACAACCTGCTGTATAAAACTAGTGCTCAGAGAGGATACTAGTCAAGAAGAGGGAAAGGCTGCCTAATATCTTGACTGGCGAGACAGGGAATACTGATGAGAATTTAAAAATATGGCACAAGAAAGAATTTGTTATAAAACTGAAATAAATTGTTCACCCATGTTTCTGGCTTTCCTTGTTTTTTTTTTGGTACCGGGGATGGAACTCGGGTCCTTGCGCTTGCGCAGCAGGCAGCGAAACCACTGAGCTAAATCCCCGGCCCTCTGGCTTTCCTTCTTATGAAAGGCTTTCCCCTTTTTTCCCTTTGATTTAATATTTTAATTTCATCTAATATTAGAGGTTTCCCTTGAAGTTAAATTATGTCACTTAAGAATAAAACTTTAGTAATACAGTAGTACACTATTACAAGTCCAAAATAGTCAACAAATACTTACCTGTTTTGTGTGTACTATAAAGCTCATTTTATTTTCCATACTGTGGATCTGAAAACAAGTATCAGCATCTCCTAATTGCCACATAAAACAACCATACTTAAGACTGATGAGTAAAGCCTGCAACATAATTAGAAATCACTCCATTAAAATATGTAGTAAAACAATACCTCTTATATGTACCCTTAGTTCTAAACATAATGGTTTTGAATTTTATAGTAAAGTCTATTCAAAGTGCCTACACTAGCCCCATACAGTCTGCAGCACAGAACCTAGATGGTAGATTTCCAAGAACAATAATAATCTTTGGATCAGATTAAAAACAATTTCAAGATGCCAGTTTTTTGTTCTTGTAGGGTTGTTTTTTTGAGATGAGGTCTATGTTGCCCAGGCTAGCCTTAAACTTGTGATGCTCCTACCTTAGCCTCCTTAGTAGCTCCAGATTAAAGATGCCCAATCAGTGAATTTTAAGATAATGAAATGTATTATGAGGTTTTATTTTTTGCAGGTTAAAAATAATCTCTTTAACTTAGTAACTTTAAAAAATTTTCACATGGTACTTATTATTATTATTATTTTTTTTTTTTTTTAGTTTTTGGTACTGGGGATCAAACTCAGGTCCTTGCGCTTGCGCAGCAGGCGCTGAAACCATTGAGCTAAATCCCTGGCCCTCACTCGGTACTTATAAATCTGAAATTTTATGCAGTACTAACAGGATGTCTTAGGTAATTTCACCCCACTGAAAATAAGCACATCGATATATTTATTGTAAAAATAAGCATTACATATTTATATATTTATTATAAAAATTAATAGTAGCTTTCATAAATTCAACAAAATTGCATGTCATAATGAGTAACCCATTCCTTCACTTGCCTAATATAATGCTGTATTTAAGAAGGCACTCGACGTATTTTTATTATTTTAAATCTTTAACATTTTTTGATTGACACATATTTGTACATATTTAGGAGGTATAATGTGATGAGTTCATTTTGTTGTTGTAGTGCTGGGGACTGAACCTAGAGCTTTGCACATGTTCGGCAAGTGCTCTACCACTGAGCCTCACTCCCCAGCCCAATGTGAGGGATTTTTTTAGGGAGGCATTAGAGAGAAAATATTTAATGAAATTCAAGAAAAAAAGTAAAAAACTTTCAAAAAGAGGCATTATGTTTCTGTGAATAGTATAAACACATTCTTGCTTTCTATATGCAACACTTCTTTTTTTTGTACCGGGGATCAACTTCAGGACTCTGTGCTTGCAAGGCAGGCACGGTGCCGCTGAGCTGAATCCCCGGGGCCCTCTTCTTTTGAGTTGGTAAAGGTACAGCACTTTCATTCCAAACAGTTAAAACATGCACTTGAAAAAAAAATCATTAAGAATACAGTCTTGAGATAAGTATAGAAAAAGTGTTACATAAAAATATATTAATCTGTCTACATTAAACACCTAAAAATGTGCAAGTAAATTCTTTTAGAACTATATCATATTCCTTTATGCAAAAGGCATTTAATACAACTCTAACGGTTATCAAAGTCCAAAGTCCAAGTCCAAAATCTTCTCTGAGATTTTAGGCAAACTCTTAGCTGCAAGCCCCTGTACAAATGAAAAGAAAGTTAAACCCTTCCAACATTCAACGGCACTAAATAGACATTTCCATTCCACAAGTTACAAACAAGGGGATAGCAAAGAATGGGAACAAAGCAATATCCAAATCCAGCAGGGCAAACATTTCATTCCACAGTTCCACTTCCAGCATCCCCAGCAATTTGTGGCAAGTTGTGAACTATGCAGGAATTGGCTGGCTATGCCCCCTATGGCATTCCCGGTGGTTGTAGATCTTATGGCTTCTTTTTTGGCTTGCTTTACTCACTCCTTGCAGCTTTTCTCAGATAATCCATGTTCCCGGCTTCTCCAACCTTTTGGGGTCTCCACTGCACCTTTGGCTTCGCACTCACAGCTTCACACACTGCCCTCTCAGGGGCACACTGCCTGGCCTCCCATGTCATCTCAAATCTGGGTGGAAGCCTTCCTGAACCCACAACTCTTGGATTCTGCATGTACCTAAAAATAGCACCACTTGGATGATACCAAGGTCTGCTGCCAGCTGGAGCAGTAGCCAGGCTTTCTTTTCTCTTGGCTGTAGGAGTCCAGTGCCTACGAACCATTAGGTGTCCAGTGCCTATGAACCAAATCCTGAGGAACAACTTTCCTAGGGTGCTGCCATTCTGGAACATGGTGCTCTGGGCCTTTCTTCTTAAAGCAAAGTCTTTCATTTTGTAATTTTGAGGCTGCAGAGGGTAGAGTCCTGCTGTTTCTTGTGATGGCCTCAGGCTATCTTTTCTATTCTCCTGTTCCATTTCAGCAATCAAGATCTCTTCTGCTCTATCTTTGCAGTCCACAGCTTTACTGGAGCTTCCTTTCTGGACAAACTCAAAATGTTTTAAATTATTCTGCTAGGCTCTTTGCTCTGGATTCTCAACACAAAGCTGGCTAAAAGCCCCCAACAGTAGCCATGCCATGGCCTCAACATTAGACTGCCTTGAAATTTCTTCTGCAAGATTAATTAGTCCCCCTCCTCTCAATCTCACTCTTAGGCAAAGCCTCTGGAATGAGAAAAATACAGAGAAACATTCTGCCAAGCCACAAGACACAACATCTGGAGTCTGACAGATCTGACCAAAATTTCCCATCAAGTACAGCCTAAGGCATTCTAGCTCTTTTTTTTTTTTTTTTTTTTTGGTACCGGGTATTGAACTCAGGTCCTTGCGCTTGCACAGCAGGAGGCGAAACCACTGAGCTAAATCCCCGGCCTCCAGCTCATTTTTACCTGACATCTCCAAACCTTTCCAAACTCTTTCCACAAACTAGTACCAAAGGCTTCTGAACCACACAGTCAGGTACAGTCACAGCAATGACCTCACTTAATCTGGTACCAAATTCTGTTTTAGTTACTTTTCTCATTGCTGAGACAAAATACTCAAACACCCACAAGTTAAGGGAGGAAAAGTTTATTTGGCTCATAGTTTGTAGAGGTTTCAGTCCATAATTGGCTGGCTTCAAGGCAGGGTGGCATGCCAGATAGACATCTTGGAGGAGAAACAGTTTACGGCAGACAGAAAGCAGCAAAGCAACAAGGGTCAACCACAGATCTTTCTATGTTTTATCTAGGCTATTTAGGGTGGGTAGTACTCAAACCCTTAATCCTAGTGCCCTTGATCCTAGCACTGCACCATGTATTGATCCCAGTGTCACACATTCTAGATCCAGCCACCTCTGAAAAAGCTCTACCTATGACTGGATGAGGCTTTGGAGGGACAATCTAGACACAAGCCATAACAACCCTTGGGATGACAGGAAGTCGGGAAAGACCAACTCTAGTTTCAAAAATAAATTACACTAAAGATGAGAGTCTACATCTCTATAATGACATTTTATGAAATGTTACAATTTGAAATAGTTAGAAATATATGAATCTCAATTTCACACCAAACTTTGATTCTGAGCACAGCTTACATGTAAAGTAATGACATCTAAGACACTCTTGACACATGACAATTGGATGTTTCATGCACACGTCTCGTTTACACTGACAGCACATGTATTTCCTTTCTTGTGTGACTGGCCATTCTTGTCACCTCTCTTGTCTTCCTCTTTTGTCAGGGGCTTCCAATTATATTGTACCATGTTCACTTAGCAAGAAAATAAGTTATCAATAAAAATAAAATCAAATATGTACTGAGTGCTTAGAATAAACATCAACATTTTCACATCAGGTATTTACTTGCTTACAAAACCTAAAAGATTACATCAGAAATAAAAACCCACATGAACTACAATGTAAACACAAACAAAACAGAAATAATCTTTGCTTCAGCTGTCATACCCAAGGTAGTCTTCACACATGAAAACTGCATGTTCTATACACAAGTATTGCTTACACTGACAGCACGTTTTATTTTTCTGTCCTTTTTTGTAGGGCACAGTTGACATCTTTTTGGTTTTCCTATTATAGTAGTAGGTCTTTGTGATGCTGAGCCTGCCTGTTCACCTGTCAGCTCACCAGTGTGCTCCACAATTTTTTTTTTGCATAATTTCTTGGGCAGAGACATTTTGTTTTTCCTCTGCTGTAAATACTCTCGTGAGTTTCAGTCCCAATCTTCTAAGAAAATTTCTATGGTATTTTGCACTTGTTATTTTCTTTGTAAACTATTAAACTATTGTGTCATACATGTTTAGGACTGAGTAAAACATGTGTTTCAAGTGACATCATAGTTGCTGCATAACTCATCAACATCTACTCCACCTTTGGTTTTGTTGCAGAAAGTTACCATCTCAGGCTTCCATTTTGTTGAGGTTTCCTTATCAATATTTTCATCATTGTGCAATTTTTAAAAATTTTTAGTTAATTAAAAAAATTTTTTTTTTGGAACCAGGGATCGAACTTGGTACCTTGTGCTTGCGAGGCAGGCGGAGGCACCACTGAGCTAAATCCCTGGCCCCAGGTATCTTTTTTGACCACAGTGGAATGAGTCTAGAAACTAAGGAAATCTGGAAAATCTACAAATACACTGAAATTAAACAACACATTCTTTAACAATGAACGAGTCAAAACAGAAGGGAGATTAGAAAATACCTTGAGATAAATGAAAAATATAACATATCAAAACTTAGAGGATTCAGCAAAAGTAGTACCAAGACAGAAATTCATTGTGGCAAAAACTAACATTACAGGGAGGGGCCTTTTTATTTTATACTGAAAGAAAAATTACCAGTGATGCTATCTTCCTAAATTTTCAATTTCAATTTTAAAATTATCAAATTATCTTCCTAAGTTTTTACATCCATGGTGATCTGTATTTAGATTTTTCTTGTGTGGCCTATCACTGTAACTATTCTCTTCTTTGTTAATTCATAGGGCATACTTAAGTTCAAAACAGAAAGTGACCTTTTCCTTGCTTGAGCACTACAAACTTCTACTGTGTGATGGCAAACTCTCTAGTGCCACTGCCTTCACTTACAATCCACAGGCCACAGCTGCCCAGCTATGCCTCGAGTCATCACCTGAGGACAATCCTTCAATTTCTGTCCATTCAGCTCATGCACTCATGCTTCAGGTATTGACTGGTCTTTTAAGAATGTATCTAGTAGAAATTTTTGATGGATTGTAGGGGTGTATTTGATAGCTTCTACTGAATAAATGGAATGTCACAATTTAGTCTTTCTGCGTTTATCATTGTGCTTTATTTTTAATTGTTTTGGAAAAGAAATCATCAACATCTTTCCTGTGTTATCTGTTTTCCAAGAATGTAAAGGCAATTTTAACACATTCCATTCAAAGTGCCATGCACTCAATTGGGAGAGTACAAGTGTAATTCCACCTTTTTGCACAGTTGGATTATAGGCGACATTCCTCTGATGAGGTTGACTTGACTCTCTGGTGAGTGCCTTTTGTTTTTAGTTTGGTGTGAGAGTTATTTTTATCATTGATGAGTACTCAATACCTTCTTCGCCTTCTATATTTGCTGTAGAATCAAAATATTTTATCGAACTATAAATGATGTTACTATATTAATTACATTAGTATTATACATCAGTTAATTTAGTATCAGTAGAATTTTGGTTTATCACTAGGAGGTATGGAAGCTCTAAAAACATAGTAAATGTTTCAGAATAAAGTAAATGGTGATAATGGAGTTATAAAACAGATTTTATACATTATACATTTTTTGATGTTCTAATTTAAAATATACATTTGTTCATATAATTTAAAATTGACAGATAAAATTGTATACATTTACCATGTCCAACATGCTAATGTGGAAATCTTTGTATTACTTTAAAGGACGGACCTTCGGGGGCACCACAGACCAAAAATTCCTACTAGGGGTCAGGATGGAAAGAAAACATACCCTCATTACCACCAATGTCAGAAGAGGGTTTTCCTTTGCGTCGCAGAAGAAGCATTACACCACATGATCAACCTGCCTGAGGAAATGGTTTGTGGCAGTGCAGGAGACAGAGCGTGCAGATAAATCCGTGACACCTTAGTCTGCACATATCACCATTACTATACGGGATGAAGTGGTTAGTGACTGCACAGAGGAAAGACAGGTGCCTTCAGAGACACCGGGAGGAGTGGGGGAGGCAGAGGCAGCAGAGGAGTGAGGGGCGCTGGGCCCTGAATGGCCTCAGGCCCAGGCCACCCTGGCCCGAGTGCCTCTGCTGGGTCCCACAAGGTCCCTTTCCGCACAGGTAGATTTTCCTAACCTTACGGTGCTTTTATATCTGAACACAGGATTTTGCAAGTATTACTGTGTTGTTTTGTAGACCAGGTAGTTCTTTCACCTCCCCCTTTGCCTATTCTTGGTAGGGAAAAGTGTGCAGTCAGAAGTGGTGATCGTGGACATCCTTGTTTTGTTCCTGATTTTAGTGTGAAGGATTTCAGTTTGTGACCATTTAGTATGATATTGGCTGTTGGCTTTTCCATAGATGGCTTCTCTCAGGTTGAGGTAGAGACCATCTATTCTAATTTTTTGTAAGGTTTTTATCATGAATGCATGTTGGATTTTGTTGAACACTTTTTCTGTATCGAGATGATCATATGGTTTTTGTCCTTGGCTCTATTAATATAGTGTATTACATTTCTTGATTTGTGTATGTTGAACCATCCCTGCACCCAATTTGAAAGTTAAGTGGTTTAAGCATCCTTCACTATTTTCACAACTTGGCAAGAGCTAAAATCTGAACCAGCAGTTCTTTGGAACTACTGCTCCGCGTCGACCGGAACAACCGCGGGGTCCCTTTCCCTTCCAACAGGGCCACGGAAGGAGCTGCCACTGCCCCTCATGTTGGCCAGGCGTCCAGAGGGAGCCGAGGCCTCGCGGGCAGCCCGAGACGCCCCACAGGGAGAGGAGGAGACAAAACAGAAGTGCGCCGCCGACCCCCAACCGCTGGTGACGGCAGCGACACAGCCCGGCTATTGTGCAGTGTTGACATCAGCAGTACCAGTTTGCTTTTCTTTGCCATGTATGAGGCTTATGTTATATTCTTCTGAAATCCAAAGACTGTACTACACAATTCTGTTTTGAAATGCAATATTTCATTTGGAATTTTTGCTTTGTTCCTGCTTACATTTCCTACCTAGTCAACTTGGGCTGTTACTAAATGTAACACTGAAAGGAAACTGGTAAACCAACTGTCGAATGTCATATTTCAATTAGTTTGGGAGACAGGAACAAGTCTGTTCACAACATCATTCGGTTTATTATTATATGAATAAGGACCTGGAGGCTGAGTTCCAGGATAAATTTCACAATCAAAAGCATAACTCCTTGCATCTGCAAGGGCATAAATTGTTATGCCATATTTTGAAGGTTTTGGGGGCACATACTGCCTGAAGCTACAGTGACCAAGAAATGCTACAAGATGTTCATCAATAGTCATGTATTCAGATAGTGTGTAAATTGTTTGACAATTACTCACAAATCTCTCAAACAATGAACGGACAGCAGCCAGATTATTAGTTCTTTTTCTTTCTTGGCAGGTGGTTTTGTCATCAAACCTCAGGCAATTTTGAAGGAAACCAAATCTCCTCAGTGTTATTGTTATTCTGTAAACCTCAAGCCCACACCCAAAGCTTTTCCGTAAGTCTTTTACATTCTTGTTATAACCAAGAGAAAGGCCTACTAAGTACAACAGACCTATGGATGCTTTCATTATAGCCAGTGAAGTATCATAATAAATACATTTTTGAGTATGGCTACTGGTGCATACAGAACATTTTATTTGTATTTCATACCATGCCTTGACAGTCAGAAGAGTGCTTTCTGGCTGTTGAAAGTTCGCTTGTGCTTTACTGCTTTTTAATGTAAGACTGATGGTATAGGATGAAGAATGTTTGGAAATGCTTGTGATAATTTTTTTTGCTGCTGAGGCTTTTCAACAGAATAAAATATCCTTCAGTACACTTGAGAGGAACATTCCAGAGAAGAAGAGAGAGACACCAAACAATGAATAACTATAATTAGGCAAATTTTCCACAGACGTCTAGGGCTTGAACTATTCAACTCTAACCTTCCAAAGTAATTAAAAAAAAAAAAGTTACAAACAGAAATATGGGGGATTGAAAATATGAGTGAAAGTATGGGTGGCACAAGTGACCAATGTGAAGACAAGAGTGTCAGAACTAAAGGACAAGGCTGTAATCAATGATCAATTATGGAGAGATACCTTAAAAACAACAAAGGCACATGAAAAATGGATCCAAAAGCTCCTAGATGACTAAAAGAGGATTAATAGAAGAGTAATTTGAATTAGTGAAAAGTCAAAAGACAGCATAAAGGGCATAAAAAACCTGTTTTACACAAGTAATAGCAGAAACTTTCCAAACATGGAAAATAATTGAACATATAGATAAGTGAAGCATATTAAACGTTGATAGTCATAATCAGAAAAAAACACTCCATAATAATACTTAATACTTAAAATACTGGTACTTAAAATACCAAAAATAAAACACAAAAACAGAATTTTAAAGGTTGCCAAAGAAAAGCAACGAATCATATATAATCACATATAAAGGAAAACCAATCAGAATTAGATTAGATTTCTCAACACAAACATTAAAGGTAAGGACAACATAGAATGAAATATTTCAAGCTCTAAAAGAAAAGAATGTCCAACCTAGACTGTTATATCCTGAAAAATTATCTTTCAAAATTGATGACAATACTAACATGATAAAGACAGCCTAAAAAAATTCATGACCACCACATCAACACTCCAAAATATTCTCAAGTATACCCTAAAAGCAGACAGTGAAGCTAACAAGGCCAAAAGGTCATCAATTAAGGGTTGGGCTAGCAATTAAGTAGAAGGAAAGACAGCAAACCAGCAACAGGAAATAAATACAACGACAGGAATAAGTCAACAGCTATCAATTTTAACAATGTAAATGGATCTAATTTGCCAATCAAAAGACATAGATAAGCGGAATAGATCAAGGAACAAAATCCAACAGTATACAAGAAACACTTTCAACACAAAAGGAAACTCACAAAATCGAAGGATGGAAAACAATACTGCATTCAGTGGGAACCTGAAAACAAGCAAGAGTAGCTATTCTATTTTCAAAGTGGATTTTAAGCCAACGGTGATCAATAGAGGTAAAGAAGGATATTACGTATTACTTTATTTATTTTTTGCTCAGATTCTTTTACTGGTACATTTTAGGTATAAAATACGTTTACATTTATTATTGGGTACTTGTACCTGGACATGATGCATCTTGGTTCTTATGTTTTCCCTATTCCCTGTCCTCCCTTCATCCCCTCCACCCTTCCTTATTTACAAAGACTTTGTTTCCAATTTTTCCTTTTCTCATAATTTTTCCTTTCCTTTCTTTCCTTTCCCCTTCCCCTCACACTTCCCCTATCCCTTTGAACCTTTTCTTCATATTTCAAATTATCAATTACTAATTTTAATCATTTTATTCCTTATTCACACTTTTAGTTTCTCACACCAGAGAAACTTATTGGTATTTACACGTGTGTCCTATTTATTTCACTTAAGAGTATAGCCTCAATATGCATCCATTTAGCTATAAATGCCTTTAGTTTCTCATTCTTTAAGGCTGAGTAGTACTCCATTTTATAAAAAAAAATACCACATCTTCTTTATCCAGTTTCCAGTTGATGGGCAATTGGGCTGTTTCCAAGCTTTAGCTATTACAAACTGTGCCGCTATAAACATGGGTGCACATATATCGCTGTGGTATGATTCTTTTAATTCTTTGGGGAAGATACCCAGTAGGGGAATAGCTGGGTCAAATGGGACCTCTAGCCCTAGTTGTTTGAGGTGTCTCCATACTGATTTCCACAGTGGTTGCACCAGTCTGCACCCCCACCAACAATGGAGAAGGGTTCCTTTCTCTCCACACCCCCGCCAGCATTTGTTATTTGTTGATTTCTTGATAGCAGCCACTCTTTCTGGGGTGAGGTGGAATCTCAAGTGTTGTTTTCATCTGCATCTCTTGAATGACCAGTGATGTTGAACATTTTTTCATACATTTATTATTTGCTGCTTTTACTTCTTTGTCTGAGAAATGTCTGTTCTTTTCAGATGCCCACTTTTGAACTGGGTCTTTAAATTTTTTTGGGGGGGGGTCTGATTTTTTAAAAGTTCTTTATATATTCTAGATAGTACGTCTGAGGTACAGCTGCTAAAATTTTTTGTAAGTTGTTTCTTAGCTCTGTTGGTGGTTTCTCTTGCAGTGCAGAAGCTTTTTAATAAGATTGCTGTGCCCAGACTGCGAAGTCCCAAAGACCACCAGGAGGCCGTTTCCGATGTAAGCACACGAGGGTCGTTTATTCAAGCTTAAGCAGGGACTCTCAATTGTCACCGACACAGCGGATTGAGATTGAGAGCCCCGAGTTCCAAATTAGCAGGGTTTTTATTGAGATTACAACAAGCTTTGGTCATTAGCAGCCATATGATTGGTTAACATTTAGCAAGTATGAAGTGTAGAATTTTGATTGGCTAGGCTCATTGGGGGTTGAAGGGGATTACGTATAGGTTTTTACAAGAAGAATGGGGACAAAGGTTAGTGGTCTACTGTCATGTACTGATGGTCAGCAGACATCCTGACTAATGGCCACGACCACCCTGTGTGGATAGTCAGCACGTTAACAGATTGTCCTATAGATAGTGGGCCCGGGACACTTGTTTCTAGGGCAAACAGATGGCTGAGTAATAAATTTAGGAATCCTGAGTTGTGGATTACGTCCTTTGTCCCAGTTCAAGCACAAATTTGAGAGAACAAAGGAGACTGCTTTATTTTGGACAAAATGGAGTCATTCCGGTCCCACATTCACAAAATGGAGTCACTTTTGGTCCCACAAGATGAGATCCCAACTGTTGATTCTTTCTGCTAGTTCCCGTGCTACTGAGGTTTTGTTCATAAAGTCTTTTCCCATGCCGATGTCTTCAAGAGTTCTACCTAATTTATCTTCCAGCAAGTTTAGTGTTTCTGTTTTAATATTTAGATCTTTAATCCACTTTGATCTTAGTTTAGTGCATGGTGATAGATTTGGGTCTAGTTTTAATCTTTGGCAGGTTGAAATCCAGTTTTTCCAACACCATTTATTAAATAGGCTATCTTTCCTCCAGTGAGGGTGGCATATTACTTTAAAAAAGCTATTTGGGCCAGGGATTTAGCTCAGTGGTTTTGCTGCCTGCTGCGCAAGTGCAAGGACCCGACCGAGTTTGATGCCCAGTACCAAAAAAAGAAAAAAAAGCTATTCAACAGGAAGAAATAACAAACATATATGCACAAAACCACGGTGCACCCAACTTCACAAAAGAAACCCTAATAAGACATAAAAGATCAGGTACACATCAATACAATCAACAAAGGAATATCAGGGTTGAATGAAACCTTTGAACACTACTTTCTCTAAAGTAGACCACATACTAGTTAAAAAAGCAAGTCTAAGTAAATGCAAAAGAATCAAAGTTTTGCCATTTATATTATCAGATCAGAATGCAATGAAACTAGAAACCAATACCAAAGGAAACCACAGAAACTATGTAAACTTATGGAAATTAAACAATGTACTTAAGAATAATCAATGGTGGGCTGGGGATTTAGCTCAGTGGTTCCGCCGCCTGCCTCGCAAGCACAAGGACCCGAGTTCAATCCCCGGTACCAAAAAACCCAAAAAGAAACCAAGAATAATCAATGGGTCACAGAGGAAATTAAGGAAGATATAAGACAGTTCCTAGAATTATGTAATAATTCCAGTACAACATACCAGAACTTATGGGACCCAATGAAAGTCCTAAAAGAGAAGTTCATAGCAGTGAATGTCTACATCTGAAATAAAGAACAAACCCAAATAACCTAATAATACATCTCAAGGTCATAGACAAATAAGAACAATTCAAACCCAGAGCTTGTACAAGGAAGAAAATTATAAAGAGGACAGTACAAATTAATGAAATGAAGACTAAAAGAACAATAAAAAGAATCAATAAATCAAAGAGCTGGTTCTTTAAAGAATAAATAAAACAGACACACCTTCACTCAATCTTACAAAAAAAGACATAAAAATCACAAATTAATGCAATTATAAATGAAAAAGGTGAAATTACAATGGACAATGCTGAAATCCAGACAATCATTAGTAACTACTTCACAAACATATATGCCAAAGAAATGGAGAACTCAGAAGAAATGGAAAGATTCCTGGATAGCCAAAACTGAAACAAGAAGACTTAAAAATCTCAACAAATCCAGTAACAGGCAACAAAATTGAAACAGTAATAAAAAAAAAACTACCAACTAAGAAAAGCCCAGGACCTGATGGATTCACAACTAAATTCTACAAGAACTTCAGAGGAGATCTAAAACCAATATTCCTCAAACTTTTTAATAAAATCAAAAGGGAAGTAGTAATTTCAAAATCATTTTCAGAAGGTTAAATTATCCCGATCCCCAAACCAGACAAGGATCTAACCAAAAAAAGAGCACTATATACAATTTCTCTAATGAGCGTAGATGCAAAAATCCTTAACAAGATACAGTCAAAACTTGGAGCCAGGGATTTAGCTCAATGCCCCCGCCTACCTCATAAGCCCAAGGCCTTGAGTTCGATCCCCAGTAAAAAGAGCTTCTGCACAGAAAGACAAACCACCAACAGAGTGAAGAGACAACGTACAATGTGCAAAACTTGGATTGTGATTAACTTGGTCTGTGAGTGTTCTGTAAGACTAGCAAACATTTTTAAGAAATTTTAACTTATTAAATGAGCAATGTCTTGCAATATGACCAGTACATTGCACCGAGCGTCACATGATCACAACTGGTTCCCCACCCGCACTGATATACAAGTACTTTCAATAAAAAGCAGAATAAATTACTCTCTCAAACCAAGGTTTTACTGTATTGGCAAAAAGAATGACAAATCATCAAAAAGTTCATACACCATGACCAAGCAAGCTTAATGCCAGGGATGCAAAAATGGTTAATCATATGCAAATCAATAAATGCAATTCATCACATTCACAGAAGGGGAAAAATCATATGATCTTCTTACAGATGCAGAAAATTCCTTGACAAAATCCAATGTGCACTCATGATAAAACACCTGAAGAAAACAGATCTTTATTATCTCAACACAGTAAAAGTCATTTATGACCAGCCTACTGCTAACATCATATTAAATGGGGAAAACCTGAGAGCCTTTCCTCTAAAGTCAGTAATACGAGACAGACGACTGTTACCATGACATCTGTTCAACATAGTACTTGAAATATTAGCCAGAGCAATCAGGAAAGAGAAAGAAATAAAAGAGATACCTACAGGAAAGAATAAAGTCAGAATATCATTATTTGCAGGTGATATGATCCTTTACTTACAAAACCCAAAAACTTCACCAAAAGATTCTTAACTGATAACCAAATTCAGCACTGTAGAAAGATACAAAATAAACACAAAATTCAATAGGATTCCTATGCACTAACATTGAACACACTGAAAACAATACCATACACAATAGCATCAAAAAATTTAAATACTTAGGTATTAACCTAACTAAAGAAGTGAAAAACTTCTAAAATGAAAATCACATCACTCTGAAAAAGGAAATTGAGAAGGACATCAGAAAATAAAATGAAGGGCCAGGGATTTATCTCAGTGGTTTCACCGCCTGCTACGCAAACACAAAGACCTGAGTTTGATCCCCGGTACCAAAAAAGAAAAAAAAAAAGAAAGAAAAAAGAAAATAAAATGATATCCTCTGTATCTGGATAGGCAGAAGCAACATAAAAAAATGGCTGTATTTCCAAAACTAATATAGAGATTTAATGCAATCCCAATGAAGATATCAATGTCATTTCTCATAGAGCTAGAGAAAATAGTCCTACAATTTATATGAAATCAGAAGAGACACATAATAGCAAAAGCAATCCTGGGTAACAAAAGCAAAGCAGTTGGCACCACAATCCCATATTTAAAGTTATGCTATAAAGCTACAATGATAAAAACAGCATGTACGGGCACAAAAACAGGCATGTAGATCAGGGGAACAGAACAGAAGAAGCAGACAGAAACCACCACAGGCAAATTCAGCTATTTGATCACTGAGAAAGGAACCAAAAATGTACACTGGAGGAAAGATAGCATCATTAATAAGTTGTGCTGGGAAAATTGGTTATCCACTTGCAGAAGATTGAGTCTAGATTCATATATCTCACCATATACTAAACCAAAGTCAAAGTGAATCAACGATCTAAATGTTAAAGCAGAAACAATCTGCTAGAAGATAAAATAGATACAACTCTTGAAGACATAGGCATAGGCAAGGATGTTCTGAATAGAACCCAAAAGGTACAAGGATTCCGAGAAATCAACAAATGTGATCAGAGCAAATTAAAAAGCTTTTGGACATCAAAGGAAACAACCAACAGAGAGAAGAGACAACATATAGAATGGGAAAAAATTTTTGCCAACCATTCCATGGACAGAGGACTGACATTAAGAATATGTAAGAACTCAAAAAAGTTAGATTCCCCCCACCCCTCAATAAAAGACCCAAGCATAAAATGAGCAACCAAAATAAACAGACATGTCTCAGAAAAAGAAAATGGCCAATAAATACATGAAAAGAATGCTCACCATCATGGCTGGTCATCAGAGAAATGCAAATTAAAACTACACTGAGACGCCATTTACCCTAGAAAGAAGGGACATCATCAAAAAATGTAGTAAGAAATGCTACACAGTATGTGGGGAAAAAGGAACTCTTCTGCACTGTTGGCAGAAATGTAAACTAATGCAACCAGTATGGAAATCAGTACAGATTCCTAAGAAAACTAAAAATAGAAATTCTATTTGACCCAGCTATCTGCCTCTAGATAACATCTCAAGAGAGTTAAAGTCATCATATTACAGGGATACACACACACTCATATTTTTAGCAGCACAGTTTATAAGAGATATATCTTGGGAACAGCATTTATGTCCATCAACAGATGAATGGATAAGGAAAACATGGTATTTATACACAACACCTCAATTTGATCTTTAGGACTGCATAGCACTCCATTGTGTATAAATAACACGTTTTCCTTATCCATTTACATTTATATGTAAATGGATGAAATTTGAGAACATAAGTGAAATAAGTCAGGCACATAAAGTAAAATATTGCATGGTTTCTCTTATGAAAAACTATACAATGGTAGACTGATTCATGATCTTAATTTGTTCTATGATTTTGGAAAAGATGGCCATGGTTGTGTTTGTGAACCGATCAAGAGTTTGCGAACAGAAACAAATTTTGCCAAACGCTTCTGTTTGTGAACCACAGTGCAAACAAAAGTGTTCATGAACCAAGGTACCACTGTATAGACATATTTATTTATATATATCTATGTATATCAAAACAAAGAATAAAACATGGGAAATAGGAAGTGGAAAGAACTTCAAATATTTCCCCAAATTACATGTTCCACTGTTTCAAAAGTATTTTAATATATATGCTAATTTGTTTCACTTATACTACTAGTTAATCTTAGTTCTTTGAAAAGAAACTTTGTGTTATTATCTCTTTTTTTTTAGTATTTGTGCTGCCGAAGCGAGCACTCTATTTCTTTTTTGTAAGAATCTTTTTGGTTTATGTCTTCTACTCTGAGTAACTACTTTGAAGATGATACACTGTGAATTAACTATTGTTATTCTCTTATTATTTTGTTATGAAATTTTGGTTCTTTATCATAAAAAAGGAAAAAAAGAAAGCAGAAAACTTTGTGTCTAGAGCACACTTTGGCTAATAAAATTTTCTTAAATAGGAGTTAACTTGGGTTTTTTTTTTGGTACGGGGATCAAACTTGGGACCTTGCGCTTGTGAGGCAGGCGGCAGAACCACTGAGCTAAATCCCTGGCCCTAAACTCAGGTTTTGAGACAGTCTTGTGTGAAGAATTCAGTTACTCTTTCTGACAAAATCTCAACTGCCATCTGAGGACCAACTAAAGTCCACTGTTGGAAGCAACATAGGTATTTCCTTTTTATATCCATCTGCTAAGAAAAACTGCCTAATGTCTGAAATTAAGAAATACAGGTACTCTGGGCCGGGGATTTAGCTCAGTGGTTTTGCCGCCTGCTGTGCAAGCGCAAGGACCCGAGTTCAATCTCCGGTACCAAAAAAAGAAATAGAGGTACTCAAACTATTTTGGGAAAAACTATACAGACAATTCCAAGGACCGAATAAGAGTATATAATAAGTTATATAATTGAATGAATTTATTTAAATTTCAAAAACAATCATTACTGACATTTAGGTTCTTTAAAGAGTTACCACATAAAGCTAAGCAAGATTTATGTTTTTAAAAAAACCTCTTTTTCAGGTAATGTAACAGGTAGTTGACCAGACTCATAGGCTCTGTCATTTCCTAAATGTGTGACCTTCATTATGTTGATGTAATTGCTTAACTCTTTGTTCTAACTTCCTTATCAGTCAACTAAAGTAACATAGTACCTCTAAATTGTAAGCACTCAATGAATATAGCTCTTACTTTTTTTCCTTTTTCTTTTTTTTTGTACCAGGGATCAAACTCAGGACCTTGAGCTTGCCAGGTAGGCGCTGCACAACTGTGCTACCCCTCCAGCCCTCTTAATCCCTTTCTTGAAGGCTTAAAGCGTCCATAGACATACACTTTCTTTATCAGTTTGTTTCCACTACACATCTTGTAGTAGAACCAGGAATTAAGTCTATCCCTCAATGAAAGATCTGCCATTCATTTCTCACCCTTGGGTCACCTTGTCAGCACCAAGCATCTGCTGGCTCCAGGGAACTGGCAACATTCTAGGAGCTTTTTGATCTTCAGATATGCCACTCACACTCTAAAGCTGTCACAATAGATGCAACAACTAGCTGGATTATAATGTTATTGTGATGCTCAACTGAAGCAGTACATATGAAGGCACTTTGAAGATTGTATAAAGCACCACTGCAGTGGAACTCTTTGATTATGATGCAAGTTTTTGGCACAAGCTTTTGGGCACATGTTAAAGATGAATACCAGCATGCCTGGATCTTCTTCAAAGCAAGTATGTTACTCATAGTGCCAGATGGTCTTTTAAAAAACTTTAGTTATACAAATGTCTTTTTATAAAGAGACATTGTATATAAAACAGCAATGTGTTCTATTATAAAACTTTCTCTTCCTAAATCCTACCTCTATGGAGAATACTATAACATGAAATATTTGGTATGTATTTTCCTTTAGACATTGCAGCTGCAAAAAGTTTTGGTTCATGTATACATTGAGTAGTGATCAACTCAGGATAATTAGCATATCTATTATCTTAAATTTTTACTACTTCCTTACGGTGACAAGATTCAAATTCCTTTCTTCTATTTTGAGATGAGTTTTAATAATTATTTCCAATAGTAACTTGGCATTTTCTAGTCCCAAACACATTTGATGAAGAAAGTGTTTATGCTATCTCTTAAAATACACATATTTAGGAACATTAGTAGCCTGTTAATAGCAGTTCTTAGAATACTGACTATAAATAATAAATTAAAGATATACCAAAAGATAATGTTTTAGGGCATTTTTCAAGTGAGATTCTACACATGAAACAGTATAATTTTTCAGGAATGTAAATTATGCGTAATAAAACACATCTTATTTAAAAAAGAGCTATCTATATTTATATTGTAAAGCAGAACAGTATAAATAGGATATACTAAAATAGCTACTTACCAAGGTACAGATTGAAACACTGAGTCAAGACCTCATAATATCTTAAACGCACTATCTTTTGAATTAATCACTTAAAATTTCTTATAACAAAAGTCTCAATGTAGTATGGCCTCAAAGTGATTTAACATATAGAAAACAAACACAAAAGCAAAACCCTGTGGTATTGCAACTTCCAATTATAAGTACATCAGATCTCCAACAAAAGTACTATTGAGGGGCTGGGGATTTAGCTCAGTGGTGCCGCCACCTGCCTCACAAGTGCAAGGTCCCAAGTTCCATCCCCGGTTCAAAAAAAGTACTATTGACCTCAGAAGTTAAAAATAAAATTTTGTTGTTAAAGGATAACAAGCAGTGAGAAATTCTTGAGAAACCCCAAATAATGAAAACAATTAATATAGAAGTGCACATGGTGATTTTAAGTGATCAGTCTGCTCTGGGAGGAAAAAGCAGCCCTCACTAGGAGTTAAAGCTATAACGGGTAAGGTGCTCAGTGAGGCAAATAAAAAATCACAAAGGCAGTAGCTGAAAGGGATAGTTTAAAGCAGAAAAGGGAAAAACCACAAAGTCAGAAGTAGCACGTAGGACACCAGCAGACAGGGGAAACAGTAATGTTGACATCACTCATGAAGAATAATACTATCTGGGTGTTTAAAAACCAATTTGAATTCAGAAGGGCATTATGGCCAACATACACTAATATGAGCAAAGGACAATCTAGTACCTGGGTGTGGTAGTGGTATTTACTAAGGATGAAGACATATCAAAAAAGTGGAGTTCAGTTGTAAAGACTGAAACACATTCACTATTTGTTTTATGGTACTTGGGTCCTTGTAGTTTGCAAGGAAGGTGGCGGAACCACTGAGCTAAATCCCTGGTCCTCACATTCACTATTTATCTATTCATTTATCTATTCAATACTGTTTACATTTTATGTAAGTAGAAGTCTGATAAGCATATGAAACTGGGTGAATTATATTTTCTGAGGCAACTTTTATTATTTCAAAGACAAATAAAATAGAGAAGGTACAAGTAATTGATACAAAAAGCAGCTATATTCTGGCCTTTCCTGAGACTTCATCAGACTAATGTTGTCACATGTTTTCTAAATGCAAATGAAGATCCTTTTCACATGAAGGTGTTTATTTTAGTAAAACTTGTCAAATTCCACCATGAGAGATCTTAGTGAATCTAACCCAAAAGAAGACAAGCTGCACATCTGTGCATTTGATGAATGAAAACTGTAATTATCATACAGCTTCCAAGGTGGTATAAATTTATCAGTGGCTTATAGAGCAAAAGTAATGATTAGATAGTCAGAAAACATGTCTACCCTTTGGTTCAGTCATCATTTTAAAAAACATTTTAATTTTATTGGTACATTTTAGGTATACAATATACTGACATTCATCATTGGAAATTTGCACCTTTACATAATCTCTCTTGGTTCTCATTTTTTCCCCATTCCTTTGCCCTCCCTTCAACCCCTCTATCCCTCCCTCTTTACAAAGACTGTTTCCATTTTTTAATTTTCTCGTATTATTTCCATTCCCTTCTTTCCTTTCCCCTACCCCTCTCACTTCCCCCTCCCCTTTGCCCCTTTTCTTCCTATTTCACATTATCTATTATACCATTTAGTCCTTATTTACACTTTCAGTTTCTCACACCAGAGAAACTATTCAGTATTTACACAGTGTGTCCTATTTATTTCACTTAAGAGTATCGCCTCAATGTGCATCCATTTAGCTATAAATGTCTCTAATTTCTCATTTTTTATGGCTGAGTAGTATTCCATTTTATAAAAAAACCCACATTTTCTTTATCCAGTCTCCAGTGGATGGGCATTTGGGCTGCTTCCAAGTTTTACCTATTACAAATTGTGCTGCTATGAACATGGGCGCACATATATCACTGTGGTATGATTCTTTTAATTCTTTGAGGAAGATCCCCAGCAGGTGAATAGCTGCGTCAAATGGGACTGTTATCTCCATACTGATTTCCACAGTCGACACTCCCTCCAGCAGTGGAGCAGGGTTCCTTTTTCTCCACAGCCCCGCCAGCATTTGTTATTGCTTGATTCCATGATAGCAGCCATTCTTTCTGGGGTGAGGTGGAATCTCAGCTTGTTTTCATTTGCATCTCTCGAATGACCAGTGATGTTGAACATTTTTTCATATGTTTATTTGCTATTTCTAGTTCATTGTGTGAGAAATGTCTGTTCATTTCAGATGCCCGTTTTTGAATTGGGTCTTTAAATTTGTGAGGTCTGATTTTTTTTAAGTTCTTTATAGATTCTAGATAGTAGACCTTTATCTGAGATAAAACAAGTGTAATTTTTTCCCACTTTGAGGGCTGTGTCTTCACACTGTTGGTGGTTTCTCTTGCTGTGTAGAAGCTTTTTAATAAGAAGAGATCCCACTTGTTGATTGTTTGTGCTAGTTCATGGGCAACTGAGGTTTTGTTCATAAAATCTTTTCCTACACCAATGTCTTCAAGAGTTCTACCTAACCTTTGTTCCAGCTGGTTCAGTGTTTCTGTTTTAATATTTAGATCTTTAATCCATTTTGATTTTATTTTAGTGCATGGTGAGAGATATAGGTCTATTTTTAATCTTTGACAAGTTGAAGCCCAATTTTTCCAGCACCATTTAGTAAAGAGGCTATCTTTCCTCCAGTGAGGGTGTTTGGCTCCTTTGTCAAAGATGCGGTGGTTGAGTGTGTCTGGAGTTGTTTCTGCATCTTCTAATCTGTTCATGGAAAGTATTCTTTTTTTTTTTTTTTTTGGTACCAGGGATCGAACTCGGTCCTTGCGCTTGCACAGCAGGCAGCGAAACCACTGAGCTAAATCCCCAGCCCCATGGAAAGTATTCTTGAAGAACGTTTATTTCTTCAAGTGGGAGAACCTTAAATAAGTATCTATACACTTTACAGTTATTGATTAAGCTCCACATGTGCAAAACAGTGACATAAAATATCTAAGAACACAGAGTAGTTTTGGAGTCTGGCGGATTGACTTGGATTCCTGGTTTTGATACTGAAAGCTTGGGCAACTTATATGGCCTGACAGAATGATGTCTGTCAAATAATATGTACAGTCAACATTTTATATACCCAAGTATTGTATTCCTATTTATATTTCTATCCTGAAAAACCAGTACGTTAACTAATAATATTATCATCCTTCTGCCTGCTACTGCTATCTCACATATTCCACTCCTAAACTAGAATATTATTCATAAGACACTGCTGAACCTCTATCTGAATACTATATAAAATTCTGTATTGCTGCTGAAATGTATCAAAAAATAAACATAAAATACGGCTCAGGGAAATGGTACATTATCACATGACAATATAACAATCCAGTTCTATAAAGAAGGATTTGTAAATGTTGGTATAAAACGCTCTTTATATAAAGAACGAATGAAAAATTTCTTGAAATGGTGGAGGGTATTTCACCATTTCTTTTAACACAGTTACCACCAAAGAAATACAAAAGCAGCTACAAGGAGTAGCCTATTTTGCATGCAAAAGATACTATTAATAGAAAATAAACAAATGATCCAAAAGCAAGCTGACTACAAGTGACATGGAGAAATTAAACTCCAAGTTAGTTACTGAAATCAGACCCTATATGGGCTGTTTCTCTGGATTTTCTCTATCTCCATCTATAGGTGTATCTAACAGCACAAAACCGTGTCTTGTAAGGATAATATTGAGTTAATATGAAATGACTATGATTGGGATACTTTAAGGAGTTATGTGATTACATAAAAAACTTACTAAAAATGAGAAAATATAAATTATGTTTATGAGAAAATGTCTCAACCCCAAATGCCTTTTAAAAAATATATAGGCTGGGATGGACCCATGTCCTTCTGGACCTGATGGACCAGCACGTTGGCCCCATATCAACTCTATTCCTGTGGACTGTGGATTCTATGGCTGGGTGCAGTCCTCAAACTCTGAGCTGGCTCTACATTTTCTTCTCAATCTTTTTTTTTGGTACCAGAGATTGAACTCGGGACCTTGCACTTGCGAGGCAGGCAGCAGAACTACTGAGCTAAATCCCCTGCCCTACTTTTTGCTTCCCTTTGGCATGAGAAGGAAGTACAGGCTAACTAACCAACCTGATTGTGGATGAGTCCAACAATGGGGGTGGGGTGGGCGCAGAACCCAAGGAGAAAGTTCAGACATGGTCAGCAGCTTCAGGAATCCCAGTATTACTCTCCCAAAGTGACTGGGTAAAAGGCAACCCCGTGAGATCACAGCAGAGAGGGTGCACATTAGAAACAGACCCTCTGAGAAGTTTAACCTCAGGCCAGAAAGGATACAGTCCCTGCCCTCCGTAGTGAGGAACCAGGCCTGGAGAGAGCTGACATTAGGTCCAGCAGTCTGCTTGAACCCCAGTCCTAAGGCCTACAGTCAGGAGACACCAAAGGACTGACTTCTTTTTCCTATCCAACACAAACAAGGATACAACTTCCACAATTACAACAGCCTAGGGTGAATAAACAGATGGACCTCTGGAAGGGCACTTCACAAATCCATAGGCTCTAAAGCTATATGGAGAAAACTGAGATTTCTGGGATTCTAACACTGCAGATCCGTAAAAGAAACTACTCATTCAAAAACACAGAGGGCTGGGGATTTAGTTCAGTGGTGCCGGGCCTGCCTGGCAAGCGCAAGGTCCTCAGTTTGATCCCTGGTATAGGGGAAAAAACCAAAACAAAACAAACAAATAAAAACACAGAGGAACTTTTCTGACTCAATCATTTCATATTTTTTATTAGTTCTTCTTTCCTTAATAGGTTTTTTCTCTTTTTTCTTTAACATTGTTTTCATCCTTATCTTTCTTCTTTTTTTTTTTGGTACTGGGAATTGAACTCAGGTCCTTGCGCTTGCACAGCAGGCGGGGAAACCACTGAGCTAAATCCCCGGCCCCCTTATCTTTCTTTTATTTCCCAGATTTTGCTCTGTTTTTCTTATATCTTCCTTTTATTGTTTGTTCTATTCTATGACTGTTTTCTATGATGAATTTCCTTTTTCTCCTCAACAGGATCCCCCATTTCACTTTTCTCCTCATCTTCTATTAATTTTTCAAAAAATATTTTTTTCATTTCCTGGTTCCCCATTCCTCTACCTTAAATATTATAACCATTAAATTTTATGAATCTTTAGACAACTAGTCAACTCTAAACTATTACCTTTGAATACTATTCTATTGTTAATGAAGGTAAACTTGTTCCACTTAGTAGATATTTACTAATGTTCAATATTTGGTTTGTCTTAGTGTTTATATTACGATTACAGATCTCTTTTCTGTGGCTAAGGGTGGTACATTACTGGTTCATTGGGTATGTTGGTATTTAGCTAATCTTTGATGCTACTATTCATCACTAATTTTATTACTATAGCCCAAGGTGAAATAGCTGTTGCCATTAATTATTTTTCTCTGGATGCCAATATCTGGATTGCCTTTGTGTCATTAACAATACCGTGGCCCATTCCTGGAGAAAAGGGTACTGGGGCAAATATGCTACAGCCCTCCCTACCAAATAAATGGAGGTGGCTGGATCAGAGACAAAGGCCACTAGTTAGCCTTACAAAAAGGGCATCGATAGACGTAGACATTAATTAAAGAGGTTTCCATATCAGTAACAACACTTTTCATCAACACACACACATACTCATGCCCCCAAAAATAGAAACATGAGAAGAAAAGGCAACAGACTGCCATGAAAAACTCTCAACTCCTCTAAAGCTGACCAACGGGGCATAGAAGGGGAGGAAATCCATAACCACACAAATGAACTATTCAAAAGGATAACACAGGAGACAACAAAACAGATCAACAAAGTGCTTGGTAAACTCAAACAAGATATAACTAACAGATAATAAACAAAATGACCTGTAAGTCTACAGAAGACACTAATAAAAAGCTAATAAAAAGTGATCTGAACAAATGATACAAAACATTAATGACCATCTTAGAAAAGAACCTAGAGTCCATAAAAAGGTGCCAAATAAAAATTTACTGAAAAGTCTATTGAAAGTATGCGTAGCAGAAATGACGAATCTGAGGACAATGTGTCAGAGTAACCAATTAATGAGAGACACCTTAAAAACAATAAGAAAACATGAAAAAGGGACTAACTGCTGCTAGATGACTAATATAACATTAACTGAAATTAGTGAATAATCAGAAGATAGCACAAAGGGCAGAAAATCTGCTTGCTGAAATAACAGCAGAAATCAAAATGAGAAAAGCACTTAACATACAGACATTCAAAGCATATAGAACCCCAAATAGCCATGATCAGAAAAGAACCTTTCCACAGTGCATCATAGTGAAAATCCCCGAAGTCCATCACAAGCACAGAATCTTAAAATCTGTTACAGAAAAGCAATCTATCACTTATAAAGTAAACCCATTAGAATTACACAGACTTTTCAACACAAACCTTAAAGGCCAGGAGAGCTTGGAGTGAAATGTCTGAAGCCCTAAAAGAAAACCACTTCCAACCCAGACTGACACATCCTGCAAAACTATCTATTAAAACTGATGGAGAAATAAGGTATCTCTATGACAAAGAGCACCTAATGAAATTCATGATGACCAAAAAATTCTAAAAAATATCCTAAAAAGCAACAACGAAGCTAGCAATGATGAAAGATCTCATAGAATGAATGATACAGGTAGGGGGAGCAGTTAAGTAGAAGGAAAATAAAGGGAATCAGCAAAAGAAAAATAATGCAATGACAGGAATAAATAAATTACATTTAAGCATTGACTCTCAATGTGAATGGTCTCAATTCCTCAATCAAAAGATTAAAATTGGCAGAACAGATCAAATAGCTGGGTGTGGTGGTGCATGCCTGTAATCCCAGCACTTGGGAGGCTGAGGCAGGAGGATTACCATATGCTCCAGGCCAGCCTGGGCTACATTGTGAGACCCTGTCTCATAAAATCAAAAAAACCCTAATAATAAGATAAATACAAGAAACACATATAAACAAAAAAGAAATTCATAGACTAAAAATGAAAGGACAGAAACAATATTCTAAGCAGTAAAAACCTGAAAAAAAGCTGGAGTAGCTATCCTATTTTCAAATGAAGTAGACTTCAAGCCGAAACTGATCAAATAAGGCAAAGGAGGTCACTACATATTGGTTAAGGGAACAATTCAACAGGAAGAGATAACATTAATATATATGCACCAAACGATGGTGTATCCAACTTTATAAAATGTCCTATGGGACCTCAAAGATCAGATAAACATAATTATCTGTCAATTTGGTTTTTTTGGTATTGGAGATCAAACTTGGGTCCTTGTGATTGCGCAGCAAGGTGGCAAAACCACTGAGCTAAATCCCTGGCCCTATCTGTCAATTTGTAAACCCACTGTTATAAACAGACATATCAATTAAACAGCACAAATCAATAAAGAAATATCACAGTTAAACAAAACTTTTGAAAAATTGGACTTAATAGATATCTACAGAGTGTTTTACCCAACACAATATACACTATTTTCAGGAGCACTGGGAACTGTCTCCAAAATAAATCACATACTAACAAAACACCCTTAAGTAAATGCAAAAGATTAAAAATAATACCATGTATATTATCAGATCACAGCAACATAAAAGCAGAAATCAATAGCAAAAGACCATAAAAATTATACAAACACATGGAAACTAAACAATACCTACTGAACAAATCAAGTAAGAAATAAACAGTCCCTCAAATTAAACAACAATGCCAGAACAACATACCAGAACTTATGGGACACAGTGAAAGCAGTCCTAAGGGGGAAATTTACAGCAATAGTCCACATTACAAAAACAGAGCGAGCCAAAATAAATAACCTAACAATGTATCTCAAGATCCTAGAAAAACAAGAACAATTGAAATCCAAAGCTAGTAAAAGGATGGAAATTATAAAGGTCAGAGCAGAATCAATGAAATCAAGACAAATAATACAAAGAATCAATGAATCAAAGAGCTGGCTGTTTGAAAGAATGAACAAAATAGAATAACCCTTAGCCAATCTTAGGGAAAAAAAAAGAAAGAACCCAAATCAATACAATTAGAAATGAAAAAAGGGAAATCACAATAGACAATGCCAAAATCCAGAAGATTATTAGCAATTATTCCACAGACCTGTATATAATAAATTTCAGAATCTGGAAGAAATAAGATTCCTAGATACATTATGAATTACAAAAAGTGAACCAAGATGGGCCGGGGATTTAGCTCAGTGGTTCTACTGCCTGCCTCGCAAGCTAAGGACCCAAGTTTGATCCCCGGTACCAAAAAAAAAAAAAAAGTGAACCAAGAAGAAATAAAAACCCTGAATAATCCAATAACAGGTGATGAAACTGAAGCAGTAATAAAAAGCTACTAAGAAAAACCCAGGTCTGGATGGATTTGCTGCTGAACTCTACAAAAAATTCAAGGAATATCTAACATCAATATTCTTCAAGCTCTATAATGAAACTGAAAGGAAAGTTATTTATGGAAGCTAGCATTACCATGATTCCAAAACCAGATGTGAACAAAGAACTATAGGCCAAAAAAGAGAACTACAGGCCAATTACTTTAATGAACACAGATGCAAAAATCCTCAACAAGTTACTGGGAAACTGCATGCAACAAATCATCAAAAAGATCATACCTCATGACCAAGTAGGCTTCATCCCAGGCATGCAAGGATGGTTCACCATTTGCAAATCAGTAAATGCAATACATACATTACACAGACAGAAGGATAAAAATGACATGATCATTTCAATTGACAGAAAAAGCCTTTGACAAAATTCAACATCAATTCATAATAAAAACAATGAAAATAGGTATAGAAGGACCTTATCTGAATCTGATAAAAGCCATTTATGACAATACTATCACCGACATCATATTCAATGAAAAAAATTGAAAGCTTTCCCTCTAAAATCAGGAACAAGACAAGGATGTCCATTATCACCACTCCTGTTCAACATAGTACCTGAAACATTAGTCAGAGTAATAAGGAAAGAAAAAAATAAAAAGGAATATGTACAGGAAAGAAAGAAGTCACATCATCATTATTTGCAGAAGATAAGATCTTCTACGTAGAAGACTCAAAATAGTCTACCAATAGACTCCTAGAATTAACAAATAAATTCAGCAAGTTAGTTGGATACAAAACCAACACAAAAAATCAATAGCATCCCTGCACCAATAATGAATTTGCTAGAAACAAATTAGGAAAAAAACACCATTCACAAGAAAAATTAAATACTTAGGAATCAACCTTATCAAGGAAGTGAAAAACCTCAACAAAAACTACAGTACTCTGAAAAAAAAAAATCAAAGAGGACATCAGAAAATGGAAAGATATCCTCTGTTCCTAGATAGGAAGAACTAATATAGTCAAAATGGCCACACATCCAAAACTGATATACACATTCAACACAATTCCAATGAAACTACCAATAGCATTCTTCACAGAACTAGAGAAACAATCCCAAAATTCATAGAGAACCAGAAGACACTCAGAATAGTAAAAGCAATCCTGGATAATAAGCAAATCTCGAATTTGAAAATATATTACCGAGCAGCAGTGATAAAAACAGGATGATACTGACACAAAAACAGACATGTGGATCAATGGGGCAGAATAGAGGATGCCAACCCTGAGCAAATTGAACTATTTGATCTTTGACAAAGGGGCCAGAAACATACACTGTAGGAAAGATAGCCTTTTTAATAAATGTTGCTGGGAAAACCAGTATTCGACATGCAAAAGATGGACTCTAGAACCATATCTCTCACCATGTACTAAACTAAAATCAAAATGGGTTAAAGATCTAAATGTTAAAACAGAAACACTTTATCTGCTGTAAGATAAAATTGGTAAAACTCTCTAAGACAAAGGGGTAAACAAGGACTTTGTGAACAGACTCGTTGACCAGTAACTAGTACCAAGAATCAACACATGGGATTGTATCAAATTAAAAACCTTTTAAACAGCAAAAGAAACAACACAACAGATCGAAGACACAACATACATAATTAGAAAAAATGTTTACCAGGTGTTTCTCAGAGAACTAACACCTACAATACATAAAGAACTTAAAAAAAAAAAAAGAGCCCCCCCCCCCAAACATCAATCAAAAAATGGGTAAGTGAAATGAATAGACACTACTTGGAAGAAGTACAAAAAGCCAATAAATACATGAAAAAAAATGTTCAACACTGCTGGCCATTAGAGAAATAGAAATGGAAATAATACTGAGATTCCATCTTTCTCCAGCAAGAATGGCTAACATTTAGAAATCAAATAACACCAAACACTGGAGAGGCTGTGGTGAAAAAGGAATCCATTTATAAACAGTATAGAGATTCCTCAAAAAACTAAAGCTACAAATTCAATTGGGCCCATCTATTCCCCTCTTAGATATTGTCCCATATGAGTTAAAGACATATTACAGTGATATGCACAACTCATAATAGCTAAATCTTGGAAGTGGCCTCTATGTCCATCAACATATGAATAAAGAGAATGTGGTATTTAAACATAATGGAGTACTATTCTGCCTTAAAGCAAGATAAACTTGGGTCATTTGTAGGAAAACGAGTACGCTTTAAGAACATAATCTTAAGTGAAATAAATTAGACACAAACTTAAATATAGCACAATTTCTTTTATATGATGAAGGGAACATAAAAAGAGTTACTCAGATTCATGTGACTGAAGTGTGACCTCTCTATGTGGCGGGCTCAAGGAGGACTGGCTACCCTCCAAGAGTCTGACCTTGTGGGAATAAACATTTTAATCTGAAATATTTGGTACAAGGACTCTGTCCCAGCTCTTAGCCAGATCCAAGAGCAGACAGACAGACTCCTTCTATGACACCATATGCCTTACTGGCATGAGGCCACCTTTGTGTAACATGACATATAAGCTAACGGAAAAAAAGAGGACTTTGGGAGACTCTTAGAACCCCACACAGGGATTCTGCTCAGCAAGACCCTCCCTGACCAACTGCTGTATTGGATTTCCCCTGCTGTCCACCCCCATCCTGGGGATTGAACCCAGGTCCTTGGCAGTAAACTAGATCCCCAGCCCTTTAAATTTTATTTTGATACAGGGTCTCTAAATAGCTAAGTTGCCCAAGCTGGCCTTGAAGTTGTGATCCTTTTGGCTCAGCCTCCCAGAGCACTCAGATTACAGGCATGTGTCACCACATCCAGCTTAAAATGGTCTGTTCTAGGCAAACATCAATTAACAAACTAGATTTGATTTTTACTAGTGTCCAGTTAAAAACTATAGAAAGATATTCATTCTTGCTTAAATGTGTTAAATATGGTTAACATAATAATCCTGTATTTCATATTATGATTTTGATTAGCAAAAGAAAAACCACAGAATAACAAATTTTTGACTGAAATGCTACTTAGTGCTCTCATGGACATTCTCTAATCTCCTCCATACTTTATCCTGTCTTCCAAAAGTTTGTCATAAGTAATCCTAATTTTCAAAATGAAGCACTTGTATCAGTTATTGTATTTTTATGTTTAAAGTCTTCATTCTCTTCATTTAAACCTAATTGACATTTTGAAGAGGTAATATCATCATATAGTTCAAAAATTTAAGTTGCAAAATAACTGTATCCCTCCCCTAAATTAGTATGTTGAAATTCTTTTTTTTTTTTGGTACCAGGGATTGAACTCAGGACCTTGTGCTTTTGAGGCAGGCGACAGCACCACTGAGCTAAATCCCTGGCCCAGTATGTTGAAATTCTATCCCCCAATGTTATGGTATAAGGAAGTGTGGTAACTGGGTAATGAGGGCAGAGCCCTTTTGAATGGAATTAGTTTTTTGTTTGTCTGGTTTTTTTGAGACAGGATCTCAGGCTGGCCTTGACCTCACTATGTAGCCCAGGCTGGCCTCCAATTTGCAGAGATTTTTCTGCCTCAGCCTCCCAAGTGCTGGGATTACAGGCATGCACCACCATGCACAGCTCTGGAATCAGTACCTTTATTCAATGGTCTCTGGACAGCTATCTCATTCTCTCTCCCACGTGACAGGATACAGCAAAAGTTGTCAGTCTGCAACAAAGAAAGCCCTCACCAAAGCCTGACTATGCTGGTGCCCTGATCTCAGACTTCTAGCTTTCAGACTGTGCGAAATAAATCTTTGCTGTTTCTGAGTCACTCAATCTATGATACTTTTTTATAGTATGTGTTAGTTACTTTTCTCTTGTTGCTGAGACAAAATACTTGACACCCAAAGTTGGAAGGGAAGGGGTTTATTTGGCTTACAGTTTGTAGAAGTTTCAGTCCATAATTGGCCTACTCTAAAGCAGGGGTGACAAACAGGCACAGCAGAGCAGAAACAATATGGTGAGCACAAGGTAGCAAAAGTAACAACAGTGAGCTGCACTACGTCTTTTTACCTTTTATCCCATCCAGACTACTGGGATTAGGGCAATGCTAAACCATTCATTCACATGCAGTGGTTTAGTAATCACATGCCCTTAATCCCAGCATCATACATTCCAGATTCAGCTACCTCTGACCGAATGAGGTTTTGGGGGGACATCCAGCCCCAAACCATAATATAGTATTTTCAAGAGGTATATATAGTCTTCCATTTAATCCTACTTCCCAGTTACCTGGCTTCTTTCTCTAAAGACATTGAGGGATTGGGCTGGGGATTTAGCTCAGTGGTGCCCCTGCCTGCCTCACAAGCGCAAGGTCCTAAGTTTGATCCCCAGTACCAAAAAAAAAAAAAAAAAAGACTTTGAGGAATTGTTTTTTCACACATGCACAGGCAGTATGTATTTGGGTAAAGAGAACCTTAACTTCCTCACATCTGAACAACAATGGTAGCACATTACACACAGATCAGTACCTTTTCCACTAGATATCTCTTGTAAACATATCATTCTACAAAATTGTACCCTTGAGTTTTGTGGCTCAAAGGTCTTCTAATGCAAAAATGTACTATAATTAATGTTAACATCCCTAAGTCATTTAGTTTTCCCCCTTATTCTTTGCAATGAATGAAATTACAATGAACAGTACTAAAGATATGCCATTTCTAGATTTTTCATGTAGGCGGATACTTTTATTTTAGACATTATATGATGTGACTGGTCAAAAACAGCTAAAAAAAACTACCTTAGTTTCCATGTTGAGGAGATGAAGCCCTTTTATATTAACTCCTACATACACAGGGATGACTTTATGATTGCTGGGGCTTGCCTTCGTGAATATCTGCCCAGTGAAAAAAGCTGCTCCGTATGTAGGAATTTCCCAACAATTCTGTAAGAACATGCGCTGCAGGTGGTGCATTTCTTTACTAATGCCCTCACTTGTACTAAGATTCTAAAAACAAATAAGGTAAAATAAAAACAAAAGAGATGAGAATTGTACCTTTGACTGACATAGGTCAAATAAGCAATTTTTAAAACCAAGGTTATTCCCAATGAAGAAAATTATGGCACATAACCCAACTTTTTTTGTTTTTAATATTAAAAATATTGTCTATTCTATAAGATTTTAAGTGTTTCCAGGGCAGGAATAGTATATTATTTCAAATTTTTATCTCTGATCCTGGATTACTTTTTTTTTGGTACCAGAGATCGAACTCGGGACCTTGTGCTTATCTCTGATCCTTATCATAGTATTCAACATATAGAAGGTACTCGGTAATCTACATTACTAAAAATAAAATATCACTACTTTCAGTTTCTGGTAGTGTGAACTAAAAGACCCATTTTTAATTTCAGGATTATGAACTTAATGTACCTACATTTAAAACATTAGTAACATTAACAAAATCAACTAGGCTATAAAATGTCTTTTTATTTCTGTTATTCAGCTTACCTTGTATTCGTGAAGTATTCGATTTGTCCAGTGAGGTGCCTTACTTTTCAGTTTGGTAACAGGTACAATGGATTTTAGATTTTCTTCACTGTAAGCACACATGTCAACATCCTTTAAGTAAGTCATCTTTAGTAACTAAAGCATGCTAATCCTTCTGTCACAAATGACTTTATTTTTTTATTTTTTTTGGTACTGGGGATCGAACTTGGGTCTTTGCGCTTTTGAGGCAGGCGATGGAACCACTGAGCTATATCCCCGGCCCACAAGTGACTTTAAGTAACAATTTTTAATCTGAAAAATATTGTTTTAAAGTATCAGAGAACTTAAAAACCATAAGAGTTCAAACTTTGTACACAATTTTAAAGGTATTAATTTAGAGAAATGTTTCTTCAATAATCAGAAAATATTTTTGAAAATTGAGTGCTTGCTTCAGCAGCACATATACTAAAATTGAAAACAATAAACTTAACTGTGCTAAAATTTCAATGTTTTCTCTCAGAGTGAACATGAAACAAATTTTTGTAGTAGAATTTTTAAGTGCTTCTGCTTTATAAAATTTTTTATTACTCATACAAGTCAGGTTTTAGTACAGTTATTTAAGCATATAAGAAAAAGAAAAAATAAAAATATGGAGTATTTCCATAAAAGGAAAATAAGTTTGAAAAGTAAAAGTTTAAGAATGCTTTAAAAATTTTTAAAAAAATTTTATCTGTAGATGTTTGCAGCTCATGTAGTTTACAATCATCTTAGGGGGTAGATACATGTAAACTTTAAGAATTCCTTTGCATAATACTTTGGTTTTTTGGTCTCTGATTCTATGCCTTGTACTATTAATTTTAAACCAATGTATATTTTCTAACAACATTTAAAAACTTTTTTGGTTAAAGAGAATTGAACAAAACATGCCTTACATTAAATACTTACTTTAGAAAACCTTGCTTGTGTTTCTTACTCTCATAATTTCCATAAACGATTTGTAACAATAGACTTGCCAATGTTATCAGTTTAGCATCAGGAGCTGTATAAAAGCCCTTCAGTAAATTATATCTGGCTTCATCGAACAGAATAAGAATAGCTAGTGGGTCTTCAATCTTAAAAGAAAATGTATAATCTGGTTATTAGGCTACAATTTCCCTTTTAAAATGTCCAATTTGCTACTGTCTAATAAAGGAAAAGTAAAAGCTACGTATTTGTATATAAATGAGCTGTCATTGTTTGGAGCAGGAGTTGGCAAAATTTTTCCAAGGGGAAGACAGTAATATTTTGAGCTCTGCAAACCACTTAATTTCTGTTCCAACTATTCAACTCTGCCATTACAACATGGCAGCAGCCACAGGCAACAAGTGAACACATGGGTATGGCAGTACTCAGATAACTTTTTTATAGATAATGAAATATGAATTCTAGACAATTTTCAAATAAAATAAAATATTGTTCTTTTGAATAGCTCAATCATTAAAAAACATAAAAAAGGATTCTTAGCTTTCCAGCTATTACAAATATAACAGCAGTCAGAATATATCCATAGGTTATAGTTTGCTAACACCTCATTCATTGACCATGTAATAATATTACCATCAGTTTGTGGATATGAATAATTTTTGGCATAATTTTATCCAAAGTTTTACATTCCTAAAACATTTTTCTATTATCTACATTTCATACAATATAGTAGTGAACCTCAAAGAACATAAAAGAAAGTTTGTCAATTCCTAGAACAAATGTAATTTTTTTTGTTTTTTTGAGACAGGGTCTTGCTATGTAACCCAGGCTGGCTTTGAACTTATGGTGATCCTCCTGCCTCAGTCTCCCTAGTGTTGGGGTTATAGGCGTGTGCCACTACACATGGTGACAAATATAATTTTAAAGAGCTTTTTGTTTTAAAGCAAAGATTTTAAATTTTATTTGAATAAAAAGACTTTGTAATATCAAGTAACATTAAGGAGAGTATAGTTTTTTTTTTAATTGAAAAAAATCTTATCCAATAAGCTTAACAAAGATTAATCCAGGAGTGGTGGTACACGCCTGTAATCACAGCACTCTGGAGGGTGAAGCAGGAGGACTGCCATGAGTTCGAGGCCAGCCTGCACTACACAGTGAGACCATTATGTTAGTACCACAATATTTTGATTATTTGAGTATTGTAGAATGTTTTGAAATTGGGAAATGTAAACCCCTTAACTTTATTCTTCTTTTTTCAAGATTGTTTTGATTACCTGAGATCCTCTGGAACTCCACCTGAGGACAGCCTTTTACATTTCTGTACAAAAGGCTATTAGAATTTTGTTACAGATTACCCTGAATATGTAGGTCACTGTGCTAGTGACCAATAGCTCAACGATATTAAATTTCTTAACCATGAACATGGGGGGATAGCTTTCTAATTAATTAGGTCATATTTTCCAGCAATGTTCTGTATTTGCAATATACAAGTCTTGAACTTTTTTTGATAACTCCTGGGTATTGTATTCTTTTAGGTGTTATTTTAATGTATTTCTTAATTTCCTTTCTGGATTACTCACGGTGGCAAACAGAAACACAAACTGCTTTTTGTTTGTTGAGCTTTTATCCTACAACTTTCCTAAAACGAGTAGCTCTCATGGATTTTTTGGGATTTCCTATATATAGGGTCATGTCATTTGCAAATAGAAATAGTTTTACTCTTTCCTTTCCAACTTGGATGACTCTGGTTTCCTTTTCTGGTCTAACAGCTCTGGCTAGAACTTCCAGTATACTGTTAAATCACAGTGCCAAAAGTGGGCATTCCTATACTGTTCTTTAATCATAGAAACAAAGTTTTCAGTCTTTTACCAATGAGCATAATGTTAGCTGTGGGTTTTTCATAAATGCCTTTTACCATGCTAAGGAAGTCTTTTCTCAGTTTTTGAGTTTCTATCATGAAAACATGTTAGATTTTTTTTTAATTTTTAAAATTTTTATTAGTACTCATTTACAGGGAACTATTTTTTGTTTTTCATCGTTACCATTGTATTTAGATTACCATACTTAAAGTTGTTATAATCTTTCTCCTAGGTTTCTCCCTTGTTTCATTGTCTTTCTTAAGAAATTATCTCACCTCTTCTCTAAAAATATTCAAATACAAACATAAAGTACTTTGTTTGGGACAGATCTTTCTATCAAATTTAAATTCTATTTTTGTTTTTTGCTACCTATGTAGTTTCTCTGCCTGAGTCAAGAACAGTTACTTATGGAGAATAACTTTCTTTGTCTTCCTTGCAAATATATTGTTCTTTTTTTCCTGTTCTCTCCCACACCTCCTTTGAAAATTTATATGACTTCTTAGTGCTTACGTTTATCTTTGATACCACTTCCTAACTATTCTTAAAAACTGTATAAATTCTTTTCCCATATGAGTGCTAATTTTATTTATGGTAGCTTCTCTGTTTCTTAAAAAACAATGAGACAATGAGAGTGGAAAGGAAAAAATATCAACCAAGGGTTTTGTAACTGAAACTCTGTAAATACCACTGGGATGTAAGGAATGAACAGAAAAACAGAAGTAAAACAACCTAGTTGCCTCTAGTGTCTATGGTAGGAATCCAATAGATTTTGTGCATTCAAATGACTGTAAATAAGATTTCTAAGCAAACCTTTTTTTCAACTTCCAAAGGAAGTCTCACATCTCTTCTTAGGAAAAGCTGTGGCGTTTCTCTTTGGGGATCCAAATTAGTCAATTCAGCAAGTATTTCTGGCCAGTCATGAACATGTTGCAAGGGTTTATGATAAGGCTTAAGCTGAAGGCCTGAAAAACATCTTTCCTTTTATAAATGATAATGTAAAAATAAATCATTATATCAATGCATAGAAACTCCATATTAAACTAGCTGTATTCAAGTGCCAAATATACATAAATTAAAGGTCTAAATTTAAACCATTATATAATCATTATTACTATCTAATTTGTAGGTAACTAATTGCTTTTAGAAAGATAATTGTAATTCTTAAAATTTATCAAAGGTACACAAAATTCTTCATTTCATTATAGCCTACTCAGCAACATAATGAATGTAGTATAAAATTACTACAATTAAACCATTAGATAACCAACCACATCAATCATTAATTGTTTACATTTCTGTAATACTGTGACAGATCTACAGTGACATTAGGTTGATTTTAACTAAAAAGGTTTGATAGTAACCTAATGTAAAGAAAAAGAACATCAGTATTATTTTGAGGTTAAGACAGAAAATAAAGACAAATTGTATTTGCCCTATATTTTTTTTTTTTTTTTTTTGGTACTGGGGATCGAACTCAGGTCCTTGCGCTTGCAAGGCAGGTAGCAGCACCACTCAGCTAAATCTCCAGCTCACCCTACACTTTTAAGGGCATTCAAATCAAATGCCATTGCAGGAGAAGAAAAATTTGGGCTCCTACAACTTACAAAATGCTTTGAATAAAACATGGGAGGGGGCCTAGGAGCTTACCTGTTGGAGCAGTTTGAACACTAAAAATTTAAAAGAAAACATAGTATTGTTTCAAATTTAAAAGTCAATAATAAATATATGTTATGTTAAAGTTTACCATCCTACTACTGAAAAGGAATAATAAGGTTTGAATAACAGAATAAAAACTTTCTTACTAAGGTTTTCTGAACAAATCCAAATAGTGAAATACTGTTGAGTTTCTTGAGAGAGACGCATGCCTTCCATTATTTGCTGTACTGTGGTATTATTTCCATGCTTCAGTTCAACAGAACGGTATGATCCATCCATTCTGTATATTCGTACTTTTTCATACTGGGACAAGAATGATAATAAATGATGCAATCTGCTTAAAAATTATGTATCATATCCAATAAGATACTTTACTTTCAACTTCATATCCTTTACTATAGATTTTTTTTTTTATACAGAGCCTCGCTACATAAGCTGGTCTTGAACTCACTATGTAGCATAGCTGGCCTTGAACTCAAAGAGATTTCCCTGCCTCAGCCTCCAGTGTGCTGTGATTACAGGCATGCAGCACCATGCCTGGCTCTAGTACAAATTTCTTTTGTTTGTTATTTTGGTTTTTTTGAGACAGGGTCTCCCTTTGTAGTTCAGGCTGACCTTGAACTTTGTAGCTCAGGCTGGCCTTGAACTTGAGGGCGATCCTCCTGCCTTGACCTCCTGAGTGCTGGGATCACAGGTATGCACCACCACACCCAGCTAGTACAGATTTCTAATATGGAAAAATATCAGAAAAACTGGTTTAAATCAGAACTTGTTGACAATATTTTAAAAACATTTTACTTCCATTATTTACAATTTCTGAATTATTTTCTTCTAAATGGTCCATGATCAAATAATAGGAAAATGGCTTTTAAAAACACACTGAATTCTAATTGACAGGATATTTCAGTCTTTAGTATAAAATGGAAATATCATATAGGAGATTTAGACTGGAATCTAGTGTTAGTCAAGTACCTCATGAATCTAGCAGGCCATAAATCATAATGAAGAAATATGTATCAGTAATAACTTGTAATAAGAGAAGTCTATAATGGAAGACCTTGCAGGTGAAAGTCGTAGAACAATGGATTTTGAGCTACTCCTTCCTTCAGTTCATAAAATTCCAAAGTAGTGCAATTGTCAGTAGTATTTACTGTTGTGGGAAACATCTGATACTCCTAAAATAACTTCCAGGCCAACTCATGTTATTTTATTTATTTTTTGGAAGAAAATAACTTTATTCTAATTAACTCAACTAACAACATCATAATAGCTGGTTTAAGGAGGCCACACAAACATCTGCCCCAAATTCTAGACCATCTGGTAACTTCTGTATGGTCAATACATCCTCTTCCATTGCCATTCTGAAGGGTGAATTTAATGGTTTCACACTTTCAGAACTAATTATACTTCCATGCTAAAATAACTTGGTTGGGATCGAATTCCCAGTTCTTCAGTGTGAACTTCCTGATTAGAGTAGTATGCTTGCAATTCTCTCAGCACTTTACTGAAACCTTCACAGAGGCTGGTTCTGCACACTCCAAAAACTGTTTTATGTCAATGATCAAGAGCCACTAGACTCTGCTTTCTGCTGCAGCAGCTGGATTTCCTGAGGTTCCTGGTAAATGACATCTGGCTACCTGCCATTGCCTCCCTGCTGAAGCTATGAGAAATGGCACAGCCCAGTGTGTCCCCTACGGCAGAGCCCATAGCCACCCCCATTGCAGTGGTAGCCACCTGGGCCATCAGACCAGGCTGCCGAACAGCAGCAGCAGCATACAGCAGATGGCTGGGCTGCTGCCTGGGGCGGGGCCGATGGGGTTGGCCTGGGTGCCTGCCTGGATTGCAAGAGAGGCATGCAAGAAGTACAGCTTTGGCTTCCACGAGGCATCCCTGGCGAACGAGAAGCGTGTAGAAATGCGAAACTCTGCAAAGAGTCTCCCAACTCATTTTAGATCAAGGTACCTAATTCCTTTTATCCATCCAAAATATAAAAATTATCCTAGAAATAAAAATGTGTTATTACTACAGTTAGAAAATAAATTGTAATGAAGTAGAACATAAAGGTGCCTCTACTGTTTATCTGTTTCCTTAACTGTCTTATGCACGTGGACTACTGTTTTGATAAAATGTGTATGAGTGAGTAGTATGTGTATGAGTTACATTTCTCAAAGATAGAGATGATATATTCCTTAACATTTTCAACATTTCATGATGTTATTATTAATAAAACACTTTATTATAAACTTCTGCAGAATATAAACTGATTTTGTATCAAGACTTTTTGAAACTTTTAAAACTATATGTAACATAAGCTCATCATTATTATAATGTATTCATTTTCCACTTTCGATCTAGAAAAGATACTGCAAGTTAACAAGGGGAAAAAAATCTGAATTGCTTTATAGAAAAAACCAGTGAACATAAAAATACCCAACTCAAAGTTAAAATAAATCTAATCAAGAAATAGATTCTGCAAAGCCTATTAATCCTCCAATTTAAAATAAATTATCTCGGGCTGGGGATTTAGCGCAGTGGTTTTGCCACCTGCTGGGCAAGTGCAAGGACCCGAGTTTGATCCCCGGTACCAAAATAAATAAATAAATAAATAATCTCTCAAGGAAAAATAATCCCATCATCATGGCAATCCAAATAAACCAGAGCCACTTTCCTAGAGGGAAATTTTATAAAATGTAAGAAAAATGTAATAATCCTTTTCAGAAAATGAGGAAAAGCAATTTCCACGTTCAAGAGCAATCATACGAAAATACTTCATGTTCACCTGGCCTTTGTGAGAATTAAAGTACCTGTTCACATAAGTGATGTGAACATGAATATCATAAAACCAAGCTCCTTAGCTGTTTTTTTCAATTTAACCTCAGGAAAATCAACTAAAAGAGGTTCAAAATCCAAGGACAGACTGGTCCCAAAGCATTTCTTCCTCTGTTCTTTCTTTGCCTTGTTCCTTTTTCTCTTTTCTACGTTTCCAGTGGTCTTCCTACATTTCACCTGTTTTTTTCTTTCCGATGCTTAAGCTTTTCTGTGCTGACCTGGGCAATTTCAGTTTCTACCTCTGTTTTCCTTCTTTGGATGCTCTCATGTTCTTCTAAAACCACTTCCTCAGGACTTCTTTTCCTTTTATGCTTGGGCTGTTCCTCCTTTGGTTTTTCTTTGCCTTCCTCTGAGTGCCTTCTTCTCTTCTGATGACTGGCTTGATGGGTACCAGTCTTGGATCCCAAGGAGAGGTGCTCAGGACCTCTAGATTCTACACTGGCTGAACCACGATTATATTCTTGCTGACTGAGGTTCAGGGGTGCTGGTTTTTCTGAGAAACAGTCCCTGGGGAACTGACAGTAGCTCAGAGACTCCAGTCTCGCTGGCCTGTTGTCATAATCTGGGAACCACTGATGTAACCAGTTTTCTGTCTGTGAAATATTACGTGATCTGGGTAGGTCTGGACGGTTCCAGATGGGAGTCTTTGATCAAACATTCTATACCTGGGTCTGGAATCAACTTCTTCCCCTTACCCACAGCTTTCCAAATACTCCTCTCTCATCTTTCTGAAACAAGTCTTTGGCTCTAAGCCTCTGGCTTTCTGCACTTTAATATCATCAGGTTCATCTTGAAAGGAGTCATATGACTTTGAAGGCTTCATTAGGTTGACATAAAGGGATTCTCTTTGTCAGTCTGAGGACTTGGTGGAGAAATCTGATCATATTTATCTAGTACTTGCTTCAGTTTTTCAGCATGAACTTTCCCCAAATAGTGAAACTGTACAACAATCAGGGAGCTTCGCTGAGGCAGGGGCGGGATCTACAACTACTGTCCCCCTCCCTGCCAATGCTGCTGACCAAAGTACAGGTGGCGGTGGAGGTGGCGGAGTCAGGAACAGCCTCTGCCGCTGCCACCGCTGCCACTCTGCTGCTGATCAAGATGTTAAACTCAGAGATATTCAACAAATATTTATTGTCCAGCGATGGTAATGTCCAAAAAGCTCAGTTTTATGTTGAAATTAAGTTTTCTTTAACTGATAGTATAAATCTTTTTATGTGTTTTGAAAATTTTCAAAGTTTTAAAAATTATTGGTAATTTTATCATCACTACAACTTTTGGGTATAATTGAGTTTCTTCTAACTATTAGTTCTTTTCTATATTAATGTCATTAGTAATTACAAATTAAACTTTACTCTTTTTATTACAATATTCCTTTAACAGCTATAGGTGCCCAGCATTACATTTATGAGTTTTTTTGGTATAATTAGATGAAAAGACCAGGTTGAATGAGCAGAATAAAAGAAAATCACTTATTTCACTTTTGTGAGGAAGAAAATAAGTTAGGAGTAGACTAACTTGGTGAAACTAACTAAAGATATGCAATGCTATTATTCATAAATAGAAGTATTGCTTATAAAACCTAACTAGAGAGAAATATGTCAGTATATAGACTGGAATTATTTGTAATCAACACATCAAGTACAGTCATGTGCCATTTCAAGTTTTGGTTAATGACAGAAAAAAATCTATGTGATAGTATATAACATTTACTAGGCTAGGTATGGAGGTGGCTATACCATTTTAGTTTGTGTAAATACATTCTATGGACAAGAATCACAAACTGGTGCATTTCTCAGAATGTATTCCATTATTAAGTGAAACATGACTGTATAAGAGATTGTACTGGAAATTAATTAATTTATTTTTGTGCATAAAGGGGATTGAACCCAGAGCCTCATGTACTCTACCAATGATTTAAACCCCCAAACCTAAAATTACATTAATTTTAAGTGTACTGAAAGTTTTACTTATTTTTCCAAGTTTTGTCTGGTTATGCAATAAATGTTCAAATATTAGGAATTATAACACATTTTCTTTTTGGTACTGGGGATTGAACTTGGGACCTTGTGCTTGTGAGGCAGGCAATGGTACCGCTGAGCTAAATCCCCAGCCCTACAACACATTTGATAAATATGAATTCTAATAATGAGGTTTTATGGTAATAAAGAAGCAATTTATCCTACTCTTGCCACAGATCTTCAAATTATCAATTTAATACTATGTTTGGCTTTCAATATTTGTGAAGATAATTCTTACTGGTTTATTAATGGCCTCCTTCAACAATTTTGCTGCTTCTTCCCAGTTATTTTGTTTGTTTTCTTCACAGATATTTAATGGGGATCGTCCTTGTTGGTCTGTTATGTGCTAGAAATGTGGAGAGGAAAAAGGGAAAAAGAGACATTACAAAATATATATTATTATTCTAAGGAAAAATGTCATCAATTAATCAAAGTTTCAGTATTAAGTGAATTATTAACTACACTTAGTACATATAATATTTAAATAAGATAAATAAGAAGATAAATATTTAAATAAGATAAAAGATTCAAGAAACTAATCAATGTGATTGTTTTTTTAAGTTCTGATAGAGATACAACAAAGATTAATGGTTTTATTTTCCCCCTTATGAAATATTTGTTACAACAAATTCTAGAAGATGAGTAGAAAAAAATCTTTTTTCAAGACTTTTTTTTTTGGTGGTACCAGGGATTTTTTGGTGGAACTCAGGACCTTGTGCTTGGGTGCCACTGAGCTATATCCCGACCCCTCAAGACATTTTTTGAGAAGTACAATATAAAGTGAAGTAAAATTTTATGTACATGGATAGTGATAATGTTTGCACAATAACATGGATGTACTCAATGCCAATCAACCATGCACCTAAAAATAGTGTAAATTTAATGTGATGTGTATTTTATGACAATAAAATTTTTAAATAATTTATGTTCAAAAGTGTAGCTCATATATTTCACTATAGAGTGAAATTTTTATTTTTCAGCTGACCTCTTAAGTGTAAAATTGAACACATTAGTGTCATTATTTATTATTTATTTCTTAAACATTAAAAAGAGAAAACTGAAAAGTAACTTACTCGGTCAATTTCTGGGTGGCTTAAAAGAATCTGCACTATTTCAGCATGTCCACCTCCAGCAGCAAAATGCAGAGGAGAACTCAGATGTCCATTTAAAAGGTTTGGATTGCACTTTCCTTTTTCTAATAATATGCGAGTAGCCTCAACTTTTCCATACCTGTTAAAAAATAAAACTTACTTAAAGAAGTAATCTGAAATATTTTTTTAAAAATCCAAATTTTTGATGCTATTTCAAAGAGATTTCTCTAGGACAGAGAAAGGATTAATAGAGTAAGACACTAATACAGTGGACCCTCAAGTTATGACCGGCCTGACATATGAACAACTTTGGTTAATTAGGTTAATGGAAGATTCATCTGCCTGTTATCTATAGTGTGTAACTAGGTAAACATCCAGATCTCAGCTATATTGACTTATAACCAACTTGAATTAATACCAGCCCTTGGGAACCAATTGAGTTCATCTAAGTCAAGAGTCCACTGTATAAAAGTTCTCAATGCTTAGGAATATTTTATGAATTATTCTAGTTCAATTAAACTATTTCTATCTCAGATCAACTGAGAGAAAATATAACCTCAAATATAAGATTGAGCAGATGACAGAGAAAACACTCCATACAAACTACAAAAGTTGTATGTTAGGGAGACATAATTTTTAATGAAAAATAAGTTCAGGGGGCTGGGGCATAGCTCAATGGTATAGAATGTACTCAGCATGTGCAAGACCCTAGGTTCAACCCCCAGCGCCAAAACCAACCAACCAAACAAAAACAAACAAAAAAACAGACCCAGAAAGTAAGTCATAAACTTAGAAGAATGTTTTACCTTTAGGCCTGATTATGATTTACAAAATAGGCCCAAAGTCAATACTACATGTACTTGCTACATTAGGCAATATGGATGACAAAAATAAATTAGATAGGGCCGAGGATTTAGCTCAGTGGTTCTGCTGCCTGCCTTGTAGGTGCAAGGTCCCTGGTACCAAAAATTTAAAAAAAAAAAAAAAAAAAAATATATATATATATATATATATATATATATATATTTTTTTTTTTTTTACATTTTTTATTAGGTACATGGTCCCTGCTCTGAAGGCTTGGATTAGTTACATAATACTTTAACATTTAAGTAACAGTTAACAAAATAAGGGGCTTCATGTTTGTTAAATCAAAATTCTTTGCAAAAAATTATCAAAGGTTTGATTCAGTCTAAAAATGATCCTGAAAAATGCTAGGGAAGACCAATTTAAATTGACTTTTTAATAGGAAAGAACTGAAGAGGTGTTTAGAATATTTTTCTTTAGCGGTTTTGTTTCTTTTATGAGACTTAGCTCATTACCCCATTTCACCCTTGTTTATGTTCCTCTTTTCTCTACATGGCTGGAAGGTATTTAAGGGGAGGGATGGTGTCACTGCAATCCAAAATGTCTTATGCATGAAAGTTAAGTGACCAAACTGTTTAGTGGGCAATTGGAAATGGAGGGTTGGTATTCAGAATGGAGGCAGATCAAATCCAATGTTGTAAACACTGAAAGGGTGAATAAGGGACCTCGGATTCTGCAATGACATTTAATAGTTATTAACTAGCCTAAACTATTTTGCAACGCCTAAGAACACTGTTAATACTTTTCCCATGGGGCAGACCTTGTAATTCTGACTGTATATATACAGTATAGTAAGTCCCTAACTCACGAATATTCAAGTTGCAAATTTTCACATATGAACAAACCTTACATTACAAATGTTCACTGATGTGAACAAACTGCAGAAGTAGCTCATGTGTCTGACAGACAGTCATAGTTGTGCTGCTGTGTGCTTACTATACAATGTGATAGGTACTGTAGTGCAGGGCTTACTCAAAGCCAAAGATGTCTGGAAGCAAGATGTGGAGGAGACTGTTAGGAAGCACACATAGAAACAAAAGTAAAAAAAATTGAGAGACTGGACTAAGGCAAAAAGATAGTAGATCTCACCTGTTCTTATAACATAAATCGTTTAACCACTGGCAAGATTCTAAGGAACAAGGACATCGAACATACAAAGTTTTCTTATGCATTGCATTGTGTATTTGTGTCAAAGGTATATAAGACTCACTTTGTTGGACTTACAAACGAATTTGACTTACAAACGTTCTCTTGGAACAGAACTTGTTTGTAAGTCAGGGACTTACTATAATCAAAAGATCAAAACAGAATGTTCAGAAGGCAAGCATGGTGGAAAAGGTAGAATAAGGATACTTGTTTGATAAGAAACAATGTTTATTACTAAAAACTCATTCTTCCAAAAAAGAAAAGAATAAGTAATCTATTTACCAGCATGCATAATGAATAGGCGCCCAGTGGTCACTATCTAATTGGTTGACTGAAAACTTCTCATTGAGAAGACGGCTTAGTAATTCTGAATCTCCTTCACAGGCACTTCGATGGAGAGGAAAATCATCTACCCACTGTCGTTCTCTAATTGTTAAAAAGAAATTTTAAAAATACAAATAGCATTGTTGAAATTTAAATTGTTTCAAAACAAATGTGACACACTTATGAAAGCTATATATTATCGAGCTAATAATTAGATTACATAGGTATTATGCATGTAACTTTAAACAATATCTTAACATTAGCTTTTAAGTTTTTAGAAAAGCAATATGTAATAAAACCAAAATAGTACTTGTCTTCTGTGACACTGCTCATGCTTCTCTGCCATTTTTCCTGTTTGGGAATTTGGATTTTTGAGTAGTCTGGGGCTCCTAGACCAAAGTATGGGTTTATTACCACTTTATCTACCTAAACAGGCAAAACAAACAAAAACAAAAAAAAACCTTAAGAACTTTAGACACTTGACTTTCATATACATAGAGCATGGATTTTATCTTAATGTTTACAATTAATAATACATAAATTTATCTCAGGAAAAATTTATACTTAAGATAAAATGTCTTTTGAAACCAGAGCTAAAATTCAATTCTTACCCGATTTGTATATTGAAGGTCTGATCCAAACAAAGGGTTATAAATACAGGTATCTGCTTTCTCTAGGGCTAACATTTTACTCTTTATTTCTAGTGCACTATAGCCCATATGTAGTGAGTCTTCTGTTTGACCTGATTCAGAAGCATATGCAGGGTTTATGACATTAGTTTTTATCCGCTCAAGAGGAGAAGGTCGGAACAAGGCTGGAATAAAGTGAGATTGTGCATGGCGTTCATCTAACCACCTGGCAAAATAGAAAAAAAGAGGCAGTAGAAGTACCTGCTCAAAAGTGGAGATGAAAAAAGTAGACCACTATCTAACTCTGGTGTGTGATATTTTCTAATATTATCATTTAGATTTTTAAAGTTTTAAAGTACTTCATTTATTAATGTAAGTTTTGTTAAGTTTTGTCCATACACAGCAAACAATTTTAAAAAATGTACATGCAATGTATATAATTACAAAAAGTCCTAAGAAAATGAAGTACTTAAAAAAATTTAAACCACTCAGACATATGTAACACTAGTTCTGTTTACAATTAATAATAGATATACTTATCTCAGGAAAGATAAAGCAGGAGAGGTTAAAGGAACTTGCTGATTGAGAGGAATTAAATACTAAATCTAGTTTGAAAACAAAACAATGTTAATTCTTAAGCTAGGGCAGCATTTCTTATTTGTGAAGAATAAAATTAACATGCTGTAAGCAGACCAGACAATCTTGTCTTAAGGGTTTTCCTTTTTATTCTATAATTGTAAAACTCACCATTTCTTTTTTTTTCTCTCTCTCTTTTTTAATTGTAGTACTGGGGATTCAAACCAAGGGTGCTATACCACTGAGCTATATCCCTACCCCTTATTATGCTTTTTATTTTAAGACAGGGTCTTGCTAAGTTGCTGAGGCTGTCTTAGAACTCCTGCCACTTGTGATCTTCCTGCCTCAGTCTCCCAAGTAGCTAGGATTATAGGTATGTGCAACTGCACCGGGCAATCATTTCTTAATATATGTATTATTTTCATTATTTTGTCCCCAAAGTGTCAGGGTCTATCAGAATATTTCAACTAAGCATGTATTTGATTAATTCAAAATATTTTAATGACATTTCTTACTTATCCAGGGCTATTAACATCCTTGCTGTAAGTGTTGCAAAATGAGTACTGGATTCACTACAAACTCGCATAATATCTTGTAAGCAGTAAAAAATTGGACATCCTGGTGTGTATGCATATTTAGTATTATCTGAAAAAGAAAAATGAATAATTATGCCATCATTTTAAAGGTTTAGAACTCCACATTGTTCATTTAAAAAATATTTTTTTAAAAAGCTTGTTAAGTATAATATAAATTATGAGATCTGGAATTAGAAGGCCTTGATTCAAGTGATGGTTAGTTCTGTTACCTTGTCCACTTAAGTGAATGCAGTATTTAGAATCTTGAAAGACTACAGAAATTGTTTCCTCTTTCTCAACAATGTCATAAAACTTACAGGATTTCTAACACGATTTAAAATATTCAACAATATTAAGTTAAAAACACCTGGGAAAATGTATCGGGAATGCCAGAGCTGACTAATAAAAAACCATGTGCCATAAAGCAGGAGGCTAATGGGATGTCTATGGTGGATCATTAATATAATTGGATTACTGCTAACTTAGGCCAGTACATTATAGTTTTCAAAGTGATTTCACAATCTAATATATCACTGAATCCTTCCCACACTGTGAACTAAATGGGAGAGGGGATAATATTGTCTCTATTTTACAAATAAAGAGCTAATGCTTAAAGTAGTGATTTGCCCAAAGTCATAAAATTAGTTAGCTATAAGGTCTACACTGAAACTCACTACCCTTTTCTGTTATTCCATTATGTCAAAAGTTGAACTTAAATTTTCACATTAGATCTACATGCTTTAAATATTACCGAATACTACTAAGCAGAGTACTTTGAACTACTATTGACATTTTCTTGTGCCCAGTACAAGACAGGCTCTGATCATATGTTAATTTTCCAGAATACTTAAATATCTATTACTATTCTATCTATGGCATAGCCTTTGAAAAAAATCCCTTATTGTAACCTAAATACTTTACATTTCAATTACACCTTCCCTCCTTACTTCTGCCCCTATTTTTTTTTTGTTGTACCGGGTATTGAACTCAGGACCTTGTGCTTGTGAGGCAGGCGGTGGAACCACTGAGCTAAATCCCTGGCCCTTCTCCCCCTATTTTCGAAAACTAGTACAAAAACATTGCTGTTCAGCCATGAACCCAATACACTACTTTGAAGTCAAACAGTTTTTATTTTAACAGATTTTCTTCTATTAACTTAAGAACATGTATTCTGCAATAGCAATTAACAGTAAGTAACCATTAATGCAAATGTCTTGATTCCTCAATAGACTTTCAGTTAGCATCTAAAGTACATGAAGATTGATTAGATTTGAACTTTACCTTTGACAACTGATGGAACAATAAATAATGCTGCTTCTCTGCCTATCTTCTCTCCCTCCAGAGGAAATTTCTTCATTAGTACCACTCGTTTCCCTAATTATTAAAAAAAAAAAAGTAAGCAAAGATAAAAATGGTCTTCTAAGTCTTATAAATTATCCTGAGAATTAGAAAATCAATTTTTAGGAGCTAGGGATATAGCTTAGTGGTAGAACTCTTGTCTAACATGGGCATGGGTCTGGATTTGGTACCCAGCACCACACAAACACAATACAGGAAAAATTTTAAAAGGTAGTATATTAAGGAAACTGAAATAGTTTTATTATATGCACTAATAAAAACTGATAATATACAATCATTTTATACATTTTACAACTAATAGAGTTATGGTTTAACTCACTAGAAGAGATCTTCCTATAGACAGGAAGGAAAACTGTTCTCCTAAAATTGAAATAGCAGTAAGGCATCCTGTACCATCCTCACTCAGCTGAGATAAAGGTGGTAAGAATTTTATTAAATTCTGAGCTCACTGAGGAGGATGTACTGTTACCTCCCCGAGGAAGGTAGTATATACAAGTTTCATTCAACTTCTATCTCAAATTTAGTTTTTAATTAAAATATTACTTGGACTACAAACTATTGTTCTGAACTATAACCACCCTTCTTAGTCTACTTAACATCATTTGGTAGTAAGGGTACAATAAATGATAATATGTAAGCCTTGTACTCTATAACCTCTCATTCTCTCCTTTGCCATTGTTATCAACCCTTCTTATCTGCCCAGGAAATAGAAAGTGGAATGCCTTTTGTAGACAGGTACGATTTTAAAGTTTCATTTATCCACAAAATATCAGTCAATATTCATGATTTTTAAAGCCTATTATAGCTCCCAAAATTATTTTATAACTGGACACATATAAAATGAGTGTGGTAAGGGGGACTGGGGATTTAGCTCAGTGGTTTTGCTGCCTGCTGCGCAAGCGCAAGGACCCAAGTTCGATCCTCGGTACCAAAAAAAAATGAGTGTGGGCTACAGAATAACACCCTAAACACCCTAATAAATTCAGAGGCATTATTTCTTTTGTCTCTCTTGAGGTCTTGTTCCCATCTGATTATTCCTGCTTTGCTGCTTCCTTAAATCCAATGCTGCACCACTGTTTAACTACCTGCTTTGTAAATTATATATGTTGCTATGAGATCTGCTGTGGGGGGAAAAAGGCACTGACTGCAAGCTGGGATATGAGCCTCTTAGGTCTAATACCTCCATTAATGGCAATATTCTCTTGGCAGGCCACAGCCAATGTATACATTTCCATTTACAGATGTAAAAATGACCACTTACTAAGTTACAGAACGTAAGAATTTCATGAAAGATAAAGTGCGGTAGTGTTTGGAAACTACATACAATACTATACAAAATGTCAAATATACCTATTGCTACTATAGTCATTCATGATTTTCATGTGATAATTATATAAGGAATCATATTACCAAAAAAAAAAAATTCTTAGGAGTCTAGGGTGTAGCTGAGTGATAACGCCTGCACTTATCATGTGTGAATCTTAATTTCAATTTCCGTACCAAAACCAAAAACCAAAACAATTTTTAAAAACTCCACAAAAAAACAATTCTACACTTAGAAAAACTCTAGGAGTTTCAGGATATATCGTGGCTCCTTAAGGTAATTTTCTATTTAAGTAAAACTCCTCTATTTTAATTTTCTCTATTAAAAGCAGCCTGAAAATATGTTAGGTTATTTTACTATATACAGGGCAAAATTGTGCTGTATACTCATACGGGAAATAACTTAGCCTTCTGGGTCTGGGGACATTTTTGTTAACACTGACACTTCTTACATAACCTGAATGACTTAATGGCACTACTTGGCTAATTCATAGCAAATTATGATGCATTTATTTTAGCTCACTACTAATCAGATTTCTGTGTCATGGGTTTGGTCTCAGGATAAAACCTGATTAACTACAACAACTTCACGCAAAAGTGCAACAAAACTGGATGAAAATTTATCAGAGAAGTTCAAGACTGTGATAGAAAAGACTGAAAAATCTGTGGTAATCGCGGTCTTTTGCACCATTAAACATCCAAAAAGACTTTTCATTTTTAGCTAAAATTTGTTTTGAAGGCATTTTATTAAAAAGTTATTCTGAGCTAGTCATGGTGGTGCACCATGGTGGTGCCTGTGTAATCCCAGCACTCTGGAAGACTGAGGAGGATTAAGTTTGAGCTCAGCCTGGGCAACTTAGGCACCATCTAAAAAAACAAAAACAGAATCTGATAAAGAAAGAAGATTCTCTTTGTGACACTTAGAAGGCATGTCAAAGATCTATACATTTGTGTAGGAAGTTTACATAATCTTGAGTTACTATACTTAAAAGCCCAAACTCACAAACTCCAGCCCTCCTGCAGAAGTTACCTATGGAGGGATAATATAGTGAATGGCACCTCCAAAAGTTGTAAAACACAGCCTTATGTTGCAGTGATATTATGTCTGGAGAACAAACATCCAAAATAACTAATAAATCAAATAACAGGATATGGCTGTTATCTCTACAGAAACAGACAACTAACCTTTACAAAGATCTACAAACAGAAAAAAAAACCCTGTATAAGCTTTAAAAATCAAAATGTAAGCACAGGGAGACATTCTACCTCACTAGCAACTGTTTTCAACTGCTGTTTGACTAAAATAAGAATACCTAGGGCCGGGGATTTAGCTCAGTGGTTACGCCACCTTCCTCGCAAGTGCAAAGACCCATGTTCGATCCCTGGTACCAAAAAAAAGAATTACCTTTTCAATTATAATGCCTCAATCTTGGCCATAGTTTATCATTTGTATAACTTTGGTGGGGGGAGAGGAGACAGGGCCTTGCTGTATAGTTTAGGCTGGCTTTGAACTCACAATGTAGCCCAGGCTGGTCTTAAACTCATGGTGATCCTCCTGCCTCAGCCTGTAAGTCTGAGGATTAAAGGGCTGTACCACCACACCTGGCTAGTTTTCATAACTTCTGACTACTCTCTGCTTCTTAGGAAGCTATAGCCTGAGAAAATGGATCACAAAATTTTAGTCACTTTTATAGACTTTCCATTATCTAGTATTTTAAATGGAGCCTTAAGTCTTTCAGGGTTAATACTTGTACAATTCAGTTTGGCTGTTTGAAAAATGTCTTCTTCCTATGGGAAGAAAGCCTTTGCTACTTGGTAACTTACCGGACTTTCCCTAACCCATGAATATTAACTTTCATTTAGTTATGAAGACAGGCTTGCCATTTCCTCTGTCCTGGAGTAGAGAAGTTCAAAGATACTTTTCTAGAAAACTATACTTCTAGTAAAAGTAAGTTGTAGTGTTCAAAGTACTTTCTTTTCTCTCTCTACTGAGCAAATAATTAAAACATAATTTCTTTAAACGCATTTCAAGTTTTAAAATTTATAGTTTAGTTACTGCTTGAAGGAGCTTGACTTGATTTTAAAAAACCATCTTTTGTAAGTTTTTCTTTTTTCTTTTTTCCTTTTTTTTGGTACCGGAGATCAAACTCAGGACCTTGTGCTTTCGAGGCAGGTGTGGTGCCACTGAGCTATATCCCTGGCCCTTTTTGTAAGTTTTTCATATGGAAAGAAACATAAACAGATTGAACTTAATATATTTTAAAAAATTTTTTTTCTTTATAAGTATTTAAAGCAAAACATGCTAAAAAAACTTAGAAAGTGTAAGAAAAGTTTCATACCTCTGATACCCTGGTTTGTGGGAGAGATTGGTTTGGTGGTTTCTACTACATAATCCAATATGCCTTGTGTTATTTCATTGTTGCCTTGAAGTTTAGTTTCCAACAAAACTTTCTTTCTTTTTTTTTTCTGTCCTTCAATGGGAACTTCATGCAACAAAATCTTAAAAAAGTAACATTAACAGAAGGTTTAAAATAAAATGTAATTGTCCCGGGATACAATAAGCTGGTAGCCTTTCTCAGCTTTCACTGTATATTGGCATAACCTGAGAAGCTTCAAAATAATACCAATGCTAAGCTCCATCTCAGACCCATTATATCAGAATATCTAGGTCCTTGGGTCTTGATAATGGTAACTTCAAAAGCTCCCCAGGTGATTCTACAGTGAGCCTGGATTGAGAAACTGAAAGCCAGAGCACCCCTGAAGCAGAAACCTAAAAATGCCTGCAGTGCTCTGCAACAGGTTTCAGATACCTTAAAAAAGCAGTTTATGACAAAATGCTAAGAAAATCAGATTACATTAGAAGTACTTCATAGTGTTTGGAGTCTATTGCATAAAAATAATTCAGTTGCATACTCATTCTTACTTCAATTACATGTTATTATTGTATGTAAAATAATTCAAGACTATGGAAAAATAACTTCATTGCCTAAAACTTAATTTAAAGTAAAAAGGTCCTTTAAGATGAATTGTTAAATATAATTTGGTAACACTTTTTTTGTTTTTGGTACCCAGGATCGAACTCAGTACTTTGTGCTTGCGAAGCAGGCAGTGGAGCCACTGAGCTAAATCCCCACCCCTGTTAAATATAATTTGGGAAAATAACCAAGAACAATGTTTATATTATAATTTATAACTGGCTTTTGTAGTTTTTTAATTTTTGAGAGTCATTTAATAAGTTGTACTAAAACCTAAGTCTATTAAACTCTAAGAACACCTCAGACAAGTACTTTTTCTAATACCCTACATGCAAATAAACAGCAGTCAAAAGGGATGCAGCAGAAAAAAGACACACTGGTAAGTAGCTTGTCAATAAAAATTTACAGCATATAGTTAGGCTCTATATGTAAATTGTGGTACAAAATGACATTTAAGGGTAGAAATCAAATATGATTAAATTTTCTCACTTCATATGATTTAGCTCTGTATTCTCGAGAATTGAGACTGGCAGTATTCTTTGGACGAATAACAGCAACATATGCATCTTCTATGTTTCCTGGATTTCCCATTGCTTTATAAAACAAACAAAAAATACTTGAAAGATTAATAAAACAATTGGTGGCAACGTAAAAAATACAGTTTTACAATCTAATCTGACACCTTTTATTTCCACATACTCACTTTGAAAAACAATTTTAAAATGTTGATTTTTATAACTCAGACTATATAGTACCTAAAAGTCAGAGATGACTTTGATTGTATCTTCATCATTGAATATTCAAAATGTTACCTTATGATTTAAGATTTTCTTAGTTTTTAAAAATTCCTTTACTGTTAAAAGTAAAATTTTTAAAAATGGGCATACCTTCACAGACTGTGCGGGGGGGGGGTAGAGGGTATTGAACACAGTGCCTTTGCATTGAGTTACAACTTTGGCCCTTTTTACTTTTTGAGACAGGGTCTCACGAAGTTGTTAAACAGCCTATGCTGGGCTCAAATTGGCACTCCTCCTGCTTCGGCTTCCCAGAGTGCTGGAATTAAAGGCACATACCACCACATCTGGATTTCATAGAGCTTCTTAACTGCACAGTAAGACTCTTCCTGAGGCTTAAAAAAGTGACATGATTATGAAATATTTAGAATGGTACACATTTATATTCCATGAATTATACAAGTAAATGTTACATTGAGTTTGGAAGCTGGAAATAGGTAGTTGGTAGCTGCTTTATATTCACTTAACTCACTACAGAATCTTTAGCAAGGAGAAACTTTACGTTAGATATTTGAATGAGCTAAAATATGATTTATAATTTTCTTTGGAGGTACCTATCATAGAGCCAAAGCTATTTGGTCAGTTGATAAAAGCTCTCCGGTGATGATGATGATAGGATGCAGGATTACATTATAATTTCAGAGAAATAAATTTTTTTTTTCCAGCTGGGTTCGGTGGTGCATGCCTGTAACCCCAGCACTCTGAGGCAGGAGGACTGGAAGTCTGAGCCCAGGATGGGAAACTCAGTGACAAAAGGAGATCCTGCTCAGAATAAAAAAATAAAATAAAAAAGGGCTGGAGATGTGGCTCAGTACAAATGCCCTGAGTTCTCATCAATTCCCGAGATGGTATATTTTTTCCCAAATACATTCACTGTGTAGTTGTATGTGTACGTTTATCTCTGTATATATTTTTCCTGAACTCCACTGGGCACTTTCCAACCAGTAACTAATTTTTTTTCCATTAAGTTTACTGGTACATTTTAGGTATAGAATACAGTTACATTCACCATTGGGAACTTGCACCTTTACATGATGTATCTTGGTTCTTATTTTTTCCCCATTCCTGTCCTTCCTTCAACCCCTGCACCCCTCCCTATTTACAAAGAATGTTTCCATTTTTTCCTTTTCTCATATTTTTTTCCTTTCCCTGCTTTCCTTTCCCCTACCCCTCCCACTTCCCCTACCTTTAGACCTTTTCTTCCTATTTCACATTATCAATTATACATTTTGATTCTTATTTACACTTTTAGTTTCTCATACCAGAGAAACTTTGGTTTTTACACATGTGTGTCCTATTTATTTCACTTAAGAGTATGGCCTCAATGTGCATCCATTTAGCTATAAATGTCCCTAGATGAGTAAATTTTAATCACACTCGTGATTAATAGTTCTCTACACGATCCGCTTTTTTTATGGCTAGACTAAAATGCTTTTTTTTGGTGAAAATCTTTTATATTTTTTATAAAGGTTACCCTCAGTTATATTCTAGCAAATTTCTAGAAAAACCAGTAAACAAAGACCTCTTGTCCTAGCCATGATGACATGAACTTTTTTTCAATTTTTTAAAAGCCCATTAGGCACTAAAATGATCTGTTCATATTTTATGAGTTCCTTACTGCTCCAACTCTCAACAGAGAAAACAGATCATCTTCAAGAAAGAGTTTTGAATGTTATTTGAAAGGATAAAGAGTATTCTGTTTTCTCAACTTCAATGGCTGATGTCACTTTGGAGCCGTTAATTCACTTTCCTAAATAATAATTCTAAAATGTCTACGACTCAAAAATTTCACTAAAAAATTATTTTAAAACCCAGTGACTTTTGGCATTTTACATAAACTTTGGCCTAAGATCATAACAATTATTAAAATTATTGTACAAAAATTTTATTTTAAATCACATTAATTTATTTTAAAATGTTTTAAATTCCAAATATTTTCTTTGATTTAGGTCCAAAGAAAGTACAGACATTTCACAGAAAAGCTAGTGAAACATTTAGACATAGAGGTGTTTCCTTTTGTTTAAAGTTGTGAGAACACATCATTTTCATTCCATACCTCATGGAATTTTTTTCATAAGATCATTATTGAAATCCACTCCATGCTTTGTACATCATGTGAAAGGGATGAGGCTTTTTTCTTTTCTGAATTTCCATTCAGCAATTACTTTTCATCTCAGATTAATACTGATTTAAAAGTAATAAAACTCTACAAATTATGAGATATCTGACTACTTCCTGAAATACTGAAAGCCCTGTAAAAGGACACTGTATTGTGCAGACACTGTGTGACATACATGGCACAATTACAGACACAATTCTTTGTATTAAGCCTAAAAAAAGAAATGAAATAATTCTTAATTTACCTGTCTTGGTCAACACATACTAGGAAAACATTTATAGGCAAAGTGCTTTGTTAATATTCATCACTTATAATATTGTTTTTGGTTTTGGTACCGGGGATCGAACTCGGGTCCTTGTGCTTGCAAGGCAGGCGATGGAACCACTGAGCTAAATCCCCAGCCCCTTATAGTATTTTTTTTTTTAAAAACTAATGTTACATATTCCCAAGAGATTAAAATTTATTTCCAAGAAACACTGCTACTTGACTGTTGAAAATATGTATTCTTCCAGTGACATTAAGGACAGAAACAAAAGCTTAAGTCAGGAAAAATAACAAAAGACACTAAGATAGGAAGATAAAGCAGTTATGGCAGAAACACAATTAGAAAAAAAGTAACAAGCTAAAAATAACAGAGAAAGGTATAGCCAGAATTTGAATGTTAACAATGATTTTTTTTTTTTTTTTTTTGGTACCAGGGATTGAACTCAGGACTTTGTGTTTGCAAGGCAGGCTGCGGAACCACTGAGCTAAATCCCCTGCAACAATGAATTTTTAATAGAGTTCTGGGGACTAAGTACGGGAAATATGTGGCATTTTGTTAAATGGCTCACTAGGGGAAAAAGCTTCATATGATGCTGAAATAATAAGGCCTTACAAATGAAGTGGTGGAAACGGTTCTCAATTGGGCGTGGCATGTAATTGTGATCCTTTGAAAATACGTAGGGGCATTTTCCCTAGGACAGGGGTAGAGGACGCGTGCAACTTGGCCAGCTGGTACCCACAAACAGGAAAACACCCTGTAGTGTGTTAGTCTGTTTGCAAACTGTGAAGTTCGAGACAGTGGTAAAAGAAAGGAGCTCAGATCCCGAGTTTAGGGCAAGTAGAAAAGACTTTTGGTGAAGCTCAAAACGCTTATCAGATAGGAAAAAAAGGCAAAGAAAGGAAGTAAAAAACCTTAGATGAGGAAGAAAGGTACTGAAGGGAGAAGTGAGGTAGACTGACAAGCTGTTGATTGCTTTCCCTACAAAGACAACAAAAAATATCTGCCTGGGAGGTTTTTCTCCGCCGCCACCCATCACTGCCCACTAACAGGAAAACTGCAAGTTAGTTTGCTCAAAGAGTGCCCACCCAAAAGGTGGCTGTGGCTTCTGTACAACTACTTAAAAAAAAAAAAAAAAAAGAAATTTCTTGCCTGTAGAAACTAGACGTGGAGATGATTTAGTCTCCCCACCCGTTTTTCTCTCGCTCGAGTCTGGATCTTGCTTCTCTTTTCCGCGAAGGAAATCGAGCGGTCTCACCCGGGCGGGCGGCCGACTGTCTCTCGGGCCGCTACATTCACCTCACGGGTTGGGAAGGTCTCCTGGGAGCGGGGGACCGTCACCGTTTTGTCATTCCTTCATCCCAGCTCTAGGCAGAGCGGCTGGGCCCAACTTCCTGAGGCAGAAAGACCCCGATCGCCAACAGACGCCGCCGGGCGTGTTCCCAGGCGCTCCTCACTCAGAGGCCAGACAGTTCGGTTTTCTGCAGCTGGAGAACCTCTGGCGCATTAATTCTTTACTGTCCTTCCCTTTCCTCGCGACTCAGCACTACTCTTCGCAGTCTCCAGAAACTATAGGCTCCCAAGTCTTCAAAGGCCTCAGCTTTCCCTCCTGCCTCTATCAGAGCGAGGAAACCGCTTCCGGTTCGCATCCCCGCGGTTGGCGGCGGAAGAGCTTCCGGGTCGGCAGCAGAGGCGCTGTCTGCTGTTCCTGCTGTTGCTTGCCGGGGCTGCTGGCTCTGTGGAGCTGGTGGCGGGCGGCTGGGTGACCGTGGTGGCAGCGGCGGGAGCACCAGCGGCTGAGCAGGAGGCTGGGGAGGAGAGGAGGGAGGCGCGGGCTGCGCGAGCGCGCGAGGCTGTAGCATGAGCCGGACTTGACCGCGAGGCTAAGGGGAGAGCCACCGCCCCCTCGTCCCCTCCCCCGAGAGAGGCGGCGCGGCAGTCCGCCGGGATGGGGGGCGCCCGCGCGGCCTGATCCTCCCGCGGTGTCGCGGGCTTACGCAGCGCTTCCTGCGGGTCTCCTGTGCGCACTCTCGGCCCCAACAGCCTCCGCCCGGTGAGCGCCGCGGAGCCGACGAGGTAGGGGCGCCTGTCCGGGTGGGTGGGGCGGGGAGGGCCCCTGAGATCACCGGTTCCGCGGCGGCGGCGGCACAAGTGCGGATCTGTGGGGTCCACCCGACCCTTCCCCTAAGCCTGAGAAGTAACCGTAAGTCAGCTTCACGGCCGGGTTCTGTGTGAGGCTCTCAGCCCGCTCTGGGCTCCGAGTTCCGAGCTGCCTATCCCACGCCCTCCCTGTCTTCTGGAGCGTGCGCCTCTCCCTCCTTCAGGAGCACTGTCTGTCCCCACGCCTGGACAGGCAGCATCCTCCGGCTGCCCGTGGGGCTTTTCTCCCAGCGAATTTGCCAGCCTCCCTTTTCCGTGGCGCGTCCCATCCTCCCCATCTGGATGCATCGCCTGGCCCCTCTGTTCTTAAAGGGTTTGTGCCCTCCCTCTTTTCCTGCCCGTCCCCCGCCTGGTCTTTTGGTTGAGGAAAGCTCGGCTTCTGCCGACGTCCTGAACTAGAGTCTTTGGAGCCGAAGCGTGAAAGTGCTCTGCCGGGTTGCGATGGGTGGGGAATAGGTGCGGATGCTCCGGTGAACCTGTTTTTGCTGCTTCTGCCACCAAAACAAAACAATGGGGAAGCTCCCCCTTGTCCTCCTTTCTACGTGTATGAACTGTTTTCTCTGCGTTGCTGTTTGAGTCGAAGGAAATTGGAGATAGAGCTGTAATTAACCATCTCCTGTGGAGGTTTTGAAAATGAGTCTCATAAGCTCTCTTCACACGGAGTAGCATGTGAACGGTCTTCTTGCCATGAAGATCCATTCCAGAAGATGTACTAGTAGATCTGAGAAACGTGTGAAAATAAGTCTGATGTTTCAAATAATGTGTTTTGGATACCTTTGGATCATATTTTAGTGTTTTGATTTACTCTTCATTTACAAATATGAATGTATGTAAACCCTTAATGCAAAATAGAGACAGACGTATAGTAGTTTAAAAGATTTTTAACATTAAAGATAATTTTAAAGATCATGTCACATTGTATTTTATAATATATCATTCATTTTGCCGGAAACTCCTTTACTAACTTGTGTCAGTCACAAATGTTACATACCTTGGTTCCTGATCTTCTTGCTTCTTAGTTTAAAAAAATTAACCGAGGGCCGCTGGGGATTTAGCTCAGTGGTTCTGCCGCCTGCTTCGAAAGCGCAAGGTCCCGAGTTCAATCCCCAGTACCAAAAAAAGAAAAAAGGAAAAGAAAAAAACCCGAATATCTTTAATGTATATTTTCAGATTTTTTTCTCATTAAAATTCTATTTCGGTCCGGGGATTTAGCTCAGTGGCACCGTGCTTGCCTAGCAAGGGCAAGGTCCTGAGTTCGACTCCGTATACCAAAAATAAATAAATATATTTTTTTAAAAGTGTGTTTACTTTCTAAGCTGCTATTGCAGAACTTTCCAGAAATTAAATTAAAATATAATTATAATGCCGTCAGTAATTGGACAATACCTGTCATGTGGCTCCATTCACTTACTTTCAAGGTATCATAGAAAACAAATGATAATTTAAGAATCATATTACTCTGCACTGCAGGTTCTTTGTTACTGTGCTGTGAACTGCTCCATAATGTAGTCTGGTAGCTTCTGTGATTTGGTTTTCTTGAAAAACATTGCTATTTTGTTGAATCAAATGTACCCCACCCCCACCCCGTCTTTGAGCTGTTAATTCTTGACTTTATATTTCATTTATAACTTACCCTTCACAGAATTTAGTTTGAAGTAGATTGGGGAGATGTAGCTTCCTCCATCTCTCTTGAAATGTACTTTACTGGGCACAGAAGCCAAGCACTGGACAGTTGAGTGTATTATTAAAGGTGTGGTTGTTGTGTTGTATAAAATTTATCTGTTTCCAGATAAGAATAGGGTGTCATAGTGAGATGATGGCAATAACTTGGAGAAATTTTTTTAAAAATTCATCTATTCTTCTTACCCTCAGGGTAGGATGAGAAACATAGGAAAATATTTTCATATTCACATATTCCGTCACCTATGACTCTGAGAGTTTTTGAGTTTATAATACGCAAGGATTCTGTGTCATAAACAAGGCTGTAACAGGTAGCTGCTGGGACAGCAAGGTCAGTTTTATATTTCCAAAGCACTGCCCACTTCTGAGAGTTGGTATTCTTTCCTCTTCCTTGTATGGGTTTATACTCAAACTTGTGAAAGTGAAATAAGTATATTTACAACTTACTTGTAGGTAGAAGTTCAAACTAATTTTTATATATTTGCGTATAGTAGATGGAAGAACTGAATTAGATTTACCAGGTTTTCCCTGAATGGAAAGTAGGAAAAATTCCTTAATACTTTGGGTAAACCCCCCACCTCCAAAGATGTATACAACATTCATTTAGATTGAATTGTAAAATGTTTCTTTCAAATATTACATTTTGCATGTGACACACTTGCCTAAAAGGATTTGAAAGTGGTTTCAGTCATTAGGGATCAGCCTGAGGGAAGTTTTTGTACTTTGTCCTAAAAATGCTTAAGTATTTTATTGTCTTTCTCAATGTGACTTGCTTAGTGAACAGTAGTTTTTAGACTCTTAGTTTAGTCTTCAATCTCGGACTGCCTCTTTTTTTTATCTTTTTCTTTTGCAAATAACTTACTTTCATGAACACTTCATTTCAATAAATTTATGTTGAGCATCTACTATGTGTATGAACTGCATTATATTTTGGATCTATAGGGCTAAATGTGTCAAGATTCTATTCCTCATTGAATTTACCAGTCTAGATATTTCAGTATGATTCTGTCCATCTGCCTAAGACTTCTCTTAAGAGATTTTTAAGGTACTTGACTATTACAGTGGTGTTTTACATCCTTTCTATGAAAATAAATACATGCCATTTATTGAGTGCTTAATTTGGGCAAATCATGCTAAGTGTTTTCATACATTGTTTAATTTTTTAGAGTACTCCTAAAAAGTATTTTATCACCATTTAAAAACTGCAGATTCTGGTTTATACTATTGTTAAATTTTTTTTTATCTCTTATTAGGAGATGTGACTTAACAATTGATACAGTTGAACTTAGAAATTGTTTTCACACCTTTCACTTGTTTTTCTTTTCTTTTCTTTCTTTTTTTTTTTTTCTGGTACCGGAGATTGAACTCCAGTCCTTGTGCTTGTGCAGCAGACCGTGAAACCACTGAGCTAAATCCCTGGCCCAGCCTTTCACTTGTTTTTTTTGTTATTCTTTTTTTAAATTCCTTTATTGGTACATTGTAGGTATACAACACAATTACATTTCTCATTGGGAATTGCACCTTTACATAATGCATCTTGGTTCTTATTTTTACCCCATTCCTAGCCCTCCCTTCATGCCCTCCACCCTTCCCTATTTACAAAGACTTTATTTCCATTTTTTCCATTTCTCAGCATTTTTCCTTTCCCTTCTTTCCTTTCCCCTTCCCCTCCCACTACCCCTACCCCTTTGGACCTTTTCTTCCTATTTTACATTATCGTTTATTCATTCTAATAATTGGTACATTTTAGGTGTACAATATAATGTCATTCATCATTGGAAATTTGCACCTTTACATAGTCTCTCTTGCATCTTGTTTTTCACCCTTGCCCAGCCCTCCCTTCAACCCCTCCAGTCCTCCCTATTTACAAAGATTTTGTTCCTATTTTTCCATTTTCTCATATTAATCCCACTCGCTTCTATCCTTTCCCCTAGCCCTCCCACTTCCTTCCCCTTTGCCCCTTTTCTTCCTATTTCACATTGCCTATTATACATATAGTCCTTATTTACACTTTCAGTTTCTCATACCAGAGAAACTATTCAGAATTTCTTCATGTGTGTCCTATTTATTTCACTTAAGAGTATCGCCTCAATGTGCATCCACTTAGCTGTAAATGTCTCTAATTTGTCATTTTTTATGGCTGAGTAGTACTACATTTTATTAAAAAAACCCACATTTTCTTGATCCAGTCTCCAGTTGATGGGCATTCGGGCTGTTTCCCAGTTTTAGCTATTACAAACTGTGCTGCTATGAACATGGGCGCACATATATCACTGTGGTATAATTCTTTTAATTCTTTGGGGAAGATCCCCAGCAGTGGAATAGCGGGGTCAAATGGGACTTCCAGTCCTAGTTCTTTGAGTTATCTCCATACTGATTTCCACAGTGCTTGCACCAGTCTACACTCCCACCAGCAGTGGAGAAGGGTTCCTCTTTCCCCACAGCCCCGCCAACATTTGTTATTGGTTGATTTCATGATAGCAGCCATTCTTTCTGGAGTGAGGTGGAATCTCAGTGTTGTTTTCATTTGCATCTCTCGAATGACCAGGGATGTTGAACATTTTTTCATGTATTTATTTGCTATTTCTACTTCTTTGTGTGATAAATGTCTATTCATTTCAGATGCCCATTTTTGGATTGGGTCTTTAAATTTGGGAGGTCTGACCTTTTTAAGTTCTTTACAGATTCAAGTAGTAGACCTTTGTCTGAGGGAGAGCAGGTGAAGATTTTTTCCCACATTGTGGGTTGTGTCTTCACACTGCTGGTGGTTTCTCTTGCTGTGCAGAAGCCTTTTAATAGAAGAGATCCCACTTGTTGATTGTTTGTGCTAGTTCACGGGCAACTGACATTTTGTTCATAAAATCTTGTCCTACACTGATGTCTTCAAGGGTTCTACCTAACCTCTGTTCCAACTGGTTCAGAGTTTCTATTTTAATATTTAGATCTTTAATCCATTTTGATTTTAGTTTAGTGCATGGTGAGAGATACAGGTCTAGTTTGAATCTTTGGCAAGTTGAAACCACTTTTACCAGCACCATTTATTAAAGAGGCTATCTTTCCTTCAGTGAGGGTGTTTGGCTCCTTTGTCGAAGATGAGATGGCTGAGTATGTCTGGCGTTGTTTCGGCATCTTCTAATCTGTTCCACTGGTCCTCAAGTCTGTTTCTTTGCCAGTACCATGCTGTTTTTATCACAGTAGCTTTGTAGAAGAGTTGCAGGTTGGGGATTGTGATACCCCCTGCCATGTCTCTGTGACCTAGAATTGCTTTTGCTATTCTGGGTCTCTTCTTGCTCCAAATGTATTTTTGGATTGTTTTGTCAAGGTCTATGAAGTATGCTGCTGGGATCTCAATTGGAATTGCATTAAATCTATATAGCAGTTTTGGAAGTATGGCCATTTTCACTATATTAATCCTTCCTACCCAGGAGCAGGGGATGTCTGTCCATTTTCTGATATCATCTTCAATCTCTCTTTTCAGAGTGCCATAGTTTTCAGGGAAGAGGTCTTTGATTTCTTTTGTTAGGATGATTCCTAGGTATTTCAGTTTTTTGTATGCTATTGTGAAAGGAATTATTTGCCCTATTTTTCTCTCAGTGAGTCTGTCATTGGTGTAGAGGAAAGCTATTGATTTTTGTGTGTTGACCTTGTAACCAGCTACTTGACTGAATTTGCTTATTAAGTCTAGAAGACTTTTGGTGTAGTTCTTGGGGTCTTCTATATAGAGTATCATGTCATCTGCAAATAATGACAATTTGACTTCTTCATTACCTATCTTTATTCCTTTTATTTCTTTCTCTTGTCTAATTGCCGTGGCTAATGTTTCCAGAACTATATTGAACAAGAGTGGTGATGGTGGACATCCTTGTCTTGTTCCTGATTTTAGTGTGAAGGATTTCAGTTTTTGACCATTTAGTATGATATTGGCTGTTTGTTTTTCATAGATGGCTTCTATCAGTTTGAGGTAGAGACCATCTATTCCAATTTTTTGTAGGGTTTTTATCATAAATACATGTTGGATTTTGTCAAATGCTTTTTCTGCATCTATGGAGATAATCGTATGGTTTTTGTCCTTGGCTCTATTGATATAGTGTATTACATGGATTGATTTTCCTATATTGACCCATCCCTGCATCCCTGGGATAAATCCCACTTGATCAGGGTGCATGATCTTCATGATGATCTTCTGCATTCTGTTTGCCATTATCTTATTAAGGATTTTTGCATCTATGTTCATTAGTGAGATTGGCCTGTAGTTCTCTTTTTCAGTTGGGTCTTTCTCTGCTTTGGGGATCAAGGTGATGCTGGCTTCCAGGAATGAATTTGGGATATTGCTTCCCTTTCAATTTCACCGAAGAGTTTAAACAGTAGTGGCAGCAGTTCCTCTCTAAAGGTCTTGTACAATTCAGCAGTGAAGCCATCAGGGCCCAGGCTTTTCTTAGTTGATAAGTTTTTAATTACATTTTCAATTTCTTTGGTTGATATTGGGTTGTTCAGAATTTTTAGGTCTTCTTCGTTCAACTTTGGTAATTCATATGTATCTAGGAATCTGTCCATTTCTTCTGTGTTTTCCATCTTATTGGCAAATAGATTCTGGAAGTAGGTATTGATGATCCTCTGTATTTCTGCTGGGTCTGTTGTAGTTTCACCCTTTTCATTCCTAATTGCATGGATTTGGGCCTTTTCTTTCCTTTTTCTGACAAGGTTGGCTAAAGGTTTGTCCATTTTGTGGATTCTTTTGAAGAACCAACTCTTGGCTTCATTGATTTTTTTATATCATTCTCTTAGTCTCCATTGCATTGATTTCTCCTCTGATCTTTATAATTTCCTCCCTTGTATGAGCTTTGGGGTTGTCCTGCTCTTCTTTTTCTAGAAGCTTGAGGTTCAGCATCAAGTTTAATTGGGCTCGTCCTGTTTTCCTAATATGCGTATTCACTGCTATGAATTTCCCTCATAAGACTGCTTTCCTTGTGTCCCATAGATTCCGATATGTTGTATTGTCATTGTCATTTAAGTGAAGGAGCTGTCTGATTTCTTCTTTAATTTCCTCTGTGATCCATTGGTTATTCAGAAGTGTGTTGTTCAATTTCCATGTGTTTATGAAATTTTTTGAGTTTCTTTTGCTATGGATCTCCAATTGCATTGCACTATGGTCTGATAATATACAGGGGATAACTTCAATTCTTTTGCACTTACTTAAACATATTCTATGTGTGAGTATGTGGTCTATTTTGGAGAATGACCCATGTGCAGCTGAGAAGAATGTGTATTGTGATTTTGTGGGGTGGAAGACTCTGTAAACATCTGTTAAGTTCATTTGTTCAAGAGTTCGATTGAGTTCTAGTATTTCATTACTTATTTTTAGTCTGTTTGATCTATCTTTTTGTGACAGTAGGGTGTTGAGGTCCCCCACTACAATTGTATTAGTGCATATCTGACTCTTCATGTCCATTAGTATTTGTTTTATATAGTTGGGTGCACTAGTGTTTGGTGCATAGATATTTATGATTGTCATCTCTTCCTCTTGGATTCTTCCCTTTACAAGGATGTAGTGTCCTTCTTTGTCTCTCTTAATCAGTGTTGGTTTGAAATCTACTTGATCTGCCAAGAGGATAGCTACTCCTGCTTTTTCCGGTTCCCATCGCATGGAGTATTGTTTTCCACCCTTTAACTTTCAGTCTCCGAGTTTCCTTTTGAATTAAGTGTGTTTCTTGTATGCAGCATATTGTTGGATTTTGCTTCTTGACCCATTCTGCCAGTCTATTTCTTTTGATTGGTGAATTGAGACCATTAACATTGATGGTTATAACTGAAACGTATTGACTTGTCATTGCCATGACTTTTTCTTTTGGTTGGGTTCTCCCCCTTTACATTGAATTTCTTGTCATGCCAGATGGGTTCATTCTGCTTTGCTTCCTGGGGTTGTGATCCTCAACGTCTGTTCCTAGGCTATTGTGTAAAATTCTTTGGAGTGCTGGTTTGGTATTTATGAAGTTCCTAAGGTGCTCTTTGTCATGAAAGTATCTTATTTCTCCATCCATTTTGAAAGATAGTTTTGCAGGGTACATCAATCTGGGTTAGAGGCTGTTTTCTTTTAGGGCTTGGAATATGTCACTCCAAGCTCTTCTTGCCTTGATGGTTTGTGTTGAGAAGTCTGCTGTGATTCTGATGGGCTTTCCTTTGTATGTGATTTGTTTCTTTTCTCTGACTGCTTGGAGAACTTTGTTCTTCTGTTGTGTTTCTGCAATCTTAACAATTATATGCCTATGTGTAGATTTTTTTTGATCAAGGCTATTTGGAGTCCTATATGCCTCACTTATCTGTATGTCAAGCTGTTTTCCCCTGCTTGGGAAGTTTTCTGCCATTATTTCTGTGAACAGTTTTTTTATGTCATCTCCACTCTCTCCTGTTTCTTCATTGAGCCCAGTCAGTCTTATGTTATTCTTCTTTGCGTCATCTAGCAGCTGCTGGATTGATTTCTCATGTTCCCTTATAATTTTGAAGCAATTTTTCTTTTCCTGGTCACTAATTGCAATCTTATCTTCTGTGTCTGAAATTCTGTCCTCACATTGGCTTATTCTGCTGTGTAGACTTTCAGTGAAGTTTTTCATGTCCTGGAAATCTATTTGCATCTGTTTTATGGATTCCCTTTGTTTCTTATGTTGGGATTCCATCATGTTCCTGAGCTCCTCTCTAGATTTATTAATCATGTCTTGCACTAGGGGCATAATTTCTCCTGTTATCTGAGAAATTATTTCTGATTTCATTTTTTCCAGATCCCCTTTTGTTGCCAGTTCAGTGGGTCCAGGTGGTTGAGTATCAGAGTGTTCCATCTCATTTCCCTTTGGGGTTGCTGTAGGTGATCTGGAAGTCTGGTTTTGAAACTTATTTACATGTTTTCTCATTTCGACTGAGGTGGGGGACTGTTTAGCACCTGCACAGATTACCTCCTCTGAGCTGGGAGAGGTGGGACAGGGGCCGTGAGCAGCGGTAGGGATGGTGACCCAAAAGCCCTTTCCTGTGGGCTGGGAGCATTGGGAGGGATGGTGGCCAGGAAGCCCCTTCCTCTGGACCAGGAGCAGTGGGATGGCGGCTCAGTAGCCCCTCCCTCTGGGCCAGGAGCGGTGGGAGGGATGGTGGTGTGGAAGCCCCTTCCTCTGGGCCAGGAGCAGTGGGACAGAAGGTGGCCCAAAAGCCCTTTCCTCTGGGCTGGGAGCAGCGGGAGGGATGGTGACTGGGAAGCCCCTTCCTCTGGACCAGGAGCAGTGGGACGGTGGCTTAGAAGCCCCTACCTCTGGGCCGGGAGTGGCGGGTCTCAGTACCTTGGTCTGGTGGTCTGGTGTCCTTTGCGTCTTTGTAGTGTGGAACCAGGTGGCTGACTGTCTGCAGCGGGGTGATTTGTTGTGTTCTGTGGGACTCGGGACCTTGGTAGGGCGTGCACAGACCTGCCTGTCTGCAGCGGGCTGATTCGGCGTGTTCTGTGCAACTGGGGACCTCAGTAGGGTGTGGGCAGACCTGCCTGTCTGCAGCGGAGTGATTCAAAACCTAAAGAAAAAATAAGCAGGGTATGGTGATGCATGCCTGTAATGGCCACACTCTGGGAGTCTGAGGCAGGAGGATGGCAAGCTTGAGCCCAGTCTGGATGGTTGAGCCCTGTCTTCTCCTTAACAGTAGTTTTAAGGGTTGGCTTTAGGTCACTTCCTTGTCTCCCTAGTAACCAAGCATGAAATCCTTTCACTTGTTTTTAACATGGTTTTCCACAGTCAGCTCTTATCTCTAAAATTTTATATGTATTTAAACATTTTATTCTGTCTTTTAGCCAAAACTGTTAACAGTTTGCCACTTTTTAGGCCAATGTCTTTTACTACTAGTTATACACTCTTTTGTTTTTAGGACTATAGAGCCAACAAGTAATTCTTACCAATTTCCTAGGAAAGGTAATAGTTTATCTTCACACACCCCCCATTCCCCTGCCCTCCCTTCAACCCCTCCACCCCTCCCTATTTACAGAGAATTTGTTTCCATTTTTTCCTTTTCTCATATTTTTTCCTTTCCCTTCTTTCCTTTCCTCTACCCCTCCCACTTCCCCTACACCTTTAGACCTTTTCTTCCTATTTTACATTATCAATTATTCATTTTAATCCTTATTTACACTTTCAGTTTTTCATACCAGAGAAACTATTCTGTATTTACACATGTGCATCTTATTTATTTCACTTAAGAGTATAGCCTCAATATGCATCCATTTAGCTATAAATGTCCCCAATGTCTCTTTCTATATGACTGAGCAGTACTACATTTTATTAAAAAAAACCCGTATTTTCTTTATGCAGTCTCCAGTTGATGGGCACTTGGGCTTGTTTCCAAGGTTTAGCTATTAGAAACTGAATCTTTTTTCTATTCTACTTTTTTTTTTGGTACTGGGGATTGAGCTCCGGACCTTGCACTTGCGAGACACATGGCAGCACCACTGAGCTAAATTTGCAGCCCGTATCTTTGTTTCTATTCTTAGTTAGACATGTGTATTGTACTTTGACATAGATCTTCCCTTTTGATATAGCAAAATCCTTGATTTTACTCAAGTTACTTTATTTTTGATTGGAAAAATGACAGGACAGGATAGAGTTCTTATTAAAGAAGATAGCAATGACTAATTATACATGTATTAGGTGCTGGGACTACAAAGATGAACAAGTTGATTCCTTTCCTCATTGAGCTGTAAATGCATATTTATTTATTTATTGAAAATTCTTTTATTGGTACATTTTAGGTATACAGTACATTTACATTTCTCATTGGGAACTTGTACCTTTACATAATGGATCTTGGTTCTCATTTTTTCCCCATTCCTTGCACTCCCTTCACCCCTCCACCCTTCCCTATTTACAAAGGCATTTTTTCCATTTTTTCCATTATTCAGAACTTTTCCTTTCCCTTCTTTTCTTTCCCCTACCCCTCCCACTTTCCAACTCCTTTGGACCTTTTCTTGATATTTTCCATTATCAAATATTCATTTTAATCATTGGTACATTTTAGGTATACAATGTAATGACATTCATCATTGGAAATTTTCACCTTTACATAATCTCTCTTGGTTCTTATTTTTCCCCCTTCCCCTGCCCTCCAACCCCTCCATTCCTCCCTATTTGCAAAGACTTTGTTTCCATTTTTCCATTTTCTCGTATTCCATTCCCTTCTTTCCTTTCCCCTACCCCTCCCACTTCCCCTTCCCCTTTGCCCCTTTTCTTCCTATTTCACATTATCTATTATAACTTTTAGTCCTTATTTACACTTTCAGTTTCTCACGCTAAACAAACAATTCAGTATTTACTCCTGTGTGTTCTATTTATTTCCACTTAAGAGTATTGCCGCAGTGTGCATCCATTTAGCTATAAATGTCTCTAATTTCTCATTTTTTATGGCCGAGTAGTACTCCATTTTATTAAAAAAACACATTTTCTTGATCCAGTCTCCAGCTGATGGGCATTTGGGCTGCTTCCAAATTTTAGCTATTAAAAATTGTGCAGCTATGCACATGGGTACACATATATCACTGTGGTATGATTCATTTAATTCTTTGGGGAAGGTCCCCAGCAGGGGAATAGTGTGGTCAAATGGGACTTCCAGTCCTAGTTCTTTGAGGTATCTCCATACTGATTTCCAGGCTACACTCCCACAAACAGTGGAGCAGTGTTCCTCTTTCTCCACAGTCCCACCAGCATTTGCTATTGGTTGATTTCATGAAAGCAGCCATTCTTTCTGAAGTGAGGTGGAATCTCAGCTTGTTTTCATTTGCATCTCTCGAATGACCATCGATGTTGAACATTTTTTCATATATTTATTTGCTATTTCTACTTTATCTGAAAAATATCTGTTCATTTCAGATGTCCATTTTTGGACTGGATCTTTAAATTTTGGAGGTCTCATCTTTTTAAGTTTTTTATAGATTTGAGATAATAGGCCTTTGTCTGAGGGAGAGCAGGTGGATTTTTTCCCGCATTGTGGGTTGTCTCTTCACACTGCTGGTGGTTTCTCTTGCTGTGCAGAAGCCTTTTAATAAGAAGAGATCCCACTTGTTGATTGTGGTAGTTCACGGGCAACTGAGGTTTTGTTCATGAAATCTTTTCCTACACCAGTGTCTTCACGAGTCCTACCTAACCTCTGTTTCAGCCAGTTCAGCATTTCTATTTTAATATTTAGATCTTTAATATATTTTGATTTTAGTTCACTGCATGGTGAGAGATATAGGTCTAGTTTTAATCTTTGGCAAATTGAAACCCAGTTTTTCCTGCACCATTTATTAAAGAGGCTATCTTTCCTCCAGTGAGGGTGTTTAGCTCCTTTATCGAAGATGAGATGACTGAGTGTTTCTGGAGTTGTTTCAGCCTCTTCTAATCTGTTCCACTGGTCCTCAGGTCTGTTACTTTGCCAGTACCATGCTGTTTTTATCACAGTAGCTTTGTAGTACAGTTTCAAGTTGGGGATTGTGATACCCCCTGCCATGTCTCTGTTACCTAGAATTGCTTTTGCTATTCTGGTTCTCTTCTTGTTCCAAATGAATTTTTGGATTGTTTTCTCCAGGTCTGTGAAGTATGCTGCTGGGATTCCAATTGAGATTGCAATGACTCTATTTAGCAGTTTTGAAAGTATGCCATTTTCACTATGTTGATCCTAACAAGGAGCAGGGGATACCTTTCCATTTTCCGATATCTTCAATCTCTGTTTTCAGAGTGCTATAGTTTTCAGAGAAGAGGTCTTTGATTTCTTTTGTTAGGTTAATTCCTAGGTATTTCAGTTTTTTAGATGCTATTGGGAAAGGAATTGTTTGCCCTATTTCTCAGTGAGTCTGTTTTTTGTGTTGAGGAAAGCTATTAATTTTTGTGTTGACCTTGTATCCAGCTACTCTGCTGAATTGGGGTTTTTTTTCTTTTTGTTTTTGTTTTGGTACTGGAGATCGAACTCGGGCCCTTGCACTTGCAAGGCAGGCAGCGGAACTACTGAGCTAAATCCCCGACCCAGGGTTATTAAGTCTAGAAGAGTTTTGGTGGAGTTCTTGGCATCTTCTATGTAGAATGTCATGTCATCTGCAAGTAATGGCAATTTGACTTCTTCCTTTCCTATCATTATTCCTTTTATTTCTTTCTCTTGTCTAATTGCCGTGGGTAATGTTTCCAAAAATGTATTGAGCAAGAATGGTGATAGTGGACATCCTTGTCTTGTTTCTGATTTTAGTGTGAAGGATTTCAGTTTTTGACCATTTAGTATGATACTGGCTGTTGGATTTTCATAGATGGCTTTTATCATATTGAGGTAGAGGCCATCTATTCCAATTTTTTGTTGGGTTTTTATCATAAATGCATGTTGGATTTTGTCAAATGGTTTTTCTGCATCTATTGAGATAGTTATACCGTTTTTGTCCTTGGCTCTATTGATACAGTATATTACATTGATTTACGTATGTTGAACCATCCCTGCATCATGGGATGAATCCCACTTGATCAGGGTGTATGATCTTCTTGATGATCTTCTGCATTTTATTTCCCAATATCCTTTCAGGGATTTTTGTATCTATGTTCATTAGTGAGATTGGCCTATAGTTCTCTTTTTCTGTTGGCTCTCTCTCTTCTTTGGAGATCAAGGTGATTCTTGCTTCCAGGAGTGAATTTGGGAGTATTGCTTCCCTTTCAATTTCATTGAAGAGTTTAAACAGTAGTGGCAGCAGTTCCTCTCTAAATGTCTTGTAGAATTCAGCACTGAAACCCTCAGGACCTGGACTTTTCTTAGTTGGTAAGTTTTTAATTATGTTTTCAATTTTATTCGTTAATATTGGGTTGTTTAGAATTTTAGGTCTTCTTCTTTCAACTTTGGGAATTCGTACGTATGTAGGAATCTGTCCTTTTCTTCTGCGTTTTCCATTTTATTTTCATATAGGTTCTCGAAGTAAGTATTGATGATCCTCTGTATTTCTGCTGGGTCTGTTGTAATTTCACCCTTTTCATTCCTAATTGCATGCATTTGGGCCTTTCCTTTTTCTGATAAGGTTGGCTAGAGGTTTGTCAATTTTGTTGATTCTTTTGAAGAAACAACTCTTGGCTTCATTGATTTTTTCTATCGTTCTCTTAGTCTCCATTGCATTGATTTCTCCTCTGATCTTTATTATTTCCTCCCTTGTATGAGCTTTGGGGTTGTCCTGCTCTTCTTTTTCTAGAAGCTTGAGGTTCAGCATCAGGTTGTTTAATTGGCCTTGCTCTGTTTTCCTAATATGTGCATTCAGTGCTATGAATTTCCCTCGTAAGACTGCTTTCATTTTGTCCCATAGATTCTGTTACGTTGTATTGTCATTATCATTTAATTGAAAGAATGTCTGATTTCTTCTTTAATTTCCTCTGTTACCCATTGGTTATTCAGAAATGTGTTGTTCAATTTCCATGTGTTTATGAAATTTTTGCAGTTTCTTTTGCTATGGATCTCCAATTGCATTGCACTATGGTCTGATAATATTCAGGGGATGACTTCAATTCCTTTGCACTTACTTTAACATGTTCTATGAGTGAATATGTGGTCTGTTTTGTCTTATTTTGTTTTGGTACCGGGGATCGAACTTGGGACCTTGCGCTTTCAAGACAGCCGGCAGAACACTGAGCTAAATCCCCGGCCCAATGTGGTATGTTTTGGAGAACGACGTGTGTGCAGCTGAAAAGAATGTGTATTCTGATTTTGTGGGGGTGCAACACTCCGTAAACATCTGTTAAGTTCATTTGTTCAAGAGTTCGATTAAGTTCTAGTATTTCATTACTTATTTTTTGTCTAGTTGATCTATTTGTGACAGTGGGGTATTGAGGTCCCCCACTGCAATTGTCTTTGTGCACATATGACTTTTTATGTCCGATAGTATTTGTTTTATATAGTTGGGTGCACTAGTGTTTGGTGCATAGATATTTATGATTGTCATCTCTTCCTCTTGGATTGTTCCCTTTACAAGGATATAGTGTCCTTCTTTGTCTCTCTTAGTCAGTGTTGGTTTGAAATCTACTTGATCTGCAAAGAGGATAGCTACCCCTGCTTTATTTCGGGTTCCTGTCGCATGGAGTATTGTTTTCCACCCTTTAACTCTCATCCTATGAGTTTCCTTTTGAATTAAGTGTGTTTCTTGTGTGGAGCATATTGTTGGTTTTGCTTCGTGATCCATTCTGCCAGTCTCTTTCTTTTGATTGGTGAATTAAGACCATTAAACTTGATGGTTATAACTGATATATATATTGAGTTGTCATTGTTATGACTTTTTCTTTTTATGGGATTCTCCCCCTTTATATTTAATTTCTTGTCATGGCCAAAGGGTTTATTCTGCTGTGCTTCCTGGGGTTGTGATCTTCATTGTCTGTTCCTAGCATATTGTCTAAAATTTTTTGGATTGCTGGTTTGATATTCATGAGCTTCCCTAGGTGCTCTTTGTCATGAAAGTATCTTATTCCTCCATCAATTTTGAAAGAGAGTTTTGCAGGGTACATCAATCTGGGTTGGAGGCTCTTTTCCTTTAGGGCTTGGAATACATCACTCCAAGCTCTTCTTGCCTTTAGGGTTTGCATTGAGAAGTCTGCTGTGATTTTGATGGGCATTCCTTTGTATGGGATTTGTTTCTTTTCTCTGACTGCTTGTAGAATTTTATTCTTCTGTTGTGTTTCTGGAATCTTAACAATTATATGCCTATGTGTAGATTTTTTTGATCAAGGTCTTTTGGAGTCGTATATGCCTCACTTATCTATATGTCAAGTTCTTTTCCCCTGCTTGGGGAATTTTCTGCCATTACTTCTGTGAACAGTTTTTTTTATGTCATCTGCACTGTCTCCTTTTTCTGCATTGACTCCAATCAGTGTTATGTTATTCTTTGCATCATCTAGCAGCTGCTGCATTGTTTTCTTGTGGTCCCTTACAATTTTGAAGCAGTTTTTCTTTTCCTGGTCACTAGTTTCAATCTTATCTTCTATATCTGAAATTCTGCCCTCACATTGGCTCATTCTGCTGTGTAGACTTTCAATGGAGTTTTTGATCTGGAAATCTATTTGCATCTGTTTATATCTGTTTTATGGATTCCATGTGTTTCCTATGTTGGGATTCCATCATGTTCCTCAGCTCCTCTGTAGATTTATTGATCATGTCTTGCACTACAAGCACAATCTCTGCTGTTTTCTGAGAGTTATTTCTGATTTCATTTTTTCCACATCCTCTCTAGTTTTCAGTGCAGGGAGTTCAGGTGGTTATCAGAGTGTTCCATCTCATTTCCCTTTGGGGTTGCTGTAGTTGATCTGGGAGTTTGGTTTTGGGGCTTGTTTATATGTCTTATCATTCCAATGTGTGGTGGTATGCTATTGGTGCCTGTGCGGCTAACCTGCTCTCGGCTAGTAGGGGTTGAACGGAGGCCCAGAAACCCCTACCTCTGGACTTGGAGCTGTGGAACGGCGGCCCGGAAGCCCCTTCGTCTGGGTGGAAGTGGTAGAAAGGCAGGCCCAAATCCCCTTCCTCTGGGCAGGGAGCAGTGGAACAGTGGCCCAGATGCCCCTCCTCTGGGCTGGGAGCAGTGGAACCTGTAAATGTATATTTAAAATCCATGAAGAAAAAATTCAATAAACATTGAGATGTGCTTAGTTTTCCAAACAGGCATTAAACCATTATAAATGCATCCACTCAGAGTATGGTAAAGGAACGTCAATGAACACATTAAGGCTGGATTTTCATTCTGCATCTTGGCCTAAGATAGTAGCTGATTCACACTTACCTGTAGCACTACATATTACATATCACATCTTTATTTCCGGTTTTTAAAAAATCATTGTGAAATAATTTCAAACTTAAGAGCAAAGATGCTATAATAGTACAAAGAGCTGTTTGCCCTTCACATAGATTTTTCCAATAATTAATATTTTACTCTTTCTTGTATTGTTTGCCATCTGTCTCCATACCTACATGCACGTGTATATATATGTATACGTATACATACATAAATATAAATACTGGTATCCATCATCAGTCTTTCCCTAAATCTTTTGAGCAAATTGCAGACATGATATCCCATCACCTTTAAATACTGTCTCTTAAAAACAACATACTATATCATACAACCTTCAAGGAACCCATATTTAGTTTTAATATCTTTTTAGACTTCTTCAGCCTAAGTTTTTCGTGTCTTTCATGGCCTTGGCAGTTTTGTAAAGGACAAGCTCTCCACTTTGTAGGGTGAACCTTATCCAACATCTGTACTGTGTCCTTATGACCCAGTCAGGTGATGCTTTCTTGGCAGGAATATCACAGAAACGGTGTTGTGCCCCTCTAAATACATTGTGTCCAGAAACATAGTGTCAAATTATGTCACTTTCAGTAATGGTAACAAGGTCATATTTGTGTCCTTTTGTAATTAGTTTTTGTGGAGGTACATTCCAAAATTGTGCCATTTTCCTGTTTCTTATCAATTCTCTATGTACTAATCTTCATGTAATTGATGACTCTCATTTGAATTAACCACTTTTATTGTCAAATGGAATTTATTTCAATTATTCCTTCTACATGTGTTAGTAGTATTTTATTTCTAAGGTAGTCCCCATTTATTGATTATATCAGTAATGACTCAGATTTTTATTTTATTCATTGTGTTGTGATTTGTTACTACTATTTATTTTACTATTTAAATTATCCCCAGTTTAGTCAGAGGGAGCCCCTTCAAGCTGGCTTCTGTGATTGTTACCATGCACCTAACTCATTGTATATTTCCTTAGGACTTTCTAGCAGAACAAGGTGTTCCTGTTTCATCTTATACTTTACTTGCTCTCACCCTTCAAGGAGCTTGTTTTTGCTTTTGTAAAACATGGTATTTCAAATCAAAGATTTGGGGACTTAGTGTGTTCATTAATATTGGAGTGTCATTGCTTCCAGGACTTCTCAGTAGACAAAATGAGGATACATGTATTTATAGTTTATATACATATATAATATATACCCTCATATATGCATAGTTATCTCTACACTTGTATATATATAAAAATCTTAAGTTTGTTTTTAAAATTTCAATCCTAGTTCAGTACCCAGGATTCTTTCTCACTTACCCCTTTTCCATGTTTTTTTTTGTTTTTTTTTGGTACCGGGGATCAAACTCAGGACCTTGTGCTTGTGAGGCAGGCGCTGGAACCACTGAGCTAAATTCCAGCCCCCCCTTTTCCATGTTTATAAACATTTTCTCTGGCAGTAAAAATCTTGACTTGGCATTAGCCTTAATAGATTTATCATTTGCACTGTTTTTGTTTGGTTTTTAATAATTTGCTCCATTGTGTTACCATTCTTCCTGCCATGTAGATCATCCCCTATCTGCAGGTGCCCTTACTACCCTGCATCTTTGACTCCTGGACCTATTGGCCTTTTTGAATCCACAGCTACTCCCTGGGTACACAACCCTGGGCAACTTCTTATCTTCACACAATACCCGTTGTCCTCACCTGCAGATTGATTAGATGACTTCTCTGCTAGCCTTCCTAACATGGCTTCACTGCCTGCATCCTCAGCCAGCATAGTGACTTCTTTACATGTCCAGAATATAGTTAATATTAAACATGTTGCAAAGATTTGCAAACACACACATATAAATGTGTGTGTATATATATATATAAAATATATACAGTAAAATATATACAAGACCCCCCGAGACATTCAAGTGGTATCATATTAACTGTCCTGTACTTGGTTTTAGCTTGGTGTTTTTACTTAACGCATCATGAGTACATAAAGCAACGTGAGTACATAAAGCAACACTTGATTCTTTTTAACAACTTACATAGTCATTTCAGTGTGTGTGAGAGGAAAGATGTAAAAATCTAGACACACAGACATACAAACACATACATACATACATACACCCCTACTACCTGTGGTAGAATATTTAATGATTATAAATTTTCTCCATCCTGGTGTGTATTCCTTTTTGCAACATGTCTTTGCTGCTTCTTCCATCTAGAAGTAGAATCTGTTTTTCCATTTCTTAAGTCTTGGCTAACCTTGTGACTTTTACCATTAAATATGGTGGAAAGGGGCCAGGGATTTAGCACAGTATCACAGCACCTGCCTGGCAAGTGTGAGGCCGTGAGTTCAATTCCTGGTTAAAAAAAAAAAAATATATATATATGGTAGAAGTGATGTGAGTTCTGGAGCCAAATCCTTAAAAGGCTTCAAAAAGTGCTTTCCTACAAATGCTAGCAAGCAGCCTGATCTAGCCTATAAGAGGATAAGAGGTCTCTTACAGGAGAACTGATATGTCCCAAAAGACATTAGAGTGGGTTATCTTGGACTTACTAGCTCAACTGACCCTTTAGCTAAATGTACCTGCAGAGAAATTAGGGATGAAACCAGCAGAGAAACTTCAGAGTTGTGAGAAGTAACATTGTTTTGAGCTTCTTAAGTTTGAGATGGTTTGTTCTGCAGCAATAAACTATTCATTTGGACATCTAAGTAATCTCTTCTGTGAATGATATAGTACAATAAATATCTTTGTACATCAATTTGATTTTAATACTTAATGCCAGATTTATTTTCCAGAGATACTGACCCAATCTTATTGTCACCATTAATATTGAGAATAACTGATACCCCCTATAAATTCAGTTCCAGAATGCTTTTCTTTGACCACAAGATGTAAATAAAAATATTTCTTATAGTGCTTAATTAAAAACTTCCCTAAGTACTTATGAGGCTAAGCATCTATCTTTAGATATATTTATTTGATTTTTACGGTTTGATTTTTACTTCTGTGAATTGCTCATTTATGTCTTTCCTCATGTTTTTCCTGTTGGATTTTTTTTTATGACTATCAATTTGTGGTGCTCTTTGATATATTTATTATGCATATAATTCTTATTTTAAAACATGTCGGTCTTTTGGTTTTTGTCTTAGTTTATGATATCGTTTACCATAATTTTTTTTTTTGGCATTTCATGTAATCATTTATACCTGTCTTTTTCTCTGTGACTTCTAGTGTTCATATCTTGAGATTATCTCTTCTTATCTTGGTTATACAAACTTTTTCCTAAATTTTCTTCTAACTTTATATTGTCTTTGCAGTCATAGGAATAATGTTCATTTGCCACAGAAATCAAAAAGTGAGCTATATAAACAAAGTAGGGGGAACTGGGCATGGTGTGTGTACCTATAGACCCAGCTACTCCTGATAGAGGCAGGATATTGACTTGATGCCAAGAGTTTAAGACCAGCCTGAGCAACATATCAAGACAATAAGAGGGGAGTCTAATTCCATAGTAGAGCGTTCGCCTAGCATGCACGCAGCCCCTAGGTTCCATCGTGCAACTGCAAAAACAAGAAACAAATTAGGGTGATATTTCCCTGAAGTAATGAGAAATTAGAAGTAGACTGTCCAGAGCTGTATGGTGGTTCCACAATGCTATCATAGTCATCCAAGACTATCACCTTATGGTCTCAAGATGACATGCTAGGCTATGGCAGCTTCATCTTGTTTCTTCTTTCATCATCCATGCCTCTGCTTGGTTTTTTTTTGTTTTTTGTTTTTTTTGGTGCCAGGGATCGAACTCAGGACCTTGTGCTTGCGAGGCAGGTGGCAGAACCACTGAGCTAAATCCTTGGCCCTGCCTCTGCTTGTTTTAACTGAAGATCTTACCTAGTTTGGCAGTTAATCTCTGGGGTTGCAGCCAAAACAAAGGAGGCCCCCAGAATCACAGGTTCTTGTGAAGTATTTTTTTATGCTCTTTGAAAAAAACAAAAATGCTGATTTTGCTTTCTGTGTCATAATAAATGTGTCTACAGAGTAAGTCCCCAGAAATTTTTTTCTTTATCCCGTTGGACTACCATGTTTTTTTTTAAATTCTGTTTCCAAAATTACATAGATGGGAAGATAAATGTGATTATTCTGAGATTGCAAACTAATGTTTAGAACACAACACTGTATCACTGTGCTCAGTAAATAATGTTCATTAAAAGTGTTTTATGTGCCAGTCACTGTGTAAAACTGAATATGTTATGATCTTTGTCCTCAGGGAGTTTGCCACATAACTGAGGAAGCAGATAAACATTTCATTATAGTTTTAGATGGTAAGTTAAGTGTACCTATGAAGTTTGAGAGGCAGAACATCTAACTTAGTCTGGGTTGAGAAGCTATCATCAGGGAACTTGATAGAGAAAATGGCTGTTAAACTGAGACCTAAATGACCTGCAAGAGTTTGCCTATTGGGGAAGAGTTAGTTTAGTGGGATACTAAGTTAAAAGATAAGCCATGAAGAGATAAACAGTGGTCTGGTCTGGGCAGAAAATTGTTTTTAGGTCTGGGAGTCTTTGGAAGATTTTGAGATAGAATTGGACAAGATGAGATTTGTCCTTTAAAGTTGGTCAGGTTTTAATAGGGAAAATGCAGTTGGGGCTAGGGTCTGGAATGTATAGAATAGTGGTGAACCTGTGGCATCAGTGCCACACTAGGCTGTTTTTATGATTAAATGCTTTAAAAGGTTTTCCATCAGTGGTATACAAGTTTATCTGATATTTAAATCTATTCTAGTTCTAGTTAAAGAAAATTAATCGAATATCTGTAGATGCAGGTTACTACAGAGATATATGAAATATAGTTCCTATTGTCAAGTTTACATTTTAAAGTAAGAAGTAGATACCAACAATATATTGCAATGTAGTAATTGTTACGGTTTATAAGTGGGTAACTCCCTAAAGCTTCATTTGATAATAGGTGGGTCCTTTGGAAGGTGATTGGATTTTAGGGTCTTACAGCTGGCTTGCTGTTAGGGGGTGGGGTCTGGTGAGAAGAGGAGGGTTGCTGCGTGCATTACCTTGAAGGTTATATCTCCCCGGACCTTCCCTTAACTATCTGCTTGCTGTCCCCCATTCCCCTTTGCCATGCTGTCCTGCCTTGGAATCAGCCAACTATGGACTGAAACATCAGCCAAAATAAACCTCTCTTTCTTTAAGTTATGAGTGCCAGATATTTTGTCCCAGCAACAAAGAAAGTGACCAAGACACTCAAATTAAGGCTTCTGTCTTTTTTTTTTTTTTTTTGGTACCGGGGATCGAACTTGGGACCTTGAGCTTGCAAGGCAGACAGCAGAATCACTGAGCTAAATCCCTGGCCCAAGGCTTCTGTCTTATAAAATGAAGGCAAATAAGGGCTAGAATTAAGACTTGAACCCCAGAGGCTGGGGATTTAGCTCAGTGGCACTGCGCTTACCTCGGAAGTGCAAGGTCTTGAGTTCGATCTCTGGTACCAAAAAGAAAAAGAAAAAAGTCTTGAGCCCAAAAAATCTTAAGCTCATATTCTTTCCACATATTCTACAGTGCCTTCTACCATACATATTTCTGCTTGACCATTATTTGTATGTTGCTTATACTTCGTTCAGAACCCTTAGGAAATAGAGTACAATTAAAATGAGTTTTAGCTTGAGGCACAAAGTATCAGCCAACTCCAGTGGCTTTCTTCAGACACTCTTTGTGTTGGATGGAGTATAACGAGGATTGTTGGTCAGAAAAATTATCACATTGTGTGAATGAATTGCAGTTACTGCAATTACTGTGAACAGTCTTGAGAGTCTGAGAAACTTTAGTAGCGAGATGTTAGAACAGTGTGGACAACGTGCCATGTCATTAGATAGCTGGGTAACACTTATTAATGTTAAGATTCTTTTTTCCATATTTAATATATAGAGCAAAGAATGATAAAAGGGCATATAAAGCAAAGAGTGAGAAAAAGACATGCATTATTGCAAATAAATAAATATCTGTGTTTAAAAAAATTCTTTATTGGTACATTTTAGGTATACAATATGTTTACATTTATCATTGGGTGCTTGTACCTGTACATGATGTGTCTTGGTTCTTATTTTTTTCCCCATTACTTGTGCGCCCTTCACCCCCTCCACCCTTCCCTATTTACATAGATTTCTTTTTTTTAAAAATTTTTTTTAACATAGATTTCATTTCCATTTTTTTTCTTTTCTCATAATTTTTCCTTTCCCTTCTTTCCTTTCCCCTTCCCCTCCCACCACCCCTACACCTTTGGACCTTTTCCTATTTCAAATTATCAATTATTCATTTTAATCATTTTAATCCTTATTTACACTTTCAGCTTCTCACACTAGAGAAACTATTCGGTATTTGTACATGTGTGTCCTATTTATTTCACTTAAGAGTATGGCCTCAATATGTGTCCTTATATTTGGGTTTTTGATGATATGTTTGTTTTTATTTCCAGAAATCAGTTGTAAAAATAGATTATTTTCTTTTTTAACCTTTCTGATTCATTTTTTAAGTTGATTAAACTAGCTATTTAGACTCAGATAAATATGGGTGGTGATAATTTTATTATTGTGTCTCTCTACTTCTGTACAGAGCTGGGCTTGCTAGATGATCAATGTGGCTATATTTTGTCTGTATCTTAAATGTGACTTGACATGATACCCATAGAATTATTTTAAAAGTTATGATACTCTAATTGGAAAAACATTAATTATTTTTTCTATAAAATAGAAAGGCTAGAGGCCAGGCATGGTGGCACATGCTTGGAATCCCAGCACTTGGGAGACTGAGGCAGGAGGATTGCCGCAAGTTTGAGGCGAGCCTGGGCTACGTGGTGAGTTCAAGGGCTGAGTTACAATGCGAGATCTTGTCTTTAAAAATAGGGAAGACTAGGAAGGAAGGATAAGACTGGACTAATAATTTGATGTCATAAAATGAAGAAAAACAGGGAAACTCGGAGGTGGGTTCTTCTCATTTTTTAACTACTCAAAAATTCTGAATGTGGGCTAAATGTCAGATGCATAATGCAAGAGCAAATGAAAAATAATGAGATTGCAGGTAACAGATTTTATACTCTAGTAGCTTTTTTCATCTGACATTCCTTGACAAAATTGAGCCTTAATGTCTACACCAAAAGTTCTTGAAGGTTACATGTATCAAAATCATCTGGAAGTCTTATTAATACACAGATCACCTCCAGAGTTTCTAATTCAGTGTGTTTGGTGGGGCGTGAGAGTTTTCATTCCTAACAAGTTCCAGGTGCTGCTGTTATTGCAGTTATCTATTGTCTGAAATGAATTTTATCTCTCACCCATGCCTCTAGAATGATAGGTACATACTCTCACTGGGCAGATTTAAGAAATACTCAAGTAATTGTGTTTATTGCTTTTGATGAGGAAATCTGATGGAGAAAGCCTAAATGGGTGGGGAGATCTAAAAAAATGGGTGAAATGAACTATAGTTCCAAACCTTAATTAATGAGAGAGGGTAAAAAAACAAGCAAACTGGCATGGTCATAGGAAGGTTAATCTAACGTCATGTACACAATGTTATTGGAGCGGGGAAGAAAAGTACAAGTCTATTTATTCAGGAAGTTCTCTCATCCACCTGTTATTTAGAATATGATTTAAAAGAGACCTATCAGAATTTTTTTGCCTTTAGACCTAGGTAGCATTAACTACATACACATCAAGGACCAGTTGTAAACACAGCACAATGGTATCAGTGTCCTAGCTTGTAACCTAAAAGTTACATAGTTAAATATTTGACATTCTCCATGATCCTTCCTATCACCTTCCTCATTCATACCCTTTACTGCTTGTAGTTTGTGTATACTTATGTCTCCTGAATTGAGGTTCTGCCTCCTAATTTTTCTATCTTATTTAACTTATACATATTGTTTATTAGCTAAGAGAAAAAGGTTATTGATTTAAAATTGGAAAAATGCATTGGAAAATGTCAGCAGGGCTTTTACACTGAGGTACATCTCCAGCCTTTTTTATTTTGAGACAAGTTGTCACTGAGTTGCTCAGGTGGCACTCAAACTTGGGATCCTCCTCCCTCACCCTCCAAAGTACTGGGATTACAGTGTGCCATCATACCCAACAAGGTTTATATTTTTATAAAATTTTTATACAAGCAACTCAATACCATTTATATATTATCAGTTTTCAGGTTGTATCTCCAGCCTAGACCTTTTACTTCAGCTTCAATCTTGTATATTCTTTTGTCTATCTAATACTGTAGGTTTCTAAAATATAAGCAAGTCCCACCCTCTATTCAAACCTCACTTCCTGCAGTCTTCTCTCTGTAATGGACTCCATCCTTCCAGGTGCTCAGACCAAAAGCCTAATGTTGGAGTCATCCTTACCTTCACCTGCTTTCTTATTTCTATTTCTAAACTTTCAGCAAATTCTACCTTCTCTTACCTTCATAGTACATCCAGAATCAGATTGAGTATTCATCACTTCCACTACTTCCTCTTATATCCAAGCTGCTATCACCTCTTACTTGGATTAGTGCATCCACTTCTTAAATGATCTCTTGCTTCATGTCTTTCTCCCACCCAGTTGGTCTTTTCAGCAACCAGCCTTCTAGGGTGATCTGTTAAATGTAAGCCATGTCATTTCACTTCTTTACTAAAATTCTCCAGTAGCTGTCTTTTTTACCCAGAATAAAAGTGATTTATAATGACCCTCAACAACATACCTAAACAGACTGCTTGCTTCGTAGACTTCCTATCTACTACTTTCTTCCTTACTCATTAAACTACAATACTGTGATCTCCTTCCTGTTCCCTGAACACATATGGCATGCATCTCTATGTACTGGCCGTTCCCTCTACTTGGATACTCTTTCCCCTAGATACTGCATGGCTCACTACCTTACTTCCTTCACCTCTTTACTAAGGTGTCACCTTGGTGTAAGACCTTCCTTGATTAGTCTTTTAAACATTACAGGATCCCAATACTCTCCTCTTACTGGCTTTATTGGTTTTTAAAGTAACACCTGTGTTGTTGAACATAAACTCTGTAGGTGCAGCAATTTTTGTTTTGTTCCTGCTGTATTTTCCTCCACCTAGAATAATGCTTGGCACTTGGTAAATGATCAGTAAGTATTTGTTGTGTGAATTTATCTGCCTTTTTCTCTGGTGCACCTGAAAAGCATGTGGCTCTAATGGGCTACCAGTCATTGACTTCCAACATGTAATTGCTCCATTTCTTTAATTTCTATAATTGGTATGTCCTATGGTTCTTTTTGTGTTTGAAATTATTGTTTGATTCTTTCTTTTTGATAGCATATTTCTCTTTTCATAAATTGTAGTTCCTATGTTTTGGGAGAGTTTGTTTTAGAAAAATCTATATGATATATGAAATATTAATTACTGTCATTGGCTGTGATTTCCTAACAATCAGTAGCATTTTGGTGTTCATCTTGCTTTTAGATTACTTTACATCATGATTTATAACTATATCATAGCTTCTTTAATGTTCTCCAAGAAAAGTCAATTTGTAGTTCCCTTTGTAAGCTTGAATTGAGAGTATTTGGTCTGATTTGATATTTGAGGGTTTTACAGATTTTAATTTTTATGTAACTGATGCTTAATAACTACTTTAGTTGGAGCAGTTAGGTCCTACAGAAGCACCTTGCTCTCCTACTCAATTTCTTTTGGGCCCAAAAGACTTGATTTTTGTGTATTTGCTATTAAAATCAGTAGTACGTTTTTTCATTTCAAGTATTTTGCCCTGTTGTCTGATCATGTTTTGAATCATATCCTAACTTTTCAATTTGAAAGTCACTATAGCACATCTTTTTTAGGCATTACAGGCCACTGCATTTCTGTCTTATCCTTTGTTACTTAATTAAGACATGGAATATAAAGTGAATTCTAAAACATTAAGTCAAACACATATGGTTCAGGTTTTGTTTTTTTATGTTGGAGAATTTGTAGTCTTAGACAGGGTCTGTGGCCTTAATAACGGATAGTAGACATGAGGAAACCTTTAACCTTAGTTATATTTTGTTGAAACAGCAATAAGATGTACTTAATGCTAAATTTCAATATCAGTAGCTTAATATATTTGATATAATTTATTTCTTCCACATGCAAACCACGATTTGAATGTCAGTATATTGTAAGCTAGTAAGTGATCGAGCCAAGATTCAAGCTGGTTTGTCTTCAAGATTTTCTCAGCATGCCATAAAGGCTTTTTAAAATAATTAAACTCACAAAGCTTGTTTATTGTAAAATTGCAAGTGGGATTGTGTGTGAATTGAATGACATAAGATACACAACAGGAGTAGGTTTTTCCTGAGAGTGTCTCCCCCAGATTTGCTAATATCCCTGGTAGATAATGGTCAGGAATATTTCAACAATTGGGCTCTTTGAAAATGGAAGAAAGTATTAGAAATGTGGAAGAGGGCCGGGGATTTAGCTCAGTGGTTTCGCCACCTGCTGCACAAGCAAAAGGACCCAAGTTCGATCCCCGGTACCAAAAAAAAAAAAGAAATGTGGAAGAAGTGCTACTGTCAACAGACCTCTCAAGGATCATACTTTTGTTTAGAAGTTAGTGTAACAGTACTGCTGGGATACCAGAGTATGATGAATTGGAGTCATACCCTGATAGTTATTTTTTAAAGTCCGCAAAATACAAACATGTACATAGACCGATTAATTAGGTACACATATAGATTGCTGCTTATTATATTCAGAATTATTCTTTTGCTTATGGAAACAATGAACATACCTTCCAAAAGTCACATGACAAGTATAATTTCAGTATTATATTCGGTTTCTATATTTTCTACATCTTTAAATTTGGGAAAATATAGTTATATGTAGGAAATACAAAGAATTATAAAACTGTTCTTACCCACAACTTTACAATTTGAACAAACAAAACATTCTTTTAGACAAAGTACATGCAAATTTTTAGATATATTTTAGTAGCCTCATAATATTTCATTGTATGATTAACAACCACTTATTTTATCTGTTCTAGTGACAAACAGCTAGGTTCTGAATTTTTAAAAGCAAACTTCAGGCCATTTTTTTTTCTGGAAGAAAAAGAAAGGGAAAGCACTATGGGAGGAGGACTTAATTACATGATACACCTTTAAAAAAATAAAGAAATTTGAAACAATTATGGAAAAAAGACAACAGTGTTATACACATGAAGTTAATTAATGTTTTAACAGTGGTAAAAATTCAAGGAGAGGACCAGGGATTTAGGTCAGTGGTTTTGCCACCTGCTGCGCAAGTGCAAAGGACCCGAGTTCGATCCCTGGTTCCAAAAAAAAAAAAAAAAAATCAAGGAGAAATAGAATACTTTCAGGAATGAATCTTTCATTCTTTCCATAAGTATTTGTTAAGTATCTTTAATGTGCCAAAATGCTAAGTGCTAGCTTTATATCAGTGAATGAAATAATCAAAGCCTCTGCCCTTGGGAATTTTATAATTCTGTGAGGTAGACAATCACTAAACATGTAAATAAACCAAACAGCAAATGATTTGAAGGAATATATAGATTAAATAATAATAATGTGAGGGCAAGAGGGAAAACATTTAAATAGGTATTCAGAAAAGTCTTTTAGGACATATTTAAGACAAAAATAGAAGAATGAGATGTTTAAACCTAAGAAGTATGGGAGAGAGAGTAATGCTAACTGCATTTCAGGCGGAAGGAATTGCAAAGGATCTGAGGTTTAAACAAAATGGCAAAAAACCAATGGATAGAAAAAAGGAAGGAAGGAAAAAAGAAAAGAAAAAAGTTGATATAGTCAAGGTGCAGAAAAGGGGGCCAGTATTGCTGGAGCATAATGAGCAAGGGGTTGGAGAGAATTGGATACTATATCAGTTGTATAGCTTCAAGCTAACAGCTTCAAGCTGTTGAATTATGTTAAAAAGCGAAACAAAATCTGGCTGCTGTGTAGAACATAAAGTGTAGAGATGAAAAGGGAAAAATATAACTGGACAAATCATTTAGGGTGTTGTGAAGTTGTTGAGAGGTAAAGGTGACCAGAACTGGGATTGTCCAAGAGATAGTGAGATTTGATCATTTTCACAATATATATATTTTCAGAGTGAGCCTGACAATGCTTACTCTTGGGTTTAATATATTGTAAGAGACATTCAAGGATAATTTCCTTTCTTTTTTTTTTTTAAACTTTTTTTTGGTACCAGGGATCGAACTCAGGTCCTTTTGCTTGCACAGTAGGCGGTAAAACCACTAAGCTAAATCCCCGGCAATTTCCTTTCTTTTTGACTGGAGCAACTAGGTGGTAATGTCAGTTATGAGATGTGTAAAATTGGAAGAAGAAAGATTACAGAGAGGATAAGGGGATGTGTCATTTGAGATAATTATACTAAAAGATGTCAATCAGTCATTGGTATAGGAATCTGGATTTAAGAATAGAAATCAGCAGTTTTGAAGTTGAGAATCAGCAGTGTATGGGTATATGTGTGTAATACTTACATAGAGAGGCACCCAAATCTAAATATAGATCACAACCAGTACCCCAGAAGCCTCCTTCATGCATCCCACACCTTATGTAAATTTTTGCCTCCCAAAAGTAACCACATTGTAACTTCAACAACATACCTTTGCCTTTTTTTGTCATTGTTCTTTTTAAAATTGAATCATGTAGTATATTGCTAATTTTGTGTCATCCTTCACTTAAAGTGTATCTCTCCATATTATTGCATGTAGTTATAGGTTATTACTTTTTATTGCTGCATAATATTTCAATTCATAAGTATTCCACAATTTATTCATTATACTTTTGATGGAGTATCAACTATTTATCAACCAGATTGGATTTATCAGCCAGATTTTCACTATTAGAATAATCCTTTTATGAATATTCCTGTACCTGTCCTTTGATAAACATACACATCTGTGGGATATATGCCTAGGAGTGAAATAGCCAAATGGCAGGATATGCATTTATATGCTCAACTTTACTAGGTATTGCCAAACAATTTTCCAAAGTAGTATACCACTTTACACTTGTATATACTTTGTGCAAGAGTTCTCCTCTGTCCTACTCCTAAATGATATGTACACTCCTAAATATCTCTGAATTGTCTTGTGTAAGGTATCTTACTCTGTAATCATAAAACTGATCTTCCATGCTTTCTTCCAAAAATATTACTGTTTTACCTTTCACATGTAATTCTGCAGTTTGTCTGGAAATTGACTTTGGTGTGAAGTGGGGTAGAAAATTACTTGTGTGTGTGTGTGTGTGTGTGTGTGTGTGTGTGTATGGATATGCAGTTGACCAAGCATTTATTGAGATGATCTTTTAAAGGATGAGATTTTTAAAGGTAGAAATAATAGAGGTGATGGGTGATTTAGGTTAGATCATATTCTGGATTCTAGGGAATTTGGTGGCATAGGAATAGGATAAAGTAAATGAAAGAGCATAGTTTTTGGAAAGAAAAGGATTCACAGCCTAAATAGAACACATAGGTTTGCTTTGCAAGAATGTGCTTTCACTGTAACAGGAAGAACAGTTCAAGTGCAAGATAATTTATAAGCTTGACTATGAGAAAATGAAGGAACTCGTTCTATGTACTTCTGTTTTGTTCATGAGCTTAGAGTGGTCCCAAGAAGGTATATTGAGGAGAAAATTTGTTTGCTTACTTGTGGTCCTTACCCAAGCTAGGTACACACTACTGAGGTACATTCTCAGCCCAAGGGAATGACTTTTTTTTACTCATGGATTTCTAGTTGTTTCAGCATTTGTGGAAAATACTATCCTTTCTCCATTGAATTTCTTCACCCTTGGAGTGGAGCCAGTTCTACAAAACTGTCTCATGATAGCAATAGGAGGAAATTTTTCTAGAAAAATTAGATTGCTCTTATCAATGTTAACAGTTGCTGTGTATATAAACATATAAATAGGAATATAATGGAGGAAAGCATTTGTAGCCCCTTGATCTGAAAAGGAATCTGATTATCTTTTTGCACAGTCAGTGAATTAAAAACTGAAGGTTGCAAAGTAATCATATTGAAAATATCTTAACTAAATCCATGTCTTTGACTGAGTAGCAACTTTACTGCAATGGATTATGGGTATTTCCATTGAGCTTGCTTCTCTTCCTTCTTTACTTTGTATTAAGTTTTTGTTCAACAGAAGGGATTTAAAACAAATACTCTTTATTATTAGAATAGCTTATGATACGATGTCTGAGGAGGACAGTACTCTGAAGTATAAATTAGTCATCACAATAAGATACTTTTGCAGACATGGCAATGGGCCACAATGTTTTCTAGGTCACAGTGTTTTCCAGATTCTTCTTAATGTTTGAGTTTAAACACAAAGAACTTTTGCAAATGGGAAGGGAACCAAGAGATGGAGGGAGGGGTAGAGAGAAGGGGAAGGGGACATAGAAAGAATTAGATGTGTTATGTACGTGTACTGACTCCCCATGATGAATGTAATCTTTAGGTACATGTTGTAATAAAAATGAAAAAATTTTAGAAATAAGCTTTCTTTTCTTCTCAAATTTCTTTTCTATTGGTATTTTCTAAAAAAACTGTTTCTTAAATTGAATCAGTGAAAGTAGAATCGAGGGACAGGAATATAATAAAATATTTCCAGATTCTCAACCAGTTTTGTTAGTTTGAGGGCTGCAGTTACTTAGCAATAGAAAAGTATGGCTGTCGTCAGGTAAGCTAGGATTGTGAAATGATCTTTAACTTAAATTAGAAAAGGGAATTGGTTATAACTCAGTGGTAGAGTGCTTCCCTAGCATACACAAGTCCCTGAGTTTATTTAATCCCAGTGCCCTCATAAAAATATTTTAAATTTATTTTTAATTTTTATTTCTATATTTGACCAAAAAGATGTACATGGTATGTTCAGAAATTGGTCGATAACAACTGAATTTTCAAAACTTTTCATAATGAATTTACTAATTTTCCCTCACTGTTTTTGACCAAATATCTAGTTAGCAGTGTAGGAAAAAGCAATCCCTTTTGGGGGGAAAGTTGCACTTCATAATTGTCTCACTAAGTGTATGTGCCAAGGAATGGATGAGGGAAGTAGAGTCAGGCTATAGGTCCATTCTTGTAAGTTACTGCTAATTTGGATGTCTGAACACAAGTTAGTAGTAGTGAAGTGTCACCTAAAGGGAGTCCAGAATCCAATCTGTTTGGAGTAGGTGGAGGGATCATACTTCTTGTCATGTGCCCTCCCCCAGCTTGCAGTTTTTGGCAAGAATCACAAGTTAGGAATATGTTAGCCACTACCTCGTAAATGTAGGGTTGATTAGCAGCCCAATTTCAGATTGTCCCATCAGAGAATAAGCTCTTTCCTGTGGGACCCAGACAGTCCAGCTGGCATCCATTGATGTTTTTCATAGTTTAAGGCCCACAGAGGAGTGTCCTAAATTTGCAGCAGTCCCAGAGTATGAGTTCTGTTCATTGAGCCTGTGCCTATTTTCAGTTCGGCAGAGTTCACGCTGGGACTGAAACTGCCCACATCAGACAGAATTGGGTTTTAGCTTAGAATCAGGCCTGGGCAATTAGGATGTGTGAATTTAGAATTACAACAAAACTGGCAGCTAGTCTTTAGCAGCAGCAGAGACTTCAAGGCCAGGCAGGCATGTTACCAGTTTAAGGAACAAGCAAGACTTTCTAAAGCTCTTTTTATCTTATCAATCTAGAGTCCAAATTAATGCATTCAAAAATATGAAGTGCATTAAAAAGGCTGAAAAATCAGCATCTGAGGGTTAAACATCTGATTTCTTAAGAGCTCATTAGCAACTGAAAGCTGTTTTTAAAAACTCCCCAAAGTGAATCTACTTCTAGAGATTGTCTCTCATTTTTTTTTTTTTTGGTACTGGGGATTGAACTGGGGTCCTTGTGCTTGCGCAGCAGGTGGCGAAACCACTGAGCTAAATCCCCAGCCCTGTCTCTCATTTTATTTTGTCTCTCTCCTTTTTTGTTTTTGCGGAGGCTCTAATATGCAAAAATCATCAGTTATGAAGACTTACTCTTTTTCTAATATTTAAATTTTCAATCTGCTCACCAGCAACACAGAGTTTTGTCTCATTAATATTTTTTACCTTCAGCTTTTCATGATGAGGATTATCCTTCTAGCATTTATAAAATTACAAGCATGTAACATTTTACATGTTTTATCAAACGTTGAAATACAAAAACCACAAAATACTAAACAATTTTATAAAAACTTCTCTTTTTCTCTTTAAAAATGTGTTGAATCCCTAGTGGTAAATTTTGTACTTATAGGTTAGCATTACAGCTATGGGAATGAGACAGGGTGAGGCTTGTTATATATTCTGGCTGGAATGCAAAATTAATACAGCAGCATCTAAATGGAAGAACTATTGGAAGGTACCTACATTGCTTTTTCCCTCAGAGTTTGTCTATAGCTTTAATTTAGTCTTGGAAATGATTTAACCCTTTTTCTCTCACTTGGAAGAAGAGAAGTGTACACTTTTAACATTTTTGGCCCCCTCAAACTGCACCTTTGGGAATATTTGGATTCTATATGAAGCAACAAAAGCCAAACACATCGCCCAGATGTATTTCTTCCCTCCCTCCCTTTAGTTGGTTTAACCAAATGAGCCAGGATATTAGCCACCAAGCAATCCTGGTATCAGAGCTATCATTTTCAAATTTCATGGGAAATTTTTAAAACTGTCATAACAGAGAGCATCTCACCTATGTTTCACAGTCTAGGCTACTCCATAATTACCCAAGCACCAAAGGTTTATCATATTCCACACCTTCATCCTCTCTGTGTCCAGTCAATGCTTTCACCATATTTTAGTGAAATGGTCTAGTGTATCTCACTTCTGACACCACTGTTTTTCAGTCCTCAAATGACCAACCCCAAATTCAGTGATTGTCTTTAGGACTCACAGGATTCACCATATAATTGTATTCACAGCTAAGATTTATTGCAACAAAAGGATTTGAAGCAAAATCAGCAAAGAGAAACACATGGAGTAAGGCACAGAAGAAAACAGGCACAAACTTCCAAGCATCTTACTATGAAGTCACCGAAAGTGTGCTCAATTTCTCCATTGAATTCTTATAATGCATATGAAATGCCATCTACCAAAGAAGTAACTCAGTGCCTGGGGTCTTTTATTGAAGGGTGGTCATATAGACACCTTTGTAGCATGTAGCAAAATTCCAGATTCCCAGAAGAAATGGAGGTATTTAGCATGTACCAAATTGTGCGGTGTAGCAGCACTGAATCATTGCAATCAGGGAGAGATGGGAAATCTCCTGAAATCCAAGTTCCTACACACCAGCAGTAGCCTTGTAAGCTGATCTTCCTAAGGTTAGCTCTCTCAAGGATAACTGTTAACAATTTTGCAACATGGTGGAATGCCCTCCAACACATAGGCTGAAATTAGTAGTGAATAAACTTAATTTATCCTGATAAATTTATTTAGGACAATGAATAAGAAAAAGTAGTTTTATGTTTTAGATTTCTTCCCTTAACATTAAGTTGAAAAGTACCTTACAAAGGACAATAGCAAAGCTAGAAAGAATTGTTGACTTTAAAGCAGTGGATGGTGGGTGGTGAAATGAGATCTTTTCCAATGAAGATATCTAAACAATTTCTTATTGTAGTAACTCTGTATTTGTTCTTTGTAGTTGGTTGAGAAAGAGAATCGCTCTTTTATTTTGTAAACTTGTACTAATTTGGCATATACATAATAATTAGAGAAAAATTTCCAATTAAAATTCACTTTAAAAAAACTTCAAGCATTTAATGTTGCTTAAAACATTAAAATTAATGATTGCTTCTCAAAAACAATATTTCACTACAGATGTCTGTTTCCATACATACTATGAATGTTTTATTTTTTAATTGAATGTATAATTAACTTTAGGGAAAGGCTAGAGGTTTGCCTTTTGAAGCATAAGTAATTTTTCTTTGTCCAAAATGTATCAACTTTGAGACCTTGACTTCCCTAATTCCAAAATAAATTCTTCCAATTTAACATTTTCACTTATGTTTTTGAAATAGGGACAGTATAGTATTCAAAGGAATGCTAGAATAGGAATGCTGAATAGTCAGAGAGGCCAAAGCTGCTGAAATTAAACTATTCACAGACACTATCATAGCACTAGAGCCTGAAATGTTTATTTTGCAGTCATATAAAATTCTGAATTCAAAGTTTGAAAAGTAGTTGATGAGGGAGTTCAACTGTAACACGTGCTATTTCAAGTAGGTTGAATAAAGCCTAAGAAAAATTTCAGCTCTCTGAAAATTTTACTTATGGAAAGAGCTGTGATCATTACAGGTAATTATGTTTCAACAGGAAATAGAAAAGAGTGTTGTTTCTTACAGTAGTTGTATCCCAGATTTTTGCAGTTTTCCACTTATAGACCTTATGCTAGCTATTTTCAGTATTCATTTGCCAGTTTGGCAAAAAACAGCAGTGAGCTGCTGGCTTTTGCAGCTACAGTGTTTTCATTTCTTCCTTTTCTAACTGCAACATCCTTTACTGTATAGTAAAAGCTATGTATACTAAAAGGTGTCCAGAAGAAGCCAGAATACATTGGATTATCTCTTCGTGCTTTCTGAGAAACTTCAGGCAATTAAACTCATCAATTGCTTTATTACTAGTGTAATGCTTTTGTGTTTATGTAGCCATTTTATTTTGAATGCTTCCATATTAAGATGTTGGAATGACAGCAAAGTAAATTTTAATTCTGGACTGCATACTACATGGAAGTTACTTTTGTTGTTAAAAGATATTCTCAGCTCAGATCATTTTCACCATACACACTAAAAAATTTTTCTGTAGACTATTAGTTTTCAGGACCTTATATGAAGCCACAGTTGACATTAACTTGTGCAGGATGGCAAGCTAAACCTCAAATCTCTTAAACCTTTATTTTTAGCAGCATTTTAGACTAAGAACTCTTTACTCACTGTCAAAGGCTTGTGTATGTGTGCATGCATGCATAGACTTTGTGTGTGTGTATGTGTTGTATTGTCATAGTGCAAGATCTGTCTCCTACTCTTAGCTTTGTACTTCCCAATTCTATGTCCCTTTTACTATTTGTCAGTACAATTACATAGGAGAGACTTGTTAATACTGCCAGTTACCTAGAAAAATAATGAAAATGGAATTAACTTTTGTTCAGAATATAGTTGGGAAAACATGTAGATTTTAATTTGCCAGACATCCCAATAAATGACTACCAATTATATATCATTATATAGCATTCTTGATATAAAAGTAGAGATGATGACATTTTCCTTAAGGTTTTAAGAAGAGTAATGAGTTCTTTGAAGGCAGTAACTGACTTTTTGCCAATTGCATGCAAATTGTGGTAAAAGAAGAGAGAAAAGTTTTGAGTGCCAGTGCCTACCCTGTGCCAGAAACTGTAGTAAGTACTTTGCCCACATAGTCATGAAAATTGTGAAAACTAGTGTTCTTCTCCCAATTTTATCATGAGGAAATCGAGATACAAAGAAGTAATTTATGATAGAATTAGGAAATAGATATGAGGCACCAGATATTTTTAATAAAGGATTTTACTCACAATTTCATGGCCAAATTCAGCATAGACTTTTTAAAGTATTTAGTATATAAAAGTCATTTACTTCCAATATACCATGAATATTAAGAACTTTTAAGGTTGAATCTGGGAATACACCTGGAAAGATTTAGATGTAGTCCTTTCTAGTCTTATAATTTTATGAATCAATAATTATTTTGTGCTGTAAACAGTGTTCACGTAGAGAAGTTTAAGGTATGTCTTACATAGATAAATACAGTTTTAAGTAGAGATTATATTGTATCAATTATTTCATATAAATTATGGGATTTTATATATATTATCAAATTTAATCTTTAAAATGTACAGGTGCAAATTCCCTACAATGAGTGTTATCATTATATATGCCTAAAATGTACCAATAAATGTTTTTATAAAAAAACAAAATGGCCTTCTGAAGTGAATATTATTTTCTAGGTGAAAAAATCTAAGGTTGACCTGAACTTGTCAATTTTATTGTTTTAGTTTTTCTTTTGTGGTTTGTTTGGTTTTTTTTGAGTTAGTCTTGCTTTGTAGTTCAGACTGGCCTTGATCATACTGTACTTGGTAGCCTGAGAGATTGTAGCAGTTCTCCTGCCTTAGCCTCCCAGGTGCTGGGATTACAGATGTGAGCCACCATGCCCAGCAGACTTGTCAGTTTTAGCCTAGCTCTGTTTGAAATTGAGTTGAGAAAGTTAAAGCTGAAGCCAAGCTTTTAGTATAGGAATTTGAGGTTTCAGCCTTAGCTATACCTCTGCATATTCCCTTAGGCAGATCTTCAGCCTCAAGTAAACTAATTGTTCTCCAAAATGCTTTTATACAGGCACAGTTATATGCTTCCTAAGAGTTTGCTTTTACCTTTCACCTGTAGGAAGCCTAAAGATTTTGTAAAAGGTAACTCCTGATGACTACCACTTTCCTTTCATCTACATACTTAGTCAAATCCTAAACCCCAGTATCACTAATGCTGACTATGCGGCCTAGGGGAAGCAGGAAAAGCCAAAACATAACCTTTTTCTTTGTTTTCCTCCAAATGAAATGTTTTAATGTTGGACCTGAATACTAGGATGTGTACTTTTTAGTAGAAAGGGAACAGATCAAATTCAGGTAGCTGTTTTTTAACCTTTTTTCCTTTCTTCTTCCTTTGTCTCTTCTTACTGTCAGAGAAATCTAGTCCAAATGAGCCAGTGGACATCTATATATAGCATAGCTTAATACCCTACGTTAAGAAATTACAAAGAGGTTAGAGGTTTAGTACCAAAAATAGTAGTAAAGAGCATTGATTTTTTTTTTCTTGGAGTAGCCTTCATTTTCCAGTGGACAACTTGTCCTACCTACAAGGATTTATGAATTCAGATAATTGTCCTTTTTGATTCCAATTGTTATTTCATTTTATCATATGATCAGTAGCCCATTTTGTTGTGTTTCTGTACTGTTTCTTTCTTTCTTTTTTTTTTTGGTACCGGAGATCAAAGTCGGGACCTTGTACTTGCGAGGCAGGTGCTGGAACCACTGAGCTAAATCCCCAGTCCAAACGGTTCTTTTTTTTTTTTGGTACTGAGGATAGAACTTGGGACCTTGCGCTTAACGACTGTTTCTAAGTAAATACTGTTTAAGATATAACCAGATTCCAGATACTTCTCAACATCTCAAATCAGTGTCTTGGGCCGGGGATTTAGCTCAGTGGTTTCGTTGCCTGCTCCGCAAGCGCAAGGACCTGAGTTCGATCCCCGGTGCCAAAAAAAAAATGTTGTATCAAATCAGTGTCTTGATTTAAGACACTATCCTCTGTTGCCTGAATTACCTTAGTAACCTCCAGATTGGTCTTCCTGTTTCTATCCATGCCTTTTTACAGTCTGTTCCTAACATAGGACCTGTAAAATTAAAAAAAAAATTTTAAGTTATTTGAAATGCGGAGACAAGTTGCAGAGATAGTAGAGAGAGTTCCTGTCTACCTTTCACTTAGTTTTCCTTAATGTTAACATCTTGCACAACCATAGTTCACTTATCAAAAGTAAAAAATTAGCATTGGTACAAAGCTGTTAACTATAGTTGACTGTATCTGTGGGTTCTGTAGCTGTGGTTTCAATCAACCATAGATCAAAAATACTTGAAAAAATTGCTCTGTACTGAATATGTATAGACTTTATAGTTAGTATAAAAACTATTTATATAATATTTACATTGTATTAGGTATTAGAGGTAATCTAGAAATGATTTAAAGAAAAGTTTATAGGAGAATGGGTAGGTTATAATGCAAATAATGCGCCATTTTATAGAAGGGATTTGAGCACCAGTGGATTTTGGTATCCATAGAGGGTTCTGGAGCCAATCCTCTGGTGATACTGGGGAACAGCTATAAATACTTTATTTAGATTTTACTAGTTTTCAATTTTTTTGTTTCCGAGATAGTCTCACTATGTAGTCCAGGCTGGTCTTGAACACCCAATGTAGTACAAGCTGGCCTTGAACTTTTGAAGATCTTTCTGCCTTAGCATCCTGAGTGGTGAGATTACAGGCATGTGCCACCAGGCCTGGCTTTTTTCTATTTTAGAATCAAATTTAGGATCTCACACAGCATTTAGTTGTCGTGTCTTAGACTCCACTAACCTGTGAACTTCTATAGTCTTTTCTTGTCTTTCATCATCTTAGCACTTTTGAAGAGTTACTGCCTATTTATTTTGCAGAATATCTCTCAATTTGAGTTCTCAAATATTTCCTCAATTTAGATTGATGATATACATTTTTTACACAAGAATGCTACAAAACTTCGGTGCCTTTTTTAGTGCATCTAATCAGGTTACTTGATATCAGTGTGTTGCAGGTGTAAGTTGGTATCTCCAAGGTTTTTTCACTATAAAACTACAACGTTTCACTTTATAATATCATGCTGGGGGAGATTGGAGAATATGTAAATATCCTGTTTATCTTCCCACTTCTGGCCACTAATTTTTAAATCCATTCAAGAAGGCAAGAAAAAGAAATAGGATGCAGTCAGTGGGGGTGGGGATTTAGCTCAGTGGTTCTGCCGCATGCGTCACAAGTGCAACCGAGTTTGATTCTTGGTACCAAAAAAAAAAGAAATAAGGATGCAGACTTAAAAGGAATAACTAAAACTCTCTATGTATAGATGACGTGAATTTACTTTCAATCACAAAAAAAATCTAGGTTTTTTTAACTTCTAGAACTAATAAGTGCATTTAGCAGATTAGCAAAACAAGGTGAATATACAAATTCAATTATATATCTGTATACGTTAGAAATGAACACTTAAAATTGTATTTTTAAGTACCATTTGTAATAGCATCCCCAAAAGAAAGAGTATATAAAATCAATACAGTATTTCTGTATGTAATATTACATATTAAATGGAAAACATGTCACATAAGAGTTTTGATCAGAGTGAATAATCAACTTTGGGCAATAATAAATGTGGCCATAAAAGTAAAAAGATACATCTGGCAAATTTCTTGGTGAGATTTGTGAGGCTAATCTGAGGGGAATGGAACTATGACTTTTAAATGATGTATTTCCTGGTGACTTTCAGGCTTATTGAACTCGTTTTTTTTGGTACTGGGGATCGAACTTGGGACCTTGCACTAGTGAGGCAGGTGAAGGAACCACTGAGCTAAATCCCCAGCCCTTGAACATATTTTTTTTAAATGAAGCAGATTTGAAAATAACTGCAAGCCACAGAAAAGCTTCTAGGTGCCATTATACTTTTTGTTGTTGTTGTTGTTGTTAAATTCCTTTATTGGTACATTGTAGGTATACAACACAATTACATTTCTCATTGAGAATTGTACCTTTACATAATGCGTCTTGCTTCTTATTTTGTCCCCTTTCCTAGCCCTCCCTTCACCCCCTTCACCCTTCCCTATTTACAGAGACTTTATTTCCATTTTTTCCATTTCTCATCATTTTTCCTTTCCCTTCTTTCCTTTCCCCTGCCCCCTCACTACCCCTACCCCTTTGGACCTTTTCTTCCTATTTTGCATTATTGATTATTCATTGTAATCATTGGTACATTTTAGGTATACAGTATAATGACATTCATCATTGGAAATTTGCACCTTTACATAATCTCTCTTGGTTCTTATTTTTCACCCCTGCCCAGCCCTCCCTTCAACCCCTCCATTCCTATTTACAAAGATTTTGTTCCTATTTTTCCATTTTCTCATATTAATCCCATTCCCTTCTATCCTTTCCCCTAGCCCTCCCACTTCCTTCCCCTTTGCCCCTTTTCTTCCTATTTCACATTACCTATTATACATTTTAGTCCTTATTTACACTTTCAGTTTCTCACACCAGAGAAACTATTTGGTATTTATACATGTCAACTGGAGACTGGATAAAGAAAATGTGGGTTTTTTATAAAATGGAGTACTACTCAGCCATAAAAAATGAGAAATTAGAGACATTTATAGCTAAGTGGATGCACATTGAGGCGATACTCTTAAGCCATTATACTTTTTAATGTAACAGTAATATTTAATGAACATTTAGAGTGTTATTGATTTTTTTCAAAGTATCTTGTTACTCTAAATAAGTACCTCAAGGTACATTGCTTTCTTTTTTTTTTACATCTTAGATATGAATTATTTTTCTTACAGAAAATTTCACTAATGTAATACTATAAATAAAATGTTATTTATTAATCTAATCCAGAATTCTGAAAGTACTTATAATTTGAGCTGTATTCTGTCAGAGAAGATAAGACCAAAATAACTGAAAATTTCTAAATTCTTAGGTAAGACCTTTCAAAATACACATGATAGGGCCAGGGATGTAGCTCAGTGGCACATGCCTGCCTGGCAAGCACAAGGTCCTCAGTTCAATCCCCAGGACCAGAAGGAACAAAACAGAACAGAACCAAATGCACATGATATCCTGTATATTTGTATAGGTAAAAATATGTGGTAAACTAAATTGAGTTCATATTAAGAATAATAAACACGTAAGCGCTTAGAGCTGTACCTCAAAACAAATTTCACTGAGAATAAACACATGACTCCTAGATTCTGTGAAAAAAAAAAAAATTAAATTCAGGCTGTCCCTTAAAAACAACAACCCATATCAGTAGTATATTGTAATAAATACAGAGTAGAGGAAGGAAAGATTGGCTCTTCTAATTTATTTATTTATTTACTTATTTAGTACTGGGGATTGAACTCAGGACCTTGGTCTTGTGAGGCAGACGGCGGCACCACTGAGCTAAATCCCCAGCCCTGCTCTTCTAATTTAAGATGAGACAATAAAGTAGTACTTTAGGCTAAAAATTCAACAACGCTCTGAAGAATTAAATAAAAAATCTCAAAAATATGTAGTATGATCCAGTTAAGGAATATATATATATATATATATAATATAATATTGAAATATAATAAATATATAAATAATAAAAGGGTGGTTATTTATCAAAATGCTAACAGTGATTATCTTCCAGTGAATAGACTGGGCTTTTAAAATTCTTTTAGTTCTTTTTACTTACCTTTTCAAAATATTTTACTATGCATATGTAGGTGTAGATTTAAAATTAAAAATCAAGAACAAAGAATCCATAAAGGACTCATTAAGTATAGTTGTGGGCCAAAAATATACTGCTGTAATAAGTAGATAACACTTATCTCTAAATAGACTAGGCAGATGTCTTACTGTGACGTTTAACTGGAAGAATCCAAGAGCTTTTTATGCAGTGGTGTCTGCACGTTGTAATCACCCAAGGAGCTTATAAACCAATGCCTGAGTTCAACTCCTAGAAACTCTGATTTAATTTGTCTGGAATATAGCTTGGCTAATAGGACTCTTAAGTTCTCCCAGTTATGAGGATGTACAGCCAGGATTGAGAGCTGTTATTTTATAGGAAACTTAGAGAAACAACTCACTTGTTTTTCCATCCTTTAAATTGTATTTTGTTGAGATTGGTACTAGAGTTCTGTTGAACAGCATGGATATTCTAGTATTGAGTGTCCAGTCTACCACTGAATTAACTAGGTAATATGATAGACTGTTATTCTCTGCCTCTTAAATTTTCCTCCTTCCATTTTAGTGTGGGGGATTTAGCTCAGTGGCACTGCGCCTGCCTTGCAAGCACAAGGTCCATTTTAATTTTTACATTTTCATAATAGCTAATTTTTCCCTACTAGGGATTGAACCACGGGTTTCACACTGAATTGTATATCTAGTCCATTTTTTATTTTGAGATAGGGTCTCACTAAGTCTCTGAGTTGCCCTAGCTGAGTTCAAACTCAAGATCCTTCTGCCTTGGCCTCCCTAGAGCTGGGATTTTCGGCATGCACCACCATGGCCAGCTACAATAATTAGTTAATTTTCTAAAGCATGAATAATTAAGTCCCTGCCCTGTATAAAAGCCATTAATTATTGTTTTACATTAAATTGTAAGTTCTTATCTGGCCCAATCTATTTTCAGTTTAATCTCCTGTTCATTCAATGCTAGGAACCCTGAACTCCATACATACTCACCAGTTCTTGGATAGAGCATTTTTTTATACCTGCTTTTATTATCCAGTTCCTTGTCACTAGTTTTGATCATTGTGTTAGCTTCTGTTACTGTGCCAAAATAGTAGATAATTAAATTAAAAAGAACTAAGTTTATTTTAGCTCATAGTTTCAAAAGTTTCAGTTCATGTTCTTTTGTTCCTGTTGTTTTGGGCCTGTGGTGGCACAGTACATCATGGTGGGAGTGCGTGGCTAAGCAGGCATGTGCGCCTCATGCCTGTGAGGAAGCAAAAAGACTGAGGAGGGGGACTGTGGATGCCATGTCCTCTTTAAGGGTGTGCCCAGTGACCTAATGCCTCCCACTAGGCCCCACATCTTAAAAATTTTCGCCCTCTTGTTACCTTTGATACCTTGTGTATAACCATGTCGTTTTTGCTCTGCCATGCCTGTTTTTCATCCCTGCCTTGGAGTTGGCTGATTATGGACTGAAACCTCTATGAACTCTAAGCCAAATAAGCCCCTTCCCCTTTAACTTTGGGTGTCTGGTATTTTGTCTCAGCAATGCGAGAAAAGTAACTAACAGAAATTTGGTACCAGGAAAGTGGAGTCATTGCTGTGACAGTACCTGGCCATGTGGCTCAAAAGCCTTTGGAACTGGCTTGTGGAAAAGGGAAGAGTTAGGAAAGATTCGGAGATTTGGGCTACAGAATCAGCACTGGAACGCGTTAAGACTGTTTTGTATTGGAGATTCTGGTCAGAGGTCAGAAGACCAAAAGCCTGGTAGAAACCAGGGTCAGGATCAGGAGGTTTCTGCTGGGAAGGACTGCATTTGCTGCTGGACTCCAGAAGATGTTTGTTCTGACTTGACAGAAAGTTTGTCTGAATTTTGCTCATGTTCAGAGACTGCTAGAAGATTCAGCGCTACCAGCTGAAGAAGTAGGGCTACAATGCCTTAGGCTGTTCTGTGTGGGAGATTCTGGTCAGAGATCAGAAAACCAGAAAGTTTATAAAGACCTGGCTGGGAAGGTTTCTGCTAGAAAGAAGGACTGTATTGGCTGTTGGACTCCAGATGATGTGTGTTATAGCTTGGCAGAAAGTTTGTCTGCATTTTGTTTATGTCCAGAAACTTTGCCTGAGACTGAGATTAAGGGTGGTGAACTAATTAATCTTGCAGAAGAAATTTCAAGGCAGTCGAATGTTGAAGCAGTGGCATGGCTACTGCTGGGGCCTTTTAGCCAGATCTGTGTGGAGAATCAAGAGCAAAGAGACCAGCAGAATGATTTAAAACATTTTGAGTTGGATCAGAAAGGAAGCTGTAGTAAGGCTGTGGACTGCAGAGATAGAGCAGAGCAGATCTTGATTATTGAGAAGGAACAGGAAAACAGAAAAAGTGGTTTCAGAGCATCACAGGAAGCAGTAGGACTCTATTCTTTGCAGACTCAGATTTATAAAGGTAAAGGAACTTACTTTGAGAAATAAGCCCCAGAAAACCAGGTTCCAAAATGGCGACAGCCACACCATGTTCCGGAATGGTGGCAGCCTAGGGAAGGTGTTCCAAAATGGCAGCCTAGGGAAGCCGTTCCAAAATGGCAGCAGCCTAGAGAATTTGTTCCTTGGGATTTGGTTCAAAGTGCTCAGCAATCCAGGCACTCGACCCCTATAGCCAAGAGAGAAGGAAGACTGGCTACTCCTGCTCCAGCTGGCAGCAGACCTTGGCATCATCCATGTGGTGCTGGCTTTAGGCACATGCAGAATGCAAGAGTTGTGGAGTCAGCAAGGCTTCCACCCAGAAGAAGGCCTGGGAGGCTAGGCAGTGTGGCCCTGATAGGGCAATGTGTGAAGCTGTAAGTGTGAAGCCAAAGGTGCACTGGAGACCCCAAAGGTTTGGAGAAGCCAGGAGCATGGCTCACCCGAGGAAAGCTGCAAGGGGGAACCGGAGCCAGCCTAAGAGAGAAGCCATGGGAGCTACAACCACCAGAAATGGCACAGGGGTGGAGCCACCCAAGCCCTTTGGAATTCACAACTTCCCACAGATTGCTGGCGATGCTGGAAATGGAACTGTGGGATTTAATGTTTGCCCTACTGGGTTTTGGGCTTTGGTCCCTTTCCATTGTATCCTCCTGTTTGTACCTTTTGGAATGGTGATGTCTATCTTGTGCCATTGAATGTTGGAAGAGTTTGACTTTCTTTTCATTTGTACAGGGCTTGCAGCTAAGAGTTTGCCTTAAATCTCAGAGGAGACTTTGGACTTGGACTTTTCAGCAGTGCTGAAACTGTTAGGACTTTGGCAACTTTTAGAGATGGACTAAAGGCCTTTTGTGTGTAGGAATGTACATGCGTCTTTGTGGGGGCAGGGGCAGAATGTTATGGTTTGGGTCTAGATGTCCCCCCAAAGCCTCATGTGGTCATAGGATTGACTGAGAGTATGTGAAGCTGGAATTGATTCATGATGTGATGCTGGTTCAAGGGCACTAGGATTAAGGGTGTGAGTGCTTCCTGCCCTAAGTAGTATGAATAAGATAAAAGGGGCAGGGAGACACCAGAAATTCCCTCTTGTTACCTTTGCTGCCTTGTGTGTACCATGTTGTTTCTGCTCTGCCGTGCCTGTTTTTCATTCCTGCCTTGGAGTTGGCTGATTATGGACTGAAACCCCTATGAACTGTAAGCCAAATAAACCCCTCTTGGGGAAAAAAAAAAATTTTTTTTTTACCACCTCACACTAGAGCCACAGGCTGGGCACTAGTCCTTAAAACACATAAGTCTTTAGGGAATATTCAAACTATAACTCATAAATCAACAGGTTTAGAAACAACACTTAATGGAATAGAACAAAACTAGCATTTATTGAACAAATTAACCAAGGACTGACTATACTAGCTACTTTAATGTAAAGTTGCCCTTACAATCCTTATAGGTGTTCTGAGAAATAGTCATTTTCCTCACTGTACAGATGGAAACTTGAGGATTTTAGAGGATGAATAGCTTCCTTAAAATTACAGTTAGTATAGGCAAATACAGTATTTCAAATTTCAAGTTCCATGTTTGTTTTAACCTTCACCACCCACCTCTCATTGCCTCAGTAGTACCTGCATATATTATCTTTATCATAACTTCTTTCACTTCCCCCCCCATTAACTTTATTGGTACATTTTAGGTATACAATACAGTTACATTCATCATTGGGATCTTGTACCATTACGTGAGTCTCTTGGTTCTTATTTTTTTTCCCCTTCCCTTGCCCTCCCTTCACCCCCTCCAACCCTCCCTGTTTGCAAAGACCTTGTTTCCATTTTTTTCCTCTTCTCATATTTTCCTTTCCTTTTTTTCCCTTCCCCTACCCCTCCCAATTCCCCTGCTCTTTTAGACCTTTTCTTCCTGTTACACAATATTAGTTATACAATTTTTAATTTACAATATTAAGATCTAGGAGACATTACCACAGATTTTACAGAATTTAAAAGGATATAGAAAGCATATTACAAAAATATTTTTTGAAATAAATTTGACAACTTCTAAGAAGTAACTTGGAAGACAAATTAATGAAACTAACTCTGGAGAAAATATAAAATTGGAATAGCACCTATTAAATAAAGTATATTCCTAGCTTGAAAACCTACCTATATGACAACAGCAGGCTCATAAACATTTTAACTGGTAAATTATATTAAACAATTAAAGCAGAAAAAAGAAGGAACACTTCTCCCCTCATTTTAGGAACTCAACATTGTGCTAATCCTAAAACTGGATAAAGATAATAGAAAAAAGTATGAACATAGAAATTTGTTCAACAAAACAATTAGAAGTCAGATCTGGCAGGATGTAGAAAGTGGTTTTGTTACAGGGATGGCAGTGTTGGTTCAGCATGGGAAGATCCACCCCCAAAAGTCATCATTTTAGCAGAGGAAAGGAGAAAGCCATATGATCCTGTCACTAGTTGGAGAAAGAGTATTGGACTAAATTCTATAGCTGTCCATGGTAAAAGCTATCAGGAGACTAGGAGTAGAACAGAACCTTCTCAACAGATCAAAGACGTACTCCATACTTCCAACAAAAACTCCTTCTATGAATGGAGACGATACAATGCTTTCTCCCTAAAGTGGGGAACAAGGGCATATATGCCTACTCTTCATCTGTCCATTAGACTTTGAAACATAGATCTAAACCAAAATAGCCTGGCAATAAAATGACACAACTAGGATAGGATTGGCACGGCAGAAGCAAAATCTTTATATGTAGATGAAATGATCATCTACAGAGAAAATACTAGAAATCTCTAGGAGCCCCTAGAACTTGTACTTGAATTTAGCAGGATTAGAAAACACAAGGTATATATAAAAATTCAGGTCTGTGTATACATGCTATAAATGAAGAACTGGATATTGAAATTTTAAAGTTACGTAGGAGTACAAAGGACCCAGAAAAGCCAAAAACAAAAACAAAAACAGTGTTGGAAGATGTTTAGCACCCAATTTTAAGACTTCTTCTAAAGCTACAGTAATCAAGGCAGTGTTGGTGTAAGGAAAGACATATAGATCATTGGAATAAAACAGAGAATCTAGAAATAGAACCACACATATATGGTCCACTGAGTTTTGAAAGATTATTTAACATTAGCATTTTATAGAATATAAACTCGGTTCAAGAGCCGAGGAAGAGATAGTGTCTTCAGCAAACGGCACTAGAACACCTGGTATCCGTATATAAAAAAATTAACCTCAACCCTTTTTTTCCATACATGAAAAAAACTTGAAGGAATCTATGAACCTAAATAAGAAAGCCTAAAAGTATAAAACTTTAAGAAGAAATTATAAGGGAAAATATTTATGAATTCAGGGTAGGCAAGAACTACCTAGGATACAAAAACCATGATGTATAAAAGAAAAAAAGTTGATGAGATTCCATCAAAATTTAGAACTTTAAATGACATCATTAAAATGAAAAGTAGTCCTTAAACAGACCATATTTACAATGCATGTAACCTATGAGCAGAATATATAAAGAATTCTTAGAGCTCATTAATAGACAACCCAATTAAAATGTAGACATAAGAAGATGATAAATAGCCAGTATAGCACAAGGAATGGTGTGCAACTCTAGAATCAGAAAAATACTAATCAGTACAATAATAAGATTGAATTATACACTCATTAGGGAGATGAAGTCAGAGGTTTTAAAAGCCTTGTCATGACTTTTTCTTTTTGTTGGATTCTCCCCCTTTGCGTTTAATTTGTCACACCCAATGGATTCATTCTGCTGGGTTTCCTGGGGTTGTGATCCTCGTTGTCTTTTCCTAGGGTATTGTCTAAAATTTTTTGGAGTGCCGGTTTGTTATTCATGAAGTCCCTGAGGTGCTCTTTATCATGAAAGCATCTTATTTCTCCATCAATTTTGAAAGATAGTTTTGCAGGGTACATCAATCTGGGTTGGAGGCTGTTTTCCTTTAGGGCTTGAAATACATCACTCCAAGCTCTTCTTGCCTTGAGGGTTTGCATTGAGAAGTCTGTTGTGATTCTGATGGGCTTTCCTTTGTATGTGATTTGTTTCTTTTCTCTCACTGCTTGTAGAATTTTATTCTTGAATTTCTGGAATCCTAACTATTATATGCCTATGTGTATTTTTTTTTTTTGATTAAGGCTAGCTGGAGTCCTATATGCCTCACTTATCTGTATGTCAAGTTCTTTCCCCCTCCTTGGGAAGTTTTCTGCCATCACTTCTGTGAAGAGTTTTTTTATGTCATCTGCACTCTCCTCTTTCTTCATTGACTCCAATCAGTCTTATGTTATTCTTCTTTGCATCGTGTAGCAGCTGCTGGATTGATTTCTCGTGTTCCCTTACAATTTTAAAGCAATTTTTCTCTTCCTCCTCACTAATTGCAATCTTATCTTCTATATGTGAAATTCTATCCTCACATTGGTTCATTCTGCTGCACAGACTTTCGATGGAGTTTTTAATCTCTTGGAAATCTGTTTGTATCTGTTTTATGGATTCCATTTGTTTCCTATGTTGGGATTCCATCATGTTCCTCAGATCCTCTATTTTTTTATCTGTGTCCTCTCTAGATTTATTAATCATGTCTTGCACCATGAGCAAAATCTTTGCTGTTATCTGAGTAATTATTTCTGATTTCATTTTTCCCAGATCCTCTTTTGTTGCCAGTTCAGAGAGTCCAGGTGGTTGAGTATCAGAGTGTTCCATCTCGTTTCCCTTTGGGGTTGCTGTAGGTGATCTGGAAGTCTGTTTTTGAGGCTTGTGTATGTGTCTTCTCATTTCCACGGGGGGAGGGGGGGGAGGGCAGGGTGCTTCTGGTGCCCACGCGGCTCACCTGTGCCCTAGGAGCTTGGGATGGCAGCAGGGGAGCTTCCTTCCGGGTGCTGGGACCGGCTGAGTTTCACTGTCCTAGGAGCCTGGGATGGAGGCGGGGGAGCTTCCTCGGGGTGCTGGGACTGGCTTACCTTCTTGGCCCTGGGAGCCTGGGATGGCAGCAGGGGAGCTTCCTTCCGCGTGCTGGAACCCGCTGGGCTTCTCTGCCCTAGGAGCCTGGGATGGCAGCGGGGGAGCTTCCTTCCGGGTGCTGGGACCGGCTGAGCTTCACTGCCCTAGGAGCCTGGGATGGAGGCGGGGGAGCTTCCTTCCGGTTTGCTGGGACTGGCTCACCTTCTTGGCCCTAGGAGCCTGGGATGGCAGCGGGGGAGCTTCCTCCGGGTGCTGGGACTGGCTTACCTTCTTGGCCCTAGGAGCCTGGGATGGCAGCAGGGGAGCTTCCTTCCGTGTGCTGGAACCCGCTGAGCTTCTCTGCCTTAGGAGCCTGGGATGGCAGCGGGGGAGCTTCCTTCCGGGTGCTGGGACTGGCCCTAGGAGCCTGGGATGGCAGCGGGAGAGCTTCCTCCGGGTGCTGGGACTGGCTCACCTTCTTGGCCCTAGGAGCCTGGGATGGCAGCAGGGGAGCTTCCTTCCCGGTGCTGGTACCAGCTCACCTTCTTGGCCCTAGGAGCCTGGGATGGCAGCAGGGGAGCTTCCTTCCGTGTACTGGAACTCGCTGAGCTTCACTGCCCTAGGAGCCTGGGAGGAGGCGGGGGAGCTTCCTTCCCGGTGCTGGTACCAGCTCACCTTCTTGGCCCTAGGAGCCTGGGATGGCAGCGGGGGAGCTTCCTTCCGGGTGCTGGGACCGGCTGAGCTTCACTGCCCTGGGAGCCTGGGATGGAGGCGGGGGAGCTTCCTTCCCGGTGCTGGTACCAGCTCACCTTCTTGGCCCTAGGAGCCTGGGATGGCAGCAGGGGAGCTTCCTTCCGTGTGCTGGAACTCGCTGAGCTTCACTGCCCTAGGAGCCTGGGATGGAGGCGGGGGAGCTTCCTTCCCGGTGCTGGTACCAGCTCACCTTCTTGGCCCTAGGAGCCTGGGATGGCAGCGGGGGAGCTTCCTTCCGGGTGCTGGGACCGGCTGAGCTTCACTGCCCTGGGAGCCTGGGATGGAGGCGGGGAGCTTCCTTCCGGGTGCTGGGACTGGCTGAGCTTCACTCCATAACTTCTTTTTCAAACATAGTATTCAAAAGCATTTGGTATTTTTAGCCTTGTTTTCAGTTCCCAGTAGTAGAGAAAATAAATTGATTTTAAAAGGCAGAATAATCACTTTCTCCTTTGTTCTATTTATAAAGTTTTATCAGTTTGCTGTGATTATCTGAGTATCAGTGAATTGTATATCCAATATATTTGCATTTTCTCTGATGTCCTTTTCAGTATTGAGTACTTTCATTTTTCTTTTACTGTAGTTTTAAGACCTATTCTCAGCTCTTACTTGAACAAAATTTCCTTTTTTTACTACCATACAAATTCACTAAGTATGATTTTTATATAATTTGATTAGAAATTTAAGTGTATTTAACTATGAAACTCAGTCAAGCAGGGTTAGTGAAGAGGAAAGTGAAAAGCTCATATATGTAAATAACTTCATAGTACAAAGTACAGCCTGTAAACCTTAACAGTCTTTGTGGGAAAATGTTACAGTTTAACTGAAGTTAATTTGGGCAGTGTTAAAAATTGGAGGTTTATTCAGCTAAGAAATGTGATAAGATGTAATATTTTTCCCTTACATTGTTTCCTTAGGATAGGCTTTGTAATTTCACTTTTACAATCTAATTTAAATAACTTCTTTCATTAGAATGTGAAACATGCTGCAGAAGTATTCAAGAAGTAGCTGAAGGAAAGAAAAAGGTGCCACTGCTTATCAGAAAAGAAAACAAAACATGGGAAATACAACTACCAAATTCCGAAAAGCACTCATCAATGGTGATGAAAACCTGGCTTGCCAAATATATGAAAACAATCCTCAGCTAAAAGAATCCCTTGATCCAAATACATCTTATGGGGAACCCTACCAGCACAATACTCCATTACACTATGCTGCTAGACATGGAATGAATAGAATATTAGGGTAAGTATTGTTATAAACCAGTTGCTAACAGGTTGGTGAAAGGAGAGGAAAACTGTGGTCTTTGAAAATATACTCAGACATATGTACATGTCATATGGTATTGTGGTGAGCTAAACTTTATAAAACTGAATATGCCCAAATTATTTGCTGTGATTTTCCTTATTGTACCCAAATTAGACCAAAATATTTAATAGTGAGGTTGGTTCACATGTTCTTTCTGCTATAAATACATTTTGAGCCGTGATGTATTTCATAGTGTGAATGAAATATAGTGTTTAATTTACCAAATACTAGTATGTAATTTATATTTCAATTGTAAAAAAAATACCCCCAAAATTGTAGGGAATGGTGCCAAAATTCTAAACTCTGCTAGCTATTGTAACTTGAAAAACAGGTGAATTTGCCTTGTCTATTTAAGATCAGGTTTAAGTTTCTGTTCTTTCAATGGGTCCAATTATTTAGAAAGTCTCTCTTTCTCCCTCTCTCTCTGTTTCTTTCTTTTTGCGGTGTTGGGGATTGAACCCTGGCCTTCACACTGAACGATATCCCCAGTCTTTTTACATTTTTATTTTGAGAGAGGGTCTTGCTAAGTTACTAAATGCTTAAGCTGGGTTTAACTTTGCTATCCTCCTGCCTCAGCTGCTTGTAGTGCTGGGCTTACAGGACTGTGCCAGCAATCCCAGCTGAAAAGATCTGACTAAAGGCAAAATGAACGGAACAAAGAATAGAACAGTAGTTCCAAAACAGATCTCACTTTTATAAACTTGCTTATATAGTTAGGAAAGTCTGCTGTTAGAAAAGAAACACTTCCTGACTTATACAATTAAATATAATACTTAAATCAGTATTGAAAGCTCTTTAGAACTTGACAAAGACCTTTCAAACTTTTTAATGTTTCTTCTGGGTACGTGTTATTGTTCAAATTAAGCTGTTCCTTTTGGAATCCCCAGAACATAATGTGCTGAGTATTCTGTTTGCCTTGTCCATGCTGTTGTCTGTGCCAGGAGTATCCTCTTCTCTCACTCTTTACACTTCTCTTTTTTTTTTCTAAATTTTGTACTTTAAGGTCCTGTACATGCTACATCTATCTTCTTAGGCTGTCATACCCATAAGAATCTCAGTTTTGGACCAGGGATTTAGCTCAGTGGTTCTGCTGCCTGCCTCATAAGTGCAAGGTCCCGAGTTCAATCCTCGGTACCAAAAAAAAAAAAACAAAGAACCTCAGGTTTTCAAAATGACTATAGCTCTTTGTTATCAGCATCACTTATACACTACCTCATTGTATTTTTTTTTGGTACTGGGGATCGAACTCGGGTCCTTGCGCTTTCGCAGCAGGCGGGGAAACCACTGAGCTACATCCCCAGCCCTACCTCACTGTATTTTACAATTTTAATATACCTTCTCTGCTTACCTGTATAATAACATCTTCAAGATTTGTTTTACTTCTAGCAGCTAGCATAGTATCTTAGGAAGAGTAAATAGAAGTCTTATAATACCATTATACAAGAAAATATCTTCATGAGCATTATTTGTGCATGTGAAAAGATTTCATAAATAATTTAGGTCATCTGGACCCATGACTTTATCAAGTATATTTTGACTTTTGTAGGTATTGCTGTTACCGAATTTTTGCATTTATTTTTAATTATCATTTATCTTTTTAGATACCAGTGGATAAATCATATTCAATTTAGCTTATTTGAAATTTTCTAGTTTTACACCCAAAACTGGGTACTTGTGTTAATGATACTGATGTATTGTGCTCATATAATAATGTAATATGACAATGGCAAATATCTACTGAGGGTTTTTTTTTTTTGGTACTGGAGATCGAACTCGAGACCTTGTGCTTGCGAGGCAGGCGGTGGAACCACTGAGCTAAATCCCTGGCCCATGGTTTATTATTTTCTAATGCTTTATGTGTATTATCATCATTATAGTTCTATGAAGTGGTTTATTGTCTGCATCTTACAGGTGAGAAAACTAAAATATCATAAGGGTTAGTAACTTGTCAGAACTCTCATAGCTTGTGAGTGCCGAAGCTAGTTGCCCTGGTAGATGACTGCAGGCTTTGAGCTCTGAGACAGACTCTTGTCTGTACAGACAGATGAATTAATGTGTGGCAGCTGCCTCAGTTACTTATTAGCAAGGCAAATTACTTACTAGTCACTCTAAAATGGATATTCATCTCACAGAGCTTGTAGAATAATCAATTAACGTATGATGTATATAATAGGCTGCCTAACATTTAATACACTGTTAATGATCTTAATTATCTTTTCCATCTAAACCTTACATTCAAATCATCTTTGACTTACTCTTCTAGTTAACCAAACCTGGTAAGTTCACTGAATATTGTCTCTTGGTTTTATTTCTTTTCATTCCGATTCCCCTAAACTTAGTATGCCTTTTTTTAAAACTTAGTTCACTCTTGACACCTGACTGCTCCCAATAAAAATGTCTGGGCTGGGCTGGGGATTTAGCTCAGTGTTTCCGCCACCTGCCTCATAAGAGCAAGGTCCTGAGTTCAATCCCTGGTACAAAAAAAAAAAATGTCTGGGCTGTAATTTTTTTTTGTCAGTCTGTTCTTATAAACTCTTAAAATTTTATATACAGATTAATCATCAAAAAGCATAGCTTTTCATGTTTCTTACTGTCATGAGAAAGTTGTAACAATGCCCTATTGTCTGTATTATTTTGCTTAGCTTCCAAAACTTCTTATATCTGCCCATATTCTACCCATTGGCCTAATCTTTCATTACTTTCTAACATTATCTTGTCAGTCAGATTGTTTGACTTCCTGCTTTCCCCTCCTTTACTCTTCACATTGCTCCTGTTGTCCTTTGATTTTCAAATGTCTTCTTTCTTTGCTAATTGCCTATCCTTTAAGTCCTAACTTGGTTTCTACCTTATTTATGAATTCATTCTCATGCACTTAGACCTGTAGTACAGTTTCTATTCTCCAGAATTCCCACAACTTACACTTTAAACTATACTTTCATTATTAAACTCTTCTCTGTTAGATTGTAAATATCATAACACAGTACTAGACATTTAGTATTGTTCTCAGTAGATTAACTATTGGTTGATTAATCTGTTAAAGGTTGATTAATCTATTAAAGCATCCTAATATGACCTTTTATATTTTGTTTTTGAGTATTAGTAAAATTACAAAATTACTGATTTAGCCTCCTAATATTAAATACTCCAATAATACTTAATATCAAATCATATGATTAAAAGTTTGTTTAGAATAGCATGTAAAACGTATTTAAATGCCACATTTGTAGTATAACTTACTTTATAAATTGGAAAATATTATATCAGAAAATTATTTAGATCTAGCTGTCATGGTAAATGCTTGTAGTCCTAGCTACTCAGGAGACCGAGGTGGGAGATCACTTAAGTTCATGATTCAAGACCAGCCTGGGCAACATAGCAAGACCCTGTCTCAAAAGAAAGAAAGGAAGAAAAACAGGTGTTACTGAAAAAAATGTTCAACATTGCTGGCTGTTAGAGAAATCCCAATTAAATCACACTGAGATACCATCTTGCTCCATAAAGAATGGCTTTCATCAAGAAATCAACCAATAACAAATGCTGGTGAAGCTGTAGGGTGAAAAAAGAACACTTCTGCATTGTTTGTGGGAATATAAACTAGTACAGTCACTATGAAGATTCCTTAAAAAACTAAAAAAATTCTATTTGACCCAGCTATTCCCCTTCTAGGAACCTTCCCAAAAAAGTTAAAATCATCATATTACAGTGATACATGCATAATCATGTTTATAGCAGCACAATTTATAATAGCTAAATCTTGGAAACAGCCAATATACCCAACAGTACATGAATGGATAAGAATATGTGGTATTTATACATAGTGGAGTACTATTTTGCCATCAAGAAGGATAAACTTGAGGCATTTGAAGGTAAATGGATGCACCTTGAGAACGTAATGTTAAGTGAAACAAATCAGACACACAAGATTAAATATCAAGTGGTTTCTCTTACATGAGAAACACAAAATATAAATAAAGAACAAAGTAAAGGACAGAGATAATGGGAAGTAGGGAGATCGTTTTCAAATGGGAAGGAAAGGAGATAGAGAGATAAGAGAGGGAAGGAAAGGAAAAGGAATTTTAAAAAAGAATTGAAGCAGCCAGGGATTTAGCTCAGTGGTTTCGCTGCCTGCTGCGCAAGGGCAAGGACCCGAGTTCGATCCCTGGTTCAAAAAAAAAAAAAAACCTGAAGAAAAAAATTGAAATAGGATTTTCAAATGGGAAGATGAAGAAGACTTGGAGGGATCTCGGAAACATGGGAGAAGGGTGAAAAAAGAATTAAGGTATGTTAGGTACATGTACAGACTCCCCACAATAAATGTCATTATGTACTATAAGCATGTATTAATAAGAAAATTAAGTGAAAAGAAAAATGTCATCACTTTTATTTTTTTTCCTTAGATTCTTTATTGGTACATTTTAGGTATACAATACATTTAAATTTATCATTGGGTACTTGTACCTTTACATAATAAATCTTGGTTCGTATTTTTTCCCCATTTCCTGTCCTCCCTTTACCCCTCCACCGTTCCCTATTTACAAAGACTTTGTTTCCATTTTTTCATTTTCTCATATTAATTCCATTCCCTTCTTTCCTTTCCCCCTCCCCTCTCACTTCCCCTACACCTTTGGGCCTTTTCTTCCTATTTCAGATTATCAGTTATTCATTTTAATCATTATTTACACTTTCAGTTTCTCACATGAGAGAAGCTATTCTGTATTTACACGTGTATCCTGTTTATTTCACTTAAGAGTATGTCCTCAATATGCATCCATTTAGCTATAAATGTCTCTAGTTTCTTGTTCTTTATGGCTGAGTAGTACTCCATTTTATAAAAAACCCACATCTTCTTTATCCGGTTTCCAGTTGATGGGCACTTGGGCTGTTTCCAAGCTTTCGCTATTACAAACTGTGCTGCTATAAACATGGGTGCACATATATCACTGTGGTATGATACTTTTAATTCTAGGAATTAGAATAGGAATAGCTGGGTCAAATGGGACCTCTAGTCCTAGTTGTTTGAGGTATCTCCATACTGATTTCACAGTGGTTGCACCAGTCTGCACCACCACCAACAATGGAGAAGGGTTCCTTTGTCCCCACAACCCTGCCAGCATTTGTTATTGGTTGATTTCTTGATAGCAGCCATTCTTTCTGGGGTGAGCTGGAATCTCAGTATTGTTTTCATCTGCATCTCTCAAGTGATATTGAACATTTTTTCATATGTTTATTTGCTGCTTTTATTTATCTGAGAAATGTCTGTTCACTTCAGATGCCCATTTTTGAATTGGTTCTTTGAATTTGGGGGGGGAGTCTGATTTTTTTCAGTTCTTTATATATTCTAGATAGTAGTCCTTTGTCTGAGGTACAGCTGCTAAAAATTTTTTCCCACATTGTAGGTTGTCTCTTAGCTCTGTTGGTTTTTCTTGCAGTGCAGAAGCTTTTTAATAAGATGAGATCCCAGTTGTTGATTCTTTGTGCTAGTTCCTGTGCTACTGAGGTTTTGTTTATAAAGTCTTTTATTATGCCAGTGTCTTCAAGAGTTCTACCTAGGGCTAGGGATTTAGCTCAGTGGTTTTGCCACCCGCTGCGCAAGTGCAAGGACGGGAGTTAGATCTCCAGTACCAGAAAATAATAAAAAAAAAAGTTCTACCTAACTTATCTTCCAGCAAGTTTAGTGTTTCTGTTTCAATATTTAGTTCTTTAATCCACTTCGACTTTAGTTTACTTCATGGTGATAGATATGGGTCTAGTTTTAATCTTTGGCAGGTTGAAACCCAGTTTTTCCAGCACCATTAATTAAAGAAGCTATCTTTTCTCCAGTGAGGATGGTTGGCTTCTTTGTCAAAGATGAGGTAGCTGAGTATGTCTGGAGTTGTTTCTGGATCTTCTAATCTGTTCTATTGATCCTCAAGTCTGTTACTTTGCCAGTACAATGCTATTTTTATCACAGTAGCTTTGTAGTATAGTTTCAAGTTGGAGATTGTGATACCCCCAGCCATGTCTCTGTTGCCTAGAATTGCTTTTGCTGTTCTGGGTCTCTTCTAGTTTCAAATAAATTTTTGGATTGTTTTCTCTAGTTCTGTGAAATATATTGTTGGAATTTCAATGGGCATTGCATTAAATCTATATAGCAGTTTTGGCAGTATGGCCATTTTCACTATATTGGTTCTTCCTACCCAGGAGCAAGGGATGTCGTTCCATTTTCTCATATCCTCTTCGATCTCTTTCAGAGTGCTCTAGTTTTCAGTGTAGAGGTCTTTTGCTTCCTTTGTTAGATTGATTGTTTCCTTTGTTAGACTGTTAGGTTGATTCCTAGATATTTCAGTTTTTGGGGTGCATTTAATTTCTCACTCAGTGAGTCTGTTATTCGTGTACAAGAAGGCTGTTGTTTTTTGATTGTTGACCTTGTATCCAGCTATTGTACTAAATCTGTCAATTAAGTCTAGAAGTCTTTTGGCAGAGTTTTTTTGTGTCTTCTATGTAGAGTATCATATCATCAGCAAATAATGACAGTTTAACTTCTTCCTTTCCTGTCTTTACTCCTTTTATTTCTTTCTCTTGTCTAATTGCTGTGGCTAATGTTTCCACAACTATATTGAATAGAAGTGGTGATAGTGGACATCCTTATCTGGTTCCTGATTTTAGCCTGAAGGTTTTCAGTTTTTGACCATTTAGTATGATATTGGTTGTTGGTTTTTTGTAGATAGGCTTAATCAGGTTGAGATAAAGACCTTCTATTCCAATTTTCTGTAGGGTTTTTATCATGAATGGGTGTTGGAATTTGTCAGTGCTTTTTCTGCATCTATTAAGATGATCATATGGTTTTTGTCCTTAGCTCTGTTAATATATTGTATTAGATTTATTGATTTACCTATGTTGGACCATCCTTGTATCCCTGGGATAAATCCAACTTGGTCAGGGTGTATGACTTTCTTGATGACTCTCTGTATTCTGTTTGCCAGTATCTTGTTGAGGATTTTTACATCTATGTTCATTAGGGAGATTGGCCTGTAGTTCCCTTTTTGGGTTGAGTCTTTCCCTGGTTTTGGAATCAAAGTAACACTTGCTTCCATGAGTGAATTTGGAAGTATTGCTTTCCTTTTAATTTTATTGAAGAGTTTAAAGAATAATGGCGATAGGGCCGGGGATTTCACTTAGTGGTTCCGCACCTGCCTTGCAATGGGAAAGGCCTGAGTTTGATCCCCGGTACCAAAAGAAAAAAAAAAGACTAGTGGTGATAGTTCTTCTCTAAATGTCTTATAGAATTCAGCAGTGAAGCCATCAGGACCTGGGCTTTTCTTTGTTGGTAAATTTTAATTACATTTTCAGTTTTACTGATTGTTATTGGAGTGTTTAGAATTTTTATATCTTCTTCATTTAACTTTGGCAATTCATATGTATCTAGGAATCTGTCCGTTTCTTCTGTGTTTTCCATTTTATTAGAGTACAGGGTCTTGAAGTAGATATTGATCATCTGCTAGATTTCTGCCAGATCTGTTGTGACTTCACCTTTTTGGTTCTTACTTGCATGGATTTGAGCCTTTCCTTTTTTTGAGAAGGTTGGCTAAAGTTTTATCAATTTATTTATTCTTTCAAAAAACCAACTCTTTGATTCATTGATTTTTTGTATCATTCTCTTAGTCTTCATTGCATTGATTTCTGCTCTGATCTTTATATTTTCCTCCCTTGTATGAGCTTTGGGTTTGTCATGCTCTTCTTTTTCTAGCAGCTTGAGGTTCAGCATTATGTTGTTTATTTGAGCTCTCTCTGTTTTCCTAGTATAGGCATTCACTGCTATGAATTTACCTCGTAGAACTGCTTTCATTGTTTCCCATAGATTCCTGTGTGTTGTACTGGCATTGTCATTTACTTGTGGAAACTAATTTCTTCTTTAATTTCCTCTGTGACCCATTGGTTGTTTAGGAGGGTGTTATTAAATTTCCATGTGTTTGTGGGCGTTTTGCGGTTTCTTATGTTATTGATTTCCCATTTTATTGCACCATGGTCTGATAAAATACAGGGGGTAACTTCAATTCTTTCATTTACTCAAACATGCCCTTTGAGCGAGCATGTGATCTATTTTGGAGAATGACCCATGTGCAGCCGAAAAGAATGTATATTTTGATTTTCTGGGGTGGAACACTCTGTAGACATCTATTAAGTCCATTTGTTCAAAAGCTTCATTCAGTTGTAGAATTTCGTTGTTAATTTTTTGTCTAGAAGATCTGCCTGTTTGTGACAGTGGGGTATTGAGGTCCCCCACTACAATTGTATTAGTGCTTCTTTGGTTTTTCATGTCTATTAATATTTGTTTTGTATAGTTGGGGGCATTCGTATTTGATGCATATATATTTATAATTATCATCTCTTCCTTTTGGATTGTTCTCTTCACAAGGATGTAGTGACCATCTTTGACTCTCTTAACTAATTTTGGTTTGAAATCTACTTTGTCTGCAAATAAGATTGCTACCCCTGCTTTTTTCCAGGTTCCTGTCGCATGGAGAACTGTTTTCCATCCTTTTATTTTCAGTCTATGCATGTCTTTTTGAGTTAGGTGTGTTTCTTGTATATAGCATATTATTGGATTTTGCTTCTTAATCCATTCTGCAGTCTATTTCTTTTGATTGGTGAATTGAGGCCATTAACATTGATGGTTATAATTGATAAATATTGACTCATCCTGGACATGATGTTTTACTGTTGTTGGCTCTTTTTTTATTTTTCCCCCTTTCCCTTTAGTTTCTTGCCTTGCCTGGTGGCTTCTCTCTGCTGGGCTTCATGGAGTTGTGACCTTCGTTGTCTTTTTCTAGGATATTGTTTAGAATTGTTTGGAGTGCTGGTTTGGTGTTCATGAAATTTCTCAGATGTTCTTTGTTCTGGAAGTATCTAATTTCCCCTATCAATTTTGAAAGATAATTTTGCAGGATACAACATTCTGTAGGTTGGAAGTTATTTTCTTTTAGGGCTTGAAATACTTCACTCCAGGCTCTCCTTGACTTGAGAGTGTGTGTTGAGAAGTCTGCCTTGATTCTGATGGGCTTTCCTTTGTATGTGATTTGTTTCTTTTCTCTAACTGCTTGTAGGATTTTGCTCTTCTTTTGGGTTTCTGGGATCTTGACTATTATATGTCTAGGTGTAGCTTTTTTTTTTGATGGTGGCTAGTTGGAGCTCTATATGCCTCACTTATCTGTATGTCCAATTCTCTACTTTTGACAGGAAGTTTTCTACTATGACTTCTGTGAATAGTTTTTTTATGTCATTTGTACTTTCTTGTGTTTCTTTGTGGACTCCTATCAGTCTTATGTTATTCTTCTTTGTATCATCTAGTAGCTGCTGGATTGATTTCTCATGTTCCCTTATTATTTTTAAGAAATCTCTGTTTTCATGGTCACTAACTGCAATCCTGTGTTCTATATCTGATTTTCTATCTTCACTTTCACTCAATCTGCTGTGAATACTTTCAGTGGAGTTTTTAATCTCCTGTATATCTATTTCAATCTGTTTTATGGATTCCATTTCTTTCCTATGTTGGGTGATTATGGTTTCCATTTCTTTCTTATGCTGGGGATTCCTGGCTTCCAGCATGATTCTGTGCTCATCTATTTTTTTATCTGTTTGTTTTCTAGATCCTCTAATCATGTCTGTTACTCTGCTCACCATCTCTGTAGTTATCTGGGAAATTATTTCTGTTTTGAATTTTTCTAGAGCCTCATTCATCTGTTTTGTTACTTCCAGTGCTATCAGTTCAGGGTGTCCAGGTGGTTGATTATCATATTTTTCCACCTTGTTTCCCCCAGAATTTGCCTTTGGTGAGCTGGAAGTCTGTGTTTGTGTCCTGCCAAGGTGTCTTCTCATTTTTAACTCTGTTGTTGGTTCTGTTTTTTGCTTTAATTCCTGGGCTGATCCTCCAATATTTCTTATTTTGAGTATCTTTATTACTGGTGTTTAGAGCCCCTATGGAGTGATTGCTTCTCAGAGATATATTCCAGGTATAGCTGGACTTTTTAGGCTTTGAGTCTTTAATGACTCTTAGGCAATCTTGTTTTCATTATACCAGGGATAACAACTGATTAGATCAATCACAACACCTTAGCCCAATTGAAACAATCAGCATCAAACACAGCTTTGAAAATGACAGTTTGTGGTAGCAGTTTATCTGCCACCTTTAACTGCTCGCACACACGAGCTTGATCAAAATCTAGGGCCAGCCCAAAATATGTTTGTAGTAAGTAAATCCTTCAATATGGCAAATTTACCCTTCGGGATAAGGATTTAGCAGGGGTTGGGGAGGGAGGGGTTGAGAGATAGGGGGAGAAGGAAAGGTTAGAAGTGAGGCTAGAGGACAAGGGAAGATCACAAAAATTGTTGAGATGTGTTGAAGACAGGAGGAGAAGACAGAGCGAAAGAACAGAGACAAGTATAAAGCAAACTGACAACAATAGGGTAGCTAGAAATTGTATTCATCTTCCTATAAAAGTGACAGTTGAGAGGACAGAGAGAGCAAAAAAAATTCAGAATGGGACAAGAACAGGAACAAAGAGGGAGAGAAATATAGAGCCAGAGGGGATACAGAGAGAGAAAAAGAAAAGAAAAGAAAATACATATATATATAAAACAAAAACAAAAAAAGGTCTCCCTGAGGATATGTCTCTGCTGTCCTGGTAGGGAATATGGGCAGCAGTGTGTGAGTCTAAGTCAATTAGTCTCAGCAAGCCAGCCGTAGTCTACTGAGATTCAGGCTGATTTCTGCCTGCGAGGTCCAAGTTAAGTTCCCTGACCTCCTGCAGGATTAAACTCTGCAAAGTTCTACTGCAGGTTCTAGCTGTCCTCCCGCTATGGGAGTCTGGGTTTCTATGGGAGGTGCTGATCCCACCAACTTACCAACCACGATGATCCAGTGTGCTTTTATTGAAGAGTTTTTCTTCACTTTCCCAGTGGCCTTTAGTTTTCATTGCGGAGTGTCAGAAAGGCCTTCTCTGGTGTTCACTTCTGCTCTACCTTCTGGGCCTCCTAACCATGGGCTTTATGTTCCCCCTGGCGCCTCTGCTCTGCGAATTCAGATGGCACAGTCTGCTGGCATCTGCCCGACTGTGGTTTTATCACTTAATTATCACTCATTTATATAAAAAGAAAACCATTTAGTCTGGTGATTCTTAAAATGTATTGTGAGGATTCACAGTTTGCAGGATTATTTCAAAAGGTATGTGAGGTCAAAACTATTTTTATAGTAATACTAATATGTGATTTTCCTTTTAACTGTGTTGGCATTTGTGGTAATAGTGGGAAAAAAGTTAAACTGCCGGCACTTTTAGATGAATCAAGATAGTGACAACAAGCTATTCTAGTAATCATTGTATTCATCACTGTAGGCACCTGCAGTTAAAAAAATAAAGCCAGTTTCACTTAAAATATTTTCTATGAATAGAAAAGTTATTAATTTTAACTAATCTTCAACCTTGAATACATTATCTTTTCAATATTCTGTATGACATCTAGGAAGTATATGTAAAGGACTGCTGCATAGCAAAGTATTGTAACTCAGAGAAGTACTTGTGATATGAGTTGTGATTGAACTATTTTGTTCATCAAACATCACTTTATACCCAACAACAACCGTAAATACGATAGTTTTTCAGACTTGGGTACTTGGCGGGCATCTAATTGAGAATGATTGAATCCCAATTCAAGGGAAACAGCTGCTATATTTGTTAGTTGTAAAGTTTGAGCTTTCAAGCATATGTTACAATTTTGAAAAACTTGTATTCACTGCCTTTGACTAGATAACTTTCCAGTACTTACTTTTCTGATGAGATTTATGGTAAACTAAAGTAAGTTTGTGGTTTGTGTTATATAATGAAATGTGCCAACATCTAGGTCTGTATAACTCAATGAATCAATATTTTTCAGAAGATCAGTGTATGTTTTAAAAAATATTATGCATATGTAAAAGATTTATTCAGAAAGTGTAGGCTAGACCAGTGGATTTTAACCTAACATAGTACAAATAGTTCATCAATAGCAGGACTCACCCCGTACACCCCTGTAATTCCAGTTACTCATAGGCTGAGGCAGGAAGATTGCAAGCTTGAGGCCAACTTGGGCAACCTAATGAAACTCTGTCTCAAAATTTAAAATAAAAACAAAATAGCTCAGTGATAGAGCACTTTCCCTGGATTCAATGTCAAGTTCCAACACCAGTGGGAGGGCAGGGGGTTCCTACGTACCTTCTACCTGAAATTCTAGCATCAGAGCTTTAAGTTAGAAATTGCTAGGCCGGGGATTTAGCTTAGTGGTTCTGCTTACTGCCTTGCCCCAGTACCAAAAAAAAAGAAAGTGCTGACTTTAGAAGTCCTCTTTCTAATGCAGCTCCTTCAGGTGTATGGGGGGCATTTATTATGTGTTTTTCTCTTTCACAGTCAAATACTAAAGTGTAAGTTGATACAGAACATAACTTAGATAACTAGCCCTGTTGCTTGGTGTGTGGACTTTGGCTATCACTGTAACACACATAACCTAGTACCTAAGTATAGCTATTAAAAGTAGACTTTAAATGTTGTTTTTGGAAATGGGCACATTGTGGGAGTAAGAATGATTCTCCTCAAGTTCAAAAGCACAGTCTCAGACAGTCTCTGCTCAGATTTATCTGTTGATTTATTTTTATTTTTTATTTTTTTGGTACTGGGGATCGAACTCAGGTCCTTGTGCTTGCACAGCAGGTGGTGAAATCACTGAGCTAAATCCCCGGCCCCACATGTTTTATTAAACTCTTAAAATATAAGTGCTCCAAAGCTCTTAGTAACCAGCAGCAATTTTTGAAATTATAAAAGTGTCTGATGGCTAAAGAGTTTAAAGTATGCTGATCTAGTCTACATTTTTGCTTCCTTCAAGGTAGGAATATATCTATCTGTTCCTATCATGTTATTATTCTATTAAATTAATATTTGAAAACTTACAAAAAAGGTGATTGTATATTGTCTTTTAGTTACCAGTTTGGATTATTTTTGTGATTTCACTATATACTTTACACTTAACTTTGTACTTGTATTTTAAAACTTCAGCCTCCAGTTCTCAAATTTTTTTCTTAACTGTTTGAAGAACATTGACTCATGAGTTCTTTATTAAGACTTTTGGTGAATTGTACCAAAAGCAGAAATTACCTTGTTGCTCTCCTTTCTTAAAAATAATCCTAACTTATTTAATTTATATATTCTTTTGTCTTGGAAATTTAGTTAGATAGTGTAGAGGGAATCACAAGTTATTTTTGCCAGTCTTATTGGGATATAATTGACCAAAATTGTATATATTTCAAGGTGTACAATGTGATGTTTTGATACACAATCAAGTTAATGAGCATATCTCACTGTATTTTGTTACCTTTTTGTGTGTGTGATGAAAATACTCAAGATCTATTCTTTTTTTTTTTTCAAGATCTATTCTTAATGCAAGTTTTAAGTAGACAGTACTTGATTATTAACTATCATCACTGTCACATACACATCTCCAGAATTTATTTGATAACTGAAAGTTTGTACCCTTTTGACCAACAGTTCCTCATTTTCTCTGCTGCCTGACTCTGGTTGCCTCCAATCTATTCTCTATCTCTGTGAGTTCTGCTTTTTTAAGAGTCTACATATAAGTAGGATCATGTACTATTTGTATTTCTCTGTTTGGTTTGTATTACTTAGCAAAATATACTACAGATTCATCCATGTGGTTACAAATGGCAAGATTACATTCTTTTAAAAGACTGGATAATATTACTTTGTATGTTTACCACTTTTCCTCTGTTCATTTAGCCCTTATTGGATTTTAGGTTGTTTGTTGGAAATTGTGAATTATCCTGTGAGGAACATAGGGATGCAGATATCTCTCTGAGATAGTGATTTTTACCTCCTTTGGATATATTCCTAGAAGTGGGATTCCTAGATCATTCATACTGTTTTCCATATTGACTATCACCAGTATATTTGTTTTCTATACCTTGCCAACATTTATCTTTTGACTTTTTGATAATAACCGTCCTATTAGGTGTTAAGTGATAATCTCTTTGTGATTTTGATTTAGTGATACTGAGCATTTTTTTCATGTATCTGTTAGCCATTGGTATGTCTTCTTTGGAAAAATGTCTTATCAGATCACTTGCCCATTTAAAAATCAGGTATTTGACTTTTTGGTATTGTTGTGTTAGATCCTTATATACTTTGAGTTTTAATCCTTTATCAGATGTATGATTTGCAGGTATTTTCTCCCATTCTATAGATTGTCAAATTATTATTATAAATGATTAAGTACTTTTGAATGACCTCTTGATACTTTATGTCACGTAAAATAAGGCTAAGTAGCATTTATCCATTACCATTAAATAAAATGACTTTTAATTATTTGTGCTTTAGGTAATGTCTTACTTTTCTCTTGTTGCTCAGACAAAATACCCGACACCCAAAGTTAAAGAAGGAAAGATTTATTTATTTATTTATTTATTTAGGGTACCAGGGATCAAACTCGGGTCCTTACACTTGCGCAGCAGGCAGCGAAACCACTGAGCTAAATCCCCAGCCCAGGAAAGATTTATTTAGCTCACAGTTTCTAGAGGTTTCAGTCCATAATCTGCAGGCTAGCATGGCAGACAGGCATTGCTGAGGTTAAACAGTTTATGGCAGGCAGAAGGGAGCAAAGCAAGCAAGAAGGGCAAGATAAGCCTCTTTCTGTCCCTTATATTATATCCATGCTACCAGGATTAGGGTGGTGCCAAACCAGTGTACTATATTTAATAATCACACACCCTTAATCCCAGCATCACACACTCTAGATTTACACACCTCTGAAAAGCCCCACTTAGGATCTCATGAGGCTTTGGGGGAACATCTAGGCACAAATCAGAACAGGTAGTTTCAAATATTTCACTAGGTTTAACCTTGCATAACTTTTAACAAGTTCATAACAATTGCATTGCATGCTGCCTCATGGAATCTGGTGCCTACCTGCTACCTGGTGCTACTGAAGGACTCTAGATTGACTTTGCTAGAGTCCTAACATATGACATATATGTATATACAAAGATAGATATACCTACTCAGAGACTTTGAGCCATAAGGCATCAATTTGGGATAAGTTCTTCATTTTATCTTATTTCCTTTATTTATGGTAACTACATTGCAGGGATCACTTTCCTCTCAGGCAGAATGATATGTTAAGAGTTTGCATTTGAGCAGCTAATTTTCATCTGTTTCTCTGAACTGAAGTGTTGTGTATTGCATATACTACAGTATACCATCTCTTCTATGGGAAACTAATTCCATACTTATACAGTTATTGTTTAATGTAGCAAAAGGCCATCAGCTTTGAAACCATTTTGTTTAAATTAGTTCTATAATTCACTAGTAATAACTTCTACACAATAGTTTCTTGTACTTCTTTGAAAATAAAAGAGGCCCATGGTTTTGGGTGTCCATAAAATATAAAATCTTTACTAGAGCATCTATAGCTTTAGTGCAATGTCCTGAGTTCAATCCATGGTATCAAAAAAAAAAAAAAAGCTTAAGTACAGTTTACAATGACTTAAGTTTTGTTTTTTGACACCCTTCTGTCTCAAGACTTTTTTTTTCCAGTACAGGGATGGAACTCAGGGCCTTGCACTTGAGAGGCAGGTGTGGTGCCACTGAGCTAAATCCTCGGCCCTTATCTCAAGACTTCTTAAGTCTGATTAATCAAAGCACAGGCCTCTTCTGCCAGTTGTGTCCCCACCCCCATTTTGCATGCAAACTTCATATGAGCAAAATCTGTTTTCTTTACAATATGGATAACATCTAGAATAGTTTCCTGGTAGGTAATGAATGCTAAATCAATATTGTTGCACAAAACAGATTTAAAAAGTGCTGAAGGTATAAGAATTGACTAGGAAAATAGATTTATTCCAAGAAATTGAGGCTCTGGAAGAAAGACTGATTTTGGAGAAAGTTCAGGTGAGTATGAAATGATAGCAAAATATGCAAGAGAAAGGAGCCTGTAAGAAGTTAGAATATGTTCTGGAGGTCAGATGAAAAGTAGTGATGGGTTGATAGAGAATTAAAGAATTACTACAGAGCTGGTGCAGTGGCTCACACCTGTAAAATGAGCATTTTTGTTCCTAGTATCTCCTATAAAAGGTATTAATTTTGAATACATTTTGAGTATAATTTTAATTTGTTACTCATTATAATTTATAATCTATTATAAATACAAGGAAATGTAGTTGATAGTTTTCTATCAGCTATTAATATAAGGAAAATCGTTTTAAATTATCAAGCAACATTTTGGCCGTGTAAACAAAATTACATTCCTGCCTTCCTTAATCAACTTTTACAATTTTTCTGTATCCTCTTATGATTTTTTTCCATATATATTCATGAAATTGGGAAAGAAAGGGAAGTTCTTTTCTTTTCTTTTCTTTTTTTTTTTTTGGTACTGGGCATCAAACTCAGGACCTTGTGCTTGTGAGGCAGGCGGCAGAACCACTGAGCTAAATCCCCGGCCCGGGAAGTTATTTTCTTATAGTTCCACTGTGCTGTAAAAATTCGTGGATAGATTTTACACAGCTTTTTCAATGTATACGTATATCATAATTTATGTTTCCCATTTCTCCTATTGCCAGACATTTAAATGGTTTCCACATTTCTCTGTTCAAAATAACAATGTATTTATTTAATCTTGGTGTGCTTACAGATTTATATTTCTTTCATTTCCTTTGAGATACATTCCTAGGCATAGTTTTACTCAAAGGGTATGAATCATGTAATAATTGTTAGGAGCTGTTATGAAACTTGTTCAGGGGCACACAGCCTAAAAGTAACAGAACTGGGATTAGATAGAATCTAGCAGTCTAGGTGCTAGATGCCATATATAATTTACCTACACTGCAGGTTTGAGAGAGATCCTCAGTCCTACCTCATTGATGTAAATTGTGAAAATTTAATAGGTATCCAGTTTCTTTGTCAAAATTAAAGCATGAATTTGCTATATATCTGATACACTGCTAGAAATTCAAGAAAGAATAGGATATAGGCCCAGTTTTAGAAGCCTATAAATTTACGTGAAAGAAGGGAACAGATATGTAAGAAAGTAGCTATGATAGTTATATAATTAGGATGCTGTTTGAGAACAGAGAAGAGTAGTCAGCTCAACTGGAGTGGTTTGGAAGCCTAGTTTAGAGAGATTTCTAAATAGGATTGGGTTTGCCTGGGTCAATGGTGGTGAACCTGTGCATGCACCCCACAGTGGGGCATTTGTTATCATTGAAACCTCTAAAAGATTTGCTGTCACTGAGGTATTCTGGTCAGTTCCTGGGAAACTAAATAGCAGAGCAAGCACTGGAGGGTACTGTAGGTGTCAGAAAACCATAAAAACTATTTCAGCTATAGGGAAAATATGCATTTAGAGAAAATCTGAACAAATTTTGTTAAAACTTGGGTCATAGGTTAAAAGATAAGCTATGGAAGTTAATTATAACTCAATAGAGATTGAGAACTCCAGAGAGATTCATCTCCCAGGAGATATTTTCTTTAACTTGAAAAAAAGATGAGGAATAGTTGAGATCTGACATTATAGAGATGTTTCCTAAATTGTAAAAGCCTAGAGATGCTAGTATTTCTTTCCCCTAGGGTCATATTTTATGTTTCAAAGAGTAAGAACTCAGAATCTTTCTGTAAGAGAATTTATTTATATTCAAGGGATACCTCCCCCCAATCTGCAGAGGGAAGGATGTTTGCTTTACATAAACTTTACTATATAACCTCCCAGATTATTATTTTAAGGGTTTCTTGCTATATTCATTTCCTATAAGTGCTGTCACAAATGACTACAAATGCAATGGCTTAAGACAACAGATTGATGTCTTACAGTTCTGGTGTTGACAGGGTTGCATTACCTTTTGGAGGCTGTAGGGTAGAATCTCCTTTTGCCTTTTCCGTCTTCCAAAAGCTGTCTATAGTTCTTGGCTCCTGACCCATTCTTCCATCTTTAAAGTCAATAGCATAGCATCTTCCAGTCTCTCTCTAAGGATTCTTTATGTCAGTTTTTTGTTTTGTTTTGTTTTGTTTTGTTTTGTTTTGGTACTGGGGATCAAACTCGGGTCCTTGTGCTTGCTCAGCAGGCGGCAAAACCACTGAGCTAAATCCCCAGCCCTCTCTAAGGATTCTTGATTACATTCGGCCTACCTGGATAATCCAGGATACTTTTCCAGCCTCAAAATCCTTACTTAATTTTACCTACAGAGTTCCTTTTTACCATATAAGGGAACATAGTCACAGGTTTCAGGAATTAAGACATAGATATCTTTGTAGTAGAGACATTATTTTACCTACCACCCATTACAGAGCAGAGCCGAATGCATGTAAGGTGATGTCTAATCTATCTTGCTGCATTATGCCAGTAGAAAAATTGGAGTATGAGGAACTGACATAGCTGTTACAAGTAAATAGTAATAATTCCTTTATTCCTGTTGCAGAGAATTCATGTTGCTTTCAGGACAATTCTTATATATATAAATGTTGACAACCTAACTGACTAGTTCTGGAGGACTATACTGCTGAAATTAGTTTTGAATGGTAAGAGCCAGAGAGATCCAAAGTTGTTTTAAAAGTTGTCTGCTTTAGACTGCACTTGTTACTCAGGCTTTTTCCCTAAGAGCTTGGCCAACTCCTTCAAGTTGAATAGTATATGTTAATTCTTTATGGTCAGGTTTTTTCTATATGTGTTTTAGGCTAAATTATCCTAAAAGTAATCCAAATGTAACTAGGATTTAGGGTTTAAGTCTCTTCCCTTTCCTTTTCTATTCTGGACTTGGATATTGGAGTCCCAGCTATCTCAGACCTCTACAGTAAAAGCAGGCATTTGTTTTCAGATTTAGGATTTATATGCTCGTTTCATAGTGTATTCATAGGCTGCCCATATTATAGCAGGTCTTTTCCAACTCATTGTCCAGTATCATAGCCACTGGCTTAATTATTAATCTTAAGACCCTAGTTCATTAATATATTAGAAGCTAGGCACAGCTTTTGGATCTGGATTTGACAGTCATTCATCCAGTTCACCTAGACCTATTTTTGGCAAAGACTACCAATTTGGAATAGATCTTAGTCTTCTAGAATAACCACAGCTTGATCCTCAGAAAATGTTAGACTGTGTGTTATAGTCTGAATGTGTCCCTCCAAAATTCATGTGTGCTAACCCCCAAAGTAATGTTATGAGAATGTAAGGCCTTTGGGAGATGATTAGGTCATGAGGTTGAAGCCCTCATGGATGGATTATAAAAGAGGCCCCAGAGAGCTGCCTTGTTTCTCCTACCCTGTGGGAACACAGCACAAAGGCCTCTGAGGAGCAGGCCCAGATTCCAGATCTGCTGGCACCTTGAGTTTGGACTATCCGGTCTCCAGAACTGTCAGAAATAAATGTTCACTATTGTTTATAAGTCAGCCAGCTTATGTTATTATTGTTAGAGCAGCTCATGCACTCTAAGATACTATGTAAATATATGCTGTATTACTTCAAAGACTAGCTTATAATCTTCAAGTAGAGAAATTTTTCCAAGATTTAAAAGGTGATCTCAGGTTTACACATTACTTGCTGTCTTTATACTAGTTGTCATTATTCTTATTAAATAAATATATATCCAAAGTAAATACAGTAGAGTGATAAAGGGAAAAAAAACTAATGTAGAATGCTTAATGTAATTGAAATATTAATCTGTAAATTGTTCCTTTGCTTTTTCTTTCTATTATATCCCCTACCCTATTATTTTCTCATCTTTCTCTTTTCTTCTTTCCTCTTTATTTTATCTTTCCCTTCCCTTCTGTTTTATTAACCAGTACTATAAAGATATTCATATTTATTTTTCTTAGATTTATTATTCTAGAATAGAGACTTTTAAAACTAAGAATTAGGGGCCAGGGATTTAGCTCAGTGGTTCCACCACCTGGCTTGCAAGCACGAGGACCCAAGTTCAATCCCTGGTACCAAAAATAAATAAATAAAATAAAACTAAGAATTAATCATTCAGTCTATTATAAATCACTTAATCAAAATTGAATTTTCAGCTTTGAAGTAGAGCTTATCTTTTAAATGTGTTATCTTCTATGTGTTTCCAGCTAGGAAAAAAATGGCTTTCATCCTTCCTTTTCATTTTAGGACTTTTCTTTTTGGTAGAGATGGAAATCCAAATAAACGGAATGTGCACAATGAAACATCTATGCATTTGTTGTGTATGGGACCTCAGATTATGATATCAGAAGGAGCCCTTCATCCTCGATTAGCACGCCCTGTGGAAGATGATTTCAGAAGAGCAGATTGTCTGCAGATGATCTTAAGATGGAAAGGAGCAAAACTTGACCAGGGTGAATATGAGAGAGCAGCTATTGATGCTGTTGATAACAAAAAGAACACACCCCTTCACTATGCTGCTGCCTCAGGGATGAAAGCCTGTGTAGAGGTAAAACTTTTCTATTAATATTCTACATTATAAAATTTGTGTCTTGGTAATATGTAATAATCAGTATTTGTTTTGCTGGTTTTCTTAATATCTTAACTGGCCATTTTTGTCCTTTTGTCATTCTAAAAGAGTCAGGGCTCTTTTGAAATAAAGTTATCACATTGTTTTAAGTAGGAAAAACCTTACAGCTACATAGTAATCTTTGAAATAAAATGGAATCAAAAGCAATTAAAACTTTACTAACTTCTTCAGTGACAATCACCAATTAACCACTGTTGTATTGAAAGTAACAGTTTCAGTAGAGATGCATTCTGCTTTTTTGTTGAATATGCATATCTTAACAAGCGGGACTTATAATACATTATCTAGAATTGATCAGTTCACTAAGTCATGGATAAATACTTGTGCATGCATTTATCAAAGTCTTTAACACCTGTAATTTTAAAATGTGGGTTTTTTTCTGTTCACACTAAAGTACTCCTGAATATATATTATATTAGAATTTTTGATATATATTTTACATATAAATATATGTAAAATATCTTAACAGGCTTAGATATAATCACTCATGTAACATGGAATCTTAGCTTAGAAATCATACTCTATTTAGTATCATTTCTACTATACATACAACAGAACAGATTTTTCTCAGCTACCAGCACCCGTGTCAATCTGTAGATAACTCAGTAAAGTTCTTTTGTATAGATATATTTAACTGTGAATAGGGAGCTTTTAAGACTGGATCATGGAATATTTTCATTTTTAAAATTATGTATCTTTATTGGACAAGCAATGATTCTAATGAGAATAAAATATATATCTGTAAAAGTTTGATGTTTCTTCAATGTTATACTTTAAATTGATCAATGTGTCAAAATATGAATATATTTTCTTAAAAGATTTCTTTAGTATATCTGAAGAATAATTCTTTTCATGCTAGAATCCTTGTGATCTTGTATTTTGCTTACTCCTGTTATTGTGATATTTGCTAATCTCTAGAATCTTTATCATTTCATATTTTATGCCTGTGTTACCATTGTCCACTAGTTAGTGACAGTCATTAAAACTGAAGTCATTTTTTCAGCACTGCTTTCTAACACTGATTCAATGTAGAAGGAAGACTCTCCTAGAGGACTAGTAGCAGAATTCCTGAAGCTTTTTACCCAAGATTTTCTGGATATTGTTCTGTGTTCAGCTCCTGTAGATTTCCTGCTGTCATGACTCACCATTATTAATGGGACTGCATCACAGTTCTCAAGTTGGTTAGAACAAAAAATAGTTTATTTTGAGGGGAGTAATGATGCTTTTAAATTGCTGCTTTAATATCATCTTGCTACCAGAATTTCCCAAAAAGGATTGCTTAAGTAGTTGTTGATTCTGAAGTATGTTTACAGTAATGTGCTTGTTAAATTGTTCAAAAAAATCGAGTGTGATGTTTTTGCTAACATTATTTTGTTCAGTCAGTGAAGGAAGCTAGTTCTGGGTTTATTCTGTACTATCTGGAAGGCCTGATGATTTTCTTGATAAGTATGTGTAAGTGAGTGAGTGAGTATGTGTGTGTGTGTGTATACTGCATGATCTATCAAGCATATCACATTATATAAGTCATACCATTTGATGAGTGTTTTCATTTTCCTATATTTAGAACAGCTCTTTGACTTATAGAAAACATTCCAGTGGAGCTCTATGAATATGTATCTTATATTTTTTCTGGTATTTGTTGACAAATTTCACCATATTATATTATGCATATGAAACTTATCTTAATTCCTTTTACTTGACTGTAGTCTTTTTCAGCTTTAAGCCTTTATGCTTATTGTTAATTAAACTAAAAGTTTCCTAAGGAAACTTAGGAAATTATATTAACTAATCCCCAGAGGCCTTATTGCATTTTCTAGTATAAGTGCATGAAATAAATATATTGTAATATATAATTCATAACATGACTGTGGACCTTAGAATATTATTAGTTTTTTGATATCTTTGGTGATGTCATACTACTCTGAAAAACAAGGAAGGTTTAGCTGGGGGCCAGGGATTTAGCTCAGTGGTTCCAGCTCCTGCCTCACAAGCGCAAGGATCTGAGTTCAATCCCCAGTAGCAAAAAAAAAAAAACAAAAAAAACAAGGAAGGTTTAGAATTTACTTATAAAAACTATGGTAATAAGTACTTTAAGTATTTTTTCTAAACTTATTTCTCTTCATATTTTTTTTTGTCTTTAGCCAAGAAGAATAATGGTAATAATTAGCATCTGTATTGTGCTTTCTAATTTTCATAGTGTTCATTGGTACAAAATATAATACTTGGAGACTTTGCATGACTTATTCAACCTCTTGGATGGTTAGGATAAATAATCTCAGAGTTATCCCAAAGATTCTTTTTATTACTAGTTTTTTATTAGTCTGATTGCCTTAAAATATAATTGCATTTTTAGCCTTTAAAATTAATTTTTTTTCCCCAAGGTTAAGACCAACCTGGCTTTTAACTCTGAAGGACTAATATGAAACCATACCTTCTCTGGTTGTAGAAAATGTTCTTTCTTTGAATGAAAGAAGGTGGAATTGATGAAGCTATCATTTGACAATTTCGTATGTTCATTTAATGATTTAAACAGTTTCCTATGGCTCATTATTTTAATGATAGAAATGAAACATTTCTGTTAAACTTTTTTCTCCCTGTAGTGTTGTACGGTGTTTGTTGTTGTTGTTGAGACAGGTCTCACTATTTAGTTCGCACTGCCTTGAAATCACTATGTAGCCCCGGTTGGAGTAAAACTCTTGGCAATCCTCCCACTTCAGCCTCCCAAGTGCTGAGATTACAGGCCTGTACCACCATGCCCAGCAGATGTTCTCATTTTCATAACTGTGTTCCATAACAAGTATCCCTGCACACAAAGAAGAACAACATAAAATTAAAACTCCATAACCCTAGAGTTCTGGGATCCTTCAAGTGTGAAGGTATCACTGGCTATGTATAGAATTGCATTGATAGGAGGTGTCTCTGATAGATTATCCTGAAGTTTCCCATGCTCTGTTGCTGCCTGGTTGATTCCTCATATAGATTTTCCAGAAGTCCCTCATACTCAGCATTTCTTTAGTCTTCTTCTCTAGTTTATCTTGATTATCTTGATTCTATTAATGATATTGTTGTTCTTCCTATAATCTATCTTGACACCTGGACTTTAGACTATTCTTTCTGTCTTATTTTTAATTGCATCAGGCTAGTACCACTCACAGGCAGAGTAGAATTCTTCCTTATCTTTTAGCCAGTCCCTTCCTTTTCATCTGTGTTCTGCTCTCTAATAACAAGTGCTTTTTGTCAGATCTTCACTTGAGAGCATTTTTTAGAACTTTTTAAAACAGGACAATCTGGAGTAATACTAGTTATTGCTAATTATTTATGAGAAAAAAGTTGAAAGACCTGGTAGTCTTAAATTGTTTGAAAATTAGAAGTGCTCATATAATAAACATTTATTAAAGAACTGTAAGAACCCAGGTGTGGTTGCACATGCCTATAATCCCAGCTCTTGGGAGGCTGAGGAAGGAGGGTCTGCTGCAAATTCAAGGCCAGTCTGGGTTACATAGTGAGTTCAAGGCCAACCTGAATTACATAGTAAGACCCTGTCTTAAAAAACAAAAAAGATAAACTCTAAGAAAAGCTCCTGCAATTTTAATTTTTTTATGTACCAAAGAATTATTCACAGGTTAATAAACTTTTTTCTGAGAATGACTAGAAAGTAAGCATTTCAGGAAGCTCTGCCATTGTAGCCAGAAAGCAGCCGTAGACAATACATACATAAAGGAACATAGCAGTGTTGCAATAATCTTTACTTAACAGACATTGCCATTTTAATTTCTTACAATTTTCACATGTCAAAAAATTGTTTTGTGGGGGCCAGGGATTTAGCTCAGTGGTTCCAGCGCCTGCCTTGCAAGTGCAAGGTCCCAAGTTCAATCCCTGGTACCAAAAAAAAAAAAACAACATTGTTTTGTGGGCCGGGGATTTAGCTCAGTGATTCCACTGCCTGTCTCACAAGTGCAGGGTCCCGAGTTCGATCCCTGGCACCCCCCTCCAAATTGTTTTGATGCTTTTAATCATTTAAAAATATAAAAGCCATTTTTAGCTCATGGTCTATACCAAAATAGGCAGCAAGACTGGATTTGGCCGTGGTTCTTAGTTTGCAATAAACTGTTGCATAATGCAAAGAACTGGTAAAGGAAAGCAAAGATGATTCCACATTTTAAGAACTTATTTTAAATACATAAAATAGCACTACCAATATATACCAAGTCCTATGTATTTTAATTGTACATGAGACTTAAAAATATTATGTACAACTGCCCTGAACACAAAAATAAAACTTAAAAATTCAATAAAATTTAAATAATTTAAAGAAATTTAATTTAAATAAAAGTTTAATACTTTTTCCCTTAATTTCTGAGAGGCTTTGTTTTCTATGTTGGAATATGAGGTGTGCTTGAAAAATACAAAGAATGGGAAAATTGTAGTTTGAGAAAAGCCAGGGAACACCTGTAGCAGTGAGTACCTCCAACTTGGTGCTGAAGAAAAAGCAAGTTCTCTGAGTTGAGGGCAAAAGATAAAGTCTGATACAGCACAATAAACAAAAAGATAGCCCACCTTGACTAACATCCAGAGTTTAGAGGGTGTGAGAGAATAAACCAGTCCACACATGGAACATGGTACTCCAGCCTTGCCCCAGGCCTAGCACCCTTGCCATCTTGGGAAAGGGCCTTGCCAAGGAAGAGAGTAAGACAGTCCCTTCAAAAACAGTATGAATTGTTAAGCCCAAAGTCAAGCTATCCTCCCCCACTGGACATGCGAAACCAGGCAGCTTCAGCCTCGGAACTCAAACCTAAAACAAAAAGGGGTACAGTTTCATAGCCATGTACTTACACTTCTCTCCTCAGAGCCAGTGGGTGGCAAGATCCTGGGGCAAAAGATTCCCCCAACGGACAGTGTTGCTAATAACAATAACAACAGTAACCCACCTATTTCTCCCACCTACAAGGGGAGTGAGGGAGTGTGGTACATGGAGCATTCAGCACCCTAACAATGAGTGTCAGCTGCCTCCCATGGGGTGGGGAGGCGGGGGAGGACACACCAACAGAAAACAGCAAAAGGAAGTGAATCTCAGCTCTGTGACAAAATAATAATAATAATAATAATAATAATAATAATAATAATAATTCTGTCACAGCACTACTCCCCAGAGCCAGGAGAGAGAAAACACCATCTTTTAATTCCTGTGGGTGGAGTTGAGACAGACAACAGCAATCAGAACCTGAGATAGCAGCTTTTAGGCTACGTAATAGTCAACAAAAGAAATGGAGAAGTGCAATATTTAACCTCCAAATCAGTCAAGAAAATCGCATCCACAGGTCCAAATGGGGGGTACACCTGGAGCTCAAAACCAGGACATGATTTGGGAGGGAGCAAAAACACCCAAGGCTTTGGATAGGCAATGGTTTCCATGACATGGAACTATATAGAAGAATGAGTTACTGCTATAACAACTGGGCAAAGGTTTTTATTCTTACTTCTATGGTTATTTTGTCAATTGTAGTTATTGGTTTTGTTTTTTTTTTTTCATTTTACTGGTACATTTGACATACACATAATGGTAACATTCATTATAGAGAATTTGTACCTGTATATCTTACTTCTTTTTTTCCCATTCCCCTCCCTTCTCTTCAACCCCCCTCCCCTCTTTGTCTACAAAAGCCTTGTTTTTAATTTTTCCTTCTTCTTTTTCTCTTATTCCTTTTTTCCTTTTCCTCTCCTCCCTCCTTTGTTCCCTTTCTCATTTGAACATTTTCTTTGCATTTGCCAGTATCTATTGTACATTTTGGTCCTTATTTACATTTTCCATTTCTCTCACATCAGAAAAACCATGTGATATTTGATTATGTGTGTTCAGTTTATTTCACTTAAGAGTATGGTCTCAAGGTCCATCCACTTGGCTAGAAATATCTCAAGCATAACCTTCTTTATGGCAGAGTAGTACTCCATTGTATAAAAACCCCCACATCTTCATTCATCATTTAGTTGGTGGGCATTTGGGCTGTTTTCAAGATTTAGCTATTACAGGGCCAGGGATTTAGCTTTGGTTTTGCCGCCTGCTGCGCAAGCGCAAAGACCCAAGTTGGATCCCTGGTACGAAAGAAAAAAAAAAAAAGATTTAGCTATTACAAACTGTGCTGCTATAAACATGGGTGTGCATACATTGCTGTGGTATGATGCTTTTAATTCGGGAAGATAGCAAAAGGGAATAGCTGAGTCAATGGAACCTCTAATTTTTTTTTTCTAGTTTAATTTTTGAGGAATCTCCACACTTATTTCCACAGTGGTTGTATCAGTGAGCTTTTCCACCAACAGTGGAGAAGGGTTCTTTTTTCTCCATAGCCCCACCCGCATTTTATTGGTTGATTTCTTGATAAGAGCCATTCTTTCTGGAGTGAGATGGAATCTCAGCCTTGTTTTAATTTGCATCTCTCAAATGACCAGTGATGTTGAACATTTTTTTAATGTATTTATTTGCCTTTTCTACTTCTTCATCTGAGAAGTGTCTGTTCATTTCAGATGCCCGTTTTTGGATGGGGTCTTTAAATTTAGGAAGTCTGGTTGTTTTTTAGTTCTTCATATATTCTAGATATTGGTCCTTTGAGGAACAGCTGGCAAAAAAATTTTCCTACTCTGAGTTCTCTCTTTACTCTGTTGGTGGTTTCTTTTCTGTGCAGAGCTTTTAATAAGATGAAATCCCAGTTGTTGATTCTTTGTGGTATTTCCTGTGGGATTGGAATTTTGTTCATAAAGTCCTTGCCTACACCTGTGTCTTCAAGAGTTCTACCTATTTTATCTTCCAGCAGATTGAGTGTTTCTGTATTAATATTTAGATCCTTGATCTATTTTTATTTTAGTTTAGTGCATGGTGAGAGATACAGATCTAGCTTTAATCTTTGGCATGTGGAAAGCCACTTTTTCCAGCGCCATTTGTTAAGGAGACTATCTTTCTTCCAGTGAAGGTATTTGGCCCTTTTGTCAAAGATAAAGTGGCTGAAGGTATTTGGAGTTGTTTCTGCATCTTCTAGTTCGTTTCATTGATCCTCAAGTCTGGGTTTTTTTTGTTTTGGGGGGGTTTTTTGCCAGTACTATGCTGTTTTTATCACTGTGTTTTTGTAGTATAATCACAAGTCAGGGATTGTGATGCCCCTTGCCTTGCCTTTGTTGCCCAGAATTGCTTTTGCGATTCTAGGTCTGTTCTGGTTCCAAATGAATAATTTGTTCTAATTCTGTGAGGTATGCTATTGGTATTTTGATCAGAATTGCATTAAATCTGCATAACGATATTGGCCATTTTCACTATATTGGTTGTTCCTACCCAAGAACGGGATATCTTTCTGGTTTTTTGGTTTTTTGTTTTTTTTTTAATCTTTCTGTTTTTTGATACCCTCTTCAATCCCCTTTTTCAGAATACTGTAGTTTTCAATGTAAAGGTCTCTTACTTCCTTCATTAGATTGAATCCTAGGTATTTCATTTTTTTGGATGATGTGAAAGGTGTGGTTTCGCTAATTTCTCAGTGAGTTTGTTTGTGTACAGAAATGCTATGGATTTTTTAGTGTTGACTTTGTATCTAGCTACATGTCTGAATTTGATTATTAAATCTAGAAGTCTTTTGGTGAAGTTTTGGGGGTTTTCTATGTAGAGTATTGTGTCATCTGAAAATAATAATTTAACTTCTTCCTTTCTTGTCCTTATTCCTTTTATTTCTTTCTCTTCTCTAATTGCTCTGACTAATGTTTCCAGAACTATATTGAATAAGTGGTGACAGTGGATAATATCCTTGTCTTATTTCTGATTTTAGAGTAAAAGCTTTCATGTTTTGTCCTCTTAGTATGATGATGGCTGTTAGTTTATCATAGATGGCTTTTATCTGATTGAGATAAATACTATCTATTCCAAGTTTCTGTAGGATTTTTATCATAAGTGGGTGTTGAACTTCGTCAGATGTTTTTTTCTGCATCAATTGAGATGATCATATGGTTTTCGTATTTGGCTCTGTTAATATGGTACCTTACATTTACTGATTTGCATATGTTGAAACATCCCTGCATCTCTGAGATGAATCCTACTTGGATTATTATCCCATGGGATAATATGCATGGGATAATCCTACTATACAATCTTCTTGATGATTTTTTGCATTCTGTTTCCCAGTATCTTATTGAGGATTTTGCATCTAAGTTAATTAGAAAGATTGGCCTGTAGTTTTCTTTTTTTGGTTGGATTCTTCTCTGGTTTTAGTACTAGGGTAATGCTTGCTTCCATGAATGAGTTTGGGAGTATTGCTAAGAGTTTTAGAAGTCACAGCATTAGGTCTTCTCTAAATTTCTTGTAGAATTCAGCAGTGAATCTGTCAAGGCCTGGGCTTTTTTTGTTGGTAGGTTTTTAATTACATCTTCAATTTTATTGACTAATAGTGGTTTATTTAGATTTTTTTATCTCTTCTTGATTCAGCTTTGGTAATTCACATTTATCTAGGAATCTGTCCATTTCTTCTTTGTTTTCCACCTTAGTAGAATACAGGTTCTCAAAATATGTATTAATGTTCTTTTGGATTTCTGCAGGATCTGTTGTGATTTCACCCTTTTCATTCCTAATTGCATGGATTTGAGTCTTTTTTTTTTCTTTTTTGTTAAAGTTGACTAAGGGTGTGTCAATTTTATTTAATTTTTCAAAGAACCAATTCTTTGATTCATTGATTACTCATATTATTTTCTTAGTCTACATTGCATTTATTTCTGTTCTGATCTTTATAATTTCCCCCCTCATATGACCTTTAGACTTGCATTGATATTCGTTTTCTAAAAGGTGGAGGTTCAACGTTAGGTCGTTTATTTGAGTTCACTCTGTTTTTCTGATGTGTGATTTACCACTACAAATTTTCCTCATAGGAGTACTTTTTTGTATCCCATAAGTTCTAGTATGTTGTATTGGGATTATCGTTTAATTGTGGAAACTAATTTGTTCTGTAATTTCACCTGTGACCCATTGGTTGTTCAGGAGGGTGTTATTTAATTTCCATGTGTTTATGAATTTCTTGTGGTTTCTTTGGCCACTGATTTCCAATTTCATTGCACTATTGTCTAATAATATGCATGGGATAATTTCATTTCCTTTGCATTTACTTAAGCATGTTCTATGAGCTAGTATGCAGTCTTTTTTTTTTTTTTTTTTTTTGAGGGAAAGGGGTTTATTTCACTTACAGTTCAGAGAGGTTTTGGTCCATAATCGGCTGGCTCCAAGACTGGGATAGCAAACAGGAATCACAGAGGAGAAACAACATGGCACATACAAAGCAGCAAAGGAAACAAGGGGGTTACCAACATCTTTCTGCTCCTTTTATCTTATTCAGGCTACTTAGGGTGGGTAGCACTCACACTCTTAATCCTAGTGCCCTGGAGCTTAGAACTGCATCATGAATCAGTTCCAGCTTCACACACTCTAGATCAAGCCTATGACCACATGAGGCTTTGGGGGGACATCTAGACCCAAACCATAACATTCTGCCCCTGATCCCCCTAAGACTCAGTGTATATTCCTTTACACAAAAGGTATTAGTCCATCTCTTAAGTTGCCAAAGTCCTAACAGTTTCAGCACTGCTGAAAAGTCCAAGTCCAAAGTCTCCTCTGAGATTTAAGGCAAACTCTTAGCTGCAAGCCCCTGTGCAAATGAAAAGAAAGTTAAACCCTTCCAACATTCAATGGCACAAGATAAACATTACAATTTTATCTTTTTTTTTGTACCAGGGATCAAACTTGGGACCTTGCACTTGCGAGGCAGGTGGCAGAACCACTGAGCTAAATCCCTGGCAACATTACCATTTTAAAAGGTACAAATAGGGGGATACAAAGGAATTGGACCAAAGTAAGTCCAAAATCCAGCAGGCCAGACATTTCATTCCACATTTCCACTTTCAGCATCCAAGGCAATCTGTGGCAAGTTGTGAACTCCAAAAGGCTATGGCATTTCTGGTGGTTGTCGCTCCCATAGCTTCTCTCTGAGGCCAGCTGTGCTCCTTCTTTGCAGTTTTCCTGAGGATCCACACTCCTGGCTTCTCCAAACTTCTGGGTTCTGCACTGCACCGTCAGCTTCCCACTCACATCTTCACACATTGCCCTCTCAGGGGCACACTGACTGGCCTCCTAGGCCTTCTTCTGAAATCTGGGTGGAAGCCTTCCTGACCCAACTCTTGCATTCTGCAGGCACCTAAAGCCAGCACTATGTGGGTGATGCTAAGGTCTGCTGCCAGCTGGAGGTGTAACTAGGCTTCCTTCTCTCTTGGCTGTAGGGGTTGAGTGCCTGGATCGCTGAGCACTCTGAACCCAATCCCAAGGAACAGATTCTCTAGGCTGCCACCATTTTGGTACAACTTCCCTAGGCTGCCATTTTGGAACAACTTACCTAAGCCGCTGCCATTCTGGAATGTGGTGTGGCTGCCGCCATTCTGGAACATGGTGCTCTGGGGCTTCCTTCTCAAAGCAAAGTCCTTCACTTTTGCAATTTTGAGGCAGAAAAAGGTGGAATTCTGCTGTTTCTTGTAATTCTCTCAGGCCATCATTTCTATTCTCCTGTTCCTTTTCAGCAGTCAAGATCTCCTCTGCTCCATTTTTGCAGGCCACAGCTTTACTGGAGCTTCCTTTCTAGCCAAACTCAAAACATTTTAAATCATTCTGCTGTGTTCTTTGTTCTTGATTTTCAACATAGGTCTCTATGTTGAGGTCTTTTTTGGAGAACATCCCATGTGCAGCAGAATGTTTATTTTGATGTTGTGGGGTCAAATCCCTAGACATCTACCAAGTCCACTTGATCAAACGTTAGGTTCAGTTTTGATATTTCATTGTTGATTTTTTGTCTAGTTGATCTGTCTATTTGTGACAGTGGTGTATTGAGGTTCCCCATTACAATTGTATTAGTGTTTGTTTGATTTTTCATGTCCTTGTTTATTTGTTTTATTTAATGTGGTGTATTTGGTTCATATTATTTATGATTGTTATCTACTTCTCTTGAATTGTTCCTTTTACAAGGATATAGTTACCTTCTTTGTGTTTTGTTTAGTCTTGGTTTGAAATCTACTTTGACTGCAAATACAGTAGCTACCCCTGCCAGGGATTTAGCTCGGTGGCACTGCAGCTGCCTTGCAAGCACAAAGTCCTGAGTTCAATCCCCAGTACCAAAAAAAAAGCTACCCCTGTTTTTTTCCAGCTTCCTGTTGCATGGAGTATTGTTTTCCATCCTTTGATTTTCAGTCTATTAGTTTCTTTTTAAATTAAATGTTTCTTTTAATTAATTTAATTTTTAATTAAATGTTTCTTGTTGGATCTTGCTTCATCCATTCTGGTAGTCTGTTTCTTTTGATTAGTCAAACAAGACAATTAACATTGATGGTTATAACTGATATATATTGATTCTTATCATGTTATTTTCCTTTTTTTTGGTTCACTTTTTTCCCTTCTGTTTAATTTCTTGCTTTACCTCGTGGATTAATTCTGCTAGGGCTCATGGAGTTGTAATCCTTGTTATCACTGTCTGGAATGTCCTTCAGAACATTTTGTCGTCCTAGTTTGGTGATCATAAATTTCCTCAGGTGTTCTTTGTCGTGGAAGTGTCTATTTTCTCCATCAATTTTGAAAGGTAATTTTGCAGGGTACATCAATTCGGGTTGCAGGTTGATTTCCTGGAGGGCTTGAAATACTTCACTCCAAGCTCTCTTTGATTTGAGGATTTGTGTTGAGAAGTCTGCTGTGATTCTGATGGCCTTTTGCTGTGATTCTGATGGCCTTTCCTTTATAGTTTGCTTCTGTTCTCTAATAGCTTCTAATATTCTGTTCTTGTATTGAATTTCTCGAATCTTGACTGTTACATTCCTTGGTGTAGATTTATATTTGATCATGGCTAATTGGACTTCTATGTGCCTCACTTATCTGTATGTCAAATTCTTTTTCCCTGCTTGGGAAGTTTTCTACAATTTCTACCATTACCATGTTGTTTGCCCTATCTCTTGCTTTTTCACTGACTCCGATCAATCTTGTTATTTTTCTTTGCACCATCCAGCACATGTTGGATTGATTTTTCATGGTTCCTTGCTATTTTAAAGAAATATTTCTTTTCATGATCGCTAACCTCAATCCTGTCTTCTATATCTTATATTCTGTCCTCACATTGGTTCATTCTACTGCATATACTTTCAGTGGAATTTTTAATCTTCTGGAAATCTGTTTGAATCTATTTCATGGATTCCATTTCCTTCCCACATTGGAAATTCATTGTTTCCATGATTTTCTTAAGCTCTTATATTTTTTTAATTTTTATTTTTTTGTACTGGGGATCGAACTTGGGTCCTTGCACTTGCGAGGCAGGTGGTGGAACCATTGAGCTAAATCCCTGCCCCGCTCTTTTAATTTTTTATCTCTATCTGCTCTAGAGTCACTAAGCATGTCTTTCATTGTTGTCACCATCTCTGTAGTTATTTGTGAAAATATTTCTGATTTTATTATTTTCTAGAGTGTCATTCTTTTGCTTTGTTACTTCAGCTGTTTTCACTTCAGAGAGTCCTGGTGGGTGGCTTTTGAATTGTTCATCTCATTGCCCCCTGGGTTTGCCTTTGGTGAGCTGGAAGTCTGAAGTTGCATCTTGCTTCTGTGTCTTCTCATTTTCTTTACTTTTTTTTTAAGTTTAATTCCTGCTTTGATGTTTACATATTTCTTATGGCAAGTAGCTTTATTGCTACTATTTAGAATCCTTAGGATATGACTACTTCTCAAGAGATATCTTCCAGGTGTAGCTGGCTTTTGGGTTTTGAGTCTGTTACAAGATCCTACCTCTTCAATTTATTGGGGTTGAAAAGTTACTACCTCTTTGGGCCAGCCCTGGTTCTTTGGCACTGGTATTGTCTATGACCCTAAGGCAATCTCAGTCTTGGCCTACCAGGAACAACAACTTGTTTAGAACTATTATGTCACCCTGGCTAAGGTAGTAAAATCAAAAATAACAGCAGCATCAAACACAGGCAGCCACTGCGGTCAGCTACATCCACTGCTCCGTTCTTCTGGTATGTTTCTCCGTGGAGGCCTCTGGGGTAGCCAGTAGTCACTGTGCATCTGTAGGTTTGAGCCACCTCACCCACTCATTGAGTCAGGGCTCAGGGGGAAAGTGCTACTTGCCACCTCCTTCTTTATTGAAATCTCTCTCTTCACTCCCCCTGTGGGCTTCATTTCTTGCTTCAAATCTTTCCTGGGTCTAGGGACCCACTTCCCTCCTTCTCTTCCTCATGTGGCTATATTCCAGCGTCTGGACACCAAATCTCCGAGAGTTTTTTTTCTACTGTTCACAACTCCAGCAACTTCCAGGAAGTTCCAATTATAGTCAGTGTAACCTCGCTAATTTGTTGGATTTGTACATTCTGGTTGTTTTCCTTTGTTGTTTCTGTCCTCTCTTTTCATTTTTCTTACTCTTCTTTCTTTTGGTTCTTCTTTATTGAGTTTGTATGATTGTACTACTTTTAAGTTTCAAGGGTTTCCTGTTTGAGTTACTCCCTCTCTTCTCTTGTATCTTTCATTCCCCCTATATTCATAGTCCTTCTCTACACTTCAATATCTATATAAATGCATTAGAGAATAAATATTAACTAGTGCTACAAATTAAACCTACTATTTAAGGGCATATTAGGGTAATCCTTAACAAAATTGAATCTAGAGAACCCAAACAAAATTACCAACAAAATTATTAATAGGCCCCAGCAATCTCACAATCTCCTCAAATCTTTAAATGTATTACCACCCATCTGCATTCATTTGTTTTTGGTTTTTTTGGTACCAGGGATTGAACTCGGGTCCTTCCGCTTACGAGGCAGGCAGCGGAACCACTGAGCTAAATTCCTGGCCCTGCATTCATTTTTTTGACTACACAAATATCCTCCCAAACTCCCTCTGCACAAGCCCTTTTATCAAAGGTATGAAATAACTCCAACAATCTGAGTTCTGTTTTCTTTTTACCGATTAACATATCTCTTTTCTTCCTCTCTTCCTCACTGACATATCCCTTTCCCTTTTTGCCTTTCCATTTGCCCAAACCTTATACATCCTAGTACAGTATAGTCTTTAAGGGGTATTGAAAAAGGGTGAAATTATCAAAACAAGTTTTAATGTATCTGAGTGATGTATGCTTAGTTCTGTTTACATTGATACAACCAATAGTAATTCTTTCCTTACAACCTAGTAACAGGATCCAACCTAATTAAATTGAAAAACTTTTAGAGTTGAACAATATCCCTAAACAAATAAAGCCATGACCAAATCACTGGAAAACAGTTTTTAACTAAAGAGATGTACATATAAATGACAGCTTCGTCAAACTCTATTTGATAGCAACCCCCAGTACCAAGAAAAAAAAATGTGTATGTGTACATAACGTCAGCTCTGATGAAAAATAAAACTCCCCACAATACATTAGTTAAAAAGCCCAGCTGTCAAAAAAAAGAATATTAAAAGCTTTCAGAGAAAAGCAAAACCTCACATATCATGATAAAGCCACCATGTCACAGCAGACATCTCAGCACAAACTTTAAAGACCAAGAGAATTTAGAATGAAAGTGTTTCAAGCCGTAAAAGCAAATATCTTCCAACCCAGACTATTGTATCCTGGAGAAATAAGGACTTTCCATGACAAAGAACACCTTAAAAGATACATGAACACCAAACCAGCACCCCCCCCAAAAAAATTATTCAGTAATATCCTAGACAGAGACAACAAAGCCAAAAAATCAGATAGAATGATTACATCAAGGAAAGTAAATATTTAAACAAAAATGAAAAAGTAAAAGATTTATTAACAAAAAAATAACACAATGACAAGAATAAATCAAGACCTTTCAGTAGTAACTCAGTGTAAATAAATAAAGTCAACTCTCCAGTTAAAAGACTTATTGGGGGCTGGGGATTTAGCTCAATGGCTATGCCACCTGCCTTGCAAGCGCAAGGACCCAAGTTCCATCCCTGGTACCAAAAAAAAAAAAAAGACATATATTGGTAGAATGAATCAAAAACAATATCCAGGGGCTGGGGATTTAGCTCAGTAGTAGCACCATGCCTGCCTCGCAAGGTCCTGAGTTCAATCCCCGGTACCGAAAAACAAAACAAAACAGTATCCAACAGTCTGTTGCATTCAAGAAACTCACCTAATCCAAAAAGAAATTCATAGACTAAAATCAAAGGATAGGAAACAATATTTCATGCATCAGAGCCCCGAAAGCAAGCCAAAGAAGGTCACTACATATTAGTTAAGCAAACAATCCAACAGGAAAAGATAACAATTGTGATTATATATGCACTGAATATTGGAACATATAACTTCATAAAACAAATAATGTTGGATCAAAAGATCAAAAGATCAAATAAACCCCCAAAAATCATATGGGATGACCTCAATATGCCATTCTTATAAAGAGACAGATAAACTAAAAGACAGTCAACAAAGAAATATTAGACCTGAATCATACCCTCAAAAATTGCCTTAATAGATGTTTACAAAATACACATTCCTCTCAACAGCACAAGAAACTTTCTCCAAAATGGATCACATGCTAACCCCTAGAGCCTACTTAAAGAAACACAAACAATCAAAATCAACTCCATGTATACTGTCAGATCATTGTGCACTGAAACTAGAAATCCATCACAAAAAGAAGCCAGAGAAAATTTATAAACACCTGGAAACTTAATAACACACTCCTGATACTCAATAGGTCACAGAAGAAATCAAGGAAGAAATTAAATGATTTTTGTAATAAAAAATGCCAGTAGAGTACATCAGAACCTATGGAACACAAAGAAAACTGTCCTGAGAGGGGAATATATTATAGTCAGTGCTCACATTAGAAAAACTGAGCAAATTCAAATAAATAACTTTATGATAAACCTCAAGATCCTTGAAGAGCAACAATCCAAAGCAAACCCTAGTTTGTGAAGTGAAATCGTAAAGATCAGAGCACAAGTTTGCAATACAAAAGAATCAACAGTCAAAAAGCTGGTTCTTTGAAATAATAAATACAATATATAAACCTTAGCCAAACTTGCCAAAAGAGACACAAGAGTCTTATCAAGGTAATTAGGAGTGCAAAAGGTGAAATCACAACATACCACCCAAATCCATAAGTTCATTAGTAACTACTATGAAAAATTGTACTTCAACAAATTGGAAAACCTTCAAGAAGTGGACAGTTTCCTAGATGCTTATGAATTATTAAAACTGAAACAATAGTAGAAAAATTGAAAAATCTTAATAACCATGAAATTGAGGTAGTAATTTTTTTTAAACTGTCAACAAAGAAACACCCAGGACTTGATGGATTCCCTGCTGAATTCTATAAGAACTTCAAGATTATAATACCAGTATTTCTCAAACTCCTCAGTGAAATTGCAAAGAAATATGTGCTTTCAAACTCATCCCTGGAAACAACCATTACTCTAATCCCCAAACTAGACATAGACCTAAATAAAAAAGAAATCTGCTGACCAATTTCCTTAGTGAACAAAGATGCAAAAATCCCCAGTAAGATATTTGTAAATAGAATGCAACAAATCATCAAAAGGATCATACATCGTGACCAAGTAGTTTTCATCTCAAGGATGCAAGGATGGCTCAACATATACAAATAAGTAAATGTAATACACCACACAAACAGAACCAAGGATAAAAACCACATGGTCATATCAGTAGAAGCAGAAAAAAGATTTAAAAAATAAAAAGATTTTTATTTTTTAAAAATCCAATACCCATTCATGATTTTAAAAAACCCTGAAGATAATTGTTATAGACAGATCATAACATATAAAACCCATTTATGCCAAACCAACTGCTGTCATATTAAATAGGGAAAAGCTGACAGAGCTCCCTCTAAAATCAAGAACAAGATAAGGATGCCCACTGTCACCACTCCTGTTCAATATTCTACTTGAAACATTGGCTAGAGCAATCAAGAGAAAGCGATAAGGGGATAAATATAGTAAAGGAAGAAATCAAATTGTTATTGTTTCTAGATGACATTATCCTCTACATAGACCAAAAAAATTCCACCAAAAGACTTTTAGAATTAATAACCAAATTCAGCAATGTAGCAAAATACAAAAATCAACACACAAAAAATGAATAGTGTTCCTGTATACCAATAATGAACTCAACAGAGAAACTGGGATAACGATACCATTCTCAATAGCATAAAAAAATATTAAATAGTTAGGAGTTAACCTATGAAGTGAAAAACCTCTACAGTGAAAACTATAGAACTCTGAAAAAGGAGTTGAAATGGGTACTAGAAAATGGAAAAATATCCTGTTCTTGAATAGGCAGAACCTATCTGATATACAGATTTAATGCAATCCCCATCAAAACACCAATAACATTCCTCAAAGAACTAGAGAAAACAATCCTAAAACTCACATGGAACAAAAAGAGACCCAAAATAGCAAAAACAACCCTGGGCAATAATAACAAAATAGGATTCATCACAATTCTAGACTTCAAATTCTACTCACAAAGCTACAGTAATTAAAAACAGCATGGAATTGTCACAAAAACAAAAGTGTAGATTAGTGGAACAAAATTGAGGAAGCAAAAACAATGCCAGGTGCATTCAGCTATTTAATCTTTGACAAAGGGGCCAAAAATATACGCTATGGGAGTGATGGCCTCTTTAATAAATGGTGCAGGGAAAATTGGGTACCCACTTGTAGAAGACTGAGTCGCCATATAGTAAACTAAAATCCAAATGGATTAGATGTTAAAATGGAAACACTTTATCTGGTGAGAGATAAAACAGGTAAAACTCTTTGAAGGCATAGTGCAAGCAAGGACTTTCTGAAAAGAACTCGGTGGCACAAGAAACAACACTAAGAATCAGAAAATGGGATTATATCAAATTAAAAAGCTTCTGCACAGCAAAGGACTCTACAGGGTAAAGAGACAGCCTGCAGAATAGGAAAACATTTTTGCTAGCTACATCTCAGGCAGAGGGTAAATATCTAGAATATATAGAGAACCCAAAAAAATTAGACCCCCAAAATAAAAATCAAGAATTAAAATAATAAATGCTGGAAAGGCTGTGTGGAAAAAGGAACCCTCCTCATATATTGCTGGTGGGAATTTAGACTAGTATAACCATTATAGAAATTGGTGTGGTGATTCCTCTAAAACTAGTACTGTAATTCCTTTTTATGAAAATATTTTTTTAGGCATATTCCCAAGAGTTAAAGTTATCATATTATAGAGTTGTAGCAGCACAATTCATAATAGCTAAATCTTGAAAGCAGCCCATGTGTCCATCAACAGATTAATGGATAAAGATAATATGATATCTACACATAATGGAACACTTGTCAAACGACTTGAGTCACTTGTAATAAAAATAGATGCAACTTAAAAATATAAGTGAAATAAATAAAACATATAAGTTTAAATATAATATGCTTTCTGTCATATGAGAAATCCAAAGCATAAATAAAGTAAAACAAAATAAAAGACAGATAAAAGGAAACAAGGATATCTTTTTCAGATGAGAGGGGACCAAGAGATGGAGGGAGGGGGACCAAAGGGGGAGAGTATGCAAAAAGAATTAAGATATGTGGTATACATATACCAGTTACCCAAAATGAATGTAATCATTAAATGTCACAAACATGAAATAAAAAAAAGAGGGGAAGGGGATCTAGAGACAAAGCGGGGGAAGGGAAAGGGAATAAAATGAATTCGGATGTGTTAATTAAGTACATGTACCTACTCCCTGTGATTAATGTAAACATGTACGAATACAAACAATAAAAATATATTGTTTTTTGAAAGAAATTATTACAGTAAAAGACCTTTATATTAATCTCCCTCAAAAATCCCTTGCTTGAAACACGCTTGTCCCATTGTCCCTGGCACTTGCTGTAGCACTTCTGGAAATCCCCTTTTGTTAATGAATTTGTTTGTGATGGGCTGCTGTCATGAATCAATTGAAATTGTTTATCTTTCATGGTCATTTTGACTTTTGGGAAGAGCCAAAATTCTCATGGTGACCAATCCCATGAAAAAGGTAGATGAAGACACACCATAATGTTTTTATGAGCTTGCTTTCCATTGGATGGCACTCGGTAATAGCATTCACTGTATTTTTTATCACATTCAGTAAAGACACTCATGAAAGAGGACTTCCAGAACTGCTTCAGAAAGTGGCAAGAATGATAGGATAAGTGTGTTTCAGTGAGGGGAAGATTTTGAGGGGAATTAATGGCAGTGTGTCAATTACTGTAATTTTATTTAAACATTTAATGCATGTTTTTATCATTCTTTGTAGAAATGAACTTTGCAGAGAGATGATGGGTTAGGTATATTAGCATGACCCAGTAAAAAGTTCGGGGATAGTTCTCCTCTGTTAAGTTCCCAAGAACAAACCTAGTCATTAGGCTGCATTTCATTTCTATCTATGCTTAACCTATAATGCAATTCAGTAAATGGTGGATGTGACAGAAGATTTGGGTTGGGAGTGACGCTTCACTCTTTGTGAAAAGAATTTGTTTTTTAGAAATGAGTGTTAATTTCCTTTGCACTCCTCCCTTATTTAGAGCTATAAGTGTAGCTACTTAAGGTCACATGGAATAGAAGTTATTAGAAAACCAAAGGTGTTAAGTCACACTTTTCCCTTTACAGCTGAGAGCCTTGTTGACACTTTGACAACTATTAGAACATTCTACTTTTCTTTGAAAAGCCATAAAAAATCATTCACAGATCAGACTGGCATTTACCTTATTATATTGTTTTTTCAACACCTGGAATTTTAAAACTAAATAATACAAGAATGATACTCAGACTGGTACTGGTATTAATCACCTGGAAACTTATTGGAAGTACAGAAACTCAGGACCTATCTCAGACCAACTGAATCAGAATCTTTAGGTTAACAAAAAATTCCAGTCTCAATCATATTCACATTAAAGAGTGAGATGCCCTAGCTTAGAGCATTTTCTTTTTTTTTTTCCTTAGAGCATATTCTACTTTCATTGGAATACTGAAAAATTGCACATTCCTTTTAAAGTCCCCACCCTTGATCTACCTATTACTACTGAGTTACCCAAGTGATTCTTATATAGTTTGTAAACCTTTTGTTGGACCAGTGATTATCAGACATTGAAAAGTAAATGAGGTGGAGGAATTGGTTGAAAGAGAAGAGATAGGATTGAGTTTTTATGTAGAAGGATAGAGATTCTAGTTTAAGATTTTCCACATGAAATGGTAGAAAAGGCTCTTGAAAATGAGGACTAAATATTTGGAAATAAAGATAAATTTGGAATTGAGTGTCCTCGATAGCATTGACAACCTAAAGCAAGACAATGTATAGATGAGAGATGCATGGAAAAGACTTTAGATTATAGATTAACAATTAAAGTCACAGCATGAAGAATGCCTATGTTTGAAGAGACTGAGAACAAGAAGTGAAGCCTATGGAGGAAATAGAAAAAGTACAGAAGAGGGCCTCAGTGATACAATGCCAAGGATGGCAAGAGAGAAGTTTCACAGAGAGAGGATATTCAGTCACATGACATGTTGCAGGAAAGGAAAGGAATTAGAAGACTGAGAAAGTTTGATGATTTGAGAGTTCAGAGGGATCAATGATTTTTGGCAATACTGTGTCCATAAAGTAGGGTACACGTCAGACTGCTGGGAGTATCTAAGTCATTTGCTGAGGAAGTGGAGTGACAGTGGGTGTCAGTCACCAGTTTGAAGATGCTTGAGAAAGAAAAAGTGTAGCCATGTGTTACTTAATGAAAGAATCCTTTCTGAGAAGTGCTTTGTTAGGTGGTTTTCCCTTGTGTCAGCATCATACTGTGATCCCACAGAACCCAATGGTGTAACCTACTACACACCAGGCATCCATAACTGCACATGCTGTGCTTTTATATGGGAGATTTTTCTTTACAACTGCATCACCAGACAGGTAAGCAATGTGTTTCTCTGTGACTTTAGGACAGCTTTGATGACACTGGGCAGTGGGATTTTTCAGCTGCATCATAATCTTATGGCACCTCTTCTCCTATATGCAGACGAAAAAGTCCTTTTCCAGCCTGTGACCATATTAGGAAAATAACTAGAATGATTGCAGGATTAACTTAAAGGGCCTTTATGCCAAAAACTAGTAGGAAGTCAGAGTGAAGATAGAGGAAATAGAGGGAGTAATGGAGTGCTCAAGGTCATACAGAACACACAGATGATGAAATACTAATCTTAGAACAGACTTTAGGAATCATCTTGTTCTGTACCTTTTCTCAAAATTATGTAATCTTCATTTTATAGATAGAGCTGTGTAAACTGAGACTTTAGGCAGTTAAATGATTTGCCCAGAGTCTCCAGCCATTTAGATTATGGGTCCAAAGGGTGAGACAGGATTTGTCTTGAATACGGTGGGTTAGTCCCTCTTCCTCTGGAATTGTAAATGGAAAGAAAGACAGAACAAAAGAATAGATGTGTTGAGATAGTGATAATTTTATGGTTGTTTTTAAGTAGAACATTTTAGGTACCACCAGGTGTTTGAGGTAGGCTAAAAACCACATTGGCATAAAATATTCATTCCTATTCAGGTCTTCCTTAGCTTATTTGAGAGTAAGGAAAATGATGCTTATTCACATTTTTCACGTACTGGTGTTCTTGAACTTCTGACAGCAAACTGAAGTACTTTTTAGTACATTACCATTTAATGTCAGCATGGCTGTTAAGGTAGATTTTATACCAAAGATAGCATACAAGCGGATTTTTAAGACAAACGCACCCTTCATTCCATCAGTGATTATGAGGTTATATTCAGATTCCAGTTGTAACAATGAGAGACAGATCTTTGTGTTTCCCTCACCCACTCCAGGCACACTTATTTAGGAGCTCCTTGCAAAAAAAGATTACCTGTCAATCTCACTCTAACAGTGGTCAGCAATAACTCTCAACAATGATTTTTCATCCCTTTCCACATGAACGTCCTTTTTAACTCCCCAGTGAATGCAGTCTATACTCTAGCATATCTTTTTAAAGTGGTTCTGCTTATTGAGATTCTGGTAGCACACAACTTCCTAAATGTTGTTCTTTGCTTTTGTTAGGGAAGACTGAGTTGTTCAGGTGATTTGTCTTGTTTCATAATGTTTAGGTATTTTATGGTAATGTGTTTTAAAAGTAAATCAAATCATGACTTTGAAAGCTATTCCAGTGTGTGTTTTAGAAATAATTTTCCAACTATGAAAAGCAAACTGGAGAAAAAAATCGGGTATTTTAGCTCTGCAACAATCAGAAAAAAAGGTTTTACTTTGTATTTAGGTGTTGGATAAACTGTGAAGCATAGAGTCTAAAAATAATAATAGATAATTGCTTATAGATAGAAGTCTGTAAATTTAACTACAAGTCCTTGGTATTGAATAATAGATTAGGTAATGTAAATATATCAATTTCCACAGCCACACTGGTTGCCCTGTAGGATCACTGCTTCTGCTTAAGGATCTCCTAAAAAATCAGAGTCAAATTCTGATTCAGAGACTTGGGGTAGGAGGGGATTGGGTGGTGAGTCTGAGATTCTGCAGTTCTAGCAAACATCTGTGTGCTACTCCTGGTCCCCAGACCACACTTTGACTAAAAGAGTTCCAAGGGGAAACAGCAGCTTATATGACCTTCTCCTCAAACTCTTGATGTGGCTGGAACAGTGAACTACAGCTATCTTTGGCAAACATTTTTTTAAAGAGCCAGAGTATTTTAATTAATCTTTATGGCCACAAATCTATATTTCATATTCCTAATTTACCTAGTTGCTTATTTTTACAACTTTAAAAAAATTAAACCATTATACCCCAGACCTAGAGCAAGAAGCTGAAGCCAAATCAATGGACTTGTGGGGCCGGGGATTTAAGCTCAGTGGTGCCTGCGCCTGCCTGACAAGTGCAAGATCCTGAGTTTGATCCCCAGTACTGAAAAAAAAAAAAAAATCAGTGGACTTGTTAAGTTAGCCAGTGGCTTCCAGACCTGACATTGATTTTCTCAGATCTCTGGGATGACTAAGATTATATGGCAGAAAATGAAAAAAAAATTTTTTTGATTAACTTTATACAAAATGAAAGCCTCTAAAATGTATTCACATTTAGATCATAAAAGAGAGCCTGGGCAAAGCTTCAGGATCGACCTAGGATGCATTTGATTTCTTCAGTTTGTGTGATGAGCTTATACTATAAGTCAACACAATATCCAGGCATGGTTAAACTTATATCTGCTTAAACTTATATCTGCTTAGTTAAACTTAGTTAAACTTAGTTCTGCTTACTAGCTGGGTAACTTTGGTCGAGTTCCTTAACTTTCTTGAGATAGTAATACCCCTGTCATGTGGGTTGCTAATATTAAATTAGAAAGTATATTTAAAGTGCTTAACATAGTGCTCGGCACTTAGAAAACAGTGGTGGCTATTACTGTATTATTATGACTATGACAGTCCTGTAAAAGAATGCCTATGACTAATAGGCTTTCCTTCAGAGGTATCCTAGACTTACTTTCATGTCCTTCCTAAACTGCCTGCAGACATAGTGGGAAGTCTTGAACTTGTAGAGCCGTTAGAAATGGCATATTTAACTTCTTCAGGGCTGATAGCAACCTCAATAGTTAACAAATCACTTTCTGTGATTTCATTTTACTTTTTTTCATTCATTCAGTGTGATTTCATTTTACTTTGTTTTATTTTTGTTTGTTTGTAGGGTACCAGGGATTGAACACAGGCCCTTCACATTGAGCTACAACCCAACCCCCTCTTTTTTTTACATTTTAAATTTTATTTTATTGGTACATTTTAGGTATACAATATAATGACATTCATCATTGGAAATTTGCACCTTTACATAATCTCTCTTGGTTCTTATTTTTCCCCCTTCCCCTGCGCTCCCTTCACCCCCTCCATTCCTCCCTGTTTACAAAGACTTTATTTCCATTTTTTCATTTTCTGATATTCCATTCCCTTCTTTCCTTTCCCCTGCCCCTCCCACTTCCCCTTCCCTTTTGCCCCTTTTCTTCCTATTTCACAGTTTCTATTATACCTTTTAGTCCTTATTTACACTTTCAATTTCTCACACTAGAGAAACTATTCAGTATTTACACGTGTGTCCTTTTTATTTCACTTAAGAGTATTGCTTCAATGTGCATCCATTTAGCTATAAATGTCTCTAATTTCTCATTTTTTATGGCCGAGTAGTACTCCATTTTATAAAAAAACCACATTTTCTTTATCCAGTCTCCAGTTGATGGGCATTTGGGCTGCTTCCAAGTTTTAGCTATTACAAATTGTGCTGCTTTAGCAAAACTTCCAAGCTTTAGCAAACTGTGCTGCTATAAACATGGGTACACATATATCACTGTGGTATGATTCTTTTGATTCTTTGGGGAAGATACCCAGCAGGGGAATAGCCGGGTCAAATGGGACTTCCAGTCCTAGTTCTTTGAGGTATCTCCATACTGATTTCCACAGTGGTTGCACCAGTCTACACTCCCACCAACAGTGGAGCAGGGTTCCTCTTTCCCCACAGCCCTGCCAGCATTTGTTATTGGTTGATTTCATGATAGCAGCCATTCTTTCTGGAGTGAGGTGGAATCTCAGTGTTGTTTTCATTTGCATCTCCCAAGTGACCAGTGATGTTGAACATTTTTTCATGTTTATTTGGTATTTCTACTTCTTTGTCTGAGAAATGTCTGTTCATTTCAGATGCGCATTTTTGGATTAGGTCTTTAAATTTGGGAGGTCTGATTCTTTTAAATTCTTTATAGATTCTAGGTAGTAGACCTTCGTCTGGGGAACAGCAGCTGAAAATTTTTTCCCACATTGTGGGTTGTCTCTTCACACTGCTGGTGGTTCTCTTGCTGTTCAGAAGCTTTTTAATAAGAAGACATCCAACTTGTTGATTGTTTGTGCTAGTTCATGGGCAACTGAGGTTTTGTTCATAAAATCTTTTCCGACACCAAAGTGTTTTTTTTCTTTTAATTAAAAATTTAGGGCTGGACAAAGTGCTTTTTAAAGTTTGAGAATTGCTATGTTTGTTTAACAAATGCAGCTAATTACTGAAAACAAGAATTTCAAATCTTAAAAATCAGAAGCTACTGTTCCTAAATACTATTTATTATATTTCAAATACACAGTTGCATTTTTTGATGCTAATTCTATTATGTGTTTAATTTTTTAATGTGTACCATGAAATAACTTATCATTTAAATCTGAGGTTGTAAATTGTTTTAAAAATCTCTTTTAGCTTTTAGTGAAACATGGAGGAGACTTGTTTGCTGAGAATGAAAATAAAGATACTCCTTGTGATTGTGCCGAAAAGCAACACCATAAAGATTTGGCTCTCAATCTGGAATCTCAGATGGTATTTTCACGGGATCCTGAGGCTGAAGAAATAGAAGCTGAATATGCTGCGTTAGACAAACGAGAGGTAAAATATTTTTTAATTAAAGAATTACGTGTAATAATTTTAGATTTTTATATTAAATTTTATATTTTTCTTCTTTAAACTTAAGTCTGTATGGTCTTCTTTGCAATATGCTAAATATCCTATCATCTTCATAGCAATAGGTATAAAAATATACCTAGAAAACCTGGAGAGTGAGGACCTTTTCTCTAACATATATGAATATATTTACTTAAAATAATAAAGATGCTGATGTAAAGTCCTATCCACTCTATGGCTCCAAAGCATCATTCTTTGGGTTCCGTCTCTCCCTCTCTTTCAGATTGCTGCTATCAACAAACATGCTTTAGTAAATGCCATTTTAAAAGCAAAGCATAAAGCAAAATAACAAAAACCATTGACCACTCCACCAGTTCTATCCCCCTTTTGCTGCAGCCCCTTATCTCTGATCTTCATATGAGTGAAATATAATGTAAGAATTGTCTACAAATACCAAGTTCCTTAGCTTTTGTTCATGCTTCACTGCATTATGACTTTCTTCCCTTCTACCGTGGTGGAACTGCACTTCTTATGGAGTCACATGTTGCCAAATACAGGAGGTACTTTTTTCTCCTTGTCTTGAATTCCGCAGCAGCATTTGACACAATTGACCACAGCCTCCTTAATGAAATACTTCCCTTGGCTTCAAGGACAATAGTCTCTTCTGGGTTCTCTGTCTCAATAAATATTACTTCTGTCTAAATAGTTAAGTATAAATGTGACAGCCCTTCTTGACCCATCTTCTTAACCATAACATCTAAACAGTTAGGGAAACCTGTTAATTTTACTTCCAACAATATAACCTAAATCATTTTACACTTCCCAATCCCTACTCCTACCCTTTAGGCTGTCACCAAGCTCACTCTTATCTAAGCTATTGTCATAGCTTCCTTATTGACCTCCTTGCCTCCATTCAGGTCCCTTTAGAATCTGTTTTGTACACTGAAGTCAGACTGATACTTTTTAAATTAAATTACATCATATTATTTAAATCAGTTAGTGATTGCATTAGTCTATTTTCTGTTAATATAATGAAATACCTGAAGAAGGCTAACTTTGTAAGTTTTGTAGTTTTAGAGGCTAAAAATCCAAACAGCAGGCTCTAGGGAAGGTTCCATGACAAATAGTGGCTGATGTGTACATGAAGGGATCCTAAAACATGAAGCCAAAGGGAAATTGATGTCTCGCAGTCCCCTTCTTCGGGCATTTCCCAAATTGATCTACTGAGCTCTCACTAGGCTCCACCACTTAGAGGTTCCACACCATCCTCACCACAATGAGGACCAAGCTTCCCCATTGTAACCTTCAAGGAACACATTTAAACTGTCCAAACTATTATAGAAGTGCCTTTTCATTGTACTTAGAATAAAATCCAACTGTTTGCTCATATGATCTGACTACTATCTGCCTCTCCAACGTCATTTCAAACTTTTTTCCCTGGCACACCTTGCTGTAATCATAACACCTAGATTGTACTAAGGCTTTTGCATTTGTTCCTATGTTTGAAATCTTCTTCCAGTTATTTTTCTTTAGGCTCAGAGAGACAATCTTGGGTCATCCTTTCTAAAATCCTTCATTCATATGTGTGTGTGTGTGCGTGTGTGTGTGTGTGTGCATGTATTATATATATGTATGTATGTGTATATATATATATATATATATATATATATATATAGTTTTATTTTTTAAATTCTATCCTTTTTTTCTCCAGTACTGGAAATTGAAGCCAGGGGCTTCACACTGAGTTTGCTCCCCAGCCCTTTTTTGAGACAGAGCCTCTGTAAGTTCCCTTGACAGGACTTGAACTTTCAACCCTCCTGCCTCAACCTCCCAAAGTGCTGGGATTACATGAGTGTGCTGCCACACCTAACATAATTCTTTTTAAATTATTAATATTGTTGATTGGCAGATCAGAATGGTGTATATTTAGGGCATAAAAATGATGTTGTGGTATACATATACAATGTGGGATGATTAAATCAAGCCAGCTAACAGCCATTACCTCACCTGTCCATCTTTTTTTAACTTCTTTTTTTGTTTTTTGAATCCAGAGCCTGGTGCATGCTAAGCACATTTTATCACTGAACTGAATGCCCAATTCTGTATCATTTTTATCATATGCTGTAATTATTTTGAATTATTTTGTTCAGGTATTTATTGCTTTCTTCTCCTATTAGATTGTCAGCTCCATTAATTCTAGATCCACATCTGCCTTATTACAGAGTATTTTCAGTGACTAACATACTGCTTGCACATAGTAAACATTCACAGATACTCTTAGAAGAGATTGTAACAAAATACATTTTTATACCAAAATGATTATGTTCTTGATCAGTATTGATTCTGAAAGGAATTATATAACTATTAGTTTTTGTGTGTATTATCTAATTCATATTGTTTTATATTTTCCATAAATTCCCAACAATTTTTGAGTTTTTATAGTCCCCACAATGGCCAAAAGGACTGAACTTTTTTTTAAATTAAAATTTGTATTTCTTTATCTTTTTTGTTTTCTTTAGTTAAGTTATTTTATAGATGTATTTACCGAGCATAAGCATACATAGAAAGGAGGGCTTATGTGCTAAACATTTTGCTGGCCCTTTCACATGGTTATTGAATCTACTCAGGAATCTTGAATGATATAGTACTTGTCCCCCTGCCCCATTTGAAGGAGAAAGATAGACAAGAAAATAGTTGAATAACTAGTCTGGATCAAAGTGAACTGAACTTGTTTTTTCTGACTTTAAATCCAAGCATCTTCTATTGGCTGTACTGTCTACTTTTGTCAATCCATGATTTTGAGTCAAATATAAATTGCTAATATGCTCACTTACAAAACATTCTGGAATAATATTCCAGAAATGTTGATGTGATTAATTTGAAAGCCATTTATGACTGTGTATTTAGTTTTTTCTCCAAGATGCCATCTTAATTTAAATTATAATAGAAATTTATAAAACTCAGGGGCCGGCCATTTAGCTCAGTGGTTTCGCTGCCTGCTGCGCAAGCGCAAAGACCCGAGTTCGATCTCCGGTACCAAAAAAAAAAGAAATTTATAAAACTCAGTGGAGGAGATAAAAAAAATAGAACTTGAACAGATTATTTAAACAGTATAACTATAATAGAGTATTATGTTTTTTTGAAGTTGTATAACTTCCTAATTATATAGGGAAAAATCTTAAAGAAGATTAATATATACAAAAATGATAACTGGTGACTGGTAATTTTCTTTGCTATTTTTATTTTTTCTATTTTGATGTATTTGAAATTAATAATTAATATTCATTGCTAAAAATGTAAAACATTTTCTCCTTCCTGACTCTATCCCCTAAATGGTTTCTTTTTTTTTTTTTTTAAGCTGTTAGTTTTTATTGAACGTGTAACAAAATGAGGTTTAGTCAAAAAGACCAAAGCCCATGTCATCATCAGACTCCTCAGATTTTTCTTTCTTTGCTTCCACTTTCTTCTCCTCAGCTGGGGCAGCAGCAGTGGAGAAGGCAGGGCCTTCTACAAGTGCAGCACTCACTGCCAGCACAGGTCCAGCAGCTCCTACCTTGCAGATGAGCCTTCCAGTGTTGACATTGGCCAGGGCCTTTGCAAATTAACCACACCAAAAAGGTTCAACATTGACACCAGCCACCTTATTGAGGGCATTGATCTTATCCTCTGTGCAGGTCATCCCCTCTGTCTTTCAGGATGCAGGCGAGCTCCCAGAGGGAGGCCAAGGTGTGGGCAGCCGGGTGGTGCTAGTAACCACATATAGCAAGGGCCTCTTCCCAACATAGCCTTATCTCCCTCCGAAGAACAGAGCCCCTTGGTGTAGTAGCTGAGGAAAGGGACCAATTAGTTTCTTATACCACCCAACTGTGGCATTCATGTATCTATTGTGTTTTTAATTGAAAAGTATCATCATACCATACACTGAGTTCTACTAAAATATTTTTTCAATTTACAATATGTGATAAACATCTTTCCAAAGTCAGAATATATAATCTCCACTTACCATTTATTAATGAACATTTAAGCAATTTAGATATTTTTATCTTTATAGCCTGAGCTAAGTTTTTGATTCAGTTAATGATCTGAAGAGTATCATATATCCTATATCTTCTTAACACATCTTAATTTATTCCTTTCTTCCAAATAATTAGTTTATTAGTTCACCCCCATCATTCTACAGACCTCTGAGTGTTCTGCCAGACACTGTTTTTAGTGCACATAGGTAGCAGTGAGGAGCAAAGATAAGCACCTGCGCTCTAAGCATTTATATTCCAGCAAGGAAAAAAGAAGCATTCATGTAAGTTTGAAAAGTAAGTTATCACAGAATTTCAGAGAGTGATAACTCCTTTTAAATAAGTAAAAAACAAAATGATGGCTGGAAAGAGGGTTCAATTGATAACCTCTAAAGAAAGAACAGAAAAACCTAGTGAGGATCAGGCTTCTGTACAAGTAAAATTATATGTCTGTATCTCAGTTGATGAAATAAAAAGTAGGCAATACACTATTAGAGCCCTTCTGAAGATCCTCCCTTCCTCAGGCTATAGGTCAGGAAGGCCCAAGGTTTTTTTGTCTGGCAAGAAACCCACATGCTGGATATTGCCTTCACTACTGACCACCCTCTTTTTCCTTCTCCCTTTCCTCCCTCTCCACCCCCCATCCTCCTCCCCCCCTTTTAAATGAACATGTTTCACCTATATAGTTGATGGGCACTATTTTAGTGTTGAAAAATAACAAAAATAAAAATTTCTTTTATAATTCCTTTAGTCTTTGTGAAATGGTTTTTGAAAATACCTATCTTTTTTTTACATGAATCAAAAGTAGTAAAATTTGTGTATTAGGCTGTTTCTCATTTCTTGAGTGGTCTTCTGGTACAGTGGCATGTACTGATAAAGAAAAGGTACTTTTGTTTGTTTGTTCTTTTTAATTTACTTTTGTTTTCCTTTATATCAGTACTGACTCCTCTGAAGGTTATTGCTGGTTTGTGTTTCATCTGAAAATAGAAGCATATATCTTTGCAACAGAAAAGAAAAAGGCACCTTCAATTTAATCCTTCCTACAGAAGAGAGCTAGTGCCCACTTGGGACTGAGCACTGAATTGAAATGCTTCACATGACCTAATTACAGTTCTGTTGCACTTTCGGAGTGAATATGGTACATGATCATGAAGGCAGTGACTTCTTTTTGTCTTTCAAGAACTATTAACTACGTGGGCCAGGGATCTAGCTCAGTGGTTTCGCCGCCTGCTGCGCAAGCGCAAGGACCCGAGTTCGATCTCCAGTACCAAAAAAACAAAAAACCATTAACTACGTGCATTGAAAAAACTTAACCTGTGCAGATTGCTTTTATATTACCCCTTCTTAATATATCTAAAATAAAAAACTTTTCAATATATATTATTCCTGAATTGCAACGAAACCTATTTTTCTCCATTAGTTAGTTGTAGTACTGATCTTCAGATAGCACTAATCTATAGAGTCATAATTAAATTAACTATTTTCTCCCTACTTAGCCCACCATGAATGAGTATGATGAATAATCTGAAAAAGAAAATTTAGGAAACAATAGAAATACATAATTGCTACCATTAGGAATATCAAGAAATACTCTTACTACTGAGGCTAGGAAAAATACTTGAAATCCCATATTTGTTGTTGGAATACATTTTCCAGAAGTAACACAATACATTTTCTAGAAGCAGTGTGATACCTAGTGTATAACTTCTGTAGTGGAGTGAGTACTACAAATTTAGCCATTAAAGGATTTATTATGTTTTGCAGCAGAAAGTGTTTCATAATTATTTTAAATACAAACTGTACATGATGGTTTGGGGTTTTTCTAAGGATAAAATAGGCTTAAATTGCAGTGTTTTTTTTTATTTAATGGCATCCCTATGTAGAATAGAATAGGTTAATTTTCCATTTGTTCCTAGGTATATTCATGGGATACCTGTATTTGTAGACATTCATGGCAGGATAGCCAAATAGAAACATAGGGGAAACAGACTGTTTTTGTTTGTTTTTTTTTGGTACCGGGGATCGAATTCGGGTCCTTGCTTTTGCGCAGCGGGCGGCGAAACCACTGAGCTAAATCCCCAGCCCGGGAAACAGACTATTAATGCCATGTGATATGAAATATGTTTAACATAAGTCTGCACCATAATTTTTAAAGGTATAGCAATATAGACTGATTATATATATTGCTACTACTCCTAACATTTTAGCATCCTAAGTGATTTTTCTTTTATTTTTAATTTTTTCTGCGAAACATACTATTTATAAAAAGAGACAAAATGCAAATTTTAAATATTCGGTTTTATACAACTTTGTACAGGATTGTCTTCCATTTTGCCCTTTGCATATTTAATATCATTGTGAAATTACATATTTTTTGTCCAGCAGGGTTTTTAAAACTCTTAACACTTAGGAACTTTTACATACTCATCTTGGAAATCATTTTGCACAACTGCTGACTATTCTAACTGCCTGACTGTATATTTGAGTTATTTGCATTTTCCACTTTTACACTTAGCACCACAACTAACCATTTTAGTCACATTTGTGATTATATCATGGAGTAGATTCCTACATTAAAATTAATAAGTTAAAAGATGAATTTTAAAGGCTTATAATATGTTTTGCAAGGTTGCTAAGCGATAGACTGGTTTTTATTTTTACCTATAAGTGTCTGAGGACCAGCTCATTGCAACGTTACTGACATTAAAGGCAATACTTGCCTTTTTTTCTAAACTTGGCCAATTTGCTAAATAGTTTATATCTTTAGGGATGTTTATGTTTTGTAGCTTTATTTTTTTAACTTACTGGATATTACAATTTTCTATATTGTTAAAAAAATTATGTACCTTTTTCTTTTAATTCGTGGCAGAATGTTATGTGGTCAAGTCTGTCAGTATTTTCTGGTATGAACATACTCATTCTTTTTTATGTGTTTCTACAAGAAAATGGGGCCAGGGATTTAGCTCAGTGGCACCATGCCTGCCTTGAAAGTGTAAGGTTCTGAGTTTGATCCCTAGTTCCAAAAAAAGAAGATGTCTAAGGGTCAACAAGTTAATCCTATCAAGTCAGAGAATTTGGTGAATAGTCCTAGTCATATGGGGTGAAGTAAGAATTGGTGAAATGGTCGCCATAATACTAAAAAAATCTAATTCTAAAATAGCTATAAATCAACTAATAAGTATTTTGGAATTTCAACTGATTTTTATGCTGCGTTGTGATTTTTAGTTCTATGTTTACTACAGCAAGCTTGTTACTATTTGGTAGTTCAGTGGCTAAAATTGTGCCTAGATGAAGACACATATATTCACACACAGTTGATTTTTAAAAAAACAAAATCTGGATAAAAATTTATAAGAACATTAGTAATAATTATTGTTCAGTGGTATGATTATAAATTTATTTTTATTTCTAGTGCTTTTTTATCCTCTCAGTTTTCAAAACTGTAAAAAAAAAATACTGTAAGGTATGATGGCCTTGCCATTATAGTATTATGGTTTTATTTTCAGAACAAAGTGCAGGAGCTTCAGCTTCTGCTTTCCTTCTGGAAAGAGATTTGTGAAAGAGTATTAGTTTGAAGTTCACAGTAGAAGAGCCTAAGGAAGCCTTTTCAACCACTTCCTAAGAGTATGATAACCAATTTAACTTCATTTTTTCTCTTTTCAAAGCCCTATGAAGGATTAAGGCCTCAAGATCTGCGTCGATTGAAAGATATGCTTATTGTGGAAACAGCAGACATGCTTCAGGCTCCTCTGTTTACTGCTGAAGCTTTACTTCGAGCTCATGGTAATGAAAGAAATGTTTTATAGATTTTGATAACTGGGGGCCTTTTGAACCTTTTCAGAGTTAAAAGATGACTATTTTTCTAATTTGATATAAGCCGAGATGGTTTTTTATTAAGCCTCAAGTTTTTTTGTGCAGTAGTTAGTGCAGCAGTCATCAGTCATCCTTATAACATTCATTAAGTCTATGGTGAGCCAGTGAATGGTTTTCAACAGGGGAGTAATGCACTTAGATTGGCATTTTGAAAGAAAATCATTTTGACAAATAAAATGGCTACAAGTCATAGAGGGGAAAGTGGGAATTTCTTTTTTAAAATCAAACTACTAATGGGCTGGGGATTTAGCTCAGTGGTTCTGCCACCTGCATCAAAAGCACAAGGACCCGAGTTCGATCCCTGGTACCAAAAAGAAAAATCAAGCTACTAAATCAACTTGGAGCCTCATTTTAGAAACGTGTCTGATTTGAGTAAGATTGAGTATTGAATCCATAGTTCTAGTCCTGGTTTTAACAATAATTTTTGCTGAATTTGTTCACTTATAAAAATTGTAGTAGTTCATTTAAATACTAAGAATTGTGTCATTAGTTTTGTCAATCATATTAATTTTATGTGAAATCTATTTCTCTGAAGTATAAAAAATGAAGTTAAAGACAAAAGAATATTCTATCCTTTTTAAGTGGTTTTTTTCTTTTTTTTTAAGACATAATCACCTTAGGGAAATTTTCCTAAGTACTCATCTGGGTATAAATTCTTTATGATTAAGGCAGCCTTTTCTGGGAGTTGTCACATGCTGGGTAGGACCCTCTCATTGCACACTCAATATTGTACATTTGGGAGATGCTGGTTTTAAAGAATAGTATTTTCTAGTTTTAAAATATTTTTACAAAGACAAAGAGGTAAATGCTAGATTTTAAAAAGTAAAAACAAAATATATTAAAAATAAAAACACAGTCATTAGGTAGTCCAGTTATTTTAAGGCAAAGCTGTCTATTTTAAGTAGAAATCTTTGTCTTATATACTAAAATAGACTGCCCCCTTCCAAGTGTTTATGTAATCTTCTGATGGCAAGAAAATTTACAGCGTCATATTTCATCATCCATTGATCACCACTGTCTGTAATTTGTCATAAAAATAACAGGATCACTACCATCAAAATCAATGTTCTCATGGTTCTCTAATTGCCATTCTTTTCCTAGTGTATAAATCAGTGGCTCTTAAATTTTAATATAAAAAGAATCGGCTAGGAAAGTGAACGAGGATCTCTAAGACTAACCCGGGAGTCTTCAGCCACTAGGTGTGGGGATAGGCATAAACCTCCCCTATAAACAAGCCTATTAAGTGAGCTACTCTCTGATAAACATTGCTAGGTACATTTAGGTATGGAAACCAGTAATTGCAAAGGCCACCTAAACAATAGAGACAATATCTCTAATCTGACTTTAATCAAATATTCTATACTGTATTCCCAAATGCCTATTTACCATTTTCTCCTCAACCTAAAAATATCCACAGCTGAATTCCTCATTTCCCCCACTGCTTCAATGATTGCACTCCAACATTCACCTAGTTGCTTGAGGCAGACACTTGAAAGTCTTACTTTATTCCCGCATCTCTATTATATTCGACATCCATCCCATCATTTCTCTTCCTAAGTATCACTCAGCCTCCACCCACCTTCCGTTTCTGTTCCCACTGAATTTCATTTCAGGCTTTCATTATTTTTCAGTCTCCAGTTTTGCTATTCTTTTACCCAGAGGTTTTTTTTACCATTAGTGTTCTTTTAAAATGCCAATCTGAGCATTGTCACTCCCTGCTAAAAATCTTTCACTGGCTGTCCACAGACTTAAACTTTTGGTAGACTTTATGGCACAGGCTCCTTTTTCCTGGGCTGTTAGTCTCATCTGTTCTTTACCTTTTCCCCTCCAACGTAGCCTTAACAATCATTTCTTGTAGGAAACCTTTGCTGAGTGTATCTTCCCAAATATCCTTTCTGTCTATTCCCATGATATTCCATTCGTGTGTGTGTTACACTTGGAATATTTTACTGAAATCTTTTGCTTTTCCACTTCATTAACCTGGGAGGTCCTTGAAGTCTGCTTTTAACTTTTCTTCACAATACCTATCTCTTAGAAAACAGTTATGTAGTGAATAAATCATATACCTGAAATAGTTTTATATGTTTTTTTAAACCTACATTTATTGTTGTAAAATTGTATTTCTTTATTGTCCTCTTTATAAACTTTGAAGTAAATCCTTTGTAAAAGAAATGTAATTTAAAAATTCAGAATAGCTTTCAAAATCATATAATTTGAAGACACAGTGTTTCCTTTGTAGCTAATAATAATGCTTAACAATAATAAAAAAATTTTACTAAATCACAGAATACCCTGAATTGTGTTTAAGGTAAAATTCATACATGAGAAGTTGTACAGTGTCCTTTACCTATCAGTACAGACTGTGTATGTAAATGTGATGTAGAGCTGACCAAAAAATGGAAGTTACTCATCAGCAAGGATATGCAGCATCACACTTGTACACTAGTCTTCCTTTATCTGCAGTTTCACTTTCCATGTTCTCATTTGTTCATGGTCAACTATGGCCAAAAAATATTAAATGGAAAGCCAGAAATAATTCATAAGTTTTATATTACACACCATTTTCAGTAGCCACATGAAATCTTACATCATCCTGTCCAGTATATGCATTTGTCCAGTGTAGCACAGCATATATGCTACCCACCTGTTAGTCACTTAGTAGCCATCTCCATTATCAGATTGATTGTCCTAATACTGCTATGCTGTATCTATGTAAACATTGTTTTATTTGATAATGGCCCCAAAAACACAAGAGTAGTGATGCTGGCAATTTTATAACAGTATGTTTTAATTGTTCTCTTATACTGTTAGCTGATCCTAATTTACAGATTCTTTTTTTTTTTTCAGTACCGGGGATTGAACTTGGGTCCTTGCACTTGTGCAGCAGGTGGCGAAACCACTGAGCTAAATCCCTGGCCCTATAAATTTTATCATAGGTATATATGCATTGGAAAAAAACATAGCATATATGTGGTTTAGTACTATCCATAGTTTCAGACATCCAGTGGAAGTCTTGAAATGGTTAACATGCATCCCTGTGGACAAGAGGAAACTACTATACTGGTTAGCATCAGCTGACTGCTGAGACAAAAGTGTGGGCTCAACCAGGGATTTCGCTCAGTGGTGCCACCGCCTGCCTCCCAAGTGCAAGGTCCCAAGTTTGATCCCAGGTACCCCCCCCAAAAAAAGTGTGGGCTCAGACATTTCTTAATCTGTGTAACAGTCCAAGACATTTCCATTTTGAGTAGGTGGAATGAGGGATTTTCTCCCCACAGTCATTCAAAGACCCTGACAGAGAGATGTTCCATCTTTAACAAAGTAGCTTCCATGTTTTTCCTGGGGATTATCTCTATTTTACCCAACCAGTCAGAAAGGCAAAACATGGAAGAATAAATTTGGAAAGTTTTTTAAGCCAGTCTTAGAAATGGCATAGATTTCTTGTGCACATATTCTGCTGCTCAAATAGCCATATCTAGCTACAAGCAACATTTCTACCCTACAACATTATTGTGAACAGTTAGCCTTCTCTGCCACAAGTATCTGTATTCAGCTAGACAATATAATGCATTGTAACTCGTAAATTCCACAGTATAATGTGGAATCCAAGACTAATTTATATGCATTTCACTGTAATTAAGAGGAAAGCTTTCCCATTTTTTTACACATTGTACCATCAAGTATTATTAAATAATTAACTCCTTTTTTTTTTTCCAGTACCAGGAATCAAAACTCAGAACTTTATATTTGCCAGGCAGGTGCAGCACCACTGAGCTACATCCCTGGCCCTAATTAACTCATTTTTACCTCATTAATATTTCCATAAATTTTTTTGTGTAATAAGAACAATTTCTAATAAGGTGAAGTTAACTGAATTGTTCTACTTGTCATTTGTTTATTCTATGATAATTTTTTTGATAAGTTACTAAAACATGTTCTATATTTCCCTAATTGAAGACAAAATATAAGCTAATGCCAATTTTCAAATGAACATTCTTCTATATTGTTTAGTTAATATCAGTGATATTTGATAACCAAAAATAACCAGTGATGTTAATGAGTAAAGCACAGAGCTACTATTTACTATAATTTCTCTTAAAGCTATCACAAGCTGTGTTTCAGAGCTATTAAATTGAACTGCCTGGAAAGTTTGTAGATTATATCCTTGGTAACATTCATCTTTACACTGGAAAGTAGCTTTGAGTGTGATCATTGGCAAATGTAGTTCCATTGTACTCAAAGTGGTCTAGATTAAGCAGAAGGCAGAACTATTTGGCAATTTTTACTAAATGGTAATTGAATTTTAAGGACTATGTTAGAAATAGAGTTTGTTCTCTTGAATTTTCCCCAGTAATAAAAGTAATTTATGTAATTGAATGCTACCTAGTGAAAAAATAAAAGTTATGAAACATGAAACAAAAGCTAATTTGCTTATGCTTAGAATAAGTTTATATTGAACATTGTTTTTAACTTTGAAAGCTCATCATCCTCTGTGGACAATTAAACATGGTGGTCCATATCTTATTCTACTCTCTTCCTAGCAAATGTTACCTTCTCCCAAGGTTTTCATAAAAATAGATTTCTCCCTCTGGACTATAATTTTTTTTTTTTGTAGCTCCGTCTCTTGTGTATTGGGAGGTCTTTTTGAAAGCACCTCCAGTATATGGCAAAACCAGCTTAATCTTGTATCTAGAAGAACTAAAATCATGCTCCCCCAAGAGTACCTGGTTCTGTTTTCCCTGTGTCTATAGATTGGTTCACCAGCCAACCAAAGAGTATTCAAGGCAGAAACCTGGGACACCAACTTTGACATTTCCTTTTTCTCTGTCTCACCTCCCAAACCTTGAACATTTTCCTGTCTTTTAATTGCTGTTACTACCACATAGCCTTCATTGCCACTGTCTCTCACTAATACTCTACATACAAGCCTCTTTCTTAGATAATCTTCCTTCCACTCATACCCTATCCAATTTGTTTTGTTTTTCCACACTTAGAATAATCTCTTCAAATATGATCATGAGAACCTGTCCTTCCTATCCCCAATCCCAACTTTTCATTGACTTTCTATCACTCTTAAACTGAAGATAGAAGTGTTTATAAAAAGTCCTGTATATCTAGGCCTCTTATCAGTTTTTGTAGCCTCATATCCTGCTGTGTTTCTCCCCTGGACTGAATGCTCCAGCTACATTAACCTCTGTCTGCATGTCTTTCTCTTCCCTTTTCTCCTATCTAATTCCCACTCATTCATAAGATGTCCATTTCAGGCATTTCCTTGGGTCACACTCTATCTTTCCTGACTGGCATTCTTCAGCTTATCATGGTACTTCTGACAGTAGTGGGGTATGTGTGTGTGTGTCTGTCTGTCTGTCTACTTATTCTTATTAATGTCTTTCTTCTTCTTCCTAACTGTAAGTTCCATGAAGGTGGGAATTATGTCTGTTTTTTCCTTTCATTGTATCATTACTGCCTGACATTATAATGGCACATAAAAGACATTCAGTAGATATTTACTAAGTGACTGATATGATACAATCAAACCAGAAATTGAAAAAGATTTGTAGTGAACTCAAACACTGCCTGATTCCAAAGAATGATCTTTATACTATTCACCACAGCTAGCATTTTGCATGGCAGTAATTAGAATATTTGAAGAACTGTGTGGAGAATGTATTCCAGATATACTGACAGATTATAGAAAATGATGTAACAACTGATTTCCTGATTTAGCATGAAGACATAATTTCTAACATTATAATTTTCAAATAGTAAAATAAATTACTTGGAGGAAAAAATGAATAAAAATGAACTTTTTGCTGTTATTTTCACACTAAAATTACCCTAGTGACTTTTTTCTTTATTTTAATGATTTTTACATGATTCTAAAGTATCCTATCTATGTGAAAGAAAATTCTAATAGCACACAAGGGAATTAGCATCGTTTTTCGTGATAGTAGGATTCATCTAAATGCTGTTTTATAATGTTTTTCAAAATTAATACATGTTATAAAGCTTTCCATATCAATAAGTATATGACTACATAGTCTTCTAGTTATATAAATATATTCCATTGTTGACTGTGTACCATTTTTTCTTTTTTCCATTATAAATTATTCCTTAAGGCATATCCTTGTATACCTATACATTTATTATTTAAGAGAATTTTTAAAAGTGAAATTACAAGAATACACTTTCAATCAAAATTCTACATTTCCTAAGTATGAGTAAGGTCTAATATCTGTTTCATGTTTATTGGACATTTGTATATTTGTGACTTGTCATATCTCTTTTTCTGTTTTCTCTGTAAAGACTTATTTAATGACCTACCATATGGCCTATCCTGATGATTTTAACATGTGCATTTGAAAAAAATTCATCCTATTAGGATTTTCTTTTGTATGGGATTCTAATAGCATCTATGGTGTTTAAATTGTTTGTGTCTTTACCGATTTTTATTATCTAGTTCCATCAGTTGGTGAAAGATAGATGCTAAAATTCCCATTTGTGAATGTGGATTTGTATACACCTCCTCCTTAATGGTGTCAGGTTTCTTAGTGTATTTTGAAGTTTGGACACTAGGCTTATACACCTTTATGTCTTTCTGACTCTTCTAATTATAAGTTTTCTAATTGTGAACCAGTCTCTCTACGACATATCTTTTCTCCTACTCTTTATCTGATACTATTATAGCATTTCACCTCTTTTATATTGTTTGCATGTGTTATAGATTGAATCTTTTTTATCTCTTCTAATACCCTCCACCTTCTAGTATTTTTATAGTTCTGCTTTTTAACTGACCAGTGCTTTCAGACAGTGTCAAATAAGACTTGTTGTTATATAGAATTGAGTTTTGACATTTCCAGTTTTCATAATAGGTTTTTTAAAATCTCTAGGAATCTTTTTTTTTTTTATTCGTGCTTAGAATCAAACCCAGGGCCTGACACAGGCTAAGCAAGTGCTCTACCACTGAACCATACCCCAACCCTTTTTTTACTGTAATTTTAAATTTTTCCGTAGTTATTTATCTGCTTGTGGTTTACTACTTTTTCATGCGTTCTTCAGTTTTAGTCACAGTTTCCTGAAACACTATCCACCTCATCCAGATTTTAGTACTATCATGTAAGTTCACATTAATTTGTTTATTTCAGCACATAATTTATTGAATATAGAGCTTGATCTAGGCCCTGGGCCTAGAAGAGAAGATAGGTTAAAATATATATACCAACTTTGCCCTTCAGTAAGATTAGTTTGAAAAACATTGCATTTTCTTTGAGTTCTTTTAATTTTCTCTCTACATATTCCTGTATCATTTTCAGTTGAAATGTATCATTCACAAATTTTTGTTAACTACACCAGTACTGACCTAAGTTTTTTTTTTGTTTTCATTTTTCAGTTCATAAATTTTGTCTATCATTTAAGGATCTTTTTGCTTTTGGTTTAAAATAGTTCTTCCCCTTTGGTCTTAACAACAGTTTGGATCTCAAAAGGAATTATTCTCCTTATGTGGCCACTGAGTCTTTAAAATAAACACTTTTTTTGTCGAAAGAAATGTATTTTTTTTTTTTGCTAATCTTGATTCTTGCTAGAGTTCTTATTAATATTTTGCTTATTGTCTCTCATCTGCCTCTTCAAAGAGCTCCTTATCTCGTTGGTTAAGTATTATTTGATTTCCACATGTTATTTTCCTTTTTGCTACAACAGCTTTTCTGCAGCTGTCATTGGAACATTAGAGAACCCTATTTACCCTATTTTAATATTTGGGAATTTGATTGACAATAAAGATAATCTAGTTCAGTGGGGGAAAGGATAATTTAATGGTTGATTATAATATAAGTGGCTAGCCAGCTGGAATTAAATTAAGTTAGAATACCAAATGGTTCAGGAGAGAAAGAAAGGAGGACCAAAAAAAATGAAAGTTTATATTGGAAGGATAAGAAACATAAAATCAGTCTGTCAATTTTAGAAGATCCAGAAGACATAGATGTAAATTCAAGGACAGAGAAAAACCTTTGACTTTCTAAGAAACCAAGAAGCTAAAGAAAAGGTACACTGAAGTATATTGAATTTTAAAATTTTTATTGGTAAATACACTATAAACAAAGTCCAGATGAAATTGTTTTATTTGAAAATATTAGTTAATATTTGCTATAAAAACCTTTAAATTGACAAGAAACTAATCCAAAGAAAAATGAGCCAAGAATCTGGATAGGTAATTCATTGAAGAGCAAATCTTGATGGCCAAAATATACATAAAAAGGTATTTGAACTCATTAGTTGTCAAGAAAAGTAAAATAACTGGGCCGGGGATTTAGCTCAGTGGTTTCGCTGCCTGCTGCGCAAGCACAAGGACCCAAGTTCAATCCCTGGTACCAAAAAAAAGTAAAATAACAATGAGCTATCACTTCTTAAACATTTAAAAGAAGTGTAACATTTACCACCAGAGAGGAAACTAGTACAGTTCACTGTTGCTGCAGAAATATAAATTTTTACAACCTTTTTGGAAAGCCATCTGGAATTATCTTTTAAAAACTTGACTGTCCAGAGGCCAGGGATTTAGCTCAGTGGTGCCTCCGCCTACCTGGAAAGCACAAGGTCCTGAGTGTGATCCCCGGTAACCCCTCCTCTCCAAAAAAAACCTGGACAGTCCGTAGACTGATTGCTAAGATCAATTAACAGACAAAGAAGATGAGAGGGCAAGAGAGACAAATAAATAAAGATCCTGCTGTAAAAATAGAATATATGATATGCCATGTATACCTTTATGTGCAATATACATGCTTGTATATTTACAAGGACTTAATAAGACAAGGAACTTCTTTCAGCCTAGCAAGTAGTAAATACAAAATGATTGAATCTTTTGGAACTCTTCTAAAAATCTTTTAAAATAGTGAATATATTGGTGCAGCTATAATTAAATGTTGTATCAGTTCTCACAGCCTATTTATAAGGTCTTTAAGCACTTTTTCAAAAGTACATTTTAATCAACACATTCATTTTGTAAATAAACAAGATCCAAATGAGACATTTTAATTAGATGTTTTGTCATTTACTATTACAATTATTAACCAGATTTTTAAAAGTTAGCAGTTTATCTTGAGTAGAATAATTTAGACTTAAATTTTGCCTCCTTTTAACATAAGTTCTGCTAACTAGTGCTTTAAATTTTATTTTAGTCTGCCATTCTTTAAAGGCTTAATGCTTTCTCCTTTTTCTCACATTCTCCTTTAAACCTATTAACTAAAGCCGCATTTTAAGAAATATGATAAGGTTAATCTAGGTAAATTGTGTGCTCCTGCGCATAGTTTGTTCTGCTGTTTCTTAAGTTCCTAAAGTAAATTAATGCTTCCTCACCATAATTTCCTAGGTAAAGCCCTCATTTCTGTCATGGGTCATTTTATAAGCCGTGAGACAATACTAAGAGCTAATCCTAGCCTGTATTTTTAGTCGTATGTTAGTACTGAACTTCTTTGAAACTTGTCAAATTTGGAACTTGACAAGAAAATTTTTCCAGGTCCTCATGGTTTGTGTGGTACTCAACAAGCAAACTATTAACTTGTCAACTGTTGCCTCTTGACTCTATACCATTTCCAGCCAAAACTGTTTGGTACTCATTTAGAACTCAGCATACCACCTAGAACCAATTAATGAGTACCAAGGTACCACTGTATTGATATTTCCACCTGCCACACACTACTTCAAACATATTCACATATTCACAGGAAACCAATATGATAGATAGTAATTATCCCCCAAAAGACACTGAAATACAAAGAGGTTAAGTAATTTGCTTTTCTGAAATTGATGACATTTTATAAAATGAACATGGCAAATTAATTTTTCTTAACCACAAATTCCAATAGCTGCTAAAAAAAACCAATAAAGGATTTCTTCACCTATCTTCATATCAATCAATATCACATTTTAAATATCAATACACTTGCCCATCAACTGGAGACTGGATAAAGAAGATGTGGTTTTTTTATAAAATGGAATACTACTCAGCCATAAAGAAAGAGAAATTAGGGACATTTATAGCTAAATGGATGCACATTGAGGACATATTCTTAAGGGAAATAAATAGGACACACATGTGTAAATACCAAATAGTTTCTCTGGTATGAGAAACTGAAAGTGTAAATAAGGACTAAAATGAATAATTGATAATGTGAAATAAGAAAAGGACCAAAGTAGTAGGGGAAGTGGGAGGGGTAGGGGAAAGGAAAAAATATGAGGGGAAAAAAAAGTGGAAACAAAGCCTTTGTGAATAGGAAAGGGTGGAAGGGTTGAAGGGAGGGCAGGGGAATGGAGAAAAAATAACCAAAATACATCATGTAAAGGTGCAAGTTCCCAATGATGATTGTAAATGTATTGTATACCTACAATGTACCAATAAAAGAATTTAAGAGGAAAAAATAAATGAATAAATATCCTTATACACTGGTTAAGTTTTAAGAAACCACCATGTTATATGTTGCCATGAGAACTAGGAATATTCAAGTCAAATCTTTTTTAGGAGCAGTCGTAGGAGAAAACATTTTAGTACTTATCTCTAATTCTTCTACAAATGTCTATTCAAACAAAGAATTGCTTTTATATATTAAAATGGCTTTCAACTGATAAAATCAGTAGATTTGCTAAATTTTAATACCATATATTTTAGAACCAAAAGTTATACCTAGCTCTTTCTGAGAAATGTAAATGCCTGCTTTTATATGTACATATAAACTTCCCATACAGATAGAAAATTTAGGTTTCTGGTACATATTGGAAGTATACAGAATTTAGAAGACAGTCTATAGGACTTGAAGAATGTGAAATATTGCATATAGCCCATGGTCTTAGTCAAAGTAATGGCCTATCAGTATACTGAAGTCCATCTAGCACCATTTCCTGAAATGCACTTGAATGCAGTGTTTTTCACTTAGATTTTTCTTCAACTTTGTAATCTGACCCCCTTTTCCCACTTTACTGTACTTTCCATCTCCCCAAACCACAACATTCTGTCATACAACTTTAGAGACTCACAGAAGTCTCTCAGTTACACTTCTGTGCCTTTCAGGTACTATGGTTTCCTCAGCCAGAAATGTACTTCCTTGGGCTGAGGATTTAGCTCAGTGGTTTTGCCGCCTGCTGCGCAAGCACAAGGACCCGAGTTCAATCCCCAGTACCAAAAAAAAAAAATACTTCCTTAATCTTTATTACATGTCATACTTTCCCCTATTAAACTGCCAAATACAGAGCCATAATATGATTGAAGAAAATCTTGTGTAGAAACTTTCCTCAGCTATTTGTATTTGAGCTATAAAATTTTATAGAATAATCTATGGTGAATAATTTAAATTTACCCTTTTAATGCACTTAAGAGATAGTGTGTGATTATGGAAAGAAAACAGCTTTGGAATCACAGGAAAGGTCAAGTCTTTATATGAGTAAGTCATATTACTTCCTTAAGTCTTAATTTCTCTACTTAAATAAGAAGTGAGAAGATTGCTGGAATGAACACATTAAATAATGTGTGTGAAGCACTTAGCACAGTAATTGGGTATATTAGTTCATTGTCTTTAACAGGTTACATTTTTATGGCTCTGGCCATTATAATAACATCCTTCACTTGGCCAATTTATAACTGTTCAAACTAGGAAGGCAACCTTTTTTTTAGTTATGCCAGATTTTGGCTTACTTAATACAGAATTGATGCCTGATTCAACTATAAACATTTATAACTCAAATCCCTTAGGGAGTTCTTTCTACTTTCGAGCTATTGAATGATTTTTAGGGCCTGCAATTGGCATTTTTACATGTTTATAGTGACTGTATAATCATCTCACAACTTGACACCAGTGAGGCCAATTGCAAAATTACATATTCAAAGAGTTAAGAGGCTAACTGAAGCCTACAATCAACAAATATTTTAGTAAATTCTAAAAGTGATGTGAGTCACCTGTTTGGTTATTAGAAGTTGGTGGGAATTTTGAGATATTGTTAGATACTGACACAGTTTTAAGCCACTGTACATTTAAAAAGTTTAAATTCTGTATTACAGTATATTCGTTTGCAGTTACTACTTTTTGGTTTTTTGAGACAGGTTCTCAATATGTATTTCAGGCTGCCCTTGAACTCACTGTGTACCCTAAGCTGGCCTCAAACTCGTGGAATCCTCCTGCCTCAGCCTCCTGAGTGCTAGGATTACAGGCATGTACCACCATGCCTGGCTACAGTTACTAATTCTATATAAATACCATACTTTTTTCTTTAGATGACTTATGTCTTGTTTATTTTGTTATTATGTAACTTTGAAAATATCATAGTTTCTAGTTTTTGAGAGATACCCATTCCATTTTTCTTAAAGACTGGGACAGGGAGAAATTACTTGAAGCTTGGATGTCCAACCCAGAGAACTGCTGCCAACGATCAGGTGTTCAAATGCCAACTCCACCACCAAGTGGGTATAATGCCTGGGACACACTCCCTTCTCCAAGAACTCCAAGGACTACACGCTCTTCTGTCACCTCTCCAGATGAAATCAGTTTATCTCCTGGGGATTTAGAAACCAGTTTGGTATGGTTTAGTACTTGATGTACTTCCCATAGCTTTGTTTTTAGTCTTTTAGCTTTTCAAGTTTTTAATATTATTCCATAGAGTGTCTAGTTGTGTTCTTATAGTTGACTCCCTTATCCTCCTCTAAAGGTTCACTTACTTTCATTCTCTGATAGATCCTTGTTATCGCAGACTATTTTTGTAGTCTTTGAACTATAGATTTAAAAAGATTTTCTTTTCTCATTTCAAAATAGAAAACAAAACGATTTGGGGGAAACCATACACTTACTAATTTTTACTTAAAATATATTCAAAAATAACATACTAGAATATTAAAAGTTAACTTTGTGATGTACACTTTAAGCTGAAAATACAAAAACATTTTATAATTTCTTAAAAGCTACAAACTTTTAAAGATTTACAATACAATGATGATCATATATTTGTTTCAATAAAGTTTCTGGAGTTTCTTATCCAGATGCATTTCCATAATAAATATTTCCTCTTTATTAAGGAATGATACAGCCCTTGTGTGGGTTTTTAATTGGCATGCCATCAGTGTACTCGTAGGAAATTTTGATGTTTCTTGAAATGGTTCAGACACTCAAAAATTGTGATGAATACAAAAGCACTCCTTATTTTAGGCCATTTTGAAAAATAATCCTGCTTCAACAATTCACATGTGTAACATTATAAAGTTTTCTTCTAGAAAAGCATTCTTGAGAAGATACAGTTTATAGCATGGTTTCTTGTTTAGCCTCAAATTGCTACTGTTTTCTGATTTTTTTTTTTTTTTTTTTTGTACCAGGGATTGAACTCAGGACCTTGTGCCTGCGAGGCAAGTACAGTGCCACTGAGCTAAATCCCTGGCCCAAATTGCCGCTGTTAATATCCTCAATTGCTATGTTAAAAACATAGTTACTCTGATTTTATAGATTTCCCAGGATAAGTGTAGAATAAAGGACATGATGTTGGAGTGATTATTTTGCAACATAGAATTTGATCATGACCTGAATAGATTGTATAGATTTGTTTTTTGTACTTTCCAAATGCATAGATGCTGATTAATATATAAATTTGGAATCCAAGAGTTTTACTTTTGCACTAAAACATTTAAATCCCACCATAGTTTATAATGAGGTAGTCATGATATTTATTACTCAAAGGTAGATACAATAATTGCCCTTATGATTTTGAAACACTTCTAAAATTTATAATTACTCATATTTTTGCCATTAAACCAATGAACAAAATGAATGTATTGTTCTCTTCAAAGTATGACTCTGTTTAAGTCATTCTTCTTTATCTCCAGTGTGACATTTGTATGTGCAGCATTTCTGTATTTGAGGATCCAGTGGATATGCCCTGTGGACATGACTTTTGTAGAGGATGTTGGGAGTCGTGAGTATATGAGCAGCTTAGCCTCTCTTACTGCATGATAGAACTCTGATTTGCTAATAAAATCATTTGCTTTCACTAGTTAATGATATGGTTAATTTATACTGATTTCAGAGTTAACACTGAAACGCACTGCACTTTACTACTAAGGAAGAATTTTTTTCTTCTTAGCTATTTAATACAATTTATCTTAATAAAAGGTAGTTTGGGGGAACACAGCAGATATTTATAATTTTTCATGGTATTTTAATTTATATAATATCTAATGTATATTTTAATCCTAAACCCAAATTTCAAGAATCAGTTTTTGTCGTATGTTTCAAGAATTTTAAGCCTTTGTTTTTGTACTTTCTCTGAATTTTGTGTGACAAGCAAATAGCCATGAAAATCTGTAAAAATACAGATATTTAAAATTTTTACAGTTAATATAAAGTTAAATGTTTCTGCTAGGCATGGTTGGATATATATTACAAATGCAAATTTTATTTTGCTTCTCGTGTTTATCTCTTATTTTCCTTCCTGTTACCTTGTACTTTCTCATTAACTTGGCACTTTTTGAGACAAGTTTGTAAAACAAATGAAGATTAAGTATAAGCCGCAGTCTCTATAGACACACAAAACTATTGTTTGATGACTTAAGCAAAGTATGTCAGTATTTAAGAAAATCTTAAAAATAAGCCATTTTTCTGATTATATGTTCATGAATATGCATCAAGCTACACATTTAAAATAAATAATTTGGGCAGGGGATTTAGTTCAGTGGTTCCGCCGCCTGCCTCGCAAGCGCAAGGTCCCGAGTTCAATACCCAGCACCAAAAATAAATAAATAAAATAAATAATATGATATACTTGGACATGTGTACACACTATGAAACCGTCACCCGAGTCAAGATAATGAATATTCATCATTTCCTCATTTCCCTTTGAATCCCTTCTGTTTACTCTCTGCCTCCCATACTCATTCCCTGACCCCCAAATTTGTAAGCAACCTATTAGATCAGTGTAGTTGATGCAAATGAACTGGCTGGCAAAGATCAAAGATCACAGTTGAAAGCAATCCTTGACCCAATTGTAAAAGCAGAAAATCTTCCCCAGGTCAGTACTTTATTAACCTTAAAATGATTAACTTTATTGTATTAGAAAGCAATATCTGGGTTTTCCCAAGTTTGCAGATGTTCCCCTTAATTTGTTTTGTTTTTTTGTTTTTTTTGTTTTGGAACTGGGGATCGAACTCAGGTCCTTGTGCTGAGCTAAATCCCTGGCCCTGTTCCCCTTAATTTGTATGTGAAAACTGACCTCACCCTGGAGTTACTTGAATTTTTTTGACTTCCTTGACCTTCTTCACCTGAGTCAGATCACAGGAACCATCTTCCATACTCATCACTATTTAGCTGTGAGACAGTATGGTAAGATTTAAATTTGAAGGACCTAATTACTGTTTTCCTTAGTATTTTAACAGCCTGCCTAGGATTCTCTACCCTACCCCTGCCAGTTCTTATCAATTCAAACACGAGTAAAACAGGTTCCATGTTGGGCAATTCATATTTTGATAAAATCATGTTTAAATTAATTACGGTCATCACAGAGTCATATAGAAAAGAAACTCCTGTCTAAAATGAGAAAGAATTTTTAAAGGCCTTCAGATAGTTTGAAAACCTGTCTTTCATTTTCTAATTCTATATTTGCAATATAGTGAGATTCTTTGAAGCATTTATGCCAAGGGCTTAAATAAAAGAAAATTATTATTTTCTACCCAGACTAAAATATTCTTCCTAATATTAAGGATAAGAGCTCAGATTCTGGATGCAATAGAATTCTGGATTATGAATTTCAGCTCTGCTATTTATTAATCATTGATTTAGACAAGTGGTAACCTGTGTGAATCTCAGCTTCCTGATTTTTAAAATGATGATAATAGTAAATACTTCATAGGATTATTTATAGGGCACATGATAATCAACCTGTGAATATTTTTATCATCTTCCAAAACATTGTAATAAGCAGAGAGCCTAAATGATAGCATCTGTGAAGCTTATCTACAAAATTAAAATATAGGTAAAATTTGACCCAGATTTACTTCTTTTACTGACATTCATCAACTTTATGTTCTACTTATAAATTTAGAAGAAAATTGTATCATGAGTATGAATAACAGCTAACAGAGAATTGATCCTGTCTTCAATGAAGTCTTCTCTGTTCTGTCATTTAACTCCCCAGGAATAATTAAGTTTGTTCTGTTACATTGAGAATACACAAAATGTAGTAACCACTGTGTTTCCCCCAAAATGAGACCTAGCTGGAAAATAATCAGCGTCGAAAACTGGAAATCTGCATGCCAGCCCCAGTCAGCCTGTCCTTGCCTTACCTATCTTACAAAGGAACCATTGAGCAAGAGAATAGTGATGGCTGGTAAAGCAAGAGTAGGCTGATTGGAACTGGCGTTTTTGATCTCTAGTTTTCAATGCTGATTATTTTTCAACTAGGTCTTATTTTCAGGCAAAGAGGGGATATCTAAGCAAACTGCGTGTTGACAGGAACTAGAAGTATTAAACTATATCCAACCAGGAAACCTATTCATAGCTACGTTATGGAAGAGGAAAGTCTTCACGTAGCTAACTTTTAGTCTTAAGACCCCCTTTACACTCTTAAAAATTATCGAGAATTCCAAAGAGCTTATATGGACCATATTTATCCATATGTAATACATTCAAAATTAACACTGAAAAAAATTTTAGTGTTTATTAACTTATTAAAAATAACAACAGACCCATTATATATTAGCATAAATAATATATCTTCTGCATTCAGTCAATTTCAGTGTATTGTTTGGTGGACATATAATGAGCAGGTTTCCAATTAGTAGATGGAATAGAGAGAAGTGTATTAATAGACTGTTCAGTTAACTGCGGATACTCTTTGATGTGCATCAAAATTCAACAAGTGACTGTTTTTATCGATTAGTTGCAGGGAAAAATCTGAAACCATATCAAAGAACTTCCTGTTATATTAAAATCCCTTGGTCTGTCTTGCACTTTGAATAGATCTTATAGTCAATAAACATTGTTCATTGATCCTTTGGAAAATATCAGCTCCCTGAATTATACAACTCTTCCAATGTTGACATATCTCCCTACACACAAATATAGTGTAAAATCAATAGTTAATCTCAGCCCCAATCCCATTAGAAAAGCTCAAGATAACAAAACTTTTTCAAAATTCTCATTTCTTTGAAGCTTGAATTTTATCATCGGCAAGAAATACTGTCAGATTTTTCTTTGAAGTGACAAGTTCATTTAGCTCAGTTTTTGAAAAGGTCTGCTGTATACCCCAATCTGCATAATCATTGTTTGTGGTCATTTTTTCAAATAGAGTGTTTAATAAAAAATGCAAGTATCTGTGTATATGCTTACAAGGTCAACAGTCAGCTAAGAAATTTTCTTTGAGACAACCATCATGTTTTGGCATAAAACAGGCATTCATTCTGCTTAATTTCCTCCCTCCCTTTCTTTTGAACAGAAGACCCAAAAGATGTGTTTTGAGAGGTCAAGATTTAATAAAATTAATAATTCTTACTATTCTATCAATGACATTCTTTTTTTTTAATCAATGACATTCTTAAATGAAGCTGCTTTTTTAAGTGCAAATTTGAGATAGTGAAGAATACAAAGATCATTACTAGTAGTGCCATTGTTATGATTTTTACTAAGGCACCAGCAATTTTAACCAAAAACCACAAAAGTCTTACTAGCATTATGAAAGTTGTTTTGACCTCATAAATTCCCTGAAAGGTGGCAGTTACCCTCAAAGCCCCACAGATCATACTTTCATAACTGCTATTTTACCAGCATTTCCTGAGTGCTTCATCTGTCCTGACATCCAGAGTAGTACAAGTAATTTTTAACTGGGAACTGAGGTATTGAATGCTTTTTTGTTAGGATATTTTCAGAGTTTTACAGAGACAGTGTGATTTTTAAATCATACTGTAAGTGGCAGGTAAAATTTTAAATATGTTGAATTTAAAAGGCTGGTGGGATATTTAAATGAAAATCAACATATGTAGCTAACGAGGTAGATCAGGGCTTTTGACTTGTTATCATATACAGTGGTACCTTAGTGCTCATCATTAATTGGTTCCAGGAGGCACAACAAGTATCAAACAAATTGTTTTGGCTAAACAGGGTAGTGAGTCAAGAGATAATCAACACAGGGAAGTTCTAGCTAGCCCATCAAGTACCACACAAATGGTGAGGACTGGGAAAAAATGTTTACAAAATTTGATGAGTTTCAAAGCAGTTGAGTACTGTCTTAGTTACTTTTCTCATTGCTGAGACAAAATACCCAAACACCCAAAGTTGAAGGAAAAAAGATTTGTTTGGCTTAGTTTATCTGGCTTCAATTCATATAGCTGGCTGGCTCCAAGACAGGGTGGCATGGCAAAGGGCCATCACAGAGGAGAAACAGTTCATGGCAGACAGAAGGAAGCAAGCAACAGTGAGCAATAAGCAACAACCCTCTTTCTGTCCCTTATATCTTATCCAGGCTACCCAACTTTAGGGTGGGTAGCACTCACCCTTAATCTTAGCATCATATCCTTGGTCCCAGTATCACACACCCTAGATCCAGCCACCTCCAGAAATCTCTGCCTATGACTGTGTGAGGCTTTGGGGGGACATCTAGATACAAGTTATAAAAAGTACCAAGGCATAACTATAGTTAGGATGCAGGTACATTCAGATCACCCAGGAAGATTGTATAGAATGGGAAGGGGAGAATTTTGAGGTAGAAAACTGGGGAGAGGGGGATATAAGAAATTAGGAACAAAGAGGCACTACTATAAAAATGCACAAGGAACTGAGAGGTGATAATTCAAAATATAAATAATAAATTCATTCCTGAAGCTATAAGGAAGAGAAAATTTGAAAGAAGAGACTGTTGAGCAGTGTCTCATGCTCAAGAGAAGTCAAGAAAGATAAAAACTGAGAAGTCTTGAGTGAAGTGGCCTAATGGATAGTCATTGTAGCCCTGTTGAGAGCCAGCCATTCAAAGAAGTTAGAAGACAGAGTGCTACAGGTTGAACAGTGAGGGGGTAGATTTGAGGAAAGGATGACAAATCATCAACTGTTGTTTCATGAAACTTTGATGTAAAAGGAAAAGTGGAATCAGTCATTTGGCTAGAAAGCTTTTCAAGTTGGAAAAACTTGAGATTTTTTTATTGTGCCCAAGTTAAGAGAGGGAGAAAGCAAGGGAGGACTAAAGGATAGTGCAGGTCCCGGAGCTGGCCAGAGCATTAGAGGATTAGCAGAGATGAAAGAAGAACTCATTTTTGCTGAAGTTAATGAGGAAGAACTCAAAGACAGTTAAAGATGCTGCTAGGTCTGGGATGTGATAGAACTTTGAGGGCTGCCTGATGGAAACTGTCTTCTCTGAAGTGCCAAGGTGAAGATGTTGCTATAGAAAGAAATGGAGTGAAGGGAGCAGGTCCAATGAGACCTCAGGTTGATTTTTTTTTGCAAAGTGAGTGGAAGCAGAAGACTGAGAAAAAGATTGTAATCAGTGAAATGATCAAACTGTTGATTGTGATAAGTAGAGTTGTGCCTTAATTCTCCCATTTTTCCATTTATTTACTCTAGATGTAAATGTTAAATCCAATATAATGCACACTTCAGAAGTTTGTTTCTTGCTTTTCCACAGGCAGAATTAAATAATAAAAATAATAAACCTTGGGCCGGGGATTTAGCTCAGTGGTTTCACCACCTGCGGTGCAAGCTCAAGGACCCGAGTTCGATCCCTGGTACCAAAAACAATAATAATAATAATATAATAATAATAATAAACCTTGCTAAAATTTATGAATTCTTATTCATTGTCAGGCAATATGCAGATTTTTTACATAAAATCTGTGTAGCAGCCATGGGAAGTACGTATGTTTATCCTGTTTTACGCTTGGTGAAGCCAAGGATCAAAATAGTTCAATATTAAGATTGTTAAACTTGGGCCAGGGATTTAGCTCAGTGGTTTCGCCGCCTGCTATGCAAGCACAAAGACCTGAGTTCAATCCCCAGTACCAAAAAAAAAAAAAAAAAAAAAAAAGATTGTTAAACTTAAGACCTAGAATTCTCAAAGTCAGAATTCTGTCTGTGTGGTATCTGTTTGGGTTTTTTTGTTTGTTTTTTGCTTTGCCATACTGGGAACTGAACTCATGGCTTTCACACTGAGCTGCATCCCCAGCTTCCCCCCCCCCCCCTTTTAGGACAAGATGTTGCTGAGTTTCTTAAAGTGCCTGGCTGGGCTTGACCTTTCAGTCCTTCTGCCTCAGCTTCTCAGGAAGCTGGAATTACAAGCTTGGGCCTCCAGGCTCAGCTAAACAATTTTGTTCTTAATGACTCAATTTACCTTGAGCTAGATTCCTGCCACTTTTGTCTTTTCCTTTCTACCTCAATAATCAAAGAACATATTTATCATAGAACAATGTCATAGAACTCATTTTAATATTCCTCAAAATGAGATATAAAGAGAAAACTTTGTGCTGTAGCCCTGATTTATTTAAATGTACAGAATATTACCAACTGAATATGACCTTCTAAGCCACTCATTTCTGAATATTTAATGTTAAATAAAACTAAAACATTGTTTCATATTTTAAAGATGAAACAAAACAAACAAAAATGTAAAATAGACTAATACATGTGTATACATACATATTCTTATGTGTATATACGTAAATAAATATGTATACATAGAAAATGAATTACTGAGCAAGTACTACTACAGTTGATATCCCATAATTTATTGGCTGTGTTTGTGTGTGTGTGTGTGTGTGTGTGTGTATACATGCACACTCTAGGGATTAAACCCAAGGCCTGGTGCATGCTAAGCACACAATTCCACTTCTGAGCTTTAACCCCCAGTGTTTGCTTGTATTCTTTTAACTGTACTCTAACAGAAAGTTGAGTTTTTAAAAAAAGTCTTAGAATGTACAACTAACTCATACCCATGCCTTTTTCTTATCAATTGATAATTTCAATAGATTTTTAAATCTGAAAATTCAAGAAGGTGAAGCTCACAACATTTTCTGCCCTGCATATGAGTGCTTTCAACTTGTGCCTGTGGATATCATAGAAAGTGTAGTTTCTAAGGAAATGGACAAACGATACCTACAGTTTGATATTAAGGTATGCAGCCAAAATCTGTTTGATATCCATAATTTTAATTTTACTAAACCTGTATAACAGATGTTACTTGTTTTTATTTTTGAAAACATAAAATGATGATATACTCGTCAACTTCTCTGTTCCTTGGCAAAGTACGTAACACCTGCAATTTAAATGAGAAAGTTTTTGGGCTCAGGTTTCAGAGGTCTCAGTCCTTGGTGAGCTGACTCCATGTCAGAAACTTCACTTCATAGTGGAAGGAGCACTCGAGGAAGAAAGCCAGAGACTAGACGTTGTCCCCAAAGTAGCACCACCATGACCCACCTAGAATACCCAGAAATGTGGTTCACTAATCTAGCTATCTCTCAAACCAGTAAAGTTCACAGTCATTAATAATCACAAGCCAGGCATGTTGGCGCATGCCTATAATCTCAGTACCTGGGAGGCTGGGGCAGGAGGGTTATTGTGAGTTTGAAGCAAGCCTGGGCTACAGTGAATTCACTGCCAGCCTGAACTATGGAGCAAGACCTTGTCTCAATAAAAAAAAAGAAAACAGAAAAAAAGATTAACCATCACAAATAGTTTCTGTCTTTATTTTCTCAGGAAAAATTGTGTAAAGGTATGGTGGCATTTAAGTTTTAAGCTGAAGCATTTTATCATAAAGTAGAAATGAAGGGCTGATATAGTAGTTTCTCCTTAAAAAAAGAATTATTGCTCAAAACTAAGTTTTCCAAAATATACTGCAAAAATAAACATTTGGAATTTGAAAATTTAAATTGGAAATATGATTTTTTTTCTAAGTAATAGTTTTATACAACAAGTTATAATGTTTTTCATTTTTTCTATCTTTATTTTCATTGAGGAGTTTTTGAAAAGCATATGTAAGTTATTGTCTTTTGTGTAATGTAGCAATTACATTTTAATTGCTTTGTGTAGATTTTTCTTATTCTAAATCCTGTGTATATTTTAAAAAGAAGTCTTGCTTTAACATAGAAAACATCATCATACTATTAATTTTTATGTATTAAGATGCTATTTAGGAATTTGCTATCCTGATACAGTAATAATTATAAGATTCTGATAATATTCTACTTATAATTGTGTTTCATCAGAAAATAAGCGTATTGTATAATTTTTAAGTAATACATTTCTGTGTTAAAAATTACATTTTTTACACATTATTGTTATTTACATGATTTTTAAATTAAAGAAAAAACATTGCAATTGTTTCTTTACTAAAATAATTCCCACTTCTTTCCTTAAGTTTTTGGAATACTTCCCAATAGCATTTTAAATAATTTTTGACACTGACAACTTGTACTTTATTCATTTTGTTTTGTTTTGCTTTGCTTTAAATTATTGTGGGGGGTGCATTCTACATTATAATTTAGATTTAAAATAGTTTCTTTTGTTATTTGTTACTACTATCCATACAGGCCTTCGTTGAAAATAATCCTGCCATTAAATGGTGTCCTACTGCAGGCTGTGAAAGAGCAGTTAGACTAACAAAACAAGGGTCAAATACATCTGGAACTGATACCCTCAGTTTCCCATTGCTGAGAGCTCCTGCTGTGGACTGTGGAAAAGGACACCTCTTCTGCTGGTTAGTATAAGATCACCAGTTAGAATGGGCCTCATCACCTTCCTAACGGTTTTTTTGTTTGTTTGTTATTCATTAAGTTTATTGGTACATTTTAGGTATACAATATGATGGCATTCATCATTGGGAATTTGTATCTTTACATGACTTATCTTGGTTCTTATGTTTTTCCCCATTTCCCTGCCCTCCCTTCAACCCCTCCACCCCTGCCTATTTACAAAGACTTTGTTTCCTTTTTCCTTTTCTCATATTTGTTCCTTTCCTTTCCCCTACCCCTCCAACTTTCCCTTCCCCTTTGGACCTTTTCTTCCTATCTCAAATTATCTATTATACCTTTTTTACCCCCACTGTTCCTCACACCAGAGAAACTGTTTGGTATGCAATAAACATGGGTGCACATATATCACTGTGAGATTTTCTACCTTGGATAAGGTCTTTAAATTGTAGCATACTTGGTATTATTCTTATTAATTTTTAAAGTATATAATAATAATAGTTCAATTTATCTTATGCTTGATGTGAACCAGATGCTATTCCAAATATTTTTTAAATATTGAAATCTTCCATTGATGCTTTAAGTTGAAGGCTGTTATTATGTCCACTTTATAGATTTAAAAAATTCAGATACAGAGACATCTCCCAGCTAGCAATGGCACAAATGGGATTTGAGCTGAAGTGTGTTTGATTCCAAACCACATGCACTGAAAGTATAATAACCAAATTATTGACCAAAGATTAGAAAATGTTTAGAGTTTAACTTTCTTTCTTAAAGTATAAACTGTTAGCAGTGAGTCTTAACCAGGGATGCCAGAATTACAAAGGGATCTTTTCCAAATTTTTATCCTGTGTCCCAAAAACTGAGATTCTGGTTTAGTAGGTTTTGTGGTTTTTGGTGTTGTTATTGTTTGTTTGTTTTTGGTACTGGGGATTGAACTTTGGTCCTTGCACTTGCGCAGCAGGCAGCAAAACCACTGAGCTAAATCCCTAGCCCAGGTGTAGTAGGTTTTTAAGCAGAGGTTTTAAAAAATCCTCTCTCAGATGATTTTAATGGACAGACTTATTTAGGAGCTAGTGATTATGTGCTGTTTGATATCTTGTGTTTAGTTTCTATTGGTTAATAAGTATTGAATAAGGATAAGCTGATAATAAATGAGTAATGAAAAGGATATGTAACTATGTTTTTGTTTGACAGTGTGTATGTCAGCCATCAGCATTCTGCCTTATTCTTGTTTTACTTAATGAAATGGTCAGAAAAGAATAATATTTATTCTTTTGGATCATTTCTAGAATTATCATCTACATGGTTATGCTTTAACTAAAAATATGAAACTGTAGTCTTCATTTTTATACTTAATAAGAAGCCAAATTCTAACCATAATACTACAAGATGGTAAAAATGTTTAGTTGTGAAAATATCCTTACCAACACAGGTCTGTTTCTTCCTTCTTTTTCTTTTTATTGTTGGTATATACTTAAGATACGTAATAATTTGATTCATCTTAGGGAACTTTTAGTATACATATTGCATCTCAATCACTTTTAATTCCTTTTTCTCCCTGCCCTGTGTTCTCCCCCTTTCCCCCAGAACTTCTTTCCATCTCCACAAAGTCCACCTCCCAATTTCCCACCATCTCTCTTTTATTTTGCTCTTTAAACTACTTATAGTTTGGTTTCTCATATAAGAGAAACCATGCAATACTTATCCTTTTGTGTCTGATAATATTTCACTTACTATTTTGGTCTTATTTTACTCTTCAAATTATTTCTCATATTAGAAAAACCATGTGATATGTATCCTCTGTCTATTTCCGTTAGCATTATGTTCTTAAGATCCATCCATTTTCCTACAGATGACTCAAATTCTTTTGTATGACTGTTATTCATATATATAGTACTACATTTTTCTTTATCCATTCATCTGTTGAATGCCACTTCCATAATTTAGCTATTTTGAATTATGCTGCTATAGACATGAGTATGTATGGATCACTGTGATATGATGACGTTAACTCTTTTGGAAAGATACCCAGAAGGATTCCTTTTTCTCCACAACCTTGCCAGCATTTATTGCTTTTTGAGTTCTTGATGATAATCATTCTAACTGGGGTAAGATGGAGTCTCAATGTTGTTTTGATTTGCATTTCTCTAATGCCCAAAGATAGTAAACATTGGGCCGGTCATTTAGCTCAGTGGGGCAGTGCCTGCCCAGCAAGCTCTAGGCCCTAGGTTCGATTCCCAGTACCAAAAAAGAAAAGTGAAAAAAAAGACCAAAAGATAACTGAACATTTTTTCATATACTTATTGATCATTTATACTTGTTCTTCTGAGAAGTGTCTGTTCATTTCAGTTGCCCTTTTTTAAAATTTGGTCTTATTTTGGAGTCTAATTTTTCTTAAAAGTTTTTAAACATACTAGTCCTCATTCTGAGAAGTAGCTGGCAAAATTTTTTTCCCATTCTGTAGATTTCTCTTCACTTTTTTGAACATTTCCTTTTTTGCATAGAAGCTTTTTAATTTGATATAATCCCAATTGATTTTTGGTACTATTTCTTGTGCAGTTGAGGTACGGTTCAGAAAATCCTTGCCTATGCTTATATCTTTAAAAGTTTTACCCATTTTATCTTCCAACAGATTCATTGTTTCTATATCTAGATCTTTGACCCATTTTTAAGATGAGCAATATAGGTCTAGATTCATTCACTTGCACATCGTTAACCAGTTTTTCCAGCACCGTTTGTTAAAGTGGCTGTTTTTCTCCAGGGTGTTTTTGGCCTCTTTGTCAAGTCAGAAGGCTGAAAGTGCGTCTGAGATGTTTCTGCATCCTCAATTCTATTCCATTGGTCAATATGTTGATTTTTGTGCTAATACCATGACTTTTTTTTTTTTTGGTACCAGGGATTGAACTTCTCAGGGCCTTGAGCTTGTGAGGCATGCACCAGCGCCACTGAACTAAATCCCCAGCCCTCATGAGATTTTAATTACTGCAGCTTTGTCGTATAATTTGTAATCCAGGATTGTAATGCCTCCTTCTTTGCTCTTTTTGCTAAGCATTGTTTTCACTATTCTGGGTCTCTTCTGGTTCCATATATTTTAGGATTGTTTTTACAAGTTCTGTAGAGTATGTGGTTGGTATTTTGATTGGAATTGCAGTAAATCTATATATCATTTTTATAATGTAGTAAGTCCCTGACTTAAGAACAAGTTCTGTTCCAGAAGAATAAGTCGGATTTATTCATAAGTCTGATGAAGTGATTCTTATATACTTTGACACACATACAAAATATATATTGCTTTGTGCTTCCTAGCAGTCCCCTCCGCATCTCCTCTGCTTTTCTTCAGGCTTCTGGACATCCTGGGCTCTGATTGAGCACTGTCCTACTGTACACTATCACACTGTATGGTAAGCACACAACAGCACAACTGAGACAATGTCCAGCAGACACGTGAACCACTTCTACAATTTGTTTGCAAGTAGGAATGTTCATAATATGAGGTTCATTCGTATCTGTGAAAGTTCACAACGTGAATGTTCATAAGTCAGTGACTTATTGTATGGTAATTTTGACAGTATTAATTTTGCCTATCTGGAACAAGGATTTCTTTCTATTTCCTAATGTCCTCTTCAATCTCCTTTCAGATAACTATAGTTTTACTTACAGAGATGGTTGGCTTCCATAGTTTGGTTAATTCCAAGGTGTTTTGTTTTGTTTTGTTTTTCTAAATTGATGTGAATGGGTTTTTTTTCTTATTTCTTTCTCAGTGAGTTCAGTGTTGGTTTATAGGAACCTTATTGATATTTGTGTGTTAATTTGTATCATGATATTTTGCTGAGTTTATTATAAACACTTCTGGCTCAAGTTTTGAGTACCAACATTTGTACCTTGGTTCACAAACGATTTGTTTGTGAACAATTTGGTTCAAAAATAGTAGCAGTAGCAAAATTCTGCTTTTGTTTACGAACTCTGCATGGGATGAAGAACACGACCACAGCCATCTTTCCCACACAAATACAAACCAGGCCATCTTTTCCAGAATTATGAAACAAACTAGGTTTGTGAACCAAGGTACCACTTGTATATTGAACAGGAATGCTAAAATTGGACACCTTGGTCTTGTTTTTGATTTTAGGTTATAATGTTGAAGTGGGTTTGTTATAAATGGCTTATACAGTTTGAGGTAAGAGCCTTCTATACCTATTTTCATTAGGGTTTTATCATGAATGTATGTTGGATTTTGTCAAAGGATTTTTCTGCATCTATTAAGATCATCATGTGATTTTTATCCTTCTGTTCATGTGATGTGTTCAATTGATTTATTTGTGTTGGACTATCCTTGCATCCCTGGGCTAAACCAAACTTGGTCACAATGTGTAATCTTTTTAATGGTTTCTTGCATTCTGTTTAAAAAGTGTATTGTTGAGGATTTTTTGCTTTTATGTTCATTAAAGAAATTGGTATATAATTTTCTTTTTTGTTTTTCTTGAGTCTTTGATTTTGTAATGCTAGCTTCAAGGAATCACTTTGGCATTATTCTTTCTCTTCAGCTTGAGGACTGCTAGCTCTAAAGTTCTGAAGAATGAGCAGCAATCCATCAGGTCCTCGCTTTTCTTAGTTGTAGAATTTGTATTACTGCCTCTTTTTCATAGCTTGTTACAGATCTGTTCTAGGCTTTATATCTTCTTTGTTCAATTTTGTTAGTTAATATATGTCTGCGAATTTATCCATTTCTTCGTGATTCTCCAATGGATTGGATTATAAATTTTTGAAATACTTTCTTTTAATCCTCTGGATTTTGACAATGTCCATTGTGATTTTGCCTTTCACATTTCTAATTGCATTGACATGAGTCATTTCTTTCCTTCTTTTGGTAAATTTGGCTAAGGGTTTATCAGTCTTGTCTATTCTTTCAGAAAACCAGCTCTTTGATTTATTGATCCTTTGTATTTTTTATTGGTTTAATTAATTTCTGATGTTTATAATTTCTGATCTCTGATCTTTATAATTTCTTTCCTTCTACAAGTTTTGGATTTAGATTGCTCTTCTTTTATCAGGACCTTGAAATACATCACTGGATTATTTATTTTGAGATTGTTTTTTTAAAATTTTATTGGTACATTTTAGGTATATAATATAATTGCATTCATCATTGGACATTTGTACCTTTATATAATATACATTGATTCTTTTTTTTTTTAATTCTTTTATTGGTACATTGTAGGTATACAACACAATTACATTTCTCATTGGGAATTGTACCTTTACATAATGCGTCTTGGTTCTTATTTTGTCCCCATTCCTAGCCCTCCCTTCACCCCCTCCACCCTTCCCTATTTACAAAGACTTTATTTCCTTTTTTTCCATTTGTCATCATTTTTCCTTTCCCTTCTTTCCTTTCCCCTACCCCTCCCACTACCCCTACTCCTTTGGACCTTTTCTTCCTATCTTGCATTATCGATTATTCATTCTAATCATTGGTACATTTTAGATATACAATATAATGACTTTCATCACTGGAAATTTGCACCTTTACATAATCTCTCTTAGTTCTTATATTTCACCCTTGCCCAGCCCTCTCTTCAACCCCTCCACCCCTCCCTATTTACAAAGACTTTGTTTCCATTTTTTTATTTTCTCATATTAATTCCATTCCACTCTTCCCTTTCCCATACCCCTTCCACTTCCCCTTCCCTGTTGCATGTCTTCTTCCTATTCCACATTATCTGTTAAACATTTTGATCCTTATTTGCACTTTCACTTTCTCACACCAGAGAAACTATTTGATATTTACACATGTGTGTCCTATTTATTTCACTTAAGAGTATCACCTCAATGTACATCCATTTAGCTATAAGTGCCTCTAATTTCTCATTCTTTATGGCTGAGTAGTACTCGATTTTATTTTTAAAAAACCACATTTTCTTTATCTAGTCTCCAGTTGATGGGTGCACATCTATCATTGTGGATTCTTTTAATTCTTTTGGGAAGATACCCAGTGGAGGAATGGCTGGGTCAAATGAGACTTCCAGTCCTAGTTCTTTGAGGTATCTCCATACTGATTTCCACAGTGGTTGCACCAGTCTACCCCCCCACCAGCAGTGGAGCAGGGTTCCTCTTTTCCCACAGCCCGACCAGCATTTGTTCTTGGTTGATTTCATGATAGCAGCCATTCTTTCTGGGGTGAGGTGGAATCTCAGCATTGTTTTCATTTGCATCTCTCGAATAACCAGTGATGTTGAACATTTTTTCATATGTTTATTTGCTATTTCTACTTCTTTGTCTGAGAAGTGTCTGTTCATTTCAGATGCCCATTTTTGGATTGGGTCTTTAAATTTTGGAGGTCTGATCTTTTTAAGTTCTTTGTACATTCTAGATAGTAGACCTTGTCTGAGGAACAGATGGTAAACATTTTTTCCCACATTTTGGGTTGTCGGTTCACACTGTTGTTGGTTTCTCTTGCTGTTCAGAAGCTTTTTAAGGAGAAGGGATCCCACTTGTTGATTGTTTGTGCTAGTTCACATGCAGTTGAGGTTCTGTTGATGAAATGTTTTCCTACGCCAGTGTCTTCAAGAGTTCTACCTAATTTATGTTCCAGCAGGTGTAGTGTTTCTGTATTAATATTTAGATCTTTAATCCATTTCAATTTTAGTTTAGTGCATGGTGAGAGATATAGGTCTACTTGCGCTTAAGCATCAGGCAGTGAAACCACTGAGCTAAATCCCTGGCCCAACCAGCACCATTTATTAAAGAGGCTATCTTTCCTCCAGTGAGGGTGTTTGGCTCCTTTGTCAAAGAGGAGGTGGCTGAGTGTATCTGGAGTTGCTTATGTATCTTCTGATCTGTTCCATTGTTCCTCAGGTCTGTTTCTTTGCCAGTACCATGCTGTTTTTATCACAGTAGCTTTGTAGTATAGTTTCAAGTTGGGGGTTGTAATACCCCCAGCCATGTCTCTGTTACCTAGAATTGCTTTTGCTATTCTGGTTCTCTTCTTGTTCCAAATGAATTTTTGAATTGTTTTCTCAAGGTCTGTGAAGTATGCTGCTGGAATTTCAGTTGGAATTGTATTGAATTTATATAGCAGTTTTGGAAGTATAGCCATTTTCACTATATTGGTTCTTTCTATGCAAGAGCAAGGGATGTCTTTCCATCTTCTGATATCTTCTTTGATATGTTTTTTCAGAGTGCTATAGTTTTCAGAGAAGAGGTCTTTGATTTCCTTTGTTAGGTTGATTCCTAGGTATTTCATTTTGGGGGGATGCTGTTGTAAAGGGAGTTGTTTCTCCAGTTCATTTTTCAGTGAGTCTGTTGTTCATGTAGAGGAAAGCTATTGATTTTTGTGTGTTGACCTTGTATCCAGCTACTCTACTGAATTTGGTTATTACGTCTAAAAGACTTTTGGTGGAGTTCTTGGGGTCTTCTATATAGTGTATCATGTCGTCTACAAATAATGACAATTTGACTTCTTTGTTTCCTATCTTTATTCCTTTTATTTCTTTCTCTTGTCTAATTGCTATGGCTGTTTCCAAAGCTGTATTGAACGGGAGTGGTGATAGAGGACATACTTGTCTTGTTCCTGATTTTAGTGTGAAAGATTTCAGTTTTTGACCATTTGCTATGATATTAGCTCTTGGTTTTTCAAAGATGGCTTTTATCAGGTTAAGGTAGAGACTGTCTATTCCAATTTTTTGTAGGGTTTTTATCATAAATGCATGTTGCATTTTGTGAAATGCTTTTTCTGCATCTATTGAGATGATCATATGGTTTTTGTCCTTCACTCTATTAATATAGTGTATTAGCATTTATTGATTTGGACATATTGAACCACCCCTGCATTCCTGTGATGAATCCCACTTGGTCAGGCTGTATGATTTTCTTGATGCTCTTCTGCATTGTATTTGCCAGTATCTTATTAAGGATTTTTGCATCTATGTTCATTAGTGAGATTGGCCTATAGTTCTCTTTTTGGGTTGGGTCTATCTCAGCTTTGGGTATTAGGGTGATGCTTGCTTCCAGGAATGAATTCAGGAGTATTGCTTCCCCTTCACTTGCACTGAAAAGTTTAAACAGTGGCAATAGTTCCTCTCTAAATGTCTTGTGGAATTCAGCAGTGAAGCCATCAGGGTCCGGGCTTTTCTTAGTTGGTAAGTTTTTAATTACATTTCCAGTTTAATTGATTGATATTGGGTTGCTTGGAATTTTTAGGTCTTCTTCGTTCAAATTTGGTGATTCATACATATCTAGGAATCTGTCCATTTCTTCTGTGTTTTCCATCTTATTGGTGTGTAGGTATTAGGTATTGTAGGTATTAGGTATCCAATTAGGTATTGATGATCCTCTGGATTTCTGCTGGCTCCATTGTAATTTCACCCTTTTCATTCCTAATTGCATGCATTTGGGTCTTTTCTTTCCTGTTTTTGATAAGGTTGGCTAAGGGTTTGTCAATTTTGTTTAATCTTTCAAAGAACTAACTCTTGGCTTCTTTAATTTTTTGTATCGTTCTCTTAGTGTCCATTGCATTGATTTCTGCTCTGATCTTTATAATTTCCACTCCTTTATGAGCTTTGGGTTTGTCCTGCTCTTCTTCTTCTAGAAGCTTGAGGTTCAGGTTGTTTATTTGAGGTCCCTCTGTTTTCCTAATATGAGTATTCACTCCTATGAATTTCCTGTGTAGGACTGCTTTCATTGTGTCCCATAGATTCTGGTATGTTGTATTGACATTGTCATTTAATTATAGAAACTGTTAGATTTCTTTTTTAATTTGCTCTGTGACCCATTGGTTATTCAGAAGTGTGTTGTTCAATTTCCATGTGTTTATGAAATTCTTGTGGTTTATTTTGCTATTGATCTCCAATTTCATCACACTATGGTTTGATAATATACAGGGGATAACGTCAATTCTTTTGCACTTACTTAAACATGTTGTATCACCAAGATGTGGTGTATTTTGGAAAATGACCCATGTGCAGCCAGAAAGAATGTGTTTTCTGATTTTGTGGGGTCGAACACTATAAAGACCTATTAAGTTCATTTGTTGAAGGGCTGGGGATTTAACTCAGTGGTTCTGCCGCCTGCTTTGCAAGCACAAGTTCCTGAGTTCGATCCCTGGTACCAACCCCCCCCCCCCCAAAAAAAAAAATCAAGTTCATTTGTTGAAGAGTTTGATTGAGTTCTAGTATTTTGTTGTTTATTTTCTGTCTAGTGGATCTATCTATTTGTGACAGTGGGGTATTGAGTTGCCCCACTACTATTGTATCAGTGCTTATTTGATTTTTCACGTCCATTACTATTTGTTTTATATAGTTGGGCACACTAGTATTTGGTGGATATATATTTATGATTGTCATCTCTTCCTCTTGGATTGTTCCCTTTACAAAGATGTAGTGTCCTTCTTTGTCCCTCTTAATCAGTGTTGATTTGAAATCCATTTGATCTGCAAAGAGGATAGTTACTGGTTTTTTTCAGATTCCCGTCGCATGGAGTATTGTTTTCCACCCTTTAACTTTCAGTCTATGAGTTTCCTTTTGAATTAAGTGTTTCTTGTATGCAGCATTTTGTTGGATCTTGCTTCTTGACCCATTCTGCCAGTCTGTTTCTTTTAATTGGTGAATTGAGACCATTACCATTAATGGTTATAACTGATATGTATTGACTTATCCTTTCATGACTTTCTTTTTGTTGGATTCTCTCTCTTTGCATTTAACTTCTTGTCGTGCCTCATGGATTCATTCTTCTGGACTTCCTGGGTTTGTGATCCTCATTGTGTTTTCCTAGGATATTGTCTACAGTTTTTTGGAGTGCTGGTTTGGTATTCATGAAGTTCCTAAGGTGCTCTTTGTCATGAAACTATGTTATTTGTCCATCAATTTTAAAATATTGTTTTGCAGGGTACATCAGTCTGGATTAGAGGTTGTTTTCCTTTAGGGCTTGAAATATTGAGGGTTTGCATTGAGAAGTCTGCTGTGATTCTGATGGGCTTTCCTTTGTATGTGATTTGTTTCTTTTCTCTAACTACTTGTAGAATCTTGTTCTTCTGTTGAGTTTCTGAAATCTTAACTATTATATGTCTAGGTGTAGTTTTTTTTTTTTTATCATGACTAGTTGGAGTTCTATATGCCTCACTTATCTTTATATGAAGTTCTTTTCCCCTGCTTGGGAAGTTTTCTGCCATTACTTCTGTGAACAGCTTTTCTTTTATGTTTTCTGTACTCTCCTGTTTTTTCATTGACTCCAATCAGTCTCATGTTATTCTTTGCATCGTCTAGCAGCTACTGGATTAATTTCTCGTGGTCTCTTACTATTTTAAAAAATTTTTCTTTTCTTTGTCACTAATTTCAATCCTGTCTTCTATATCTGAAATTCTGTCCTCACATTAGCTCATTCTGCTGCATAAGTCTTCAATGGAGTTTTTAATCTCCTGGAATTCTATTTGCATCTGTTTTATGGATTCCATTTGTTTCCTGTGTTGTGATTCCATCATGTTCCTCAGCCCCTCTGTTTTTTTTATCTGTATCTGCTCTAGATTTATTAATCATGTCTTCCATTATGGATACAATCTCTGTTGTTATCTGAGAAATTATTTCTGATTCCATTTTTTCCATATCCTCTTTTGTTGCCAGTTCAGGGAGTCCAGGTGGTTGACTATCAAGATTTTTCCATCTTGTTTCCCTTTGGGGTTGCACTAGGTGATCTGGAAGTCTGGTTTTGAGACTTGTTTACAGGTCTTCTCATTTCTACAGACGGAAACCTGTTGCTCCTTTGTTGAGGCAACTTTTTGCACACCCAGTGGTCTTCAATTCTCAGTAAGCCACCGAGAGGGCTTTTCTGTGGTGCTCACCCTTGCACCAATTCCTGGGTTCAGAGTGGTTGCCTTTTGGATCCATGCGCTGCCCTGTTGTGCAGGCTGGGTTCTGGCTGTGGCCTGTGCACACTTGGGGTGGTATCTGGGTGTGACTCTGGCTGTGGCCTGCCCTGCTACATAGCTGTTTTCTGGGAGGGCCTTTGGCTAGGAGCTGTGCACCCCAGTCACTGGTGTCGGAGCGGGCTTCTGGCTAGCGTCTGCCCACAGTTACCAGTGGTATTGGGGTGGGCCTCTGGCTATTGCTTGTGCGCCTGTGCAGCTCTTTTCCAGGCAGGCCTTTGGCTGGGCCTTTGGGTCCAAGCTGCTGGGGTCAGGGTCTGCTCTTTTTTTATTTTTAATGGAGGCATTCACAGCTATAAAATTCCCTCTTAGAACTGCTTTCATGTCTTCCATAGAATTTGGTATGTTGTGGTTCCATTCTTTTGTAATTCTAGGATGCTTTTAATTTCTATCCTGATTTTTTCTATGACTCATTCATGATTCAACAGTGTATTATTTAATCTCCATGTATCTTCAAATTTCCTGTCATTTCTTTTGCTGTGGATTTCTAATTTCATTCCACTATGATCCAATAGATTGCAAGAGATTATTTTAATTATTTTATATCTTTTTTAAGCATGCTTTTTAGTAAAAATACTTCATTGAACTACCTGCTTAACTATTATATTGTACTTGATGTCAAAAGTCAGCTGGGCCAGGGATTTAGCTCAGTGGTTTTGCTGCCTGCTGCGCAAGCGCAAAGACCCAAGTTCGATCCCCGGTACCAAAAAAAAAAAAAGTCAGCAAACTCTGTCCATACCTGTTTTTGAAAATGAAGTTTTATTGAAACTCAGCCACAGCCTTTCATGCCATTTTCCTTATATACTTTATCTGATTTGAGGCTATGACAGCAAAATTGAATAATTACAACAGTGGCTAAAGGTTTGGCAAAAATAAAAATTCAGTAAAGTCTTGGTTTCTAAGCATATTCATTTCAGAAACATGCTTGTAATCCAAAGCACTTATAGCATTTCCCTATAAGAAATAATGGAAACTCGGATGATTTATTCCACAACCCAAAAATATTCATATGAAAGTGATTATAGGGCCAGGGATTTAGCTCAATGGTGCTGCACCTGCCTCACAACTGCAAGGTCCTGAGTTCGCTCCCCAGTCCAAAAAAATAAATAAATTTTTAAAAATACAAAATATAAAGAAAAATAATGAAATTAACCTGCACTTACCTTTGAAAATCTTTGTGGCTCATGTGAGGGAGTCAAGAGGGGGGAGGGGGCCGGGGATTTAGCTCAGTGGTTTCGCCGTCTGCTCCACAAGCGCAATCCCCAGTACCCCCCCAAAAAAAGAGGGAGGAGGGGAGAAGGGTAATTGTTTAGGATAACTTTTAATATCACTAAGGGAATCTCTGCTATCTATTGGTTCAATGTTATCTTTTTCTTTTCATGCATCTTTAACAAAGAACCTATCCAATGACACTTGCTTTTGCATCCTTTTGAAGATTTTGCAGAAATGTAACACTGCATTGTCATTAAACAGATTTATCACTCACATTGTTACAGCCATATTCATTGGTGCTTTTCTACAAAATTTTGTACTGTTTTCCACATTTTACACATCACCCTAATCTCATTTGCAGTGAGGGATTCCTCTACTTTTTTCTCCTCCTTTTCTACAGTCAAGATCTCTATAACCTCTTCCTGTTGGGAGACGAGCACCAACAATCCTGCAGAGAGAGAAGGGAGGGAGAGAGGGACCATTGTCTCACTTGTGATCATGTGATGTTCAGCATCATGTATTACTCTTATTGCAAGATCAGACATTTATCAAGTTAAAATTTCTTAGAAATGTTTGCTTATCTTCTGGAAGACTCACAGAGCAAGTTACTCACAATCCAAGGTTTTACTGTAGTTACTTTAGCCTTTTACCAAAAAATTTTTCTAACTTGCACTGTGTGCTTGGATATAGCAATTAATGAAACAAAACCATGTTTACTATTTGTGATTAAATCAGACTGAGCAAGTAAAATAGCAGCAAAATACTGAATAAACATTGTTATCCACATGTTGTAGGGTAATTTTTTGAAAATTTAAATAAGAAAATTTCACACATTTTATTAGAGTTTTACATTTTTATTATTCATGTTTGGTTATTAGCTCTGCCTCCCTGTCCAAGCAATAAAAATTACTGGAACTATAGAAAAAGATGGGAGCTAATGAATGCCCATGAGCTTTTTTTGTTAGCAGATAAATTGAATTTAGATGAGTATGAATCTACTTTAATATAAAGTAAGAATATTAAAGTAATGAAGGAGCTTTCTCTTCTGAGTCAGTATGATATTACTTGAGCAAATTAAACTCTAGTGCCCTAAGGCACCCTTTATATATATCCTATACATCTAGAATTTTATTACTTTTATACCATTCTTGGGAACATTGAAGAAATTATCACATAATCTTTTCCTAAGTTCTCTGGTTCACATGAGAAATCCTGGTTGAGAAAGGCTGATTTTTTAATTGATTGTTTGAGAAAGGCTGATTTTTAAACTTGGATGAGCTAAAAGAAGGGTAACAAAAATTAATAAATGGTCTAGTAGATAAAATAAAAACTCCATTTGTTGAGAGCAGAGAAAAGCAAAGTTTTGAAGGTCAAAGAAAAGCCTGTGTGTCATTTTAAGCTCTGTTTCCATGGTCTAGCTTCAATTTTTCACTATAGTTTAGCTTTTACTTTATTCTACTTTTTCCCATTCTCTTTATATAAACCAAGTAGTAAGTTTGATTTGACTAAAGATAAGTAAACCTACCAGAATAGGTCATACTCTTAGCACTACATATGTATATATTTATGTAAACATAGCCAGTGCTATAGACTGTAAATTCCTTAACTAACATTTGGAGAAATATATCAGGTTACTCTCATACCCTAAAATATCAAGCCAGCTATTTTTGATACCCATTGGAAGCTTGGCCCCTACTTTGGATTTCATCCCAGTTAAAGGGTCACACTTGGCAACTATTTGCTTTCTTTCCTACTCATAAGTTTAGTGGAGAATTTAGGAAATAAAAATTATCGTTTTCTAGAATAGCACCTGAGAAGCAAAGAAAGTAATTTGAATGAAATGAAAAATAGATTTTATGAAGGACTTAGATTTAAGTTTCTCAGCTTAATCTTACTCTCTTTTAGCTTTGATATTCATTAAAAATATTTGAGGTAGTCTGTAGGATTTATATGTTGCCTTCTTCATCTCTCTAGACTCTAATTTTTATTTTTATTTTGTTTTTGGAGATAGGATCTCACTATGTAGTTCAGGCTAGCCTTGAACTCACTAAGTAACCCAGGCCTCCCAACTTGTGGCAGTCCTCCTGCCTTATTATTGTGAGAGGATTACAGGCATGCTCACTATGCTCAGCTAGACACTAATTTATAATCCCTGTTTTTGTATTCTTAGCTTCTTACTCTTATTCACATAGCATAAAAGCTTTGACTGTGATCAGTAATTTTAAGTAGAAATGGTCATGTTTCCTGCTGCCCTTTTCTCTTTATTTCAATGAGAAGCAAATCTCTTCCTATATAAAAGGAAGCTCTGCAAGACAGATCTTTACAAAATACAACCATGTGACTCTGATTTTGTTCCTTTCTTTCCCCTACAAAGCTCAGAAATAATTTTCTGAAAGTGATTACAAAATGGCAGTAATTTAAAACAAAAAGTGACAGAGGGCCAGGAATTTAGCTCAGTGGTTCCAGCTCCTGCCTTGCAAGTGCAAGGTCCCAAATTTGATCCCCAGTACCAAAAAAACCCAAACAAAAATGTGACAGAGTCAGCTGAGTCCTGCCCCAGAGACATCTGCTTAGATCTAATTGAGTGTACGCATTGTTGGGAGACAGGTGATCATAGGATTTCCATTCCCATCACAGGATAGCTCTTTCTTTTGTAATTTACTCAGAACAAAGCAAATTCTGTGCCTTTCACAACTCTCCCTCAGATACTTTCTCTGCCCTTTATATAGTTTTTTTTTTCTGTTTGGGGCAAAATTATCTCCAGTTTGTGTTCAAAACCCAGATGGACTTTGACTTGAACCAATGACCTTCTCCCCTGTTTGTCTTTGTATTAGGTAAAACTTCTACTATGTCATTTCTCTCCCCTTTGAACTAGCAACAGTCTCTCTTAGATAAGCTTTGTCAGAAGTACCTCTTGGGACAATCACCAGTATCTCCATTATAATCTGAAAGACTTTCTTGGAATTCCTCTTCAAAACCCATAAACAGTTAAACATTTTAAACTTCTGATAGGAAGGCTTGAATCGTACTGATACACAAATTAAGAAACCATTGTCAGGTTTCTAACTCGAGTTTCCAGTGAATCAGAGTACAAGGCAGAGACTTGTCACATATTCACAAAAAACTCTGAAAATGCATGTCTTTGAGTTAAAATTGTTATCACCTCATTCTCTTTTTCTTCAGGATCTAGGATAAGGATTTCTATAACTTCTACTCCTTTGTTAGGATCATGAATCTCGTGTAAAGCAATATTTTCATACTTCTTCTCTCTCTCCACATACTTTAAAAAGAGACTCACCAAGAATTCTTTGGGCAAAATAGGTGAAGTTGCCTTTACTTGTGAACTTAATTGTTGCATGTCATCTTCTCTTACAAAATCAGTCTCCTAGCCAGGTTCTCTTAGTCCCAGCTCTCAGGAGGCTGAGGCAGGAGGATCATCCTAGGTTCAAGGCCGGCCTGGGCTACACAGTGAATTCAGAACCAACCTGAACTACAAAGCAAGACCCTATAAAAAAAATCAGCCTCTCAGCTTCATAGCTCTAGTTACAGGGGGAAAAAAAATATTTTTTCCAGATTGGCAGTTCTATGTTAAAGGATCAGAGTCCTGCTGACAAATGGAACATTCCCCAGCTCTTCACAACCCAGAAATAAAAATGTGATGTTCTTTATTTGGCAGAGTTCATTCATAAGACCTTGTTTAAATATCATATATACTCTGTACAGAGTAACAAAAAACCTGATTTACAACTTAGCTCTGCCACCACCTAGCTTGGTGGCTTAGTCATAAACAAGCATCTTCTCTTGCAGTGAAATAAAAAGCCTTCTTACCTGACAACGTTCAACAGCAAGAGTTCTAGAGTCTAACATTTAGCTTCAAATGTTAGCTTATCCACTTCTTACTCAGGATTTTTCACAGATTACTGAACCGCTCTATGCTCTAACATAGAGATTCAGAAAAGAGTTCTAAGGAACAAGTCAGAACTCAACGATATTGAGAACACTGCCTGGCAGACTAAAAAATGTTAGCTAAGGAGGATAATTATAAAAATCAGAATTTTTGCTTGGAATTGATTGTTAATGAACTTTTAAAATGACATTTGAATTGAAATAGCCAATATCTTGATAGGAATTTCTTCCTTCAGTAATGAAACTTGAAGCTTTTGCAGGTTACTTTTCGCCCTTTGGAGTCTCTGTATACAGAGTTCCTGCCAACAGCTGTGCATATTGACACATTTTCAAGGAAAGAAACATTCTTTGAACTGTTGATAGTAGGTTCCCCTCCAGTCACTTTGGATAGGGCCAAGGACTCTATATTAAACAACCTCTTTTTTTTTCTTTATAATCTCTTTCAAAAGAACTTTTTTTTTTAGTAGATTCACTTCATTAGCGTCACTAGTCAAGATTCATTTGTCCATGTGCCAAGATTTTCCCCCCTAAACACATTATACTGACATTTTGAGATATAGTTTCAACAACAAATACCAGGTCCTTGAGAATGCTTGTCACTAGTCATTGGTTAAAACTTTCTTCAGGAATTTAGATTTCCAGTGTCAGCGGAACTGTATTTAAAATCCAGATTATCACTTAACTGTTATATCTGGCAGCAGTTTATACAGTACTTCAGAAAAGTTTGAGCCTATTTTCCCAGATGCCTTAGCACTCAATTAAATGGCAGCCTCTACCTCTCTTTCTAGTTTCCTCTCCTTGATATAGCTTCCTCTATTTATAAGCTTCTCCCTTTCATGCCCACTCTTAATATTGCATTGGGAACAAGTGAAAACTGTGCCAAGCTATTATAACGCTCTCAAGAGATCCTCCTGCCAGGGCCAGCACCCAAGTAAGCGGTAGATCCCTGTTTTCCTGTGAGATTCTGGAAGGAAAAACCATCTGTTGCCATCTAATGCAACATAGCCCCAAAGCCAAGCACACTGAGAAGCAATTATGGCCTTTGCTTTTTTAAAAAATTAATTTTATTGGTGCATTTTAGATATACATAATGATAAGATTCATCATATGGAATTTGTACCTGTCCATGATATATCTTGGTTCTTCTATTTTTCCCCTTTCACTCCCCTCCCTTCAACTCCTGTTTCGCTCCTTATTTACATTTTTTAATTAATTAATTTATTTATTTATTTGGTACCAGGGATGGAACTCAGGACCTTGCGCTTGCGAGGCAGGCAACAGAACCACTGAGCTAAATCCCCAGCCCCTTATTTACATTTTTATAATTTTATTTTTAGGTACTGGGGATCTAACTGGGGTCCTCATGTTTGCAGGGCAGGCAGTGGAACCACGGAACCACTGAGCTAAATCCCCTCCCTCCTTATTTACAAAAGCTTTGTTTCTATTTTTTCCTTCTATTTTCTTTTTTCCTTTTCCCTTCCTTACTTTCCTCTCCCTCTTTCCTAGTTTCCCTTTGCATTTGAACCTTTTCTTCCTATTTCACAATATCTATTATACCTTTTGGTCCATATTTATACTTTCCCTTTCTCACACCAGAGAAACCATGTGATATTTGAACATGTGTGTCCGATTTATTTCACTTAAGAGGATGGTCTTAGGGTGCATCCATTTACCTATGAATGTTTCAAGTTTATCCTTCTTTATCGCAGAATAGTACTTCGTTGTATAAAAACCCACATCTTTATACATTCATCAGTTGATGGGCATTTGGGCTGTTTCCAAGATTTAGCTGTTACAAACTGTGCTGCTATAAACATGGGTGTGCATACATTGCAATGGTATGATGCTTTTGATTCTTTCAGGAGGATGCCAAAAGGGAATAGCTGGGTCAAATGGAACTTATAGTTTTAGTTTTTGAGGAATTGCCACACTGATTTCCACAGTGACTGCACCAGTCTACACTCCCACCAACAGTGGAAAAGAGTTTTTTTTCCCCACACCCCTGCCAGCATTTATTATTGGTTGATTTCTTGATAAGAGCCATTCTTTCTGGAGTGAGATGGAATCTCAGCCTTGTTTTAATTTGCATCTCTTAAATGACCAGTGATGCTGAACATTTTTTCATGTATTTATTTGCCATTTCTACTTCTTCATCTGAGAAGTGTCTGTTCTTTTCAGATGCCCATTTTTGGATGGGGTCTTTAAACTTAGGGGGTCTGATTTTTTTTTTAGTTCTTTATATATTCTAGATATTAGTCCTTTGAGGAACAGTTGGCAAAAAATTTTTCCCACTCTGAATTCTCTCTTTACTCTGTTGGTGGTTTCTTTTGCTGTCCAAAAGCTTTTAATAAGATAAGATCCCAGTTGTTGATTGTGATATATCCTGTGCAGTTGAGGTTTTATTTATAAAGCCCTTGCCTATACCTGTCTTCAAGAGTTGTTCTTATTTTATCTTCTAGCAGATTTAGTCTTTCCATTTTAATATTTAGATCTTTGATCTATTTTTATTTTAGTTTAGTGCATGGTGAGAGATACAGATCAAGTTTTAATCTTTGGCATGTAGAAAGCCACTTTTTCCAACACCATTTATTAAAGAGAAGATATTTGGCCCTTTTGCCAAAGATAAGGTGGCTGAGTGTGTTGGAAGTTGTTTCTGCATCTTCTAGTCTGTTCCACTGATCCTCGGGTCTGTTTTTTTGTGGGGTTTTTTTGCCAGTACCATGCTGTTTTTATTACTGTATCTTTGTAGTATAATCTCAAGTCAAGGATTGTGATGCCTCCTACCTTGCCTTTGTTGCCCAGAATCACTTTTGCGTAATTTTATCTGTAGCCCATTGGATGTTCAGGAGGGTGTTATTTAATTTCCATGAGTTTATAAAGTTCTTGTGGTTTGTTTCGCTAGTGATTTCCAATTTTATTGCTCTGTGGTCTGATAATATACATGGGATATAATTTCAGTTCATTTGCATTTACTTAAGCATGTTCTGTGACCTATTATATGGTCTATTTCAGAGAACATCCAGTGTATAGCTGAGAAGCATGAGTATCTTGATGTTGTAGAATGGAACACTCTGTACATCTAAGTCCATTTGTTTGAAAGTTTGGTTCAGTTCTGATATTTGTTGGTTTTTTGTCTAGTTGATCTTTCTGTTTGTGACAGTAGGGTAACGAGGTCCCCCATTACAATTGTATTAGTGCTTATTTCAGTTTTCATATCCATTCATATTTGTTCTGTATAGTCGGGTGCACTGGTGTTTGGTGCATATATATTTATGATTGTTATCTCTTCTTGGATTGTTCCCTTAAGAAGGATGTAGTGGGCTGGGGATTTAGCTCAGTGGTTTCGCCGCCTGCTGCGCAAGTGCAAGGACCCGAGTTCGATCCCCCGTACCAAAAAAAAAAAAAAGAAGGATATAGTGACCTTTTTCTCTCCTGATCAATCTTGGCTTGAAATCTTTGTCTGCAAGTAAAATAGCTACCCTTACTTTTTTTCTGGCATCTGTTAAATGGAATATTGTTTTTCATCCTTGACTTTCAGTCGATGAATTTCTTTTAAGTAAAATGTGTTTTTTGTGTGTGTGCAGCATATTGTTGGATCTTGTTTCTTGATCCATTCTTCCAGTCTGTTTCTTTTGATTGGTGAATTGAGACTATTTACATTGATGGTTATAACTAATATGTATTGACTTATCCCTGTCATGTTATTTTCCTGTTGTTGAGTCCCTTTCTTTACCCTCTGTTTGTTTATTTGCCTTGCCTAGTGGAGTCATTCTGTTGGGGTCTGTGGAGCTGTGGTCTTTGTTTTCTCTTTCTAGATTGTCCTTCAGAACATTTTGGAGTGCTGGTTTGGTAGTTAGGAATTTATTCAGGTGTCATTTGCCATGAAAGTATCTTATTTCTCCATCAGTTTTGAAATGTACTTTTGCAGGGTACATCAATCTGGGTTTGAGGTTTTCTTTTAGGTTTTGAAATATTTCGCTCCAAACTTACCTTGACTTAAGAGTTTGTGTTGTGCAGTCTGCTTATGGCCTTTTAAATAATTGCTGATTTCTTAGATTCCATTTGAAGACATTGGCATTTTTCTGCAGGATACTATCTTTTTTCTATTAGAAAATGTTCTGAGAGCAGAACCACTGTACTAGTATTATTTGTGCCAGGGGGAAAAATACAGAATAAGCTATTTAATCTCTAGGTGAAGAAAATCTTAAATTTAGTTTCATTGTTCATTTGTTTGTTTTAGATACTGCATATGTAAGAGTATTTTGCATCTGAAGATTTTTTCCAGCTTTATTGAGATATAATTAACAAATTTTTTAAATGAGTCGTGAGAAATGTAGATTCTACATTCCCACATGTATTCTCAAGCACCATATGGAAACACTGTTCCTAGATCTGTGACGTATTTCTTACTCTTTTGTATGCTAGTTCATGTGCCAAATGAAATTATCACAGACATCTCTTACATTTCTAGAATGCAGAGTTGATTTTTGTATGCACTTACATGAAAATGATATATCCTCTCTCACTTTTAAACAACCCAGTATTTTTTGACTGTTAAATTACCAGTAAGTTACTAGGAGCTCTATAAAACCACTATTATAGAAAATATTTGCAACACCCGCTTAGGTGTTAAATCAGGAAAGTAAGGACATTACCCCAAAAGAGTAATTTAATTGGTGCTTTTTTTTTAACCATTTAACCATTTTTAACTATGTGATTTAGTAGCATTAATTGTATTCACGGCTCATCTACCACCCCTATACATTTTAAGAAATTTTTCATAATCTTAAAAACTCTGCAACCATTAAGCAGTAATTCCTCATCTTTATCTCCTCAGCTGCTGATAGGCCCATTCTATTTTCTGACTGTGTGAATTAGCCTAGACTTTTTTTTTCTGACATAGAGGGTATCACTATGTTGTCCAGACTGTCCTTAAACTCCTAGATTCAAGTGATCTTCCTACATCATTCTCAAGATTAACTAGAATTACAGACATGCACCATGGTGCTCAGTTTAGATATTTAGTATAAGTAGAATTGTGTAATATTCTTTTAAGTCTGGCTTATTTCATCTAACATGTTATATCATGGTTTCAAATGTTCATCCATGTTGTATCATGATTTAGAATATCACTCCTCTAATGGCTGGATAATATTTCACTGTTTGATTACACCACAGTTGGTTCATCCTCTCATCTGTTGATGGACACTATTCAGTTGTTTCCAACTTTTTGCTGTTGTATAATTCTGTAAACACTAGTGTTTACAAGTTTAAGTGTTTGTTTTCAGTTCTCCTAGATATATACCTAAGAGTCAAATTGCTGAATCCCATGGTAATTCTATGTTTAACTTTATAAGAAACCAAACGGTTCTCCATAGCAGCTACATCAGCATTTACCTTTCTGTAAGCAATGCACAAAGGTTCTAGTTTATTTATTTTTTAAATTTTATTGGTACACTTTAGGTCTACAACATAATGACATTCATCATTGGAAATTTGCTTCTTTACATACTCTCTTGGTTCTTATTTTCTTCCCCCTTCCCCTGCCCTCCCTTCAACCCCTCCATTCCTCCCTATTTACAAAGACTTTGTTTCCATTTTTTCTTTTTCTGATATTATTCCACTCCCTTCTTTCCTTTCCCCTAACCCTCCCACTTCCCCTTCCCCTTTGCCCCTTTTCTTCCTATTTCACATTATCTATTATACCTTTTAGTCCTTATTTACACTTTCAGTTTCTCACACCAGAGAAACTATTCAGTATTTACACGTGTCCTATTTATTTCACTTAAGAGTATCACCTCAATGTGCATCCACTTAGCTATAAATGTCTCTAATTTCTCATTTTTTATGGCTGAGTAGTACTCCATTTTATTAAAAAACCCCACATTTTCTTTATCCAGTCTCCAGTTGATGGGCATTTGGGCTGGTTCCAAGTTTTAGCTATTACAAATTGTGCTGCTATGAACATGGGCGCACATATATCACTGTGGTATGATTCTTTTAATTCTTTGGGGAAGATACCCAGCAGGGGAATAGCTGGGTCAAATGGGACTTCCAGTCCTAGTTGTTTGAGGTATCTCCATACTGATTTCCACAGTGCTTGCACCAGTCTACACTCCCACCAGCGGTGGAGCAGGGTTCCTCTACCCCCACAGCACTGCCAGAATTTCTTATTGGTTGATTTCTTGATAGCAGACATTCTTTCTGGGGTAAGGTGGAAACTCAGCATTGTTTTCTTTTGCATCTCTCAAATGACCAGTGATGGTGAACATTTTTTCATATCTTTATTTGCCATTTCTACTTCTTTGTCTGAGAAATGTCTGTTCATTTCAGATGCCCATTTTTGGATTGGGTCTTTAAGTTTGGGAGGTCTGATCTTTTTAAGTTCTTTATAGATTTGAGCTAGTAGACCTTTGTCTGAGGGACAGCTGGTGAAAATTTTTTCCCACATTGTGGGTTATCTTTTCACACCACTGGTGGTTTCTCTTGCTGTGCAGAAGCTTTTTAGTAAGAAGAGATCCCACTTGTTGATTGTTTGTGCTAGTTCACGGGCAACTGAGGTTTTGTTCATGAAATCTTTTCCTACACCAGTGTCTACAAGAGTTCTACCTAACCTCTGTTCCAGGCTGTTCAGCATTTCTGTTTTAATGTTTAGGTATTTAATCCATTTTGATTTTAGTTTACTGCATGGTGAGAGATACAAGTCTAGTTTTAATCTTTGGCAAGTTGAAACCCAATTTTTCCAGCACCATTGATTAAAGAGGCTATCTTTCCTCCAGTGAGGATGTTTCGCACCTTTGTTGAAAATGAGATGACTAAGTGTGTCTGGAGTTGTTTCTGCATCTTCTAATCTGTTCCACTGGTGCTCACGTCTGTTTCTTTGCCAGTACCATACTGTTTTTATCACAGTAGCTTTGTAGTGTAGTTTCAAGTTAGGGGTTGTGAGACCCCCTGCCATGTTTCTGTTACCTAGAATTGCTTTTGCTATTCTGGGTGTCTTCTTGTTCCAAATGAAATTTTTGGATTGTTTTCTCAAGGTCTGTGAAGTATGCTGCTGGGATTTCAATTGGAATTGCATTAAATCTATATAGCAGTTTTGGAGGTATGGCCGTTTTCATTATGTTGATCTTTCCTACCCAGGAAAGTACCTACATCCAGGAGCAGGGGATGTCTTTCCATTTTCTGATATCTTCTTCCATCTCTCTTTTCAGAGTGCTATAGTTTTCAGAGAAGAGATCTTTGATTTCTTTTGTTAGGTTGATTCCTAGGTACTTCAGTTTTTTGGATGCTATTGTGAAAGGAATTGTTTGTCCTATTTCTCTCTCAGTGAGTCTGTTGTTCGTGTAGAGGAAAGCTGTTGATGTTTGTGTGTTGACCTTGTATCCAGCTACTTGACTGAATTTGGTTATTAAGTGTAGAAGACTTTTGGTGGAATTCTTGGGGTCTTCTATATAGAGTTTCATGTCATCTGCAAATAATGACAATTTGACTTCTTCCTTTCCTATCTTTATTCTTTTTATATCTTTCTCGTCTAATTGCCATGGCTAATGTTTCCAAAACTATATTGAAAAAGAGTGGTGATAGTGGACATCCTTGTCTTGTTCCTAATTTTAGTGTGAAGGATTTCAGTTTTTGACCATTTAGTGTGATATTGGCTGTTGGTTTTTCATAGATGGGTTTTATCAGATTGAGGTAGAGACCATCTATTCCAATTTTTTGTAGGGTTTTTATCATAAATGCATGTTGGATTTTGTGAAATGCTTTTTCTGCATCTATTGAGATGATCATATGGTTTTTCTCCTTGGCTCTATTGATATAATGTATTCATGGATTGATCTGCATATGTTGAACCATCCCTGCATCCCTGGGATGAATCCCACTTGATCAGGGTGTATGATCTTCCTGATGATCTTCTGCATTCTATTTGCCGGTATCCTTTTAAGGATTTTTGCATCTATGTTCATTAGTGAGATTGGCCTATGGTTCTCCTTTTCAGTTGGGTCTTTCTCTGCTTTGGGGATCAAGGTGATGCTTGCTTCCAGGAATGAATTTGGGAGTATTGCTTCCCTTTCAATTTCACTGAAGAGTTTAAACAGTAGTGGCAGTAGTTCCTCTCTAAATGTCTTGTAGAATTCAGTAGTGAAGCCATCAGGCCCTGAGCTTCTCTCAGTTGGTAAGGTTTTCGTTGGTTTCTTTCCTTTTTTTTTTTTTTTTTTTTTGTACCAGGGATTGAGCTCTAGTCCTTGCGCTTGCACAGCAGGAGGCAAAACCACTGAGCTAAATCCCCAGCCTGGTAAGTTTTTAATTATGTTTTCAATTTCATTGATTGATATTGGGTTGTTTAGAATTTTTAGGTCTTCTTCGTTCAACTTTGGTAATTCGTACATATCTAGGAATCTGTCCATTTCTTCTGTATTTTCCATCTTATTGGCGTATAGGTTCTCAAAAGAGGTATTGATGATCCTCTGGATTTCTGCTGGGTCCATTGTAATTTCACCCTTTTCATTCCTAATTGCATGCATTTGGGTCTTTTCTTTCCTTTTTCTGATGAGGTTGGCTAAGGGTTTGTTAATTTTGTTTATTCTTTTGAAGAACCAACTCTTGGCTTCCTTGATTTTTTGTATTGTTTTCTTAGTCACCATTGCATTGATTTCTGCCCTGATCTTTATAATTTCCTCCTATCTATGGACTTTGGTTTTGTCCTGTTCTTCTTTTTCTAGAAGCTTGAGGTTCAGCATCAGGTTTTTTAATTGGGCTCTCATAGAGGTTCTAATTTTTATAATCCATACCAACACTTGTTGTTTTCTAGGTTTTTTGGGTTTTTTGTCATTTTTTTTTGGTACCGCGGATCGAACTCAGATCTTTGTGTTTGCACACCAGGCAGCGAAACCACTGAGCTAAATCCCTGGCCCTCTAGTTTTAATATTAGTCATCCAAATGAGTATGAAGTAGAATGGGTACTTATTATAGTGAAGTATTACCTGTTAGTTTATAAGACTCTCTACTTGAGTCAGTTGGTATGTCTTAACAAATTTAACCATTGTAAATAACATCGTTATTTAAAATGATAATAATGATGATGATGTTGATAATATCATCTGCAGCTTCAGTTTTTCTTTAGCCAAAATAATATTTTATTAATGGGAATAATGACCTTTGTACTATGCAATAAAGCATCATATTGAATAAAATAAGCAATTTATGAAGGCTGTAGGCTCTTTTCGGTATTCAGTTTCTTATATAGCCACAGATCTTAAGAATATAAAATTGAGTTACAAATGATAAATTGATGTTGTTAATTATTTAAATGAGAATTTATTAAATTCCAATAAAAAGTAAATTAGATTGCCCTAACAGTTATCTGGGAAATAGGAGGTAAAAGTAACTGTAAGAATCTGACTGAGGGCTAGAGATTTAGCTCAGTGGAGCTGGGGCCTGCCTCACAAGTACAAGGTCCTGAGTTTGATCCCTGGTAAAAAAAAAAAAAAAAAAGATTTTGACTGAAAACCTTCCTTCAAAAACTTTAAAATGAGGAAGGGTAATGTGATAATTTTGCTAAAATACATATTCCAATCTCTAGGTCTCATGGGGCCTGCTCTTCTGCTTGTCTAACAAACCCATAAGTAGTGAATGCTGATTCCTGAAGAATACACCTTGAGTAATTGAATTTAAAATGTTAGTTACAGTAAAACCCAATTGATAAAACTGTTTTACAGCTCTTACGGCATGCAAAACTAGGTCACAAATCTGTTCAGAAATTTTAACATGTCTGATTTAATGTACTGATTTTAAAGAAAGCTAGTCTGATGGCATTAAGCTTTGGAATCACATTTTCATTTCCTGTATTGAAATGCTTCATATCTCATCACTGTGCCTTAGTTGTTGTTTTGGGGTTTTTTTGGTACTGGGGATTGAACTCGGGTCCTTCCGCTTGCAAGGCAGGCGGCAGAACCACTGAGTTAAATCCCCAGCCCTGTGCCTTAGTTTTCACAACTTTAATACTGGAAGAGTACTTCTCACCTATTTGTTTCACCATGATATCGATGAATGTTTTTGAATTGCTTTTCTGTTTTCTTCTTTAGGGAGTGCCTTGGTGAAGCACATGAACCATGTGACTGCCAAACATGGAAAAACTGGCTACAAAAAATAACTGAAATGAAGCCAGAAGAACGTAAGAGGAATTTTGTATAACTGGGATATATCTTTCCTGATACCATTCAAGAAAATATAGTCCGGTTTTTTATAATGTTTACTGAAGAGTTAGTTTTCAAGTTTTTTTCCTTTTTTTTTTTTTTTGTATGAATGTTACACTTGGATTTATTTTTTTTAATTAAATTCTTTTATTGGTACATTATAGGTATACAACACAATTACATTTCTCATTGGGAATTGTACCTTTACATAATGCATCTTGGTTCTTATTTTTTCCCCATTCCTAGCCCTCCCTTCACACCCTCCACCCTTCCCTATTTACAAAGACTTTATTTCCATTTTTTCCATTTCTCATCATTTTTCCTTTCCCTTCTTTCCTTTCCCCTTCCCCTCCCACTACCCCTACCCCTTTGGACCTTTTCTTCCTATTTTACATTTTCGATTATTCATTCTAATCATTGGTACATTTTAGGTATACAATATAATGACATTCATCATTGGACATTTGCACCTTTACATAATCTCTCTTGGTTCTTATTTTTCACCCTTGCCCAGCCCTCCCTTCAACCCCTCCATTCCTCCCGATTTACAAAGATTTTGTTCCTATTTTTCCATTTTCTCATATTAATCCCACTCCCTTCTATCCTTTCCCCTAGCCCTCCCACTTCCTTCCCCTTTGCCCCTTTTCCTCCTATTTCACATTACCTATTATACATTTAGTCCTTATTTACATTTTCAGTTTCTCACACCAGAGAAACTATTCGGAATTTGTTCATTTGTGTCCTATTTATTTCACTTAACAGTATCACCTCAATGTGCATCCACTTAGCTATAAATGTCTCTAATTTCTCATTTTTTATGGCTGAGTAGTACTCCATTTTATTAAAAAACCACATTTTCTTTATCCAGTCTCCAGTTGATGGGCATTTGGGCTGTTTCCAAGTTTTAGCTATCACAGACTGCGCTGCTATGAACATGGTTGCACATATATCACTGTGGTATGATTCTTTTAATTCTTTGGGGAAGATCCCCAGCAGTGGAATAGTGGGGTCAAATGGGACTTCCAGTCCTAGTTCTTTGAGGTATCTCCATACTGATTTCCACAGTGATTGCATCAGTCTACACTCCCACCAGCAGTGGAGCAGGGTTCCTCTTTCCCCACAGCCCTGCCAGCATTTGTTATTGGTTGATTTCATGATAGCAGCCATTCTTTCTGGAGTGAGGTGGAATCTCAGCATTGTTTTCATTTGCATCTCTCGAATGACCAGTGATGTTGAACATTTTTTCATGTATTTATTTGCTATTTCTACTTCTTTGTCTGAGAAATGTCTGTTCATTTCAGATGCCCATTTTTGGATTGGGTCTTTAAATTTGGGAGGTCTGATCTTTTTAAGCTCTTTATAGATTTGAGATAGTAGACCTTTGTCTGAGGAAAAGCAGGTGAAGATTTTTTCCCACATTGTGGGTTGTCTCTTCACACTGCTGGTGATTTCTCTTGCTATGCAGAAGCCTTTTAATAAGAAGAGATCCCACTTGTTGATTGTTTGTGCTAGTTCACAGGCAACTGAGGTTTTGTTCATAAAATCTTTTCCTACACCGATGTCTTCAAGGGTTCTACCTAACCTCTGTTCCAACTGGTTCAGAGTTTCTATTTTAATATTTAGATCTTTAATCCATTTTGATTTTAGTTTAGTGCATGGTGAGAGATACAGGTCTAGTTTGAATCTTTGGCAAGTTGAAGCCCAATTTTTCCAGCACCATTTATTAAAGAGGCTATCTTTCCTCCAGTGAGGGTGTTTGGCTCCTTTGTCGAAGATGAGATGGCTGAGTGTGTCTGGCATTGTTTCTGCATCTTCTAATCTGTTCCACTGGTCCTCAAGTCTGTTTCTTTGCCAGTACCATGCTGTTTTTATCACAGTAGCTTTGTAATAGAGTTGCAGGTTGGGGATTGTGATACCCCCTGCCATGTCTCTGTTACCTAGAATTACTTTTGCTATTCTGGGTCTCTTCTTGTTCCAAATGAATTTTTGGATTGTTTTGTCAAGGTCTATGAAGTATGCTGGTGGGATCTCAATGGGAATTGCATTAAATCTACATAGCAGCTTTGGAAGTATGGCCATTGTCACTATATTAATCCTTCCTACCCAGGAGCAGGGGATATCTTTCCATTTTCTGATATCATCTTCAATCTCTCTTTGCATAGTGCCATAGTTTTCAAAGAAGAGGTCTTTGATTTCTTTTGTTAGGTTGATTCCTAGGTATTTCAGTTTTTTGGATGCTATTGTGAAAGGAATTATTTGCCCTATTTCTCTCTCAGTGAGTCTGTCATTGGTGTAGAGGAAAGCTATTGATTTTTGTGTGTTGACCTTGTAACCAGCTACTTGACTGAATTTGGTTATTAAGTCTAGAAGACTTTTGATGGAGTTCTTGGGGTCTTCTATATAGAGTATCATGTCATCTACAAATAATGACAATTTGACTTCTTCATTTCCTATCTTTATTCCTTTTATTTCTTTCTCTTGTCTAATTGCCATGGCTAATGTTTGCAGAACTATATTGAACAAGAGTGGTGATAGTGGACATCCTTGTCTTGTTCCTGATTTTAGTGTGAAGGATTTCAGTTTTTGACCATTTAGTATGACATTGGCTGTTGGTTTTTCATAGATGGCTTCTATCAGTTTGAGGTAGAGACTATCTATTCCAATTTTTTGTAGGGTTTTTATCATAAATGCATGTTGGATTTTGTCAAATGCTTTTTCTGCATCTACGGAGATAATCATATGGTTTTTGTCCTTGGCTCTATTGATATAGTGTATTACATGGATTGATTTTCCTATATTGACCCATCCCTGCATCCCTGGGATGAATCCCACTTGATCAGGGTGTATGATCTTCTTGATGATCTTCTGCATTCTGTTTTCCAGTATCTTATTAAGGATTTTTGCATCTATGTTCATTAATGAGATTGGCCTATAGTTCTCTTTTTCAGTTGAGTCTTTCTCTCCTTTGGGGATCAAGGTGATGCTTGCTTCCAGGAATGAATTTGGGAGTATTGCTTCCCTTTCAATTTCACTGAAGAGTTTAAACAATAGTGGCAGCAATTCCTCTCTAAATGTCTTGTAGAATTCAGCAGTGAAGCCATCAGGGCCCAGGCTTTTCTTAGTTGATAAGTTTTTAATTACATTTTCAATTTCATTGGTTGATATTGGGTTGTTCAGAATTTTTAGGTCTTCTTCGTTCAACTTTGGTAATTCATATGTATCTAGGAATCTGTCCATTTCTTCTGTGTTGTCCATCTTATTGGCGTATAGGTTCTGGAAGTAGGTATTGATGATCCTCTGGATTTCTGCTGGGTCTGTTGTAATTTCCCCCTTTTCATTCCTAATTGCATGGATCTGGGCCTTTTCTTTCCTTTTTCTGACAAGGTTGGCTAAAGGTTTGTCAATTTTGTTGATTCTTTCGAAGAACCAACTCTTGCCCTCATTGATTTTTTGTATCGTTCTCTTAGTCTCCATTGCATTGATTTCTCCTCTGATCTTTATAATTTCCTCCCTTGTATGAGCTTTGGGGTTGTCCTGCTCTTCTTTTTCTAGACGCTTGAGGTGCAGCATCAGGTTGTTTAATTGGGCTTCTTCTGTTTTCCTAATATGTGTATTCACTGCTATGAATTTCCCTCGTAAGACTGCTTGCATTGTGTCCCATAGATTCCGATATGTTGTATTGCCATTGTCCTTTAATTGAAGGAACTGTCTGATTTCTTCTTTAATTTCCTCTGTGACCCATTGGTTATTCAGAAGTGTGTTGTTCAATTTCCACGTGTTTATGAAATTTTTTGAGTTTCTTTTGCTATGGATCTCCAATTGCATCGCCCTATGGTCTGATAATATACAGGGGATAACTTCAGTTCCTTTGCACTTACTTAAACATGTTCTATGTGTGAGTATGTGGTCTATTTTGGAGAATGACCCATGTGCAGCTGAGAAGAATGTGTATTCTGATTTTGTGGGGTGGAAGACTCTGTAAACATCTGTTAAGTTCATTTGTTCAGGAGTTCGATTGAGTTCTAGTATTTCATTACTTATTTTTTGTCTAGTTGATCTATCTATTTGTGACAGTGGGGTGTTGAGGTCCCCCACTACAATTGTATTAGTGCATATATGACTTTTCATGTCCGTTAGTATTTGTTTTATATAGTTGGGTGCACTAGTGTTTGGTGCATAGATATTTATGATTGTCATCTCTTCCTCTTGGATTCTTCCCTTTACAAGGATGTAGTGTCCTTCTTCATCTCTCTTCATCAGTGTTGGTTTGAAATCTACTTGATCTGCCAAGAGGATAGCTACTCCTGCTTTTTTTCGGGTTCCTGTTGCATGGAGTATTGTTTTCCACCCTTTAACTTTCAGTCTATGAATTTCCTTTTGAATTAAGTGTGTTTCTTGTATGCGGCATATTGTTGGATTTTGCTTCTTGACCCATTCTGCCAGTCTATTTCTTTTGATTGGTGAATTGAGACTATTAATAATGATGGTTATAACTGAAATGTATTGACTTGTCATTGCCATGACTTTTTCTTTTTGTTGGGTTCTCCCCCTTTACATTTAATTTCTTGTCATTCAGATGGGTTCATTCTGCTTTGCTTCCTGGGGTTGTGATCCTCAATGTCTTTTCCTAGGATATTGTCTAAAATTTTTTGAAGTGCTGGTTTGGTATTCACGAAGTTCCTAAGGTGCTCTTTGTCATGCAAGTATCTTATTTCTGCATCCATTTTGAAAGATAGTTTTGCACGGTACATCAATCTGGGTTGGAGGCTGTTTTCTTTTAGGGCTTGGAATATGTCACTCCAAGCTCTTCTTGCCTTGATGGTTTGTGTTGAGAAGTCTGCTGTGATTCTGATGGGCTTTCCTTTGTATGTGATTTGTTTCTTTTCTCTGACTGCTTGGAGAACTTTGTTCTTCTGTTGTGTTTCTGGAATCTTAACAATTATATGCCTATGTGTAGATTTTTTTTGATCAAGGCTATTTGGAGTCCTATATGCCTCACTTATTTGTATGTCAAGCTCTCTTCCCCTGCTTGGGAAGTTTTCTGCCATTATTTCTGTGAAGAGATTTTTTTATGTCATCGCCACTCTCTCCTGTTTCTTCATTGAGCCCAATCAGTCTTGTTATTCTTCGCATCATCTAGCAGCTGCTGGATTGATTTCTCATGTTCCCTTATAATTTTGATGCAATTTTTCTTTTCCTAGTCACTAATTGCAATCTTATCTTCTATATCTGAAATTCTGTCCTCACATTGGCTCATTCTGCTGTGTAGACTTTCAATGGAGTTTTTCATGTCCTGGAAATCTATTTGCATCTGTTTTATGGATTCCATTTGTTTCTTATGTTGGGATTCCATCATGTTCCTGAGCTCCTCTCTAGATTTATTAATCATGTCTTGCACTAGGGGCACAATCTCTCCTGCTATCTGAGAAATTATTTCTGATTGCATTTTTTCCAGATCCCCTTTTGTTGCCAGTTCAGTGGGTCCAGGTGGTTGAGTATCAGAGTGTTCCATCTCATTTCCCTTTGGGGTTGCTGTAGGTGATCTGGAAGTCTGGTTTTGAGACTTATTTACATGTTTTCTCATTTCGACTGGGGCAGGGGGCTGTTAGTGCCTGCACGGATTGCCTCCTCTGAGCTGGGAGAGGTGGGACAGGGCCGGGAGCAGCGCTAGGGATGGTGACCCAAAAGCCCTTTCCTGTGGGCTGGGAGCAGCAGGAGGGATGGTGGCCGCGAAGCCCATTCCTCTGGACCAGGAGCAGTGGAATGGTGGCTCAGAAGCCCCTACCTCTGGGCCGGGAGCAGCAGGACTCAGTACCTTGGTCTGGTGGTCTGGTGTCCTCTGTGTCTTTGTAGTTTGGAACCAGGTGGCTGCCTCTCTGCAGCGGGGTGATTCGGCGTCTTCTGCACCACTCGGGACCTCGGTAGGGCGTGCACAGACCTGCCTGTCTGCAGCGGGCTCATTCAGCATGTTCTGTGTGACTCAGGACCTCAGTAGGGCATTCACAGATTTGCCTGTCTGCAGCGGGCTGATTTGGCATGTTCTGTGGACTCAGGACCTCAGTAGGGCGTGGCCAGACCTGCTTGTCTGCAGCAGGGTGATTTGGCGTCTTCCACATGACTCAGGACCTCGGTAGGAGTTTTCAAGTTTTTTTAATGTGAGATCGCCACTGTTTAGCATTGAGCCTCTGATCAGCATCATTTTGGACTTAATAGAGTTTTTGCAAAGAGAAACCATAGATAGGTCTCATGTTTCTGATAAAATTTCCCAGGACAAGTCGGGATCACTTTTACCTTTCCTTTTTTGGCCCCTCGTTATTAGCCTAGGTTGGGCCATCCAACAGTCTGTGCCTTAGGGGAGGCTAGTATATGATCTGTAGTGAAAAGAATCTCATTTCCAATAAAACTTCCATGAAGGATAAGACAAGTGAATTCTTTGCTGTGGTGTGGCTCTGTACATTTACTTTTATAAATATCATATCTGTAACTATTGTCACTTAGACTTCTGTACATATGCTATTTTATCATCCTTACAGAAATGCATCAGGTAGTATTAGTGATCCCACTCTGAGAGTAGGCTAATATTAGATTGGATTGAATGACACAAAGCACATGCCTGGTGATGAAATGGGTTTGAGTGTCTAAGGGGACTTTTTTTTCCCCCAGTAGTAAGAATTGAACCCAAGACCTTTGTACTGAGCTATATTTCTAGCCCTTTTCTAAAAATTTGAGACAAGGTCTTGCTAAATTGCCCAGGCTGGGCTCACACTTGTGATCCTGGTACCTCAGCTTCCCAGAGTCCCCGAATTACAGACTTGGGTCACTGTGTCCAGCAAGACTCCTTTTTAAATTGTTCCCACTGCAATGCCTACATTTAACAAATAACTATGTATGTTTTGCATCTCTTAAAGTATTTTACAATAGCTTTTTTCTTTCCTTTTTTTTTTTGGTACCGGGGATCAAACTCGAGTCCTTGCGCTTGCCCAGCAGGTGGTGAAACCACTGAGCTAAATATTAGCTCTTTTCTTTCAAATTAATTTCATTTGGGTCTTTTTTTATATTTATTATATTGTTGTTATATGTGAAAATACAAAAAAATACTTTCTGTGCTCTTGAAATTTATATTTTAGATATGATATATGTTACAAATGCTGTGAAAGAATATTTTTCCTGTGATAAATGGTGGGAGAGAGGAAAAACAAGGAGGGAAGGTCAGTTATCTCTGGAAGAAGGTTACAAAACACTTCTTTTTTAAAGAAGTGATGTTTAAGCTGCAGCTTAAAAGCTGATTGATGTTGTTCACAATGACCAGACTAGGAAGGGCATTCTAGGTGGTGTGAAGTATTGCCATGAAACAGCACAGCATATTTAAGGACTGCAAATTCAATACAGCCAGTGCAGTGGTGCATGAAGGTACAGTGAGAGGATATGCTTACTTAGCAAGATGACTCAAACAAAAGTGTGGATGATAAATAAAGGAATATTAAAGCACTCTCTGGGACTGCATGAGAATATCCAGGTCAGAGGCTATGAAAGCTTAAACAAGACAGGCAGTGTATGAAGCGGAAGTTGGGGTGGCACATGTACTGGAGAGCTAAGAAGATGTAGTTTTAGTAATTCTAGTGTGTTGCCTAAAAGATTTAATGTACTATAAGAAGTAATCATTCTACCATACTATCTAATTCTTGAGTAAAATATAGCCAAAAGTATCTGATTTGAGACATAAACCAAGTATTTTGAGATTATTTTTCATAGTTGTCCCTTACTGTTTTAAATTTGCCTTACTTATTCCATACCTGTAGATAAGTTTTGTAAGGAAATAGAGGGAGAAAGACCTGGCTTGTGAGAACAGATTATTGATGAGGCTTGTGATTTTCATAATGACAGGAAAGAAACAGAAAAACTAGAAAATGGTACTCACGCTACCTGCTGCACACACGCAAGGACCCGAATTCCATCCCCGGTACCAAAGAAAAAAAAAAGAAAATGGTACTGACGGTATATACATGGTTACCTCTGGTGTCCAGAGATAGAGAGACCATAAATTAAAAATGGAAGTTCACCCTTTAAAAACAAGATGAAGGAATTTTAGAAAAGAGGACAAAATAGTCTGAGGATGCCTGAAAAATATTCTGCCAGAGAAGGAGCTAAAGCCAGAACTGCAGAAAAAGCCCTACTTGCCAAGGAAAACCAAGAGTTTTCTTACTGCAATGATATGTGTCCTTCACATGGAAATAAAGTGATCAGAAAGCTATTATTACCAGCCATTTAGTTTTATGAAATTTAGGATGATATTTAAAGGAACAATAGGGAAATTATAATACTAAAGTAGAACATCTTCATTAAATGCTTAAAAGTGATACTTCAAAAAAGTATGACTAAATGCTGTTTTAAGTTTATATATTACTTTGGATTGTAAGTATTTTGTAAGTATTTTCTTTTTGTGTATTATATGCAAAGATATTAGAAGATATGCTAAATTCAATTCAAAGAATTAATTCCTTATAAAGATTTAAGTAGTTTTTTTAAAGCATTGAAATTACCTCTATTGTATCTAAGCAGAGCAAGAAATAGAAATGGTTATATATTTTGTGAAATGATGGTTAAGTTATAGACCAGTTTTTTTCATGATACGTATTTAGTAAATAATTATGGCATGGAATTCAGGTTGTTGATTTAAAAATTCAGATTTTTACCAGTAACTATTTTCATTTGCATACATTTTGACTCTACTAATACGATCTTAGAGTCTTTTATAAACTAATGCTTTACTAAATGAAGTTAATGTTTATAACCTAAACACACTAGATTATCTAAGAAAAGACAATCAAGGTAAAATAGACATCTAACTGAGGTAAGGAGAAGAGTTTGATAGTAGCAGTGAAGACTCACTAGAAAATTTGAGGGGAGATGAGGTATCACAGGCATTAGAATAGTATTACAAAGAGATAAATATATACAATAAGCAAATTAAGAGAACTGAAAATGAATGCATTTTTCCAGCATAATTTTTTATTATGGTAATAGTTGGGTTTTTTCTGAGTATGATATACTTCATGAAGTCCACTAAAATGCAGTTAAGAGCTAGCATTCTGTCCAGAGCAGAAGAAAAAAAAATGTTATGTTGCAGGCCACAGGGCTGCTTTGTGTTAATGTCTTCGTGCTTTATTTATTGTAAACAATGGACAATAAGAGTCATAAGAATATGTTAGAGTCTTGGAACTAAAAATCATTTTGATGCTAAAGAGAGGGAAAAGACCACTACTTTTAAACAAAAATTAGATATTTTAAATATGCAATTACTTAATAGTTAGGTTTTATAGCAGTACCTTTTCTAAACAGCATTTCCTCCACAGTTTGACACTATTATCCGTAAGTATGCTAAATTCCTTCTGAAGCTGGTCCTCCACCAAGGTATCTGGGAATTCTTCCCATCAACTCCCTCATCAAACTGAGTGTATTTAAAGCTAGAGTGAAGTCTGATCACTGCACTGTGGCTATTGTTTCCCTTTGCTGTGTGAAATTAAGACCAGTGTTTACGGTCCAATGGTATTATGTTGTTAAATCAAACTTGGGTAGATGGACCTTCAGGGTTCAAGACAAGCCTACCCTTTTGCTGCTAGGCTCTATCAAAAGATATTCATAGTCCTTAGCCCCTCCAATTCACAGATGGATCCACTTCCCAGGGGTTTTCAGCTCAAATCTTTGTCCCTCGTCCCTCTCCAGGGGCTTATATCTAATAGTTGGATATCTTTTCCTTTTAATCTTCAAAACTCGAAGAGTCTGTTTTCCTGCCTTCACCACCCTTTTGAAAGTATCTTCATATAAACAAATTCTTGATTGGAGAGACCATTTTCAATAATTCTAAAGTGATTATGTACTTATACACTTAGAGCTAAAGGAGGCAGGGGGCTCGATTACTGGAATTCTTGAAGGAAAAAATAATTATTAAATTCTGTATCTAGAACTCTCTGCAGCCCCTAAATCTCTTCATTGGGCCAGGGGGAGAGTTTATAAAATGTAAAATTTAGAAACGTTAAAAACCATGACATTCCTCAAGATTACAGATCCCAAGTAGGATAGATAATATTTTAAGAAATGAAATGTAAAAATTGTAACAGGGATGGAGAGAGTGCAATAAACTTGCCAAGTAGAGGGACCAGATCATGAAGGGCTTTGTGTTCTTTGCTAAAGCAATTAGATTTTTATCTTATACTCATTTGTAGTCAACAGGGAGCAGTTGAAAGATTTTCTTTTTAAGCAATTGAAAGAACAGATTTTTATTTTGAAAGATCACCGTGTAGGCAGCATAGGTGGGAATAGCAGGAGGAAGGAGCTGGGGAGATACTTGGTTTTCTATGCTTTCATTGTCTAGGCAAAAGGAGTGGAGGACTCTAGCTAAAGCAATAAAAAGAATGAATTGAGAGGAAAGAGCTGTGAGAAAAAGGGTGAATCAGTGGGATGCCATGAGTGAAGGAGTGAGGAGGGTATGTTAGAGATTACACTATTCCTGGAGTATTCTAGACAGGTGGTCTTCATACTGTTGACCATGACAGGGACTAGAGAGAAAGGAACAGGTTTGGGGGGAAATGATAAGTTTAATTTTAGGCGTGTTGTACTGAATTCATTTTAAATTTACCTAAAGTACTCATGGATTTTTACAAAAAGGATGTTGTTACTTCATGCTTTTCACTATGTTGAGGAATTTCTGATGATTATGGGGGTTTTTTGTTTTTTAAATTTTTATTGGTAAATTTTAGGTATACAGTGTAATGACAGTCATCATTGGAAATTTGCACCTTTACATATTCTCTCTTGGTTCTTATTTTTCCCCCTTCCCCTGCCCTCCCTTCAACCCCTCCATCCCTCCCTATTTACAAAGACTTTGCTTCCATTTTTTCATTTTCTTATATTAATTCCATTTCCTTCTTTCCTTTCCCCTACCCCTCCCACTTCCCCTTCCGCTTTGCCCCATTTCTTCCTATTTCACATTATCTTTTTTTTTTCTTTTGGTACCAGGGATCAAACTCGGGTCCTTGTGCTTGCACAGCAGGTGGCGAAACCATTGAGCTAAATCCCCGGCCCTCACATTATCTGTTATACCTTTTAGTCCTTATTTACACTTTAAGTTTCTCACACCAGAGAAACTATTCGATATTTACACGTGTGTCCTGTTTATTTTACTTAAGAGTATCGCCTCAATGTGCATCCATTTAGCTATAAATGTCTCTAATTTCTCATTTTTATGGCTGAATAGTACTCCATTTTATTAAAAAACCACATTTTCTTTATCCAGTCTCCAGTTGATGGGCAACTGGGCTGCTTCCAAGTTTTAGCTATTACAAATTGTGCTGCTATGAAGATGGGTGCACATGTATCACTGTGGTATGGTTCTTTTAATTCTTTGGGGAAGATCCCCAGCAGTGGAATAGCGGGGTCAAATGGGACTTTCAATCTTACTTCTTTGCGGTATCTCCATACTGATTCCACAGTGGCTGCCCCAGTCTACACTCCCACCAGCAGTGGAGCAGTGTTCTTTCCCCACAACCCCACCAGCATTTGTTATTGGTTGATTTCACGATAGCAGCCATTCTTTCTGGAGGGGGGTGGAAACTCAGCATTGTTTTTATTTATATCTCTTGAATGACCACTGATGTTAGACATTTTTTCATATGTTTATTTGCTATTTCTACTTCTTTATCTGAGAAATGTCTGTTCATTTCAGATGCCCATTTTTGGATTGGGTCTTTAAATTTGGGAGGCCTGATTTTTTTTAAGTTCTTTATAGATTCTAGATAGTAGACCTTTGTCTGAGGGACAACAGGTAAAAATTTTTTCCCACATTCTTGGTTGTTTCTTCACACTGCCGGTGGTTTCTCTTGCTGTGCAGAAGCTTTTTAATGAGAAGAGATCCCACTTGTTGATTGCTTGTGCTAGTTGACAGACAGCTGAGGTTTTGTTCGTAAAAAATTTTCCAACTCCAGTATCTTCAAGAGTTCTACCTAACCTCTGTTCCAGCTGATTCAGCGTTTCTATTTTAATATTTAGATCTTTAATCCATTTCAATTTTAGTTTAGTACATGGTGAGAGATAGAGGCCTAGTTTTAATCTTTGGCAAGTTGAAACCCAATTTTTCCAGCACCATTGATTAAAGAGGCTATCTTTCCTCCAGTGAGGATGTTTGGCTCCTTTGTCGAAGATGAGATGGCTAAGTGTGTCTGGAATTGTTTCTGCATCTTCTAATCTGTTCCACTGGTGTTCAGGTCTGTTTCTTTGCCAGTACCATGCTGTTTTTATCACAGTAGCTTTGTAGTAGAGTTGCAGGTTGGGGATTGTGATACCCCCTGCCATGTCTCTGTTACCTAGAATTGCTTTTGCTATTCTGGGTCTCTTCTTGTTCCAAATGAAATTTTGGATTGTTTTCTCAAGGTCCGTGAAGTATGCTGCTGGGATTTCAATTGGAATTGCATTGAATCTGTATAGCAGTTTTGGAAGTATGGCCATTTTCATTATGTTGATCTTTCCTACCCAGGAGCAGGGGATGTCTTTCCATTTTCTTATATCTTCTTCCATCTCTCTTTTCAGAGTGCTATAGTTTTCAGAGAAGAGATCTTTGATTTCTTTTGTTAGGTTCCTTCCTAGGTACTTCAGTTTTTTGGATGCTATTGTGAAAGGAATTATTTGCCCTATTTCTCTCTCAGTGAGTCTGTCATTGGTGTAGAGGAAAGCTGTTGATGTTTGTGTGTTGACCTTGTATCCAGCTACTCTACTGAATTTGGTTATTAAGTCTAAAAGACTTTTGGTGGAGTTCTTGGGGTCTTCTATATAGAGTTTCATGTCATCTGCAAATAATGACAATTTGACTTCTTCATTTCCTATCTTTATTCCTTTTATTTCATTCTCTTGTCTAATTGCCATGGCTAATGTTTCCAAAACTATATTGAACAGGGGTGGTGATAGTGGACGTCCTTGTTTTGTTCCTGATTTTAGTGTGAAGGATTTCAGTTTTTGACCATTTAGTGTGATATTGGCTGTTGGTTTTTCATAGATGGGTTTTATCAGTTTGAGGTAGAGATCATCTGTTCCAATTTTTTGTAGGGTTTTTATCATAAATGCATGTTGGATTTTGTCAAATGCTTTTTCTGCGTCTATGGAGATAATCATATGGTTTTTGTCCTTGGCTCTATTGATATAGTGTATACATTGATTGATTTGCGTATGTTGAACCATCCCTGCATCCCTGGGATGAATCCCATTTGGTCAAGGTGTATGATATTCTTGATGATCTTCTGCATTCTATTTGCCATTATCTTATTGAGGATTTTTGCATCTATGTTCATTAGTGAGATTGGCCTATAGTTCTCTTTTTCAATTTGGTCTTTCTCTGCTTTGGAGATCAAGGTGATGCTTGCTTCCAGGAATGAATTTGGGAATATTGCTTCCCTTTCAATTTCATTGAAATGTTTAAACAGCAGTGGCAGTAGTTCCTCTCTAAATGTCTTGTAGAATTCAGCAGTGAAGCCATCAGGACCCGGGCTTTTCTTGGTTGGTTTAAGTTTTTAATCATGTTTTCAATTTCATTGATTGATGTTGGGTTGTTTAGAATTTTTAGGTCTTTGTTGTTCAACTTTGGTAATTCATATGTATCTAGGAATCTGTCCATTTCTTCTGTGTTGTCCGTCTTATTGGCATATAGATTCTGGAAGTAGGTATTGATGATCCTGTGGATTTCTGCTGGGTCCGTTGTAATTTCACGCTTTTCATTCCTAATTGCATGCATTTGGGCCTTTTCTTTCCTTTTTCTGATAAGGTTGGCTAAGGGTTTGTCAATTTTGTTGACTCTTTCAAAGAACCAACTCTTGGCTTCATTGATTTTTTGTATCGTTCTCTTAGTTTCCATTGCTTTGATTTCTCCTTTTATCTTTATAATTTCCTCCCTTGTGTGAGCTTTGGGGTTGTCCTGCTCTTCTTTTTCTAGAAGCTTGAGGTTCAGCATCAGGTTGTTTAATTGGGTTCGCTCTGTTTTCCTAATATGAGTATTTACTGCTATGAATTTCCCTCCTAAGACTGCTTTCATTGTATCCCATGGATTCCGATATGTTGTATTGTCAGTATTATTTAATTGAAGGAACTGTCTGATTTCTTCTTTAATTTCCTCTGTGACCCATTGGTTATTCAGAAGTGTGTTGTTCAATTTCCATGTGTTTACGAAATTTTTTGAGTTTCTTTTGCTATGGATCTCCAATTTCATTGCACTATGGTCTGATAATATACAGGGGATAACTTCAATTCCTTTGCACTTACTTAAACATGTTCTATGTGTGAGTATGTGGTCTATTTTGGAGAATGCCCATGTGCAGCTGAGAAGAATGTGTATTCTGATTTTGTGGGGTGGAAGACTATAAACATCTGTTAAGTTCATTTGTTCAGGAGTTCAATTGAGTTCTAGTATTTCATTACTTATTTTTTGTCTAGTTGATCTATCTATTTGTGACAGTGGGGTGTTGAGGTCCCCCACTACAATTGTATTAGTGCATATATGACTTTTCATGTCCGTTAGTATTTGTTTTATATAGTTGGGTGCACTAGTGTGTGGTGCATAGATATTTATGATTGTCATCTCTTCCTCTTGGATTCTTCCCTTTACAAGGATGTAGTGTCCTTCTTCATCTCTCTTCATCAGTGTTGGTTTGAAATCTACTTGATCTGCCAAGAGGATAGCTACTCCTGCTTTTTTTCGGGTTCCTGTTGCATGGAGTATTGTTTTCCACCCTTTAAATTTTAGTCTATGAAAAATAAGAACCAAGATGCATTATGTAAAGGTACAATTCCCATTGAGAAATGTTAATTGTGTTGTACACCTACAATGTACCAATAAAAGAATTTAATAAAAAAAAATTTTAGTCTATAAGTTTCTTTTTGAATTACGTGCGTTTCTTGTACGCAGCATATTGTTGGATCTTGCCTCTTGACCCATTTTGCTAGTCTATTTTTTTTGATTGGTGAGTTGAGACCATTAACATTTATGGTTTTAACTGATTACGTATTGACTTATCATTGTCATGACTTTTTCTTTTTCTTGGATTCTCCCCCTTTGCATTTAATTTCTTTTCATGCCCGATTGATTCATTCTGCTGTGCTTCCTGGGTTTGTGATCTTCATTGTCTTTTCCTAGGATATTGTGTACAATTTTTTGGAGTGCTGGTTTTGTATTCATGAACTTCCTAAGGTGCTCTTTGTCATGAAAGTATCTTATTTCTCCATCAATTTTGAAAGAGAGTTTTGCAGGGTACATCAGTCAGGGTTGGAGGCTGTTTTCCCTTAGGGCTTGGCATACATCACTCCAAGCTCTTCTTGCCTTGAGCATTTGCACTGAGAAGTCTGCTGTGATTCTGATGGGCTTTCCTTTGTATGTGTCTTGTTTCTTTTGTCTAACTGCCTGTAGAATTTTGTTCTTCTGTTGTGTTTCTGGAATCTTAACAATTATATGCCTATATGTAGATTTTTTTTTTAATCAACGCTATTTGGAGTCATTTATGCCTCAGTTATCTGTATGTCAAGTTCTTTTCCACTATTTGGGAAGTTTTCTGCTCTTACTTCTGTGAACGGTTTTTTTCTAATATCATCTGCACTGTCTCCTGTTTCTTCATTGACTCCAGTCAGTCTTATGTTATTCTTCTTTGCATCGCCTAGCAGCTGCTGGATTGATTTCTCGTGGTCCCTTACAATTTTAAAGCAAGTTTTCTTTTCCGGGTCACTAATTGCAGTTTAATCTTATCTGAAACTCTTTCCTCACATTGGCTCATTCTTCTGTATAGATTTTCAGTAGAGTTTTTAATCCAGGCAATCTGTTTGTATCTATTTTATTGATTCCATTTGTTTCCTATGTTGGGATTCCATCATGTTCCAGAGCTCCTCTCCAGATTTATTAATCATGTCTTGCACTATGAGCACAATCTCCACTGTTATCTGTGAAATTATTTGTGATTTCATTTTTTCCAGATCCTCTTTTGTTGCCAGTTCAGGGAGTCCAGGTGCTTGAGTATCAGAGTGTTCCATCTCATTTCCCTTTGGGGTTACTGTAGGTGATCTCAAAGTCTGGTTTTGAGACTTGTTTACCTGTCTTCTCCTTTTGATAGGGGGGTGGTTGCTACTGTCGCCCTCGGGGCTCACCTCCTCTGCTCTGGGGCGGTGGTACCGCGGCCTGGAAGCCTCCTCCTCTGCACTGGGAGTGGTCCTGTGGCGGCCCAGAAGCCTCCTTCTCTCGTCTGGGAGCGGTGTATGGCAGCCTAATGAGCAAGCTCCTAGAGGTTTCAGTCCATAATCAGCTGACTCCAAGGCAGGAATGACAAACAGAAATGGCAGAGCAGAAGCAACATGGTATTCACAAGGCAGCAAACGTGGCAAGAGAACTGATAATTATGTTTTAATTGACCTAGTCAAGAAATTACTGTCTATAGTAACCAGTATTTCAGATTTTTTTCCCTAGTTTATTTGGATACAAGTTTATAGAGGAATCACCTTAAACCAGGTTTTATAAATATAGCACACTTGTAATAGAGTTTATTACCTTATGGTTATGCTATTCAAAATGAAGCATTTAAAATCTTTGCCATAGATCCTAATAGGAAAATAAATGTATGAATCAAATGGAGAAACAGTCTGCACAGAAAAGTCTGGGTTTTCCCTCTTGAAGCTGTATGTTACATCATTTATTTTTCTGTTTGTGTTTAATATCCCAAAGTTGTGGGAGTCAGTGAAGCATATGAGGATGCAGCCAATTGTCTCTGGTTGTTAACTAACTCCAAGCCTTGTGCTAACTGTAAATCTCCAATACAGAAGAATGAGGGCTGCAATCACATGCAGTGTGTTAAGGTAAGAAGGCAAAGAGTATTTTTTGTGCTTTGTGGTTGGAATGTTAATCTGTCAGTCCAAAGCAGAACTATTACTTTACTCGTGAAACTATCAATTAAATAAGTAATTTAGTACTATCTTGGAAATAAAAATGCCAACAAAGATCCACATGGCCACAAAATTAATATAAATAATTTATTTTAGAGAATTGAAGGCTAATAAAATATATCTTCCTGGTTTCTCACTCAGAAAGAAACTACCGAATGTTTAAAACAAATATTCTGGAATTAGCTTAGTAACATTTTATTATTCCATACCTACATTTGTAAACTTTTTTGTCTTAAAATTATTTTATATCCTATATTTTTCCTTTTTATGGGTATTGTCAGTTTTTAAATGATTATTTAATATTATGTAGAGGATGATGTAATTTTCTGTAATTTGAAATAGGAAAGAAACTCAAATTAAGATTCCAATAAAATATATTATATCCGTATGTTCTAAGATTAGCTTGAATATTTAACATTGTAGCTTAGTAATCATTATCATTATAACTTGCAAAGAAGTGGCAGTTACCAAATGATTTTACAAGTCTGCATTATTATGAAATTAATGTAAATGAATTGACCTAGTGAGGGAGCAATAATGATTCCCTAAGGGCCATTAAGAAAAACCTAGTGCAGTGTCCTGAGCAAAATACACAGACATGCCTATTAGTTCAGCTAAGGATTGGACCAGAATTCTTTCAGCTCATTTTAGTGTTTCCTCCAACATCAATATTTTTCTCCATGCCCACCCTGCCTTGGAAAATTTGATGTAATCTAGATGTGTGAGGAAGTATAGATTGACCACAAATATCAGCAGTTGGCTGCTGAGATAAAATCGAATTATCTTTATTTCCTTCCTAGCATTTGCCAGTAGTAATTAATAAGTATGTATTAAGAAATATTTTCTTAAAAAAATAAAATAAAATAAAGAAATATTTTCTTGAATTAATTACACTGACATAAAAGTAATCCAACTTAAACAGATTTTGCTGAAACTTCTGTTGCATTTAAAACAAACATTTATATACTTGCTCTATAAATGTGGCAGTCTTAATATCTGAAGTGTTTTCATTGAAAATAGAAACTGAAAGTCAGTTTTTGTGACATTGAAGGCCTACCTAGCACATAATAACATTGCTGCAGCAAAATCGAACACTTTTATTTTATTCTATTTTATTGTTTGGTACTGGGGATCAAACTCGGGACCTTGTGCTTTTGAGACAGGCACTGGAACCACTGAGCTAAATCCTCAGCCCTAAAATCAAATACTTTTAAACCATTATTTAAATATGTTGGTGGGCAGGGGATTTAGCTCAGTGGCTCCACCGCCTGCCTTGCAAGCACAAGGTCCTGAGTTCGATCCCCAGTACCAAAAAAAAAAAAGATAAAATGTTGGTGGAACATGTTATGTATAACTGAATCCATGCTTTGACACAGAGACCAAATCATAGTATACCTTTATTAATACCTCAGTGTTATCATTCAATAGGCAGTTTTTGCTTTCTGGAATCAAATGTGTTAAGCCTTTTAGCAGAAAGAAAAATTTGGTCCTCTAAAAAAAATGGTTTATTGTAAAAACATGGTTTATTCTATTTACTTTCCCTTACATATGATTTTTTGAATGTATTTAAATTTTTTGTTAAATATTTTAAATCACTTACAATGATTTTCTGTATCTGATTTGTATAAAGCTATATTCTATGACTAAAAAATAAAAATTATTTAAGTTCTATATTTTTTCTCCATTCTGGAAGATAATATTTACTAAGGTATAGGTTATTTTTATACACATTAAAACTCTCTGAAAATGTGGACTGTGCCATCTTTTTAAGTACTATGGAACATTTACAAAAAAAGTGACCATTGATTATCAAAGAAAACTTCAGTTGTATTCCAGAAAGTAAAAAATAGTGGAAATAACATTCTCTGGTCATAAGAGAATAAAGTAGAAATTAATAATAAGTTACAAAAGGCTTTTCACTTAGAAATTTTAAATGTTTCAAGCAACTGAAGTAAAAAAAGAAATGAAAATAGAAATTAAAGAATTTGTATAAAATAAAACATTTTATCAGAACCTGAGGGCTATAGCAAAGCAATGCTCAGAAATAAGTACACACCCTTGTCTATCTAAAAGAGTATAAAATGAAAAATGAATTAAGGATGTAATTTTAATATTTAGAAAAACAAATGAAAGAAGAGTAAGAAATTTTTTTTTTGGTACTGGGGATCGAACTCGGGTCCTTGTGCTTGTGCAACAGGCAGCGAAACCACTGAGCTAAATCCCGGGCCCCAAGAAATTTTTTTTAAATTAACAAGTTAAAAAAGAAAACCAATGCAACTATAAATAAATCCAAAAAGAGGTTTTCTGAAGAAAAAATAAGATAGAAAAACCAGGAAGGTAATAAAGAAAAAATAAAGTTGAGGGAGTTGAAATATACAGTATGAGAAATAAAAGAAATAATCAGAAAAACATAGCAACAAATAATAAGGAAAAACTTTGTTCTACCCTTGCAGATATAGTTCAAATTGGATTTGAATGGATTAATTTTGTGAGAAAAAGTAATTTATTAAAACTGACTGTAAAAGAAAGAAAATCCAAATATACTCATTCCCAGAGAAGGTTTTTTGAAGATCTCCACCTTAGACCTCCTTAAAGATCCTCCCCTCTTCAGCCTTCTAAAAGGAGCCCTGAGTTTCGCAGTAGAATTCTACCAAATCTTTAAGAAGCAGGCAATTCCATGGTTACTTAATTGTTCCTGGGATTTTTTTTTTTAATTTTTAAAGAAATTTTCAAGTTATTTTTATAAATTAAGTCAAACCTTACTACTTTTTTTTTTTTTGGTACCGGGGATCGGACTCTGGTCCTTGCACTTGCAAGGCAGGCAACAAACAGAACCACTGAGCTAAATCCCCAGCCCTAGTAAATCAAACCTTAATGCCGCTTATCAAGATTATAATATTAAAACTGTAGGCTAATTACTTATAAATAATAATGCAGATATCCTAAGAAGATATTAACGAGGACCAAAAAGAAAAGAGAAAAACAGATAATAGCAAACATAACCCAGTAGAACACATTAAGAGTAACTGACCAAGAAGAGTTTATTCCAGTAAGACAAGAACACTTCTGTATCAAGGTAGCTGCTGCTGTACCTAATCTTTCTACCAGTGTTTTCCATGTTGAAAGACATTTAACAAAAAAAAAAAATCAGCAACCTCTGTTTATAAAATTTGGGTAGAGACAATAGATTCTTCCTAAAAAATGATAAAAATAAATTGCCTCAGTCTAAAAGCTAGTATATTTAGTGGAGAAACTAAAGACAAATCTCCCTATATTTAAAAACAAAGTAAGGATGCTGTCCGTCACCAATATTATTAGCATTGCAATGATGATGTTGGTCAGCTTAGACAACAGGAGGAAATGAGACATATAAAACTTAGAAATGTGACAATAAAATTATCACTTTTTGCAGATGGCATAATTATATGCCTAGAAAAGAATCCACTGAAAAACTACAAAAACAAAAATTTAAGTATCGGAGTATAAAATTAATATATAGAAAGTAGTAACCTTAATATGTACCAATAACATCCAAATAGAATATATACTAAGAGACTTCACTTATCTAAAAATAAATATGCCAGATTTACATTGCAAAACTGTTAAAACCCCCTTTAGGACACATAAGATGGAAATCAAATGGAAAGGCAACAAAGTTCTTAAATTTAAAAATTCCAACAAAACTACCAGGTTTTGTTTTCTCATCAAGGTAGACTTAATTCAGAGGTTATATGGGAAGTCAAAGCAAGAGTAACTAGGGAAACTTTGAAAAGTACCAGTAAGAGGAAACTACCATGTGAAATAGTAAGCTATATTATAAATCCTCAGTAACTAAAACAGTATGGTGCTGGCCCCCTATAAATAAACAGATCATGAAAACAAAACATGAGCAAATCCAGAAAATAGATACAATGTGTGGGAGTTTATTCATGGTAACAGTAGCATCCTTAACCAATGGAGAAGCATGAACTATTCAGTAAATACTATTAGGATAACTCTGGGCAGCTACATGGGGAGAAAAATGAAGTTAAATTTATGCTGCATACTACATATTCAGATAAATTTCTAATGGCTCAAAAACTTAAATGTTTCTTTAAAAAAAATAAACTAGTACCAAAAGTACTGGTAAAAGTACCAGAAGATAACATATACTTGGAATGTAAAGATCTTTCTACCTAATTCAGAATCCATAAGCACAAAAGAAAAATATGTATTTTCAAGTACATGAAGTTTTCTTTAAAATGAGAAATAGATTTTATGTCAGCTATTTTACTTAGAGGCCTTTTAAACTTATTCCAGTTTTAAAACAAATTTGTCAAAGTTGCCAGAGTTTTTCAAATAGCCGGGTGGGACTATAGACCAACCAGTGTAAGATTCTACCACATACTTGAAAAATGAAACATTCATTCAGTACTTGTTTTATTATTGGGAAGAATGTCCTGTTGATTTTTTTTCCCCAGTACTAGGGATTGAACCCAGCCCCCCCCCACCCCCCCATGTAATACTGAGCTACATCCCTAGTCTTCCTGTTGATATTAATGATTCTTTGTGATTACTTTATAATATTATGGTTTTCATTTAAATTTATCCTTTCAAACAGTTTTAAACTACCCCCCACATCTTGCCATAATGCAGATAAAATATACAGTGAAAACATGAGGGCATGTCTTTAAGACTAGTTTCTGGTCACACAGACAGGATTATTCAATTATTACGTACTGGTTGACTGAAAAGCCAACTATCATTTGCATGTTCATATAGGAAGATGTTTGCATATGTTTTCTTTTGAAGTGCAAGTATGATTTTTGCTGGATTTGCCTTGAAGAATGGAAAAAACATAGTTCTTCCACTGGAGGTTATTACAGATGTACTCGCTATGAAGTCATTCAGCATGTGGAGGAGCAATCCAAGGAAATGACTGTGGAGGTAAAGACAACTGATTAAACCAAGACCTTTGTCTAAGCCACTTAATACCATTAGAATTATTTTGCACTTCTTTTCTTACCTTCATTTTAATGAGGTACTAAGTTGAATATACTTTAGAGTATCCTTACATTCTTCCAAGTTTTCCTTTTTCTCTTTGATGAAGATATGAAAATTCCAGTCCCAGTCTGCTTCTGTAAAAACTTAAAAACAGGGCCAGGGATTTAGCTCAGTGGTTTCGCCACCTGCTGCGCAAGCGCAAGGACCCGAGTTCAATCCCCGGTACCAAAAAAAAAAAAATTAAAAACAATTTTAACATAATATTAATAGTGCAACATTATATTATAGCATGCAATAATTATCTTAGTCACTCAGCCACCACTGAGTGAATGGCAACAGAAATTTATTTCTCACATTTCGAGAGGCTGTGAAGCCCAAGATCAAGGTTCCAGCTGACTAGCTCTTGGTGAGCATGCTCATCTTGGGTTTGTAAACAGCCAACCACCTTTTTGCCTGTGTACATCACATTGCCAAAGAATGAGATAGAGCTTTAGTGTCCCTTCCTCTCATAAGGGCACCAGCCCTATCAGAGTAGATCCCCACACTCGTGATCTTAAGTAACCTTTATCACCTCTTCATAAGAGTTAGGGTTTAAATAAATGAATTTTGGGGGGAAACAGATCAATCCATAGCAGCAAGCCATATAATAAAACATTGAAGGGGCCGGGGATGTAGCTCAGCGGCACAGTGCCTGCCTGACAAGTGGAAGGTACTGAATTGGATCCCTGGTACCCCCCCCCCCGAAAAAAAATTGAAGATAGGTTCAGTGGTTTACCACAGACAATACAAATGTAAGACTTTGTTCTGGGAGACTTTAAAATTGGTTATTATTTTCTCACAATGAAATAATCAACAAATTTGGTATGCATTACTACCTATTCTAATAAAAATTTTAAATGATCCCCCTAAAATCAATCTTATTAAAGTCATTTATGGACTTTTGTTTCCTAGGCTGAGAAAAAACACAAACGATTTCAGGAACTTGACAGATTTATGCACTATTACACAAGATTTAAAAACCATGAGCATAGTTATCAGGTATGTCCCAAATCTTTTCAGATGAGCCGAACTGCACTATTGTGAATAAATAAAGAGGATGGTTTAAATTATTTATTTCTGTTCCTTTAGTTAGAACAACGCCTTCTTAAAACAGCCAAAGAAAAGATGGAACAATTGAGTAGAGCTCTCAAAGAAAGTAAGTTCTCAGTGGTATGTGTGATAATTAATGTAGAATATCCTTCCATGCTCGGTCAGCTCACTGGTAGGAGATTAAGGCCCTAGAGGATGTATTATAGCCGTTATTTTCTTCTGGTACTGCTTTAGTTCTCTGAAGCCCCAAGGGCAGCCTAGAAGAAGAAGTCTCCATCTTTGCATTGACACCTAGTCTGCTGCTCTTAACACAGCCTATGCGGTTAGCAGATAAAAAGGAAAAACACATCGTAGTTTTGTTTACTGCAGATGATCTGCAGTACTGGGAAAGTTAGTAGATCCTGAAGGGTGGCCCTGGCCTCCTCAAAGAGAAAAGGATACACATGCTACCCAACTGTCACACAACCAAATTCTTAAGAAACCTAGATTCTTGAGAAAATTTAGCAGACTGCCTGCTGAAGTAGAAGTCAAGTAGAGATTGAGGAGAAATCATATTACTAGTAAATAATTAAATCAAGCTTTAAAAAAAGCAAAGCCATGAGAGTGGCTAATTTTTGAATCCTAAGTTGAAAGTTATAAAAGAACATTCCTAAATATGGATTGAGTGGCTATATCAGTAGAATATAACACCCCACAATGATCTCACAGGATACAGGTATTTATTTTTTAAATTACTATTTTGAAATAATTATAGCTTATATTTGAAAGGTGTATTTTAAACCTAAAAAATGTAAGTAATTATATTTGTTCCCATTCATAAAATAATGAGTACAAACACCCTTATCGTGAGAATAATCTCCTAATAAAACCATAGCCATCAGTTAAATTAGAATGGGCCAAAAGTGTCAATAGCAGTTTAGTCTCATTATATATTAGTTTATAGACATTATTGGTCATATAACTGTATCACATCAATACCAAACTCTGCAAGTATCTTCCACAGTAAAATTGAAAAGAGTATATATGTCTTTAATAGGGATGTGTGTCTGTTTTGTCTCTAACGTATCCCTGGTGTTTGAAATTGTTCTTCACATACAGTAAATGAGTAAATACAATGAAATTACTACTTTTGTTCAACATTCTGGAGGTTCCAGGCAGCACGGTAATAAAATATGCAAAAGAATTAAAAGATGTGTAAGTTAGAAAGGAGGAAGAACTTCACACACTTCTCACACATATCATAATGGGGAAGGAAGAAGAGTGGGTAGTTTGTTTTGTTTTTACATCCTAGTCAGATACCTACCCTAGATACTGAGTGTACTTAGAAATTTTAGGGTAGTCTATATATCAGTTTGTGTACATATACATGTAATTTCTTTCTGAAGACATGCAGAATAATACGATTGTCAACAGCACTTAGTAGATCCTACAGCTTAATTTCTGTTTATTTGCAGCTAAAGAAAAAGCTAAAATATTGTAATATTTTTTCCTTTTTAATAAAATTTCTTTTTCCCTGCTGGTCCTCTTCCTAGATTTCCTTTCTTTTTCTTCTTCAAGTTTTTTTATTTACTAGCATTAGTTATCCAATTGTTCCTCAGGATGTGAGATCTTTTCGCTTGGTGTTTTGTTTTGTTTTGTAGAGGCATAATTATATAGCTTGTATATAGAGAAATTAATATTAAAATATGTGTGATTATATAGACTAGAGAGAGAGAGAGTTATTATATAGACCCTATAGAGAGAGAGGTGTAATTAAGCTACTTAGCAAAGAAAGACATTGTTTCTAACTCTTAAGCAACAAATTCCTCTAGGGATAATCTCAAAAGTTTAGTAAAGTAAACCTTTGTGTTGACATAAAGCTACATTTCTGTACCAGGATGGTGAAAAAGAGTGCAGGATGATTGTTTGCTTTCCTTCATAGCTTCAGGGATCCAGGGACCTGTGCTTTACTCATAAATACATACATGTCACACATGAGTGTTTTCTATAGGGTTTTAGTCAAGTTCAAATAAATATCATACAGCTACTTCAAATAGTTCCTTTAAAGGAATTTTTAAAAAAGAAAACAATTGTTTAATTTTATAATATTTAAAAAAAAATAATTTCACTCTACCTCACTTACTTTATAGCTGAAGGAGGCTGTCCAGATACCACTTTCATTGAAGATGCAGTTCATGTGCTCTTAAAAACTCGGCGTATTCTCAAGTGTTCTTATCCATATGGATTTTTCTTAGAACCTAAAAGCACAAAGAAAGAAATTTTTGAACTTATGCAAGTAAGACACCTTTTAAAATTACATGAAAATGGTACCAGTTATTATTATGAAAACAGATTTTTCAGCCTCTTAAATTTTCACTGATTTGGGTGTGACTAGTAATTTTTCTTTTTAAAATGATTTTTGTTTTTAAAGTTACTGATAATAAACTGAAATTTTCTTTATATTTAAATGTCATTATAAGTTCGGGTGAATTCAGAGCTGTGGTAACATTTCTTAAAGCATTTCTTTTTTGTTTCAAGCTAATTGAGGTTGAAATCTGGCCTACTTACTGATAATTATATAATAAGAATTTTATCTTTACAGATGAAACAACCACATTACATACTACATTAGAAAATTACTGTTTACCCATTTATTTTGAAAGTTGCGGTATTAAAGAAACAAAAACACCTAAGCCAACTGACATCACCACAGCCAATGAACTTCATTGTAAATTCTTCTTTTCTTTGAAGTCACCAGACTTCCCCATTATAATTTTCATAGCGTCCTTTTGATCTGCCCTGTGCTTAACATGTATCTCACATTTCTTTCAATGCTCAAAATTCATTTTCTCCATAAAGCCTTTCAGATCTAACCCCAAATCACAGTTGTCTTGCTTTGCTTCAAATTCGTTAACCATGTAAATGTAATCTGCATCATGGCATGATGTATTTTTTGTGCCGTGCTTTGAAATAGTTTTTTCACGTAGACAAATTATGAATTCCTTGTAACAGCTGCTATACTCAGCAACTTCTTCATAATCTCTAACAACTGCATTGCTACTAATGCTTATCAATTGAGTGCTATTTTCCTGGGTTTAAAATAACTTCATATATATGATCCTTTCTCTTTCCTAATGTGGAAAAATGTACAAAAATAAAAATATGTGAAATAAGAAATCATTTCAAAATTTGAATTTCTGACTTCAAGAGAGTTAAATTTAACTGAGAAACCAGATAGACTCTGGATTTGTTATTTATTAACCCACTCATCTTTTTATTTTCTTCTTACCATAGACAGACCTAGAAATGGTTACTGAAGACCTTGCCCAAAAAGTCAATAGGCCTTACCTTCGCACACCTCGCCACAAGATTATCAAGGCAGCATGCCTTGTGCAGCAAAAGAGGCAAGAATTCCTGGCCTCTGTGGCTCGTGGAGTTGCTCCTGCAGACTCACCTGAAGCTCCAAGGCGCAGGTAAAAGATATACACTGCAGAGACCATCCTACCTTGAGAACAAATCGCAGCAGTTTTATTTTTTATCCAACTATACCTCACATTCTTGGAAGTTATTTACACCTGAAACATGGATAGTTGGGCTGGGGATTTAGCTCAGTGGTTCCGCCACCTGCTTTGAAACATGGATAGTTGATAAAGTATGTTAACTTCTTTTTGATGATATTTTCCCTCATTATTTCTATTTTTCATGGTGTTTCTTTTTTGTTGTTTATTGGTGTATAGTTCGTCAGACTAAATTAGGCTAGGTTAATTTCACATTTCAAGTGAACTCATAATTCAGAATCATTCTAATGCACCATTTCAGATGTGTAATAGATATAGTCATGTCATGACTGTCATAGATGTGATGTAGAATTTGGAAACTGCCAGCTTGTTATTGTCATGTTTTTACTTTTGTCTTGGGAAGTTGTAAAGAAATGAGAAATCTGCTATTAGTAAAGTTATTTAAGCAATCAAGATACATCCCTAAAAGAGCAATTATTTTGCTTGTTTTAAGATACTTATACTACTTCTGCCATTATAAATTGAAGCATATTTTCATATTCATAATGACTATGAGCATTAGAAATTTCTTTGGCCTTATTTTTACCTAAATATTTATAAGTAATTTTATTATTAAAAATAGGAGCAGTCGTAAAATACTTTGTTGTAATGTGGTGATTTTTATTTTTTTCATTATTTTGCACCATTATAAAACAATTTAGAATTTGAAAAAAATAATGAAATTTTCTTTTCTGTTATATATTAATAGTCAATCTGCTTTGGTTAAGGAAGTTCTAAGTAGAAGAATTAAAAGTAATACTCAAGGGCCAGGGATTTAGCTCAGTGGTTCTGCTGCTTGCCTCACAAGCACAAGGACAAGGACCCAAGTTCAATCCCCAGTACCAAAACAAAAAAGAAAAAAAGAAAATAATACTCAAAGGGCAAACGTCTAGTTGGATGTTCTTCATAGTACTGATAATAATCATGTGGTATGTCTAATTTCTTTATAGCTTTGCTGGTGGAACATGGGATTGGGAATATTTAGGATTTGCATCACCTGAGGTAATTGTTTTGTAGGGTGGGATTTTTTGTTGTTGGTTTTGTTTTGTTTTGGTTTTGTATATATGTGTGTTTTTTATATTTTCTCCTTAGTGCAACCTGGCTTGCATTTGCACCCTCATCTATGCTAAAGCCTGCTGAGAATATCAACAATGCTTTCTCTGTATTTTGTAACAAAAATGCCTCAGCAGAGCCTACAATTAGCTATTTTGGGGATAGGAGTATTAACATATTGTTAAATGCATCCCACTTTTATTAACTAATCAACAGAATTTGACCAATTTATAGCATGGAGTTTTGGAAGATATCTTCTAATTTGTTAATAGGAATATAATGTTTATTAACAATGTGTTTCTAGTTTACTGTTATTTCAGTCTGAATCTATTAAAAAACCTATTTGAAATTATTGCAGCAACAAAGAGTATGTATAATCAATTGCTAAGGTGAAAAATTTCACAGTAATAACATTTATGCAGAAAGAAATGCTTTGCTCAGTTGCTTTTTTCTTCCCTTTCAAACTCTGACGCTTCTTGTTTTTTTCCTCATTGTTTTGATGTGTCATTTTAAAATACAGAATACTGGGCTGGGGATTTAGCTCACTGGCACTGTGCCTGCCTTCCAAGTTCGAGGTCCTGAGTTTGATCCCCAGTACCGGGGAGAAAAAATTAAATAAATAAAATACAGAATATCTGAAACACATAACACTACAAGTAGAAATTGTGGCAAATAGAAATATGATAATGAAATCTTAATTATGCACTTATCTTCTAAGATTTAAATTCCCATTGTCACTGTTATATATGATTTTTAAATAATCTTACCATAGCAGTTCTCCCTACTTCTCTCTCCTTTGCTCCTTTTTAAATAGTATTCCATTTGGTGCTATTTTAATGGTAATCCTTCATTTTGATTGTTTGGAAGGCAGCAGATCAAATGATGAAATCTTCATGTATCATTTATAGCCCATTTGCTTTCTGAAACTGAAAGATAGTAAAAGTTATTATCTAGAAAGTGATTGAGGCTTACTTAAATACTTTCTTTTTTCAACTTGCAGTTACCTTGTAGTGTTTGTATTGGTAGGTATATATATCCAATAAAATACTGACTTAAGAAAACAATTTGTGCTTAGAAATGTGGAAATTTTAAGTTCGTGCAATTTGCAAAAAATTTAATATATTGATGAAATTTTTGTTATAAAAGAAATTAACTTTTTTTTACCTGATCCTAGATGTATTTTCTGTTATATGATTACAGGTTTGGGGATATTGTGGACAATTTCTACCTAAAAGGAGAAATAAACAAGCTTCATTTACCAAAAAACACATCTTAGCAAATATTAAACCTTTGTTGGAGTATTCACAATTATGTTTATATATCATCTTGCAGCTTCTGGCTCTGATAGTAACTTTAGGAACCCTGAAATATTTGGCCTACTGATATGACTGACTGGCTCTTGAACTTACTTTTTATGAATTAATAAATTTTAGAAAAATTATTTAATTCATTTATTATTCTTTAAAGTTGTTGGCACAATGAAATGCTACCATGCTTTTATGTAAACTTTTCTGAAAATCTAAAAAATTACTCATGTTATTAGACTTTCAAATTCTGCGTGTATGTGACTATCAAGAAACTGCCAAAATTATAGGGTTTTTGTTTTTGTTTTTGTTACTGGGGATCGAACTCAGGACCTGGCACTAGTGAGGCAGGCGGCAGTGCCACTGAGCTAAATCCCCAGCCCCCCAAATTATGTTTTTAAGAATTAACTTTTTGCCTTAGACTGTGGGAAAAAAAATGTTACCAAACTCCAATAGATTCTTAGGTTAAATTTTCATTTTTCCAATGAAGTTAATTTCATCTTACTCTCTTTAAATTAAATTGCATAAGTCTACGACAGGCACAAATACTTGTTTCCTACCACTTTACAGATAGTAGAGCTGGGCAGAAAGAGCATAGTCTCAAAGTCTGAGAGACATCTGAATTTAAATTCTAGTTCTGTAACTTATTCAGATCATAAACTGTGTTCTTCCTTGATTTCTCATCTTTAAAATATGAATGGTGATACCCCGTGGAGGTTCTGGGAAAAGTAAAGCATCTTACTAAGGCACTCACAAAATTGGTGCTCAGTAAGTACTGGCTATTGTTATTAAAAAAGAAACCCCTGGTAGCTTTTTTCCTATAAATTCTAGAACTTTTAAGTCTTCTCTGTGGCCTAACCTTTTCATATGCTTTCTTGAAGATATTAAAATTCCTTGGAAGTTTTCAGATAATTTTCTGAGAACAGTTTTTTTTAAACCTACTTCATAATGAGAGGATGCCATTCTAGAGTTTCTGTCAAAATAATTAGAAATATAATAGGTTTCTTTTGCTTTTTTTTTTACTGGGTATTGAACTCAGAACCTTGCGCTTGCGAGGCAGGCGGTGGAACCACTGAGCTAAATCTCCAGCCCTTTTGCAGTTTTTTTAATTGTGTAGTTTTCCTAAATTGGAAATGTGCATATTCTGACAGTAAAGGTTGGTCATGTAGAATAACTTTATACTATTATCAAGTCTACAACGTAAGCAAATTCTCAGTAAATTTAAACTGAGATAAAATTTTCATACCCTGTTCGTGTAAGAAAATGATCCTCAGTGAGCCATGATGACACATAACAAATCATCCAGTTTAAGATCGTGGTCCTTTAGGAAAAGTAGAAAAGATGTCTCTACTCTGCAGGAAATTTTAAAGTACCTAAGTAATCCTTCAGGGCCCTTAAAGTGTCTTTCATTCACTGATTTCTAACATAGTAGGATTTCTTCCAACTCTTATTAAAGAGTCCAACTAAACTTAGATAGAGTTTAAATTTAACGAGTGGTACCCAGGCGTGGTGGCTCATGCCTGTAATCCCAGCACTCGGGAGGCTGAGGCAGGAGGATCACTATGAGTTTGAGGCCAGCATGGGCTACATAGTGAGTTCAGGGCCAGCCTGAACTACAAAGGGAGACCCTGCCTCAAAAAACCCAATAAATAAATAAATAAATAAATTTAACCAGAGTGATATGATGAGAAAGTTTTGTGATAAAAACTGTTTCTTCACTTATCCTAGTCCTTTCACCATATAAATATATTGAATATCCTAGAGTAACTGAAATAATCATAAACCAAATTAGTGTTTATCTTTGGAAGATTATACAGTCATTCTCAAAATTAGTCCTTTATGCTGATATCATACACCCTAGCTTCTCTTTTAGTCTTGTTTCTTCTGTTACTAAAACCTGGAAAAATACATTTATACCCAGCTAACAGTCAATGGTCATAACAAACCTACCTTAAACTGTTGTCATAAATGTAATAGACTTATGGACATTTGCCTAAATCTGTGCTGTTCCCACTTGCAAAATAGAAAACATTTCCCTATCCTGTGTTGTAGATAACACCACATATTGGCTAATAAGGGAAGGAAGCCTGCTAATATCTTCTTTTAAAGCTACCCTTTTTCTCCTAACTAGTCATTTCACTTGTGTTTACAGTATGTAGTAATTCCAAAGAATAGAAAATTCAGCAACCTGGCAAGTACTTAACTCTGTGTGTGTGTGTGTGTGTGTGCGCTTGCGCGTGCTTGTGTGTGTGTGGTTTTTGTTGTTCTTGTTGTTGTTGTTGTTGTTTCTTTTTTACCTCTCCTGTGACTGTGTTGCATATATCAGAGTCACTTTTTAGGCACTCCAGAGAACGCCTAACGTATGTTGGTAAAATGGTTGTAATATTTATTATAAATTAAATAATAAGACCCTTGAAATCATCAGATATCTGAAGTAATAGTTATAATCTAGCATTGGGCCTTCAAGTATTCCAAATTTATCTAGGCAGTTATAATGACTATTTGAAAATTTTCTTTTTCTAGTTTGCCTTTTCCATTTTCTCAGCATGGCAAAATTTGAAGTTTTTTTTTTCCATAAACCCAGGTGATTTTATAATATGTATGTAAAATCATGCATTTTCCCCTTGTGGGGGGGTCTTTGTTTTATTTGCATTTTAAAAATTGCATGCTCTCCTGTATTTTATAACCTTTGGTTTATGCAGGAATATGCTGAATTTCAGTATCGGAGGAGGCACAGACAACAGCGCCGTCGAGGAGATGTGCACAGTCTGCTCAGAAATCCTCCAGACCATGATGAGCCAAGTGAAAGCACTGTAGGTAAGCTGCAGCCCAGGGTGGGATCATGTCCTAGTTCTCCTGAGTCTTTAAAACTGACTGATGTCAGTGTTTGTGAGTTTATAATTCAGGTACATGATAAATGTGTAGCTGCTTCTACTGTTTTGGGATACAAAAAGCAGGGGGATTAAGAACGTGTATGCTGGAGTCAGGCAAACCTGGGTTCACAATGCCATCTTTGCTGCAGATTGGCTGTGTAACTTGAGTTAGGTCACTTAACCTGTCTAAGCTTCTGTTTCCTCTTTCTGAGGAACCCATAGCTGTGCCTGCTGTGTACTCACTGTGAGTGGTAAATCAGATAATGTGTGGAAAGCACTGAAGCACCTCAGGAGCACTGAGTAAATGGTCACTGTTGATACTGTGACTTTGCTTATGGAATATTTTTGTCCTAGCCTGTGTTCTTTTAGAGACATTCTTTAAAAGAGAGTTATTTTATTTGACAAAATTTACATTAATTGCAAATCTTCAAACTATAATGTCAGGATCAATAGTACTAAAGATTTGTTTTTCAGGTCATTGTAATTTCCAGATTCTCTTAATTTTAAGAGATCTGAAAGTGAAAATACCTTTGTTACTACTTGAGAAAAATAACAGAAATGAATAGTAGCACTCACAGTCATGAAGAAAACCCTATAGAGTGCCAACAAATGTAAAAACCAGTCATGTATATGAAGTGAATAGTAGTAGATATTGCTTACAGTGAGACACATATGGCTGAGAAATCCTAGAGAGATACAGGTTCACTAGCAGTGAAAGAGAAATTGCCAATTTAAATAATAAGATGGGCTGACCATGGTGTTACACGTTTGTAATCCCAGCACTCAGGAGGCTGAGATGGGAGAATTGCCATGAGTTCAAGGCCAGCTTGAACTACATAGTGAGACCCTGCAGATAGATAGATAGATAGATAGATAGATAGATAGATAGATAGATAGATAGATAGATACATACATACATACATACATGCATGCATACATACATACATAGAATAAATCGTATTGTCACTAAATTGTCTATGGTGCCAATTGCTTTGTTGTAGATAGTCCAGAGGGTGGCAGTGGCCACAGGCCTGGCACGTCCGTGGTAAGTTCTGCATCTATGAGTGTGCTGCACAGCTCATCCCTGCGTGACTATACCCCTGCCAGCCGCTCTGAAAACCAGGACTCCCTTCAGGTAACATTGCTGAGAAGCCCCATTGCCCATGCTTTTGCTCTTTCTTTGTTTAGCATAGTTTCCTATTTTTACTTCTTACTGCTTTTCTTTTTTTTTTTTTTCTTACTGCTTTTCTTTTTCTTCCTTTCACTGTGAAATCTTTATTTCAAAAAAGGAGAAGATTCCCTTTTTTTTTTTTTTTTTTTTGGTACCGGGGATCAAACTCGGATCCTTGTGCTTACAAGGCAGGCAGCAGAACCACTGAGCTAAATCCCTGGCCCCAAGATTCCTGTATTTTAGGTTTGTCTTAGGTATTTTTCCCCTTCGTATGGGATAGGAGAAATTTATAAGACTTGAATAAATGATTCAATTGTATAAATACAAGTAGTATCTATTTGATAAAGGAAAAGTGGTAAATCAGATTGGGTTAAATTACTTTTCTTTTAGTCACATTCTAAAGTGGTTTTACTTTCTGTTGCCTCAGGCTCTGAGTTCCTTAGATGAAGATGATCCCAATATACTTCTTGCAATACAGTTGTCACTGCAAGAGTCTGGGCTGGCCATTGATGAAGAAACGAGAGACTTCCTCAGTCATGAAGCATCTCTAGGAGCCATAGGCACTTCTTTACCTTCTAGGCTGGACTCTATCCCCAGGAATACTGATAGCCCTCGAGCTGCATTGAGCAGCTCTGAGCTTTTGGAACTTGGTGATAGTCTCATGAGACTAGGAGCAGAAAGTGAGCCATTTTCAACTGACACCTTGAGTTCACATCCTGTCAGTGAGGCAAGAAGTGATTTCTATCCCTCATCCGGTGACCCAGACTCAACCAGCCAGGACCCCAGTATCAATGACAATCTTCTTGGCAATATCATGGCTTGGTTTCATGACATGAACCCTCAGAGCATTGCCTTGATTCCCCCAGCAACTACAGAAATTAGTGTGGATTCTCACATCTCCTGTGTCAAAGATGGCTCAGAAGGGGTAAGAGATGTGGAGCTAGAGCTGCCAGAAGATTCAGTATTTGAAGATGCTGGTGTCAGTGAAAGCAGAGGAGTACAGAAAGAAGAAAATGCTTTAGAAGAAAATATTCTGGCTGGGGAGACATCATTTCAAGTTAGTGACAGTGGTAATGAGGCAGCCAAAGAGAATGGTTCTGATGTTTCAAGTCAAGCACCTGAAACCTCTAGTGACTGGCTTGAACAAGTACATTTAGTGTGAACCGCATACATCTGGCTCCAAGTGCTTTGCAGTTACAGATGGTATGAAAGGTGGAATAAGCTTTATAGAGACTTTGATCCAATTAATTCCAGCTCATAACCACTGATTTTAGAATTGAATACAAAGGAGTTCCCTCATTTTTGGACCTTACAGGGAATTTCTTTTGTATTTAATTGGATAGCTTTTCCTCTGTTTGCTGGCAAAAAGAAGAGCAGGAAAGTACGAGAAACACAAATGGAATAAATAGGTTGTATTCTACATTCTAAGAAAATGCAGCACTCTGTTTATTCTAGAGTTGGCAATATTTAAATTGAACATTTAAATCAAAGGCTTATTCTCTAATCTTTGGGTATCTTTCTGAAAAGAAAAGAAAGGAAGGAAGGAAGAGTTTTCATTCTGGAAGTTTGGACAGATCTACAAACATGTATGTCCTCAGTTGCTTTATGCTCTGCCATAACTTTCCTCCTCCCTTTTTGTCTGAGCAATGTGAATTGAAGTGTCCAGGGCTTCTCTTTAGTGCTGCATCTACCACAGTGTAATTAGTTTTAATTTTCACATGATTAATCAAAGATTTCTTATGTCGATTTACAGTTCAATTGTGCCAAACTCTAACTTGTACGCTGACTAACAAGGCATTTAGGTGTGCAGCGCCCTAGTGTGTTCCAGGGCAGTGTCAGCGTTCTTAGGAGTCAAAGGTGCCACTCGGTAGCAGTGATATTCCAGAATTTAATGGGCTTTTGTTGCCATGGAGACTGCATTTAAATAAATGTAGCCTGTAGCTTAAGTTAACGAAACCTAATGCTGCTGTTAAAAACAGTTTATTTTAATATTAAAATACAGTTGATTAGCAACAGCGGTGCTGTATTTTAAGAGACACTTTATTGGAAGTGCAATCATAGTTCTTTGTTTTCACAATTTTACAGTGCATTCTAATTACTAATGGGTGCAATTACTTTTAATGGTGTTTTATAAAATAGAAAAGTAGAGTTTTCATGAGTTAAAGTAAATCCCACGATTAAAAACTTCAATAAAAACATCCTGCGCAACATGTTACTGTGCCTTTGCCTAACCTAAATGGATAGTTGCCAGTTAATAAGTCAGTAATTCAAATTTCAGTGTCTCTTCTGAAGTAACTATGCTGTGAATTGCAGAGACCTCCATAAAACCACCCATGGCCTTGCCTTTAACAGTAAATATAACAACTAAATGTTCAATCAGTTTGTTTGCCTAAATAGCAAATGCTGACATATGTTTGTTCTCTTGCACAGTGCTCATTTGCTGTGATTACTGTTTAGTCTTGAAAAAGTCAACTTCCTAGTTAGTGTCTTTTTGTGAAGAAAATACTGGTCTTAGCTATAATTAAGATACAGTGGTACAGTGTGTAATTAAAACTAGAGTAAACTGTTGGAATGGTTGTTTACTTACATATTATCACAACTAGCATATCATAAGCAAATTAGATATGCCCAACACTCCATTTAATGTTTTGCCAGATTGTTATCAGAAATCTACAGAAACCAAAATTTCTGTAGTGAGTTTATACAGGCAAGTCCTAGACCAGGTAAAAAGTTATATTAGTATTGATATCCATGTGATTTGTGATTATAGTTTTTGATTTTTTTTTTCTGAACCCTGCTTTTGAAATATTCTTGTAACTTGAATTCATGTGGCCAGGACATTAGAGTATTTAATATGCCCCAGGTTGATTCCTCTAAGATAAACAGTGTGGGAATTGCTCCTATGCCATGAGTATTAAAGGCCCACATTAGTTTTCATTTCTCTGATTATCAGATACATTGATATCAATCCCTGTTAAAATTAGTGAGGGAAATATTAACTTTATCTACAGTGTATTACTGTATATTAAACTGAAATAGTCCATTCAAGGATTCTTTTACAAGTTTATTTTGGACTAAAGATATTAACACGGTTAAGTTTTTAGACTGCTGTGTGATTTTCCCAGTAGAAAGACTGCATCACAGTGAGGTGTCTTCCACAGTGAAGTTAAATGAGGAGTGCTCTGTGTGAAGGTAGCATTTGTGGCGGGTTCTGGTTTCCTTACACCTTGTGCAGTTCCCTTTGTTTCTGTGCTGGTCTCTCCTGAGCATGAAAACTGATCATTATCCAGTTTGTATTTCCTTGGTACATATTTTAAAAACAACACAGTCATTGACTTTACAATTCAGTGATAAAGTTTGGCAAAGCCTATTTTGTAAACAAGTTAATTTTATAATGTAAAAAAAAGTTAATCTAACCTTGACTTGTTATTTGCACTTTCATAGTCTATACTTGATACATTCCCACTTTATATATAGTAGGATTCTACAAACGTGTAGATGTTTGGCCAAATGAATGCTGTTAATAATATGTAAAGTTCTTTGATTAAACATTTATTACTTAAACTACTTCCATCTTGTCTCATAGACTTTGTTTTAAGGAAGTCAGGAAGCTAAATTTTCTTCAGATTAAATCCCCTCCGATGTGTTGGAATTAATTTGGTTCTAACAAAATTGATCAGTGCCTAGTATCTTTTATAGTAGCCCTGTTACTCAGCATTTTATACCCTAAAGATAAATCCGGTAATACTGCATGACAGTGTGTTAAAACACTATTTCAGTGCTCATTTTATTTTCATCACTATAGCTATGTTATGATTTTTTTCCCTTGAAATCTCTAATAGAAGCACACAGAAAAATAGAGAACTTTAAGATATGTTTTGTTAAATTGCTTAGGAAAGAAAAATCATGCTATATGAATAAATAACCCTGGTTTCACCATCACTTTGTTGTTCTTTCCCTTATAATTTACCAAAACAACCCTTGGCATCTGGCTTTCAGTGAACATAACAAATTCCAGGCCACCAGCTGGGGTCTGCCATTAACAATCACTTAAAGTCAAGTTTTATTTATGTCTTTCACTTTATGGATCTAAAACTTAACTGCCAGCATCCTAAATACTGTTTACGGAAGCCAGTGATCTCATTTTTATTCTCTTTTTAGTCCTGGATATCTGAACTTAACCTATTTTGAATTACAACATGAGACTTATTAAAGCTTGGTCCTATTTTTAAAACAATGTGTCTCAAAGGAGTAAAATCTTCTAGTCTAAATATTAAATTGTAATACAAATTTTAGAGTTGTTTTAAGGCTGAAATAAATCCATACGAAAAAAGTTGCTGTGTGCTCGGTTCTTAGACTGAGTAGTAGTTTCATCTTAGCACTGTGTCAAAAGTGTGATCACTGGATCTTCCCCATAGAAACACTGTACTGTGTCCTTGTCAGGTCTTGAAACCTCATCAGAATAGTAAATTTCTTTCTAGAAACACTGTATTTTGTGATAGTCCTTATTTTAGGAACTGATAATACTACTAATTCATAAAGAAAAATGGACCAGAAAAAATTTCTGTATCTCTTATTTCCACTTAAAATTGGCAAACAGCTGACAAATTGAGTGGTGGGCAAACTTCTGAAATAATTATTCTTCTTTGGTCTTTGAAACTGGTAATTTGACAGAATTCCTGATAAGGCTGTTGTCTCTTAGCCCCTTGTCCCATCAAGTATTTAAGTCTACCTACTTTGCATGAGGTATGAGTTTATAGACAGGTTAAGAGATAAGCACATGAAAGAGTGAAAACAGTATAGAAAAGGATCATTGTTCTCAGTCTTCATGGGCCTCTTGTGTACCTACTCATTCAGCTGGATGTGCCTCAACCACGTGTCCCTGACAATTTTGTCACAGCCTCTTTTGGAATGTATGTACCTAGTAACCTTGAGGACAAAGGACCAGACATACCTGTTTCCCATATACAGATTCCTTATGCTGACTCTTCCTTGGTACAGTACAAAGCCACTCATGCCGAGTATCCATCCAGGTCTTTGTGTTCCCCTTGTGGAATGTGCTGCCATGTATTCTGCATGCGGTGCCATAATTGATAAAGTCCCTTGCCTCTAATCCAGGAGTCGCATGTCTTTTGTCAGCCTGGATAAGCTTGTGACAGACTTAACTGGTTTGTAAATAGGGTAAAACAGAGTCCAAGAGTTTTGACATCAAAGATGCAATGCTGATATTATCTGGAGGGGGAAAAAAAAATACATGGGCCATGGAAATATAAGGCTCCTGGAAATCTGGTAGTGAAGGGTCTCACACAAGTGATAGGTATGGGATAAGGGCTGGCAGAGATTAAGAGTTCCCACTGTCCTGCCTGCTAGTGAACCCTTGTTCATTCAACCCTTGTTGAGCTAATGTGGAGAGGTTGAGCTAATAATGTAGAGGCTCAGCAACTACAGGTAGGATTGAAACAAACTGTCCAAATGGTGCCTTGATTGTGACTCCGGCAGGTGGGCAGAAGAAGGGATATTGTTAGGACAGCAATTCTTTGGCACTGGCTGTGTGGCTGTTTGGCTGTGTGGCTGTGGCTGCTGAGTCAAGGAATCCCTAAAGGTAAACTAAATGGGTCCAGAATAATAACCTTGAGAGTTTTGGGTGGACTCAAAACATTAGATCTTTTGCTTGAGCTGAAGGCAGTTGCAGCCTTATTCAGATGTAAAAGTGAATGCAAAGCTCTGCCTAAAAGTATTGAGCAGGCAGCAGGCGTGCCCTGACCCCTGCTACAGCTGTCTTGTCCACCAATGAGGACAAGGTGCCAGGTGCCAAGATGCCAAGGTCAGCAGGGATGCATCATCGATCCGGGAAGAAGAAAGCTTTGAAGCCTTGGGTTCTCTCTGGTTGCTGAAAGCTGTCAAGTGTTCAGGCCTTGACCTGGAGCAAGGGCTACAAAAGAAAACAAGCTGAGGAGTTTCTTCCCCACAGCTAACTCTTCTGTCACCCGGGGCACCCCAGCTTCCTCATTGGGGGACATCCCATCTGGCATTTTAACTCCTGCCACATGGAGCTCACACATATTCTCAGCCCCTCAGGGTCTTTCTGTCATGGAAATGGGTTTTGGATATGCTCCCTGGTGGGAAAAGGAAGCTAATGAGGCCTTGTAGGTGTGGTCCTTTGGGCAGGTCCACATAATGTGGCTTCCATATCTGCATATATTACGGAATTGATACGTCATGTACACTTAACCTGTGTCATTATTTTCAGTGGAATTCTCTGTTTCAGGAGAGGTCACATAGAGAAAAGTGATAATGGGCCATGTAAGTTGCTCCTCAACAGGTCTTCTTGTCCTCTCCCTGGCAAAAATAATATAGAATCCCAGGAGAGGAGGAAAGAAAATCACTGCTTATAAAGACTTACTGGCACAGCCAGAGCTCTCAGGCCTTTTCCCAGACAACATCATCACTTCTGCCACAGCCATCAAATACAACCATTTTACAAAAAGGCAGCTATTTACCTACCAAGCTCTTGAAATTGAATGTCTTACCCATGCAAGCCTTGTAATTTGCTGGCCTGACATCTTGACTCTGGGTAGGTCTATTTAAATTAGAGGATTAAATAAGTTGGAAAGAGTCCAACAGGCCTTGCTTGTCAAGTAGAAATGACATAATTGAGAATCCAGGTAGCCTGGCCTTGCCAGTATCTCATTCTTACCTGAAGAATTACACTTGCTCCATTTGGGGATATTTTGTTCCCAACTCCACTGTCTGGAGCACAGCTAGTAGTTTGGTGTGGATCTCAGTTCACAGAATGACTGGGCTGAGTTGAGTTGCTTGGCAGCAATTTCTACCAAATCCCAGTTAGATTTTTTTTTTTTTGTAGCTACAGATGATTCTAAAACTGATATAGGGAAACAAAGAAACAGGAATAGCTAAAACAATTTTGAAAAATAAAACCAAAGTTAGCATAGCAAGATACAAAGCTAACCCTCGAAAATCAGTAGCATTCCTGTACACAAAAAACAAACTCACTGAGAGAGAAATCGGGAACCACACCTTTCACAGTAGCATCAAGAAAAATGAAATACTTAGGAATCAGTCTAACGAAGTGAAAGAACTTTACATTGAAAACTACAGTACTCTGAAAAAGGAGATCAAAGAGTATAATCAGACAATGGAAAAATATCCCCTGTTCTTGGAGAGGCAGAACCAATATAGTGAAAATGGCCATACTTCCAAAATTGTTATACAAATTTAATGTAATCCCAATCAAAATATCAATAGCATATCTCACTGAACCAGAGGAAACAATCTTAAAATTCATACAGAATCAGAAGAGTCCTACAATAGCAAAAGCAATTCTGGACAGCAAAGGCAAGGCAGGGAGCATCACAATTCCTGACTTGAAATTATACTACAAAGCTACAGTGAGAAAAACGGCATGGTACTGGCAAAGAAACAGATCTGAAGATCAATGGAACAAAATAGAAGATGCAAAAACAACTCCAAGCACACTTGGCTACCTTACCTTTGACAATGGGGCCAAACACCTTCACTAGAAGAAAGATAGTCTCTTTAATAAATGATGCTGGAGAAACTGGCTTTCCACTTGCCGAGGACTGAACTTAACCCATATCTCTCACTATGCACTAAAATAAAATTGAAATGGATCAGAGATTTAAGTATAAAATCAAACAATCTGCTGAAAAACACAATAGGTAAAAATCTTAAAGACACAGGTGTAGGCAAAGACTTCCCGATCACACAGGAAATATTACAAAGAATCAACAACAGGGATCATATCAAAAGCCTTTTGCACAGTGAAAGAAACCAACAAGAGAGTAAAGAGACAGCTCACAAAATGAGAAAAAAAATATTTTTTACCAGCTATTCCTTAGACAAAGGACTAGCATCTAGGATATATAAAGAATTTTTTTTTAAATCAGACTCCCCACATTTAAAGACCCAATCCAAATATGGGCACCTGAAATGAATAGACACTTGTCAGATGAATAAGTGCAGACAGCAAGTAAATATATGAAAAAATGTTCAACATTACTGGATATTCAAGAAATGCAAATTAAAACAACACAGATTCTCTTTCCAGAAAGAACAGGTATCATCAAAAAATCAAAAATAACATGCTGGCTAGGCTGTGGGGGAAAAAGAATACTTCTCCATAGTTGGTGGAAGTGTAAATTGGTATGACAACTATGGAAATCAGTGGGGAGATTCCTCAAAAAACTAAAACTAGAGCTTCCATTTGACCCAGCTGTACCCTTTCTAAGTATCTTCCTGAAAGAGTTAAAACATCATACCACAGTGTTAAATACATTTCCTTGTTATAGCAATACAATATCTTTTTTCACTTCCCTAAATTTTTTATCAGGACATATTTTTCATACATATTGATCACATTGTAGGGAATTTGTACCTGTACGTAATATATGTACATAATATTTAAACCTGTACATAATAATTCTTTTTTTCCCATTCCCCTCCCTTTACACCTTCTTGCCCTACATTTACAAAAGCTTTGTTTCCATTTTTTTCCTTCCATTCTCTTATAGCAGCACAATTTATAATAGCTCAATCTTGGAAATAGCACATATACCCATCAACAGATGAATGGATAAAGAAAATGTATTTATATACAATGGAGTACTACACTGCCATAAAGGATAAACGAGTAATTTTTAGATAAATAGATGCACCTCAAGACCATAATGTTAAAGAAATTAAATCAGACACACAAAGTGTAAATATCCCATTGTTTCTCTTGTGTGAAAAACCCAAAGGGAAAATAAGGAGCAAAATGGAGAACAGATACTGGGAGGTAGGAAGAACATCTTCAAATGGGAAGAAGAACAAGAGGAGGAGGGATTTAAAAGAGAATGGAAAAGAAAAAATGGAAACAAAGCTTTTGTAAATGGGGAGGAGAAAAGAAGGGTAGAAGGGAGGGGAGGGGAACGAGAAAAAGAAGACATATTATGTACAAGTACAAATTCCCTATGATGAATGTGATTGTTGTGTGTGGCAAATATGTACTAATAAAAATAAAATTTTAACTGGAGATTTAGCTCAGTGGTTCTGCCGCTTGCCTTGAAAGCTCAAGGGCCCGAGTTCAATCCCCAGTACCAAAAATAAAATTTTAAATAAAATATTAAAAAAAAAAGTAGAAAGAGTCATTCTATCCAATGTCAAGACTATCTGATACTGGTGGGGGTGGGGGTAGACTCATATCAATGGAATGGAATAGAGAACTGAAATAGCCCTACACAAATACTCTTAACTGATTCTGACAGGTACAAAAGGAGAAAATGCTGTTATTTCAACAAATGATGCTGGAACAGACAAAACTACGAACCTCTGCTTAAACCTCATACCTCAAATAAAACAAAATGCATCCTAGACTTAAATTTAAATTGTAAGACTTTTAGAAAAAATAAACCTTAGAATCTAGTGTAGCAAAGAATTTTTAGACTTGATTCCAAGAGCGTAATCCTTAAACGAAAAAATATTAGTAAATTGATCTTCACTAAAATGTAAAACATTTACTCCATGAGAGACCGAATAAAGAAAATGAAACTACACAGCCTGGGAGAAAAATACTTACAAACCACAGATCTAACAACTCACCTAGGATATAAAATGACAAAACAATCCCCTATTTGATGGACAACAGATAGGAAGGGGCATTTCACCACAGAAGGTAAATGAGTAACACATGAAAAGATACACAGCACTATCTGCCTGGGAAATACAAATTTAAAACAGCAAGACACAACATTAACCTGTGAGGATGACACATATTAGTGTCAGCAGCAAGTGCTGGCAAGGACACAGAGAAACCAAGTTTTTCATATACTGCTGATGGGAACATAAAAGGGCACAGCCACCTTGGAAAATAATAGTTTCTTTTTCTATTTTTTTTTAATTACTACATGTTTGCAGATAATGTTTACATTTCTTGTGTGGAGTTGGTGCATGTACATAGCTTAATTCCTTTTTCCATGCCCTTTCTCTTGTTTTCCATCCCCTCACTCCATCTCTTGATGCTCTTCCTATGTGAGAAAGATCTATCTCCCTGCTTCCTGTTATAATTTATTTTGCTCTTTATTTATAATTTGGATTTCTCATATAGGAGAAGCCATGTAATACTTAAGCTTGTGTGTCTGGTTTCTATTTTACTTAACATTATGGTCTCTGGTACATCCATTTTCTTACAAATGACTTAAGTTTATCCTCCTTTATAGCAGAGTAGTACCTTCTGTGTAAATACAGTACCATATTTTCTTTATCCATTCATGTGTTGATGGACATATAGGCTGCTTCCAAGATTTGGCTATTATGAATTGTGCTGATATAAACATGAGTATACCTGTATGACAGTTTCTTTTAAAACTAAGGACATACCACATGAGTCAACACTTCTATTTGCTTTGTGGCCTTTCATCACTGGAAAATGAACTTTTATGTCCACTCAAAACCTGCACACAGGGCTGGGGATTTAGCTCAGTGGTTCTGGCACCTGCCTTGCAAGCGCAAGGTCCCGAGTTCGATCTCCAGTACCAAAAAAAAAAACAAAAACCTGCACACAATTGTTCATAGTGCCTTTATTCATAAGACAAAATTGGAATCCACCAAAATATTTTCTAGTAGATGAATGATTAATTTCACTACATCTGTGCAATGGAATAATACTCAGCAAAAAAAGGAAGAAACTAATACAGAAACTTGTATGGATCTCAAAGGCATTATGCTAAGTGAAAAAAAGCCAATCTCAAAAAAAGTCACATTCTTTATTTATATAACATTTTTGATTCATTGCCTTTCTCTAGCAGCTTTGAAGATTTTGACCCTGTGATGGACTTCTGGTACTTTGAGTGTAATGTGGCACAAATAAATTCTCCTTTGGCCATGGTTATTTGGGATTCTATATGTCTCACTTTTCTGTATGTTTATTTCTTTCCTTATATTTGGGAAGTTTTCTGCCATTTCTGTGAACAGGTTTTTATGCTATTTGTGTTATCTTCTGATTTTTCATTTATTTCAATTACTATTTTTTGTATTTATGACAGGTTGTTGCTATGTTCAAGCTGTCCTTTAGCTCACTATGTAGCCTAGCTTGGCCTCAAACGCATGACAGTCCTTCCCCAGCCTCCTGAGTGCTGGGGATTACAGGTGTGTGCTACTGCATCCAACTATTCCAGTTACTCTTAGTCTTTTTATGCGTCATCCATCTAGCAGCTGTTAGATGCATTTTGCATGTTCTCTTGTTGTTTTCATGGTGTCTTTAGTTGTCATCATTGTCTTTTACTTCTGAAATTCTATCCTCACATTGGTCACTTCTGCCTATACTTTCAGTATAATTTTTTAATAGACAATATACCATGTATGGATCCTAATAACAATATAATTTTTAATCTGGATTTCTGATTAAAACCTTTTCATGGACTCTAAATCTTTTTTTTTTTTTTTTTGGTACCAGGGATCGAACTTGGGTCTTTGTGCTTGCTCAGCAGGCGGCGAAACCACTGAGCTAAATCCTCGGCCCAATGGACTCTAAATCTTTATTAACTGGTCATTCATGTTTTGTATCATTTTATTTAGTTCATCTAGCTTTTTAATAGTATCTTCTGAAAACTTCTGGGTCATTTTGGTTATTCTGTTACCTGTTTAGCTGTGTAGTCTGTCATCTTGTTGAGTACCACTTTAATCTGTTTTCTAACCTCCACTGTTATCCTGAATTTCAGTAATTTGGGTATGTGGCTTATGCTATTTTCCCCACTTGATGCGCCCCAGATTTGCCTCAGGGGAGTAGGGTGTTTGGGGACTTGTTGCCTTGTCTTCTTGTGCTTCTGTTGTGTTTGTTTGTTTTGTGCTGAGGTTCATGAATGCTTATAGTGTGAAGACTTTGTTGCTAGTATAGAGATTTCTTTAGTTGCTTTTCAGTGATGTACTTTGGGCATGGCTAACTATAGTCCTTTGCCTCAGCCCCAAGATCCAATCACTTTGGTTAATTTAGGAGGGGAGGATGCAATGTAATTAGCCCAGCATCTAGCTCTCTGGGAATGTACTCTTGTACTGTTAATGTCACAAAGTTAATTTGAGTGTTGGCTTACAAAGAATAGCAACAATTATGGTAATATCAAGCAGATGAGCTAGTGGTATCATTCAAGATAGAGTGGGTATTAACATAAGAGCCAATTTAACCCTAGAGAAGAAATCCACAATTATGGTGTAAACATTAAGACGACCCAGGTATTGACTTAATGCTAATATATTCTAAATGTGACAGCTATATCTCCACTAATAGTATAAAAGAATTCAACAGTAATTGTATAGAGTTAACTATCCAAGGACTAATAAAGCTGTATGATTATACTACTAAAGATAAAGGATTTGGGAAGAGGGGAATGCAAGAGTAAAAATTTGAAACCTTAAACTATATGATATGAGGAGAAACACATGGTACAAAGATTCTTATTGGAGAATAGGATATTTATTGAATTAGGTCAAGGTAAGAAAAAAACTGACAAGAAATAGAAGATAAAAGCAAAAGAGGGAGAAAAACATTATGTAGGAAGTAAAAATAAGAGAAAAATGCAGAAAAATTTAAAAGAAAAAGGAAAAAAAAGATAAGACAAAAAATTACCCAAATCCCAATAAAATGGCAAAGAAGAAAGGAGGAAAGAAGAAAAAAGAAAACACACACCCAAAACTAAACACACTCACACACAAAAAAAGAAAGAAACTTCTCTGGTTTTGAATGTGTGGTTTCCTTCCAGTCTCTACAATTCTGGGCCAACCCCAAGTCACACTCGTAGATAAAGAACGCAGGCAGACCCCAGACCTGTGCTTTATGCAGGCTCAGAAGACAGGAGGACTGGGACCTGGGCACCAGGACTGCAACTTTCAAATCCCAGCAATTCTGGCCGGGCCGAGCCAGCCTCTGGCCCTGGGGGCAGGGCCTTTGTCCTTTAGCTCACACCCCTTGGCAGGTCTCTTTCCAGCCCAACCCTGGCCATCTCCTGTGACTGTCTATCACCCAGTCACTGTGAAAACGTGATACTGGGAAGCCTGAAGTGAAGCTGTCCCGTGGGTGCTCTGAGTCCTGGGTTCAAACAATCATCCCTTCCTTGGAATGGCATCTGACCAAGCACACTCTCCAGGGCTTTGCTGGGCTCTTGGACTGGACTCACTCTCCCAGCTGCTGCCCATCAAAGGATTCATGTGGGAGCAGAACCCCACACTGTTCCTGAGGCTCACAGCACCTGGCTGATCCATCCCACCACTGTATTTCTCCCTGCAGCCCTCTGAAGTCCCCAGCTTTCACTGGGTCTCACAGATTCAGTCTCCCTTTCCTGGGAGCCAGGAGCCTGGAGCTGGGAAGAAACTGTAGATTGTTCCTTTCCTTTTCCATGTTGTATTTTGTCTCTTCAATTTCTCTAGGTTTTAATTTTCCTGTCAGATCTTTCCTGTTTCCCAGGGATCTACTTCTTGTTTCCTCCCCCAAGTTATTTTCCAGTGTCTGGATTCCGAATCTGAGAGGCTGAGTTGTTGTTACTTTCCACTCGGCCATTTTCCCAGAAGTCACAGATTTCTAATATTGAGAACAAATCAATCTACCCATTTGGTGGACTGGCCCTAATAGGTGTATCTTGCTCAGGGCCTGTACTTAATGCACAAATCAAAAGATTGTCCTAGAAGCATCAAAACTTCTTTTAATCAATTCACTACCCCTGTTTGGTGGCACAATACCCCTGTTTAATCTCCCACAATAGTGTACATCTAAAGAGGAACACTGCAGAGACAGAGGAAATGCCTGCTGCTGTGCTGAGACAGAAAAAGCTCGAGAAAGCGATCAGCCTGTCATGTGCATGAAGGTTTTCTTGAGGCCCAGGAGAATATGCAAAACCTCAAGATTTCCAGTGGCATTTGCTTCCTTGAATGGATTTTCTGTGACATTGATACCAAAGCCTTTGACAGCTACATACACAGTGATGTTGGCTTAGACATTCAGATCTATGAGCTTTGGAGGGCCATCAAAGATTCTTTGCTGAGTAGCTTTAAAGTCATTGCTTCTACTCAACTCATGTTTCGGATTTGGATCCCACATTCCAGGAGTTTTCTGGTAGTAATAAGGGAGTACAAACACAATATGAAACTGCTAAATAGGGTCCCCTTCTGAGAGTTACTATAACCAGAAAACAGTAGTTGGGGTGAATCTGAAATAGCAGGTAATCAAAAACTCAGGTGTCTGGTGCTGTGTGTACCTACATTCAAAGGTCTTACTTGAGATTGGTAAATTCAGTTAAATCTCAGCCTTATTTCCTTTAGCACTCTTGGTAAAGGAGAAAGGCATTATCATACTCCTCTCTGGTTGCCTTTCTTGTACAACCCAGGGAAGCTGGATCAAACCTCTAGTGTCCTCTAAGCCCTAACCCCCCTGGATAAGCTCACAGAACTCCTTCCTCCCTCCTTCCTCTGTTCAATGTCTTCCTGCCCCCCGCCCCCAAAAAAGAGGCTACCACAGGTGACTGTCGGTCATACCCTTCTCATGTCCAACACCATCACCTATCCCTCTTTGCTTTGATTTTTTCCCTATCCTGGAAAAGCAAGATGCAAAGGTAAAGCCTTTATCTGGCCTTCTGCTCCTCTTCTTCCTGCAGGTGAACCTGGCAGATCTCTCTCAGTCTCTGTCTCCTCATTCCGCAGCAACTATGCTTCCCTGAGGTCTGGACTCACTCTTCCCTGCCCCTCAGAGTCAGCCATCTGGTTATTGTCAAGTTCACTGACTTTCTTAGTGATTGTGCCTTGACCTTTTGATAATTTTTTTTAAAACCCTTAGGTATTTTAAAGGACCTTGAATGTCATAACTGTAAATGAACTGTGGCTCCACTGCACAGCACTTTGAAAGCCTTGGCTGGTGTCCATGATTTGATGGTCTCACCAATCTCATATTTTGATGACTGACACCCTTTTTCTTCTTTCCATCTCTCAATTATGGATGTTTGCAGAGTTCATTCTTTGGGATCTCCTTCCTTCTCCCTTATTCCTAGCAAATGAGTCTGTTCTCACAGCCTCAGTTCCCTACAAACTGTGATGGTCCCCAATTCCGTATCTCTAGCCCTGAACTTCAGCTGCAAAATCTCAGCATATTTAACATTTCCTGTGTTTTTACATATTGAAAAAACTGGAACCTACATTTATCACGTTGCCTCACAACTCTCCATACCATTTCCCCCTTTCTTAAGATTGCCTTATTTTAGGAACAGTTGCCCATAGTAAAACCTGGGGCATCCCTAATTTCTCCAGCTCTAGAAATCCTCCAATTAGACATCAATGTTTTTGTCCATTATCTTGATCATGTATGATTAGCTCATTCTACCCCATTTAGCACCTAGTCCTTTAGGGTCTTAAGCCTATATGTTAGCTCATACACTACCTTCCTCTCCCCAATATCTCCTCTATCCTAACCCACCCACTATGGCCAGAAAACTCTCCTAAAGCCTGCCTTCACCATAATTCAGCAATCAAAACCTTATGCCAATGGAAACAAACCTTTTGTAAATAAGGAGGGGTGGAGGGTATAAAGGAAGGAAGAGGGATGGGAAAAAATAAGAACCAAGATATATAATGTACAAGTACAAATTCCCTATGATGAATGTGATCACTATGTATGCCTAAAATGTACCAATAAACGTAATTAAATTTTTAAAAACCTTATACCTACAAGATAAAGTCTGAAGTCCCGAGCCTTTCAGGATTATTTAAGTCCTTCATCTGGTGCAACCATCCCTCTACATAAACTTTTCTCTCTAATTCCTTCCCCAGACCACCTGAAGCCCATCATGAGTGGACCTGTTTGGTGCCTTTGTTTATACTACTGCCATTACATACTTTTCCTGCTGGGGAAAGCACCAAAGACTGGCTGGCCCAGAACTTGAAATTAGAAATACGTGAAGCAGGGAGGCAGACATGGGTTCATTTGGATAGATTTGAACATGTGAGCTTTTACATCTGAGTAAAATTTTTTTTGTATCAACTATCATCCCAAGAAGCTGTGAAACTCTAGGAAAGTTATATAGATCTGTACAACCTACGATTTTCAAGGGAATCATCAAATTGGTGGTATAAGATTTTATAAGTATATAATTCAATCAAAATGTTATGGGACTTCTTGTTTAATGGATATAGAACATGAGTTTTGCAAGATGAAAGTTCTAGAGATAGGTTGCACAATAATATACATATATTAAACATTAAGGAACTGAACACTTAAAATTGTTATGACGATATATTTTATGCACATTTTACAATAATTAAATTTAAATTTAAAATATAGGACTTCAGTTGTCCCAGACAATCAGAAGAGGTGGTCTCTGAGTCAAGCACACCAATACAATTATGATGGGACAAGAGCAGTTAATTCTGTCCTAAGCCTTTCATGTAGATTAACTTGGTTAATCCTCCCTCAGTCCTATCTGGGAGTAGTAGTATTCTCTCTAGTCTGACTCTGCAATACAAGAGAAAGGAAGAATCTATTGCTTCGTGTTATTCTTAAAAATCAGATCCCAGGGCTGGGGATTTGGCTCAGTGGTGCCACACCTGCCTTGCAAACACAAGGTCCTGAGTTTGATCCCCGGTACAAGGAAAAAAAAAATCAGATGCTAGAATATTCCCACAGAATATCCAAACTAAGAGAGAAAAAAAGAAGTAAATTTAAATTTCTGTAATCAGTTTTATTCATGTAGAGAGATGTTTACAGGTTTTTATAGTACCTGGAAAACTTCAATGAAGCAATAGGTATCTTACAAATATTTGTAAATGTGTAATTATGATAGTCATCTTTTAAATTTATAAAAATTAGAAATATTCCCAGCAAGTTTTGCTATGTGACAATGGAATTAAAAGGATTACAACAACAGCTATCATCTACTGAATGCATAGTTTCTTTTGTAAAGAAAGAAAAAAGTGTTCTTAATATTTTTTTAAATAAAAGGGATTATGAAGTTCATGTCTGAGCCACATATCAATTCATAAGTGCTCCTTCCTCTGTTCTCATCCGAAGCTGACACTGGCCATATAACTACCGTGCTTGTCCAATCAGTTGCAGAATGAAAAGGAAAAGGTTGATGATGTCCAAGTAAATCCCCAGGGCAGCAAAAACTTACTCTTCAGGGTCCATGTCATACTGGTACCCTCCTACCATGAGCTGCACATCCATCACCAGGTAGTTGAAGAAAAACAAGAATTATCAAGTAAGTATCTAAATGATCTGGAAATTTTGTTTTTGCATTAAGAAAAATGTAGAAAATAGTTTTTGGCTGAATGTGTTACTCTTACAGCCTCAATTTCATGAAGTCCTCAAGTTTGTACTCTTTAAAAGGAAGTTCCTCATCCTCCTAAAATCTGTGGGACCAAATCTGAGCTTCCCTTTCCTTTCCAAATTCAAAACACCTTTGTATCTTTAGTCAATGATATGGACCAGATGGACAAACTATAAAATGCCTATGTTTGTAATTTTTGTCCATGTTCTTGTTAAATAAAGGATCAAAATAAATATGGTTCTGGCCACTTAGATTCACATAGATTAATAATTCTGAATTGATAGCAAATCTTGCCATTTGGGATAGCTTTGTCATGATTTCTGTATATCCAAAATAGAATGAGAAGGGCCTCCTATGTGGTTGAATAATCCCCCAAAGAAACACTTTAACTCTGCTGAAGTAGGTAAAACTGTGCAGCCCTAAAATATCAAGATTAAAACAGAGGTGCCTAGGGCTGGGGATTTAGCTCAGTGGTTTCGCCACCTGCTGCACAAGCGCAAAGACCCGAGTTCGATCTCCGGTACCAAAATAAAAAACAAAAAAAAAACAAAATAGAGGGGCCTCTCTCATCCTTGCATTCATTGCAAAACCAGCAGACCTGGGCAGCTTGAGTACACCAGAGAGAGAGAGAAACAATCCGGCGTGGTCACCTGTATCCAGAAGCTAGACTAAGACTCCAGTGCTGTGAGGCAGAATCCCTCAGACAAAGCAACAGTGGCATTGCAGAGTACTCTTGGGGTTGGAGAGATTTTTCTGAAATCCACTTTAGACTATTAACTACTTCAGTGAAACTTATCTCCAGGGACTCACGTATTTGCTCTCTCTGACTCCTCATTCCCATGTGGTCTTATAAGAATGAGGATGATGGGAGGGAAGGAACAGGATGAAAGTTATGGAACACATCCTGGGCAGTCTCATCTCGGGGGCTCTCATGTATTGTGGGAATAACCCAGTTGGGACGGGCTAGATTAAAATGAACCTCGGAGAAGGAAGGACAGCAGTAGCAACGGGGAAGGACATCAAACATGAGTCTGGAGTCTGCTAAAGCAGGGGCCTCATCTGAGTTCCTAAGTTCCTTCCCCACTTTTCTCCCTAGGTCTCACCCTAGCACCTTTGGAAGGATCAACAGCTAGGGTGAGCAACCATTCTGATTTCTGGGACCTCAAAAACCCTTTGGTTGGGGAATTTGTCACCCAAAATGTCCCTGGGGGGCGGAGCATTCCACTTTGTTCTGTCCATCACCCTTACGTCCTGACTTCTGTGAAGAAGAGCTTTTCTCTCTTCTTAATCATTTCCTAAACGTGGCCTGGGTGGTTAAGAATGTGGCTTATCAGGAGAGGTTAGCATGTTTGAGAGCAGACAGACAGTAGGAGAGAAGGATGAGCATCATCCAAGACTGCCCACCCACAGGGAAGCACTGCTGCCAGGAGCCTTTGGAAGTGTAGTACGCTCTGCCTTGCCCCCTTCACAACTCTGGTAGTTAAAATGCACCCATCCATTCACTTTCCTCTGCCTGTTACTCGATGTTGAGTGATCTGCCTGAGTCTATAATAGAGTTTTATCTGGGCCAGGGATTTAGCTCAGTGGTTCCACCACCTGCCTCTAAAGCACAAGGTCCTGAGTTTGATCCCCGGTACCAAAAAAGAGAGTTTTTTTCTCTGCCTGCATACGGAACAGAACATTAACATACAGCATAGAAATAGACTGTGCCTGAAACAGGCCACAAGGGATGCAGCAGCAACACACAAAGGCTCCACAGCAGTAAAGCAAGAAGAAAACAAATCAGGCCCTTTTAAAATGCTTGAAACGAGAAAAGCAAAATGTTAACCTTAATCTCTTGGTATAAATTTTTCCAGCATCTAAAAGACACAACACAATTCCAAAAACACCACAAAGGAATACAGTATAGCAAAACATAGATGGTTTTAATGCTTGATGGTAATATCTGGGGCTTTTTATACCATTCTCTCTATTTCTGGGTGTATGTTTGAAAATCTTCAAATTAATTTTTTTCTTTAAAAACCACAGGGGATAGGAGTGTAGGTGAGTGCTTGGCATGCTCAAGGCCCTGGGTTCAATCCCAAACACTGACAAATAAGTAAATAAATACACAACAAAAACTCTAAAAGAGCCTGATGAATGTGCAAAATGGGATACCATAGCCCTTAAACAGAGTGAGTTAGACCCAGGTCTGCTAATATATGATGACTATAACTTCTTAAGAGTAAAGGCCAAGACAGAATATTACATATAGTAGGAATACCTTAGTGCCAGAGCAACAGGTGCATATGTGTAAAGAAATCCTGGAAGGATTCCTAACACTGCTAACAGTGGTTTCTTCCGAGGAAGGTCAATAAGAGGGAGATTTTTATGTTCATTTTACAATCTTCTATGTCATCTGAATTTTAAGATGTGCATTATTACTTCTTAAACAAAATATTCTTTAAAATAACTGTAAAGATATGACAGCAAGATATGAGACTAAAAAGAAGGAAAGTGGTTCCTAGATGCATCAGTAGTGCTATTTCCCTAGAAGGTCCTATTGAGACACTAGTCTGCATAGGACATATGAAACTGCAGCCTGCTGTAGTAAGCTTTCTGGTTTATGAATAATCTTCTATTCTCTTAAATATTGACTCTTTCAAGAAAAGCAGTGTTCCATGGGCTGGGAAGATCATTCAGCTTTCTTGGGGGTGATGGTCTTAAGAGGCAGCACATTGCCGGAGGGTTTCTAGTGAATTACTGACTGCAGGTTGCTAACCCACCTTCCTTATCAGGGAGGGAGAAATGGACTTACCAAGGAGAACACTAGGGCTCCGATTCCAGCATACAATAGGTTCAGCCACTGCAGAAAGAAAACAGTTGTAGCTTAAGAAGGAGATCTAGAGTAACAAAAAGGCTTATGTAGGTCACTGGGGACAAATAAGGACCCAATATTAAGAAAGTCAAACCTGTGGGGAAATTAACCTTTTCTTGAACACTCAATTCCAGTAAATGACCAAAGGAAAGCTAACATTATGCTCACCAAAAACTATTCATGAAGTGGAAGTGCTTCACGTCTGGTGTGATTGAGCAAGAATCTATTAGACACTCTGGACTTTTTGCCCCATCTAGATAGCCTTTCTGAAGAATGTGCCCTCCCTTAGGTCAAGGAACAGGCATCCTTGGAAGTACAGTGACCTCACGCGCCCTAGCTGGAGGATGTGATGAGAGGTAGAAAATAGCGGAATCTGACTGATCAGAAATTGAGCTCTGTGACGGTTTCAACAAATGTGCCAGGCAGTCGGAAATCAATTTTCAGGATCAAGGGAGCCAAGTAGAAGAAGTTATTGTCATTGGCCAGTGCCAGAGCTCTTACTGCACAAGTAGAGCTAGCCAGTAAACCCTGGAGGAGCCCAGTTCTTCCCACCATAGAGAGGTTCTGGGCCTTTACCTCCCCTGTCAGAGTGTGATCTGTTCCTGGAAACCAAAACATCCCTGAGCAGAATACAGGACTAATCTAAATGCCCAAGGGTTTGACTCACATGGAAAGAGGATAGGGAAGAGTATACAACATCTGAGAAAAATATGGCACGAATTCTTCAGGGGGAGAAAGCTGCTCCTGAGAGGTTCGGACAGAGCATTCTGCTAGCCAGGAAAGTTTCTTGGTAAATAAGATTAGGAATCAGTAACTAGGGGATGGGCTATGGGGTGGGCAGTAGTTCCAGAATAAGCTCAGTCAGGAAACACCTGGCACCTGAAGTCAAGAGGATTCAGAATTGTCCAAGGCAACCATGACATAACTTAGGACAAGACTCCACCACAGTCTTCTCCCACTTAAACATGTGTGTAATATTATAGGTTGTAGATATTTGTAAAAGGAAATTTAGATTGGGAATCAAGTCAGTCTATAGTAAGAGATACAGTCTCTTAACCATATAATTGATACTATAAACACCTATAGAATCCACCTAGTAAATGTTTCTAGTATTATTACCATTATCTCTGCTACTACCAGTAATAATAGAGAGATGTGGCCTTTTAAGTCACATATTTGTGATGCTTTTGCACTTGTCCCCAAAATATAGAGGCCACCTTCCTCCCTATGAGATATGTGGTCATCATAAAGTTAAGTCAACCTAGACGGGACCTTTGGTTATACGTTGGAAGATAGTGTAACAAGCCCATTTGTTGTCAAAGAAATTCTTTAGTTTAGCATTTGGACCCAATTGATCTTGGGTCTCAGGCCCCAGGTCAGCTGACCTTCCTTCAACAAGGTCTCCACAAAGGCGGCACTCAGAGACAGGAACCACAGGGGTAGGCCAAAAGCCCTGTCCCCACACCTGCTCCAGAGTCAGCACACGGACAGTGCGATGACAGCAAAGATCTTGGGTGCTAGTGTCTCTGGGCCATCTCTGCCCCTTATCTTGGGGGAAATCTAAATTATTTAATTTCTCTGAGGCCCTTTTGTTACCCATAAATAGAGGAGATATGTACTTTTCAGGAATGTTGTGAGAGTTCCATGTAATGCCTATGTGAAAACACATAGGTCCCTGCCCGATATCAAGTAAGAACTCAATGAATATATTCAATAATTTTTTTAAAAAACCAAAATTGGTGACACATGCCCATAATCACAGCACTCAGGAAATTGAGGCAAAAGGATCACCACAAGTTCAAGGCCAGCTTGGGTTACATAGTGAGTTCAAGGCTGGCCTAAACTACCTAGCAAGACCCTGTCTCAAAAAAAAACCCCAAAAACACCTGGGATTGGACAAGGAACCTTTAGGCTGCTATTGGAAAATGTCTATTTCTTCAAACAAGTAGCACTCACATACAGGAGGAACCAGGCCCATCCCTGCAAGTAGGTCCCCCCAAGGACCCATTGGGGAAGGACAGTGTAGTCTATATTTGGAGCTCAATATTCATCCCCTGGATCCCCCTGTGGATGGCATGTTCCGATGACACCTGTGTCCCTAGGATGGATTTCACAGGCCTTCAGCTACGAGGAGGGGAGTTAATGACCAAGAATCCCAGCTGCTGGGCTGTGGAACTCATAGCAGCTGGCCTTAGGCACTTGCCCATCATTGGCCAGAAGCAGCAGGGCCCTTCCTGGGAGGCAGGGGACCTCACTGAGGCCACATCATGTCCTGAATACTCCCTGGTCTAACCTTCCTTCAGTTGGGGTCAGGTAAGCTGTCCTGGTCTGAGAGCTCTCCCAAGCCTGCACCAGCTCGCTCCCCCTTTCCTCTCATGGCCATGTGTCTTAGTTACTTTACTCTCGTTGCTGAGACAAAATACCCAACATGCAAAGTTAAAAGGGGGAAAGGTTTATTTAGCTCACAGTTTGTAGAGGTTTCAGTCCATAATTGGCTGGTTCCAAGGCAGGGTGGTTTGGCAGAGGGGATCATGGCAGGCAGAAGACAGCAAAAACAAGCAAGGGAACAAGGGACCTGACAAGCCTGTTTCCCTTATATTGCATTCAGGCTATTGGGATTACAGCAGTGCCAAACCAACCAGTGGACTGATTTAGTAATCACTCACCCTTAATCCTAGCACTGCACCATGAGTCAATCACCCACTCTAGATTCAGCCACCTCTGAAAAAGCCCCACCTATGACTGCATGAGGCTTTGGAGGGACATCTAGACACAAGCCATAACAACATGTCTCCTTTTAAAATCCTTCCATGCTAAAAAAAAAAAAAAAAAAAAAAAAAAAATCCTTCCATGCTTAGTCCCAATTCCATGTCTGCTTCTCAGAGGACCTAGACTAACACAGCCATCACTTTACTTATACTTTTAGCAGTTCTCTGAAGGTTCGACATGAAAATCCACTTACATGTGATCATACGAAGAGCATCAAATTTCCATAGATGAAAAGTACGCAGAGGAAAACAAACAGCATTGCATTTAGCCAGGTAAAATCCCACTGAGGAAACATAAGCAGTACACAGCAAATCAGTCAACACCTAGAAGGAACTTCAGGATGTCTAGAAATGAGTTTTATTCCCCAGAGACTGGACCACTGCTAGCAATTTCCCCCCACCGATTCAGAGAACCACAGATATTCAGTAGCCCCAACCACTGAAAAGTGCTACATAAAAAGTGCTATACTGACAGAAATTTGCTTCAGGAGGAGGAAAAAAGTAGGAGCCACAAGTTGATAATTTTTGAAACTGGGTAATGAGTGTATGAAGATTTATTATGCTATTCTATTTTTGTATTTATACAAAGTATCCTCTAAAAAAAAGTACATTAAGATGTAAATTTGTATGATCATAATGACTCATAATTTTAAGAACATATACATAGAAAACATTACTGAGGGCCAGGGATTTAGCTCAGTGGTTCTACTGCTCAAGGACCAGAGTTCAATCCTCGGTACTAAAAAAAAAAAAGAAAGAAAAGATTACTGAAACATACCAAGATGTTAAATGGGTATCTTTACATACATAAATATGTATATATTTAATAAAATATATATATATATATATATATTAAGCTTTCAAAAATACTGTTAATTATTCTCTTGCAATTTCAAAATTTATTCATGTGATGTTTGGTTTTGCTTACATAAATGTGTGACCTAAATCATCTTGGAAGATTAGGGGCTTTTTTTAAGAAAAGGGATATTTATCTTCTGGGCCAACAAACATTGTATTATGCAGCAAAATAGGGGCCATGATATCCAAGATACCCAAGATATTTTCTTGTATTTCCCCTGTTGCCTCCCCTTAACACACAGGGAGAGTCATCCAGGCACCAGATCTCAGACCTGCAGCATCTGTCAGCACCCCTGGGAAAGGCAGTCTGCAGGCCCCATCCTGGACCTGATGTTTCACAACTCCAGGTTGGGGCCCAGGCCCTCCAGGGATTCTGATGCACCAGACTGTCTAGAGCTACGTTTTCAGCACAGTGGCTGCCAGCTACAGGTAGCTACTATACAGCACTTGAAATGTGGCTAGTCCTGACTGAGATGTGTTTTAAGTATAAAATACACACTAATTCTGAATTTTGGATAAAAAGTAGAATGTAAAATATTTGTATCTTTGTTACATGTTGAAATAATAACATTAAATATGTATGGGGTTAAAGTATGCTATTAAACTTAATATCATCTTTTTATTTTTAGAATTATTATCTAATTTATCTTATTGTATTTTTGAGCCAAGGTCTCACTCTGTAGTGAGTGAGCAAGCTGGCCTCAAGCCGGCCTTAAACTCACTACATAGCCCAAGTTGCCCTCAAACTTACAGTGATCCTCCTGACTCAGCCTCCTGCATGCTGGGATTACAGGCATGTGCCACCATGCCTGGCTTAGCACATTTAAAATTAAGTGTATGACTTTGATGTATGGCTCACATTATGCTAGTCTTGGACAGCCCAGGTCTAGAGAGCAGTAAATTTGGCTATGACAGTGAAACCTAAGGCTTGCTCCATGTTGGCAGAAAGAAGGGGTGAGGTTAGTTCAGGTGCAGAGCTCTGAAAGGCTGGACTGGACCCAACGTCATCAGGTTCTGAGTCACACCAGTGGCTGCTCTCAGCCTCAGAGATTCACAGAGCACGCAGTGACTCCAGGGTCCCAGGGAACTCATTCAGGATCTGTGGCTCACAGCATAGCCTCCTGGCTGTCCTGTGAACCAGTGCCAAAAGCTCACACATGCTCACCCCATGTTTATGAAAAAAGCAGGCACATCAGGAGGCTGAGCATTGTGTATCCATGTGATCCTATTACCCAGCCCAAAGGAGCTGTTTCAAGGATGGGATTAGATTAAATTTAAGCCAAACGCACATTTTATTTCTCCCCTGCCAAGTGGGCAGGTGGGGGTCATGAGAAAATTCAGACACATTTTTTGGCTTCATTTTCTCTGCAGCCTGTGTACTGTGATGAGTGAATGTTGCAAACCCTCCATCACACAACTTAATCAGAAAAAATGCTTAGCTGAATAGTTCTGCACCTTTTAAAGTCATCCATGCAAATAAGCTTTTTAAAAGATACTCTGGCATTTCAGAGAATTTTAAATGGTGAAATGAATTTCTGCATTCAGCTGTGGCCTTCCCCACTCACTGCAGAGAGGCAAATCTCTACAAATAGGTGGGTTTTACAAATGACCAGCTTTGAGGCAGAAATGATTATCTGGTGATGAATTAAAGTTGAATCCCTAAATTTTGATAAAATTGGTAACATTTAACCATCTAGCAGACCCTTCTGCTTCTCTGTCCCTTCTTCCTTTTTCCACCAGGAAATGATAAAACTCTGCACAAGTGTAAGACCTTCCCTGAGACATGTACCAAAACATTTGGAAACTTCACTCTCTTCTGCTGATGAGTCCATCAGTTACCAAAAAAAAAGTGGTTAGAACAAAAAGAAAGGACTGCTGAGAGTACCTCACCAAATATCAGGGAGCACATGGGCAGGAGATTCTGATGTCACAGTTAAACAGGAACAGCCCCGAGCTCTGAGGTACTCTCTGGGCAATCTTGGCATCTTTCAGCTGGGTGAACTGTACAGCTTTCTGATATTTAAACTCCCTGTCAAGCAGGGTCCCAGCAAGGAACAGATGGCACACTCAAATAGTGTGGCTGGGGGAGTACATGTTTGTATGGGAACCATGTACAAGTGTCTCCAGGGGAAGCGCATGAATGAGTCTACACTGGCAAAATGGAAGAGGACAGGGAGCCCAGAAGGCTGAGTCAGGTTGGGCACACTGAGACAGGCAGTGAATTTTTCTAAGGACCATAGCTAGCCGAAGAGGAATCTGTGGTGGAGGAAGCCATGGGAGCAAGACTCTCTCTTTCTCCTCCCTCCCTTTCTCATCTCCAACTGGGGCTTGCACTGACTCAAGGCCACAAAAAGCCAAATGCAAAGGGGTGGTCCAGAGCCCTGCAGGACAGCAGAGCACAGCCAGGGTGTGCACATGGGTCAGAAGGGACAGAGGGACATATGCACACACCCTTAAGACAAAAATCTGCCTCAATAATACATACTTTTGTTTGTAGAGCAAATATAGTGAGCGCTAATGTCACCAGAGTGGTTGCTGCTGTTGCCCACAACACTTCCTCGGCACTGTTGAAACTAAAATCAGAGAGTGCAGTTATTGTTCATACACATTCAAGAAAAGCACACACAATAAAAAATAAATGTGTATCAGACTTACACCGATATAGTTCCTAGCAGCAGACCTTCAAGAACCGTCTAAAAACAAAATTTACAATAAATCAGAAGCTTGCTTTTCGAGGAATGAAGCTGAGACCCAGCATCCAAAAGAGGTGGTGTAAGGTGTGTGCCTTCGGGACAGGTCTAGGGACCAAGTGGGAATGTGTCCAACCCCAGTACACACAGCCATGGCGGGTATGGAAATGAGTCATGTCCATAACATTCTTCCTAGGACTGACAAAATTATTTTATTAGGAAAACCTTATTAGAACACAACAGGAACTTTGACATCTTCAGGGAATTAAATGTGAAAGTAGAAAAGGTTCATTTGTGGACTACGTCATCCTTGATCAAATGAGGCCACTCACACAGTGTCCTAACATTTTATCAGGACAGGATACATTGTGTCTATGAACGCTTCACCCTGGTTTGGGTACTGCCACGTTCCATAGTACCTGATGAGCATAAAATATTTCCTCAAACCCCCGGCCTGAGTGAGAATGGGACATCTTCAGTGCCAGGAGATGGGGCTGAAGGGCAGTTGCCACCAGGGAATGGAGCTGCACCTGTAGGTGCCGACGAGGGGGAAAAGGCTGCAGGAGGACTTCATTGCAGGACACCTGCCACCCAGATGGAGCCCGCATGGCTTGGGGGGACAGCATGGGAGAAAAGCAGGGGCTGAAAGCTGGTGTGCAGTCAGGGCAGACGTGAGACAAAGAAGAGCTGTCCGGCCCGTGGTCAGGCTCAGGACCTTGAAACTGTCGTGTAAGGACACCAGCAGAGGCTACGGGGCGGGGATGTTCCTTAGCTCACAGAGAGCTGTGCTGGAGGAAATCCAAGGACTCAGAGGACTCAAGGACTCAAGTACTCAGGATTGCCTGTCCATGAAAAGACCCAAGAAAGAATCCTCCAGTCTCAGAGAATAGAAAGGAAGGCACATCCTTACCAAAGCGCTGGAACTAGAGGTTGGCTTTGAACTTCTCCAGCCAGCTGCACTGAAGCAGGATCAGAGGTGAGAAAAGAGCTGGAACTAGAAAGTTCTGGATTTTCCAGACCCAGTGGGTGACCTGAGTCTCTGCTTTGTTAGACTTACCAAAACAGGCTGTCTTTCTCTCCCTTATGGAAACAAAGGGTGCATCTATTTCAAGTGCCCATGACATTCTAACAATATGCTCACTTCCAACCTTCCTCATGAGGTATTTTTTTTCCTGTTCTCCTACTTCATTTGCTTCAGCACATCACAAGGGTGTGTGTGTGTGTGTGTGTGTGTGTGTGTGTGTGTGTGTGTGTGTGTGTGTGTAGTTAGGAGAAACAGGAGAACAGGGAACAGGAAGAAAGCTGGAATGGTTCCTGGCTGGAAGATTCTGTCTAAGTCAAACTTACCAGGTGCTCTTTCCTGCCTGGTCAACACAGGTTCCAAGAGTCACAACTCCAAGGGACAAAAGCTGTCTGCAATGAGTGTGTTCTTGTGCTTTCCCTCAACTCCTCTTCTAAAATGGTTTTTCCCATATATTTTCTAACACATGGGTGAGACACTGAGTCTAGAAAATACAATTAATTAATTCTTCAATATATCATTTCTTAAGCTGTCATTTGCCTTGAGATAAAGGAGCAAAACCTCAGTTGATAAAAGCTTCTTTGGACAGCAATAACTTACATCTCTTTTTATAGTAAACCTTAAGATCATTTCAAATTTTAAAATGAAGAATTCAAACATTTCTTTTTTTGTTGTTTGTTTTTTTATTTTTGGTACCGGGGATCAAACTCGGGTCCTTGTGCTTGCGCAGCAGGCAGCGAAACCACTGAGCTAAATCCCCGCCCTTCAAACATTTCTAAGAAAACAGACCTGCCCCACTGACTCTGGCTCAGGGTTCCTCAGTACCTTCCTATATCTGGCTGTGGCCCCATTCCCTCCTGAGTGTACTCTGTGTTGTCAGGGAAGTAACTGGGAACCCCCCCGCACTTGCTGGTCTGGGCAAGAAGGAGGGGATCCATGTCAGCTAAGAAAGGCTCCCCAGCTCTCTGACAACCAAGGAAGTACCCAGCTCTGGACAGCAGACAGGCAGCCTTCTCCAGCCTTGGGGGAAGCTATTCCCCATAACATTTAATAAATCACAGTAGACACTGCTGGTAGGGATGCTCAGACTCATACCACTGGTCCTGTGTTCTTGCTTGCTTCAACACCAGGGGGTAGGAGCAAAATCTAGGATCACGGCACTCAAGCACAAAGGCCTTAATATGTTTTGATACTAATCTACTTACTATGTTTGTTTTCCTACCCTATTTTTCTTTCTTTCGGATTTCTCTATCAGTTTATCTTCTTATATTACAGATGTTTCCATAAGTGACCTCAAATCTGATTTGGAATAAATCAACTGGTAAATAAACCTTCAAATAAAAGAGCGCTCTACTGCATGGAAAGAGATGCAAACCCCACCCCCATCATTTGCTGGCACTATCTTGAATCCCACTGGGATGACTGGGATGGGTATAGATTTTCCCAAGAGGAGCAAAACACCCTAGCAACTGCTATCAGTAGCTTCTGAGAGGCCAAGGCCTCCAGGCATTGAGAAGTTTGGTCTGACTGTGAAGTGGAAGACAGGGCTGGAGGAATGACTAGTAGCTGATGCTGAGTCCCTGAGGATGACCCTGGGACCTTCGGGTGAGCTGAAACTTGGGTTGGTAATTTCAGATTCTGTTCAGATTTAGCTCAGGTACCTGATGAGAGCTGCCAAGACCCCAAGGTCCCCATGGGCAGGACAAAAAGAAATTGGCACTGAATGATAGAAAAGGGCAGGCATGATGATGTGGTGTGCAGGAAATACACCCTTGAAATGAGGCCCTGGGGACCCAGGAACCAGATTGGATCAGTGACAAAAGCCAAGGACCCTCTCAGAAACTAGAAAAGCCCTCTAGAACTGAGAAGAAAGTTGTGGAACTAGGGAAGAACCTGAGCCCAGAGACGCCTTTTGTTCCCAACGGGCAGGAAATAGGAATAAAATATACTTTACAAAAATAAAATTACATTTCTTGTTCCTAAGTTTGTAGAACAGATGTGGAATCCATGCTCCCTATCAAAATGTGTGTGTCATGCCTGACAGAAGCCCAGTGGCAGTTAGATTAAATGCTCTTGAAACAGCCCTGACTTGGGGGTGGGTTTCCTGTGTGGCCTCGTCAGAGGCGAATTTACCAGCGTGAAGTAGGCTGGGATCCCCAATTCTCAAACTTAGTAAAAGGGCATGGATATTATCTCATGGGTCAGTTTACTATTTCCTCACAACCGGAATTCCCTCAAGAGAGTGTTTCACAAATAATTCCTATCTGCATTACTCCATGGGAAGAGTTTCCACCACAAAAGGAATGACTTTAATAAGGTGACAGCCACATATTTCGAGGTAAGTTAAAACAGGGGCTGACAAGGTTTACTTACAAACAATCCCAGGAGAATGTAATTTGCAGGCACCTCCCGGTGGATAGTCCCACAGCAAGCAAGTACAATAAATATCACAAAAAATGCTGGACTGCAGGATATATAAAAGTATCTGTTATTTGCTTCCAGTGGTTATATCATATGATGTATATAGATACAGATATTTATCATTATAGGATATCTGATAACTTTTTTCATTGCTATCCACATTGCTAACATCCACTGATTACAATTTTTATATATTATATCATCAAACCCAGTAATTTGATATTGGTTTAACACATATAGATAGTTCTTAAAACTATAATATGAATCCACATGTAGATACATACAACCACCACCACAATTTGAATTTAAAACTATGCCATCGGCCACACATCAGTGAAGACCTCTCTGGTGCTACCCCTTTATGGTAACACACCCTCACACATATTCAACCCTAACTCCAAGCAACCATTAATTTCTTCTCCATAATTTTGTTATTTTAAAAATATCATACTTTTGGGCAGGGGATTTAGCTCAGTAGTTCCACTACCTGCCTCGCAAGCGCAAGGACCCAAGTTTGATCCCCGGTACCAAAAAAAAAAAAAAGAATATTATACTTTTACCTTTTACCTTTACCTATTTAATAATAATAAAATCTCAGTGACTAGCTAGTAGAAAAACCATGTTTTATTAAAGTCAATGATACTTACAAGAGTGCACATATGAACAAGGGGTGTGTAACTACCCACACTCCTAAAGCATTCCTGTTTGAAAAAAAAAATTAAATGTAGTTTTATACAATAAGATAGCATATTTTGTTAACTAATTTAATAGTTAAGTAGAAGTAAAAAAATATCATGAGGAGAATGGAGAAAACTAAATGATTAGTAATGACAAATGGAGATGAAACAATAAAACATTCTTCCGCTTCAAAGATAAATAGGTCAGGCTGGGGATGTAGCTTAGTGGTAGAGAGTACCTGCCTAGCCTCCATGAGGCCCCGGGTTCAAATTCCCAGCACCAAGAACAAAAAGATCTACACAAGAAGATATTTTCATAAGTTGTAAATCAAATGTAAATAAATGCAAACACCTAGTGAAGTTCTTCATTTTAAAAAATACCAAGATTGATATGTGTACAAAGGAAAAAGAAATCAACTAAAAAAAAAAGAAAAGAAAAAGAAATCAACTCATATATTTGTTTCATAAATACAGATTTTGCATGGGATACACTTAATCAGTGAAGGATCAGTCCCTTGAATAATTTCTGAATTAGACAGTTTCAGCCTCTAATGTCTCCATAATCTTGCTTTATCCTTTTATCCAGTTTAACTCCAAAAAGAGCTCAGAAAAAATAAAAAAGAATATAGTCCCCAAAATAAGAGCTAAAAAAAAAGTTATTGGCTTAGGAAGTTAACATAAAATTCTAGAAATCTACCATCACTTGGGTCTGGGAGTTGGTTCAGAAAACAAACCTGTAGAAATACTACCTTCTAGTAATGACTAAGAGAGAAAAAAGATATTTTTTAAATAATGAATGCTAAAACAAGCTGATTCATGAGAATTAATGTGAATAACTTAACATCTAATTCTACATCAGTAATAAAGACTTACCAGAAAACAAATGTGCCCACAATTATGGCAGTGATTAACAACTGAGCTGACAGGAGGAGGAACACTTTTGCAATGAAAGCTGAGGAGATAGAAACACTATTTTAATGATACAATTATCAAAATTAAAAATATAAATGTAATTACCTACTTTGGATACTTAATGAAAGATATTTTCCCCATGATTTTTTTCTTTTTTTGAGGATTGGAAAGGGTAGGCTAGTTCACAGTCAGCAAATGGAAAAACAGCAAAAGTATAGCTCTGCAGAATTAAAGACTATTCCACCAAAGCCACTCAGAGTGGTGAGCAGCTATGGAATAGCCAACGCGGGAAAATTGTTCGAGCCCAGAAATTTGAGACCAGTCTGGGCAACAGAGGAGAAATCCTGTCTCAAGAACAAACAAACAAGCAAACAAAAGAATATTCAATTCAATTGTTAAAGGTGCCTTATTGGAAACCCCAAAATTTCAAAGACAAATTCAGGGACTTAATTCCTTATGATGTACACCTCATTCTCCTGAGGACCAAAAATGATCTGAAATCTCAGGATGTGGCCAGGCCAGCACTAAGAATCCAGCTGCACACTCACGCAGATGTTTCCTGCTCAGGAGATGGCCTTGGGCTGCAAAGAGTTTGCACAGATTTTCAGCCTTTTCTGTCTTCAGCCTACCTGCCCTCAGCAACTTTCTCCCTCCTACTGACAGAGGCAGAAAATAGTCAACCTGGAGAGTTGTGAGCTAGACCAAAGAGCTCCAAGTGGGTGACTTGCCAAACATAGTGCACACATACATGCTGGCCTCTCCTTTTGTTTATTTTCTACCACATGGGTTTTCCTGAGGCCCTCTGACTATGGAGCTGGCAGTGACAACTGTCTTCTTTTCTTCCTTTTTTGGGTGGCTTTATCCCAATTTTAAAAGGAAAAAGAAATGAAATAATGCTGCTTAAAGTTAACTTGTAAGATGGTCAGCTCTGTCCTTTTGCTGGACCATTTCTATGCAAAGGAAGTAAAATAAAAGAGTGGGACTGAGGGACTGAGCTTTCCTAATCCACATACCAGAACATATGTACTCAAATGTATGCTGCCTGCATGAAAATACTCATTTAGCTAACATTATTTTGGCATCTGATGTGCAGCAACAACTGTGTGGGATTAAATATTAAATGTGGTCCATCCAGCTTCATAAGAATGGGCATATAGGCCTGGGGATTTAGCTCAGTGGTGCCGCCGCCTGCCCTGAAAGCGCAAGGACCCGAGTGCAATCCCTGGTACCAAAAACACAAAAAAGAAAAAACAAGAATGGGCATATAGATCAGCTGGAGACCTTAGAGTTTATCCAGGGAAGCCCCAAAATTTCAAAGATAAACAAGAATTCCTAAATCTTCTGGACAATTTGGGAGTATGATTATGTCATGTTTCATGATAAAACATGAATAAGAAAAGCTAAACACAACATTACATCTTTCTGATACTCTACATTGTGGAAACATTTTAAGACAACATCTTCTCTTATAAGTTTTGTTTTTCTTTTTGCAGTACTGGGGGGTTGAACTCAGGGCCTTTGCACTGAGCTCCCCTCCACTCCCCTCTTTTTTAAATTTTAAACCAGAGTGTCACTAGGTCACTAAGTTGCCCAGGCTGGGCTTGAACTTCCAGCTTTAGCCTCCCAGAGTGTTAATATTACATATATGTGGAACCATACCCGTAATTTAGGTAATTTTGCAGGTAATACCTGTAAAGTAGGTAATTTCTTTCTTCTCATCTTGGCCGACAGATCTGTCTGAGAATGGACTGTGTATAGTTACACTGTTATCATTTGGGGTTGTATCATCTGAAATTTGTATCACCTAGGTATTCACTGGCTTGTCAGCCTTTGGGTTTGGATTTCCTTTAGCTTCCTTTGACATCTTTGCAGGTAAAGATGTGGAGGGCCAACCAGGTTGGGATGCATCTTCATCTACTGCTTTCTGAACTAGGTGCTGATGATCTCCAGAACTGAGGTCAATTGGCACAATGACCTCCAAGTCCATTTTCCTGGAGGGGAAAAAACTCTTTTCATGTCCTTATGATCAGACCTATACAACTCTAGCATCCTCATAACATTTAGGCAACAAGTTTTCTAATTTTAACTGTCTTGGTTTTCTAATTTTAACTGTCAGTGCTTACCAAGTTGGTGCTTAATAAATAATTATCAAATGAATTTGAACAAATATTTTTAAGATGAGGCCAAAGAGTCACATAATTTATATTCTATTATAGAATTAATATTTTTATAAATTCATTCAGCAAGGAGTCAAGGAACCCCAAGTATGGAAATTCCACCATTGTCTCTGCCCTCTAAAGAGCTTACATTTTGGAAAAGAAGATAAGCAGATGACCAGTAACCTGAAAGGCAATATAAGCAGATCAGGAACATGGGAGGATGATATGCCAGCCCTTCACAAAGTCTGGCAGGCAAGGTGTATAAGAGCTCCCAGAAAAGGTGGGATTTAAACCAAGGCTGGAAGTTGAGTTAGGAGCTGGTCAGATGCAGAGGTGGCGAAAGGTATTCCCAGGCAGAGGAATTAGCCTGGACCAGAACTGGGGGAAGAAACTGAAAGAAACTGGGGTTTCAAAAAGTGAAAGAGGCGGGAGTAGGGACTTCAAGAGGGTACTGAGGTTAAAAGGGGGCACCAGGAGCACATCACATGGGGTGGGCAACCCACCTTAAGGAGTCTGGACTTCATCCTGAAAGCCATGGGTGTTAAAGGCAGAATAATGGCCCCCTGATGATGTCCATACCCTAATCCTTGGAACCTGTGAACACTACCTTGCATGTCCAAAATAAAATTGAAGAAACAATTAAAGGCTTTGAGATGGGGAGATGATTTGGGATCCAACTGAATCACAAAGGTTCTTATGATCATACTTGTAAGAGGGAGACAAGAGGGACTAAGTCAGAGAAGGAGATCAGAGTGATAAAAGAGTTGTCCTTGAAGATGGAGGTAGGGACCATGAACCAAGGAATGTAAATGGCATCTAGGAGTAGAAAAGGCAAGGAAATCAATTTCCTCCTAGAGCCTTCAGAAATGAATGCAGTCCTGCTGGCACCTTGATTTTAGCCCAGTGAAACTAATTAAGATAATAAATTTGTGGGCTGGGGATTTAGCTTAGTGGTTCCACTGCCTGCCTCACAAGCGCAAGGTCCTGAGTTCAATCCCCCATACCAAAAATAAAGATAATAAATTTGTATCATTTTATGACATTAAGTGTATGATGATTTGTAAAAGCAGCAACAGGAAACTAATCCAATGGGCAATCACTGAAAGTTTTCAAGCAGGGGACCATGGGGCTCTAACTAGAAAGATCACTCTAGGTCTCCTGTAAAAATGGACCAGAGTAAAACTGAGTGGAAGCCAAGAGACAAGAAGTGCAGATGAGTGCGGAGGGTAGGCCCTGCCATACTTTGCCATACTTTGTAACCAGAACACAGTTGTTAGAAAACCTCTACAAGACGGACAAAAATGGCAAAGGAAAAGTCTTCCCTTCATCTCATGGGAAACATGTAGACTGAGGCACACCCTTTCTTGCAGCTTCTTGTCCACAAAGAGAGCCAATGGGGGAGGATGAAAAGAAAACTGGGGAGGGCCGGGGATTTAGCTCAGTGGTTCCGCGGCCTGTCTTGTAAGTCCAAGGTCCCGAGTTCGATCCCTGGTACCAAAAAAAAGAAAAAAGAAAAAAGAAAACTGGGGAGAGGGTAAAGGCTCAGACACTTGAAGGCCAAGTGAGAATGGCATCAATGGGAGGTCTGAACAAAACACCAGGCTCTTGGAGAAGAAGGTGTGTTTGGTAAACATTTTCCTTCTCAAAGTAGTATCTAAATTTTACAAGATCCATTAGGGTTTTTTTCATTTCTTGAAACTGTAATTCTAAAGTTCATGAGAAAGAGTAAATGTCAAAAATATTGAAAAAGCGAAGACAAAAAATTGAAAAAGAAAGATTGTGGGAGAAAGAGTAGTGATTTACTTTATCAGAATCAAAATATCATAAAGCTATATAATTAAAACTATAGTCTATCATGGAAGTAGATCAATGGAGTGGAAGAGATTAAAAAAAAGATGTATATATGAGAATTTAAAATTTGCTACAGGTAGAATTTCAAATTATTATTACATGGTATTGGAACAATTAGCTATTCACCTTGGAAAACTAAGTTTAAAAGCTATTTCATATGTTATATAAAAATATAGCCCAGATGGATTTAAAATATTATCATATATAATAATAACTATAAATATTCTACAAGAAATACTTATGTAAGCCCTTGTAGGAATGATATAAAAGAAACGTGAGCAAATCTGGTGTACAAGTACACTTTAGATACCATTACAAAAACTACAAATAAATCTGAAATACAAAATGATAAAAACATTTGCAATGTTTACTAAACTATAAAAAGGACTTTAACGGGGAAACTATGGACAGCCCAGTAAATGATAAGAACATAAATAGAAAATTCACAAAGAAAATGTAAATCTTAGGATATGATACCTCACAGATGACCAAAGAACTATGGATTAAAAACAACAGTGAAATGTCATTTTTTAAAGACTAGCAAAGATTATAAAGCTAATTCTCACAGTTACAAGAATATAAAGAAATAGAAAATCCAGGGCCACAATATGACTTGCATAGGGCCCACACATATTTGCCCTCATGGATTTCTCCTACAGAAAAAATTAAGTACACTGTAATACAAATAATTATAGCAAATATATTCAAATTATAAAAATTCAATATTTTATTTTTGAAATTATCTCTTTTGATTGCACTTCTATAAGTATGGATATTTTAGTCTGGATTCACTATATTTTAGATATTATTATATTGATTTTTTTTCTCCAAATTTTAAACAATGAAAATATTTTCATGGCCCACAAAACAATTTAGGTCCCAGACACTAAGCCTCCCGAGCCTAGGGATAAGGCAGCCCAGGGGTGCCTAACAGCGGTGTAAACTGATAGTTTAATAGCATTTCTGGAATGCATTACTTTAGAACCAATATTTCTGTTTTTAGGAATTTATCCCATAAATATACACAAATAAGCAAAGATGCATAAAAAAGGAAGTTCATTACATCATTCATTATTTATAGCTAATATCTATCAGTGGGGGAAAAAATTAATTTTGGCACAGAAAAAAGCAGATACATAAATATGTATAGATATAGATATAGACAGACACAGACACAGATATATAGCTATATCACTGTGGAAAGTTCACTGTGATAACTCTGAATTTACAACGAATACAGAAATTATTTAGCAAAGTTATGTTTACATTTTACACACAGGAGCATACATACACTTCTGGAGACTGAAAGATATGCTACAAAATATCATTAGGATGATCTGTGACACAGCAGAGCGGGGGGACACATTCTGAACTGTATGGATTGTTACAATGAAAATTTTTTAAAATGATAATAAATATATTTATATTTGGAAGAGAAAAAGAAGTACTTCTCCTTTTTATGACATCTAGAGCACCTCTGAGAAAGCAGCCCTCATACAAAGCTGAGCAGAACCAAAAGGTCTTCAGATACTCATGTGGATTTCCTCCCCAGTGCCCTGCAAAATAGAAGAGGGAGAGGCAGCAAGATTTTTTAATGCATTTAAAAACAATAAGCAATACCCAATAAGCAAAACCTAAAGGTAGTTGATTTTTCTGCACAAAACTACATCTGTCTAGTGCCTAAACCACAAAATGAGGTTTTCACCTCAAAAAAGCTGTGCTGAGCCAGCAGTCATCCAAAGGACAGGCAGGTACTGGAGGTGAGAGGCAAAGTCCGGTGACAGAGGAGTGGCAGTTGGAGCACGGGGTGGGGAGGGGCTCCTGTGCCCTAGGCTGGAGGCTCTAAAGTCCAGCTGAGTCTACCAAGACCAGTGCACTCTGTGTTGGGTCTCAGAGAAGCCGACATCTAAGCCTTCAAACCAATTCCATGTCAAAGGGAGAGAGACTGTCCACTTTCAAGTGGTGTCGCCCCAGCCATGTCATCGCTTTCTTTCCAGCAAGAATAAGATACTCATGGGACTTCGTAGAAGACAGCCTCCCACGATTCTGCATAATTATTTCCTACAAGTAAGATTTGCCCATGATAAAGTAGGCGTTGACTTTCTGGTGGAAATGATGATGTACTCCTTAGGGTACAGGGAGATCCTGCCTGCAGGCTGCAGATCATCGAGGAGCTGTGGAGGGGCCCAATTCAGGCTGCCAGAGAGAAGTCAGGCAACTAGGTAGGGAGCAGCCAGCAAGAGTCCCTCCTCCCTAGGAGGATGGGAGATTAGGAGGGGAATGGGAGTGGAAACCTGTCCTAAATGGAAGTAGCTGCTAAGACAAAGCTGATTGTTAACCCACTCATTAAACTGCTAATTAGGCAAAGAGAACACCTGAGCAAAGGCACAAGGGGGATGTGTCAGTTAAGGTTCACTAGAGGGACAGATTTTACATATATATATAATTTACAGAGTAGGCTTACATCAGCTGCCTGCAGAGTCAGAGGTGAAAGACTGTACAAGGGCCATCTGGCCATCTGTGTGCTGGACAGCCAGAGGATTCAGTCAAAACTCGAAGACCTGGAGCTCACTACAATACCGTGTGAGTCTGTATGGGGAACTGAAATGTCTACATTGGAAGATTAAAATCTGCTCTGGAAATCTGGAGACAGGTGTCCAAAGGTGATGGTGAAGACTGGAGCTCTTCTGAAGAAGCAAAGCAAGACTTCCTTCCTTCCCTTTTTACTCCATCCAGGCTACAAACCTATTAGTTGGTGCCACCCAGATCCAGAGTGGGTCTTGTAAGACCGAGGGCCTTACCAAATGCTCCAAGGAGCTGACTACAGAGAAGATCACCCGGGAGGAAACACACCGGACAGAATTGAGATGGTAAAAAAACAGACCTTTATTAGTCTAGCCAGATGGCACCCTCTAAGCAACAAGCTTAGAGAGGCCCTGAGCTCACGGGGTTGGAAGGTTTTATAGGGGCTGCAGGGGAGCTTAGCAAGCAGAACTACAGAAGTGGAATTTTTGCAGTTAGGGGAGTTTGCAGATGTTCTTTACTTATCTAACAGGATGTTCTTTACACAGAAACAATGGTACATTCCAGGGTGTCTTAACAGATAAACAAGTACATTCCAGGAACTCTGTGTCCTTTAGTGAACCCGAAACCCACAGGGACAAGATGGAGGGCCTGTAACAAGATGGCGTTACTTGTGCTAAGTCTCACCTGGGTCTTACAGTCTTCCCTCTTCAGTAAAGCAATCTCCAGACACACACGGAACTGTGCTAACCTAATCTGCTAGGCATTTCTTATTCAAGTTAGCACCACAATTAACTATCACAGATTTGTCCCATTAGGTTCTAACATAGAAGGTGCAGAAGACAGGCCCAGAGTGGGAGACAGAGAGGTCACACTGATCTTGAGGATGAAAAAGAAAAAGGCTGGGAAGAATACCTGCCTTGACTCTCTTCCTTGAACCTTCTCATAGTTTAGTGGCTCTCAATCTCTCTCTGTCCAGACCTCAGTCTTTCTCACTAGTTAATTATATTTTCCCCTGAAGTATAGTTAACATGATTTCCATGAGTACACATCAGGGGTATAACTGATGACTTGGCCTGTTTGATCAAAAGAAATACGTCTTCCTCTTCTCTCTTTCTTGTCAGCCTCTTAGTCCACATGAATCAGGCACTTATTAGATGTAAAAGACCTTACAGCCTCACATGTACTAACTCACTGAATCCTCACATTACCCCTATGAGGTGTGTTCTTTGGTTACCTCATTGGACAGGTGAGTAAACTGAACAGAGAGCCCATGGCAGTATTTCCTGAGAGACACAAGGCAGGAGTGTGAGTGGTCAAGGAGTCCTCTATCTTCTTATACACATCAGGAAATGAAGTGCAGTGAACTTATCTCTTTGAATATGCCTATATTTTATGCACATGGTCTTTTTTTAAAATCTTGAGAGTTTTAATACATATGACATGCAACATTTAAATCATGCAAATGAGACTATATGTTGACACTGACCATCCCCTGGGGCATTTAGCTGCTTATTCCTGTGCCTTAGTGTAAATTTTTATGACCTTGGGAAGTGTTATGGCTTGTGTCTAAATGTTCCCCCAAAGCCTTATGCTGTCACAGGTGGGGCTTTTCAGGGCGGCTGGATCTAGAGTGTGTGATGCTAGGATCAAGGGTGTGTGATTACTAAATTAGTCTACTGACTGGTATAGTTCTAGGCATAGTTCTAGGCAGGACTAAGGGTGCCCCATCCTGCCCTAAGGGCATGTAGCCTGGATAAAATATAAGGGACAGAGTGTCGTTGCTTGTCACTTGCTGCTTGCTGCCTTCTGTCTGCCCTGCCCTACTTTGCCATGGACTTTTTCTTCTCTGTGATGTCCCTCTTCTATGCCATCCTGACTTGGAGTCAGCCAACTATGAACTGAGACCTCTACAAACTGTGAGCTAAATAAACATTTCCTCCTTTAAATTTGGGTGTCATGTATTTTGTCTCAGCAATGAGAATAACTAAGACAGGAGGTATCAGTGTCTGCACTCACAGCTTACACACACCACCACGATTTTCTCAGACAGCCCATAGGTTTCATAACATTTCTATGTGTTCCAAAGAACTCTACCTCTGGCTCCAGGCTGTGTATCTCTTACTGTGCCTGAATATGTTCTCCAAACTCTTGTGTTGAAACTTAATCACCAATGTGACAGTACTAAGAGAGGGTGTCTAGAAGCTTGTTTAGTCATGAGTGTGAAACCCTAGTGAATAGGATTAGCTACCCTATAAAAGGGCTGAAGAAACTATCTTGAGCTTCGGCCCTCCCACCAGGTGAGGACACCAACACAGCCATCCATGAGGTACTTGCTGGCACCTTATTTCTGTGGCAGGCATGGTGGTGCATGCCTGTAATACCAGCATTCAGGAGGCTGAGGCAGAAGGATCACCACGAGTTCAAGGCCAGTCCGGTTACACAGTGAGACCATCTCAAAAAAACAAAAAACCCCCAAAAACCCAAAAAAAAGTTCTGTTCCTTATAAATTACCTAGTCTCAAGTAATCTGTTATAAAACCACAAATAGACTAAGACATTGTGTCAGTCTGTGATGCCTTCGCTGGCACCGCAGGGAGCCATGGCCTGGCCACTGTGGCTCATGCTGTTCCTGAGGCACCAGCTGAGGGAGGAGGCATTAGGTAGGAGCCTTTATTGATGGTGCCTTCTTGAGTTCTACCCATTTCCCTCACCTCTCAACTTGACCCCCCTAGTCACCTTCTCAGCCTGGTCACTCCTATTGTCCCAACAGCACAGGGCTATATTACATTCTAAAATCTACATGAGAGTTCTGTGGTACTATAACTGATATAGGAGGTAGGGTGTAGCAAAGCTGGCTGTGGAAATAAGTGGGACCTATCAATTACAAGATCTCAGGACAGTGTCAAATAATCCCCAGGATCCCATATGTAGAACTTCTCTTGGATTCTCACGAGATGTGGGCTGCATATAAGGAAAAGATGCCGTGAGGAGGCCACTATGGTGACTCTTCATGATAGCCTGCTCTGTGTTTTCAGAGTGTACTTTTACTTTTGCTTTTATCCTTTCCTTTGTTTGGCCTAAATTCGCTCTGCAGAGCCAGTTTTTAACCCCTTCATTCCTCACTTTTCAAATAAACATTTGCCACTGCTTTTTGCTTGTCCCATCTAATTCTTCGAGGCAAGAAGGACCTAGAATACTTTTAATTGGCAAGCCATTTCTAAAGGAACTACCGGACAACATAACCACTGCTGCTTGGCATAGCCTCATTTGTTGGATTAGAGCCACACCCAAGCACAGAAAGGGATGACACTCCACATGGCCCTGAGGCAGCCCTGCTTTTCAGAGGAGGAACTGAGCTTCAGAGAAGAGGACCACTGCCCGTTCCTGAAACAGGAATTCCCCACTCTGTATCCTGTCTCCTGTTATGATAGGAATTTTGAGGATCAAACGTCCTCCTTCTACATTTGATACTTTCTCTTCTTTTTAGTTTTAAATAACGGTAATGCATGCATATGGTGAAAAAAAGTCACCACTACAAAAGGGTGCAAAACAGTCCCCCCACCAACTACCACATTGGTATCAGTTTGTCAACTGTTTTCATAGTTCTAATGACTAAAAAAAGTGTACAACACATAGAAGCTCTTAATTTACACAAAGTGATCTCATGCTACTTACTATTCTATAGACTGCTTCTCTCTTAATAACACCTGAGTTTTTTTTTCTTATCAGCACATATAAGAACCTCCAACAGTCTCAAAATTAAATCCAATGTCCTTACTTTGGCTGCCATATCCTGATACTAAAAATCTCAGTCAAAGTATTAGTAACCCAAACACAATAATATGTACAAAAGGGTTATATATCACAACCAACTTGGGTTCATTCCAAGAGTTGCAATGTTCATTTAATATTCAAAAATCTATGTAACATTGTTGTGGCTTGTGCCCACCTAGATGTACCCACAAAGCCTCATGCAGGTGAGGTGGCTGAATCTGGAATGTGTGACGCAGGGATTAAGGATATGTGATTACTAAACCACTACATGTGAGAAATTGGATTGGCACTGCCCTAATTTCAGTAGTCTAAATAAGATGAAAGACACTGTTAAGGTCCCTTGTTGCTTTTGCTACCATGTGGGGGCCATGAACTGTCTCACCTCTGTGATGCCCCTCTGTTATGTGCCACTCTGCTTTGGAGCCAGCCGATTATGGACTGAAACTTCTACAACTGTAAGCCAAATAAACCTTTGTTCCCTTTAACTTTGGGTGTCAGGTTTTTTGTCTCAGCATTGAGGGAAAAGTAACACACAAACATACATTAATAAAGAAGAAAAAGTATTATGATGCTCTCACAGAGAAAAACACTTGATAAAACTGTACTCATTTATGATGATAGATATACAGATGAAAGGAATGTCCTTTACCCGATAAAAGGAATTTACAAAATCATTAGGGGTCAGTATAGTGATGGTGTCACTTTTTGCAAAAGTTACCTTTATTTCTAGATTTGGTTTTCTGAGTGTGGTCACTTTGTGATAGTTGAACTGTACACATACGAGTTGGCTAGTTTACAGTACATACTCCATTTCTAAAGGCTGTAAAAAACTTGTAACATATGTATATCTTCCTGATATATCTCAGAAGGGTAGAGGGTACAGGAAAGGGCATACAGGTATGTGAGTGGGAAGAGAAAGAATTGAGAAGCAGGGTGTTGAGTAATTACCTAGGTGGTTATGTGCCTAACCCAAGATGGTATCTTGTGAGTAGGAAGCTGGTGAACCAGAGGCCAAAGTTTTCACTGAATGAGAGGGAATAAGTTGGAGCTAAGGTACAGTCAGATGAGGGATACACCAGGAAACAAGGGATTTAGTGCCTAGATTCCCTCAGACAGTGGATCTTAGGGGGAGAAAAATTTCCCTCTACTCCCTTAGGTTTGGTGGTTGGGCCTGAGAATTAAACACAAAAAAGCACATAAATATTATTTATTGTTTTATTACTATTGTTTTACACATACAGGAGCCATTTCTAAAAAAAAAAAATGGAGTGGGAGTATAGCTCAGGGGTAGAATACTTGCCTACTAGCATGAGCAAGGTCCTGGTTCAAGCCCCAATATTGCAGTACATACATACATACATACATACATACATACATACATACAGTAAAAAAGAGACAGAAAGGAAAAATGAAGACCAGTGGAAGCTATCAGGCCTCACAGCTTATGTACCCCTTTAAACACAGCACAACAAATTGTGCAGATGTGACAAGGGTATGGGCTAGGACTAGGCATTTGTGGGGGAGTGACTCAGAAATATATGGAGGATATTAATGGAAGGTAAGGGTTACAAGTTTTAGTAAGACTTTCTTTGCAGATTCATCTTTGCATCAACTCTTTCTGGTAATAGGAATACATGCTGTCTTCCTGGCCCAGGGAGGCATCTGCACAAGTTTCATGTCCTATGAAGCAGGTAGAAAGCCTGCTTCAGGAACTTTCCTGCATCTGTTTTTGCTCTGTTGTCCTCAGCTTAAAGAAATCTATATCTTTGCACAGGTTGCTCTAAAACTCTTCAGTACTGTTCCAAGTGAGGCAATGATTTTTTTTGGTACTGGGGATTGAACTCCGGTCCTTGTGCTTGCGGATCAGGTGGCAAAACCACTGAGCTAAATCCCCAGCTTTTTTTTTTTTTTTTGGACAGGGTCTCTGCTAAGTGGCTAAATTTCCCAGGCTAGGCTGGAACTTTGTAATCCTCTTGCCTCAGCCTCCCAGAGTGTTGAGATTAGAGGCCTGTGCTTTACCCTTGCTCCTCAACCACTTTTCTAGTTTGCCTTAATCTTTGTAACATTCCTGGAAAGTTACTTTATTTTACTGTTGAGAAACTCAGACTCGAGGCCATAGAGCCACAGCGCTTTGTGTGCCAAAGCTGTGCCCTGCCTAGAAGTAGTGCCCAGAGCAGTGGCCATGAGGACATCCAGTCCAAATCTCAACCGCCAGTTAAAATATGGATGATACTGTGTTCCAAGTTTGCCATAAACATTAAATGAGACTTTGTGACATCATAGGCGTTTAATACAGGTCTCTTCTTCCCCCACAAAGTCATCCAGATCTCTCCAAGGTCGCCAAAGCTGGGAAATCTGGGAAATCCGAGATCATCAGAAGGGTGTGCAAAGCTGCTCCTGCTGGTGAGATGAGAGAGGCAGACACCTTTCTCTGACAGGGGTAGTACCGGCTAGTACTCCCTTAATAGCAGCCCCTGGCTCCTCACACTGGCGTGGACTAGGCTGCTTGTCTGCTTCTGGTGCAGTTCTGTGACTTCAGGAGCTCGAGACCCTCTAGGGGATCCTCGGCATCAGAACCATTCATTTCCCGAGGACTCTAAGTCTAGCATTTGCCTTTACACTGCCACCCTCAGTGTGCATTCAGAGGCCACAAGACACACCCTGGCTCATCACCCTGTGGCTCATGAATGCGTGCCTGAGAGCTTAGGCCGTTTTAACTTCTAATGCATGAACAGCCTCGGGCACAGCCCTCATGAACAAAAGTATTGGGCAGAGGGTTCCAAACTCGAATTTTTAAGAGCGAAAAGGGTCCTGAGTAGGTCTGCCAGATTTAGCAAATAAATACACAAGATACACAGTTAAACATGGATTTCAGATAAGCGATTATCACGAGGGTTACACTCATACTAAAAAATTATTCATTGTAATGTGGCATTCAAGTATTTCACCTGACGTCGCGTACTTCACCCGGCCAAGTCGAGGGCTTGGAGGCCAGAAAGTATGAGACCCGCTCCCTCAGGCGACAGCCAGCTGAACTGCAGCGAGCGCTAGGTGGCTCGGGGGCACTTCCGGTCAGGCGGTGGGGCTGCGGGCGCAGGGCCCGCCCATCACCGGAAGTGTCCTCGGCTGGGCTGCTCCGCTAGCTCGCTCGCTCGGTGCCCGGCATCGTCCGCACCCTGCGGGCCGTCCGGCCCTGGTGCTGGGCCCGGGCCAGTGGAACCTGCTTCCGCCTCCAGGAGGCAGCGGCGTGGCCTGGTGCCTGGCGGACGGCCCCCCATCCTTGCCCTCGGCCTTTCCGCTCTTCTGTTAGCCGGGGTGGCGGGCCGACCAGCGGGCGGCCGGGACAGGCGGCCGCCATTCCCGTATCGCTGCGCCCACGCGGGCTGCCCGAGCCGGCCACCATGCCGCTGGGCCTGAAGCCCACCTGCAGCGGTTGCAAGACCACGTCATCTTCCATGTGGAAGAAAGGCCCGCAGGGCGAGATCCTCTGCCACCACTGCACTGGCCGGGGCGGCGTGGGCGGCGGCTCGGGGGCGGCCGGTGGGACAGGGGGCAGCGGCAGCGGAGGCAGCTTCAGCGCGGCGACCTTTGCCAGCACCTCGGCCGCGCCTGCGCAGAGCAACGGGGGCGGGGGAGGCAAGCAGGTGAGCTTGGCGCGCGGACGGTCTCGGTACCCCCTGGGCCTGGTTGCCCTGCCCACCCCGAGGGATCGGGGCCGGGGCCACGTCCCCAAGCATCTTTTCCAGCATGGGAAATTCAAAGGGTACAGAAACCCGAAAAGGCCCTTTAGAAATCTACACGCTGTAACAGTATTTTCAGTGGCAGCTGGATGTCCGCTTATACCCTTGTTTTGGGGTCCTGCCACATATGTTGTACTTACACACCTTCCCCGTTATGTTTTATTATATGTTAAATAATTATGTCATTTAAAATGGCATAAATATTCCATCGTAGGAGGTGCTGTAACCCGAAGTTACGTTTTTTTCTCAGTGACAAATGCAATAAATCCGTAGTTCCCACCTTGGCCTACATGTCTTCCTGTCCTCTTCTGTACTGTAAGCAGCTTACACTCCTTTGAGGCTCGGAGATGCTTTCCTAGGTTCTTGCCTGGCTTGTCTTAGCTTTTAAATTTTAAATATCCTTCCAAAGTGTACACCGTGGGAGCCTTGTAAAATGGCTGTATCGGGACAGCAACCTATCTACAGTTTTTCTTTTTGTTCTCTAATTGTTTACGTAACAGAGTAAGCAGGAAATTCACAGGCGGTCTGCACGGCTCAGAAACACTAAATACAAATCTGCTCCAGCTGCTGAAAAGAAAGTCTCCACCAAAGGAAAAGGAAGAAGACATATTTTTAAACTGAAAAATGTAAGATGATTGTGGCCAGTGTTGTGCTGTAATGTGGGTATTTTTGTGTCCTCCACTGCCTTTGTTTTTCACCGTCGAACATGACTGCACTATACTATTAATACATTTTTTCCTTTTTTACTGTATTTTTTTCCTTTGGGAAAATAAAAGTCTAAGAGAAACATCAACCTTGAACACATTTTATCAGATTAGTCTGTGTAAAGGAAGAGAAAGATTATGATTTTGATATGCCCAGATACCCTAGGAAAACTTTTTCTTTGTCCTTTAAAGATTCAAGTAAATAATAATTAAACTCATTTTCATATCTGTTATTATAGCCCCAGGAAATTTATCTTTTGATTTATAGTGATGAAGTTGATGCATAATGATGAATGAGAATTATTCCTAAACCTTTATTTCCTCTTCTGCTATACAAAATGGAGGAGAGGCTGGAGGTAGTCACAAGTGCATTATTGTTGCAGTAAGTTTTATTTTTTGTAAACACAAGGGCACAATGGGAAATGCATTATAGACTTAAAAAAAAGAACCTTCAGCATAATACTCATTTCATTCACCAATAGAGGCATTTCTGAAGTTGGGTATTTTCATTTATGAAACACAGAGGGTCCGGTGGTAGATTCTTATGCAGATTGTGAATTCTTAATGAGAATAACTGCTCCTAATTTAAGATTTTTATAATTTAATTTTCATAAAATGAGGCATTTGTTGACTAGGCAAAACATAAGTTCATATATTTATATCCTTGGCATGTTTTCCTTTTTGTACTACAAACTGTTCTCTTCAGTTATTTCACTATCAGTATCTCTGCAGCCCCTTCAAAGACTGTAACCAAGACAGATGGGAGAGGCTTGCTTTTAATGTTGTAGCATTGGAGTGTATATTGCAGCTTGAGAAGGTATTTCAGTGATGGTTGGAATGTGGCAGATTACTAAAGACTCCCAGGAATGTTTCTAAAGCCTCAGTTCAGGCTTGCTACAAAATTGATGAGTAACCTGGCAGGCTCCAATGCTGAGATGGACCATGTCTTCAAGGAGACATTTTTTCACTTTGTACAGTATTCACCTATGAATTTTTTATTACTTCTGTTGTGTCGTGCTTAGTCCATTAGAGGCAGAAATTTTTATAATTGGAATGATGATGTCTAATGGAGCTCTGAGAGAACTTTGTGTAGATCTCAGCAGCATGATCAGAAGCTTGTCCCCTGTTTCTCAGCAATTTTTAAGCTAATTGTAGCATAATAATGGAAATACTTAGACTATGCTTTGCCACAACACAGAAAATTATTCATCCTTTCATTGTGATTCTTGTCTCCAAACAAAATTTAGAATTTCTCAAATTATCCAGGTTTCATATCTGGCTGGAAAAATGCCTATTTACACTATAGGTGCATGCATTCCATGAATGTGCTAATGTTTTACTCATTTTTTTTTCATAGCCCATCAAAGCTCCCGAGTCTGTTTCTACCATCATCACTGCAGAATCTATCTTCTACAAGGTAAGCGTCTGTGAAGAATTGAGCCTGTGGTATATAATATGCTTAATCTAAATGTCTGCTATTCTTTTTTTTTTTTTTTTTTTTTTGGTGCCGGGGATTGAACTCGGGTCCAGGACCAACTCCTGGGAAGCTTAAGTGGCATGTGGCTTTATGACTATTGAATGTATTTATTTTTATTAGCCAACAGTGCTTATCAAGCAGAAACAGTCTGTACACAGGCAGACATCTCTCCTGTACTTCTAGCATTTCATACATTACTTTTTGTACATTGTTATTAAGAAATAGCTGAAATGTGGTGTGTGCTTGCTATGTAATAGGCACTGAGCTGAGCATTTTACTTACCTTACTTCATTCAGTCCACTCTGTGGGTTGGTACTGTTCTCCTCATTTTTTATAGATGAGGATATTGAGGCTAGAAATGAACTTTTTCAAGATTACACAGTTGAGAATTCATTGAGCAAAGCAGCCTGAAGGAGGAACCTAAGCCCAGACTTCAGATCCTGGCTCCCCAGTTTGGCAAGTGTCTGTGTGACTGGGCTAGGACCAACCTCTCTAATGCTCATCTGTAAAATAATGGTCGTTAACAGTACTTACCTCCTGAGATCATGCATGTTAACCAGTTAGCAGTGTTGGCACTTAATGAGTAGTAGTAATCAGCATCATCACGTCTTTAAATTTGGGTTTTAACTTTCCCAGCTGAACATAGTTTGTAGATTATATCTGAAGCTCAGAATTTAGTGTGCTAGTGATGGAAATATATGTGGAAGCTGTTCAGTACATGTGCTTATTAAGTAATAAGGCCAAAATGCAACAAAATACTCAATGTGGCAGAAACCCAGTGCCAGCACAATGGTGGAGGTTCAAGAGGTTACTGCCAGCTGTTGAGGTGGAGCCTAGATCAAGCATGCAAGAGGGAATTGAGTGTAGGTTATTGGGGTGATAGGCAAGAGCGTGTGAATCCAGGAACCAGAAGGATTAAGTGGCCTCCCTGAAGAACTGCATGACAGAGCACCTTCATGAACTCAGTGTGATCACTTCTAATCCAGCTCTTTCAGCCAGAAACTTTGAAAACTGCTGGCAAATGAGGCACTGCTTCTACCAAGTGGCTCAATCCTGTTGATGTTACATATATGCATAGTATTCTCTCCTTACCCATGGTTCCTGCTTTCTGAGGTTTCACTTATCTGCACTTTGAGAATATTATATTGGAAATTCCAAAATAAGTAATTCATAAATTTTAATTAACTTATTACAGTATATTATTATGATTGTTTTATTTCATTATTATTGTTAATTTATTTCTGTGCCTAATTTATAAATTAAACTTTATCATAAGTACAGGAAAAAAAACAATATATGAAGTTTGGTAGTATCCAGGTTTCGGGCATCCACTAGGGGGTCTTGGAACATATCCCCAACAGGTAAGAGGGGGTACTGTTGAAAATAGAACATATTAATAAACACCTACTGTGTGCCAGGCATTGCTTGCCATCAAAATCTTTTACTCAGACATTGTCTTTGCATTGCAGTTTTACTTTTATGCTATTACAAATTTACTGTTGACATCCATTCAGCATATATTTGAGTGTCTGTGGTGAGCAAATATTATTAATTTGGCAATGTCTATACATGTGGGCAAAGCTAATCGTAAATGAAAATTGTTTACCTGATGAGTAAACTTAAAACTTTATGGGCTGGGAGAAAGCTGTTAAACTAGCCAGCTGTGGCCTGCATCAGCCACACCCATTCGTTATGATTAGATGCAACAGTCACGCTGGACACAGGGATGAGTGTCCACCAGAGTTTCTGCTCCCGCTCTGTCAGGTGCTCATGTTGCAGTTCAATTGCTAGAAGTATTTCTTTCTTTCTTTCTTTATTTTTTTGGTACCGGGGGTCGAACTTAGGACCTTGTGCTTGTGAGGCAGGCGGCAGAACCACTGAGCTAAATCCCCGGCCCCGCTAGAAGTGTTCAAATCATTTTTATAGTTGAGGTGCACAGCCCAGCAACTTCACCTGCTTGCCAAAGCCCCATTTCATGGTAAGCAACAATGAATCACATGCTTTTGCAGCAGTCAAGGACACACTGGCCTATGCAGAACTGTGCACCTACCTAGGGAAGTGTAGGATGTCACAGGAACTTGGATCATCCATCGGGGTTGTCAAAAGAGAGAGTTTCCATTTTGAAACCCAGAGAAGAGGGCATGGGATGGATGGCAGAGGTACAGGGAGTGTTCCACACAGGACGTACACAGATTAGTTAGCTGGATATTAAAGTGGAATAGGAATTGAGTAAGACACAAAGCTTTGAATGCTAAATATACCAGTAATTGTATTGTGGGAAGTTACAGAACTAAAGGCAGTGAGTGGGGAATGCATGTTAAATTCATGGTAAACATATGTTGATACTGATTATAATCAAGAGTTTCTGTTATTTCTTTTGGTTTGAATTTATGGTATCAATTCTTTTGAATGGATGGTTGGGGAGGGAGGGGAGTTTGTAGAGTATATCCTCAGCAGGTAAGCGCTGATTTTCAGGGAAATACAGAGAAAGACCATTAAGCGGGTATAGGAGTTACAGTTTCTGCCTGTATGATTTTCAGCAAGTCACTTAAACTTTCTATAGTCTAATGAGTCTGGGCAAAAAAAGAGGGGTGGCATGGAGCTCAGAGGATAGTTTAGGCCAGTGAAACTACTCTATATGATAACATAATTGTGAAAACATGTCATTATACATTTGCCCAAACCCATAGAATACACAACACTAAGACTGTATACTAACCTCAGCTGTGGTCTTTGGGTGATAATGATGTCTCAGTAGAGGTTCATCTGTTGTAAAAAGTATATCACTATGGTGGGAGACATTAATAGTGGCCGTACATTTCCAGGGAGGAGTATAGAGGGAAACCTCTACCTTTCAGTGTTCCTGTGAACCCAAACTAGTCTAAAACAATGAAATCTACTCTTTTAAAAAAAAGAGATAGTGCTGTCAATGATATAAAATCAAATAATTTTTATGAACAAGTACAAATTGAGTGTGTGTGTGTGTCTTCACTCAAAAGTGAAACAAGTCTAGAATTGGCATCAGAAATAAACATTGACGTATTAGACCTTTTATGGACTATTTTGAAAATTTGCTTTCTTACTAAAGAAGTTTCATTGCAGAACTGCAGCGTTCTATTTTTATTTTAAATATGGAATTATCTTCTGTTTCCCCCAGGGAGTGTATTACCAAATTGGTGATGTTGTTTCTGTGATTGATGAACAAGATGGAAAACCCTACTATGCTCAAGTCAGGGGTTTTATCCAGGACCAGTATTGTGAGAAGAGTGCAGCCCTGACGTGGCTCATACCCACTCTCTCTAGCCCCAAAGACCAGTTTGATCCTTCATCGTATATCATAGGTGAGTGTGACCAGTGGTGCACCTGGCTGAGTTTAGTTAGCTCTCTCATGTGGAAGAATGTTTTAGTCTGCTTGGGCTGCCACGACAAAAAGCCACGGACTGAGTGGCTTGAACAACAGAGATGTATTGTCTCACAGCTCCGGAGGATGAAAGTCTGAGATTAAGGGGCTGTGAAGACTGGAAGGGAGTGAAGCCTTACTACCCGCCATGCAGATGGATGCCTTCCTGCTCTCACCTCACACGAGCTTTTCTCTTAGGTGTGCTTAGCAAAACAGAGCTCTCTGGTGTCTCTTCTTGTAGGGACACTAATCCTAATAATGTGCCCACCCTTACGGCTTCACTTTAAAGATCCCATTTCCAGTACCATCTCACTGAGGGACCAGGCCATTAACACATGACTTTAGAGGCTAGGGGACAATTCAGTCCCTAATAAACATTAGGTATAAGAAAGTAGAGAGCTTTGTTGCATATTATCAGAGACCTGCATAGTTGGGGTTTGGGTGCCTTTAGTTATTTTAGCTTAGAGCTGTGTGTACCTACTAAAAAGTGATATGGATAAGATTTTTCTGAGTGACCCAGAATTAAACTGGACAAAAACAGTCTATTGCTCAGAAACTAGATTTTTTAGGTTACTTATAAAAATGTATTTAAAAGTAATTTCTCAGGGCTGGGGATTTAGCTCAGTGGCACCGTGCCTGCCTTGCAAGTGCAAGGTCCTGAGTTCAATCCCCGGTACCAAAAAAAAACCACCCAAAAGTAATTTCTCAAAAACTGTCCTGTAAAATCTTATAAATTTTCAGTATGCATCCCTCTACACACCATGCATTATTCTAGACCTTTTTTTTTTTTTTTTTTTTTTTTGGACCTTATATTCTAGACCTTTTATTGTTGAAGTGACAACAGCTATACTTTTTTTTTTGGTACCGGGGATTGAACTCGGAACCTTGCGCTTTCAAGGCAGGTGCCGGACCCACTGAGCTAAATCCCTGGCCCAGCAGCTGTCCTTCTGATCATTTTAAGGCTGTCAAAAAGATGTGGCAAAAAGTTATTGACATAGACTCAAAAGAAGTTAGCACTTAATACAATTTAAAATTTTTTACCTTGAGCTTTTAATTCTTTCTATAATGAGGACGCATTACTTTCGCATCCTGAGAAAAGACTACATTTTTTTCTTCAGTGAGAACTCCAAGGACAAGTAGTATCCCAATGTTTTTCTCACCTACATTCAAGACTGATACATAACCAAACATTTCTAATCTTCTGCTTATAAGACAAAGAATGGACTTTCATTTACCTTATATGTAGAGCAGGAGCCCAGCAGAAGCAGTGATGTGTCAGAATCACCCCCTAGCTCCTCTCCTACCTCCTCTTGTTAATGCCCAAGCTCTGAAGCACAGAGTGGAGGTTAGCACAAACTCTGGAATCAGATTATCTGGCTTCACAGCTCTACCACTTAACAGCTATGTGACTTCGACAAGTCATTTAATGCCCCTTGTCTCACTTTTTTCATACGTAAAATAGAAGTAATAATAGTGCTGGGTTGAGGGTTGTGAGGATTTTAAGTATTGATACAGACAAAGTACTTAGAACAGTGGAGGCACATAATAAACTCTAATGTTCAGTATTGTGCTTAGAACCTTAGTAGAGTCATTCAGTTTGGAAGAGTGCCATATGCCTTAAGCAGTCAAAGTAAGAAAAAATGACAGTAACTTCAAAGTAGCGCATGTTCAAGGGCTAATGTCGATCCCAGAGTGCTTCCTCCTGGTTTCTAAAAATGTTAACATTTTATGAAAATTAAGTATACATTCAAAAACATATTTAATCTTTCCATTGGCTGCCTTCTAGGGCCAGAGGAAGATCTTCCAAGGAAGATGGAATACTTGGAATTTGTTTGTCATGCACCTTCCGAGTATTTCAAATCAAGGTCATCACCATTCCCTACAGTCCCCACCAGACCAGAGAAGGGCTACATATGGACTCATGTTGGACCCACTCCTGCAATAACTATTAAGGAAACTGTTGCCAACCATTTGTAGTTACAAAAGTAAAACTGGGAACTGGGAATGTCACCTACTGGTAGAGCACTTGCCTAGTGTATGTAAGGCCCTGGGTTTGATCTCTAGCACACAAAAAATGTAACTGGTTCTCCCATTTTCTTGTATTCATGCTACTATGAAATATGCTACATGTTTCTTTCATGAAATTCTTAAATGGAAAAATAATTTAAGAAGTTTTTACCCTACTACCCAGTAGTCATTAGCTTTATTTATTGCTTGTCCCTTAGAAAAGTACAAGGGATAGAAAAGAATGAAATGTAGTTGAAGGTAAACATAACATTCTGTATGTTTTTCTTCCCAGGCAAAGGCTGCGGTTTGCAGTTTGTAGGGAGATCATTAGGAACAGGTAGTCTCTATTTTTCTTCATAATTTATTTCTAGAAATTCATAAAATAGATTATATTTTTATACAAATACAAAATATTAACTTCTGAATTTCTGACCAAGAGCTTAATCAAATAAAATGTAGGTATAACCAGTAGTGTCTGTCTTAAAGCCACACAAGCCTTATCTCCCCATCCAGAAAATGCTAGGACAGTTGTGGCGGCTTTAACCATAAGGAAAGTGACTCGTGGACCATTGTATTAGCCCTGGCTTTTTTTAAACTTTCACTGGATTTTTCTGTAGCGTACAGAACCATCCAGTTGCTCTTAGTAGAGCTGCTCTTCACTGTTCTCACCTATCCCACTGAGGCTTCTAGCCAAATCATAGATCTGCACAGCAGGCATCATCTTCACTAGAGCATACATAAAACCAGGCCTCAGACATCTTTGAGAGAGTTTCTCAACTATTAGATCAGCTTATAGTCAGAAAAGTGATTCATAGGTCATTAGCTTTAATAGCTAAAAAAGTCTGCTGTAAAGTTGAAGCAGCTGCTATGGACTGGCCCTGCCATGCTTCGCACTAGGAAGGCTTGTTACATGCTTCTGGGGAGGTCAGTTAAATGAGGGAGCAGTGGTAACACTTGCCTCATCTCCCATGATTTAACCTGCATTCCTTGACTCCAAAAGAACTTGTAGGGATTTGATTTGATCATGACCTTCACAGTTGCACCTTTAACTCTTACCCTTTTTCTACATAGTTAAGGTTTTTGTGTTAGAAAGAAGTGACTGTAGATAGCTGTGTGTACATGGTCATCTCTTTGTTCACAAAAACAACAGTAAAATGGATTGTAAATGCCATTGTAAATATTTTCTAAATACAGTACTAATGTTGAAGACTTCTGTATTAAAATGTATTTTCACTGTATATTTACTTTGGATTTATTTATTTCATTCAGTGGGGCAGGCTTAGGAGTGAGGCACAGTGGGGGGTTGTGCGATTGGGGGAGTGAGAATAGCAGAGCGCATGCCCATAGCAATGACTGATGTTCTGTTGTGCGTGTGCTGTGCCCTGGCCTTCGGGGCAGGTGTGCCCTGCCCTGGCAGAGTAGGCACTGTTCTCAGGCACAGGTGGCTAGGAACAGCCATTCCAGGAACTGGAGTTGTGGGCAAGGCGGACAGGAGCCAGACCTGTCACATCTCATTCTTCTCTTTCTCCTTTATACCTTCATTTTCTACCAAAGGCTTGTTTAAAGCCCCTAACTCCCCCAACCCCTGGGACTGGGGAGGGAACCAGGGCCTTGAGGATACTAGGCAATCACTCTACCACTAAGCCACCCCTCCAACCCAAGGGCCCTGAATTCTGTTTCCTCATGAAAACTTTCCAGATTCTTCTGGCTCCTTGAAATCTTTTCTGTGGTTGCATTTAAGTTTCTCCTCCTGTCCCCATTCCTACCCCTGCACTCCCGAACGGATGGAGGATGTATGTTTTGTGTCTCATCTTTGCAGCTCCCGCCACACCTAACTGAAGTCTTCACTTATGGGAAACACTTAGTGTAGAATGCAAATTAGATACTGTCAACTGAAAGACTGGTTGGTATTTCAGTTAATGTTAACTAGCCTAAACTTCAGATTCCATTATGAATACCTTATGAATAGTCTAATCAAGTAGAATCTCACACTGTTATATAGTAGATTCATTAGAGTATTTTAAAAGTTGTTTTGATAGGATTTTAAAATTAATTTTTATTAGGACATGTTTGTGATACATAATGAATACATTCAAAGACTAGATTTTAAAAGTTCTTTACACAAATATATATAATGTCAACAATTGATGTATTTGAAGTTATAGTGGATCACATATTCTTTGTGCCTCAGCTCAAGCAAATGTCTTGACTCAAGTCTCCCAAGTAGCTGAGGCCACAGCCATGTGCTACCACTCCTGGCTTGTATTTGTTTTATTTTGCAATTTTTATGATTAACATCAAGTACTTATATACTCAGGGGAAATGCTGTTTTAAATAACTAGAAGGAAAAAGGGTGTAATGGGCTGAATGTTTTGTCTGTGTTGGAAGCTGGGGTATTGGGAAGGAATTCACTTTAGATGAGTTTATTGAAGATGGAGCCTCTATAATGTGACCAGTGTCCTTGTGAGAAGAGGGAGAGGCATGACAGACCTTCTTTATCTCCCCCCATGTTAAATACAGCGGTTATGCTCAAAGGAATCAAAGCCAGCATAAAAGGACAAATACTGTATAATTCCACCTACATGTACCTAGAATGGCCAGATTCATGGAGATAGAAAGTAGAAGGGAGGTTACCATGGCCAGAGGGAGAGGAGAATATTTATAGGTGCAAAGTTTCTGTTGGGATGATGAAAAGGTTCTGGAATGGTTACTGGTGGTTGCATAACTATGTGGATGTCCTTATGCCACTGAATTGTGCACTTAGGCATGGTTAAAATGTAAATTTTTATGTTATTTTAACAATCTTTAAAATAGACTACATAATTTAATAACCAGTTAGAGATAGAAAATGAGGTGAAAGAATGAATTAAGGAAGACACGAGCATTACTTTGTAGAAGATGAAACTAGAGTGATAGCTTCCCGCGTGACTTCCCAGGTGGCTTCCCACTGTGTCTGTTCTGTAATGTGAGGTCTTCCAGGCATCTAGATCCTAGCATCGATTAGCTACCTGACACTGTGGTGGGAGTGGGTGAGAGATACAATGCAGCCACAGCTCTTCACCTAGTGAATTTCTGTCTCCTGATCTAGTGCTGCTGTGAGACAAACTGTGAGTTAGGTGCCTGGGTGGGCAGCCATGGGTCCCGGACTCTGGCTCAGCGTCAGCTCTGACTTTGACATCATGCCCGCCACAGCAAGTCTCCCTTTCTCAGCTCTGGTCCTGTGCACAGATATCCCAAGCCTAAAAGAGTGCTCACTTGTCCCTGTGTCTTGGGTTATAAATCTCAAGGTTTTCAGAATACAGAGAAATGGCAGTTGCTGTAACTGCTACCAGCTTCAGCTTGCAGGGGATCAGTGAAGTGGGGGCCGTGCTTGGAAAGACGACCAAAAGTGGCCACAGCAGAGCTCAAGAGTCTTGCCAGTGTCCACGGGCAGGGCCACCGGGCACAGGGCTTAGGCAAGGGAATGACTGGGCTGCTAATGCCCTGAGCACCAGAACAATGCAATAGATGAGTTTGGTTTTTACAACTGTTCAGGTTTTACATTTCTAGGCAAGTGTGATTTGATTTTGTGAGTAAGGTTAATTTCTCACTCAAATGCAGATTGTTACACATACTACTGTGGCTCATGATCCATAGGCAGAAAAACTGTGGAACATAGTCTTTGTAGATGTATGGATTTAAGAGCATCTAGTGTAACTTATTTAACAGATAAGAAAACTAAGACCTAACAAAGTTAAGTAAATGCAATGGAAATGTCACTCTAAAGGCACTGCAGAACTGCCACACACAGGATCCAAAAGAAATTGGGAAAATGCTAACATGAGAAATACTAGGTCCCAAAGGATCTAATACAAATTAAAATCTAGATTGTGCTTCTTTAAAAAATTCCTGCACATAGCTGAACTTACCTGGTCTTCTTCTGTCTATCATTTCTTCCTTTCCTTCCTTTCATTGTGCTTTTGTTTTGTGTTCTGTTAAAGAAGTGGGAATCACTAACTGATGTTTCTTATTCAGCATGGAACAGACTAGCATGACGTAATCGCCCAACTACAATCAGAAACGCTACACTTCTAACCTCAACTTCTTGCAATTTCTTTGTGTCACCTTTTTAGCAGAAGCTGGGTGAAAGGGAGAAGGTTTGTAACCAAAAAATGACTAGCAAAGGTATAAGTAAGATGATAGCCACTCTAGAATAAACAGTGAAGGTGCTGTTAGAAAAGTTGAAAAAAAAAATCTCTCAACCCAGAAATCCCTCCACAAAGGCAGTAGAGAAAGAAAACAGTTTTATTACTGTATAAGTATTAAGTCAGAATATGAGACAAATCAAAGGCAATGTGTTAAGAGATTACAAAGACATAGATGTCACATTTTACATAGGCAAGCAGGTACAATCCATTACGTGCCTGTCTTAATTTTTCTTTTTTTGTATTAAATTCTTTTATTGGTACATTGTAGGTATACAACACAATTACATTTCTCATTGGGAATTGTACCTTTATATAATGCACCTTGGTTCTTATTTTTTCCCCATTCCTAGCCCTCCACGCCCTCCACCCTTCCCTATTTACAAAGACTTTATTTCCATTTTTTCCATTTCTCATCATTTTTTCCTTTCCCTTCCTTCCTTTCCCCTGTGCCTCCCACTACCCCTACCCCTTTGGACCTTTTCTTCCTATTTTACATTATCGATTATTCATTCTAATAATTGGTACATTTTAGGTATACAATATAATGACATTCATCATTGGAAATTTGCACCTTTACATAGTCTCTCTTGGTTCTTGTTTTTCACCCTTGCCCAGCCCTCCCTTCAACCCCTCCAGCCCTCCCTATTTACAAAAATTTTGTTCCTATTTTTCCATTTTCTCATATTAATCCCATTCCCTTCTATCCTTTCCCTTAGCCCTCCCACTTCCTTCCCCTTTGCCCCTTTTCTTCCTATTTCACATGACCTATTATACATTTAGTCCTTATTTACACTTTCAGTTTCTCACACCAGAGAAACTATTCGGTATTTACACATCTGTGTCCTATTTATTTCACTTAAGAGTATTGCCTCAATGTGCATCCACTGAGCTATAAATGTCTCTAATTTCTCATTTTTTATGGCTGAGTAGTACTCCATTTTATAAAAAAACCACATTTTCTTTATCCAGTCTCCAGTTGATGGGCATTTGGGCTATTTCCAAGTTTTAGCTATTACAAACTGCGCTGCTATGAACATGGGTGCACATATATCACTGTGGTATGATTCTTTTAATTCTTTGGGGAAGATCCCCAGCAGTGGAATAGCGGGGTCAAATGGGATTTCCAGTCCTAGTTCTTTGAGGTATCTCCATACTGATTTCCACAGTGCTTGCACCAGTCTACACTCCCACCAGCAGTGGAGCAGGGTTCCTCTTTCCCCACAGCCCCACCAGCATTTGTTATTGGTTGATTTCATGATAGCAGCCATTCTTTCTGGAGTGAAGTGGAATCTCAGTGTTGTTTTCATTTGCATCTCTCGAATGACCAGTGATGTTGAACATTTTTTCATGTATTTATTTGCTATTTCTACTTTGTGTGAGAAATGTCTGTTCATTTCAGATGCCCATTTTTGGATTGGGTCTTTAAATTTGGGAGATCTGATCTTTTTAAGTTCTTTATAGATTTGAGATAGTAGACCTTTCTCTGAGGAAGAGCAGGTGAAGATTTTTTCCCACATTGTGGATTGTCTCTCACACTGCTGGTGGTTTCTCTTGCTGTGCAGAAGCCTTTTAATAAAAAGAGATCCCATTTGTTGATTGTTTGTGCTAGTTCACGGGCAACTGAGATTTGGTTCATAAAATCTTTTCCTACACTGATGTCTTCAAGGGTTCTACCTAACCTTTGTTCCAACTGGTTCAGAGTTTCTATTTTAATATTTAGATCTTTAATCCATTTTGATTTTAGTTTAGTGCATGGTGAGAGATACAGGTCTAGTTTGAATCTTTGGCAAGTTGAAGCCCAATTTTTCCAGCACCATTGATTAAAGAGGCTATCTTTCCTCCAGTGAGGGTGTTTGGCTCCTTTGTCGAAGATGAGATGGCTGAGTGTGTCTGGTGTTGTTTCTGCATCTTCTAATCTGTTCCACTGGTCCTCAAGCCTGTTTCTTTGCCAGTCCCATGCTGTTTTTAATCACAGTAGCTTTGTAGTAGAGTTGCAGGTTGGGGATTGTGATACCCCCTGCCATGTCTCTGTTACCTAGAATTGCTTTTGCTATTCTGGGTCTCTTCTTATTCCAAATGAATTTTTGGATTGTTTTCTCAAGGTCTATGAAGTATGCTGCTGGGATCTCAATTGGAATTGCATTAAATCTATATAGCAGCTTTGGAAGTATGGCCATTGTCACTATATTAATCCTTCCTATCCAGGAGCAGGGGATGTCTGTCCATTTTCTGATATCATCTTCAATCTCTCTTTTCAGAGTGCCATAGTTTTCAGAGAAGAGGTCTTTGATTTCTTTTGTTAGGATGATTCCTAGGTATTTCAGTATTTTGGATGCTATTGTGAAAGGAAGTATTTGCCCTATTTCTCTCTCAGTGAGTCTGTCATTGGTGTAGAGGAAAGCTATTGATTTTTGTGTGTTGACCTTGTAACTAGCTACTTGACTGAATTTGCTTATTAAGTCTAGAAGACTTTTGGTGTAGTTCTTGGGGTCTTCTATATAGAGTATCATGTCATCTACAAATAATGACAATTTGACTTCTTCATTACCTACCTTTATTCCTTTTATTTCTTTCTCTTGTCTAATTGCCATGGCTAATGTTTGCAGAACTATATTGAACAAGAGTGGTGATAGTGGACATCCTTGTCTTGTTCCTGATTTTAGTGTGAAGGATTTCAGTTTTTGACCATTTAGTATGACATTGGCTGTTGGTTTTTCATAGATGGCTTCTATCAGTTTGAGGTAGAGACCATCTATTCCAATTTTTTGTAGGGTTTTTATCATAAATGCATGTTGGATTTTGTCAAATGCTTTTTCTGCATCTATGGAGATAATCATATGGTTTTTGTCTTTGGTTCTATTGATATAGTGTATTACATTAATTGATTTTCATATATTGAACCATCCCTGCATCCCTGGGATGAATCCCACTTGATCAGGGTGTATGATCTTGATGATCTTCTGCATTCTGTTTGCCAGTATCTTATTAAGGATTTTTGCATCTATGTTCATTAGTGAGATTGGCCTATAGTTCTCTTTTTCAGTTGAGTCTTTCTCTGCTTTGGGGATCAAGGTGATGCTTGCTTCCAGGAATGAATTTGGGAGTATTGCTTCCCTTTCAATTTCATGGAAGAGTTTAAACAGTAGTGGCAGCAGTTCCTCTCTAAATGTCTTGTAGAATTCAGCAGTGAAGCCATCAGGGCCCGGGCTTTTCTTAGGTGATAAGTTTTTAATTATGTTTTCAATTTCATTGGTTGATATTGGGTTGTTCAGAATTTTTAGGTCTTCTTCGTTCAACTTTGGTAATTCATATGTATCTAGGAATCTGTCCATTTCTTCTGTGCTGTCCATCTTATTGGTGTATAGGTTCTGGAAGTAGGTATTGATGATCCTCTGGATTTCTGCTGGGTCTGTTGTAATTTCACCCTTTTCATTCCTAATTGCATGGATTTGGGCCTTCTCTTTCCTTTTTCTGATAAGGTTGGCTAAGGGTTTGTCAATTTTGTTGATTCTTTTGAAGAACCAACTCTTGGCTTCATTGATTTTTTTGTATCATTCTCTTAGTCTCCATTGCATTGATTTCTCCTCTGATCTTTATAATTTCCTCCCTTGTATGAGCTTTGGGGTTGTCTTGCTCTTCTTTTTCTAGAAGCTTGAGGTGCAGCATCAGGTTGTTTAATTGGGCTCCTTCTGTTTTCCTAATATGCATATTCACTGCTATGAATTTCCCTTGTAAGACTGCTTGCATTGTGTCCCATAGATTCCGATATGTTGTATTGTCATTGTCATTTAATTGAAGGAACTGTCTGATTTCTTCTTTAATTTCTTCTGTGACCCATTGGTTATTCAGAAGTGTGTTGTTCAATTTCCACATGTTTATGAAATTTTTTGAGTTTCTTTTGCTATGGATCTCCAATTGCATTGCACTATGGTCTGATAATATACAGGGGATAACTTCAATTCCTTTGCACTTACTTAAACATGTTCTATGTGTGAGTATGTGGTCTATTTTGGAGAATGACCCATGTGCAGCTGAGAAGAATGTGTATTCTGATTTTGTGGGGTGGAAGACTCTGTAAACATCTGTTAAGTTCATTTGTTCAAGAGTTCGATTGAGTTCTAGTATTTCAGTACTTATTTTTAGTCTAGTTGATCTATCTATTTGTGACAGTGGGGTGTTGAGTTCCCCCACTACAATTGTATTAGTGCATATATGACTCTTCATGTCCGTTAGTATTTGTTTTATATAGTTGGGTGCACTAGTGTTTGGTGCATAGATATTTATGATTGTCATCTCTTCCTCTTGGATTGTTCCCTTTACAAGGATGTAGTGTCCTTCTTCATCTCTCTTAATTAGTGTTGGTTTGAAATCTACTTGATCTGCCAAGAGGATAGCTACTCCTGCTTTTTTTCGGGTTCCTGTTGCATGGAGTATTGTTTTCCACCCTTTAACTTTCAGTCTATGAGTTTCCTTTTGAATTAAGTGTGTTTCTCGTATGCAGCATATTGTTGGATTTTGCTTCTTGACCCATTCTGCCAGTCTATTTCTTTTGATTGGTGAATTGAGACCATTAATGTTGATGGTTATAACTGAAATGTATTGACTTGTCATTGCCATGACTTTTTCTTTTTGTTGGGTTCTCCCCCTTTACATTTAATTTCTTGTCATGCCAGATGGGTTCATTCTGCTTTGCTTCCTGGGGTTGTGATCCTCAACGTCTGTTCCTAGGCTATTGTGTAAAATTCTTTGGAGTGCTGGTTTGGTATTCACGAAGTTCCTAAGGTGCTCTTTGTCATGCAAGTATCTTATTTCTCCATCCATTTTGAAAGATAGTTTTGCAGGGTACATCAGTCTGGGTTGGAAGCTGTTTTCTTTTAGGGCTTGGAATATGTCACTCCAAGCTCTTCTTGCCTTGATGGTTTGTGTTGAGAAGTCTGCTGTGATTCTGATGGGCTTTCCTTTGTATGTGATTTGTTTCTTTTCTCTGACTGCTTGGAGAACTTTGTTCTTCTGTTGTGTTTCTGGAATCTTAACAATTATATACCTATGTGTAGATTTTTTTTGATCAAGGCTATTTGGAGTCCTATATGCCTCACTTATCTGTATGTCAAGCTGTTTTCCCCTGCTTGGGAAGTTTTCTGCCATTATTTCTGTGAAGAGATTTTTTATGTCATCGCCACTCTCTTCTGTTTCTTCATTGACTCCAGTCAGTCTTATGTTATTCTTCTTTGCATCATCTAGCAGCTGCTGGATTGATTTCTCATGTTCCCTTATAATTTTGAAGCAATTTTTGTTTTCCTGGTCATTACTTGCAATCTTATCTTCTATATCTGAAATTCTGTCCTCACATTGGCTCATTCTGCTGGGTAGACTTTCAATGGAATTTTTCATGTCCTGGAAATCTATTTGCATCTGTTTTATGGATTCCATTTGTTTCCTATGTTGGGATTCCATCATGTTCCTGAGCTCCTCTCTAGATTTATTAATCATGTCGTGCACTAGGAGCAGAATCTCTCCTGTTATGTGAGAAATTATTTCTGATTGCATTTTTTCCAGATCCCCTTTTGTTGCCAGTTCAGTGGGTCCAGGTGGTTGAGTATCAGAGTGTTCCATCTCATTTCCCTTTGAGGTTGCTGTAGGTGATCTGGAAGTCTGGTTTTGAGACTTATTTATGTGTTTTCTCATTTTGACTTGGGGAGGGGGCTGTTGGCGCCTGCACAGGTTACCTCCTCTGAGCTGGGAGAGGTGGGACAGGGGCCGGGGAGCAGCTGTAGGGATGGTGGCTAGGAAGCCCCTTCCTCTGGACCAGGAGCAGTGGGACAGTAGCTCAGAAGCCCCTATCTCTGGGCCGGGAGCCGCGGAACTCAGTACAGTGGTCTGGTGGTCTGGTGTCCTCTGCGTCTTTGTAGTGTGGAACCAGGTGGCTGTACAGAGGAGCGGGGTGGGGGTGGGGGGGTGTCCAGTGGATTGTTGCCGGGGCACACGCTGATTCGGCATGTTCCGCATGACTTGTGACCTCCGTACGGCGTGTGCAGACCTGCCTGTCTGCAGTGGGCTGATTTGCCGTGTTCCATGTGACTAGGCCAACCTCCGTAGGGCGTGCTGGCCTATTTTTTTTTTTTACTGAATAATGACTTCCTTTTTCTGGCAAGGTCGCCCTCCCTGTGCATTGGTGAAGATAAAGATGCTAGCAGATCCCATGCTGGATATTACTGTGGCACATGTCACACATTCTATGCCTTTAAATTTGAGAAGAAACTGATAGTGTATTATTTCAAGCATGTTTGACTCATTACTTAAAGATATCTTTTTATTATTGCTACCAAGTATAATTTATATTCTTATGGTGGGAAAGTAAAAGGAAAGTATGTATTTAATTTTAATTCTGTTGTGACATAGTAGTCAAAATGATAATAATAGCAACACTTCATTTAGTGCTATCTATGTGCCTGGCAGAGATCAAAGTACTTTGCATAAATTAACTCCTTTAATCTTTGATGCATTTAATCCTTTAATGTTGGTTCTGTGAGGCAACGTGTACATTCCCAAGATCATATCATACAGGTGGAGAGGTAAAACTTAAACTTGAATTCAGGCTGCCTGTTCTTTATGATAATATATTTCTTGGGAACCACCAGTGTTGGGAGCAATGCTACATAATTCTAGGGAAAAATCATTTGAGTAGGCCTAGTTCTCCTGCCTACAGACCAGCTACGACATTCCAGACATAACTGCATTTTGGCCTCATGTCACAACTGAGACCTCAGTGATCCCCAGATGCTGTAATGCTCCAGGACAAGACCACACCTGCGGGAGATGCCACAGAGGAACCAAATCTTCATCTGCATAGTTCCTCATTGGTCTTAGATTTCCACTGCCCCCCAGTCTTTTTACACCTTGTTTATCCCAATGTAAAGTACCGAACTCTGCATTTTTCACTTGTTACCTCTGTTTCCCCATGGACTGAATAAAAGGTGCTGCAAGCTAGGGGGCTTTTGTCTTTGCCGCCCAGAGCAGCACTGATCAGACCCAAAGCTCAGCTTCTTCTCAGTCTCATTTTTCTACCTTTCCTGTAATTCACCATGTGCTGCTGTGGCTCACAGGAGACCAGGACTCACTGCAGAGGTTCTGGTAACGTCCCCTTCCCCTGTTCCCTACACACCAGTAAAAGTACATCTGCTTTAAGAAATACACGGGGCGCCAAGATCATCAGAAGCAAGCAGATGCTATAGTGAAATATTGGCAAGGAAGCTTAATGTCAGTATCAAGAACCAAGGGACTGTCTTGAGTGAGTTTAACACATCAGAGGGCTTCAGAAACCTTGTGCTGAGGTGGCTTTTAGAGCAGTCTCCCTTACCAAGACAGAAACAAGACGGGCCAGCAAAGAAGATGTGCGGCCTGGGTGAAACACAAGGTCACTGCTACGCTCTTGGACAGGTCACAGACTAAAGTGCTGAGGAGATGAAGCTTGCTAATACTCTTAAGTTGTTTAGGAATGTGGCATGACGCAGAGTGAATGCTCTGTGATACCACTATTTGTCAAGAGAACAGACTATCCGGTGATGCCATTCAATTAAGTTGGTCACCATTCTAGTTAGGCTGGCTCTGTGCTTACTACAGGCAAAGTAAAGTAAAGTAGGAAACGCTGATACTCACCCTGGGTTTGTTTTGAAGGTTTTTTCCTGGTAGTGAGAGTGGTGTCTGAATCCAAAACTCTTGCCTCTTGCCAAGTTCTCTCTCTCTTTTCTTTTTTTGGTAGTGGATATCGAACTCAGAACCTTGGCGCTTGCACACAAGCACTGTGCCGCTGAGCTAAATCCCCAGCCCTTGCCAAGTTCTCTTCACACTCTCAGGACTAATAAGCACTGATGGTTAGGGATCCCTGACAGCCTAGGACCTCGCTTTTCTGATGCCAGATACAGAGGGGCTCCAGCTTAGTACCCAGCTTTGCTGGCCTGGGCCCGCCACTTTTGAGCTCACATCTTGCCAAAGCTCTCAGGCAGTCACCAGTACAGATGTTTCTAAGCTGCTGGGAAGAGTCTGTGATCAGAGGTTGAAGTTGAGGTGGGATCTACATCCAGCCAGCAGAGACTCTGCCCTAACCCTCCAGATTCTCAGCCCACGTTTTCCCATACTCAGATCACAGTAAAACTTATTTAATGTTCTATTCAACAGAATTTACTGGCCTGTCTTCAGACATTGTCACCTGACTGCATCTGTACATTCTGTCAGTTTCCTTGGAATAGAGAAAAATCAACTGAAAAAGTTAAGGACAACAGTACTTGGTTAATTTACATAGAGGGAGACCTCAAAATTTGGTAATCTCTTCAAAACTGGAAAAGGTAAACTAATAGATATTTGAATAATTTTGTGGTTGAATTGATTTGATGATCTACATTTACTAAAAAATATGAATGTCTTCCAAATGCTACTGAATAAATTACATCAAAGAAAAAATCCCACCAACTTAGAATTTTATAATACTGCTGAAAGGTCGCCGAAGAAGCGGGCACACACGGACGTTCCAGCAAGCTTTATCGGGGCGGCAGTCCGCAGCCTGCCGGGCTGACTCACAGAATGGAGACCAGAAACTGCATGGGCTGAGCTGGAAGCTTATACAGGGATCTCGCAGGTGGGAGAGCACAGTCCATTGGTGGGGGTGGGGGATTGGGGCTGGGGTAGGTAGCAACAGGTTTCGGTCAGGGGGGATGGAGTCACCACTTAGGGTTAGGGTTAGGGTGAGGGTTAGCCCCTATCTTACTGGACCATCTGACCACGAAACCAGTGGGGCAGAAAGACCTTAACTAGGCAGAGAGTCACTAAGAAAGGGAGGTCGGGCCTTAGTTATGCGGAAGTTCCCTGTTCCCTGTGGCGGAGTGGGTGGGGCAGGGGGAAAGGAGAGGAGGGGGCTTGCTCTGTGGGGGCTCTGAAATACCTAACAACTGCCATTGTAAAATTTGGCCACAGGGGCATGCTTCTGCTAGACGGGCCATAGTTTGCTGAGAAAGCAGTAGGTGTGAAGTGGTTTTGTTTGTGTCTAATATATGTAATGATAAGACATAAAGCACTTCTATTATCTAGTCCTTTTTTTCTCTTCAATCAGTGGTTTTCAATTTGCAAGTGAGTAAGTCAAAACTAGCATCATGTGTATGAAGTAGAATAAAAAGAAGATAGGAGGGATTAGAGAGCAACATGTATTATAAGGGCAGATACTGTTCGGTGACATTTTTGTTTCAGTAGTGTGTGTTATCTGGACCAGATTGTAAAACCTACTACTCTGGGTTGTGGTTAAAATATTTTGAAAATCAATGGTTTAAATATCAGCACTTCCACTTTTGTGAAAAATTTGAGGAATAGGACAAAACAAGTATCTAGAGCAAAGTGCCTATTTTTTTTTCTGTCTAAAACTTTGGGCAAATTTTCTGTGTGAATCTATGGTCAGTGGTATTTGTTATCTTTTGTTTTAGTTGTATACTTTTTAGACTCTTGGAAACTTTCTGGGTGGCTGAGTCCTAGACTGAGTTTTAAAAAGTCATACTGTCTAGGAAATGAGTAAACTCCATAGAATAATGATATTGTCCAGTGTTTTGCATTTTATATTTTTTCTTTTTATGAGTATTTTACTAAAAAACTATAAATGTTCAATTTTTTTTTTTTTTTGTGCCAGGGATCAAACTCAGGTCCTTGTGCTTGCATAGCAGGCGGCGAAACCAATGAGCTAAATCCTCGGCCCAATGCTTATTTTAAGAATCTAATATCTAGTACTGTACTTGACCAGTTTCCATAAAATATTGTTTTATTCATTTCTCCCTGTCAAAAATAAATCAGGGCTGGGGGCTTAGTTCATTGGTAGATCATGTGCTTAGCTAACATGCTTAGGGCCTTGGGTTCAGCCTTCAGATACACACACACACACACACACACACACACACACACACCAGATAAAGTTAGAAAAGTTTATTGTGCAGTCCAAGAACTGAGAGCCCTCAAAGTGGTAAGAACTTGCATTAAAGCATCTGCAGCAGGTTTATAAAGGATAGAGGAGGAAGGACTTTGATCTTTTTCATGATTGACTGTTATACATTAACATTAAGGCAAGCAGAGCTGTTGAAACTGATTTGGTTTATAGCCAGTTGGTTTAATTAATAGTGCTGACAAGGTCATAAAATTTACATTCTTTTTTTTTCTTTCTTTCTTTTTTTTTTGGTACCAGGGATTGAACTCAGGTCCTTGCGCTTGTGAAGCAGGCAGTGGAACCACTAAGCCAAATTGCAGGCCCCATTCTGTGTTACTTGACAGTGAGGATTCCTGAGAAATCAGGATAACTTGCTATTACATGGTTCACCTTGGGGAATATTTGAACTGTGGCTTCTATTTTAAGTTTTTTCTTTAACATCCCTATTCATCTTTATTCCAAGAAGGATTATTATCCCAATTTCATTTGAGAAATAAAGATGATTCACAAATACATGTAATTCATTGAGTGATTCAGCATGAATTCTCTAGTGTTCTAGGTTACTGCAGTGAGCAAAGCAGACAAGAACCCAGCACTGTGGAGTTTATATCAGAGAGACATTTGAATATGGCAAAAAAAATTTTTTTAGATTCAGAGTAGACTCTGTTCCCTCCCTTGAATGTTTTGTCAGGCTCTTAACAGATTTCAGGTTAGAAATTATTAATAGTGATTAGGGAAGTATTAAAGAGTGATGAGCCCACCACTGTATATCCTGAAATGAAACTATAAAGCTGAATTTAATCCTTTTTTATCATAGTAAATGGCAAACTATTCTGGTCAGGCCCAGGCTCCCTAGGTGGTGCAGAATGCTGATCTTATATGGGGACTTGGAGAAGCTGGGAGGCTGGGGATGGAGACTGAAATGTATGATCCAAGTGATGTCATCCCAGGTGGGGACTGAGTTTGGTTATCACCAGAGCCCTACTCAGGAGAGATAAACAAGGGGTTCAGTCTGTCTTAAGCTTTGGCTGCCCTGGGGTAGGACATCCAGGACTGATCAGCTCCATGATTGCCATTAGGGAACCGGATTCTGTTTTCTTTCTCTGACTTCAGTGGTCTGTGGTATTTCACCCTCATGCTTGCAAGATAGTTGGTGTATCCCCAAACATCGTGTCCTTATTCCAGAAAAGAGGCTGGCCCCAGTGACTTTTGTCTGTACTGTGTCCAGAACTGTCACATGTCCATGCAAAGCTGCTATGGAGATCACGTGACTCAGTAATTCACATTCCAGAGGGCACAGGAAGGCAAGGGAGAGGATGTTGAATGAGTGAATCTATCATTGGCAGCATTAGGATGCAAGTGAGAGATGCTGCAGTGGAAACGGGTTTACTTTAGTGGAAGTGGGCAGATTATGAGCAGCAGAGGTCAGGTAGGTGCAATATGACAGGCCAGGTAGATGTGATTATCATCATCGGCAAAGCCAGTATGTTAACTATACTAGTCTGACTGCAGGGAGCTTTGGTGCTGCCTAATTGCATTGTCCTTAAGACAAAACTACATGGGCAGAGATCCTAGTCTTTCTTCATCATCAGTCACCATCACCATCAATCTCATTAATAAACAATGACCTGGTTGAGTCATCCCAGTATGGTCATGGCTCCTCAGCCAATTCTTAGGCCTAGGGCAAACCACGAACGAAGAGTTGAGGGATCCAGGGAAAGGGCACTGCAGTAATATCACAAATACTTTCTCTGAATCTTCTTTCCTCCACACCTTTCCCAGAGGATCCAGGGCCAGTCTCCAGCCATTTCCCAGGGCCCCTGGGAAGTAACTATACATTCTAGAGATTGTCAGGAAGGCAGGGTCTGCACTGACTTTCATTCCTGGAGACACAGAAGCCCACTGTGACCCATGTATCAGAGTGAACACATTACTTCTACATTGAGGGGCAGCCCTGACAAGAGTGGAAATCTCCCAAGGGAGAATTTTAAAAATTTAAATGTATTTAACTGCTACATACAAATTGTACATATTAATGGGGTAATGTGTTGTTTCAGTACACCTGTGCATTGTGTAGTGTTCAAGCAAGATTAAGTATACCTTTTCATTTATCGTTCTTTACGATAAAAACTTTAAAATCCTTTTTTTTTCTAGCTTCTTGCCTTTTGTACATTATTATTATCTACAGTCTTACTGTGTAATAGCACAATAGAACTTCCTTCTCCAACGGGAGTATGCTTTTTTTTAGTACTGGAGATTGAGCCCAGGGCCTCACACATTTGAGGCAAATGCTCTACCACTGAGCTACATTCCCAGCTTTTATTTTTTTGAAACAGGGTCTTGCTAAAATGCCCATGCTGGCCTTGAACTTTTAGTCCCCCTGCCTCAGCCTCCCAGAGAGCTAGGATTATAAGCATGTGCCATCATGCCCAGCTGGGAGCAGAATTTTTGAGCAACCTATCTCCTTAATTTTGTCAAGAGTAAAATGTCTGATGTAAAAATCTATGCTGTGGCTGGGGCTTTAGCTCAGTGGTTCTGCTGCCTGCCTCACAAGCCCCAGTTTGATCCCCAGTATCAAAATAAATAAATAAATAAATAATCTAAAACATTTAAAATTTTTGTTCACTCATTAGTTTAAAGATGAATCCCACATTACTCCTGGTGCAGTGTTTCATTTCCTTATGATATAAATTGGTTGAATATAGGTAGTAACTGAAAACCAGATCGTCGTTAATTTGGAAAGAGCTTGATTGGCCACAAGGTCTGGAAAGTTATAGCTGAAGTCCTTGGAATGGGCACAGTGATCTGGGAAAGATATGGCCAGAATTCTTGGAATGGGCCCGGAGAATGTTTCCTGTGTGAACGAACGGAACGCTCAGCTAAAAGCCTTCAGTACTTCGAATAATCAGGTAGCCAAGATGACCTCATTATGGACGCCAGCCTTTTCCAGCCACCCAGTGCTTATTTAATAGAGTTACAAAGTGGCCAAAGCAGCCGGGGCTGGGAGTCCTAGGACAGCCTCACAATGTGGACTCCCCTCTATCTAGACAGCCCGCTCATCCACAGCAGTGATTGCCCTTCAAGTCCACTCCAGGGGAGTCCAGCCCAAGTCTGGTAGCTGGCTCATTACACCTATCACACAGAAGGGAGCAATTTGTCCTTTCTGGAGAAGACACATTGGAATTGCACTTGCTTTGTTCTCCAAATGTATTTATGTTGTTGTGCTATCCCATATGATACTGCTTCTGATCAGGTCACTTACTTTATATTTAAAAGAATAAGGCAGTGGGCTACCTACGGAATTCACTGGGTTAAACATAACCATTATGACACTGAAAGAGCTGACCTTTGGAGAAACAATTATTTCTAAGAGTACTGCCCCACAAGACACCATATATTTAGCATATGTTGTGAACCAGTGATCACAGCCCTAAAACAATAGAACCTGTCAATTCTGCACCTAATGACCCACAACATCGTTGTGGCTATACTGATTGTAGACTTTGCTAGATTAGAGGTAACAGAGGAAGAATGCTTTTTCCAAGGAATGTCACAGTGTATGACCATGGTGGCAGACAAAATATGAGAGTCAAGATTTAGTCATACCACCGAGAGGCCCAGAGGGCCTGATCCAAAGTCTGTGGTCATTTATTTGTAATTCAAGAATAAGAACAAAGATGTAGAAGAAAAGCATTTACATTTATGTAAGAGTTTTGGTCAGGACAGGAACGGAACAGGATGGTTTGTTATGTGACATGTCAACCTAGTTTAAGCAATCTTACTGGGGCAGAAGGGACACAATGGGCCAGAGCAAACATCACTGAGGATGACTTGCTTTTGATTCTGCTGGCTGTTGTCCTACAGATCTGCTCTAACCTTTAACGATGCATTCTGGAAGCCGAACTTATAAGAGGAAAGGTTTATTTCAGCTCAGTTTGTAGAGGTTTCAGTCCATAGGTGACTGGCTCTAAAACAGGATAGCATAGCAGAGGGGCATCACTGAGGAGAAACCATTCCTGGCAGGCAGAAGGCAGAGGGAGCACAACAGCAAGGCAGCAAGCAGTCAGAGACAAATAATTCTGCCCCTTATCTTCTTCCAGGCTACCCACCTTTAGGGCAGGTAGCACTCACACCTAAGGTTGGGCAGCCTTAATCCTAGCATCGCACCATGAATCAATCCCAACATCACACCCCTAGATCCAACCACCTCTGAAAAGCCCTACCTATGACTGCACGAGCCCTCGGGTAGACATCTAGATACAAGCCACAGCACTGGCAACTATCCTTCCAAGGTCCCTTCCTTATTACACTCATCTCAGTCACTCCTCTGGCCAGTTTCCCAATAGAAACAGCAATGATTCCACTTGGCTTGGGAGCAAAGGGTTCTGATGTCGGTGAGTAGTGAACTAATTCAAAGAAGGGATACAGGGCTGGGGATTTAGCACAGTAGTGCCGCTGCCTGCCTTGCAAGCGCAAGGTCCCAAGTTCAATCCCCAGTACCAGGAAAAAAAAAATACAAAGTTGCTACTACACAATGGAGGATGAGAAAAATATAGATAGAAGCTTAAAAAGACTATAAAAATATTTAATAGAAGACTTCTGCCATTTTAGATGGAAAGCATACAAATGGCTCAGGGGGAAATGTTTAGGCCATCACACTTAGGAAAGGTCTAATCTACTGACATGCCGGCTAAAGTCAGAGGAGCAAATAATGGAACAGATTAGTAAAAAACATCAGCTCTGCCCTCATGATTAGCTCAAGAAAGGGCAATGGTTACCATCTATACACCTTTCATTGCTGTTCCGTGTGCTTATCTATATATTTTAATGATCTTTCTCCTTTCCCCCTTATCTAATTACCACATAACTAGATAGTAGATACATAGTTTGTATTGATGGTGGCTGATTTAATAATGTAGTTCACAAATCAAGAGAACACTGAGGGGCAGGTATGGTGGTGCATGCCTGTAATCCCAGCACTTCGGAGGCTGAGGCAGGGGGATTGCTGCAAGTGTGAGGTGAGCCTGGGCTCCACAGTGAGTTCAAGGTCAGACTAAACTACATAGAGAGACCCTGTCTCAAAAAAATACAGAGTATCAAGATAAAATCATGGTGCCACCAGGAATGGACATCATTCAAAAAGATCCCAGACTTTCCACCGGACATAGTGTATCTTGGGGATGTGATCTCATTTCCTGTTGCAGGGCTAATTTATGTGAATTGCGTATATTTGGATCAGTAGAAAATAAGCATTTTTCATAAATAGTCAAGAAAGTGCTAAGTGTAATATTTATCAAATGCTAGAAAGATTTTGAGTATGCAACTGTTAGTTCCAAGAAATTTATTTAATTATATTCTCTTTTGTCTTCAAAGGAGAAATGTGTATCACTGCTTGGTCAAAATTATGACATTAAAGATTTAATATAATTTATGGGAAATAAAATACAGAATCTGTTATAAATATCACAATTTATTCAACAGCATTAATCTCAAGTAATCCTGATCATTATATATTACACCATTTACCAACCTGTGATTTTATAGATTAATCAAACTTGTTAAATTAAAAAGAAAGTTACAGATACCATTTTTTTTTTGGTACCAGGGATCAAACTTGGGACCTAGCGCTTGCGAGGCAGGTGGCGGAACCACTGAGCTAAATCCCCGGCCCAGATACCATTTTTTTGTACTATTACAACATAGGGGCACCAATAAAAAAGAAAAAAAAATCCTTAGAAGTTTATTTTATGCTAAAGTTACTTTCTGTCCAGGTCGAAACATTGTTCCACTCAGACTTTTCTTCTTCTTTGGATTCTGAAAGCTTTCATACCTTAAAAAATAAAACAGATAATATTTAATAAATATTGATTTTATAGTAACAAAAGGTGAAGGATGCTTAAAACAGGATTATATACATACATACATCTACTTATATTTATTCCTCTATATCTATATGTCTTTTCTTTTTTAAGACAAAGTGTCAATATAGGCTGGCCTCAAACTCCTGGGCCAAAATATCCTGTCTCAGCCTCCTGAGTAGCAGGAACTTCAAAAGTTTTTTTTTTTTGGTACCGGGGATAGAACCTGGGTCCTTCCGCTTGCGAGGCAGGTGGCGGAACCACTGAGCTAAATCTCTGGCCCCCAAAAGTTTCAATGAATAAACTAGATGTGGTGGCACGCCTGTAATCCCAGCACTTGGGAGGCTGAGGCAGGAGGATCACCATGAGTCTGAGGTTAGCCTGGGCTACACAGTGAGTTCAAGGCCAGTTTGTACTATGTAATGAGACTCTGTCTCAAAACCCCACAAAACAAAAGGCCTCAAAAGACAAAAAGTTTAAATAAATAATGATATCTTCTGTGATATCTGTATTTCCATATCAGCATCTGTTACTTACAGGTCAGCAAAATTCTTCCAGTCATCTTCACTAATGGACGGTCTCGTGTGACCAAGGGCAGTCATTAAATGTGACTGACTAATAGCCAGACTAGTTTTGATTGGTCCTGGTTGGTGAAGAGATTCATCCTCCTTAAATAAAAAAAAAATTAAAAAGTCAGCTCACATGTTAGCTCACATTTTTGTTGATTTTTCATGACACATCCATTCCCTTCCTTATAACTGAAAGCAAGGAGGACGTATTTGACTGAGTCCATGTGTTTCAATTCTTATTTATAAATATAGCTCATTTGCAAATCAGAAATATGTATCAAAAAAGAAAAAACAACTTTCAGAAAGTTTTAATAATGATAAAGACAGGAGAAAAGCCATACTCCACTTTGGCTCTGGTATCTGCCTTTGATGACACTGACATCCACCCTCAGCTGATCTCGCTGCTCCTGGGTGAGTTCAGGGTAACCTTCTTGGGAAGCGGTCCTGAGCACAGGAGGCTGGGAAAACAGCTGATCTTTCCCAGGAAGTCCAGGCAAATCTTGAGTCATGGAGCTGGGTGCAGAGAGACACTGCGAGCTCTGCATGTGATTAAAGGAAGAGCAGAACAGGGAAGGAGGAGCAAAAAAACCTGTTTATCAGAGATAAAAATTAAAGCAAGCAATAAACTAAACGTAGATCAAGTTTGCATTTTAATTTACTAAAACCAAGCAAGTTTAAAATATGCTGGCATTCTATAAAGGTTCACGGATACCCATGCTGCAGAACTCTGTAGAGCGAAAACTGCTATAACAAAGGGATTTGTTTTCTTTTTATGCTTTGTTACTTAAATCCACCACACTAATGGCCAAGGACAGGTTCCAAATGAGTCCTACTCTTAGTCTTCTGCAAATACTTTACTAAGGTTCTAGGACAGTTCTAGATAGAAGTTAAGAAATAAGAAAGAGAATTAAAGACTAGAAGTAAAGCAATGCCTTATTCTTAGGAATAAAACTTTTATATTTTTAGAAATCTGAATAAAGCAAATGTACAAAAAATATAACTAAATATATGTAAAAATGTTATGTGTACCAAAAAACAGTGGACCACTATTAATTTTGGAGGGATATACATTGAATGATAAAAATTAAGTAGAAGAAACAATGATATCTAATCTAAGTATTTTCCTTGTTGATATATTATTACTTTTCACTGTGTTTATATTTTCCACAAAACATTATTGTCAAAAATTTTTTACATTATCATACGAAATTTCTCATTATCCTCAACTGTTCTATGATAATAAAATTTAGGTTCACTATGAAAAGGGATTTGCTAACTAAAAATGTTTTAAACCCACTAAGAGAGGTAAGCCTGAATGAAACCAAATCACAATCACTAGTTACTCTGGTTCCCCTTATTCTCAGACCATTTTAAAGTTCTTAACAAGGAATGAAAATTACTAACTAGAGTAAATGAGAAAAACAAGACCCTTGTTACTGAAGAGCCAACCAACCATTAAGAGTATGTGGGGGCTGGGGATTTAGCTCAGTGGTTCTGCCGCCTGCCTGGCAAGCACAAGGTCCTGAGTTCGATCCCTGACAGCAAAAAAAAAAAAAAAAAAAGCATGTGGGGTTGTTCAGGAGAATAATAAATGTCTACCTTTACACCAACATAACATACAGCTTTACATTTCAGAACTGTATAAACAATGGCACAAGGTACCAAATCAGAAGAGGTTCCATTTCCAAGTTCTGATTCGTAAGAGCTTCCAAAATAGAGCCGGTACATATTAAATCTTGACTCATCTGGAAGGATCTCTGACATCTCTAGAGAAACAAGAGATTGATCTAAGCCACATTCTCCATCTCCAGCTGAGTTGTCAGAGCCACTGCTGTGGTTAAGGAAGACCATTGAGGACAGACTTAGGTCGCTATCAGAGCTGGAACTTCCGTCCTGAGATACACAAAGGGAGAACTTGTTATAACATCTAAATAATCCACGAAACATGGAAAACATTCAAATAGAGTGATACGAGGAGACCTAGGCATTTTCCAACTCATCCTTATTAATTCTCCAGTGGTTGTGAGACAGGCAGCAAGATTTTAATTATTAAAAAAAAAAAGGAAAGTGGGCCAGGGGTTTAGCTCAGTGGTTCTGGCGCCTGCCTCACAAGCACAAGGTTCCGAGTTGGAAAGCTGGGCATGGTAAGGCACACCTGTAATCAACCATGTTGTGTAAGTGCTTTCTTTCTTATGATAGAGTACTTTACAAATATGCAACTTTTTTAGTAGTGAAAGAAGGTTTTAAAATTTTCAATGGCTTGCCAAAATAAATAGCAAAACCTTAGGAGTACCTGATTTGGGAACATTATGGTTTGCAAAAATCTCTCATAAAATGTGGGGGACAAGAACATACACAAAAAATATGGTAAAGTCCATGAAGTAACAAATAATTTACTTCAATAATTAAAAATCAAAACACTATTCTTAGAGAAAGGCTGATTCTAGGGCTGGGATACAGAAAGGGTAACAAACTAAGAACACCTTGCATTGGGAAGTAAGAAAGTGACCCAAGGGCCGGGGATTTAGCTCAGTGGTTCTGCCTCCTGCCTTGAAAGTACAAGGTCCTGAGTTCAATCCCTGGTACCAAAAAAAAAAAAAAAAAAAAAGGGACCTAAGAACAATGAGGACATAATCATAAGGGCACAGGTGTCACTCACAAGAGGGTCTCCTTGGCAGGACTGGTATAATTTTATCTTCAAAATAAAAACTGTGCTCACTTTGCCAGCACATATACTAAAATAAATTAAACTGATTATGTTTAAAAATTAAAATACAAAACAAACTGAAAATCTCAATCATTTTTGTTAATATTAATTCATGATATCCTAATTTAAATAACAGCCTTCCAAACACCAACCTATTTTTGCTAATATTAAGGTAATGTTAAAGAAACAGACATCAAATTCTTCATGATTCCAAAATTAAATGTCTATAGTTTTAGCAAAATTGTTAAAAATAGTACTTTTCAAGGCTGAAAGCTGGCTACTGGCTGCTCTTCCCCTCTGACTGTATCCGAATGCTCTTTCTGCAGACTGACCTGCAGTCTGCTTGAGAGCACCTTTGCGTGCAAGGCCTCCAGCTGCGCGTTGTACAGCAGCGCTTTCAGGTCCGCTCCAGTGAAGGAGTCGGTCATGGCGGCCACATGCTGAAGGTCCACGTCATCTGCCAGAGGCAGAGAGTCACTGAGCATGTTTAAGATCTCAAGACGAGACCCCTGGGGGAGGAAAATGATTGATGTAACAAATAAAAATAAAATTAAATACTATCTTCAATTGTGTATCTTATGACTTTTTTTTCATAAATTAACTTTACATATCTAACAAGCTCTGTAAGTATACTAAGAAATATACTACAAGTCTACGGCCTATCTTCCTTGGAAAATTTTCCCTAGCAGAAGGGACACAGGTATGAAAATCAACATTCTTAACTATCTAGTGTAAACAATTTCTTCTGCAGATTGTGATTTCTGAATTTGAGCAAGTGTGCCAATCAAAAGTTACAATAATTTAAATGGCTGCATGTGACATCTATTCAGATATTTTATATCTCTGATTATTCATGTCTCCATATCATTCACTAATTTCTAGCGCTGAGCACAAGAGCTGGCACAGCACATAACTAGGAACAGCTGAAAAATTCTATCTCTGTGTGACCTAGTTACATGCTCACTATTCATATGCCTGATTCTGTATTAGTTTCTTTGACAAGAAAATGAATGGGGCATGTGCTCTCTGAACACAGAATGTAGACATTCTAGGTTTCTTGCCTTTGTCCTACAGTTGCCCACACTGGAGGAATAAAAAGTGTTCAGATGTACAGAAATGGCTGGGTCAGGCAGGCTTCGCATGTAACTTGATCTTTGTATGCTTTGAACAAGCAAGGACTACAGCAGTGGTGGCAAACCTATGACGCTCATACTTTGGTGGGCTGTTTTTATCATTGAAAGCTCTAATAGGTTCACCATCACTGGACTAAAGCCTTTGCCACAGAAAGCTGGTCTTCTAAGGACGATTGCTATTACCTGGCAGAGGGAAAGTTCATAAGGAAAGAGTGTAGCATTTGTTGGGTTTTGGACTCTAAATATGAAATTGTCACCTGATCAGGAGGAGGACAGTATACACATTTATCTAGTCGACCAGGCCTAAGAAGGGCAGGGTCAATCAAGTCAGGGCGACTAGTAGCAGCCAATACATAAACACCTGTGGGGGAGGAAAAACATATGAGAAACTAAAACCTGGTGAAATTTTGTTGCAACTATGTATTTCTCCATTTTAAATGATTACCCTGTAAGTCTTCTACACCATCCAACTGAGTCAGGAGCTGGTTTACTACGCGGTCTGTGACTCCGGTGTTGTCATGACCTCTTCGAGGAGCAAGGGACTCAAATTCATCAAAGAAAAGAATGCAGGGCTTTGCAGCTTGGGCTCTGGGAAAAAGAAACAACATTTCACATTTGAAAAAAGCTTCCAAGTTTGCAATCCAGTGTGTTTGTGAGTGAGTGTGTGTATTTAATCTTTACAACAAACCTCTAAAGAAGGAAAGGGATGTGATTATCTTCATTCTTCGTTTTTGTAAACTGGGTATAAAGAGAGGTCAAAGTGTTTCTCTAAGACCCAGGCTTTGTGGATAAATAAGGGACTAATGCTTGAGTCTTGGTCAGTAAAGTAACGATTTTTATATATGCTCACTGACCACCTTTACTCTTTCGTGAAATGCCTATTCATTTCTTTCGCCCAAAAGGGCTTCTGAAAAATGTATTTTTCCAATTTGGACTTTTTTTGGTACTGGGGATTGAACTCAGGGCCTCTCACATGTTAAGCATGAACTCTACCCCTGAGCTACACTCCAGGCACTGATATTAATTATATTAATTTATTAACTAATCTTGTTTTAGTTTTACTTTACTAATTCCATCTCTGGCAAAAGGAGGACTGGAATGTCTGAAAAACAGTCCCTAACACAAAACGCCTGTCACGCTGACTGAAAAAAACAAAAGGTCTCATGTTTTGTTTTGTTTTTGGTACTGGGGATCGAACTCAGGACTTTAAGCTTGTGAGGCAGGTGCGGTGCCACTGAGCTAAATCCCCACCCCTGAAAAAAATAAAAGCTATCACACTAAATACATGACATTTTCTGAGGCCACAAAACCATCCTGGAATTATCTATCTGCTCCTTGACTGCCAGGCAAAATTCTTCTAGAATACTAATACTTAGTCTCATGTTTGATTTGTGTAAAGGTTTTTAAACATTCATAGGAAACCAACCTAATAAAAATATCTCGAACAGCTTGTTCACTTGCTCCAATGTATTTGCTGAGCAGCTCTGGCCCCTATTAGGTAAAAATAAGAGATACCAGTTACTTAAAAACAAAATATTACTGTGGTTTAAATGAATTAACTGAGTCTAAATGAATTATAGATGATTTTTAACATGATTAAATGAATGTCTGTCTCTCTTTTTTTTTTGGTACCAGAGATCAAACTTGGGACCTTCAGCTTGCCAGGCAGGCACAGCATGTTTTATTTTGTTTGGTTTTTTGAGACAGGTTCTTATTATGTAGTTCAGGCTGGCTTCAAACTTGGGGGAACTCTCCTGCCTCAGCCTCCCAAGTGTTGGGACTACACCCAGCTTAAATGGATTTCTCTTAAACACCTTTAAAAAATATGTACTAGAAAAAATTCTAATACCACAAGTTCTCTCCTCTGCCTACATCTGTCCCAGATATTCTCATGGCTTGTATTCTGTCAAAGTGCCACCTCTTTGGAAAAATCTTGCCTGAAAATGCCATCTGTTATTTCAGGCCCTGAGCCTGCTCTCCTGCCTGTGTGGTCCTGACCACCCCCTGGCAGTAGATTTTAGACTGGACATGTCTACCTTCTTATTGCTTCTTCCCATTACTTGAGTGGGGCCACATAACTGCTGGTGAATCACTTGTCCAGAGAAGTGGTAAATGGGTTAAGCAAGTCCCACCACTCTCCAATCTTTGTAGATTCGAAAAAATTAAGAGAGAAAAACTCACTTAATCAGCACCCGCCATTACTGAAACCAATTCACGTAGGAGATGCATGTATCGTCTTCCCTAAAAGTCAACGGAAATAACTTTCAAAACAAACTTCACTGTATAAGCAAATCAATAAGGAGTATAATCTTTCCTTAAATTGGGATCTCTTTTAAAACTGAGTAGGTCTTACAGTGATCTCTAGTGAAAAATCACTACCTGCAAGAGACCAAATACTGATCAGGATTTGGAACCAAGTTAGAGAATTTCTAACTCTCAAGTCATTTAGACATCTACTAGCAAACTACTATTTAATAACATTTCTTCAATACAGTCAGAGAACTGCAGGATTAGGGAATGAGACAAGAATAAAATGAGGCAAAGCATTGGACACAAGGCAACATAACAGTGTCAGTGAAGGGCCTCATGTCTGATGGCTCTAGAATCCACCCTGAGACAATCAGCTTCCTCTGTCATCTCCCCTTTGATGATTTCCTAAGGAGGATAGAGTCTTCCCTAGTGGAGCAATCTAACATTCACAAGCATTAATCTTGAAAATCATTCGTTTGAAAAAGAGTGAAACTGCATTCTGGTGACAAGTATAAAAAGAAGAGTATGGAACTGGGCGTGGCGGTGCACCTCTGTAGTTCCAGTACTCCGGAGGCTGAGGCTGGAGGATCCATGAGTTCGAGGCCAGCTTGGGCTACACAGTGTGTTCAAGGCCAACCTGAACTACATAGTGAGACCCTGTCTCAAAAAAAAAAAAGTACAGTCATAGTTATGGTTATCTCCAAATTCAAGAAAAGGAAGATAAAATTACAGTTTTAGTGTATAATCAACTCTGAATAAAGACAGAACGTACAATTCCTCTGCCTTGGAACTGACCATCCTATAGTTAACTAATAGCGCTGGGGAGCAGAAGCTGCACCACTAGGCTATGAAACCCCAGAACTTGGTGACAGCCATGGTGGACAGGGAGGCACCACCCAAATGGTCTGCAGCTCCAGCACCAGCTTACTCGGCCCTGAAGATCCCAGATCAAGCGTGACCCAAGCACGCCAGATAGTCGACAGGCAGCAGAGCCCTAACCAGCTCAGTGTCCTCCCTCCTGTCCCCCCACCCCAGCTCCTGGTCTTCTGGGGCTCTTCTTCCTTTAAGTCTAGTTTGTACTTTTCTTTGAATATCTATGTACAAATCTACTCACAATGCATGGGGATTTGCCTTAAGATAGAACATAAGAAGCCATGCAAGAGAGAGGTGGGTTCATTCTCAATTTCTTATAGCTTTAGCTAATAAAAGGACTATTAGCGTTCCAAATTACAAAACATAAATAGTACTGGCAAGGACACAGAGAACTAGGAAAGCTCATACATCACTGGTGGAGAATGCAATGGTAGAGGTACTGTGAAAAAGTTTGGTGGTTCCTCAGCAAAACAGGGAATTATCCTCTGACTCAATGATTCTACCCATTACGTACTCATGAGAAATGAAAACATAGGTCTATACAGCAATTTGTACACAAATGTTTATAGCAACATTATTCAGAACAGCTAAATGGTGGAAATAACCCAAATGTTTACCAATGATTATAGACGGATAAACATAGTCTGGTACTGGTATGCAATGAAATATTACTCAGTCACGAAAAGGAATGAAGTATTGATACATGATACAACTTGGATGAAGCATGAAAATATCACACTAAGTGAAAGAAGCTCGACACAGAAGGTCACATACTGCCTGATTTTCTTCATATGATATACACAGAACAGACAAATCCACAGAGACAGAAAATAGATTACTAGTGGCCAGGGAATGGGTAGAAAAGGGAATGGGCTGGAAAAGTTTTGGTACTAGAGAGAGGTGGTGGTTGCATAACTTTGTAAATACACTAAATGTCAATGAAGAGTATACCTTAAAACGGTTAACTGTATGTTATATAAATATCACCTCAACTAAAAAAGAGAAGGAAAAGGAATATGCATACATACCTTGACACTAATAAAATTCATTCCACTCTCCCGAGCAACTACCCCAGCTAGCAAGGTTTTTCCTGTTCCAGGAGGACCATACAACAATATTCCTGTTCTCTGTCGTATGGGCAAGTTTGCAAACAATTCTGGGTACTGAAAAATATAAAAAGGGTTTAAGTCTCAGTAGAATGACTAGGTTGGAGCTGAAGATCAACCCAAAAAAGCATTCAGATGATAATAACTGCCGCCTTTGCTAATAGCACATAGTAGAAAATGAAATTCCTACTAATCGATGAACTCCAAGGACCTACCAAGATTTTTCTCAATGGGATTATGAAATATATGCTGTATAAATGTACCTAACTGCATCAGAATTCTTCCCACTTCTCTCTTTCTTTCTTTTTTTGCAGTGTTGAGGATTGAACACAGGGCCTTCACTCCGAACTACATTCCCAGGCCCCAAGTCACTTCGCTGCCCAGGCTGGGCTCAAACTTATAATCCTTCTTGGCCTCCCAGAGTGCTGGGATTATAGGCATGTGCCACCATACCTGGCTTGTTGTTTTAAAAAACATTATAAAAGTGCTACATTAAGAAAATAAAGACCAATCTTTTAACAAATGTACTGCCTTGTACTTGCATGGGTCATGGAGCAAGATATGACATTTGTGTAAGTTCAAATATTTTCTTCTCTTTTTGTTTTGGTACCGGGGATCAACCTCAGGTCCTTGTGGTTGCACAGCAGGCGGCAAAACCACTGAGCTAAATCCCCGGCCCCAAATATTTTCAATCAAAGACATAATAGAGAAGCAGGTGTAATGATTACAGACAGTAAAATCTCCTAAGAACCTCAAGGGGGAATAGTAACAAGTGCTTGTTAACTACCTTCTATATCGACTGTGCTGAGAGCAAAAGTCCTTTGTGAAATGAGCCAAACATCAGACCACTGTCAGCAGGGTCCTAGTCTCCTCTTGAGAATGCCTGTTTAGCTCCCCCTGGTGATAATACTCCAGTCATCCCTCCACTGCCTTCTTAGCCGAAAGAGCCTCGTACCCAGCAGCTGTGCGCAGGTGTCCACACATCTGAGCATTGACTTCCAGCACCCAGACCCAGCATCTGGGGTCAGGCAGGTGCTGGCTGGCAACTGCACACCATGTTCTCACACAGGTTTCACCCCATAGTCCTGGACTGCACTCGGTGTGTCCCAGCCCAGACAGTAACCACTCCAAGGAGCGGCCATGCAGTTACATGTGACCCAAGCTCCTTACTCATTTCTTTACTTCCTTGCCTGGACCCCTGTTCTCATGCAACTATCCTTACCTCGCAGAATCCAAACACACCACCTCCTAGACTCTACCATCTCCTCTGAACAGAATCATCTACATCTGCCCTCTTACTCTGCCACCTACCTTGTTTATGCTCCCTGCCAACTCCTCCTTTCCAGGACAGACACTCAGTGTCTAGAATCGTGACTTAATCCACCAGACCTGTGAACCTAGCTGACTCTTTCACCTTCTAGATTATTCTTGTCTGTGTCTGCTCAAATTCTAGCAGATAGTTAATTCATTTTGCTTTAGTACAATCTGAATGATTCAATCAAAACAGAAAGATGAAATTGACATCAAAATGTATTTACTGTAAATATCAATTGAGCTCTTCCTTAGAAGTTTCTGACAAGAAGTACATCAAATACTCTAAAAATCTGTTAAAGTACCCAAAATAGTGCTGGACATTTATTTGGAAATTTAGTAAATACTTGTTCAATCAAACTCAGATTGAATTGAATTTGAATTGAATCAAACTTCTCTTTCTCCCTCCCCTCTCTTTCCCTCATTTTTTTTTTTTTGGTACCAGGGATCGAACTCAGGACCTTGCACTTGCTAGACAGGTGGTGGCACCACTAAGCTAAATCCCCGGCCCCACTTCCTCCCTTTCTTTAAAGTACCTTGGCTGGTAGCTGGATTGTATCCATGAGTATCTGCCGAACTTCATGCAATCCACCAATTTTATCCCAACCGAGATCTCTAGGTTTGTGCAGGTTGACATTTCGCAGAGATGCAGGAAGGAATCCTTTGAGAGCCTTCTGGAAGTCCAATGTTGTGAAAACGAATTCTGTTCAAAAATAATCAAAATTTCTTTTGGTAGTCATATTTCAATCAATGAATTTTCAAAATACACTATCATCTTAGCTTGAAATGTTAATTTTCTACTCAAGTAACGGGTTATTCAAATACTACATGGAATATATTTAATTCTTGTGTCACTACAATTATATTTTTGCAGAATAGAAAGTGTACTCCAAGTTCAGATTTTCATAGAACATACCTTCCCTAGCAGATATGTGCTGATGAGAGAGACAGGAATGAATGGCTCGATCCACGAGCACTGTAAAATCTCTAGCCATAAATCCTTCAGTTTCTTTTGCTACACACTTCAGGTCAAGATCAGGGAACTTGCTTATATCATACCCCAATTTATTTTTTATTATATGATACAAAATTTCATATCTTTGTTCCTAAGATAAAAGCAAAAAACTCAAATTATTAATTGTATTCAATTGCACATTGTAATAGTCAAGTTTTGCTTAACAATGGGGGTATGTTCTGAGAAATGCCTCATTAGGGAATTTCACTGTGTGCACACACCATAAACCTATCTATACAAACCTCAATGGTACAGACGAGTACCTGGCTAGTCTCCTGGCTACACAGTATGGCCTACTGCTTCACCGGACTGATTCTGCCAGACTGCTCTTGCCAGGTGTATTCTGGCAGTATTTTCTCCTCCAATTCAGCTTGTGTATTTTCCACACATCCACCTGTCTTCAAGCCAGCACTCACAGACTTAGCCTTCAGTCTCACATCATGGAATGAATAATGAAGCCTCTTGAATTGCTTAAACCAGAGCTAACAGTAGACTCAACAGCACGGATAGGTCCCACCTTTTCTTTCAATATCACAATAAACTCTTTGCTCTGGCTGCATCATGGTTCTCAGCAGGACATACTTCTGCATCTGGGCTGTAATCTAGGTCACTAAATTTTCTCCAGATCTGATAAAGGGTCTCCTCAAATGTTTTTTAGTCCCGTGGCCCTTCAGTGAAGCAGATCCTTTAACAACTTCTGTCACGTGGTCCTTATTCGTTTAGATTGTAGCTACAGTGGACTAGGACATGCCCGACTGACTTTCTACCTCCATAGTCCTGCATCACTTTTAATTTTGATTCCAGGCCAGTCACTTGGATGGCCTCTGTCTGGCAACATTAGCAGTGAAGTCTGTATGTTTAGGGGCCACAATGAACAAAATAACATGACATTAAATCAAGAAGTGAAAATGATTCAGTCAAGGGACACAGCAGACACAAGAGTTATGAGGTATGCTGATTTACAGTATGCTTTTTTTTTTTAACAAGCAGGAGAGGTACACTCTAAAATAATGATGAAAAGAACAGCATAGTAAATACAAAACACTAAGTTATTTGTTATCACTTTCCGGTATTATGTCCTATACATAATTGTATGTACAGTTTTGGTTTTTTTTGGTACCGGGGATCGAACTCGGGTCCTTGCGCTTGCGCAGCAGGCGGCGAAACCACTGAGCTAAATCCCCGGCTCTTGTACAGTTTTATTTGAGGTTACTAGATATCAGACCCCAGGGGTATTCTATCACTAAGTTACATCTCCAGTCTTTTTTATTTTTGAGACAGGGTCTCACTAAGTTACCCAAGTAGGCCTCAAATGTGCAATCCTGTCTCACCCTCCCAAATAGTGGAGATTACAGGGATGCTCCACTGGGCCTGGCTGTGCCTTACTCTGATAGGACTGGCAGCAGAGATTTGCTCACACCAGTACCACTAAGACACGAGGGTGATGTGTTGTGTTGGGTTATTATGATGGTGACAGCCATGAAGTCTCCAGGGTACAGGAATCATTCTTCTCCATCCCAGTCGCACTGAAACCATCATGTATGTGGTCCTTTGTTGATCATTATGGGGCACATGACTACCGAAGGAAAGTCAGGCTCATAGAATTTATAGTGACAGAGCTGATCAGCGGTTGTCTGGCGCTAACATCAAGAAGGGATGGATTGCAAAAGGCACTATAAAATTGTGGGATAAATGGATATGTTTTCCTATATATACATATGTTAAAACTACTTAAGCTGTACACTTTATGTGAGTTTGTTGTACTTCTATTATACCTCAGTGAAATTGTAAAAAAAAAAAAAAAGTCACACTGATTTCAATTTCTTTTCTCCAAGAAAAAAGCAATTTCAGTAATATATGGCTTTTTTAGAAGTGTTTTTTGTTCCAATAAAATACATTTCTAAGGACATATTCAATGCCCAGTATCACTGCCATTCTGTTACATTTAAAATACAGATAAAATACTTTGGCTCATCAATAACAGAGCAAGTTCTGAATATCTGAGGTAGAATATAAGTGAGAATTTTAAGCAAGAACTTAAAATACGTTTGCCAGTGTTGTAACACTTCTTTCAGCTCACTGCCATAAAACCCTTACGAGCCTGGGTGTCTACAGGTCATATGTGTGTTTTTATTTTTTAATTTAATTTAATTTTTGGTACCGGAGATTGAACTCAGGACCTTGCGCTTGCAAGGCAGTTGGTGGAACCACTGAGCTAAAACCCCGGCCCATATGTGCATTTTTAAAAGTCATCTATAGGGGCCGGGGATTTAGCTCAGTGGTTCTGGTGCCTGCCTCACAAGCACAAGGTCCCAAGTTCGATTCCCTGGTAACAAAAAGAAAAGAAAAAAAGTCATCTGTCCACATTTCTCCCTGTTTTTTCTCATTCAGAAGAAATACTGTTTTCAGGAGTCATTTTCTTAGAAAATACATGATAACATTTCAGATGGTTATAAATTACAATTCATGCACCAAGTACAATATGTCCCAAATATTGCTTTCATGTTCTTAAGATCACTTAGAAACATTAAGTTTACAGCTATAAATCATTAATAAAATTAAAACATAATTTCTGCAAAGGGGAAACATTGCAATAATCTGTAAGTAGTGCATCACCTGATCAGGAGGCTGGATGTGTTGGACACACTGAAACATGTGAGTTCCCTGAGCAGACACAAGTGAAGGATGCAGAGAATGCTGAGGCTGGCTTGTAGCGATTAGTGCGACCAGACTTCCCATGGAAATGCACTCTTTGATCATAGCACTCACAGCTGGAATTAAGCAATATAGTGTGAAAGCTCAGGATAAAGAATCATGAAAATTTAAATCATATATTTATTAAAATAATGATGACCTAACACTGAGCTTCAAGATGGGGCAGCTCCTTTGTGCCTCTAACAAGTTAATTCATTCATTTAGGCATGGAGAACCAAGCTCCACTCCATCTGATGTAGGTACAGAAGCTCCTGTAAACTCAGACTGTGTACTCAGAACCATGTCTAGTGAGTTGCCTGACTCCTGGACCTTATAAGGCATTAAGTGAATACAAAAAAACACATCTTGAATGAATACTCCAGAAAGGCAGTACATTTCTGGATTGTGTTCTGTTTATTGAGCAAAATACAGCTCCTATCTCTGAATTCCTGAGTTCTTAAAAGGTTTGGAATGAAAAGGCTGGAACTGAAACAGGCATCAATAATGTGGAATAGTATGTGAATTCAAAGTGCTCCTTTAAGCACTGAACTAACAACCAGTGTTTCTGACAGGAATGTGCTGCAGAATTCAAAATTTGAGATTAACACTAGTTAATAATAACCCAAGCCACTCCAGTTACGTTCTGTATCTATTTCAGCTTTCAAGAAGCATGAGGCAGCTTAGCGCGTGCCAAGCCCTCCAGCCTCACTGCCCCACTAGTCCTCTCCTTGTGTCAATGGCATATTCCCCAACATACCCTGAACCCTTGTACCTCTGTACCCTTCCTTGTGGACTGTACCTCTTTTTCCTCTTCATTAGCATGACACTGCTTCATGCTACTTTCTATTCCTCCACCACAACTCAGCTCAGATATCAACTCCCCCAAAACGCCTTCCTTGCTAACTCACCTCCAATTTAGTTTATACACTCTGAAAGTACACTTCAAGTACAGTACATCCTACCAACTGCTAGTCCGTCATCCTGGTCCATTATTTAAGCTCTCACAGTCCCACTGACTGACCTGAAAACCAGGAGAATACCTGTACATAGGGTACAAGACAACTCCTACACCCCAGAAAGGGCACAAAATACATGGCAGCTGTCATTGTTATACAAGTCTGTACTAAAATTGTCTGTTTACTTTCTTTTCTCCCCCTTGCCTTTGAGTACACTTAGGCATTTGATAAATATGTATCAAATGAACAAAAGCAAGAGTAAATCTGTAAGCAACTTCTAAGTAGTAAAGAAAAATGAACAGGCCGCTAAAGTCTAACCATGGGATTATGGTTTTTTCACATTGTTCATTCTCTACCAATTTTACTAATACAGAAGCTGCAATTGCTGCCAGAGGGCTCAAAACAAAACAGCAGAGCACATTTATCATTCTCTGAGGAGAGCAGATTTAACATCAAGACTAAAAATGCTAAGAGGAGAAGGCCTTCGGCCAGTGGAGGACAAGTTACCATGTGCGAGCCGCTGGGTCTGCACTGCCTCAGGGCTGTGCTCCTGTTCCGGGGTGGTGGGCAGTCCAGCAACAAGGTCCAGGTCATCCAGCAGAACCACAGAGGGCTGCCTCCACACAGCCTCTGAGAGGGCTGCCTGCAGAGCTCTCTCGATGTGTTCGGGCCTTTTTCCTTAATGCAGAAAACATGATTTCAGTGTTATTTCAGTGTTGGAAAAGTTCATGCTACCCTTTAGAAAGCATTTGAAGATCATGGTACTGTATAAACATTTAATCCATATCTTATTAATATACCAGTCTCGGAAACTTGTTAATTGCTGACGTAGTTTAACTACTACAGCCTCAGTGGAGTCCATGAAGTGCCAAATTTTATAACTGCTATGATTTCTATATGTACTCGGTTTCATTTTGTAGAGAATTTCAGATGGCCTATATAAGATAGCAAAGTAAGAATAGTACACAGGAAAACATAAGACAAGAATCAAGGATCAAGATTCAGGGAAAATCAAACACAAATGTGGCCACCTAGAGATCGTAGAGTTGCTCTATCTGAATAAAAATTTGAAGCCAAATTTGCTAGAGAGTTACAAAGTTTTAAATTTCAAAGAACAGAAAGCATACAAATTCATAAGCAAATGTAAAAACTGTTATATGTCTCAAAATTAAAATTTTCTCATGAGGCCTTAAGTAAGACTCTGAGAGATAAAGAGTGCTTCCAGAACCTCCTTTATCACCAATGAAGTGATGGGTTTTCAGAAACTATTTCTTAGTTTCTTATTATGTACTAGATTAAAAACTGAGATATAATGACTATTTGGTAGTGGTAGCTGAGGGAAAAATAACTGCTCAAAGTATGATCTTCTCAAACTCTTGCTGTAATTGAACAGATAACAATATAAATATTATGCACTTTAAAATGCACAAAGGTGTTCTATGAAAAAGAGTGATTCTCCTCTTTGCTGTCCACAGCTACTCACTCACCCTCCCCGGAGGCAACCACAATTCAGAGATCATGTACACCCAGCAACATATAACCCAAATACTAATGCTCTCGGAGCAAATACACTGACCTTTCCAGGGATACAGTCCTTAAAGAGTTTTGGCTAGGAGAAAAATAGGTCTCCATCAACTATTAGAGAAGTTTTAGAAATTCTACCAAGAACACTGAAAGCCAGACTTAAAACTTCTAGGGATTTTCAGACTGATACACAGAAAGCTAAAGACGAAATGACATCTGTATTTATTAGACTAACAGCATTAATGATATTCCTGTCTACCAGAAAGGGGTTTCTGTAAGGTTTTCCATATTCATACCTTTCAAAGCTTTACAGTTAACTATTTCCACATGGGCATCCAGTGTGTCACAGGCTTCTTTACAGACTGCTTTGGCTAAAGTGGACTTTCCACTTCCCTACAAAATAAATGCTTCATCAGAGATCTTGGTACACTCAATCATAGAAACAGCTTTTATCACTGTAGCACCCAGCAAGCCTCATTCATCAGGAAGTATATGCCAATCTGTTGCCACGTGGGATTGATTCTGTTTCTGAAACTCGGCCCTTTTCCTTTAAGTTGCTGATGTGCTAAGAGTGGACTATATCCTATGCTTGATATAGTGCACGGATCAAAAATAAATATTTACTTTTTACAACTTGCTAGTTAAAACAGCCACTAATATTTATTTTTAACTTCCATTAATATATTCTTGTAATACATAACAATTATATTTGTTTTGGGAAATTGGTACATACATGTAGCACATTTTCATCATTTTTACTCCCTTCCCCCCACTGTTACTCTCCTCACTACCCTGGATCCCCTTCCCATTTCCAAAGTCTCTAGATCAGTGATGGTGAACCTTTCAGAGACCGAGCACCAAACTGCAACCCAAAAGCCATTTATTTATCACAAAGTGCCAGCACTGCCATTAAACCTGAATACTGAAGTTTTAGCTTAGAAAAACAACTCTACATTAACAATTTTTGTCTTAAAGGAAAAATACAATGACACACATCCCATAGGTTTACCACCATTCTAGATATTAGTTCTGAGAAAAACAGTAGCTGGCAAAGATTTTTTTTTTTAATTCTGTAGATTGTATCTTCATTGCTGTTTCCTTTTCTATGCAGAAGCTTTTCGTTTGATATAATCCTATCTGTTGATTCTTGGTGTTTCTTGTGCAATGAGGGTTCTGTTTAGAACGTCCTTGCCTATGCCTAGTCTTCAGGAGTGTTACCTATTTTATCTTTCAAAAGTCAGTGTTTGTTATTATATCTAGGTTTTTAAAAAACATATTTTAATTTGATTTTAGTACAAGGCAAGAGATACAGGTCTAGATTCATTCTTCTGCACATGGATTACCAGATTTTTCAGCACCACTTGTTAAAGAGGCTTTTTCTGCAACACATTTTTGACCCCTTTCCCTTTGTCAAAGGTGGCTGAAGGTACATAGGGTTGTCTCTGCATCCTCAATTCCATTTCATTGGTTAACATGTCTTTTTTTGGTCAGTATCATGGTGTTTTAATTACTGTGGCTCTAGTATAAAGAAATATGAAAATCTGAAGAAATGTGAAACCTGTTATTGTAATTCCTTTTTTTTTTGCTCTTTTTGGTCAAGACTACTTTGGCTAGTCTGGGTCTTTCCTTATTCTATATAAATCTTAGGATTTTTGTTTTTCATTTTGTGAAGAATGTGGCTGGTATTTTGATTGGAATTGCATTACATCTATATATCATTTTTGGTAAGCTGGCCATTTTGACAATATTGATTCTGCCTATCCAGGAACAGGAAATGTCTATTTTCTAATGTCTTCTTCAATCTTTTTTTCCCCATAGTGCTATAGCTTTTGTTATAAATGTCTTTTACTTCCTTGGTTAGGGTAATTCTGAGGTATTTAATTTTCTGAAGCTACTGTGAATTTAGTTATTTTCTTGATTTCTTTCTCTGTGAGTTCACTGTTGGTGTAAAGGAATGTTACTGATATTTGTGTGTTGATTTGTATCCTGCCACTTTGCTGAATTTATTAGTTCTAAGTCTTCTGTTAAGAGTTTTGGGTTTCTATTTCAAGGATCCTGTTATCCCCATGTAAGGACAGTCTGACTTCTTCCTTTCTTGTTAGTAACCCTTTATTTTTCCCTCTTACTTAATTGCCCTGGCTAAAGTGTCAAGTACTACATTGAATGGAAGTGATAGCAGACATCCTTGTCCAGTCTTGGAAAGCTTTCAGTGTTTCTCCATTTAGTATGAAGTTGGCAGTGGGTTTTCTCATAAATGGCTTTTAGGTAAGGTTTTTCTATACCTATTTTCATTAGTTTTTAAAAATCATGAATGGATCTTGGATTTTAAAGGCTTCTGAGATGATATGTGATTTCTATACTCAGTTCTATTTATGTTGTATATTACATTTACTGATTTATATAATTCTTACACGTCTGGGATGAAGCTGACTTTGTCATGATACATGATTTTTTTTTAATGATTTGCTACATTCTGTCTGCCAAGTATCTTACTGAGGATTTTTGTACCTCATCTTCAATAAGGAATTTAGCCATTAATACTTAAAATCTTTAAAAATAAGTAATGCTTACTGTTACTAGAAGGGAATAATATATACATTAAATAATTTTTCTAGGTAAATGAAACATTTTCCCATTTAATTTCAAAGTTTTCAGTGGCAAAAACTTATTCATTTCTCTATTGCCTTACATTAATTTTAAATAGCACATATTGATATGGTCATTATTATGAGCATCAATTAGTGTACAAAACTTTTTAAACCTTATTACGGTTTTAATCCAATGCTCACTTTTTTTTAAGTAAAAGCTTAGTTTTCTCTGATTATAAAATAGTATGTAAAATAATTGTATAACACAAGAAAGGTTAAAAAAAAATCTATAAACATCTTCCCTACAGAAGTAACTACTGTCAATTCTTCTGATGTTTATAATCACTGACATTCCTTTTTTATGTAAATGTATAAAAAAAGACTAAAACAACAAGTCTTGTAATTTATTTTACTTAACAGTAAATCATTGTCTTCTTCCCATGTCAAGAAACACAGAACCACACTGGCTCCCTAGTACAGCACCACTGCATATATGCTGAACCATACATTTTTTTTTTTTTGGTACTGGGGATTGAACTTGGGACCTTGTGCTTACAAGGCAGGCAGCAGAACCACTGAGCTAAATCCCCAGCAAACCAGACTACATTTAACAAGGGCCATACTGAACCAGTGTGTTGCTCAAGTTCCTTCTGGTTTGTGTGTGTATTAGTTCCAATTTTTAACTATTATACAGTCAAGACAAATATCCACATACATATAAGTTTACTAATTTGTCAGGTTACAGCCTTAGAATAAATTTCTAGAAGTGGAATTGTGACATCAAAAAGTATCCATATTTAAATTCTGCTAAACACTGCTATAGTGTTCCTTAACAAGATCGAATCTGGTAGGTATTTTTAATTCTTTTCTTATCAATTTCTTCTCTCAATCTACTATTACTTCTTACCATTGTCATTTGTTTAGCTCCAACAGCCCAGCATCGGTTCTAATATCTTGTTCTGATTACTAGAGTAGAGAAACAGCCAAGCTTGATATACGAAGCCTGAAATTCTTGAAGCATTCAACGAATACATACCACCATTATTATGTTTTGTATTATTACATAAACGCCATATTTAAATTAATGGGCGTATTTAGGTTAGGGTTAGGGCTGCTGGGGTATAGGTCCCACATGTCATCATCATCTGCCTAGTCTGAGGGGCTCTGTGCTAACTCAACAGTAATTCACATTGGATGGCACTTTTCAGTTTACACAGCCTTTCTTCCTTAAATGCAATTAATCCCATGAACACAGATGAGCCACTAAAACTTAACCACTTCAACTACAATCAGTAAATACATGAGAGAGGTGAGACTCAAACTTGGTTCTTCTGCTTGCTCTTCCTATTCACCTTGCTACTCTGGAAGCCTGGCACCTTAGTCAGTGGGATATTACCTTTTAAAAACTGCTGAGTGTGGTGGTGTACACCTGTCATCCCAGTACTCAGGAGGCTGAGGCAAGATGACTGCTATGAGTTCCAGGCCAGCCTGGGCTACACAGTGGGTTCAAGGCTGGCCTGAACTACACATAGCGAGACCAAAAAAAAGAAAAAGAAAAAACAGATACTCCCAGACTGCCATGCTAAGTGAAACAAGCCAGACTCAGAAAGATAAATATTGCATGTTTCCACTTACATGAGAAACCTAAAGTATAAATAAATGAATAGGAGAGATAATAGGAAACTGGAAGGTACACTCTTGGTGATGGGGAAGGGGATGGGGGAGAGAGAAAGAAAGAATGGGTTAAAAGGATAAAAATGATCAGATACGTTATATGTATGTATCAAAATGAACCTCATTATTCTGTATTGCAAACTTGCTCTAATAAAAAAATTTTTTAAAGTTCACCATGATTCATTCTAAAACTTGACATGGATAATTAAAATTATGGTTTATCTCTACATGTCCCCAAGAGCCTCATACACTCACAGGCTGGGCTTCTGCAAGAGGACTGAACCATGGCAGCGCTATAGCTGACTTGCCATTAGGAGACAAGGTCTGATGGGGGAGTGATCTGGAAGGGTGTCTCACCCTCCGTGGCTCCTGTTTTCTTCACTGCTTCCTGACCCCCACTGACGTGAGCAGCTTTCCTCTGCCCAGGCCCTTGTGCCATGTCATTTCTGCGTTTAAGCCTGGCAAACATAGACTGAAACTTTAGAAATGTGAGCGAAAATAAAACTCTCCTTCTGTAAGTTTCAGCTGTTGGGTATTTTGTCCCAGTGACAAGGAAAATAACTAAGACAACTGAAACCAGAAAGTAGTGGCTATGTTTTAAGCAATTAGGAGAAAGTAACTGGGCTAGTTACAGGAAAAAATTATTAAAATAAGTGAATAATCACATATTTACATTTTTGGATTAAACTCTTGAATTAAAAAAGCACAAAGACAAAAACCATACTTATCCTTAAAAACAATACGGTACTGGTAGAGAATAACACAGTATGCCTCTTTAAAAGGTCAAGAACCTCAAGCGAGACAGTCAGAGATTAAAAAGAAAGAAAATGAAAAAAAAAAAAAAAAAAAAAAAAGGACTGGGGATTTAGCTCAGTGGTTTCACCACCTGCTGTGCAAGCTCAAGGACCAGAGTTCAATCCTGGGTACCAAAAAAAAAAAAAAAAAGAAAAAATAAAAAGAAAGAAAGAAAATGGACTGAGGGTGCAGCTCAGTGGCAAACTGCCTATCTAGCACACAGGAGGCCCTGAGTTTGATTCCCAACACAGCAACAATAACAGAAAAGCAAATCTTCAATGTCGGGAGACATGATCTCACGGGATCCTGATTTGCAGGGATTTAAGGCTGATAAAACAACTTTAATTTGACATGCTCATAAATTTGACACTTGAAGATTTGGACCAAATCCTTGAAAGCCACCAAGTACTTGTCAGACAAGACGAAACAGATTACCTGAGTAATCCTAGAAACATTAAGGACTGAATTTTTAATCAAGCTAATGATAAAGGAATCTTCAGGCTTGGATGGTTTCAATGGAAATTTTACCAAATGTTTAAAGAATAAATACCAAGTTTATACAGTATCTTACAAAGAAGAAGGGAAAGAAAGGGAACATTTTCCAAATCATTTCATGAGACCAATTATTACCCTACTAGTAAAAGCAGAGACAATACAAAAACAGAAAACCACAGACTAATATTGCTCATAAACTTAGATACAAAACAATTTCACCAGAACACTGGCAAACAGAACTCAGCAATGTATAAAGAACAATATACCCTATCCAAGCAGGATTTGTCAGTGTGCAAGACTAATTCAACATTGAAAATCAGCCCTGTCAGCACCCTATCAATAGTCTAAAAGAGAAAATTTTATCAACTGTCACAGAAAAAGAGCAAGAACATCAGGCTTATTCACTTCCCCATACCTAAGAGCAGGCACATGAAAATATTAATGAATAAATAAGTGCTTTCTCTATCTTGTGTTAACAACCCCGTATAAACAGATCATCAGAATCCAAGAGAGAAGAACTAAAAGTTGTTAATTAGTGAAAAGAGCAATTTCAACTATATACCTTTCCTCCAGTGAGTAAAAGGGCTCCATTCCTAAGTCCTGCAACAAGGGACATGAACTGCCGAGACAAAGGGCGTCCTAGAAGGCTATGTGTGACGTGCTCCATGCAAGATCTGCCTACAGAATTCACGCCTCTGAAAATATATAAATTGTTATGTGGTAAAAGACTGAAGTAGGATAAAGTCTCACTATAAAATGCTGAAACTTTCTTTCTGGATCTACTTAATGAATAGAGTAAAATTTTTATTCTTTATTTGAGATAAGGTATATTGACTAATGCTGTATCTGATTCACAGCTTTTAAAATTAGTTTTATTACATTAAAACATGTGCAGTGACTAACAGTTTGCCCTAATGGGATTATTCAAGGGATCTGCCTTGACACATACACATTCCCCTACCCTCAAAGAATTTTTAATTTGGTAATCACTTTAATCATAAGTGAAGTGCTTAGGATAATTGAAGACTTATTTCCTCTTAAACATCACCTCTGAAATCTAGTTTCAATCTGCACATTATTGAACTTTAACCTTCTTTTGACTACAACTTTGATAGAAATAATTCCTAATATTAGAATCCAAAGAGATTTTGTTCTATATTAATGCATATTATGTTACATTTAATGGTATAATCTTTTACTAAAATATTTACAGACTATACTATTACAGGAAATGAAATCACTACACTTACTAAAAACCTCTTTGAAGAATTTTAAGGACTAATTATATATACAAGATTCTCTTCTTGTATAAAGAATTTAAGAGAGGTTTTTACATTTGTCTGAAAAGTTGAGAAAACACAATCCCAATTATTATAATAATGAAATAGTGAAGGAATAACTTAATTTGAAATATTTTTAAACATTCAACTAATATTTAACTTTTAAATATTTGTTCTAAGAATTATTGTTTTATTCATGTGTAGATGATCCAGCTGCTATCTCCTTGCTTTCTTCTCACAAACCAATTCTCAAAGTAAAGTTTCTAACAAGTTTCACACCTCTAGTTATCTAAGATGACAGGGAAATTTCTATTCGACCTGTAAAAAAGAGGCAATCCTTTCAAAAAATCTAATGCATTAGCAAATTATTTGCTGACTTTCACCCCTAATTTAATCTTCACACATAGAAATCCTGCCAGAGATAATGTCAAGCATATCTCTAAACATGCTAGTTTGGCTATAACTTCTTACCCCAAAGAGTTCAGCTTTAAAAAAGGAAGAATAAAGTCAATTTCCTCACTGTTTTCTTCTTTTACCATAGGATCTAGAAGGACCTACAGTAGCAAGGAAAAATTAATTTTACAATTCAAAGTTATGTCTTTTGCCTGTTTTTCTTGGGTCTGAGAAAACTGAACTGCTGATTCTATTATACCACTGAGCATTGATAAATTGTGCATGCAAGATTATTACTTAAAATACCCCTGACAACAATTTACTCATCCACAGAACAAATATTTATAGTCAATGAGCAAAAAGAGTATCATCTCCTTAATACATTTTACAGACTTTATCTGCAATTTTAACTTGTGTCATATTTACTTTTTTCACAATTCTGAATGTGTCTCCTCTGAATGGTACTCTTTCAATTATATTTAAAAAGAAATGGTATCTACTTAAAATCACTGAAAATTTTAAATAACTAGTGAATCTTCATTTCTATAAAGAGAAGAGCAAGCATCCTCACTAAAATATAATATTCTAAAAAGAACATTCATACAGTACTTCAGGAAGAAAGTATTTGTGAAGAGTTGCAAATTTAAATTGTCAAAATAACAAAATTGCACATAAAAATATAAATTTTAAAAATCAAATCCCTAAAAGTGTTTTCATTGGCTTCAAAAACAAAGTTTTAAATCATGATTCATTTGGTAGTTAACAATCAACTTTATTCTTGAAAATTAATTGTGCGAAGACACTGATTTTTAAATTTAGAATAAATCAATAATTTATATAAGTAAGAGATTATAGAATAAAATATTTTAAATCAAGTTATTCCTTATTCTTAGCATATGAGTTTCTAACACACTTCATGATGCAAGTTCTTGTAATGACATTCCCACTTTATTATCACATGTGACAAATATTATTTTATTAAATATTCAATAAATTCAATAGTGTATAGTTACTTGCACAGTGGTCTTCTGCAGCAGATTGGTGCTCAACAGAAAAATATTTTTTTCTTTTTGGTTTTCTTTTTCACAATGAACTATACTCAGAGAAAACTCTTTCAATTCTATAAAGAGAAAGTAATAAATGGAGAATTCGGGCTGAAACTAAGATGAAAAACTTTTTAGATTTTAACTATCAAATATATTTAAATTAAAGACATTCTTCAATATGCAAAATGTGTTCAATTATCAGTGTTTTACATATGACACAGGTTGGAAAAAACAATTTAAAATGCCACAATTATCTCAGTGGGAAAAATACTCAAATAACAAATTTACCATCTTTAATTTCCAACTTAATAAATTCTTCTTCTGGTACTAACAAAGGAAGCACAGTGGTAGCAGATTCCTGTAGCCACGAACAGAAGGTCGCTTTTATGTCTTCTTCACAAACATCTTTAGGCTACCAGAAAAAAAAAATAGTAATTAATTATTCTAATATCTGACAATGTTAACACCTTTATTTTAAAATTTTTTCTTCCTAATAAAATGTAAACCTTACCAAACAAAACCAACATAGGATGTTCATATTCTATAAACACAGGTTTGGGATTTGACATTAGTTAGTATGATGAATATAGCATAGCCCAAAGAAACATTTATATAATTGGCAAAGTTTTAAATGCTCTTTTTCTCCATGTTCAGCAATATAAATATTAGAATTTGATTCTCTCAGTAACCAATACATTCCAACCTCATTCTCCCTTGTCTCCTGTCACCAAAACAGGAAAGCAATCCTCCATTGCCAGCTTGGAGCCCCGTGTGTGTGTGTGTGTGTGTGTGCGTGCGTGCGTGTGTGTGTGACTTCAATGTGGCCAATGGCATGCAGTCAGCAATCAGGAAGGCTGCTCTTCTTTATCAAAGTAAAGAAACTGTGCAAGGAGAGATTTTGCCTTGTGCCTTTCCTTTTGCTTCCTGGAATGCAGACAAGATGCTTATTAGTACAACATACATATGCATTTTACAGAAGGAAAATCACAAGCTAAAGATGGCAGAAGAAAAAGACTGATGTAGCTTAGATCCTTAGATACACTGTTTAACTGCCCATGAGCCTTTCAAATTCCCTGTACATGAGAAAAAAATTTCTGATACGTTTAAGCTATTATTCTTTTTTCTGTTTCCCTTTAAGCTGACCAGTCCAGTTATACTCAATAAAATGTTAATACACTGTTCAAAAGTATAACATTCTAAAAAAACACTGCTAATTTAAATTTAAAAGCGTTTAAGTTTTTATAACCTATTTCAAATAAGGAATGAGGATAACAAAAATTCATACAGAAAAGATTATCAATATTTGTTCCCCTAAATAAACCTCTATTCCCACCATTTCTCAAACTGGTCTATTTCTGGTCTATTTCATCCAGAGGCAAGCTTAAATCTGCTGATTAAGTGCAGTTCAGAACTTGACCACTACTAAAAGTAGGCTAAGAAAAGGTGTAATTTCCTCATTCTTAAAATTCAGAGAAATAGTTACTTCTTGGAATATGATTGGCCAATGTAACTAAACACTTAAAGTCATAAAATGATGCTGAGAGCTACTTAAAATCAGGAATTTTGGGAACAGAAAGTAACTCATAGTTCCTTTAGAATGAAACATCTTTATATTCCAAGATATGCTGTAATCATAACCCAGAGACTTGCCAAAGGTCATAAAGTTTCCTCTAAAATATGTAACTCAAGATAGGAAATGATTGTTGTGGTAATATTCTATCATTGAGACAAAGTTCTAATGACCAGTAGCTAATTATTTTCTTACGCAAGGGACCTAGCACTTAAAAAATACCAATATCAATAGCTAAAAACTTAAAAACCCTATGTACTATTTAACCAATGTGGTAAATGCTCAGCTACATACTGTTATGAAAATAGCATTTATCCTATTTTCTGGTTTCCAAAGTAGATAATATAAATTATCTGGTGTTCCATCAACTAGAAAGGTTCTGTTAAATCGGTTCACTTATAACATAACCATCATAATCCTAAAATTCCAAAAGTTTCATCTGAATTATCAGAGAAAGATTCAGTTATGTTTGGAGTTTCTTGAACATATAATTCAATAGTAACTTTTCTGTATTATAACTGAGAACTGGTACATAGGAAATACTTTTAAATTAACTTAAATATCTCATTTCCTAACCATACCACTTTCCAAAGAATTGACTGGGCAGTAAAGTAAGAGACGTCAGGTGTGGTGGTGCGTGCCTATAATCTCAGCACTCTGGCGGGGCATAGGCAGGAGGATCCTAAATTCAGGCCCAACCCGGGGAACTCAGAAACTTAGTGAGACCCTGTCTTAAAATAAGAAACAGGACAGGCTAGGAATGTAGCTCAGTACAAGGGCTCTGGCTTCACTCTCCTGTACCATGGGGGAAAAAGTAAAGAGTATAACACTCTTTTGCGCTGCAAGATTAATAGAAAAGCAATACCAGTTTGTTAAAATACACTTTTTGTTAATATTCATCTCCCACTGTGTTATTAAAACAATCCTTCTTCAATGAAGAAGGAAGTGGTTGTCTTAGAAATAGTTTTGGTATGAACTCCAAGAAAACATTTTTTCACTTGTCTTGTTCTTGATGGCCTCTACTTTTCTAAGCCAGCTGCTGCCAGTTAATGTTTTATTGGCAATAATAAAAATTATCCCCCTTCTTTTGTACAACAGCAACACAGCAAGGTAGAATGTATTAGGGCACCAAACCATTTTTAGCCAGTTCTTCAAATATTATTAAATTTTATTAGTACATGTCATTGTTATGTGATGGTAAGGTTTGAGAAGTGGGCACATGTATCTAATATATCAATCAATTTCAGTCCCATTAGACTCTCCCGTGTCTTTTCTCTCCTCATCTTCTTCCCTATTTCTAGAAGTCCACCTCCTGGTACCCATTGTGTGCTACTGAACTTCCAGAAGTAGATCATTTAACCTGTTATATAAGATTTTTCCAACTAATTTAGCTTGATTATGTACTTTGAAAACTGTGATTTGTTTTTGTCTATGTGTTAGGTTTCATTTCTTGCTTAATTCAAATTTCAGACATTATGAAAATTTCATTTTTTCTGTAACTTCACACTTTTCTTTAAAGTTTAATAAACTGATGTTTGTACCTTAAAAAAAATAAAGCAACATGGCATAAAATTTTTAAAATTACACGGACACTACAAAAATAGCAATCTTAAAGACAAAATTATCCGTATTTGTAGACACTATTTACATCATATGCATACTGTTTATTAAAGACTTCCTGGCTTCTCAAAAAATTAAACACTTAATAGCCATATGATCCAGCAATTTCACTCCTAGGTACAGACCCCCAAAACTTGAAAATAGGAACTCAAGCAGATACTTGAACATCACTGTTCACTGCAGCATTATTCATAATAGCCAAAAACGTTGAAACAACCCAAATGTCCACCAACAGATGAATGGATAAAAAAAAATGGCCGGGGATTTAGCTCAGTGGTTCCACCACCTGCTTCGCAAGCGCAAGGTCCCAAGTTTGATCCCTGGTACCAAAAAAAAAAAGTGATGCATACATAGATAACAGAACATTATCCAGCCGAAAACAAAGAAATGAAGTCCTAAAAAAAAGAAATGAAGTCCTGATACGCACACAAAAAGGGATGAAACTTAAAAAGACTATGGAAGTGAATCAAGTCAAATACATAGTACAAACGTTCTGAGTCCACTTATACGATGAGGTAGCTAGTGGGAGTAAATTCTTAGAGACACAGTAATGATTAGAAGGGTGGGTGGAGAAGGAATGGTGAGTCATTGCTTAATGGGTGCAGAGCTTCTGTCTGCAGGGATGGAAATTTGAAAGTAGTGGTGGGTTGTACAACATCATGAGTGTAATAAATGCCACTGAATTATTTCTTCACTTAAAAGTAGGTTTAAATGACATATTTATGTTTTTTTTTTTTTTTTTTTTTTTTTTGCGGTACCTGCAAGGCAGGCATGATGTCACTGAGCTCAATCCCTGGCCCTATGTCAAAAAAGACTTCTTTGTCCTTACTAACAAAAAGAGTACAACATTGTTAGTTAAGAACTGGTAATCTTACAATACATGTAAAAGAATTTTGATATTTTATATATATATATATATATATATATATTTTTTTTTTTTTTTGCACTCACTAGGTTCTCTCTAGGTTGTAATTTTAGAGATCTTGGAATTTTAGGAGTAATTTCCACTGGAGTTATTTTGACTACTGCATGCATTTCTATATTTAGTCTCTTTCTCAGGTCATCTGGAATCTGAAATTAAAAATAAACAAAAATTCAAATATGAATTATGTTCAAAGCCTGATTAAAAGACATCTTATAGCATAAATATTGATATCCATCTCTAGCAATGAGGTGAAATTACAGAAGCTTTCGTAATGACTCACAGTTTTCTTATTGTGTTCGGGCTGCTGTAACAAAATACCATAAACTCTGCAGCTTACAAATAACAGAAATGTCCTTCTCATGGTTCTAAAGACCAAAGAGTCTAAGATTGGGGCCCTGGCAGATTTGGTGTGTTAGGGTTCTCTTCAAAGTCCTTTCTGTGAAGATGTCCTTCTGGCTGTCTCTTCACATGGTGGAAGGGGTAAATTAGCCTTTTGCATAAAAGGGCTTCTTTCATAAAGGCACTAATTCCATCCATGGAGGCTTCATCCTCATGACCTAACCACCTCCCAAAGTCTTACCTCCTAATATCATTACCTTGGGGATAGGACTTCAACATGAGTTTCAGGAGGACACAAATGTTCAGGCTATAGCAAGAGTAAAACTAGGTGGAAGTATAGGTATTGTTAGACCACAAATATTTCAATTCCTTCCCCAGTATTTCTTTTTCTTTACTTATTGTTCAGAATTAGAACTTTAAGTAGATATATTTGGATAAAAAAGTGATACAAGGCTGGGGATTTAGCTCAATGGTTCCGCAGCCTGCCTAACAAGTTCAAGGTCCCAAGTTCGATCCCCTGTACCGGGGGAAAAAAAAAAAGTAATGCATACATAGATAACAGAACATTATCCAGCCAAAAAAAGAAATGAAGTCCTGATACACACACAAAAAGGGATGAAACTTGAAAAGAAAGTCTAAATCTAAATAAGTCTCAATCTAAATATCCTAAAGTATGGCATAATTGCATTTGATTAAATTTTACTTGGAATCTCTTAGTAGTTTTCATCTATGCAAATTGAGAATAAACAAAAAAGCTGGAGTGGTCAAAACTAATCACAGATAATCTGCACAAATGAACTGAGGAAGAAACTCAATCTAAAAGGCAAAGGGTAAAATTTCTCACCCACACTGATGAATATATCCTAAACTTAAGATTGTGGTGACAGTTTCACAACCATTGTACTAAAAACAAAAAACTTCACACTTTAAATTTTATCTCAACAGAGATGTTAAAAAATGTTCTCATTTCCCAAAGACTGGGAAGCACTGAAAGACATAAAGAAGACTTTAATCTTTTTTTTTGTACTGGGGATCAAACTCGGAAAGACAACTTTAATCTTGCCAGGTGAGGTGGTGCATTTCCCAGTACTTGGGAGGCTGGGGCAGGAGGACTGCCATGAGTTTGAGGCCAGCTTGGGCTATATAGTCAATTCAAAGGCCAGCCTGAACTATATAGCAAAACCCTGTCTTACTGGGGATTTAGCTCAGTGGTTCCCAAACCTACCCTGCAAGCGCAAGGTCCCGAGTTCAATCCCCAGTACCAAACAAACAAAACCCTGTCTCAAAAAAAAAGACTTTAATCTTGCTCTACTATCTATGTAATAGAATAGGTGCAGACATTAACAGTAGACAGAGGCATAAAACTCTAAGGTGGATATCCTGACTTAAAGACTAATAAATTTTAAACATTAGACAATGTCTACACACATCAAAACATCACATGGTATCCCAGAAATATACACAATATCATGTGCCAGTTTAAGATTTTTAACAATTTTAAAAAAAATGAATGAATTTAACAATCAAGTTTTCTAAAACAAAAACCACCACAGCAGAAAAACAATGTACTCACAGTGTAAGAAATGTTAAACTCAACATTGTTAGGTCTATTCATAAGTGATCAATTTTGATCTCTCAAGTCAAGCCTGCTGGAGTACCTGATGGCAACTACTGTCACTTCTCACTGCCTATTACTCTTCAACCTTTAAAGCAAGGCCAGAAGCCCAGGCTCCTTACTGCTATCTAGTCCCCAGGTCTTCACCATCAGCTCTTCTTCACTATATGACTTCAAGGAAGGAAAAGGATATTCTTTTTTTAAAAATGCATTAAGTTTATTGGTACATATTATATATACCATATGATGACACTTATCATTGGGAAGGATATTCTTGTCTATGGCAGAAACAACTAAATCATAACCTCATTATTAGACAATTTGAATTTGAAATGCAGTAGACTCTCATAAACTGATGATTTAAAGCTAACAGAAACAACAGTCTGGGGCTTTAGAAAACAATGGAATACACAGAAATTTTTAAATTACTTGCATTAGTTATAGGTAAAATCATAAGAGTAAATGAACTCCACAAAGGAGACAACCTTCCCTTTCTGTTTTTCATCCCCATCCTAATAGGTTCCTTTCATCATTATGAAGTCTCAATTTAGAGTGGTTCAAAATTAGGCTGAAATAAAGGGGTGGGGACTCATGTCATATAAATTTCTTCTCCCTGTCATATACAAGTTAAAACAGCAGCTACCAGCAGGGCAAGAAGCTTGCAGGGTAAGCTTCAGGATGGGTTCCAATCCAGGTACCATCACGGGAAACAAAAGGTTCTCTTCCTCTCCTAAGTATTTTCCCCAATTCACAAAAAGTCCTTCCTTTGGTCTCAAGACCTTAAGAACAAACCTCCTGTGGGTATTAAAGATGCAAGGCTCTGTAGGGTACTCCAAACTGAGCAGGAACCCTAGAGCCAGTCTGCCTGGACTAGAATCCCAGTACTACTCATAACTAGTTACGGAACCTCAGGTAAGTAATCTTGACCTTTCTGGGTCTATACATACAAAACTTATTTGCTCTGGTAAATATACAATCTTTACCAAAAGATACAGTGCAAGCAGAAATGTGTCCCCCTTTTCAACTTAAAACACTGTATTATGTTAGTTTTCAATTTATGTATAAAATATCATTCTAATTCAAAATTAGGGAAGGGTAAGCAGCATAAGTTTCCTCCCAAATTATAAAACTCATACTGACCCAAACTTTCCCAAGATGGAGAGCTTCTAGATTTTTGGTGTATGTTACAGCATTCTTCAATTCCTCAAGTCCATTCCAGACTACCTTTAGCACACAAGCCTTTTCAATTTCTTGGCTATGATCTGTGCTAATCTGTTTTTGATCTAGTGGTTCTGTTATGTGCTTCTCTTTTTCTGGAGAGAGGACATTCTGCTTTGTTTGACTTTGCTGTTGTTTTGGAGAAAGTAGCTTAACTAGCTTTCCATAGGTCACAGTAAAGCTGGGCTCCACATCAAAATATTCCTGGTCCCATGGAAATACATGAACAGCACAGTGTTTATGAAACACAGAAGACGCTGGTGTGTTATGTATACTGGGAGGCTGTGATTTGCATACTCTGAAAATATTGTCCAAAGGAACAACCTCTGACTGCATATTTTTGAAAGCGCTGATTTCAGTTGAACCCCAGGATGTCTCTTGTTTCTTCTCAGATCCAAAAGAAAAAATGCTTACTAGCATAGTCCATAAGCTTGGTATCGATGATAAGTTAACTGAGTCTGTCTCATTAGACCCAGTGACTGCCACAGTATTTGATTCCAGTTGCTTGGTTTGAAATTCTTTTATCGTTTCTTTTGGGTCTCTTCCATAACTATGAAATTTTCCACATGCATCATCTGCTTTGGCCTGGCGTGTCTTTGGCTGAATAAGGAGCCTGGTATCAGCTTCCAGCCTTCCATACATAACAGCTGGCATTAGTGCAACTGTGTAGAAAACAGAGACCATCAGTGCAGGGTCACCTCTACTGGGGACTCAGTGCTACAGTATAGAGTATGACAGTCATTTTTACAAGAGCACTTACCAATCTGGATAAATATGTAAGTTTGTTGATCAACCCAAACAGGGAAAATGGCTTTTGGAAAAACTATTCGAATTTGATCTAGAAGATGCTGTTCAAGAGAAGCAGCATGCAGTTCCTAGAACCAACAGAGCAAAAGATGAATTTACTTTACATTTTATCCTTTCTATGTCTAGTAAGGAAATCACAATTCATTTTTATTTTAATAAATATTGTGCATGTTTAAGATATACAACATGATGTTGTGGGATATACAGACATAGTAAAAAAGCAAATTAACATATCCATCCATCTCCCAGATACCCAATTTTTAAAAAATTTTTGTGGCAAGAGCAGTTAAAAACTCACTTAGCATGAACCCCAAATACATTACAATTTTTAAATCTATAGTCCTCCTGTTATTCATTAGATCTCTATGCATTCTTATAATTCAAACCAACTCAGAAAATATAATGAAGTTCAGAGCAATCCAAAGACAATGGTATTTTAAAGTAATTGAATCTTAAAATGAGAGAACTCTTGAAATTGAAAATGTAATAAAATATTTACCAAAAAAGAAAAGCGCAGGTCTGGATGGCTTCACTGCTGAATTTTACAAGACATTTAAAGAAGAACTAACGCCATTACTCTTTAAACTTATCAAGGAAATTGAAAGGGAAGCAATACTTCCAGATTCATTCCTGGAAGCAAGTGTGACTTTGATTCCAAAACCAGGGAAAGACCCAACCCAAAAAGAGAACTACAAGCCAATCTCCCTAATGAACATAGATGCAAAAATCCTCAACAAGCTACTGGCAAACAGAATACAGAGGGTCATCAAGAAGATCATACACCCTGACCAAGTAGGATTTATCCCAGGGATGCAAGGATGGTTCAACATTTGTAAATCAATAAATGTAATACACTATATTAACAGAGTCAAGGACAAAAACCATATGACCATCTCAATAGATGCAGAAAAAGCATTTGACAAAATCCAGCACCCATTCATGAAAAAAACCCTACAGAAAATTGGAATAGAAGGTCTTTATCTTAACCTGATTAAGGCTATCTATGAAAAACCAACAGCCAACATCATACTAAATGGTCAAAAACTGAAAACTTTCACACTAAAATCAGGAACAAGACAAGAGTGCCCACTATCACCACTCCTGTTCAATATAGTTCTGGAAACATTAGCCACAGCAATTAGAAAAGAAAAAGAAATAAAAGGAATAAAGATAGGAAAAGAAAAAGTTAAACTGTCATTATTTGCTGACGATATGATATTTTACATAGAAGACCCAAAAAACTCCGCCAAAAGACTTCTAGACTTAATTGACAGATTCAGTAGAGTAGCTGGATACAAGGTCAACATTCAAAAACAATAGCCTTCTTGTACACAAATAACAGACTCACTGAGAGAGAAATTAGGGAAACAATTCCGTTTACAATAGAACCAAAAAAATGAAATATCTAGGAATCAATCTAACAAAGGAAGCAAAAGACCTCTACACTGAAAACTACAGCACTCTGAAAAAAGAGATCGAAGAGGATACAAGAAAATGGAAAGACATCCCTTGTTCCTGGATAGGAAGAACCAATATAGTGAAAATGGCCATACTTCCAAAACTACTATATAGATTCAATGCAATGCCAATTGAAATTCCAACAATATACTTCACAGAACTAGAGAAAACAATCCAAAAATTCATTTGGAACCAGAAGAGACCTAGAATAGCTAAAGCAATTCTAAGCAACAGAGACATGGCTGGGGGTATCACAATCCCCAACTTGAAACTACACTACAAACTACTGTGATAAAATCAGCATGGTACTGGCAAAGGAACAGACCTGAGGATCAGTTGAACAGATTAGAAGATGCAGAAACAACTCCAGACATGCTCAGCCACCTCATCTTTGACAAAGGAGCCAACCACCATCATTGGAGGAAAGATAGGCTATTTAATAAATGGTGTTGGAAAAATTGGATTTCAACCTGCCAAAGACTGAAACTAGACCCATACCTATCATCATGCACTAAACTAAGATCAAAGTGGATTAAAGATATAAATATTAAGACAGAAACACTAAACTTGCTGGAAGATAAGTTAGGTAGAACTCTTGAAGACATTGGCATAGGAAAAGACTTCATGAACAAAACCTCAGGAGCATAGGAACTAGCAGAAAGAATCAACAACTGGGATCTCATCTTATTAAAAAGCTTCTGCACTGCAAGAGAAACTACCAACAGAGCTCACAGACAACCTACAATATGGGAAAAATTTTTAGCAGCTGTACCTCAGACAAAGGACTACTATCTAGAATATATAAAGAACTGAAAAAAATCAGACCCCCCAAATTCAAAGGCCCAATTCAAAAATGGGCATCTGAAATGAACAGACATTTTGCAGATAAGGAAGTAAAAGCAGCAAACAAATATATGAAAAAATGTTCAACATCACTCGTCATTTGAGAGATGCAGATGCAAACAACACTGAGATTCCACCTCAACCCAGAAAGAATGGCTGCTATCAAGAAATCAACAAATAACAAATGCTGGTGGGGTTGTGGGGAGAAAGGAACCCTGCTCCATTGCTGGTAGGAGTGTAGACTGGTGCAGCCACTGTGGAAGTCAGTATGGAGACACCTCAAAGAACTAGGACTAGAGGTCCCATTTGACCCAGCTATTCCCCTGCTGGGGATCTTCCCAAAAGAATTAAAAGAATCATACCACAGCGATATATGTGCACCCATGTTCATAGCAGCACAGTTTGTAATAGCTAAAGCTTGGAAGCAGCCCAAGTGCCCATCAACTGGAAACTGGATAAAGAAAATGTGGTTTTTTAAATAAAATGGAGTACTACTCAGCCTTAAAGAATGAAAAACTAGTCATTTATAGCTAAATGGATACATATCGAGGCCATACTCTTAAGTGAAATAAATAGGACACACGTGTAAATACCAAATAGTTTCACTAGTGTGAGAAACTGATAGTGTGAACAAGGGTTAAAATGATTAAAATGAATAATTGATAATTTGAAATAGGAAAAAAGGTCCAAAGACAAAGAAGTGAAGGGAGGGGAAGGGGAAAGGAAAAGAGGGAAAGGAAAAACTATGAGAAAAGAAAAAAAAAAAGGAAATAAAATCTATGTAAATAGGGAAGGGCGGAGGGGGTGAAGGGTGCACAGGTAATGGGGAAAAAAAAAAATAAGAACCAAGATATATCATGTACAGGTACAAACACCCAATGATAAATGTAAATGAATTGTATACCTATAATGTACCAATAAAAGAAAAAAAAATGAGAGAAGTCTTAGTTTTCCATTACCAATATTTCCCAATCATCTGCTGAGAGAGGTTCCACCTCAACTTCATGACAAGACACCACATGGGAACATGGCTTGAGAAATACCTGGAAAAATTAAAAATTTAAAACTACTTTCAAAAAATTATTCTGTATCCCTAGAAAATATGAAGTTCTCTCTTTAGGTAAGTAATGTGTGTGTATTGATGGTCTTTCATTAACAAATATTAAGTGCTTATTCTTAGCTAGGCTTTGATGTGTTCAGCATTTTAGAAAAAAACTATTGCACAACTAGTTACAGAATACAGAAAACACATCCTAGCATGTTTTTCAAAAATAAAGATAATCACTGAAAAAAGACATATAAGTTTCAATAAGTAAGAAAAATGAGTGTCATCAAATCACGTCATGAGTTTATTTCTAGAAGTTTCACAACTATTAGCTTTACAACTAATTTCAAGTTATGTCGCTTCTAGGAAAAACACACTGAAATAAAGACCAGAGACGGCTATTAATAGCGTATCCTTCACACAGCTAAAAGTAAATAAAACAAATACTGCCCCCGTTTTTAGTCTCCAGATATATGAAATGCTAGCATATCTCAAAAGCTTTTACTTTCTTTTCCCTTTGACAGACATTTCTGAAGTTTAAGGGGGTAAAATCCAAAGCCACTGAGTATAAGACATTCTAGGTAAGCAGCCCTTACCTCTCTGCTTTTGTGAATTTTCCCTGAATACCTTCCTTATCCTCTACTTCAAAAGAATGATTCTAAGGAAGCACAAAGCAGCGTCTACCAAAAAGTGAAGGACTGCAACAAGCTCACTTTTCATTCCTATGTCTTCAAAAATCAAGGAAGTCACTTAGAAGAAAATAGGAAGTAAAAACAAGTAGGGGTGTTTAGTGTACTAATTAAGATATCAAAGTCAGTAAGAAGCTCATGTTGCCTACAGGGAGCTGCCACGTAATCAAAGCAAGCTAAACTGTAACTCGCTGGGCAATCCTGAGCAAATATATTTCATCTTCTTAGATTTGTAGACCAAGGCACCAAAGTCAGTGATTTCTAAGGTCTGTTAGGCATTAAAATATTTAGATTCTAACAAAAATTTAGGATAGGCGAAAGACTAGTAAAAGGCTTATCTCATGAATGGCCCATTTTCATTACCGAAACATAGTCTGTGTCTAGAACAAGCTGAAAAGATGTGCACTCAGATGTACTGCTGTGAGAAACTGGTAACAGACAGCGATGTATCTTCCTCCATCAAAATTATAAGAATAAGCCCCCCTGACCTGGTAATTCAAGTTTTAAAATATTTCACTCCATATCTGCAGGTTGAGTATTCCTAATTCAAAAATCTGAATCTAAAATGCTCTGAAATCTGAAACTTTCTGAGCACAAGTTTTAAATTTTGGAGCATTTCAGATTTTGGATTAAGGATGCTCAACTAGTAAAGCTAATGCAAATATTGCTAAATTTAAAAATCTCCAAAATCTGAGATATGTCTGGCTCCAAGCATTTCAAGTAAGGGATAACAAACCTGCATATATACGACTGAGGAAGCACGAAGCTGGGCCAGGCACCCCATTTCTGTTCCTGTTAATGATTCTTTGGGAGACAGTGTCTTAGTGGCACTGCTACAATAGAGGATCATATATTTACAGGGAGATATTCAATCCATATTGTTTGTAAACAGTCACCCCTGTATCTGCAGGTTCCACATCTGCAGAGTTGATCAACTTGGGAAAATACTTGTGTCTGTCCTGGGCCAGGGATGTAGCTCAGAGGTACCTCGCCTGCCTGGCGAGCGCAAGGTCCTGAGTTTGATACCCGGCACAAAAAAAAAAAAAAATTTTGTCCCTCCTGAACATGCAGATTTGTTTGATTGTTATTATTCCCTAAATGATACAACTATTTACATACATGCAAATGTTATACCATTTTATATAAGGGACATGAGCAACTAGAGACTGGATTTCATGGGGATCTTGGAACCAAGCTCCCAGATACTGAGGGATGACTGTATACAGAAAGGTATTTTTAATCAAGTAAGACTACAGGAAGCTAAAAAATATGTAAAGAACAAATGAAATTAAGTTTAATAATAGTAAGTAAAACCCAGTACAGTAATTAAAAGAATTATTTCATAAAAACAAAATTAGGGAAACTGGAAAGAGTAAAATAGAATACAAAATACTGACTGAGCAACAAAAAGTGTAATCAATTTGAATATCCTAGACTAGTTAAAATAATATGTAAGTTGGGCGTCACCTCAATTCCTTTAAAAATCTGAACTTTTATTTCCATTGCCATGTTATGTGACATTAGAACAAAGTCACTGTCATATTTTGTGCTTACCTGTCCCCCACTTGAAAGTCCAAGTTTCTGACCAACTTGTCTGTTAATTTCGGCCACATTTTCACCTTGGTCATTAAAAAGCCTGCCTTCCACCCAGCTCAAGAATGCAGGCTGGAGACCCCAGGTGACTTCTATAGCTTGGTTCTATTTATAGAAGGAATGGGAGGGGGAAAAAATTTTTAAAGTTTTTAGATATTTTTCATGGATTCATATAAATTATTATTGCAATCCACACATATGAAAACAATCCTACAGATAATAGCTCATTTATCAACAACTGTATAGTATTTAAAAAGTCATAATCATTTCAAACACCCAATGCTAGTAATGCTATACACCAAACCAATACCCTTATATTCTCATGACATTATAAACTGATTCAAGCATTTCAGAATTCAAAATGGCAATAAGAGACTGGAGACTACTATAGCTCAGTAGTAGAGCACTTGCCTAAGCACAGACCTGGCTTTGATACCTAGCACCACAAAAACAAAAAACAAATCCCCCCCATTTGGCAACAGATAGCCAAATGAATTCAGCCTTTGAGCCATATGTAACTATTTGAGTATTCTAAATTAATGATTCAAAAGAGAAAAATAAAATATCAGAAGGTATTTGTAGTATTTTCTATAATAGTGAACACTTGGGATTGTCTTAAATCTGTATAAATAGAGAAATTATTAAATTAGCTAAAATTTACTGTTAGTAAACCACGAGTCAGTAAGTACAGGGGTTCCCTCTTCACTGTAGTTTTGCTTCCTGAAGTTTCAGTTATGCACAGTCAACCGTGGTCCAAAGATATAAAAAGTTCCAGAAATAAACAGTTTACAAGTTTTAAATTGTGCAGTGCTCTGAGTAGCATGAGGAGATCTCATTGTCCTGTTCTGCTATCCTGGGCAGTGACTCATCCCTTTATTTGTCCAGTATATCTATGATGTGTCTAAGACCTGTCCGACATTCACATCACAGCTGTCTCAGTTATAAGACAACTATCACAGCATCACAGTGTTTGCATTTAAGTAACTCTTCTTTTTCTTTTTGGTACCGGGGATTGAACTCGGGTCCTTGCGCTTGCACAGCAGGTGGCAAAACCACTGAGCTAAATCCCCAGCCCTCTTTTTCTTTATCTTTTTTTTGAAGTTTTATGGTCAGTTTATTAAGTTCAATGGTGAAAGTTATCAGAAGCATATTCTCCTGAGAGTTATTTTTTCTTACAAAAAAAAGAAAGGAAAATTAAAAGCCTCTCAGCACAGCCACAGATGCTGTGGCTGTGGAACTGTCCGGAGATGGTGCCTCAGTCCTCTGAGCCACTCCCTGGGCCAGCAGGGCTGTGGTCTGGGTCGTCCTCAACATCCTCCAGCTCCAAGTCATCCAGTTCCTGAAACAAAGACTCCTCTACTTCCACATTATTTCCAGCATCCTCCAAGAACTGGATATCAGATGCGTCAAGATTATGATCGGTTTCAAACAGCTGTTTGCCACTTAATTTATTTTTTCCTACTTGCTCCTGTCCTTTTATCTGTTTCAATTTCCAAGAGTTCTGCATCAAACTTGGCGTTCCAACATAAGAAATTCTCAATTGTAACGGGTGCTGTGGAATAATTGCTTCTCTGCTGCTTCTTCTTTTTCTTTTAGTTTCTTTTCTTCCTCTCTTCTCGTTTTTATCTGATCTACTATTTCACTTAATTTTTCTTGCACTGCTGTCAGTAAAGATCATGACCACACCAAGATTTTCCTCAGCCTGTAATGCTAATAATTTTAAAATGTCTATGACATCATTATCTTCTAGGTTTTCCTGGGAAAATATTTCATAAAGAGGAGCTTCATCTGGGTATTTTTCACTGTATGTAAACTTGAGGTTTAATCTGGACAGTTTCATCATTTTCTCCAACCTCAGATGTCACAGTGATGGTGAAGCTGGGTGGATTTTCTTTTTTTTTGGTACCGGGGATCGAACTCAGGACCTTGAGCTTGCAAGGCAGGCAGCAGAACCACTGAGCTAAATCCCCAGCCCAGCTGGGTGGATTTTCTGATAATACTGTGAAGGAGTCGGGGTAGATGGACTCCAGAGCCTCCAGCTCATTTTGCTGCTCCTCGCTGTAGCCTGCCATCGCGGCCCTGGCTGCTGCCCATCCCTCTTTTTCTTAATAATGGTCCCAGAACACAAAACTAGTTATGCTGGCAATTTGGATCTGCCAAAGAGAAGCAGTAAAGTGAAAAGGTGAAAGTTCTCAAATTGCTAAGGAAAGAAAAAAAAAATCATACACTGAAATTGCTAAGACCTACAGTAAGTATGAATGTTCTGTCTGTGAAATTGTGAAGGAAAAAGAAATGTTAGCTTTGCTGTCACACTTTTTACAAACTATAAAAGCTACAGTCACAGTGCATAAGTGCTTAGCTGAGGTGGAAAAGGCATCAAATTTGTACATGGTTGTACAGGAAACGACATAGCAGACAGGGTTCAGGGCTATCCTTGGTTTTAGAAATCCAGGGAGGTTTTGGAATGTAGCACCCACAGTTGAGGGTACTACTGTAAAAATAAGTGATGCTTTAAAATGAAACAAGAGTTTTAGAATTACAGCACAGCAATCAGATAAAATATGCACTCCTTTGATAGTGGCTGACTGATCAGAAGAGTAATAAATGCACATTGTAAAAATACAAAAAACACAAACAGGCAAAATGTGAAGGTAGGTCACCATTTCCAGATGTAAGTACTGTTAATAGTTTCTTGTGTACCTTTCCAGAAATGTTATATTATTCAGTCTCTTAAGTAAGTTTGAAAGCCATAGAACTATGGGAACATATTTATAAGTTAAAAAATCAATATTTAAAATTTATTTTCATTAAAAGAGAAATTATATAAAATATGTAAGTTTGTGTCCAATGACTAAAAATTTTTTATGACTAAAAAATTACTCATTATAAAAAGTTGGAAAATATATGAAGTTGGAAGGAAAAGGAATTACTGATGTTCTCTCCACAGACAATCATGTGAACAACTATTTCTTCCTAATCTTTTTCTTTATGCACCTTTTTTTTTTTGTACCAGGGATCAAACTCATGACTTTGCGCTTGCAAGGCAGGTGGCAGCACCACTGAGCTAAATCCCCGGCCCCATCATGAGCATTTTTAATAAAAAATAAAGACTTGGTTGACACCCATCAAGACTATCATCTCCGAAAGCTTCAGTATTATTAAATTCATTTATTTATGCCAAAATAAATTCATTAAACTTAAAACATTACGTTATCAAATTCATTCACTTACACCAAATTTTACTACCCTATGATTCTCTACATTGGACCAAATTTGAAGAACTTTGGAGTACTTCTGAGGCAAAATTATGTACTTGATGGCTGGGGATTTAGCTCAGTGGCACTGCGCCTGCCTCACAAGTGCAAGATAGTGAGTTCAAGCCCCAGTATCACACACACACACACACACAAATCCTCAAAATTATGTACTTGAAATTATTCATGTTTTTAAAATTTTGTATGCAAAAAAGTCATTATGTATCACTTAGTTGTATAATTTTTCTCAATTTTCACAGAACAGACCAACTGTTCTGGGTGACAAAATCTGTGACCTGAGTGGAGTTGGAAAAATTAGAAAGAGCGCTGAACTTACAGTCAAAAGTCTACATTACTATTTCAGCTATAATTGTGTAAGCTGAAGTTATGAGAGTGAAGGTAACCAAGCCCTCAGGTGCTTTCTACAGTTTCATCAGTCAGTAATATATAATCCAGGCAAATTCTATTTCATATGAGGAAACCTTTAAAACCAAAATGTTAAATGAGGGAATATGAAATATGCCTCGAAATGTCAAAAAAAAGATTCCTATCACTTCACTAGAAACAAGAATAATCAATTTTACTAAACAGAAAAATATTTCAATTATTTATTTGATTAAACTGTGGTAATCTATGCTGTTAGATTTGGTCAACTTTGGAAAAGTTTGCAAATTTGATTTTATGTCAAAATTTTTTCCACTTGAACCATAGAGCCCCTGGCTCTTCAGGTAGAGAGACAGGAAAAGGAGCCCCTTTTCCAAGGAGTTTCATCAGTAAATTCATGGACTGCTTTCTTTGACCCAAACCATGGCATCAGTATCAGTGTGAAAGAAATCTTCAGGTGAAACTTGTAGGAGTCCCCAGGTCCAAGGCCTGGTGAATCTCTTGCTGATGCAAAGAAATCTAATCTGCATGTGGCCATCTCTGGATGGTGATTTAGGTTCCTGTTTGTATTCCGTGTGGATAAGAATCCTCTTCCCCTGCTGCAATCACAGCAAGTCCTGAGCTCAGAGTAGAGACAAGACAACTGAGTTTGGCAATGTTTTAGATTTTTTTTTATCATCACAACTAGGTGGAGAGGTGCTACTGGTCTCTATGCTCTCCAACCCCATAATTCTGGGAATGTATTCTACATAATCAGCAATAAAACAATGTTTTATAACAAAGATTGCTACTTTAATGTTTCATTAAAATACACTGTATCACTCTTAATTTCTGAACATGGAGCACAATCTAAATGGTCAATCACAGTGAATACATAAATTATGGTGAGTTTGTGCAAGAATACTAATTACTAAAACAGTAACTTTTTAACAAAATAAAACACTTCACTATATGAACACAATATGTGCATATGTATATAGAACACTTCTCTAAAAGATAAAGATTAGAAAAAAAAACTTGGAAGATTGGCCCCAAACTGCTAATAGTAGTTAAATCTAGGTTCTGGGACTATGAGTAACTTTGACTTGTTAATAATTTTCCATAAAACACATGTATACCTGATGAGTGGAAGGAAAAGGTAGCCTATTCTGCTGATACAGGCTGAGAAAAAATAGCAACTTATTCCAGGGCCGATAGGATTTAAATTTTAAAAAGATATGCATTAATTAATGCCTATGAATTCTTCTTGAGGGCTCTAAATTTAAAACAAAGATCAAGATAATAATGCTTAAACAGGGATGTAAGGTAACAACCACATCTTAGGATCAAATTACTAGAATTACAGTATGAAGCCTCTGATAAACCCATTAGGTTTGAATTCTAAAGAAAGTACATTAAAAATCTCCATCAAGGGCCAGGGATTTAACTCAGTGGTTCTGGCACCTGCCTTGCAAGTGCAAGGTCCCGAGTTCGATCCCCGGTACCAAAACAAACAAAAATCTCCATCAGCTCATAAAGCACCGAGTCAAGTTCCATCTGGAACTTGGTGATAGTGACTGATTCGGAGTCATAAGGAAAGCTTATCAAAAACAAACGGCTTTATTTAATGATAAAAATAATAACAAGAATGGAAGGATTCTGTTGAATTTGGTATGTTTTGAAAGATGGATCAAAAACCATAAAAATAAGTTACAGAGAAGTATCTCCACAGGAAAGGTGGAATTCTTTTTTTTTTTTTTTGGTACCGGAGATCGAACTCGGGACCTTGCGCTTGCAAGGCAGGCGCCGGAACCACTGAGCTAAATCCCTGGCCCGTGAAATTCTTGACATTACTGCGAACTCTTAAATATTTCTTGTTCGGATTAGGCAGTGGTGGGCAACACACATGCAAAATTTGTGAAGATTTCAAATATTCTATCTTTTTGTCCAGTGAGCACAAACTCTTGAGACCATGTGCATCTACTTTTAACTATGAAAACATGGATGCGGTATCTACATGCGGGGTTACAACTGTGAAACACAACCACAAAGCCCAGGAGGGTGCTTCACGGCGGGGGTCCACGCAGCCCCACCTGCGGAGGGCAGGTGTGCAGAATTCCGCCCACACCCTGTGCTGGAGGGACAGCGGCAAGGGGTACAGCTGTCATTTTATTAACCTCGGGACGCGCGCTCAGTCCCCACCATCCTCCCGGGCTCCACAGCGCATGTCAGCTCCTCGGGGCCAGAAAGCAGCAGCTGCGGATACTAGGAAATCGCTAGCGGAAAAAACACTTAAAATAACTAAGACCTGCGAGTTCTCAAGAGCTTTTTCAACTGGTAATGAGGAATATTCCTGAATGCAGAAAGGAATACCGCGCTAGGATGTTTCAGAGCCTAGTGCGACTAGCAGACACGACCTGGGCTAGGCGCACAGGGGCTGCAAGGCCGGTACGCGGCGGAGACCTCGGCGGCCGCGGCCGGTCCCGGGCTGCCGTCCGGGCCTCCGGGGCCGGCGCTTTACCTGCAGCAGGTGCAGCTGGGCCACGAGGCGCCGCGGCAGGTGGAGGAAGCAGTCGCGAGCGTTGGTGAAGGTCACAGTCACCGCCACACCGTCGGCCACCACCCCCGCTAGGCGGTCGCTACCCAACATGTTCCCAAAGCGCTGCTCCGAGAATTCACAAGGTGGAGCGGCTTCTGGCCGAGCGCGTCACAGCCCGAGAGGATCGATCGACCCCGCCCCCTGCGAACCCGCCCCCTTCTTCACGGCGTGTCTCCCAGTGCGCCTGTAAGGGGGAGGGACAAGCAAGCTTATGCGAATCATTGGTCCTCTCCTTCAGGCCGCCGTGTGCAGTACCGCGTTCACTGAATTCTACTTGTCAGGAAACGATGGCCGACGCTGTCGATTCTCTAACCAATCCTGGAACGCCTTGATTTATCTCGCTGTCTTATTGGGTAAATGCTAGGGTACAAAGCGGATGTTGTTCTCCCTGTGAGCTCCAAAGCAGCCAACATGGCGTCGTACGATGGAAAGCTTGGAAGCTTATTCGACCACCACGTCCAGAAGGAGGTTTGCGACACAAGGGCGAAATATCGAGAGGGCCGACGGGCTCGCGCGGTCAAGGTAAAGCGATTTCAGTTTCATTCGCTATCCTCGGTAGCTTTGTGTGAGCTCTAGCTCCACATAACCCGCCTAGAGAGATAAGGCAAGGCAGCTGTCAGATCTCTCTCCTTGGTGTCTAATGGTAATAGTGCCCGTTTGGTTAACTATTAGAACGCCACTCTGCAAGAACAGGTCTTTGTATCTTCTGTGTTTACAATAGTGCGTGTCACATAAATGCTCCGTGAATACTTGAGTGACTTCCCAATAACGTATGCCGAGCCAACTGCTAGAAAAAAAATGGCAACTGACGGTAGTCTGTTGTATGTTTTAGTTAGATATCCTCACACGTGGAGTATGTTATTCTTTATGGAGTGCAGCATTTTAAAATTTTTTGTGTGTATTTTACAGTCCCGGTTGAACAATGCCTTATTTAAAACCAAAACAGGGGGCAAATTTGTCCTAAGTTTACTTGCGAAATATGTTTAATGAATCTATTTCCTCTAGGTATATACAATCAACTTGGAATCTCGGTACTTATTAATACAAGGAGTTCCTGCAGTGGGAGCAATGAAGGAATTAGTGGAGCGATTTGCTCTATATGGTACAATTGAAGAGTATAATGCTCTAGATGAATATCCAGCAGAAGACTTTACAGAAGTTTATCTTATTAAATTTATGAATTTACAAAGTTCAAGGTAATGCGCAAGTTAAGCAGTATATCATTTCCTCCATTGTTATCATTTGGCCTCAGGTTTCTCTGATTCATACTGACTTAGCCAAAAACTTAACGTGGCCCTGTATTATTCTTATCTTCCTACAGTCTGTGTTTTGTTTTGTTTTGTTTTTGGTACAGGGATCAAACTCGGGACCTTGTGCTCTCGAGGGAGGCAACAGATCCGCTGAGCTAAATCCCCGGCCCTTCGTACAGTCTTTTAAAAGGCTAACCTTACCAAAACACTTCTTTCTATCCCCTCATTCCCATGCTTAACAATTTCTATCCTGTATTATCTTAGATTAAAAATTGAATTTGGAGTATGTTTTGAATTCCAACTGCTTACTAGCTTCATGACTAGCAAGTAGTTTAGTCCTGTTAAGCCTATTTTTTCCTTTTCTTAAAATACATACGGTAAAAAGCCTACTTCTTGAGGTATGAGGATGAACTGGATAATTTGTGTAAAGGGCTTAGAATAATGCTTCCTGTTCATAATGCAGTAAACCTCAGCTGTTGTAGTTCCTATTATGTGAATTAACTCCATCTTTTCCTGGCATCTATGTAACATAAACCTGCTTCAGTGAGCTGAAGTATGCAGTGCCTTATCTACTTTTGTGTTTACCCTTTTTCTTGTCACTAATCTAACCTAACACCTAACCTTCCTGGCTATTACTCATTCATTTTTCTTTTCTGTGCTACCAGTAGCATTGATACTCTGCCACAGAAACATTTGATTTTATGGAGTCATATGTTGTTATCAGGCAGCTCTTCTATTTAATTTCACTTTCCTAACTAGTGTGCCAGCTCCTCATGATTAGGAAAACATGTGGTAGGTGTGTTCAACTAGTAGTATTGAGTGACGAGGAATTGAATTGAGCCTCATATGAAACACAGTGGTACCTCAGTTCATGAATGCTTTTGTTTGTGAACAATTTGGTTCACAAATGGAAGAATTTGGCAAAATTTTGTTTTTGTTTGCAAACTCTGCATTGGGTGATAAACACGACCGCAGCCATCTTTCCCACATGAACATGAATGTACCCATCTTTTCCAGAATCATGGAACGAATGAAGTTTGTGAACTGAGGTACTCCTGTATATAATATTGTTGATGTATTTAAGTAACAAAACTTCCTTTTTTATGTATTCGTTATTATAAGACAGGAGACATTCCAAATCTATATTAATAGACCAAGTTATCATGTCTTTCTATTTAGGATAGCCAAGAAAAAAATGGATGAACAGAGTTTCTTTGGTGGATTGCTTCATGTGTGCTATGCTCCAGAATTTGAGACAGTTGAAGAAACTAGAAAAAAATTAGAAGAGAGAAGGGCTTATATAGCAAGAACTACTAAAAATAAAGGTACAAAAAGCTTGTTATTAAACACTTCTATGTGTCAGGCATTCTGCTGCATAGATCATTGGGAGTGCCCAATCTAGTTGGAGGACAGGCAAATAAATGATCACAGTATTCAGTAACTTAAATCACAGGGTTCTTTGCAGCACTGTACATAAGCTGGGCTAGAGAGTTGTTGGTTGTCTTAAGTTTCCACATTCCACCCTGGTGGTACTGTCTTCTTTGGGGAGGATAGATCAGGCAAAACACCCAGCATACTATTTGATTTCATAACAAAAACTAAACATGTTATATTCATATAATAGAACATTCTGAAGCTGTAAAAAAAAGTGTTCTACTTTTTTTTACATGGGAAGACTCTGAGATCTACATGTAAGAGTCCTGTAGGTTGCTTTTGGGGTGGAAAGAGAAAGAGGGGTGGATGGGATGAGGAAAAGTAAGACATACAGGATACATGAATAAGAAAGAATAGTGAATACATAAGAGAGGTAGAAAACCAGACACATGTAGAGCAAGAAAAAGGTGAATTTTGATATGATATACTTTTTTTTAATTCTCTTGAAAGACCTTAAACCCCATCAATATATTCCCTGCTCAAGAAATAAAATCTTTGAGTCAGGTGTGCTGTCTTATCCCTGTAATCCCAGCACTCAAGAGGCTGAGGCAGGAGGATCACTACAGGTTCAAGGCTAGCCTGGGCTACATAGTGAGTTCAAGGACAGCCCGATGTACATTGCAACCCCCCCCAAAAGAAAATATTTGGAGTAGAATATGGTAACATTTTTTAAGTTTGTATTTTAAATTACATGATTCTGAATGGTAAAAACAATATATGAACCATTTCTGTTTTCCTTTCCCACAACTTTCAAATTGTGATATAAAAAGACTATTATATGACAAAGAAGAAACCAGTTCCAGAAAATAAAGACACAGAAGATTTTAGACAAGCCTTCCACTCAAATATGTCTGTATTTCATGCAGCGACTTTGAACACATCTACTGGGAACTCAAATACTTATTCTTCTGAATTGCCTATATGTTATTTTGCCTCAAAATGTGCATGTTCACCTGGGGAGCATGTGGACAGAGCATCCAGTTCCTATAAAGATGGTAGAAACCACAACAAAACGGTGAAGCGTTGTATCCACAGTGACTCTTCCCCAAAATTACAGATGAACACTTTAAAAAATTCAGTACCCTGTTCTGGGGCACAAAAAGCCATTACTCCTTCAGGGGCAATTGACAGATTTATGCCTAGGACAACACAGCTGCAGGAACGAAAAAGAAGAAGAGAAGATGATCGTAAACTTGGTACTTTTCTTGACACAAGCACAGGCAGTAATGAGGTGATGATTGGGCCTAAGTTACCAGACATAGCCAAAGTGGATCTGCAAGATGACTCCTTGAATACAACAGCAAACTTAATTCGGAATAAACTTAAAGAGGTGAGGTCATTTTTTAAAAAATGTTAAGAGATGATTTGATTATAGAACTAATAACTACATGGAAAATTATTTGTGGGAATGATAGAATTCTATTTTTTCAGTTTTTAGTTTTTTATGTGGTTTTTCTGCAGTTCTCTGTTAAATTAACTGAACTTGACCAGCATGCGTATTTGTTTTGATGGTAAATTTTGCTTTAAATAATGAACATTTTTATATCATTCTAGAAACAAAAATACTCACATAGTGGTTTCAGTCAGTTAAATCAACCTTCCATAGTGGGTTCCAGGCCTCCTTTTTAAACAGCTCCCTAGATAGTTGTAATATGAACCAGAGCTGAGAAAGAAAATTAATATAAATTATTTCTCTTAAATTCAAAGTCAAATTTAACATGATTATTGTTTCTTTGATTAAAAGTAGCTGTAGAGAAAGGTGAGATTGGGTCTTTGCATTGCTTTACGGTCTGCATTGTAAGTATACGCTCCTTAGAAGATTAGAACTAGATTGTGCTTAGTTTTTAAAAACATTATTTACATAATCATTTTCTTTTTTTTGGTACCAGGGATTGAACTCAGGACCTTGCTCTTGCGAGGGAGGCGGTGGAACCACTGAGCTAAATCCCCGGCCCTAAACACAGTTTTTAATGCTTGAGCCTTCTAAAGTTTTTCAGCTCGTGCTAGCACCTTACTTTCTTATGTAAAGCTGACCTGAGACACTTACAAATATATAAGCTGACTGCATTTTTAAAGTGTAAAGTCCAAAGCTTAGAGAAATAATAGAAAAATAAAAATATTTAGTATAATTTGCCACAGTTTCTAATAATTTTCCATTTTAAATGAAGACTGTTATTCTGCTTTGATTTATTGTCTACACTTTTTTTTGTTTTTTTTTTTGGTACCGAGGATCGAACTTGGGTCCTTGGGCTTGTTCAGCAGGCGGCAAAACCACTGAGCTAAATCCCTAACCCCCACACTTTTTCTGATGTGTTTGGTATCCATTTTTCTCCTGGGAAATTGAGAATTATACCATTTTGAGCTCATTTATCTGAATTTTTCATCCCCTCCCAAGCATTTCATGTCTATCAGATTTTATCTGTGTTTCAAAAATGCAAAATTTGGATATCTATCTGTATCCAAAAAAAACGGGTAACTTTATTTAAAAATGCTAAAGGAGAGCATGTTTACTTTTCTGCCTCAAAAAAAAATTTTTTTTTTCAGTTCTTAGTATCAAACCTAGGGCATTTGCATGTGCTAGGGAAATGCTATACACCCCCTACCCTCCCTCCATTTTTTTTTCTTGGTAAATGGCTTTGAAATTTTACTTCCATCAGTGTTTGGACAAAAAACTTTCCTCTGTGCCTAGGTCATAGGCTATATCTGAAACATGGGCCAACTCTCTCAAAAGTGATGGAAAGGACTGGATGATTAAGTGTATATCGTACCTCTTCTAACTTATTTACAATTACACTATGGAAACTAAATTTTGATAGTTCTTTTTTCTTTTTAAACTAGGTTAGTTCATCAGTGCCAAAGCCTCCAGAGGACAAGTTGGAAGCTGAACATATGAGTCACCCATTAAAACAAAGAAGAAGAATATAGATTGCCAGGAGCAAGTTAGTATTTTCTAAAGAGGATATTAATTTTTTATTGTTAGCCTGTCATTTTATTTAAGAGATTTTACTGCTAGTTTTTTTGTTTTGTTTTGTTTTGTTTTTGTTTTTTTTTTCGGTACTGGATCGAACTTGGGACCTTGCACTTGCGAGTTAGGCGGCGGCACCACTGAGCTAAATCCCTGGCCCTACTGCTAGTATTTTTTTTTCCTCCATTAAGTTTACTAGTTCCGCCACCTGCCCGATAAGCGCAAGGACCCAAGTTCGATCCCTGGTGCCAAAAAAAAAGTTTATCTACTAGTATTTTTTAATGCACATGATTTTATAATTTCATTCAAAGTTCGTCTAATTTCATGTTTTTATGATCTATACTTAATTTTACAGAAACTGTTCATGTTATATAACATTACCTGCTACATTATAACTACATGTAAATTGAAGCAAATATAGAAACTTTACAGTATTAACAAAGACGGGCAACCAGTATCTGTTTCTTATTTTAATACAAATATCGAGCAATTCACATTTAAAAACTGCAAGTCCTGATGTTTCTGAAAGCTAGGGTTTCAAAATGAAGACAGTTCTATAAAGTAAAAAAGTTAATAAACTATTACAACAAAGTTGATATTAGAGCTTACATGATTTAAAAAAAACTTTTAAGAAGAATTTACTTACTGTATAGCAATAAAAAAAAAATCAGTTTTGGAAAATTCTAGACTTTGACCACTACACTTTAAGCATATCTACACTTTCTTCTGTCAGTGAACACATAATTTGAAATCTAATTTTATCCAGACTGTCTCCATTTTCTTTTGGGGGGTGGGTACTGGGGTTCGAACTCAGGACCTTGCTCTTGTGAAGCAGGTGCAGCTGAGCTAAATCCCTGACTGTTTCCATTTTCTTTACTGATAAAAATAACTTGAGAAGGCTCATATGTAGTATCTGTTTCATTTTCCCCTGTCCTTAAGGGCTTCTTGCCTAAGAGATTAAATTTGAACATATCAATGAATTAGGTTTACTTCAGCTATAAGGTATACTGATCCAAAATTGCTAGAATGGTTATAAGTGATGGGTGGTACTAAAAGAATCTGCAACCAAGGAGTTAGGCTCTACTTCCTTGTAAGGTAGATGTATTTTTTGCTGAAATCTCAAAAGACCTAAGCACAGAATTGGAAAGAACAAATGCTGTTCAGATAAGCCTTTTCAGATATTAAGATGCTGTGAATCTCCACCATAGGGTCTTGTTAAAATGTAGATTCTGATGGTGGTAGGGAGGCGGAATGGGGAATTGTTTAATGGTATAGCCTGTCAGTTTTGCAAAATGAAAAGAATTGTGGAGATTGGTTGTATGACCTTGTGAATGTGCTTGATACTAACTGAACTGTACATTTAGAAAAGGTTATGATGGTAAATTTTCTATTATGTGTCTTCTATGACAATCTAAAAAATTCCCTGACAGACTGAATGGCAGCAGCTCTTAGATGGGTTCTCTGTTCCCAAGTGGGTTTCTCATCTGTTCTCTGAGGAGGCTATTTGCTTCTCTGTATCCACTAACAGACATTTGAAGGTGATAAGAAAGAAAGACACTTTGGTTGTGTCAAGCAACAACAACAAAAAAAGTAGATTGTGATTCACTTAGTTTTGTGTGGGGGCTGAGACTCTGCATTTTTCATAAGTTGCTAGGCAATGCCACTGATGCCAGTTCACCACAGACCACATTTTGAAAGGCCAAGCTCTAGATAACTGTGCAACAGATGAACTCTTGTGATGCAGCTGAAGAACTGGTGTCTCAAGGACAGTGGCACAGACCTGTAATCCCAGTGCTCTGCAAGGCTAAGGAAGGAGGATCACAAGCTCCAGCCCAGTCTGGGCAGCTTAGTGACTTAAGTGCCCTGCCTCAGAAGAATTGTTGGCTTATTGGTCCTAAGGAGTTACTCTGGTCCATTTGTGCTGTTTTCACCCATCAGTGTCTTACAATTGGAAACCTGCCTTTCACATATTGCTTTTTACCATACATTTCCAGACAGAACTCGGATGTGGGATCTAGGAAATAAATTGGTAAGGATAGCTTAACCACATACATGTTAACTTGCAAAATCATAAAATAAAGTTTTTATGTTATATGTTTGAAAAGTACAATTGCTCAAAGACTAAGGAAGTTTTATGACCCAAATCAATTACTGGGCTGATCCTCTCAGTTCAGAAAATTTGTCAGATTCATATATGAAAAGCCTTTATAAGCACAGGTGGGCTTTTGGTACTTATAACTATACCTCTGCTTCTGGTAAACATGGCCCACACACCTCCAACGGAAGCCTGTCTTGTCTTACTGCTTTTTCAAAGTCTGTAAAAGATACCTTGCCATTGTTGTCATAATCCTAGAGAGGAAGATGATTTTTTCTTAAGTGATAGTCATTTTAATTTTGCCATGGAAAATAGCTCTCTAGACTAAGAGGTTTTATAAGCAAAACAATTTTGCATTTTTGAAGACACTATACAAATTAAAAGGTATTTAGTTATAGAGGCCACTTTATTATTCTAATAGGCATACCTTACGTACCTATATAAAATGTGGCAATGTCCCAAAAACATCCGAATTATGGAAATGACAAGAAATTGGAGGGAGCCTGTTATACTGCATCTTTTGTGAAGAAGTAAGTGCAACAGGACAATGATTTTCAAGCTTCATTTTTGTAGAATTTGTTCCTTAAAGAATTTCTTACTTGGGAGCTCATTGGGTAGAAAGGATAGAAGTGAAATTGCTCTGTTAAAAAGTAACTAGGAGTGGGCTGGGGATTTAGCTCAGTGGTTCTGCCACTTGCCTCGCAAGCTCAAGGTCTTGAGTTCAATCCCCAGTACCAAAAAAAAAAGTCACTAGGAGTTATGGCAGTAACTATTGAGGATGGACTAGTCATTAGATGAAGCCTATAGGCCACTGCTGGGTCTTTAAGGCTGGTTGAGCTGTGGATAAGTAGAGAGGTGTAGAAAACGTGCAGAAGAGTGGCTCACCTAAAGGATGACAATAAGCAGAGTATAAGTCAGTGAAGCATTCAGGTCAGAGCTTATGAAAAATGGCATGCCATGCAGGGTGTGGGATTGGGGACCTGTGTTGCAGACTATGACTGCCTTTAACTGCTTAACTGAACTGGAGTGAATGAGATGAGCTGTTTTTTCACTTCTGGGCATAACTGCATCAGGGTTGCCGAGAGTCTTATCTAGAGAAAAGTTTTAATTGTTAGAAAAAGGTTTATTCCATAAACCTTTCCTTTAAAAAAGAAGAGTGGGAGCAGTACTGGAGGACGTACTGTCTCTCAAAAAGGCAAATGCATTCAGCTATAGCAGTGGCTAGTGAAAGTATTTTTAAAAGAAGAGGATACTCTGGAGCCTGCATTAGTGACTGCCAAGTCCACACTCTTTTTTTCCTGAGCTTGAGAGTAGTATTAGTGAGCTGGGCCAGCACTGCTGTGGATTCACAAAACCTCACTGCATGCAGTTTAGGGTCACAGTGAGAAACAGAAGTTACTATGTTCACAACAAAAGACTTCTGTAGTTTCTATTGAAAGATGACTTCTGCATCACATTTTCTAGTGTGATGTTGGTAAACCTTTCTGTTCTCTAGTTTTTTTCTTTTTCTTTTCTTTAAATTTTATTTTATTGGTACATTTTAGGTATACAATATAATGACATTCATCATTGGGAATTTGCACCTTTACATACTCTCTCTTGGTTCTTATTTTTCCCCCTTCCCCTGCCCTCCCTTCAATCCCTCCATCCCTCCCTATTTACAAAGATTTTGTTTCCATTTTTCCATTTTCTCATATTAATCCCATTCCCTTCTATCCTTTCCCCTACCCCTCCCACTTCCCTTTCCCCTTTGCCCCTTTTCTACCTATTTTAACATTATCTATTGTACCTTTTAGTCCTTATTTACTTTTAGTTTCTCATACTCTCTAGTTTTTTTCATCCACTAAATGGAGGAATAGGATTATTTTGAGGAAAAAATGAACTAATACATTAAAGTCCTCTGAAAGACCTGGCATATATACAGTAGTGGGCACTCTATAGGAGTCAAATGTTTTTTATCATTATTTTGTAAGTGTTTAGATGGGTTGGAGGGGAGAGGTCATGAAGACAAAGTAGGATCCAATTTTACAAGAATTGAACCTAGCCCTGCCCACCCCCCAAGTTAATGAGGTCTCAATGATAGTAAAATATTTTAGGATTAGGCATCATATTAAATGAAGAAAAGCTGACAGCTTTCCCTCTAAAATCAGGAACAAGGATCATCACTCCTGTTCAATATAGTACTTGAAACAGTCAGACCAATCAAGCAAGAGAAAGAAAGAAAAGAGATATGCTTTTGGGTTTGTTTTTTTTTTGGTACCGAGGCTTGAACTCAGGACCTTGCGCTTGCGAGACAGGCAGCAGAACCACTGAGCTAAATCCCCAGCCCAGGAAAAGAGATATGTACAGGAAAGGAAGAAGTCACATTATTTGCAGATGACATGATCCTCTACATAAAAGACCCCAAAAATTCCACCAAAAGACTCCTGGAATTAATAATCAAAACTTAGCAGTGTACCAGCATACAAAAATCAGCACACAAAAATCAATAGTATTCCTGTATATCAATAACTCACAGAGGAAGAAACTAGGAAAACAGTATTCACAATAGCATTAAGAAAACTTACTTAGGAATTAACCTAACCAAGGAAGTAAAAGACCTTTACAACAAAACTACAGTACTCTGAAAGAGGAGATTGAAAAAGGACATCAGAAAATGGAAAGATATTCCCTGCCCTAGGATAGGCACAGCCAATATTGTCAAGATGGCTGTACTTTGAAAACATACACAGATTTAATGCAATACCAATGGCATTTCTCATTGAACTAGAGAAAACAATCCTAAAATTTAACGTGGAACCAAAAGAGACCCAGAATGGCAAAAGCAGTCGTAGGCAACAAGAGCAAAGCAAGCGGCATCAAAATCCTAGACATAGTTATATTACAAAGCCAGTGATTAAAAACAGCAAGGCACTGGCACAAAAACAGACACAAGGATCAGTGGAACAGGGTAGAGGATGTAGAAGCAACACCAGATATATTCACGTATCTGATCTTTGACAAAGGGGACAAAAACATACACTGCAGGAAAGATAGCCTCTTTAACAAATGGTGCTGGGAAAACTAACTATAAACATGCAAAAGATTGAATCTAGACTTGTACTTTTCACCAGAATGGATCAAACTAAAATCAAAATGGATCAAATATTCAAATGTTAAAACAGAAACAATCTACTGGAAGATAAAACAGGTAAAACTCTTGATGATATAGGCATTGACAAACTCTTTCTAAACAGAACCCCAATTGCATGAGAAATATCAAGAAGCAATAAATTGGGCTGGGGATTTAGCTCAGTGGTTTCGCTGCCTGCTACACAAGCGTAAGGACCCGAGTTCGATCAAAAAAAAAAATGGAATTACATCAAATTAAAAAGCTTCTGCCTAACAAAAGAAACAACCAACAGAGTAAAGAGACAACCTACAGAATTGGAAAAAAAAATTTCCAGTTATTCCTCCAAGGACCAATATTTGCAATCTATAAAGAACTCAAAAAAGTTAGACCCCTCAAAATAAGAGACCAAATTAAATGGACAACTGAAATGAATAGACACTTCTCAGAAGAAATACAAATAACCAATAAATACATGAAAAAATGTTCAACATCTCTGGCTGTTAGAGAAACGCAAATTAACACTTGAGATTCCAACTAAATCCAGAAAGAATGGCTATCACTAATAAATCAAATAATAACAAATGCTGGTGAGGCTGTGGGGAAAAAGGAACCCTTCTATACTCTCAGTGGGAATGTAAACTAGTTCAACCACTGTGGAAATTAATATGGTGATTCTTCAAAAAACTAACTAGACATTCTATTTGACCCAGCTATTCCCCTTCTAGGTATCTCTCCCAAAGAGCTAAGGTCCTCACAGTACAGTGATACATGATACCCATGTTTATAGTAGTACAACTCATGATAGCTAAGTCTTGGAAGCAGTCTGTATATCCATCAACAGATGAATGCATAAAGAAAATGTATTTAATTTCTGTTGTGGGAGACTGTCCTCTATTGCAGGATGTTAGTAAGATCCTTGGCCTCTACCCACTAGATGCCAGTAGAAACCCCCAGTAGTGACAATGAAAAATGTCTCCTGGCATTGCCAAATTGTTCCCAATTGAGTCACTATTCATCTTTTAAAGAGATAAATTGGGAAATATGTAATATATGTTCTGAGTAAAACTTCACATAAGTGCATATTGTCAGCAAGATAAATTATTAGACCCAAAATTACACTTGTAGTTCATATACAATAAAATATAATTTTGGAGAAAGTGTTTATGAACCAGTGAAGGAAAAAACATTATTGAACATTTTAAAGCACACAGAAAATATCAAAAAGGATATTATACTTTTTTGCTAGATAAGTGCTTAAATCTCTGGCTTCAATGAATAGATCAAAAGTTTATTGTTAGCACATCATTTGGAAGTAAACAGGTGTTTCTGAAATGCTTGAAAAGAACAGGTTCGTCTAAGTGATTTAAATGTGCTTACAAAATTGTTTTCATAAGCCTTTTCTTTTTTTATTTTTGGTTCTTGTGCTTGTGATGCAGGTGCAGAGCCGCTGAGCTAAATCCCTAGCCCAAGCCCTTTCTTAATGTAAGGGTACCTTCATCCCACAAACTCCTGATAAGTGGAATCCAAATTAATGAGGGTTTCCTGTATCAAAATTATTTTTGTAATGCAAAGAGATAGCAATAACAAGAATCTGATGTGGATGTGATTTTTCTCTTTGAATATTTCCGGTCTATTGCACTAACCTTAGTGTGCGCACACACACAGTCACCACCACCACCATTAAAAAAAAAAAGAAAATGTATTTAAATAGAATGAATTACTACTTTGCCATAGAGACGGGTATGGATGCACCTTGAGACCGTAGTGTTAAGTGAAATAAATTAGAGACACAAACTTAAATGTCACATGGTTTTTGAGAAACCTGAAATACAAAGGGCAAAATAAATGATAAGTAATAGGAAATAGATATTTTGTAAAAGGGAAGGAAACAAAAGGATGGAAGGAGGGGTAAGGGTGGGAAAGAGAGGGGGATAAAAGAAGAATTTAGGGGCCAGGGATTTAGCTCAGTGGTTCCACTGCCTGCCTCGCAAGAGCAAGGTCCCGAGTTTGATCCCCAGTACCAAAAAAAAAAAGAATTTAGATGTGTTTGTACAGGTATCAACTCCCCATGAGGAGTGTAATCATGTACTAAAAACATGTACCAATAACAATAAAAATTTAATAAAAAATACTTTAGGGTTGGGGACATGGGTCAGTGGTTGAGCACTTGGCTAGCATGCATAAAGCCCTGGGTTTGATCCCAAGTACTGCAAAAAACCAAAAAGGTATTTTAAAATAATAAAATTAACATTAATTTTGTATAATGATTATCCACCCCCCGACCCCTGGCATCAGGGATCAAACTTAGGACCTTGCACTTGCAAGGCAGGTGCAGTGCCACTGAGTTAAATCCCCAGCTTGAGTATAATGATTGTTTAATCACTCCCATTCTACAAATATTTAATGAGTACCCACAGCCAGTCATTATACAACAGACAGAGCAGAGAACACAAACTCCTGTCCATATAAAAGTTACATTTGTTAGGAGGGGAAAAAAAAGCATGTTTTTAAAGAAACCATTTTTTAGCTTTATGTAACATGTATTTGAATGAATGTAATTCATTACAGTTTTTCATTCTTACTATTTTCAGAAGTATTTATATCTACCAACTCTCTTATTCCTTCATCAGTCTCTTCTTTGTATGACCCTTGGTATATACGGTTCTTCAGCATGTCAAATATTTCTTCTCGAGAAATGTAACCATTTCCATTCAAATAATAAACTTCAAAACAGTCTTTTTAAAGCACAGAAGTGTAAAAGACTTATGTAAGAAGAGTTAAAATGTCATTAGTCTTTCCCTTGGTTATTTTCAACATAAGATACCAAAGTGTAAGTACAATTTATGTACCATAAATTTACTGATCTAATCCAGAATGGTGTAGAGAGATTTTTACAATAAAGCACTGCTTATTACATTTCTGTCCCCAAGATTAAATACCCCTTGGGATTTGGGAAGAAAGGCATACAATTCCTGTGTTTTGGTATTGAGAGTTAAAAAATGTTATCAAGCTGCAATAAAAGATAAAATGTTGAAACCTTTGTTCATACATGTGTATAATCAATCCTATGATTCTCATGTGGAGTATAAAAATGAAGTAGTCACTTAATCACTGAAAAAGAACATTTATCAGTTTGCATAGTGAGTCATAGGACCTGCCCATGTGCACCATCCCAAATTATCAAATAATCTCTTCCTGGAGAGTGATTTCCATGTCATAATAGCTAAGTCTTGGAAGCAGTCTATATATCCATTAACAGATGAATGCATAAGGAAAATGTATTTAAATAGAATGAATTACTACTTTGCCATAAAGAAGGATAAACTTGAGTCATTTATAGAAAATGGATGCACCTTGAGACCATAATGTTAGGTGAAATAAATTAGAAACACAAGCTTAAATATCAGCACCAGAGTTAATCCATTCACCCCACAAATGACCTTACTCAGGTCCTGGGATGAAAGCAGTGAAGGAGCTCTCATGGAGTTTATACCTAGTTAAGTGTTTTGGCCAAAGCAATAGAGGCAGGAATAAATTCCAGAGTATCAGATTAGTTGTGTCTCTCTGTCGCCTTTCTCCAATCAGTAGCATAAGGAATTGCAATCCAGCCTTCCTATGGAAAGTACTACAGTATTTCCAGCCCGGCATGGTGACACATTTGTGATCCCAACACTCTAGAAGGCTAAAGCAGGAGGGTTGCAAGAGTGAACCCAGCCTGGGCAATTTAATGACTTAGTGAGAGCCTGTCTCAAAATTTTAAAAAATTAAATAAAGGCAAAAGGTCTGGGAATGTAGCTCAGTGTGAAGGCCCTGGGTTCAATCTCCACTACTGAAAAAAAGAAAAAGTATTATTTCCCCCAAATTAACATATCTTTTTATTTCCCACTAGGGACTGAGCATAGGACTTTGTACATGCTAGATAAGCATGCTTACCACTGTTACATCATCAGCCAACATATTAAATGCCTAAGAAACATTTTAGGGTGCATGATTAGAGGAGGAAAATCTTTGACATTGTGCTGCTGTCCAGCCATATACAGTTGGATCACAGCCCTTTTCACCAAGTATTAGTATTAGCACAGGATTAACATTCATAAAACTTAGCTTTTCACTTCTAAGTGAGACTTGTGTGTAAGAACACTGCAGGGCTGGGGAGATAGCTAAATCGTAGAGCGCTTGCCTAGCATGTGTGGGTCTATGGTTTCAACCCCTGGTACCACAAAACAAAACACTGCCTCAATCTTAAGTGGAAACTATATTTACATGCATCTCATGAAAAATTAGATTGCGGGCTGAAATACAAAATAACATCAAATGTCACAGAAATTTGATGATTTTAAAATGGTGCTATAATTTAAAAAATTATCTTTAAATTACTGATCTTCTCTTTAATGTCCCAAAGCCAAATTCAAGTGAATGATTAAGAATGGATAAAAATTTGCTCACTTACATAGAATTCTACAATCTTTTCTTAAGCAAATAGACACATACTTGAAAGCAATTTGCTTCTTTGAAAACTGTTACCTAAAATTGTTCCTATTCTTTCCAGAGTTCCTCACCCCAAATCCAGACATTAGAAGAATAAAGCATAGGAAATGAACATCACCCCAGTTGGACAAACCAGAGCTATTTCTAGGCAAAATTGTGAACTGAGAGAGTATTGTTTTTGGAGTTCCTCATGTTGCTTTTAAGCCAAAAGCTCCATTTATAACACTCTTCCCTTTGGTCTTGCATTGTCTTCAGTTTCTTCATTTCTCTCTTCAGTTATCTAAAACAACTCCAACAGTAAAGAATTAATATCTGGTAGTTAGTGCGTGGTCAACCCCTTTTGTTTTCTTTGGTGAAAAGACAAAGAACAGCCCCAAAGTTAACACATGCACTGCCCCATATTGAGGCACACTTCCTTCTGAGGACAGAGGCAGCCTCAGAAACCTCAGTGTTACCAGCTGATCAGAGTTGGCACAAGCCTGACCCTTAACTTAGGCCATGAGACAAAGACCTATCAGGTGACACCGAGCGTTGCAGAATCTATGAACTGAGGCTAGAGACTTAAATGACCTTTAAACTAGGCCACTCATTTCACTTGTTTCAAGCTGTTATGAACAGTTTTTGCAAGGTTGTTAAACCAAACACTAATTTCATATTTTTAGATTATAAACATTTACCAAATACTAAGTTGATAAAATATATTAGTAAGCCAGAAATCCCATCTTACACTTAAGCTTTTCTTCAAAAGTTCCTCAAAGAAACACTGATAATCCTCCAATCCACTCTTCTACATTTATGTAGTTATCCGTGTCTCTGTCAAATGCACAAAACACTGGAAAAAAATATGTAAGTGTATTGTAATTTAGGCATACATATATATGAGTGGATAGAAAAACTTTCCAAATTGAGGAGGAAAGGATAAAAAGTATTGGAAATATGTTTCCCCTCATATTCTTAAAGTAAAAAGAAGAAATCTGCTCCATGAGCAGTGATGAGCACCATTTGTGGTTTTGTTTTGTTTTTAGACAGGTTTTCACTGTATAATCCAGGCTGGCCTATGTAGACCAAGCTAGACTCAAACTTGAACTCCTGATCCTCCTGCCTCAGCCTCCCAAGTCCTGGAATTACAGGATAAACCACTGTGCCCGGCTGTTTGTGATGTTTTGGGCATTTATTAGGTGCCAGGGGGTCAAACAGTGGAGCTAATCAATGACGTAGTTTTTATTCTAAAAAAAAGTGGTTAAAAATTTTGTTCTTGGGGACAGGGATTTAGCTCAGTGGTTTCGTCGCCTGCTCTGCAAGCATAAGGACCGGAGTTCGATCCCTGGTACCAAAAAAAAAAAAAAAAAAAAAAAAAAAATTTGTTCTAAAGAGTTTTCACAATATCTAAAGGTAAATTACTAAAATACATTATTTTTACAATTACCAATAAAAATATTATTCTATGGAAGATTAGTGAAAATACTACTTCTTGGAAATGATGGATATATTAATTATTTTATTGTGGTAATAGTTGCACACATGTATACATGTGTCAAAACTTACCAAATTGTACACTTTAAAGGTCTGTTTCTAAAACTAACTGGGTTACAGTAATTTCCTACTTTCAATATATAATTTACTTTTCCACTGTAGTGAGTCATCATTTTTTATATAGACTGGTACATTCTCTATTTTTACGAGAAAAAAATGTCTATAGAATATGATGCCAAAGAAAACATGATTAAAAGCCACAGGGCTGCTTATCTTTTAAACAAGAATACCACTAGCTTATTTGCTGTATAACTATGGATAAGAAATTCTGAGTGAGCGTGAATTAAGGACCTGTTAGTTTGCAGCAGTGTTATTAGCACTATACTTTTCTAGTGTGGCACTGAAAACCATTCAGTCTATGATGAAAATTGAATACATACATAGTTTCCATCTTAAATTGGCACATTTTAGTCTCCGTGACTTATCTCTGTTCATCAGCATATCATCAGTCATTCCAAATACGTTGTGCAGGATCTCTCAAAATGTGTTAAGATCTAGCCCAGTGTTACCAAATCATCCAGTTTTTTTCCATGAAGCTGTGAAAAAGTTTGATAAGATGCTCTACTTCATTTTTTTGACTGTGAAATGAAAAGAAACAGCAGATTTAAACACTAATCAACCCAATTAAATATTTGACTAAGCAATTATTTTGTTCTTATGATGCTAGATGGTCTGGTGATACCAAAATATGTATGATATGGATTAAGTTTTTTACACAGGGTCCAGGGAGTTAGCTCAGTGGTGCCACCACCTGCCTTGCAAGCGCAAGGTTCTGAGTTCAATCCCCGGTACCAAAAAAAAAAGTTTACACAGTTAAGGCAGGCCTAACTCAGAAGTCTCATAAGGGAGTATAAATTGCTGGATTATGTAATATAGCATTCTTCATTAGAGACATGTAAAGAAAGAGAAGTAAATCGGGCTGGTCATGGTAGTTCATGCTTGTAATCCCAGCTACTTCAGAGGCCGAGGCAAGATGATCACAAGCTCGAGGGTAGCCTGGGCAACTTACTGAGACTCCATCTCGAAAAATAAAAAGGGCTGGAGGGACCGGGGATTTAGCTCAGTGGTTCCAGCGCCTGCCTTGAAAGCGCAAGGTCCTGAGTTTGAACCTCGGTACCAAAAAAAATAAATAAATAAAAATTTAAAAAATAAAAAATAAAAAGGGCTGGAGATGTAACCCAATGGTAGAGCACTTGCGTAGCATGAAGAAAGAAAAGAAAGGAAAAGAAAAGAAAAAAGGAAAGAAGGAAGAAAGGGAAGGGAAGATACATAGTGTTTATTTAGGAATGAATGTGTTAAGTGTGGTAAAGAAGTGGAGTGTTCTAGGCAAAGTGAACAACGTGAGTAAAGGAAAGAGGTAGAATTTGGCTTAGTGGGGGCGTAGCAAGGAGTTGACAAGTGAAAACCAAGGTGGAAGATGATGGGCTGATGGTAGTCTTGAATGCCTGCTCCATGGATACCATTTATTGCACAGGGGCAGTGTTTCTCATGGTGTCATTTTTGGGCTATGAGACTCAATCTCCTCTCCAGGCCCCCATACTTGTTAAATACGCAGATCTCCAGAATTTGCCCCAAGTCTGCTAAATCAGAATTGCTAACAGTCCTCCCAGGAATTGGCTTTAAAACAAGAGCTCAGTTGACTCCTATGCCCTACAGGTTGAGAATCTGAAACCAGTAAGGATTTTGGACAGGAGACCATGACAGGAAGAGTAGTTTAGGAAAACCTATCTGGCAAAATTGTACTGGCGGAAGAAAGCTGGGAGCCTGGAAGCCGGGGATGAAGTGACAGGGCTTTGGCTACGGAGGTGGAGATAAGGACAGAAAATCTGGGAAGGAGCCCGAGGTGCTGTAGAAAATCAGTAGGCTTTGTAACTACCAGATCTGCAGTTTTCAAACTCAACTCTATTCACATACTTGAGTCTCACTCCAGACTTAATGAAATATGATGATGAAGTGCACTGTCAGGACCGAAAATACAGGGTTAGACTTTGTGTGTTGGGAGCATCTGGTTTCCATTCTGTTTATCATCCTAAATTGCTTTGTTATGCCATAGTGTCTTCACTTATAAAACTGGGCATTGTCCTGGTTGGTCGCTGAGATTCCTTGTTCTCTAAAAGTGTAACTCTGAATCAAAGATTACTTGAAAGAACTAGAAGTTAGGAGTGAGAGGTGGTTACTATTTTTTGTTTCCTCTTCCCTCCTCTTCTTCCCCTACTTTCTATTGTGGAGGTAAGGAGAATTATGTTAGAAACTTTCTGAGGTGATTTTAAGTTACCCAAGTGAAATAAAGGACAATATATAGCAAATATTCATTTTACAACATGAAGGTTTCTATTTGGTCTGAAGAGTAACTTGGTTTTTAGGGTAGGGATTAGAAATCTAAAGAATAAGCAATGACAAAGGTGCCTAATAGTACTATTTTAGGAACCAAATTAGATTCTCTTGCTCCTTGCTTAGTATAATTTCATACTGTAACAATGAAGTCCTGAATAAGGCTGTAAAGATTATTGTATATATCCATCATGGTTCCTACCCTTATGGCCATTTTACAGTTTAAAAATAAAGTCTCACAGGCATGTTCTAAGAATTGCAACTTTGTTGAGCTAGATGGCAGGACTGTTTTGAGTTTTTCTAATAATGAGGGCACTTACTAAAAGTTTGGCTGGCAGGATGTCAGATTTGTGTTTAAGGAAAATCACTTTGATAGTAAATTCTTGAAGCTATGGTGAATTCCAGTGTGGCAGTTTGTATTTTCCTAGATGATCTTAACAGTCTAATCCCATCACACACACTTTTCGCACAGTGTGGCATTGATCTTTCTCCTTGGAGATGAGGTCTAGGCCTCTTTGAAACGATTGAGATTTTCATTTTTATTTTATTTTTTGGCACCGGGGATCGGACTCAGGTCCTTGGGCTTGCGCAGCAGGCGGCGGAACCACTGAGCTAAATCCCCGGCACGATTCAGATTTTTATGATCATTTCAATCAACAGTGGAAATGAGGGCCTATAACTTACAAGACTAGGTCATAAAAGGGGAGGCAGCTCCTCTTTGGGCTACAAGAAACTTAGAAATCTTTCTTGTTTGGAATATGAAGAAACAGGAAGCCCAGATGTGGTGCACTCTATGGAATGCACTTTGGGATAATTTCAATAGCAGTGTTTAGTTTGGAAAACTTGATTTACATGAGATGCAAAGGTAGTACAGAGTTCTTTATTGTTTTCATGCAGTTTCTCTCGGTTGGCACGAGGATCATTGTGGTGTTAACCACGATTGCTTGGTTAAGCCAGAGTTGGCCAGGTGTCCCCACTAAAGTTACTATTTTTTCCCTTTCCACAGCTGTTTGTGTGCTGCTGGGGACTATAAAACATTTGTCAGCCACTTCTAAATTGGAGTACTTGTCAAATTTAGAGAACAGAAGTTGGAGATATGGTAAATGAGTTACTTCTAGATGCCAAAATGATGTCCTGTCAAATAATGATATAATTAGGAACAGTTTCAAAATTCTCCAATTTAGTGTGTATCTATTTTCAGTGCAGAGATTTTTTTTCTTTTTTTTGGTACTGCGGATCGAACTCAGGACCTTGCACTTACAAGGCAGGGTTGGTGCCACTGAGCTAAATCCCCAGTCCTAGTGCAGAGATTTTTAATACATGTGGGGTGGTATTACACTTTCAACACAAATCTTTTGGTGATTCTGATGGTATAGATCATCATGATGGTGAATCTTTTAGAGCATTCAGTAATACAAACAGCCCGCTGCTGCATGCATGGTATAGGTTTGCCACCACTGGTATAGAAACTCCTGTCATATTTCCAGTAAGAGACACACTGTATAGCGCCACTATTGACTACAGAACATGTGGGCCCAGAGTATAATGCAAATTCAGGTCCTTTGTTAAAAAATTAAGTCAGTGACACACTTGGAGCTCCAGCACTTTGGGAGGCTGAGGCAGGAGGGAAAAAAAAAGGTCTGGGATCTAGCTTAGTGCAAAGGTCTTGAGTTCAATCCCCAGTACAGTAAGTCTCTGACTTATGAATATTTGAGTTGCAAACTTTTACAGGTGTACTGTATAAGATTCACTTTGTCAAATTACGAATGAATAATCCAACTTACAAATGTTCTCCTGGAATGGAACTCATTTGTAAGCTGGGGACTTAGTGTACTAGGAAAAGAAAAATCCAAAATCAAAACCGAACTGAAAAAAATACCCCTCAGTGATAGTTCAACATTAAACGAAGCACAGGGCCCCAGGGGAATGCACAGCTTGCACTCACACCCCCATGAAGCTAACACACCCAGAGATGTACTGTCTACCCTTCTCCTCCGAGAGATTAAAAGGCCATTATTTGGAAAAGGGACTAGAATTATTTGTCCATACAACAACACCATCCAACAGAACTTCCTAAAATATTTTGTATCTGTGCTATTCAGTTTGGGAGTCATCACCCACATGTGAACAGTGACCCCAGAAAAGTGGCTAGTATTACCAAAAAAGGGGAATTTAAAATTTTATATAATCACATATAGTTCCTGGTTACAACACTGAACAATGAAACGCTAGAGAGTAGTACATTAACAGGTACAAATTTTACTAGGTCTAGAATATAAAACATTCTAAATCTGTCTGGAAAAAAAGTGGTTCCAACTGCAGTGGGAAGGAATTTTCCTTGTGAGGTCTCTGGAGGCACTCAGCTTTCTGAGGGTCTGAGCAGTTGTGTAGTGGTAGCTGTTTCACTAGAAGAAATTTTGATCTTGAGGCCTAGTAAATTATGGTTTCCTCTTAAGAAGCTCAAAGCCAAGGCCAGGAAGAATTACTTCAACTTACTGTCACATGGGACAATCAGAATTTTGTACACAAAGAGAAATAATAAAGACAATCCCCTTTTGGGGCCTAGGTGGTTGTAGCTCTTGTCAACTCTCTCCATTTTTATGCATTAGCAACCAAACTCTGCGGGAGGTTGAGGTAGGATCATGAATTCAAGGCTAGCCTCAGCTAGACAGACCCAGTTCTAAAACAAAACAAAAATCCCAGTAATAAGAGGAAAGTCAGTGTATATCCTGGTCTACACTAGAATGAGCTACATTAAATACATTTTTTTTTTTTAGTACTAGGGACTGTACCCTGGGCCTCACTTTGAGGTGTCTCCAGCTGACACCCCCTCCCTCCTTTCAGTTTTGTTAAGTTGCCCAGGCTGGCCTTGAACATTAGATCCTGTCAGGAGCAGTTCTACGTAATTTTGGGGAAAAAAATCATTTCACAATTAAAATTATGATTAGGCCTAGTTTTCCTGCCTACAGGCCAGCTATGGCATTTTCACTCTGGTCACAGCTAAAATCTTAATGGTTCAGTGATGCTGTGATGCTCTAGGGCAAGATTACACCAGCTGAAGACATCCTGAGGAGGAACACATAGCTCCTCATTGTTCTAGGATTATCATTGCTGCACTGAGTCACCTGTTATATTTGGTTTTTTGTTTTTTGGTTTTTTTGGTACCAGGGATCGAACTCAGGTCCTTGCACTTGCGAGGCAGGCGACGGAACCACTGGGCTAAATCCCCAGCCCTACCTGTTATATTTGTTAATCTTGATGTACCAAGTAAAAGTGTGGCAAGCTTGGGGTCTTGTCTTTGCTGCCCAGAGCAGCACTATCAGGCCCAAAGCTCAGCTTGTCTCATTTTTCTATCTTTTCTAATTAATTCTCTTGTGCTGTCATGGCTTGCAGAAAACTAGGACTTTCTGCAGAGGTTCTAGAACATCCCCTTTCCCTGTTCCCTGTACAAGACCCTCCTACTTCAGCCTACCAACTTTGCCTCCACTAGAAAAACCCACTACCTGTGTAACTTTAGACAAAAGACAATCTAAAGCTTGGTTTCTACATTTTTGAGGAAGTCTATACGAGACATGATGCCTCTTGATCAAGTATTACATATTCTTTCTTACCTGCAGATCTCAGGGAGTTGCTTTCAAATAACAAGATAAACATGGCAAAACATTCCTAAAAACTATTTCAATGGGATGGGGTGGGGGCATTTGATTTAAAAGTATGCAAACTCTCCTTTGGAATGTTAGAAAGCTCAGGCTCCACTAAGAAAGCAGTATTTCTTACTCAGCATTAGCTAAACCTACAGTAGAAATTGTAAGAATTATAGAATAGCAGCCTTGGAAAACCCCTTGGGTCTTGAGGAACTTAAATCATTTTAAATCTCAACTGGAACAGAAGGTTTACAATGAGAGTTAAGGTGGTACCTGTCCTCCTGAAGTCACCCAAGGAAACATGGAAGTGCTCCATAATGAGACTCTTAATAGTGGCTGATACTGTCAACTCCTCAATGTCTAAGATTCTTTCAGAACCATCCGTCAGGATTACTTATGGTCATATCTGAGAAACAAAACTCAGAAGACTACTAGTTAAATCTTTCAGGGCAAGGATTTTAAAAAATGTTAAATTCAGGGCTGGGGATTTAGCTCAGTGGTTTTGCCTCCTGCTGCGCAAGCGCAAAGACCCAAGTTTGATCCCCGGTACCAAAAAAAAAAAAAAAAAAGTTAAATTCAAATACCTTTTTTTTTGAGACAGGGCCTCACTATGTATGTAGTTCAGGCTGGCCTTTTAATTTGCAGTGATCTTCCTGTGTCAGTCTGTGTGCTGGGATTACAGGTGGGCACCATCACACCTGGCTCTCAAGTAGCTTTTATAAGCACACACTTGTGGTATACAAAGCACCACGCTGTTTCTTCAGTATCTAAAGTATTTTATACAACTCCACTAATGCCCTGGAGTAGGATAATCATCTGCCAGTATTGGTTTTATGCCAAAAGAAAAACTCAGGGAACTAGCTAAAACTTTTATAATTCAAAATTTATTACATGTCAGTATGACTATAATAAATCATTCTTGCTTGACAGATCTCTAGTATTTATGTCATGTAACTTCTCAATCTAGTCTTCTCATATCACCAAATACATTCCAGGACACCTAATGGTTAAAAGATTTTCTGTATATGTGCCAATGTAACTGTTCACTTGCTGACCTTTTTTGAAAATGGCCAATACCTGATAGAAACTGAGGACTCTATTTTAGAGTTACAAAGCACTTATTATTAATATTTAGCTAGGATGTCTATCAACATTTCATGTTCAGGCACTGTTGGAAGGTGGATCAGTACTTACAGCTCCTGACAGTTTTACTGATGGATTCCACCAGTTTCCTCAGAGCACCCTGCTCCATGTTGAATATAGCTTTAGTACACTGCAGACTTCCCAGAGTCTAGCTCAAAGCCTGGGTGTTCTGAGCTACCACTAATTCCAGAGTTCACTATTCTAATCCCAATATAGAATGTGAACATGGCCACTTCCCGGCAACGAAACAGAAGGTTCTCAAATAGTTGGAAAAATATGCAACAATGGGAGCTACTACTCAGTAGGTGTGTAGGAATTTCATTAAAGTTATGTAATCAGGAACAGCAATTCCAACATTTATCTTTTCTTTGGGGCTAAACATCACTTGAAGTGATGTTTCATATTATTGCCATTTGTATTTCCTCAGGAAAAACTGAAAATGTTTTTCTCCCTATCTGAATACATCGTTACCTAAAATTATAAAGATCTTACTATTTAAGCTTATATTCCAGGTGATGAACAGTTCCTTCAAAGGTTACAACCTTCTCTAAACTAAGCATCCTCTCAGAAGACCCAAACAGAGGCTTCATTTGGAAGCTTCTGGGTATAAACTCACTGTTATACCTCCAATTCAGAACGGAGAGAAAACATGGTGTGACTATCCCAAAGCTGATCAAAATGTCACCTGTTCAGTGGGGATTTAGCTCAGTGGTTTCACCGCCTGCTGCACAAGTGCAAGAACCCTAGTTTGATCCCTGGTACCAAAAAAGAAAAAAAAAATGTCACCTGTTCGAACTCACCTCCTTCCCTGTGAAATCCAGGTTGAGAACAAACATCTTCCTGTCTATGTGTGTTGGCTTTTACTGTGTAAGTCAAGAAAATACATTAAAATGATTTTTAGAATTTAGGATGCAATATTTGTTTTAGATTTTATTCTTGTGCCGGGGATTGAACCTGGGGGTTTGCAAGGCAAGTGCTCTACCACTGAGCTGCATCTCTAGCCTTAGGATATAACATTCTTACCAAAACTTTTTTTCTGGAATGCTGGGAACTAAACCCAGGCCTTATGTTTTGTCTCTGAGCTACATCCTTGCCCACCTCATTTTTTCATAAAATACAAGACCAAGCTTTTAAAACAAGGCAAAGACAAGTGTGTTATGTGTGACAGCTTTCCAAAAGCCTTCCTTACAAAAATAGCATGAATGCCCATAGGCTTTAAGTAAAATGTGGCAAATTTTAGTAGTGTGAAACCTGTCACTAAGTCTCAAGAACAGCAGTACCCACATGGTTTCTCCACTACTCTATTGTTTATTACAAAAAGACTGAAAATTAAGGGATAGATTTGTAGTTTTTGTTTGTTTGCTTGTTTGTTTTTGCGGTACTAGGGATCGAACTCAGGACCTTGCGCTTTTGAGGCAGGCGCAGCGCCACTGAGCTAAATCCCTGGCATTTTTAGTATATCTTGATTGAAGGAATATGAACCTGTATAAAATAAAATTAGGATAAAAACACCTAAATATACTCAAAGTAGCCAAAGGAATCTAAAGTGACAAAAAATGAGTAGCACTGGTATAAACTCATTTTTTTCCATCTAGAAACCCATCACAATTTTTGGCAATTATCCCAGTACCAGTATCCAAATAGCGTGTCTTGGGTTTCTAAAATTAAGACGAAGTTACTCAAGAAGGAAAAGGAATAGCTTGGTGGAGGGAGAAGATGTATTAATAACTTGGACACTGTAACAAATATGGAATAAACATAACTGACATTACCCTGTCAAATAATCTTTTTATACCTTAGTGAAAGACTGGAAGATCAGAGGAACCATGAAAAATGGTGTTTCCCAGTCAAGAATTTGAAAAAAATAAAACTTTTTCCTTTCCCCAGTCTAATGAGCATTTCCTTCTAGCAGGCTGTAAATGCCATATTCCCAATTATTCTCTAAAGGTACAGTTTTATATTCACAGAAAAACTCAACTACCTAATAAACTTTTTAGTATTTTAGCATGTTTATGAATAACATTTTGAGAAATTTCCTTTTGGGATGTAAAATTTTCTGTGTACTAAAGAGCACACAGGTATTTTTTTTTTTTATTAGGAAATAGGCAGCATTAAGCATACTATTTAAAGAAATGTTATTCTTATAGCTAAAAACTTGAGGATATAGTGTATCTACTACTAACAATGAATAGCATTTTTCGTTATAGCTTTGCTTGTGACCACATACGAACACAGCTATTTTTAAGTAAAATAGCTATTTATTCAGCTTGTCATGCCAAAATGTTCTGTGCATATACCACTATAATTAGCACACACCCTCTGTAACAGGCAAAATTGTACATCAAATTATATTTCATATTACCTGATTATATAAAAATGTAAAATGAAAAATCAATTCCTTTTAACATTCCTAATAATTCAGTAAGAGATATGAGGCACAAAATCTTAGTAAAATATGACACAAGAAGAGCAGTAATACAATTCTTACTTAAAGTTAACTTGTCATAATTTGTTATTAATATACAAAGACAACAAACTTTTAAAACATTGTATTTACTAAGATTCTGGCAATAGCTTTATGTAACAAGATATAGCATACCAGGCCTGCCACTCAACTTGTTTATAAGTCTCAGCTTCAATATGAAGCTGTTTAAAAACAAAAAAATCAAAACCTTTTTACATGCTAAATATCTTGGCAAGGGTGCCATTAAACATAATAATGAACTTGAGACAGCAAGAGTAAAGAGTTAACAAAAGCTAAACATGGCAGGCTAAACAACATTCATACAAAAAAATAAACTATCATTGGTTACATAAAATTTTCCTGACTGGTTAAAACTCAACATATAAAACATGCACTTTAGAATATTTAGCTATTAAGTTCAAAAAGTACCAGTGTCTATATGAAACAATTCCTCTCCAAAGCCAAAGTATAGTCAAAAATTAATTCAAATGATATTAACATATTCTAAAGCTAAAAAACGTTGTTATTGATGTGGAGGTAAACCCAGAACTTTGGGGCTTTCTCACGCTGCAAAGGGCTGTTTCTCTGGTTTACTCAAAGCAGCATATGACAAAGTCCATGGATGTCATTAAGCTCAGTAAAGGGCAAGACTGCTGGTACCCAGCTCCGACCTCCCCAGTAAGCATGGCTACTGTGTCCACGAAAGTAGGATGTGTGAGGATCAAAGGCACACTATTCTGTGAGCTAAAGATAGTAAACCACCCCTCCCTCCACCCGAAAAGCTCCTTCCCAAGGTAAATAAAAGATATCGGGGGAAAAATTACATCTATCTACAGAGTAAGGAATTCAAAAATATTAATGTAATCCCTACTTAAAAAAATTTAACTAGAGTCATCTGGCCATTTCTGATTACATCTTAAAGAGGTATCCAGATTCAATTTCTGTTGATTTACCACTAGATAGTTCTAGTCAAAAATATTAGCTTTATCCCCAAATATCTTAACCACTAGTACGACTGCAGTGTATTATCTCCTGAGGTTATCACACACTGAAGGAGAAAAAGTAGATGTTCAAGCAGCAAGCAACAATTATGGCCCTTTCACATAGCGGCATCTGAGTGGCTATTGAATAGTCCAAGAACAATTCTAAAAACAAGAAAATTCATGCATTTTAGTAAATATATGATAATTTTCACAGTTGAAATTTCCTTAGACATTGCACTTTCTTCATAAAGGAATCCTGGTTTTTGTTAATGTTATGGTGAGTCAGGACTTGAACTAGCAGCCTTCTTTTTCTTCTTCTTACTGTGTTTCTTATGCTTCTTTTTCTTTTTTGTTTTTTCCTGTAAAGATAATTTGATGTTAGATATTATTACATGAAAAAATGCAAATTAAGAACATCTTTCCTGTGGTACTTCTAGACTACTTCAAACCATATAACTAAATAAATTACTCAAAACATTTCTCAAAATGTCTCAATGACAGTATCCTAAAAGGACTGAGTTCTTGTCCAGTTTTAGTAGGGAAAATATTTAAGTCATTAGCACATTACCACACCCTCTACCAAAATTTCCTGTAGAAAATAAATTCAACTGCATCAGCTATCAACTGCTATACTTCATGCTATATAATTTTTTTGGCTTTTGAGACAGAGTCTTGCTGTGTAGTTTAGACTGGCCTTGAATTCACTATGTAGCCCAGGCTGGCCAGGGATCTTCCTGCCTCAGCCTCCTGAGGGCTGGGATTATAGGTGTGCACCACCATACGTGGCTTCTTGTTATATAATTTTATAACTTTGCTACTTTTTTTTTTTTTTTTTTTTTGGTACCAGGGATGGAACTTAGGATCTTGCACTTGTGAGGCAGGCCATGGAACCACTGAGCTAAATCCCTGGCCCACATAATTTTTAAAGATAAATAATTGCAGCTACTGCAGATTATATCATCAATTATGCTTTGCTATTATACCACAGCAAAGCATAATTATTTTGGTAAAATGACAGTTTTCAGAAAAAAGAAAAACCAAATTTGCTGTTTTAAAAAGTAAGCAGAAACATATTGTGCACTGCTCAGACTGGTAGACTATTAACACCAACTCACTAATATAAAAAAATGATGTAAGGGCCGGGGATTTAGCTCAGCAGTTTTGCTGCCTGCTGCGCAAGCGCAAGGACACAAGTTCAATCCCTGGTACCAAAAAAAAAAAAAAAAAAAGAAATGTATAGTGGAAAAGTGTTTCGCTTAGGAAGAGATGCTTGATTTTACAGGGAAATGCTACTGATGCCTAGGAAAAGTAGTTAAATTCCGAGAAGATAAAACCCCCGAGTGGTTCTATGGAGAAGTATAAGCAGAATTTCTAGAGATATAGATACTTGGAAAGGCGGCCCCAAACTGTTAGTGCAAGGACAAGAAAACTAAAAGCAAGAAAAACGACAAATTGGCTGAGCTTCCTATCTACCTCCTTATCATTGGCACCATCAGTGATCATGTTCTCTCAAAGACCTCTACAGCTCTGTAGTATTAATATGACTCACCATCCTTTTTTTCAGCAGATACTTAAGTATACAGGGAATTTTACAGAGTCCAAAGCCTTATAGTTTGACCATTCATTCACTTATTAATTTCAGTTCTAGAGGATTGAACCAGGGTGTCTTTCATGACAGGAAAGTGCTCTCCCACTAAGCTACATCCCTAGCCCCACTGGGCTTTGAAAAATAAGTGACCACTCTCTTCTGAAAATGTATTCTTTTCTTCCACACCACCTCACCTTGCTGCTTTTCTTCTATTACAAAGACTTATTTTCTGTCCTCAACCTTTCTGGGGCTTCCTTCCCTTCTTTTTTAGTGCTCTCCCAGTCACATGTTTTACATTCCGTGTAAGAATCAAAGACTCGGAGTCCCGCGGAAGACGCAGAATCAGCCCGCTGCAGACAGGCAGGTCTGTGCACGCCCTACCGAAGTCCTGAGTCTCGCGGAAGATGCCGAATCAGCCCGCTGCAGACAGGCAGGTCTGCCCATGCCCTACCGAGGTCCTGAGTCCCACAGAACACGCTGAATCAGCCCGCTGCAGACAGGCAGGTCTGTGCACGCCCTACCGAGGTCCTGAGTCGCGCGGAAGACACCGAATCACCCCGCTGTAGACAGGCAGCCATCTGGTTCCACACTACAAAGACACAGAGGACACCAGACCACCAGACCAAGGTACAGAGTCCCCCTGTTCCCGGCCCAGAGGTAGGGGCTGCTGAGCCATCGTCCCACTGCTCCTGGTCCAGAGGACAGGGCTTCCCGGTCACCATCCCTCCCGCTGCTCCCAGCCCAGAGGAAAGGGCTTTTGGGCCATCTTCTGTCCCGCTGATCCTGGCCCAGAGGAAGGGGCTTCCAGGCCACCATCCCTCCCACCATTCCCAGCAGAGAGGGAGGGGCTTATGAGCCACCATCCCACTGCTCCTGGTCCAGAGGAAGGGGCTTCCCAGCCACCATCCCTCCCAATGCTCCCAGCCCACAGGAAAGGGCTTTTGGGTCACCATCCCTACCGCTGCTCACGGCCCCTGTTCCACCTCTCCCAGCTCAGAGGAGGTAATCCATGCAGGCGCTAACAGCCCCCTGCCCCAGTCGAAATGAGAAAACACGTAAATAAGTCTCAAAACCAGACTTCCAGATCACCTACAGCAACCCCAAAGGGAAATGAGATGGAACACTCTGATACTCAACCACCTGGACCCACTGAACTGGCAACAAAAGGGGATCTGGAAAAAATGAAATCAGAAATAATTTCTCACATAACAGGTGAAACTGTGCCCCTAGTGCAAGACATGATTAATAAATCTAGAGAGGAGCTCAGGAACATGATGGAATCCCAACATAAGAAACAAATGGAATCCATAAATCAGATGGAAATAGAATTCCAGGACATGAAAAACTCCATTGAAAGGCTACACAGCAGAATGAGCCAATGTGAGGACAGAATTTCAGATATAGAAGATAAGATTGCAATTAGGGACCAGGAAAAGAAAAACTGCTTTAAAATTATAAGGGAACATGAGAAATCAATCCAGCAGCTGCTAGATGATGCAAAGAAGAATAACATAAGATTGACTGGGCTCAATGAAGAAACAGGAGAGAGTGCAGATGACATAAAAAATCTCTTCACAGAAATAATGGCAGAAAACTTCCCAAGCATGGGAAAAGAGCTTGACATACAAATAAGTGAGGCATATAGGACTCCAAATAGCCTTGATCAAAAAAAGTCTACACATAGGCATATAACTGTTAAGATTCCAGAAACACAACAGAAGAACAAAGTTCTCCAAGCAGTCAGAGTAAAGAAACAAATCACATACAAAGGAAAGCCCATCAGAATCACAGCAGACTTCTCAACAAAAACCATCAAGGCAAGAAGAGCTTGGAGTGACATATTTCAAGCCCTAAAAGAAAACAGCCTCCAACCCAGATTGATGTACCCTGCAAAACTATCTTTCAAAATGGATGGAGAAATAAGATACTTTCATGACAAAGAGCACCTTAGGAACTTTGTGAATACCAAACCAGCACTCCAAAGAATTTTACACAATATTCTAGGAACAGACATTGAGGATCACAACCCCAGGAAGCAAAGCAGAATGAACCCATCTGGCATGACAAGAAATTAAATGTAAAGGGGGAGAACTCAACCAAAAGAAAAAGTCATGGCAATGACAAGTCAATACGTTTCAGTTATAACCATCAATGTTAATGGTCTCAATTCACCAATCAAAAGAAATAGACTGGCAGAATGGGTCAAGAAGCAAAATCCAACAATATGCTGCATACAAGAAACACTTAATTCAAAAGGAAACTCATAGACTGAAAGTTAAAGAGTGGAAAACAATACTCCATGCGACAGGAACCCGAAAAAAAGCAGGAGTAGCTATTCTCTTTGCAGATCAAGTAGATTTCAAACCAACACTGATGACGAGAGATGAAGAAGGACACTACATCCTTGTAAAGGGAAGAGTCCAAGAGGAAGAGATGACAATCATAAATATCTATGCACCAAACACTAGTGCACCCAACTATATAAAACAAATACTAATGGACATGAAAAGTCATATATGCACTAATACAATTGTAGTGGGGGACCTCAACACCCCACTGTCACAAATAGATAGATCAACTAGACTAAAAATAAGTAATGAAATACAACTCAATCAAACTCTTGAACAAATGAACTTAACAGATGTTTACAGAGTCTTCCACCCCACAAAATCAGAATACATATTCTTCTCAGCTGCACATGGGTCATTCTCCAAAATAGACCACATACTCACACATAGAACATGTTTAAGTAAGTGCAAAGGAGTTGAAGTTATCCCCTGTACATTATCAGACCATAGTGCAATGAAATTAGAGATCCATAGCAAAAGAAACTCAAAAAATTTCACAAACACATGGAAATTGAACAACACACTTCTGAATAACCAATGGGTCACAGAGGAAATTAAAGAAGAAATCAGTTCCTTCAATTAAATGACAATGACAATACAACATATCAGAATCTATGGGACACAATGAAAGCAGTCTTACGAGGGAAATTCATAGCAGTGAATATGCATATTAGGACAACAGAACAAGCCCAATTAAACAACCTGATGCTGAACCTCAAGCTTCTAGAAAAAGAAGAGCAAGACAACCCCAAAGCTCATACAAGGGAGGAAATTATAAAGATCAGAGGAGAAATCAATGCAATGGAGAGAATGATACAAAAAATCAATGAAGCCAAGAGTTGGTTCTTCGAAAAAATCAACAAAATTGACAAACCCTTAGCCAACCTTATCAGAAAAAGGAAAGAAAAGGGCCAAATCCATGCAATTAGGAATGAAAAGGGTGAAACTACAACAGACCCAGCAGAAATACAGAGGATCGTCAATACCTACTTCCAGAACCTATACGCCAATAAGATGGACAACACAGAAGAAATGGACAGATTCCTAGATACATATGAATTACCAAAGTTGAACAAAGAAGACCTAAAAATTCTGAACAACCCAATATCAACCAATGAAATTGAAAATGTAATTAAAAACTTATCAACTAAGAAAAGCCCAGGCCCTGATGGCTTCACTGCTGAATTGTACAAGACATTTAGAGAGGAACTGCTGCCACTACTGTTTAAACTCTTCAATGAAATTGAAAGGGAAGCAATACTCCCAAATTCATCCCTGGAAGCAAGCATCACCTTGATCCCCAAAGGAGAGAAAGACTCAACTGAAAAAGAGAACTATAGGCCAATCTCACTAATGAACATAGCTGCAAAAATTCTTAATAAGATAATGGCAAGCAGAATGCAGAAGATCATCAAGAAGATCATACACACTGATCAAGTAGGATTCATCCCAGGGATGCAGGGATGGTTCAATATACACAAATCAATCCATGTAATACACTATATCAATAGAGCCAAGGACAAAAACCATATGATTATCTCCATAGATGCAGAAAAAGCATTTGACAAAATCCAACATGCATTTATGATAAAAACCCTACAAAAAATTGGAATAGATGGTCTCTACCTCAAACTGATAGAAGCCATCTATGAAAAACAAACAGCCAATATCATACTAAATGGTCAAAAACTGAAATCCTTCACACTAAAATCAGAAACAAGACAAGGATGTGCACTATCACCACTCTTGTTCAATATAGTTCTGGAAACATTAGCCACGGCAATTAGACAAGAGAAAGAAATAAAAGGAATAAAGATAGGTAATGAAGAAGTCAAATTGTCATTATTTACCAATGACATGATACTCTATATAGCAGACCTCAAGAACTCCACCAAAAGTCTTCTAGACTTCATAACCAAATTCAGTCAAGTAGCTGGTTACAAGGTCAACACACAAAAATCAATAGCTTTCCTCTACACCAATGAGAGACTCACTGAGAGAGAAATAGGGCAAATAATTCCTTTCACAATAGCATCCAAAAAACTGAAATACCTAGGAATCAACCTAACAAAAGAAATCAAAGTCCTCTTCTCTGAAAACAATGGCACTCTGAAAAGAGGGACTGAAGATGATATCAGAAAATGGACAGACATCCCTTGCTCCTGGGTAGGAAGGATTAATATAGTGAAAATGGCCATACTTCCAAAACTGCTATATAGATTTAATGCAATTCCAATTGAGATCCCAGCAGCATACTTCGTAAGACCTTGAGAAAACAATCTAAAAATTCATTTGGAACAAGAAGAGACCCAGAATAGCAAAAGCAATTCTAGGTAACAGAGACATGGCAGGGGGTATCACAATCCCCAACCTGCAACTCTACTACAAAGCTACTGTGATAAAAACAGCACGGTACTGGCAAAGAAACATCCTTGAGGACCAGTGGAACAGATTAGAAGATGCAGAAGCAACGCCAGACACACTCGGCCATCTCATCTTTGACAAAGGAGCCAAACACCCTCACTGGAGGAAAGATACCCTCTTTAATAAATGGTGCTCAAAAAATTGGGCTTCAACTTGCCAAAGATTCAAACTAGACCTGTATCTCTCACCATGCACTAAACTAAAATCAAAATGGATTAAAGATCTAAATATTAAAATAGAAACTCTGAACCAGTTGGAACAAAGGTTAGGTAGAACCCTTGAAGACATCAGTGTAGGAAAAGATTTTATGAACCAAACCTCAGTTGCTTGTGAACTAGCACAAACAAGCAACAAATGGGATCTCTTCTTATTAAAAGGCTTCTGCACAGCAAGAGAAACCACCAGCAGTGTGAAGAGACAACCCACAATGTGGGAAAAAATCTTCACCTGCTCTTCCTCAGACAAAGGTCTACTATCTCGAATCTATAAAGAACTTAAAAAGATCAGACCTCCCAAATTTAAAGACCCAATCCAAAAATGGGCATCTGAAATGAACAGACATTTCTCACACAAAGCAGAAATAGCAAATAAATACATGAAAAAATGTTCCACATCACTGGTCATTCGAGAGATGCAAATGAAAACAACACTGAGATTCCACTTCACTCCAGAAAGAATGGCTGCTATCATGAAATCAACCAATAACAAATACTGGCAGGGCTGTGGGGAAAGAGGAACCCTGCTCCACTGCTGGTGGGAGTGTAGACTGGTGCAAGCACTGTGGAAATCAGTATGGAGATACCTCAGAGAACTAGGACTGGAAGTCCCATTTGACCCCACTATTCCACTGCTGGGGATCTTCCCCGAAGAATTAAAAGAATCATACCATAGTGATATATGTGCTCCCATGTTCATAGCCACACAGTTTGTGATAGCTAAAACTTGGAAACAGCCCAAATGCCCATCAACTGGAGACTGGATAAAGAAAATGTGGTTTTTTAATAAAATGGAGTACTACTCAGCCATAAAAAATGAGAAATTAGAGACATTTATAGCTAAATGGATGCACATTGAGGCGATACTGTTAAGTGAAATAAATAGGACACACATGTGTAAATACCGAATAGTTTCTCTGGTGTGAGAAACTGAAAGTGTAAATAAGGACTAAATGTATAATAGGTCATGTGAAATAGGAAGAAAAGGGGCAAAGGGGAAGGAAGTGGGAGGGCTAGGGGAAAGGATAGAAGGGAATGGGTTTAATATGAGAAAATGGAAAAATAGGAACAAAATCTTTGTAAACAGGGAGGAATGGAGGGGTTGAAGGGAGGGCTGGGCAAGGGTGAAAAATAAGGACCAAGAGAGACTATGTAAAGGTGCAAATTTCCAATGATGAATGTCATTATATTGTATACCTAAAATGTACCAATGATTAGAATGAATAATCGACAATGTAAAATAGGAAGAAAAGGTCCAAAGGGGTAGGGGTAGTGGGAAGGGCAGGGAAAAGGAAAGAAGGGAAAGGAAAAATGATGAGAAATGGAAAAAATGGAAATAAAGTCTTTGTAAATATGGAAGGGTTGAGGGCATGAAGGGAGGGCTAGGAATGGGGAAAAAATAAGAACCAAGATGCATTATGTAAAGGTACAATTCCCAATGAGAAATGTAATTGTGTTGTATACCTACAATGTACCAATAAAAGAATTTAATACAAAAAAAAAAAAAAAATCAAAGACTCCCCCATCCTTATATCAGTCTTATGTTTTGAACTCTAGAGTTTTTTTTGTTGTTTTGGTTTTTTTTGGTACCGGGGATAGAACTCTGGACCCTGTGCTTTTGAGGCAGGGGGCAATCCCACTGAGCTAAATCCCTGTTAAGAATCTTTTAAGAAATACCTAGATGTCTAGTAAGCATATCTAAAATCACTGTAAGAACAAGCTTCATTTTTGTTCCAAATCCTTCTTAGGCATTTTAGTAAATGACACCATCTGCCATTTTGCTTAAGTCAAAAGAATCTAGGCTATCTTTGGTTCTGTTTTTTTGTTTGTTTTAAACTACATTCTCCACATCCAAAACACCTAGCAAGTCTTGCCATCTAGGTCCAAAAACATGTCTCAAATCCAACCACACCAATGTCATTTTTATTACCAGCGCTACAATACAATACCATTCCTTACCTGCGTCCACTCATCTCTCCCAAAGCATGTTAAAAATGTCAAGTATTCAGGTCCCCTTTGTTTAAAATCCTCAAAGTTTCTCATAACATTCTGGTTAAAACCCAACCACAATGCCACATGATATGTATGACCTGCGCTTCCTTCCCGACCTGATCATATGCTGTTCCTCCTTAGACACCAGGTACAAGCTATGTTTACATTTTAGTTCCTCCAACACACTAGGCACTTCCCAGCATATATCCTTAACTCTTCCCCTGCCTAGGCTATTCTTTCTTTTGGGCTTCACAATGGCTGGTTTTTTCCTGTAAATCAGACTTCAGTTGAATTTTACTTCCTCAGACAGTGTTTTTCCTCCCACTCTTCTGTGGTGCCAGCATAGACTCTGGGCTGGCATAGTCTAGGCAGCACTATGCCACTGAGGCACAGCCCAGTCCTTCACAGAAGGTTTCTGTAGCCTCACAGGCCTGGTCACTCTCAGACCCACTGCATCATCCATCTTGTTTAGGTGTAGTGTGGAACTACACAGATGCTGAGTGCTGGCTGGTGAAGGTCAACAATTAAAGTGTGCAAGAACAAAACATCATCCACGATGTAATAATCCTGTTAGGCCTTACAATTAATCAAATCAGTCCAGAGTATTCTTCATCCAAATTATTTACTCAGAAAAAACAAAAAACCAAGACTCCTGCCACCTTGGTCTTAAAGTAGATACAATGTTCTGAGCCATACACTCCCAGGTGAAACCTCCTTCTTAACTCAGAGGGTTCCTAATCTGAAGAGCTAGGGAAAGTCCATCCTGATGCTGACCTCACTTTTCTCACCTCTCCCTAAGAGATGCTGCCAAAGGCCACAGCCAGCAGATGGACAGAGGACACTCACATAAGCCGCTGATGGGGCAGGCACTGCTCTTTCAAAGTATGTTAATGATTTCTTTGTTGGTTTGCTTCTCATTTGGATATGGCTTCCACTGTCCTTACTTCTTCTCTTCCTTCTTTTTCCTTTCCTATTTCTCAATTTGCATAATGGAGGAGCTGGTTTTAAAAACTATTAACAAGGGCCAGGGATTTAGCTCAGGGGCACAGTGCATACCTGAAAAGTGCAAAGTCCTGAGTTCAATCCCAGGTACCCAAAACAAAACAAAACAAAAAAACTATTAACAGAACCCTTGGTATTCATGAGTCTTAGGTCGTTCCTTTCTGGTCTCTTTTTCATTGTAGCCAGTGTTTCAAGAGGTTTTTTTCTATTATTCTTGGTTTGTCTACCTAAGCTATACTTTATTATAACTTAAAAATGTCAAATAAAAGTTTGAGCTCTTATTTCTGACTGTAAGAGCCTGGGATGGACACCTCATGTTTGCTATCAGAGCATTCTTCCTATGTCCTAAGCCAGTCTGACTTTCCACTCTGTGAAGCTGCTCAACACCAGGCCTTTCCCAATCATTTATTCGGTCCCAGTAAATTTAATCATGCTTTATCAGCACAGCTCATTTTATATTAAACCCAAATGACTCTGCTGTTGTCATATAAAAACATAAGAGATACTTGCTGTTGCTTTTTCTTGTTCTTCACTGTTTTTCTTCTTTTTTGCTCGTACCTAAAAAGTGGAAATTTTTGTGAAGACAAACATGTAATTTGTACTCAATGCCTTTTTTTCATTCCCTAATTTGTATATCCTGCATCTTCAAAAGTTACATGTACAGTCATTCTGACAGTCAAATCACACTATATGTATCAGGGTTTTTTCCCCCAGTACCGGGGATCGAACTCGGGTCCTTGCGCTTTTGGGGCAGGCGCCAGAACCACTGAGCTAAATCCCTGGCCCTATATGTATGAGGTTTTGATGAAAATATTATTATTATTATTATTATTATTATTATTATTAGGTACTGGGGATCGAACTCGGGACCTTGTGCTTGCAAGGCAAGTGCTGGAATCACTGAGCTAAATCGCCAGCCCTTGATGAAAATATATAAAAAAAGAAAATGAAGATTCTTAGAGCTCCAGAGGGCTTCTCATAGTCCCCATTCACCACCCAAAAAAAGCAGTCAGGTACTATGGGGAAAAAAACGTGAGCTCTGAAATAACAGACCAAGAATGGAATCCTACCTCACCTTCATCATCTGTAAGAAAAGGAGGCAACACCTTCCTGTAAGGGGCAGTGCCTGCAATATAGGATGTGTTTTTCTTACTCTATGGTGTCAACAAATGGTAGCTACATATAAAGTGTACTTAGCATAAACCAACTGATTAAAATTCTTTCTATGAGTCAGGCATGATGGCACACCTGTGAGTTACTTGGGAGGCTGAGGCAGGAGGACTGCAAGTTCCAGGCTAGCCTAAGCAACTGTGTCAAAATAAAAAGCAGTGGAGATGTAGCTCAGTGGTAGAGCACCTAACTAGCATACATGAGGACCTGGGTTCAATCCTTAGCACCTTCCTCACATCCTTTTAAGTAACAATTATCACCCCATTTTATTTTGACCTTTAAAGTGTGACATATTAGATTTATTTATTTTTTGGTACTGGGGATCGAACTCGGGTCCTTGCACTTGCGCAGCAGGCGGCAAAACCACCGAGCTAAATCCCCGGCCCTGGATTTATTTATTTGGTACCAGGGATCGAACTCAGGACCTTGTGCTTGCCAGGCAGGTGCAGCACCACTGAGCTACATCCCCACCCCATACTAGATTTAAATATAATAAAGTTCATGTATATTAAATCCAAATATAAGATACTTTAATTATATAATTAATAATGTAAACAAATGTAATTAATATAAACTAGAGTTTAAAATTGTCTGAATGTTGAGCTGACTGTGTGGTACACCCGTGTGGTTCCTGTTGTGTCTGGGGATGACAGCAGCTGCACTGCTGATATATTTTAACAGGCAAGAGATGAGGGCTGCTATCATGCCATGTCCTGGACTGCTCTGTACATCCTGGCTACTAATAATTCAAGGAGTCAGTAACAAACCTGCTGATGATACAGTGAATGGAAGTCTTTTGTTCAGGATTTAATATACAACGCATACCCCAGGAATGTAAGTAATTTATAATTAGAGGGGAGATAGAACTTGAGTTCATTCAGAGCATTACTAAATTTTCTCTACCATTCTAGAAAATGTCACTGTCAGTAATGCTGATTGAGGAGCTTCTAAAGGACATAAATGTACTGGGTACATCCTCCATTTGTCTTAAGATTTTATGTTTTCTGTTGTTATCACACACAAGCATTTATATAACAATAATTTTATAAATTTACTTTTACTTCCTCTATATTTCTGTTAGAGGATAGCAATATAAAAATCAGTGCAGTAGTTTATATTAGCAATGAATTTCATCTCAGGAAGCATTGGAAAACATTGCTACAGAATGGGAGAAATAGGCCTGACAGGATTAAGGGCCACTATTATAGATCACAGGCAATGAAATCAGAAAGATAGGCATAAACCGAAAGGCAGAACTCGGGGAGTGGTAGGTGAGGGACAAGGCAGACACAGAGGTGGGCAGGGTGGAAGCAGGAGGGTGCTGGCACAGAGAGGAGACAGTCAGGAAAGCCGGCTGGCACTCAGCTGCCCTTGTAACAAAAGGCCAGACCCCCAACTCTTTAGACTGCACTGCTGGGAGATGGACGTGCTGCTCTCCACGACAGCCGCAGCTTTAAAAATCAATGACTCTAGCGCAGTCTTAGGTTAGAGTTTATGGTTCCACCAAATTTGGGGACTATTTCTTCTGTCCCAGGTATTACTTCATTAAGGTCCTATGTAACTCATCATCTGTCTCCTTTATTTGGTTCTTTTTGGTACTGGGGATTGAACTCAGGACCGTGCGCTTGCGAGGCAGGCGCCAGAACCACTGAGCTAAATCCCCAGCCCTAGCTTATTTATTTGTTGCAATACACTAGGCTCCTTTTTAACAGATGAGGAAACCCAGATCAAGAGAGAAATACTTTAAAGATAACTTATTGACCTGAAATTAACTAAGAATGGGCTCCAATTCTAACACAGTACAAAACTTGACAGGGATTGCAGAGATGATGTTATAATCCTCCTTGGTTTTATAGGCAAAAAAACCAAGGTCAGCCAACATTCTTCTGTACCTTTCTATTCCCCAAACTGTAACTCAAAACAAAAACAAGTTGCACAATGTGTGCAATGTTCTATCTTTAGCCATGTAAGCAAATACTGGGTTTCAATTTGTTGTACATTTAGACAAATTCTTTCATGTAATCAGAATGGTAGTACCATAGGAAAACATTAGAAAAATAAAATACTTCAGATTGGAACAGTATGTGGGAATATAGTTAATTATCAAAATAGTCATATAATCATCTTTTGAAAAATGCAACACTTACTCTGAAATGGAACAACTTTCATTTCTTTTACTCACCTCTTCAATATAATCTGATTCGGATAAGGACTCAGATGATAAAGGTTTATCTTCAGGATACATCTTTCTTTTTTTGCTAAGTCCTTTACTGTCCTGTGAAAAATGAAATATACTTATCTTCATTCAGAAATATGTAATACTATGAAATTTTATGCTTCTAAATTCTATTTCTTAATTCTTCCAATTATCACAAAATCACCCATTTTTAAATTTAGAAATGCCTAAAAATTGTGACATTTACCAAGATTTACATCTTTAAATAAATCAATGATCTTATTAAGTAACTTGAAAAGAGCTACATATCCATTCAGATGTAATAGCCCTCTTATTTCCTTAACTTACATATGACAGAATTTTAAAGTCAAAAGAAACCATGTAGATGCTTTAAGATTTGGGCCCTTAGGGCCGGGGATTTAGCTCAGTGGTTCCGCCGCCTGCCTCGAAAGCACAAGGTCCTGAGTTTGATCCCCAGTACAAAAAAACCCCCACAAAAACAAAACAAATAAAAGGATCGCCACACAGTAATTCCTTTAGTACATTTAAATTATTAAATCTACATTTTAAAAACATCTTGGGCTGGGGATTTAGCTCAGTGGCATCATGCCTGCCCCACAAGCTCAAGGTCCTGAGTTCAATCCCTAGACCAAAAAAAACCCCAAAACAAAGCAAAACACCCCCCCCCCCCGAAAACCAACATTTTAAAGGTGTTTTTAAGGTTGAGAAAATGAGTAATTCTAACGAAAGAAAAGGAACTGAGACTAGGAGAAGTACTTAGGGACTGAAGCACTTTAAGAAATCAAAAATTAAAGGCAGGTGTGGTGATGCGGCACTCAGGAGGCTGAGCCAGGAGGACTGCTTAGAGTTCAAGGTCAGCCTGAACTATATAGTCAGACCTTGTCACAAAATAAAACAGAAATGCTACTTTTATCTTACATGTACATATTAATTTACATAGCTTTCTTCAAATAAGTCTTGTTCGTGTCTTTAAAATTTTCTTATATTTATATTCACATTAATACTATATAATTATAATTACATAGAATTATAGTATATAATTATATTTATATTAATGTATACTTATATATTTCTTATGAAATGAAATATTTTCTTCCTATTAGATACTTGGTTGCTATTATATAAGGGACATTTTCTAATTGCATATTATATTACCTAGTACTTTCAGAACAATTTTAAATAATGGGGCTAAAAGCAATGATTGATATATGACTTAAATCGTCAATCATGTGTATAGAAAACTAATACCCAGGGCTGGGGATTTATCTCAGTGGTTCTGTCGTCTGCCTCAAAAGTGCAAGGTCCCGAGTTAGATCCCCGGTACTAAAACCGGCCCCCCCAAAATGAAAAAGTAATACCCAAAATATATCTTACAACTCAGAAAAGATATGGAGCTGGGGGTGTAGCTCAGTGGTAGAGCACACAGGTTATGTACAGATAATGAGATCTGAATGCTAATACGAAAATGAAAAGGCTCAATCCTTATGTACCCTCAATTGGCAAAAATGAAGGCTCACAATGCTGCCATGTATGTGAAACAAGGGGACCTTCACACACTACTAACAGGAATGCAAATTATTAAGCACTTCAGTGAGCAAAATATAGCTCATTAAATATATGTACCTCCCAGAACTCAGAAATTATAGGCCCAGGTATACCTTAAAAAAGTAACAGTAACTGTGGAAAAGGAGAAATGCGTTTGCCTAGAATGCACCAGGTCTTGGGTTCGATTCCAAAACAAAAACCAAAATACATCACCACCAAAATAAAACAAAAAAATCCACAAAGCTTGATGTAAAACATTCATTCTAGCTGATATGTACATGAGTATTCATTATATGTGAAAATTTGAAGTACTTCAAAAATCACAGTGCAGTTGTTTTAGTATTCTATGTGTATTACTTGATTTTAGTTTCACACATACTTTTCAACATGTAAGTAACCATTTACTTTATAATGGCTTTGACTAACAGAAATTAATGTGAAATTATAACACACCCATCCGGCACCTGCCTCGAAAGTGAAAGGTCCCTAGTTTGATCCCCGCTACCAAAAAAAAAAAAATTATAACACACCTTTTGGGCAATTATTTTTTTTTCCATTAAGTTTATTGGTACATTTTAGGTATATAATAGTTACATTCATCATTGGGATCTTGTACTTTTACATGATGTATCTTGGTTCTTAATTTTTCCCCATTCTCTTGGCCTCCCTTCACGCCTTCCACCCTTCCCTATTTACATATCTTTGGGCAATTATTGATATCATATGGTTTCTTTCCTCTGACCAGTTAGTACACAGTAATTAGTATTAGCTATAGATGAGTCATGCCATGTGCCAAAGTCCCAGCTACTCAGAGGCTGATGTAGGAGGCTCTCTGGGCACAGTTTGGGGCTAGGCTGGATGACACAGGGAGACCCTGTCTCTTAAAAAAAATAAAGTGAAGTCAAACGAAGATTAAAAAACATCTACTTACAATAATAAAGATTTTTTTTCCAAAATGTATCTATGGTATACTCAATTTGAAATACATGTCCATGGTATGTATGTTTTTTTTTTCTCGGTATCGGGAATCAAACTCAGGACCCTGCACTTGCCAGGCAGGCATGGTGTCACTGAGCTACATCCCAGGCCGTGTGTGTGTGTGTTTGTGTGTGTGTGTGTGTGCATGCGTGTGTGCGTGTGTGTATTCAGAGATAGGGTCTTGCTATGTAGTTCAGGATGGTCTTAAACTCATGTAGCCCAGGCTGGCCTCAAAATCAGTGATCCTCCTGCCTCAGCCTCCAGGGGTGCCTGATGTTTTGTAACTTAAAAGGCCTCCCTTAAAATGCCTTAAGGAGGCCTGGGGATTTAGCTCAGTGGTGCTGCCGCCTGCCTCGCAAGTGCAAGGTTCCAAGTTTGATCCTCGCTACCAAAAAGAGAAAAAAAAATGTCTTAAGGAGCCAGGTGTGCTGTTACACACTTATAATCCCAGCTACTCAGGAAGCTGATACAAGGCAGACCACAAACCAGCCTGGGAAACCTGGCAAGACTAACTCAAAATACATGCACCAACTCCCCAGGATGAATGTAATCATCCTGCACTGCAAACATGTACTAAATAAAGATAAAATTTTTTCAAAAGGAATGGGAAGTTGCAACTTTATATTGTATTACAAGCCTTTTAATTAAACTGTTGAAGCTGCACGTGTCGCTTAAATACCTCAAGAGCACTGAAAAGAGCTCATCCAACCTTCAGCCACATTTTCATCGACTGTTAACCGAAAATACAACTTGATGCAAAATATAAAATTTTTCATACTCAAATAAAATTGTATCACTTGTTCTAAAAAAGAAAAGAAAGAAGAGCTAGGGATGTAGTTCAATGGTAGAGCACACGCCTAGCATGCTTGAGGGTCTGGGTTCAAAAGCCAATGAAGCAGCGGTGCCCATTTGAGGAAATAAAGGAAATTTTTAATCTCCATTATTTTGTTTTTAAAATCTGAGATAATTCATCAAATAATATAAATTCAAACTTTCCACAGGAATATTCTCCTTTTACCTTCAAAAAGGAAAGCAAATTAAAAAAATTTCTTTACTGGGCCGGGGATTTAGCTCAGTGGTTTCCCCGCCTGCTGTGCAAGCACAAGGACCCGAGTTCGATCCCCGGTACCAAAAAAAAAAAAAAAATTTCTTTACCATCAACATGAAATGCATAAAAGCAAAATAAGTACCTCCAAGTTAAAAACAGGTACATACTAAAGTTAATTTCTTGAAGTCAATTAAATGTTGTATAACAGACTATTCTAAGGTAATGTAACAATAGTTACCTTTTCTTTCTCAGTTGCATCCTTTGACTTCCTTTTCTTTTTTAAACTATCCTAAACAAACAAATATACACATATATATCACTTTTCAATGTAAAGAATACATCATTATAGAACAAAGACAAAAATTTAAAACAACTGATATGCTCTGTAAGTGAAAAAAGTTTACTCTATCAGCACATTATTCTTAAAATACAAAAGAAATATATTATGTAGGCATTTGCTTGTAAGTCAATAGACTTATTCATTTATCAAATCTCTGTACCCCTAAGACTGTTTAGAATACACACAAGTTTAAAATAGGACTTCACGTCACTGCCGGCCTCTGCCTCCGGTGACCATGTGGACTGGAGCTCGAATCACACTGTGCTCACACATCCACCAGTTTGATCTCCCGCTCTCCTCATTAGGTGGGGAGGCAAGAATTTCTGCTTTTTTTTTTTTTTGGTACTGGGGATTGAACTCAGGTCCTTGCGCTTGCGCAACAGGCGGTAAAACCGCTGAGCTAAATCCCTGGCCCTAAGAATTTCTGCTTTTAATCCCTTAATTCTAGCCAGGATCCTCCTCGACCCTCAGTTTCTTTATGCACAAAATGGATTAACAACTCCTTCATAGGTTGTTAAATGAGTTAGCTGTCAAATGCTCAGAACAATGCTTCACACACAGTAGGCACTCAATGAATGTTATTATAAGACCACTACTTAGGGTTAAAAGACAAAGAGAAAAGAAATATTTGAGCACTTTTTAGGTGTTACGCATTTTGTCAGAAGAAAGTTCACTGGGGCAAGTAGATAAAATCTATAAAAACTAAACATTTTGCTTTAGTTTCCTGAGACTTTAGTATAGTGTTTGTCAAATTACAGTTCGCGGACACCCCTGTATCAGAATCACATATGACATCTGCTAAAAATATATGCTACTTCTGAGCCTAATTAGACTTTAAAAATCAGATTCTGGAGACGAAAGTCCAGGAATCAACTTTTTTTTTTTTTTCTGGTAGAGATGAGTGAACACAGGGCCTTGCACATGCGAGGCATGCACACTACCACCAAGCTACACCTCTGGCTCATGGAATCAGCTTTTTTACTGAACACCGCATGCCTTTACAAAAAAAACGATCTGGAAAGTTCAAGTAAGAATTCTGGGTATGTTAGTACAAAACAAACCTAGGGATGGTACAGCACGAAGGGCACTGGGCAAGATATTTACAGATGATGATTCAACTTTTAATTTTAACACTAGCAATATGAATTTAAATGAGATTTTCTTCTCTGAACTACAACTTCTTTAAGAAAATGGGGAAAACACTATCACAGACATATGATACATATGAAAGTACTCAGAGAGTAAAAACTCTTAAATGCTACATGCAAGGTATTAAGTACATCAGTTTAAGTGCCCCAGAACATCAAAGTACAAAATCAAACATTATCTCATTTCTGACGTGACAGCAATTTAACCACTTAACAGTGTACCCCAAGCGTCACTTGGGGCAGCATCTGTTTACATGCTATCTTGAGTGTCACTTGGGGAGGTATCATTTCAACCAGCCAATTCTTGTATAGAATAATTTGATAAAATTGTCATTTTTATATTTCTTGTTATACTATCTTATAAAAATTAGTGAAAAAATAATGCAACTTTTGGTCATCATGTATTTAAATAAGTGGACTGGTAAGTGTTAAGGCAGGAAGAACTAAAAGGAAAACTTACAGGTCTCTGCCATCAAAAAATGTAAATAATTTAAGTAATTTTTTTACCTTACTGTCTGATTCAGTTTCTGACATGGAGCTTTCAGAAGATTTATGTGAACGGTTCTTCTTTTTCTTTCTCCTTTTTGCTTGCTTCTTTTCCTTCATAAAAGATTTTCAGAAACATATGCTTTCAGTTTCAGAAACAATTTATTCATTTTATTAAGATAAAAACTTTATTAATAACAAAATTTAATAAAAGAGCCAGATTTTAGTTACTATTCTTTTTTTTTGTGTGTGTGTGGTACTGGGAATTCTGCACTGAGCTATACCCTCAGCTCTTTTTATTTTCAGATAGGGTCTCACTCAAGTTTGTAATCATCCTGTCTCAGCCTTCCACAGTGCTGGAATTATAGGTGTGGGACAGGATACCGGGCTTTTGCGGGGAGGGGGTACCAGGGACCAAACTCAGGACCTTGCGCTTGCCAGGCAGGAGTGGTGCCACTGAGCTCTAAATACCTGGCCCCAGGACAGGCTTTAATCGCTATACTTAATGTAACACACTGGGACTGCGGGTTTAGTTCAGTGGTTCCGCTGCCTGGTTCGCAAGCACAAGGTCCCAAGTTCAATCCCGAGTACCAAAAAAAAAGTAATATACAATGTAACACACCATTTTCCTGTTGTATTTAAAAAAAAAAAAAAGTAAGTGATTTGAATCACATGTAATCCTGACTAGATAGTCCAACATCATTTTAGATTTTTCAGATCTCTTTCTTCTGCTATTTTTAAATAAACAAGTTTAGAAAACTTAAAATATACATATGCACCGATATTTAAGTATCTCATCATTTAATTTACTCATGCCAGTTCTCTTAATCAGAACCTGCAGATAAACATTCCTAAGAGAAATTTCACAGTAGTTTCCTCTTGACATTAAGTAGGTTAGAGATATTACTTCACAAATTATTTTAAGCAAACCTTACCTCATCTTCAGAATCTGAAGAACTGCTGGAAGAATCAGAGCTTGATGAAGAAGAAGATGAATACTTGACCAAGCACAAAACAATTAAAGCTTGTGAGATGCGGAAATTGTTTTCTTTTACTAAGTCTCTCAAGTACTTAGTAAAATCAATCTAGTGTCTGAGAAACAGATGCCACATTTGTCAGATTTTAAATATTAAATCTTAAAAGCCATACATCTCCCCCTAAAAGACCCAACCAAATGACAGCATATGTGGCAATGGTCATCAGCTGTCTTCTTTTAATAGCAACTCAGGACTTGTCAATTTACAAGGAGACTAGCACCCTTCTTTCCTGTCACTGAGAGAACCTCACCACCCATCACACCAGCATTTAGGGACCAAGACAGCTTGGAGCATACAGGTTCAATCAATTATTCTTACTTTTTCTGTAGGGTCTTAATGGTAACATTTAGAAAAATGGAAAACTTTTGCTCACCCTACCAGATTTCTTCTTTTCTTTCTTCTTTCTCTAAATGGAAACAAATACAAATCTAAAGTTGATGTGAATTTTCAAGTGCATCTGGTAATAGTAGTATACAGCATTATTGTAAAAACTCAAGTATGAGGTTACAGTAAAAATGGTATTACCTGTTTTTTTTTGGATGAGCTCTCATTTCCACTTAATAATCTCTCCCTGTGCTTTTCTAGTTCTTTCTTCCAATTCTGTAAAAAGGGCATAGACACCATTAGAGGCTATCAGCCCCCTTCCAATGATGTAATATAGAAAAACTACCACTACGGTACTTCCTTCCCTTCATCCTTTCATACCCCTCACCCATCACAGCTCCAGATTACAGGCAAGAGGCAGTCCAAACTGGGCATGGCAATCTATGCCTGTAGTCCTAGTTATTAGGGAGGCGAAGGCAGGAAGCTTCTTTGAGCTCAGTAGTTCCAGGGCAGGACAGGCAATATAGTAAGACCTTTTTTCAAAAATAGGTGCTGTAGGTACTAATCCTTGATTGTATCACCAAAGGAGCCTGTACTAGCTCTTTCTTTAGCATATACTAAGGGATGGGAATTCTCCAGTGTATAGTTGAGAGGTACAATAGATACTATTAGTGAGGCTGGGGCCTGTTTTCCTTGTAACAAAGATAGCAAGATTCTCTTTCTAGGCTGTAAAAGCTAAATTAATCTACACTATGGTTGACATAACACACACATTGTACACAAAACAAGCAAACATCACCATGGAAACTGAAGGTAAAATGGGAATGCAGGGAGAAGAATCCAACATTTAGACAACGTAGATGATTTAAATTACAAGACAGTTATTCTTTTTTTTAAAAAAGAAAGCACACATGAAAATATAAACCTGTGCTCAATATGCCAGAAGTCCTAAAAAACAGAGCCCCCTTAACCTCAAGACGTATGCCCTTTATTTCTTTAAGAGTACTATTTACAAACCTCATTCATTTTTTCTTCAAATTCAGCCAAAGCCTTAGAGCCCTTCTTTTTCTTTTCTAGTTGCTCTTTCACTTCTTCCCTTAAAAAATAGAATGTACAAATAATTTTTCAAGTACTTCAAATCTGATTGATGCTTATAAACAAGATGACAAAAATTTCATAACTAAATTTTTACTAATAGACCTCCATTCCAATATTAATATATTTCAAATTTCTTCATTCACATCTATGCAAATAATAATAAAGTCTATCAGATAACATAATCACTCCTCTTTTAAACATCAATTATAAGAGTTAACATATCAAACATACACTTACATACAATAACCGTGTAAGAAAAGTCAGTATTTACTCCCACTTTTTCAAATAAACTGAAGCTTAGAGAGGCTAAGAAATCTAAGGTCATAAAGCTGAGAGTTTCAGTATTAGGATGAGCTATTTGACTAAACTGCTGGATTCTATTACTAAATCTCCCATTTTATAACATACCTGACCCGTCTGCAAAGAAGAACACAGCACCCTGGCTGCTTATTCTGAGAAGGCCTGCTTACAAGACTTGCCCAAGGCGAGAATCTGGCAATTTGGATTTTAGGGGGTTTTTACCATTCACTGATTAAAAGTTGCTTACTCCCTAAACTGTCTGTATAGACAATGTAGTGTCTGAGTAGCAGACACTAGTACCAGGCTGAGTGGCTGCTGTCCTTCTTGGAATCTGGTATTCTGGAATGTGACAGGCAGTCTGACCAACCCCAGTGACTGGCCTTCATTACATGCACCTTTTTCCACTGCTGGCTGTGCCTGGTATTCTTTCACTGTAATCAATCTTTCAAGTGTGACTATTGGCTGACACTCTCTTGAGTCCTGTAATGTACCAACCTGAGAGCTGTCTTAACTGTGGTGCACACGTAATATGCCTGTTTGAGCAAACCCTCTTTCAAGTTCATACCTCTCCTCATTTTAAAGGTAAAATATGGTTTGTTCTGGGGTCATTTATTTTCTGGTACCCTGCAATGGTTAACAATAGCACTCATATACTTAAGAGGTAGACAAGGCTTAGTTCCCATTTAACCCAAAAGGAGTCCCTATTATAAATAAGCACACCTTTCTTTTTCTTTTCTTTTTTTTTCCAGCTCTTCTGAGTCAGGGTCTTGCTATGTAATCCAGGCTGGCCTTGAACTCATGGCAATCCTTCTGCCTCAGCCTCCTGAATGTGGGGATTACAGGTGTATACCACCACACCTGGCATAAGCACACCTTTTCATCACTGCTAACCAGCATCCAGGTCAACTTAGAAGGATTATGAACCTAACAACTTTGAAGCTTGTCATATATGAGAATGTATAGTATTAATAAAACAAATAATATACTAAAAATAATAAGGCCTATACTATGATGCTTTATTTACAAAAGATCAGAGGTATTCGAAGAGTTTTCCAACTTATCGATAAGCCAGCAGATAAAACTAGAAATAAACATCCTTTCCAACATCTGGTTAAGTATCAATGAAGGGTACAATTATTCAAACTGGGGATCAAACCCAGAGCTATGTCTCTGGTAGCTGGGTTAAGCTAAATCTCCAGCCTTTTTTTTTTTTTAATTTTGAGGCAAGGTCTCGCCAAATCACTGAGTAGCCCAGGCCGGGATCGAAAGTGCAATCCTCCTGCCTGATCCTCCTAAAGTGCTGAGATTACAGGTATGTGCCAGGATGCCTGGCTCAAATTCATTATTTTAAATAGCTCAGAACCCTGCAAGGTTAAGTAAAGTTTTTTAGGGGATAGAGAAGACTGCCATAAAAAGGTTACTGGGCAGTGTCTTAGATTTATTGGGTGGTGGGTGCTCAAATGTCTTATAGTTGTGCATGTGTTTCATACATTCAAAAGAAAGCACATGCTAAAGTCAAGTATTATTTTAAAACATCACTTAACTGGCAATTAGTTGGCAATTAACAAAAATTGTAAGAATAAAAGTTTTAAAAGTTTATAAAAAGCTTATAAATAGGCAAATTGTTTCACAAATACCAGGTAGGCCTGGGTCGATTCAGATAATCCTGGATTGTTGGCCCTGAAGACTGGATTGGACCCCTTGATCTGGCCATTGCTATTGGATTCATGTAGGCCTTGAGGAAAAAACAAATTAATTGCATTAAAAAAACCATTAAATTGTAAAAGTTCATTTATATCAAGCAGTCTTTTTTATAAATGCATGCTACAACTAAGCATGAACAATGTAACCAACCTTTTATTATACAAGTAAATCTAATCTATAAGCCTTGAAAATTTGAGATAAGTAATACTATTTTATGACAATGTGCTGCTGTTCTAATGAACACTTGATGAAACAGCGGCACCTCTTCCCTACAGAGCCATAAGCATGCTTTCTCTTAAAGCTCAATAACCTGTGAGGTGCTTTGCACTATATGTGCTGACAAATGAAGGAACTCAATCCCAAAAACGCTTAAAAAGAGCTAAGTCTGAATTTATGGCATAATCTACCATCCCAGGAAATACTGTTATATTAATGACAACTTCATTTGCAAATTGCTAACATAAGAAATTGTTATATACAGGCAACAACAAAAAAGAGGACTTCATGAAAATCAAAACATTTGTATATAAAAGGACAATATCAAAAGATCAAGAAGACAATTCAGACTGGGAGAAAATACTTCCAAATCATATATCTGAGAAGAAATTAACATTCAGGATTTATTATGCTTACAATGACAACAACAACAACAAAAGCTCCAAAGAAATCAATTCAAAATGGGTAAAGCATTTAAGAAGATACTTCTCTCCAAAGACATATAGTAGGTGGCCAATAAACACATGAAAAGTTTTTTTTTTTTGGAGACAGGGTTTCCCCATGTATGTAAGCTCAAGCTGGCCTTGAACTCACAGTGATCTTCCTGCCTCAGCCTCCTGAGTGCTGGGATTGCAGGCATTCGCCCCGCCTCCTTGCCTGGCAACACATACAAATGTTAAACCATCATTACTCATCAGGAAAAGTGAAATAAAAACCACAGATAAGTCATCTGGCACCCATTAGGAAGGCTAATATCAAAACAGAAAATCACAAAGGTTGGCAAGAATGTGGAGAAATTAGAATCCTTGACCATTGTTGGTGGGAATATAAAATAGTTGTTGCGGAAAACAATTTGGTAGTTTCTCAAAAAGTTAAAACACAGAACTGGGTATGGTGGTTCATGTCTCTAATCACAGCACCCTGGAAGGCTGAGGCAGGAGGATCACAAGTTCCTTGTCTCAAAATTGAAAAAAAGGAAGAAAAGGAGAGGGGGAGCTGGGAATGTAGCTCAGCGTGAAGGCCTTAGATTCAACCCCCAGTACCACACACACACAAACCAAACAAAACCAACAACCTCCCCCAAAGAAATAAAATAAAAGAAGGCAAACGATTTCTTTGTTAATGATGGTATTTCTATCAGAGATAATGTTTTATTAAAATTCACTTTGCTACGGGGCCAGGGATTTAGCTCAGTTGTGCTGCTGCCTGCCGCGCAAGTGCAAGGTCCTGAGTTCGATCCCTGGTACCAAAAAAAAAAAAAATTCACTTTGTTACAAACAAATATGATTTTAATTCAATCTCTTGAGCTTTACATTTGGTTTTCCCAATTTAATTCAAGTCAACAAACATAAAACTCTCCTACTTTTTAAATAAAAAATATTTTATCATAAAAATGATAAAAAATTATTTTTGGTTGAAAATGATTACTACTATCAAGGTTGATTTTAAGGTCTTACTCTTAATACTTAATAATGTATTTCTTGCATTTTATTTACCAAAATCTGTAAAAGCAACTATTTTCACCTTTATTACAAATGTTATATATTTTAGAATTTCTCTGGCAAAGTAAATAATATAAAACTCCATAAATACATACTGAAAACTACTTCTGTTCAAAAAACACAGCCTAATTACTCGGGAACAGAAACAAACCTTTGACATAATTTTCCTTCAAGCAAGAAGGAATGCTACAGTGTTTGAGGATACAGATATATCCAGCATTGCTAAAGACAGGCATTTTTGGGGGGGGGGGTACCGGAGATTGAACTCAGGACCTTGTGCTTGTGAGGCAGCCGTGGCACCACTGAGCTATATCCCTGGCCCAAGACAGGCATTTTAAAATATAAACTATTATACCCTAAATATTTCATTCAACTGCCTCTGCTGAACATTTAGTTGGTGTGAAGGCTGCAATGAAGGGACTAGCACCCCTGATAACTAATGAGAGGAAGCAAGTACTGTACAATTTGTGGGCTAAATCCATCATTTGTAAAACAGGAGCATTATTCACATCTGTCTTATGTCTTTGGTATCATAATTTTAGTGCTACCTAATGGTAGAATGTTTTGAAAGAAGTTTAAAATTGTAAAAATTATTTATTTCCAAAGACTGCAAATATATAAAAAGTAAAAAAGAATGTTCAACTAAATTATAATAGCAAAAACTGAAAACACCCAAGCCACCATCAAATTGGGGCTCATTAAATATATTAAAGTATATTCCCCAAATGAAATACTATGTAACCAGTAAAAAAAAAACAAAGAAGGCTACAGATCTATACAGTTCCTGATGTCTCAAAATGTCCCAAAACTTTTCCCCTTGGGAAAAATGTCCCAAGACTTCTCAAGTGAACAGCAAAGTAAGCGGCAGCAAAAAACCACTGAACAAATGACTACAAATTTTAAAAAATCTGAATGCATGTGCAAAATGTAAAGGAAGACACTTCCTTTCACCACTCCATATACTGGAGAATAAAAATTTGAAATAACTCATTATCTTTATGAAGTAAAACATTATATATATATATATATACATACATATATATATGAACAATAAAGGTAAACAATAAGAAACACTCAACCATAATACTACTGTCCACTCCACTTCAGAGAGCTCAACTGTGCTATATAAAAATTCAGAGTGCAATAACAGTTTTTCATTTCTATTAGTTCTCCAATTTTTAACATACATTAAAGTCTTAATGTGAACAGTCAAACTGCTTTCCCAAAGCTTATTCTCACTTGAGAGAAAAATAATAGTAATGTATTTACATGCTAGGACTTTCAGTTACAGATAATTTAAGGTACAATTATATGAATTACTGTTAAGAGTAATAAAGCTAGCTTTTAAGCTTTTGACTGTAAACAGTATCTTCATTCTGCTGATGTACACTTCAAATACTGTATTTCAATTATTTATTTCAATCACAATAGCAATATTTATTAAGTGTATCTTATATGCTAGGGTCCATGCAAAACACTATTCTGCGCTCTTAATCATTAAATAACAATGCTTCCTTTAACTATGCACATCAGAAAATTTTTAAAACAAAGAAGTATTTTATAAAAGTAAAAGCCTTTTTACGTATGCATTAGTGTGAAAAATAAGGCTTCCAACATTAAAGTGGTGGGGTGGTTAAGTATTATTTAAAATATGGGAACTGCACTTCTTTAAACATGTCATTATGACTTAGTCATTGTAAATACGGCCGCCTTGTAAACATTCAGGTTCTTATGCAACTAGAACAACTGCTACATGAGTTTGGGGAACAGAATGAGTTGTTATTGAAACCTGGGACAGCAAATTGGGCTCAGGGCATATATATGTGGGCAGGCAAGAAAAGAGCAATGCTTTTTCAACTGCTAAAACACAGTGTGCAGAATTTAATTTGCTACTTTGATTACCTATTTTTATCTAGCAGGTACATCTCTAAAGGGCACAAATAGAAAAGAACATGAAGGAAACTTCCAGAGAACAATAGGCCCAACGGGTGGCCATCAAAAACTTAACCCTTGGGCCGGGGATTTAGCTCAGTGGTTCCGGCGCCTGCCTCGCAAGCGCAAGGTCCTGAGTTCGATCCCCAGTACCAAAAAAAAAAAACCAAACCCTTAACCCTTTAGAGATCCTGAGAATTAAAATGTTCAGTTAAAGAAACTGTTCAAGAATGAACACCAAGATAGCAGGGTATGGTGATGTATGCCTGTAATCCCAGCACTTGGAGGCTGAGGCAGGACTGCTTTGCTGGGAGTTGGGGCCAGCCTGAACTACAGAGAGAGACCCTGCTGGGGGCGGGGGGAGTGGGGATGAACACCAGGAGGGAACCTTAATGTAAATGGTGGACTCTGGGTGATCATGATGTGTCCTTATAGGTTCATCGGTGATAATAAATACCACACTGATGCCAGATACTGACAATGGAGGAGGCTGTATGTGTGTAGGAGTACTTAACTTGCATATGGGAACTCTATACTTTATGCTCCATTTGCTATGTACCTAAAACTGCTCTACAAAAATGAAGTCTATTTTTAAAAATTGTTCAGCCTTAAGTTCAATGGTTTTGGGGAAAGTAATTCTGTGTTTTTTGTGTGGTATGGGGATTGAATCCAGGGGCTTTGTACTGAGCTGTATCCCCCTCAGCCTTTTAAATTTGAAACAGGGTCTTGGGAAGTTGCTAAGCTGCCCAGGTTGGGCTCAAACTTGCAATACTCCTGCCTCATCCTACCAGAGTATGAGATTACAGGCATGTGCCACTAGGCCCAGCTTCCTATCATTTTTAATACTATAATAGTATCACAGATATAAGACAGAACCTGAATCGCTTTCAAGACAATGTGAAAAAAATACTAATGTTTGGACACATTTATCTTGTTACTCAAAATCAAGACTTACTTAAAAAATGTGGCTGAGGATTTAGCTCAGTGGTTCCACCGCTGCCTCACAAGCTCAACGTCCTGAGTTCAATCCCCCATATGGGGGGGGGGGGGCACTTCAGGAATGAGCATTAGTATGAAAGAGAATAGGGGCTGGGGATTTAGCTCAGTGGTTTCACCGCTTGCTGTGCAAGCGCAAGGACTCAAGTTCGATCCCGAGTACCAAAAAAAAAAAAAAAAAAGTATGAAAGAATAGGAATTAAAAGACTTACTAAAAAAAAAAAAGTTATGGGAAAACTATGGAGTCAGTAAAGAGATCAATGGTTACAAAGGGCTGGAGGAGGTAGAGAGGAATGACCAGGCACAGCATGAAGAATTCTGAATTTTGAAAGTGAAGCATGAAGAATTTTGAAACTGCTACGTATGATAAAATAATGATGGATACAAACCCACGGGATGTACAACACTGAGTGAGCTGCAATGTAAACTACGAACTGGGGTGATACAGAAGTGCTAGTGTAGGTCTATCAGTGATAACAAATGCACCACTCTGTGGGCGATGCTGATGACAGGGAGACTATGTGCAGGGGTAGGAGGTTATGGGATATTTCTGCACCTTCCTCAATTCTGCTGTAAATATAACATGCTGTAAAAAATACTCAAAAAGCCAAGAGTTATGATGTACTGCACAGAGGGTCAGATGAGCCAAGTTTTGGTCCCAGTTTGAACAGTCCCATGTTGTCCTCTATGCTGCACTGGACCATCTGTGTCTTCTACTCTTAATTTCATGTTTTCATTTTCATAGTCTTTGAAGTGCAAACTAAATGTTATCAGAACAGTCTGTGCACGACAGCACATCAAAAAAGTACACGGAGGGCTGGGGATTTAGCTCAGTGGTGCCGATGCCTGCCTCTCAAGCGCAAGCCTCCCCCCCCCCCGCCCCCCGCAAAGTACATGGAGGGCCGGAGATTTAGTTCAGTGGTTTCGCAGCCTGCTGCGCAAGCATAAGGGTCCAAGTTCGATCCCCGGTACCAAAAAAAAAAAACACCCAAAAAAGTACATGGAGTTGTTATTCAGATGCTCCAGTAAATGAGGCTAAATTTCTAAGTTTTCAAATGCCTTAGGGGGTGTATAAACTAAATAAAACTTTCTTCCCCATAGAATGAAACATTTCAGGCCCCTGCAGCAAATTGTACCCAAAGTTAGATAATTTCTAAGCAGTGAAGGCCAAGGGCATTAGAAGAGCTCAAACACTCCAGTACCTCAAATCTTGGAGTGCCCCAGCACAAGACCATTTCAACTAGGACAGTATTCAACATACTACAGCAAGCCCTCATCTGCAGCCAGGATGAAAGAACATTCCTCAATCTTGTAATCACTACCACAGCGTTCCTAGGCATTTTCAATTACAAAGACCACAGGAAACTAAAACGTTTTTAAGATGAGAAACAGCCATTATTTCATAAAAGCAAGGCTCTTTTAACACATATACATGTACCTGCAAATAATCGTTTAAAAAAAGGCTAGTTCACTGACTGTAGGATATTACCTTTAAGTTCATTTTCCTCATTTTACGGTTAGTGGTAAAAAAATTTGTCACAGACAAACCCAGGAACTGTCAGGCTACAACCTAATATTACTATTCCCTTATGTTTACTTTCTGGTACGAATTACTTGCGGATCTTTTTTACTAGAGTAATAATTTTCATGCCAAGGATTCATTTGGGCATACTGCTTTTTGTGGCCCTATCTCACAAGGTTATTGATAACAATTATCTCCCTTTATATATGAACAAAAAAACACGTTAGGCTCAGAGAATAGTAACTTGTCCTAGGTTACCTAACTTCTGAGGGACCAGAGCTGACATTCCAGTGTGTGCAGGTCTCCAAAACCAATTATTTTCACGCCATTCATCCCTTTGCAGGATCTACTAGTCCCAGACAGTGCAGGGGCGTTGGAAACACGAAATCAAATGCCGTGATCCTGGCTCTCAAACGCGAAGCCGCCCTTTTCTAAACCGGGAGCGTCTCCCAGGCCTCCGTGCCTCCATCCCGTCCCGAGGCATGAGTCGAGGGCCGCCGAGCTGGGATGGACTTGCACGGACTTTGGAATTACAGGAGGATGGGAGAGAGTCTCCCCGCCCCGAGCCCGTGGGGCGCTGCAAATCCGGCACTGCTACTCCTGGCTCGCGAGGGAAGGGAGCTGGGGAGCAGGGCCGGAGAGCAGCGGGGTGAGGAATAAGAGACAGGGCACAGAGTCGGGACCCGGGGCGCAGATTGCGTGCGCGGCGCACGCGGATCTGCGGCGACGGAGGGCACTGGGTCTGCGTCCTCTGGGCCGAGCGCGCCTCCGGCCTCTGGGCCGGCCGGGGTCGGGGGGCAGGCGTCCCGCTCTCCAGTCGCCCAGCCCGCGCCACCTCACTGCTCTCCCCGCCCGCTACTCACCACCCGATTGTCCCGCTTCCCCATCGTGCCGGACCGAGCGCACAGAAAGACAGTGAGCGAGAAAGCAGGCCAGAGAAACAGCCGAGGTGGGCCCGCAGCAGGTCCTTGTGTCGCCGCCCCGCCCCGCGAGCGGCGTCGCGCGGCCCCGACGGCCGCGCCTGGCCACAGCGCCCCCTGCTGCCTCGGAGGAGAGGTCGGCTCGGGCAGTCACCCGTGTTCCTAGGAACGGGCTGGGGATTCCTGTTTTATCATCCACCCAGAGGTGGGCGACACTGTGCTTTGTACGGGGGGGGCCTCAGCAAGGTAGCTTTGGGCCGTTTTGCTTTCCTACATTCTTGATGCTCTGAGATACTCATTGTAGGGGGTACAAAGATTACTCCAACACTGTGTGATTGTTGTGGTGCAAGTACTGGGGACAAAGTGAGGACCCGGTAGACGGTCCTTTGCAGAGGACCAGTTGGTGGTGGTGGGGGGGAAAGAACAGTGCTGCTCTCTTGCCAATGAAACGATGTTGGCACAGTTTCCCCGTGCGTTCAAATCCATTCATTCATCATGCATGCATTCATTTCATGCCAGTTTTTTTTTTTTTGTACCGGGGATCGAACTCGGGACCTTGTGCTTGTGAGGAAGGCGCCAGAACCACTGAGCTAAATCCCCAACCCTCATGCCAGTTTTTGATTATCTACTTTGTGTAGTTTTTACTGCATGGGGGACTTAAGCTGGAGCTGGCCCAGACACGAAGACGGTTATGATACAATCTGTACCTTCAAGGAGCCTGTTTATAACTCGTAGGGGAGATAAACGCACATAGGGCTGGCTTCACTGTCTGCGGGGCTGTGATATTGTTAGCACAGTACTGCACCATCTGAGGAGATGTTCTGGGCTCCAGAAGACGCAGCAGGCTTCCCGTTTACAGACCTGGATAAAGGGGCTCCTGTGGGTCTGTGTCTACACGTGGGCAGTAGGAAGTTTTGGAAATCAATTAGCACCTTTTTGGATTCTTGGAAAATGGAAAAATGGGTCTTGGTTTTCCAGTCTCTCTCCCTCTCTCCCTCTCTCATACTGCATTGTGCAGCAGATGCTCACAGCTCCCACTTTCTTTCTCACAACTTCCCCAAACTCTCTCAAATTTAGTCCTTGGCTGTTCTACTGCCACTCACCATTGATTTCTCCTAAATAACCCACTTCATTTCCCACTGTAGATCGGGTCTGCAGGCTTTAACTTCTCCTCCTCCCTTATTCCTGACTCAAGCTGAAGACTTTGGTCAAAGACAGGCTTTATTATCTGCACAAGGAGAAGAAGAGAATCTGTGAATATTCAGTTCTTTTTTTCATGACTCAGCTGTAATTTGTTAAATATTCTGGCACTTGGCTATGGTTTCCAACATCCCAACCTGAGAGGCGTGTTAATACCTGTAGGAGAACACAGTTTTTTTTCTTCATTAGCAACTTGCTTTTCGCTTTCTTACTCTTTGACTGGTTTTACAAAATACAGAGATTAAAAGAAAATAGTAATGCTGTAAGTCAACAAAAAGCTTGTGTTGTCCTGAGATGTCTCCCCCTCTGGCAAGGTACCCAGCCTTTCTTGGATGGAGTATCAATCCTATGGGAAGACAGAGAAACAGGAAAAGACCAAACGGCCTGTGGAGATAACAGAGAAGCCTCCAGCAGTCCAGCAAGATAAGAGCAGTCCACATTTTTCAAGTTGGACTTGAACTCAGTGGGAAGCAACAGCAATTCAGTGGGAAGAATAAAAACTGCTTTACACATTCTCTACACTTGTGTGCTAGTAAACACACTTTCCTTCCCTCCCTATGGTCCAAATGTAACCAAGAGAGTGTATTTCAGAGCAGAAAGACTGAGGCTGAGAGAAGCCAAGGAATTTGCTCCAGGTCCCACAGAAGAAAGCAGGGAAGCCAGGACAGAAGTGCAGATGTGTGAGAGAGACATGAAAACATGTGCTTCCCTCACAACCTCACACTGCCTTCGAAAGGAATGGTGAGAGAGGGAGGCTTCAGCAGTGGCATTTCAGGTGGACTCCTAGAGGGAGGACATTCCACGCAGAGGGAACTTCCTGCATAAAGGAAGAAGGGACACAGCCAAGTGTGGTGGAAAGGTACAAGGGGCTAGAGGGGAAGGACTTTGAATGCCAAGGGAAGGAGTTTTTTTTTAATTGTTCAAGAAGAGCTTTTTGAACTGGAGCAGGGGGATAACATCAACAGTTATAAAAGACAAAGCTATAAATTGTAGCAGTAATAATAAGAGCTAATAATAACAGTAATAATAATTTTCTGGGGTAGAGATTTTCAACTTCAGTAACAATCAGTGACTAACTCAAGTAGCATCTTTAACATTACGAAGACTTGTCTGAACTTGAGTTTATATCCAAATTTTAATAATATAGTAGTTAACTCTCCTGTACTTTTCATTATTGTTGAGTGGGTATTTGAGAATTTCAACAATGGAGGAGACAGAAATCCAGTCTACACATAATCCTGGACTTGAAATTATATTATAAAGCTACAGTGATTAAAAACAGTACGGTACTGGCACAAAAACAGACACCAGGATCAATGGAACAGAATAGAGGATGCAGAAACAACCCTAGGTACATTCAGCTTTTTGATCTTTGACAAATGGACCAAAAACATACACTAAAGGAAAGATAGCCTTTTCAATAAATAGTGTTGGGAAAACTCATCTCCACACAGAAGATTGAATCTAGACCTGTATCTCTCACCATGTACTAAACAAGAATCAAAATGGATCAAAGATCTAAATGTTAAAACAGAAACACTTAACCTTCTGGAAGATAAAATAGGTAAAACTTTTGAAGTCATGGATATAGGCAAGGACTTTCTAAACAGAACCCCAATTGCATAAGAAATATCAAGAATCAGCAACTGGGATTATATCAAATTAAAAAGCTTATACACAGTAGGAGAAACAACCAACAGAGTGAAAAGACAACCTACAGAATGGGAAAAATTTTTGCCAGTTCTTCCTCAGACAGAAACCTAATATTTAGACTATATGAAGAACTAAAAAAAATTACCCCCCCCAAATAAAAGACTTAATGAAAAAATGGGCAAGTGAAATGAATATACATGTAACAGAAGAAGTACAAATGGCCAACAAATACATGAAAGAATGTTCAAATCGCTGGCCACTATAGAGAGATGCAAATTAAGACAACATTGAGATTCCATCTTACCTCAGAAAGAATGGCCATCATCAAGAAATCAAATAATAACAAATGCTGGTGAGGCTGTGGGAAAAAAAAACAACACTTTTTATTTATTTATTTATTGGTACCGGGGATCGAACTCGGGACCTTGCGCTTGCAAGGCAGGCACCAGAACCACTGAGCTAAATCCTCGGCCCAAAAACACCACTTTTGCACTGTTGGTGAGAATGTAAACTAGTGCAACCACTATGGAGCTCAGTATGGAGGTTCTTCAACAAATTAAAACTAGAAATTCCATTCGACCCAGCTATTCTCCTTCTAAGTATCTTCCTGAAAGAGTTAAAGACATCGTATTGCAGTGACACATGCAAACCTATGTTTATCGCAGCACAATTCGTAATAGCTAAATCTCAGAAGGAGCCTACATATCCATCAACAGATAAATGGATAAATAAAATGTGACATTTATATACAATGGAGTACTTCTCTGCCATGAAGAAAAATAAACTCGAGTCATTTGTAGGAAGGTGGATGTAATTTGAGACCATAATGCTAAGTGGAATAAATCAGACGCACAAGCTTAAATATCACAAGGTTTCTCTTATATGAGAATCTCAGCTTATAAATAAAGAGCAAAATAAATGCTAGATAACAGGAAGTAGGGAGATAGGTCTTTCTCAAATGGGAAGAGTATCAAGAAAGACATGGAGGAAAGTGAAAGGGAGGGAAGGGAAAGGGGATGAAGAAAGAAATTAAGATGTATTATACACATGTACCACCTCCACATAAGGAATGTAAACATTTTATACTGCAAACAAGTACTAATAAAAAAAAAGCCATCCAGTCTGCAAACCCACACGTCTGTTGTTTGGGTGGCCATAACCTGAGACTAGAGAGGAAAGTACAGAACTTTTGTTTTTGAAGATAACAACCATTGTAACTAAGTGTACTAACAAAGCGAACATGAGGCAGGAAACAAGTTCAGTACCCATCACAAAAGAATTAGTTAGAGTACAATACATCCATGCAACCATGCAACCACAAAGGCTGAAGGTACAGTATTTAAAAGTGTTATGGAGCTTATGTGTTTGTATGAAAAAATGGCCATTAAACATTATTAAAAGAAAAAGAGGCTTATAAAACTGTATAAAAACTATTATAACATATGTAAGCAAGAGGGTATATTGGTTCAGGATTATGAAACTAGATATCCAGCAATTTCTAACATACAAGATGGGTAGTTTCATATATATACATATATCTATAGACACACATATATGCTTGAATATATTCAGGAAGATATATGAATAGTTTATACAATAAACCCTCACTCTTGGTTACTTCATCAGTAATGTGTTTTGACAGGGTGGGCATAGGACATTGTCTTTTTCACTATATCCCCTTCTGATTTATATCATGAAAGGAGAGCTCAGCTAATTGTTTGCCCTTCCCATGATTCCACACTCACTATATAACTTCTAGATATAATTTTGCATACACAGAGTGAAAACAGTGACCAGTGAACATGCTCATCTTGTGTCCTGACCATTGCATTTCTTACTGTAAAAAATACACAAAAGTCCTGGCATGGTGAAGCACGAGACTGAGGCAGGAGAATCACAAGTTCGAGCCCAGCCTGGGCAACTTAGGAGCCCCTGTCTCAAAATAAAAAATAAAAAAAGGGCTGGGGATGTAGCTCAGTGTGAAGGTCCCTAGGTTCAATCCCCAGTAACACCCCCACCTCCGCTCCTTCACCCAACCTCTAATATATATGTATATCTCCATGATGTTTTTGGTACCGGGGATTGAACTCGGGTCCTTGCACTTGCGAGGTGGCCCTCTTCGTGATTTTTTTAAAAAAGAATTTCAACCATGAAAACCAAAAAGCTACTAACTTTAAATCAAGTTTCCTCTTGAAAATCCTAGGTTGAGTCCTTCTAATGGTTGAAGGCAGGGGAAGTAACCAGGAAAGTGAGTCAGAAAGGAAAATTTCTGGTGCTCAGGAGTGCTTCAACTGAATCAGTGGGTTCTGGCTTCACTATACTAATTTTCCTCTTGTTTCATCCTTGTTGACTCATAAGCTGTAAAAATTGTTGGCCAATTATTTCAGGTTGACTTTGTGTGAGTACTATTCCATTATGTTTGTAAGTCACAGTATGTATCCAATAACTTTTTTCCGGGCTTTTGTGTTGTTTCTGGGTTTTACCCATTATGAGCGAACCTGCTCTGAATGTTGATGTACACATTGATATACAATTACCTAGATGTGAGATTGCTGGGTTGAAATCCAATTTTATATTTAACTCCTCCAGCTTTTTCTAAAGTGACTGTAGCATGTTGTTTCCTACAATTGATAGCAAGATTTGGTTATTCCACATGCTCATCAACACTTGGAGTTGTCAAAGTTTTAAATTTCAGCTGAGGGTGTGGTGACAGCTCCTTTGGTTTCAATTCGCATTCCCCTGATGACTAATGCAGTTCATCACTTCAGCTCCTGATTTATCTTCTTTGGTGAAAGACCATTTCAAATCTTTTGCTCATTTTGAAAATTGGATTATTGGTCTGGATAACAATCCTTGGTCACAATGTGTTTTACAACCCCTCCCCAATCTGTGTGTTTCTTTTTCATTTTCTTAGTTTTTCAAAGAGTTAAAGTTTGATCAAGTGCCATTTATCAATACTTTTGTGTCCAATCTAGGAAATCTTGGACTAACCTCAAATCAGAGAGATTTTCTCCTATGTTTTCTTTTCCAACTCGTACTTTTATCCCTTGTGTTTAGGTCATTGATCCAGGAGTATAGCAGAGCTAACACAGGGATTTGTGGTAGAAATATTCATTGATTCATTTAGTATATATATATATATATATATATATATATATATTTTTTTTTTTGGTACCGGGGATCGAACTCAGGTCCTTGTGCTTGCGGAGCAGGCAGTGAAACCACTGAGCTAAACCCCTGGCCCATTTAGTACATATTGATGGAACACTGCGCTAGGCACTGGGATGGGACAGGAATATACAGTTTCTTTCTTTCCTGGACCTTATTTTTTTTCTCTGTCTCTTGTGCCTCTCACCTCTCTCTTCCCTGTCACTGTCTCTGTCTCGCCTCTGTCACTGTCTCTGTCTCTCTGTCTGACAGGTCTCACTATGTACACAGGCTGCCCTGAACTCACAGTCAGCCTCCTGAGTACTGAGATTACAAGCATGTGCTGTGACACCCAGCTTGTTTTCTACAGAAGGGTAACAAATAACTATAAGAAACTATAGCTGCTCAGGGAAGGTACACACTGCTTATCTGTAGCTTTGTATGTTCCCTTATTTTCTCAGGTTTCTGGGAACTTCAACTTGAAAAGTGCAGACCCTTACTTGTTGGGCTTTTATCCACTTAAATAAGAACATGATTCTTCACTTAGCTTTTCAATAGCTTGAAGTATAATCCAGTATAGGGACCCCCAACTGCAGTGCTGATCAGGTGCTGTATCAGGATATTTTTTCTGCAACCAATAGACATTTATTTAAGCCACATTAATTAAAAGGGGAAAGAAAGCTGAAGGCAGTTTATCATAAGGGTATGATGTTCAGAGCCCAGGAACAGGACTAGGTTATCCGGACCCAACCTTTACCTATCTCCTTTCCCATCTCCGGATGGACGCGCTCCATGATCCTCTGTATATATGAAGGGACTCAGCCCACCTGCAGCTCTGAGTGTACAGGTAGCAGACCTAGATGTACTTTTGACAGCCTCAGTCTGATATTTATGACATAATCTGCTGAGAATGGAGTCAGTAGAACAAACATGGCCTCCTGGGACCCATCCTTGCCATTAGCCTGTCTCTAGAGAGCAGGAAAGTGGAAATCGGGAGGCTCCTCCACAGGGAAGGAGGGGCAAGGGATGAGTTCTTAATGTAATATGGTTCTATGTGAATATAGCAGAGACGATTAGAGGATCTGTTGTACACAGCTGCAAAGGAAATGGTCCAGGCAAAACTGGTTATTGATGCAGATCCTTTGTGGAAACATTTATTGTTATGACTGACCACTCAATATGCCACATAATTTCAATTTCTTAATAAAAATCAAATTACCAAGTTTTCATTACCCCTCATAAATATATTTTTTAGATTTAAAAATTTTAAATGTATTTAAGGACCTATAGAAATAAAGGCAAGTCATTTTTTTGGTACCGGGCCTTGGGACCTTGCACTTTTGAGACAGGTGCCAGAACCACTGAGCTAAATCCCTGGCCCATAAAGGCAAGGCTTAATGGGAGCTTGCAGGGAATTCTAGAGGTCTAATTTAAATATACCTAATATTATATACAAAGAGGGGGAACACAGGTATCAGCAACTACAGTGTATCTTGGGAGCTATGTCTTTTAGTCACTCTGCTTCTAGTACATACATGGCGAAGCAAAAACAGGCAAACATTAGCAGCAACTGTCTTCTCTGATACTTCAGTGGTTCTAAAACCCTTTGTATGGCACACGTGACCTCTCAACTGTGCTTCACATACCCACCACCCAGATCCATTGTTTTCAAACTGTAAGTCGTGCCCTATTAGTTGGGTTGTAAAATCAATTTTAGCTACTAATACTTTCAGAGCAGAGAACTACAGAAGAGACCGTGTGAAACACGTAGCATCATTATGTGAAATACTTTGCAGAACAAACCTCTCTGGACTGGGACCCACCATCTGGGACCCTGTTCCCAGAGAACAGGGAAGTGGAAACAGGGCTGAACTCCAAAAGGTAAAACCAGTGACAAAAGGCTACTAGGCACTTACGGGAGCACAGCAGGGATAACCAAGGGAAAGATTTGTCTGGACACAGCTTAGAAGAAAATGGTCCAGAATATATGCATGTGGGCACATGTGAATCAGATCATGCTGCTAGATTATACCCCACCTACAAATTATGATCTAGATGTTCAGAAGCCACTCCCTGGCACAGCCTCACCAATCTTCCTGCCCTTTCTGGCTTGCTTTTTCATAACCACAGGACTTTGTATGTGCAAAGTACTTTGCCTCGTGTGGCTGGCAAATACTGACCTTGGCATTTCAGTCCTCCTAAGCCTTATTTCTTTTTTTTTCGTACCGGGGATTGAACTTGGGTCCTTGTGCTTGCACAGCAGGTGGTGAAACCACTGAGCTAAATCCCTGGCCCCTAAGCCTTATTTCTGATGGGAAACCTTTTGCTCACCTCTGGGTCAGCCAGTGATGACATAATCCCTCTTTTCGTCTGTAAGCTTTGGAACAGACTGCCCACATTTTATTCATTTTTGCATGTTTGGTGCTTAGCACTGTTAGCTCATAAGGGCGTGATAAATACTTCCTGGATGAATTCTAAGTTCTATGCGCTGTTACTTTATTTACACTGGAAGTCTTCAAGTCTCTTTAAAAAGTTTAGAACACATTCTGCTAATATATTCTTGTAATTTAGCAATACATTACTTTCTAGGGTTATAGTCATTTTAAAGTAAAAAAAAAGCCAAGAAAAAAAGTAATTCCAAGAAAGCAGTTAAAATGGTGGTTTTTATTTGCTACCAATATTTTTATTGTAAGAAATACAAAAGGTATGACAAATGTACAAATTTTCTTTTTGCTTCAACTGAGCTTGAGTATAAGTGAACAAAATGGACAGTAACATTCCAACAATAATTTTGAATAAACGAATCCCATTATTTGACAATAAATACCTAAATTTCCATTCTAGCACCCAATAAGACATCCAGTTTCCAAAGGATTATTGGTCTGTAACCCTCTGAATTTTCTGACCTGTCACCTTTGCCACTGGAACAGAATCACCACTGCAGCGCTCCTTCTCCACACAAATCTTAGAACGAGGCACACACTGGATTGACTGCTTCCGACCTCAGAAGCCCTGGGTCAGAAAGCATCCCTCACTTTTGATACTTTTAGAAACAGATTCCTAATGATGGGGTATTTACTGGAAGTTGTGTTTCTTGAATGACATACCTTACACGATACAAACCCCTACTTTTCTATTCTCTTCTTCAGGTGGGAGGGGTTTGGATAAGTGGACTAGTATTTTCATCTGCTTCAAAGGGAGCGAGCGCATTCAGCTGAGGGTAAGCTGAGATAAGCCTTCTTTCCTTCTTCTCTCTTTTTGGCCTTAGGAAGGCTTCCTGTGTGGAACAGGGGAGAAAGTCACGAGATGACCCACCTGGCCCTTCCCTGTCTGTTGCTATCTGTACTCAAGGTCATTTTTCTTTGAGGGCTAATAATCTGGATAGGTAGGAAGGTCCCTGCTTCAGAGGTTGTGCTACACCCACCCGAGAGTAGAGCACAGGGTTTGTATATCCTGTGAGGAAGGATACTTGCATGGACCTGACTGGCCAGCGTGGGAACTCTTAATCTTGTTTTCAGAGAAAAGAGCAGAAGCAACATTTGACACCAAGCCATCTGCCAGCATTCTTGTAAGACTGTGATCCAGGCAGGGATTTTCCACATTGCTTCTTTGACCTGCTGAACCGAAAGCACCAAAACAGAGCATTCTGTGGCAACATGAGCAAACAGAATGAGTCAGTATGCACCTTGAGGGAACATGCACCCTGATGTCTGTACCCTGATATTAAAACAGCAGAATGAGTTTCAAGTATGAAGAAATACAGTAAAAGTACAGCCTGTAGATGGATAGAAAACAGCAGCTTGGAATGTGGTTTGTATTCTTCGTTAGTTTCTCTCTTGGTTCCACAGCCAAAACTGAATGCTCTGTACAATGACTTGTTTTAAACATCAAGATGCATACAAAGATGCTAAAGGTATATCTGATTGACATCACCAGCACACACTGTGCCTGGCATCAGGATCCAAAGACCAAGTGGCGGTGGCGGTCAGGCCTGTGTAACCAAACCGTGGTACCTAAGGTGTCTCTCATCATGTCCCTGATGCCCACAATCGGCAGAGGAGGATGGACAAGTGAAAGTGGTGGCAGGGGGCACCTTGGTGGGCAGGAGGAAGAGATGTAGGGTGGGGTAAAGGATGTGGGAATATTGGTCATCTGGGCCTGGTTCTTCACACAGCCTAGATTAGCGTTTGATGTGTACAATCTCTGTATTTCTGTGATTTCAAATAAGAAACCAAGGAGTCAAATGTTCAGATTAAGATTTAAAAAAAATTTTTTAAAACATTTTCTATTATAAGTCAGAAAAAAAGCTTACTGTGTGTGACAGCTTTGGCGAAACCTAGAAGTTTTAAAACTGAGAATGTGGAAGCACTAATGCATTATTATAGCAAAAATATACTTTTACACATCAGAAATGATAATCCTCTAAAACTCTCTAGCTCCAATCTGCACTCTGTGGGAACTGATATTGTGCTTTTCTTAACACATACTGCTCTTCTATACCAAACACTTGCCCTTTAACCTTCAGATCAAATCTAAAAATACCAAAAATGCAATACCCTTTTAAGGCTTTGGGACTTGCTGGTCATTAAAACCTCTTTGTCTATTATTGCAATCCTAGCTTTTTATTAACAGGCTGGATTGCTTCTGTATGCAGCAAAGTTGCCCAAAGGATGCCAACTTGGACTTCTCAATTGGACACACTCCGGAAGCCTCAAGACATAAGCTCTCAGTTATGTTCCTACAAAGCAACTTCGGCATTGCTTCCCTCTCAACAGTATTACTTGTTCCACTGCTGCACAGAACACCTACTCACAATGGCACTGGAGCGTGGGGGAAACTTCTTCACAAGGCCAGACAAGAGGCACCGCCCATACACCTGTCTCTACTCTCTGGGCAGCTGGTGTAGTTCCTAAATTAAAGCAGCCTCTAAAATGCTTTTCTACCTTTAGCTTTTACTTTTGCTGTAATATCACACTAAACTAAATACACACTTGACAAAAGCAACAAATATAAAGTCCTTTGCTTTAATTCCTTTACATGATAAAACACCTAGACACCAAAAGTACTACATCATAGACTTAAACCTACTAATCATGTAGAAATGCATGCAGGTTATTTGGTGACTTAGTCTAAGTTTTATTTCCTTTCTCTATCAAGGCCACAGTGAATGTTAAATGCAAATCTTAACCTTCAGTTGCACTTTCACAGGACTAGTGTGATTCAGGAATAAATAAAATACATGAATAATAAAAATAATTTATGCAAGTGTCAAACTTGAAAAAATTATTCACCTGTTAAGTGCTGCTCAATTCCATGTACTAATACAATTCTTACTAGTCACAGGGAAACAAGTGAATAAAAAGTAAGTAGGGAACTATAATACATGTGTGTATACTGTTGCAGAGGACCAAGAGTGAAAACATACACGATGTATGTGGGAGTTCAAGAGATGTATTGCTGCTGGAATCTACTTTAATTTTTCAGAGCCTTCAAAGTCAAACTCTGAGTTACTGATGACCACATAAATACAAGTTACTGCATTTCATAAAGCTTATGATTAGAATGTTCAAGGGTACAGAGTATCTATGGAACTTTAACCTAAAGACATCAATAGAATTTGGCTAGAAACCAGAGTCCAAAATTAAACAACCATGTGGCTCTTTGTTTGCTGGTTGGTGCCACCTAGGACGTGGCTGTCAACATGCAGCTATATGCACTTTAAGAAAACCCGCATTTGACAACTCAAATTCCTAACACAGAGAAGGCCTGATTATTTGTGTGACCAATCACATGAAAGGTTCCTCTACACAAAAAAAAACTCTCATTACATGACATAATTGTCTTTTATACCTTTAATTACTTGGCAAATAAAAAGAACTGGAAGCTAAAGAAATAGCTCCTGCCAACTGAAGTAGAAAAGGAACAAATTTTCAAAACTTTTCCAGGTACATCTTTTGCCATCATGCATGTAGGATAAAAAAAAAAAAATCTATCCTGTAATTATACATCGCCTCCTTAAAAAACAAACAACAAAGCTGAGCTTAGCACTTGGGATGCCTGGTAGAGCGCTTCGCACTTAGCAGTCTACTGCATCTCTCTATACCCGAGTGTTGGGAGGCTTGTGTTGTACTTCTTGACGCACAGAAGACACCCGTTTGTTTCTAGGGCCGGTTTACTCCCTAAGACTGCAGAACTGGTACCTCTGAGCCAGCAGCAGGGAACCCGACCTAGACAGTGTCCCGCCCGCGGGTTCGGGCAGCCACGCCCCTGCCACTCACCGGCCAAGGGGCGGGGTGGCGAGAGCTCCGCCCCAAGGCATCTAGGTAAGGTCCTGGGGTCGGTGGGAGCTGGGGGCGAAGTAGTTCCAAGGCTTGATGTCAGAACTTTGACAGTTCCAAGTGATTCACTCTGAAGAAACCAAGTCCATCGTTCTGCCCCTCAGGATTAAACTGCCTTGTGCTGTGCCAAAGAAACTTAAAAACACTAATTTCCTGCCTCTCAAATTTCATAGATCACTGAGGAAGGGGATAATGGGTCTCTGAGCAGAAATGTCAACTTAAAAAAATACATACATTGCATGAAGTTGCCAAAAAATTGGCAAAGTGGAGAAATCAAAGACTTAGGTAGACTTATCTACCTAAGTATTTTGTCATATACTTAAGACAAAATAATTTTTGTGGTGCTGGAGATTGAACCCAGTGCCTTGCACGTGCTAGGCCAGCACTCTACCTCTGAGCCACATCCCAAGACCTTTTCAATTTCTTAAGAATTTACATTTCTGACTATGGAAATGTAAAAATTACCAGATCTTTTAGTATTCTGGGTCTCGTTTCAGTATAGCAATTCTTTTAGAAAGTTTTGTCCACTTAATTACTGATACACTACTTATTTCGCTCACTTGATTTTTAAATTAGGATTTTTTTTTTTTTTGGTACCAGGGATTGAACTTGGGACCTTGCACTTGTGAGGCAGGTGGCGGAACCACTGAGCTAAATCCCCGGCTTAAATTAGGATTTTAAAACTGAATTCCTCAAAAGGCCACCATGGTAGGAAATGTGAAAGCAGCAGGGAGCTGTGAATTTTATACTCCTAAAAAAGTGTCCTCTTTGCACATGTGGGTTGCTTTTTAGTAAATCTGCCTACACTAGAAAAGTGAGGTAATTAGGAACCTCAAAAAATGTTTCTTGAGTAAACGAATGACCTGGCTTTATTCATTCAAATGATCAAAATCGATGTGTAAGCCACCCTAAAACATACTTTATTTGTAAACAATTGTTCAGAACTTAGCTAAGAAACAAAGTATTTAAGTTTCAGAACATTACGAAGACTATTAGTTATTAAATAAGTGCTAGGCAACTGTTAAAAGATGTGCAGAAAAATGAAGTTAGAATGATGTCTTTATTTTTTATTTTTTAGAATGATGTCTTTAAGAAGTATCTCTCTAGCCTTGGTCAGACTTTAATTTTTCTCTTAAAGTGCCACCTTGTGGGATACACTGGAATAAAACAAAAAAGCCCAGCTCTTAGGACAGAGTGAATTTTAAAACAGACATTTGCAAGAAAAACTATCTTCAGTCTTACTGTGTTAACTTTAAAGCACTGTAATAGAATTTCAATAGATGCTTGAAATAACAGCCTTTATTTTCAGGTGGCTCCTGTTTTCTTCTTGAAGGCCAGAGCACCAGGGTCAAGGAAACACAAAAATGATGTCCATTCATTAATCTAAACTAACTCCTTGAGAATACTAAGAATTAATTGAAAAAAATTAAAAATCAGATACCTTCTGTTTTTACAATTCTGCTGTTTATAAGGTCAGAAAATAGAAAGTCCAAAGGAATAGATTTGGCTTATTTTCTAAAGAAGTAGAAGTTAGAAATGCTTGAGGCATAGCTGTGTATCAAAATTGAGCTGGAAATTGTATTGCTATAAAAGGAAGCCAGTAAGACATGTAAAGGCCTTTCCCATACCTTTGAAGAAACTCCATTATTAATTTTTCCAGTACTTACATTGCTTGTCAGGCTTTGGTGGCCTCAAGTTGTTTTTCCATTGTGAACAAGGAACATGTAACTATCTTCCTAATTATGTATCTGTATGCACTTAATGCACAGGAAACGGGCTTTTTGGTAACGTCTACAATTTCTCAAAAGTCCTACTGACATAGGACTTTCACAGATACCTTTCAACAATTTATTTACTTTTACAGTGAATATACTCCTAGGTATGTAAAACAAGTATAGCTTTGAGTGGCTGCTTCTTCCCACAAAATGAGGAAGGATTATGAATGATTTAGTTTATTTGGCTCAGTCTTTGAAAAGATAATTTGTGATTGGGATAGCTTCTCCATAAAATTGGTTTTTGAACGTATCAAGTCCATAGTTGGCAGGTGACCTTAATTCTTTTTTTTTTTTTTTTTTGGTACCGGGGATTGAACTCGGGACCTTCCACTTGCAAGGCAGGCGGCAGAACCACTGAGCTAAATCCCGGGCCAGGTGACCTTAATTCTTGTAATACATTTGATGATCAAGAATGTATCTTTCAAAATGTATGGAATTTTAAAACTACTTGACTGTAACTTTCTCCAAAATTTCCTCTCGCCATTGTGTTTTACAAATAATTTTTTAATATTTAGAAATCATGCAATATCTTTATTTTTATGTTAGAATGTTAAACATGCATTTTTTGAATTCTACCAATATGCACAATTAAGTAATTATGGTGGCATAGTAACTTTTAATATTATTCTTTCTTAGACCAAAGTATGCAACAAAAGCATGCTTCTTGAAAATAAAACGTGAGACACTCTCATGTGCTTATCATAAAAATAGTCAAGTTTTTACTTAAAAAAAAAGAAGTTCTTTGGATAGAAGAATTTTAATATGTCTATGATAGTAGAGGTTTACATGATTTAATTTCCAAAATGGAATGAGAATTGCCATTACTGAACAGGCACCTTTTTAAAGATAAGCAGCTACAGTTATTTAAAAATCAATTTAAATACTCATACATAATTTAGAGTTCAAAATGTTTGGTATTGTTGATTATCACAAGATGGATAGTACCATATTCTGGAGTCAAAGTGTACACTTTTCTATTCAAAGGAACATGTGAAAATATCAGTATCCCATGCATTCTGACATTTTCACTTTTCCTTAAAGCTAACATGATGGGATTGTATTCTTAGGTGAATAATTTCGAGCTATTTTTAGTAAGTCACCTGGGGCTAAATGAGAATTCTACCATTCACAGTGTGCTTCCTGAGAGAAAATGAGAATTACAGCGGCTGAAATGGCTTCAAGTGTTATTTCAAGCAGTCTCTGGTCCTTGAGCTCCCATACTCTTCAAAGACCGACAGAGGAATAGGAGGCTCTGACTCACTGGGTTCCTAAGCACTCAGGAATTGTGTTTTTCAGGTCATTATCAGCCTTTGCCACCCAATAGCTTATGATAAACTAAACCAACAGGTTTCCTTTTCTTTTCAGATCAAGGTTGCTAAAACTCCACCTTAAGTGATAGTTGTCACAATCCCTGGACCAGCAGAACCAAACCCCAAACAGAAGCTATCAGGCACATTCTTGTACTAGTACTAGTATGATTCAAATGTGCTTTCAGATTTTCAAATTCTGATACTCTGCTTGCAATAAGTTGCTTTACTAGAGCCCTAAAGCAGTATGACCTTTACAGCTAAACCCTACCTAGCTTTCGGCAAAGATATCTGAAAGCTTATGTCACAGAATAGGCTGTGTTCACAAAGTTTGTATTTTGCTGTATGCTTCAAAGTGCCCTAACCTAATGGTAAGGCTGCTTGGTGAGATCTGGACTTCAGAGGTCATGAGCTTGGGTGCTGAAGACATACATGGAGAGAGTTTAAGTGCTCACCTCTGGAAGAACTGGGGCAAGACAAGCGAGGCTGAGGTGCCCTTTCATTCTGTGTCCATCAGAGGGCACTGTGCCAAGTAGCTAATGCCAGAATGTTTGTGCTTTAATTCTTTACAAACGCTAAACTAGAAATAAGTCCAAAGCAGATACTAGAAATAAAAGTTGAACTCAATTCTAAAAATGCTGAAAAATTCCAGTTTAGAACAGCTGCACTTTTCTTGAGGGAACTTAAGAAAAAAACTTACAAAAGCACAAACCCAGGTTATGTTCACTTCCACACATGAATACTAGCCAAAAAGGTCACGATCAATCAGTGCAGTCAGTTTTTAAATTCAATTTTTAGGCCCCAGCATGGGTGTCCTTGTATTCTGAACCTTGATCAAAGAAAAGGTGGAACTCATTTTCCAGGTGAAATTTTGAGCATACCTTACCTCAAATGCTCCAGGTTCACTATACTTAGGCATCTACAGGGCTGACAGCACATCATCATGACGTGCTGCCACATGAAGCAGTATAAAATATTCTATGCTCTGCCTTTATTTTTCTTCTTCTTTCCCTTGCAGTACTGGGATTTGAACCCAGGGCCTTCATATTGAGCTACATTCCCAGTGCTTTTAAAACATTTACTTATTTTTAATTTTTGAGGGAGGGTCTCACTAAGTCACTAAGTTGCCTGGGATAGACTCAAACTTGAAATCCTCCTGTCTCAGCCTCACACAGTGTTGGGATTACAGGCGTGTATCACCACACTCAGCTTCTTGTGGCTTTTCTATCTTGCTTTTAAAGACTTCTTGTTCCTGAGGCTACTGAACTGGAACAATATTAAGCAGTGTATGTACTTATAAGAATGGTTCCTGTCAGGTTTGGAGGCATACACCTACAATCTCAGCTACCTGGGAGGCTGAGACAGGAACATCAAAAATTTGAAATCTTAAGTGAGACTAAAAATGCAATAAAAATAAAAAGAGGAGGGGACAAAGCTGGGGATGTAGCTCAGCATTCCCTGGGTTCAATCCTGAGTATTTTTTTTTTTTTTTAAATTCCCAACCCCACAAGCCACCAAGGAGAAACATCTGCTGAGTGAAGCAATCACCATTCTTTGAAAATCCTCTCTAAACATAATCTAGCTATTTGCTGCATGCATTCAAAACCTGAGTCTGAAAGCACAGGCAGTTACATTTCCTAAAGATACTTTCCGATCCTAAAGATGTCTTCTGATTCCTTGAGCCAGCTGAGCACTAAACCATGGGTAAGGCAGAGGTGGTATGGGATACAAAGGCCTGAAGAGAAGACAGTAAGAGAAAAAGTAAAGCTGTTTACAGTGCTGAGGTCAGGCTGGCACTGTAGAGGGCAGGTGTGACAGCAAGGCATTTGCAACAATCTCAAAGCAGAAAAAGATCACTTCAGAGAGTAAACAGGTAATCTTTAAGAGAGAGGAGTTAAAGACAACACGCACCCGCCCCAGATACTACACTGACAATATAGTCTATAAAAACGGAAAACACTAGGTAACAGTTTATAGTGATCTATGTGCTAATGGTAGAGAAGAAGTATCCTATATGCTACCTAGGGAGCGTTAGGGAATGCAGGCTAGGAGGGCTGCGCTAACAGGGGCCATATGGGTTGCTGGTAGGACTGCAGAAGTGAGCCCATAAAATATAACCTGAAACTCAGTATCTGAGAAAGGTTCACTGGAAGAAAGTGAGCAGGTGGTGTGTGGAACAGCTCCAACAAGCTGCTGTTATAGAATGGTAGCAGTATTTATCAGAGGAGCTGGGAACTAGATAAGAGAGGCACGTTGCAAACAAGGCAGTGTGGTGAAAAGTACAGTGTAAGAGTAAAGGCAATTTAAATGGCATTCCTGTCTTTAACCAGAGAAAACTCTCCAAACCAAGACAGGAAACAGTTTCTGAAACATGCTTAACACAAACAAAATAACAACAAAACCAAAAAGGAAATAATGACATTTCAAATCAGAAAGTAAAAGCTATCTCTATTTTTTTAACCTACTTACTCCCTATATCTATAGCAAATCATAAAAAGCTTATAGGTATTTTCCAAAAGAAACAATAAAGAATGGTACTATAGAGAAGGTTCAAATAAACTTAACACAAGTAAATTCAGCTTTTTGAAGAGTACATAGAATGCATGCTTTAAAAAAGAGGTCTCTTAAAAGATATGAGAATTTTTTCACTTTTGTTGTGTGTCTAAAACTTCATCTTTTATCGCTAGCAAATTTATTGTTTTTGTCCAGAAAAGAAATGCTGAGGACGTATGCTCAACTTTCTAATTTGAACAGAACACGCTTAGTGAACAAGTGCCTGTTATTCATGGTCTTTAAAATTCAATTATTCTTGTCATTTACAAAAAGTAACACTTTAAGAGATCAGAGAATCTCCCTCTGTCACACACATGTGTGTGCACACTCACACATACACACACACACATACACACGCATGCACGAACGTACACTCACAAGTACCAAATCAGGCCTGGCAGCTGCAGGGAGATCACATCATAACTCAGCTGTGCCTGGATTACCCACTTCACACTGGCAGCATTCAAGGTTAGAAAAATGAAATGGCAGCACAATTGGTCAGCAGCTTCTCTTCTTCTGGAATTTTTCCAGGTTCTTGAAACAAACAGACAAACAAACAAATGAACGAACATAAAGCTGCAATCACTCTTGCATTGATTTCTAAACAGTAAACGAGGCGGTTTCCTTGGAGAAGCAGAGCCCATGCAAAGATGGCAGCTGGAAGGCCTCTAGCCAGCAAGGCTTAACAGCTCTGTAGGGCCTGCTCAGGGACCCAGCCGCCGCCGATGGTGGGCTCCAGATGATCAGCTCAAGGCAGCCCGGAGACCTCAGGCTGTGTTCAGCTCTGAGGCATTCTGGCTGGATGGCAGGTGGGAATCCAGGTTCTCCTTGCACCTCTCCAGGTCTTGGAAGTATGGGTGAGACAGGGCACTGTAGGCAGATATTCTCTTGGCTGGATTAAATGTCAAGCACTTCTGTAATAAAGAAAAAAGAACTGATTGTTATAAAACATGTAAATATAAATACTGTGGTCATATAGTTATCCTTCTATTCACTGTTGTGTATTGTCTATAGTAAGAGTATTTGCTTAGAGGGACATTAAATAATATGTTCACAATACTCATATATATCCCTAACACATAAGCTGGCCTCAGAAAAGGCGACATCTTTTGGGTGTCTGTGGACTCTTACCCACCAGGATTCCTCTCATGGCACACCCCAGGCCCATTAAAACTTGAGGAGGGCTGGGAGTGTAACTCAGTGGTATAGCACCTGCCTAGCGTATGTGGAGCCCTGGGTTTGATCTCTTAACACCTCAGAACAAAACAAAAACAATCGGAAAAGACCCCAACTGCCACATACAGACAAGTTAATGTTTTATTTGCAGTATGTATATCACTTTACTTGGACAGGATTCTTCTAGTACAGTTTTAGCAAACTTAGTGCTATAGTGAGAGACTTCACTCTAACATTTTGCTTTGCCCCAAGGGTTGTCAATGAGCAAAAAACAGAAGAAGTACCTGTTGAGATGTAAAGGATGACTACTGAGCAATGATGCCTGATGGAGGGAGTAAGGAAGAGCTAAACCTAGGCCCCTACAGCCTAATGCAGTCAGCCATGGACCTTGCCATGAGGCTGCACCACCAGAGGAGGGGATGTTGTCCTTCTAATTCATATCCAGAAGCCACATGGGCCAGAGCCCAGTGGATTAAATCTGAGCCACTGAAGTCTGACAACTCAAGCACAGGGACACTAAACTAGGGCAAACGAGCTGGTCCCTGCGCTTACGGAGTACCTGGTCCTGGTCAAACAGTTTAGAGTTTGACTGGGCTACAGAGGTAGAAGGCCAAATGAAGCACAGGTGAACCACTGGAGAAGCCCCAAACTCCATTCCCCAAACTGTCAACTGTGTCAGTAACCTCAGTCCCATTTCCATTCCAACCCCAGAAACCTGCTTTCTCAACTCTCTCTCCTCCCACTGATACCTCCTGCAAAGCACCTAGCTGGTGATAAGCACTAATTATGAGCTCCACACCCTCTGCCCCAGGAGCTCACAGGCTGCAAACATTCGACAGGATTGAATTTGAGGCACCCAGCGTGTTATATCCACTGCTGGATCTGGGTCTCTGAAATGTCTATGAATTTCAGTCCTCCAGAGACTTAAGGCCATTATGGTTTTGCAGACCTCCTCTCCTCAATCTGGGCTTCTGCTCACAGTCTTCATTCTGATGGGATCAGGGGCCCCTCTAATACACTGTTGACAACTACTGGCTTAAAGAGACACATACAAACAGAAAATTCTACATATAATTTCAGGCGAATTCTTGGATTTCCTGAATCTTATTTATCTGAGCTCCTTACAAGTCCAGGGATGCCAGTCTCCCTTTTGGGTTTTCTGAAAATCAAAGAGCTAAACAGCAGGCAGAGGAGGCAGCTTGTTTGCAGAATGGTTCCTCTGTGTCTAATAGTAATAAACAACCTTAGAAAAGCTTTGCAAAGGCTAAATTTGCAAAGAACAGGAAAGCAGAGGCAAAAATTCTTGAGATTGAGCCTTTCTTCCCACAGTCCAAGGAGAAAATAAGGCAGGAGTATTGGAAAAGGGAATCAGCCAGTTTAATCCCTAGGACACAGGAAAGGAGAAGCGTTGTGGAAATATGTTCAAGATACAGAGACATAACCCTAGAGGATTGTCTCAGAGAAAGCCCTTCCCCTGCAGCTACACCAATGGTGTAAGAACTGGGAGAGGAGAGTTCCTTAGCCAAATGTGGGGATGTATAAACTTCAAGGGGAAGTGTTTAATACTATAGATATAGTCCTATAGATATAGTTAGAAAAAGTGGTTAAGTTCTATTATTGCTCTACTTTAAGGTATAAGGTAGGTTGCATAAGACTCAACTCAAAAACTCTGTGTGATAGTATTACTTCTGCCCCAAAATGCTGACTTACAAAGCGAGCTTTTAGAATCATAACTTAGTCAAGACTTGAATACTGTGGTAGAATGAATTTTTTTTCAGTAGATATTCCCTTCTATTGCGTTCTTCCACAGGAGCAGCATTCCTTCCTTGGTTGAAGTTGGCTTGGCCACGTAACATACTTTGGCCAGGGGAATGTGGCAAGAAGTAGTAGGGCGCTTCTCCCAAGCACAGGCCTCAGGGCCAATGTGTGTTTCTGCCTGCCTGTGTGGGAGCATCTATCTGCTGCATGAGAAAAACATGCCTGAGGGAGCTGCTGCCTCTCTGGCGTGGGTGCAGAATAAGACACATGGAGAAGACCTGAACTGGATCCACAGGCTGAGGCAGATATCAAAGTCTCTTATTTCAAGATGTAAAGGATACACTTATTACTCACTGGGGGCCAACATCAAGAGAAGCCCAATAGATACCCTCTTCTGTATAGGGAAATTGTGTATAAGGTCAAGTATTATGATTTTAAATCTCAAACGAGCACAGAAGTCCTATTCTCTCTCTCTCTCTTTCTTTTTTTTGAGACAGTGTTCTCACTATGTGGTGCAGGCTGGCCTCAGACTCAAAGCAGTTCTCCTGCCTCTGCCTCCCAAGTTCTGGGATTATAGGTCTGTGCCACCACACCTGCCTTCTTTTCTTTTCTTTTTGCCCTTATTTTCAATGACGTATTTTATATATGCAAGGCACATTAAATCTTTATTAAAGAAACTGGTAACTAATAGGAGTATTGCTATTTAGTTCCTTTGGAGAATATCTTCCTAAAGATGTGACATTGCATCTTTGTCTTAGAAAAGGTACCGTTAAAATGGCGAGTTGCTTAAAGCAGCATGAAGCTTTAAACAAGCAAACATAATATTTACCTCTAAAGAAGTACATAGAGAAGCTTCTAATGTGACATTCAAAGGTGGCAGACTTTATTAAAAAGTGGGGTTCAGAATCAAAAGCCACCCGCTGGAAATGGAACCCAGGCAAAGACTGGGGCCAACTCCCCCAGTGTTGCTGTGGCGTGATGCCTGCAACTGGTACTCGTGTCCAGCACCCAGTCTGGCTAGGACGAGGGCAGTGCAGACCAGCTATGTACTGCATGAACTTACCAGAAGTAGGTCTTTGCCTAGCTCGTCAATATCTGTTACAAACTTCTCAATGGGTTGGGCAGGTTTGGAATGAAAAGCCTGCCTGGGAAGGGCCACATCTCTAGGCCAGTCCTCTTCTCCTGGGAGTCCAATTACACTACAATAGAACCACATGCAAATGTGAGCATCACCTGCTATGTGAAGGGTTTTCTCACTACAGTCTACAGAATGCAAAACCTTCGGGGCAGGTAAGGGGGACACAGAGCCCCAAGAGAACTTCACTTTAACGATTTGAAGCTTCTCGCACTTATTTCTGCTCTAAGGCAATATGGTGGTCAGGGGTCAAGGTTCATATCACAGGACAGCTGTAATATTCCCAAGGAGGAGATAAGAGATTACTTGGGATCAGATAACTAAATGTAATTGCTAATGTAGAAATGGAACATACACTCAGGGAAAGTCCTAATGTACTGATGAAACAGGACCCACTGGATTTAAAGGAGACACACATAGGTATATAATATCTTCCCTTTTGCCCAAGAGTGTTTTTGTTGTTGTGGTTTTGATGGAATATGTCCAAAAGGACATGATTTCATGATACTCATCCAATATGGTTTATTAATACATCAATTTGGTTGCATTATTGGTTAGAGTAATTCTCCAAACAGCAACTACATACATTAGACATCAGATAAAAAGAAAAGCAGGGCCAGGGCTGGGGATTTAGCTCAGTGGTTCCACTGCCTACTTCGCAACTGCAAGGTCCCGAGTTTGATCCCCGTACCAAAAACAAAAAACAAAAAACCCAAAAACAGGGCCAGAAAGTATATTAGCTCTGTCTTATGCAAACACTCTTTTATAAAAGACATCTTTGGTATTCCAAAGTGAGTAAATAATAAAAGGATATTGTTTATGTTTCCTTTAAAGGCCATTTTGGGATCAGAAATGTGGAGAAAATAGCAAGTGATAAAATTAGAACAGGTTTTGGAAATAGGTAATTTGGGTTCAAATTCTGCATCTTCAGGCCGGGGATTTAGCTCTGTGGTGCTGCTGCCTACCTCGCAAGCGCAAGGTCCTGAGTTCAATCCCTGGTACCAAAAAAATAAAATAAAATTTAAAAAATCTGCATCTTTCACTTACTGGCAGGAAGGACGAATTACCTAATGTCTGTGACTCTTGATGTTTTATGTATACAATGATGATATTAATTTAGGGTTGTAATGATGATGAATGATAATATATGTGAAGCATGTAAGAGTGCTTCAAACATTGCAAACATAGTCAATATCATAACTCACTATTATCATAGGAATATAGTCTTACGGGAAATGTAGTGTCACTACACTAAAAATATGACTAGCTTGACTCCTATTTATGTGTCATTAAAGGTTCTTTAAAGTCCTATATAATTTATAAACTAAGAGATATTATCTATAGGTTATGTATCGGTGGTAAGTAGGTTTGAACAAGGTATATAAGAGGATGGAAGAACTTATATCTTACAAAGACAGAGTAACTGAACTAAAAAAAGTTTAGCGGACAGAATGTATTGCTATTCAAATACAGAACCAAATTATTTTAACTCCAATTAGAAATGATGTTGACCCACATTAGAGTCTTCCCCTTGGTCTGTACTCTTTGAATCAGACTAAAGCCTGGGAAGGGGTGACCTCATGAACGTATTTTCAGGCTTCAGGATGACCTGGTGGTAAATGTCATAGGATCTGCCGGGCTTTGTTTCCCTTTCCTTTACCTAACAGAGCCCAGGGTCTAGACGTTACCCAGAAAGAGCAGATACCCTGGGTGTCAATGCACTTGTCACTGGCTGTCACAAGACATTAACTCTGCCTTAGTTGGGCATCTAGAGAGAGCCACATTATGGAGGCAAAGAGTCTTGTGGACATATTTACTGAAACCAATGAGTAGAAACAACAACTTGAGCAATATATGAATATGTTTAATGACAAGCTCTGCAATGAGAGAAATGAGAAGAAAATGAGCCAGGAGTGTAGTTCAGTGGTTGATCATGTGTTCAGTATAGTCAAGGGCCTGGGTTAAATCCCCAGCACCCCCTGAGTCAGAAGAAAATAAAACTACCACTATTAATTATAAGGAAATGTATGATGTGCTTGGATAGAACTGGGGGACAGGGCAGAGGACAAAAACAGTATGGTTTACTAACGATCTTTCAAAATTTTCTTTCATTCCTTTTTAGCTTTTGCCTTTTTTATCAGCATTTTTGCATATCATCACCATTCATCATAATAATGACTGAGAAATAAAATTTTTTTATTTCCAAGTTTGAATTTATACCTTGAGATACAATTTTGCAAGTATGGTCAACTGAAATGTATGTATGGTAGATGATTACATATAAACTAGATTATATATTTTTAAAATTACTATTTCTATAAAGTTTTATATGTAACTGTAAGTCTTTCTCCTCATCTGAGTCATGGAAGGACATCCTGACACATGTTGGCCAGGGATATTAGTCCCCTTTTGAAGCTGGGGAAACAAGAGAATGAGAAATGAACTGAACTGAACTGCAAAAGTCACACACTGAGTTTGGTCACAGGGCCCATAGAGAACCCCATCTCCAAATTCCAAATCCAATATTTTATCTTCATTAACTATGACACTGCTCTTACAAAATGCTCTAAAATGTCACAGGCTAGAAGTATTGTTTCACTTTCAAAGTACTTGTGTTTTTTGAATGTACAAATCTTCTTAAACACTGAAATATCTGTCTCTCTGAGAGTATGTGAATGCAGCTTTCCTTTAAAAAATTCAGTTTCATATCCAGTATGAACTTTCATGGCCCATATATGAATGTTGTGAAATTCTGATAGGTACACTAAAACGTGCTTGCATCACATTCCACTATTTGGACAGCTGTCAACTTAAAAGGTGACATTTATACTGGAAAGACTGACAGCACAAAATCTGTAAACGGCTGTGATGGTGGGAACGGAAGTCATTTTTTACGGATTTTAGCAGACACTAGGGAGCAGCACTGTCCCTTTTCTCAGGGGAGGTAATGCATTCTGAGGAAGCGGAACATAATTTTGATGAAACAGTGGCAGAAACCAAGAAATGAAACCTATAGGCACAAAATGTACAGAGCTTTACAAGTTCTTTTCTGTTGGAAATCCAGGCTTGTCATGTCCCTGCCAAAGTGGAACCAGCTTTCCCTTGGAAGCAGGTCAAACATGCTGGTCAAATGTTCCTTCTGGTCCACTGTACGGCTCCATTTTCCAAGTGGGGATATCAACAATATTAACAAGTCCGCACACAGTGCTGGGGGAGCAGCAAAATCCAGGTGGTGTGAATGAGGAAAAGCAAGGGATGACCTTGAATGCCATGCCTGGCAAGTGGATTTTGGTGCAGACATTTTCTCTATTCAACAGAGGGACACCAGAATGTCTGAGTTTCACAGTTCCCTCTTTAAAGGCATATGCACACAAAATATATTCAGTGATCATGGGGAAAAACAAATGTGAGCTTATCACTGAATGATCAAGGAACTTGACATCCAGAAGCAGGGTTAACTTGAGGGCTTTGTGCTGACTTTATCCATATCAGGGGTGGCCAGCAGTACCAATAGTGGCAGCTGCCCTACACTTGGGAAGTCCCCAGACTAAAAACAAGCAAAAACTAAAAAACAAAACTAGCAAACGTTCTTCAGGCTTTCAAGTCGCTGGGTTCTGACTCAGTGGCAGCATGGGCATTTTCAGAAGTCTACTGGAGCTGCTTCCAGTCATCAAAAAAAGAACAAAGTCAGGTTTCAGTGTTATTCCAGCTGTTTTAAGCAGTCATGCTTGAATAGATAGTGCTAACAAATTCTGTTCTTTAGGGCCATATTTTTGCCACCTTGCAGACTTAAGATTTCATGAAAAGCACTGGGATTTCTATTAAATGTTTCAAACCAATGATCACAGCTATTTTGAATTAGAACTCCCACTTTCTTGCTGCTCCACCCCAGTTCTCATGGGTCTTGGCAAATGCACAAGCCCCAAAAAGATGCCATACTGACTGCATGCTTTGTGAGAAAAAAATGACCCAGTTACATTCTAGAAACACGAAAGCATACATATGCTCACATGCACAAACACGTACATATGAATTCTGCAAATCATCAAGGAAGTGTGTAACAAAAAATGGAACCAAAGAATTTGAGCCCAAGAAAGAACTGTACGAGTGGGCTTAAGTCAAGAGTTTCATTTCTCAAAGAAATTAAGGAAGAAAAAGGTTAAATAATTAATGACGAATTATAATAACGACTTAACATTTTTTTTTTTTTTTTTGGTACAGGGGATTGAACTTGGGTCCTTGCGCCTTCGAGGCAGGAGACGGAACCACTGAATTAAAAACTAACATTTTAAAAGCACTTACTATGTGCCAGAGACTGTGCGAGCCCTTTACAGGGTGTTTTAAACAACTTTTTTGGCACCGGGGATCAAACTCCGGTCCTTGCGCTTGCGCAGCAGGCGGCGAAACCACTGAGCTAAATCCCCGGCTTAAACAACTTTCTCAAGATTATTTAGCCATAGTCCCAGGATGAGAACCTAGGATTCTCATTACCTATTTGGTGCTCCAAAGAAAAACGGGATTGTGTAGCATCTCATCCTTGGGTCAAGAAAACAAAACAAAACGATGCAAAACAAATCTAGATGACCAAGAATATATCCAACAGGGTCAAGAAGCTTAATGGACAAGGATGAGTTACTACACTTGATCTTAGCCAAAAGGCCGAGAAGCGATCAGGATGGGTTACCAGGGCACCAAGTGGCCCACCTCTGACGAGGGGTGCATTTGAAATGACCCTAGGAAGAGGACACATCTGCACTAAAGAGCTGGAGCTCAGCCAAGCAAAGAAAGAGGAACGGCAAAAAAGGTTCACACAAGCAACACACAGCTTCCAGAGCAGCAGTCAGGCTGCACTTCAACGGCGGGCACTGTCTCCACTCACCACACACATAGTAACACTGTCTGCAGCAGCGGCGTGGGGTCAGAAAGACAAGAGATAAACATACATGAATATCACAGGAAAGTAACTGGAAATGTTTTCAATGTTATGGATACTGATGTAGTTATGACTTACTCCAAGATTTTTCCTAGTTGATCCACATCTGAACTTCCACGAAAAAGAGGCCTAGAAGAATAAAGATATATCATGTATAAGGAATCTTCTCAGGTTACATGCAGTCAAATTTGTCATTATCATTGCTTAACAGGAGTAACATTCTCCACGGCTGGGGAAGAAATAAAGAACTGTGACATCTTTCCACTGATCACTGAAGGTTGTCCTTGTATATCCTCTAAGATAAAGATCTCTCATGAGAATCTGGTGGTACCTGCCTCATGTATAACAATCATGGGCATCATTTTTGCAGGCTTAGCAATAATAGTATACCATCAGCTACAGGGTTCAGAGTTCAACCGAACTGCGAGGTAGAACACACCACGGTCCTAATCTCACACCACGGGAAGGTAGGACTTTTTGAAGTGCTTCTTGGTGAGCACCTGCTCAGGGCATCTTTTGCACCACTGTTTATTACAGTGCTTCCCCCTGGGCCTCTCTCTTTCCATTGGTCCCTCCTGTAGCAAGTCATTTTTTTTTTTTTTTTTGGACATAGGATCTTGCTATATTAGATAGGATCTTGCTATATAGTTCAGGCTGGCCTCAAACTCACTAAGTAGCTGGGCTGGCCTCACCTTCAGTCCATACACAAATTTTAAAAAATGGAATCTTAGCACCCATCTTTTATTGAGCGTGAATGTTTTATCTGGCATGGTGCCAAGTGTTCCCACACATGATCTCATTTATTTCCAAAAAAATTCCTGGAGAAGTGTATTATTATTATCCCTACTTTCAAATGAAGAAATGGGGTTGAAGATGTAACATGACTTAACACAAAAAAATCGCAGACTTAAAATTCTAACCAGCTCTAAAGCCTGTTTGCTTCACTTTTGCCATAATACTTTTATTTTGGTTACTAGTATTCTCTTTGCTCCATCAATACAACTAAACCTCTAGGGAGAAACAACATGGGACTCTGTGAAGGACACTTCAGAGATCTGATGCTTCACAAGCTACTGCCTGTGGGATCCTGTATTCAGATTGCTTTGTGTCTTAAGATTCTTGCTCTACTTTACAAAAGAATGCAGCGATCCATTAGATTAACTGATTTTCTCTGTGAACTTACTTCTGATGGCTGCTATGATCTGAATGTTGGTCTTCCTCCAAAATTCTTAAGTTGGAACGTAACACCCAAAGTGACAGTATGAAGAGATGAAGCCTTTTGGGGCTCTACCCTCATGTATGGTATTGGTGCTCTTATATGAGAGGTTGAGGAGCTGGGTGTAGTAGTGCATGCCTATAATCCCAGCACTCTGGGGGACTGAGGCAGGAGGATTATAAGTTTGAGCACAACCTGGGCAACTTATTGAGACTGTCTAAAAATAAGAAATAAAAAAGGGCTGGGGATGTAGCTCAGTGCAAAGGCCCTGGATTTAAGTCCCACCTTTCCCTTAACCCAAGAAAGGGTTGAAGAGAGTTAGCTTGTTCCTTCTGCTGCATGGCAGCAAGAAGGTGCCATCTTTGAAGCAGAAAACCATTGCACCAAATCTTGGACTTCTCAGTCTCCAGAATTGCAAGCAATAAATTTCTGTTGTTTATAAAATACTATCCAGCCTAAGGTATTTTGCTATAGCAGCCAGACTAAGACAATGGCCTGTCTAGATTTACTTTGTATTATTATTATTATTATTATTATTATTATTATTATTATTATTTGCAGTGCTGAGAATCGAATATCCAGCCCTTGTTTGTGGTAGGAAAGTATTCTACCATTGAGCAACATTCTGGAGTTAGAATGGCCCAAAGGTTTGGCCTCTTTTAGTAAGGAGTGCAGCAAGCACAGGGACTGAATCATAGCCACTATTCTGTGAACACTCAGAAAAACTTGCTTTGAAAAACTTTTTAGAATACTAGAATCTTTGAGGCAGCAATTTGGTGAACAGGTCAGAATGACTTTCATCTCCTTAGGGAGACCTGGTCTGTGACTCTGAGCTCTATTAACTTGGCTTTGCAGCAGATGTGGGCTGGCTTGAGTTACACAGTGCCACGAAGCTGTAATTGCATACAGTTCTATTAAAATGGATCTCTGGATGTATATACATAGTCAGAAGACAATGGAAATGGGTCATGTGAAGGAGGGAGCAGACGAAGAGGTTGATCATGAATGTGATCAAACTTTTAATACAAGTTGTTTGAGTTTGGGCTGAAAATTCTGAATAGGTGGTAAGAGCTGGTTTTATAAGAAAGGATGCTGTGTACATCAGGAACATGGAGAGGCACAATGGATTCTGAGGAAGAATGAAATCTTTCATCATGGCAAAACCTTGGAATGCTATGGTAGAGTACAAAGATATAAGACAGCTACGAGGGTCTTATATATTTGTCTTTAAAGGTCTCTAATGAAAACATTCTTGGGGATATCAGGTCTGTGTGCTCTCAAGAGATATACAGGGCTGTATTTTCAGAGGTCACTATGAGTGATTATTTCTTCCTCAGGTTTGCTGATTTAAATATCCTTAAATTCATATAATTTATGCATATTTTAGGTGGAAAACATAAAAATAAATATTTGATTATATTCTTTGGTTTAGTAGTAAGCGGGATTTAATTCTATTGCCTTAATTTTATAACTGTAGGAATGATTCAGCTAACATACATACACTCTAAGTAGTTAGCTGTTTATTATCATGACATACAGCTGAGCTGATAGGAAGCAGTAGGCTGAAGGAACAAATAAAAGAAAAGAAAGACTGAAAGAGATGGTGATGGCAACACAGAGACAATCTGAAGAGACTCAATATAACTTTGAACTCTATTTCATTCCATTGCTTGGACATTTATCTCCCCAGGAAAACCTAGGGAATATTTAGGCTCTGCATGAAGACTGAAGATGGGAAAAAAATGCTGTACTATAAACAGTGAGACTGAGGCTCCTAAAAATCTATGCATTTTTTCAAGGAAAGCATTCACTAAGTAAAACCATTTTGTCTGCTTTTCGGCACAAGCCCTCTAGGTGACATACTAATTCTTCTACAGTAAGTCCCTGCCTTGTGAATGAGTTCTGTTCCAGGAGAAAGTCCATAAGTTGGATTTGTTTGTACTCACAAAGTGAATTTTATACAGTATACCTGTGAAAGTTGGCAGCTCGAACATTTGTAAGTTGGTGACTTGTTATATTTAAAATTTTTATTTTAGTTTCTGTGGTCCTGAGGATTGAACCTAGGGCTTTTGCAGTGAACTACATCATCAGTCCATTTTTATTTGAGACAGGGACTTACTAAATTGCCCAGGCAGGACTAGAACCTGTGATCCCCCTGCCTCAACACTCAAAGTGCTGACTCTAAGTGTACACCACCAAGCCCAGCTTCTACTAATTCTTTTAAAACTAATTATTTAAAGGTAAAATTAGCAATAGAGACATTTGAGAGTAGCAAATCTAAAAGATATCTTTGTATTTAAAAAATAATTTCTTCCTTTTTCAATAATTTTGGGGGAGGGGTAAAACAGAATGAAAAATTTTACCTACCAAAACATCTCAAGATAAGGACTGTGTAGTTGCTTTCTTAGGTTAACATATAAGGAAAAAATCTTTTTATTATACAGGAGAACACCAAAGGTAAGTGAATATAATATATTTTACTATACCAAAAACTACAATTACTTACATTAAAAGACTTTCCAGTCATTTAGTCAAGCACTTAGGATAATGGCACCCAAACTTAATCTGCTCAGAATCTCTGTTGGCTCTAAAGTTCACAAATCCTATTTCTAATTTTATATTCATATTTTCTGTCACCTGGCTTATGCTTTCCTTTTGCATGGGAAGATGTCTCCATACTCTTGGTACTATTCTATTGCACAAGGTCTCCTCCTATTAATTATAGGAATTTCTTATAGCTCACTTTGAAAATCTGAAAGTATTTGGAGGGAGATACTTAGAAAGTGAACACTTTTGCAGTGCATTTTTTCTTTTTCTTTTTGGTGCTGGGGAATGAAGTCAGAGCCTTGGATATGCTAAACATATGGTTTACCACTGAGCTTCAATCCTGGATATATTGTTATAAATTTTTATGAAAGAGAATTTTAGGCTATTTCCAATATTTCATTCAAATATCCTCCTTCTCCACTGGACTTTATAATAGTTAATGCTAAGATAAAACTTTGTGAAAGTAATATATTTTCATTTATATATTAAGCATTTTTTCATAATAGAAGATTGTCACAAAATGCAGTGACGGGGGCCAGGGATTTAGCTCAGTGGTTCCAGCACCTGCCTCGCAAGCACAAGGTCCCGAGTTCGATCCCTGGTACCAAAAAAAAAAAAAAATGCAATGACAACCTACATTCTTTTCAAACCACAACAAGGTTAATTCTCAATGTCCTTTAAGGTACTATCATGCCCAACAGGTACAGTTCTTGGCATTTTATGGCAAAGATTTTCCTCAAGGTTCTCTTGAGTTTATAAGAGGTTAAGTCTGAATGGTTCTTCTTCATTTCTTTCTTTTTGGTTAGTATACTTATTTTTGAGGGAGATGTTTGTTGACTAAGGATAGGGGATAGACTTGGGTGATGAACTGTCCTGGAAGCAAACCCCTACTGACAAATCCCATAACACCAAGTGACATTAGGAAAAGTCTCTTAACTCTTTTGAACCTTAGCTGCCTCATAATGAGATAATGAGATCTCAAAGGATCAACTAAGTGAGATTATGACATATACCATCCCCTGGAATGTCCAGCTTACAACAGACCTATACAAAGTTGTAACTAAAACACCCACTCATGGGGGGATGTCACCCTTGTTCCTTACCAGTATTACACTGAGAGAATAGTAATGTATTTCACACTGTGAACAGGAAGGAAGGAATGAAAGAAGGGGCATTTCTCACCATTTGATGAACTTTAAGTCCAACAGGCCTTTGCCTGGGTCACTATAGATTCCTTAGTATGTTACAGCTCTTATAACTCTATCAAGGAAAGATTTTTGTAAGTGACGGATGCCAAATTTTCTGATGAAGATTAATTCTGAATTGGCAGTATCATTTCCTCTCCTGTATGTAGTTTTGCAAAAAGCCTCAATGATGTACTGAAGTCTGTTATCAGTGAGGTGAATTTTTTGGGGTCAAATTACAAAGGAGACCAAGTTCAGATTATATGTTTTTAAAAAAATAAACAACTAAAAGAACACAGAAATATGACTCCTAATCTCAGTGAGCAACGGAAAACAATAATGAGAGGTGTGGTATGTTTCCTAGTAGATGAGAAATATATACTGGTATGTCTGTTACAGAAAGGAAATGATTCATGCATAATGGAAAATGAAAGATTTCATTTATAATACACTCACTATACTAAAAAGACAAGGAAGTTCTGGGTCACCCTATAGGGCACCTCTGTAACCTGCATCTGACCTGCGGCTATACTTCAGCTGCTATCTTTCTTGATTAGTAGAGAAATTTTCCATGTTCATAAAGTGACCTTTTGAAAAATACTGCCCTTCTATCTTATACTCTCTCCTTGTGTTCCATTCTATAGTTATCTGTTAAGTTAAAAAAGTTAATATCACATTACAATTACCACCTATTCAAATAACCAGGTAAAGCAGAAAATCAATTAAGTGATTTACTTAATAAATACTAATTGAGTTATTACTCACTAGGCACACAGAATCACAGCTGGAGCTGGGAGATTCCAAAAAAGGGGGCGCATATATATAAAATATAAGAAGCATTATATATAGTCTTATTAATGTATAACACCACACACTATAGATACTGAAATTATATTATATATATATTTTATTTATTCAACCAATAGATGTTATTTTTATACATTTATATAATACATTTATTAAAATATAAATTTGTAAGTATTTGTAAATTTTAAACATATACACACCTACATATGCAACCATAATGATCCTCGCTTCTACAGGTGACAAGATAAAGCTAGCATTCATCATCAAGTAGAGGTTTCTTGGTGGGGTCTGAAGCCCGAGGCAATCGTGTAATTTTCACTACAGTACTGGAGGCAGTCTGATTAACCTCCTTTTACTGGAGTAACTTATCTGAGGAAACACAGCTGAGTAAGTGGCTAGGCTGGTCTGTCTGACTCCAATGAACAGCAGACTAGAAGCTGTGTTTAGAAAGATTTATTTGGCAGGGGTCTGCTGTCAATCATACAGGATGGAGACTAAGTCAGAGAGCCCACCTGGGAGGTGAGTGTGTGAAAGAAATGACGAGGGTGAGGGTGTAAACTGGGAGTGGGGCTGGAGCAGGAGGTGGGAAGAGATGAAAGGCCACGTGAAGAAGATCAGAAGAGAGAGTGAACGAACTCACCCTGGGAGGGGAACATGAGTTTAAGTTCATATTTCAGTAAAGTGGGCAGAATGAGACGGGGTGTGTGCGTGCGTGCGTGCGTGCGTGCGTGCGTGTGTGTGTGTGTGTGTGATTAGTCATCTTCTAAGAGATCTAAAGGGTCCCCTAACCCCTTTTCCATGTGAGGACACAATAAAGAGTGCTGCTTAGGAACAAAGACATGGCCCTTACCAGACACTGACTTTACTGGTGCCATCCAAACAACGCGAAATGAATTTCCAGGGTTTATAAGTTTGTAGTGTTTTGGTATAGCACCTTGAGCTGCCCAAGGCAGACTGCTACTGGGTACGGACTTTCTTTTTGGGATACTAAAAGTCCTAAAATTGAATGTGGTGATTGTGGCACAATTCTGGACACATAAAGCTTAGAACTATAGATTTATATAAGTGAATTGCAGGATATGTGAATTATAACTCAATCAGCTGTTTTAAAAAAGCAGTAAAGAAATTACATTGCCAAGAAAACATAGATTCAAGACAGAAAAAAAGAATTGCCAAGAAAACTGTTTTAGGCCTAAATATATGAAAGGCTTAAGTACATGGTACTGAAGTACAGTGACAAACATGTATTTCAAGCACTCATCTGAAGACATGTGCTCTGAATAACCTAATGATATGGTCTGAATTTCTCCTAACATTTGATTTATCAGATTAGGGTAAAATAACACACCAACTCCCTATGATCAAAAAGGGGGACACTTCTGAAACCATTACTTTATGGTTTACTCTACAGATGGTTAGTGATTTGTTGTTTTGCATTTTTCTGTTTTTTTGTACTCATCATTCTTTGAGCACTAATTACCTTTACACAATCAGAGGTAAAAAGGCCAGCAACACTATTCCTTGCATGTATGTTGTGTTTACGATCTGTCTCCCCCCATGTCTATACGAACCTACTTCTGTTACTTGTTGGTTTCTACACCAACTGGAAGCTTAATGAGAACAAGGTCAACCCTAACTGGTTTCTGTACCCAGAGCACATAATTGATTGCCCCGTCTATCCATAATTGGCATTCAGTTAACACATCCTGAATGGTTACTGTTCCTCCCTACAAGAAGGTTTTTTCTTTCTTCTTTACATCAACTTCAGTTTTTCATTTCAAAATTCCCTTTCTTGCCTCATCTCTGGATAATTCAAGAGCCCGCATGTGTATTTGCACAAATATGTATATATATGAATAGATATATACACACTGAGAGCCAAAACTGGGTTCAATTTATATCATTGTGTCTATGCTTTAACCAGCCTGCACTAGGCATGAGGCACTATGTGCCTGAACATAATGGGCATTTAAAAACTGAGACTGGTTGGCAGTCATTCTCCTACATCCAAAATCTTGTCAAAACCACCACAGAAGCAGTAAGAAGCATGCAAGATGGGAACTCTGCCCTCAGGTGCTAACTTTACCTAGGTATGCAGGCTGGGGCTGGGCTCTTTGGAAGACAAAGAGTGAGAAAATGTGTAGCAAAGGCATAAGGAATTGAAGAGTGTAGAAGGAGGGGAAAGAGCACGGAAGAAGAAAATGAAAAAGCAGGCTCTTCCCTAAATCAAAATGACCGTGAAAGTAAACATTTTGAATCAATTCAAGACACTGAGGCAGCCTGACAGTGCAACATGAAAGAGGACTTCCAGAATGCAAAGAATGATGGGCTAAGTGTGTTGGAAGTAAGGGGGAGTGTTTTGAGGGGAATTATGCAAATGTCTTTTACTGTAATAAATTTTAAAAATTAAACATTTACTGTACTTTTTGATCTCAGCTCATATTTTTCACAGTTCTGGAGGGTAAGTCTGAGATCAGGCCAGCATGATAACACAACAATTCAGGGTTTATGTGCTCTTCCTGCCTTGCAGATTGCTGCCTTCTGGATGTATGCATGTTGCTCACATGGCTGGAGAGTCAGCGTGCTCTCTGGTATTTATTTTTTTGGAGGGAACAGGGTCTCACTATGTGGTTCAGGTTGGCCTTGATCTCATTATGTAGCCCAGGCTGGCTGCAAATTTGTGGCGATCCTCCTGCCTTAGCTCCCCGAGGGCTGGGATTAGAGGAGTGTGCCTCCACACCTGGCTCTCTGGTTTTTTTTTTTTTTTGTACTGGGGATTGAACTCAGGACCTTGCACTTGCAAGGCAGGCACGGCACCACTGAGGTAAATCCACGGCCCTCTCTGATGTTTTATAAGAGCACTAATCCCATCATGGAAGCCTTACTCTCATGATCTCATTTAAACCTAATTAGTTCCCAAAGGCCCTATCTCCCAATTCCTTTCTCATGTTACTGAATGCACTATACTTTCCATATCTTTAACAACGGAAAGTAGGGCTGGCAAGTTCTTGTCCAATAGCAGCAACAAATGCAATTGGTCTACTCCGTAGGAACCAAGTATTCATTTTATGTACTTCCTGATCATTTTTTAAATCAAATAATAAGTTTGCTGTTTGCCCTGAATCTCCTTGTCTCTTGTTCTCCAATCACAATGCTCAAGGGAATTCTTAAAGACAGGGTAAGGAATGATCATGCCATTGGGGTAAACTTTTTTCAGATATACACACATGAAAGAGAATGTGTTCTCTGTCTTTCTGTATCTGAGATATGTCATTTAACATGATGTTCCCCAGTACCACCTGTTTTCCTGCAAATGACAGAATATTGTTCATTCTTTTTATGGCTGTCATTTCCTCAATCCATTCACCCACTGATGGGTATCTAGGTTGACTCCCTATCTTCTTAGCAATTGTGATGATTTGTCTTGTCCAATCTGACTGATTACAGGCACAGGCTATGAGTTGGGTTGAGAGTGATTCTGAAGTGCTATCAAGGTGTAACAAGAGTATGGAGGTTAATGAGCAACACGTAACAATGAAAACAAACTAGCCAAATAAATCAAGTTTTCTCTTGGTGATGGGCTGACTTCAAAGTAATATACAAGGAATAAAGGTTAGAAAATGCAAAAGTAAGTCCATTTAGTAGAAGCATATTTCAATAGCAAATACTATATACATTATGGTAACCAAAATGTGGCTTCCAAAACCACTTACTTTCAATCCCTGAATCCAGTGGGGTCTTGTCTTTGACATGGTATTTTTGCCAAAGGCTATCTTATGAACTTTTCTGTGTGATCACATCTATGCTCAGACACACGTTTTCTCTTGCAAAAATTCTAATTTAACATCAGCCAGCTGTCAACAAAATGACATCTTTCCAAGACTGATGGTTTTAATGTAGATTTTTGGAGGAAATAATCACTAGAAATCTTCTGAAGTGGAAATGTCTGTTGGCCAGCATGGCTTATTTTTAAAAAAGCTTTGTTCAGAAGGAAACCAAGAGTATCACTCATAATTACAAATGATCCAAAAATAGCCTAAAGTTGGATTCAATCACTGGTTATAAATACTCCAAGACTGATGTTCTCATTTTTTTCCTTAAAAAATTATAATCTGCTTATCATACAAATACGAGTTCTGGTCCCTGACTGTCAATGATGCTTCCTACATGTCTCTAGTATTGAAAGATTAGAGAGATGACGAACTGACAAAGTTGCCTTTTATTTTATCAGGATAAAATTGTCCTGACCCAAGAACCATAATAATTTTTCAAAAGGCTTATGTAAAGCCTTTTGTGGAAAATTTGGGGAAAAGAAAAATATATTAAGAGATATCACACAAAATCACTTCCATCTTTTCTTTTTTTATACACAAATGGAGGACTTGGCATCTCTAAAGATCTCTTTTTTTCTCAAACAAATGAAGATAGCACCATACCCTGAGCAGGATCTGAATCCTGGCTATGTGGTCCTTGGTTTGAAAAGTGTAGAGACAAGAAAGCAGTTAGCAGTCATAACAAAACTCTGACCGAATTTGACTTAAGCTTCTTAGAAAAAAATCAAGGACACATTTAAAAAAAAATTACTTGCACACACATTTTCTCCTACTGTTTGAGTTTATATCTTATGACAAGGAGCATAAGATATTTTCTTTTTCCTTTACAAATGGTAAAATCAACTGGTATCCTGTATGAATATAATATTTTTATTCTGCACATTTTGGGTAGAATCCAATAATGTGTGATAACTCAACAATTTAGTACAGGAAACAAAGACCACAGCATTACTCAGAAATTTCACAGACTTTCTTAATAGAACAGACCTACTTGTATGTTTTTTTTTTTCAGCAATACTTGCAGAATGAAACTCTTCATTGTGGACACCTGGGTTTGTGACAGACACAAATTTAGATCTGAATATAACACAAATGATTGAACCTCTTATGCTAGGCTTCCTTAGACCTTTTTCTTTGTATGGGTCAAATGAAGGAAAGTTGGTGTTTGACAACTGTAGATGACTCATCAGAGGAAGTTCTTACCATATAGACGTGCTTGTTGAAATAGAGCTGGTGAACAAAGAGTCTTTCTTCCTGTGGGCTGGTGAGGGTTTCATTTTAGGAAATGGAAGTGTCAAATGTGGACAAACTGTCCTGAAGTATTTATAGCATAATGTGTAGTTTCCTTTAACTGCTTTTCAACAAAGAAGATGTGAATGGAAAATAAGATTTGAATTTCTTTCATTCTCATGTTATCTGAACTATATTCTTTTAATAAAATCCATTTATCCCTGTGATACTTACATAATGTGAACATGAAAGTGGTGTAGCTACACTGGAGTGTGATAGTAGTTTCCCAATTAATTGTAAGAGCTCTTTACTCATTATTTTGCCATATTCATAGCAAACATTTCTCCAAGATCATATGCTTTTTATCCTTGCAGTTGTTTTTTATTTTTTTATGAACAAAAGTTTTTAATTTCTACATATATCAATGTATTTGTTTGTGACTCTTTAATGCCCTGAAAGTCTATCTCCCTAACAGGGTCATAAATATTTCCTATAGTTTTTTTATTCTCTTATGATTCCATTTTAATATTTAACTCTTTAAGCCATTTGCCATGTCCTATGGTAAGAAATACTGAGAATCTAATCAGATTGCTTTCTGCTCCCAACAAGTTGATCAGTTACCTGACGTCATTTGTTGAACAAGTCATTCTGTCCTCCTAGGTTTATAATTTATGATAAATTACATCTTGTCCTATACTGGGGTCACCAATCTGGTCCTCTGTTCTATTTCACTCATGTCTGTCACTTCTTTGCTTGGTATCACACTGTTTGTATTACTATATCTACATGATATATTTTTGTATTTGGAAATAAAAATTTCCCTTCATAATTCTCTTTCTGGGGGAGGGAAATTCTTGGTTATTCTCACCAATTTAACTTTTCCAAATGTATTTAAAAATTACCACTGGGATTTTGACTAGAGCTACAAAAACCTAAAAATAGAATTTAAAAGATTTTATATCTTTACAATAGCCAATCTTTTCATTCAGGAAAATGGAGTTTTAAAAAATATTCAAATATTCTCTATGCTTCTGTAAGAATATCTGTATATCTCTTAATCAAAAGTTTGATAGGTTTCTAGATATAGATCCCACACTTTTGTTTATATTAGTCTACATTTTTAATTTTTGTGCTGGGAATGAGATAAGTTGCTACCAACCCTAGACAAACTTAACTGTGGTGCTTCTATCTGAGGTCACAATCCTGACTGTTCTTCTGAATCGTGGATTATCTTAGGTTTGAAAAATGGAAAAAAAAGGAAAAGGGGCCCGGGAGATGAAGTAAAGTCTTGTTTTATATTCACAGTTAGAAACTCTAAATCTCCTGGGAGGGCTCTAACAGTTAAAAAAAACATGCAACCAACAGCACCGAGGGTTAGTAAAACAGAGAAATCATGAACTAATAAGTGCTCAGAGTGATGACTCATTGCATTGGATCATCCTTGGGAAACCACCTACTAAGCAGAATTTAGCAGACAAGGTGCTATTTTGGGCGCATGATTTATTGCTACTTCCCTTTGGGAAAAAAATAAAGATTAATCCCAGTTCCCTAAAACACATGAAATTTGCTCATTCTGGCAGATGAACCTGTCAGGTAATTGCTATTTCTAGAACAGGACAGGGCTGTGTCTGCTGTAGGGACTTCTTTGGAATAAGACAGAAACACTTAATCATGCGTAATAGAAAGGAGCATTGACCAGCAGACAGAAGCCCCGTTCTTAACACCAGATCTGTAGCTGATTAACAAATCACCCACAGCAGGCCACTTACTCTCTGCTCATCTGTAAAAACCAGAGAGCTGAGCTTCTGGCTCATGTTGTATCACAGATGAAAATAATACAACAATAATAAACCACATGATGAAGCAGTTACTACTGCTGAGGAGTAAAAAGAGCCTGCTCAATAAAAGTAACACTACCAATCAAGGAGTAAGTATAATGAATGCTTTCATTCAAAGTCATTCACTTTTGTTGAATACTGTGTTCTCTTCTTCTCCCTTTGTTGTTTCTTTTCCTTGTTTATTATGACTAAACATGCAAGGGCGATTCAATGCTGTTGTTTGGTCCTATCTGCGAATGAAATTCCTAGATTTAATTTACCCATGATACACTGCTGGGCTATTTACAAAGATCACCAGAGAAGTTTAAAGACGATAGTTAGGAAAATGACAAAACTAAGGGACAGCATGTTTTCTTATTTTATGCCCCTGGCAGTAAAGCTCATTAGTTACAGCATTCCCCTCTGCTCCTTCAATTGTGCCCCTGAATGTGGTCGTTTCCACAACTGATTAAGGAATCAAGGTCCTGAGAGTTTAAAAGATTAGCTGGAGTTTTGAGATCTGTTTACTCGCTTGTTTATTCATTTTTCTTCTTCAGAGAATATTAAAGGATTAGCTGGAGTTTTGACATCTGTTTACTTGCTTGTTTCTTCATTTATTTTCTTCAGAGAATTCTGAGTGTGGGATACTGCTATGGATGCTATGAATACAGCAGTCAATGAAATATTCTCCCTCTCTGTGAACACACTGATAATTTGTTAGAATGTGTATTTTATGGTTTATAAGTAAGTCTGAACATTCTTATTCATGTTCATTCTTATTCACCAGTGGTAATACTCCTGTGAATTTCTACGTCACAATTTCTAATACTGCCAGATGATTCGGCTTAAACAAATGGGACAGAAACTATGAGCAATACTTGTTATTTTACTCCTTGTAAACATCCCTGAAACATAGGCATTATCATCCTCAGGTGAGAAGTCCAGGGCTCAGGAAAGTTTGTAACTTAAGACACAGTTATGCATGTGGTTAGCTGCAGGAGCTAGAATCTATACTGTATGTCATGATTTCTTATTGATTCTATTTTTTAAATCAAACATTTAATTGTAGCAGCACATTAAAAAATGTGTTGTTTAAGTCATAATGTCAGTCTTTGGCTTCACTACTTAGATTATTTATTTATTTATTTTGGTACCGGAGATCGAACTCGGAACCTTGCACTTGCGAGGCAGGAGGCGGAAAAACTGAGCTAAAACCCTGGCCCACTTAGATTATTTGTGAAAAAATGAATTTGTAAGAATGAGGAAGCTAAGGGCATATAATTATATTTATGATCCATTTGTATTACACATTCTGTAGAGAAGAACAACTCTGCCATATTTTTTATTTTACAACAGAAAGATATAACTAGTCAAGTTTTTTTAATGTAACAACATTCAGTTAAAAAAACTCAAAACCTTGTGTATAGTAATACTTACATTTTGGCTAAAATTCTGAAAGACTGGACATATATGATAAACATGTTTGTATAATATAAAATGTAATTATATACATATAAAAGACTGGAAAAGGACATAATGAAAATGTTAAGATACATATTTTTTTTGATTCTTTGTTTTTTCTAAATCAAAATTTTCAAAACTTTGCTAAGATAATACTTTTTAATTTGAAAAATATAATAAAAGTCATTAAAAATAAAAAGTAAAAATATAGTCATATGTTGCTGTCTCTAAACTTACGGCTTTAGAAAAAGATAAATTTGCAGATATTAAGAAAACTTTGAGGGCTGGGGATTTAGCTCAGTGGTGCTGCTGTCTTCCTTGAAAGTGCAAGGTCCTGAATTCAATCCCTGTACCGGAAAAAAAAAAAAAAAAAAAAAAAAAAGAAAAGAAAAAGAAAACTTTGAGAGTAACTATATGGCCATAGGGGGCTACCAGATTGCATGAGGTTTCAAAGGCCTCTAACAAAATTGAAGATTTAAATAGCAATGAATATTTTAGTCAAAAACTCCCTGTGGATCTAGAAAACAATTTGATCCGATTTTCAAAATTAAGCAAATGAATGTCTACTTCCAATATAAAGTTTACTTAGTAGCCAGTAGGACTTCTCATCTTGGAATTATAACTGAGGGACACATTTTCCTTGAAAAACAAATTTAGATTCTTTCAACTTATAAAGGAACTTTGATGATTTTCTTTTTTGGGTGGTGTTGGGGATCCATCTCAGGGCCTCAGAGGCATGCTAACCAAGTGCTACCACTGAGTCAAACCCCCAGCCCTTTCTGCCCATTTTTGGCTAGATTAAAATCCTGAAAGAAATTTTAAAGAAGTATAGGAGAATATTTAACTTTGAGGTCACTTTTTTTGGTACTGGGGATTGAACTCGGATCCTTGCGCTTGCGAGGCAGGTGGTGGAACCACTGAGTTAAATCCCTGGCCCTAGGTCATTATTTTTAAAAAATTACATAGATAAAAACCAGTGCAACCTAAACAAGTGTTGAATAGGAAGTTAATTTCTTCAACATCAACAGCTAATAATAAGAGGTATAAGTTATCACATGCTTATTATGGTATAGGGTAGTGATGGTAAACCTTTTAGAGACGAGTGCCCAAACTACAACCCAAAACTGACTTATTTATTACAAAGTGCCAACACTGCAATTAAACTGAATACTGAGGTTTTAGTTTAGAAAAAACAACTTACACATTAACACCTTTTGTCTTAAAAGAAAAACAGCACGTTGTCACCCCTGGTATAGAGGCTGCTTTACTCTGTTTTACATATAGCATCTCAAATAATTCTAACAACACTTTGCTAGGTAACTATCATTTCCAATTGAAAGAGAGGAACTGAGGCTTAGAGAGGTTAAGTGAAGATCAAATATCAAACACTGAAGAGTACATCCAATGGTATTTACATAGGTGATTATTTTTTGGGAAAGAAAAAGTCTTGGGATAAATTCAAATTGGAAAGTTTGTACTGTTCATTCATTTCAATTATCAGAACTCTTTAAAACTTACCAAGTATTTTGGGTAAAAGTACTTATATATTATAAATAGTATGTTGTATAATTTGTTAATAAACACTGTATGCACTGCTTATAAAATGCACTTTCAGATTGTGTACTTGTAGTATATAACTAATGCATACTTTTAACTACTTTGAATTTACATGCTAAATGTCTAAAAGACATTTTAATTTTCTTTATATGGCAATTGAACTACTTTGTATGAAGTTTCCAAAATATATAAAAAGACTTAGTATATATTTGGCATTATTTTATTAGCACCAATACTGTTTCTAAATAAACGATTTACTGTACAAGACGAACCTGGTGTCGGCTAGATGTGGGGGCCCTTGCTGCAAGGAGCGTGCAGCCTGAGGCACTGTGGGACGGCAGCCCACCAACTCTAAGTCCCACCCTTGAACTAATGTTTACTGTCTCCCATCTCACTGACCCCCTCATCTGAGGCTGGGGCTGAACTTTCTGATACCTTTACCCACTTGTTTGGGAGTGCTGACAATGCCCAGCGCGAAGGATGCTTCAGAGCAATTGTGGCCTCTGCCTCCCCTACTCCTGCTCTGTGCCTTCTCTGATGGGCAGCAGGACAACACATTCTGTGTCCACCGCCCAGGCTGGGCAGGAACCCCAGTTCTGCTCTGCCGCTGACTGGCTGTGACCTGCGAGGGCCTCTGAACCTTAGTTACCTTAGTCTCTTCCAGCACAGGTGAGGCTGTTTGTGTGCCTCAAAGGTACATCACTTGCATACTAAATTAAAATATGCCTGCAAATTAAATATGTGCTTGAAAATTCCCTTTGATTCCCCTGAGTTAACCAGCCCTTCCAAGCTAATGATGTGCAGAAAAACAGCAACTTTTGTTTTCCAAGCAGAACCACCATATTTGGTCCAATTTCAGACACCACCCATTGATTAAAATTTACATCCTGATTTTGTAAATAATCAAATGCGAAAACCAAAAGACATCTTGGAAACACTGAAGTGTGGGCGAATAGCTGGGAAAATATTTTCTTGCTGGGTGGTGATGAAATGCTTCAGATATACTGTATTCAGACTGTCCTTGGTGTTACCCTGGAACTTATATTTTCTGCACCCATATAGATCCATTTACTTTTCAGTTCAGTGAATACAGCTTTGCTGAGAGTTTTTTCTCCTTGAAGTATTAAAAAAACAACACCTTGGAACTCTGGTGAGCACTCATGGAGAGCTGCCAGCCTAAAGTTCTTGAAATAAAGAAAGTAAATAGAAGGCTGATTCTTCTTGCTAAGCATTTCTCAGTTACAACATGCATTTCTTGAAAACTGGTGAATGGCAGCAGCATTATTGAACAATTGCTCTGGCAAGTTCAGTAAAGAGAACTATGGGGAAACTCCTTTGACATAACTTGGCAATCAGACCCCCAGGTTCCCTGCCTGGTGTTATCAGTGGTCTGAGGAGCAATGTTAGGAAACTGACAGAAGCAGTCTAATTAAACGCAAGTCATTTGCTTCCTTCACGGAAAGCTTTCTTTCCCAGCAGCATTAGTGGAGAGTATGGATTATTGCTTAATGCCTTCCTGTTCTCCCTGGAAAACTGGAGTCAGTGCCTGGGGCACTGCCATCATGCCAGCATCATGCCTGATGATCACACCAGACTATGAGGCTTAAACCGCATAGTACAATTTCCTTTGTTTCCCCCTCCTTCTCTATAATTTTTTTTGTTGTTGTTATGGGCAGTGACAGTTTCTGGTTTCTTTCGTTTATCAACGGTTTCTTTTACCACAGCCTCTATTCCTCCTGCTGGAAGCCTGGCATGATTGGATGCTGGGAGAAAAACCACAACTGAATAGCCTGGCACTTACTATAACAGTCATTTCCAACCACAGATTAATACTGTTAGTGGATTTGACTAACGGCTCTTAATCAGCCCAACTGTCATCCCTTGAGAATGTGCTCACCAGTGAAAGACAAAAGAAAATATAAGCACCTCCAAAGCATGGTATAGTTCTGCTGATGGCTCATCTTCTGCATCCAAAGGTATCTCTCTGAATATCCTTTTCTTGGTTCTCCTTAATAATCTGAATAATGAGTGGACCAGGAGATAAGATACGCCCTGCTCCAGCTGGTTAGAGGATTAGGCCAGCTGGTAAGAGCTGCCATGGGACCCACTTGTGTAGAAGGACACACTGCTCAGCTGCCCAAGGAATGTGTGTGGAGCCTGTACTCTGCCCTGCCCACCTTGGGAAACTGCACTGGATGCTGGTGGTTGTGTTAAAAAGGAGCATCAAAGTACAAATAGAAGGAGGCCTCTTGGAAGCTTAGGCTTGCTGACAGTAGTACCGAGTGCTAAACTATCATACACAGGGACCAGGTTTTTCTCTTTATCATTTACTTTGACATAGGACAGTGATGGTGAACCTTTCAGTGACTGAGTACCCAAACTGCAACCCCAAATCCACTTATTTATTGCAAAGTGCCAACACTGCAATTAAACCTGAATACTGAAGTTTTAGTTTAGGAAAAATAGCTCACACATTAACATCTTTTGTCTTAAACAACATGTGTGTCATAGGTTTGTCACCACTGACATAGGAGATTCTAGCCTTAGGGCAGCTGGCAGAAGAAATTCTCAACAGATACAAAAAGAGGATGGTCTGATAGTATATGATACGGTGTATGACTGGTGCAATTAAATCAGATTCTATCCCAACCTTGTCATTTCTGCACTAACAAAATATATCCTCCTGGGGCCGGGGATCTGGCTCAGTGGTTTCCCCACCTGCCTCACAAGTGCAAGGTCCCGAATTTGATCCCCAGTACCAAAAAAAAAAAAAAAAATATATATATATATATATATATATATATGAGTGCAGGCTTGGGTCCTGACAGAATCTAACCCTAACCTACGGATGAGAAAAGGAATTCAATGACTCTTTTCTTTCTGAGAGGGGGGTTCCCCTGTGGTGCCAGGCTGCTCTTGAACTCCTGGGGCTCAGCTTCCCAAGTGCTGCACTACAGGCACATACCCCTGGCTCAGTGGATTATTAATTCTGGAATGTCAACTTCATTGGGTTAAGAAATGCCTAGCAGATTAGTACGGCATGCTCCAGGCAGGTCCAGGTGGGTTGTGGAGGCATGATCTTGGGGATTGATATGGTCCCTCACCGGCTCCACTTGGACACTGTTCCTCTGCTCTGCTTCCCTGCTGCCATGAACTAAGCAGCTTTGCTTTACCACACATTCTGTCATGATGTATCTGCCTCGGAGCCTGTGGACCATGGAATGACTCTCCTAAAACCCTAGGCTAAATTAAACCTTTCTTCCTTTAAGTTACAGGGTGTCAGGTTCTGTGTTTCAGTGACAGGAAAGCTAACCGATATACCCAGTTACTGTTATTTTCTCACTGATGACTGCTGGGTCCCACTTTGGGTATTTCACATACATTAATCTCAATGTTCTGCCTTAAAAATGTACTAAGTGGCATGCATTTTACACACCTGTGGTGGGAAAGTTAAGTAGAAAAATCTTTTAGGAAAGCCATTTGACTCCATGGATTAAAGGCTTTGAAATATTCTTTACTTCACTATTCCACTTCTAGGAATTAGTTCCAAGGGAATAATCATAAGAATGGAGAAAACTCTGGTTACAAAAAATGGGCATCACAGCCTTGTTTGAAGAAATCTTGCAAATTTTATTCACTCAACATGTTACTATATGCCTATCATGTACTAGAGAATAAGTACAAATATATAAAATCATAATTTATTTCTATGTAAGAAAAGTATATTACAAAAAGCATGATCCCATTTTGTAGGAAAATTAAACAGGTACAATGCACAGGAAAACAGCTGAAAGATACCCATTGAATCAGTGGTCCTCAGCTTTTTTGGCAACAGGAACTGGTTTTGTGGGAGTCAATTCCATGGATGCGGAGTGGTGGTTTTGGGATGATTTAAAGGAGCCACAACCTCACTGAACCTCATTCAAGATCCCTTGAATGAGCACTGCACAGCAGGGTTTGTGCTCCTATGAGAATCTAATGCCCAGCTGATCTGACAGCAAGCGGAGTTCCGGTGGTAAGGCCAGCCGTGCTGAGCAGCTGTAGACACAGATAAAGCTTCTCTTGCCTGCCTGCTGCTCACCTCTTGTTGTGAACCCTCTTCCTAGCAGGCCACGGTACCACTAATATTGATCATCTTTTGGTCACTGGCTTATAATTTATCTTTCTATTTCTCCTTTTAAAAAATAATTGTTTTGTAGAGAGCTGTTTTGAGATTATGTAAATCTGGTGTGTATTAACTTTCCACTTACTAATTTTAGCATCCATTGATAATTTTCACCATCCTATCTATATTATGTTATAGTTGCCATTGTGCTATATTCTTTCCTGTCCTGTTTCTTTACATAGACCTGTAGATTTTTATTCAGTCAATTATGATTTTTTACTAGAGTTATGTATTTTCAGGTTCAGAATATCTTGTATTTGTCCAGTGGTTCATTCAAGCTAAATTCTGTGCCTTTCTGAAATGTTCTCATTATTTTTTGAGCATTTTCTTACATTCTGGTACAACAGAATGCTTCAGGCTTATTTTGTACTCTTTTACTTTTATTTTAAAATGTTCTATAATAACCAAGTATTACCTTTATTAAATGAAAGAACAAAATGCATTCAATTTAAAGAATAATCTCACATAAAATGTAATAATCTGTATAAGATATGCATTTTATGTAAGGTTATTTTTTAAAAAAGTACAGATTGACAATCCTACATGGTTTAGAAATACTGTATTAAGACAAATGGGGCACCTCTTGAGTTCTACTTGAGATAGGAGAAGGGAGCCCCTGCCTTACAAGGCAACGTAAAAGGCAGCTGTGCCCAAAAAGATCGTTAGATGCACAAGTCACTACTCTCTTTTGACTGAAACCAGTGATTTAGCCACATAACCTGAGATACGAGAGGAAAAAGTTTAAGTACATTCTACTCAATTAATGTCTCACAGTCCAATGTCTCCTTGTTTCCTGGCCTCTGAACACTGCCTACAAGAATGGTGAGCCATGGTCATTTTCATCTGTGACTGAATTTCTTTCCGCTGACTGTTTGGAGTTTCCCTATGAGCTGGTGTGAGGTACTTCTTCCTGTGGCTCAGAACAAGACTCTCTAGGAGGGCCTTGGGGACTGCACTCTAGATTCTGTGAGCCACTATGGAAATAAAGAAGGACCAGGCATGATCCCCAACTCCTCCCTGTCCATGAAGATGAGTCATTACTTCACTGATGAGTCATCTGGCTAGGCCACTCAATCTGCTGTGACCTAGGCTGGAAGTGCTACCTAGAATTTCAGCATTACAAGGCCTGGGCCTTTTTGACTTTGAGTTCTTTTCACATTTCTGACAAGAAGTCACCCTCTATCCTGTTCCAGAAAAATGATACGAGGTATTTTAACAATATAAACAACAACAACAGTGGCTAAGTTTTACTGAGCATGAACAATGGAAAGCACAAGGCTAAGTGTGCTTTCCGTGCACTGTTTTATTTAACAACAGATTAACATTATGTGGCAGCTATATATTAATTTCCTCATTGTACACTTCAAACTGAGGCCGAGGAGTGGTTAATAAATAATGAGTTTGATGCTCCAAAACTGGGTCTTACCCCACTTCACTACAACACAAGCTTCAGATCTGACTGTGGAACTATGAGTGAATGTGAAACTGAGACTGAAAAAAATTCCAAGCTTTCTTTTAAATGAAAAATTAATGAATGGAAACAACACTAGTTGGCTTGGCATTGAGACCAAGCAACATCTTTTAAGTTGAGTATAAGAAAGCAAAGAGATGACTTGAATGAAGCTGCGAGTCCACGAAGAAGTCAGAGCACATTTGCCACAAAGCAGTTCAGTAGTTTGTTTATTCATTCATTACATTTTGGGTCTATGATGTGTTTCTCACTGTGCTGAGTGAAGGGAACATGGAAATGGGAAGACTGACATGGGTTCTAGCCTTGTGGGGCTTGGCTTATAGTTTAGGAAGAAAAAAAATCGTAAGTGGTAAATGCTATGAAGAAAATAAGCTACTCTGGTGAAGAATATGATGGTCAGAAAAGGTTTCTCTAAGATGACATTTGTCTTAGTTACTTTCTTGTTGCTGGGACAAAATACCTGACACCCACAAGTTAAAGGAGGAAAAGTTTATTATACCTCACAGCCTACAGAGATTTCAGTCCATAGTCAGCTGCCTCCAAGGCAGGGAAGCATGGCAGAAGGGAATGGCAGAGCAGAAACAGTTCTCCGTAGGGTAGATGATAAGACAGCCACAGCAAGTAGCAGCAAGCCTCCCTTTCCCTTTTATGCCATCTAGGCTGCAGGACTTTTAGGGGGTGCCACCCAATATCTACACCAGACCTATGCTAAACCAATCAGTGGACTACTTTAGTTATCAAAAACTTAATCCACATTCACACACCCTTGATCCGGCTGCCTCTGAAAAGTCCCAGCTAAGAGTGCATGAGGATTTGGAGGGACCATCTAGATAAAAGCTATAACATTTTAACCTGAAGGATCAAACAGAGGTGCTAAGGCTGATGAGGTCTCTTCATTTTCCCTTCATCCTTGGTAAGAGATGAAAACTTTGAATACTTGTCCTGGGTGCTTTACAACTTGTTCGGTGGTCAGCAGGTCAACCACTATTATACAATCCACGTGTTTTATCATTATTACTTTCCTTTACTCTATCCCAAACATCACAAAATGGTATACTTGAGATTTTTACTATTTAGTCTAGCACCGTCTCATTCTTTTTCTTTTTAATATAGAAAAATCATATCAGAATCAGGGATAAGAGGAAAGGTCTTTGTGTTTCACAGAGTTCATCCAAGTGTACCATTTGTTTCTTCCCTGTGGAATTGTCATATCAGCTTTAGGAAAGTTGATGGGGGGAGGGGGAGAGAAATGGGCCCGGAAGGGTGCCACTGAAACAAAGCCAAATTCGCTATTCATGCAGGCCCATGGGGTGAGGGGTGGAAAGCAAAGCAGAGAATAGAATCCAATTTTTTTTTCCTGTCACTGCAATGGTCAGATATAGTACTCAAGCTAAAACCAAAAGGTTCTTTCAGCCAGCACCCATGAGTCCGGACCTACCTTTCTCACATTTCTGTTCTTTTTTTTTTTTGGTACCAGGGATCGAACTCGGGTCCTTGAGCTTGTGCAGCAGGAGGCGAAACCACTGAGCTAAATCCCCGGCCCACATTTCTGAAAATGGTTATTTTACTATCTCACAGTAGAGATACTGAGAGCATGGAAAGCAGTAGCATGGGAGAACTGGGGTCCTTCTTTGCTATAATCAGACTGCATTTTCTCTGGGAGAAAGACAAACGGTGTTGGGGTCAGTGGCCATGTAATGCTAACAAGGGAGTATTTTTGATCTTTAGAGAACTTAAATCATGATTATATTTTCTGTTAAAAGGTAATAACAGTATGGTTGTGTAATATCTTCACAGAGCAATTTGATATTCTAAGACCCTCTACTTCCAGTCTTCCAGAAATCTGTTTTTTCTCTTATATTTCTTCTAACTACTGAATAATTAACCATAATGTTACTAAGCTAGTCTCATAGGAAAAAGGCTTGTGAAATCCACTCCTGATTCATGTAATAAGTGCAGAAGGACACATTAAGTAATGTGTACAGTCTGGAAAGGCCAACATTCTTTCCCCAAGGCCTAGTCCACCCTGAGGAGAGGAAAGTTTGTTTTCTCATTATTGGGGCAGCCATCTGATTGTTTCACACATTCCCAGGACCTTAGGGATTTCTCCTGTCACACAGAAGCGACACGGATCAGCCTGTCTCTCCACACTAACTGCCAGTGGAACTCCACACCAACTGACTGAGTTGTCATGACCCCAGGCTGCCAGTGCAGGTCTCCAGCTTGTAAGGCCTCAGGGTCAGATTTGGGGCCTGGTGCTGGCCTGCCACAATGCTGCATAAGGAGCCAGCAGCCAGGGAGACCTCTTTCTGTGTAACAGCCTGGTCACCTGTCTGTGAGGGAAGACAAATTTCATTTCATGAGGTCTGGCAGGGAAAGAAAACCGTCCACCCCACATCCAGGAAGTACTTGAGTGGCATAAGGTGTGACCCCCACGTGTGGGTATAAATGTGAATCTCAGGATAAAACTTCTGGTTATCTTGGTTTGGATTCCATGATGTTTTCACTTAGCTCTCTTCAACTTTAAGCCAAATTTATAGTTCCCAGGCTGTCAGAATAATTCTTTTAATGAAGCATGGGATGCCAAAGTAATGGCATCAGAGTTCTTTGCCCTTTCCTGGTTTTTAAGGGCCACTCAAATCACCATTCCCCAACATATCCATAGAGGAAAAAAGATGACGCTTATCTTGTTTTTAAGCTATTGTGTTACTCGATTTCCCTGGCACATGAAAGGTACGTAAATGATTGCAAAATAAGGTCTGACCCAAGCTTTGCCTGATATGAAGTTTTTATCTTGCTGAGTGTACTTGATAGTATGATTTCAAACTCAGCATTAGAAAGCAGGGTTCAGTCCAGACGTGTACTTCTATAGCACTGGGAGGGCTCCTGATTACTTCACAGTGAAGCCACTGTCACAAACAGGATTTCCTAAAGAGGTCTTAGGGCAAGCAAGCTTCATTCTAACTTTGGCTCTGCCATCTGGGAAGCCCTGCTGCTCCTCCTCTACTGTAAACAGGCAGTTGGGGGGGACTGGGGAACACTCCTTCCTATTGTTCCTCATGCCTTTCACTTCCCTTTCATCTTTGGTAATAGCTGGAATTTATGAGTACACTGGATGACCTTCCAAGTCTTCCCTTCAGAGTTTATTTACTTCATGGAGACTCCTTAGCACAGATCTATCTTTGGCTTCCCTCACCCCAACTATATTTGCCAGAAGGTGTGGCTTCCTTTCTGTCTGCTCTTTAACGGAATGGAAAAGGAGTCACAGAGACTGCATTCTTATAGACTAGAAGACACTATTTCCTGACATATACCTTTCACCCTGGCTGGGTCTTGCTTTCCAAAGAACGTGCTATTTCTGCAGCTTGCCTCTTCTTGTTAAATATACAATTAAACATCTCCAAAATCCACCTCAGAATTAACTTCATGCAGCTCCTATTATTTGAGTCCAGTTCAGGGTAATATTTAACTTTTCTAAGCTCTTGGAGTTTAAAAAATCTGTATCACATAGCTTAGCACTTACATATGCATGGTCTAATACTCCTTGCTAAATATTATATGCTAATACTTCACGCATATTTCTCTTATTTGTTCATATGGTTTATAACACTTTGAGGCTTTGGTCTTTCACTTCTTTGTTATTTTCCACAGTGCTTAGAATAATCTAAAACAGGGCCAGGTATTTAGCCCAGTGGTTCCACCACCTGCCTCACAAGCGCAAGGACCCAAGTTTGATCGATGGTACCAAATAAAAATAATCTAAAACAGTTGAAAATTTTGTTCAGGGCCTGGGATTTAGCTCAGTGGTTTCACTGCCTGCTGTGTAAGGGCAAGGACCCGAGTTTGATACCCAGAAACAAAAAAAAAAAAAAAAGAAAGAAAGAAAATTCTGTTCACTCATTAGTTGAAAGATGAATCCCACATTACTCCTGGTGTAGTAAGTTTCATTTCCTTATCATATAAGTTGGTTGAATACATTACATGTAAACATTAGAATTACTTTAAGGAATGCTAGGTCTAGTATTGATTTAATATGTTTACTTTATTTAGGACAGTAAACTGTATAAGTTCACGAGATTAAAATATTAGAATATAAAATAAAAATGATTAAATGCCTCTCAAGAAAAATTCTGAGACTGTACAAGTAGGGAAGAAACATGGCAACATCGGTTTGAGAAAGGCAAGAATAAAACAATACCTTTGGCCCATTCTATGCCAAAGATACTCAAAGAATGAGAGGCTCTGAGCTATAGGCTACAAGATACCCATTCATTCATCACTTATTTACTTGGTGGCCATTTTATGCCATGGTCTGTTAGGCACTAGCTATACAATGCTGAGCAAAATAGAGATGGTGGGGCTCACAACCTCATGACTGATGAGACAAACAGGTTTTAAGTCAGAGAGCACTAAAATATATACTTGCAGGCTATGGTAAGAACTAGGAAGAAAAAAACCCAAGATGCTATGAGAGTGAGCACAAGAGGGTACTGATTTTATTCTGGGTCAGGGAAGGCCTCTTCGAGGAAATCATATTTATGAGATTTGTAGGATGGGCTGGAGCAGCCAGAAGGTAGGCTGGAAAGTTCGAGTCAGATGACTCCTGGAACCACTGGAGGAAATTTCTCCAGGACACTGCTATCACTGTTGCATCTGCATGGCAAAGCCAATAATTTACGAATTCCAGCAAGAAGACAGGAAATTCACCTACTCATTTGATAAATCTTTACTGAATGCTATGTGCCAAATACAGTTCTATGCCCCTGAGGTATTCATGTAAACAAAGTAAAGATATTGTGGAATTTAAGTTGTAGGAGAAGAAATAAAAGCATTAGCTTTATATTCACCTAAGCACTCCAGGAATGGCCACAGAATTTAGATGTACACAATGAAACTAGAACTATTTCAGAGGAAGGAATAATGACATAGGGAATGGTGGAGGCAGCCTTTACCTGATGGGAGACAATTCTGCATGTCCTTTGTGTTTCTACACAACTTGGAAGTCAAGGCACTGACTGCATTTGTTCTCAACTAGATTCCTAGGTGAACAGCCTTAAAGGATAGTGTCTCTCTCTGGAACACAAGTGGGCTTGTTTATTCAACATAATGTTATCTCCCGGGCCCTAGAGCAGGCTGACTTACTGTCCATTATAAAATATTCTAGTTTCCTAAACTTGGGGTTTCTTTTCTGCATCACTGTATATACAAGTCTTACCTGGCAGTCTCATCCTTCCACGGGACCTGGGGATCCAGTGCTAATGCTAATAATGTAGTGACTGCTACTGCTGTGAGTTAAAAACTATCCTTTGTCTTGAACTTACGGAGTTTTGTGCCTCTGCCAGCATTTATAAACCGTGGCAGACTAATTTGTTAGCTTGTATTTGGGGAAAATTTCATATCCTTCACAGTTTTTGACATCAGTCAACTGACAGTCCAAAAAAATGTAGATTTCTTTAAAGTTCAGAAAGACAAAGACCAAGGGTGGGGATGGATAAAGCTCAAGTCTATAAAAATCAGGAAGAGTAAGCATGGTTGTGTTCACCAATCTTGAATGGCAAACCAATGGTTAATCCCTAACATGTAAGAGGTAAGTTTAAGAAACAAGAAAGGGATTTCTTCACACAGAGGATGCTGTACTGCTTTCTATAACTTAGCATCTCAGTATTTACTGGTGGAAGATACAAATTGTCCTATTAAAAAAACTCAATTTATAAATGACAGACCTAGACTGCTCAACTCAATATATAACTGAAGGCTCGGTCTTTGCCAAATGGTGGATAATGCCCTCTTACAACAGGATCTCACTATCTTTGTTAGAAGACTATTGGGAAAAGTCATTAACATAATCTAAAAAGGGCCATTTAAAATCTTACAAAACAAGGAAAAGACTTCACTGTAACTGTAAAATCTTTACCACAACTACAGTTCAGAATAATCTTCATTTATTTTTCCCTGTACTGAGGATCGAACTCAGGACCTTGTGCTTGCCAAGCAGGCATGGCACCACTGAGCTACATCCCCGGCCCTTTCATTTATAAATGTTAAATAATCTTGGTAAAATATACTCTTATTTTTTTTTTTCCATTAAGTTTATTGGTACATTTTAGGTATAAAATACAGTTACATACATCACTGGGATCTTGTACCACTACATGAGTATCTTGGTTATTTTTTTTTCCCCTTCCCCTGCCCTCCCTTCACCCCCTCCACCCTTCCCTATTTGCAAAGACTTTGTTTCAATTTTTTTCCTTTTCTCATATTTTTTCTTTTCCCTTCTTTCCTTTCCCCTACCCCTCCCACTTCCCCTGCTCCTTTAGACCTTTTCTTCCTATTACACAATATCAATTATACATTTAAAAAATTACACTATCAAGATCTAGGAGACATTACCACAGATTTTACAGAATTTAAAAGGATATAGAAAGCATATTACAAAAATCTTTTTTGAAATAAGTTTGACAACTTCTAAGAAGTACCTTGGAAGACAAATCAATGAAACTAACTCTGGAGGAAATATAAAATTTGAATAGCACCTATTAAAGAAAGTATATTCCTAGCTTGAAAACCTACCTATATGACAATAGCAGGCTCATATACATTTTAACTGATAAATTATATCAAACAATTAAAGCAGAAAAAAGAAGGAACACTTCTCCCCTCATTTTAGGAAATCAACATTGTGCTAATCCTAAAACTGGATAAAGATAATAGAAGAAAAAAGCATGAACATAGATAGAAATTTGTTTAACAAAACAAACTCTTAGAAGTCAGATCTGGCAGTATGTAGAAAGTGGTTTTATTATAGGGATGGCAGTGTTGGTTCAGCACTGGAAGATCCACCCCCAAAAGTCATCATTTTAACAGAGGAAAGGAAAAAGCCATATGATCGTGTCACTAGTTGGAGAAAAAGTATCGGACTAAATTCTATAGCGTTCATAGTAAAAGCTATCAGGAGACTAGAAGTAGAACAGAACCTTCTCAACAGATTAAAGACATGTACTCCATACTTCCAGCAAAAATGCCTTATATGAATGGAGAAGATACAATGCTTTCTCCCTAAGGTGGGGAACAAGGACAAATATGCCTACTCTTCATCTGTCCATTAAACTTTGAAACACAGGCCTAAACCAAAATAGTCTGGCAATAAAATGACCAATTAGGATAGGACTGGCAAGGTAGAAGCAAAATGTTCATATGTAGATTAAGTGATCATCTACAGAGAAAATACTAAGAAATCTCTAGGAGCCCCTAGAACTTGTATTTGAATTTAGCAGGATTAGAAAACACAAGGTATATATAAAAATTCAGGTCTATATATACTTGCTATAAATGAAGAATTGGATATTGAAATTTAAAAGTTATGTAGGAGTATAAAGGACCTAGAAAAGTAAAAAGAAAAAAAAAACAGTGTTGGAAGACGTTTAGTACCTAATTTTAAGACTTCCTCTTAAAGGTACAGTAATCAAGGCAGTATTGGTATAAGGAAAGACATAAAGATCACTGGAATAAAACAGAGAATCTAGAAATAGAAAAACACATATATGGTCCACTGAGTTTTGAGAGATTATTTAACATTAACATTTTATAGAATATAAACTCAATTCAAGAGCCGAGGAAGAGATAGTGTTTTCAGCAAATGGCACTAGAACACCTGGTATCTGTATATAAAAAATTAACCTCAACCCTTTATTTCCATACATAAAAATAACTTGAAAGGATCTATGAACCTAAATATGAAAGACTAAAACTATAAAACTTTAGGAAGAAATTATAAGGGAAAATGTTTATGAATTCAGGGTAGGCAAGAACTTCCTAGGATACAAAAAACACGATGTATGACAGAAAAAAATTGATAAATGAGATTCCATCAAAATTTAGAACTTTAAATGAGATCATTAAAATGAAAAGTAGTCCTTAAACAGACCATATTTACACTGCAATATACTCTCATCTTAGGGCAGTTGTTTCCCAAGCTAGACATGCAGAACACTTGCAGGAAATTTAGAGGTATACCTTGAAAAAAATGATTCATGGTCAAATGCGTTTGGGGAGAAATGCACTATGTATCTATACAGAAACATCAGGCAAACAAATGCAAGAAAACAGGGAACCCAGTTCCGCACACTATGCTGAATTTGGCCAACAACCTCAATGAGATCAGAAGCAGATTTATTTCCAGAAGTCAAGAATGGAACACAGCTCTGCTGACACCTCAATCTCAGCTTTGCGCAAGTCTAAAACAAAAAACGAGCTGAGCCACAGCACACCTGGACTTTTGACCTTCAAAACTATGAGATGATGGCACACAGTTATTCTTTTAAGCTGTTAAAACTTGTGGTAATTAGTTGCAGTTGCAACAGGAAATTAATAAACCAACATACACACTAATGGCAACAAGAATAAACCCAACAGGACACAATGGAATAAGCAGTAAACACTGCAGAACAATGTTCTGAATGGCTGTGAACTTGCTCTCTGGCTGAGAAATGTCCAAGAAAGAAAGGAGCACCAATTTTAAACCAAGAGGACTTGCTGGTAGCCTGCACTGAGAACCCAACTAAAACTAAACAAAAAGATCAGGAGTTTGGGGTGGAACCACGAATATATATACAAAAATTTACGGAAGAAAAATACTTCAGCGATGAGACATGTTAACAAAGGGGTCTTGTGCCAGGGATTTAGCTCAGTGGTTCCGGCACCTGCCTTGCAAGCGCAAGGTCCCGAGTTCGATCCCCGGTACCAAAACAAAAAAACAAAGGGGCCTTGTGAGGCACTATAATTAAGAGTGCGGGTACATGTAAATACCGAATAGTTTCTCAGGTGTGAGAAAATGAAAGTGTAAATAAGGACTAAAAGGTATACGAGATAATGGGAAATAGGAAGCAAAGGGGCAAAGGGGAAGGGGAAGTGGGAGGGGTAGGGGAAAGGAAAGAATGGAATGGAATTAATATGAGAAAAATGAACAAATGGAAACAAAGTCTTTGTAAAGAGGGAAGGATGGAGGGGTTGAAGGGAGGGCAAGGGAATGGGGAAAAAATAAGAATCAAGAGAGATTATGTAAAGGTGCAAATTTCCAACGATGAATGTAACTGTATTGTACACCTAAAATGTACCAATAAAGTTGAATATACATACATTAAAAAAAAAACTGTGGGTGTAGTGTTTCCAGTTACTTGTTTACTTAAAATCAATATCGTAGGGCCGCGGATTTAGCTCAGTGGTTCCCCCGCCTCCCTCGCAAGCACAAGGACCGGAGTTCGATCCCTGGTACCAAAAAAACCCAAACCAAAACAAAACAAAAATCAATATAGTATACAGTAACAAATTGGTGAGAGGAAGAAATTATCCAAAGGGGAGATTGTTTTGACAGTGGGTGGATGCTGTTCCTTTTTTTTTCTTGGTACAGGAGATCGAACTCAGGACCTTGTACTTTCAAGGCAGGCGTGGTGCCACTGAGCTAAATCCCCGGCCCTCATCCTGTTCCATTTGTATTTCATTTTTTCTGACAAGCTTTCTAAACTATGTTAGCACAGAGTGCAGGTGTTAGTTTATGGATCCTAGACTCTGAAGGTTGCTTTACCCCAACCTGAAGATAATAGTGAGTTGCTTTGTGATGTGAATTACGCTGGTAATATGCAAGTTTGCTAATACATGATGTAATTCCAGAGGTACTTGTGCTTAGGGGTTAACACTGTGGAAACAGACTGACTGGGTTTAAATCCTCATCCTTCCACTCAGCAGCTTCATAGCCATCAGACAGTTACTCAACTTCCCTGTTTCAGTGTTTCCTCTCCTGTGAAGATGGATAATAAGTCATTCTCTGTGGTGGTTTATTGTGAGCCAGGGCTGCCCTTACTTCCTAGAGGCTTCTCTCCAGTTCCTGATGTGGCCCCACAACAGAGCCAGCAACAGCAGGCAAGCTCCACTCATGCCCGCCATCTCTCTGACTTCCCCTCTGCCCATAGCCTTTGTCTCCAGGCTGAGAAAGATTTCTGTTTTTAAGGGGCTCACGTGATTAGTTGTCCCACTGAGGTAATCCAGAATAATCCAGGGTTTATAATCTTAATTACATCTGTAAAATCCCCTTTGCCATTTGTAGGGATTCAAATGTAGACATATTTGGGAAACTTTGTGGTGAGCTTTACTATGCCTAAAAGGCTAACTGAAGTGAATGATAAAGCTAAAGCTGCCTCAGTGCAAACAAAGAAGGAACAACTACATAATGCACAAGAGAACTTCACAGGCAGATGTTAAATTCTAAGTTTTATTCATTTCCAGGAGCTTTTAAGGTCCAGGGAACAGAATAAAGATCTGCGGGGAGTTGGACCTAGTAGAAGGTCTCTGATATTATAAAGAACATAATGAATTTTCCAGACCAGCAACTGTTCAAATTGAGGCTGGAAGAAATTATTGCTAGGGCTGGGGATTTAGCTCAGTGGTGCCACCGCCTGCTTCACCAGCACAAGGTCCCCGGAGTTTGATCCCCGGTACCAAAAAAAAAAAAAAGAAATTACTGCTAAACAGGATGACTTCAAGGGACTTAAAGAAAATGCATGGATTACAACCAATGAATATTCCCAGGATACATCTCTGTAGCCTGAGATGAGGTTATATTAAAAAATATTTATTTAACAGAAGAATTCAGGGTTCTGGAGAACCCTAGTAGACCAGCTGCTAGGGAGGTCCTGAGGACTTCCTGAGAAAGTCAGGGGCATCTAGGGAGTTGTGATACTCTGGGGAGTGGCTCTTCACTGAAGGGTATGGAAGCACACCAGTAGTGTAACAACAGGTAGTGAGCAGTACAGTAGTATTAACAATACTAACACATCCACTAACATGAATGACACGCTAGCTCTCTTATAAGGAGCATACTATATAGCACAAATACTTTCATATTTCACCATTTCTCATACTTTTTTGATACAATGTTGTTTTCAACCATTATAAAGCATTCTATTGAGTATTTTGATTATTCCATTTTTGTATTAGTTTCAATTATCTTCAAATAGAAAAATCAAGTGTTAAAGAAAAATGAGAAAATGCCAGAAATGATATCAGAAGGAACAAGTCATCTACCTGAAAGTAACCACTTTGCCTTTTGGATCTCTTCCTCAGTTCTCCTAAGTGTCAGTTTTGCTCTTTGCTCCCTGCTTCCTAAGGAGGCTGTAATTTGGCTACTCTTACTTTGTTTTTATGCTACTTTCTTATCTCATTCATCTCCCTTTCTATTTCATCTTTAGTCTTTCACTTTAACCTACTCTTCTCTATTTTTGTTGAAGATCTTCAGAGACCATTTCTTTTTAGTGACAGGTGGGCTAAAATGAAGCATAATTTTAGTCATATTTAATGAAACTTTTAAATCTGATGGTGTACTCTTGCTTGAGGCTTTTCAGGGGAGTTTCTGAAATCCAATTACAGGGCTATTCTCATAATAAGGACTAATAATTCATAATGAAATTATTTGCTTTTAAGCCTCATCCAGATGCTGTTGTGAAAAATATCCTAGTCCAACTACATTCCTTTGGGTCATTAGTGGCCAGTACCAACAGGTGAGGCCTGCTGAGGTCCCTCCCTCCTGAGAGCTATGGGAAGAGGTGGATGTTGGGGTCTGGACAATCCCACCAAGCATCTGCCAGGACTTTCAACCAGGGCATCCCATTCTTAAAATGGATGTTTTGAGGTCCTTCTTAGTCCAACTGGTACTTAACCAACAAACACAAAGTAATGGAATCCTTGTACATCTGATACATTCTACTGCCTTCAAACATTTACGACAACTCTGTTGAGTATAAAGTACTTTGGCTGTAGATTTTTATGCCCACAAAGCTATAGAATTTTATCTATTCTCTTCTGGCTTTTAGTTAAACAAAAGAGAAGACTGAGGCCAGCATAATTTTTTTTTGCCTTTCAGTTGAGTTTTAAAATAGATTTATTTGATTCTTGTAGGCTTTTTTCCTTCTCCATGCAATTCACTTTTTTTTTTTTTTTTTTTTTTGGTACGAGGGATTGAACTAGAGATCTCGTGCTTGCGAGGCAGGCGCCGGAACCACTGAGCTAAATCCCTGGCCCGATTCAAACATTTTCTAGGATGTGCTCTGTGTCATTCTTCCGAGTGGATTCCATGGATTGTCGTCCTAATATTCATGGGACAAATTCTTTATAAAAGTATCCTGGTACAGATGTGAAACTTGGAGCTACTAAAATCACTTTGCCATGAGTGAAGATGGTCTTTGAAGATGCCTGGACATAAAAATGGAGCTGCAGCTTTTGGGTTACACCAGTCCATCCCAAGGCTCACTTTTCTCTGGAGTGATCATTTAAGAGCCAACAAATGCTTTTGTTTCTAGTTGAACCAAGTTGAGTTTTGTGTACTCCCAGCTTTCAGAACCCCAAAGTGTCTCTTCGAAAAATAAATATCTTTTAAGAATTTAAAAAAGTCAGTTTGTGTCTCTTTCAATGACTTTTTCCTCAAAATACTGCAGATTTTGCACTGCCTTTTCTTACTTAGGAATGTTTGATTACAGTTTTGATTACTGCATTTCAAAAACCATCAACTTCTTAGCCCAGATTTCCATTCTCTATCCTCTATACTTGTCATTTTCTCACCTTTTGAAATCTTTTATTCTTTTCATTAACATCCATGAGAACTTCCAATATTGTCCTTTACACATCAATGATTCCATTTCCTACAATATTAATTTGACTTTTAGTTTCTATCAGATTATACTTACTTTAACTCATTAAGTGCTACAGTACTTGATTTCCTTACAATTGCACATCTTATTCATCTCTCCAGCTTCGTTTCTTGTTTACACATTTTAAAATGTTCAATTTTTGTAGTTTCTTGGTTTTTTTATTCATTAAGTTTATTGGTACATTTTAGGTATACAATTTGATGACATTCATCATTGGGAGTTTGTACCTTTACATGATATATCTTGTTTCTTAATTTTTTTCCCATTCCCCCACCCTCCCTTCAACCCCTTCACCCCTCCCTATTTACAAAGACTTTTGTTTCCATTTTTTCCTTTTCTCGTATTTATTCCTTTCCCCTACCCCTCCCACTTCCCCTAGTTTCTTGTTTTTGTTTTAGAGAATATGTCTGCTAGCCTTCTTTTGCATTAGTTTACTATTTTTGGAAATTTTCTTCTGATTCTGCTAATTGATCATTTTCAGAATTTTTTTGTTTCTTGAATCTTTTGGTTAATGTTATTTTGCCTTGTTCAATATTTTTTGATGTTATAAGATTTTTAAAATTTTTAGTTTTTTGTCCTCATTCTTCTAAAAGAAGCAATCTAGTGCCGCTGCCTGCCTTGCAAGTGCAAGGTCCTGAGTTGGATCCCTGGTACCAAAAAAAAAAAGAAGCAATCTAACCAATTTATAGTCAATACAATGTAAATATTACTTTGAATTCATTCTGTAACATTTAATACTGAGTAGGTCTTCTCAAGTTTTGGACATGGAATTTCCAGAAAATTAACTGTGTCAGTGATAAAAAAAAAAACGTTGGTAACATCCAAATCGGTTGATAGTAAAAGCTAATTTCCACTGTAAATCTGCCATTTTGAATTGTCTCTTGCAATATTTTAATTTGTAAGTAAATATAGTCCACATGTCTCTAGCTGTCTCTGCCACACCTTTTGTCCTCATGAAATTACTTGCATGCATATACATACATAGCTGCCAAAATCTCTTAATCTTATCTAAGAGCAAAATCTAGTATCTGGAAATTTAATTTAGCAAGCAAAACTGGAGTAATAAATCATAAATCCAATACTATCATGAGAAGGTTAACACTGAAGATCATGTTGAATATTATTTCTTACATTTAAAATGGGAGGAAGAGAAGGTAGAGAGTAGCAGAAGGAGTCAATAGAAAAGAGAGAGGAAAATAGTGAAAGAAAAGGAGAAGGTGAAGGAAAGTGTGGAGGGAAGAGGAGGAAAGAAGATGAAGAGAGAAAAATAAAGTAGGTAGTCTCTTACATCTGTTAAGAAAAATGTCCAATGCTTCTCAGTTAAATCAAGTAGTGGATCTTCCCAGACACCAGCTCCTCCATCTACCATGGGAAGGGCAGATTGGAGGCAGACCCTCAGTGCAAAACAGTGGCACCTGGGTATCAGACAGAGAACACTCCAAAGCAGTGGGCTGAATGAAGTGTCCTGCAGACTGTCCCTACAACCTATTGCTTTTAGTATAAGAACCTGTACATCTTACCATTTGTTGTAACTTAACACCTGGGTATTGTTCAGAGGAAAATTATGTAGACATACAATATACTTTCATGAATTTATATTTATCTAAAGTGACATTTATTATTTACTTATATTTATTACCTTCTCTAATAAATTTGCACAAAAGGTACAAAGCAACAAACGTAAATGTGACATCATGGGCAAACTCAACTCAGATTGGAGGTCCATGCCTCAGCTAAAATAACTTTGTGTTAGTCTCGTGTTTTTTATTTTGTAGGGCTGGGAATCTTTTGTTCATGAGAAAGAGATGATAAATTTGCCACTGACTACTGTCAACAATTGGCTTTCAGTGTATCAAGTACCTTATTTCTCTGGTAATGTTTTATAATTAAAAAGTGAGGGGCCAGGGATTTAGCTCAGTGGTTCCACCACCTGCCTCGAAAGCGCAAGGTCCTGAGTTCCATCCCTGGTACCGCCCCCCCCAAAGTGAGTGGATATTTATTCAAATTAAGTATCTTTATCCAACTAAATGACTGAAAGATGTGACCAGGTAGACCTAACATTTTATGACTAGATAGATTCAAAAGTATTGGTCTGATTCTTTTCAATTTAGATGAACCAGATAACAGAAGGGCTTCCCGTTACTTTAAGGCATAGACCTAGGAAGCAAAATCCAACTAATGATCCTGAGCTCTGGTGACTTACAGGAAGGATGACATGAAGAGAGGGCCTAACTCTAGATGCCACCTGGAAGGAAGATCAGAACTCAGTACATACTATTCTCTAAGCACAGGCACCGTGGCACTCTGTGGAATGATCGTTGGGATTGCCTGTGCACTGGGGAAAAACTAGTCTGAAAAACTGCTTGGGACATTATCTAAGATAACTTTAACTGACAAAACGAGGTTGACTACTTCTCTATCACTACTCAAACTGATAAAAAGGAAACCCATATTGAATTTTACAGTTGAAAGAGCTCTCTTACGCATCACACCAAGCTCAGCAACAGTTGTATAAAATTACCACATTCACTGACATTTTCCAGCTGGTATTATTTTTAAGTAGGGGTAGAAGAAGTAGCCAAGGCTTACATAAGAGTTCTTATCTTATTTCACTCTTAACAACCTTTCTTAATCTTGGAGAATTCTCACTCTCACGTCCCACTTTAAACTAAAACCAGACTCTAGTTTAAGATTTTTTTGGAGGGTGATTTGGTTTAGCTAGCAGAATTTTTAAAATATGCATGATATTTGACCCTATAATTTTGCTTCTGGAATTCACCATACAGAAATACTTGGGATGAATGTTCCACAAAATAAGCTCAAGGATTTTACTGCAACACTGTTTATAATAGAACCAAAATCAAATGAATAAAATCTAAATGTCTACCAACATAAAATTGGTTTAATTATGAAATAAAAAGATAGCTTTTCATCAGTTTAAAAATGAGTTAGAAGAATAGTGTAAGTCCATTTCTGTGAGAAAAATTTATGCCAAAAAATGTGAGCATATATATTTCCATGCTTATAAACACACATACCCACACACCCACACTCTTCAATTCCTAATGAAGATCTGGAAGTAGGTCCAGTATATTCAGGAATTATCTTTGGAACTTTAGATGGAAATATAGGACACGCAACATTTACATTTTGTACTTCTGTACCATGTGGCATTTTTACAAGCAGACGATGATTACCATTACTGTTAACAATAAAGCTGACTGGCACCTCAGTCTCCTAGCTTGCTCTTTCCCTCCGATTCTTGTTTCTGAAAGTGGCACGTGGAGCAAGAGGTCACAGGGACACTAATAAATTTTTCTTATCTCTAAATGCAGATGATAAGAGAACCTCATGACATTTTCCTGACATTTAAAAGAAACAGTGCATTTTAAACCAAGTAATGGATATAGTACTTGATACACAGTAAGTCCCTACAAAATGTTATCTATTGTTTTTATCACTGGACAGAATTAAGAGCGGATCAAATGACACAGAAAGAGAGGCTCCCTGTGCATGTATTCCTTTATGAAGTGTGCTCGTGAAGAGAAGGAGGAATACTGAGGGGAGAGAAAGAGGAAGGAAGATCTTTTCCAAGATGAAGTGCCAAGAGCTGGCGGTAAGGGATCCAGAAGGGCAGTATGGATGAGATGCGAGCCTAGCAGCAGAGCAGGATCAAGAGCACAACCTCGGAAGGAGGAAGAATGTATGCTTTTCAGAAACAGAAGGAAAACAGAAGGTGAAGATCAAGCGTGACTTCTGAGTGGAAGGGAGGGGAGGTGAGCAGCTGACTCTCATCACCTCACTCATCTCACCTAACTGGCGATGAGGCTGGTGCCGGGCTGTGAGTCTGGGAGTCGACTCGGGCTCAGGGGCTGTGCAGTTGGCGGGGAGGGAGCCCTCCCACGAGACTGGCCTCGGTCTGGGACCAGGGAAGGCAGCCTGATGAAAGGGGACAAAGCCAGCCAAGCCCCAGATAGCAGGTGCCAAGTGAGCACATGTGCTCGAGCTGTCCCTGTTTCTGTCTGTAAATGGAGCTTTCCTTTTCTCGTGGTACACGTGAAACCAGTGCTCTACTGCTAAGCTAGCTTCTCAGCCCAGCCCAGCCCAGCCCAGCTATCTTGTAATGGTGGAGCATTTGATGATGCTATTTCTAAAGCACAGTGGTTTTCAGATGTGAGCAGAGAAACCTGAGTTCATCACCAAGGTAAATGAATGAATGCTAGGGGGATGGGAGAATGTAAGTTGAATGATGCAGCTGCTGAGCCAAGTCTTCTGTCTCCGAGGTGCAAAGCACTTCTATCAGTAAAGTTCTTTCTTACTGTGTAGTAGTTCTATGCTAAAAACCCGTGATTCTTAGTCTCAGGCAATGCAATGAATACTGGGATGCAGGAGCGTATGAAAATGGAAAAAGTAGAGAGGCTTTGGCAGAATCATGATCCCAAAGCAGCAAATGGAAAAGAAGACCATGATTCCCTTCTGAGAGGGGACAGAGCACCTAAAGGAAAAGGGTAAAAGAAAGAGATTGTGAGGAAAACTTGAAGGAAGCAGGGTAACTTGTGTCACATAACAAGGATTCCAAGATGGAGAGCAGCATGCAGAGGGCCACAGAAGGGAGCAGTAGGCTGCTAGGTACAGGCATGGGAGTATGAAAAGTCAGAGAAAAGGACACGATGACAGAACTGTAGGAAGAATACTAAGAGAGAAAATCTAGTTTGTGGAGAGGATCACAAAACAAGCAGATGCAGGTTGCCGGAATGGAGGGGCACCAGGTTGGGGAGCTGGAGGGCAGAGCTGCCCTCACAGGGAAAGGCCAGGCCTGGTGGTGACTTTGTAGTATATATTTTTCAAATTCCTGTTAAAGTAGGCTACACACTAAGAATGAAAAGAACCCAGTATTGATCATATTACAAAAGTATTCATTTGCTGTTACCTAGAACTATCCTGTATGTATTACTCAACCAACATCGCTCCTGAGTACCATCTTGAGTATTTCCTCACCTAAGAAAATGCCCCTTTGATTTTTTTTCCATTTGGCTGGTTTTCTAAATGGAGGAGGAATAAAAGAGCTAAGAAAATATCACATAAGAGAGAATAAACTTCAAAGTCCGGTTGAGGCTGGGGCTCCAAACTCATGGTCTGACTTGATCCGAGGTGATCATTGACAGAGCTTGCCTCTGGTGCCTTGGTGTCCAGAACAGCCAACTACAGAGTCTCATCTGGTTGATGTCATTAGGAGAGTGCTCCAGTACAGAGATGTATCAACACAGCCACTGATGGGAAGTTGGCAAGGCCCTCAGTGACATTTTAGACTTTTGGCTCACTGACCACTAAGTCACAAAAGACAGTTTCAGTGTCAGTTTCTTAGTGCTGTGTGTTTAATTCATAGAAATCAATGACAACAAGCCTAGAGGCCACGGCACAATGGGAAATATAGTCATGAGGCTTGTCTGTTTCCTTCCAACAGTGACTGTATTTATTATATTCTTCCTGGTGGCATCTGCATTTCATAGCTAGGGATTAGCAGAGCTGCCAACCCAGAACTTCTAAGAATTACTATCTGTTTACCACAATCTCTATATTCAAAGAATCAGTAGCATGTTTTGTTTTTAAAATGTGCATTTTCTTTTCATGACTTCGCCTTAAACTGGAAAACCCCGTAATTTTAAAACCACAGACAATAGTTTTGACCAGGATCACAAGGCAACTGACAGGTACCTGGAGAGCTGTTGTCATACATTTCTTTTCCCATGTAGTGAAAAAAAATCATTCTTTTCCATCCATCCATTTACCTAACCATCTATCCTTCAAGCTGACTAGTGGGCTACTGACCAAATTCATAATAATATTTTTTAGTATTAAAAAATACCCCAATGTGGAGTAAAGATGGATAGCCCACAAAGAGTCAAAGGAGGAAGATGAAAAACACAGCTCTAATCCATTTTGCAGAATGCTTCTGTGGGTCAATGTGGGCAATTATTAAACCCAGATAGTAGTGACAGATGGTATTTAAACTCACTGGCTCTTTGTCAACCATCTGCCCTAAGACTGTGTATTGAGTTCATATTTCCTAGGTATTCAGTTCTGAATGGAAGGCATGTACCTCTTAATGGTATTAGAATTGGTCAACCTTTCTAATAAAGGACAAACTGGAAATCAAAGCTCTTAAATGTGTAACTTACTTCTTGGCTTCTTTAAAATACCACTGGGGCTACATTGTAGCAATGCATGAAACATTCCAGCAACAACAGACAAACAATAGCATGAGCAGAAATACTGCAGAGTAGAAAAAAGCTCTGGAGTCTGGTACACCTGAGCTCAAATTTGGTTCTACCATTTAACAGTTCTGTGCTCCTAAACGAGTTCTTCACACTCCTTGTGGAAGAACAGCCCTCAGATGTGAGTTTGATGACATAATGCATATGGGGGTCCCAGCCCTGGGAGTGTCCCATGACAAGTGTTAACTCTCTTCACTTCTTTTCCCTAGGTTACAGAGGATGGTGAGCCTTGTTGATACACACACAAAAAATTATTCCTCAAAGATTTCATACATAAGCAAATAGAACGTGACCTCTAAGGAAGGTTAATCTTGCCTTCCACAAAAAAATCTTCATTCCTCAAAAGAGTCTTCCCATTATACCCACCCACAGGACCCCACACTTCTTCATAGTGCTTACCACACTCACCGTGTATGTAAATACCTTTCTTCTCCACCAGCCCAATAGTCTAATAGTAAGTTATCTGTAGACTTAAGGAAACACCTTATTACAGGGTTTCTAACATCTGACATATACTGCTGGTGATATGTGGGATAATTTCAGGGAATGAATATGAACTAAGTTTCTTAATAATTTTAACGTTTATATATATTCTAATGTGTATTAGGCAAATACAACTGTCACAACAAATCTCTGATTTTATATATTTTTGTTTAAAATGAAGCTAAATAAAGCAAGTAAACTAATTCAATGTAGTGAATAAATTAAGTCAATAATAGTATAGTTGCTGTAAGAATACAGGAATGACAATGAAGGTGATAAAAAGATGACAAAATCAGGGAATTACTGCCTTAGCATTAAGTAGGAGCCCAAAGTGGACACACAAAATTTCCTGATTTAGTCTACAGTAGGCCAGGCATGGTGGTGCACACATGTAATCCCAGCATTCGGGAAACTGAGGCAGGAGAATTGCCATGGGTTCAAGGCCAGCCTGGGCTATATAGTGAGTTCAAGGCCACCCTGAACTGCATAGTGAGACTCTTGTCTCAAAAAAAAAAAGAATTAGCGTACAGTAACAGGGGAGCTTTCTGAATGGTTTGTGACTTCTCAGTTGGGTCAACAGTGAGTCAGAAGTTGGATCTAAATAAAGCTTGGGGTTGGGACCCCAGGATACATTTGGCATAAATAAGAAGCATGGCATATTCAGATATCTGGATGGTATCACAGGAAATACCAAACATGAACTAAGTCAGAACACAGGTGAGATCCCATGGTCACATTCAAGGTTACAGCTACATCAGTGGGAACTACCCAGGGGACTAGGCTCCCACTGCTGCAAGGATGTGTGGTTGGCTTGGGCTCATTTTATTTCAGTCTTAAAGCACATGGACTTGGTTTCTGATATTGCTTCCTTCTCCACGCAATTATTTATCAATTTACCACCTTTGTACGAGACTCCAGAAGAAAGAGTACTTTCTTATGTGCATATTTTAAGAGGCAGTGGGTCTACCCAACTTTGTTTTACCAGAAAACAAAACACAATGTTGCCATATTGTCAAAAGAATCTTTTCTTAGCCCCTAACAAGTGAATTCCCTTTCTCAGTTCCAATGCTAGGGTGGAGAGGGGTAGTTATGTCATGTTGGACTGGAAAACAGAATACATTTTCCCATAGAAAAAAAGGTTTTGGTAAATTAGCACAATTGATGTTTCAAATTTGTTCCAGGATATATAGGATTCTGCAAGCTAGGGTGGGAAGCTGATTACCAATTAGACTATCATTTCAGTGGAGAATATGTTTTAATGCTTAAAAATAAAACTCGGGTTTGTAAATGTTCCATAAACAGGGGGCTGTCTATACTTAAAAATAAAGCAAATTCCTTACCAGTAAATGAATAAATAAATATATCTATCTTATATTTTATCTTTCAACAGTTTTAAAAAACTTTGTTTTTACCATCAATTATGGCTAATATTTAAGTCTGTATTGTTGAAAATTAACTGACTATCCTCTCCCCACACCAAAAGACAGGCTCCATCTTTACATTGAGGACAATTCTAGATACATATATGTAATTCTAATAAGCATTTCTCTAACCAGGTTTTAGCTGTACTTAGTTATTTTTTGGATGATCTGGAATGACAATCTTAATTTCCATTCTGCTCTACTCACAGTAACTTATTTGCATTTCTGACCACGAGCCTATAACACAATGTGTTGGATGCAAAGAGTTACCAGAGGCACATTTCTTTTTTCTTTTTGGTACAGGGGATCGAACTTGGGATCTTGCGCCTGCCAGGCAAGTGGTAGAATCACTAAGCTAAATCCCCAGCCCTCAGAGGAACATTTTTTTAGAGGGACTTAAAAAAATAAGAACTCCTGGCCCCAGCCCAATAGTGAATCAGAATCTCAAGGGAGCGGTCCAGGAGCTGCACTCTGCCCATCCCTGGTGATACTGTCATAGAACCCAGTGATTCTTGCCCTGAAGGGTGTATGAGGATTGAGTGGAGGGCTTGTTAAAACACAGGTTGCTGGAATTCAGCCCACAGGCTTCAAATTCAGTAGGTCTGGGTGGGGCCTGAGAATTTGCATTTTTGAAAAGGGCCCAAGCGATGCTAATGCTGCCATCCAGTCAAAACCACTTATTTAGCCCATTTGGTAGACACTGCCGCTGAGCTGAATGTTACTTTTTCTTCCTTCCCTTGTAGAAAAACAACACTAGATCAGAGCTCACAAGACTTCCTTTGGATTCATACCACTGCTACTTTTTAGCTGCCTGATGTTACACAAATCACCGAGTCCACTGCAGTTTCCTCTCATTGTAAAAATTTAAAAAGGTAACACAAAGAAACAGCTCTGACACTGTACCTGGCACTGGAGGCTGCTGTTAAACGTCTGCTTACTCTGATCTCCTTGCCATTATCCCATCCTATGAGCTACAGATAAAATTTGCTGAGTTCTAGAAAGAGTCCCCAAAATACACTGCACAAAACTTGATTAAAATAAACAAACAAACAAAGTAACGACTGACCATTTTTCCTAATGAACTATCATGTAGCCACAATTTGAACATAATATGTCCAGTGGGAATATGCTCAGCTTCTCAACTCACATTTTCCCATGGAAATAAAAGCAGAAAAGAGAGATTAGATTATGGTGAAGTTCTTTGTTTAATTTTGACAAAGCTGAACTTAGTACCCAGGTAGGGATCATTTTCTTGGCAGATTTTTATTATACTGTTTGGCTATTTCTTGTGACCTGAAAATCAAACAAATGAATCACAGACTTTCATACTCAGGGTGACCCTGGAGGTCACCCACCTCACCCACCTGCCCTCTGAATGCTGCTGGAAACATCTCCAGTGTGTGGTGGTTCAGACTTAGACATCCAGTGAGAATCACAAACCCTCAGGTACTTTTCAGATCACTGTTCAATCACTAGGCTGTCCCTTCTCTGAGCAAATCATCTTTATGTCTTTAATTTCTTTTTTTTTTTTTTGGTACCGGAGATCGAACTCAGGTCCTTGCGCTTGGCGGAGCAGGTGGTGAAACCGCTGAGCTAAATCCCCAGCCCTATGTCTTTAATTTCTACATGCCTTCATTCCATTTCTGCCTGCTATAGGGCCCCCAAATGTCCAAACTTACCTCCAAGTGGCAGTACTGACACTGCTCTTGCCTCTGCCTTGGAGGCTAGCCTAAACATTCTGTTTTTAACTATTTTCACCATCAAAATTTCCATGTACTTAATAGTTCTCCTCCTGTGGATAAATATCCTTGAGAATTTTTTTTCACTAAAAAATATTATAATATACTGGGGTCACCATATCTTATCACTAAGAAAAGCAATGTAAATTGGAACAACAGTGAGGTTTTCCTTCCCAAAGTTTCTAGGAGTTCAAAGCTTCAGGTACACAAAACTGCACTGTAAATACTGAATGAGTGTTTTCAGGGGAGGCTCAGAAGGGACAGGTGGATCCAGACCATGACCTTGAAAAAGAAAATGTTACACTGCCACTTAAATTACTAAAGATTTCAAAAAGTAAGTGTATGTCTTACTTTCTACGAAACATTTCTGCAAATATGCAGCCAACACTCCAGAGATCCACGGGGGTGGCGTAGCTGGACTGGAGCAAGACTTCAGGAGCACGGTACCACAATGTGACAACCTGCAATGGCAAGCAGATCTGGGTGTTACTGAGAGACACAGCAGCTGGCTTCAGTGCACCATCCCTAGTGGTTTAAGGACAAGATTCACTTCGCAAAGAACTCCATATATCTAGGGTGACACTGTGATAAATGCAGTAAACAAACAGGACTCCTCACTCACAGGCCAGGACATCATCCTCACTCATGAATGCAAAATAACACAAGCTTCAGAAAGCAAAGACCCAAAACCTCTTATTTAAAGCTATTTTTTTTCTTACAGGACCTAAAAGGTAAAAAATGGAAAATAGATGACGGCAACAACTCCACCTCAATTCTCAGGTCAATATTATTGGAAAATCAGAAGATTCCAGAGGCTGATGGAATGTGACCCTGGAGTCTCCAGAACCTGGAGGACAAGTCAAACTTATCATGACACTTGGGGAATCAAAATAAAACCCCTTCCATGCTGCTCTTTTCAGGGAACAAACAAAAACTGGGAAGAGCTTCAGTGAGAATGTGTAACACAAATATTCATACCACATGAGAAAAGAAGTCATCCAGAGGAAAAGATCCAGAAAACAGAAGAACCCATTTAGTGCAGAGTGAATCAAACAGATGAAACAAACACAACTGCAATCACTTCAGCCAGGCTGAGGCCTGAAGAAGATGTATGATGTTAAGACTTTAGATTTATGCATGTACAGGGGATTAAGTGCTTCCTGTTTTGGGCAGGGTAGAGAGGCAGATACTCTATGGATACTTGAAATTGAGGGCTTTTCCTTTATTGTTAGGTAAAAAACTGAATACATAACTCTACTACATAAACATCTTGTATTATTCAGACCCCTTTTGTCTTTATTGATTTGTCTTCTTGTATTATTATCAACATCTATCTAAACTTCCTAAAATTCAGCTTTATGTATTGGTGCATTAGGACTGGTGAGAAACTCTCTAGAAAAGTTCCTATCAATCTCCTCCTCTCCTTGATGCACATACTGTTCCTTCCATCAAGGGACAGAGTTTATTCATTTTCCATTGAATCCAGGTTGGCTTTTGGGACTTGCCTGACCTGTAGAATGGGATGGAAACAATGTTTGAGGATACAAAAGTGTGGTCACAAGAACCCTTGTAACCTGGGCCTTTTCAAATAGTTCCTCTTGAGATGCTTCCTCTTGGGACCCAGTTACCTTGCCAGGAGAAGCCCCCCAAAATGTTCTGGTCCCCAGACCCAGCTGAGCTGTCAGCTAAAAGCCACGTGAGCAAGCCATCTTGAACAGTCAAGACCAACTGATTCCCTAATGAATGCAGCCCCGCCCAACATCACAGAGAGCAGAATTGCTCAGCTGAGTCCAGTCAACTGACAAGATTATAAAAAATAATGAAGTGGTGGTTAAGTTTTGCAGTAATCAGCAACATTAACAGCTTCCCCCTTTATCTCATTTAACATACTTTGTTTTGAATTTATGTAGGGCTCAAATTTATTTAAGGGATATCTGGCTGATATCTAATGGAGGAATCATGGTGATGTGATAGAAATAAAAAACACAATTTAACAATGCCAAAATGATGGTGTTCCAGTTATCAGTAAGCTCTGATATATTTTACCAGCCTCATCTCCCACAATATTTCCATACCCTTTATACTCCAGTCACACACTAGACTATACTGCTGGTTTTCAACCTTGACTTTGAACAGAATCATCCTTAGGTTTTGAGAAAAACTTAGGTATCCGGACTTTATCTTGGTCCCTCACTGAGTTATATCTCCATGTGTGAGCCATTTGTTTATATCCATACAAGAAAAATTTAACAAATATCAAAGAAACTATTTTAAGGCAATCATTCTTAGAAAAATAACTGGGCAAAATTCAATGATCAAAGAGAAGATGGTATTTTTACTGAGAGTCCATCCAATTTGGGTCCAGTTTTTAGTTACATACTGTATCTCTGCTTTATTAATATTTCTAGCTGGAGAAACACTTCTTCGCTCCTCTGACACATTGTGACAGAAGTGCAGGTACCAACTGTGCATAAAGTTCCACTTGAGTGGGTTACATATCCTGTGAAGGCACATTTACTTTCTCACTTCAATTCAGATTACTCTTTTACAATCTAGCATTATAGGAGATGAAATACAGCATTACAGGAGATGAAATACAGCATTATTTTAATCTGAATACAGCATTATTTTAAGCTGTTCTAAGGCAACTGTGGTTTCTGATTGGTTACTCATCTTTCTAAAAAAATTTTAGTAGGGCTATCTTCATTTTCAATACTTTAGTCTGTGATACCATTATGATCATAAAATAAATGTTTATACAGTAAAAATGAAAACAATATTGGTAAGTTTTAGTTCCTTTCTATTTAAAATTTAGTTACCACTCAAAACACAGAATAAATTTTTATCAAATGATTTAAAAAATACTTATTGAAAATGACCATTCTCCTTTATTTTATAAATGACATATTATATTAATAAATTTCCTAGTATAACACCATTCTTGCCTTCTTGAAAAAATCATTCCTAATCATTCCATATTAATCTTTTAAGAAACCTGAGAATTCTATTTGCTAATATTTATTTACGATATTAACCTTACTCATATATTAACCTGTACTTATAAAGCAGACTAATCTATAGTTTTCTGTTAATTTTTTCATGTTTCAATATCAGGGATATGCAAGCTTTCCATCTTTCCTATATTCTTTAATTGTATAATAACATAAAAATAATTAGTCCCTTGAGGATAAAATTTACCCATAAAATCATCTGGTTTTGCATCTTTCTTAGCATTGTGTCTTTACCAAACATAGTCCGTTCAGGTTTCAATCTCTTTTTAAGTCAACTTTGATTAAGATAAAATATTTTCTATGAAAACCCAATCTAGATTTTAAAAAATGCATTGGTTTTAGTATGAATGCAGTATTTCTTACAGTTATTTTATTGGTTTCCTTGGTTATACTGATTTTCTCTTTTTTAATGTATTTTTTCTCTTTATATCTGACAGGCTTATCAGAAGTTTAGCTGTATTATTTATTTTTAAAAACTCACGCAGGGTTTTATTTCCACTTTGGGAAGATTATTGTTTTATAATTTTTTGATTTCTATTTTTAGCCTCTTAAATTTCCCCCTCCTAGTTTCTTTGTTTTTCTTTTAGTTAAAAGTTTATTTTCAATTTTGATTAATAATAGAATATTTAGCTATTATTTTATACTAAATTTTTCTTAGTTTTGTTCATCTTTTAAAAATATGTAATCTATTTTAATTTTCTCTTTATTCTAAGAGTATACTACTCAAATGATGACAATTTTAAAAATCTAGTTCTAAGTTCTTGAGAACAAATTTTCCTAATGGTAAAACATAAATTCCTTTTTTTAGGAATTATAATCTTGTGCCTATAAAAACTGATGGAAGACTGCCTAAGGCACTTGAAGTCACACATAAGCAGAAATTTATTTATTTGAGAGCTTTATAAAGAGTGAACATTACTGATAAAAATGTTTCAGGTTTTAGTGCAAGAAGGAAGGACAGTTAACAATATAATTAATTTTTATTAAAAGCTCCTCTATGTTGAATAATTCTAACTGTCCTTAAAAACAAAGCATAATGTCAAATCTAAATTTAAAAACATGTTGTAGGAAACAATGAGTGTAATATTTAAAGATCAACATTTAGAAATCTGTGACAAAGGTAGCTACCAATGGTAACAATGGAGTTGTCTAGTAAGCAAAGATAACAATAGGAACTATGGACAGAGTTTGGTGGTTGAAGCCAGCTGGAACTAAAGCAAATACAATGTTTATTACAACCATTACATGTATTAACAGCCTCTAGAGGTGCTGAATGGATTTGGCAACAGGAGGGGTAGCAGAAAGTGGGGAGGAGTTCAAGGATATTTACACAAGTGAATGTATCTGTTTAAACTGCTTTGATCTCTATTCACAATTTTTTGAAGCAGTTCAATAACAATATAAGATAAAGTAGAGCCAAGGCCAACTCTGACTCAAAATACATGTCAGAATAAAGTGCGTTCACTTAATAATCTACTTAACAGTCTTTTATTCATGTACCCTTTCACCAAGATCCTGAAAAAACTGTCGGTCTGACTGAGCAGAGAAGCAGGGTGTGAACACTGTGCTGGGGCTCTTCCTTTTGCCTCTCCAGATGCTCTCTGCCCTGGAGGTAGACCTCTATCTGCCATATGCCTTCAGTTTCTTATTGAGTTTGGCCAATGGGAAGCTTTGGCAGGAGTTCAGAGAGAGAGGGAGAAGAGAAGGTCATGTCCTTAACTCCTTGGTTTCCTCCAGCAAGTGGTCTCCAGCAGGCTGTGTTGTCAACACACAGTCATGGCCACCTCAGGCAGCTTACTCTATTTGTTTCCCTCTGGATTCCTCCCCTTCGTCCTTTTGAGCCTGGGAATGCTAACAGCATGGGTGCTACTGAGTCAAGGTCTGGCACCATCCTGAGTCCCCTAAACCCATGTCTTTGTTAAGTCCTGTCTTAAACAAACCTTGAATTACCTTATTATATTGAGTGAGTCATATAGAGTATTTCCTGTTGGGGCACTAACACCTATAGTTTACAGATGAAGAGACTAGCACAGGGTGGGACTTCAAGCCTCAATTTTCTCATGTGCCAAAAGAGGACATCTGGATTAGGTGACCTGTAAGATGCTTTGTTACTATTCTAAGAGTCCCTCAATGACATGGCAATAGTAATGGAAGACTTACAAATGTCCACACCTTACAGACTGAAGAATTCTAGGCTTGGCTATCCTTGCTGCCCTTTCTTTGGCTTTGTAATTCCTAAGGACTGTACCAGTGGGGTGCTATCCTCCTTTTGGTTCCCTTCATGTTGTCTCAAATGCAAACAGGTGTAGATAATGGTTTATAAAATATAGATGCAACCTTTGGGGTACTTCAGCTTTCTCTTCCATAAATAATTGCTTTCTCCAAGGCCACATTGTCAGGCAGTCACTTTTCTTATATAATGCACAATTCCTAGATGCACACCATGGGCAGCTGCCCCCTAAATCCATACTCTACCCATGCCAGCTGTGGTGGTGTGCCCCTGCAATCCCACCTACTTGGGAGGCTGAGGTAGAAGGATTGTGAATTTGAGCCTGGGGACCACAGTGAGACTCCATGTCAAAAACACCACCATCGGGCCGGGGATTTAGCTCAGTGGTTCTGCTGCTTGCCTTGCAGGTGCAAGGTCCCGAGTTTGATCCCCAGTACCAAACCAAACCAAACCAAACCAAAAACCAACCAACCATACAAAGAAAAACACCACCATCATCACCACCACCACTGTATCCAGAGCTCTGCAGAGCACCTGACCACAACTTCTACTCTCTTGTGGATGTCGCCACTCATTCCTTCCATAGGAAGCTCAAACTCAAAATGCATTCATCGTTTTCCACTGAAAACTGCTTCTCCTCTTGTATTCACTCTCTCTGTAAGCAAAATCACCAGCTACCAAGGTTCCCTACTCATCTTCCTGAGCAGTGAAGTCACCAAACCTGACAGTTACATTGTGAATCATTCTTCTTCCTGATAATCCCAGCAGCTTCCTCTGGGTTTTTTTCCTACCAGTCTACTTCCTTCCACTCTAGACTTTTCAAGTGCACTTCCCCGCTCAAAATCCTTTATCTATTCTCCATAACTTTCAGGGTCAACATTAAGTCCAGCTTACCCACACTGCCCTCACAATCTGGCTTCCATGTCCTCTGACTTCATCACATGCTCCTCCTTTACAAAAAGTTTGTCCTTACCTGCTTACAGGCTTCAAGATTTTTAAATATGTGTGCTGTTTCATTCACTGGTGCCTTTTTATATACGCTGAAACCTTTCACTAGGTCCTCCTCACAACCTATTTTTAATTCTTGTGAACCTTGTTCTGCCTAGTCCTTCCAAACTTACTTCACTGTATCTCTTTCATTCTGTTTCACAGCATACTCAACCCCACAGCCAACCTTCTGAGGACAGAAACCACTTCTAGGTGAACTTCTCAACATCAGCACCTTAAACAACGTTGGATATAACAGGCATAAAATAAATGCACATTCCAACAAATGTATGGGTAGCCAGAAGACGTAAGGATGAGAGGTTCCAGGCTTAGGAAGGAGAACATAGGGCAGGACACATGGTTCCTATAATCTGGGAAATAGACCCTGCTTAGGTCCCCAGACCCACACCAGACATTCTGAGAATCTACCACTACTATCTTTAGTCAATGTGTGACTTTCTGATAAAGTTCCAGACCACTTAATTTTTATAAAATGAAGATTTAAAATGTTTAAAGGATCCATGTTTTCCTCAGGCTGCACTGTTCAAATTTCATTTTGAACTCTGTGAAACTTAAAATAATTACCCTTTGCTAAATGTCTATTATGTTTCTAGTAAGAAACTCTTCCTTCCTTCCCTTTCTTTCTTTCTTTCTCTCTCTCTCTCTCTCTCTGGATTGAACTCAGATCCTTGCACTTGCATGGCAGGCGGTGGAACCACTGAGCTAAATCCCTGGCCCTCATTCTTTTTGTAGAAGTATAGTATAGCATAGTTTTTTGATTCTGACACTAAACAATCACCCACTTGATCTTTCTCTGCCTTCATCATAGGAACCAAGTAAATATTTGCAGACATTCCTTCAACCTTTACAGATAAGTAGAAATGTAAACCAGTCTGAAAACACAGGATATGGCAGACTGCACAGCTCATCGTTTCCTCTTAAAAAGTTATTTTAACTTTTAAGGGAATCTCTGTGCTTTAGGAGGCCACATAATTACTCAGACTTGTAAGAGAATTTAAAAATGGATTTTTTTTGGATATGGAAATAGTCAAATACCCTCTAAAATCTGTGCCTTTTTTCTCCTTGGTCACTATGATCATTTTTACACAGGCTACATGCTACCTTTGATCTTAGCCAAAAGGCCGAGAAGCGATACACAGGCTACATGCTAACCTATGACATGAGTCTATCAGATTGGTTAGTGCATGAGAAAAAGGAAATGGAAGCGTAGTTTTGAAATCTAAGTTAAAGCACACACATTCTTGAACATATTAAAATTCTGTGGGCACTATCTTCCTTAAATGGAAGAATCTAAAGATCCTCAGTTGACTTACCAAGATACGGTTCATTCTGCGGCATGTACTCTCCCCATACATCCCTCCATCTAAAAAGGTTCACAGAGATGTACACAGGAAAAGAAAACTAGCCATACAATTTCCAACTAACCTGGTGTGTTAATTTTCTCTCGTTGCTGAGACAAAATACCTGACAACAAAAGTTAGAGGGGTTATTTGGTTTACAGTTCCTAGAAGGTTCAGTCCATAATCGGCCAACTCCAAGGCAGAGATGACAAACAGGCATGGCAGAGCAGAAACAACATGGCACTCTCAAGGCAGCAAAGGTAACAAGAGGGAGTTTAACAGCATCTTTCTGTCCCTTTTATCTTATTCAGACTACTGGGGATTAGGGCGGTGCTAATCACTCACATGGAGTGGTTTAGTAATCACACACCCTTAACCCCAGCATAAAGTCCCACCTCATCCGAATGAAGCTTAGGGGACATCTAAACACAAACCACCTGGGATACCAGAAACAAATTTAAAGTACAGAGGACTCTGGTGTTCTACTATTATTTTGTTTCAGCTATTAAAGTGAAAAAATTAAACAAAATATGCTTGTGAAGATTAGGATGTTTCCTGATTTTCATTTAGCAAGACTAAAACTGCAAACAAAAAAGGGGAAGGGCATAACTGACAGAAGGACTCAGATTGCAGCCTTAGGAATTTGGGTTAGAATAAAGGAAGTATTTCCTGACAAGAACTGTTAAATATCAGAATGGGTTGCTATGGGATTTTGTGATCTTTTTTTCTAAGACTTTTTATTTTTAATCTTATCTGAGGATAAAGAAGTGGGCTAGAGAAAGAAAACATTTGTAAAGAACAGAAGATGTAAAGTACTGTGCTGGACTGTCTACCTATTATACTTTACATAATCTTCAGTTTCATAGTACGAGGTACAGATAAGGAAGAGGCTACTCACAGAAGTTAAGGACCAATCACCTAGTGAAGGGCAGAACCAGGAATTAAAACAGGGCTTACATAACTCAGGTTTATTCTCCTTGTTGTGGAGCCTAGATGGCTCAGATCTTTTTTTCCCTCCCTACGGTCTTTAGCCTGATTACAATACAAATGTTTGTTATTTCCCAATCAACCAACATTTTTACAACAGTGTAGGTTTACCAAAATATCGAGAAATACAGAAAATGTTCTTCTAGGAGAATAATACCCAAAAGATTTCACCAAGATGGCCATCAGTTGTGGGATCAGGGTAGTGGGTGTGCAAATAGCTGAGTCCTAGATGGAGGTCAAGGAAGGTTGACCTACCCACAATGCTTTGCATAGGGCATGGGCAAGTTGCTGCTGTTCCTTCAGAACTCCCTTCCCTGGAGACCACAGCACTGTCCTTCTTCCCAATTTGTTCTCCTTTTGTATCTTCTAGCTCTGCATGTGAAGTCATCCTTTAACCAGTTTCCCAAGTCAGACTCTTCCTCCATCTCACCCCTCACTCATTTACATGAACTCAGTATATAAAATAGGCACACAAATGCAAAGAGGACAGCTGGGAAACTAGAAGGAAAATGCAGTGTGGGAGCCTGCATACCATTATCCACCATTTTATAAGAGTTCCAAGCAAAACAGGGAAAAAAAAGTTACAGCACTAGGAATAATAATTTTTCAGGTTTGAACTTAGTACAAGTGCATGGGTGCCATTATATCATCCTGGATTTAGTTATCTGATTTCAAATCTGATGTATTTAAAATTTAAATTCATTTCATATCTTCTATGAGCAAAGATGAAGAAAGGATCACTGAGAAGAATATAGGTGTTAATTAAATAATTACAGAATAAATAAATTCATTTGCTCTTAACTACAGTGCTTCTCTTAAATTGTCTCAGTTTCTAGGAAGAACCACACTAATACCACAGACTTCACAGAGTATTTCTAGGTACATCCGCCATCAGGAGAGGGACATGTGTGAACATAAAAACCAGCGGAAGGTTTCTCACCTAAACTCAGGGCCTCATGCTGCATGTATGTTCAGGGCTGGCTAGTTGCTGCCTGCAAACACAACTTGAAAGGAAAAGTAACCTTTACATTTGGGTAAAATTTGGCTTTTACCTCAGAACTAATTCAAAGAAACTCTACCTTCATTTATAAACATTTCAAAGAATGTTGCTGCTTTCTAGAAATCTGTTGCCACATTTCCCTCTGAAGAGTTCATTTAGTCACGTTTCCAGCTGTATTGAGCTGATATTCACCCAGGCAAGGAATTTAAACATGGGGACCCAACTACTGGGGGTGGAGACTGAGGGACAATGCACATTGGGCATATGGTGCCACTTTCCCTTGTAGATAACAAACCCCGCATGACTGTAGAAATGATGTCTTCATTTACTCACTAAACATTTGCAGGGTGCTACCCAGTGGTTGACATTTAGTGCTAGTAATTACTAGGGTATGGTTCTGTCCTTATGGGACTTAACAGTCTGACCAATTCCAAAAATGTGGTGGGGAAGATGGGAAGGAATACTACTATAAATTTTAAGACAAACGAATAGAATCTGTAAAGTTCATCTGACTTCAAAAGAAATAAATGCAAAGTGATTCCATCAATATTTTCCATTAATAAAGACACTTCCAATCCGAGAGGAGGTTTGGAGATGTTGGAGGAACCCAGCTGATTATCTCCAAGCCTGTTTCCCAGGGGGAGTTTAGGTAATGCCCAGAAATGTTATATGAAATGTGATTCTAAGTCAGGAAAATTTAGGGCTATGCTGAGTTTATCGTCTTTAAGTTCATTAAACACTGACATATTAAAAGCTCTGAGAAGTTTTGCAGTTAAGAGAACCTACTTAATTCAACATTTACCAAGCCTAATGATTTTTCTTTTTTTATAACATCTATTACCACTCTTTGGAATTTTTATTCCTTGGAAAATACTTTGCAAAGCTCTAGTCAATGACAACATGCAGGGTTGGGAAGAAGTAATTTGCAATAAGTTTTGGAAAGTATCTGTGTATGCAACTTAATGCTCTTAACTAATGTAGACCTGAAAAATAACAGTAAGTATGTCTTGCTTTAAAAGCAAGGTATGAAGCTGAGGATGTAGCTTGGTGGTAGAGCACTTGCCTAGTAACGAGACCCTTAACATCAGAGAAAAAAAATCAAATAATATATAAATAAAAATCTGGTTTGCATTAAAAAAAATCGAAGCACAAAATGCAAATGAGTTATTTACCCTTCAGAGCTTCGGTAAAACCATTATGGCATCAATTACCACTATATGTTATTACAGATATAGATGGTGGGGAATATGCCTTATTTATTTTCCATTTCTTCTTCATAGTACAAGCAGAATGCAGAAAAAAATCTAATTACTTAAATTTTCTAACTGTTTGTACATTATCTGGAAAGACATTTATAGTTCATTGTTGAAGTTCATAACATTTTTTTGGCAACTAATTCACCATGATAGGGGGGTGAGATTATAAAAACAAATAGTAGATTATGCTTTTCCTGGAAGAGTTCATGGCCTAGTGAGACAAACCAAAAAAGAAATAACATTAATACAGTGTGGGAGGAACTATAATAAGGCACTGAGAAAGTGCTATAGAAACACAGATGACTTCATTAAACAGAATGGGTGATATACTGCTCCTAACATAAAGTACACATAATTCGCCTATGTATAATAAAAATATGGCTGCAATAAAGAAAGTAATAAATATTTATTGAGCACTACTATATACTGTAAATCTGCATGCCAGACTTTCTTAATTATCAAAGACCACTACTAGTCTCAGCATTGCAAGTTATTCTTGAAAGGAATATAAAAGATCTGTCAGATTCTTGAGCAATTTTATATCCAGAATTAGAGGTAGCCAAGCAAAAGTTTGGTTTTACACTATAGAAAAAGTCTAAGGCAAAGAACATCAAAGCAAGCAATCCATGGGATTCATAATCAGAACTATATTTTACATACTTTCATTTCATAGTTAGAGCCAGCAGAGGGAGTAAACTGCTTCCAAAAAAAGTCTAAAGTATCTATAGAGAAATGTAAGGCTGTGTATGTAAAGAAAACATAAAAGCAAACTGGAATGCAGAGACACACTTCAAATACAGGAAAATAATTTAACTGTACTTTAGAAATTTGGTACAATGTAAGAGTAACAAGCAATTGTTGAGTAAACTGCAGGATGCCATCCTCTTGCTCCAACAAGACATACAGGACTGAAAGTATGAACTTTCCTATCAGCTATTCCCCTGCTGGGTATCTTCCCCAAAGAATTAAAAGAATCATACCACAGTGATATATATGTGCACCCATGTTCATAGCAGCACAGTTTGTAATAGCTAAAACTTGGAAACAGCCCAAATGCCCATCAACTGGAGACTGGATAAAGAAAATGTGGTTTTTAATAAAATAAAATGGAGTACTACTCAGTCATAAAAAAGAGAAATTAGAGCCATTTATAGCTAAATGGATGCACATTGAGACAATACTCTTAAGTGAAATTAAATAGGACACACATGTGTAAATACCGAATAGTTTCTCTACTGTGAGAAACTGAAAGTGTAAATAAGGACTAAAATGTATAACAGATAATGTGAATTAGGAAGAAAAGGAGCAAAGGGGAAGGGGAAGTGGGAGGGGGTAGGAGAAAGGAAAGAAGGGAATGGAATTAAAATGAGAAAATGAAAAAATGGAAACAAAGTCTTTGTAAATAGGGAGGGATGGAGGGGTTAAAGGGAGGGCAGGGGAAGGGGGAAAAATAAGAACCAAGATGGATTATGTAAAGGTGCAAATTTCCAATGATGAATGTCATTATATTGTATACCTAAAATGTATCAATAAAATTAAATAAAAAAAAAAGAAACTCTCTGCCAACTGATGTTGCAGTACTAAGCTGTCCAAAGTGGTAGCCATTAGCCACCGGCAGCTATGGAACACTTGAAATGTGTCAGTCCAAATTGTGGTAAGCTGGAGGGAAACACTGAATGGAAGACAGCCACTTGATTTTGAAGACTTATTAGCACAAAGAATAGAAAAATCTTTCCTAAATATTGTTTTTCCATTTTGATTATTTTGTTTTTTAATTCATTCATTTAAAATATTTCCAGCCTCCTAGTTTATGAAAGTATTTTTCTAATAAATGTACCATTATATACTTTAAGAATGTTTTCACTTTTCATAAAGCGTATACATAACATCAATTTTTTAAAAACCATAAATAAATAGATGCTTGTTGAAAAGAATTCCCTTCTATGCTTTTTTGGATTGAAGCCCTTTACAGTTACATTCAATCTTTCTCATGTAGTCATAACAGCATTTACTTTAGTGCTCTGAATTAGCCTCTGTGAATAGCTTTGGTCATATTGTCAACTTTGATGTAGAGTTCACTGTTGTAATGTGAAGTCACTCCTATGTATTAAATAGGCAAGAGGAAAAAAAGGGGATTCTACAGAAGTTGTTAGAAACCTATAGTGAAACTGAGGTGTGGCAAGTCGATAAATGCCATGGTTGAAATGTCAGTCACCAGTACTCTGGGAACAAGAAAAGACCAAGTCCTCATGTGGCCACCCACCCACTCAGTGTACAAAATGTCCACTCAGATCCACTGTGTGGTCCTCTCCCTGGGGAGGTACACCTAATATATAAATATCAGCCATTTATTAATCTCATCTTTGGTCACTAGAGGACACCACACTATACATGTAGTGTAAGACTAGATGAATTATAGGAAGAAGTTCTGGTTTGATATTTGGAGAACTGTGTTTTCATTCCTGACACACTTGTGTACATTTGTTATAAATAACCTCTGTATATTATCTTATAAAAAACCTATTTCAATCCCTTGGCTCCATTTTTCTCAACAATAAAATCAAAGTCATTAGATTATTTCAAAAGTCCTTTACTTGACATTTAAAGAAATGGAACTTTGACCAACAGGAAAATTTAAAAGACATTTATAAGTCCCCAAGAGAATGTCTGATTCCATAAAGCTAAAGTGGAATTTCAGAAGTCACTGTGAAGAGGAGTCATTTAGACTAAGAACCAAGGGCAAAGCCACATACCTCTGATCATACCCAGTTACAGGCTGGAAAACAATTATGTCTATATGTCTGTGTAGCATGGTAAGGGGCTGGAGCCCATTTCATATTCTTTTCAAAATTAGGTATTGTTAAACAGGAATGTGTAGTGGCTGATTGCACTTTCTGTAGGCAAGCATCCAAATGTATTACCTAATAGGCTCACAGTAGCCATTTCAAAAGACAAGGGTAAGATTTTGTATGTCTGTCCCTAAAATACAGTCATTTCTAAAAATAAAGATCATAGCAAAAAAGGAATGGTCTGGAGAAGAACGTTTCTACCTCTATCTATGGTAGCATGTGAATTTATCAAAATGAATTATCGGCTGCTATCTTCATAAATCACTAAAAGAGGGCTGAGGGTGTAGCACAGTGGTAGAGCAAGCGGCTAGCATGCTTGAGGCCCTGGGTTTAATCCCTAGTAACCCCCCCCCCAATCACTGAAGGGAAAAATATATCAAATCATTGAAACTGCATAAATTAATTATAGGTAGAAAAATCTTAATCCCCTTACAACATACTAAAAAGTTCAAGAGAAAGAAATTTAAGCTGCATAAAACATCTCTGGAAATTCCATTCTGTTCTCATGCAACTGAATGAATGAAGTTATAAAATCAAGCATAAATAGCAGAAAATACCTGAATCATCTTGATTTCTTTTAAACATTACTGAATAATTATGATCGAAGACAACTTTATTTAAATTACAATAGAATAAAGTCCCACAGTTTCTTGTTGCTGATTAAGTGATTTTAAAAAACTCAAGCAGCAATGCTCTAGGTAATAAGTGCTTTCCTGTTACCAGCTCTCATATCCGAGGGCACTGGATCGAGCTAAAGGACAAAGAGATAAGGGCAATATTGCTAGTTACTAACAAATGACAGATAAAAGAGCTCTTCTGGGTTCTGATTAAGTGACAGCATTCTACACATTCTTTTGACTTGAGAAAGTCAGACCAAGAGCAGCAGCTACGTTCCATGTGAAGCACCACTAAATAAGCGTATCTGCCATGCTTTCACATTCCCGCAGGACAAGATTCCTCCCCTTTCATTCAACAGAGGCATGTTCTCTGGGCTCACAGCAATAATGTGCCTCTTCTTCAGCTTCCATAAAAAAGCATAAACGTATATGCTGAAAGCACAGAGAAGTTTTGTGCTGTGGGATGCGGTGGCTGGGAGCCAATGTTTACAATCCCCTGGGTGGGGAAGGCAGGCTGAAAGGCTCAGGGAGGCAGGCTTTAAAAGTCTTTGCTGTTGCCGCCAGTGACCTTCGCCTCTGTTTTCAAAGCGGCTCTCAGGTTAACCCCTTGGATTCTGTGTGCACTGGAGCCGCACAAAGGAAATACCTTTCTTTGAAGGACACCTCTCTCATACACTTCGGTTTCTGATTTCAGCTGCTGGAGCAGCTCAAACACTGGATTAAGAAAAAAGAAAAAAGCATGTCTTCAATCTGCCGTAAGAGCCATGGGCATGTCAGGGGTAGTGGATCTGGATTTCGATGTGTGCTGTGTTCTACAAAGTGAAAGTTTCCCGCTTCAGGCAATGGACTCAAGCTTACAAACCAGGGGACTGTGAAACATGAGCATATTTGGTCTCCAGGGGAGAAGGAAGCATCCAATTTATACAGAAATGCTCTTTTCCCAGCTAGCCAATGAGAAGCGAGGCTGAGAGAGTGGGGCTTCCTAGTGGGATCTCCTGACTAGAAGAACGGTGCTGCTTAAAATTAAAGACAGGTTAAATTGCTAACAGCCCAACTTAAAAAACAGCGGAAGAGAAAATGCCAATTGTAGAAATGAAAAGGGGGTTTTCCTGTTCTGAAGTCAAAGCTGACCACACTTGGTTTATCATTACTGCTGCTGTTATTGTTTTAGTGGGAGAGAGTTAATAATCTTTTATTCCTAATGTTAAGAAGATCCATAAAGACTTAGCACACATGCGTGTACGTTTTATTAGTTTTTACAGTTTTACTCAAAAGGTATTATTCAATAGTGACATTATTTAAGACCTCAGAATATTTTCAGGATAGAAAAATTTACTTTAAAAAAAAAAACTGGTCTGAGGGCCAAGGATTTAGTTCAGTGGTTCCGGTGCCTAACTCCCAAGTGCAAGGTCCTGAGTTTGATCCCTGGTACCAAAAAAACGAAACAAAACAAAACTGGTCTGAGGTCAGACTGGTGCCTATTTAAACAAATGCTTTGGTCTATGACAAGTTTTGTGGACTTAAAGATGTTTGAGCCCTAAACACTGATCACCATTAATTCTGTCACTCCTTTATTGAATGACTAGCACAATGAATCCTAAGGTGTTGAATTTGTGCAGTTCTAATATTTGGAGTCTGTGAATCCTTAACATGTCTTCTGCCTTCAAGACAGTTGAGATTTCTGGGAAGAAAAGGAAGAACATACACCAGAAAATGTGACTGACTTGTTAAAGGCCATTAAAGTAAGTCTTATGAAAGAAAATTCAATCAAATACAAGACAATAAAGAGAGGGAGGACTTTCTCTTCACATTTGGAGATGAAGCCCTGGTGTCAATAATGTCATAAGGTATGCCTATTTTGTAACTGGAAGCCCAACGCAGGAAGAGCAATTCTATTTGAGAGTACTGTTTTTCAGTTTTCCTAGACTAAAAAGTGGGTCTTAAGTGCTTATGAAAGGAGTTATTAAAATCAAAACTATTTCCCTGGCTTTCATTATAGACCAAACAACCTGTTCCTTGATATCTTTTGCAGAAGTCATTGGTGATAAAGTAAATACAGTATATTCAACTCTAATGCAGACAGTGCCTAAAATAATGTTTTGAGCTCAGAGAAACTCCAGTACTTCACAACAGAGAAGATGTACTAATCCAGCCAAAGTTTATAATGGGCTTTCCTTATGCTTGGGATCTCATTAAGGACTTGTCCCATTTCCTGTCATTTAACTACTGTAAAAACTATGGGCTCAGCAATTTTTGCCCATATTCTAGGGTAAAAAAACCAAACCAAAACAAAAACCCTGATGTTCAGAACATGTTAGGAACTACAGTAGAGTTCCTCAGCTAGCCTGTGTCTGAGCTAGAATTCAAACTCAGGTGTAACCCAGCGTCTGCATGCCTAACAACTGAGCATGACAACCATGCAGGCAGACAGATCTCCGCACTGTCAGAGCAGCCCCTGGGAAACCTAGTCCATTGCTCTCACCATTTGGGATACGTACAATTACTATGACTAGTGGAGACTCCAAGGCTTAGCAATCTTTTAAGAAAGGAAATGCCTTCAGTTGGAGCATTTTCACCATAGTACTGAATTAAAATAGGTCATGAGGTCAGACTACTTTGTTTCTGCAACCAATTTACTAATATTTATCCACTTTTAAAATGGAATCTAAAAGTAGCAGATGGGATTTTCCCCATCACAATTTTCTGTGTTTTACAAATAGGCTGGGGAATATTTTTATTTATAGGCTCTAGGATCTATATTCTTACAACTCCCAGTTAGAGCCCCTATTTCTACCCAGCTTTTAAGGTATCGCTCTTATTGGTCTCCATAAATGACTACTCTCTTTAAAAAATTGTTGTGAAATCAAAGAAAATAAATACTGCCACCTTTTACAGAAGTGATAAATCATTCAAAAAAAAGAGAAACTTTTCAGCTTGGATTTGGTTTCTGAAGCTGCTTCCAAGAACCTAACAGCTATCCATGAACTTTAATTACTGCCATAGAATTACTAGGCACAACCAGTTACAACGAAGCTTCTCCACGCACAGTATAAAGTTAAAACTGGACAAATGAAGCCAAAATATGCACAGCTAAAAGGAATGTTACAGGGGGGCCTCTCAGCGAACAAAGCAAGCTCAGTTTGGCTCTTTCTCACTCGCACTACCACATCCGCACATCGTTAGTTGGAAAATTCCTGATATATGCTGTAATTTTTTGTGCTTTTTTTCCCCCCAGTACACTTGGGGCTTTAATGTCCAGATGCCATTTCCCCCTTATCTGTCTCTGTTTGGGGCTTTGCCAGCTATGGTCAACAATTAATACAGCTGATGAAAAAAATACAGTACACTCCCTGGCAACTGGTACAGCCTCACAGGAAATACCAAATAAAAACTTGATTATGTATTGTTTAACCATTTTGTTTGCCTGTAGGCCACCCTGTCGTTGGTGTAATTCAGACGCACATGCTTCATCTGGATGGTCTGTGCGCTGCACCATTGTTCTCAGAGTCTGTCATGCACAATCACTGGCTTCAGCCTGTGGCCCTCTAAATGAAAGGAGCAGATTTGTGGCAGCTTTCCAAACTGCATTCCTTTTAATTAGTCAACTTGTGGCCCAATGTTATAATAGATAAGTAACCTCTTAATATTCATGTAATTATTTTTTTTCCCTCATTCAGTTATAAGCCTTTGCGTGGAGGGGTGTGCTTTTCCTATATGGGCTCTGGTTTATGAAACAAGCATGTTACTATTACAAAAAACATCAGACACCATGTTTCAATGACTCTCCATGAGGATAATTCCCAGAAATCACAATATGCCCCTACCTATATTTTAAGCATATTATGAATTTAAAATAGCAACTAGTATTTTTCTTTGGTATGCATTTGATATATGTAAGATGAATTATCTTCTAGCCAACTTAACTGGGCTGGGAAGCCTCCCTTCCATCTGAACTGATAAACTGGTTCACTACCAGAGGGGCAGAAAGCTTCCTTTTATAGGATCTTCTGCAAAACAAGGCTAACATGGAAAGCAGGGAGCAGTTCTCAAAACACTAGACCTCAGTTAAGTCAATAATTAAACTGTTGATGCCCTTAAGTATTGGCACATGATTCCCTTCAAAAAGATAAATTAATTTCTATAATTTGGTTTTTTTTTGGTACCGGGGATTGAACTTGGGCCCTTGCTCTTGCGCAGCAGGCGGCGGAACCACTGAGCTAAATCCCTGGCCCAATTTCTATAATATTAATATTGTCCACTGGTATCAGGAATAAGAATGGCATTTAAATAAAGCTCAGTATTTAGGCTCTTGCAACTGTTTAAATTTCTAAACTAAACCAAGTGCTGCTCACACTGCAATGGTGGGTGAAATACAGTTGTATCTGCATTGCTCTTACATATTCTTAATATTTCACATGCAACTTATGAGACATTTACAATGTCACTTCAATAATTCATGCATATACTAATTGCCTAGTGTGTAACAAGCATTGGATCCCAGTAAGGTGACTGAAGACATTTTATCTGCTCTCAAAAGCCCACAGGTGCCCAATTGAGCAGAGGTCCTAGTTGAGCAGAGGAGGCAAATGTATAACTACTCATTACACATGTAGTAACTACTCATTACATGTGCCAGGGAGAGGCAGGTTCAAATTCTGGCTCCTCTTATGAGCTATATCACCTTGGCTAAATATAAAAACCTCTATATATCTCTGTTTCCTCATCTGTGAAATGGAGGATCATAGCAGCTACTTCACAGGGCAATGGAGAATTACATGATGCAAGAAACAAAGTGAAGGTGCATGGCTCTACATTTTAGCTATCAGCAAATGTCTGCATCATCAACACCACAAGCGTGGGCCAGGCTGCTGGAGAGGCACACACTGTACAGTGTTAAAAGGCAGTAGAGAGGAGCTGCAAAGGCATGACTGGCTGAGAGAACAGCTTGAGCAGAAGCTGAGGGGTATGAAACCATCTTGACCAGAACACGAAGACATCAGGTGCCCAGTGACAATCTCAACTGTGGTGGGAAGAGAAGGTACTGAAGGGTCTTATGTGGGGGATGCATGTCAGATTTGCACATCTGCACTTGTTTTCTGGTAACTGTGTAGGATGAAACTAGAGATGATCCTGGAGGTGGATAGCTCCATCAAAAGTTTGCAACAGTCCAGGGCACAGGAAGACCTGTGGAACTATACCAGGAAGGAGAGGAGAGGAAGGAAGAACAACTTTAAGTGAGTCAAGTGAGGGAGAAAGGAAGAGAAAAGGATGTATCACATTTCTGGCCTGGGTGACTAGGGGGAGGTGGGGAATGATGGGCAGGTTTCCTGCTTACGATGATGTCCAGCTGGATACTGGGGTCTGGAACTCAAAATAGACTAAGTTGGACATAAGCTGAGTTCCCTGCCTCCAGATCACCTTCATGGGGTGAAGGAAACTGTTGGAGAGTGTCCACAGGCTATGTGCCACAGGACAAACCTATGGAAAGCTATGCAAAGAGCAGTGAGCAGGCAGGAGGAAAAGCAGGACACTGTGATGTTACAGAAGCTAAGGCAGATATTTACAAGAAATAAAGAAGAGAGAAGCATACATGTACCAAAAGATACCAAGCAATTTGACGGTTGCCTGCATGAAACTGAAGGGTTAATGGCATCCAGAGTGCAAATTATATTTCTTTGGCTATAAAAGAATAGAGGCAGATGGCAGAGCCATTTGAAGCTGGTCTCTGCCTCCCCTGCCTTTTCCACCACTCGCTAACTTTGCTCAGAACTTCTGACTTCTTAAGGTTTCTTTCCTGGAAGACACAGGATGCAGATTGTGGCTGAAGGCATGGGGCAGCAGAGACATAATGCAAACAGGACCTAGAGGGGCTCAAAGCAGATAGGAGCCCCCCGCCCCCTGTGAATTAGAAGACTTCTGCCTCCAAAGCTGTGGATGTGAAAGTGAGCGTGAGCTCAGATAAACACAGATTAATTTGGAGGTATGTGCAGTAGGAATGAAGAGTTAGGATAGCTCACAAAGGTTTATTTACTTGACAAAAATAAAAAATGATATTATCATGAATAGACAGAGAACCTTGGTTTGCGAAGTCTAAAGCTTATACACTTTTAGTTTGGTGTGCTGGTGCATGCCTGTAATCCCAGCACTCAGGAGGCTGAGGCAGGAGGATCACCGAGAGTTCAAGCCAGCCTGGCTACATAGTGAGTTCAGCCCAGCCTGAACTACATAGCAAGACCTTGTTTCAAAACAAAACAAAAAATTAGTGTATATACTTAAAAAGCTGTCAAATACTATAAACATCACACAAAAAAATCACAGTATTTTGATTAATAAACCAAGAACTCCTCTAGGAAACTTCCTCGTTTTACTTTTTTTGTCCACAAACTATCTGCCTTTCATTTGACAACTTGTGAAACATTTTCTACAGAAAGACAAAGAGAACATGGTTTACTGACAGTTATGATGCAAAAAACATACCACTTCACAAGTGTTCATTGTTTGTGCTACAGGTATCAGTCTTAATAAGAGTAATTTTTAATAAAATCTATTTTGGATGACCCCCCGTCCCCCCGACTGTTTTTATGGTGCTAAGGACTGAACTCCGGATCTCACTCATGCTTAGCACATACTCTACCACCAAGCTACACCACCAGCTCTTGGATGATTCTTATAAGGATAGCTCTTTCTATTTAAACAGGAAAAAAAATGCATAGTTCTTTTTAAAATTAAAATATTGCATTATCTTGTATCTTTTTTCATTATAAAATACCTTCTATTTTGACTAGGCATCGAGGAGGACAGAATTCTTTGCTTATACTTTACATATCTATTGCCTCAAAGAATTTTCTTCAGACTAGCTTCTGGCCCTGTACGTTACAAACCACCATCCACAGACTTTTGGTGCCAGGCACTGTAAGCTCTGCCCACACTGGATTGACAACTGACCCCAGGTGAGTCAGCACAGTGGCAGTGGGGTTATTTCTGGAAGTCAGCTTACACTGGTCTGAGGCCAGCCATTACTGTTTTAAATGGGTTCTCAGTCTGAACCTTAGTTCTCTACTGCAGGGGGCTGCCCTGTGCATTGTGGGATGTTTAGTAGCATCCCTGGCCTAGACCCACTAGATACCAGTGGCAGCCAATATCCCTCCTGCCACCACCACTGTGACAACCAAAAATGTCTTTAGGTAGTGCAAATGTCCCCGGGGGGGGGGGATCATTTCAAGCTGAGAGCTACTGATATATTGATACATTCACTGAGAAACAACAGGGAACCTCACTGAGCTTACAAAGCTCAAAATAACTCAATATTCCCTTAGCCAGATCGCAGAAATGCCCATGGTCAGTCCAGTGGCACCAAAGTGTGTGAGGAGGAGAAATGTTCACCAGCTGCATTTAAAATATCTTACTTCTGCAATTACAAAAAACTCCATGAACAGATTGCTAGGGCCTCTCCCAGGGCCTTGGTGCAAAAGGGGGCCACAGTGAGGGGCTCTGAGCTGACTCATTAGGCACACTACACCCACTTCCGACCGTGAGTGATTCTAGCTGTATTTCATTAGTCATAAGCATTGGTATTTGAAAAGGTTATCTTTTACACTGCATAATAATTAATAATATTAACACTTCAAACAAGTCTCAGGATGGGCGAAAACACATTTCAATTAATCTCATTAATCATCACACTACAATCTACAGTTAAGTAACTAAAGTATAAAAAAGAAGCAGTCTCAATTCACTGGATAACAATCTCACATTTTAATGACATGAATTTGTCAAAGTGTATGCATGAAGAGAGACAGAGACAGACAGAGAATATGAATGCAAGCAAGTAATATTTTGACATCTCCTTTGTCTGGTAAGATGAATAAAGATTTAGATATAGGGCCGGGGATTTAGCTCAGTGGTGCCGCTGCCTGCCTTGCAAGTGCAAGGTCCTGAGTTCGATCCCTAGTAAAAAAAAAAAAAAAGAAAAGAAAAAGAACAAAACCCCCCAAGATTTAGATATAACTAAATTTCCCAGATTAAGTTTCTCTCTTCCAGCTCTGAAAGTATTTCATTTTGATCACGATACTGTTTTCTTACTTTTTTTTATTCATTAAGTTTATTGGTACATTTTAGGTATACAACATGATGCCATTCATCATTGGGAATTTGTACCTTTACATGATATATCTTGGTCATCAAGCTGTTTCTTATCAGTTTTTTTCTCTATCACACTGCTTGTGTTTATCAGCCTAACTCCTTTCCTGGTTTCTGATATGGACTAGACCCCTTATTCAAAGCCTTCTGATAGTTTCCTACCATGCTGAAAAATGCATCACCCCTTTCCCAGGTCTCCAACAGAGCGTGGGGATATGCTCCTGACCAATCCCTTCCTATTCACTCTGCCTCTGTCACAAACTGCCCTTGCTTTCCTTGGACAGGTGGAGGAACTCCCTCCTGCCTTGGTGCTGACGTTACTTGTCCCCTTGGCTGGTTTGTTCCCAAACCTTAGCATGGCACAGCCTTCTTTCTAGCTTCTCACCAGGCTCTACAGAACTTATCACTACATGAAATGATGTAACACCGTAATTTGTTTCCTTGTTTATCATCCATTTTCCTTACAAGAATAAGGGAGACCTACTGTGTCAGCAGCATCTACACTCTCAGCTCAGTACCTGGCCAACAGAAACCTACAGCAAAACCTTCAGCAATCATGTTAAATAGGAGTATGAACTTAAGAGCCCAAGGAGGTAGGTGTCTATGGCTTTAATAATGTTATAGCTATCTGGGTGCTCACAGATCTTTCTTATGTTCCGCTTCCAATTCCATTTCTTTGCTCATTAACAAGTCTCTTTGCCTCCACAGGCAAGCACTATTCTAATCCTGTGTCTTCATTTCTTCACTTAAAAAGGTATATTATATAAATATAACAAAATAATATATTTAGGGGCTGGGGTTTAGCTCAGTAGTTCCGCTGCCTGCTTTGTAAATGCAGGGTCTGGAGTCTGATCCCTGGTACAAAAATAAATAAATAAATAAATAAATATATATATGTTCAGTACTGATTTATAAATATTCAATGTAGTTTATAAATTTCTTCAATTTTAAAATTTAATATTGTTTCCAAGATTCACCCATGTTATTGTCTATATAGCTAGAGGTCATTTTGCTCTTTATTTGTACTCTGGGTTTCTCATATAAGAGAAATCATGCGATATTTAAACTTTTGTGTTTGATTTATTTCACTTAACAGTATGGCCTCAAGATGCATCCATCTGACTGCAAACGATTTAAGTTTATCTTTCTTTACGGCAGGGTATTATTCCACTGTGTATAAATGCCACATTTTCTTTATCCATGCATCTCTTCATGGACATATAGGCTGCCTCCAAGATATATCTATTATGAGTTTTGCTGCTATAAACATGGGTGTACATGTATCATTGTAATACCATGTCTTTAACTCTTTCAGAAGAATACTTAGATGGAGTTTCCAGTCAGTTTTTTTTTTTTTTTGGTACTGGGGATTAAACTCAGGAACTTGTGCTTGCAAGGCAAGCACTGGAACCACTGACCTAAATCCCCGGCCCTCTAGTTAGTTTTTGAGGAATCTCCATACTGATTTTCACAGTTGAACTAGCTCCCATTTCCACTAACAGGGTAGAAGGGGTTCTTTTTCTTCACAGCCTGGCCAGTATTTGTTACTATTTGATTGCTTGATGATGGCCATTCTTTCTGGAGTAAGATGGAATCTCAGAGTTGCTTTAATTTTCATTTCTCTAATGGCAAAGGTGTTGAACTTTCTTTCATGTATATTTACTGGCCATTTGTATACTTCTTCTGAGAGGTGCCTATTCATTTCACTTGCCTATTTTTTGATTGGGTCATTTATTGGGGGAATCTAAGTTTTTTGATCATTTGCATTTCCATTGCTACACAAGTCTATTGTGTAAACATATCAGATTTAAATTAATCTTTATTTTGTATGTGAATTACTGGGTTGTTTGGATTTTTTCATTATTACAAACAGTGCTGCTATGAATATTCCTGAGTATGACTCTTTGTACATGTGAGCAATCATTTTTCTATGGTATATTCCATACCATGCATGAAATTGCAAGGTTTCAAGGAATGGGTATGTTCGACTGTAGAGTTTATGCCAAATTATTTCTCAAAGTGAAGAACCACTTTAAGTTCCCAGCACCAGAGGATCAGAGTTTCAGATGTTTCTTGAAAGTGTACAGACTTGGTTTTAGATAAATGTTTTAAAAATTCGATCTAACATTCTTTTTTTTAAAAAACTGCTTAGTTCTGTCCATTTACATTTATTATGATTAACAATTTGTTTGGATATATCTACTAATTACATACCACTCTTTCTTGTATCTTGGACATTACATTTAGAATATTTGTTTTTTATTTTCAAAGTACATATCATTTAGTGAAAAGTCTTGGTGGTAAACTCCTGGGTTTTGTTTACATGAAAATGTCATTATTTTGTGAGTATGTTCTACACTTAAGACTATACATATATATGCATGTATATATACACAAATAATAAAATATCAGGACTAGTTGTGGCATTTGTACTATTTTGTCTTTTAGGCACCAAGAGAAGAAGAGTATAACATGTAGTTAGTTAGTCACCAAGTAACCAACCTAGCTTTTTGGTTCATACTCATGGTGCTCAGGCATGCTTAGCAAATACAACCCCTCCTTCTTAATCTCAAAGAGCTTTAGGCAGCAAAAAAAAAAAAAAAAAGGTAATCACAAAACAAAAGCAGAGTACAAGGTTTCATGTAAAGGGTGGCTTAAGAAGGGCTGAACTTCTTCACAGCAGGAAGTATCCAAAGGAAGCTGGCTCAAAGTCAGGTCATGTTGCAGAAGCTTCTGAATTACACTTCTACACAACAATGCTTATGTGGCCAAACCACACCTTTACTGTGAATCTAAGAAAAGCCAGAGCATGCTTTCCTCAGAGATCATATTGTGGTTTAATCTGAATCCTGAATTGGGGACTTGGTAAAGACTAAATTAGAGGGTAAGCAATTATTAAAATGCCACACACAAATTTCCAGAATGGCAGGCTGAATATGCCACTGAGTCATTAGTTTAGGTACCAACTCCTTTTGTGAATGGGGAGCATTCTTGCATGAATCTGTACAACGAAACAAGACAGTGCAGGTTATATGAGGGCTGGGCTGAAAGCTTCAGGGATTTCTTTTAACTAATGTTTTTGAAAGGTTAGAAGCTAGAAGAGTTCTTATACGACACATCTAAGTAAACTATGGGAAAGAGTGTATGTTATTCGTGATATTAATTCCTAATCCACAGCACAATGAGTCACTTATTCACCAGAGAAGAATCTAACCTATTTGGGAAATGAAACCTTCTGAATATTAACCACCATCTATCCCCAAGAGAAGGTGATAACTGGAACACAAAACAGGTTAGTTCAGAAACAAGATTAAAGTGCTCATTCTGTCTACAGAAAGGAAAGAAATTCACTTACATAATATATGAATTATTACTTTTCATCAACAGTCATCCACCCTACAGAGATTAAATCCTGAAGGTTTGTTTTGAAAATAGTTTCTCTTATCCTTCTAGAGCTTGTCCCGTAGGTGCTAAAGAAGAAAAGTACAACCACGAAGCTTTGTGCTGGAGCTAAAATTCAATTCTTCCTCAAACCTTAACCTCTTGCCTACCAGGTAAATGTAAGCAAGAATAAGGACTGAAGACACAGTGCTAGATTTCTGGGACTCCAAGACCTCACAACACTGGGAGATGGTGCCTGAAAACTAGACAGCATACACCACCTTACAGCTCACTCACAATAACATTTCACCTACGCTGTCTTGTGAAAACTCTGCCACTGGATTTCCATATTTACTTTCCTATATTCAAAGAACAGATATGTGTACAGAATATACTTTTTCCAAACTTCAATACTGTTTAAATACTGAGAAACAAATAATAATTTTAAAGAGAATAATCTCTTTAAGGTATTAATAACCTAAACTCTAGTATTAGTGGTTCCTAAATAACTAGTTGGCAGTAAAAAAATGGTTTCAGTATTTATTCCTTACCTGTCTTCATATTCTGGTACAAAGAGGCATCTTACTACTATATAATTCAATTACAGGAGTTTATTGGGTACTTTCTTTTTTTCATGTATGAACCTGTTTAATTCTCATAACAATCCTATAAGACAGGTACTGTTATTTTTCTCTGTTTTAATATAAGAGAAACCCAGGACACAGAGAGGCTAAAGAATTTATTCAAGGTCACAGAGCTTGTTGTAGCAAGCATCAAAAAAAGGTCTTTTCCCTTAACCAATGTATTAAGTTGTATTGAATCAAGCAAGATTTTTCAAAACTTATCTTTTGGCCTCTAGGTGAAAATGGTAGGGAAGAAAAATATTCCAGGAACACTTGAATCAACTTAAGATTTCAAAAACAATGTTGCCAAGACGATAGAAACAAGGGAAGAAATTCTAAAACAGGATCAATAGACTCACTGTTTAAAGAAAAGAAAGGACTTATTATCTTGAGAGGGTGTGTACTTTTTATTCACCAATACCTGATGTGATACAGAACACACTCAAAAGATAAACAAATGTAGTACTGGAAAGAATGTCAAGTATATAACTCTTTTTATTTTTTGGTTCTGGGGATCGAATTCAGGACCTTGCACTTGCAAGGCAGGTGGCAGAACCACTGAGCTAAATCCCCAGCCCTCAAGTACGTAACTCTTTAAATCCGATTTCTTCCCAGACTTTTCCAACTTAACAACATCTGGGCTCAAGAAGCTGGCTGTATTCTCTGAAGGGACATGGCTGTTGGCAAGTGTATGATGTTAAGGGTGGCACTGGGCACATGATGGTTGATGGTGAAATTTGGAGACATATTTAATTTTCTAAAAATCCTCAAATTGACCAGAGTTTTACTGGATGGATTCATTTATTTATACATGCACGCATACATACACACATACATACTAGGGATTGAACCCAGGGCCATTGCACTGCTCTTGTTATGTTTTATTTTGCTAAGTCATTAAATTGCCCATGCTGAATTTGAACTTGTGATTCTCCTGACTCAACCTCCCAGTGTGCTGGTATTATAGGTGTGCACCACCATGCCTGGTTTAAACAAATTTTTTACTATTTATTTATTTTTTGGTGCTGCTTGGATTAAACCCAGCACCTTGTACATGGCAGGTATGTTCTCTATCACTGAGCTATACTCCAGGGCTCCATATCTCATTTTTAAATTTGTGGTCCCTTAGAAGCAGCAAGCAAAGAAAGGTAAAAGTAATTAGCCACAAGCAAAGAAAAATCAAATGAAGGACTGAAAATTATTTATACATTTCTTTATATATTTACATCTTTCTTTCAAATCCTAGTTTGAATTTCCTTACTTTGAAAATTAAAAAGAACTCCATGCTACCATTTAACAAAATGAACAGATGAGATGAACCAAGAATAGAGAATAAACTGAAACCACACAAATTTGCCTATAAACATTTAAAAAGTACATCCTCATTACCAATTCCTATTTAGTAAGCATAATATATATGATGCCCTGTTTTCTTCTCTTAAGGTGCCTGTTCTCTAATGAAAAGAGTAAATTATAGTATTTTGTGGCTGTTTACATTACACAGCCCTCATTAGAGTTTAGTCATATAATGACCACATGTGAGGTATATAATCTGCCAATTTCAGCAAAAGCTGGATTATTGGGATAAAGAAAGGAGGAACAGAAAGACAGGTGGCTAATTAGAGAGAACATAACTGTGTTACTTTAGATTTAATAAGGTAAAAAGCAGCTGTCATTTAAAAGTCCTGAGGAAAATAAATATTTTTTGTAAAGGTTGTTTGTAAATTAAAAAATCAGATTTTATGATAGTCATCTTAATTACAATTGGGATAAATGTTAAACCATTAGAAAATTTCTGAATTACATAACGACTAGTAAGATCTCTTTCCCAGATTCATTATACAATATGCTCATTTTGAATGGAAACAATAATTGTCAACAGAAATTACTGTGTGTGTTCATATCACTTCTAGTAAAAACAGTAATGATTACATCAATAGCAGTACTAGGTCCCAAGCATGTGTCTATTTTATCACAACAGTATAATATGAAGAATATGGTCACAGATACTTTTTGATTATTATTATATGACATTAGTTTTTAGGGTTTATTTTTCATAAGATCAATTTCATACTAGACTTTGGCAAGGATGTGTTTTTTTTCATTACTCTTTCTGGATCTACTTTTAACTGTCTTCAGTTTCTGTCCTTTCTCTTTCCTGTCTTCATGTAGGTCTGCCTGCCAGCAACTTCTTAATTCACACAAAACTCACTGTACCACTCCATTTGTCACACTGTATTAAATCTTAAAAAAAAACCTGTTTGATCATGTTCTTCCAAGACGCTATGCTCATCAATCCACATACTCCATATACTTCTTGCTGTTTTGTGAACATGCTGTACCTTTTCGCAACTGTAACTAGAACACAACTTTCCCCCTTAGTTTGCCAGGCAAACTCCTCATCCTTAAAGACCTGGCTCAGAAATCAGCTCCCCTGTAGAGACGATCGGACTCTCCCAAATTGAAAAATGTTTGCCTCCTAGATTAACCAGAATTTACTTGGCTACGTAAGATATGTAGAGGCAATTTTGAATTTACATGTGCATACATGTACTTCATATATGCATATAAAAGTAACTAATGTTACTTAAAAATATATAGATAACTAAGTAATGTCCCATAAACATTAAAGAATTAATATCTCTTAAAAATTAGTTAAACTAGATTTTTCTTGCTGCCTCACCACTTTAAAAAACCATCATCAGCTTCTGACATATCTAGTTGAATTTCTGTGCAAAGATGTCAACTGTAAATTACTCACAGGTTTGCTCACACTCAAAAAGTGCTGATTATTATTAAAGAACCTAAGGAGTTATAGTTCTGCCTGCTGTGGTTAAGCATTCATCCTTAGCCTAATCAAAATAAAATTCAGCTTTCAACCTTTGTGGGGCAACTATGGGAAAAATGCACCATATTTCATAAAACATTTTAAGAGAGATAGTATATACACACCTCTGAGCGGAATCAACAATACAAATTTCTACCTACATAGTGGCCCTGTGTTTGGGAATGTACCAGATCAATGAAGAGCCCATCACTGACTCTCTACTGAGGTGCCATTCCTCTTCCTATGGCTAATATAAACTGACCTTCTTTGGGTAGTGATATGATTATCTGCAGCATGACTGAGCTATGCACAGGCATGTGATCCAATTCTACATGATAAAACCCAAGTGGAAGTCTGAAGAGAGCTTTGGAAAAGGTTGTCTTCCCTGATCAAAGAGGCAATGAAATGGTTCTTACTTGTGTAGCACACTGTGTATGAAGATGTGATGCTTGAAGCTGAAGCAGCTATCCTGAGGCCATGAGGGAAGACATAATCAACTTGTGGAGGGAGCAGAGTGAAATTTCTCCAGTATTTGGTTATGTTGTAAAATGGCATTTCCAAGCAATTTTACTGCAATTTCAGAACTACCCATCAGACTTCTTATGTTAGATTAAAAAATTCCAACTACTGATAATACTTTGGATCAATTATTCTGTATTTGTGCAACCAAATAAATGCTGATACAAATACATCAGAAAAAAAAATCTGAAGATTCCAGCTTTCATGATTACTAGTAATAAAGTTAAAGAAGGGAAAATGAAGCAGAACTGCCCACAGCAGAATAAGCTAGTGAGTGCCTTTCTTGTCATGATACTGTATGTTTCCATTACCAAGGGACAGCTGATGATTTAAGGGGGAAAGGGATGAAGGCTGACATTTGAAGGGGACCTTGGGGCAGAGCAGTGAGGTTGATGACATGGTTGCCTCTGCACAGAGATAAAAATGAAAGCCACAGGCCAGAGACAGAGTGGAGAAAAGGCTGAAGTTTGAGCATTTGAGGTGCTTTATTAGTAGGTAAGAGGAGCAGAAAGGCCCAGCAAGGTGGTGTCCAGAACACTCGGAAGGCATGAAGCTGAGGGTTCATTTACACCCTGTTAAGAGGAGAGTAGAGGTATGAAATGAAATCCTTTTGGAGAAAAAGTGGATGTTATCTATTACATTTTAAAATGTGCTGCTCCTTCTTTGTCCACTCAAATGTTCATCACAAGAGACCAGGTAAAAACATTATGGGTATTTCACACAGCGAAGGTAAGAAAATGAAACAACAGGCTATATGATAGACATGGAAAAATGCCTAAGATAAATTAAATGGAAAAGGTAAAAAAGAAACCCTCACACATAGAAACAAAAAGCCTGTATGTATATATAAATGCACACCTCCATCTACTCATACTGAGAGTTGTACACGAATAGTAAAAAGTATGAAAGTTCATTCACCAAACTGTTGATAGAGGCTTTTTCTGGGAGGAAGGATTATTGAGGATTTCCCCTTTCATTTTATTTTTAACTTACCTGGAATGTTTCAATTTAAAAACGATTTTAGCAATTAAAAAAAAAAGAATACAGAGGTTAAAAACACTGATTAAAGAAAAATGAGAGTTTAAGGTGGGAAGGAATTCATATATACCAAATTCATATGTACCATGGTACAAAGGGAATGCAAAACCAAAAAAGCCTGCAGAAAATGCCACTGAATTTGGTGAACTACATCTTATATGCAGTGTTTTTTTGCTCTAAAAAATTGTTCCTTGGTATCAAATTCCTAAAAATAAAATTACAGAGTAAATAAATTCTATTAACTTAGGTTTTTGTAACAGTTGATGGCTACCTTATTTTTCCAAAACATTATAGAACTAATGGTATTTGAGAACTATAATCAAATACTGGGGACATTTGGTAGAAGAGGGCATACAGTAAACCTCAAATGAAACAGAAATGGATGGGAACACAAATGGAGTTGTTCAGTACCAGTAATACAGCATTTAAATGCAATAATTTTAGTCCTACATTCTAAAACTAACAGGCCCTTATAGAAATAAAGATAGAATAACAAACATAAACAAAAGATAAAGATGAGATATGTCTGACTGTATAAAATTATCACAGATGAATCACTGTTTTATCTATTAGTATGTGTCTGCAATACACAGTGAATACATTTATTGTGAGGAGTTGGTACTATAGGTACAGCGTCTTGGTCCTTTTCACTTTCTCTCCCCTCCCCTTGCATGCCTAGATCCCCTTCCCATATGCAAAATGTGTATCTCCCTGCTTCCTGTCTTTTACTTTGCTCTTGAAGTTATTTATACCTTGGGTTTCTCATGTAAGAGAAACTATGTGATAAGGCTTATCCTGCTTCAGATGGACTGTGTACTCAGTCTTGTCAGCATCTCATATTTGCCAGTAAAAAGCATGATGGCCAATCTGTGTTCAGCTATAAGAATAGGTGAGTCTCTTTTTCCTTCTGGACTAGTTTTAAATTCACAATGAACTTTTATGGTTCTTGTATGTATATTCAGTTAAGAGCCAGAATGTCCAGATATTACAAAAAGTTACTGTACATACTACATAAATGCTGGAGAGGCTTAAAAACACATTTTAGGGCCGGGGATTTAGCTCAGTGGTTTCACTGCCTGCTGCGCAAGCACAAGGACCTGAGTTCGATCCCCGGTACCAAAAAAATACCCAAAAAAAACCCCCCAAAACAATTTTAATCTATTATATTTTAGATGCATATAAAGCTTTTGAAAAACTTTGGCATAAGCCTACTGACAAAATATTTAATTATTTAACCAATTTGATTTTTTGGAAAAAACCTTAAGCTGTTTTCTAAAGCTTTATTATTTTTAGAATAAGATTTGGTTTATACTTTAGCTCCATTAAGAATGCCCCCAATTTATGGGCTGGAGATTTAGCTCAGTGGTTTTGCCACCTGCTGTGCAAACGCAAGGACCTGAGTTCAATCCCCGGTACCAAAAAAACCCAAACCAAAACAAAAAAGAATCCCCCCAATTTAAATAGGTATTTGTAAGTTAAGTCATTTAACGTTAAAAATGGTGGTGCAGTCAGGTCTGATGGTATGTACCTGTAATTCTAGCACTCTGTGAGGTTGTGGCAGGAGAATAAAATTTTGAGTCCAGCCTGGGCAGCCTAGTGTCTTAGGGAGACCCTGCCTCAAAACAAAAAAAGGGCTGGGGACGTAGCTCAGTGTGAAGGCCCTAGGTTGAACCTGCTTTATATATATATATTCATAATACATATTCATATATATATATACATACATCCATATATACATATATTCATATATACACACATATAAATATATTCATATATATATGAGAAAATAAGGCATGGTTAAAAATGAGGTAAATATTTACATTGTGAAAATGTATTACAATGAAAGACACATTGCCATCAACCCCCTTCAAAATACTCCCCCTCACCTTGAACATTTATTCCATCATTCTTGCCCCTTTCTGAAACAGTTCTGGGAGTTCTCTTTCAGGAATGTGTTTAGTTGTTCTGTTGTGGCTGCCTTGATGTCCTGAACTGATTCAAAATGTTTACCTTTCATGATCATTTTGACTTTGGGAAAGAGGCAGACATCATACAGTGACAATACTGGTGAATACGGTGGATGGGTACTCACTGTTATGTTTATGAACCTGCCTTTCAGTCAGCAGTAGTATTCACCAGGTATTTTTTTTATCATACTTCAAGAGCTACTCAGGAAAGAGGACTTCCAGAACTGCTTCAGAAATTGGCCAGACTGGTGGGACAGGTGTCTTTCAAGTGGGGAGAAGGTGTTATTTTGAGGGGGTTAACAGCAATGTGTCTTTTACTGCGACAAAATTTTTAAATTTACATGCTCATTATTTCAATCATAGTACATATATGAAACAAAAAAATAAAAAATGGCTGTGATCAGAATTAGAATACTCCATAATAATACCCAATCAGCCAACTGGGTATAAGCAATAAAATTCTGGTTTTCTAGAGTATAAGCTAAGTACAAATACCAGATTTTAGCAATGAAAGTAACTCACAAAACACGTTCCGACTGGTTTTCTATTTCTGGTGCTGAACTGTCTAGATGGTTGCAGACAGAAGCTGTGAGGGTGCCTTGCAGGGAAGCTGATGTTCACGAGAAAGCAAGCTCCTCTACTCAGAAAGTTCTCATTTCATCACACTCATATATTGTGAGAGCCGGCTACCATGGCCTGTGTGTTACCTGGAGTGCTAAAACGGGTATTTCACAATGTTAACCTTTCTAAAATGGATGCACAGAAGTCAAACAAATGGGAATACTCTCACGAGAGCTACTAGATGACAGGCCCATCAAAAGTACACATAACTGGTTGTGCCAGGCTACCCCAGCGCAACAGGGAGACCGAAGAGGTGGGTCTGGAACTGAGTCTTGAAGAACGAGCTTGTTAGACTGAGAGGGAAAGGTGGTCTGAACACAGGGGAAGAGTGTCTGTGGCAGGGAGGCATAAGATCTCACTGCGTGTGGTCTCAACCATGTGCAGGTCATGGGGTATGTGGAGGGATTTGGGGTAGGTGGGAAGCAGGAATGGAGAGAAAGTTTAGGAATGACTTGCATTCCAGAGCTCAAAGTACAAGACTTGTGGGAAGGGGGAGCCACTGGCCAGTTTTACTCCTCCTCTGTCCCCCTAAGCTTGCTGGTTTCATATATATGCTGTGTGGCTGCTCTATTGCACCCTTCTATAAGCTAGTTTTGTCTTTCCAGGAAAAAGAAAATCTGCTTTTCTGATTAACTGTAGTCCTGATCTTTCATCCACTTCTCAAAAATGGAGTTTTATAGTCAGGTAAAGAAGCATTCATGAATATGTGTGAAGACCATCACTTTAGGAGTTCACTTTAAATTCTTGGTAGTAACTTTTTTTATCCTTAACAAAAGTTTTAGTTGTATTTTTTCTAAATTGCATTTTCTAAACGAGTAAAACCTAGTTTTTTGGAACTAGGTTATAGACAGACTTTGGCCCATTTAACAAGGTCAGACTGTTTATTCTTGACAGAATTCTTTCCCACTGTAAAAAGGTACTTTTAAATGCCACATTCCAAAACCAGTGCCAGTAAGCCACTGAAGCATATTTTCCCACAAGAACTGATACCATGTGCAGTCTCTACCTCACTGAGATCACCCAGCATTACTGAGGTGCAGAGTATTTAATACCACCCTGAAGTCTATCAACTGAATTTTATCAGCCAAGTGCTCAGAAAACACTTTCACATATTTCAAAGCATCAGTGATCTTTAAGAAGTAATTAAGTAAAAATGAAAATGAGAAAAGAGAATGATGGTTTTTAAAATTGAAAAAAATTAAGACAGTAGAATAAAATTGTAACTTTATATTAGTATCCAAACTTAGAAGTAGCAGAGCTTTTTATTCCTTATTTTGGGGTTTTTATGGTTGAGCTGTTAAATTTACAGCCCCATTTTTAGATTCTGCCAAGCCTTCAAGATAAATATATGAGCGGTGCTAAAGTAAATTCTCCTACGTTTTCCCCTTCTTTCCGTTGGATGTCTCCCTGAGACTCGAAGGTACATTATCCCTCCACAGCCAACTGTCAAGTTTAACATTCCCATTTATGAGGGATTTAAAAATCATCAGTATCCTAGCAGATTCTGGGTGCAAAAGTATCACTCACTCTATGTGTATTATCCCCAGAGAAAATAAATGATGAAAACAGGGGCAATGAAAGGAAGGGTTCAGCTGCTCAAAAAGCATCATTTAGGAACAGATTTAGAAAAGCAGCAATAAAGTCAATAAAATTAAACAGAAAATCTGGGACTACAAAAAAAATCCTTGAGAAGTGTGACCTGAACTTTTGGAGATGCCTAGACAGATTAACAGAAACACATACCTAATCTTCTAAAGGACTGAAAACAAACAAACAAACAAACAAACAAACAAACAACGCAGGCATTTCAATCCTTTCCTGAGACAGTATGGTTCTTCCAAAGATCCTGAAAACTATTTTTCTTAATTTTAAATAAAAGCATATCATTCCAAAAATAACAGTATACAAGTTGGGGAGATGCAGGAAGGTCTGTGAGCTTGAATATGGAAGGATGAAACACAATGATTATCTGAAACTCAGGAAAGACCGCCCAGACACACATCCAAAGTGTAAATGTTACTCAATTGGAGCTCAAGTGACTATTTGGGAGTGACACAGGCAATTGGCAAGATTAGCTAGAAGTTTCATCTAAAACAAATTTTTAAAAATACCCTAAAAACCTTAACTGGTTGTAAACGATGATGCAGAGACAAGCAGTATCATGGAAACACAGTTGAAAATTCATTCACTGATTCATTTGTGAAAGCAGGGAGTTGAGAAACAAGTTAAAAATAGTGAGACATTTGATGACATTGGATGACAAGTAATAAGTGATTATGTGCCTAGGATCTTTGGATGGGAAGACAGGAAAGCAGGTTGGGGATGCACTGCAAAAAAACAAAACAAAACAAAACAAAACAAAACAAAACAAAAAAACCACCTCGTATGTAACACTATAGAGTTTGGTATTTGTTCTTTAGGCACTAGAGAATCATGAGGATTCATTCATTTATTCACCTTGTATTTCTCAAGTGCTTACCAGGTAGAAAGAAGGCACCATAAGAAACACTAAAATAGTACAAAAGAAATTTTTTTTTTTGGTACCAGGGATGGAACTGGGGTCCTTGTGCTTGCGAGGCAGGCGGCGGAACCACTGAGCTAAATCCCTGGCCCAAATAGAATAAAATTTTGATTGAGTGGGGTATACATGGGCATGTTCAATGTGACAGAATTTGAGCAAAATATCTTGACTTAGGAACGTAACACCATGAGATTACTGAAGCCCAAGAAAAATGATGATATGGCCAACTTTCCCTTCCTTACAAGGCAGTAGTGACAGCTGTAAAACACAAGGAGTTTACACATCCGAAAAATTAAAGGGGACACTAAAGTCCAAGATATAGAAATATTGCTTCAATTCCAATGTTATTCAATTCCAAGGACCATGCCTTATAGTCTGATGTGAAATTAAGATACTTGAGTTAAACAAATTTAGGTAACAGAATTATCTCATTAAATGAAGTTCTTCAGATCAGTCTCTGACCAAGCACAGAAGCCATATTCCCATAAGAACATTAAAGGTAAGAGACAACAATACTGTCAACTTCTGGATTCCTGAGAAACCTTTTCTTGCAGGACCTCTCTAAAGTGTTTGTTCTGGTCAATTTTAAGATAGTGCTTGGTTTTCACATTTAAATTTGGCTTCAGGTTTCTGAAGTTTCAATGAGACCATATGGAGTGTTTATGACAGGATATAAAAAACCATATATCATATCTTATCTATATCTATATCATATCATATATCTATATCATATCATCTATATCTATATCATATCATATATCATATATCTATATCATATCTTGATAGGACATGCTGGCTGAACATGTACGGAGGAAGCAAAACATCCAGTCCTTTCTCTTAGTAAAACATCCTCCTGAAAGTAGCACTGCAGTTAAATTAATTTGCAACAGTGACCACTTATGAAGGAGCTAGAATTAGATGAGTCCAATGAATGGCTATCTTTTATAAATATGGAGAGCAGTCATTTGATTCACTTCCCAAATACAGCTGGCATAATCAGATAGGCACATGCACCTACAGCAGCTGCCTGTACAGTACAGAATTAATTTTCTTCCTGCACAGGAGAAATTCTCACAGTGGTCATCAATGTTTGCCTTTACTGTGGAGGCAGAGTTAACCTATCAGATGATAATTCAAAATGTGTTTTATTACCACTGAGAATGCGCCATGGAGGATCTGGATGGGTTTTCGTGTTTGTTTTGGCTCTGGCATTTTCCACGTACCCAGTCCTGGGAATCCTAAAGAAAACGTGTCCTGTTCCCAGCTCTGTGCACTGCCTCCATTGTGTTCCACTTCCCTCACTGGGAAAAGTGAAAACGAAACCAGCACAAACACTTCATTGTTAGCTATGAAATATGTACTGGCAACTGAAGTTCTAACCAAACAGACCTGGTAGTGTCATGGCAAGATGTTGAGTGGGGAGGGAGTTCTGGAGGCCCTTCCTTCTTCAGAGGTGTATCCTCCACTTTTGCGGAGGTGCTGAGGCCACAGGGCTTTGGGTTTTTTCCACTATACTCATGTAATGCTCTTGGTTTGATTTATTCAGTATGCACTGGCAGCTTCTGGAGGCTTCTGTGGGAGCAACTCAGCTGCCCAAGCAGAGGCACAGACCCTGCCAGGTCTCCATAGTAAATACAAGATGCACAAAGTGGAAACAAGCATAAACAATTTACTTTCTCCTGTAAAAGATGACATTGTTCTCCGATCTCTGGTCCTGCTTCACTCTGTCACTTGGTAGTCCCAAGTAGGTGCTATACAATGAGCTACTCCAAACACATACACAAAAAACAAACACAGATTGCATGATGCACACATCATGGGCCTATATATCTAGACAAGTTCTAAAAAGAGCATGGTGGTGACCTCTAAGAGCACCCTACATCTTGGCATGGGCAAGCAGGGAGGGCTTCCCTGACACCATCCTTGGTGGGTTCCTGAGTCATATGGCTGCACAGAAACTGTATAGAACCTTAGCTCTGTTTCTAATTATATATTCCTTTGTATGACTCTTTCATGGAGCTCTGTCTCCTCATCTAGCCTGTAAACTCTTTGAAAGCAATGACCTTACTTATTTTTGTACACCATAATCTCTCAAGTTCACTGACAGCAACCTGGCACATGGAAAGTAATCAGTAATTATTTAACTGAAAGCCATGACTCATTAAATTTATTTTCTCCCACAGTTTCTTTGAATCCAAAAATTTCTTTTAGTTTTTAATAAATACTATGAACACTGAGGTTAGCATAAGAAATCATCTAGTGTCAGAGGTATAAAGGATGTATACAATTCAAATTTTGAAGTACTTGTAGTGGTAAATAAATTAATCATCTTTTTTTTTTTTTTGGTACCGGGGATTGAACTCAGGTCTTTGTGCTTGCGCAGCAGGCGGCAAAACCACTGAGCTAAATCTCCAGCCCTAAATTAGTCATCTTAATAGAACAATCTTTAGAATCTTATTTCCATTAAAAATTCCCAAATTATTCCTGTATTTTTAAAAAACTCACTAATAATAGTCTTACTAGGTTTTTTATTTATGTATTGTGGAAATTTCCTCCAAACTATATGTTAGGTACAGGCATTAGAAGAAAAAATACTAATTTACTAAGTACCAAATGATTACACTAAAAAGTCATGATAAGACTGTTTAGTGTAGAGAAGAAATTGATTTAAGGTAGGCCAATCCTGGACTTCATCCCAGCAGCTGATGTTAGGGAGGTAAGAAAAGAAACGGTCTCATTTTATGGTGTAGGCTTCTTTCTATCCATGAGTAGTTTTATTGTGACTGTCCTAGAGAGTGACTGGCCCTTACTTTCTCAGTATTGGGATTCACATCTGGGTATAAAAATGTCTAAAAGAAGTCTCGTACAGCAAGTTAAGCACAATCCATGAGCAGCCATTTATGCCCCTGGATGATTTAAGGGAGCAGATACACACATAGGAATGACTGAGAGAATGCATCATTTACCCTAATAATACATATCCAAGATATTCAGATGCACAGGAATGTCAAAATTTTATTCTGAAATATGCATAAAAAATAAACCAAGAAGTGACAGTGCATGCTTCAGTGTTCCCCACTGTGTCAAAATGTGGTAGCAGCTGGGTTTTTAAAAAAAAATAAGACTTAAAAATATTGTAAAAAATGGACTCTTGAACATTTGTGGCACATTTGGATAGTTTCTAGAACCTGAGAGTTCCAAGAAACAAAGTTTGATATTCTTTGAGGTACTGAAGCCTCTAATCTGGAGAAAAGGGAAGCGGGGATTGGGGTAAGAGCCAGATCAGAAACATCATAATTCTCTAAGCCATTCACAATTTAGTTGATGAATTCAGACTTAATCTGGTTTGAGTCTCAGTTTCCTCACTTTCAGTATGAGATGGTTGATAAAGAGATCCTAAAATACCAAAGGCAATAAGATCACCTTGAATGCTGTATGGTTAGGTTTAAGAAAAATAAACAACCAAGTTTTACATCATAAACAGAAAAGAAGATAATTTCCTCCTTGAGTTGCTGGCTATAGGCTTTATGATGATCAGAGTCCTCACTGGGGCAGCTGGTGATGTTCTTGGCTCTGCTCTGAGACTCACTCTGACAGACCTGGGTGCACTATCAGGTAGGACTGAAACTGGCTGAGGGTTCTTCGTAATTTCTTTTCCTTGACAACAAAAATGAGTTGGACCAGATACTGCATTTCACATGGGAAGTACTCAGGAATATTGACCTTAGAATGACTCTAAATATAATTTAAGCTAGTCTTAACAGTCATTGTATTAAATACATGTATATTCTGGAAACATTTTTGACACAGCGATTACATAAATATATGGGTCGTGATTCTTTCATATAACTTATTGCAATGGAAACAAGCTCCACATAACCTATTCTCTTTGGTTTTCCACACACAGAATTGTTCAGTATAGGTCAGGAGAGTTGATTTTTCATGGTTTCAGAGAAACTTTTCTGATAAAAACAACTCACATCAGGAGCTAGGTATAATCGACCCTATTTCTCCTCTCATTTCCAGCTCTGTAACCCACAAGGGACTTCACATACAAGTTTACAGACATTCCAGTCTGAATGTCAAATCTCTGTCCACATGTCTGCAAACAACTCACCCTGGCTAGGGACAAATACACAAGTGGCACAATCTGCTGTTAGGAAGGATGATCCCAGGCAGCTCCCATGTGGTCAAGGTATGTCAATGTCCTGAGGGCAGGTTAGAGGTCTCTGAGGCAGGACCCGTTGGCATACTGGGCTCTGTGCCCCATGAAGGAAACATGGTTAGAGCAACCAGCATAGGGCTCCCCTTTACTCTGAATATGAAATTTGTCTACATTTTCCTGTTTTCAAATATCAACTTTCAGCAAGAATGGAATGTTAATTAACATTATATGCAGGCTAGGCTATCCATCCTCAAATTTAACAGGCAAAAGATAATCAAAACAAAAACCAACTGGATTTCCTGCTTTTATTTACGGATATTAGTGCCACTTGAGGCGATTAGAATAAAGTGTCCAGCTCAGTTACAGCTCATCCTTCCCTCAATTTATGTACTCAAGGAGACCAGTTCTTTCATCTGCTCCCCAATGACTCTCCTGGACCACAAAGCCTATTCATGCTTCTCCCCAGGGCCCCAGAACTACATGTGCAATAACTTCCTAGGGAAGCCCAAAGCCTACCTCACCCTTCCCACTTGGGAAACACAAACTCAACCCTTTTGGTGTGATTATGTAAGAATACAAGGGCTTGTCTGACCTCGTCTAAAGGAGAATCTATTCTTCAAATATCAACCTGCCTTATCTTCTCAAAAGTACTGGTGTATTCTGGGCAAAGAGGAAGCAAGTATGATTTATCTTTCAAAAATGGTAACATACTTCAAGGATTCTGGGTAAAGAAAATAATGTTGGGAATGTAACAAATTTTACAAGTGCAGGTTGCACTACTCGTATTTTGAGTAGGGAAGGAGCAAAGGGGAAGCAGAACATTTGTAAATTGGATTTTTCCCAAGGCAAGTTACCTGTCTCACACAATTTCCAACTTCTCTCCTGAGTTTCTACTCATCAGCTGATGCATTACTGAGTTTGAGGAAACAATTTTTCCTTGGGCAAAGTGTTTTGTTAGCCTCTTTCAAACATGTGCACCAAATATCAAAAGCAGCTACCCAATTCCCCATGTCACTGTGATGTCTAATGATACAATGTGATGTCTAGGTATTTCTCAACAGTGCCTCCCACCCAGGACAGTGCTGCCCTGATCTGAGAACCTCTCTGAGGTTAAACACAGACTACATCTGGATTATTTTTCTTAAAGCTTAATTTAATGTGTTTAAGGGTAACACTTCCATAGTCCTTATCAAATCAAAGGGATTCTCTGCATTATACTCCTGCTTCAAAATAAGTAGCACAGCAAAAGGACACTGCTTGGCTTCTTGTATCTTTGCATGAATATACTGTATATAAAATAGGTATTTCAAAGAAAAGGGATATTAATTCCTACTTTCATGCTGCTGTTTTCATAGCTTGGGTGCATAATTTCACAAAAATCCATCTCCAAAACAATAAGGAAGCTAACTAAAGTCAATAGCTCATACGATTTTGCATCTGAATGAGACAAAGAACAGGAAGGATATTGTAACTCATTGTTTACCAAAACAGGGTTTTGGGTTCACTTTCTATTCTGGCTCAGATGAAGTCTTCACCAGAGCAGCGCTACCAGTTCAAGGGTCATCCAAGTTCCTTGTCAATTTAATTTTTTCACATTCGGCACCATGTTCAGAGGAGTGCCTGGGTAAGACACTGGTTATTTCTCAAGCCAGGATAGTCAGTCGGATCAATATTCTCAGTGCTTTCTGGCCTTTAGCTGAGTGTTTTCCCATCATTACATACACAGCTCTGAAAACAGTGGTTATGGTAAAAAGCATTTGGAAACTTGTAACTGATTCCTTTCTAGTGGCTAAGATGCAATAGGCTATTTCTGCAACCAATCCTGTCCACAACAAACCCAGCCCGGATGTGTCTGTAGTTGTAAGCAGAATGCTTTCCTCTTACCCACTACCATATAAAAAATGCAAAGACATTCTTTCCTAGTTGACACTAACCATAGGCAATAATAACTTTAGGAGCACAGAAGGTGGGGAGTCTGTCATTCAAAAGAGGAAAAGTAAGTTTAATGAAAGGACAGTGCTCTTACTCACCACTGAAGTAAGAGCCATCTGAAAACTATAGATGCGGGCAAGGCCAAAGTCAGCAAGCTTTATTTGTCCACTGCTGGTCACCAGAATATTCTGTGGTTTTAGATCACGATGCACCACTCGGTGAGAATGAAGGAAGTCCAGACCTCGAAGAAGCTGAAACATCATATCCTAGATAAAACCAAAAATAAAGTCAGTAAGTGCTCAAAACAGAAATTCACCAAGTGCTGTGTGTGACGCTGAACCCTCAGCACTTTGCTGAGTGCATGGCATAAAGTAGACAATGGAGAAATATTAGCTGAATGAATGAATTGGTCTTCCTATTTCTCCATTCTCCACTGTCAAGAACACTACAAAACTTTTCACTCTCAACCATTTTATTAATGAGAAGACAACTTAAAAATAGTTTCCAAGTCACAGGAAATGTTCTGGAAGGATATATACCAAACTGGTGCGAGAGTTAATGTCAGGGAGGGGAAGTAACAGGAGGCAAGAGAGGAATGCATCTCCCTTCTTTTTTTTTTTTTGGTACTGGGTATCGAACTCAGGACCTTGTGCTTGAGAGACAGATGGCGGAACTACTGCCTTGCATCTTCCTTCTTGTTTAATATGTTATTTCAACAAAGAAGATCTAGTGAATATTCATAATGCTATTAATGGTGGTTATAATTTTTATAATGACCACTACACTAAGCAGTCACTATGTATCAGGCACTATTCTAAGCACCTTCATTGAATAACTTGTTTAATCTACAACAATTGTTGAGGTAAATAATCTCATTACTCCATTTTATAGGTCAAGAAAGTGAAGTTAGGTAACTGTCACAACACTAGCAAGAGACAGTCATAAATCAAACCAGAATCCAGAAAAACTGGGCTCAAATTGCCAATGCACTCCTTTATTAGGTCAGTAAGTGTGTAAAATGAGGCAAGCCATTTAACTTCTTTGAGACCAAATGCTTTCCATCTGTAACAAAATGGGGCAGTGTTTCTAGGGGCAGTGTTTCTTGGACTATCATTATTAACCAATATGGAACAAGAGGGCAATCTGTAAATAGATCAGATTATTTTCCTAATTTTAGGTCCAATAAAATTCGATACAAAATATGAAGCTCAGAAGCAGTAGCTGAAAGTAGGAATTTAAGACACCGGCCATAATGTTATGGTCTCTTGAAATCTGGAATTGCTAAGGGTAACCTACTCTTTAACCTCAATACTGTGAGAATAGTGCATATAAGGAAAGATCAGCCTATTTCATTCATACATGGGTTGAAAAAATGGTTAGACAGCATCATGGACTTCAGAGCTGACAGGACTGTGAAGATATACCAGTTTATCAGCTGGACCACTAAACCCTTTCATCAAGAAAGGCACAGTATTAGGTTTCTGGTTTCCAGTTCTGGTTCTTTCTCTAGAGATGAGAGCTCTGTATTCATGTTCCAGCTTGTTCGAAACCAAAGCCTTTGTTTTCCATTTATCAAATGGAGAAAATGACATTTACTTTTCATAAGAGTACAAAGTTTAATGTATGCAAAGTGGGAGTGGTGTTTCTGGCTCACGGTAAGCACTCAACAGATGGCAATTCTTAAGATGACCATTGCCTTGATAAGTAGTCTGTCTCCCGGGGAGAGAGATCACAACCAACTATTATAAGGTCAGTGTGAACAAAGCTATGAGAGGGGGCACGCAATGACACAGGTGTTTGGGGATCACTTCTGAGATCCCCCACAGGTGGATATTCTGAGCTGGCAGGGCTTACCTTTTAAGCTTGCCAAGGTGAAAACCTTGGAAGACACTGCACTGGCAAGGGATGAGAACCAGTGCAAGTCAAAGAACTAGGAATGAATAAACAGCAGTGTGAAAATGAAGCGCAAATGTTAAAAGAAAGTCATCTTCTGCTGTGGCAAAGTCTTTATTGGAAACATATGCACACAGCTTGTAAGCACTGGATTCTAAAAAGCATGACTAACCTAAAGTAATGTCATGCTGGCTCATCATCTTCAGCTTTCTATACAATAAGCATCACCCATTTAAAACAGAACCAAGAATAAATCTGCTTGGTTCATGCTACAGGGTCCAAACAATTAAGTAGCCAATTAGCAGTGTAACATCTTAAACTAATTAATTAGTAAAAGGCCCACCTAAATTTGTATTAAAAAGTATGTACAGCTTTTGTGTCCTTATGTACATAGTACACACTACATTTTTTTTTTTTTGGTACCGGGAATCGGACTCAGGACCTTGTGATTGAGAGGCAGGCAGCGAAACCACTGAGCTAAATCCCCGGCCATACTACATTTTTATTGGTTAGAGAATTGATAAAATAAGTATGTCCATGCTTACAGAAATATATATATCAGGTGGAAGATGAAAAATCACTGAAGGGCCGGGGATCTAGCTCAGTGGTTCTGCCGCTTGCCTCGAAAGCGCAAGGACCCAAGAGTTTGATCCCCAGTACCGGAAAAAAAAAAAAAAATCACTGAAAATTCCAGTACTGAGTACATGTCACTATTAAATAATTTTTGTGGAAAAAAATTTTTGTGGGCCTTTCTAATCTGCCTTTTAAAAATTACACATATTATCATATTTGTATGGATAAATAAAATATGCATTTAAATAAAATGGTTATTTTGTACTTTTTGGTAGCCTTTTAAAACCATGTAACAATTTATTGTGAATATCTGTCATTTCAATAAAAATACTCTACATGTAACTTTCTTATACAGTGTGATTTTTAATGACTACATAATTTTCAACCCCGGGATATGCCATAATTGTTATTATTTGGTTTTAGTTGTGCTAATTTGGCACTTATATTACATGTATAGTTCTGCTTTGTTTAAAGGTTAGAGCAGATTGAACTGACTTGTTAACATTATATCCAAGTGAGAGTTAAGCAGCGTGAATCCACATAACTGTGCTAACCACAATTCCATCTTAATGACCCCTAAGGATATAAATTTGGTTTATGCTAAAAACCATTCTGAACTTTGGTTCCAAATAATAGGATGATATGAATGAGTGAACTATAACACTATACAAGTATGAAAGAGTATCTTTATTCTGAATCATAAGAAGGGTTTTGATTAAAGACATTTCAAAGAATTCTCTACTTAGGCGAATCTGTTCTATCTCAATTTATAGTTTCATGAGACATACTTTTAAATTAGCTTTAAATAATCTATCCTATAGAGGAGTCAAATACTTCACAGCAACCCAAGTGATACAGTGCAATGAAACTTAAGAAATTGTCAACTATGGCTCTTTAAGTTTAAGTTTAAGGTTTAAGTCTCCCTCATGTTGCGTAGTTCTGGCACAGAAGTTTTGAACATCTAGTCATATTTGTGATAAATAGTCTCATGGGGCCTTACTCTAGCTTCACATGTGACCCGGAAGTGTGTTTTTAACAGGACACCACTGTGGAATGAAGAATGGCCCTATGTGTTTTTAGATGGGGCTCTGTGTTTGGCAACTTCCCTGCAAAGACTCCAGACCTCAGTCTGAATACCAGAAATCTTCAAGTCTTTTAATTGTTTCTTTTAGGTATTCTAGAGCTATAATTCTCTTACTTTTTAAAAACCCAAACAAATAAGCAAACTCAGAACACACCTTGAGCTTTTCTAATGGGAAAAAGATTATCATGAGGTTCTATTTTCCAACTGTCAACAATGCAGATTAGTTCCCAAAAGTACTGAAAGCACCCAGTTTATACTATATAGTAAATCACAGATATGGCAGCTTTCAAATGGAGATTTCTGGATACTTGGATATATCTAGCTAATCTGAGGAATATGTTTACATCCTCAAACTTTTGGTTCCAAAAATGTATAACAATTTTTCTATTTAAAAATTGAAAACAAGACATATACAACGTATACAAAGGATAATCATTTTTTCTCCTTATAATCTGAAGCCACAGTATTTTTAAATTCTTTATTAAAATTTTCACAGAAATATCTTCATAATATTTTGTTTGTTCCCTCAAAAGGGTGTTACAGGAACCTACAGTCTCAGATGTATCACTTTAAAAAAGATATTTACTACCAAACTGATAACAACATATAGACTTAAGGTAGGGATTATGATTATAGAAATAGAGGTGAAGGTTACCTGAATCTACACTTCAACAAGGATGGTGAAGTCATAAAATAGAAGGCTACTGAAAATAGTAAGGGTCAGTTCCAGGACCTTTTATCCTTATTACTAAAACACATCTATATCTTTATCTATGTACCTATATATTTAATTAATTGTTGTAAAATACATAAAACATAAAATTTATTATCTTGAACCATTTTAAGTGCATGTATTCACACTATTACGTAAAAAATTACCAGAACTTTTTCATCTTGAAAAACTGGAACTGTATGCCCATTAAACCAAGACTCCTCATTTTCCTCATCCTTTGCTCCCTGGCAACCACCATTCTACTTTCTGCTTTTATAAGTTTGATGACTTTAAATACATGTGAATTGTTGTATCTATCTTTTTGTAGGTGGCTCATTTCACTTAGCGTAATATCCTCAAGTTTCAGCCATATTGCGGTACGTATCACAACCACCTTTTAAGGCCAAATCACATTCCACTGTTTGTATGTTCAGTACTTTGTTTATACATTTATCAACGAACATAGGCTGTTTCCACTTTTGGCTATTGTGAATAATGCTAGTACGTACATACATGACAATTATCTTTTGGTAACACGTTTTCAATTCTTTTGGATATATACTCAGAAATCAAATTGTTGGATCTAGACCTATAATCTTTGAAAACCATAAAATGTGGTACAATATTGCTATCTAAGCAATGAAATAGTGAATAGCAAAGTCATGTAAGGTCCTCGAGCATCAGCCAGGTTGGTTCACTGAGTCTCTGAAGATTTTACCCCTTCTTTCTGCACTCAGGAAGCATCTGCCCCGTGGTCACTCCATGGAGCTTACTGTAGTAAACACCCTGTACTCTGCTTTAAAACTTGACAGGGCTCACTCCTGCATGCTTTCCCTGTTCAATTCCCAGTGATAAAAATGGCCTTTAAAGGTTGCTTTCTAGACAGTAAAGCAGGAATAAAGAGTACTTCTTGGTTTGTTTTTGTTTTTTGGTACTGGGGATTGAACTCGGGTCCTTGTGCTTGTGCAGCAGGCGGCGAAACCACTGAGCTAAATCCTCGGCCCTAGTACTTCTTGGTTTGGTCCACAGCAGTACCCAAAGGATGTTTTACTTCAAGTGATAAAGTACAAAACAAATCCCAAGAAAGCAAGAGAAGGGTTAAAATGGATTCCTAAAAACCTTCAGATCACCTAGAAAGTTGTATAATTGGTGAACCTAAGGCAAATAATTAACCAAAGAATTTGAAGACAAACCGTAAGAGTCACATGTGAGCTTTGTTCCAAAGAAGAGCACAGCCAAGTTGTGCCATTGCCTGTCGCTTTCCCACAGCACACGAGGGTGAAGAGAGACCCAGAAAGATGACATGTCACCGTGAAGCTCCCCAACAGAAACCAAGACACTAAACAGCCCTAATTAGAAGTGCTGGGTTTCTACTTTTACTCCTTCCAGGTAGATGGATAAAAGTGCAATATAAGTGGCTGATTTTGCATATAATTTTATTAATTAAATAAATATTCTGAAGTGAGAATTTAAAGAATCCATGTTATTAATTCCTGGAAGTTAGGGTAATGTTGGGAAGGTAAAGAATCTGCCTCAACCAACCAGAAATGGAAAAAAACAAACAAAAAACCCCTCAATTTCACCAAACTTCATGACTAGACTTACAGACCCATCTTTCAGGGTACAGTTCTCTACATCTCGTTTTTTTTTTTTGGTACTGGGGACCAAGCTTGGGTCCTTGCACCCGCACAGCAGGTGGCAAAACCACTGAGCTAAATCCCCAGCCTCTGTACATCTTGTTTATAGAGCCTCAATGGTTTTCTTTGTACAGTACTATAATTTTTGCTGATTGTACTGTATAGTACAAGTAGTTTTATGTTGTTATACATTACGGCATTGCATGCAAGAGTCACGCAAATAAAAGCACAGTCATCAAGTTGGAGTTTCCTTTGACCATTTCTTTGTCCTGAATATTGTAATGTATATACTACGTACAATTCCTCACTTAGTGACCAATTCAGTTAACAGCCTAGTTGCAGGCCTGGAACTTGGTTGTTAAACAAGGAATAACTGTACAATGCAATGACAATGCGATGACATACATGGACAATGTGAAAGAAGAAATCATTACCTCATCATAATGGCTATTATTAACCTACCATGGAAAGTCATCAGGAACTGAAACTACAAATATGCAATACTAATTATAACTTCTTTAGAGAGGATATACAACTCAGAATTGCACAAATAAGAAAATGTGAAGTTCAAGGCCCTTATTGTTTTACGTATGCTGTTTTAAAAATATTTAATATTATACTATGAATAATTCCCCATTGCAACATACATTCTTCTATAATGAAATTACAACAATATGCCTTTTTTTTGGTACCAGGGATTGAACTCGGGACCTTGCACTTGCGAGGCAGGGAGCGGAACCACTGAGCTAAACCCCCAGCCCAACAATATGCTTTTTAACAGCTGCATTTGGAAGAGATACCTTCTCATCTATTCCCATTCTCCTTCTCAATTCCTTCTTTTGGAACTTTCCCCCTCACTCTGCACTTCCCTTCTCTCCATATGAAGTAATGTATTACAGAAGCTGCTTTTCCACAGGGCAGACCATATTTGCCAGCTGTAGCAGACACTGTTGGTGGCCAGCCATTAAGGACTGGTCCACACCAATCAAGGCAATCCTATTTCCATTTGCTAGGAATTGATTCAGGGATGGGCATGAGACCCAGGCCCATGTGGGAAGGCTGGGGAGAGTTTTAGGAAGTACTTATCTCCTTGATAAGAGAAGCACAGTAGCAGGTTCTCTGCCATACTTCCCCCTCACTTCCCAGCTCCCACCTGTCTTAGACTGATCCTTAGAAATCATGTTATTATTCATGGAATGCATTATGTTTCTTTTTGTAATTAACCTGACTCTCTGATGTGGTTATAACTTACTCTTTACCTACACTTATACTTTTCTATAGGGTCCTCTGACCATTATGATTCTCCCAAACTGTCCTTTGAGTGCTTTCATAGGATAATAACCACAAACTAAGAATGTAATATAAAATTTTACTTAGTTGACATATATTCAGAAGCTAATGAGTAGGAAAAAATTACTAATGAACTTTTTCACATAATTAATTCTGGTTACTTTCCCAGCTTAACAAATAAGAACTAGAATTTGTGACAGTCTTTCCTTATGTTGTCCATTAATGGTGCACTGTGTGGATTCCAATGCAGAGGGGGGAGAGGAGCAAATGAGGACTCTGAAAAGAACACTTAGCTTCATTTGGTCAAAAAATGGTCTTTACAAGGGTTTTATTATAGGTCATAAAACACTGCTTACCACAATGTAGTTCTTCCTTGAAAAAGAAAAGAAACCCTTGCAGTGGTGAGAAGCTGAAAACAACACCCTGAGAGTCCTTGTGCCTTCCTCCCATAAACACATCTGTGCATGTTATCTGTTTTGGGAAGAGCTGTGTGCACAGCTGTTTATGGGGCTCTAAAGAGGAGGCAGTACTTCAACATTCTTTATTTCGTGCTGTTGCAAGAACTAAATCTAAGCTGAAGCCTGTTAGGATGGAGACAACAAATGCATCTCCAGGGACAAGACAACCATATGATTCACACTAATAACATCATCAATGAACAGGAAGAGGCTCTAGGTGGCCACAGCCACTCAGGAAAGCATGGAGAAAAGGAGCTCTTTTGACCAAACGGAACTGAAGAACTAACCACCAAGCCAGAAGTGAGACCTGGGTTAACAATTTGATGGCTATTTTATGATGAACTCATCAGGTTAACATTAAGATTGGCATCATCATGGGAGTTACTCAGGGAAAGAGCAGGACCATTACAGCTAGGAAAACCTTGGTCTTCAGTGGTACAGGTATCCAGGTACAGGTACATTTATTCAGGGAATGCTATTTCAGCTTAAGGATGTCCCCTGTAAAGTACAGCGTTCTGTGACTTGTTTTATTTTTTTAAATTTTATTTTATTGGTACATTTTAGGTATACAATATAATGACACTCATCATTGGAAATTCGTATCTTTACATAATCCATCTTGGTTCTTATATTTCTCCCTTCCCCTGCCCTCCCTTCCACCCCGCCATCCCTCCCTATTTACAAAGACTTTGTTTCCATTTTTTCATTTTCTCATATTAATTCCATTCCCTACTTTCCTTTCCCCAACCCCTCCCACTTCCCTTTCCCCTTTGCCCCTTTTCTTCCTATTTCATATTATCTATTATACATTTTAGTCCTTAATTAAACTTTCAGTTTCTCACACTAGAGAAACTATTCGGTATTTACACGTGTGTCCTATTTATTTCACTTAAAGAGTATCACCTCAATGTGCATCCATTTAGCTATAAATCTCTCTAATTTCTTACTCTGTATGGCTGAGTAGTACTCCATTTTATTAAAAAACCACATTTTCTTTATCCAGTCTCCAGTTGATGGGTATATGGGCTGTTGCCAGGTTTTAGCTATCACAAACTGTGCTGCTATGAACATGGGTGCACATATATCACTGTGGTATGATTCTTTTAATTCTTTGGGGAAGATCCCCAGCAGGGGAATAGCGGGGTCAAATGGGACTTCCAGTCCTAGTTCTTTGAGGTATCTCCATACTGATTTCCACAGTGCTTGCACCAGTCTACACTCCCACCAGCAGTGGAGCAGGGTTCTTCTTTTCCCACAGCCCCGCCAGCATTTGTTATTGGTTGATTTCATGATAGCAGCCATTCTTTCTGGAGTGAGGTGGAATCTCAGCGTTCTTTTCATTTGCATTTCTCAAATGACCAGTGATGTTGAACATTTTTTAATGTATTTATTTGCTATTTCTACTTCTTTGTGTGAGAAATGTCTGTTCATTTCAGATGCTCATTTTTGGATTGGGTCTTTAAATATGGGAGGTCTGATTTTTTAAGTTCTTTATAGATTTGAGATAGTAGACCTTTGTCTGAGGAAGAGCAGGTGAAGATTTTTTCCCACATTGTGGGTTGTCGCTTCACACTGTTGGTGGTTTCTCTTGCTGTGCAGAAGCTTTTTAATAAGAAGAGATCCCACTTGTTGACTGTGCTAGTTCACAGGCAACTGAGGTTTTGTTCATAAAATCTTTTCCTACACCAATGTCTTCAAGAGTTCTACCTAACCTCTGTTCCAGCTGATTCAGTGTTTCTATTTTAATAGCTAGACCTTTAATCCATTTTGATTTCAGTTTAGCCCATGGTGAAAGATACAGGTCTACTTTTAATCTTTCACAAGTTGAAAACCAATTTTTCCAGCACCATTTATTAAAGAGGCTATCTTTCCTCCAGTGAGGGTGTTTGGCTCCTTTATTGAAGATGAGGTGGCTGAGTGTGTCTGCAGTTGTTTCTGCATCTTCTAATCTGTTCCACCGGTCCTCAGATCTGTTTCTTTGCCAGTACCATGCTGTTTTTATCACAGTAGTTTTGTAGTATAGTTTCAAGTTGGGGATTGTGATACCCTCTACCTTGTCTTTGTTGCCTAGAATTGGTTTTGCTATTCTGGGTCTCTTCTTGTTCAAAATGAATTTTTAGATTGTTTTCTCAAGGTCCATGAAGTATGCTGCTGGGATCTCAATTGCAATTGCATTGAATCTATATAGCAGTTTTGGAACTATGGCCATTTTCACTATGTTGATCCTTCCTACCCATTAGCGGGGGATGTCTTTCCATTTTCTGATATCATCTTCATTCTCTTTTCAGAGTGCTATAGTTTTCAGAGCAGAAGTCTTTGATTTCTTTCGTTAGGTTGATTCCTAGGTATTTCAGTTTTGTGGATGCTATTGTGAATGGACTTGTTTGCCCTATTTCTCTCTCAGTCAGTCTGTTTCTCGTGTAGAAGAAAGCTATTGATTTTTGTGTGTTGACCTTGTAACCAGCTACTTGACTGAATTTGGTTATTAAGTCTAGAAGACTTTTGGTGGAGTTCTTCGGGTCTTCTATATAGAATATCATGTCATTTGCAAATAATGACAATTTGAATTCTTCATTTCCTATCTTTATTCCTTTTATTTCTTTCTCTTGTCTAATTGCCATGGCTAATGTTTGCAGAACTATATTGAACAAGAGTGGTGATAGTGGACATCCTTGTCTTGTTCCTGATTTGAGTGTGAAGGATTTCAGTTTTTGACCATTTAGTATGATACTGGCTGTTGGTTTTTCATAGATGGCTTTTATCAGACTGAGGTAGAGACCATCTATTCCAATTTTTTGTAGAGTTTTTATCATAAATGTGTGTTGGATTTTGTCAAATGCTTTTTCTGCATCTATGGAGATAATCATGATTTTTGTCCTTGGCTCTATTGATATAGTGTATTACAAGGATTGATTTGTTTACATTGAACCATCCCTGCATCCCGGAGATGAATCCCACTTGGTCAAGGTGTATGATCTTTTTGATGATCTTCTGCATTCTATTTCCCAGTATCTTATTAAGGATTTTTGCATCAATGTTCATTAGTGAGATTGGCCTATAGTTCTCCTTTTTGGTTGGGGCTTTCTCTGCTTTGGGGATCAAGGTGATGCTTGCTTCCAGGAATGAATTCAGGAGTATTGCTTCCCTTTCAATTTCATTGAAGAATTTAAACAGTAGTGGCAGTAGTTCCTCTCTAAATGTCATGTACAATTTAGCGGTGAAGCTATCAGGGCCTGGGCTTTTCTTAGTTGGTAAGTTTTTAATTATGTTTTCTATTTCATTGTTTGATATTGAGTCATTTAGAATTTTTAGGTCATCTTCGTTCAACTTTGGTAATTCATATGTATCTAGGAATCTGTCCATTTCTTCTGTATTTTCCATCTTATTGGCATATAGGTTCTCGAAGTAGATAATGATGATCTTGTGGATTTGTGCTGGGTTCATTGTAATTTCATCCTTTTCATTCCTAACTGCATGGATTTGGACCTTTTCTTTCCTTTTTTGGAGAAGGTTGGCTAAGGGTTTGTCAATTTTGTTTATTCTTTCGAAGAACCAACTCTTGGCTTCATTAATTTTTTGTATTGTTCTCTTAGTCTCCATTGCATTGATTTCTGCTCTGATCTTTATACTTTCCTCCCTTGTATGAACTCTGGGTTTGTCCTGCTCTTCTCTTTCTAGAAGCTTCAGATTTAGCATCAGGTTGTTTAATTGGGTTCGCTCTGTTTTCCTAATATGAGTATTCACTGCTATGAATTTCCCCCGTAAGACTGCTTTCATTGATTCATAGATTCCAATATTTTGTATTGTTATTGTCATTTAATTGAAGGAACTGTCTGATTTCTTCTTTAATTTCCTCTGTGACCCACTGGTTATTCAGAAGTGTGTTGTTCAATTTCCATGTGTTTATGAAAGTTTTGCGGTTTATTTTGCTATGGATCTCCAATTTCATCACACTATGGTCTGATAATACACAGGGGATAACTTCAATTCCTTTGCACTTAATTAAACATGTTCTCTGAGCAAGTATGTGGTCTATTTTGGAGAATGACCTGAATGCAGCTGAAAAGAATGTGTATTCTGATTTTGCAGGGTCGAACACTCTGTAAACGTCTGTTAAGTTCATTTGTTCAAGAGTTTGATTGAGTTCTAATATTTCTTTACTTATGTTTTGTCTAGTTGATCTATTTGTGACAGTGGGGTATTGAGGTCCCACACTACTACTGTATTAGTGCTTATTTGATTTTTCATGTCCTTTAGTATTTGTTTTATACAGTTGGGTACACCAGTGTTTGGTGCATATATGTATAGGATTGTCATCCCTTCCTCTTGGATTATTCCCTTTGCAAGGATGCAGTGTCCTTCTTTGTCTCTCTTAGTCAGTGTTGGTTTGAAATCCACTTGATCTGCAAAGAGGACAGCTACTCCTGCTTTGTTTTGGGTACCTGTCACATGGAGTATTATTTTCCACCCTTTAATTTTCAGTCTATGAGTTTCCTTTTGAATTAAGTGCGTTTCTTGTATGCAGCATATTGTTGGATTTTGCTTCTTGACCCATTCTGCCAGTCTATTTCTTTTGATTGGTGAATTGAGACCATTAACATTGATGGTTATAACTGAAACATTTTGACTTGTCATTGCCATGACTTTTTCTTTTGGTTGGGTTCTCCCCCTTTACATTTAATTTGTCATGCCAGATGGGTTCATTCTGCTTTGCGTCCTGGGGTTGTGATCCTCATTGTCTGTTCCTAGGATATTGTGTAAAATTTTTTGGAGTGCTGGTTTGGTATTCATGAAGTTCCTGAGGTGCTCTTTGTCATGAAAATATCTTATTTCTCCTTCAATTTTGAAAGATAGTTTTGCAGGGTACATCAGTCTGGGTTGGAGGCTGTTTTCCTTTAGGGCTTGAAATACATCACTCCAAGCTCTTCTTGCCTTGAGGGTTTGTGTTGAGAAGTCTGCTGTGATTCTGATGGGATTTCCTTTGTATGTGATTTGTTTCTTTTCTCTAGCTGCTTGTAGAACTTTGTTCCTCTGTTGGGTTTCTGGAATCTTAACAATTATATGCCTATGTGTAATTTTTTTCTGATCAAGGCTATTTGGAGTCCTATACACTTCACTTATCTGTATGTCAAGTTCTTTCCCCGTTTGGGAAATTTTCTGCCATCAGTTCTGTGAACAGTTTTTTTATGTCATCTGCACTCTCTCCTGTTTCTTCGTTGACTCCAATCAGTCTTATGTTCTTCTTCCTTGGATCGTCTAGCAGCTGCTGGATTGATTTCTCATGGTCCCTTACAATTTTGAAGCAATTTTTCTTTTTCTGGTCACTAATTGCAATCTTATCTTCTAATCTGAAATTCTGTCCTCACATTGGCTCATTCTGCTGTGTAGACTTTCAATGGCATTTTTAATTTCCTGTAAATCTGTTTGCATCTGTTTTATGGATTCCATTTGTTTCCTATGTTGGGATTCCATCATGTTCCTTAGCTCCTCTCTATATTTATTAATCATGTCTTGCACTATGAGCACAATCTCCGCTGTTATCTGAGAAATTATTTCTGATTTCATTTTTTCCAGATCTTTTGTAGCCAGTTTAGGGAGTCCAGGTGGTTGAGAATCAAGAGTGTTTCCTCTCATTTTCCTTTGGGGTTGCTGTAGGTGATCTGGAAGTCTGGTTTTGAGACTTGTTTATGTGTCTTTTCAGTTTGATGGGGGGTGGGGGGGTGCTGTTGGCGCCTTCGTGTCTCACTTGCTCTGGGCTGGGAGTGGTGGAATGGTAGCCCGGAAGCCCCTACCTCTGCACTGGGAGCGGTGGAATGGCGGCCGTTGTGTGACTTCTTGAGCTGGTTCTTCTCTTCTTCTTTTTTTTTGGTACTGGGGATTGAACTTAGGACCTTATGCTTGTGAGGCAGGTGCAGTGCCACGGTGCTAAATCTCTAGCCCTTGTTCTCCTCTTACCTTCAAATATTTTCGTGGCCCATTTAAAGCTCCCAGTTAGCTTTCTGGGTCTTTCCCTTTCCTAGGACCACAAAATTGTATTTTACTTCTCCTTAAGCTATTCCTCCACGGCTGCTCCTCAGCAACCATTTATCCATCTCTCCTACTACAATTAGAACTGCTCAAACAAAAATGTCCATGTGCATGAAGACTGGAGTGGTCATATATCACAGCCTCCAATTTCCTTTGGGCTTTCAGTGCACTCTTCTCTGGCTCTGTGGAAAGCCTCCTTTTGTGTTGCCCACAGTGGTTATCACAAACATTCAACATTTGTCTTTTTTCTCTGTCTCATTTTCATTGTAATTATGGTTCTCAAAATTATGGTTCTCTTATCTTAAATTCTAAATTCTGCCTCTACCCCTTCACCTCATTCATTCCATGGCTTCAACATTTATATTAATCATATTTTGAGACATCTCAAGTCATGATAGGAGTTGGATTGTGCCCAATCTCTGTGCAAACTTTGCTTCCTGCTCTGTTTTCCAGAATGTTCCACAGAAGTGGTAATCTCAGTCTGTCCAAAAATAACACAGATTTTTCACTCCTATCAAAACTTGTTCTTCAGCCTGTATTTTTTACCTTGTACCACCATCTGCCCAAATTAGCAATTCAGAAATTTGGCAAATCTTTTAGGTTCCTTCTCGGTTTCCAAATGTAATTAATCAGCCTCTATGTCCTGGTCATTACAGTTCCTAAATAACAGTATCTCTTGGCTGGATCCCAGCAACAGTGTTCCAATACAGCTAGCTCCCAGTTTAGATTTATGTATCTTTAATCTTTTCTACAGTGATGACTAAATGATCCTTCTAAAAGGTCTATATGAGTCATACAGAAATCCCCTACTACTCACTCTAAAACAAAGGTTCAACTTAGATTGATACCTAAGACACTTTCCTTTCTGATTTCTAACTCCTTCTGATTTTATTTATAGCTATTCTCCTACCCCTTGTACTACACTCAAAAGGTAATGTGGTCTATTATATCTCTGCCCCCTTGCAAGGCTGTTCCCTCTCTCAGCAATGCTCCTCCTGTGACTCCACTTCCTAATATACACACATTTTATCTGGCTCCTTCCTTGTAACCTATCTTTGAAGACTTATGTGAGTCTTGAGTCAAGTACTGGTCAATTCTTCTCATACCTAAGGGCTAAGCAAGGCATCCCTTTCTATAACACAGCACACTAAATAAGAGTTCTGTTATAGAGCTTATCCCACTTTCCTGAAACTGTTATGTCTCCTTCTCATGCTGCTAAGAAAGTAACTGGAAATGAAGGTGGGGTGAAAAAATAAAAGTGTATCCTATACTCTCCACATATATTATTTTTTCCCAGACACGGTATGTGTTATTTCATTTAATTCTCACAGCAACCCTTTAGGTAAACTCATCTTCATTCATTCACTCTAAGTTTGTATCATGAGCCAGCTCTTGAGCCAGGTCTGTATTAGGCTGGAGAACAACGGTGACTCTGAGAGGTCCACTCCACCGATTCCTGGGCTCTGTCCTGACCTTGTGCCACAGGCTCACCAGCCCTCTTCAGCTCCTGCCTTGGACCTCAGGTGCTGAATAAGTACAACAGATATGAACAAAGGCGGAATTTAAAAGATGCGATGACCTAGCACCCACTTCCATGCATTCACCCTACAGAACCATCAGCGCAAGTTTATAATGAATCAGTACAAAGAGATTCACTGCCATTTTGTTTGGAAGTATAAAACATGGAACACATCTATAAAACCTACACCAGTAGGGGAAGAGTTAAGTCAAGGGTGATGTGTCCTACAGTTTGGATGTATAATGTTCCCCAAAGCCATGTGGTCTTCAAGTCTGGCACTTCTGGATTGTGGTGGAACTATTAAGAGGTGGGGACTACAGGAAGGTTTTAGGTGACAGGATTTAGGTGTGCCCCTAAAAGGACTGTGAGGCATCACGCTCTTCCTTTTCGCTTGTTGGTCACCATGAGATAAACAGCTTGGTGCACCACACACTGTGTCATGATGTGTTGCCCTGTCACAGATCCAGAGCAAAAGGCCAAATGACCATAAACTGGAACCTCCAAAGTCAGAACAAACCTTTCCTCTTTATAAGTTTATTATCTCATGTATTTTGATACAGTAATGGAAAGCTGGCTAACACAATGTGTCTACAGTGTAATCTCAAGAAGCCATTAGAAAGATGGGTAATTCTACCATGTTAAACTAAGGGTGAAGGAGTAAACCTAAGAGTCATACATAAAATCTTGAAAAAGAAAATTATAGTACATATTTATGAATGTATAGCTATGTCTATATTAGGCTTATAGGATAAAATACATAACTCTTAATTAAATTTGAATTTGATATAAACAACAAATACCTTTTAAACATGTGTCCTATGTAGTATACAGGACATATGTACCTGAAAAAATTAGTCATTGTTTCTCTGAAATTTACATTTAACCAAATATCTTTATTTGCTAAATCTATAGTAGTAATCTAGTTAAGTATGTGCCACCATGTGTGAATGTTTGAGTCCAGCCTGGACAACTTAGTGAGACCCTATCTGAAACTAAAAAAATGGTCAGGGATGCAGCTCAGTGTGAAGGCTCTGGGTTCAAGCTCCAGTACAAAAAGAAAAAGAAAAAAGTTTGGAAAGAGATATAGCTACAGTTAAAGGTTTTTATTTCTGGGTGCAAGTGTGGAATGAAGGAACAAAAGGGAGAGATTTCTGCTTCTTTAATGACAAGTGTTAAAAGTGGCAATATTATGGGTGATTAAAAAATTTATTCATGTTCATTTGCATTTGCTAATTAAAATTATACAGATATATTGTTTCTTCTACCAATCTTAATTTTTAGTTAGTAGCCAGCAATCTTTTGAAAACATAAAAAACTTAATATGTGTTTGATAAAGTTTGTGAAATAAAAAATCCCACAAAGATCACTGAAAAATACTTCACAGAAACAGAAAGCTTCATCATTTTCTAAGAAACAGCACATCATTTTCTAAGTTAAACAGTGTTGCTTTGTCCACAACATAGTAAGTGCAATTTAATCAGTTTTTCTTTTACCCCCCACTCGCTGACATAAATCCTAGGAAGAACAGGTACTCAATAAATTTAGTTTAAAAACTGACAAATAAAAATTGTATATATTTATCATGTATATGATATCCTGAAGTACTTACACCTTGGGAAATGACAAAGTTAATCTAATTGACATATATACTATTACCTTATTTGTGGTTAAAAACACTTAATATCTACTCTTTTAGCAATTTTTAAGAAAACAAAACACCTTCTACCTCACATTGAAGTATAAAATTACTGGAAAGTAAAAACTACAGATGGTTCTGACAGACAAGAAAACAATGTGTTTTGGAGAAGACATAATAATACAAACATGTATTGGTTTTTAAAAAACTCTTAAACTATTTAAAATACTTTAATACTTTAATGAAATCTCAGTCAATAATGCCCTTTTAGAATATCCCTGAACTTTTGTTAGGATGCCAGTAAAAAGCTTAAAAGTTTACAGGCAAAATAACCAATGTAAAAACCCCAAATAGCCCACATTACAACAAAGATTGCATTTTATCTTTCCTTGAATACTTCTTTATTTTTGGTACCGGGACCCGAACTCAGGACTTTGCACTTGACAGGCAGGCATGGTGCCACTGAGCTAAGCCCCAACCCCCCGAATACTTTTAAACCTCAATTCTTTCCTGTTTGTTGGAATCCACATGCAGAATTTTTCCAAATCGTTTCTAAAACCTTTTCTCTAGTCTCCAAGACTGTAAAGCAGGCAATTTATTAGCTCAGGTTTTGGGGGTCATCTTAGAGTCTGTTAGACATGATTTGCCCAGAAATACCAGGTTTTTCAAGAGTTTCCTGGTGTTTCTTCAGTAGCTTGGAAGTGTAACTAGATTCAAGTGAATGCAGTTTGCTTTTATTTTGTACTTCTGTGATGTATCTATAAGGAATATTGTATTCACACCCCCCCATATTCATTCATAACCAGCACAATGGATAAACTAAAAGAATTGTTCTTTTCTCAAATATGGGATCTAAAAGAAAAATGAGGTAATATGAAAGTAGGAGAGGACTATTAGAAAAGAGGAAGGAATTAGGGGGAGGGCTCAAGGAATGGCAAGGGGCGAAAGGGGCCTGAAAACGATCTGTGTTATGTGTACGTATGAATATGCCAAAACCCCCTGTTTTTCTGTAGAACTAGTATGGACGAAAAAGAAAATTAAAAAATGAAAATTCTTTTTTTTCTAGAATTGCATTAGCTTTTCTTTTCTTTTCTTTTTTTGAGACAAGGTCTCCCTATGTAGTTCAGGCTGGCCTTGAACTCATAGCAATCCGTCTGCCTCAACCTCCCAAATGCTGGATTATAGGCATGTGCCACCACGCCCGGTTTCAGGTTTTTTTTTGTAGACAAAATGTGCAGCATTTACAAGTCTAGCTATGATGCTTCACTTTTTTTTTTTTTTTTTGGGTACCGGGGATTGAACTCGTGACCTTGCGCTTGCGAGGCAGGCACCGGAACCACTGAGCTAAATCCCCGGCCCTACTATCTTGTCACATGTATTTAGTGGCAGTTAAAAATATTTTACTGGAGACTTAAAGTCAAGTACGCTGGAATTCCATATTATGAATTACCAAAGTAGGCTAAAAAGGCATTAGGAAAATTTCTTGCCTCTACACATTTTTAAAGTGTTCAGATTAGGAGAAATCCAACTGATATTAAAATCATCAATTTGCTGCTCTACATAGGTGAAGAGTGAGGGGAAAGACACAATTTAAATCTCTGTGAAATGGAAAAAGACTTTCAAATTGCATATATGTGAGAAAGGATTTATACTGACAATATATAAAGAACTTCTACAAATCCATTAGAAAAAGACACATAACCCAATGTATATAAATGGGTGAAAGATGTAAACAGGAACCTATCTCACAAAAAAGGAAATGAAAACGCTCACTAGCTTATGAAAAAGTGCTTAACTTTATCAACCTGAGCTTACAACTGAAAACTAGAAGCCCAGGACAGTACAACATGGCTCAAACTGATCACAACAGGTGTGAAGATGTGGAGCAATCAGCCCTCTCATACACTGATGGTGAAACACAGTATTGTTATCATTATCAATTTTCTATCATTTGTCAATTTGTTGAAACACTTAAAAAGTCAAAAGTGCATTATCAGTAAGATTAAAAGCGTACAGTCATGGTCCTTTTCCCTCACTCCACAGGACACTGCAGTAACTCAGACTAAACGATGGAAAAAGGTTGTCCGATAAACTATGGCACAATACTTTATTATTTGAAAAATGTAATCATATATAGTAAAAGAACTCTTGTAGGCTTTTAAAAGTTTGGATTAGTATCTATCATTCTTTTTAAAATTAATTTTATTGGTACATTTAAAGTATACAATATAATAACATTCATCATTGGAAATTTGCACCTTTACATAATCCATCTTGGTTCTTATTTTTTCCCCATTGCCCTGCCCTCCCTTCAACTCCTCCATTCCTCCCTATCTACAGACTTTGTTTCCATTTTTTCATTTTCTCATATTAATTCCATTCCCTTCTTTCTTTTCCTCTACCTCTCCCACTTCCCCTTTGCACCTTTTCTTCCTATTTCACACTATCTATTATACCTTTTAGTCTTTACACTTTCAGTTTCTCAAACTAAAGAAACTATTCGGTATTTACACGTGTGTCCTATTTATTTCACTGAAGAGTATGGCCTCAATGTGCATCCATTTAGCTATAAATGTCTCTAATATCTTGTTCTTTATGGCAGAGCAGTACTTCATTTTATAGAAAAACCACATTTTCTTTATCCAGTCTCCAGTTGATGGGCAATTGGGTTACTTCCAAGTTTTAGCTATAATGAATTGTGCTGCTATGAACATGGGTGCACATATACCACTGTGGTATGATTCTTTTAACTATTTGGGGAAGATACCCAGCAGGGGAATAGCTGGGTCAAATGGGACTTCCAATCCTAGTTCTCTGAGGTATCTCCATACTGATTTCCACAGTGGTTGCACCAGACTACACTCCCACCAGCAGTGGACCAGGGTTCATCTTTCCCCACATCCCTGCCAGCATTTGTTAGTGGTTGATTTCATGATAGCAGCCATTCTTTCTGGGGTGAGGTGGAATTTCAGTGTTGTTTTCATTTGCATCTCGTGATTGACCAGTGATGTTGAACATTTTTTCATACGTTTATTTGCTATTTCTACTTCTTTGAGAAATGTCTATTCATTTCAGATGCCCATTTTTGGACTGGGTCTTTAAATCTGAGAGATATGATTTTTTAAAGTTTTATATATATATATATATTCCGGATAGTAGACCAGGGACAGCTGGTGAAAATTTTTTCCCACATTGTGGGTTGTCTCTTCACACTGTTGGTGGTTTCTCTTGCTGTGCAGAAGCTTTTTAATAAGAAGTGATCCCACCTGCTGATTGTTTGTGCTAGTTCATGGGTAACTGAGGTTTCGTTACATAAAATCTTTTCCTACACCAATGTCTTCAAGAGTTCTACCTAACCTGTCTTCCAGCTGGTTTAGTGTTTCTGTTTTAATATTTAGATCTTTAATCCATTTTGATTTTAGTTTAGTGCATGGTGAGAGATATAGGTCTAGTTTTAATCTCTGGCAAGTTGAAACCCAGTTTTTCCAGCACCATTTATTGAAGAGGCTATCTGTCCTCCAGTGAGGGTATTTGGCTCCTTTATCGAAGATGAGGTGGCTGAGTGTGTCTGGAGTTATTTCTCCATCTTCTAATCTGTTCCACTGGTCCTCAGCTATGTTTCTTTGCCAGTACCATGCTGTTTTTTTTTTGTTTTTTTTTTTTAATCACAGTAGCTTTGTATTATAGTTTCAAGTTGGGGATTGTGATACCCCCTACCTTGTCTTTATTGCCTATAATTGCTTTTTCTATTCTTCTTGTTCCAAATGAATTTTTGGGTTGTTTTCTCAAGGTCTGTGAAGTATGCTGCTGGGATTTCAATTGGGATTGCATTAAATCTATAAAGCAGTTTTGGAAGTATGGCCATTTTCACTATGTTGGTTCTTCCTACCCAGGAGAGCAAGGGAAGTCTTTCCATTTTCTCATATCGTCTTCAATCTCTCTTTTCAGAGTGCCATAATTTTCAGAGTAGAGGTCTTTGATTTCTTTTGTTAGGTTGATTCCTAGGTATTTCAGGTTTATGGATGCTACTGTGAAAAGAACTGATTGTCCCATTTCTCCCTCAGCGAGTCTGTTTTTCCTGTAGCAGAAAGCTATTGATTTTTGTGTGTTGACCTTGTATCCAGCTACTCTACTGACTTTGGTTATTAAGTCTGGAAGACTTTTGGTTGAGTTCTTGGGGTCTTCCATATAGAATACTATATCATTTGTAAATAATGACAATTTCACTTCTTCATTTCCTATCTTTATTCCTTTTATTTCTTTCTCTTGTCTAAATGCCATGGCTAATGTTTCCAAAACTATATTGACAGGAGTGGTGATAATGGACATCTTTGTCTTGATCCTGATTTTAGTGTGAAGGATTATCAGTTTTTGATCATTTAGTATGATATTGGCTGTTGGTTTTTCATAGATGGCTTTTATCAGATTGAGGTACTCCTTAATGACCATCTATTCCAATTTTTTGGAGAGTTTTTATCATAAACAGGTGTTGGATTTTGTCAAATGCTTTTTCTGCATCTATGGAGATGATCATATGGTTTTTGTCCTTGGCTCTATTGATATAGTGTATTACATTGATTGATTTTCGTATATTGAACCATCCCTGCATCCCTGGGATGAATCCCACTTGATCAGGGTGTATGATCTTCTTGATGATCTTCTGCATTCTGTTTCCCAGTATCTTATTAAGGATTTTTGCATCTATGTTCATTAGTGAGATTGGCCTATACTTCTTTTTTTCGGTTGGGTCTTTCTCTGCTTTGGGGATCAAGGTGATGCTTGCTTCCAGGAATGAATTTGGGAGTATTGCTTCCCTTTCGATTTCATTGAAGAGTTTAAACAGTAGGGGCAGTAGTTCCTCTCTAAATGTCATGTACAATTCAGCAGTGAAGCCATTAGGACCCGGGCTTTTCTTAGTTGGTAAGTTTTTAATTATGTTTTTAATTTCACTGATTGATATTGGGTCGTTTAGAATTTTTAGGCCATCTTAGTTTAACTTTGGTCATCCACACGTATCTAGGAATCTGTCCATTTCTTCTGTGTTTTCCAACTTACTGGCATACAGGTTCTCAAAGTAGGTATTGATGCTCCACTGGATTTCTGCTGGGTCCATTGTAATTTCATCCTTTTCATTCCTAATCGCATGGATTTGGGCCTTTTCTTTCCTCTTTCTGACAGGGTTGGCTAAGGGTTTGTCAATTTTGTTTATTCTTTCGAAGAACCAACTCTTGGCTTCACTGATTTTTTTTTGTATTGTTCTCTTAGTCTCCATTGCATTGATTTCTGCCTTGATCTTTATAATTTCCTCTCTTATATGAGTTTTGGGTTTGTCCTGCTCTTCTTTTTCTAGAAGCTTGAGGTTCAGCATCACATTGCATAATTGAGCTTGGTGTTTTCCTAATATGAGTATTTACTGCTATGAATTTCCCTTGTAAGACTGCTTTCCTTGTGTTCCATAGATTATGATATGTAATATCTGTATCATTCTTGAACACATGTGAAAATTGAAATTTTTGTGGAATAATTTAAGGTTTTCAAAAATTTCTTTACACTGTAGATACTTGCTATTTCAAATTTTTTCCCACTCAGAATTGCTTGTGCCTTCCACACAGTTTTGTCTTTTGTATTATCAAGGGCACTGATGATTGAACAATAGAGCCCCAGCATTAGTTCTAGGGTTTTCTTACAGGTTGTTAACTAATCCCCAAGTTCTTGGGCACGTGAGCAGGCTACAGTGACTGGATCAGGACTGGTGCCTGCGGAAAGTGACCATACAATAGATTCCAACTTCAAAAGCATTACATTGTGAAAAGACACAAATCTGAAAACTGATGAAATATGGTTTTTCAGTCCAGGTAGGCCTATAATCCCAGGGCTCAGGAAGCTGAGGCAGGAGAATCCCTGTGAGTTCAAGGACAGCCTGAACTACAAAAGAGACCCTGACTCAAACAAACAAATAATCCAGCTCTTCTATTCTTTCATTTCCAGTTTCCTCTTAACATTTATCTTTAATAACACGATAAAGATTAAATAGTGTTTAGTATATGAGCTGCCAAAGCACAAGATTAAATTATGTTGAAGGCAGAGTATTCTACTAGGCTAGAATATTCCAGTTTCATCATGAGAAACGTTAAAATGTGGCTCCATTGTTTCCTAAAGCCAATGTTGCTGAATCTGCTAGTTCTTCACTTTGGGATGAAATCTGCTCCATCCTGCAAGTGAATTATCACTCCAGTAGGCACTCATGCAATATACAGCAAAGAATATGCTGGATACTATTCTAAATGGTGGTCATCCCTGAAGAGTCTTTTTGAAGAAAATCTTGTCTGGCTATGATAGTAACGTACTAGTACAGAAAGGCTATCTACATAAGATCATGTCTTGATGAAACAAGTTAACTGCTGGTGATTATTGCATCGTTTTTTTTTTTTGGTACCGGGGAACTCAGGTCCTTGCGCTTGCGCATCAGGCAGCGAAACCACTGAGCTAAATCCCCGGTCCTATTGCATCTTTTAAACATATATTTGAATCTTAATTTTGATCACACAAAAATTGTGAAAGAATGTATCTGTGTTATGAAAAAGTATGAAAGAAACATACTGTTGAAGTTCCATTTTACTACTTACTGGGATTGCCAAAGAAAATATAAGACCTTTAGGTAAGTTTGAATAATTTGATAATGTTTTTGTGTAAATTTTTTTTGTTTATCTGAAATTCAAATTAACTGGGTATTCCATATTTTTATTTGCTAAATTTGAAAAATGTACAACCTACTATAACCTTAATCTCTTCCAAACTGGTAGGCCCTATTATTAATTTGTTGCATATTCTTCTAGACTTGGTTCTGTGAATTATATGATATATATATATATATATTTCAAATAAACAGAATCAGATTATCCTTAAAATTCTAGAACTGGTTATGTTTTTTCCACTCAGCACTAGGCCTTAAAGATAATTTCTCATAGATCTATATCACTTTTTCATGGTCACATAGTATTCCATGCAGGGTCATGGTCCAGTTAGCCATCTCTGAAGAATATATAGGTTATTTATATTTTTTCTTATAATTAGTACTACAACAAACTTTTAGTCATGCAATCTTTTATACTTGTACTAGGATTTCTCTGAGAAGTGAAAATGCTCAGTTAATGCATTTTCAGTTTCAATAAGTATTGTCAGAATACCTCCAAAGTACTGTATCAATTTGTACTTCCACCAGCAATATATGAAATTATCATTTTTGTTTGAGACAAGGTCTCCTATGTAGCCCAGGCTGGCCTTGAACTCACAATGGTCCTCCAGCCTCAGCCTCCTGAGATTATAAGCATGTACCACCATACTCTGCCAGAGATTATAATTTCTTAACAATCTCACAGATATCTGGTATTATCAAACTTTCTCCTTTTCTTTCCCTTCCTTCTCTTCCCTCCTTCTTTTTTTTCCTTCTTGCATAAAATTGATGAGAGAAACATTTCACTATAATTTTACTTCTGTGATTACAGTGAGGCTTGGGCATCTTTTCTTAGTTTTTTTTCTTTAATTCTTTTTCTTTTTGGTACCGGGCATCAAACTCAAGACCTTGCGCTTGCAAGGCAGGTGGCAGCACCACTAAGCTAAATCGCTGGCCCATCATATTTATTATTCAGTTGTTTTTCTGTAGTTACAACTCATTCTTTTAATAACCCAAGACCAGTATCAATTTTGCTTGAGTATACTATATAGAATCTATATTTGAAACAGACCATTTCTCATTTCCAGTATTCTGGCAACCCTCCTAGGAGTCCTGACTCCTCAAAAGTTAGCTGGGACTCAGCAGTTGTAGCTATAAATTCCTGAAGGGCCCTCAGATATAATTTTCTTTTCAACAAGACTAAACAATAGCCTTCTTTCCCACCTTAACCTTTCTGTTCTCTACATATCTATTTCTGCCTGTTCTTTACTCTCGGCAAGGAGGAACCAGTACTTGCCAAATCTTTCTTCAGAATTTCTCATTTCTCTCCATTTAATCATCATCACTACCTCCCCTTCTGGTATCAACCCTGATTATCTCCTTCCCAAATTACTGAACCCACTGCTTTAATATCTTTCTGTCACCCGAAACGAGCACACTGCTTCATGATTCATCAGTTGAAGGCCCAACAATCATGGTGTCACCCCCCACCTAAGAGCCTGCTGCCGTTTCCAGTGCCACACAATCGAGCCTGACTCTCTCCTTCTTAACTGGCTTCTACCTTCTCTCTGGGTGCACAGAGCTTAACGCCATCTTCCCCTAAATGGAAACCAGCAAAACTTGAGCAAGACTTTTAAATCTGGGCTTGTGCTGATTTGTATCACTCATGCTTCAGAGTAACATCTTCAAACTCCCTCAGGAATCCTGTTTTGTTCTGCAGTACTTGATGTTTGCAACATTCACATGGCATTTGTCATACACTGCCTTATGTGGTGGCTATTTCTCTACATATCATATTTTCCTTTTCTAGATTTTAAACTACCCATAAGCTACACTTATCTGATACTGGTCCTATTATTTAACAGAGCAGCTTGAACTATAAGGACTTATAGGATAAATGATATAAAACTAGAATATATTTCTCCCCCCTATTAAGTTTATTGGTACATTTTAGGTATAAAATACATTTACATTCATCATTGGGATCTTGTACCATTACAGGAGTATCTTGGTTCTTCTTTTTTCACCCTTCCCCTGCCCTCCCTTCACCCCCTCCACCCTTCCCTATTTGGAGACTTTGTTTCCATTAGAATATATTTCTGTTTAGACAGGCTTTCTTGTTCCCATTTAAAGCATACCAGTAATAGCTGACATGATTTAGATATATCAAATATTACAATATTTTAAAAATTAACATTTCCATTTGATCAGCTGCCATCCAGAAAACACAGTAAGATTTGAGGGAAAAATGCACAGATGTGCATATACTGTATTATTCCCAGGACTTTCACTTTTTAAATGTTCCAATAGAAAATTCTTAAAATCAACTCCCTAAACTTATGATAGCATATTATGTGTTCTATACATAGAAATTTCACAAGTAAAAGTTTATACGATTTGACTATCCAGAGACTATGAAAATTTTTAACATAATTCAGGCAACTGTTATATTACCACCAAGAAAGTGATGGAAGAGACAATCAACACTGTGTAGAGGCAACCAACCTAAAGAATGGGAAAAAAATCTGCCAGCTGTTCTTTTGATAGAGTACTAATTTCTGGCATATATAAAGAACTCAAAAATTTACCCCCAAAAAACAAATGACCTGGTCAAAAAATGGGCAAGCTAACTCAACAGACATTTTTCAGAAGTAAAAATGGCTAATAAGTACATGAAAAAATGTTAATCATCTTTAGTCATTAGGGAAATGCAAATCAAAACTCTGAGATACCATCTTACCCCAGCCAGAATGGCTATTAGCAAGAATACAATAAACCACCAATGCTGGCAAGAATGTGAGGAAAAAGGAACCCTTCTATACTGTTGGTGGGAATGTAAACTAGTACAACCACTATGGAAATCAGTATGGAGATTCTTTAGAAAACTAAAAACAGAAATTCCATTTGACCCAACTATACCTTTCATGGGTATATATTCAAAATAATTAAGTATCATAGTAATACCCATTGAATTGCATGTATACCCATGTTTACAGCATGCAACTCAATAGCTAAGATCTGAAAATGGCCTAGATGCCCAACAACAGACAAATGGATAAAGAAAATGTGGTATATATACACAATGAAATAGTCAAAAGAACAATGAAATCATGTTATCTGCAGGAAAATGCTAAGCAAAGTAAGTCAGGTACAGAAAGTTAAATATTGCATTGTTTCTCTTATATGTGAACCTTATAATATAAATAAATGAATGAATGAGTGAGAGATGACAGGAAAAAAGAAGGCAGACTTTGGAAACAGGAAAGGGGATGAAGGTGAGGGAGAAGCTAAGGGAGAGGAGGATAAAGGGATTAAAAATGATCAAGATATGTTATAGGCATGTACCAATTCTCCCAAATGAACATCATTCTGTATTGCAAATATATAATAATAAAAGAAGAAAACACCAATAACGAAGTGATGAAAGAAAATGCAAAAGGCATTTTATGTCAACAAAGGCTGCACCAGAAGGAAGAAAGGCCTTTTGGGACACCAAATACATCAAGTGGCCCTGGTGAGTCATTAAGGCCCTGAAAAAATCTAATTGATCTCACTTTTTACTAAATTGATAAGCCACCACTGTCACCAGTGAGACCCTTGGTGTAGCACTGTGACTAACTCGGTCTTTGAAAGTACAGAAGGACAACTGGAAAGTACACAGGAGAACAGTAATCTTCCCTTATACAGGTAGTGGCAAACCTATGACATGCGTCCCACAGTGGGCTATTTGTATCACTGAAAGCTCTAAAAGGTTCACCACCACTGCCTTATATCATTAGGACAGTAGACTGTGTACAAATACTTTATACTTTTTTTTTGGTACCGGGGATCGAACTCAGGACCTTGTGCTTGCGAGGCAGGCACTGGAACCACTGAGCTAAATCCCCGGCCCTACTTTATACTTTTTAATCCATTCGATTTGCACATTTTTCATGCTTATTTTACAGATAAGAAAACTGATGCTCAGAGAAATGAGGTGCTCAGGCTAATAAACAAGTTTCTTATTGGCAAGGACTCTCACCGTATCAAATAAATAAAACAAAGTCGGCAGACAATGCCTCCTGGGCCCTCAGATCTTTTAAGTATTGTGGTATTTCCCCAAATCTAATCATGGTATTGCTTCCTCGGGATCCACAGAGGACGGCTGTGTAACTAGTATATCCGGCCCGCTATTCTTCCCCCTATTGCCACCCATACTTAAAACTGTTGATACAAGGATTTCAAGGTGATTCTGTAACTTAAGACCAACTGAGAAAAGAAAACACAGCCAATGTCCAAAACCAAACCTGAAGTTCTTCAGGGTAGAAGTGAAATTTGCATTTCTAAAATCCCATCTATACTTTTGGATCCTCGGAGCCTCTTTTGTACTTATAAAAAATGTCTCACAGGAAATGTCTGACTTCTCTGCAGCACTTGATCTGTGTCTCTGAGGTTTTTTTGGTTTTGTTTTGATACCGGAGATTGAAGCCAGGGCCATTGTACTGAGCTACATCCTCAATATCTTCCCATTTTTAAAATTTTGTTTTGAGACAGGGTGTCACTAAGTTGCCTGAGCTCTATTTGAACTTGTGATTCTTCTGCTTCACCCTCCCAGACTGCTGGGATTACAACTGTGTGCCATCATGGCTTGGCTTCTCAATGTTTTGAAGGTGCTCTGCTGTATTTATTATTAGCCATCTCTAGTGCTATGATGTAATAGTGCTTCGTGTGTAGAAAAATATGCAATAAATATTTATTGAACTAAATAAAAGACATGTGCTTATTAAACATATATTCTTATTTAACTGATATGCTGGTACACTGCTGGAAACTACTAGGAAATAATAGGAATACAGACTGATAATACATGAGCATTACTGAAATGAAAGAGGTTGTCAGAAAGCACTACAACTTTTCAGAGAAAAGGAAATATAGCTGGAATAAGGGTCCGGTTAAAGAAAATAAAACGTTAAGAATGACAGTTCTAGCAAAGAAAGTGCTACTGATTCTGGGGTTAGGTCAGTAAAAACGAGGGCAAAGTTTAAACTAACATTGTTTTTAGAGGAATGTGTAAGTCCAGTAATTCTTTCAAACTAGTAACAAAACACTTTAAGTATAGGTCTTCATTAGAGGAAATAATTCTAAACAAATGAGAACAAAACCACATTTATATGGCTTTTGGAAAGTCCACCGAACTAGCACAGATGAACTAGGGTACAGTCCTAACATGACTTTTAATTGCACAACTTGTGGCAATTCATCCAACCTTTTTGGGAGTCACTTCCTTACCCATAGAGCGAAGATACTGAACTATACAAATCCAAGGCATTTTCCAGTTATGAAAATTTTGTGATTTCACTGGTCTATAGCTAAATTCTGCCTTCAAGACTTCAAAAATGGCCTCCCGAGGAAGTTAAACATAATTCCTCCAGTTTTGTTTATACTTCTAATTTTTAGATCTCACAAATGAACTTTGTCAATTTCTCAAGGTTTCAGTTTGGGAAGATCGAAGTGGATTAAAGATATAAATATTAAGACAGAAACACTAAACTTGCTGGAAGGTAAGTTAGGTAGAACTCTTGAAGACATTGGCATAGGAAAAGACCTCATGAACAAAACCTCAGCAGCACGGGAACTAGCACAAAGAATCAACAACTGAGATCTCATCTTATTAAAAAGCTTCTGCACTGCAAGAGAAACCACCAACAGAGCTAACAGACAACCTACAATATGGGAAAAATCTTTTAGCAGCTGTACCTCAGACAAAGGACTACTATCTAGAATATATAAAGAATTGAAAAAAATCAGACCCCCCAAATTCAAAGACCCAATTCAAAAATGGGCATCTGAAATGAACAGACATTTCGCAGATAAGGAAGTAAAAGCAGCAAACAAATATATGAAAAAATGTTCAACATCACTCGTCATTTGAGAGATGCAGATGCAAACAACACTGAGATTCCACTTCACCCCAGAAAGAATGGCTGCTATCAAGAAATCAACAAATAACAAATGCTGGTGGGGTTGTGGGGAGAAAGGAACCCTTCTCTATTGCTGGTGGGAGTGCAGACTGGTGCAACCACTGTGGAAATCAGTATGCAGATACCTCAAAGAACTAGGACTAGAGGTCCCATTTGACCCAGCTATTCCCCTGCTGGGTATCTTCCCAAAAGAATTAAAAGAATCATACGACAGTGATATATGGGCACCCATGTTCATAGCGGCACAGTTTGTAATAGCTAAAGCTTGGAAGCAGTCCAAGTGCCCATCAACTGGAAACTGGATAAAGAAAACGTGGGGTTTTTTAATAAAATGGAGTACTACTCAGCCATAAAGAATGAAAAACTAGAGTCATTTATAGCTAAATGGATGCATATCGAGGCCATACTCTAAAGTGAAATAAATAGGACACACATGTGTAAATACTGAATAGTTTCACTAGTGTGAGAAACTGATAGTGTAAACAAGGTTTAAAATGATTAAAATGAATAATTGATAATTTGAAATAGAAAAAAAGGTCCAAAGACAAAGGAGTGAAGGGAGGGGAAGGGGAAAGAAAAAGAGGGAAAGGAAAAACTATGAGAAAAGAAGAAAAAAAAAAAGGGAAATGAAATCTATGTAAATAGGGAAGGGCGGAGGGGGTAAAGGGTGCACAGGTAATGGGGAAAAAAAAATAAGAACCAAGATATATCATGTACAGGTACAAACACACAATGATAAATGTAAACAAAGTGTATACCTAAAATGTACCAATAAAAGAACAACAACAACAAAAAAGGTTTCAGTTTGGGTTTGGGACTATACTATGTTTAGGAAATTATCAGAAAGATTAAAATGAGAACTGGCTGAACCTACATATTCTATCAGAAACAGAGTCAAAGTGATAATAAAAATTACAGCCTGAGGCGGTAATTTTGATTTTATTTTTTAAACAAGGATAACAGATACAGATTCTAAAATCTACAAAATACTAAACAAAGAAATCCCAGGAGTGGTTTCTGAACTGCTTGCATGAACAATGAAACATAAGAATTTCTTCAAAATGCCAGAATTCAACTTTCAGTGGTTTCTCACAATCTTCAACTGTTGTCAAATAAAGGCATAAAATACTAAGTTACACAAAGAAAACTGCTAGGAAGTCTGACGGTAATGATTAATCTCTTCAGATGGTAGATTATTACTGATATTTTAAGAAGAAAAGATAAATTTTTATCTTTTATCTGGGCTGTAATTCACAACTGCATTCAAGTTTGTGTCATGCAGGTGGGAGGGTTGGATCTTTTCATTTGAGAGAAGGGAATTTAAGTGAAGAGTATCCTAATACGGATTCTTTTTTCAATAACAACAATATACCAGGAGCAACCGCAAACAGGTGAGAATTTACAGATCTCTGAGGACGTATTATAAAAGTTATAATTGCATAGGCAACTGTTAAGACATGCAGCTATATTTTTGTAAAGCATACTGTATGTATTCTTGATTTGGTTATATAGTAAGTTTGCAAAAATAAGAATATATTCTCCTTAACTTGGAATATAATTTTAGAGGTGCTAAGCAAAAACCAATATATATAATGAACAGCCAATATCTAATGAACACCTTTTATTTCTGAATCCTGTCATCGACACCATGGGCTTTAATTATAAAATTTATGTATAAAAGAGGCAGGATGTCTTCATTTCTGAATTTATTTTATACAGAGGCTTATAATAACTAAAATTATAAAGATAAATTACTTTAATGGCCCAGAGGGCATGGAAATGTTAAGACATTTATGTAACAGGACTTACCTATTAAAGAGTGCTGAGAAAATATATAAATTATATTTAATTCTACTGTAGTGACTGAGATGAAAACAATCTAATGAATTGTGCAAGAGTCACAAATTTCCCTCCTGGCTTTTGACTTGTGTAAACTTGGGCAAGTCATTAATTAGCTATTTACACCAGCTGTCTTCATCTGTAAAATTAGGACAGCACTCCTTCTCAATTGCACAAGAACGTCCCCAGCTCTGGTCTAAGAAGTGTCCTCAGAATTTAATCCTTTTAAGCACCAAACCCAGCTGAGATATACATGTACAGGAAATGTTCATTTTTCCTTAAACTTGCAGACCAGAAAATGTCTTCCAATGGCATTACAGAGGCTGAACTAGTCCGTTGTTCATGAAAATAGTCATGGTTATTGATTCAGTAGGCTTGTGTGTACATGAGAGAGGACTCTGAGGGTAAACAGGGGATAAGTTCTGGGGAAAAGAATGCAGTGAGTCATTAGGACTTGAAGTGAGATGAAATGTTACACCAAATCCTGCCGAAACTGTAGGACTTAAAATGAGAAACTACTTTTTCCCATGAGAACTCAACCATTATAATTTTAATGAATGCAAGGAATGATCTTCAAATTCTTAGTTGACATGTTTAAATGTAAATGTTTTCCAATGAAATATGCAATTTTATAAAATATGGCCACAATTAATGCCACAACCAGGAGAATTTTTATGGAATTACATATGGACACGTGACTACCCAAGCAGCTCATCATGACTGATGTTATTTTTCTGGATACAACAGTAGTTACTAATAATGATTCAGTGCCTTCCCATGAAGTTCAAGCCCATGTTTCTTGTCTAATTGGCTCGACACTGTTCACTGAACTGGTAGTTTTCTCTGCTATTCCTGTTTCTAACCACCTGGTATTCCTCTGGAGTCCACACAATTTTCAGGTTAAGTGGTTCAACTTAGCTAAATCTGAAATCAGGCCTAAAAAATAATTCTGAGAAAAACAATGCTATTTAAATGTAAAGTAAGTATAATTTATTTAGTTTCCATTTAAATGAAATAAAAACCTACCTTATGGTGAATGAATTTCTGAACCCCAAATTGTGACATTTATTAACTTACTAAATTATATGCTTCAATATTCACCTAAACTCAAATAGTATGAGTTACTGATTATGAGATAAATAAAATCAGAGATGAATGACATAACAGAAAAATTATATATAATCTACCCATCTACATGATGAGATCCTGTAGTTAAGGGACTGAGCACATATTCATGTGGGCTCACATTTATGTGTACTTTACTGATATTCCTTTGTGATCTAATGTTTAAAGGATTGTAAATACTAGCCAGGCATTTGGCACACACCTATAATCCCAGCATTCTGGAAGGCCAAGGCAGGAGTATCAAAAATTCAATCCCAGTCTGGGCAACTTAGTGACTTAGTGACACTCTGCCTCAAAACAAAACAAAAAATAAAGAAATGGCTGGGTACAGCTCAGCGTGAAGGCCCTGAAGTTCAATCCTCAATTCTTCTAAAAAAATAAATAAATAAAGACTGTAAATATCTAATGAGGCAATTTTCTCCAAATCTATGTTATTTTGATGTTAAAATTAAGAAATGTTTTATTAGTGGGCCAGGGATTTAGCTCAGTGGCACAGAATCTGCCTCACAGCAAAAGGTCCTGAGTTCAATCCCCGGTACCAAAAAAAAAAGAAATGTTTTATTAGATATACTAAAAATTCACAGGAAGGCCTTCTTTTGAAGTTGGCATATTATTCTAATAGGGCCAACTAAAACTGGTGCTCAAATATATAGCCTGACACCATGGCAGAAGTTAATTGTGGTCCTTACTGAAGAAGGCTGCATCTACCTCAGGTTCATGGTTCTTTCCTGCTTTCTGTCATCAGTAAGATAGGGGGACCCCTTTGTTGCTATCTAGACTGGCCGTAACTCCTCTACTGACAAAGCCCCTGGAATGATGTAATTGGGGTCTTGCATTCTGTCTCTGCTTCACTCTGAAATCTTAGCAAAGCCCCTCACCTCTGAGGCTTCTGTTTTCTAATCTACGAAATGAGGACCTCAGACTAAATGATGTCACAGAATTGGAACAGGTCAAATGTTCATCACCAGTAACATCTCCACTTCTTCCATACAGCACAAGAGGAAACCTAGATAATAGGATGAAATGTTCCTGCTACTCAATTATCCCCAAGTATGATTACTCCCTCCAGGATTTTGTCTTTGGATGCAACAATTTAAATGAACACTTCATTATTACTGATGCTTTTACAACTCGTGTCATTTTCATGTTCCCAAGTAAAATGGGGTCTTTTCAGTACACAATTCTAAACCAATTACCTGTTGGAGTTAACCACGGAAAAAAAAAATCATTCTTTTCCTTCTCCTCTAATATTAATGATCAATTCAAATGAGCAATTTTCAACAAACAATTTCACAAAGATTCATTTCATTCATGTGTCCCTCTTTGTTGGCAATCGGATATTTTCACTACGACAAATCCACCCCAAAGCACGGTATGTGCTTACAGAAAGTTTGGTCACAGTTCTCTTTGGTTAGCAGTAGCTTAATCATTTCAATCTTTAAAAAAATAAAATGGCAGTTTCTGGAAGCCTCTATTTATCTTAGTTTGTTTTCTCATCTCAGATGGCCCTTCTCCTCTGAAACTGGTTCTCATCCTCCAACGCTCCTCTTTCTGCTTGGTTCTCATTGAAAGACTCACAAAACCGGAAGATGGATCATTGTGGAAATGGAAGCCCTCTGGAGATCAGCAGTTTTAACCACTTCAGTGTGAACTGAAGAGTTTACTGCCACTCTAGTCCCCCTCTGTGTGGCAGTAAATTACCAACGATTAAGGAGCCCACTTCCCTTCACCCTCTCCCCCACCACTTTCCTCTGCTCCCAGGAAAAACATAAAAATGATCCCCAAAGGACAAAACCTGCCACCAAGGCTGCAGCACTGTAGTAATTTCCCAAGGCATTATGATTGATAATGATCAGCAGGGCGTGGGATAATAGCTCCCCTTAATTTACCAGTCCCTTTGAAGGGTTAAAATATGGCAGATGTTGATAGCTGACACTCCTTGCTAACAGGGAAAGACACATTGCTGTGGGGCCCACGTCTAGGCTTTCCCTTCCCCGCAGCTGTCTGTGTAGGGCTAATTGTATCCACTTGTTTAACCTCGGGGAACGTCTGGAGGGGACCCAGTGCCACAAGGGTACCTTTTTTTTAACGGTCATTTCCTCTCTGGTGTAACTTGCATGACAGTATGTGACAAGCAAAAATTAATGGGGACACTGCTGTGCCAATCCTCCTCAATTGCTGACACTGGCTACAGGCTGCCTGTTTGCCACCCAGCCAAGACCTCACATGAAACATGGCGAGAGGCCCACAGCTCTATTCACCAACAAGCCAGCTGGTCAGTGATGAGAGGAGCTGAAACAATGTGGTGCACACAAACCAGGAAGAAAATGCTTTACAAACCAATTCAGACTAAGGAGGTGGCATTTGCTAGGAGTTAATATGCTGGTTTATTTTCCTCAGTGGCAAACTGGAGGATTCCAATCTCCAAGGACTTAAGACAGAAGACATATTATAGACCTCTTTCAAGATCTCCTAAGGTACAAGGACAACACACCATCCAGGCAAAAGGAAGCTATGTGAGATTCATCTCCAAGGAGACTCTTCCAACAGGCTGCTTCCAGGAAGGTCTGAGGCAACAGGCTACCTCCTGCCTTTAGCTAACTACCATGGTGCTGGCCAGTTCAGAAATTCTATGCATGGATATCTCATTCACTCTTTCTCGCACGTACAAGTGCACATGCAAGCACATACACAAAAGAAGCTTTAGTTCAAGCCCACTAATTGCCCGCTACATTTTGCAGGGTTGGGGAATATGTCCCAATCTTGGCAAGATCTGTTTTCTCCTCTTAATATAATCAGGAATCCACCTCTGCTGGTGGCCACTTAAAATAGTGACCCTGTTATAGATTAGGTCCTGCTGATTCTGGCAGAGATGAACAAAAAAAAAAGGCATGTTTTTAAAAAGGAACAGCAGAAAAGTCACCTACCTTTAATCCTGGGTATGACTCAAAAGTCAAGTTTAAGGAGAAAAGATGGAAAGTGGAAATAGGAAAACTATACTGGTAAGAGTTTTATAACAAACTTAGGAAACTCTAAGAGCATTTTTAAAAGGCACAACAAAGAGGCTCCTGAATTTTGTGACTGAGTGTGGCATGCAGTGAAATTTTGGTAATTCTGAGTAATGAATACACTCACAAAAACAAGAATCTACTTAATTCACTTTTTCTCCCATTCAAAGTTTTAAAGTGTATCAGTTGATAAAAATGGGGCATTGACAGTTTCCAAGAAAATAAGGAACATTCGTAGCAGGTTAGGAATTCAGCATATGAACAATGTGAAGACTTGTGTCTAAGAGCTCTCTTTTCAAGGGCAAGGAGAGAGTGCAACATCCTCAGAGCTGCTAGGAGGACTCTGGGGAGATAGAAAACACGTTTCCGATTCTGAGGGGATTTTTCCAAGCCAACATTTGGTGGCTTAAGATGATCATTCTTTGGCCACAAAGAGTTAAGTTACAGGGACAGGTAGTCTACCTTCGTACCAACAAACGGAAGGAACAAAATTCTCCAACTCACTTGGGCAAGAAGCCCAAGACCAGGGAGAGAATCCAATAGGCCATGTGTGTCCACCTCCACTGGATGAAGGTACTGGGAATAACTTCAATGGGATGTATAGAAAGAACAATTTCTGTAAATATAACTGTGAGAGATCTACTGAATTTAGGAAAAGTTTAAAACATTTCTAACTCAGAACTCAAATACAGGCCTAGAAAAAAAAAGGAAGAAGTCATGGTAAGAGAAACACTAATCTCTTCAGCAAACACATTTCTAAAATATACAAAATAATGCAACCTGAGCCTTTTTAAATGTTTCCTGGCAATACGGTCTTTAATGAACCCTGCTTTCTGATAACAAAGTAATATTTTAACGAAAATTAAACACTCTACTCCAAAGAGTGCTTAGAATGTACTTTCTAAATACTAGATCCTTTTTGCTCAAGACCCATGTAGAAACCCTTTTCAACAGAAAACCCATTCAACTTCGGCATTCCCTCTATGTGATAACTCAGTGGTCTGAAAGTCAATCTCTCAGAATTAATTTTGCAGATGTCACTGAAGAAGTGGGCGAGTGAAACCCTGAACTTCTCCTGGCTGAAAGTATGGTGCCCACAGCCTCTGCAGTGGTTCTGCAGCCTACTCCTACGGCTCCATCCAGGACTGCTTGGGGTAGGGGCTGGTGGGTGCTGATACCTCCAGTGAAGTCATTTCATGGTGTGTGTGTGTGTGTGTGTGTGTGTGTGTGTGTGTGTCGGGGGGGGTATGTGTGTGTGGCTGGAAGATGTGGTCCAGCTGTGTGTCACAAATGGGTGCTTCCAACGTTGTTTCTCATGAATTAAAATATTATTTGAATTTATGAGTTTAGCAGCAGTTTATGTTTCTGAGCTCCTTAGTTGTTCCAGACTACACTAAATATCCAATTTAAAAATGCCAGAAGGGGTAAATGAATTCTACATACAGAATTTCATTACATGGATACTTTTTAGAATGCATTTTGTTTTTCTTAGGCTCAACAGGGAATAACCAATAGTCTTTCCTGTCAAATGCCACATTATAGGGTTAAAAAGCAGCCAATGCCAGTAATTTGCACTTTAGGAGGCAGAGGTAGGAGGACGGCAAGTTAAAGCCCAGCCTGGGCAACTTACTCTGTCTCAAAATAAAGATTAAAAGAAGGACTGGGAATGTAGCTCAGTGTAAAGGCCCGGTGTATAATCCCTAGTACTGCCAAAACAAAAAATAAATAAATAAAAGCAAGCTGCACAGTTTGTTAAAGGCTATCCAACATCCACATGTTCTGCTTGTGTGAAAGGGAACTCTCTTAGAATTGTACTTTCAAAAGTAATTCAGCCAACAACTGGATATAGCACATTTCCAGACTTTATAGTTCTTCTTGATGCTTTGTTAGCTTCTTATCAGAACAAGAAGAATGGAGATCTCTGTCAGGGCCTTCCTGTGGTAAGTAAAACACAAGGTGATGATTTTCCAGTTCATTTCCCCTGGCAACATGCTCATCAATCACTGGAGGCTGGGACTTTGTTATCTGGCTGAAGGAAAGAAAGCTCAGTGGTTTCTGTCCTAGTGAAATGGGACTCTCCCTTCACCTACAATTCAGGTTATCTTTAAGGCTGTGTATCCATCATAAGAGTACCTGCACTGATGGCTGATGAGCTCACAGGGCTAACCTGGAGCACAGCAATTTTAGCTAGTTTGGAGATGATTCAGTCTGCAATAAAAGCTACTTTTAATGTTTGCTGGTGCAATTTCTTAAATTCAACAGGGATACCACAAAAGTGATGGGTATTTATCTTTACTGTAAGTGATATGTCCTCAGCAGTTTACCATTCATTTACTATCATCCACACTGGTCAATTTTCATCTTCGTATGTTAAAGAGGCTGCAACAGGAAGGAAAAACAAGACTGTGAAATAAGGCAAGAAAGTTTAAAAACTATACACACACATCTAACTTTCCTGTGTTTGGTATCACTTTCTTCCTTTGATTTTGAAGAAATGTAGCTTGTCTCTGGGTAGATGGTGGAGTTACTTACAAACATGTTACTGTATGGGAATGTACATGTTATGAAGATTGTTGTTAGCAATTAGTCTCAAATTAAATATTTTACTTCAAGAAAAACTGGAAAAGCATTCTTGCATTACAACAATTCTGCATTCATACTATCTATTCATGGGAAATCTCCCCATAAAAGCCAATATAGGATTTTAAAAGAAACATTCTTTTTTTTTAAGTAGGCACAGACTAACACATACCTCCCTAAAAAGCCTTTGCTCAAATATAAAATGTAATTATTATGGGCTCATATTAACAAGAACACTGAAAGTGATTTCAAGTAAAAAATACTGGAAAACCAGAGACCGTTAAATAAACCTGTCCCTGTACCTGCCATTACAGTAAAAACAGGCTTGTAACTTTATTCTATACAGACATTAATTTAAAAGTTTACTACTTGCTGGCAACAGCTTCCATGTAAAATCAAGTGAAATTCCACTACAGCCTAATGATACTATTCTATGAATAAATGCCAGTAAGATTAAAAGAAGTAACAACAATGATGTATGTCAATCTTACGAGACATCACATTTAAAAAAATTTTTCAATGTAATTTTATCCAAGTGATCATCACTGTCAATAAAAATACAGTGAATACTTTAACGCATACATGATTATTCTACAAAAATCTGTCCTATTATGCTGCCTAATAGCAAAGGATGTGATAACAGGTTAATTCTTAAGTGGGGCTACAAAGACTCAGATATAAAAATGTCAACTTGTCTGTAATATAAATTAATTAAAATGTATGCTATTAAAATGTATGTTATTAAATTAAAATGTATGTTATTAAAATTGAAAGGTACATGGGCCGGGGATTTAGCTCAGTGGTGCTGCTGCCTGCCTTGTAAGCACAAGGTCCCGAGTTCGATCCCCAGTACCAAAAAAAACCCCAAAACATATTTTTAAAAAATATTATTACTTTTATTAGTACATTTTACGTATACAATATAATGACATTCATCATTGGGAATCACCTTTAGACCCTCTATCTTGGTTCTTTATCTTTTTCCCCATCTTCCTGCCCTCCCTTCAACCCCTCCGCCCCGCCCTATTTACAAAGACTTTGCTTCCATTTTTTTCATTTTCTCATATTAATTCTATTCTCTTCTTTCCTTTCCCCTACCCCTCCCATTTTCCCTTTGCCCTTTTTCTTACTATTTCACATTATCTATTTTACCTTTCAGTCCTTATTTACACTTTCAGTTTCTCACACCAGAGAAACTATTCAGTATTTACACATGTGTGTCCTATTTATTTCACTTAAAGAGTACTGGCTCAATGTGCATCCATTTAGCTATAAATGTCTCTAATTTCTTGTTCTTTATGACTGAGTAGTACTCCATTTTATAGAAAAACCACATTTTCTTTATCCAGTCTCCAGTTGATGGGCAATTGGGTTACTTCCAAGTTTTAGCTATCACAAACTGTGCTGCTATGAACATGGGTGCACATATATCACTGTGGTATGATTCTTTTAATTCTTTGGGGAAGATACCCAGCAGTAGAATAGTGGGGTCAAATGGGACCTCTAGCCCTAGTTCTTTGAGGTATCTCCATACTGATTTCCACAGTGGTTGCACCAGTCTACACTCCCACCAACAATGGAGAAGGGTTCATCTTTCCCCACATTCCCACCAGCATTTGTTCTTTGTTGATTTCATGATAGCAGCCATTCTCTCTGGGGTGAAGTGGAATCTCAGCGTTGATTTCATTAAAATGTATGTTCTTAAATGTAATAAAAATGTATGTTAAAACATCCTTCTTTTGGGTTACAAAAATATTAGGTTGCATTATACAAAACTACTACTTTTGCAGGGCAAAACCAACTGATTCTTGGGAATTTTATATGGTTTAATGTAATAGTAATAGTTGTAGTAGTGCATGCTTGTTTTAGACTATAAATATCAACAACTCAAAATACTTCCAGAGAGATATGCACTATTAATATTTTAGCATATCTTATGTTAGATTTTTAAAATATAGGTATTAGAAACATATTTCCAAATTGAGATCATATTTATATCATGTGGTTCTTGTCCTTGTTTAGGCAATTATCTTTAAAAAAATTTTTTTCTAAAAATTATTTTCTGGAGATGTATATATTATATCAGATGAATTGTCATAATCTAATCCCTTATGATACATTCTGATTTTTAATGTATATCTCTATTATTTGTGAGGCTGAACTTTCCCTTATGTCTGCCATATTCTATGTATATCTATGTCTTTGTGAATATGTCTACTCATTTTCCTTATCCATCTCTAAATTGGGTATTTTTTTCTTATTGGTTTGTAAGAGCTTTTCGTATATTAAGGACAGTAAACCTTTATTATACTTTGTAAAAGTATTTTATCATTTGCCTTTTAGTTTTATTTATAATGCTATAAATTTAAAATTTTTATAATCAAATCTAAGAAATCATTTCTTCTGTGGTATTTTCTTCTTACACATAGAAAACTGTACTCTTAGATCTGATCAATATTTCCTTAATTATTTATCCATTTAAAAACTAATAATAGTCCTCTCATACACACATATCTTTTTCAACTATGCTGTTTAGCATTTACTTTCTAAACATCATAAAAGAAGGCACTTGCTTGGTATCTAATGCTGAAAGTACTGTATTCAGTCTCCTAAACAGCACTAACTGTTGCTAAATCAGGCCTGTTTCTAGCAAAATTTACAAGCAAACTCAGCTGTCTCTTTTCTAAGGAAAATTTCCTGCTGTACAAAGGGTTACCTCTGAACAGTATCTCCATTATTTTACCCATGACTCCATTCCTAGTTTTCTGTTTTTCTGGCAGCTGCTCTCCAACTTACAAATAATGTGTGTCTTTGTTTAGAGTTCCTTAAAAAAACTGTATATTCTAAATGTGGAAGAAAGCTCAATTTATTTTACTTTGAAACCTGAGAAATCAATAACATGAACCATATGTTAATTATGGAACTCGGTGATAAATAAAGTTAGAAGTCCTGTGAAATTGTGGTGGTGAAAGTGATGGTGGAGTTGAAACAGAAAAGGAAAGAAGTCCTTTCTCTTGGTGTGTGATCTTTTCATAAATCTCTTCATTTGGGAAGATACCAAAATGCACCTCTTTTCTTAACTCATTCTAATGTAATTTGTATTTTACTTTCTTCCAAGCTCCTGAATGTTTTTTTTTTCAAGATCTTATAGCAAAGGAGATGCATATCAAGGGCTGTTAGTATAATGGCAACATTTTAGAATACTTGATGCCAAAGATAAAACTTAACCAATATTTATGCCCTTCTGTGGTTTATTTGGATTTATATGGTTTAGCACTAAAGATGTAAATCAACTCAGCTTTAATATCTAGTTGAAGGACTTGAGGTGTTGTGATCAGAGAAATAATCATAATGGCAGGAATAAGGGTGATGTAACATTTTAGCTTTTTTATACTCAGCATAATTATGTGCTTTTTAAAAATTACTTTTGGGTGGAGGCTTATTTACAGTAAATAAATCTCTCTCTTTTTCCCAGGGACCTAGCCAATCAATTCTCTTCTGATCACCAACTTATTTCTTCCCTCTTCTTGTACCTCATCCTTCTGACCAGGAACATATTTTAGAGGGAGTGCCCAGAGAGAAGCAGGGCCCTCACCTATATCTTTTATACCATTTTAGTTTCAGTGAAAACTTCTGCAGTTTCAACAAACACTTCAGGTCTGCAGCTATGGGTGATGCTGAATTTCCCAGTTCCAGGCTTGAATATTAACATGGGATATATCATTGCTATTAAAACTTTAACAAGGAGTGCCTCAAGTGTTCTTTATATACTACTAATCATATTCATAGATTGTTTTAAATTGAGGATAACTTTGCAGATCAATTTGTCTCTGACTGCTAAATTTGGACTTAACCTCTAATGTTGCAGTTCCTAAACTTAATTTGTAGTGAAAGCTCCTAGGTCTTGCAATCTTTAATCTCCTCTATGTTCTATTTTAGCTTTCTAATCTAAAAGTGGTCTGACAGGAGAATGATAAATATTTTCTTTGTTTTTGTCTGAGAAAGGGAAAATTAACAAGTATGGTCAGGGCTAGTAGTGAACAATGGTAAATACAAAAATCAACAAGCCTTGTTAAAAGCTTAGAATCACAAGTGGGAGAAAATCAGCCTCTGGGCACTCATGGCTTCTAATACATATGCCTCAAAAAGGGTACTATATTTGGCCACGATACTGTCAGTGCTAAAACCTTATGACTATAATTCGCTTAAATTTCATATGGTTTTGGTTCCTCACCTGTAAAAATGGACTAAGAATTTTGACGAAGTACACGTGCAAATCTGGTAATGGTTTACTAATTTAAGGGCACAAGGAACCGTGGAAACAGTATATATGAAACAAAAAGCATCTTTTAAAGGTCAAATTATTATGCATCATGAATGCTTTTTAAAAGTACAGATTTCTGTGTGTCTTAAGAATTTTTAGTTAGAATTTCCATATTTCTAAACATCTCTTTAATTCATATTGTCTACCAATGTATTGGGTCTTCCAGTAGAACATTTTAAGGAATAAAACTTCAATGCTTTTAAACAAGTTTCATACATACGAATGACTTTAGTTAAAATGCCACTTATGACTTTATGTGGGGTTAGAATTGAGTCTTCTTGGTTATTTATACACAGGCAAGCAAATATTTCACAGGTTTGAGAACATAAGAGAAGTTTTCCCTTTCCCAGTTTTGTCATATGTCAAAGTAGAGGAGAGAATTTCTTAAAGTGCAGGGTCTATAAGCATCACCAGGGTACTTAATGTAAACTCCCTTCTCAAGACTATAGAAAGTCAGTTAGGGCAGGACTGTCATTTGAAATGAGCATCCCAGGGGCTGGAGATGCAGCTGAGTCACTAACCACCCTTAAGAAAGAGGCACAGCAAAGAAACAGAGAAACAGAACACAGTATTCACCTAAGCCTTTTGTCTACCCTATAATAGACAGTAACTCATTTTTTGCAAAATCTTTTGAGTTTAGTGTATTTTCCAGGTATCTTCACTAAACTAACCATTGTATAGTAGCTGCCAGGATTTTCAAACATTAGAGTTTGCTTGCTCATTTCTAATATTCAAGGAATTCTCTTTGCCTAAGACTTCAAATGTCACAGTACCAGGATGCATGGCATTAAGTCCTTGATTTAAACATATATATCCAAACTAAGCCCAAACTCTCATTTAATTGATTGACCATCAGACTCAATCATTTTTGAGAATTTTACTCTAAAGGGTGATAAAGAGCAGAATGACAGTAATTACAATATTTCATACAATGGAGCCATATGAATCTCATAACTAGCACCACAGGGCTCCATTACACAATCTTTTGTGAAAAAAAATGTAATTATTCAACAAGTATTTACTAGGACCAACTATTATTTTCTTAACTGCAATGAAAAGACTGATTAATCTTTTCTACCTTGCTTAGGAATGAGGAATAAATTATTATCTCAGATAAGTGATAAATCTGTTCTCTACATGCCTGTCACTAAATTAATAGTGCAGATTACTAACAACAGTGTGTGCCTGGAACATGCTTGTACAGGACATGCTTCTATGTTCCAAGCAGAGTATGTATCCTGGAGATACTAGAGTTCTGACTTACAAACCTAAAAATAAGTATGTTTAGACAAGTGCGATGAGAAAGATTAAATAAGATAATGGTTCTGGGTGTGGTGGCACAGACCTGTAATTCCAGCTTCAGGAGGCTGAAGCAGGAGAATTGTGAGTCTGAAGCCAGCCTGGACTACACAGTGAGACCCTGTCTCAAAAAACCAACCAACCAACCAAATAAAAATAAAATAAAATAAAATAAAATAATGGTGTTAGGGTATACTGTGATAAAGTCAATGTGAAGGTGACATGGCCAGAGAGGGAATGGTGAAGCTGTGTTATGAGCTGAGAGGCACAAACTATTCTAAAACAAATGAAGAGTAAGTGGACACACTGACACACGGGAAGAACAAAAAGAAGGCCAGTGTGGCTGTAAGACAGAGACCAAGAGTCCTAGTGGGAACAGACTAGAGAGTGGGAAGACTATGGGGGGTGCTAGGTCACACAGGCCTGTTCTCGGCAGGTTGCAAGAGACCACTGGACTTAAGTTGTAAGGAGGGGAGTAAACCACCGTCTCTAATCTGAGCACTCTGGGCGGCTGAGGCAGAATGAACCCAAGTTCGAGCAGAGCCTAGGTGACTTACTGACTCAGTAAAACTTGGTTCAATCCTCAGTGCTACTAGATAAAGAAATAAAGAAATAAAGAAGTAAGTGAGTGAGTGAGTGAGTAGTGGAGTGACACAATTTTACATAATTATGCTTTAATCAGGTCTCCGGTTGTTTTACAGAGAATGGTCCAAAAAAGGGCAAGAGCAGATGTAGCACTTGGAGTCAGGAAGCTTGTCTGATGAGCTGGATTATAACTTTAAATAATGAGAATATTGAGAAGTAGTTGGATTGTGGATTATCTTTTGAGGATAAAATCATAAGTACTTACTGATAGACCCGATAAAACATGTGAAAGAAGAGAAAAAATACAAAATGATGTCTAGAGAAGGCTTGAATCGGGGAGAGGATTCCTGGCCAATATTTTGGTGAGGTGATGTCAAAAGGCTGGTTATATGCACCGAGAGCAGGGGGGGAGAGGTCAGGCTGGAGAAGAAGTATCTCAATGTTCTGACTGAGTGACCCACTTGGCACAAATGTCTATCCACCAAGGAGGAGAAGGACTGCTGGTAATGCCCAGGAGGTTCCAACATTCAGAAGAACAGCAGGCTGGATCTAGGAAGCGTAAGCACACGCTGAATTTAGGTGAGGAATAGTCCTCTTCTGTGCAGGACATGACTGCCTATCTGTCACCATGGTGATATAGATGAGGCATATAAAGCTTGCAACTTTTTAATGGACTGTACAAACAGACTCCATGCCTAAGGTGAGGAAGCATTTTCTAAAGAGAGCCCAACTTATCTGCTATTAGTTTAATCTAAGTGTCATTTGTCTATTCAATGAGTCAGTATTTATTTAGTGAGTCAGTCTTATGGTGCTGTTAGAAAGATACTTGCTTTTATTTTTTAACTCATATTTCCTGTTGGAGAAAAAAAACCCCAATAAATAACTCTGTTATACTTAGTAATGAGAATATCTTGCATTTGCATAATTCTGCCCTCTTTCTCTCCAGGTATTTTCAGCTATTACACAGACTTGGGAATTTGTATACGGATTTGTTTCTTGGAGAGTCTGCAAAATCTAGATTACCCAAAAACGGTCACCCTAAAGAAGTTCCTCAAATTAACAAAACTCTTCAAATATAAACAAAATACTATGTTTCTAATGGGGGAGGCACAAATGGAAATTACTACTATGGCAACAAATAGTACACTAAAGCGTTCACTGCTCTCTAAATCTTAGATCTGGGCTTAAGTGTTCAGGATGTAAATTACTGCAGTTGTTACAGTTTGCTTTACATTTTCTTCTAAATTTGGGATAAATTCAGTGTTGACTCACTAAGCTTCCAATCAGCTCTCCTAGTCAATGGCCCAATGTTGTGATTCTTCAATTTAACCTTCTGTTTACTGTGGCTGCTAAACTTTTGCTTAGCAATATATCTGATGTTCCTCTTGCAAAGAAATCCCCGAAACTGTTTATGTATGTGTATGTATGTGGAGGGACACAAGGGTAAATTTTTGGTTTACACAGAGAGAACAAACATTCCTTTTGAGTCAAAAGCTTATATTCAAAGCTAACTTTCCACAGAACTCAGGTCATGTTCCAGGCAAATGTTTGGCTGTCTGTGTTTTAAAAAACAGAACTGGGCTGGGGATGTCGCTCAGTGGTACAGTTTATGCCTACCATGCACGAGACTCTGAGTTTTGTCCCCAGCACCACAAAGAAAAATTAATGAATAAACAGAAAACGGAATGCTTCTAAGGCATAGTAAGGGTCTAAAACAGTGATGGCAAACCTTTTAAGTGCTTTCAATGATAACAAACAGCCAGCTGCAGAATGAGTGCTATAGATTCGCCACCACTGGTCTAAAATGTGTATACATACTGGGGTAAATTATTTTAACAGCCAATCCTATGAAATGCCACACTGATGTAGGAGGGCAGGAGAACTAATAGCAAAGAACCTTAGGACTCAGGTTAAAGAATCTGAAGTCAGGGATGAAGAGGAGGCTGGACAAGGCTGCACTAAGCAGAGGAAAGCTAAAAGAGGGCCATACAGGTTCACAGAAATGAGACGGAGAGGGAGTTGGAGACAGTGAAGGGAAGAGATACAGGGACTTGAGTAGCAAGAAACTGGGAAACCACAGCAGCAGGCTAAAAGCCTCGAGAGATCAACTGTACTGCAGGAGTGAATTATTCTGAGTCAAACTGATGTAAGTCAAGGTCTATCTTACAGTGAAAGTGGCATGACTGATCTATGAGGTCCCTTATACCACAGCGAATGTTATAACAACATTCTATTTTTCTTATTAAAACAAATTTTATTAAACAGTCTATCAGGTATCCTTCATGTTATTTTCTGTCATTGCATTAAAAACCAGGAAAGACCTGTGTGTGTGCGTGTGTGTGCATGGACGTATTTTAAAAATTATGCACGGACTATTCAATTAGTTCGTCCATGATATCAGACTGAAAAAAATTTCCTTCCGAGATCCTTATCGTTATTGTGGCGTATTTGTTCTTTGGATTTCTGCTCTTGTTTTTGAGATCACCTTATTATGCAACATCTGCTCTGCATTTCAAATGTGATAAACAGAGTATAAGTGTTGGTGGCAGATGGCTAATGACCAGCAGTGACAAGGCATTCAAGCCTGCCTTGTTTTCTGAGAAGTGATATTTTCATGTTAATTTGCTCTGTGTCCTGCAAAGATGAGACAAATCACCTGCTCATAATTCAGGCAAAGTGGAGACCACCAGGAGCTGAGAGGGGGCCATGGCTTGGTTCCTGTAGGAAGAAGAGGACAGGAGACTTTGCTCATGCAGTACAGCAGACTAGTTAGTCACTCTGCGTTATGTCAACTGGAGAAAGAGGAACCAACCCTGGGCATCCCACACTGACATCAGAGCCACTGTTTACTGCAAGCAGATATTAGTCATGAAAACAGATATTTCCCAGAGGCAGAAAGCAGGTGCTATTAAGAGTGTATGTCAGCCTCTGAAGTCTGGGTTTTGTAAAATAAACCTAATAGTACATTTTATCTCTTTCTGAAAATATTACAATCAACAGAAATCTCTTAAGAAATGTTCAATTGAAGATAAATGAAATCTAATCCACTGAGAAAATGAGCAACACAGATACATAAACCTTGAGCTTTTTTGGCTCTCTCAAGCTCTATAAAATTCATTTATCACAGGGATATATAAACATAATTTTTATCCCAAGATTGAATCATCAAAAGAGGTCATATGGTTTTGAGCTAAACGGGTTCTGTCCTATTTTAGAGACTGCTGATCTGGGTGAACTTTCAGTGCCTCAAACTTGTGAAATTATACTGCCAGTTACATCAACTGTGTTACATGCACAGAATGTCCAAGGAATTGATAGTAGGTAGGTTCTTAAAGAGTTTATAAGATAGTTGAGAAGTCAGACATTACCTAGGAAAGATAATATATTTATTGTACAGGCAAGCTTTGTTTCTGAATTCAGTAAATGGTTCAGTAAAAGAGGGCATACCATTTTGAATGCCTGAACTGAAGAATATTTTACATAAGAGTCTCTCCTCCAATGTATTTCACTGTATAGTTCTTCTAAGTAGCACATACAGATGACTAAGGAAAATAGTGAGAAAATTATTTATATTTTGTTTGTTTGTTTTTTGAAACACGGTTCGGCTATGTAGTTCAGACTGACCTTGAACTCACTGTGTTGACCTGCTGGTCTCAAACTCACTCTCCTGCCTTGCTAGGATTACAGGTGTGTGCCACCATGCCTGCCTTCCTTTATAGTTCTTACCTTTTCTCACAGGATGGCAGATAAAAGAATGAAAGAGAAAAATAAAAATCTGAAAGCCTTTTTTTCCATAAAGCCCCCCATAAATGGAAGGTGCTATATAAGCAGATACTCTAGATTTACCATGAACTTTAAAAAAAAAAATAACACAATCATTAAGATGTTGATTACCTCATAAATTTAAGCATGAAAATCCTATAACAGAATATTAGACCTCAAATGATTTTTAAAGATTAAAGATGGCACTGAATCCCCCCCCAACTGATCTGAAGATATTATGAATTAGAAAGAAGTAAAAAAAAAAAAAAAAAGCAGTGAGAATGTGAGGGTAAAAGGAACTCTTCAGTACTGTTGATGAGAATTTTAATTATTATAGTCATTATAGAAATCAGTATGGAAGTTCCTCAAAAAAATTAAAAATAGAGCTATTTTCTCTACCACTCCTTAGCATTTCCCAAAAGAATTAAAGGCAGTGTACCATACAGGTAGCTGCACAGCCATGTTTATTGCAGTTCAGTTCACAACAACTAAGCTATAGAAACCGCCCAGGTGCCCATCAATGGATGGTTGGAATAAGGTGTGGTATGTACACACAACAGAATACTATCCAGCCATACAGAAGAACAAATCATGTCATCTGCAAGAAAATGGATGGAAATGGACACTATCATGTGAAGTGAAATAAGCCAGATTCAGTAAAGTAAAATACTGCAGCCAGGTGTGATGGCACATGCCTGTTAATACAAGCACATGGGAGGCTGAGGGAAGATGATCCCAGGGTCGAGCCTAGCCTGGGCAACTTATTGACTTAGCAAGACCCTGTCTCAATAAAAAGAGGGAAAAGGGAGCTTGAGATACAGCTTAGTGCAAAGGCCTTGGGTTCAATCCTTGGTATAGCCAAAAAAAAAAAAAAAAGTCAAATATTGCATGTTGTTTCTCATATAAGTAATCTAGGGTAGGGGGTAGGAGACTGTTAGAAGAGGAAGGGATGGGGAGAAAGAAGAAAGTGTGAAAGGAGTAATGGGGGGGGGTGATCAAAGTATGTTTTATGCATGTATAAATCTGCCAAAATGAAACCCCTAGTCTGTATAACTAAGATGCACTAATAGAAAAAGGAAAAAGAAAGCCAGATATGCTCATGATAAACCTATGAAGCAACATTAGAACATTTGTTGACTTCACAGTACAGCAGTCAGCAGGCTCCTTTATGCCAGTGTCATGACCAACCAAGAACGGATAGACCCTTTAAGGACATCAGAAAAGAGATGAAAGTGGAGTGTCATGATGCATACCTGTAAAACCAGCTACTAGGGAGGCAGAGGAAGGGGGACCACAAGGCAAGCTGGAGGCCAGCCTTGATGGTAAGATGCTGTCTCAAAATAAAAAGGGCTGTAGATTTAGCTCAGCATGCCACTGGTTCAATTCCCACCAAACTGCCCACCCTAGGGAAGGAAGGAAGGAAGGAAGGAAGAAAGGAAGAAATGTACATGTTATGTCTGTCTTTTTAGAATACGCTTTTTTTTTGGTACCAGGGATTGAACTTAGGACCTTCCGCTTTCAAGGCAGGCAGCAGAACCACTGAGGTAAATCCCTGGCCCAGAATATGGTATTTTTAAAAGCGCTGAAAAGAACTACCTATAATTTTGTTTTACTCTTATGAAGGTCTCAACAACAGTGTTCAGTTTAGGCCTACCCCCTTAATTTACTTTATCAAAGTCTGACAAGAAGAAAAAATGAACAAAACCTTTTAACAAGTCTCTTTGTTTAAAAGCCTGGGGTAAGCATCCTCCCCCATCCCCTTCAAAGGCCCCAGTGGACTGAGCTAGTTCCCTACTCTCTCTGCCCCACTCGGAAGACTGCCTCCTGCCTGTTCCTAGTTCTATGCTGACCTCCTCTCCACACCCTGCCTTGAGAATCTCCCCATCCACTTCATCTCTATTTCTGTCTGACCAAGGTTTCATTAGCAGACCACTATGACTTATCAGTCATCTTAACTGCACAGATACTTTAGAAAATGATTCCACTTAGCAGCCTCTGGTATCCTAGAAGAATTCAATGTGAGGCTCAGAAAAATCTATGGAGGGGGCAATGTATGATATAAACATATGGTTAGCTTGTTTGTTCTTTAAAAAAATGACAAGGTCAAAAATAATTTTGAAATTAGAAATGTATCAGAAAAAGCCAATGATTATTTTGGTAGTCTATATTTAAGCTGCTGGAAGTAATTTTGAAAATAATTATCTGAAGAAAGCTTGGCAATGTCTTATTCACTGAGTGCTTATGTGTATAAATCACTGTACCGCATGGTCAGGATACAGGGATGAATACACAGATAAGATGTGTACACGAGTAATCAATTCAAGGCAGAAACATGATGAAGAAGTAACTATATGTAGAATAAGTGATATAAGGCAAATGAGCTAACATGAAACTGTAAGAACTGATTGAATGGTATCTGGGTAAGCCTTGAAAGTTACGCACATAGTTATTGATGGGAGAGAGAGGAAAAGAAATAGCACAAGAAAGAGGGCCATTGAGGTGGGAAGACACAGGCTACTCTAGGAGAACACTGATTAGTTCAAATTTGGTCAGAAAATAGAGTAAATAAAAAGAGAATGAGACCCTGCTTTACCTGGTGAACACAGGGTTTCTGACAAGCTTATAAAGGAAAGAAATGAAGCTATAAGGATGAAATAGAATATCAGAGAAGAGCGGTGCAGACAGAAAAAAGGGCCAACAGATGATTAGAAATACTTAACATTAAGAGGTCCCTCTCCTACAACATTGCTGCTGTGAAAATTAACTACTTCCACCACTTTCTATCTAAAATGATACCGAATTTTAAAATTCATTTCTAAGCCATGAATGATAAAGTATGGAGTATGCTTAAATAAGCTACCTAATTCAGACAAAAAGGCCATGAAGACTTGTACATAATGTGAAAACATTTAAAAGGTCTGGGAAATTCAGTTATGTAGAATAGAAGTAAAACCAGAAAAACTTTATGAGCAGCTTTCTCCAACAGCCTTGAGGAAGTATTTGAATCATTCTTGGGAAAATGGATGCACCTTGACACCACAATGTTAAGTGAAATAAATCAGACACACAAGCTTAAATATCTCATGGTTTCTCTTATATGAATATAAACTGTATAAATATATTTATAGTATAAATAAATTAAAAAGCAAAATAAAAGATAGATAATAGGAAACAAGGAGATAGCATTTTTGCAAATTGGAAGAGGACCAAGAGATGGAGTTCTGAAGGTAAGAGGTTGGGGAGGAGAAGGAGACTAGAAAGAATTAAGATGTGTTATATACATGTACCAACTCCCTATGATGAATGTAATCATTACATAATGCAAACATGTACTAAGAAAAATTTAAAAACCAATATACTACATTACCTTGTTGACCTCAAAGGACAAACAGTAAATCTTAATCATTTTTGAATCCCAAGAGTCTGGCAGTATTTGGTCACTTTTCTGTTGCTGGGACAAAATACTTGACATTACAATTTAAAAGAGAAAGGGTTTATTTTGGCTCACAGTTCAAAGGTTTCGGTTCATGGTCAGCTGGCTCCAAGGTAGAAACATCATGGTGGAAGAGCATGTGGAGGAAATCTGTTCAACTCATGTCAGTGGAGAAGAGAGCAGGGGAAGAGTCCAGAAATGAAGTGGTTCAGGACTAGATGTAATCCCCATGGTCACATCCCCCGTGACCTACTTACACACACCCAAATGTGTGTTTTACTAATCTCCTACGTATCTCTCAAGACAATCTAGTTGAAAATCAAGATTAACAATCATTGGCATATAACCTTGCACTTAGGCTTCCTGTAACATTTTATCCATGAGAAATAATGGCCCCAAATCAGTGTACAGTTATAATATACAACACGATCATGACAGATGTTTCAATGCCCCTTAGAGAAATACACCAACAGAAAATGATTGATCTATATTTACTACACTATACTTTCTAAGGTTAGAACCAGATAATGTACAAATAGTTATTTTAATATAAGTTTAATAGGCATTAAAACTGAAGGGTTATTTTACTTCAATATGAAATTAATGACCTAGAATATATCCCATTCTTTGAATACCCGTTAGTTGATAAGCTAGAATACGTCTCATTCTTTGAATATTTTACTGAGTTGATACTTCATACATTGAGTTCTAAAAGCTGTAATTCTGGCAATTTTCATAAGAAAAGAAAGCCGTTGCTTAACAGACTACGGTGCTGACTGCCTAACTAGGCAGAAACATGATTCTTGGTACCTTTATGGTTTCAGTAGGCACTCCAGGCTCGGGAACTTTGTCCAAGTAAGTGGTCAGGTCTTGATCAACATGTTCAAATACTAGTGTTAGTTTGGTTTCCCTGTCTGTCCGTGACACTGTGCACACATCAAACAACCTAGAAGGAAAAAAAAAGGAGATTAAGTAGGTAGAAATAAAAAGTAGTCTATATGTCTTACACATATCCCTCGATTTCATCACATACAAGGACAAAAAAAAAGAGCCAGTGTCTACCATTCCGGTTGTGATCTATGCAAAGACACCCAGGGATTTGCTTCTTTATATCAACATGAAAGTTCAGGAGAGGAACACAAGTGAAACACTTGGTTTGAGAGCACCTAAAGCAAGCTGACTGAAGTACCAAACATCTAGCTGCAGAGTGTCCTTAGTGTAGACCTTAGGTTGAACTTGTTTATGAAAATAGTTTTTTTTTTTGGTACCGGGGATGGAACTCCGGTCCTTGCGCTTGTGCAGCAGGCGGCGAAACCACTGAGCTAAATCCCCGGCCCTGAAAATAGTTTTAAAAAGTTGCAGTCCAGGCAAAATATGCTTCTTCTTGGCTGAAGTTTGAGAATTATTCCAGATAAATTAAGCATTTTTGGACTCTGCAATGAAGATTTTCCTGAAATGTGAGGTAGAGGCCTGTGAAGTTCTAAGGCAGCTTTCTCTTTCTAGTGAATCAAATTATTCTTTCTCCGGAAAGGGCATACGTTCTTAAATTGGTTTTAAAATTCCCAATGTCAGGTTAAAACCAATACTGAAAAATTCTAAAGATTTTTTAAAAATTTATTTTTGACAGATTATAATTGTATACACTTACGGGATATAGTGTGATTTTTTTTGCTCTTTTGGTAAACTACTGCACCGAATGGTGACTAACAAATAATGCAGTATAAATTGCAAAATTGCTGAAAGTGGAGTTTACCAGAAAAATTATAAGTAATGTGAAAGATTTATTAACTAGCTTTATTAAATCATTTCACAATGTAAACAATAAAATTTTTAAATTTCTTTTTTAGGGGAAGGAAAAACTGCATTGGTAAACTATGTTGCTCTTGTGTGATAAAAAACAAATTAACAAACATTATAATTAAGTTTGGATTGGCCAATTCAGTGAGGTCATGAGATCTTATAAATGATTCAAAATTTAAGTTTTAAAAACAAACAAACAAAGACAGCCTTCAGTAGTCAAAAGAATTTTCAAGCCAAAGGACAAAATGTCCTTTAGTTTCAACCATATCACACTATCTGGCAGAAGAGATTCTCACCAAATGTTTGAAGAATTAAACCAGCCACAAACAAGCTGTAAGAAAAGTTCTTTTAAAAAATGCAATATAAGGGCCGGGGATTTAGCACAGTGGTTCCACCGCCTGCCTCGCAAATGCAAGGTCTGGAGTTCGATCCCTGGTACCAAAAAAAAAAAAAAGCAATATAAATACTAAGAAAAACCTAGTAAAATGCTAGTCATAATATTTTTTTCATTAAAATACGAAATAAAAACCCTCCTCAAAGAAATTAACTGTATATGTGCATGCAGCCCAGTTACTACAAGCAGGGCTCACAACTCACTTGTCCAGGGGTCCAGTTTGTATATTACTTTCGTTAAGTTTTCAATGACCTGGTAGGCTCGCCATGCCACCCTACATTTCTGGGCTATGGGGCCTATAACATCTGGTACCTCTCTGTGAATCTAAACTAATTTTAAAAGAAATCTGAAGAACACTCTAATTAATTTACATCTGGCAGGGCAAACAACAGAATACCAATGAGTATCTATATGTCACAGCCAGACCTAAAGTATTACTGTTCAACTATGGGCAATTTGGGGTGAATTCTACAACTACATTAAAACCAACCAAAATCAACTGATTTTTCCTCTCACATTTATCTCCTTTCAGATATTCTGATTTTATGTTTTTATAGCTATTTGTAAACTTGGTATTATCCCCTGTTGACTTATTCTGGAAAATTATTCTGACAAGGTGAAAACTCCTAATTAATAAATTTATTAAAGAAAGTGCCATAAATCATGTAAGCCCCATACACTATGAAACGTATGATTGCTATCATGCATGAATTTAACACTTGGAAAGTTTATCAGAATAATTCTTTGAGCTTGACAATTTGAGGTAACTACCATTTATTAATAGACTTCTTTGAGCTATATTATTCCTATTAAATACACATTCTTGGATAATTTCACTTTTTCTTCCTTTTGAAGGAGAAAAAGGAGTTCTAAAATTACAGAACTTCTTTGTATCCGCCACTAGTATATTTGCGATAAAAGAGCAACAACCTAAAATGACATATACTAAATCAAATACAAACATGGAAATGGTCATACTATATGTACATGACAGTTAAGCTTCTCAAATATGACTTTAAAGAACATGTCATTATAATTAACACAAGAATACATTGCTTATCAGTCTGTAATGATTTTAGCAACTCTGGTTCTTACTGCATTTATAATGTATGTAAGGCATTTTGGCAATTTCTAAAATAAAAGAAATGGTGATGAGTACATAATGGGAGAATGAAATGATCCTATAACACTGGGGAATCAAAAGGTCACCTGTTCCCCAAACTGTTGTCTCAGAAGTTACCTAACAGCCCTGGCAGCATGCTGTTGCCTCATCTCACTGAAACGGTTTTCAAGCACTCTCAGCATGACAAAATTCATGACTAATACTAACTCACCCAAGTGGTTTTCCTCTAAGTTATAGATTCACTGATGCCACCCGGATTAAATGGACTCCATATGTAACTTTCAAAGTATGCTCAAGACATGTGCCACTGCTAATTAACTTAAATGACTAACCTTGGGAAAAAAGCAGTCATTCTATAGGTAAAGTAGGATGCATTTTAAAGAGATGCACAAAGAGTACACAGAGTAGAGTGTTACTGTATGAATTTTAATGGATGTATTTTTTAGGCTACAAAAAGAAGGGTGTCAGGCAGAAGTTGCTGGTCCAGTTTCAAGGTGGTAATCTTTTTAATTTTTAAGGTATTATTATTATTATTAATTTCATTTGGGAAGTGGCACAGATTACTTTCACTTAGAAATTTACAAGGGCATCAAGTAAAAGTCCTAAGAATACTGTAAGATGCGCTCCCTGCTTTGGCGCCAATGCTAGCCAGTCACATCCTATAGACCCATCACCTTGGAGAAGACATTTAGGAAATACTGTTCTTCAATAAAGTATGAAATTTTGTTTGACTTAAATTTTTTAGTAAATATTCTTGTAATAAAGGCTAACAGTTATATTTGTCAGTGGGTAGAAAATGCACTTCAAGACAACAGCTGTAACTATTAGAATATTTACGATGCTTTTCATCTATGACTTCTTCTAGAATTACCCCAAGTCAAATAATAGCAATATTGGTGAGAGATAAGACAGACACTTTAATATAACAAATAAGTTTCATAAAAAGCAACTGAGCGGGACAAGAACTGAAATCCCTGGTATTTGGCTGGAGGTTAACAGTACATATGTATATAAATCAGTGAAGAATTATAGGCTGCCTATAACCCACATACTTGCAAAACCAAAAAGCCGAGCAGGTCTGAACATTTGAACACAACACTGGAGAATAACTTCTATTGTATGATTCCTGTGTTGACCAACATTTTTATGCCTCGCTAAAACTTTTTTTTGCTGGTTTATTTAGTAAGCTGGCAAAAATACCATTTCAATGACTACATGATTGGACTTCCCTGAGAAAAATGTAAGCACAATGGAATATGAATAGAATATCTCTCAGATTACTTTCAGGAGAATTATCATTCAAATGTATCCATTACAGCTTCAGCGTGATGCAAGTGAAGGTTTCTTCAAAAAGGAGGAGTAAAAAGATGTTTTCAGCATTTACTAAGGCCATGCACCCTGTGTAGCTGTGCAAATGCAATCCAAACCAGGCAGATAGGTCATTATCGGTTCACAATTAAGTCAGCCAAGCCTCTGACTATCCCATAAAGTAAGTTCTCTTGCTGTCTCTATTGTCCTGACCCTCCAGCTGCAGGGCAGAGAACAGGCACAGCAGTCCAGCACAGTGCTCAGCTTTCCAGCTGTCCTAGTGATGTAATTATCTCATAACAAAATATCTCCCCGAATTAACTCTGTATCCTACCCATTGTAATTCTTAATGACTGCTTCCTGTTCATGTTCTCAATTTAACTTGCTATTTGGGATCTACTACACAGGCTTCCATCTAAAGGATGGGATTACATCCAATAGGTTTGGGATTTCCAAAGATTACAATTTACAAAGGTCTCCCCAACAACATGCTTTGTAAACACAAGCACTGCCTTTCTATTGTGGTTACAATAAAAGGGAAATCTGTATTATTTGCTGTGATTACACTCTGAACTGTCACAGGAAGTTCTATGAGGATTTTTTTCCTGTCAGGTTTTTTTTTAAACATACTCTTGATGTTTGGACATCAAATGGTTCAAAAACTGAGATATGTCTGACATAGCTGCCTAAAGGCCACAACAAAATTTCATTTGAACTAGAACCAGTACTTGGCATTAAGAAGAATTTTTTTCTTTACTTAATCTGGTCCTCAAAAGCCCATAAAGCACATTCTGGGGGCACTAAGTTTTATGTACCAGGTTCACACATCTTACAAGCTCTGAACTACAGGATGCTGCCCAGGGTGTTCTCTTTTTGCCTCTGTGTGTACTTAACCTGCACGAACACTGAGTGATATAGCTTGAGAAGTATCTGCCACCAACAATAAGGATTGCTAGAAGGAAACTGCTATTTCAGCAGCATCCAAAATATTTACAAGTTCTTACCATGTGGAGGCGCTATACTCAATTTTGGAATTTCCAACAGATGTTAAGACAAGTGTTGTCTTTTAAGAGCTTTATTATCTAGTTGTGAGACAGAAGACTTACATGTACAAATACATGTAATCAATACAGCTATGTATTAGTATCAAATATATTCTAAAAATACTATGTGTAATTTTATGTATAACACTGAAGTAAATTCATTCTACACCCTATCACATTAGACTAGAGTGGTATTTCCCCCTTCAGTACTGGTTTCTCTCTTCTGGCAGCCACACCCTTATTTTCTCTAGAGGAATCTCACCTGCCCCACACTCAGGTCGTGATGGTTTGGGGCACAGGGGCCTAGGGATAGCACGTGACCAAACCTGGACAATAAGAGTGACAGTGATTGATTGGGGGATGAACAGCACCATGAGAACCAGTCCCAGGAATTTTGCTAGAATTTAAGGGAGAGCAAAGCTCTCTTTATATCAGGATTACCAAACTGGCAAGACATAAGCCTGCAGCTGCTGGGGGCTCTTTGCCACCACTTTAGAGAACTTACCACAGAATGCAGCTAACATTGAGGAGCGAGACAGTAGACAAGAAATTCCACATGATACTGTTTAAGTACCTAAACTCTTTGCCTGATGTAAATCCTAGATTTTAGATGTATGAGCCAGTGAAGTTATACTGCTGCTTACCCAGCCTGAGTTGAATTTTTATTATGTAGGACAATTGTCCTAAGACATTCATAAATATTTTGAAATGATTAAATGACTTTAAAACATCAATATCTGACCTCAAATATGTCCTATACAATTAACAAAATGAGTAAAGCTCAAGCACGTACGAAGCAGTAGTGTTTCCTAAGTGACTGTACCAATTCTCTGACTTCCTGGAAGACTATTCACCATAAATGGCTTCTCCATTTCCATGTGCACAGGGCAAAAGTGATTGACAGCAGCAGATCAGATGGATTCTTCTCTTCTAAAGAGCTACTTGGCCTCCTCCCAGAATTCTTATTTGAACCAATTACTCTTTTTTTTGGTACCAGGGATCAAACTCAGGATCTTGCACTTGTGAGGCAGGTGGCAGAGCCACTGAGCTAAATCCCCAGCCCCAGAATTCTTATTTGAGATTCCTGGTCTAACCAGACATTTTACGGTTAAAAAGCAGGGACAGAAGACAGACAAGCTCTTCACAAACAGCAATATGGAACCTAGAACAGGAAAGAACTCAAAGGGTAAGAGGAAGCATGGAGGGAGAAGTATTTAAATATAGACTTCATTTAATTTAAAGGTTGAGTCTAATGCTCAAAGGCATGTTCTCCTGAAACCCTCAATTAAACAACCCCCTTCCCACTAGCTACTGCTGAAAAGTGCAAATTGAATAGGAGTGGCAAAGTAATAGTAACTCTACAGCAGGGAAACCTCTTTTGCTCACAATCTGACAAGGGACTACAAAGCTAACATCTTTTATTTGCTAAATCATTTTATTTCTAGAGCCTTAAGCAGAGCGTCCATAAGAAAGTTTCATAGTTTATCTTCTTCTAGTTCATCTTTAGAGATGCTATTCATCTAGTTTCAGCTTCTATTTACATGTACCTGGCAACTCTGACTCTGTGAGTTAATATCTCCTGGATCTCTTAACCAAAAAAATGTTTTACAGAAGAAATGGGAATCCCCTAAACTGGGCAAGTTTACAAGATGTGACTCACACTACAGTAAATATTGAAAGTAAAGCAAACAGTAAAATTTGTGTGTATGGAAACATTCTCCTACTACAGAATCAGCAACAAAACTGGTGTACTACTAGTCACTGGTATAACTAGGCCTCAAGTAAGCTATTTAGGCTGCTTTAATGATTATATGGGATGCCCACACACTGCTCCACTCATATTCAAGATACATTCTTGAAATGGAATTCAAGTAAAATAATTCAGACTTCTTCCATAGTCCTATAGCAAGCACTAGAAGCACTTTTCTATCACCAAGCACAGTTCTTCAAACTGCTAATGCATTCTATCTGAATAAAAGGCAGAGAAAGAACGAAGTTATAGCCTCACTCTGTTATGCTAATTACATGCTGCTATGGGAAAAAGAAAAATACTACTTTAGAGCTGAAACAAAGAAAACGAAAGAAACATATTTGTTGCCTTATAGGGAAGAGAATGTTAACAGGGGCACAATATTTGATAAGTGAACTCAGAGTCACTATGTGGACCATTATCTTTCCCAGACAAGAGACAGAAAATACAGGCAGCTGAATAACAATGAGGTGATACTTTTGTTAAGACTCAGTTGCAATACAAAAGTTTTAGAAGTTCAAAGAGAGTATCAAGACACTCTACCAAAGGAAGAAACTGGGCAACTGAGAAAACAAGCGACTTTGGTCTAGATTAGAATAATGTCGGAACTATCTGGATTAGAATAAACATCAATTCATGAACCCCAGCTGAAGCTCAGGAGTAGGACACACAGTTTTCTTCCCTGAGATGATGAACTTTTAGCCTTATGGAAGAGTTAACTTCAACCAATCACTTGACCCATCAAAATAAGGGACCAACAAGATTCAATGGCTAAGAGACCCTAAAACTGGTGAACCTGGTGAGGGTAGGGGAACCAAGTCCCAAGCCTTTTACAGGCAGGTCAGAGATTACAGATTCGTCAACTAAAGGTGGCTTTAAAATGGGGGCACCTGTTGGTACTTGTGTTTATTCTTTTAACTTTCCACAGCATCCAGCGCAATGTCTGATGCACAGTAGGTATTCAATACATTTTTACTCAAATTTTTCAAAATTATAACTTAGGGGGCAGGGGATGTAGCTCAGTGGCACCTTGCCTGCTTGGCAAGTATGAGGTCCTGCCTTTGATCCCCAGTACCAAAACCAAACCAAAACAAAAAAGCAAACAAAATAATAACTTAGGGTAAAGTCAGGAGCAAAGTAGAAGAGAAGATTCTTAGAGATGCCACCAAGAAGGCATGGCACTCTGAGTAAGCCTAATTTTGTAACTGATGTTAAATGAAGACTCCGACACTAATACTGGATTGCATTTATTAGTTAATACTTATGAATTTGCACACTAGCTACTAGGTACTTCTATATGTTTTGATTTTTAAAATTCTCACAGCAACTCTATGAGATAGTATTAATTTTAGACATAAGAATCTGACACATGCAAGCAACTACTCTTTGCATCACCATTTACGATAGCCAAAAAGTGAAAACAACCCAAGTGTTCATCAACTGATGAATGAAAAAACAAAGTGTGGTATATGTACTGCTGAAGCGAGCACAAAACAAAGTGTGGTATAACCATATAGTGGAATATTATTTACTAATAAAAAGAAACAGAAGTACAAACACATGCTACAACATGGAGAAACCTTGAAAAGATTGTAAGTAAGGGAAGCCAGTCAGACACAAAAGGCTACATGATTCCATTTAAATGAAATGTCCAGGAATAAGGAGATCCATAAAGACAGAAGGCAGATTAGTAATTGCGTGGGAGTGGACAGAGGAATGGGGAATGATTACTAATGGGTACTGGGTTTCCTTCTAGGGCCATGATATGTTCTACATTTAGATCACGGTGATGGTTGCACAACCAGTAAATACTGTAAAAATCACTGAAGCGCAAACTTACACAGGGGAATTTTGTGGTATGTAATGTATAACTCAATGAAGCTGTTTTGTTTTGTTTTTTTTTTTTGGTGTTGGGGATCGAACTCAGGACCTTGCACTTGTGAGGCAGGCAGTGGAACCACTGAGCTAAATCCCCGGCCTCAACGAAGCTGTTTTAAAACAAGCAAATAAAAAAACAGCAGTTGGACCAGGGATTTAGCTCAGTGGTTCTGCCGCCTGCCTCAAAAGCACAAGGTCCCAAGTTCGATCCCTGGTACCCCCCCCCCAAAAAAAAAAAAAGCAGCAGACAGGCTCAGTGCTTTTCCTAAGGCATGGGGACAGTAAGTGGCAGAGAAGGGATCAGATGGCAGGCTGTCTGGCTCCAGAGTTCTACTCCTAACAGCCTCCATTTCACCTCTGTAGGTAGCACAGTATTGGGGCTCCAGGGAAGTAACCTCTACGTGGCAAATGAAACACACTGCTGACAGCATTGTGGGAATGCCAGGCCCCAAACATTTTTGGTAAATTTGGAAATTCCAATATATACTCAGTACACTGGGCTGGAAAAAAAAAAGTTCAGGAAATTTGAGGAAAAATGTAAAAAGCTGAAAATTTCCTACCCCCTTAACTAGTTCAAAAAATGGCACACTGTAATTCACACGACAGAGCTTGAAAAGGATATTCTGATCTTGAGAATACATGAGTTAAGTGATATTTTAAAAAAGCAAAGTGAACAGCTCAGGCTTGAGTCAGATAAAGTGCAGAACATTCTGGACAACTTTCAACATTTAGTTCTCTTTCCATTTCTGACCTGTAAAAGCCCTGTTCTCCAGCTTGGGCCTCTCTTGAGGAAAAACGATGCGGCAGCCAAAACTAGGCAGGCGTCTGTGATGAAGACTGTCTGCACAGTCTTAGGAGAAAACCAACCAAGCTTTACCTGCACCATCAGCCAAAAATCTTTAATAATCACATTCTTACTAGGTGAGTAAATTTATCCCAGCACTAATTCACTCAAGTACTTATGATTACATTCTTCTCTAATGAAATTGCCACCGAAGTTCATTCCTTTTAAGGAAACACAAATGACCACTAATATATCAGAACATGCTAAACCTTACTAGTAACTTAAAGAGAAATGAAAACTAAGTGATATAATATTTAAGCCCTTCAAACTGGGACCAAATTGTCATTAAATTTTTTTTAAAGTAATAAAACCACACAGCATTTGTGAAAATAGGCCCGTTTCACTAGGAATGAAATTTGGTAAAAATCTTTCTGGACACACACACACAGACACACACTATTGTGTCTCTTAACATTTTCATGATGGGGCCATAATTTGTACGTCTTGCTGCCAGGCAGCTTGAACCACCAGTGGTTCATGCATAACTATCTCATCAGGTGGCTTTTTATTAATTATTAGTAAATTAATAATTAATCATTTGTAAAAAGACTGATAAAAGTGATGACCCATTTTAACCATCAGTGGTACAAGCTGCCTGATGGGATAGTCATGCATGTGTACATGCAGGAACATGTCAAAGTGATGACAGAGATCCATATTTATTGAACACAGAAAGGCATTCATTATAAACTCTTAAAAGAAAATTCAGGTTTCAGACAGTATGCATAGTGTGACTGCACGTATGTCAAACAACAGAAGGGTAAAATGCTACCCACGGTTATCTCTGGGTAGAGCTTACAATTATAATGTTTTTCTGCTGTTTACTCATCTGACCTTTATACAATGAGAACATATTAATTTTTAATAAGAAAAAAAATCACTATTTTAGAATTGAGTTATAAAATATTCTTTTCTCATTCAAGTTTTCTTCCTACCTCTTGTATTTTTTCTTCTACCCGCTCCCCTCTGACTTAATCATCAATCTTGAAAATATAGTTTTAAATATTAAATGTATAAACAGTGTAATTTCTTAATTTTGTTCTAGGAGAAAAAAATAATATGCATGTCATTACTTCATCATTGAAGGCATATAACTTTCAATACTCTCCCAATATGGAATGACCATAAACAAACAATATGGGGAAATGATATTGTTTTTCTGGTACCTGGATAAAAGTTCAAAAGCTAATAGGATTACCATGAAACAAAAAAAGAAATAATGAAAGCTCATAAAGCCTTCACATTACGCTAATATTCATTTTACAAGCAAAGAAAAATCCAATAGTGAAGAATTAATGGACTTTTGTAAGTGGAGGCAGTTTAGAGCCTGTCCAGTTCTGTCCAGTTGTTTTACAGATGAGAAAACAGGAGAGGGAGCGCAGAGAGGCAATGCCAAATAAACTTACTTGACACCTGGGTCTCATGACTAAGGATTCTGTGACCTTTCTAATACAGAAAGGTACTAAGAATTAAAAAACATTTTTTAAAAGGGCCCTGAAAAAAATTAACATCTAACATCTTCTGCTTTTAAAGTATACCAATTCCAGCAAAAATTTCAGGAATTATGATAAGAATTAGAATAAATTCTATAAATATTTTAAGGACACTGATGAAAAAACTACATTAAAAATTAGAATTCAAGAGTCAAAAATTAAAAGAACTGTTATCTTTACCAATGGGTAAACACAAGGATCTGTGCATGCGTTGTTTTGTTCAGATGTAAAAACTTGGTAAAATTAAAGTATGATTTGCTACATCTATGAAAGTTGTTTTTATTTTTGAATTTTATTTTTGATCTCAAAATATCTCAAATAAGGTAAATATTTTATGGTCTTAACAACAGTCAAAAACTAAGAGTAAGAATTTATAAATGTAGTTGCAACTGTATCTCCTTCACAGAAGACTACTACTTTTGCAAAGAACCACAGAACACCTTATACTGGAAGTCTGTTAGGCAACTGAGTATTCCACATTAGTTAATATTTTATGGACTTGATTCTTTCTTATCTTAAGACCCCAAACTGTTTTAAAATTAAAGTTTTTAATGGAATTCTTAATAGTATGCATTGCACATTTTTGACTATTCTATTGATGCTTCACAAATATTAAATTACTATAATTTAATTCAGCACAATTATTATGACCATTTATTTTAGAGCTTACTAGGTACATGTGTATAAGACAAAAACCACATTCACCCAGACACATTATAATGAAACTATTCAAAGACAAAGGGCTTCTTGAAAGCAGGGAGATTAAAAAAACCTATCACATTCAATGGATCCTTAATAAGATTAACAGTCAACTTCTTATCAGAAACTATGGAGGGCAGAAGGCAGTAGGATAATTTTAAAGGCTTGAAGATCTACATTTGGTAATACTATGCTACAACAATGAAGTAGAAATTATGACATTCCTATAAAAACAAAAATGCTAAAGGGAGTCCTTTGGTCTGAAACAAAAGTACAAGAGACAGTATCTCAAAGCCATATGAAGAAATAAAGAACAAAAGTATCTATGCATGGAGGTAAATACGCAGTTCCTACATTTTGGTTTATAAATATATTCTATATGATTTAAATCACAAGTGCCATGATAATAACTATAAATTTATGTTAATGGTCATATAATACATAAAAATGAAATTTATGACAATAACAGCATAAAGGGGAAGGGAAATTTTTAATATACTATTAAAGTTAGCATTAAAATTCAAACCAGGCCCTACTGAGGTTGCGAGTCACATGGAACACACCAAATCAGCCTGTGCCCCAGCAACACTCCACTGGACACCCAACCACCCCCACCCCGCTCCTCTGTACGGCCACCTTGTTCCACACTACAAAGACACAGAGGACACTGGACCACCAGACCACAGTACTGAGTCCTGCCGCTCCCACCCCAGAGGTAGGAGCTTCTGAGCCACCATCCCACTGCTCCTGGTCCAGAGGAAGGGGCTTCCCGGCCACCATCCCTCCCATTGCTCCCAGCCCAAAGGAAAGGGCTTTTGGGCCACCATCCCTACCACTGCTCCGGGCCCCTGTCCCACCACCTCTCCCAGCTCAGAGGAGGTAATCCATGCAGGCGCCAACAGCACCACCCCCAGTCGAAATGAGAAAACATTAAATAAGTCTCAAAACCAGACTTCCAGATCACCTACAGCAAACCCAAAGGGAAATTAGATGGAACACTCTGATACTCAACCACCTCAACTCCCCGAACTAGCAACCAAAGAAGATCTAGAAAAAATGACATCAGAAATAATTTCTCACATAACAGCAAAGATTTTGGCCATAGTGCAAGACATGATTAATAAATTTAGAGAGGAGCTCAGGAACATGATGGAATCCCAACATAGGAAACAAATGGAATCCATAAAAAAGAAGCAAATAGATTTCCAGGACATGAAAAACTCCACTGAAAGTCTACACAGCAGAATGAGCCAATGTGAGGACAGAATTTCAGATATAGAAGATAAGACTGCAATTAGGGACCAGGAAAAGAAAAACTGCTTCAAAATTATAAGGGAACATGAGAAATCAATCCAGCAGCTGCTAGATGATGCAAAGAAGAATAACATAAGAATGACTGGAGTCAATGAAGAAACAGGAGAGAGTGCAGATGACAGAAAAAAACTCTTCACAGAAATAGTGGCAGAAAACTTCCCAAGCAGGGGAAAAGAGCTTGACATACAGATAAGTGAGGCATATAGGACTCCAAAGAGCCTTGATTAAAAAACAAAATCTACACATAGGCATATAATTGTTAAGATTCCAGAAACTCAACAGAAGAACAAAGTTCTAGAAGCAGTTAGAGAAAAGAAACAAATCACATACAAAGGAAAGCCCATCAGAATCACAGCAGACTTCTCAACACAAACCATCAAGGCAAGAAGAGCTTAGAGTGACATATTCCATGGGAGAACCCAACAAAAAGAAAAAGTCATGGCAATGACAAGTCAAAATGTTTCAGTTATAACCATCAATGTTAACTGTCTCAGTTCACCAATCAAAAGAAATAGACTGGCAGAATGGGTCAAGAAGCAAAATCCAACAATATGCTGCATACGAGAAACACACTTCATTCAAAAGGAAACTCATAGACTGAAAGTTAAAGGGTGGAAAATAATACTCGATGTGACGGGAACTCGAAAAAAAGCAGGAGTAGCTATCCTCTTTGCAGATCAAGTAGATTTCAAACCAACACTGATTCAGAGAGACAAAGAAGGACACTATATCCTTGTAAAGGGAACAATCCAAGAGGAAGAGATGACAATCATAAATATCTATGCACCAAACACTAGTGCACCCAACTATATAAAACAAATACTAATGGACTTGAAAAGTCATATATGCACTAATACAATTGTAGTGGGGGACCTCAACACCCCACTGTCACAAATAGATAGATCAACTAGACAAAAAATAACGAATGAAATACTAGAACTCAATCGAGCTGTTGAACAAATGAACTTAACAGATGTTTACAGAGTCTTCCACCCCACAAAATCAGAATACACATTCTTCTCAGCTGCACATGGGTCATTCTCCAAAATAGACCACATACTCACACATAGAACATGTTTAAGTAAGTGCAAAGGAGTTGAAGTTATCCCCTGTATATTATCAGACCATAGTGCGATGAAATTGGAGATCCATAGAAAAAGATACAGCAAGAATTTATTTAAACATGTGGAAATTGAACAACACACTTCTGAATAACCAATGGGTCACAAAGGAAATTAAAGAAGAAATCAGACAGTTCCTTCAATTAAATGACAATGACAATACAACATACTGGAATCTATGAGACACAATGAAAGCAGTCTTATGAGGGAAATTCATAGCAGTGAATATGCATATTAGGAAAACAGAACGAGCCCAATTAAACAACCTGATGCTGCACCTCAAACTTCTAGAAAAAGAAGAGCAGGACAATCCCAGAGCTCATACAAGGGAGGAAATTATAAAGATCAGAGGAGAAATCAATGCAATGGAGACTAAGAGAACGATACAAAAAAAAATCAATGAAGCCAAGAGTTGGTTCTTCAAAAGAATCAACAAAATTGACAAACCCTTAGCCAACCTTATCAGAAAAAGGAAAGAAAAGGCCCAAATCCATGCAATTAGGAATGAAAAGGGTGAAATTACAACAGACCCAGCAGAAATTCAGAGGATCCTCAATACCTACTTCCAGAACCTACACACCAATCAGATGGATGACACAGAAGAAATGGACAGATTCCTAGATACATATGAATTACCAAAGTTGAACGAAGAAGACCTAAAAATTCTGAACAACCCAATATCAACCAATGAAATTGAAAACATAATTAAAAACTTATCAACTAAGAAATGCCCGGGCCCTGATGGCTTCACTGCTGAATTCTACAAAACATTTAGAGGAACTGCTGCCACTACTGTTTAAACTCTTCAATGAAATTGAAAGGGAAGCAATACTCCCAAATTCATTCCTGGAAGCAAGCATCACCTTGATCCCCAAAACAGAGAAAGACCCAACCGAAAAGGAGAACTATAGGCCAATCTCACTAATGAACATAGATGCAAAAATCCTTAATAAGATACTGGCAAATAGCATGCAGAAGATCATCAAGAAGATCATACACCCTGATCAAGTGGGATTCATCCCAGGGATGCAGGGATGGTTCAATATATGCAAATCAATCAATGTAATACACTATATCAATAGAGCCAAGGACAAAAATCATATGATCATCTCAATAGATGCAGAAAAAGCATTTGACAAAATCCAACATGCATTTATGATAAAAACCCTACAAAAAATTGGAATAGATGGTCTCTGCCTCAAACTGATAGAAGCCATCTATGAAAAACCAACAGCCAATATCATACTAAATGGTCAAAACCTGAAATCCTTCACACTAAAATCAGGAACAAGACAAGGATGTCCACTATTACCACTCTTGTTCAATATAGTTCTGTAAACATTAGCCACGACAATTAGACAAGAGAAAGAAATAAAAGGAATAAAGATAGGAAATGAAGAAGTCAAATTGTCATTATTTGTAGATGACATGATACTCTATATAGAAGACCCCAAGAACTACACCAAAAGTCTTCTAGACTTAATAAGCAAATTCAGTCAAGTAGCTGGTTACAAGGTCAACACACAAAAATCAATAGCTTTCCTCTACACCAATGACAGACTCACTGAGAGAGAAATAGGGCAAATAATTCCTTTCACAATAGCATCCAAAAAACTGAAATACCTAGGAATCAACCTAATGAAAGAAATCAAAGACCTTTTCTCTGAAAACCATGGCAGTCTGAAAAGAGAGATTGAAGATGATATCAGAAAATGGACAGACATCCCTTGCTCCTGGGTAGGAAGGATTAATATAGTGAAAATGGCCATACTTCCAAAACTGCTATATAGATTTAATGCAATTCCAATTGAGATCCCAGCAGCATACTTCATGGACCTTGAGAAAACAATCCAAAAATTCATTTGGAGCAAGAAGAGACCCAGAATAGCAAAAGCAATTCTAGGTAACAGAGACATGGCAGGGGGTATCACAATCCCCAACCTGCAACTCTACTACAAAGCTACTGTGATAAAAACAGCATGGTACTGGCAAAGAAACAGACCTGAGGACCAGTGGAACAGACAAGAAGATGCAGAAACAACTCCAGACACACTCAGCCATCTCATCTTTGATAAAGGAGCCAAACACCCTCACTGGAGGAAAGATAGCCTCTTTAATAAATGGTGCTGGAAAAATCGGGCTTCAACTTGCCAAAGATTAAAACTAGACCTATATCTCTCGACATGCACTAAACTAAAATCAAAATGGATTAAAGATCTAAATTTTAAAATAGAAACTCTGAACCAGTTGGAACAGAGGTTAGGTAGAACCCTTGAAGACATCGATGTAGGAAAAGATTTTATGAACAAAACCTCAGTTGCCCATGAACTAGCATAAACAATCAACAAGTGGCATCTCTTCTTATTAAAAAGCTTCTGCACAGCAAGAGAAACCACTAGCAGTGTGAAGAGACAACCCACTATGTGGGAAAAAGTCTTCACCTGCTCTTCCTCAGACAAAGGTCTACTATCTCGAATCTACAAACAACTTAAAAAGGTCAGACCTCCCAAATGTAAAGGCCCAATGCAAAAATGGGTATCTGAAATGAACAGACATTTTTCAGACAAAGAAGTAAAAACAGCAAATAAATACATGAAAAAATGTTCAACGTCACTGGTCATTCGAGAGATGCAAATGAAAACAACGTTGAGATTCCACTTCACTCCAGAAAGAATGGCTGCTATCATGAAATCAACAAAGAACAAATGCTGGCGGGGCTGTGGGGAAAGAGGTACTCTGCTCCACTGCTGGTGGGAGTGTAGACTGGTGCAAGCACTGTGGAAATCAGCATGGAGATACCTCAGAGAACTAGGACTGGAAGTCCCATTTGACCCCACTATTCCACTGCTGGGGATCTTCCCCGAAGAATTAAAAGAATCATACCATAGTGATATATGTGCTCCCATGTTCATAGCCACACAGTTTGTGATAGCTAAAACTTGGAAACAGCCCAAATGCCCATCAACTGGAGACTGGATAAAGAAAATGTGGTTTTTTTATAAAATAGAGTACCACTCAGCCATAAAAAATGAGAAATTAGAGACATTTATAGCTAAGTGGATGCACATTGAGGTGAGAAACTGAAAGTGCAAATAAGGACTAAAATGTGTAGTAGGTAATGTGAAATAGGAAGAAAAGGGCCAAAGGGGAAGGAAGTGGGAGGGCTGGGGAAAGGAAAGAAGGGAATGGGATTAATATGAGAAAATGGAAAAATAGGAACAAAATCTTTGTAAATAGGGAGGAATGGAGGGGTTGAAAGGAGGCCTGGGCAAGGGTGAAAAATAAGAACCAAGAGAGATTACGTAAAGGTGCAAATTTCCAATGATGAATGTCCTTATATCGTATACCTAAAATGTACCAATGATTAGAATGAATAATCGATAATGCAAAATAGGAAGAAAAGGTCCAAGGTCCAAAGGGGTAGGGCTAGTGGGAGGGGCAGGGGAAAGGAAAGAAGGGAAAGGAAAAATGATGAGAGATGGAAAAAATGGAAATAAAGTCTAAGTAGGGAAGGGTGGAGGGGGTGAAGGGAGGGCCAGGAATGGGGAAAAAATAAGAACCAAGATACATCATGTAAAGGTACAAGTTCCCAATGAGAAATGTAAATGTGTTGTATACCTACAATGTACCAATAAAAGAATTTAACAACAACAAAAAAATTCAAACCAGATTGTTATAAGCTTGAGATGTTAACTAATAATCCCCAGAGTGGCTAATAAGACATTCTTTGTTTGGAAACTGACTTCATAGCCTTAGGAATATTTTCTGAATATTCTCATTTCTGACTTAAAAGTACCTATTATGAGCTCAGGATTGTACCAGGACCTTTATATATGCAAACTCACTTTATATATGCAAACCTTTCAATAACCATATCAAGTATGTATCATTATTCTCATTTTATAGATGAAGAAGCTAAAATTCAGAGATTATTTTGGGCAGAGTCACAGAGCAGAGATAAGGGAAAGAAACAAGATTCAAATTAGAAATTCTCACTCCTCTTTCTGCTCCTTGATCTGGAGTTTCATGGTCCTATTCTCCTCTCACCCAATGCTGCACCTGCACCACCACCACCACCAGAATCATCACCAGAATCATCACAACAACATCAGCGTCGTCGTCGTCCTTATTTTATCCAATTATTTCCTTTAAGGTCAAAATTTCCAAGAGTACCTACAGGCTGATGAATCTCCAATCTGTCTTTCCAACACAGTTCTCTCTCCAAACTCCACATCCAGTTATCTATTAGACAACTATAACCAATATTCTGAACCCACCAATTTCAAGAACAAAGCTCATTCCCCTTGTTCAATCACATCACTACCTAACCAACTTTCTAAGCCTGGAAACCTTCAAGAAATTCTAGATTCTAACATTTCCCTATATGTCCAATCAACCACCAATGTTAGTACCTAAATATTTCTCTATCTACTACTACTTCATGAGTTCAGGAGCTCATCCCTTGTGGGTAGTATTACACAGTTCCCTGCATTGTGAAGACTCATGTACTCTTCCCTCACTGCAGTCCATGGACCTTCTAACCCTATACATCTGACCATAACCCTGAATAAATAGATTTAACCAACAAATGTGAATTATTTATTTTCTAAGCATTGTTTTGAGTGCAAGGGGTAGAAAGATCAAAGAACAAAATAAAATTTCTTATGTTGTTCAGAGTTTAACAGACATTAAAGTTTATCAGACTACTGTATTGATACTTTGGGTATTCTGTAAGGGCTGAGAAATGTGTGTAGGTTAGAATACTACACATACGGTATTTTAAGAAAGCTATCGAGGGGCATCCAACCTAGACCTGTAGAAAAATGTTAAAAGAGGAAATGACAATTGGATTGTCTCAGAGTATCAGGAGTTACCCAAGTAAGTGGCAGAGAAAGGGCACTTAGACTAAGCAAAAGCTTAAGTGAGGAGAGTACAAGAAGTCCCTGCAGAGAGAAATCCTGTATACCACAAAAACTTTTATGGTAGAACTAGAAAACCAGTACTTATGTTTTAATTTTCAAATAGTTCAATCTGATGGTATGAATAAGAGAGAAGAGTGGCAAGAAGACCAGAAAGGAGACTGCTGCTGCAGTAACACAGGGAAAATAAAGAGGGCCTGTCCTAAGGAATTGGCAGCAAGGGTGGAGAGTACAGATTCCAGAAATATTTGGGAGGTTGAATTGGCAGGACTTGCTAAGTGTCTGAATGTGGTGGGGGTGGAGGGATGGGAAAGGAGGAGAAGCCCAGGATGAGTCATAATGGGCTTTTGACTTTGGGGACTTGGTGCCACCCCATGAGATACAGCAGTGTTCCCAGACTTTGAGTTTTCGGGGAATGGTAAACTTTCCAACAATTTTAGAGCTCTGACAGAAAGTTGTCAACTAAAGACATAAATATCACCTATCATCCACTATCACCTAAATGTGCTTTCCTTACTTCATAAGGAAAGCACATTTAACACCCAAAATGTGAATACATTTACCTCCCCCAAAAATTCACTACAAGGGCTATTTTTCTGACTGTATCACAGATGATGGAAAATTGGTACCAGGCCTCACACTAACTCTGGGAAGCGCTGAGATAAAATATATAGAAGTTGATTCTGCAGTATAGTGATAGTTGAGCCAGAAGAATACACTGTCTTCATTAACTCTCCAGACCTATATGGACAACCACCCCACATATATTAATGGTTGTAAAAAAAAAAGTTCAAGAATTGTTTCAGGCCCTGAAGAAGAGTCATTCAACTGTGCTTATGGAGAAGGAGCTGAGTCTCAGAAGACAGCCTGGAATTTGCCATATAAACAAAGAAGTTTGGCATGGTCTTGGCATGAAAGAACAGTATGTCCAAAGGTATGTAGGTATGCAGGAAAACTCATGTCTTTGGGGAATTGTGGATAGTTTGGAATGATTTGGTGATTATCTTGGAAAATGGCAAGTGAAGAGCTGGAAAAGTACACAGAAACAAAATTATAAATGTTTTGGGGATCCAAGCTAAAGACTGTAGAAATTATCTTATGGGCCCTGGGAAGAATCAAAGGATTTGATAGTGCACAATGCTATGGGCAGATTTGGCACTTGAAAATACTGGCTGAAAACAAGTACAAAATGTCTGCAAAAGCCCAAATATAGAAGGAGAAAAGCCAACCAAGAGAACACAACTAACAGATATTTACTAGGCACCTACATTCTTCATCAAGGTCAATGAGACAAGATGTCTGGTCTCTTGAACATATTTTCTTCTGTTAAGCAAAACTTAAATCACATGGGCTAGGGATTTAGCTCAGCGGTTCTGCCACCTACCCCGCATGCACAAGGACCAGAGTTCGATCCCAGGTACCAAAAAAAAAGAAAAAGAAAATCACACATTGTATAATATTTTGCAATTTTAAAAAATTTAACAACTTACCAAATGCTTTCATAAATCTATCTTCATTTTAAAATTTATATTAAATTATATTTTATATGTAATGTAAGCCATTTCCCCGTTCTTTGAACACTGATTCATTATTACCTTATAATAAATTCCTAGAAGTGGTACTGTAAAAATCAAAAGGTATATGCCTCCCCGATACTGGGGATCGAACTCGGGTCCTTGCACTTGTGCAGCAGGCAGTGAAACCACTGAGCTAAATCCCTGACCTGAAAGAAATATGCTTTTTACACTTGATCTTAGCCAAAAGGCCGAGAAGTGATGATATATGCTTTTTAAAAAATTAAAATATATATATATTTCTTTGGTACCAGTGATTGAACTCGGGACCTTACGCTTACAAGGCAAGCAACGGAACCACTGAGCTAAATCCCCAGGCCCTATATATTTTTAAAGTTCTTGATCCAAACCAATTGACAGAAGATTTCACCAGTGTATACTCTCAACAGTCATCTACAAGTTGGGATCCAGAGGATTTGGTGATATACCAAGCTGTAAGAGTTGAAGGGAGTAAGAAGTTTAGAATGACTTTCCAACTTCTGGTTTAGGCAACAGGCATGTGATGGTGTGATTTTCAGGTAAGGAAAAGAGAAAAAAAATAAGATTTGAGGAGTAATTAATGAGTTTGTTCTGACAGATTAATGTGTGATGTCCATGGGAGTTGGGTGATAATGTCCAGCAACAACTGTAAATATACATTTAGAGCTTTGGGCACAGATCAAGTGATAGTTTGGGAAGTTACCAGCATCCACGTGAGACAGAGTATTAAAGGCCCTAATAACATCAAACAAGCACAAGAGTATTTCTTTTTTAATTACTTAAATTCTTTTATTGGTACATTTTAGGTATACAACACATTTACATTTCTCATTGGGAACTTGTACCTTTACATAATGCATCTTGGTTCTTATTTTTTCCCCATTCCTAGCCCTCCCTTCACCCCCTCCACCCTTCCCTATTTACAAAGACTTTATTTCCATTTTTTCCATTTCTCATCATTTTTCCTTTCCCTTCTCTCCTTTCCCCTGCCCCTCCCACTAGCCCTAACCCTTTGGACCTTGGACCTTTTCTTCCTATTTCACATTATCGATTATTCATTCTAACCACTGGTACATTTTAGGTACACAATATAAGGACATTCATCATTGGAAATTTGCACCTTTACATAATCTCTCTTGGTTCTTATTTTTCACCCTTGCCCAGCCCTCGCTTCAACCCTAGAAGAGTATTTCTGAATGAATCAGAAAGGTGGGCAAGAACACAGTGTAAGAAAATGATATCACACATACAAACACACACACACATCACACACATGAAAAAAAAATTAAGATAATTAAAATAATTCCATTTAAAACAGCACCAAAGCCAACAAAATACTTTGGTACACATTTAACAAAAAAGTTCACCAAATACCAACAACTGTAAAACAATGGTGAAAGAAACTGAAGATGATCCAATCTTGTCCATACTTACCACTCCATCCTTATCTTTTAACTGTTTTGTTTTTTTAAAATGCACCCTTGAAATTCTTGCAGCTTCTTATTCTCATGCTGAGCCCTGATACAAGCTGTTATCTCTGTCTAGAAAGCTCCCTTTTTCTCTGTCCATTTGGTGACTTCCTACTAACCAGCAAAGATTCTGCCCAGGGTGAACATTCTCCATGATACTTATTTCCTTTTCACCTTCCCATTGCAAGAGCCAAGACTCCTCTTTGTTACCACAACACACCTTATAGGAAGTGCTTAGCTATGAGTGCTGGATGAACAAATAAATGAACAAAAATATTCAATTGTCTTATAAGAAAATGCACTGTATTTTTGGAAACAGCCTGAGCCAAGTCTGATAAATTAAGTGGGAGATTAGGCTGAGTAATATTCTTCTGGGTCCAAAAAGAGGTGTGATAATAAAGTAAGGATGTCAATGTTTTGGCTAGACCAGTGAAACAGTTCTGAGGACAATTCCAAAAGAGTCTTAAAATGTTTTGCTCAATTAGGGTAGAGCTAGAAAAACTGGACTGCCTCCTATGGGACAAGATTTATTTGGTCATCTAGGTTCTAGTATGGCATTTTTTTGTCTTTCCCTTTGTTTCATTATTTTCAAGTCACATGGTACAAGACAATTGTCTATTAGACATATTCCACTTCCTAAAGAGTCCCTGAATAAGCTATCCTCATTTTCCTTCATGATTTCTTTCCTCAGTAACTGTCTTGACATGTTAAAGAAATACTTTATTATCAGAAGGGTGATTCTGCTTATTTCCAAAGAGGGAAGCAATTTGCTACTCTTTAATTTAAACCTATCCTCAAATCCAAGGAATGTCTGGCTCATGAAAGGAAAAACAAGGTCCAGAATCTATTAACTTGTGATCCACAGCCTTCAAAGCAATTTACATTCAGTATACATTTGAGTTTGTTTTGCTGTCAGGGTAAAGCGTAAATCCCGTGTGTCTTGCCAGCACAAAAGTATACTTAGACCAAAACGAGGTCACAAAATGTTTTAGAATGACACGTGTTTTACTTTTCTAACATTTTGAAAAAATTCCAAGGAACTACAGAAAGAAAGCTTCCTGAAAGGAAGAACTTAATACCCTCAATCACATCCTAGGTAGGCCTCATCCCAATCTGCATTTAGGGCACTGCCAAGACAACAGAAGACTGACGTGTGCCACAGCATACATTCAATCCCACAGCTTCTCTCATGTGAATCACCATACACCAGGTAAGGCCATCTGTGTTTAAATATCCTTCAAACACTTTGTCCGATCCTCTAGGTATAAATATCCAGATACTTCAATTTAAACAGTTTTTCTTCTGTTCAAATTTTATAGATTTTTATACTGTGCAAGTGGAATTAGTGTATACAAAGATTAGATCCCAGTATTAGCCTGTAAGTACATCTCTGGTAATGGCAACTACCTACTACTAGTGTTTCTTGGCTGTTCAAGGGATGTTGCTCTACTAAAACCACCCCCCTTGTCTTACATAAAGGAGTTCTGTGAGTACAAAAGACTCTGGAACTAAGTGAGATGGAAAACTGTAAGCACAGGGCAGTGTTCTCCAATAAAGAAAAAAGGCAACTCCACAAGCAGCTGAAATGCACTTGAAAAAGAAACTTGACCTCCACCTCTCAAAAACAAACAAACAAACAAACAAAAACGAATTTCACTTAGAATATTTCAACTTGGGGAAGGGGAAATAATAATTTTTTGAAAAAATAAGCTCAGGAAAAAATATATTTATATAAATTTTTTAAAGTTATAGACATATGGATACTTAATCACTACCCTCTTTGGATATATTACTTTGTTATAAGTAAAATTTTAAAAAATGCAAACTTGGTTCATATCTCCCTTTGACAGAAAAATTAGATAACAAGTAGATCTCTATGAGATCAGTTTTTACTGACTTGTTTCAAGATATTAAAATGATAATGAACCAGATAATATATCTCTCTATCATTCTTAATCATTTCAGAATAATTTGAGAAAATTATATTTCATAATTGCTAAATGCATATTTATTGTAAATACTATACTGTATCTGAATGCCTTCTTTTTCACCTTTTTCTGTTTTTCAAATGTATAATGCATTTCCCTTTCAGAATCATAATAGTTTCTTAAAAAAAAAACTCAATTGGTAAGAGTAAGGCATTTCCTCTTTAACTATATATAAATTTATTCAAAAGCAATACATTATGTTCAAAAGAAAATGCTCTGTAAAAGTCTAAAACCTCAAAGTATAAAATTTATATTTTAAAATCTGTTTAATCATAGATAAATATGGAACTCTGAAATAATACTTCACTTACACCAACTAAACTTGAAAAAAAAAGTACCACTATCAAATGATGTGCCAAAAAGGTATCTCTAGAAGGTTAGTTTTATTGTCCTGGAACTTACTTCAATAAAGACACACATGTGACACCCGGAAGATAAAATGGTACTTCCTGAACCAAACTGAAGGACAAAGTCTAAGACCAAAATTGAGAAAATGAATATGCAGATGATGAGGATGAGTTACCAGGAGAAAAGGCTCAAGAGACTGTAGTCACCCCAAATCTAATGGAGTAGAACATGATGGCAAGGGATTGCACAATGCAACCCATCAATATGCACGTCTACAAAAACTCTATATTTAATCCACATAAAAGGAAACTGTAGAAAGGCAATTTGGCAGTGCAGCTAGGCACTCTAGTCAGTGAGGGAGTTTATGTGACAAATGCAATTTCTCTCTCTGCAGTTCAAATGGATGCATCAGGTATCACACTCTGAGGTCCTCAGATATTAAGATTATTTCTAACTCCCCTCACGCATTCTACATTCACAAAGACAACTATCCCACTATAATCTGGCTTTCCCGTTAATAAGTATGCAAGGAAGATAATGCCTTGGTCGACAGATCCAAGTACTCTTAAGAAGTTCAGCTTTTACTAGAAAAGAGTACAATTAACATTTTGGTTCAATCCTCAGTTTCTTGTGACATTGGGAGGAGACTATCATCCCAGTTCCCCTATTCTTCTAGTAGAATAATAAATTTGGGATTCCAGTCTTCAATGCCAAGATCCTGGAACATGGCAACCACATTACCAGACGTGGCTCCCTATTAATGGGCAGCCAGTCATCATTCTGGCTCCTGAAAAGGAAATGATGACCTTCAAATACACCTTTTCTTCACACCATAAGAGTCTTTCTGCATTTTGACTTTCAACTCCTGCAATTTTTAAACTAGAAGAATAAAGACAATGCTTCAGGACATATTTATCCAGGTTTGTGAGAAATGCTAAAGAGATTGCGTCTTTGGGCAGCACAGAAGTGCATTTTGGAAAAGGATAATTCTTGGACTACTTTATATTGAATTTTTTAGGTTATGTACTACATCATGGGATGGGAAATGCTGGAAGAAAAGAACTCACAGTAATATCAAAATCCTAGAAGAAAAGAACTCACAGTAATATAAAAATCCCCCATCATGGCAAGGATGAGTCAATATCTATCAATTATAACTATCAATGTTAATGGTCTCAATTCACCAATCAAAAGAAATAGAGTGGCAGAATGGATTAAGAAGCAAAATCCAACAATATGCTGTATACAAGAAACACACCTAACTCAAAAAGAAATACATAAACTGAAAGTAGAAGGATGGGAAACAGTTCTCCACGCCACAGGAACCCAGAAAAAAGCAGGGGTAGCAATTCTATTTGTAGACAAAGTAGATTTCAAACCAAAACTAATTAAGAGAGACAAAGATGGTCATTACATCCTTGTGAAGGGAACAGTCCAAGAGAAAGAGATGACAATCATAAATATATATGCATCAAATGAATGCCCCCAACTGTACAAAACAAATGTTAATGGACATGAAAAACCAAATAAGCTCTAATACAATTGTAGTGGGGGATCTCAATACCCCTTTATCACAATTAGACAGATTATCTAGACAAAAAATTAACAACAAAATTCTAGAATTGAACCAAGCTACTGAACAAATGGACTTAATAGATGTTCACAGAGTGTCCTACCCCACAAAATCAGAATACACATTCTTTTTGGCTGCCCACGGGTCATTCTCTAAAACAGACCACATGCTAACTCATAGGAAATGTCTAAGTAAATGTAAAAGAATTGAAGTTACACCCTGTATATTTTCAGACTATAGTGCAATAAAATTGGAGATCAATCACCTAAGAAACGGCAAAACTCCCACAAACACAGGGAAATTAAATAACACCCTCCTGAACAACCAATGGGTAACAGAGGAAATTAAAGAAGAAATTAGACAGTTTCTACAAGTAAGTGATAATACCAGTACAACATACAGGAATCTATGGGACACAAATGAAAGCAGTTCTACACAGGAAATACATAGCAGTCAATGCTCACATTAGGACAACAAAGAGAACTCAGTTAAATATCCTAATGCAGAACCTCAAGTTCCTAGAAAAAGAAGAGTATAACAAACCCAAATCTCATACAAGAGAGGAAATTATAAAGATCAGAGCAGAAATCAATGCAATGCAGACTACGAGAATGATAAAAAAAATTAATGAATCAAAGAGTTGGTTTTTCGAAAGAATAAATAAAATTGATAAATAATTAGCCAACCTTATCAAAAAAAGGAAAGAAAAAGCTCAAATCCATGAAATCAAGAATGAAAAAGGTGAAGTCACAACAGATCCAGGAGAAATGCAAAGCATCATCAATACTTACTTCGAGAACCTGTACTCTAATAAAATGGAAAACACAGAAGAAATGGAAAGATTCCTAGATACATATGAATTACTAAAGTTAAATGAAGAAGATACAGAAATTCTAAACACCCCAATTACAATGAGTGAAACTGAAAATATAATAAAAAATTTACCAACAAAGAAAAGCCCAGGGCCTGATGGTTTCACTGCTGAATTCTACAAGACATTTAAAGAAGAACTATCGCCATTACTCTTTAAAATCATCAAGGAAATTGAAAGGGAAGCAAGGCTTCCAAATTCATTCCTGGAAGCAAGTATTACTTTGATTCCAAAACCAGGGAAAGACCCAACGGAAAAAGAAAACTACAGGCCAATCTCCCTAATGAATATTGATGCAAAAATCCTCAACAAGATACTGGCAAACAGAATACAAAGGGTCATCAAGAAGATCATACACCCTGACCAAGTTGGATTTATCCCAGGGATGCAAGGATGGTTCAATATTCATAAATCAATAAACATAATACATTATATTAACAGACTCAAGGAAAAAAACATATGATCATCTCAATAGATGCAGAAAAGTCATTTGACAAAATCTAACACCCATTCATGATAAAACCCTACAGAAAATTGGAAGCAAAGGTCTTTATCTCAACCTGATTAAGGCTACCTATGAAAAACCAACAGCCAACATCATACTAAATGGTCAAAAACTGAAAACTTTCATGCTAAAATCAGGAACAAGACAAGGATGCCCACTATTACCACTCCTGTTTAATATTGTTCTTGAAACATTAGCCACAGCAATTAGAAAAGAGAAAGAAATAAAAGGAATAAAAATAGGAAAGGAAGAAGTTATACTGTCATTATTTGCTGATGATATACTTTACATAGAAGTCCCAAAATACTCTGCCAAAAGACTTCTAGACTTAATTGACAGATTTAGTAGAGTAGCTGGATACAAAACACTCAAAAAACAATAGCCTTTTTATATACAAATAATAGACTCACTGAGAGAGAAATTAGGGAAACAATTCCTTTCACAATAGCATCTGAAAAAATGAAATATCTAGGAGTCAATCTAACAAAGGAAGCAAAAGATCTCTACACTGAAAAATATAGCACTTTGAAAAAGGAGCTTGAGGAGGATATAAGAAAATGGAAAGACATCCCTTGTTCCTGGATAAGAAGAACCAATATAGTGAAAATGGCCATACTTCCAAAACTATTATATAGGTTTAATGCAATCCTGATTGAAATTCCAAGAATATATTTCACAGAACTAGAGAAAACAATCCAAAAATTCATTTGGAACCAAAAGAGACCTAGAATAGCAAAAGAAATTTCAGGCAACAGAGATATGGCTGGGGGTATTACAATCCCCAAGTTGATACTATAGTACAAAGCTACTATGATAAAAACAGCATGGTATTGGCAAAGAAACAGACCTGTGAATCAGTGGAATAGATCAGAAGATGCAGAAACAACTACAGATATGTTCAGCCACCTCATCTTTGACAAGAGAGCCAACCACCCTCATTGGAGGAAAGATAGCCTGTTTAATAAATGGTGTTGGAAAAACTGGATTTCAACCTGCCAAAGATTAAAACTTGACCCATGCCTATCACCATGCACTAAATTAAGATCGAAGTGGATTAAAGATTTAAATGTTAGGACAGAAACACTAAATTTGCTGGAAGATAAGTTAGGTAGAACTCTTGAAGACATTGGGGTAGGAAAAGACTTTATGAACAAAACCTCAGTGGCATGGGAACATGCACAAAGAAGAAACAACTGGGATCTCATCTTATTAAAAAGCTTCTGCACTGCAAGAGAAACCACCAACAGAGCTAAGAGACAATCTACAATGTGAGAAAAAATTTTCAGCAACTGTACCATAGACAAAGGACTACTATCTAGAATATATAAAAAACTGGAAAAAATCAGACCCCCCAAATTCAAAGACCCAATTCAAAAATGGGCATCTGAAATGAACAGACATTTCTCAGACAAACAAGTAAAAGCAGCAAATAAATATATGAAAAAGTGTTCAACATCACTGGTTATTCGAGAGATGCAGATGAAAACAACACTGAGATTCCACCTCACCTCAGAAAGAATGGCTGCTATTAAGAAATCATCTAATAACAAATGCTGGCGGGGATGTGGAGAGAAAAGAACCCTTCTCCATTGTTGGTGGGAGTGCAGACTAGTGCAACCACTGTGGAAATCAGTATGGAGATACCTCAAAGAACTAGGCTTAGAGGTCCCATTTGACCCAGCTAGCCCTCTGCTGGGTATCTTCACAAAAGAATTAAAAGAATCATACCACAGTGATATATGTGCACCCATGTTTATTGCTGCAGTTCGTAAGAGCGAAAGCTTGGAAACAGCCCAAGTGCTCCTCAACTGGAAACTGGATAAAGGAGATGTGATTTTTTTATAAAATGGAGTATTACCCAGCCATAAAGAACGAGAAACTAGAGACATTTATAGCTAAATGGATGCATACTGAGGCCATCCTCTTAAGTGAAATAAACAGGACACACATGTGTAAATACCGAATAGTTTCTCTAGTGTGAGAAACTGAAAGTGTAATTAAGGATACACACACGGATGAAACTGCCTAATAACCTATTTCTCGGATTGTGTTTCCATCACGTGTCATACGACTGTATCAAAATTTAAATTAGGGAGAAGTCTGGCTTATGTGGAGTCTGTTAACTAACTGGTGTTCTTTCCAGATCATTATTTGTTCAGTGTTGGTTTTGGGGATCTTTCTGAAACAAATCACATCCTCTGGTGTCTTGTCAGTGCTTGAGATGCTTTTTTAAGTTATACGGAATAACATTTAAGTGCTTTTCAGTTTTGTTTTGGTTGAGTTCTACTGTATTTGAATGTTATTGTAGTTTTTTTCCCCTTGCATTGTTCTTCTTTGAATGGTTTTAATTTTTTATATGTGTGTGCATTTGATTAATAAAGTTATGTTTTTAAAAAATCTCCTGTAGGGACTTACCAAACATCAACTCATCCTCTACTGCGAATCAGCCAGGCAACAGTGGGTTCCTGGATGCCTTCAACGTGCCACTGTTGGAGATAACTCCAGTGAGCAAAACCATCCACTCTAGAAATTACTGGAATCACTGTTCTGGAGAAGTCACTACAACTGATGGTCTATTTCCTTTCTCCAGTGTGCTGGGGTGGAAACAAGATTGAAAATGACTTGTCTTGAATGATGGCTTGACATTCCAATGAATACTGTTAACACTGTCAAAGACAATTTGGCCCTAGCTTTAGCTATTCAAAACTCAAGTTTGTTCTAATTACCTAATGTAAGACTAAACAAAAAACATTCATTAATAAAAAGCAGAGAAAATACAGAGCCAAAATCTTTGTATATTTTAGCATGCAATCTATCTTCTTCCAAAGGAATGGCATGCAACTTGTTTCTAATTCAAAGAAAGATCATGGAAAAATTGTTTACAGTAGGACAATATTCAATAATTCATAGCTGAATGATCTAATGAAATTACTTTAAAATGTCAAATAGCAGGCCAGGCATGGTGGTGCATGCCTGTAATCTCAGCACCTGGGAGGCTGATGCAGGGGGATCGTCTCATGTTCAAGGCCAGCCTGAACCACATAGCAATACCCTGTCTCAAAAAAAGTCAAATATCAAAGTGATGTGTCAATTTTTTTTTTTTGCATTTCTACACTAAGTTAACATTTTGATTAAAGAGGAATTCAACAAATCATAGCTGTGCTTTTGAGAGAGTCTGCCCAACTTTTTATTTTATTTTATTTTTTTGGTGCAGGGGATTGAACTCGGGTCCTTGTGCTTGCACAGCAGGCAGTGAAACCACTGAGCTAAATCCCCAGCCCCGTCTGTCCAATTACTGAGTCCAGTTAAACACAATGATTTTTACAGATTGGCTTCCTAAAAGGGTTCTTAATTTTTATAAAATATGTCACCCTAACACTTTTTAAATGTCTACATACCAAATCTGCTGAACTAATACACCAAAAAGTTATGTGTACATATATATAAAGCTTCTAAATAATAAACAAAGAACATAAGACAAGGAAATGACTAATGTTCAGATAAGTTCATCTATATACATAGGGTTGTTAAGGAAGAATGATTTACCTAGGCAAACTAGGACATGGAGACATATTAAATGTTTAATTAAAGATTAGTCGTGAGATGAAGACGACATGACTTACTCTTTAAATTTTTGGTTTTTATTTTCTGTATTAGAACTATTTTTATTTTTTTTAAGTGTTGGGCTTCCTTTGACACATTGTTTCTTGATGAATGAGGGAGGGTCTCTCTGGACTGAGGGGATTCTTCTACACATTCAAGTCTCTCTTAGGAGAGCCACTCCCCAGTCCATTTCCTTGCCTTTAACATCTGGTTCTCTTTCCCCTCACCCTCTCTGCCTAATTCCAGAACTTACTTCTTTTAGCCTTAGGGTTCCCAATTCCTCTCCTCTCTCTGCAATTTTTTTTTAAAGAAAGTAAAAGAAAAGTCATTTGCCCTTTCCACGGCTCTTTGTTTCTTATAATTCATAGGAAAGCATTCTCTCCAAGATGAATCATCCTTATCCTGAATGTGTCCTCCACCCTCTGCTAAATCCTCACTTCTGTTTATTCCTTCCCATTCTCTCTCCACCTGGCTCCTTACACTTCTCATATGCCCTTTGTATAACAAAAACAGTAACAATTTTAACTCAATCTGATTGTCATTCTACTAGCCATATAACATCATATACTTTGTGCTACACTTTCTCACTATTTTAGTTACCTTCCCGCTCTCTCTTCCAGCACAATCTGTCTTTCAGGAAGCCAGCAGTAACTCCCCACTACTAAATGCAGTCTTCAGTCTCTTGAGGGCAGCACCTCAGATGTCTGATTGTGATGCCTCCTCCTGAAAATTAATTCTCCCTTCTGCATGTTCCCTAACGATTGGCTTCTATTTCTCCCTCTACCTCTGTTGTCTGTCTCCCTTTGTTTTTTTCCTCCTTCAATCCTAATTGCTGGTAGCCTCAAGCTTCTATATTGTATTCTTTTTCTGAAAATGTAGGAGTTCTTGCTCATTCATTTAATTAATAAATAGGATCTAATTTGACAGTAACCACAGATAGACACAATTTGAACTGTGCTGCAAAAGCTGGTGAGTGTGAATGTATCACTTTGCTGGTGACAGAGCCTAGTCAAATGCTCAGTTATTCACACTGGGCATGTGTGGCTTCTTTTATCTATCTATCTATTTATTTATTTATTTATTTTTTTTTAGGTACCGGGGATCAAACTCGGGTCCTTGTGCTTGTGCAGCAGGTGGCAAAACCACTGAGCTAAATCCCCGGCCCCATGTGGCTTTTTTCTTATTGTGAGACAAATGATGTAAAGCAGTGATATTCCAAATGTGGGACTCTAAAAGATCTCTATGCATCTCCTTTAAGAGTATAACAGGTTTTCCAGACTCCTCTGTGGAGCTCTCAAACTTCCTATACTTCAGCTACAAATAAGCCTTCCCCATTGGTTGAAAACACATAAAATCGAACATGTTCAAATATGAGTTCACCATGACCCCATCAAACCTGCTGTTTCTCCTGCGTGAGGAGTGCTACCACCCTATCACTCAAGCTTGAAACCACTACACATCTTGACTCTATGGCTCTGTTCTCCCACACACCCAACCAGCTACCAAAATTGGCAAATGCTAGCACTCAACTATTTCTCATATTTAATCTTCCCTCTCATTTCAAAGGTATAAGCCTAATTTAGGCCACCATTTTTCTTTTCTATCTTCCTCCAGGGAATGGTCCATCTCCTAGGTTACCTGTCTCTAGAGTCCTTCTATTTCAAGCTGGTTTGCCCTCCACTATTATTCTGACCCATCCACTTGGGCACATCTCCATTCCTCCTCTTCCCATTTCCCTCTGATAGATTTAACACTTCAGGCTCCTCTGTCATGCATCATGTTATTCATCTATTATCTGTGTGATTCTTTTCATATCATTCACCTCCTCTGTGAAGCCTATCTTCCCTGCTCCAGCAAGTTACACTTAATTTCTACTTCTGAACTGGCCTAGAATTGTAGCCATATCTTCAAATGGTGCTTTTTACTTTAGTCTTTGTATTACAGTAGTTTGCATAAGTCTCTCTCTGTCTCTGTCACCCATAAACTCACGGAAAGTAGGGACTGTGCAGTACACATTTTGATTTCCCACAGTGCATACTGCCTATAGCAGGTGCCCTGCATTCACTCCTAGGTAAGAAGAACCTTTACAAACAAAATATTTTGGATCTGGAAGTATCTAGCTTAAGATAAACTGTATGAGAAAGAGCATTATTAATATCATTAAAATATTTTCTTTATATTCAAATATAAATGTATAAAAGAAAATGGATGAATTTTTCAAAGTTAGCTAACATGACATTGTTGAATTGGCTATAAATTTCACTATTTTGTTTGGGGGAGGGGGCAAAATATGATGGAAATTCCTTTCTTTCTTTAAATACTAGAACTACTATAAAAAGTCTAGAAAGGCCTAGAAAAGGATGGTCCTGAAGTCTCTAAGAAACAAAATGAAATAATTACTGCCTTCAAAGATTCTCTCTAAATGATTTTACATAATCTACTATTTGAAACTGAAATTCTAGGAACATCAGATCTTAAAGCTAGAGCCCATCAAGTGTCAGTCCTTCCTTTTGACAATCAGAAAACTGAAGTAGGAAATGGTTAAAGTGACCTGCCCAGGATCTCTTTGTGAACTGTTCTCTCTAAGATACCACTCTCTCACTGAATGCAGCAAAGGAATCTCCCAAAATTAAGTTCAGGAAGGAAAGCACATTACTGTTACACCTTAAAAATTCTCAAGCATTCTCCAAGGAAGCTTTCAAAATATTTGGAAAAACAGATGGGTGCATGCTTCAATATGCTAACACAATATACTAACACAAATATGATTCTCTTTGGAGCAACGCCAGTTGGTTAAAAATTTGCCCTATAATTTCAATATATTCTTCTGGGTTAGCAAATGGTTCTCATTTTCTAAAATCATTGGCTGCATGCATTCAGCATTAAAAGAATTCTCTGCTTATCATCCATAACTACCAAAGGCCACTCTAAAGACATAAAGTGCCTGTTTATTACACAAGCAGCTAACGCACACCTTTTTAACTGTCAGCCTCTCCTGGCATGTGTATAGAGCTGCAGTTCCCACCATTCAGAAGTTTATAATGTGTGATCATTTCCTCTATATAAAAATGCACTATGTTTTTGCATGTTCTCCCTCCATTAGGTGGTAAAGTATGCTAATGGTTGTGCCCACACAGACCTATAAATTAGTATTGTTCTACCTTGGCACTCTCAATCCAAGGCTGGATAACTCTGTTGTGGGGTAATGTCCTCGGTAGTATACGCAGATCTTCCCCAGCCGCTCCTCACTAGATACCAGTTCATCTGTCCATTTCTGGCAACCAAAAACATCAGCAAATATTGCCAAGTGTCCCCTGAGTATAAAATTTCCTCTCAGTTGAGTATTACTACTCTAGAGCGAAAAGACAGTTCATTCTGAGTATGTGCTTATATAATTTAAAAAATATACATGTCTCATATAATCCCAGCTGACTTGCAGTAATTAATTTTTAAAGTTTTCTTGTACAGTACAATCATTTTTATATTCATGAATATTATTCCAATGTAATTTTTTAATAGACTACCTCACACAATCTACCAAACAAGCATGTATTAAAATACCTGCAATTTGGTTATCACTGTGCTAAACACACACACACACACACACACACTCACACACTCACACGTGAATTCTGCTTAAAAGGAGCTTCAGTCACTATAGTTGAAGAAGGAAGGCAAGCAACAACCACTGGCACTGGAGGAGAAGACACTACACAAAGCTAAACTAGGTGACAGGAACTTCTCAAGAAGGAGCACTCACTGTTAGCACTAAAGTTTCCAGAAATGTTCTCATGGAGCTGATAAGAGCCATGCTGAACTTTGAAGATGAGAGCTTATCAACCAGGTAAGAGGAATAGCAGGCAAATGAAAGAGGGAAGCCACAGGACCAGGCTGGCTGGAAAGAGCAACCAGGCTCTGCCTGAGAGCTAACCAGACAGAGGGCTCCCTCAGGATGAAGTGTGAACACGAAAGGTAGATCTAGACTACATGATAGCGAGAAGACTCTGAACTTGAGGTGACAGACATTATAGGTCATTTTTGAGCATGTATTACATGACATGAGAGGAAGGTGTGATATGAATTAGAAGACAGTTACGGAAAAAAAGAGAAACAGAAGTTAGTATACAACTCTATACTGATGGAATTTTGGAATGGTATAGTATCAAAGACAATGGAAAGAAGAAACCTAAAAAGAAAAGCACCAGACTTGGTTAATACTAGAGCATATTCAGTACAAGAGAAGGCAGTTTTAAAGGTTCAAGTCTGTCTGAGAGGAAAACAAGTAAAGTCTTAACCTCTATAAGCATCTACCACACTCACAGAGTTCAATATTACTTTAATTCATTACAACAGTCACTTCCTTACTGTTTGTTTTAATTACTTAATGTAGATTAATGACATCTTATAAATGGAACCATTAAAAGGAAAGCTATAAAACATGATACACCAACCACAATGACACACATTATGACAATAAGGCACAGAGAGGCAAAGCATCCGTAACTTGGAGCAAGGTCTAATTTGTGTCTACTGCCTGAGATAACCTTGGACTCTCTCCACTTAGTCTTCTCTTCTAAGGACCTGTAACCACTGAGCCATCCCACTCCGGAGGCCTCATTCTGATTAACCTTCTTTTTAAAAATACTCTCTTTCAGAAACACTAAACTTACTGGAAGGTAAGTTATGTGGTACTCTCAAAGACATTGGCATAGGAAAAGATCCTCAGTGGCACAGGAACTTGCATAAAGAATCAACAACTGGGATCTCATCTTATTAAAAAGCTTCTGCACTGCAAGAGAAACCACCAACAGAGCTAAGAGACAACCTACAATGTGGGGAAAAATTTTCAGCAACTGTACCTTAGACAAAGGACTACTATCTAGAATATATAAAGAACTGAAAAAATCAGACCCCCATATTCAAAGACCCAATTCAAAAATGGTCATCTGAAATGAACAGACATTTCTCAGACAAACAAGTAAAAGCAGCAAATAAATATATGAAAAAATGTTCAACATCACTGGTCATTCGAGAGATGCAGATGAAAACAATACTGAGATTCCACCTCACCTCAGAAAGAATGGCTGCTATTATGAAATCAACCAATAACAAATGCTGGCGGGGCTGTGGGGAGAAAGGAACCCTGCTCCATTGTTAGTGGGAGTGTAGACTGGTGCAACCACTGTGGAAATCAGTATGGAGATACCTCAAAGAACTAGGCTTAGAGGTCCCATTTGATCCAGCTATCCCTCTGCTGGGTATCTTTCCAAAAGAATTAAAAGAATCATACCACAGTGATATGTGCATACTCATGTTTATAGCTGCACAGTTTATAATAGCTAAAACATGGAAACAGCCCATCAGCTGGAGACTGGATAAAGAAAATGTGTTTTTTTCTATAAAATGGAGTACTACTCAGTCACAAAAGAGAAACAAGAGACAATTATAGCTAAATGGATGCACATTAAGGCCATACTTTTCAGTGAAATAAATAGGACACACATGTGTAAATACCGAATAGTTTCTCTGGTGTTAAATACTAAAAGTGTAAATAAGGTTCAAATGATATAATTGATAATGTGAAATAGGAAGAAAAGGTCTAAAGGAGTTGGAGAAGTGGGAGGGGTAAGGGAAAGGAAAGAAGGGAAAAGAAACAAATATGAGAAAAGGAAAAATGGAAACAAAGTTTCTGTAACTAGAGAAGGGTGGAGGGGGCGAAGGGAGGGCAGGGAGATGGGGAAAAAAGTAAGAATTAAGACACATCATGTAAAGGTACAAATCCCAACAATAAATGTTAACTGTATTTTATACTTAACATGTAACAATAAACTTAATTTTAAAAAAACCCTGTTTCCCTAGGAGGGTCGAAACGCAACTAATTAAGAAGTCCAATAAACAACAAAAAATTCAACAACCTTCTAGCTGCCAATCTGCCTGCTGGGTTTCAGTTTTGAACTATACTCTAAGAAAATCCCAAATTTTCTAGTTGCCTTAACTCTACCCACTGCAGCCATTTCACCTCGCCAACAGCTAAGAAATCAAGGAAAACACAGTATCCCTTTGCTGAGCTTTCCTCTTCTCACTTACTGATGGTCATGCGAAGTGCTAACATTGGGCGTGCTGGTTACATGAATATTAGCTTATTAAAGCTAGATGGCTGGACCTGTGGATTGCATTTGCCCCAACTTGTAACACAGACCTTTATTTTTTCCTTTTAGAAATTTACATGAAGTGCTATCCTTTTATGACAGTTTACGAACCCTGAAACTACTCACATTTTGAACTCTTTGCTACGGGGAGCTGCCCTGGTAAATGCAGAATATTAAAAAGCATTCATGATCTCTACTTATTAGATACTAATAGCAATATCCCCTCCCATCTACAACAAGAAAATACATTCAAAAACTGTCAAATGTTTCCTGGAGGACAAAACTGTTCATGGTTCAAGATCATTGCTTCAATGTTATCTTAAGGCACAAATATTGGTCAGGTAGTAGTGCTTGTATAATTCCAGGTTCAGATTGAATAAATAAATAGAAAGATAGACCAGTAGCTCTGAAAGAGTATGGTTTAGTAAACGTATTACCACTTCTTTTGATTCAAAGTGAAGTCCCAATGGAAGAAAACTGGTCACATAACCTAGGCCTCTGAAGCAGGCACACTCAGAGTGGTATGGCCAGACATGGGGCCAGTAGGAGGCTGAGTCATGTAGCGCCACCCAACCATCCCAACCATGCTGCCACTTCCCTTGGTTCAAATCATTTAGGATTAAAGGGACTCTGCTTTGGAGTTTGTTGGTAAAAGCACTGGCTAGTGTGTTAATTATATGCAAGCTGTTTTCTAGCCATCATAAAGCCAACTAGCATTTCTGCTCAATTGCTTGAAATAAAAATCCACTTTCTGTCATCATGTTCCAACTTTTCACTCTAAAAAGCATGGTTTTTCACTAAAATGAGTGAGCTCAAGGCATCACTGTGGCTAAGAACTGGCAATGCTCATCCATGCAACATGCTCTGCATGAACTCCTTCAGTGTCTTAAAGACATGCTGCAGTTGAAGTTGGAGGGGGTAATACATGACCAACAAAACAAAACAAAATACTACTCTTAACTCTTGGCATGAAGCTCTAAACCTATCTAATAATATAATATACATAGCTGTAAAATGCATAATCAAACTTCAAAATACAGCTTTACAATCCTAAAGCTGTATTTTCATGACAAATGTGGCATTTTACTTGTTAAAGACTCTGAATAAATAATCAATGTTAATGAATTTTCTTAACCACATGAAACCAAGGAGTAAAAATCTCTTTCAGACATGGGCTGTTCTCACCACTCCCCACCTCAGATTCTGGAATAGAACAAGAGGGAGCAATTATTATACATCAGTGTGGAGTCCCACATCAAGATCATGCAGAGAAGTCCTGAGAAGAACTGTGTGGCTTGATGAAAGGGAATGTTACAAGGGAAGAACAGAAGAAGAAGGGAGAAAGTGGAGGCAGGAGTGGTGCCAGAAGGAAATTCCAGGGCAATTCCTGGTACAAGACAGACAGTAGGCACTCTTTAGAGTCTCCTGGAGCCCAGAACCCCTGACACAGAAGACCACATGGATAAAGATTCTCATGTGAGTCCTGTTCCCATATCATAAGATCCCTCTGTCTTGAGCTAGCTTCAGTGGGTCTCTATTATATCAATCCTTCTTTTTCTTTTTTTCTTCCTGTCTCAAAAACATTTATAATATTATTTCTAATCCTAAGTCTTAGCCTCCTGGATTTGGTATGGCATAAACTACCTGGTTCTCTTCTGATAGTCTTGTCTTTTTTTTGGATGGGGGGTTATTATTAGGACATACCTATAGTATATAATGATTACAATTATCATGAGGAGTTAGTATACATAGGTAACATATTTTAATTCTTTTTAAAATCCCTTTCCCTTCCCTCCATCTATTAGATGTCATTTAAAAATCTATCTTCCTGTGGGGGAGCCACATACAGGGAGTCACTGTGTAGTGGATACAAATTTCCAGTTTGGGATGATGGGAAAGTTCTGGAGATAGGTAGGTGACAGTTGTATGACAATGTATATGTACTATGAGTCAGTGAATTGTACACGTGAAAATGGTTAAAATGATAAATTTATGTTGCTTATTTTACCAAAAAAAGGAAAACTAAATCTATTTCTTGGGGGGGAAAGTTTGAAATATTCGATCTATAGAAGCTTCTAGGCAAAGGAGGAGGCTCCCAGCTGCCGTACCACCACTCCCAATGCAGAGGAAAAGCCTTATGGCAACCGTACCATCACTCCCAGAGCAGAGGAGGTAAGCCACCTGTGGGCCAGCAGCACACACACACACACACACACACACACACACGCATGCTAAAATGAGAAGACACGTAAACAAGTCTCAAAACCAGATTTTCAGATCACCTACAGCAACTGCAAAGGGAAACGAGATGGAACACCCTGATACTCAACCACCTGGACTCCCTGAACTGGCAACAAAAGAGGATCTGGAAAAAATAAAATCAGAAATAATTTCTCAGATAACAGCAGAGATTGCGCTCATAGTGCAAGACATGATTAATAGATCTAGAGAAGAGCTGAGGAACATGATGGAATCCCAACACAGGAAACAAATGGAATCCATAAAACAGATGCACATAGATTTCCAGGAGATCAAAAACTCCACTAAAAGTCTACACAGCAGAATGAGCCAATGTGAGGACAGAATTTCAGATATAGAAAATAAGATTGCAATTAGTGACCAGGAAAAGAAAAACTGCTTCAAAATTGTAAGGGACTATGAGAAATCAATCCAGCAGCTGCTAGACGATACAAAGAAGAATAACATAAGGCTGACTGCAGTCAACAAAGAAACAGGAGAAAGTGCAGATGACATAAAAAACTGTTCACAGAAGTAATGGCAGAAAACTTCCCAAGCAGGGGAAAAGAACTTGACATACAGATAAGTGAGGCATATAGGACTCCAAATAGCCTTGATCAAAAATAATCTACACACAGGTATATAATTGTTAAGATTCCAGAAACCCAACAGAAGAACAGAGTTCTATAAGCAGTTTAGAGAAAAGAAACAAATCACATACAAAGGAAATCCCATCAGAATCACAGCAGACTTCTCAATGCAAACCTTCAAGGCAAGAAGAGCTTGGAGTGATGTATTCCAAGCCCCAAAGAAAAACGGCCTCCAACCCAGATTGATGTACCCTGCAAAACTATCTTTCAAAATGGATGGAGAAATAAGATACTTTCATGACAAAGAGCACCTTAGGAACTTAATGAATACCAAACCAGCACTCCAAAAAATTTTACACAATATCCGAGGAAAAGAAAATGAGTATCACAACCCCAGAAAGCACAGCAGAATGAATCTGTCAGGTGCAACAAGAAATTAAATGCAAAGGGGGAGAATCCAACAAAAACAAAAAGTCATGACAATGATAAGTCAATATGTATCAGTTATAACCATCAATGTTAATGGTCTCAATTCACCAATCAAAAAAAGAGACAGGCAGAATGGGTCAAGAAGCAAGATCCAACAGTATGCTATATACAAGAAATATACTTAATTAAAAAAGAAACTCATAGACTGAAAGTTAAAGGGTGGAAAACAATACTCCACGAGACGGGAATCCAAAAAAGAGCAGGAGTAGTTATCCTCTTTGCAGATCAAGTGGATTTCAAACCAACATTGATTAAGTGGAACAAAGAAGGACACCACATCCTTGTAAAGGGAACAATCCAAAAGGAAGAGATGATGATCATAAATATGTATGCACCAAACGCTACTGTACCCAGCTATATAAAACGAATACTAACAGACATGAAAAGTCATATATGCACTAGTACAATAGTTTTGTGGGACCTCAATACCCCACTGTCACAAATAGATAGATCAACTAGACAAAAGATAAACAACAAAATACTAGAACACAATCGAACTCTTGAACAAATGAACTTAACAGATATTTACAGAGTGTTCACCCCACAAAATCAGAATACACATTCTTTTCAGCTGCACATGGGTCATTCTCCAAAATAGACCACATACTCATGCATAGAACTTGTTTAAGTAAATGCAAAGGAATTGAAGCTATCCCCTGTATATTATCAGACCATAGTGCGATGAAATTGGAGATCCATAGCAAAAGATACAGCAAGAATTTCATAAACACATGGAAATTGAACAACACATTTCTGAATAACCAATGGGTCACAGAGGAAATTAAAGAAGAAATCAGACAGTTCCTTCAGTTAAATGACAATGACAATACAATATATCAGAATGTATGGGACACAATGAAAGAAGTCTTATGAGGGAAATTCATAGCAGTGAATACTCATATTAGGAAAGCAGAGTGAGCCCAATTAAACAACCTGATGCTGAACATCAAGCTTCCAGAAAAAGAAGAGCAGAAGAAACCCAAAGTTCATACAAGGGAGGAAATTATAACGATCAGGGCAGAAATCAGTGCAATGGAGACTAAGGGAACAATACAAAAACTCAATGAAGCCAAGAGTTGGTTCATCAAAAGAATCAACAAAATTGACAAACCCTTAGCCAGCCTTATCAGAAAAAGGAAAGAAAAGGCCCAAATCCATCCAATTAGGAATGAAAAGGGTGAAATTACAACAGACCCAGCAGAAAGCCAAAGGATCATCAATATCTACTTTGAGAACTTATACGTCAATAAGATAGAAAACACAGAAAAGGACAGATTCCTAGATATGTATGAATTACCAAAATTGAACGAAGAAGACCTAAAAATTCTAAACAACCCAATATCAATCAATGAAATTGAAAAAATAGCTAAAAACTTATCAACTAAGAAAAGCCCGGGTCCTGATGGCTTCACTGCTGAATTGTACATGACATTTAGAGAGGAACTACTGCCACTACTGTTTAAACTCTTCAATGAAATTGAAAGGGAAGCAATACTCCCAAATTCATTCCTGGAAGCAAGCATCACCTTGATCCCCAAAGCAGAGAAAGACCCAACCAAAAAAGAGAACTATAGGCCAATCTCACTAATGAACATAGATGCAAAAATCCTCAATAAAGTACTGGCAAACAGAATTCAGAAGACCATCAAGAAGATCATACACCCTGACCAAGTGGGATTCATCCCAGGGATGCAGGGATGGTTCAACATACGCAAATCAATCCATGAATACATTATATCAATAGAGCCAAGGAGAAAAGCCATATGATCATCTCGACAGATGCAGAAAAAGCATTTGACAAAATCCAACATGCATTTATGATAAAAACCCTACAAGAAAATTGGATTAGATGGTCTCTACCTCAATCTGATAAAAGCCATCTATGAAAAACCAATAGCCAATATCATACTAAATGGTCAAAAACTGAAATCCTTCACACTAAAATCAGGGACAAAACAAGGATGTCCACTATCACCACTCCTGTTCAATATAGTTTTGCAAACATTAGCCATGGCAATTAGACAAGTGAAAGAAATCATAAAGATAGGAAATGAAGAAGTCAAATTGTCATTATTTGCAGATGGCATGATACTCTATATAGAAGACCCCAAGAATGTCACCGAAAGTCTTCTAGACTTCATAACCAAATTCAGTCAAGTAGCTGGTTACAAGGTCAACACACAAAAATCAATAGCTTTCCTCTACACCAATGACAGACTCACTGAGAGAGAAATAGGGCAAATAATTCCTTTCACAATACCATCCAAAAAACGGAAATACCTAGGAGTCATCCTAATGAATGAAATCAAAGACCTCTTCTCTGAAAACTACAGCACTCTGAAAAGAGAGATTGAAGATGATATCAGAAAATGGACAGACATCACCTGCTCCTGGGTAGGAAGGATTAATTTGGTGAAAATGGCCATACTTCCAAAACTGCTATATAGATTCAATGTAACTCCAATTGAGATCCCAGCAGCATACTTCATGGACCTTGAGAAAACAATCCAAAAATTCATTTGGAACAAGAAGAGATCCAGAATAGCAAAAGCAATTCTAGGTAACAGAGACATGGGAGGGAGTATCACAATTCCCAACTTGAAACTCTACTACAAAGCTACTGTGATAAAAACAGCATGGTACTAGCAAAGAAACAGACTTGAGGACCAGTGGAACAGATTAGAAGATGCCGAAACAACTCTAGACACACTCAGCCATCTCATCTTCAACAAAGGAGCCAAACACCCTCACTGGAGGAAAGATAGCCTCTTGAATAAATGGTGCTGGAAAAATTGGGTTTCAACTTGTCACAGATTAAAACTAGACCTATATCTCTCCCCATGCACTAAACTAAAATCAAAATGGACTAAAGGTCTAAATATTAAAATAGAAATGCTGAACCGGCTGGAACAGATGTTAGGAAGAACTCTTGAAGACACTGGCATAGGAAAAGATTTTACGAACAAAACCTCAGTTGCCCATGAAGTACCACAATCAACAAGTTGGATCTTGGGCTGAGGGTGAGAGAGAAGGTCACATTCCAGGTTGAGACTTTGAAAATAACCCATTCCTGCCTCTGTTGTTAGCATTGCACTGTGCAGTGGAGAATTCTCAGTTGTGATTTTTCAAAATCTGAGTTTGGATTCTTGGAGCAGCTGAATTGCTATTGCTCAGCACTCTACTTTCCAGCACTGGAGATTTGAAGGCTTCTGATACTCAACAAGTTCTTGCTGTCCTCATAGCTTCCAGTCAAAGTCAATCCTGTGAGGGTTCAAGCTCCTCACATGATGCAAACTTCTCTCACATTCTGCAAAATGTGCTCCTAAATGCCAAGTTATGTAAGTTGGTGTCATTTCTGCTCCACAAGTATCAAAAGAAGGAGCAGGTCACCATGAAAGAAATGCTGCATGTTCTGCCCCATTATTACCGTAACAACTTCCCTCTGAACTTTTGGGAACTCTGTGACTCCATGTATCTGGGCTTTGGCATTAAAATCCGGAAAGTGTGGGCTGGGGATTTAGCTCAGTGGTTTCGCCGCCTGCTGCGCAAGTGTAAGGACCAGAGCTCAATCCCTGGTACCAAAAAAAAAAAAAATCCAGAAAGTGAATTACTCTGGCAATACATATGAGCTAGTCCCCATTTTGGGTCTTACATACAGTGGGATACTAGATGGCGATGATGAAAGAATCATTCTCAAAATCGTCATCATTATATTCGTCCTGTCTCTAATCTTCATAGAGGGCAACCATATCAGTGAGGAAGACCTAACTGCAAAAGTGAAAAGATGGGACATGTTAGCTCAGTCTGAGCATATTCATTTTGAGGAAGCCTGGAAATTCATCACTGAGGATTTAGTACAGGAAGAGTACCTGATGTACTGGCAGATTCCTAACAGTGATCTTGCTCACTATGAGTTCCTGTGGGGGTCCAAGGGCCCATGCTGAAACCAGCAAGATGAAACTACTAGTTCATATGGCCCGTCTTAATGGGACAGATCCCAAGCCTTACCCAGAACTATATGAAGAGGCTTTGGAAGCAGAACTAGGTATAGAGCCAGGGTTCCTGAGAAACAGGGGATATTGCCCAAAGGTGTCAGTGAATTTGTTCTCCCCCCGAGAAGAAATGAGGCCCATTTTCAGTCTCTGTGGAGAGCAGGCAGTTTTCTAAGTAGTGAAGGGCCAGGGGAGGGGTAAAATAGCACGCATAGCATCTTGCCGTCTCTTCTGCTTGGGTCACTTGGAAACAGACAGGGGTTTTCTTTAGGGTTTTTTGAAGTATTGGTCCATTTTGGGGGAGACTGAATGTAGCTTGCATATTTATTGAATGGTATTGATCTCCTGCATCTTTTTAGTCTTGGGATGATGTTTGTGTTTTCTGGTGGGAATGTGATTTTGTGTGACACTGATCACAAATGGAGTGCCTTTTCCATTCAAATATAACAGTCTTTCCTGTTTTATTGTACAAACAGAAAGACTATTCAATTTATTTATGATAAAATGAGAGTGGAATAGGAATTTCCTTGAAAATTGTAAGTTTACATCAAGTTAGAGGGACCCTAGAAAAAGTGATAAGGATGCAAATCAAATATTGGCTGCTGCTTATTTCTTTTCCCCTGTTAATCTATACTATTAAACTTCTATTTATTGCATACCTAAAAAAACTAACAAGTGGAATCTCTTCTTATTAAAAAGCTTCTGCACAGCAAGAGAAACCATGAGCAGTGTGAAGAGACAACCCATAACGTGGAAAAAAATTTTCACCTGCTGTTCCTCAGACAAAGGTCTGCTATCTAGAATCTACAAAGAGCTTTAAAAACTCAGAACTTTTAAAAACTTTAAAAAATCAGACCTCCCAAATTTAAAGACCCAATCTGAAAATGGGCATTTGAAATGAGCAGACATTTCTCAGACAAAGAAGTAGAAATAGCAAATAAATACATGAAAAAATGTTCAACATCACTGGTCATTCGAGAGATGCAAATGAAAAGAATGCTTAGATTCTACTTCACTCCAGAAAGAATGGCTGCTTTCATGAAATCAACCAATAACAAATGCTGGTGGGGATGGGGGGAAAGAGGAACCCTGCTCCACTGCTGGTGGGAGTGTAGACTGGTGCAAGCACTGTGGAAATCAGTATGGAGATACCTCAAAGAACTAGGACTGGAAGTCCCAGCTATTCCCTTGCTGGGTATCTTCCCCAAAGAATTAAAAGAATCATACCACAGTGATATATGTGCACCTATGTTCATAGCAGCACAATGTGTAATAGCTAAAACTTGAAAACAGCCCAATTGCCCATCAACTGGAGACTGGATAAAAAAGATGTGCTTTTTTTTTTTTTATAAAATGGAGTACTACTCAGCCATAAAGAATGAGAAACTGGAAACATCTGTAGCTAAGTGGATGCACACTGAGGCTGTACTCTCAAGTGAAATAAATAGGACACACATGTATAAATACTGAACAGTTTCTCTAGTGTGAGAAACTCAAAGTGTAAATAAGGACTGAAAGTTATAATAGATAATGTGAAATAGGAAGAAAAGGTCAAAGGGGAAGGGGAAGTGGGAGGGGTAGGGGAAAGGATAGAAGGGAATGGAATTAATATGAGAAAATGAAAAAATGGAAACAAAATCTTTGTAAATAGGGAGGGACAGAGGGGTTGAAGGGAGGGCAGGGGAAGGGGGAAAAATAAGAACCAAGAGAGATTATGTAAAGGTGCAAATTTCCAATGATGAATGTCATTTTATTGTATACCTAAAATGTACGAATAAAATAAGATTAAAAAAAAAGAAGAAGCTTCTAATCTTCAACATGAACTAAACCTAGATAATTGGGGATTTTGACCCTTGCATTTAGAGGATATATATAAAAGTATGTTCCAAACTTGCCCACAATTCAGCAAAGTGTTTTAAAAATGTACCTATGGCTGTTAAAAATGCTCCTGTTGAAGGGCAGCAATTGTAGGCTCTGAAGCAACCTTTTACTTTTAGTGGTTGTTCCCACCATTCCTTTACTTCTATCACTACTTACCATTTTACTATCAACTTTACAAAAATATGTAACTAAATGTAAAATGGATATGCATGTGTCCCTTATAAAGGAAGGAGACATGAGGGAGGAATGATGAACTTAGTTTCCTAAATTGATTACCAATTAGCTTAGTCCATATGTTTAAAGTAGTAAGTTCATATTTTAATGTAATACGACAAAAATGTCTGCATAACCAGAATATGGGCACAGCATACCACGTATATTAACGTCAACAATAAAAACCAACAGAAAATTTGAAACATGTGGAACAGACAGAAAAACTCCCGTTGACACATCGAACACAATTCCTAACCATATTTTTCTACAGTAAGACCAAAAGTTGGATGAATGCAAGATGAATTTACTTTGTTTTCCACAAGAGACATAATATGAAGAGAACACACAAATGCATGTTTGTTTAGGTTTGTAGCAAAGGTGAACAATTTTACATAAATTATACTGAAGTTGTAGATTACACCACTTTTGCAGCCAAACTAATTTTAATTTGGTATTACTCCCTTGCACTTTGAGATTTGTATTCTCCCCTTTTAACTTCATTTCCTGTTAAGTATACAGATACTCTCTCAATCAGAAGTTTTTGCCATACTAACTTTTACTTTTTAATGATATTTTAGCTTTAAGAAATCATTTTTTAACATTTGATCTCAATGTTTTGCTCATTTTCCATTCTTTTTATCCATTTTCTAAATATTCTTCTCCTAAATGTTTTAGTTTTCTTCTGATGTTTTATTATTTTACTCTCCGTCTAAACTTCCTGCTTGCCTTTTACTATTATCACAATTTCCTAACTTTTCCCTCCATGAATGAATTTAAGGAGTGAAATTAAAAAACTAAAATTGATTTTTCCAACAGACATGACAGAAACGGTTCTCTCATCTCTCCTAATAGCCAAACTGTATAACCAACTGAAAATTTTATTTATTCTAATTTTCTGAAAGCAAGTATAGGCATTATTCAAAAGAACCATTTTATCAGGATTCTAATGAAGGATGAACCTTAAAGTATCTTCTCAATATTCAACATAAAATTAAATAAGGAGTTATAGTGTTAAGTGCATTGTATCATATTTTAATTCTTTGATAATGGGGCTTACTTCATATAGTATCTTTCTTCTTTTAGTGATAGTTAAGTACAATTTTTCCCTGTATCTCAGTACGCATAATGCTCACCAAATCAGCACGAGATGAGTAAAAAGCAAAATGAAGTAAAACATCCGTTTTTATGCTGGGAGACAGCCTCAGAAGCTTGGAGTCTCAAGCCTATGCCTCTAATGCTCAGATTTCTATGGCAGCAACTCAAAGAACTCACAGAAAAGAAAGGGTTTCATTTGTTCATGCCGATACTGGTCATTCTCCCTACACTTTTTGTGATTTGTGATGCTTCAGAAAGCTATATACTCCAAGGGACAGTTGACCATAGAGTTCAGTAGAAATGCAAAAGCATATCTAAAACAACTGACTCATTTGAGTACCTCCTAGAAAATAAGTACTATTCAAAAGTAATGTACTATTAACTGGACATTATTCTGCCTAGTAAAAACTGGGTTTTAAATTCTGTTTATCTTCACTCATTACTTTTTAAAAAATAATCAGTAGAGTAAAATTTCCTGTTCAATTTTCCAATAGCCTAAACTCTTCTAACATCAACTGCTTCAGAATAAAGCTCTTCATGTAATTTCTCAAGTATTTTGAGGTTGGGTGGTTAGATGCACAACCAGAACATAATTCATTTTCAGCTGGTAGGATACTCAGATAAACAAAAATATGTTTCTGAATGAAAGATTCAAAGGAATACATATTACTGCATATTTTCAGTATGATTATGTAAAAAAACTCCACATCAAAGCAAATTTCTCATTTGGATTACATGTGCAAAAAGGTCAGGGTTATGTTTTCTGTAGAGATTTTTACTTTTATTATTTGGAAGTAGTTAAAGGGCCAGATGGGCCGGGGATTTAGCTCAGTGGTTCCGCCGTCTGCCTCGCAAGCACAAGGACCTGAGTTTGATCCCTGGTACCAAAAAATAAAAACCAAATAAAAGGCCAGAAATTCTTGCTATTTAGAGGTTTCTGTAAAGATGAAAACATAAATACATTTAATAATAGATACTTATGTTTTAAATACAGCCTTATTTTTACAACAATATACAGTAGCTATTCCTTGTCTATAAACCACTAGTTTTAGAATTTTCTTAGTAAAATATATTTGTAAAGAAATGTTATAAGTATGTCAAGCTAATGTAAAAATAGTTTTCAAATTACTTCATAATGTTTTAATAAATTGTCAACACTGAGAAAATCTTACCCATGCCCTGTAACTAATGGTATGGCAGGTAGAAAAACTCAAGAATTTCAAGGTTCTCTGGAGTTTCCAAGATTTCCTGAAAGTTTTCATCTTTGTCTGTACTCAATTTTAATAACTTAAGGGTGTAAAGACTTTGGCTAGTCCTAAATATAAAAGTAATTAATAAAAGCAAAATGTTCTCACTCGCATGGTGGGCCTATGCCAAACCACTCCAAAAATGAAGAGGGACCTGAGGAACAGATCCATGATTTCCCTTGCTCCCTCCTCATTGGTCACTAAGCCTTTCTCAAAATCAAAGTTGCGAACACTCCAATTATAGCTGAGCTCCATTTCCTTTCAATTCTGCCTTACTTATGAGTGTAGATAAATGATAAAAAGACCAAATGAATCACAGCAGGATTTGAGAGGTAAAGATACCTTTAGTTTTAGTCGAGGGCCAAAGCTACTTTCTTAGGCTGTGAACATTCTAAGAACAAAAAGCATCTAATCCAGTTCAAAATATAATGGTTTATCCTTATTATCATTAACTAATTTAAAAAAAACAGAAAAGAAATGGCTATAAATTTTTAATGAGAAAGAAACCAAAGGTTCCCTGAAACCCTTTGGTTTGGACCAAGATCATCCAATACCATAAGCCAGTGTGGCTGCAAAGACAAACCAGGAAAAGCTGAGTCATCAGAAGCATATCTAACATTGCTGTCAGCAATTCTGGTGCAAGATTCAAAGGTGAGCCTACTTCCTGTGGCCTGACACTCTTTCTTTCTCTTCTCACTGGCCCAGACAAGATTACAGAAACCTGAATGCCACCAAGTTGGGGAGCAGTACACAATAACACCACCACTTAGAAGTCTCAATTCCACGCACAGGTCTCTGGACATGTTTATTAAAACAAGTTTGTGTGTGTGTACATGTTTGTGTTTGTGTGTGTGGTGTATCTTGGTTGTGAAGGAATGCTTAACATGCATTCCTGGGTTCAATCCCCAGCACCTAAATAAAAGAAGAAAATATTGGATACCTTAATTCTGACAGGTAATAGAAAGCAAGATAGTTTTCTCCTCAATGTGCTTTGTCAGCATGCAGTTTATGTGGATTCAATTTGCTAAAGAGACTTTGACAAGAGTCAAATCCCAATGATTTCTGCCTAACGAAAAACCTTGCAGGATCAGAAAAAAGTATAAAACAGAGGAACTTACACTTGTGAGACATGACTTGTGGTCCAGTCTTGATTCTGCCAGACAGTTGACCTTGAACAAGTCATTTAAATTCTAATTCTTTATCTGCAAAATGAGAATACCAATCCTCCTGCAGCTTCCTTTCCTATTTCTGTGAAAATAGTACTTAAGTAGACAACTGTCATGAAGAAAAGGAATGACATATTCATTATACATTTTAAAATACAAAACTTTGTTCTCAGGGTAGCTACCCTGCATTTCGTTAGAAAACCTAAGTCTCAACGGACAAGATAAATCTGGGGACAGTAATAGTAATACACAGGACAGAATTCAGCGTACTTCTTAGAAAAGCAAATTATATATGAGAAATCATACTAATGCTTTTTTGAGGAAAAAGAAACTTTGAAGTGACATAAAGAATCAGTACCTAGCATTTTCCTGCAAAATCCCCACAGATTTCCTGATACCTTATTCAAATAAAATCAACTTTTCCTCAATCACTAGCATTAATTTTTTTTATAGTAGTAGCAGTAGTGGTAGGAATTGAACCCAGGGCCTCCTCACTGAGCTGCATTCCTAGTGTCTCCTCCCCTTTTTAAAAAATTTTGAGACAGGTTCTCATTAAGTTGCCTAGCCTGGGTTTGAACTTTTGATCTTTCTGCTTCAGCTTCATAGAGTACTAGGATTACAGGTGTGGGCCACACTGCCTGGCTGCATTTAATTTTCTAAATTGTATCTGACATAATTATAGTAACTGAACAAAACAAAAACAGAAAACCCTGCTTTCAGCAATATTTTACTCATCATATATTATTCAGTTATATAATTAAGGCTTGTGAACTAGTCTGGGATTCATCAACTTACAAAGCTGTTTCTACTAGAAATCTTTAATCCTCAAACTTTAATGTAGTAGAGGCTTTTAGCAGTCTTCTTTTCAGTCTCTATCCTTGTATACTTAGATGACATAGGTGTGACGATTTAAGAGTGATTTGGGTGTGACTAAAAAAGTTTACAGTCTCCCTACTGTGTGTCAAAGAAAACAAAAAATTTCCTTTTTGGTCCCTGACACCCAGCCACAGACTAGAGTAGCTTCAAGTGCACAGATTTTGAGATTAAATGTGGAAATAATTCTAGGACTTGAAGATGACAAAGTAGCTCTATCAGAAAGCAAGCTTTTATTGAACAGCTCCTATAGGCCTGGTAACCATGCTTGGCAACTGCTAGAGGATATGGTATCATGCTTAACCAGAGAAAAACTCGGCAGACAGCACAGATTTCCTGACTAAGAGAAAGATGCCCATGATATTAGAATCTGAAGACATCTGTGTAGAGTACTAGGAACAAAACTCCCCTTCCTAACCTTCCTATTGAGCGTTGTACTAAGGAGAACAGGTAGAGGCAATCAGACCAACTAAACATTTGCCAAGTACAGAGCACCTAACTTCAGAGACATCACTTACTATGTGTCCCATTCCAGGTACAGAACTGAAACTGATAACGAGCATAATGTAACCAAGTAACAGTCATGTAGCAGAATAAGAACGTGAACCTCCTCCATTTGACCTCCACTCTTAGGTAATCAATAATAGTCAACGATCAAGAAATAGTAATGTCCTTGTTATTTCCAGGGCCTCACGTGTATCCTCCAAATTTTTACTTAAATGTTCACATTCAAACATTTTAATGATTTTTTTTTTCCTGGTACCGGGGATCGAACTCAGGACCTTGCACCTGTGAGGCAGGCACGCCGCCACTGAGCTAAATCCCTGGCCCCACACTCAAACATTTTAAAGTGTCACATATATGAATTACTGAACTATACAGCTCATGAATTTTTCATGGTCCTGCAGATATTAACCCCCTACTCAATTTTAAATATATATATATAGTTGATGCCAACCCACAATCAACAGACTATATTCTGAATTGTTATACTAACTGGGTGATCTAATATCAGAAACCAAGTCCACATATGTGAGATAACTACCTAGCACCAGGATTGCAGGCTCTGACAAGGAGAAATTTTTTTTCTGCACAAGCTACAACCCAATTCCCAACCTTGATCTGTGTACCCAGGACCTAAAATCTTTTTTAACCTTTCCTTATCAATAGCCAAGAAAGCACATGTGATTCACAGTCATGTATGATTTGAGGTTTTATTACTATGTAAAAATAGGATAAGTTTTAAAAACTCAAAGTGCTCCCAAATTACTTTAGGGTAGCAATCTATACCTGTCAGAATCCATCCACTGGAATTACTAAGTAACTAACCATGAAAAGGAGATGGAAATGAAAATCAAGATTGTAGAAAATTTAGGAGAGAAAGGAAAGAGAATCCTATATAATATTGGTTATCTCAAAAAAAAAAAAAAAAAAGGAAAGCGTTCTTATTCAAGCAGTTGGTTTTGTTCCCTAACTACTCCCCCCTACATATCTAAGGGCAATGAGCACATTCCCAACTTCTACTGCCAAGTTAAAATGAAAACGTTCTCAGTCTACAAATGATTGAGGTGGTTTTCTTTAATCAAATTAGAGCGGCCAAATGTTCCTTTCAAAGGTAACTGTCTACTCTGCAGCTGTATGCAAACTACCACATCAAATGTGAGGGAAAAAAAAAGCGATAGAATTGTGTCCTTACAGTACAGTGCTAGCTGCAGAGATGAAGAAACAAAAGCATCAGTACAGCTAAGAAGTACATTCACAGTGAGCTTCCAGAAATATGCTGACTTCACAAACTCTGAACAATGTACTGAAACTTCCAGTACATAATCAGCTATTTTGGGGAGGGGAGAATGTGGGGGAAATTCCCCCTTAAAAACAGCTAAGCAGCAATAGATACCTTGAGTCATTTACCCTAGCGACCAAAGCCTCAATGAGAAACATTAAAACTGGCTGAGACTTCACAGAAAAAATAAAATCTCATAGACTGTGCTTTTTCACTTCCAGTCTCCATCAAAAACATACCACAGTGAGTAAACTTGAGTATCCAACGAGATTCAATTAGTCTGTAATGATTCATTTGCATGTAGAATTTATTCTTTTAGATCATCAGACATGGGAAATTCCTGTAAAGAATTAATTTATAGTAGATTTACTTTTTTTCTTTTAGTACCAGAGATCGAACTCAGGACCTTGTGTTTGCAAGGCAGACACAGAGCCGCTGAGCTAAATCCCTGGCCCTAGATTTACTTTTGTAGTTTGCTGTCCTTAAGAAAAATCAATTGGATGGGCCAGGGATTTAGTTGTGGTTCTGCTGCCTGCCTCGCAAGCACAAGGTCCCAAGTTCGATCCCTGGTACCAAAAAATAAAAAAACAAAAAAAAGAAAAATCAACTGGGGGCTGGGGATTTAGCTCAGTGGCACCGCACCTGCCTCACAAGCACAAGGTCCTGAGTTTGATCCCCGGTGCTGGAAAAAAAAAAAATTTACTTCGGCTGGGGATTTAGCTCAGTGTTTCTGGCACCTGCCTTGCAAGCACAAGGTCCCGAGTTTGATCCCTGGTACCAAAAAAAACAAAAAAGAAAAATCAACTGGCTAACATTCCCAATATGATGTTCAATTAGCATTTGCATGTTAGTTTATACCAGCTATTAGCTTTAGGGATGATGGTATATTAACTGTATGAAAATCTAGAGTATGACAATGAATTTAGATAACCAGGTGTGACACTGAATGAATGAGAACATATTCTTCCTACATTTATGGCCCCTTTCCAGAAGACTGTACCGTCCCCAAAAGTAAAGAATGTGAAATACATAGGGCAATATATCTCCCATGACCTCCATATTTCTCCAGGGCAGCTGTTCATAAACTTTTTTATTCCTGGTAAAATTTGCAGACCACTTCCTTGGTTCATACTTGTTCTAAATTTAAGAACTGCTGCAGATAATAAGTAATAATAATAATAATAATAAGTAATAAGTAATTCTCAAGCTACAGTCCTTTTGCTCCCATCAGAAAAGCAAACTGAATTGCCAAATGGCAAACTCATCAAAAATGTTTGCCTTCAGTCTTTCTCCGGTACTACTGAAGTAAAAGAAATAAACCCATAATTACAGAAGGAAAATTTTTTAAAAAGCAAGTAGAGTTTAGTATATCTTCCAAATGAATAAAATCTTAATAAGGTGATGCAAGAAGTCACCAGAATCAGTGGTCTTCAAAGTGGAGGACATATAATCAGATGTATTTAGAAAATGCCTTCTATTTATATCTATTTTTAATTTCATTTAAAATCATTATATAACTATACATCCATGGAGGCAACTGAAGGTCTGATACAGAGGCCATCCCTCTGCCATCCCCATACCTAGGACCTTGGAGTAAAACCTTTCTCATTATGGCATTTGGAGATCCTTTCATACTCTGACAGCAGGTCTTCCCTAGTAAAGCCTACGAAATAGATTCCTACCAAGTTTCCCATATTAAACTAATCTCCCAGAAACTGTAAGCAGAAACGAGAGCTACCAAAGACAAAAGGTCCTTTTAATAACAATATTAGTATTTATAAAATAAATGGACATACAAGGTCAGAAGGGAGTAAAAGGGTCAAGATTTCTCATCTGTCATGAACAACTAGAAACTGAACAAACACATGATACAACTGCTTTCAGTTATTAGACTACCGGCAGTAAAAAAATGCAATCACTGAGAGAGAAAAAAACAAGTTAGCTGAGCCCCAGATTGCCCCAGCTTTTTGTTTGCAGGCAATTTCCAGACCACAGGTGCAGGGAGGTGGAACACAAACAGAGATCTACAGTCTCAAAGAGTTGAGAAGATGGAGATCAGAACTGAAAGGACTGAGGTGGTTAAAAATTTTGAGACAGAATACTGGAGGGGAAAAAATAGAAGTCTATGGGGATCTACTGAAATCTTGGCCGAATATCAAACTGTGCATGTGGAACTATGTAACACCTAGGAAAGAAGTTTCTGAGGAAAGATCATTAAGAAGTTCACAAAGGGGAAACAAATTTTCAATTTCCTACCAACAAAAGGAGAGAGAACACAAAAGAGTAATGTCTTATTACTGAGGCTAAGCTAGCCTTAAAGTAAAGCTGACACTGGATTTCCTCTCTGACAATAAACTAAGCTGTGGCAGGTTTAAACTGAATGATAAGTAACATGACTGCCTATTAGAACAAAATCTAACACTCTTTAAAGGAATAAACAAAATCCAGCAGTTAACAATATAATATTCACAATGTCTAGGATTCAACTAAAAATTATTAAGACATGTAGATTCATAGAGGAAAATCTGGCCCATACCCGGGAGAAAAATCAGTCAACATTAGTAGACTCAGAAATGGCAGGCTTTATGGAATGGTAGACAAAGAAACTAAACCAATTATCATAAAGTAAATATTCTCAAAGACTTAAAGGAAAGTATGAGCAAAATGAAGCAAAAGAGAAATACAAAAAAAGAAACAACAGGTATCAAAGGGTATCAAAGCAGACTATTTGCTGAACGAAATTCAGAAAGGAGTAAAATCATATACCAGTCATCCCCTGATTACAATAGAATTTAAATAGAAAGGTTTTTGAAAAATCTCTTACATGTTTAGAAATTTAAAAATCCTTAGGTCAAAGAAAACATCAGTCCTAAAAGGATTAAAATATTTTACACTGAATAAAATGGAATCACAACGTATCAAAATTTGTGAAGTAAATAAAACTCAAATGTTAATATTAAAAGATTAAACTTCTGTTTTAAGAAACTAAATATAAAATCAAATAAAACCCACTCAGTAGGACAAAGAAATAAAGAAAAATGTCAATTAGAACAAAAGAAGAAATTAAAAAACTGATTTAACAGTAGTAAAATTTGTGAAATTCTATCTGTATTATCAAGAAAAAAGAGGAAACATACATATAACCAATATCATGAATGAAAGAGAGGATTATAGACATTTAAAAGATAAAAGAACAAAGAGTTTATACTAGTAAACCTAAAAAAGATAGTCAAAATACACAAAGCTCTTCAGAAATACAAATTATAAAATATGGCTCATCTAACAGCGGCCTAAATCCACTAAAGATATACAATTTATAGTTTAAAATTTCATAAAGAAAATGCTGATCCCAAATAAACTTCATTGGCAAATTCTATAGAACATGTAAGAAAGAAATAACCCTACATAAATCTGTCAGGAAAAAAAAGACACAGAAACCTTTACTCATTTATGAGGCCAGTACTACCTCAAACCAAAATCTGATACATTATGAAAAAAGAAAATTGTAGACCACTATCATTCATGAACGTAGATGCAAAAATTCCAAGCAAAATCTTAGCAATATATAAAAAAGGTACAGTGGACCTTCAAGTTACAGTTGACCTGACATACAAACAACTTTGGTTAATCAGGTTAATGGAAGATTCAACTGCCCCTTGTTATCTATAGTGTACCCAGATCTCAGCTGTAAACCAACTTGAGTTACAACCAGCACCCGGGGAACCGACTGAGTTTGTAAGTTAAGGGTACACTATACATCCTGACCAAGTGGTGTTTATCTCAAGAATATGAGCTTGGTTTAACTTTCAAAATTCAATCAATATGATTTACAGCATATTACAGAATAAAAGAAAAATCAGGTAATGAATTCAATGATGCAGGAAAAAACTGACAAAACATCCAACATCCAATCATGATAATTGTTCAGCAAACAAGGATATGAGGGAATTTGTTGAACCTATCCAAGGACATCTAGGAAATCCTAAAACTAGCATCATACTTATGGGCAAAAGATGGAATGTTTTCTTAATTTTATCAGAAATAAGACAAAAATATCAGCTCTTAGCAATTTTATTTAACACTGTATTGAGGTTCTAGCTAGTGCAGAAGAACAAGAAAAGTAAACAAAAGATATGTATACAGGGGAAAAGGAACAAATTTCTATTCACAAATGTTGTGACTATGTATATAAAAATATTAAGGAATGTAAAAAGCTACCAGACTGGTAAATGAATTTTTCAGATCACAATATATAAAGTCAATATTAAAAAAATGAATCTAATGAAGACTCTGAAATTAAAAAGAAAAAGCAGAGCTGTTTTCAATAGTACTGAAAAACATTAAATGTATAGGGATAACTTAACAAAATACAAATAAGACCTTTACATTAAAAGCTACAAAACAGATAAATTTAAGACTTAAATAAATGTAGAGATATACCACGTTCATGATCAGAATTCTCAATAATGTTAATATTAATGCCTCCTCTCCAATTAACAGATTAAATGCTAACCCAATCTTAGAAGACTGTATTAACAAGTTAATTCTCAAATTATAGGAAAATGCAAAGGAACAAGAAAATCCAAAATAATTTTGAAAAAGAATGAAGTTGAAAGAATTTACAGTATACCTGATTTCAAGACGCAGTGTAAAAACTGTATTAATAAAAACACCATAGGATTGGCAAAAGGATAAAAAGATAATGAAACACAATAGGAAGTCCAAAAATAAACCCAAATATATACAGCCAACCTATTTTTTGACAAAGCTGCCAAGGTAATTCAAAATGAGGAAATAAGAGTCTTTGCAACAAAATGGTTTTGGAATAGCTCAATATCCACATAGGAAAAAATGAACTTCAACTCTTACTTCAAGCCATGCATAAAGAATTAACCTGAATGTATCATACTTCTAACAAATGCAAAAACTAAAAATTCTAGATGAAAACAGGAAAAACTCTACATGCTCTTCAGGTAAACAAAGTTCTCTTGAGATACAAAAAAAGACAAACTAAATTAGACTCTGACTAAATTAAAATCTTCTCTTCCACATAAACCATTAAGAATCTGGGGGAATGAAAATGATCAACATGCAAAATATGTATGTACAAATTTCCCCAAATGAATGTAATTATCATGTAACACAAACATATAGTAATAAAAGCAATCAAACAAGAAAATGAAAGCCATGCCAAAGAACTGAAGAAAATACACACAATACATAGAGCTGACAAAAGATTTTTTCAGAATATGTAAAGAACTCTTATAATACCCTAAGAAAACCCAGTTATTTCAAAGATCAAAACATCTAGACAGATTACCCTGTAGTTCTCTTGTTGGTTGGATCCTTCTCTGACTTCAGTATTAGGGTAATGTTTGCTTCCAGGAATGAATTTGTGAGTAATGCTTCCCTTTCAATTTCATTAAAGAATCTGAGAAATATCGCTTCTCGGCCTTTTGGCTAAGATCAAGAATCTGAGAAATAGATGCATTAGGTTTTCTCTAAATTTCTTGTAGAATTCAGCAGTAAATCATCAGGGACTGGGCTTTTCTTTGTGGGTAGGTTTTTAACTACATCTTCAATTTCATTGGCTGATATTGGTTTATTGAGAATTTTTTTATCTTCTTGATTTTCAGTTTTCGTAATTCATATTTATCTAGGAATCTGTTCATTTCTTCTGTGTTTTCCATCTTATTAGAACAAAGATTCTCAAAATAGGTATTGATTATCTGGGTTTCTGCAGGATCCATTGTAATTTCACCGTTTTCATTCCTAATTGCATAGATCTGAGCCTTTTCTTTCCCTTTTTATGCATAAGACTAAGGATTTGTCAATTTTATTTAACTTTTCAAAGAACCAACTCTTCAATTCACTGATTCCTTGTATTGTTTTCTTAGTCTCTGTTGGATTAATTTCTACTCTGATGTTTATAATTTCCTCCCTTGTACAGACTTTGGGCTTGACTTCTTCTACTAGAAGCGTGAGGTTCAACACTAGGTTGTTTGAGCCCACTCTGTTTTCCTGATGTGGGTATTCACTGCTATAAATCTCCCTCATAGGGCTGCTTTCATTGTGTCCCATAAGTTCTGGTATACTGTATTGACATTATTGTTTAATTGTACATAACTGTCTAATTTCTTCTTTAATTTCATCTGTGACCCATGGGTTGTTCAGGAGGTGTTATTGAATTTCCATGTGTTTATGAAGTTCTTGTGGTTTCTTTTGCGAATGATTTCCAATTTCATTGCATTATGGTCTGATAATATGCATGGGATAATTTCAATTCTCTTGCATTTACTTAAGCATGTTCTATGAGCTGGTATGTGGTCTATTTTGGAGACTGTTCTGTATGCAGCTGAGAATAATGTGTATTCTAATGTACGGTGGAACACTCTGTAGACAGCTACTAAGTCCATTTGTTCAAAAGTATGGTTCAATTCTAATATTTCATTGTTGATTTTTTGTCTAGTTGATCTGTCTATTTGTGACAGTGAAGTATTGAAGTCCCCCATTACAATTATATTAGTGCTTATTTGATTTACCATGTCTGTTAATATTTGTTTTATATAGCTGGGTGCACTGCTATTTGGTGCATATATATTTATGATTGTCTCTTCCTCTTGGGATGGTTCCCTTTACCAGGAGGTAGTGACTTTCTTTGTCTCTCTTAATCAGTCCTGTCTTGAAGTTCATTTTGTCTGCAAATAGAGTAGCTACCCTTGCTTTTTTCTGGGCCCCTGTCGCATACAATATTGTTTTCCATCCTTTGACTTTCAGTCTATGAATTTCTTTTTGAATTAAATGTGTTTCTTGTATTCAGCATATTGTTGGACCTTGCTCCTTGATCCACTCTGCTCGTCTGTTTCTTTTAATTGATTTCAGACCATTAACACTGATGGTTATAACTGATATGTATTGACTTATCCTTGTCATGTTATTTTCCTGTTGTTGGCTCTCTTCTTTCCTCCTCTGTTTAATTTCTTGCCTTGTTTGGTGGATTCATTCTGTTGGGGTTCATGGAGTTGATCTCTTTTAGGAATATCCTTCAGAGCACTTTGGAGTGCTGGTTTGGTATTCATGAATTTCTTTAGGTGTTCTTTGTCATAGGTGTTCTTTATCATATTTTCTCCATCAACTTTGAAAGGTAGTTTTGCAGGGTGCATCAATCTGGGTTGGAGGTTGTTTTCCTTTAGGGCTTGCAATACTTCATTCCAAGCTCTGCTTGACTTGAGGAGTGTTGAAAAGTCTATGTTGAGAAGTCTTCTGTGATTCTGATGGAATTTCCTTTATAGGTGATTTGTTTCTTTTCTTTAACAGCTTTTAATATTGTTTCTGTTTTGAATTTCTAGAATCTTGAGGATTAAATTATGCCTTGGGGTAGACTTTTTTGATCATGGCTAACTGGAGTTCTATACGCCTCACTTACCTGTACGTCAAATTCTTTTTCCCTGTTTGGGAAGTTTTCTGCCATTACTTCTGTGAACAGTTTTTTTATGTCATTTTTGCTATCTCCTGCTTTTTCATCGACTCCAGTCAATCTTATGTTATTCTTCTTTGCATCATCTAGCAGCTGCTGGATTGATTTCTTATGGTCCCTTGCTATTTTTAAGAACTTTTCTTTTAATGACTGCTAACTGCAATCCTGTCTTCTATATCTGATATTCTGTCCTCACATTGGATCATTCTGCTGCATATACTTTCAATGGAATTTTTAATCTCCTGGATATCTGTTTGAATCTGTTTTATGGATTCAAATTCTTTCCTATGCTGAGCATTCATGGTTTCCCCATTTTCCTGAGTTCCTCTTTTCTTCATCTGTATCTGTTTTAGAGTCACTAAAAACCTCAATAAGATACTGGCAAAGAGAGTGCAGAAAATTATCAAGAAGATTATACACCATGACCAAGCGGAATTCATCCCAGGGATGCAGGGATGGTTCAACATACATAAATTAACAAAAACCAAAAACATAAATTAAAAAATATAATATACTAGACTAACAGAGCCAAGGACAAAACCATATGATCCTTTCAATAGATGCAGAAAAAAACATCTGACAAGGTCCAACAACTATTCATAATAAAAATCCTATAGAAAACTGGAATAGATCATCTTTATCTCAATCTGATAAAAGCCATTTAAGATAAACCAACAGTAAACATCATACTAAATGGACAAAAACTGAAAACTTCCTCTCCAACATCAGGAACAAGACAAGGATGTCCACTGTCACCACTCTTATTCAATATAGTTCTGGATACAATAGCCAGAGCAATTAGACAAGAGAAAGAAATAAAAGGAATAAGGATAGGAAATGAAGAAGTTAAATTATCATGATCTGTGGAAGACATGATACTCTACATAGAAGACCTCACAACTTCCAACAAAAGACTATTAGATTTAATAACCAAATTCAGCAGTGTAGCTAGATAAAAAGTCAACACACAAAAATCAATAGCCCTCCTGTACACGAATAATAAACACACTGGGAGAGAAATTAGGGAAACAACACCTTTCATAATAGCATCCAAAAAAATGAAATACCTTGGAATCAATCTAATGAAAGAAGTAAAATACCTCTACATTGAAAAATACAGTACTCTGAAAAAGGAGGTGGCGGAGGATATCAGAAAATGAAAAGGTATTCCTTGTTCTTGGGTAGGAAGAACTAATATAGTGAAAATGGCCATACTTGCAAAACTGTTATACTGATTTAATGCAATCCTATTTAAAATTCCAATAGCATATCTCACAGAATTAGAGAAAACAATCTTAAAATTCATTTGAAACCAGGAGACCTCCAATAGCAAAGGCAATTCTGGGCAACAAAGGCAAAGCAGGGGGCATCAAAATTCCTGACTTGAAATTATACTACAAAGCTACTGTGATAAAAAACAGTACGGTACTGGAAATAAAAACAGACCTAGGATCAATGGAACAGATTAGAAGATGCAGGAAAAACTCCAGACATAGTCAGTCACCTTATCTTTGACAAAGGAGCCAAACACCTTCACTAGAAGAAAGATAGCCTCTTTAATAAATGGTGCTGGAAAAACTGGCTTTCCACTTGCCAAAGATTAAAGCTAGACCCATATCTTTCACCATGCACTAAACTAAAATCAAAATGGATCAAAGATCTAAATATAAAAAGAGAAAAAATTTGCTGGAAGATACAATAGGTAGAGCTCTCGAAGTCACAGGTGTAGGCAAAGACTTCATGAACAAAACTCTGATTGCATAGGAAATATCACAGAGAATCAACAACTGGGGTCTCATCTTACTTATTAAAAAGCTTTTGCATAGTAAGAGAAACTACCAACAGAGTGAAAAGATAAGCCAGTGTGTGAAGAAATTTTTACCAGCTGTTCCTTAGACAAAGGACTAATATCTAGAGTAAATAAAGAACTCAAAATATCACACCCCCCAAATTTAAAGACCCAATCCAAAAATGGGCATCTGAAATGAATAGACTTCTCACATGAAGAAGCAGTAACAGCAAATAAATATATGAAAAAATGTTCAACATCACTGGTCATTCGAGAGATGAAAATTCAAACAATGCTAAGATTCCATCTCACTCTAGAAAGAATAGCTATTGTTAAGAAATCAACCAGTAACAAATGCTGGCAGGTCTGTGGGAAAAAAGGAACCTTCTCCACTGCTGGTGCAACTACTGTGGAAATCAGTGTGGAGATTCCTCAAAAAGAACTAAAACTGGAGGTTCCATTTGACCCAGCTATTCCCCTTCTTGGTATCTTCCTGAGAGAATTAAAAGCATCATATCACAATGATACATGCACACTCATGTTTATGGCAGCACAATTTGTAATACTTAAATCTTGGGAACAGCCCAAATGCCCATCAACTGACCAATGAATAAAGATGTGGTTTTTTTATACAGTGCAGTACTACTCTGCCATAAAGAAGGATGAGCTTGAGAGATTTATAGCTAAATGGATGTACCCTGAGACTACACTCTTAAGTGAAATAAACTGGACATGCATGCTTAAATACCACATCATTTCTCTGGTGTGAGAAATCCAAAGTGGAAATAAGGACTAAAATGTACAATAGATATTGGGAAATGGGAAGAGAATGTTCAAATGAGAAGGAGAACAAGGGTGGGGGTGGGAAAAAGTAAAGAAGGGACAAGAAAATCAAAGGAAAAATGGAAACAAAAGTTTTGTACATGGGGGTGATGGAAAAAAAGAAGAAGCAAGTTACATCACGTACTGGTACAAATTCCCTATGATGATGTTATCATAATGTTTATCTAAAATGTAACAATAAATGTTTTGCCAACAAAAAAAATCTAGATAGATACTTCCCAAGAGAAAGTATCAGAATTGTCAATAAACAAGTGAAAAGATATCCAACAGTATTAGTCATCAGGTAATGCAAATTAAAGCCATAATGTGATTATCAGTTCATACTCAAAACAGAATGGTTAAGATTAAAAAGATTCAAAATACCAAGTGTTGAGAAGGATGCAAGTCAAACAAACCCTACATACATTGCCAATACAGATTGTATAATCAGTCTGGAAAAGTTCAGCAGTTTGGCCAAAGAAAGATGATTTGAAGTTAAAAATATAATCACCCAAAGAGCAACTTTAATGGACATTTGGAAAATAATATAGAAATTTCTTTAGAATACAGGGCAAAGAAATCAAATAAAATATATTAATTAGAAAACAGGAAAAGAAGGCAAGACACAGAGTTGCAACTTGTAAGGTGGAACTTTAAGACACAGTGATCCCAAATCAAAGATGGAGTATCTAATAGGAGAACCTCAGAAAGAGAATAGAGCAAACATAGATTATTTTTAAAACTAAAATAAAGTGAAACTACATTTAGAAAGATTCCATGGAATGTCTACCAAATTGGATGAAAAAAACAAAACACCATACCTAGACACAATTATTTCAGAAGGCTCTAGTTAAGAATGGACTGGTAAGGTTACAAATCTCATGGATTATAACCTATTCAGAAGGAAACGTAACAATCAATTATTTGGCCTAGCACTGAACCTTATTTATAGTTAGAATAAAGCTTCCAAGGGTCAATCTTTAGACAAAGGAGGGAAGGTTCTATTGTGGTTGCAGATCAGAATGCAAATATTTAGCAACTTCAGCAAAGCAGCAAATCACAAGGTGATGGTAAAGGAAGGACAAAGGCTGAGGAAAGGTTGCAGTGACGGTGAACCTTTTAGAGTGCTCAGTGATAAACAGCTGGCTGCCACGGGTGCCATAGGTTTGCCACCATTATTAGGAAGATGAAATAAACTACTCAGGGGAGAATCTAGAAATACTGTCCAAAGTTAAAGGACATGAAATTGATGTTTAGAGATAGTATTTAAAATTATTATATGAAATTAAAATATCAAAAGAGTGATGGAAATAGAGAGTAGTAATAATGAGTTAAATCTTCATCTTTCAGAGTAGGAATTCAATAGACATCTGAAATTAAAGTACTCAGAAACACAGAATAGCATAGTATCTACATTTATGGAGGTAACTACCAGTAGCACCAAAAACAAAGAGTTAAAAGAAGTTGTGTATCTGAGTACTACTGGGCATAGAGACAGTTGGGGCAGCAAGCTTATTTGTTATCATAAGTCCTTCTGTACTAATCGCCAAGTATTAATGTCACAGTTGAAAAAAAAAAGCTGAGGAGAGGGCCAGGGATTTAGCTCAGTGGTTTCGCTGCCTGCTGCGCAAGCGCAAGGACCTGAGTTTGATCCCCGGTACCAAAAAAAAAAGGCTGAGGAGGAAAGTGCAGATTCTTTAATGTCCCTTCCACTAGGATGTGATGTCTGTCCCCTCTCCTTATATCACTGTTGCTTTGAACTCACTGGCACCAACACAATGTGGCAGAAGTAACATTGCTTGCTACCAGGGAGGGACACTAGCTGTCCTAGTAAGGACAGCTATAACATTTTTAAAAGGGCTTCAACAGAAAATGCTAAACTCTTCAGGGAAATATATATCAATATTTTTTAAAAAATTCACAGCCCAGAAATCTGAAATAATGTTCGTAAATTTCCACTAAAATATCTAAATCAAATCTGCAAAAAATAGTATGACCACATAAAATATTAAATATCACTTATATAAAATTGTTATAAATTAATGAAAAAGGTAATGGAAGGTTTAGCTTAGAAGGTATATATATATCTCAGAGTCCAATCAACTTGCTAATAACCATTAATTTGTAAGTAAGTCCTAATTCTTAAGTCAGGGCCCAATCCACCATAATTACATAACCTTGAAGTTTTCAATGAGTGACTAGAAAAATAAAATACCTGCTAAATTCTGATGCTAATTTACATTTTATTGTCAATAAAATTCCTACGAAATTAATTCTAATTCATCCACTCATTTACTTCACAGATATTTCTTGAATATGTGCCAGGCACTGTTCTAAATACTGCAAAAAAAAAAAAAAAAAGCAGTGAACAAAACAGTCAAAAGTTTCTGCCATCATGGAACTTCTGTTCTAATGGGAAGAGGATATTCAATACTAATTCATACAAATATTCAACAAATAACTGAGTGCGAGGGATAGTGGGGAATGTAGGAAGAGAAAATAAGGTTCTCAAGAAACAGCAATCACACAGCTGTATCACTTTATCATCAAGGAATTATAAGAATGACACTCTTGAACACTCTCCTTCACAAACAGCACTGATCCAAGGACTCTCTAAACATGCCAGAACTTTCATCTACTTTTAGATCACCAGGCTGACACCTCAGATCTACTTCCTATCCCAGATTCTCTCACCTCTACCTCAACTCAGCTCGTCATCGCTCACATTCTTTGCTTCTTTTACTGAGTGTGTTGTCCTTTCAGATACACAGATAACATCCTAGACCAGTCTCAGTTTGCTTAATAATGAATTTACCTTTTCATCAACTAAAGCAAAGAAAAACCTATACCACCTTTTATAAACGAAGATGCTTCTTTTGACTTATTTCAAAAGCCTGTATTTCCAGGACTGGAATTGGTTCCACTGATTCAACCACACTACATAGTAGTTCTCCCTGAGATCAACCCTATCCATCACTCCATGTCAGACAACATTTGAGAATTGGAGAGTAATGCCTCTGAAGAAGACTTTTTCTCCCTTTCAAAACTAGCTGGTACATCTAAGAACCCAGCTGGCATCAGTTTTAGTCTGATAATCTAGTAGTTAATTAAATAACCACTGATTAAATCCCATAGGGTTAAAACCATTTGTAATGACTAGCAGGGTGTCACAATATTTCTTTTGTGTCTTAATGTGTAAGTGTTATTTTAACGAAGCCCTGCTCTTCCACTTCTCTAGGAGAACTTACAATTCACATGCACTTCATTTAGAGCTAGCTCTGGGAGTCTCTTCTACCCCTATCTTCAATTCTGTCGCTTGGTTTCTCATGGCTCAACCCCAAAATATCCATCCCATTTTAACCCAAGGTCTTAAATAACTTCTCTAAGTGATTCTATATGGATGAAATGTATATCATATCATTTAAAACTACTCAGCCTCTTGATTTCCACTAAAAAACTGTTTAAATGTATTTGTCAGAGCCAATACCCTCACATATAAAGGCCTGACATGATCTCTTTTCTTGTTCTGTCACTGAGTGTGTTAATGCTCCCAACTTAATACTTGTATGCCTTCTAAAAATAAAAGCATTTTTAAGAAAAATGTTTTATACTAACCATTAGGAATTCCTAACAGAAACTATGAGACTATTTAGCAATAAAAAGAAACAGAGAGGACTCAATAGAAATTAGTGCCACCGAAAGAGAACAGCTTCCTTGCTATGTACAGAATTTCTTAACGTTTTAAACACAGAGTACATAGAAAAATTTAAATGTCATAAAGTAGTTATGCCATATGAACAGCCTTAGAAAATAAGAAATCCCAATGTGTAACATAAAAATGAACAATTCTGTTTGAGGTTTTGAATTTTTTTTTTTTAGAGAAAGAACCAGCAAAGAATCCAACTCATCTCTTGAGTTATTTTGCAGAATGAATACAAAGGAAATCATGGCACTCCCACATGTTCTCAGCAGCTCTTGATCTACAGCCCCTCCCTCGGGAAATCCATTACGGAGAAAGGTGCAGCATTAGGTAAATCTGACACCAATTACTTATACCCAGACGAAAGACTATATTCTACTATAATTACTACAAATCCAATACACATCTTCTCAGAAATACCACTCATACTTTCCCATGGGGTGGAGGAATTAAAGTACACACTACTAGCCAGGAATACAGATACCAATATACATCCCAGTTTCCTCCAAGAAATTGTTAACTACTTGAGGACAGGAATTGCTTTTGTTAATTCTCTATTCCTGTATAATATTTGATCTGTGTATCTCCGTAATTTCATTTGATAACAGCAGCCCAGTCAGGTCCAAAAAGTAGGAATAATTCCTATTTTAGAGTGGAGAAATGGCAGCCAAGAGACATTAGGGGTTTACCCAACATCACAAGCTAACAAGTGGAGGAGTCAGAATAGAATCAAAGTCTCCTGACTCTGGCCACAAGCAGGTACATTTCTTGAACTTATTGTTATAACAAATTTCAAACTCATATAAATGAAGAGAGATGAGTACAATGAATCTCTAAATCTTAATAATCAACTATATAAATGCAATCCTGTTACATTTATACCTCATTTTGAAACAAATTCTAGACTTCATACTTTGGAGGAAGGTCACATTTCACTATGTAAGTACATTTTATGATCACTTTTAATCACATTTAGCAAGGAGCTGAATAGAGTAGATGCTCAATGAATATCTGTTGAGTGCCAGAAACTCCACCCATATTTGCCGACATCATTACACATTCCTGATTAAAAATTTTTTCTTTTTTGGTACCAGGGATCGAAATCAGGACCTTGTGCTTACAAGGCAGGTGGCAGAACCACTGAGTTAAATCCTTGGGCCTGATTAAAAATATTAAACTCTGGGCCAGGGATTTAGCTCAGTGGTTTCGCCGCCTGCTGCACAAGCGCAAGGACCCAAGTTCGATCCCTGGTACCAAAAAAAAAAAAGTGTGCAAAAATATTAAACTCTGAGTTTGTAAATGGAATATTCTCATTCCTTCACTCATAAATATTTATTTTGGGCTACAAAACGTTAGGCACTAAGCTAAGTGAGATACACCAAGGAATAAGATGATATAATTTCTTCTTTTAGGAATTTTGCTTGCATGTGTTCTGCAAGTACACGTGAGAGTGTGCACACACACACCCCAACCGTGTGTTTCTTGAGGAACTGGAATTAGCTCAAACTGGAGCACTTGCAATGAAACCTAACAGTATGTTAAGATAGAATCCAAATTTTCTGTCCACAAATTATGTGTAGGAGAAGACAAAGCCTGGATGGAATTCAGAATCATCACTCTTTGGCAATTATTAGGAAGATTTTACCTAATTTTGCTTTAACAGTTTTCCACTATAGAAAGCTAAAGAAATTAAAATTAATAGAAAAAACAAACGTAAAAGAATTCAAACAGCTGATTTACATGTACATACAATACCTTACATTTTTACATTTAAAAATGTTCAAGTTATTTTCACCCTTCAATGAATATGTGTTCATTTCCTAATGTTAATATCTTCTTCACAGTATATAAGTCTGCCTACATAGTTAACTATAAATAAATTATTGAAACTTTCAAACTCACTTTAATATATATAAACCAGAAATTTCAGTAAAAAGTGAAAATGTTTCAGTCTTTTAAAAATCATTTCTTAAAAAATAAGAAAGTGTAATCCAATATACAGATTTGTTTCTCCCTCTTTATTTGACACTCCTTAATATTAACAACCCACAAAGTCCCTCCCGATAACTGGATGCCTTTTCTATGATTTCCTTCATTATTTAATCATTTTATTGTTACTGGATGTAGGGTGTAAACAAAATGATCACAAGACACTTCCAGCCTCAAGAAGCTTACAACTGGGTGTAAAAGGGTAGAGGGTCAGAAGAGATTAGTCGTGGGCTGAAGGGGTGGATTAATATTTCATTTTATATAACACAAAAAAGTAATATAAGGGGGCACATAGGTGTTAAGTGCTATAAAAGAGGTCCAAAGTTACCAGGGTTAAAATAAAAGGCTGCAGAAATGTTATCCAATTGGAGGTATTAACTGAATTGCTACTCAGTACACAGAAGGGACCATGACATCTTGGTCATGGAGGACAGGTGGCATTTCAACAGGTCAAGAGTGGTGCTTGGAGGAACCCTGAGTGCATACTCTGAAATCAGTCCAAATTAAAGTCCCCAAGGTGGAGAGAATGAAGAGCATTTGAGGGAAAGGGGAAGAGTCTGATTGCCTGTGTGATACATGTAACAAATTTACACAAAGAATACCATAAAATGCCATCAAAGCCAACATTAGTATTGAAGACAAAGATGGACAGTCATGAAAAGTTTAAAATATGAATATGTATTTGAAGGCTTTTACTAAATAAGACTTCACATGTGTATGCATGAGAACTAATACCTCAGACCTCCAAACATCAACGTTAACCGGAGACATCTGCCAATGCTCTGCATGCACCTTTCAAAGAATGGAAAGTGCCCATGTGAGGGATTTATAATTTATCTCGTTCTACTTAATAGCTATGGGTATCATGTTATTTAAGGATATAAAAGACAATCTTTGTCTTCATGTTAGCAAACATAAAGTCATTAAACTGCAAATATTTTTCATCTCAAGGGAGTTTTTGGTATGCAATGATCTTTAGTCATTCTGCCCTGCTAATGTTGGACATAAACCTCCGCCTGAACTTTAGCTACCCTAAATTTGTATCTAAATTTGCATATAATTGTGGAATAAAAGAGCTGAATAAAAATGAGACATTATTTGCATTTATAAAACAATTTTTATATAAACCAAAAGTTGAACCTAAGACCCCTCCCAATGAAAAATTCTCATACTGTGATTTGAATTCTACTACACTAAATCCTTTCAGAAGGCCAGATCAATGTTAAATGGTCACTTAACCACCTGTCAGTCCAATTAAATACAAGGATGACCAAAAATTGCGTATTTTTTCATTAAATTTTATAACAGGAAATATAAAAGGACAATTTAATCAAATTTCTTCAATACAAGAGCCGACTGGTTTAAATGACACCCGCCCAAGCTATGCCCCAGATAGCTGGTGCATAAATACACTGCCCAAGAGACATTTGGGGCAAACTGTTAAGTGGTTAAATTCCAAAGTCAACAGCTGCTAAAAATTTTAGGCAAATTCTATGACAGGATGGGTCAAGAATGTTTTAATATCTTATCTCAAATAGTCTTTCAGGCTCCTAGTGTATACTTGCACAGATTCCTGCCACACATCTTATAGTGCTCTCACCTCACCTCTCAGGTGACAGCAGCTCCATGTGCAGCTGGTAAATCAAAGATCAGGTAAGGCAGCACAATGGAAATAGTCAACACTATTCTCAGTAGCTCTTGTTGCTGGCCACCTATTCCACCAGACTTAGCATCTATGAATCGTCAATCAAATGCTGACTTTTAGTTGGAATACCTGTTATCAACCATGGCTGTCCATTTTCCCTGCTGCCTCCTAGATCTTGGACAAAACCCAAGATCACACAAACTACCTCTGCTACCAATTCATCTGGACCCAGATTTCATCTCTGCCGTGATTACTGCTACGTAAGGAAACTTGCAATTAATTTACTTCCAGTGAAGACAGAGAAGTTCATCTGAGCCTCATGAGAGATATAATGGAATACTACCTTGCTATACAGAAGGATAACCCTGAGACATTTCTAGCTAAATGGATTCACCTTTAGACCATGCTCTTTCGTGAAATAAATCGGACACACGTTTAAATACCACATTCTCTGGTGTGAGAAACCAAAAGTGTAAATAAGGACCAAAATGTATAATAGATATTGGGAAATGGGAAGAAAATATTCAAATGAGAAGGGGAACAAGGGAAGGGAAAAGGAAGCAAAGAACAAGAAAAAAAATAAGAGTAGAAGAAAAAAATGGAAACAAAGCTTTTGTAAATAAGGAGGGGAAAGAAGTTGAAGGGAAGGGAGGGGAAGGGGGAAAAAAACAAAGCACAATATATCATGTACAGATACAAATCACCAATAAAAAAATTAAAATAAAAAAAGAACCAAGAGACAATAAACTTATTGTTTAAAAAAAATAACAACAGTACAATTAGTTCCTCATAAAGCATAAGTAACATATATTTACGTGTTATGTGGTCAAATTTTCCACATTTTACGATGTTTATTTCATTGAATGGCCTGGATAGTAGATGCCAAAGCCATACTGTGATATTTCATTCATCAAACAAGTACCAAACATTTTGATTTTTCCTACTGTTCTTTGTCTAAAATGAGTAATATTACTGAGTTAGTTACAATATTTACTTGTATTTCTACTTAGTTACAGCTATTTAAATGAACATAATTACAACACAAATTCTCTAAAAGCAGAATTTAATGTAACCATCATCCTTTTTTCAACAGATATACTTCAATAGGGCATAGTGCAGTATTCAAGAATTTCCTGCACGAATAGCGTAATTTATTCCTTGCAAATCATCATCTTTGTTTACATACAGTTCATTTCTTCCCAAACTAGTAATGTACTGATTTGATTTACCTTCTTCCAGTAAACAAACAAAAACGTTCACTTGCAACTCAGATTAAAGAAAAAGTCAACAATTTTGCAATGACATGACAGATGAGCTGCTTGATGTTTGGGCTTTGGTTTCCTTATCCATAACATAAAAAGGTCGAAAGATTTACAAAGTGACTTCTAAACCTGATATACATGATTTTACAATGATACAGCATAAGAATGGGATGTTTTTGGTCTTTAAAAAAGCATTCCTAAAGAATCATTAACAATGAGGCATTTTTTTTCAAAATTAGAATTTATTGTTAATAAGAAATCTATAAATATCATTTACCAAAATCTTAAAAAGGAAAGTACCCTCAATTCCATGGTGATAATTACATAAAAAGTATATAACTGCAAAGTCAAAAATTCAGCATTATCAAGTTCTTCTGGAGGAAGAAGGAATGACCAGAACACCATATGTGAAAATGTTTATACACTAAACAACCTTGATAAATTGGAACCTTTTCAAGAAACTCTTAGAGAATGATAGAATATATTTTTATAACATACTGAAATTTAAACAGAGACTTAAAATCCTAATTTTACTGAAACAAGTCCTAATAAGTGTAGTATTTACCCACAAAATAACATTTTTATCCATAGGGATTCCCATAACCTACTTACACACCTGGATTTGCAATGAAGTCAAATAATATGCCATGTTTTTTTTACCCTGTTAATGATTTTTAAATATAAAAATCATAGTTTTACTCTGCTTATGTATATATTACTGAGATTTTTAAGGAAAAAATTAGAAAAATTTCCTTGAATAATGGTTGAGCTGTACAGCTGTTTCTTTGTTTTCTTCGGAGTTTTTGTTTGTTTTTAAAGCAATGACTAAATATTCTAATAATAGCAATCTACCATATTTAGATATTTAGATACCACAATTTTATCCACGGATATGCAATAACCTACCTATTATGGAACCAGTATTTGAATCTGAATTACTGCTACACTAATAAATTAAATAGCTGGAGATAATACAGGTGGTCCTTACCTATACCTCACTTATATGGCACATGATACTAGCATGTATTGGTTTATAATGATTAGCTCATTCCTTCAAACTCAGGGGAACCACTTGATGGGAATAGCCAGGTGTGATTTACCCATATATCTCCCCAACATCTAGTCCCCTGGTTTTTAAGGAAGGTGGCTTTCCAAACACTTGTTGAATAAAAAGATCTCAAATATTGACGTTAGTTATGTGCCAATGTCTAATCTGAAATTTAATCTTTGAAAAGTATCTTATTCTGACTAGAGTTTTGGTTATCTTGCCTATCAACCAGCAAATTCCTGGTAACTAAACTATCACAAAACTTAGTTGCTTTGTAAAATTAGGTTAAATATAGCAAAATAAGACAACTGAAATTTTTAAAGACAAAAAAGAGGGGGCATCCCATTACAAGGCAGGTTGTACAAGTGTAAAGACTTCTGACTTACACCAATATCCTCAGCTTCTAGAAGAATCTGGCATGTGGTAAATAAACTGTTGATAAAACATGTATTATTTTATGTCTATATAAATGTTTTAGTTGAGAATGGAAAACAGAACCCATTTGTGGAGTTCAGAAGCTCCAATATAAGTTCATACTGAAATCTGATTCTGGCAAAGGCTTCAGAGTTTGGGATTACCAACTGCAAAATAAGAGTAAATTTACATCCCAGACACTGTTTGGCTGATGTAGCAAGGGCCTGGGAGACATCAAGAGCAGGAAGCAAGAATTTCAAGCCATTATCCTTGTGCATATATGCAGTACCTGCGCCAGCAATAACAAGTCAGCTTTTCTGGCAAATCCATCAAAATTAAATGTAAAACTTTTGAAAAAAACCAACATGTTTATTGTTCTTCAAGTTTAGAAGTTCGGCTATCTGTGAGGATGGCCTATAATTATGATCAATTACGATTTGAAGGCATTAAAAAAGGTATCTGCCCTTTTAAGCAACTTTTAAAGAACCAAGAATAAGACTTGAACTTATCCTAGGAACAACAACAAATTATAGGTTTGGGGCCCAACCTTGACACTTTCCCTTGGAAGGAAAAGAACTGTCATTTGTACTTGACTTCCTGACCCTCCCTGAAAAAATATGAGCCACCTCTAAAATCCAGAATGCCTGGTCTGGCCAAGAAAGTCATGGGGAGCAGTGGTTGCCCAGAGGCAGAGGCAAAAAAGAAACAGGAAGAAAGCAAAAAGGGAATGGAGATGTGTAACTCGTGAGGGTGATCTCATCAATAATTTCCTCAAGTGTCATTCAATTTCATGAATGTGAATGATAGCCTTTTCCCGACAAACTTCAAGCTAATTATACTCAAGTAAGTATCTTCTTAGTTCCAAAGTCTGTAGTATCTGGGTTTGAATATGATTAGTTCTATAAACTGATGGCTTCTTGGGAACCTCTTACAGGACAAAAGTCCCACTAATCTACTGAAATACAAATACAGTATTCAGATACTTAAAGAACTGTTAAATTTACAGAGTGCTTTCACATACACTATCTCACTTTATCCTCACAAAAGCAAGACATAGGTGTCATTACAGTTGAACAAGTAAAAACAATTTCAGGAAACTACACCTTTGTCTTCAGTTCGTTAGTATAGCCTCCTGATATTCACAGATCAGAATCCAAGTCTTAGATCAGTTACACTAGTCTGTAAAGGCCTGATAAATCAAGAGAATGGATAGATTGGTGAAAATCTACCACAAGATGTCAAAAACCACCTTCCTCTGTTAGAAAAATGGATTTGACTTTGCAAATGATGGCATTACACAGGGGTGCCTCTGCAATAGCCCCTCATTGGGAGAACATTATTTCATTTGTACACTTCACAGGTATAAAAAATAAAAGAACTTTGGTCTTAAAATTTTAGTGGTGGATCCTTTGGGAAGAGTTTCAGTGACTCCTCTGGGAAAGTAACTAAATATACCCTTCTTTCCTTTTCCCCTCCAATATCACAAAGACTCCCTCCTCAAATAGGTTTTGTTATTTTTCAACAAACTTGCACACACAAAAGGTAATCTACTGCTTTTATATAAAATCCTATCTTCCATTCTCTCAGTTTCATTATCTTTTGCTCCCCCATCCTTAACTAGCTAGAAGTATAATGGGGTCCTATATTTACAGCCCTTTTCTACCTTACTTACACATTTAGCATTCTTTGCTGCCCTGTCGACTAAGTTTAACTGTGTTGGGAACAAAGCATCACACAAATCACCCAGCCTAGGATAAGAGGAGCCAAGTTAAACCTCGCAGGAAGGTTCAGTGGTACTTAGGTTCCCTAAGTCTGTAGAGTGGATGGTATTTCAAAGGTCAGTCTTGGGTTTCTCCATTTTGATGACTAACATGAAATTGTTTGACTTTTTACAAAAATATTTAGCTGTGCTTATTTACATAATTTCATCTACAGCACCCACAGTAGGCATATGCTTGACCAGGTCCCCTAGATGAATGGAAGACGGGAACAAGATTCCAAAATCTCCTCTATCCAACACAGTAGAGCTGAGAAAGGTTAAATCACAACCCATTCTGTAGGAGTTTCTGTGCATTCCTTTTCAACTTCAAGGTATGTACCTCTCTTTTAAAAGAGACAACACAACCACACAATGAGGAAATTCCAGGATTACTAAGAAAACATAATCATCCTAAGTCACACACCCTTTAACACTGGTTACTACACAAAGGAGAGACTGTGGACTGCGTCCTCCCCACCCCCATGCACAACACATCCAGGGAAAGCAAGCTATCTAAAGATACCACCTCTTGGATTCGCGTCTAAACCTTAGGTGAAGTAGTCTAAGAAATACGTCAGTCCAGTGAGATTAAGTACCTCAGACAGGTGCTACTTTTGGAAGATACTTTTAAAATGACATTGTTTGACACTGGGCGACAGCACTGAAACTCCTTAACCTTCAAAAGTCATTCTTATTATGAAACTTTAATAAAAAAGAAACCACGAGTATGATTGGCAAACATACGTTTCTGCATTTTCTTAAGCCTTACACTGGGCTCCACCCTTAAAGTTCCCTTCTTACTAATTACCACACCGCAACCTGCTACATCTCTCAGTCTCTCAAAATTCCCCCATGACAGGGAAAAATACGCGGGGGCTGGCGGGGCACATCTCAGACTGACTGGTTCCGTCCCTAAAACGCAACCAGCCGCCCCAAGCTCCTTCGGGGAGGGCAGGGAGAAAGCACTTGGGCGTTGGGGGGCTGTGGGGAAGCCTGCGCAGATCTCCTATCCCCCTGGTCTTTGCGCAGGCCGTCTAGCAAGGGCACCGCTCCGGCTGGCAGCTCCGACCGGTCAAGACGTGGCGCCGGGCCTTCCCACTGCCTCCCGCCGGGCACTTTCCCGGGCCGGAGGGCCGCGAACAGGCAGGCCTCCCTGGCGCGCGGTTCCAGACGGCGAGGGCGCGGCTCCCACTCACCTGACCACGTTGGGGTGCTCGAAGGTCTCCAGGTGCCTCAGCACCGCCACCTCGCGGATAGTGGAGAGCGGCATGCCCTCCTCGCCGGTCTGCACCCGCACGCGCTTCAGTGCCACAAACCGGCCTCCGTTTTTCAGGTCGCGGGCCTTGAACACCTTCCCATAGGCGCCCTCCCCGATCTCCGCCACGCACTCGTACTGCTGGTCGGCGCGGCTCAGGCCGTCCTTCTCCATGCCGCCTGGACGCCGTCCGGCGCTGCGCCGCTGGGGCGGGCGGGGTGCGCTCGCTCGCTCTACTTCTCCCGTGCTCCCGGAGTTCGGTCTCGCTTTCCCCTCGCACCGACTGGCTCAGACGTTGGGGTTCTCGCGGCCGCCGAGGCTGGATGCAGCGACCTCCCCGCAAGCTGGCGCAACCTCGGTGCCGCCGCCGCCGCCGCGAAACTCCGCCTGCCGAGTCGCCGCCGCGGAGGAGCGCGCCGATCCCTCCTCTTCCCTCCCCGAAGCGAAGTCCTCTACTCAGATACCGACGCGATCACATAGTCTCTGCCCCAGCGCGTCTCCGTCCACAATCTCGGCACCTAAAATAGGGGGCGAGAGAACAAGAAAGCGCAATCAGACATCCCAGGCGCCCCACGCAGGGTTCCCCCACACTCCCCTCCTCCTCCTGTCTGAAGCTCCCCACGCTACCCTCCGCGCGCTCCGGCCCTCTCGCAAGCCGCCAAAGCCTTCCTGGTTTCTCGTTACTTTCCTTCCCCGGCAAAGAGGGAGCCGGCTTCACGCGGAGAGGTTGCAGGGGCCCCTCGGGGATGAGCGCGCCGCGCGGGACGCAGTGGAACGGGAGGGGGCGTGCCGAGCAGCCCAGAGTGTGCCGGGAGCGCGGGGGAGGGGAGGCGCCGGGCACGTCAATGTCACGGATTCATATTTATACCTTGATGATCGCCGGCTTTGCTGCCCTCCTCCCCTCCAGGGCCGGGACGTTCAGGGAGAGGGGTGGGGAGGTGGCGATACAGGACGTGCAAACTCCGGTGTGGAAGGATTGGGTTCAGTCCCGTGGGGCCGCAGAATGTGGGTGGGGGCCCGCAGGACCCTGTAACCCGATGCTGGGAGTGTGCGAGAATGGGTGGTCAGACATCTGCTCAGAAATTGCTTCCTTTCTTTCTACTTTCAGTTTTTCTACGAGGAGACATTTAAAAACGTCTCGCACACGCGAATGATCTTTTAGGGGGTGAAGGAGTCTTGGTGTGAAAAGCAGTGCTCCCTCCGAGTGGAGGACCTCCCTGGTGGAAGTCGGGGGAAGGAAGACAAGCCATCTGGTCAGGAGGGCTGGGGCCACTCCAGGGTGGGCGGGCAAGAGGTCGCGCGGGGGGGGCGTCCCCCATGGGATCCCAAGAGTGGGGGAAAGGGGTATCCGTCATACTTGGGCTTGTCGTGTCCGTAAAGAATAACGTCAGGAGAAAGACAGCAAAACCATGACTCGCCCTTAAGTTTTCAATTTCAACCCAGGCAAAAACACAAACTCTCTTTAAAAGGGTGGGGGTGGGGACAGGAAAAGCTGCGCTTCCCAGGGTGACAGGGAAGGGGCTGTGCCCTCGGGGCCCGGACCAGGGAACCTTACTTTGCCAACAGGACTTGGCGGAGGTAGCGGAGGTGGGGCGGATCCATTCCCCCTTCGGCTGGAGGCCAGGTCTCGTCGGCAGCCGGCCACCCCCCCCCCCACCTCTGCACAACAAAGCTCTCGGAGGAGAGAGCACCCTAAATTCCCTTCCCAGTCAGTCGATCTCGGACCTGGGGAACCTCCCTCCCCCACTGCCGCGGCAGCCTAGCCCGACATTCGCCCTGCCGGCCGAAGGACGAATTCCCGGGACCTCTCGCAGTTACCTGCCCCACAACCCCGGCCCGCTCACCGTCTGCCAGGAATTAAAGAAACGAGGCGCGGCGCGACCCCCACCGTGTGCGGGCGGAGTAACCGTAGCGAGGACAGAGCCGCACACTCCTTTCACGGCTTTCCTCCACAGCCCAGCGAAGAGCCCCCGGAGCCCGCCCGGGGGTCCAAGCCAGGTCTAGGGCCACACAGGTAGCAGGGGACCAGCCGCCAAGCGCCCGGCCCGCCCCCGCCCTCGCCCGCCAAGTCCTGCCCCGGCCGGCGGCGAAGGAAGCGCTGGGACGTCCCACCCCCGCGGGGAGCTGCGCCCGCGCCCCCGCCCCCGCCCCCGCCCGCACCCCCGCGTCCCCGGCACTGCAGTCTGGGGCCGGGAAACGCGAGCAGCACTGCCTTTTCCCCCCCTCTCCTCCACTTTTTTTGTTGTTGTTGTTGCTTTCCCACGCTGGCTGAATGTGACTTGACCCCATTTCAAAAAAGTTTGACATAGTGCTTCAACATTTCCGCATTCCTCCGCGACTACAAAGGCTTCAGCCGCCTCCTTCTGCTTTCTGTCTCTGCTCTCTGTCTTCACACTCAATGAAATCCTTCTTGTGCCTCTCCCGAAGCCTGCCAAGCACCGCAAAGGTCGCCACCAGCGCGGCGAGGAGAGGCCGCACCGGGGACCGCGACTCCCCCGCGTGCGCACACGCAGAGGCGCCCATGTGCACGAGGAGGGGCGCGCTCCGGCCGGGCGCGCGTTCTCAACGCCGATATTTTAAATAATAATTTTTAAAAGCAACTTGGAAATCAAGCAAACGTGCGTCCTTGCGGGGCTTCAAGCCTGTGCACCGGCCGGCGGCGTGCACTCTGTGCACACATAGCACGGCCGCGGAGTTGCCAGCAGGAAGCCTGCGTGAACATTTACTTCACTGTGGGGAGGATGGAGCCCACACCTCAGCAAGCTGAAGGGGGAGCTTTTGTGGGGAAGTAAATATGGGGCACGGAAACACTTTCGGGCCTGGAGTGTCCCCCCGCCCCCCCCCCGCAGTACCTTTAAAACCCTCTGTGGATTTTGATGTGAGTGTACGAGTGGAATCGAAGTTCCTTTTGGAGAAACTAGATGAAGAGTGTACGTGTGGGTGTTTGTGGGGACGGCTTTGTGGGAGCTGGCACAGGATCTCGGTGTCGGGGGTGTCCCTAGTGTGGGATGGCCCCGTCTCTCCAGATTAGATGATACTCCTCTCTGGCTCCGGCGGGCTGTCCCCTAAAGGGTTAACCAGAGCCACTCCAAGGACACATAGCCCCCCCCCCCCACCTCACCAACCCACATCCTCACCTCCCACCCAGGCAAGCTCCCGGAGGTCCCCCGAAACCTCCCGCAGCCCACCCACCCGAGCCCACAGCGCCTAACCTGAGGCTCCCAGTCGCGTCGGGCCTCCCGAGTGGGGCGCGTGTAGGGAAGACCTCCGCACGTGTCCCCAGCACGGAGCAGGTACCCCGACCAGGGCAGGAGTGCCCGGCCCTCTCCCCGGCGAGGCGAGGGGGTGGGCACAACGGCGGAGGGCGGAGGGACGGCGGAGGGAGCCGCCCGCGCCGCGCGCTGGGGACCGCGGGGGCCTCCGGACTGCGGGGGCCTCCGGACTGCGGCCGGGGGTGGGGGCCTGGGGGGCGGGCGCGGGGGGCGGACACCCACCCCGCAGCTGGGCCTGGCCGGGCTGGGGTCGCGCGGCGCGGTGGCCAGCAAGTGTGCAAATTGAAGCCTTCCGGAGAGAGGGGAGGCGGCCAAGCCCGCTGTGCTGCTAGCCTCGCAGCTCCCCAGCAGTTCTCTCTGAGGGGCGAGAAGGGCGCGGGGTGGGGGTGCTAAATGAAAATTTCCGGTTTTCGCTGGTACTGGAGTGGAGGATCCCGCGATTAAAAGAAGCGGCACGAGAGGCAGAGAGTGGGATGTGTCGTCGGGAGTCGGCGGAGTTTCCACACTGAGGGTCACCTAGAGTTGGGGTTTTGACAGGGTGAGGCGGGGGTATCAGCCGCCTGTGTTGTGGACCAATGGGAAAAACACAAAACAATAAACACGAATGATGAGGGGCCAGTGGGGCTGGTGAATACCAACACTTTTCAAGAAACTAAAAAAAAATCAAACCAAAAAATAATAACTCATCTATTAAGAAAGGGGGGAAATTTGGCAGGGTGCCTTGCAGAAAAGAAAATACTATTCTGTCCAAGCACTTTTCACTTTCAGCATAAGCCACATTTGTTTTGTTTTCCTTTGCTTCCTTTTGGCCTCCCAAAGCCCTATCTTTCCTTTTGGACAGAGGATATGGTTTGGAAATTGTCAAGCACTCTTGTGGTTAACGATCTACTTGAAGGGGCTGACGGGGTCACAATTATTAAGTGGTTAGCAACTGCTGAGGGTTCACCAAAGCATTTTTGAGGCGCTAAAAAGACCAAAATTTAGTCTAAATAACAATTCCAAGATAATAGACGGGCACACACACAAAGAGGTGTGCTTAGTTTAAGTGCATTATAGGAATTTTGAAATTTGAAACCTTGTAAGTACGTATACTTTACCTGCTGAGAAAACCTGAACACAATTATTTCAGGTGAAAATGAGATTTTGGAGGGGGAAAAAATCTTCAAGACTTTCTACAAGGCAGTAAAAAACAAAAAACAAAAAATCTTAAAAATAGCTTTTTGGAAAGAATTCAGTGTTCTCTAAAATCTTTATCTGTAGAATACTTGAAACTCTTTTAAATATTTTAAAGCAATACTAAGAAGAAAAATTTTTTTTCAATGCTTTATAGGGAATTTAAAGCCCATCAAAATTCTGTATGAACTGGAAATATTACCTTTATAAATCTTTTGCTTCTTTTGAATGAAACCATGTTACTAATTTTATAGTAAATCAAATTTTTGCCTTTATAAAATTAATTCTGTATTACAATGTGAAGTAAGGTCAGGAAAATAAAAATTGATGCATTTCCACAGGCAAACATTTTGCAATGCATTGTATTAATTTTTCTGAAAAAATAGAAGTGAATAATTATGTCTTTAAGATAATTATTAAAATATATTTTTGTTTTAGGGTATATTTTCTAAAGTAAAATCCAGTTTCTGAACAAAATTTGAATTTGTGTTTATCTATAATCTCATGTAATTATGCACTTAAAAGGCAAATTATTAGATTTTATATTTATATAAAATATTGTCACTAAATTACTAATTGAATTTTAATCTAGAGATACTAATGAAAATCCTCCATTTTGATAATTGTTCATACTTATCAATGATGTTTTTAAAAAGATTCACTAGCTAGTAATTAACATGGTTATATAATCTACAAATAATAACCAATAAATAGTTATAAGAATCATCACATCATGACAAGCATTTGAGCAAATGTTTCGTTTAAAAAAATAGTAAGCTATAAATATCTTTAAAATTAACAAAAATACTGGATAGTATTATTGATTACTGAATTTGACAAGAACCACTGAAGATTAGAAATTCCATGATTTAGGTTACTAGATGATTTGGGCAAGGTAAAAAAAAAAAGAAACTTTATTTAATGATATATTTTAATAACAGGTGCTACCTCTCTGTCTTGCCTTTCTGATATTACTTTTGTTTTATGTTAATTTATCATTGTTTATTCCCCCTGGTTATGGTTCACATTAAATCCCAGTTGGTTAAAAATTCAGATCCAAGGAAGTTTTGCAGTGAAGTGTATAAAATCAGTAAATCTAAAATTGTTTTTGGTTATGGATAACTTTCTATGTAACAAGTTATCATAACAAATTTGTGCAAAGTTTATTATAAACTGTGATCCAAATTCCAACTTCTTTAAGTGTATACAATGAATAAAAATACAGGATTCAACAAAATACTGGACTCAGTATTTTCATACTACATATAAGATAGTCTACAATCGCAAATCAAAATCATACAGGTTTTTTAAAACTAGAATTCAGGGATTTATCTCTAAATATGGTATTGTAGCTTACACTAAAATTTTTCTTAGTGTCACATAAGGGATGTATTTCACATGTGGACATTTTTATATCAAATATCTGTAAGTTTTTGTTTTCCCTTAAATAAAATTAAATTTAAAGTTTTGGTCTCTAATTTTTAACTTTGTTAAAGAAATGAGTAATTTATTTAAATGACTACTCCAATAATGTTTATCTAATTCTAAATCATCTCTGATTTATACTAGCTATTCAAATTTATTAAATACCCTTTTTCAGAAATTCAGAAATTAAGTTTTGCTATAACTTACTGTAAAATTATTTTACTTGAAGGTCTATATAAAAGTATAATTTTCCTCAATAAAATTCTCTATTATTTTGATAAAAGCATTTCTGGTTTAATAACTGAAACGAATTACCCTACTTTAAAATCTGATTTGCATATTATGTAAAGGTTCTATATTAATAATGCAAAACTAATTTTGATACAAAAGAAGATATATAACAAATTGCATTTTAATGTGTTCATCTCTCCTACCCTAGGCATCTTCAAAATATTGCCTTGGTTTTTGCCCTAAAATGTAATGACTAAAACTTGCTAAATATCCTAGGAAAAATTGATTCTATTATCAACTATTTGAACTGTAAAATTCCAAACTTTAAATGATTTTTAAAGTTCAGCCTGCTAAATAAATTACTTCCAGTTGATTTGGAAATGACCTGGATTTTTTCTGTTTATTGTTGCATGTGGTCTAGTGCATTGCATTTGAACAGTGAAACAGGAAAAGATTTTGATATTTGCCATGAGGGAAAAAAATGCATTGAGTAGTGGTAACTTATAAAATTTAAAGAGAAAAAAAGAGACACTATTATCTTTTGAATGTTCTGTTTCCATTGAGTCTTACTACTCTATAATTATAACCATCCAACATGTCAGTACTATGTTCATATTTGTATAATTGTCATCATTTTTCTAATTTCTTTTCTTTTCTGATAGACACCCATGTTTTCTTTTTCCTTAGTGTTTCTGTGCAAATACCTATGTTCTTAGCTTATTGTTTTGACATGTTCCAAACATGTTCTTTAATCTTTTCATCATCTGTATTAGAATTCTGAGTAATCAGAAAAATATGGAAATATACTTAGGAAAGAATATGATAATTATGTCAAAATACCTGCATTTCCTTTCAGTTCCTATAATTTTCACACTAGCATCTGACATTTCTGCTCTGAGGTAATACATCTTGACTGCACACATGGCCTAACAATTGCATTACCATCAACACTTTTGGTGGAGCTAAAAGGTGTGACACATTTTAGATAGTTCATTCAGATGGGGATGTGAAGGTACAACACAGTAGGGGTGAGCAATGATAAAGTGGAGTCTGGGAGGTTGGGGGAGTGACAAAGGAGCCACCCAGGGAGAAACTTCTGTGAATGGCCTGGTAGCAGGGCAAGTGAAGAAACCACATGCGGTGGTCGTGGGGCCAAGAGATGCAGCCCTGGTGCCCTAGGTATGGTGTATCCAGGAAACCCGATTCTTCCAGAGTGAATGGCATTCTGTGCCTCTCCTATAATGCAATTAAATCTGTCTTATTAAACGGGATGGTAGTGTGTGTATGTGTGTGTGTGTGCATGTGTGTGTGTGTGTGTGTGTTTCCATGTTCTTCTGACTATTTTATGTTGTCTCATTCTGGCTTTTACAGAAAATAATATGAAATGGAAACCTGCAGAATTTTTTGAATGCCTAGAAAAAAAGTAACTGACAACGTAATTTTGTGGAGCAAACATTTTACCACAGATTGACAAGAAGTTCTGATTTTTAAACCCTATTATAAATTCGTTCAAAGTTACTCACATCTTTGTATTCCAAGTACCTAGCACAATACTTTATGTTCAATAAATGTTTTTCTATGAAAAATTGGCTTTAATTTCTCTTCTATTTCCTTCAGGGAAGTATATTAGAATCATTTTTATATAATGCAGTGGAAAATTTTAATAAAGCTTACAGATCAATATGCTGATTTCAGGACCTCAGAAACCTGCCATCTCCTTTGTAACCCTCTTCTCTAAATCCTTCTTCTTACTGTAAAACACGGAATTCCCTCCACTCAAAGACATTCTTCTTTTCTTCAAAACCTTGAAGCCATTTGCCTTCTACCTTGATAAAAGCTTGATGCCCTGCTATTAACCACCCGAGCATCCACCTGCCTTGTTCCCTTTGACACTTCTTCAACTCCTGACTGCACTCATGGCCACAGTAGGTGATGGAGAAATGCAGCATTGGTTCTTATCAGAACATCCTGGAATGGTTGTGACATACAGTAACACTTGAAACGTGAGAAATCTGTGTTTCAAGCTGTGTAAACAGAAAAGAACCAGGTCATCCTGCTACTTTGGGTGAATGCTATATGCCTTCTTTGTGTTGCAGGTATTAGTCATTTAAAACATTTTTGTCTGAAAGAACATATTTACCCCTCAAAATTTCAACTAAATTATTTTTCTGGTACGGGAGATCGAACTCAGGATCTTATACTTGTGAGGGAGGAGTGGTGCCACTGCACTAAATCCCTGGCCCTTTTAAATTATTTTTCTTTATAAAGAACAAATAATAAACTCTAAGGTAAATTAGGTACTCTATAGCTCAGAACCTGGAAACATAACTAATTTATTTGTTGATATCCTCAATATCTATGTAAATATATCTGAAAAGATAAAATCCTTGATTTCAAAGTTGAGAGGCCTGTGTTTTTATTCCTAGTTCTTCCTCCCTTGGTAACAGTCACTGCACCCTCAGGGACCAGTCATTTAACCTTTCTGACCTTGGGGTCTATGCCTATTAAATGTATTTGCTAATCATTCAAGAAGATAGAATGAAAATACTTTGAAGAGAGGCAACAAACAATTTCATCTTTGCAAAAGAAGATAAGACAGCATAATGAAGGTTGCTGATAAACTACCTGTGTGAGGCTGGGCAATGCACTGAAGCCCCTGGGCTTTAAGACCCTTGTCAATAAAAGAGATGATTAGACTGAATGATTTCTGTAGCTGCTGCAGCTTGAAATGATATGATCCTACCCAGCATTTTAAACCTGGCACCATCATTACATTTCTGTATTTTGTTCATTTGTTTTTTTTTTGTTTTGTCTTCGTTTTGTTGAGACAGGATCTCACTATGTAGTTCAGGCTGACCTTCAACTCAAACTCACAGAAATCCTCCTGGCTCAGCCTCCTGAGTGATGGGATTACAGATGTGTGCCACCACCCTCGGTTTGCACATCTGTTTTTATAAATGCCCTAAATAAGAGTAGTGCTGAGGATGAGAATCTGATGTCAGGAACCCAGAAAGGTGCCTGGATTTCAAAGATAAATTATATTGGGTTCTCTTTGATTTAACTCCATGACTTCTAGAAAAATGCTAGAGCATTAGTATTTTTATTAGAGATGTAAAGGAAGGAACCAGGCTTTAATTATTTGGCTAAAACTAAATGTGATAAATTAACCAAACATCATTAATAAAATATGATAAATTATAGTAGTATACTTAGAACCAGGTTATCTAAGATTAGAGATTTTGGATGATTCCAAGAATCCTTCAAAGGTATCATGAAGAATCACTGTGGTATCAGTGGTAGCCATCCTATAGTGAGGCATGGGAAGGGGGGTGTTGGAAGGCCAAAGACAATACACTGCGAATTTGAGGGGCCTCAGGAATATCAGATATTTCTACAGTTGCTGATCCAAAGCTATTTTTAAAGTATGTAGAGGAAGAGGCTGCTGCCTCTGGATTCTTATTTTCCACTACATCAGGCCATCTGCATGGTTTTCAGGTCCTTCCTAGATGTCCAGGGAAGGGGAATGAAGGCAGATAATTATGGATTAGAAGTCTAGCTCCATTGTGTGACCTTTCAGATTCCCGGTTTCTATCATCCATAAACTATGAATGTTGTAATCTGCCACAATAAGTTGGCATGAGAACCAAATAAGTGCCTACTGTGTGCATTTTGTATTTAGCAGACACTTAGTAAGGGTTAGAATACTACCAACATTCCTTTTACAAAATCACATCACCTGTTCTTTTTCTTTTTAGGGATGGGTAACCCTTTCATGGCCATACATTTCTTTTTGGCTGGGCTGGAACATTCACTCTTTACAAGAAGAGAAACCCTAGAGACAGACACACTCAAATTATCTTGGGCCTGGACAAAACCACCAATGTCTCTGGATGTGTGAGGAAATTTTAGTGGGTGATTGTCTCAACTAAGACTTCTCTTTGTTCAGATCTTACCCCAGTACCAGCCAATCTCTATAGTCTATTCTTCACTGTTTTTGTTACTCTCTTCTTTATACATGGCTCTGTTCTTCCCTTGCCCAGGGCTTTGGGACTGCCCGCATCTGCCCCTTATACCTGTATCTCAAATCTTTGCTGACATTTGTCTTAAAAAAAAAAAAAAAAAACCCTGCAATTTGCTGCCTCCCTCCAAGGATTTTCCCATAAGCACCTCTTGTGTTTCTCTTGGTTGAAGTGCTGATTATCCCTATTTGTCATCCTGTCAAACTCTTCCCTAGCCCTCTGCCTTATCTTCTTGGCTTAGCACAACATTGCATTTCCTACTCCATACAATCTTCCTACAAACACTGAAGGGGAGCTAGCTCTCTTTCTCTCTCTCCTTTTAAAATTCCCAGGTATATTTCCACAGCTCATTGGCTCCCAGTCATTTGATACTCAGCTGTTTTCCTCAAAGGGCATTTTTCTCACAGCTTTCTTGTATGTGGCCATGGGCCATCATGAACCTTGACAGCATAGTTCCTGGGCTTCTGTTCTTCACTGATTTCTACTGTGAGAAGCTAAAAAAAAAAAAAAAAAAATTATAGTACTATATGCATCAAAGTACAAAAGGTGATAGACTCCTTATGAGCTGGGTCCCAGGATTTTATTTCTTCATTTCTAAGTCCTGGCCCAGGGACAGTGAGTAAAAAGTGTTGATTAAATAAAGATCTCATATCATAAGAGACACACATGCAGTGCCCTTAGATCATCTGCCTCAGAAGTCACCTGGTACCACAAATTTCTCCCCTATTTTTTCCCTGTCCTGGAGTCCATGCTATCTTCTTTAAGGATGACTCTTTAGCAAGGTAAGTAAAAGCCTCCATTTTTGTGGTTCTAACACCCCTAGTCTCTGCCTCTCAGTTATATTGTCATGATCTTCCTCAACAAGAACACAAAGAACAGTGCTACAAAGCTCAGGAAGCTGAATCAGTCAGAGCTACCTGGGTTCACATTGGGTTAGGAAGAGTCAAAAAATTCAGAGAAGTTTAAACTTGATTATTAGGTAAAAAACCAAAATTGCTCTAAGATTTGGAAGCAGAGAAACAGAGCAGTAAGAAGTGATAGGGCAAAAGCCATGTGCAAGAAAGAGGATTTTGGCAGTAGCAGTTGCACGGGGCTAGAGTCAAGCAAGCCAATGTTCAGGTTCCTACAAGTGGTGAAAAGATCTTGGATAATAGTTTAGGGAAGGTAGGGTGGGAGTGAAGGGAGAAAGGCTATAGGAGAGAATTCAAAGAAAACATTTGATAGAATTTGATTAACAACAGGACAAAGAATAATAAGCAGAGTTAACATGGAAATAGCCTGTGAGAATAACTCTAAGCACTTTATATACATAATTTAGTCCATTTAAACCTTCTAATTATCTTCATTTGGCAGAAAATTAAAATGGGGTATAGGAGCTAACTTATTAGTTTTAGGTCCAAGGTTAAAAAAAAAAAAAGTGGTGCAGCACACCAGAGATAAAAAAGTGGCATAAGAAGGTGATCTGGTGAAGCTAGGACTTCTAGTAAAGAATTTGAGGTGAGAGCTAAATAAAAATAGTATCAGGGGCCGGGGGTTTAGCTCAGTGGCTCCACTGCTTGCCCCGAGTTCGATCCCCGGTACCAAAAAAAAGGTCAGTATCAGATGGAGTAGAGATCTTCTCAATTTTGTTTGGTTATGCCTCAAAGTATGACCAGATCTGTCAACCTAGGGAAACCTCCTGCTGTTTCAAGTAATATTCTGCTTTTCTTTCCTATCTTCAGGGCCAGTTTCAGGGATCCTTCAGCAGTACAGGGCTCCCTACTCAGATGGACCCTGGGCTTGGCATATGGCTCTGCTGTTGCCATCTTCTGTGTCCCAAAATTCATGTTGAAACATAATCCGGATTATAGTGGTATATGAGGTGAGTGCTTTGGGAAGTGATTAAATGATGAGTGAATAACTCATGAATGAACTAATGTCCTTATAAAAGAAGCTTCACAGAGTTTATCTGCCTTTCTCTTCTGCCGTGTCACGACATAACATCTGTTTTCTCCAGAGGATTCAGCAACAAGGCATAATTTTGGAAGTGGAGACCAGGCTCTTATCATACACTGTACCTGTCAGAACCTTGATCTTGGATCTCAGCTTCCACAACTTTGAGAGATAAATCTCTGTTCCTTATAAGTTACCCAGTCTCAGACATTTTGTTACAACAGCACAAAGATACCATCTTAATAATTTTTGAACTAGATATCCCACATTTTCATTTTTTCCCCCACATTTTCATTTTGGACTGGGCAAATTATGTAGCCAAATCTGCCTATATGCTGGAAGGTATGGGGTAGATATTCCAAAGGGAAGCATTCCATTCATAATTCAGAGCTCCTTAACTCTCAAGGGATGTTTGCTCCTTTCAGCTGCTTCCATGATTGTTCTGGTATCATCATTGATGATATCAACGTCAGTTTTCCTGAATTGTTAGCCTCTGTACTTTTAGTGCCGATTTTCAGTCTTTTCTCAAAATTCTTCCTCTCTTAACTGTTGTGACACATGACTTATGATGATTCCACAGGGTTTTCTTTAACTTCACTAATGTTATTTCCCCGACATCTGCAAATTCACTGTTCAACCTTGAAGCTGAGCAAGTCTGACATTGAATTTTGCATTTCAGAGCCAACCCACCCACCTGGCTCCTCATCATGTGTTTGCCAAAAGACCAGCTTCCTTGAACAGCCCAATACCTGTGGGCTGTGCTAGTATCTTCTTCTAGTCAGTTCTGTAACCTGCTTTACAAACGATTATCTCATTTATTCCCTCCAATCTCTAGATCTTTCTTTCTGTCCTAATTGTCACGATGCCCATGCTTTTGATTTCCCTGAGAAATAGAAGAGACCAGGGGAGAAAGTCCATACAACTTTCACTGCTCTCCCTTATTGTGCTGCTTTCTTCACTGTTCCCAAGGTTCCACTCTTTGGCTTTTTTTTTGCCCCTCACAGCCACTCCTTTTCTCCTTGTTGGTTACTCTTCATCTTCCCAGTCTCCAGGGTGGTCTGTTCAAGGGCTCAGTCCTCAGATCTCATCTTCCCTCTCTTACTTTTCACACTTCCAGTGACTTCCTCTACTACCGATGAGCTTAAATATTATTTGCACGCAGATACTCCCAAATATAAATCTCCTTTCAGATATGCTCTGAATTACAGACAGATAGATCCAACTGTCTACGGGATATTTTTGCCTAAATGTCTAACAGGCATCTCAAACTCACGTCCACAATGATGTCATCATCAAGGCCAGTTCTCTCACAGTTTTCTCCCTCTTGCTAAATACAAATTGTGCTATCTGGCTGTTTAGTCCAAAATCTAGCAGCCAAGTTTGACTTCTGCCTGATGTTTTTATTAATACAATTTAGATACTCCATCAGGCAGATACTGCCAACCGTACAGTCACAGCTTGACCCCTAGTGCAGCCACCTTGTCAGTCACCTGGTCTATTCCAATAGTCTCCTAAGTGGTCTCCAGGTTCCCATCCTTCCCCACTGCCTTCTTCACACACCAGTTGTCTTAGTCACTTTCTTGTCACTGGGACAAAATACCCAACACCTGCAACTTAGAGGAGGAGAAGTTTATTTTGGTTCATGTTTTTAGTCCATAGCTGGCTGGCTTCTAGGCAGAAATGGCAAGGTGGATGGGATTAGGAGGAGGAAAAGCTGCTCAGGTCATGGGAGTCAAGAAGCAGAGAAAAAAAGGAGAAGCAGTGGAGGGAGCTACTTCTTCCGGGTCAGGCCCTAACTCCTAACAGCAAGCGAGCTGTTAATAAGCCAGTCACATCCACAAGCCTCACCTCTGTGCACATGAGGCTTTGGGAATATTCCAGATCCAAACCACAGTAGCAGTCAAGGCAATCCTCTAAGAAAGCACAGTCAGATCATCTCCCTGCACGCCAGTGTCAAGACCCTCCAGTGCCAGCCCATTTCTCTCAGAGTAAAATCTAAATCCTTTCCCCGGTGTGCAAGATCTTGCACACTCTGACCCTCATCAGTCACTTGGATTCCTCTCATCATCCTCACTCTTGCTTCCTCCACCGCAGACACACTGGCCTCCCTCAAACCTGTCACCCCACTGAGCGTTTGCACTTGCTGGTCCCTCTGGCTGAAATGCTCTTTACCTACACATCTGCGTGCCTGTCTTCCTTACTTCTTTCAGTCTCACTCAGAAGTCATCAGAGGGGCTGGGAACGTGCCTCAGTGGTAAAGCAATTTTCTGACATGTGAAAATCCCTGGGTTTAGTCCCCAGGACCACACGTGGACATGTGCACAAGCGCAAGCATGCGCGTGCACACACACACACACACACACACGGAGTCATCAGGGGGTTTTCTTTGAGCATCCTACATAAATGCACCTGTTCTATCTTCGCTTTATTTCTCTTTCTTAGCATTTATCAACATCTGACACATTATAGGCTTATTTATTTGTTTAATAACAGCCTCCAGCCCACCTCCCTAGAATGCAATCTATAGGACAGCAGGAACTTTGTTTTAAATACTCTTGTGTCACTAAAACAAATATTTGGCACATAGTGGGAACTAAAAAAATATTTGCCGAATGAATGAAAAAATGAACTCTCTTCCCATTACCAAGGTTTATACACTGAATGCCATTGGCTAGGTGACAGTTTATTAATTGAGAATAATTATCTATAATATATGCTTGAGTACAATCTCCCTAAATTTAGGTATTTTATATCCAACTAATTTCCTACTAGTGGCCTTTAGCTGGGATTGTTAAAGGTATTGCTTAAGGATAATTGTTTCACACTTTATATGCAAAATTATATCTAAAATTACTAAGACTACAAAGCATATTATTCAATTAATGAAAATTATTCTTACACTGGTATGTATGCTTAACAAATGTTAGTTTTGTTTAAAACATCTGGGTCTCCTCTGTGAAGTGTGGGAAACAGTTCAGAAGGCAGAAGGGCCTAGAGTCAAGTCTCAGTCATCATCTTTTTACTCTAGGTTCTTGTATACCTGATGATAGCCAGGACAGAATAGCATAGTACCTAAGAATAGGGACACCAGGGCCAGACTATGTTGGTTCAAGTCCAGGTTCTGTCGCTTGTTAGCTTTGTGCCTTTGGGTGGTTGGCTAGACTTCTCTGGATCTTGGTTTCTTTATCTGAATAGATAATTGTTAGGCTTCTATATCTTATAGAATTGTCATGAGGACTTAATGCGTTAATCCATGTAAGGCACTTATAGGATTGGCATATAAAAATATGTTAGCCATGATTTTTACTAATATTTCTCCTGACAAAACTGCTGTCACTTCTTAGCATTTTACTGTCGTTGTTCCTGGACAACTGGCAGAGATTTTACTGACCATACTGTATGTCCAACTGGCACAGCCACCATCACTCTCTAGCGCTTGCTAACTACATTACATGCTCAACCTTTTCCTTTTCCCTTTCTCTCTCCCTTTCTCTTTGAGTTCTTTTCTCCTCCATTCTCCTCTTTCCGTAATTTCTGCTCTTCCTTACTCTTTTTTCTCTTTTCTGTCTTACATGCTCCTCTCTGTTGTGCATTAGCCTTCTCTGTCCTCTCTGCCTCCTCCTGCCATTTCTGTTCTCATTCATAGTTAGCTTTCCAGAGGAAAAAGACTTGTGATAAACCAGGAACAGTCCTCAGAAGCAAATCCTTTACAGCTTTCACTTACTGGGTAAAAATTTTCTTTCAAGCAGCCCCTACTTTAGCGATAGAGGCCTTTTATCAAAAACTGCTCATTGCTCAAGTTGATCAAAAATGCCATCTCAGCATTTTTAACCCAGGTGTGGGTTATAGCAGCAGTGTCTGTTGCATAGAAAACCCTAGCTTGTCCTATCAACAATCATGAACTAACTGTAAAATTTACCATAACCAATTGTCTTACTTGCTGCTCCTAGGGGGCATACATGAAGTAGTGCAGTTACTTTGGTGCTTAATAAAGTTCAACTGCAATGATGGTGAGAATACAGGAAGGAATGAAAGAAACGTTCAGAGGAAATATGTTGGGTTTTTTTCCCCTTTCTTCTATTAGATTAGGAATTTCTTTTTTTTTTTGTGGTACCCGAGATCTAACTCAGGGCTTGTACTCGTGAGGCTGGTGGTGGAACCACTGAGCTAAATCCCCAGCCTGTAGATTAAGAATTTCTTGAGTGAAAGAACTGTGAATGCTGTATTCACTTTTTTTTCGTACTAGGAATCGAACTCAGGGCCTCATGTTTGCCAGACAGGTGCTGTGCCTCTGAGCTACGTCCCCGGCCCTCATTTTAAAAAATTTTGATTAATTTTATTGGTACATTTTAGATATATTATATAATGACATTCATCGTTGGAAATTTGCACCTTCACATAATCTCTCTTGGCTCTTATTTTTTCCCTATTCCCCTGCCCTCCCTCCAACCCCTCCATCCCTCCCTATTTACAAAGACTTTGTTTCCATTTTTTCATTTTCTCATATTAATTCCATTCTCTTCTTGCCTTTCCTCTACCCCTCCAACTTCCCCTTCTCCTTTGCCTCTTTTCTTTCTATTTCATTCACATTTCCTATTATACCTTTTAGTCCTTATTTACATTTTCAGTTTCTCACAACAGAGAAACTATTCGGTATTTACATGTGTCCTATTTATTTCACTTAAAAGTATTGCTTCAGTGTGCATTCATTTAGCGATAAATGTCTCCAATTTCTCATTCTTTATGGCTGAGTAGTACTCCATTTTATAAAAAAAAAATAAAAACACTCCACATTTTCTTTATCCAGTCTCCAGTTGATGGGCATTTGGGCTGCTTGCAAGTTTTACCTATCACAAATTGTGCTGCTATGAACATGGGTGCACATATAATTGCTGTGGTATGATTCTTTTAATTCACTGGGGAAGATACCCATCAAGGGAATAGCTGGGTCAAATGGGACTTCCAGCCCTAGTTCTTTGAGGTATCTCCATACTGACTTCCACAGTGGTTGCACCAGTCTACACTCCCACCAGCAGTGGAGCAGGGTTCCTCTTTCCCCACATCCCTGCCAGCATTTGTTATTGGTTGATTTCATGATAGCAGCCATTCTTTCTGGGGTGAGGCAGAATCTCAGCATTGTTTTCATTTGCATCTCTCGAATGACCAGTGAAGTTGAACTTTTTTTTTTATGTATTTATTTGCTATTTCTACTTCTTTGTGTGAGAAATGTCTGTTCATTTCAGATGCCCATTTTTTGATTGGGTCTTTAAATTTGGGAGGTCTGATTTTTTAAGTTCTTTATAGATTCGAGATAGTAGAACTTTTGTCTGAGGAACAGCAGTTGAAGATTTTTTTCCACATTGTAGGTTGTCTCATCACACTGCTGGTGGTTTCTCTTGCTGTGCAGAAGCTTTATAATAAGAAGAGATCCCACTTGTTGATTGTTTGTGCTAGTTCATGGGCAACTGAGGTTTTGTTCATAAAATCTTTTCCTACACCAATGCCTTCAAGAGTTCTACCTAACCTCGTTCCAGTCAGTTCAGCATTTCTGTTTTAATATTTAGATCTTTAATCCATTTTGATTTTAGTATAGTGCATGGTGAGAGATATAGGTCTAGTTTTAATCTTTCACAAGTTGAAACCCAATTTTTTCAGTACCATTTATAAAACAGGCTATCTTTCCTCCAGTAAGGGTATTTGGCTCCTTTGTTGAAGATGAGGTGGCTGAGTGTGTCTGGAGTTGTTTCTGCATCTTCTAATCTGTTCCACTGGTCCTCAGGTCTATTTCTTTGTCAGTAGCATACTGTTTGTATCACAGTAGCTTTGTAGTATAGTTTCAAATTGGGAATTGTGATACCCCCTGTTGTGTCTCTGTTGCCTATAATTGCTTTTGCTATTCCAGGTCTCTTCTTGTTCCAAATGAATTTTTGGATTGTTTTCTCAAGGTCTGTGAAGTATGTTGCTGGGAGTTCAATTTGGATTGCATTGAATCTATATAGCAGTTTTGGAAGTATGGCCATTTTCACTATGTTGGTTCTTCCTACCCAGGAGAGCAAGGAATGCCTTTCCATTTTCTGATATCAACTTCAATCTGTTTTTCAGAGTGCTACAGTTTTCATAGTAGAGGTCTTTGATTTCTTTTGTTAGGTTGATTCCTAGGTATTTCAATTTTTTGCATGCTATTGTGAAAGGAATTGATTGTCCTATTTCTCGCTCAGTGAGTCTGTTGCTCGTGTACAGGAAAGCTATTGATTTTTGTATGTTGACCTTGTATCCAGCTACTTTACTGAATTTGGTTATTAGGTCTAGAAGACTTTTGGTGGGATTCTTGGGGTCTTCTATATAGACTATCATGTCAACTGCAAATAATGACAATTTGACTTCTTCATTTCCTATCTTTATTCCTTTTATTTCTTTCTCTTGTCTAATTGCAGTGGCTAATGTTTCCAAAACTATATTGAACAGGAGTGACGATAGTGGACATTCTTGTCTTGTTCCTGATTTTAGTATGAAGAATTTCAGATGTTGACCATTTAGTATGATATTGGCTGTTGGTTTTTTCTAGATGGCTTTTATCAGATTGAGGTATAGACTATCTATTCCAATTTTCTATAGGTTTTTTTTTTATCATGGATTTTGTCAAATGCTTTTTCTACATCTATTGAGATGATCACATGGTTTTTGTCCTTGACTCTGTTAATATAGTGTGTTACATTTATTGATTTGCATATGTGGAACCATCCCTGCATCCCTGGGATGAATCCCACTTTGTTAGGGTATATGATCTTCTTGATGATCTTCTGCATTCTGTTTGCCAGTATCTTATTGAGGATTTTTGCATCTATGTTCATTAGTGAGATTGGCCTAGAGTTCTTTTTTACGGTTGGGTCTTTCTCTGCTTTGGGGATCAAGGTGATGCTTGCTTCCAGGAATGAATTTGGGAGTATTGCTTCCCTTTCAGTTTCACTGAAGAGTTTAAACAGTAGTGGCAGCAGTTCCTCTCTAAATGTCATGTACAATTCAGCGGTGCAGCCATCAGGACCTGGGCTTTTCTTAGTTGGTAAGTTTTTAATTATGCTTTCAATTTCATTGGTTGATATTGGGTTGTTTAGAATTTTTATATCTTCTTCATTCAACTTTGGTAATTCATACATATCTAGGAATCTGTCCTTTTCTTCTGTGTTTTCCATCTTATTGGTGTATAGGTTCTCGAAGTAGGTATTGATGATCCTATGGATTTCTGCTGGGTCCATTGTAATTTCACCCTTTTCATTTCTAATTGCATGCATTTGGGCCTTTTCTTTGCTTTTTCTGATAAGATTGGCTAAGGGTTTGTCAATTTTGTTGATTCTTTTGAAGAACCAACTCTTGGCTTCATTGATTTTTTTGTATTGTTCTCTTAGTCTCCATTGCATTGATTTCTGCTCTGATCTTTATAATTTCCTCCCTTGTATGAGCTTTGGGTTTGTCCTGCTCTTCTTTTTCTAGAAGCTTGAGGTTTGGCATCAGGTTGCTTAATTGGGCTCACTCTGTTTTCCTAATATGCATATTCACTGCTATGAATTCCCCTCGTAAGACTGCTTTCATTGTGTCCTATAGATTCTGATATGTTGTATTGTCATTGTCATTTAACTGAAGGAACTGTCTGATTTCTTCTTTAATTTCCTCTGTGACCCATTGCTTATTCAGAAATGTGTTGTTCAATTTCCATGTGTTTATGAAATTCTTGCAGTTTCTTTTGCTATGGATCTCCAATTTCATCACATGATGGTCTGATAATATACAGGGGATAACTTCAATTACTTTGCCCTTCCCTAAATATGTTCTATGAGCGAGTATGTGATCTATTTTGGAGAGTGACCTGTGTGCAGCTGAAAAGAATGTATATTCTGATTTTGTGCAGTGGAACACTCTGTAAACATCTGTTAAGTTCAGTTGTTCAAGAGTTTGATTGAGTTCTAGTATTTCATTGGTGTTTTTTGTCTAGTTGATCTATCTATTTGTGACAGTGGGGTATTGAGGTCCCACACTACTATTGTACTAGTGTATATATGACTTTTCATGTCCGTTAGTATTTGTTTTATATAGTCGCTGGCCCTCACTTTCAAAGTGCACAACTAGTCCCCAGCTTTGTACTTTACAATGCATGTTTACTAAACAAATATTCCCTGAATGTTTGCTTCCAAGAATTAGTTGTCAGAAATTCTGAAAACACAAAGCCTTAAACCATGAATTAAGGCCGTGTTTATTTTGATTTTCATTCAGGCATTTTGCAAAACATTGTTCCAAATGCTAAATGTTCATGCTAGTAGAATAATTATCACAGACTTGTACTGTCTGTATTTTTATGACATCTCTTTTTTGGCAGCTATTACTATAAATTATAGTGATATGGAAATATGTTAATTATATTACTTGCAAAACTCCTTGGAGAACTAGTTCTTACTATTGTACTGTACATATTCTATACTTTTAATACCTGTTTGCTGAATTAATGAATGATTAAATGGATGACATATTTGCATTCATTCAGAATGTTTGAACACCTTTTACATAATTGAATGGATATTATTAAGTAAAAGTGATGGAATATAAAATCAAGTAAATGAGAGGAATTAAGAATGTGGCCTAAGATCCCACGCTCCTAGGGCAGAGAAGATGAGCTGGTCCCAGCACCCAGAAGGAAGCTCCCCCTCCACCATCCCAAGCTCCTAGGGCAGAGAAGGTGAGCTGCGCGGGCGCCAGAAGCACCCCCCCCCACACACACCGTGGATATGAGAAGACACATAAACAAGCCTCAAAAATAGACTTCTGGATCACCTACATCAACTCCAAAGGGAAATGAGATGGAACAATCTGATACTCAACCACCTGGACTCTCTGAACTGGCAACAAAAGAGGATCTGGGAAAAATGAAATCAGAAATAATTACTCAGATAACAGCAAAGATTGTGCTCATGGTGCAAGACATGATTAATAAATCTAGAGAGGACACAGATAAAAAAATAGAGGAGCTGAGGAACATGATGGAATCCCAACATAGGAAACAAATGGAATCCATAAAACAGATGCAAACAGATTTCCGGGAGATTAAAAACTCCATCAAAAGTCTGCACAGCAGAATGAACCAATGTAGGATAGAATTTCACATATAGAAGATAAGATTGCAATTAGTGACCAGGGAAACAAAAATTGCTTTAAAATTGTAAGGGACCACGAGAAATCAATCCAGCAGCTGCTAGACGATGCAAAGAAGAATATCATAAGACTGATTGGAGTCAATGAAGAAACAGGAGAGAGTGCAGATGACATAAAAAAACTCTTCACAGAAGTGATGGCAGAAAACTTCCCAAGGAGGGGAAAAGAACTTGACATACAAATAAGTGAGGCATATAGGACTCCAGCTAGCCTTGATCAAAAAAGATCTACACATAGGCATATAATAGTTAGGATTCCAGAAATCCAACAGAAGAACAAAATTCTACAAGCAGTGAAAGAAACAAATCACATACAAAGGAAAGCCCATCAGAATTACAGCAGACTTCTCAATGCAAACCCTCAAGGCAAGAAGAGCTTGGAGTGATGTATTTCAAGCCCTAAAGGAAAACAGCCTCCAACCCAGATTGATGTACCCTGCAAAACTATCTTCCAAAATTGATGTAGAAATAAGATACTTTCATGATAAAGAGCACCTCAGGAACTTCATGAATATCAAACCGGCACTCCAAAAAATTTTAGACAATACCCTAGGAAAAGACAATGAGGATCACAACCCCAGGAAACCCAGCAGAATGAATCCATTGGGCGTAACAAATTAAACACATAGGGGGGAGAATCCAATAAAAAGAAAAAGTCATGACAAGGCTTTTAAAACTTTTATAATGAATGCATAATTCAATCTTGTTATTGTACTTATTAGTATTTTTCTGATTCTAGAGTTGCACACCATTCCTTGTGCTATACTGGCTATTTATGATATTCTTATGTCTACTTTTTAATTGGGTTGTCTATTAATGAGCTCTAAGAATTCTTTATATATTCTGGTCATAGGTTATATGCATTGTAAGTATGGTCTGTTTAAGGACGACTTTTCATTTTAAAGATGTCATTTAAAGTTCTAAATTTTGATGGAATCTCATTTATCAATTTTTTTCTTTTATACATCATATTTTTTGTATCCTAGGTAGTTCTTGCCTACCCTAAATTCGTAAACATTTTCCCTTATAATTTCTTCTTAAAGTTTTATACTTTTAGGCTTTCATATTTAGGTTCATAGATCCCTTCAAGTTATATTTATGTATGGAAATAAAGGGTTGAAGTTAATTTTTTATATATGGTGTTCTAGTGCTGTTTGCTGAAAACACTATCTTTTCCTCGGCTCTTGAATTGAATTTATATTCTATAAAATGCTTATGTTAAATAATCTTTCAAAACTCAGTGGACGATATATGTGTGGTTCTATTTCTAGATTCTCTGTTTTATTTCAATGATCTATATGTCTTTCCTTACACCAACAGTGCCTTGATTACTGTAGCTTTAGAAGAAGTCTTAAAATTAGGTACTAAACATCTTCCAACGCTGTTTTTTGTCTTTTTTTTTTTTTTTTAACTTTTCTGGGTCCTTTGTACTCCTACATAACTTTAAAATTTCAATATCCAATTCTTCATTTATAGCAAGTATACACAGACCTGAATTTTTATATATACCTTGTGTTTTCTAATCCTGCTAAATTCAAGTACAAGTTCTAGGGCTTCCTAGAGATTTCTTAGTATTTTCTCTGTAGATGATCATTTCATCTACATATAAAGATTTTGCTTCTACCTTGCCAATCCTATCCTAATTGTGTCATTTTATTGCCAGGCTATTTTGGTTGGGCCTAGGTTTCAAAGTTAAATGGACAGATAAAGAGCAAGCATATCTGCCCTTGTTCCCCACCTTAAGGAGAAAGCATTGTATCTTCTCCACTCATATAAGGCGTTCTTGCTGGAAGTATGGAGTACATGTCTTTAATCTGTTGAGAAGGTTCTGTTCTACTTCTAGTCTCCTGATAGCTTTTACCATGAACAGCTGTAGAATTTAGTCCAATACTTTTTCTCCAACTAGTGATAGGATCATATGGCTTTTTCCTTTCCTCTGTTAAAATGATGACTTTTAGGGGTGGATCTTCCAACACTGAACCAATACTGCCATCCCTATAACAAAACCACTTTCTACATCCTGCCAGATCTGACTTCTAATAGTTTGTTCTGTTAAACAAATTTCTATCTATGTTCATACTTTTTTCTTTATCAAGTTTTAGTATTAGCAAAATGTTGATTTCCTAAAATGAGGGGAGAAGTGTTCCTTCTTTTTTCTGCTTTAATTGTTTGATATAATTTATCAGTTAAAATGTATATGAGCCTGCTGTTTTCATATAGGTAGGTTTTCAAGCTAGGAATATACTTTCTTTAATAGGTGCTATTCGAATTTTATATTTCCTCCAGAGTTAGTTTCATTAATTTGTCTTCCAAGTTACTGCTTAGAAGTTATCAAATTTATTTCAAAACAGATTTTTGAAATATGATTTCTATATCCTTTTAAATTCTGTAAAATCTGTGGTAATGTCTCCTAGATCTTGACATTGTAATTTTAAAAATGTATAATTGATATTGTGTAATAGGAAGAAAAGGTCTGAAGGAGCAGGGGAAGTGGGAGGGGTAGAAGAAAGGAAAAAAAGGGAAAAGAAAAAATATGAGAAAAGGAAAAAAATGGAAAGAAAGTCTTTGCAAATAGGGAAGGGTGGAGGGGGTGAAGGGAGGGCAGGGGAAGGGGAAAAAATAAGAACCAACATACTCATGTAATGGTACAAGATCCCAATGATGAATGTAACTGTATTTTATACCTAAAATGTACCAATAAACTTAATGTGAAAAAAATCAAGTAAATGCAAAATTATATTAAACATAATATTATTTTTCATTATCAAAATATATTTCAAGATCCTTAAGTTACAAATTAGGAGAAACCAACTGGTCTCCTAAGAGCAAATCATCAGCTTTTATTTTTATCTACTGGCACTTTACGGTGTCTTTAAAGTAAATCTGCTTTTTAAAGTTGTCTGGCTTCTGAATGACAAGCAATTTTATATTCTGGTTGAAAAGTTTTCAGAAGGTTAAATTACCTAAAGATAGACAATGTAATAGTTAAACTGATGAAAATGTTTGTATTTTAATTTTTCTTTAATTTATTTTTATCTCAACATTTTGCTTTTCTAGATGAAACTGGTTTGTGCATCTCTATTGCTCGAGCAGGAGGAAATCATTATAATGAAAAGAGTTATTGAAAATGGTCCATGTTGTGTAATTCCCAAGATAAATGGGCTGAGTAGCAAATATTTCTGTTGTGAACTGTTTTATACTGAAATGTGCATTATTAAACCCATTTGTTGAACACATTGAAAGATTGAATATCTTCCTAAACTGACATGGGAAAATGTTTATTTGCCATTCCTCCCCTTTCCTTGCTCAGATCTTGTTATACCTCTGCTTAGTTTTTGTTTCTGGGTTTCCTGGAATTTATCCATATTAGAAATGGAAAAAAATTACAGATGAAGAAACCAGAAAAACACAATTTACAATTGATACACACATATTTTAAATAAGATCATAAGAAATTTAAAAATTATTTATATAATAGAAACAGCATGTGGGAAAGCATATAGAACAACATGGTAGGTGACCATTTTTTACACTAAAGATCCTATGCTATTGAAGAAAAAAAACGCACAGTAGTCATCAGCTTATAAGAATTTTAATATAGTAAAAGGAATGCTTATAATCAGGATGGTTTGGAGGCGATATTATTATGCCCTTTTAATCTACAAGTATGTAACTTTAGGTATACTGTGTATTTAAGCAGTATGCCTTTATTGTCCTTGAGAACATTGTGTGTACAATCAAGTTGTTTTTATTTCAGTTTATCTTATGTGCACTCAATTTCATGTTCCAAATAATTCTCGGAAAAATAAAAACCTCTGATGAAAAGCCAACAGAATATTCAAAGATTAGAGTTGAAGGTAATAGTATCATTTGGAATGGAAGAAGTTAAAAGCTCCTTTTCACCCCCAAAGAGTTGTCTTCCATGATTCCTTTTCTTTCTTCTACAGCAACTCTATTTATCTAGAATTAAACTGGAAGTAGAATATGAGTAGATATTTTTATTTATTCATTTATTCAATTAATACCTTGAAGGCCAACTATGACATTTATTGAGTAAATGAATAATCCAACCAGCTGTAGTCTAAGTGCTGAGACATGTAATAAATTATTAAGTGGTTTTAGGCTTCTGGGGAGATCACCAAGTTAAAAATATAGAATTGGAAGTCACAAAAATGGTGGTAAGAGTGCCTTTGAGGCAGGTGGAAATTGAGGAAAGTGAAAAGACTAGGTGTATACTGAAGAGAAATAATGGGTAGATGAGACTTTTTATATTCTGATGATTCCAAATGTTTTTGCCATAAATAGTACAGGAAAGATACAAGAGGTTTTTAAATACATGGGCAAGAGTTATGTGTGTACAGCTATTGGGCAAAATGTTCCAGAAATGAATCAGAGGATTGTTGTTGGTATTTCCAGCACAGTGTGTCATGAGTGTATTCTAGTGAGCCAGAGCTATCCTAGGGTGTCTCCAGCAATGCTCTGGGACATAAACACAAAATTTGGATAGTGAGCATGATGTAGGTCTTCCCATTGAATAGTCACAAGAAGAGGGTCACAAGAATATATCTGGAGCCTTGGAATCAAGTAGGGTAATAAAAGGGTCCAAGAAGAGGGTTAATGGAGAGATTAAACTATGAGAGATGCAGTGTTCATTGACCTTGGGGAGTTGAAAATATAAAGGGATACGACAATGTGGAAAGATGCAGTGGTAGGTACTGGGGCTGTGAATGCAGAATGGACATCCCAAGTATTTGCAATGATTAGATTCTGGAAATGATCTTCCCTAGTGCATGGATGACTGCAGTAGAGTGGAGTTGGAGGATTACAGGTATCAGGGAAAAGGACTACATAAGCATGTGATGGGTCCCAAGTATGAATTTAAAAGTTGACAGAGGTGATGATGAAGAATGAGGGTGTGGAGGAAAACTATAACCCAGGTGCTATATTTATTTAGAAAGGTGGAAGTGGGTCTCATAGGAGTTCAGTAAACAGCCATGGTACATCTAAAGTGGTGAGATGGAGAATTGATATAAATTTCAAATGAGGAGGAGAAAGAAATAGACAGTTGAATAATCCAAAAGTTTAAAGTCTGGGGATGTAAATTGCTAAAAGAAAAAACCCCCAAAAGGACTTTATTTTGAAGACATTCATATGCACTATCTGACAATCACAATTGTTTTCCAGACTCATTCAAATCAATATTAATTTGTTGTTATTGATTTGATTATTTCTCAGAGAACTATAAAAAAGATATTATCTTATGCACTGCCTTGATTTATTTTTTACTCTATTTTGAAGTCTTTATTCATAGTTCTTTAACTTTAAAAATGTCAAATAGGGGCTGAGGATTTAGCTCAGTGGTTCTGCCACCTGCCTCACAAGTGCAAGGACCAGAGTTCAATCCCCGGTACCAAAAAAACACCTAAAGTATATAATATTTGTGAAAGTGCGTCCTCCTACTATTTGACTTGGTACTCTAGGTTTTTAATATACATCAGGAATGAGATCCAGTTGGCAGAACCACTAAACTAGAAAGTATATTATTTTTCAAAGTAATGCTCTTTCTAAAATGAAAGCACTGTATTATTCATAATAGTTTCTCCCTGGAGACCATACTCGATTAATTTAATATTACTCATGTAATACCCTGATTAGTTTTTGAAACTACCATTATATTAAGTATGTAAACTGTAACTCATGTAATTATTGAATTACCTTTTGCATTAGAATAGAGAACATAAATTCCCAAGGCTTTTCTAACATGAATAATGAACCAATAACTTCATAGATACACTAGTGTAGTCATAGGTATTCTGATTTATGGCAAAGCCCATCTCTTACAATTGTAACTACCTAATTAAAGCATGGCAAACAGTATAAGAAGTCTCTCCCAAGACAATTCTTTAGTGAGGCAGTATATGGTAGGAATAAAGATTGGCATTAACAAGCACCTGTCCTATACAATTAAATGCTAAAAGGCAGCTGTTCTTACATTTATGATGCTTCTATTGTGCTTTCCATACCCAATATAATGCTAATCTGAAAATTGATCATTTGAAAGGTTTCATAGCTGCAATACTGTTTGTCCCTTATCAGTAATAGTAAACAAACCCTACCCATTCATTGGGATGAATATATTGTTATCATTGTTTAAGCTAATGAAGTTCATGAAATTCAAAAGTAAGATATTGCTACTGTTTTCCTACTTTTCTTCCTGCACTGTTAATTCTCCTTTCAAAGATGGTCATCTTGCCTGCTGGATCCTTTTCTTAGCTTGACTCTGCTTGATATGAGATCAAAGAACTTTCGTTTTCTGTATCAATCAGTCTTGCTGTCTTGTCTCAATGAGATTAAGTGGGCTCTGGAGAGGAGAGACTCCAGGGAGAAGGCAGATGAACTGGTGGTTAGCATACAATATAGCTGTCTTAATTCTTTCTAAATGATCATTTGTCTAGTCTGATGTCTTTCTTTTATAATTCTGTGTGTGGTTCATTTGTTCAGGGCAACCATGCAGCACACACCAGATCTGATAATGAATGGTTTGTATTGCTAATAAGGCTGGAGAGACATCAGTTCTTCCCTAGGTTCAACATTTTTTATGCTGGAGAAAGGTCCTAGTAGTTTTTATTTGTTTGTTTCTTTAAATTTTTGTTTTGTAGGGGCTGGGGATTTAGCTCAGTGGTGCCGCTGCCTGCCTTGCAAGTGCAAGGTCCTGAGTTCGATCCCCGGTACAAAAAAAATTTTTTTTGTTGTTTTGTAGGGTATCACAAAGTACCTGAATATCTTATTCCAAATAAATTCTAATTTCTGTACCCAACATTTACCCCAAAGTTGCCTAAAGGCAGTGTTATCAAAAGCAATTGTTGAGCTCCAAAGCTATGTAAGCTGCTGTCAGTCTTGCTATACATAGACTCTGTATCTAGAAGGTTTTAGCCTGAGTTCTCCACAGTCATATTGAACTGCCTTTCTTGAGATAAGACTTTCATTATCTCATTACAGAGAGCGAAGCAGTGTTTTTAAAGGAACAAACGAGACACTGGTATTTATTAACAACATTCTCTCTCAGCATATTTTCTCTTTGTTCACTTTAGAGATTTATTACGAGAGGCTTCTCCAAGAAAAAAAAGAGGTCAGCAGGCCTAAATTCCTCGCGTTCGCGTTTACCTTCCTCATTGTTTTCAGATTCCTAAACTTAAAGCTATTCTTACCTACTTCCCTGACTACCCCTTCTGAGGACAGCTTTTGACCTGCCCCTGAGAGATCTGGCTTCCTCAGCTGTCTCTCCTGAACTCATGTTTTTCACTTCTCTTTTGGCTGCTCATGTACTCAAAATGTTAAAGAAAGAGCAGAGACCAGTCAAAACAACCCCTCTTTAGCTCAGCCGCCTTCCTTACTTAGCTAAATAATACCTTACATTTTTTCATTATCAAATTCTTATGGAAGACATTTACGTAAATTTATTCCACTTGGGGCTGGGGATTTAGCTCAGTGGTTCTGTCGCCTGCCTTGCAATTGCAAGGACCAGAGTTTGATCCCTGGTACCAAAAAAAAGTAATTTATTCCACTCATTCAGTTCTACTCTGTCTTGAATCCAGCTCTGGCTCATTCCTGCCCCCATCTTGCTGCTATCCTCAGGGTTAGAGTACTCAGCTACCAGTGGATGCTGTTAATTTTCCTACTTGACTCCCTTCTTCATTTGCTACAAATGATAAGTCTCTCCAGCAGGAAAATATCTTCTCTTTTGAGTTTGGTTTCACATCCTTCCCTTAGTCTCTTGTATCCTTCTTTGTGTTCTGTCTCTTCCTCTGTTTTCTCTCAGTCTGTCTATCTACCCCTTAGAAGTTAGGGTTCCCTGAGTTCCTCCTCCTCCTCCACTCCTTCATCCTTAGGAAATATTATGCACTCCTAGGGCTTTGGCCTGACTTCTCCTCCAGTATAGATCTATATCTCCAGCTGTTCATAGGAATTCTTTTTGGGGCATCTCAAAATTCAACATATGTAAAAAATTAGTATGACATCTTCCACATGAATTGTCAGGCAAATTCCCTCTCTGTTTCTAGCTCAGTGAAGACCCCATCATCCTCCCAGGTGCCCAAGAAGAAACTATGACACTCATCTCTTATTTCCTTTCAGCTCTACCTTTTTCTGCCCCTCCATCTTTCATGCCCCTCTTTCTTTGTAAAATTACACCCAGACTTTCTCTTAGTCATCTCTCTGCAATGAGATTGGATCATGACACTTCTAGGATGAAATGCCTTCAGTTCCCAACTTCCGGCAGGGTATGGTGTAGCCCAAATTCCTTAGCGTAGCACATGAGCCCCTTTATAATATGATCAAACCCAGTTTCCTGATAATTCACCGGTCTGCCACCCATATACAGTCACATACTCCAGAATGCCCCCCTGCTATGTGCCTTCAAAGAGGTAGCCTTAAGGTGTTACATTTCTCTGGACTGTTCATTTTTTTCTTCTCTCCTGTTTCTCTGCCTATCGAGTTGCTATCCCCCCTGTAACTGGAGCTCGAGGTCACTGCTTTCTGTTGCCCTAGACTTCACTGACCACAGCCCGCACTCCGCTCCCATACCTGCCATGTTACTTGTTCTACCTTTGGCATTCCCAGAGCAGTTCATGCACACTTTCGCTTGTGTCATCACTTCTGTCTGCAGATCTGCCTCCTTCACCAGACCACTAGTTCTTAAGCATCTTTCGCTGAAGCTTCAATTCTGTTTTCAAGGTGAAATGAACTCACTGCTGCTTCAGGTAGAATGTCCCCAATGCCACTAAAGTTTTCTATTGTCTATTCTAGCATTATTGCATTGAAATTTTCAGGTTAATTTTTAATCTCTTCCTACTAGAATGGCAGTGTCTCACAAACAGGGACTTATTCATCATTGCTGTCCAAGTGTTTATCACAGCAACCCCGCACACAGTAGGGACTAAATAAATGTTAAATGAACTGTCAACCCCTTATGCCTCTATTGGTTATATTTTTAGTTATTTTTAGTATTTGAATTATTTTTAGTTGTCACATGGTGCTTTTATTTTGAATAGCTAAGCAGTTTACCTTTTATTAAGCACTTGTTGCTGTGAATATTTTTACCTACAGTAACCACTGTAGATAATTGAAAAACTTAGTTTCTAGAGAAGGATCATATGAAATTGGCAAAAACAGTCTTGATTTGTGGGAAACTGAACATGAGAGAGCAATGAATTTGAAGAAAAGGTGTTGTCTTAGTTACTCTTCTCATTGCTGAGACAAAATACCTGACACTCAAAGTTAAAGGAGGAAAAGTTTATTTAGCTCTACTCTACAGTTTGTAGAGTTTCCAGTGCATAATTGGCTGGCTCCAAGGCAGGGTGGCATGACAGTCAGGCGTCACAGAGGAGAAATAGTTCACTGTAGACAGAAAGTAACAAAGCAACAAGAGATGACCACAGCTCTTTCTATCCCTTAGATCTTATCCAGGCTACTTAGTTCAGGTAGCACTCACACCCTTAATCCTAGTGCCCTTGATCCTAGCACTGCACCATGAATCAGTTCCAGCCTCACACACTCTAGATCCAGCCACCTCTGAAAAAAGCCCCACCTATGACTGCATGCAGCTTTTGGGGGACATTTAGACACAAGCCATAACAGGAGTGAACACATAAAGTGATATATATATGGTGCTTACTCACAGCATTGGAATGCCAATATATGTGTAACATCCCACACCCTGGAATTTTTTTATGATTATTAACTCTGTTTATTAAAAAAGAGAATCAAAGAGAAGGTAACTGAAGTTGCTTAACAAATTTGTGCTAAAAATCAAGACAAAATGACACTAAAAATCCCCTTAGTTCCAAGAATCACAGTATTTCTGTAGAATATCTGCTGGTTTTTTTTTTTTTTTTCATTTTTGGTAATCATCAAGTTATGGGACAGAGGAAAACAAATTCATGCTTTTAATCAGCTGAGGTGGGCTTGAGGCAGAACTGGGGAAACTTAGGGGAGGAAGAAAAGATTAGAAGAACCAGCTCTTCCTCTCCTCTGCAGTTCTCTGTCATTGTAGGTTTGCACAGATAATACAAGTTAACTGTAGAAAAGTTGGTCAACATGCCCCTTAACTGTAAATAGGAATCCTGATCTAAGTGAACCTGGCCTCAGAGACCACATAATCTATGTGCTAACAAATGGAATTATTTTGTGAATTTTTAATTACCTATTTAGCTTGTGACTTAAATCATTAGCAATAATAATTATACTACATAAATACATTTTCTTTTAGGATGGTGGGTGAGCTCTCTGCTTTAACCACCTCAATATAGCTACTTGTACTGTATTTTTTCTTTTCATTTTTCTTTTTCTTTCCTCTTGAGTTGTGCTGCGCTGTGCTGTGGGTATTTCTCAATATTACCAACCCACATACATGTATCTCCACTGAGCCTATATCCTGCTTTGTGCACCCTTCTAAGCTTCATTTATGAATCATTCAACATTTTACATATTCCAGAAATTACAAATTTTCTGTTTAGTGTATAGCAGCCACTCTTCTTCCTTTATTTGATATATATTTAACAACCCTACTAAATGAACGCAGTATTGCCTATGCCAATTTACATAAATAAAGTTGGCTCTTCTGGCTGATTATCTGTACTTTTTTTTTTCCTGTTTTCTCTTGCTCATTTTTTATTTCTTCCAGTGCATGAGGAGCTGCGAAGGGTTCTCTGATAGGCATAAGAGGGCACCTGGCTGTGTGGGCACTTCACAGCTTATCTATTGGGCATTTGCTTAGTTCAAGAGAATTAGGTCAGTAGGAGTTTAAGATTGGAAGAGCCAGAGTGGGAAGCAATTTGTTCACATTTAGATGGAGAACCCTAAGGTCAGATGATTGGCATGCTAGATGATTTTGGATTTTAACAGTGTTTGAAAGAGGGAGAAGGGAGACAGAGGAAGGGAGGGGAGGGAAAAGAAGGGGAAGGGGAAGGGGAAGGGACATGGTAAGAAAGAGGGAGAGAAGACCATTCAATGGGTATTATTAGAATCTAAACTACCTCCTTATTTACAGAATCATCCTTACTCACTGACAAAGAGGTAAAGGCTCCTTTTATTTTCAGAGACGAGGGGAAGGTAAAGGAGGCAATGAAGTTCTAGGTACTATACAGTTAATGAGATGATTTATAGGTTTTCTTATGCATTCTATAAAATTATGAAACATAGACCTGAGGACAACTTCCTATGGACTCCTAGTGTACTAAAATTGGAAGCAGTATTTCAAGTAAAAAAGAATGCATTCAATTTCAACCAGTGAGCTGAAATTTGGAAGTTTACATTAGGGGGTAGTTTAGGCTGAAATTTTAAGAAACTTCCTAGAAATGGATCCATAATTGATTATTTAGGGAAGATGGGAGTTGGGAATTTAGAATTATATATAACAAATATAAATAAGCATGTATAATGAAGCTATATTTTCACAGCAAAATATGATTAATCATTTCTTTTCCCATGGACATTTAGGTTGTTTGCACTCTTCTGCCATCTGTGTTGTACTGCATCACGACTGAGAAGAAAGAACAACGTATCTTCTGATGGAAGTGGGGGTGGGCCAAATGAAACACTGCTCTCATATAAATGCAACACTTCTAGGTTTCAGTTCTCTCTGTGCCTCATTGCCATGGATAAATACAAGGTTAACACTCAGGAGATCAGTGAGAGGGCCACTTATTCTAGCTTATTAGGGTGGGCACATTTCCAATATGTAGCCCCATTATGTAAAGTATCTTGAGTCTTCTATGGGGGGAGGCTGGTATGTGTAAGCAATACACATGAGTTATTTGAGAATGTAACTACAATGTTGTGGAAAGAGAACTGGGTTTGAAGCACAAGAAACTAGTTCAAACCTCCGTTATGCCCTTTACCTATATGATCATTTGATGCCATTTTGGCTTCTCTGAGCCTTGTTTTCTTTTGTAGAAAGGGGAGAATATCACCAGGCTCACACTTGGAGGATTTAATGAAGTGATTGTGTCAGCCAGTGGACCTCAGACTTTATCATGTATCTGAATCATCTGAGAACTTGTTAAGGTACAGACTGATGGCCCCTGCCCCCAGAATTTTTTCTTACAGGGATTTGAGTGGAACTTGAGAGCTTATATTTCCAATAAATTCCCATGTAATGCTTGTGCTGCTGCTCTGGGGAGCAGATTTTGAGAAACACTGGAATAAGCCATGATGCACTGATAGTATTATTATTTTGTCATTGTAATTATTCTCCAAGAAAGAACAGTAACTGTACTTATGGAGAAATAGAGAAACACCAGAAACTACCTTTGAATTAAAGTAAAAAGTAGAAACCAGCCAATATGATTCCAGCAAAAACCTCAGAAATCTCTAAAGAAATTGAACTTCTTGTGGGGTATTAAACATATAATTATGTGTACTTTGAGCTTATTTAAATTTTATATACTTCTGAATTTGCTGGTTAACAGCCCTTAACAGGAAGTGGAAGTACGAAAATAAACAAGAAAGGCTCATCTCGTGGCACTGCTGTGTTAACTGAACACAGGAAGTTCTGGAAATCTTGCAAGACTGTTCCTTTAAGATGTCTAGCCCGATTTTAACACCCCAGAGTATTTTATGTTGATGAATATCTCAAATCAGCTACTTACAATTTGCTTATCGCTAGCTTTGTAGGCCACAAAGTTGCTTTAAAACATGTGAAGCTTCAAGGAACATAAATCTCAACTGTGGCTCTGTGTATAGTTTGTTTCCTTTTCTAGCTGTCACGCCTTTTATAGCAAAACATTTCAGTGGACCATTTATAGTCAAATCTCAAAATGTTTTTTTTAAAAACAGAAAAAAACCATAAGTGATGATCGCAATCACTGACATCATCACCTTTATTATTTGTTACCAGAGAGATGATGCTAATAGGTCTACCTGCCAGTATATAAATATTGCTCAATATTTAAATATACATTAAGAATAATTCAGAATGATTGGTTAGCTGTCACAGTGTGTGGAAATGTAGACTTTCAGCTCTTGGAACTGAAGTAGTATTTTTTGAAAATTTGCCATTGATACCCTCCTCCCCCCAGCCATCCCAATGAAATAAATACAGCACATGGAACCATACACACAGCATAGTGCATTTATAGAATTCCAAGAAATATTTTTAAAGACAAATAGTAACATGAATGAGACAGCCACAAATGTTTGGTGGTAAATTCCCAATAGTCATGAAGAGAATTCTTCAAACCACAGCACAGCTAGATGTCAATTTTCTATGTGCACCCTGCTTTTGTGACTGTGTCATTGTGCGGTGGTTAGGGTTTCCTTGCTTTCCATCCCACTGATTTCCTTCTTGACATTGTACAGCGATTTCCTTTGTAATACAGAAACTCTCCCTTACAGAATCTTTTTCCACAGCTGGCTTTCATCACTTCTTGATAAATATTTCAGTTTTTTCCACTTTAATTTTCTTTAACAATAACTGCTGCCCAATCAAATCATTCATCTTTTCCTCTCTATAAGTATTTGTGGTATTGAATGCATGTACATCAAACAGCATGTGGGATTCCCTATTCTCTCTTGCTTGGCATTTTCAGAGACTGTTAGTCTCAATTATACTTGGCAGTTTGAATGACATTTATTTAATCATTCTAAGATTTAGAGTTCAAAATTTATTGTGAACTTTTTCTTGCTCTATAGAGACTTTTGTGTGTAAATAAAGGCTAATCTGAAAACCCAAGACTTTCTTTGTTACTTGTGTAATAGATTGTGCATGTTTACAAATAATATTCAGACATGTGACACAGAAGGGCAAATATGTTTTAGAATGCCCACAAATAATAATAATGACTAATGTTTATTTTCTACTTACTAGGAGGTAGATACCTGGTGCCTAAATTATTTATGTGCATTAATTTAGTAGTATTTATGTCAACAATAGAAGTTAGATTTATTGTAAGTCCCAGTGAGGTTCCAGAACTTGTCCTAGTTAACTAAAAAATGGTGAATTGGGATTCTTGATTCTCAGTTTTGAATAATAAACCATTATGCCTGTTCAAGAATGTCTATATGTTAGTGAGTTTGGTAAAATAAGTACTACCATGCTTCTTGATTCTAAGACACCATCAAGGATATTCATTTCAGGAGAAATAATATCACCTTTTCAGGGAAAAATGAATCACTACCAATGACACACACACACATACACACACACACACAATTACACTGTAATTGAATGTCTGTCTCAAGTCATACTTCTTTATACTGAGAACACATTTGCTTAATTTTTCATGTGTATGCATCTTTGCAAATAATATATTATATAAATATTTAAGTATATACTTATATTCATGATATATTTAACATAATTAAATAACTATATCCTTAAGCATGTTAAACATATTTATATGCATAAATATAAAAATATATAGACCTTTCCCCTCATTTTAATCCTATTTTAAGCCTTTATTCTACAAAACAATGGTAAGCTTAATCTCAGTGATTTTTTTTTTTTTTGGTATGGGGGATCGAACTTGGGTCTTTGCGCTGGCGAGGCAGGCAGTCAAACCACCGAGGTAAATCCCCAGCCCAAATCTCATTGATTTTAATAGAGCTTAGTTACTTAAGAATTTACTCGATCAGGATTTAGTTCTTTGCCTTTTTTCTCCAAGTCACATCTTAGTTTGTGATACTATTATGGGATTAGCAGGAAGGGTATACCTGTTCCTTATTTGTCCTTTATCCCCTACTGCGCTCTGTGGAGAGAAAAATTCTGTCTGGCTGTTGGTTGCCTCTGTGCCTCTGGCCTCTTCCTCAGAAGACTGAAGCCCACAGAACCCTTGATAATGAAGACTACAACTCTGCCTCCTCCTTGTTTCAACCATAAGACCTCTGGTATCTTTAGCCTTTTTTCAGTCATGTCCACCCATCTCTTTGGGGTGTAGGGACGGCTAGCTGTTCTTTGACACAACTTTGGAGGTGCTTGAGACTACTAAATTCACCTCACTTCAGCACTATTACTTTATTGTTCAGGTTTGAACCCTGGGGAGAAGCTGGGCAAAGCTTTTCGCACTATCTTTCCCATAGCCATCAAGATTCCTTTGCCATGGCAAGAAAATTCATCTTTATATCATTAGGTACCACTGTACTCTTGTATCTATTGATAATATAAACTTCATGGACCAAGTTCTTAAGTGGTTTGGCTTTTTATATTCAAAGTCAAGCTTTTAACACTTCTGTACAAAAAACTGGACTACATCAAGTCTCATTGGCTTTCAAGATGAAAGAGGCCTTTGCTGAAGATTTTAGTATATGTGCTGCCGAAGCGAGCACGAGAAGATTTTTAAAAATCTATTGCTTTCTTTGTTTTTCCTGTGCCCTGCTTTCTCTAGGGCAGTGATAGTGAACCTTTCAGAGCTTCCGATGATAAAAACAGCCCATGCCATAGGTTTCCCACCACTGCTCTAGGGCAAATAAATATACTGCCTGTGAGGCCATGCATATTGTTTGCCTGTAGAGGGGTTAACTACTAGGATAACAAGCAAAAACTTGGCTGATATGTTCACATGTAATCCTTCCACAAATATTTAAATGCATAATTTATAAGTATAAATATACAACATATATAAATAGAAATATAACACCACACATTGTAATATATAATTTTATGTGTTATTTATAATTGGTATATGGTATATAAATGTATATGATTTTTATGCCTTCCTGTATGTAGATAAATGTCACTAGGAAAACCTGGACCAAAGTAATGGCAATAGGAGTAGACTGAAACAGAAGGGAGGGTTAGCACAGATAATTCCAAAGAGTTCTTGCATCTTGATGATAATCTGAAGGCAGACACTCTTTACATTCAGAGCTCCATATCTGCAGGCTCTTCCTTTATGGAATCAACTTGTGAGTTTGAAAAATACAAGAAAAAGTAGCACTTGTTCTTCTGAACACATACAGACTTTATTTCTTGGCATTGTTCCTTAAATGAGGCAGTACAACAACTGTATAGCACTTACACTGTATTAGGTATTGTAAGTAATCTAGAGTAGATGGGAAGGTGTGCATAGGCTATATGCAAATACATTGCCATTTTATGTGAGGCACTTGAGCATCAACTGATTTTGGTAGGACCTCTTAAGAGGTCTTAGAATCAATCCCCCATTGATACTGAGCCACAGCCATACATTGATAGGAATGTTTATATTAAAGAGACTAGACAGATCTTACTGATTCATCTGCTTTGACTTAAAGGTTGAGCTTCTGTTAGGACACTTTCCATCTTTTGTTATTACAGAAATGGCCTTAGAGGTAAATGAACTTTAGAGAAATTTCAGAAGTTTTCCATCCTTTATGGTCTGCAGTGGTTTGAATGTCTGTCCCCTCTAAAACTCATGCTGAGATTTCATTGCTGTTGTAACAGTATTAACAGGCAGGACATTTAAGAGGTGATTAGGCCATGAGGGCTCTACCCTCTTGAATGAGGTTAATGCCAATAAAGGAGAAAATGTTCACTCTCCTTTGGACTCTTTTCTCTTTCACTCTTCTGCCATGTGAGGATGGCCTTCCTCTCCTACAAAGGATGTAGTATTCAAGGTTCCATCATGGAGTGAACACTAGGCCCTTACCAGACATCAGACTTGCTGCTGCCTTGATCTTGTATTTCCAAGCCCCCAGAACAATGAGAAATAACTTCCATTCTTTATAAATTGTTACACAGTCTCAAGTATTTTGTGACAGGAGCACAAAGTGGACAAAGACATAATCCAATTGAATTAAATTCAACAGGGCCGGGGATTTAGCTCAGTGGTTCCACCACCTGTCTCACAAGTGCAAGGACCCAAGTTTGAGCCTCAGTACCAAAAAAACAAAAAATAAATTAAATTCAACAAATTATTTATTGAACATATACTACATGCAAAATTCCAAATAAAGTGTTACAAAGAATTCAGAGATGACTAAAATATAACTCCTGTGCTTCGAGTCATATAGGAGGGACTAAGTTTAAACTATACTTCAACAAAGATGAAAGAAGTTTTATAAAGCCCAAAAGTGCCCTGATCAGAGAAGAGCTTTACAAATTACAGTCATATAATTTAATAATCTTAACTAATAGTAATGTAATCATATATGACTTGGACAATATTGGGGAACCAAGAAGGTAAAAGTTCCAGAACCACAAAACAATGAAAGTTAGAACTAAATGTACAATTAAATTAGAAAAAAAGAGAAGAAAATTGCAATGTCAAGTATTCAGAGACAGCAGTAATGTACGCATGCTCACATCCTCTGCTGGTGGTGTAAATTTAAACCATTTTTCTGGGAAATCATTTGTCACTCATGAGTCAAAATTCTTCAATGTGTTAGATCCAAGGAAATTATTTCATAAATATATAAGAATGCACTCATAAGGGCTTTCATTGCAGCAAAACTAAAAGTAGCCAAAGTTTACCAAGTTGTATAGTGTTATAATAGACATCTGCCTACTGAATTGGCCTCCAAAAAGTCCTTTCTCAGAATCACCCATCTCTTTCTACTTAGTGGAGTTGGGGCTTCCATGTAACTGTGTAGTAGGTGACAGCTGGTATGTCTAATTAGAACATTGCATGGAAAGTTGAGAAAATAGGAAGAGCAAGAATAAAAACCAGTGCATGTACAAGAAGGGGAAAGACAGCAGGCTGTATGTGTGGCTGCACCAAGAACTACTGACAGCCTTTTTGCCATTAGATGGATCAGAGAAATAGAAAGCCATATATACAAGAGAAAAATAAAACAGGTATTGACAGTCCTGATTGTTTAATAGCCCGTGCTTCTAGTTTGTTCTAGAGGTTTAAATATTTTCTTGCTCTTGGTGTCCAAGAGAAATATCAGCATAATTATAATAGTTTGAGTGGCAAACCATGAGTATTCATTTATATAAACATGATGCATATGATAACACATGCATATGTCTCTGCGGATGTGTGAAACAGGGTATGTCCCTGGCAATGGGAGATCAGCAATAAAAGCACAGTGCTCTGTGCATTCCATAACATTTACAGATTGATTCTACAAAACCGTGGAGGAGTATCCTGGAGAAAAAAATACCAGACCAGGATTGGGGCCAGGTGTCCGACTTGTGAGGATTTCACCTGCACGCCCCATGAGAAAGATTCAGCTTTAAGAGAAATAAACCTGAAGATATGAGGGTTTGAATAGGTAAAAGGGCAAATCTTCACTTAAGCCTAAGAGAGGAGCTGTGCAGAATAATTGGTAGCAGATTAGGATAATAATAACATATTTGGTTAGGTGTGAAAGTTCTAACAAATGCTTAATTGAACCAAGTAATACAGTTATTTAATTTAATTTTAATATGAGCTCAGAAACAAAGAAAATAAATATTTTAGTGTTTTTAGTTTGGGCAATACACAAGGTAAAAATGGCTTTTAAAGATTGGCCAGGAAACCCGAATAAAATTTAGCAGATCAAGAATTTTCATCTAAACAGGAACCTATTCTAGAGAATAAAATTTAGAGTTAATTTTGGGAAAAATGAAGTTTAGAATATGGTTGTTTAGAAAATAAAGGTTCATTTTATTAACTAACCCTCTGAGTTATGTGTTACTGTTATCATGTCCAGTTCCATTGAAAATAAGTATATTTATTGAACAAGATAAGCTACTATATCAAATACATTAGAAAACCATAGGAAGTATAAATGATCGGTCATGTGTTCCAAATACATTAACTGCATACCAGCTCTTCGAAATAAGTGTGCTTGGCTAAGAGAAAAGACATTTTGTTTTTGAAATGAAACATTTCCCCAATTGTCTACTTTTCATAAAGATAATTCATGTAATGATTTTTTATTACAGATTGACAATAGATGTGATATTGACTGGAATATGAAGTTAGGAAATACACAATGAGATGTTTGACCTTTGCCACATTTGATTCTTTTTTGTCTTCTGCACTATTTTCATTGGAAGACTGCTACATGCATATGGGAGGGACTCATGCCTCCTGCCTAAATCGAATAACAGATTCAGGATCAAATTGCTAAGTTTGAATAAAAACACAGAGAGGAGAAGCTAGGCAAGATGGAGATTAGAAACAAGTTGCCATATTTAAGTCAGGACTTAGAAAACAAAGCAGATTTCCCAACCAAGGTCAGAAAGACATGTAGTAATTGAAAAGTAGGAGAAACACTGTATGGGGGATAGACACATTGCTGGCATACTTCTAATTGAGTCCACATAGCAGATGAATCCCTATTTGAACAGCTCATATGTTTCCCTTAATAAATAAACCTAATAAGGTGTTCCATGAAAAAAAATCATCTGTCATAGGTAAACAGAATGTTTCCTAACCACCATGTAAAGCCATGTTTCTTAAATGATTGTACAACAGCGATGGCATATTTTGAAGAGGCCAAAGTTTCCCTTGAGATAACATTGTGAGCACCTACATGCCTTGGTGAAATAGCTAATTAAAATTAACTTTTGTATTTAAGATCATTATATGGAACAAGGCTAGTAAGGGGTCTTCTCTAACCTATTTGAATTGATTTGCCATGATTACACAGACAGTAATCAAATTTGTGCATACTCAACCAAAAGGAAGGGAATTGTGAGACTGTTCGTCTCTAAAATTCAGTTTTGAAATCTTACCTCAGGGTTTCTCTTTCTAGTCAAGACAATCAATGAATAAATCAGTCAGTCAGTCAATCAATAGAAGGGGTATAGGAAGGGATATGAATGAAGATTATTTTTGTTTCTAACTACTGCATAATGGGTAATAAGATTTTACAAAAGCAACTTGTATGTATCATAATTAGGGATTCATTCTTGGGCATATAAAGCACTTTCTTTTAAGCTCTTTCACTTTCTCTTTAATATTCTAAGTCAGGAATCAGTACAGTCTCTATATAAAGAAGTAAATATTTTAATTTTTATGTGTCATACCCTTTCTCTGTCAGGATTCAACTCTGTAGAGTGAACCAGCCACACAAAAATATTTAAATAGTTGGGTGTGTTCTGATAAAACTTTATTTACAAAACAGGTAACTGGATTTAGCTCCTTCATTTATTATATTTAGGAAATATTTATTTATTATATTTAGGAAATCAATGATAATAATAGCTGGCATTGACTGGATCCATTATATGGCAGGTACTGTTGTGAAATCTTTATTCATATTTATCTAATAACCCAACTAACTCTGTTCCTCTTTTTATTAACTTATGTAACTTATGTAACATCACATAGCTAGTGAGTGTTGAAACAGAGATTTGCACCTGACTGAAGAACTCTTCACTGTAAGAAGTAGGTCTCAGTCAGGAGACAGAGTACCCTAGTTTCTAGTGTCACTTGGGAAAGCCTGGCAGGAGGATTAACATTTTAGGAACTGAGATGTCCACTGGAGGACTGGTTCTCCTGCTTCAACTTTCTCATGGGACAGCCATAGGCAGAAAGTGTGAGCCAAGCCACATTCCGGTGTGCTGCTCTAGCTATTTATTCTTCACAACACACCATATGAGCTTGGAGATGCATCCAAATTATTAGGAAATCTTGATATGATTAATGAGATTTCTGACTCTGGGGGCAACATTAGAGACTGTATAACACAAGTGTCTATTCCCATAGCCCAAAGGACAAGCACACACAAAAAAGGCAAACTTGATACAGGGGAAACTTTGCTGAACACATCTCTGTATCTAACTGACTGCTATGGGTTGAATATGGCCTGTGTGCCCATAGAATCCATTGTGTTTAAAAGCTTGATCCCCAGGGTACATTTGGGAGGTAAGCCCCTCCAGTCACTGAGGGTGTGAGGTATTTCTCCCCTTTGTGAACCCTTTGAAACCGCTTTGGTAGCTCTCTTTTTTTGTTTTTGTTTTTTGTGGTCCTGGAGATTGAACCCAGGGCCTTTGCACTACGATCCACCTCCAGCCTTTTTCATTTTTTTATTTTGAGACAAGATCTCTCATCTTTTTGCCCTACCCTCTGAGAGTGCTGGGGTTACAGACATGTGCCAACCCCCCGATCCTCACCCCAGCTCCTCTGAGGAATGCCATTGGAATTTTGATCATTTTTTGATAATGTGGTCATTTTGACAATATTGTTTCTGCCTGTCCAGGAACAAGAGTTTTTTTGATGTCCTCTTCAATCTGTTTTCTCAGTAGCATAGTTTTTATTGTGGAGGTCTTTCACTTCCTTTGTTAGGCTAATTCCTGGGTATTTAATTTTTTTTGAAACTACTGGGGAATGGGATGGTTTTCCTGCTTTCTTTTTTTGGTGGCTTCATTTTTGGGGTACCGGAATCCTACTGAGTTTTGTGTATTGATTTTTATCCTGCTACTTGGCTGAATTCATTAGTTCTAAGAGTCTCATGGTAGAATTTTTTGGGTGTTCTATGTAAACTGTCATGTTATCTATGAATAAAGACAATGAGACTTCCTCTTTTCTTACATGTATCCCTTTTATTTCTTTCTCTTGCCAGGTTTCTCTGGCTAAAGTTTTGAGTACTATACTGAACAAGAATGGTGAGAGTGGACATACTGGTCTCTGATTTTAGAGAAAATGTTTCAATTTTCCCTCATTTAGTATGATGTTGGCAATGGGTTTGTCATAAATGACTTTTATCAGTTTGAAAGAAGTCCTTTTATATCTGTTTTCTTTTTTGAAAATCATGCATGGATGTTGGATTTTGTCAAAGGGGTTTTCTGCATCTATTGGGTTGACCATGTGATTTTTCTGCTCCTGTTTATATGATGTGTTGCATTTATTGATTTGTGTATGTTGAACCACCCTTGTGTCCTTTGTATGAAGCCAAGTTGGTTATGATGTGTTATTTTTTTGATGATTTGTTACATTCTGCTTGCCAGTATCTTGTAGAGGATTTTTGCATCTATGTTCATTAAAGAAATTGGCCTGAAGTTTTCTTTTTTGGTTAAGTCCTTGTCTAATTTGAGTATCAGAGTAATAATAGCTTCAAAGAATGAGTTTGGCAGTGCTCCTTCCCTTTCTATTTCATGGAAGAGTTTGAGGATAAGTGATATTAGATCTTCCCTGAAGTTCTGGCAGGATTCTGAGGTGAATCTATTAGATTCTGGGTTTTTCTTAGTTGATAGGGTTTTTGTTACTGCCTCTGTTTCATTGCCTGTTATTGGTCTATTCATGATTTTTATGTCTTTGTGGTTCATTAATTCATTTAGTTAAAATATTTTTGAGTGTCTATTGTGAACTGGCCAACTGCTGCTAGGCTCAAGGAATACAATGGGTAATGAAAACTACACTGTCTTCAGGGTTTTTGTCTCCATGAGCTTACAGTTTTGTAGGGAGGTAGATAATTAAACAAATAATTATTGTGGGAAATTTTACAAGTGGGAAAGGGCAGTATGCCATCAAAGCACAAGGAAGGTGCTCCTTACCTGATATTGAGTTGAAGCATTAGGAGAAACTTCCTGAATACACATCCACCCTGAGGTTGAAGTAGGAGAAAGAATGAGCTAGGAAAAAGCAGGTGTGGGGTAGACACTGTATGTATGTCATGGGGAGAAGTGTTTCAGACAAGGAATTAGCATATGCAGAGGCTTAGTGTCCTAAGAGAGTCCTGAGAATCACTGGGTATAGAGAGGAGAAAGTGTGTGCTATGAAACAAAGTAGATACTACACCATGAAGGAGCTTGTTGTCACAGTTAAGAGCTGGGTTAAGGAAAGTCATTGTAGACATTTAGGTCTGGGGAGATTGTAGTCAGAATTAAGACTTAGAAAAATCATTCTGCAGAGTGGAAAAAATCTCAAAGGAATGAGGTTGGAGTTCCATTTGTGCAAGCAAGGAATGATGGTGACTTGCACAAGAACTGGGGCGGTAGATTAGGAAAAGAGAAAATGATAGATTTCTAAGATTTTCAGAAAGTAAATTTGACTAATCTCAACGAAAAATGGGACTTTTGGCTCTCTGAATTGGGGAAAAGACAGAAAAAGAAGAACTGTCCCTTAATTTTTATCATTGAGCGTATGGATGATGGTGCATTTTCTGAGGTAGAAAACACAGATTTTGGGAAGGAAACTGAGTTCAGTGGTGAAAGTCTTGAGTTTGAAGGACTAGTGGAGCATGCAGTGGGTAGAGGATGAATAGTAAATACACAGGCCTGTATATAAGAGTTTTGAACAAGAGATAAAAATCTGATATTTATCAGTAAAGGGATGGTAAGGGACATGAAGAGATTGGATAAGAATTCTAAAGAAAAGAATATTAACTGAAAAAGTAGGATCTGAGAACAACTAAAGAATGCCACATTTGTAATGATAGTGAAGAAAGGATCCTATGAAAGAGTCTGAACAGATAGGAAGAAGAAAAACCAAGAGAGGAGGAGTGTTCCTGAAGTCTGGAAAGATAATCTCTTTATGCAAAAGTAGAACAGAAAAGTTCTGGAAATTGTATTGGGAAATAAAGAAGACACTGGCACAATTTCTAACCCGATGGAGTGAAGAAATATGTAACCTTTAACTGAGAGATTGTAGAAAAGTTGTAGCTTCTGTGTCTTAATTAAGGAAAGATGGTGTATCTTCAGAAAAAAGTTGGAGGAGAGAGGCTGTTCCCTCATCATAGAAGGGATTTCCAGAGGATTTGGAGGTAGATTTGTAAAAGTTGCTCAAAACAGTATGGAGACTCATTTTTAGGGCAGTGTGTACTCTTGGACTGAGCTTGCACCTGCCTATGCATCCCTACTACCACTGCCACAGTGTTCCTAGCATCCAAGCAAGATAAAAGTACCATCTCTCTGAACATAATACTCCAGACATACAGGACTCCATAACCATGACTAGTGGCACCAGTAAATAAGTAATATGAAATAATTTTTTCATGCCAGTTAGGAATTAAGCAAGCAGTTGTCTGCGTCACTTTCCTCGTTGCTAGTACAAAATACCTGATACCCACAATGTAAGGAAGAAAAGGTTTATTTTGATTTACATTTCAGTCCATGGTTGGTGAGTTCCAAAGAAGAAACAGCATGCCAGAGAGGCATGGTGGTGGAGAAGCTGCTCACATCATAGCAGACAGGAAGCCAAGGGAAAAGGGGAGCTGGAGAGCCAGATAAACTCTTCCAGGCCATGCTCCCAGTGACCTGTCTCCTGGGACCAGACCTGGCCTCCCAACAAAAAGCCAGATTTTCTTCCTCAACAATCCAATCACTCCCCAAAAGCCCTGCCCATCCTTACAAGAAGTTTTGGGTGGCATCTATATATAAATCACAACAACAGTACTTAAATGCTATTTAATGCAATAATCTGTCAGTTCCCAAGAAGCATCTGCTAGTATCTCCTTTGGAACACACTTTGGGGAAGCTAGTGGGGATACCAGGATTCCAGGAACAAATGGTTTTCCATTCAATAACTCCGGAAAGCCTTGCATAGCAAATCTCTCTCCTGGGTTTCTTAATGTACACGTCATATGAAAGACCAAGAAATCTTGGAATAAAAAAATCAATTAAATTTTGTTTGATGGTTGAAAAATAAACTTATTTGCTGCAAGAATGAATTTTGTTGGCACATGTAATTAACATCATCTTGAAGTAATCTTCTGTTAAGACTGGTTTGAGAAATGTTCAAATATTTGCTCTTAATAAGTATGTGCTGATATTCTATTATTGCCAGATATATAAGGAAATACAATCAAAATTGAAGCTTATTTAAGTGGAATGTCATTGGTTTTTAATTAATTATGTAGATTTTTTTTACTTCAGTCTATTGGTCATGTTCAATAATAAGAGTAAGCACTTATGCAGCATTTTCAATGTTTCAGACACTAAGCACTTTACATATGTGAACTCATTCATTCCTCAAAACTACTTATGAAATAAATCCTATTATTATCTCCATCTATGGATTAAGGTACTGAGACACAGAGAGGTTATGCTGCTTGTCAAAGTTAATGTAATTGAGTCCAGGGCTCCAATCATGGCCACTCTGCTGTGCTGCTTTCCAATAGGGTTCTTGTGGACAACATGATCTGCTAAAACCCAATTTCACTTCTGCATTGTGGGACTAGCTATCTATAAATTTGTCAGAGAATCAATGATAGATGGAGAGACATTTAAACTATTCAGTAATGGTGCACTTTTCCTCAGGTTGGTTCCACCATAAGACTACCTGAAGTTTCCACAGACTTTGGAAATAATAGCAATCTTGGGTAAACCGTCTTAGAAAGGAATCACCAAGGTGTGTACCACATTTCTAAGGAACCAAGAACTCAGGCAAGAGTGTACCTCCAGCCTCTCTGGAAGGACTTGGCCAAGATGGATTTATTTTGGAAGACACCCTGGGTCTCAGCGAGAAGCTCTGGTTTCAGGGCCTCTTGAAAATAGGCTAGTGATGACTAAGGTTTGAGGGTGATAGGGATTTATAGGCTAGTGATGAGGGCTTGACAATTCCTAATATCAGTTATCTTGGGTCACCACCTCAACCGTCTGCTCAATTCTTAGGCTGTCATAACCAATTAATCTTTCACTTGAGAAGAAATAAAATCCTGCCTTCATGACCCTAAGGAAAGTACATTATAAAACTAGAGACTCAGTTGGCTCCTGTTAAACAATTAAATGCAGAGAGTTTGGTGAATGGTAATAACTTAAAAACAAACAAACAAACAACCCCCCCCCCCCCAAACCAACTAGCAGAAGGCCTGGAAAGTTTCAGAACTAATTTAAGGCTAAGATTGTTAGGTTCCCTCTTTGTGGCCAAATTATACTGTGAAAATATTTTCAAGTACCTCTGGATACCTTCAAAGTTCATCCTGCATTTCAATGATATGAAATTTAGCATAACAAACCAATCCTCCTGGGTGGGTGGAGTGAGAATTAAACGTTTAATTTAAAAGAATTAAAGCAGGAATTAAATGATAAGAAAGTCATTTGAAAAGAGTTGAAGTGAAAGCCATGTTTACTGAACAACAAACATATCAACAATTCATATGACACAGTTACACAAATGTACATAGTAAACCTATTTGGCTAACTTGAAATGTAAGAAAGAATAGAAGGTTAGAAAAGTGGTTATGAGTTCCTAAGTCAAGAATGGAAGGGTAGAGGAGTTTTTCTTTTATGAGTTTCTTTTTTTCCCCCTAAAATAAAAGGTTTCTTCTGGTTATTTTAGTTCTGCCCCTTTCCTACTAAACTGACAGAAGAAATTTCAGTTTATTAAAGCAGTGGATGATCAGCCTGAAAATCAAAAGGTAGAGTATCATTATAATCCCTTGACCTATAATGCTGAGATAAAAGCACTTCACTCATTCAGACTTAGAGTAAAATATTTGGGGGCCAAACTCATTCAGAGATCATGTGCTGATAAGCTCCTGTTTCAGAGGAATTCAAGCTTTTGAGAACTCTCACTCTAGTCTTTTGGGTTTCCAGTTTGTTTTTGCTAGTAATTGCACATTAAAACACCACTTTGTTTCATTTAGCAGATGACATCTAAGGCTATGAATGACAAAAGACAGATTACCAAGAAGACTTGTGGAAAATCTTTCTAAACTATTTTAAGAACAGAAAAATCTTAAACCAGTAGTAATTATGACCAGTCAGCCCTAAAGACAAGATGCATAGACTACATATTAAGGTCATTTCTATTCCTATAATTAAACAGTTTCATGGTTCAGTCCAGTCTTCTGTGCAGAAACGAGTCTGTTGTTTGATAGAGAAAAATAAAACAGAAAAGTCATAGCTATTACTAGGTAAACAAGGGTCAGTAATAGATTATTTTCTTAATTATTTGTGTTCATGTCAAAACTGCAGGATAAAGAATGCTCATAAATGTCTCAAACTATATATTTATATATTCATGTCAATTGTTCTCTGAATAGGTTTGTAGTATAATTAGTGCCTTTTGGGCACTTACTTGGATTCTGCTTTGTTTTTAGATAAAAATATACATATATAAATACATACATATATAAACACTGGCTTAATAGCACAAGAAGAATTTTACATAAGGATATTGAGGCATTTTCATTTTCCAAGCCCTAGCTGAAAAGTCACTTTTATAGGGCTTGGGGTAGCTTAGTGGTAGAGTACTTGTTTAGCATGCATGAAGACCTGGATTCCAGCCCCAGCACAAATACACATACACACAAAAAAATTGCCTTTACAGGAAGCTTTGTCAGATTTATTCATACAGAGTGAGTTTTCTTGCCTCTGTTCCCAAAGCACTTGGTCTAGATCTCTGCCATAGCATTTATTTATTGCTTTAGTATAATGTTTGCCTCTCTGTAAACTAGGAACCCTTTAGAAACAGCAGCCTTGGCTTAGTCATTATTATGACTCCAGCACCAGGCATAGAATGTGGCATGGACTAGGCACACAATAATTACCATTGACCAATAGTAAAAGAACATAGAAACTGTGTTTGATGTACAGGTCCTGTTGCAATTCAGAAGCTGCAGCTATTTGAGAGTTTTGTCTTTAATTTGTCTTTAGCTCAGTTCAAAACTTCAGTCCACCTGTAATTTTTATGCATTATTCTGTTTAGTTTTCTTGTTTTCCAAAACTCCCAGAGAAAAATTCAAAGCTTTGATGTGTTACATGATGTATGGAATGTTGTGTTGAGTTCAATATGAAGTTAGAAAAATGTAGTGAAAAGAACTTGGACAGTTATATACAGACTTGAACAGAGTGACTTCAGCAAAATGGCAGAATAGAAGCTCCCAGTCCCTCTTACAAAAAGTGCACCTGTCAACTGTCCACAGACAACAATGCCTTTGTGAAAATTTCAAAACTTGGGAATGAACTTGAGACACATGTGTGGACTAGAGAGCCTAAAAACAAAAACATCTGCATAGAAGAGGGTAGTTGAAATGGTCTCATTTTGACCACATTGCTCCTCCCTCACAGTGCCCAAGGATTCCCTGGAGCCTACAGTTTCTACACTGGGAAAAGAGAGCCTGAGTAGACATCCAGCTTCCTCAGAATTCCAAGATGCTTCCAGGAGGTCTACCCCTGTCTTGCCCATGGGGAACACTGAGGGTAATAGCAGGGCCAGAACAAAGGAGGGCAGGGCTCACAGACACCAACGCAATGATCTTAGTAGTAGCTCTGTGCTCCTACCAGAGGGCGCTTGATGAGGAAAACCAGATGGTCACTTCTAGAAGCATGGCAGAAAGTTCTACCAGTCTTGAGTCTCTAGATAGCTACCCAGTTCAGCCTTAGAACCCATCTCAAATTTTCACTCATACATTGAAATGTCTGCCACCATTCATCTCTGCAAAGCCTAGGACCTGACTCTGCTTGACCTAGGAGTCCAAATAGCAACTCAGCCCAGCATCAGAGACCAGTCAAAAGCCCACCCAGGCAGAAAACAAGCCTCAACTGTGTGTTTCTATGTAGCATAGCTTCTGGATTCAATGATCCTAAGCAGTGACTCCACCTAAGCTTGAAGCCCAGTCTGCAGCTCTATCCAACTGAAGAATCCAAATAGCTCTACTACCTGGTAAAGTCCTATTGAACTTCAGAATGAAGGCAGCAGTCAAGCCCAACTACAGAACTTGACAGTAAGCATTGCCTGCTCATGGCCATAACCAGCTAGCCCATTCAGAATCCAAGACTAGACTAAATATCCCTGCCAAAAACATCTGTAAAGGCCGAAGAGGTGGCTACTCTCTCAAATGTTCAGACACCAATGCAAGGTATAAGAATTACATAAAATCATAGAATTATGGCACCACAAAAAAGAGTAAATGTACTTCTAGTAATGGACTCTAACAAAATGAAGACATTCATAGAGTGAAGGGATAACAAAATGCTAAATATTCTAAATGCTAAAATGTAAATTGAAACCAAAATCAACTTTAACTAACTGTAAAAATAGAAAAAGAAGGTCATTATACAATAATAAAGTAATTTATCAGGAAGATTTAATGGTTGTAAATATATATGCATGCAATGGAGGACTGTCTAAAATACAGAAAGCAAATATTGAATGATCTGGAGAGGTAGATTGACATACAATAGTAGTAGGGGACTTAAATACCCCATTTTTTTTTTTTGCTTAAATTAGTACATTTTAGGTATACAATATGTTTACATTTATCACTGGGTGCTTGTACCTGCACACGATGTGCCTTGGTTCTTATTTTTTCCGCATTACCTGTGTACCTTTCACCCCCTCCATCCTTCCCTATTTACATAGACTTTGTTTCCATTTTTTTTCTTTCTCATAATTTTTTCTTTCCCTTCTTTCCATTCCCCTTCCCCTCCCAATTCCTCTACCCCTATGGACCTTTTCTTCCTATTTCAAATTATCAATTATTCATTTTAATCATTTTAATACTTATTTACACTTTCAGTTTCTCACACTAGAGAAACTATTTGGTATTTACACATGTGTGTCCTATTTATTTCACTTAAGAGTATAGCTTCAATATGGATCTATTTAGCTATAAATGTCTCTAATTTCTCATTTTTAATGGCTGAGTAGTACTCCATTTTACTAAAAAACCACATTTTCTTTATCCAGTCTCTAGTTGATGGGCATTTGGGCTGCTTCCAAGTTTTAGCTATTACAAACTGTGCTGCTATGAACATGGGTGCACGTATATCACTGTGGTATGATTCTTTTTTTTTTTTGGTACCAGGGATCGAACTTGGGTCCTTGTGCTTGCAAGGCAAGCGACAGAACCACTGAGATAAATCCCCGGCCCAAGCATTATTTTTTTGGTACTGGGGATCGAACTTGGGTCCTAACGCTTTCGAGGCAGGTGGTGGAACCACTGAGCTAAATCCCTGGTCCTTGGTATGATTCTTTTAATTCATTGGGGAAGATACCCAGCAGGGGAATAGCTGGGTCAAATGGGACTTCCAGCCCTAGTTCTTTGAGGTAGTTCCATACTGATTTCCACAGTGGTTGCACCAGTCTACACTCCCACCAGCAGTGGAGCAATGTTCTCTTCCCCACAGCCCCGCCAGCATTTGTTATTGGTTGATTTCATGATAGCAGCCATTCTTTCTGGAGTGAGGTGGAATCTCAGCATTGTTTTCATTTGCATCTCTCCAATGACCAGTGAAGTAGAACATTTTTCATGTTGTTTGCTATTTCTACTTCTATGTCTGAGAAATGTCTGTTCATTTCAGATGCCCATTTTTGGATTGGGTCTTTAAATTTGGGAGGTCTGATTTTTTTAAAGTTCTTTATAGATTCGAGATAGTAGACCTTTGTCTGAGAAACAGCAGGTGAAGATTTTTTCCCACATTGTGGATTGTCTCTTCACACTGTTGGTGGTTTCTCTTGCTGTGCAGAAGCTTTTTAATAAGAAGAGATCCCACTTGTTGATTGTTTGTGCTAGTTCACGGGCAACTAAGGTTTTAACTTCATTTAATTTCATTAAATAATACCTAAATATTTTATTCTTTTTGATGCTATGATGAGTTGATCTCTTAATTTCATATTTGATTATTCATTGAAAGTGTAGAAAAATACAATTGATTTTTGCACATTTATTTAGTACTCTTCAACATTACAGAACTTATTAGTTCAAATAGTTTTTACTAGAGTTTTAGGATTTCCTGTAAAAATGATCATATCATACATAAATATAGTCTTACTTTTTCCTGTCAAATTTGGATACCTTTTATTTAATTAAAAAAAAAATTGACCAAAAACCTCCAATAAAATGCTAACTGGAAGTGGCAAGAGTGGATATCCTAGTCTTGTTCTTGATTTTAAAGGAAAATATTCAATGTTTTACTCTTATGGATAATATTAACTTTTTTTCATAGTTACATTTGATCAGGTTGAGGAAATTCTCCTCTATTCCTAAGTTGTTCAGTTTTCTTCTTTTTAATCATGAAAGGATCTTGCATTTTGTAAAATGGTTTTCCTCATATATTGAAATGGTCATGTGGGTTTTGTCCTCTGTTACATTGGTATGAAGTTTGGCTTCATTCAGTTTTGTCTGTTAAACAAAACTTGCATTCTGTGCTGCCATTGTGTTTTGTAGTGCCTTGCATAGGGCCTTACAAATACTTTTAAGTGCTCCACCACTACCCTGTTATCCATTATTATTATAGCTGCCCAACTAACAGTTATATTTTGACAAATATTAGGTCAATGCTGAATTCTGGCCATGTTGCTGTCCCTCATTTTTTTAAGGCCTTTTAATCATTTGACATTAAATACAGAATTTCTAAAAATTTCATCTATTGAATGTCACATTGTCAAATTGGAATTTCACTATTTCTCAGTTTTCTAACTTTATAGTGTTCTTATTAAATTGTCTCTTCTAGAAAAATCTTATCTCTTCCCATTATTCCTGAAAGTAGATGGGAAGATTTTGTATTGTCTTGGCTCTTCTGCCTAAATTGAATCAAAATGAAATTCAGAGTGTTTATTACAAACTTTTAAAAAAGAACACATGTTTACCAAGTTATGTTGATGTTTTAATTAGAATATTAGTTTTGGGGCTGGGGGTTTAGCTCAGTGGTTCTGCCGCCTGCCTCACAAGCTCAAGGTCCCAAGTTCAATCCCCGGTAGCGCAAAAAAAAAAAAAGAAAGAATATTAGTTTTGTTGACTTTTAAGATCTCTCTGTCACTCTTTGCCCAAAATCAGCCATACTTTTCCACTGAAGTTTCAAGGATGACATACCCATGCTCCACAAGGCAAGTCTGGCCTGTTGATACATTTTACTTGGCCCATGGGCTTTTCAAACTGATATATATGCTTTGGCTTACATGATTGTCTGGGATGGCTCAGCAAATCTGATATTTGTGAGGTAGGTTTTCAGGAAGGGACGGTTATAGGCAGGCTGGACTTTATCTTCTTTTGGAAGAAGTCTCTAACCTGCTTCTAAGGCTTTTCACCAAGATTTTCTAGGGTAATGTTCTGTACATAAAATCAGCTGGTTAGGGGCTTTAATTGCATCTGCAAAATATTTTCACAAAAGAACCAAAATTAGTACTTGATCCAGTAATTGAATACTGAGGTGATATATCATAAAAAAACACCATAGATACAGATTTAAAATTTATGTACAGTCAAAGACACAAAGATAAGCTACAGCAAGGTAAAATATATTTACAATATGTCATAGAGAAAAAAACAATATTCAAATTTTATTGAGTTCCCCTAGATCAACCAAAAAGATGAGAAATAGCTGATGTGCATACAATAATGGACAAATGATATGAACAGGCAATTCATACACAAAGCACAACTGATGAAAAAGTCACTAATAAATAGGAAATGAAATTTAAAATAATAGCTCTTTTTTCTTACTTATTTTATTTTTTTTGTTCTTTGTTTTTGGTACCGGGAATCAAACTTGGGTCCTTGAGCTTGCACAGCAGGCGGTGAAACCACTGAGCTAAATCCCCGGCCCTTCTTATTTATTTTAGAAAATATTAAAAAGACAGATAATATCAAAAGTCAACAAAAATGCAGAGAAACTGGCATTCTCATTCATACAGATAAATCTTGAGCATGTATGACAAGATCTTTTAGAGAGGAAATGTAGCAGTATTTATGAAAATTTTAAATAAACGTCTTTACTACTGCTAGGATTTATCGCTTCTTACTTCCTTTGTTAATTACTAAGTGCCAATGTTTAATGCTTTATGATTGAATCTTCCAGTTAAACTTTCTGATTTTCTCTCCCTAATTTTAACTTATGTACTACTACTAGAATGATTTTTCTAATTCTTTTCTCTTAGACACACACACACACACACACACACACACACACACTGCCTTTAAACTATTTGTAACAGCTTCAAACCGGAAAAATCTCTATGTCTAACAATTTTTGCATGGATAAATACTCATGATACATGCACGAAGTAGACTATTGACAAAAAAGAAAGTGAATAGACTAACTACAAGGATCAGCATGAATGACTCCAGGAAAATACTATTGAACAAAGAAGCAAAACAGAAAAGAAAACATCAACTTTCCACTCAAACACAGTTCAAAAAAGGCAGGATGATACCTAGTTCTTTGTTATGATTTATATCTAGATGTTCCCTCACAACTCCTCATCCACTCATTGATGGGGCTTTGGGGATGTGATTGGGTCATGAGGGTGTGGCACTCAGCAGTGGATTAGGCCACTGAAGAGTTTATAGTTAAAGGAGATGTTGGGAGGTGGAGCCTAATTAGAGGGGGTGGGTCACTGGGGTGTGGCCTGGAAGAGTCCATCTCTCTCCCTCCACTCTGATCTCTCTCTGCTTCCCACTGCCATGCCAGGAACTCTTTCTTCTCTGCGATGCCCCTCTGTCATGTCATCCTACCTTGGAGTCAGTCAGCCAACTATGGACTGAAACCTCTACAAACTGTAGGCCAAAATAAACCTTTTCTCCTTTAAATTGTGGCTATTGGGTGTTGTGTCTCAGCAACAAGAAGGACTTGATTATCCACGTATAGGTATTAGGGGAGGAGGTGGAAGGAAGACGTGAGTTGTGATTTAGGAGTTAAACTCCAGAATTTCTGGTATGTTGTCAATCTTTTTAGACTTCTTGACCTTGATGATAAAACATGTTAAACTGAACAGGTGTGTTTTATACTTTGTCTCTATTTAGTTATACTTCATAATTTTAAAAAATTAAAAATAACACAGGCGACTTCCTGAAGTTCTGGCAGTAATTCTGTCGCTTCACATAATGATGGTCACAAAATTTATACTTTATATTTTTTTACTAAATTTACTTATGTTCCCCACATTTTTCTGTTAGTTATATTAGACCAAAAATTGTTAAAGATGCATTAGATAAAAAACCTGTATGAATTATTCATTGCCTACAAAATAAAGTTCACTCTATAGTCTGAATTTCAAATTCCTCCAAATACTGTACTACCACAGCCTTTCTATTCCTAACTTCTACTACTGGCTTTAATAGAAATCTAAGAAGAAAGCCAAGTACAGGCAAAAAACTCCAACTGATACTAATTTTACTAAATTGCCCTTAACCAAGAAAACAATTGTTCTTTCCTCTTAGTCTTGATTTGAAGGTAAATGGGGAGGATTTTGAATTGCCTACCATACATTTTTCTAAGATGACTCAGAGCAGGATGAAACGCTTGCTTAGCTTTTGACAATAATGAATATGTGTCTATAACATGATTCTCAGAAAGAATAAAATTTTCCAAAGTTTTTATCTGGTTGGTATTGTGTGTTACATTAAGAATTTTCTTTCTGATTTAGATCAGCTGAAACCATTTTTTAAAGGCACGTGTCTGTGTGTGATGTTAGATATTGGTTTGTGTTCACCAAAATCTAGTGAATAACCTCATGCACAGTCAGGTTCACACTTACTCATAGTTAACTTCACACAGGAAAGAAGCAGGCCAAATGTTCCTGGAAAATGGACTTCTTAAAAGTTCAGATATTTGCTGCAAATACCTGAGCTCTATAATTCTAACCAAGGCTCGCTAAGAAACTGGTGGGCAGCTTCCAGGGAAAAAGACCAGGGAGGGGCAGGATGTGGTCTGGTGATTCAGAAAATGTCCCCCTTCCCTGCTTTTCTGAATCAGCATGCAGCCACACGAGCCCACATGGTGACTCTTGGATGAGCTGTCACACTGGGTCCTCCCTGGCTGCTTTCATTAAAGCACTTGGTGATTTTCAGAAGCCAAATTTGTCATATGTGTAGTCTCTCTAAATCAGTAAAGTAATTCACTTTTACCCTTTCTGATAAATGATAGAGTGACATGAAATGCTCTTGGGTTTGCTTGTTATTGGACTTGCTTGCCTTACCTGGTCCTTAAAATGGTAAGGTTTTTTAGATACCTATTTGTTGAGCACTTGAGTGTTGAAACCAAGCTGATTAGACTCAAAGCCCTCTTGCTACTTTGGAAACTTGTGACTTTATACTTTCCTCTGTCATTCTTTTTTTGCCCCAGAGTATGAATCCTGTGCCCAGAACATTGTACAGCAGGAAGTGAGTGTCATCCTTGCTGGTGGTGCTGATGGTAGAGGTTACTGCAACCTCCAGCGGGGAAGTGGCAGTTCTGCTAATGGCCATGCCTGGGTTCCAGGGCGAGTGGAGCAGAGTGGGTCACACTGCCTGGGGCTGGCTTTTTCCTACTGGGCCAGGTCTGTGACTTGAGCTGGGATATTGTTCATGGCTGCAGCCTCAGCCTGGCTGTCCCAACAATTTTTGAAGTCATGCAGAGCCCTTTTGAATACATTCCCTTTTGCCTTAACCAAAATGCTTTCCTCCCCAGTGTACCAAAGGATTTCGCTACACTAAACAAGGTCCGCTTGTTTAGGGCTCCGTCCTCAGGCTGGTGCTAGTGGAAGGGGCTGGAAACTTCAAGAAGAGGGACTTTCAGGGAGGACCTTAGATTTCCTGGAGGCATAGCCTTGAAGGATATTGTGGAACCCTGGCCTCTTTCTCCTCTTGACTTTGCTTCCAGGTTGATGAGGTGAGTGGTTTTGTTCTGCCACATATTCCTCCCGTGACATGATGTCTTAGCACTGTCCCAAAGCAGAGGGTCCAATGGATCATGGACTGGAATCTTCTATCCATAAGCCCAAATAAACCTTTTCTAACTTAATGTGCTCAGATATTTTGTTATGGTTAGGAAGAGATGACTAATCCAGATACTGACTGATAGGATGACTTTGGGAAAATTCACATTCTTATTTCTAAAGTAGTTTAATAGTATTTATTTCTTAGTATTGTGGAAGACCTAATTATATGAATATATACAAGTACTCATTGTGGCATCTTGTACATAATAAATAACCTCCAAAATACTAGTATTTATCATTAAATGTGTGCGGCACAGGGAGAACGTAGGACTTAGTGTAGTAAAGTGAATCTTGATACCAGGAAGGGTTCACCCCTTTTCTCAGAGTTAAGAATGGTAGCTCAGAGTCTGAGAAATTAGAGATCATTATATATTGTCTTCAAGATTCACTTATACTTTCATGGAATGATAGGGTTAAAAGTAATTTAGGAATATTTATGGCTTATACCTTTAATTTATGGTTGGTTGATAGGCAATCATGTGTCTTTTGCTTCACTCATTTAATTTAAATTTAACATCTAGGCTGAAAAGTTGCAAGTCTTAGGTTTATAGCTTGATGATTACCCATAGCAAGATATCAATGAGATCAATATCAAGAGATCAATGTTATGCTCTTGATCTTGTTGCTATGTCCTCAAAGGTAAACCACTATACAGTTTTCTATTGCCATAAATTGCTGTTGCCTGATTTTGAGCTTTATATATATAATTCTACATATATATTTTTTGAGACAGGGACTTACTGTGGAGTTCAGGATGGCCTTGAACCCACTACGGAGCCCAGGCTGGTCTCAAACTCATGGCAATCCTCCTGCCTCAGCCTTCTGAGTGCTGGGATTGCAGTCATTTGCCACCATGCCCAGCTACATAATATTGTCTTTTATGCACTATTTTTGTTGCTAAATGTTAGAGTTTTGAGATTCACCTGTGTTGTAACAAGTAGAAATAACTTGGTTCTTTGCTATTTAGTATTCCATCTTTCAGGTGGTATACAATACTTTTTTCTATTGATAATGGATATTTAGGTTGCTTTTGGTTTGATAAATGAATTAATTCTGGTAATAATGTGCTAAGGATATTCTGGTAACTATTGTGCACAAAGGCGTGCATTTCGGTTGGATTTACACCTATGGGTTGACTTGCTGAATCATGGGGTGGGGATATGTTTTGTTTTACTGGCAACATAATTTCCAAAATGCCTTTGTCAGTTCACATTTCCACAAAAAACTTACGAGTTTTTGTTGCTCTACATCATAAAATTTTTTAATGGTAGACATACTAGGGAGTATGCAGAGATGCCTTATTTTCAACTTGTGTTTTTCTGTTAACAAATGATGGTGAGCACTTTTTCCTGTTCATTGACCTCTTAGATATTGTCCTTTGTAAAAAGACTGTTCACTTTTTTTGCTTTTCCTTATTTAATTTATGAAAGATACTTATGTAGTCTAAATGAGTTCTGTGTGTGATTTAAATATGTCAAATATCTTCTTCCACTTTGCATTTTGTCTTTTCATTCTCTCAATAGTATCTTTTGAGGACTAGAGGTTTTAAATATTATTGAAATGTCAATTTTTCTTATTACAGTTATTGCATTTAATTTTAATTAATAGACTTTACTTGTCAAAATAGTTTTATGTTTGTAGAAAAATCAAAGAGAAACAACAGAAATTCTTATATACTACCCCTCTTCCCTAGTTTCTTATACTATTAACATCATGAATTGGTGTTGTAGGTTTTATTTTTGTTTTTTTTGGTACCAGGGATCGAACTTGGGTCCTTGTGCTTGTGCAGCAGGCAGTGAAACCACTGAGCTAACTCCCTGGCCCTGTAGGTTTTATTTTTGTTAGGTTTGTTATGAGGGATGAACAAGTACTGATACATTGTTACCAACTAAAGTCCATAATTTATATTGGGATTCACTGTTGGTGTTTTATGCTTTTGAGGGGGTTGACAAATAATGTTATGTATCTATTACTTAGTACCATACAGAAGAGTTTCACTGTCCTAAAAATGTCTCCTACTATGCATATGCCAGAATGTCATATAGTTGGAATGATGTAACATGTAGCCTTTTTAGGCTTCCTTTTTTTCCTTGGTAATATGTATTTAGGTTTCTTGCACATTTGTTCATTGTTCATTTCTTTTTATTGCTCAATAATATTTCATTGTGGGGATGTAGATATTGTTAATTCGTTTACCTAATGAAGAATGTATTGGTTACTCCAAGTTTTTTTTAAAAATTCTTTTATTGGTACATTTTAGGTATAAAATACAGTTGCATTCATCATTGGGATCTTGTACCATTACATGAGTATGGTTACTCCAAGTTTTGGCATCATGAATAAAGCTGCAGGTTTTTGTGTGGACATTAAGTCTTTAACTCATTTGGGCAAATATCTATGAGTATGATTGTTGGATTATATATAAGATATTGTTAATTTGTAATAAAATTCCAACTGTTTTCCAAAGTGGCAGCACTATTTTGCACTCCTAGCAAAAATGAATGAGGGATCTGACAGATAAATATGTACAAAAGTTGACCTGATTCATGTGCTATATAGAAGAAATAATTCCAGATAGATTGAAAGATAAATCAAGAAAGCTTCTAGAAAATCACATAGAAGAACAGCTTACTCAAGACTTTTTATGAGAATGAAAAGACAGGTCTGACTAGGAAAACATATTTGTGAAAGATGTATGTGGTAAAGAACTTAATCCAAAATATATGTAGTACTTTTGAAAGTTGGGAGAGAGAGAAAGAGAAGGGGGGGAGAAACAGAGAGAGAAGCAGAGAAAGACAGAGAGAGGGAGGGAGGGAGGGAGGGAGAGAGAGAGAGAGAGAGAGGGAGGGAGGAGAAGCAGGAGAGAGAAGAGGAAGAAAAAAGGAAAAGAAAAGAAAGAAAAGCTCAATAAGAAAATAAACAACCTAATTACAAAGTGGGCCAAGGATCTGAAAAGACAATTTAACAAAGAAAATAGACAGATGGTGTTATGGTTTATATCTAATGTGTCCCTCAAAGCCTCATGCATTCCCAGGTGGGGCCTTTGGGAGTGACTGGATCAGAGGAGTGATTGGATTAGTGTAGTTCTGGGTGTGGATGAATGGATTTACTGAAGACAGACCCATCCTGGGTGTGAGTGGCACCTTGTAAGCTGAATGGAATAAAAAGGGAAAGGGAGGCTCACTGCTGCTACTTTTTTCTGCCTACCCTGCCATGAACTGTTTCTCTCCATCACGTCTCTCTGCCGTGCTGTCTTGCCTTGGATCCAACTGACTATGGATTGAAATGATAAACTTTGAGATAAATTAAATCTTTCCTCCTTTAACTTGTGAGTGTTGGGTGTTTTGTCCCAGCAACAAGAAAGTAACTAAGACAAGTGGCAAATAAAATATGAAAATATCTTATGTCATAAGAGAATTTCAAGTTACAGCAAAATAGTGTGACACATCTATTAGAATGGCTAAAATATGAAACAAGGACCACATCAAATGTTGACAAAGAAAAAAGGCCATTCTTTCCTCATAGTATCATAGTATCATTATTATTGAAAATCCTGGAGCAGTGTACCTAGGGTCAGTTTCTCAACTCTATTCTATCCTTTTGGTCTGTTTTTTTAAATACTTATGTCTCACTTTTTTAGTTAGTGTAGCTTTAAAATGCTAAACATCATTTGCAGTGAGCTAATCTCCATTTTTTTTTGGCTATTCTTGATCCTTTGTACATCTATATATAGATTTAAAACATGGGCTGAGAAGGTAGCTCAAGGGTAGAGTTTTTGTCTAGCATGCTCAGGGGCCTGGATTTGATACCTAGTACCACAAAAGAACAAGAAAATAGCTTGTCATTTCCACATACACAAATAAAAGTCCTGCTAAGAACTCAGTTATGAATGTTTTCAATTTCTAGATTATTATTCTCAAGCATTTTAGTCTTAGGAACCTTTGATATTCTTAAAAAATTATTGAGGATGTGGGTTATATCTATAGATATTTACTATAATGGAATTGAAACTGGAAAACTTAAATATTTATTAAAAATAATAAAATCATTACATGTTAATACATATAAATGTTATAGGTTAAGTGAAAATACTTATATTGTTAAAAACAAAACATTTTTACAAATCTCTTGTCAAGCTTTGTAGAACATAGTTGGATTCTCATACTGTTTCTGTATTCAATGTGCTGTAATAAATTGTTTTGGCTGAGGTATATGAAAAAGTATGGCCTCATATGTAATTTAGAAAGGAAGAGTGCTTTAAGAGTCTTTTCAAAACATTGTGAATATTCTTTGATACTGCAATGAAATATAAAAAATGGTAGCTCCTTACATTTAGTTGCAATGTTTGATACTTTTTTTTTGAGGCGGGGACTGGGGATCAAACTCAGGTCCTTGCGTTTGTGAGGCTGGCGATGGAACCACTGAGCTAAATCCCCAGCTCATGTTTGATACTTTAAAAAATAGATTTCAATTAATTCCTTAGTAGAATTCTTCATCTTCTTGTCTCTTTTTTCCCCCCAAAATATTAATCACAGCTATTTCACTGTCAGTTTCTGATAACTCCGTTGTTGGAATTACCTATGGTTCTTCTTTTTTGGTACCGGGGATCGAACTTGGGACCTTGGGCTTGCGGGGTGGCAGCGGAACCACTGAGCTAAATCCCAGGCCCCCCTATGGTTCTATTATTATTGTTTGGGGTTTTTTTTTCCTCCTAGTTTTTGACCTTGTTCCCTGATACACTTTATACATTTTTACTATTAGAAATGTAATGAACAATTGTGGTTTCTCTGGAGGGTAGATTTAATTTTTTTTTTTTTTCTGAAAGGCAGATGCTGAACACACAGAATACTTTAATCTAGTTAAGGCTTTCTATTGTTGGATTGTCCTTACTGTGAGATTGCGGCATTTTCAGTGCTGTAACTGAGATTCTGAAATGTTTCCTAGGATCTTTTTGCTTAGCTGAATTCCAATTTCTGTTTCACTGATACCTTGAGATTGCCTAAATCTGTGTTTAGCTTCTTAGTAACTGCTTTCTGCCATCTTGCCCCATAAAAGCTCATTGAGAAATCAGGAAATTCTTCATGACAAAATTGTGTGCAGTGTGTTGTCCTTATTTACAATTCTTTTTTTTCTATTGTATTTAGTTCCCTTTTTCCTTTTCTTTTCTTTTTTTTGGTACCAGGGATTGAACTTGGGACCTTGCGCTTGCAAAGCAGGTGGTGGAACCACTGAGCTAAATCCCCGGCTCTATATTTAGTTCCTTTTATCTTGAGCCTTCATTTTTCTCCTGTGCATAGAAAATATATTGAAAGAATAATACAATGCTACCAAATAAAATTCATTGCAGAACACAAATATGTTTTAATATTAAGGAATTCTTTAATACAGTTCATTAAAATGCTTTAAAAATCAACAATCATTTGTATTTTGAAATGTTTTTCCCACTAAACATTAGCTTGATGATTATCTTCTTAACAGGGTTAAAAAAATAAAATCTAGACATTGGCAAATGTTGCTTGTGGATCAGTTACTTATTTTCCTAAATAAAATTTTAATGAAACATAGGAATTTACACATTATCTATGAGTGTATTCATGCTACAGTGGCAGAGCTGAGTAATTGTGACAAAGGCTAAAATAATCTTTTTTTTTTAAGCAAAAATTTGTCAATCATTTCTTTATTCAATCAAAGGCAACCTCCTCATCTTTAAAGTGGGGATAATATCTTCTACTTCACTAGGTTGTTTTGATAATTAATGAGATAATTTTACACATGTGTGTACATTTGTATATGTGTATATACATATTTTTACCATTAACGGTGACAGAGGGTCAATTAGAGGGGCATGTCATGGTTTTCCCATTTCCTTTTGTTCTGTTACAAAGTTCTACAGGTAGGTGAGGTTGATGAAAGGCATGAATACAGCAGCTAGGAGAAATTAGGAAGTATCCTAAGGATTTCATAAGCACGAGGACCACAGTCTGTGCTCCTATAACAGGAGGAACATCTCATATTGCACAGAGAGATATTTTTCTTTAGCTTGGATCAAGGACAAAGAACTGTCTAGACCAACATAATTAAAGAACCATCTTTTTTTTTGGTACCGGGCATCAAACTCAGGACCTTGCACTTGCAAGGCAGGCCTGGTGCCAGTGAGCTAAATCCCCAGCCCAAGAACCCCCATTTTTAGAGTTGAGACCTGAATGGACCAAACCAGTCAGGATAATCCCATTTCCCTGTTATCACAATTGGTTCAAGGACATCATGTTATCGGAACCAGGCCAATCACTTATCTGTCCTTTTTCTGGTCATAATGATTGGTACAGGGATTTTCAGTCAGTGAAGATCAGGGATTATCAAAGGTGAGAGAAGCAGTTTTCTCTCCTTTAAATGAGGCAGTATATAGCCCAATTTCTGCTGGCAGCCATCTTGTGGCTTAGAGGGAATCCTTAGGGATGAAATCATCACTTGTAGAAGGATGGAGTTGAATCAACAAACAAATAAAATAAAAAGGAGCAGTAGGTCTGGACTTCTGAGTAATGAATCAATGCAAGCCAGTAAAATCTTTTTCTTTTTTTCTTGAACTCACTATGTAGTCCAGGGTGGCCTTGAACTCATGGCAATTCTCCTGCCTCAGCTTCCTGAATGCTGGGATTACAGGCATGTGCCACCATGCCTGGCAAAAAATCTTCTTAATTACTGAAGCTGGGTGGAATGGAATTTTCTGGTCTAGTAGGAAAATTCAACTTAACTGATTAGGCAACCTTTGGAGCATCTAAGAACTAAGATTTGAGCTAGAGATACAGATTTTTGAGTTAGCAATAGACAATAGTTGAAACTATGACTGTGAGGAAGTTACATGGAAGCAATCCAGATGTTGCAGCAAATATCTGAACTGTTTTGGGGAGGAGGGAGCTTGGGCTGTCACTATAGAAGCCCTGATACAGATTGGGTGTCCAGTAGGCATCGCATTATATTAGCACTTTACCTACATTGAGGTGATAATCCAAGTAATGCTGCTATCAACTGTACAAACTAGGCTGCATTGCTTATATTTTATAGTTGAGGCTAGGAGAGATTAACTAAACTATCTATAAAGAGCAGCCAAACTTTCTGAGCACATTATATATAAATAGATAATTTCTATGCAATTAATGTTTACTCTCAAGCCTTAGTTAACTCTTTCAAGCAGTTGGATAGCACTGCCATGTCACCTACTGCTTTAAAGATGAAAACCAGGAGTAGTTTGGAGTTAAGAGGCCAGATTTCAATCTGGGTTCAAATCTGTGCTCTACTCCTTTCTGTCTGCATAATGGGAAAGTAATCTTTCCAAGCTATAGTTTTCTTACCTGTAAAGTGACAATAAGAATACTTTGTAGGATTGTTGTCAGAATTAAATGTGAGAAAATGTAGATCTTGCATTGTGGGGGCACAATATATAGTGGTTATTATAGTAAATGGTAAAGCCAGAATTTTGGGGGGAGCTTATTTATCTCAGTAGCTGCAAGATATAGAATAGTATATAGATTTGAGAAGAAAAAGGAACCATAGGGCACAGAATGAATTAACAATGAAATAATTAAGAATACTTAATGATACTATTGACAATGTATGTTCCTAATGGTATGAAAAGAAAATGATGGTTTGCTTCAAAAATATCAAAAAACAAGCTGGAAAGTGGCAAGAGATTATTTTAAAATCTGATGGTAGTACATAATTTTTATTGTCTGAAAGAATAAGTCCACATTTCCTTTGAGTGTTGTTCAAATTTTACTTCCTCATAAGGCAGATCTGCCTTTTCTTTATTCAACACCAAAGCTCATCTCCTTGATCCCAGCAATGCTGGTCCTTTTTACCATGTTCCACTTATGAATTTTCTCACTTGCTAGTTCTTAAATACTATAGAAATGTCATATTTATATTTTTAGTTTATCACCTGTTTTGGGTAGAATGTGAACTCCACAGGGCAGGGATCTTTAGTTTTTTATTTTTTCAGGGAGAGATTTCACACACTTAGAGCAGGGTCTATAATATGATAGATGCTCAATAAATATGATTGAGTAGTTGAAAGACATTCTATTGTCTTGGAAAAATATCTCCACTCGAATGGTGTTGAGATTGTTGGTTCTGTGGCCCAATGATCTAATTGAAAACCATTTTCTCTCCATCTTCCCTGTCTCCATACTCAGCTCCCTAACATGGCCTCTTAGACTGGCTTTATTCATGGCTACAAGATGGCTGCTGATGCTCCAGACATCACATGTTGACAAGATATACAGTGTACCCTCAAGTTACCTCTGGCCTGACATACGAACAACTTGGGTTAATTAGTTTAATGGAAGATTAATCTGCCTCTTCTTTCTATAGCGTGTACCCAGATAAACATCCAGATCTCAGCTCTATTGACTTACAACAAACTTGAATTACAACCAGCCTTTGGGAACTGATTGAGTTTATAAGTCAAGGGTCTACTGAATGTGCTTCTCATATATCCATTTTTTTCTTTAGTCAGTGAGGAGTCCTATATTATTATTTCTTTAAAGCCACATTAGATTATGTAACAATAAATGAAAATAAATGCATATACTCATATGTGCAATAATTTTTACTCTTACAAACAAGAATACATACTGTTAATATAAATTACTTGAATGAAATGATGTGCTGGGTTTTGGAAGAAATACTTCAATGTAAATTTATGGACATGTTAAGGCATTTCTGGGTATAGTAAGCATAATTGGACATTGTTTTTGAAAAGTTTAACAGTCGAAAAATTATTTTTAAAACTATTAGTTTTTTATTTGGTAAAATTCTTAGGAAAAATGAGGAAATCTATTATGAAGATGACTAAAGGAATAACATTCTTGAATATGTTAAAGTGAGAGAAAGTATCTGTAAAAATTGTGAAAATGTACTTAAAAATAGAAAATTTTCCTAAGGCATGAGATAGCCAAAATGGATGAGAGACAATTTATGTATATTTTTATTCTGACCAATGAGATACATATTTTATCTCTTTAGGTCAAATGGATTTAAAAAATTGATTTTTGTTGAGAATAGAAGGTAGCAGTAAGGGGTTGGTGCAATTTCATTTAATCTTAACTATTTTTGAAAAATAGTACATGATATGAAAGTGTTAATCAAAAACAGAAAAAAGGACTCTACTGGTTATAATCTTGCTTAATATATGTATAAGATTCATGCTTATAAAATCTGACGTGAAAATAGCTACAAATCACCCTGTTAATCCATAGGGCATTCCTAGCTGAATGAAGTTTGTCCTTGTTAAAGAAATTATCTTCCTTTTTTCCCCCTCAGGCATGCATGTAAAACAGTTCCCGGCTCAATGTACGCCTTAGGCAAAAAGGCCAGTGCTCAATTACCTGTTGACTGAAGTCTCCGATTTTGCAGTAAGCAAGTGAAATAGCAGTGTAGCCTCAAGTCCTGACCCCTGCTCTTCTTTTCCCTCAAAGCCCTGTAAGCTGTTTGGCATATGAAGGTCCCGACCTGAGAAAAGCATCTTGGATAACCAGGGCCAGGAAAAGGGAAAACACAACACCTAGGAGATTTCAGTAAACAGTAGAATCATGCCAACCTAATCTGTGTTAAAATGCTTGGAATGTGGGAGCCGCCGATGATGCCTGTTGTCTGTGTGTCTGACTGAATCCTTTCTTTTCTCAGAGCAGCAAAGCAAAGCCTGGGAACCAGGCCAAATGCCTGCCACTTACCTTACATTGATCAGCCACTTTGAGATTAAAATCCCTGAAAGCTGCCACACCGTGAAAACAAGGCCTCCTTCACATTAAAGGCAAATTGCGACTTTGGGTTTGCTGTGATCTTTTTTCCATTTTATCCAGTTTTTCACACTGTGCATTTTTTTTCCCCTTTCCATTTATGCTCCCATGTGGAAGCCAATAGTTACAGCATTTTGGCCAAGCATTCATTAAAATTTATAAGAACACAATTTAGGGTTATTTAGGAGTTGGCATAAAGGCGAACTGTGCTGGAAAAAGAAAAAGAAATACAGGTGGGAAACATAAACCTTGACAAAGCCCATGCTGGATGGTAATATATGGGGCTCCCAGTAGTGACTGGGGAGGAAAATTAAATAATACTTGAAACCAACTACTCCTCTATTCTGCATCCTCATTATATGACTGTAGTTTCTGGCCATTCCAAGAGATTTTTTTCCTGTCTTGTGCAGATAATAAATGATGCTATTACAGGAGCTGGCAATTGTATAAATACATAAATAAATAAACAAATAAATAACTGGTAATGTTTACTTTTAACTGTTATGATCTGCCAGTTTGGCTAGTGGGCTAGGTGCATTTAAAATATTTATATATTTACACATGTATAAAAATAAATATTACCCATATATAACAAATAATATATTTACAAATCTTAAATTTATTTAAATATATAATTAGAACAGATATGGATATATGTTATATATGTATGATCACAATAAGGATTCACCCATGGGGACATCGAAGACTCACATTTTCTTCCTTAATAGACCTTACATAATGGCAAAGCCTGTGTTCTCAAAAATTTAGGATGTGCCAATTGCCTATCTACTGGAGACTGGATAAAGAAAATGTGTGTGTGTTTTTTTAGATAAAATGGAGTACTACTCAGCCATAAAGAATGAGAAACTTGGGCCGGGGATTTAGCTCAGTAGTTTCACCACCTGCTGCGCAAGCGAAAGGACCCGAGTTTGATCCCTGGTACCAAAAAAAAAAAAAAAGAATGAGAAACTAGAGACATTTATAGCTAGATGGATGCACATTGAGATGATACTCTTAAGTGAAATGAATAGGGCACACGTGTAAATTCTGAATAGTTTCTCTAGTGTGAGAAAATGAAAGTGTAAATAAGGACTAAAAGATATAATAGATAAGGGCAAGTGGGAGGGGTAGGGGAAAGGAAAGAAGGGAATGGAATTAGTATGAGAAAATTTAAAAATGGAAACAAAGTCTTTGTAAATAGGGAGGGATGGAGGGGTTGAAGGGAGGGCAGGGGAAGGGGGAAAAATAAGAACCAAGAGAGATTATGTAAAGGTGCAAATTTCCAATGATGACTGTCATTATATTGTATACTTAAAATGTACCAATAAAATTAATTAAAATGAAAAACAAAAAAAAAATTAGGGTGTGGGCAAAACACCCTTAAATTTTGAATTTGGGTAGTAATGTGGAATTCTGGTTTAGCCTAGAATTCTATATTCTCCCTCAGGAAGTACTATTAGTGATTCTTCTTCCTCCCCCTCCCTCATGAAAATGAGACTCCTTCTCCTCCTCCTTCTAGAAATACTCTTTGATTTTTTTTTAATTAGGGTAATAATAAGGCTTCTTGACCTGTTTTTGGCATTATTTGTGAATTAAGTATTTTAATAATATATTTTAATTTCTACTCAACGTTGTCCAAGAGGTATTTCAATATACTTGTACTTATTAAAAAATACTGTATACAGCTTCAGCATTTCACAATGTAAACTATATTCAAGTATCACTTTAGCTGCACTAATAACTCACTATATGACTTGGGGAAAGTGAATTTAAATATCCAGCCATTTCCAATTATCAAATATGAATAGTAACACCAATAATAACATACACTCTGATACACTGTGGAATGGCATTTTCTTCTATTTCCATGACCTTACATTGTAGAGTACTTGGCTTCTTTCTTCCCCAAGAAATTAAGTTAATCTCCTTCACTGATTTGTTCTGGAAATCTTCCACCTAGTTCTTTTAATTTCTTTTTATCAACATTAACCTCAATATAGAAACACATGTTTGTTTACTTGCACATGCATTTTTACATGTTGTTCTGTTAAGGAGCCTTTTAATCATGATTTCTCCTAACCACATACACTTAAAACTCTCTGAGGGCAAGGGTCTTCTTGTTGTGATCCGCCCACCCCCTAATCTTCTGTTCTGACAAGAAACACATTATATTTAGAAATTTTAGCATAAACAGAATCTTTTGTATCATTTAATAAAATGCCAAATCCAGCACTGGATGCATGCGCATACAGTGTGGTCCTCATCCACAGATAACACCAATTATTTCTGGATGAGCTTGTTTAGTAGTCAGAAGAAGTGATTTCGATTTTTTTGTTGTCAGAAAACCAGGATCACAGTAAAAATAAGGACAAAGAAATGTGTTGTTTAGTCTGTTTCTGATCTCCTCTACTTTTTTTTAAAAACCAGTTTGTTGTTTACATTTGTCATGATACCTATAACAGACTTTTATCCTAAATGTCAATCCTTCATGCCTCATATTTCATATTAATTCTAATACTTTTGTATTTCATCAGTTATCAGGTATTTGCTAGAAGGTCTGATATATATTGATGTTAGGCTAAGGATAGTTGGAAAATCCTTATATAACAAGAAGTATTTGGTAAGAAAATGCAAAGCAAGCAAACAAATCCCCTAGAGAGCTGCTTTACATTTTGTGATGTATATTAACAATTTGAGAGAATATTTAATAGAGTATTTTTCATGATCAAACACTCAATTTGCAGTTCAGAGAGAGTTCATTGAAGCAATCACAATGGAACAAGTCCTAGAGGAATAGTGGAGAAAGAAAGGAAGGCTCTCTGAGAGAGGGAAATGGCATAACAAAGGCCCAGAGGTGGGAATGAGCTTGGTGGAATTACAGATCTGCAGCTCTGGGTGGGGAAAGTGATTATGTGGCTTAGAGCATAGTAGGAAATAGGGTTGAGAGAGAGAGAGAGAGAGAGAGAGAGAGAGAGAGAGAGAGACAAGAGCCTTGAAAGTCAAATAGGAGTTGTGACTATTGTGGTAGAAAGATGGTACCTTCTTCACGTTTTGTGATTAGCAGTGACACAGTGTAAGATAATTAAAATGTCTTCATTGTTGCAAAGATCCTTGGACCTAGAATTACAACACCTAAGCTCTAGTCTTAGTTTCACCATTTTAAAGATAAAGCAGTTTTGAGCAAGGTAGTGAATCTTTCTAGTCTTAGTTCTTGCGTTTATAAACTGGGGATGACAATATTTCCAGAGTCAGCCCACTATTAAGTCACTGTAGCTACACAGTTGCGAAGGAATGAGCCTCGAGAGAGGAGCAGTGGTTGCAGAAATTGAGTGGAAGAAACAAATCAGAGAGATTTTGCTGTGGAGGCTGATATGATTGGTGATTCTATTCTGCGGGTGTTCAGAAAAAGGTGGACTTTTCCTGAAACTTCATCTCCTTACCTGAACTCCACTATAAACCATCACATATTGCTGCTCTCTCACTTTTTATGTCCTTTTGGGAAAGAGTTTTTCTTGTCCTTGTTTATATCATCCAGGAAAATTCCTTTTCTGAGAAGTCACAAGGATTCCCAAAAGGCTTCTGAGTTTCCTCCCTCTGCACCTTATGATATAGACAGCTAAATTAGGTAGAAATATTGCAGGCAGGCAGACAGGGCTAGACTCTTCAGAGTCAGTTCAGAAGATGGAAACACATCAAAACTGTGGCTGAAGGCGTAGTCATTGAATGTCAGGCTTTAAGATTAAGATGAAATGCCTACATACCTCTGAGGAATAAACAAAAGCTTGAGTACCACCATTTTGAGACTCATAAATAAATCATTATCTCATTAAGGGTGGGCCATCTTTTCCCACCCACTAAGACTAAGATTACTAAAACAAAGAGACAAACAAAAATTATAGATTATTGAACCAGGTTAATGATATCATCCATGTATGCTTGCTACATGACTTGCCTTCCCATTGGATCAATGCTGCCTAAGTGACTACACTTGTAATCATATTGGTTGATCATAGTTTTGTCTACTTTGTGCCCATCTCCTTGATTTTGCTCTATAAAACCTCCCGGGTAAGAGGAGTCTGCAGCAACCCACTTTCTGGGTCTTCTTCTGTCTCTCTCAGGAGCTGTTTCTCTCAATAAAATTTCCTACTCTTATCCGCCTTTGTTCCTCAGACTCATTCTTTGATTTTGGAGAACATGAACTTGGTGCTTCGGACATCTAGTAGGTCTGGGAGTTACATCTATTCCCCCTATATCACTTATATGGTCCCTTCTATTAATGAAATTTCTTAGTAATGTGCATCCTATTTTCTGTTAAGTCTCCAGAGTGGATTCTAAATGATTTTAATTTTTGATCTAAAATAACTTCCGAGAGTGATCTCAGCAAGATGATGGGAAAGGAGTTTTCTGACGTTATCTGTCCACAGAAATATCAATTTTGATAACCAGCCATGATTGAAAGTACTTTTGTGGGAGTCTGATTGTCTAGTAGAGAAGTTCTAGCATATCACAGCAGGAAGTCTGAGAAGGGATACATTGCAGAGGGTAAGAATTGTTTCATTTACCTATATCACTTCCCTTCAAGTTAGCACAGCTCAATGTCAAGAGAGACCCTTTGTTCCTATGATCTCTCTTACAAGGCAAAGTGAGAGCATAATGACAGAGCAAAGGAGTTTCCCCAGTCATGCAGAATGCTGCTCAAGCCTCCCACATCTTTCTCTTCTCACCCAGAATACTGAGGTAAGCAGTTTAGTTGAGTTACTGGGAGAGGCTAGGAGCAGGGAAGCAAGGAATAAATATAAACTACAACAGAGAACATCAGTAGTACTCTTGATCAAGTGGAAGAATCGGTGAACTTGAAGACAGGCCATTTAAAATTATCCAGTCAGAAGACAAAAAAAGAAGAAAGAATGAAAAAGAACAAAGAAACAGCAGAAATAAATGAAATGGAGATTAGAAAACCAATTGAGAAGACCAGCAAAACTAAGAGTGTTGGTCTTTTGAAAAAACAAACTATAAATCAACAAACATTTAGGTAGACTAAGAAAAAAAGATTCTAAAAATCTTCAAAAACATTGAAGAACTTCCTAAATTCATTTTATGAGAGCAGCATTAAACTGGTCCTGAAGCCAGATAAAGATGCTATAAGAAATGATTAGCTTATCTGAAGGGATGGATACAGGCACTGAGAAGAACTGAGGTGATTATTCTCTGTGCTTGTAGTTTAAACACAAAAGAGAAAATTGATGAAAATATGGCAGTATGTAAACATCTGTTTAATCAGGTACCGAGTACCTGGTATAAGTATCCTCATTCTTTGGTTATTTCCTGAATATATTTTTGAAGTATTTTGTGTAAAAATAATTTGAAAACACTTAAAAAAGAAATGAGATATTAGTTAAAATATTACAGGGAGTGTTTTAGTCCATTTCATGCTGCAGTGATGTAATACCTGAGACCGAGTAATTTATAAGTAATAGAAATTAGTTTCTCATAGTTTAGGAGGCTGTGAAGTCTAAAATCAAGGTGTCAGCAGGCTCATGGTCTGGAGAGGGCATTCTTGTTTTTGTCCTCACATGGCAACAGAACACAAGAGAATGAACCTGACCCCTCATGCCTTTTAACAAGGGTTCTAATCCCATCCATAAGGCTCCACCCTCATGATTTAGTCACCTCCTAAAGGCTCCATCTCTATAAAAAAATTTTTAGTGTGTATATTTAATATATTATACATAATATTATACAGTATATTATATTTAATATAATATTATAAGATAATGCTATAGTTCAGATAAATGTGCCGTAAAAGTTCATGTGTGAAACTCTTGGTCCCCAGAGTGGCACTGTTGCAAGGTGCTATGAATCAATAGGGGAAGCAGCCTTCTAGGTCCATAGTTTATTGGAGACATGCCTCCTGAGGGGTTGGTGGGAGTTAACCCCTTGCCGTCTCTCTTTTGCTGCTGGGTCATGTCTAATCACATGTTCTCTGTGGTTGCCATCTGGAACACCCACCAAAGGCCCAGAGCAAAGGGTCTGCTCAATATTGGACAAGAACCTCAGCAATTGTGAGCCAAAATCTTTTACCTTACATCAATTATCTAAGATGTTTTGTTATAATGATGGAAGGATAACATATATATACATATATATAAATTTACTATAGTGAAACAAATTAACATGTATCATCTCACATAGTTTTTTTTATCAATGTTTGTCACAGATATTGGCTAATAGTTTTATTTTCTCATAATATTTTTGTTTGACTTAGGTATTAAGGTGATACTGGCCTTGCAAAATATATTAGAAGGTATCCTTTTCACCTCTTTTTGGGGAAATTTTAATTAGTATTAATTCTCCTTTGAAAGTTCAGTTGAATTCAGCTGTAAGCCATCTGGCTCAGGCTTTTCTTTGTTGGGAGGTTTTAAAGGACTACTTCCAATTTATTTGTTTGCTATTATTTTGTTCAGGATTCCTATTTTTTCATGACTTATTCTTGTTAGGATGTATGTTTTCTAGGAATTTACTGATTTCTGCTAGGTAATCAAAGTTGTAGGCATTTAATTTTTCATAATCATCCCATATGATCCTTTTTATTTTTCAGCTATTTAATGTCTGTACTTTCATTTCTCATTTTGTATATTTGAGTTTTCTCTTTTTTCTTAGTTTAGTTAAGGTTATGTCAATTTTGTTTACTTTTTTAAAAACGTGCTCTTAGTATTATCAATTTTTCCCTATGATAGCTTTAATCTCTATTTGATTCAGTTTTGTTCAGATTTCTATTATTTCTCTTTCTAACTTGGGGTTTAGTTTATGTTATGGTTTAGATATAAAATGTGTTTAGAGGTGATTAGATTATTGGGGTGCTATACTCATTAGTGGATTTCTCTTTTGATGAGTTCATAGCTGACTTGCTGTTAGGAAGTGAGGGCTGGTTAGAGGTGGGTCAATGGGGGCCTGGCCTGGAAGGGTATATCTCCCTTCCTGATTCCTCCCTTTTCTCTCTTCTTTCTGGTTGCCAGGGGATTAACAGCTGTCCTTCATCCAGGCCCTTTCACCATGCTATTTATGCCTTGAACTCAGCCAACCATGGACTGAAACTATGAGCCAAAATAAACCTTCCTTTCTGTAAGTCATAGGTGTTGGATATTTTGTCCTAGCAATGGGAAAATGACTAAAATGGTTTGTTCTTTTCCTAATTCAACGAGGAACAATGGTAATCCATTTTTTAGAGATCTTTCTTCTTTTTTCATGTAGGTATTACTACAAACTTTTTTCTTCTAGTTGCTCTATATGTTTTGATATGTTGTGCTACTGTTTTACTTTGTCTCAAGATATCTTTGACTTTCCACTTTAGTTTTTTCTTTGACCTGTTGGTTGTTCACAAGTGTATTGTTTAACTTGTACATATTCATCAATTTCCAAAAATTCTTTTGTTATTGATTTCTAGGTTCATACCACACACACACATTGTAATGTTTAACTGCTTTGAAACGTGTTGAATTTAGTACTTCATGCATTTTTGACATGAACATTTTTTTCTGCTACTCATTGGTTTATTTGGTGCTCATGGTTCATTTGGTACTCCACTCAGGTCTTGTTACATTTCTCATTGCTGAGACAAAATACCCAACACTGAAAATTAGAGTAGGAAAGGTTTATTGTTGCTAACAGCTTGTAGAGGTTTCAGTCCATAATCAGCTGCATCCAAGGCAGCTTGGCATGGCATAGAGGCATAAAAGGAAAAACTGTTCATGGTGAGCAGAAGGCAGCAAAGCAGTGATGCAGTGAAGAAGCAGCAACAGCAAGGAACAAGCAGAGGTAACAACAACCTTCTTTCTTTCTCTTATATTCTATCAAAGCTACCCACCCTTAGGCATTCACACCCAGGGTGGGGCACCCTTAATCCTAGCATTGCACCATGAATCAATCTAGCATTGCATCCTTAATACCAGCATCATACACTCTAGATCCAACCACACCTGAAAAGCTCTATCTATGACCACATGAGGCTCTGAGGGGACATCTAGATACAAACCATAACATTCCATTCCCAGCCCCCAAAAGACTCATGTGTATGCCTTCATGCATAAGGCATTTAGTCCATCTCTAAGAGTTGCCAAAGTCTAATAGTTTCAGCATTGCTGGAAAGTTTAAGTCCAAAATCTTCTCTGAGATTCGAGGATAACTCTTAGCTGTGAGCCACTGTGTAAATGAAAAGAAAGTTAAACACTTCCAACATACAGTGGTACAAGATAATCATTACCATTCCAAAGGGTATAAATAGAGGGTAGAAAGGAATGGGAACAAAGCAAGTACAAAATCCAGCAGGGCAAACATTAAATCCTGTAGTTCCATGTCCAGCATCTGGTGCAATCTGTGAACTCCAAAGGGCTAGAGTAGCTCCGTCCCTATGGCACTGACAATGGTTGTAGTCAAATGGCTTCTTTCTTGGGCCAGGTTGGCTCACTCTTTGCAGCTTTCCTCAGGTGATCCATGTTCCTGGCTTCTCCAACCTTCTGGGGCCTCCACTGCACCTTTGAGTTAACACTCACAGCTTCACAAACTACTCTCTAAGGAGCACACTGTCTGGCCTTCCAGGTCTTCTGAAATCTGGGTAGAAGCCTTTCTGACCCCACAACTTTGCATTCTGCATGTACCTAAAACCAGCACCACGTGGGTTTTACCAAGGTCTGCCACCAGCTGGAGCAGTAGCCAGGCTTCTTTCTGTCTTGGCTATAGGAATGGAGTGCCAGGATTGCAGAGCAATATGAACCCAATTCCCAAGGAAAAATTCTCTAGGCTGCCAGCCTTCTGGCACAGGGCACTCTAGGGCTCTCTTCTCAAAGCAAAGTCCTTCACCTTTGCAATTTTGATGGTGGAAAGGGTTGAGTCCTGCTGGTTCTTATGATGTCTTCAATTCATCTTTTCTATTGTCCTCTTCCTTCTCAGCAACCAAGTTCTCTTCTGCTTCACCTTTGCAGTCTGCAATTTTACTGGAGCTTCCTTTCTGGCCAAACTCAACATTTTAAATCATTCTGCTGGGCTCTTTGCTCTTGATTCTCAAAATAAATCTGACTAAAAACCCCCAACAGTACCCATGGCACTGTTTCAACATTAGACTGACTTGAAATTTCTTCTGCCAGATTAATTAGTTGTCTTCCTTTAATCTCATCCTCAGGCAGTTTCTGAACATGAGCAAAATGCAGAAGAACTTTCTGCCAAGGCATAGCACACATCATCTGGAGTCCAACAGCCAATGCAGCCCTTCTTCCCAGCAAAAACTTCCTGAAACTGGTTTTTACCAGTAGTATTTCTATCAGCATTCTGGTCTTCTGAGCTCTGACCAGAATCTCCCATCAAATACAGCTTAAAGCAGGGCTGCTTCTTAAGTCAGAATCTATAAACCTTTCCAAATTCTCACAGTCCAGTTCAAAAGGCTCCTGATCTACATGTCATCACTCTTGGTACCAAAATATGTATTACTAAATGCTCTCTATAGAAACAGATTTAATGCAAGATATACAAATATATAAGAATTTACAAGATTGGCTTACAATGGCTGCCCACAGAGTCAGGTATGGAAGAGTGCAAAAGGTCTGTCTGCACACTGGAGATCCGAAGGATCCAGTCAAGGCCTGGAGCTCAGTGTAGTGTCCCATATGAGTCCATATCAGGGGACCAAAGAGTCTGTGCCAGAAGGCTGAGTCTGCGCCAGAAGGCTTCTGAAGCTTTTGAAGAATCTGTGCTGAAAGCCAGGAGATGACGTCCAAGGTGAAGGCAAAGACTAGAACTTTACCCAAGAAACAAGGAATCCTTTCTTTATTTTCCTTTTATAACATTCTGGTGACAATCTTCCCTAGGGTGGGTCTTCCACACCCAGAACTATGCTGAGCCAATTCAGATGGCCCTTTCTTACTCAAGTTGACACAATCACTTAACTATCACAATGCACAAACTAGGACTTGTCAGTATTGATTGGCTCTTGACCTGTTACCTTTTCCAGCTGAAATAGTTGTTTGATACTCATAATTTTTGGTGCTTGCCACACCTCCCAGTACCAATTAATGACAAATGCCAAGGTACCACTGTATTGTGATTGGGAACAATGCTTAATGTGATTTTAATCTTAAATTTGTTAAGATTGCTTTGTGGCCTACTGTATGGTCTAGCCTAAAGAATACTCCCAGGTGCAAGGGGAAGAAGGTATATTCTGCCTCGGTTGGATGGAAAGTTCTACATACATTTTAGGTCCATTCGGTCATTAGTGAAGTTCAATTCCAGTATTTCTTTACTAATTTTTTGTATGGTTGATCTGTTAATATATTGATATATATTTCAGCCTGTGTGAACAAAAATATTTGCTTTATATATTTAGGTGCTCCTATGTTGAGTACATATATATTTACAATTGTTATATCCTCTTAAAGAACCTATTCTTTTACTATTGATGACTTTCTCCGTTTCTTGTGACAGCTTTGGACTTGAAACCTAATGTATTTTATTTGGTATAAATATAGTAAATATATAATATATAAATATATATTTAATTAAATATATAATATTTATGTAAAGTAATATAATATATAAATGTATGTAATATATTTATATCTATATAATATATTTAATTAAATATATATTATTTTACTAAATATATTATATAAATAATATATATATATATATTATACTACATATAGCATTTGCATGAGATAACTTTATATTCTGGCAGGTTTTTAATTTCATGCTTCTGCTATTTCACCCCATTCTGTCCTGCACTGAAAGACTTCTGCTGAAAAATCTGCTGAGAGTCTGTTGTGACCTTTATTTGTGACTTGACTCTTTCCTCTTGCTGCTTTTAGAATTTTTGTGTTTGATTTTTGACAGTACAATGAGTCTCAAAGAGCCTTTTTGGGTTGAATCTGTTTGAGCTCCCTGGAATTTGAATGTCTGTGTCTCTTTCTAGGGTTAGGAAGCTTTCAGCAATACTCCTTTCACTGTGTAAGCTTTCTGTCCCTTTCTGTGTCTTTTCTCTTTCTTTATGTCCACAATATGAATGTTTGTTTGTTTAATTATTTCTTGTAAGTCCCTGTCTTCATTATTTCCCCCTCCCAACAGGATAATTTAAGAAGAGCTATATTCAATTATAGAGAATCTTTCTGTTACTCGATTTAATTTGCTGTTAGAGTTCTTTAGTGCATTTTCATTTCATTCATTGAATTCTTTAGCTTCAAGGTTTCTGCTTGGTTCTTATGACATCTGTCTCTTGTTTAAATTTTTCTTTCAGATCATTAATTGTTTTCCTGATTTCTTTGAATTGTCTATTTGCAGTCTCTTGAATTTATTTATTTATTTTTTTGGTACTGGGGATCCAACTCGGGTCCTTGCACTTGTGCAGCAGGTCTCTTGTATTTAATCAAATTTCCTTAAGATTATTAGTTTGGTTAGGACTAGAGGTCCCATTTGACCCAAGTATTCCCCTGCTGAGTATCTTTCCAAAAGAATTAAAAGAATCATACCACTGTGATATGTGTGCACCCATGTTCATAGTGGCACAGTTTGTAATAGCTAAAGCTTTGAAGCAGCCCAAGTGCCCATCAATTGGAAACCGGATAAAGAAGATGTGTTTTTTAAATATAAAATGGAGTACTACTCAGCCATAAAGAATGAAAAACTAGAGCCATTTATAGCTAAATGGATGAATATAGAGGCCATACTCTTAAGTGAAATAAATAGGACACACATGTATAAATACCAAATAGTTTCACTAGTATGAGAAATTGATAGTGTAACTAAGGGTTAAAACAATTAAAATGAATAATTGATAATTTGAAATAGGAAAAAAGGTCCAAAGACGAAGGGGTGAATGGAGGGGAAGGGGAAAGAAAAGGAGGGAAAGGAAAAACTATGAGAAAAGAAAAAAAAAATGGAAATGATGTCTATGTAAATAGGGAAGGGTGGAGGGGGTGAAGGACACACAGGTAATGGGGAAAAAATGGGAACCAAGATACATCATGTACAGGTACAAACACCCAATGATAAATGTAAATGAATTGTATACCTAAAAAGTACCAATAATAGAATTTCGAAAAAAAAGATTATTAGTTTGAATTCTTTCTCAGGCAACTTGTAAATTTCCTTTCCTTTGGATAATTATCATTTTTCTTTGGTAGTGTCTTTTTTTTGTTTTTTTTTTTGCTTCTTAGTGTTTCTTATGTCCATGTATTGATGTCTGTACATAAGGTAGCACTGAGCCAGCTCCAGTAATGAAACAGTGCTGTGGAAGTTTGAGTGTTGGCAGCAGGCTGCTGTTGTAATTCAGGAACCAGATCCTATAGGGCACAGTGACTACTCAGCTCCTGGTGGATGAGGCACAGCATAATGGTGACTGTGGACCCTGTGATGGTGGAACTTCAGACTGTGCCAGAGTCTATGAGGTCAGGTGTAGCAGCAGCAAGGATGATGGAATAACAAAACACAACTGTTGCTTGGCCCAAGAGTTGCTTGGCACCACAGTTATGATTCCACTGCCTAATGAGGGGTGTGTCTGAGCAGTTCAGACCCTAGGGAGCTAGCTGGTTCCAGAGATGCAGCGTACTACAGTTCTACAGTTATCAGACTTAGAGGGTGAGATGTCCCAACTCAGCCAGTGCTATTTCCCTGGGATGCAATGTACCACATCAACTCAGCCTTGGGATGTGAAGCTACTTGGTTTGGTCAAGTCACCAGTTCCTGGGACACCTCAGGCACTGGGGGCACATGGCTTCTCTGGGCAGCCAACACATCATTTTTCCATTTCCCTGAGAGGCAATGTGCTGCCTCAGCTCAGGCCCTGAGTGTCAGAGTGCAGCAGAGGATGGAGTCAGGAGGAGAGGGGAGGGGAATGGAGCTGGGCTTCAAAAGGTAAGAGTCTAGCAGCTTCTTGGGTTGAGGATAGCAGGCCACCAAGCAGAGATGGTTTAGTGGTGACAAGCTTCAGAGATAGAAGGGTGCAGTGGTTACTCAACTCTGGAGCAGGACACGTTCCAGCGGTGGTTCTGGTTCCCAGATGGTGAAGACTGTAGCAGGAGGAAGGGCAGGGCACAGTACTGGCTCTTTCCCTGGGGTAGTACAGCTATGCAGACTCCAGGCAGCAACTTCTGCTTGGATTCGTGTCAGTGAACACTGTAGGAGGCTTCAGAGGTGAACATTATAGGAATCCAAGGTTGTGATGAGGCTTCTGAGTGTTTTCCTTTTCCCCATGAGAAGTCTCTTCTGGATCTGAGCTGGTCCCAACCGGGGAGTGGCAAGGAGTTTCCTTCTGTTTTCTGTGGGGCATCCTGTGCTTTGGTGTTGTACAGGATTTCTTCCATTCCTTTGATATACAGTAGCAGCATTTATTTTCATCAAAATGTAGTTGTTTATTCATTGTTTGGGCTATGCGTGTATGTATGGGGGTGAGTGTTAGGCACTTCTAGTTGGCTATCTTGCTAATGTCTCCCCTCCCCTCACAATTATAATATGCTGGCCATGAAGTTTTAACATATGAATTTTGGGGGATATTCAGAGCATAGCAGGGGGTGGGGAGAAGAACCATCATTTTTGTATCTGTTCAAGTAAAATCAAGTAATTCTTGAGTACAGAATAAATACTTAATATTGTACAAAAATACAACAGAAGAAGATTGTACTTTCTAGGAGCCTAGTTTAGTGGGGGTTATGCAGTCAGATCCACACACAACTAGGAAACTACATTTACAGGCAAGGAATTGTGAAAGCCAACCTACACTTGCTGGAGAAATTTCACCTGGGAGGTTTCAGCAGCTTGGCTGTGGTTGATGTTGTAGGGGAAAGATAAGACAATTGGGCTAGTCTCTGACCTACAGCTGGTCCTTTGAGCATGATCAGAGGCAAGTGCTAGCTGGGATGCAGCTTTCATGAAGTGGAGGATAGGAAACACTTTGACTACCCATCCATACTGACAACCTGTTTTCAAAATACAGAAGTCAAAACATACTTTTATCATTTTGTAGCAAGCCCTCTGTTTATACACCTCATGCCTATAGATTTGGAGATAATACCCAAGGTATTTATTGAACAGATCCATTTTGACTGTGTAACATTCATTATTTATTTAGCTCTCTAAATGTACACGGTACTTGACAAATATGCAGAAAGACAAGTTTCCTGCCCTGGGGACCTTATGTTCCAATGCAGACAAGCAGAACAGAAGAGGAAGGATCTTGACTTGGGGGAGATTTGGCAGGTAGTGAGAGGCTGGCTAGGTGGGAAGGAAGAAAAGCTGAAAACTCTCAAAAGGTGAGGATGGGATTTAGAAACCTTCTAACTAAACATGATGTTCCCTCAGTATAATACACTAGAAAGAACTCTTTGAGAATAGTGAAAAGGCAAAACAAACAAATGAAGAAAGAAAGAAACAAAAATAACCCAAATTAATAGCAGCAGCAGTAGCCCTTTAGCAGCAGCTCTAATATATTGAAGCTACCATATGGCAAGTAATGGTGTGATTGATCTGTGCCAGGCTCCTTGGAGATACGGTTTCATCAGTTATGAAAGACCAATTTATGGAAACTGAGGTTCAGAGAAGGTTAGGCAACTAACCTTTGACTCCAAAGTTCTTTCTCTTTGCCCTACCCCCCCCCCCCCCCCGCAAGGCAAAGAAAACATTAAGGAATGAGAGACAGGGAGGGTTAAACAGAGTCAAACTCATTTGTACATGCTCAGCAATAATAAATGCAACTACCTTAGCATTTAAGGGAGTAAATTTCCCTATGTGAGAAAAAGTTGAGTCACAGCCAGTAGGTTAAATGACTGGCCTGAATTGCATTTATCACTAGAGTATAAAAAAAGAAAAACCTATTGAGACTTAGGCCAATGTCCTGGGAAAGCAGAGAGTGGAAAGATATGGTTATGACTGTGGAGAAAAATAGCAATGAAAGAAGATAAATAGGATAAACTTCAAAATTGCTCAAGATTTAGACCTTTAAATCTATAAGCAAATGTACCTTCTATTCTGGTTTTTTTTTTTTTTTTTTTTTTTTGGTACTGGGAATTGAACTCAGGTCCTTGCGCTTATGCAGCAGGTGGCGAAACCACTGAGCTAAATCCTCGGCCCCCTTCTGTTCTGGAATATGTGGTTAGGATGTGTTTTGACTGCCTGCCTCTTTTTAACCTCAAATGCATCAGGTCCCATTGGCAGGGATATCTGTCTATATCATCTGTCTGTGCACCATACCATCTATATCTACTTATCATCCCCACCTCCTTCCCAAAAGGATTTAAAACAGTTTTAACGAGATATAGGTACTGAATAAGGTTAATAAAAGCAAAATGATTACGTATTTATCTGAAATGCTCTTTCCCAACCCCTCATTTCCACTCAACCACCCATCCATCAAAATCTTACTAATATTTTAAGACCCAACCAAAAAGTCTTCATCCATTTGATGCTTCTGTATAGTCCTGACACTATTCCATGTGTACAATTTTAGGATAGCACTCACTAATTCTTTCTTACTGTTAGTTGTTTTCTCATGTGATTATGAGAGCCCTGAAGATGAGAATCAAGTTGTGTTCAAAGTGTCTGGCATGTAGATATTGTACAGTGAATGTTTAGATAAAATTTAATGAAGGCATAGAAGAGGAAGCAAGTATCCTAAGCATCAGATTTGGCTCTGGAAGCTATCACAAAAAAGACAGAAAGTCACATGATTTTCATTGTCAAAAAGAAAAGCCATATACATTTTAAGGGAGGAAATGTTTATAGCTAATTATGCCTAATTAACCTTTATTTGGGAGCCCTTGAAATATTTAACATAAGTGATATGTTATACTGATATTCCCAAGCAGAAGTTTCATATTAAAGAGTATCTCCTTATTTGCAAAATTGGGCAGGTTGTCAAAGAACTATCACCAGACTTTTCCAGTACACTTAAAAAAAAACAACTCTAAATTCATCTTTGTAAAAGTTGATAGTATTAACATGAAAATGCTTTTGATTTGTTGTTGGTGACTTAGTATGCCACCAAAAGAAATAATTCAAATCACTTACCAATGTTATTCACAATAACATTTTAAAAATTACTTGTCAAGTGCCATCTCTTTCAGCATATTTATTTTTAATTTAAATTTTTATTTTTAATTGAAATATAATTCTGTATATTTATGGAGTTCAATGAAATGCTTTGACTTATGTGTACATCATGGAATTATATCAAGCTAATTAACATTTCCATCATCTCACATATTTTTTTTTCTGGGTCTGGGAATTGAACTCAGGGCTTATTGCATGCTCTATCACTGAGCTGGAGGTAGGTAATAAAGAGCAGGATATAGACTGTGAAGATTAAAAAAGGAAAGTATAAATCTAAGAAACCTGTAGTATAGGCTTCAGCCTGAGTGTGTGTGTGTGTGTGTCAGTGGTTTTATTGGAAATTAAACCTAGGGCCTTTCCACTAAGTTACATCCCCAGCCTTTTTTCCCCCATGTTTTTTAATTCATTAATTTTTTTGGTACATTTTAGGTATACAATATGATGACATTAATCACTGGAAATTTGCACCTTCACATAATCTCTCTTGGTTCTTATTTTTCTCCCCATTCCCCTGCCCTCCCTTCAACCCCCCCCCATTTACAAAGATTTTGTTTTTATTTTTTCCTTTTCTCACATTTATTCCTTTCTCTTCTTTCCTTTCCCCTACCCTCTCACTTCCCCTTTTCCTTTGGACCTTTTCTTCCTATTTCATATTTTCTATTATACATTTTGATCCTTATTTACACTTTCAGTTTCTCACACCAGAGAAACTATTTGGTATTTACACATGTTTGTCCTATTTATTTCACTTAAAAGTATGGCCTTTTTTTTTTTCCATTTTATGTTTTGAGACAGGGTTTTTGCTAAGCCACCAAGTTGCCCAGGGTGGGCTGTATTTGTGGACTTGCCCCAGTGTGTGGTTCTGATGAGATGGAAGTAGGAGACAGATGTTCCTGTTTCCTTATGTTATAGGTAGTTAGGATGCGGATGTATGTTGTAGGTAGAAATCATTTCTCCCCTTAGAGAGAAACTTGTATCCTGAATATGGTAACTCAAAGATACAAGACGACTTATAAATTATTTATGATAGTAGAGAGAGACCAATAGCAGGAAGTATATCGGGCAGGGATGGTGTAATCCCCAGCAGTGCACAAACCAGACTTCCCTTCGCTTAATCTTGACTATGATTCTTGTCTGAGTTTTTGCTGATTGTCAGCCATGTTTGAACTGAAGAAATGTAAACTCCTCTCTACATATGTGGTCTTGGGGATTTGGTCTACCTGTATCTCATGCCATTTTGGCACTGCTTCCAGATTTGCCATAGCAGAAAAAGAGAGAGCATGAAGACTCATAGTCTCTTAAATTCTATGGCCAGACACATAGCACTTCCTCTCATGACTGTTGCTCAGAATCAGGCATAGGGCTCCACCTGCTTGCAAGGAGGCAGGAAGCGTCTATGGGTCTAGGAGTAGTAGAAAGCTGTGTCATTAGGAGTATAGATGAAGTGTTAGAAGTTCACATAAAGCAGAATGTGATGGAGATTTAAAAGGGGAAGGTGGCACATACCTGTAGTGAGATGAGATGCTGTTTCAGCCAAAAACAAGACAAAGCAGAAACAAAGTCATAGCAGAGCAAGTGTATCAGAAACAGCCTGAGCGCTGTCTTCCCCAGCATTACTTTACTGACGTCTCAGCAGTGTAGCTCAAGTCACCAAAAGGGCTGAGCTGTGCAACTCTCTTGCCTCTTCTGGGTCTGTGATATTGCACAATGATGTGTGGAATCTGAGTTTCCAAGTGGATGCCAAAGGGGCTGAAAAGCAGCTACCTAGGAGGGTTGAGGAATAAATTGCCTGTGTGTCAAACTTTGACTCATGGAAAACAAGAGTCAGGAGAGAGCTAGGCAAAAACATTCCCTCTGCTTCCTTATTCCTTGGAGGCATAGTTTATCTATAAAGTCACTCAGGACCTCTGCTGCGTCTCTTCACAGTTCACTGTGAACCTTGGTCGGCATGAAAATCTTTTACCTTGTATGCATAGCTCCTTGTCTTTTCATGTTTCTTTTTCTTTCTCTCTTGCTCTTGCTAGTTTAGGATTTTATTTTCAAATAACATCAAAACTTAATCCCTGCTTCAGGCTCTGCTTTCTAGGGAAAACAGGCTAAAAGAAAATTTCATGAAAAATGAATTAATATTATACATATTTATTTGAGGTTTAAAATATTAATTATACAGAATAATACATTAAAAGTTGAATAATGAGAAGTTTAATTGCTAGTAAATTGAGATTAATTATCTGTTTTCAGAAAGGATGACTTACCAGTGTTTCACTGTCAAGACGGGAGGATGGACAGTCTTAGGAATTTTAAGATCACAATGAAAGTTTATAACTCTCAAGTTTTATGAAACAAACTATATTGTTGTAAAGGTAAATTTAGTCAAAAATATAAGGTGACATAGGCCAGTGTAGCTATCAAAACAACAAATAGAATTTATCATATAGAATATTTAATAGAATATTTCCAGAGCTGAAGCAAATAACTTAAGATATAAATAGGTATAAAGGGGCCGGGGATTTAGCTCAGTGGTTCCACCGCCTGGCTCGCAAGCGCAAGGACCTGAGTTCAATCCCTGGTACCACAAAAAAAAAAAAAAAAAAAAAAAAAGGTATAAAGTAGGCAGATGGAATAGAGCTGAATCAGTTAGCAAATTCCAAAACCACTGCGTTATTTGAAACCAAAATTAAGATTCATAAATTTTTACATTCTTTCTATGAAGTTCTGAAAGGGATGCACCTAAAAAAATATAACTTCTGGAAATGTTTCAAAACAGATTCAGATTATTAAGATATTCTGAGAGGTATTAGGACACTATCATACTATAGGTATATGAGATCTAAAAGCTCTAATTAAGAAGTTAAAAATGTAGTCTCCTATGCCTGAATTCCTCCCACAATATCCTTACCTGTGGCTCTTCTGTTTCTTCTCGCAGAATTCTAAGCTTACTGAATCTGCTTTCTCATTTGAAAGATGATTTCTTATGTCATGTGTGTGTATGTTTTGAAAGCAAATTTACCACTTTTTAAATGATCCTTCATCCTCAAACCACACGCAAAGTGTCTAATAATTCCTCTTCCATTAGGCAGTCCTTAAGATATCCGAAGATCATTTTCTTGTTTCCCCTGGATCTCCTGTGCTCCAGGCTAAATGTCTACTATTTCATCAATCATCCTTTCCATGATTTTGTGTTTTCGTTTGGGCATGACCCATGTCAAGTTTCTAGGTGAAGGAGACTATTATTCATTCTCTCTGAGGCATTTATACCTTTCAAAAAATGTGACATCCACGTTATGTTAAGTGAAATAAGCCAGACATTGAAAGACAAATACTTCATGTTCTCACTTATATGTGGAGGTTAAAAAGTTTAATTTCATAGAAATAGAGAGTAGACTAGTGATCACTAGAGGTGGGAAGGATGGAGGAAGGTGGAATCAATAGAGATTGGATAATGAGTACTAAGATATAGTTACATAGGAAGAATCGTTTCTAATGCTCTACAGCACAGTAGGGTGGTTATAGATCACAATGATTTTTTATATGTTTTATAAGGAACTAGAAGAGCGGAGTTAGAAGATTCCCAATACATAGAAATGATAAATGTTTAAGGAGTGGGAATTGCTAATTATCTTGATTGACCATTACACATTGTATACATGTATCAAATTAACACAGTGTACTCCATAAATATGTACAATTTTTTTTTTATGCCGGGGATTGAACTCGGAACCTTGCACTTATGAGGCAGGTGGCAGAACCACTGAGCTAAATCCCCAGTCCAGTATGTACAATTTTTATGTCAATAAAATTTCTTTAAAAAATGTGATAAATACAACTGTGAGAAAGAAGCTTCCTGTTGCTTTATTTTAGGTATAGAATTGTCAGTTTCCTTAATATAGTCTAAAATTACTTATTTTTTTAAAAAAAATGGCCACTTGACTACAATAAAACTTACAGTCAGCTAAATCAATAGCTTCTTTTTCTCCTCTGTTGCTTCTTTGCCAGGTCTTTCCCATCTTGTCCTTGTGTATTGATTTTTTTCAAATCCAAATTTTGTGCTTTATGGGAATTGTTATTAAATTGCATCTTATTTCAGTCAAGCCATCATTACTGGCTGTGACTTTTAAAAATTCAGAATCTTCTACCAAATATATTTTGATCTGTTTCAATTTTTCACCACACACTTTTAGTAATAAACAAATTGACAAAGAAGTACCAATGATGTTGCCCTGTGGCAAAGCAGAGATATATGGGCCAGTGCAGTGCAGGTTGATTTCAACCTGGTGTTTAATCAGTACTCACAGGGTACCATCCTCAATCAGTTAAAACACCATGTGGTTGGGCCACTTTAGCAAAAGATGTATTGAGATATATTTCCACTTGGCCTACCATTTCTCTCTTCTGTTAACTTAGTAACATATGAGAAAGAAGAATATCCTCCAGCATCCATCAGCTAGGCATGATTAGGAAGGCCTGGATATTGCACAGGTAGTTCTTGGTTTCCCACTGTTGGGCATAACAATTTCACAGAACATCTGACAAGATCATTCTGTATCTGTGATGGATCAAGACTGTGTAATGATGTCTGAACACAGACAAAACATGGATCTGCCCAAGCTACAAATTCCAAATGGCCCTCCCTCTGGCTAGTGTAGTTAGACTATTGCTTCTTCAGAGTTACAGTTTTGTCCTTGTTCTAGCTTGTTCTTCCTATAGGTAAAATATATTGACACACCTTATCATAGAATTATCTATGTTCTCTGACAGAACTCAATCTCCCTAGAGCAGTGGTGGTGAACCTATGGCATGCATGCTGTAGTAGGCATGCAGAGACCTCTCTGATGGCACATGGGCCAAGTGGCCCCCGCATCACACCAGCAGCTGAGCATTGGATAATAGTGCACATAAGGGCAGTGTTGGTACTTTGCAATAAATAAGTGGGTTTTGGGTTGCAGTTCAGGCACTCTGTCTCTAAAAGGTTCGCCATCATTGCCTTAGAGCCTCCTTACCCAGTGAAAGCCCAAATCCTATATTAGTTTCCTTCTGACACCTTATTTAGGTACCCCTTCATTTCCCCATAGTGAATACCGTCTTTCACTGCGATGAGTAGCATAACAAACTTATGCAACTACAGGTGTGTTCCTGGTGACCTTGGTTGGAGAGCATTGACACTATTGGAAAAGGAGACACACATATGTACACACACACACCAGATTTATTATTTTCAGTTTGGCTTTGCTGTCAGTCTAGAGTCCACCACCACAGATCCTGTTATATGTTTTGATTTAGAGTGGCCTCTAGCTTTCCTAATAGGAGGTAAAATAAGCCAATCTATTTCCTCTCCATGGCTGTACATCTATTCCTGCTGGTGTAAAAACACTTATGGTGGAAGCAGAGGAGAGGTCTGTTCTGTCCTAACTCTGTGTTCCTCAGCACAAGACTTTTTGCTGCTCCCACCAGATCCAGTGATGTGTGAGTAGCATGAGGAAACTGCTTCACTTGTGGTGACTGTGGCATCTGGCTTTGGGAAAGCAATTCTCCCCTTGAGTCATGAGCAAGCCCAGATCATGGGCTGAGGCTGTGGGTGGGATAGAGGTAAAAGCCTTCCTCCCTTGGCAGTATTTATTAAGTGAGAACCAGACTCAGCATTACAAATAATATATTCGTGTTTGGTTCGATATATTTGTTTGATTTCAAGAAACATCAATGTTTGCTTGGCACTGGATTCTGTTTGCACTTGAAGCCTGTGATTTTTTTTTTTTTTGCCACCAGTTTACTGTTGTCCCTTAAATTGTAACAGACTTTCTCTTTCTATTTAATTCAATAAATATTTAGCACCTACCATAGCACTGTAGAGAATATAGACATTAATGAAATGGAACTCTAATCTTAAATATATAATCTAGAGAAGATTATCAGCTATAATCATGACTGAGCATCTCTGCAATCAAAACATATTCATTAAGTAAATACTCATTAAAGGAATTCAAAGAATAATTATTTATTGAGCACTTTTGATGTGTGAATACTGAATCAAGAACTATTTTTTATTGGTGCTTGGTAGTAGGACAGAACAATGAGATTTGTGGTGGTATATTGGTGTATGTGTATAGCATATTTTGATATAATAAAAATATATTTGATTATATCTTTTTTTGGTACCGGGGATCGAATATTTGATTTTATCTTGATTGCTCCCTTCTTCCTTCCTTCCCTCTTCCATCAAATCTACCCTCATCATTGGAAGACTACCTGTCCTTTCTCCTTTGATTTTGTATTTATTTTGTTATTTTATTTTTAGACTTCTTCTTTTTTTCTTTTGGTACTGGGGATTGAACTTGGGTCCTTGCGCTTGCACAGCAGGCGGTGAAACCACTGAGCTACATTCCCGGCCCAAGACTTCTTATACTATATAAGAGAAAGCATATGATTTTTAACTTTCTGAGACTGGCTTACCTTGCTTAACATAATATGAACTGACAACTTTTACCTGAATGTCTCCCCTCCGTCTCAGAATGAGTCTCAGGTGGACATTGTTATCCTCCCTTTGCTGATGAGATAGCTGTGGTCATGGTGTGACTTGCCAAGATCCCAGAGCTTGGTAAATATTAGTGCTAGGATTCAAGGCAGAATTTGTGCCTTTACAAATACTTGTAATTTGTGCTTTATTATTATTTTAGTTCACAGTTGTTTTTTTTTAAATCTCCGAGAACATCTGTTTTGGGGAAGCTTAAAAAATGTACAATGCATCCAGGTCTTTTAGAAGGTGTTTGATTTTTCTTCTGCCATTCCTTCATCCAAGTGCATACGTGAATGTGCAGGCACACAGCAGCCCCTGGAGCCTACAGCCATGACTGTGCTCCGTTGTTCTATGCATTCTGTACAGTCTTAGGAGGTTATTTTTAATGCAACATGCCAGAGTGGCATGTTGAAAGATCCATAGTAACCAGCTAACAGTAACAGCAGGGCCTGCCAAGTAAAAGTTCCGTAAATCAGTCATAAACAGTTGCAAAATCGGGCCGGCATCGTGTGCATGAGGGAGTGTCTCTGCGGAAGGCACAATTCAGGCACAGTTTCATGGAATCGCCTAGAAATTCCATGGGAGTAAAGAGCTCTGGTGGCAAATTTTCATTTTTCAAAGAGGAAAAAAGGAGTGAAAAAGAGTCTTCCTGTTACCTAATTCTTATGGGAACTTTCTCTCAAGCCATCAGGTAACTCAGAGGAGCTAAGGAAAGATTTGAAGTAATGAATGCTTCAGATGCCAAGTGCCATCCTTTCTCCTATTTTTAATATTTTTGGAATCATTCCCTTTCCACAACTGCAACTCATGTTCAAGCCTTAATAACTTGGTGTACTGAAAAGCCTCATTGCTTGGATCTCTCCTCCCTCAAATCTGCCAAATTCACAACAGCAAAAAACCATCCCAGGTGGGATTTCAAACATTTTATCCTTTGAGTGAGGATTTTACAAGGAGTTCCCAAGTATTACCAAAGGGAATAAAAATTCACAATTTGAAACACTAGGGCTTTCTCCTATCATAGATTTAAAGCAAACTTTTAGGGAGAAGGATGCTCTATTTGGGGTTTGAGAGTTAAAATTATGAGGCCTTGGGAATTATAAGCACTTGCTTATCAGGCAATAGGCACATTGCCAACAAATGGGAACATATAACACTATCTTTGCAAATCGACCCTTATGGATTTGGCTCCCTGCTGAGGCCCTGGAGTAGAGAGCAGATTGCTCATCACCCACAGGGAATATTATCTGAAGATAAAATGCAGTAGGCAGGAAATTGGGGCACTGATGACTTCATGCTCAATGTAAGATTTAATCTGTGCTTGCAAAAGTGAATTGCCAGGTCTCTTTCCACCAGTACCATGCACAACCCTCATGGTTTTCTCACTTGATTTGCAATTGGCTGGGTCTTCTCTTGCTTACTTGTTTGTCTGCAAATTACTATCTTCTCAGTAAGATAGGGAGATGTTACAGTAAGGGAGGATTATAGGGGAAAGTTTTATTATTTATTTATTTAGGTACTGGGGATCGAACTCGGGTCCTTGTGCTTGCACAGCAGGCGGTGAAACTACTGAGCTAAATCCCCGGCCCTGTAGGGGAAAGTTTCAGAACACTGCAATGTGAAAGGCAATTTTAAATTAGACAAAGCTCCTCTGCGTATATAACCCAAGTTGTGGGAAAATCTGACCTAGCTCACAACTTTACAGAAAGATTGGTATGGGTAAAATGAGGTGTAGCTGAGTAACTGGAAATTACTCAGAAGAGAGAAGTGGAAAGCTCTTTCCAGAAGGCTTGTGCAGGATGTCTGCCTACCGGTGGGAATTCTGCCCCTCTGGTTTCCCCCACTAGGAGATTCTTGTTGGACAGAAGGGAGTTATCAGGCTTCTCTTTCTCTGTTTACTGAAAAAGTTTTTAGTTCTGGTACTTTCATACTTTGAACCCTTTCTTTCCTTTCTTTTTAATTGGTGAAATACACATAATATTAACCTTTTCTTTGCAGTACTGGGGATCGAACTCAGGACCTTGCGCTTGCGAGGAAGGTGTGCCTGAGCTAAATCTCTGGCCCCATATTAACCATTTTTAATTGTACAATTCAGTGGCAGTAAATATGCTCACAGTGCTGCACAACCATCAGCCATTTCTAGAAACTTTTCATCATCCCCAATAGAAACTCAGTACCCACAAAACAGTAACTGCCTGGTCCTCCTTTCTCCAGTCCCTGATAACCTTAATTCTACTATGTCTCTTAGGAATTTGCCTCCTCTAGGTGCTTCATGCAGGTGGAATTATACAACACTCGTCTGACTTATGTTGCTGAGCATGTCCTCAACTTTTATCTATGTTGCAGCATGCATGAAAATTTCATTGCTTTTTAAGGCTGAAGAAGATTCCATTGTATGTAGAAGCCACATTTAGTTTATACATTCAACCATTAATTGATATTTGGGTTTTTTTCACCTTTTGGCCACCAATAATGATGCTATGAACATGGGTATAGAAGTATCTATTTGAGTCCCTGCTTTCAGTTCCTTCAGGTAGGTGCCTAATAGTAGAATTGATGAATTATATGGTCATTATATGTTTAATTTTTTGAGAAAGATTGAACACTTTATTTATTTTTATTTTTTGGTACCAGGGATTGAACTCGGGTCCTTGTGCCTGTGAGGCAGGCAGTAGAACCACTGAGCTAAATCCCCAGCCCAAGATTGAACACTTTAAAAGAGAATATGTATTACAGAGGCAAACTCATTCAGAATCTGAGATTTCTAAACCCAAATGAGGAATGTCAGTTGTTTGGGGGCGATGGTTGGTGACTCTGATGAGCAACTGGGTGGAGGCATAGGGGCAGAAAAGCAAGCTGGAGGACAGTGGCAGGTGAATGGGAGATGAACCAGTAGAGACAGTCATCTGTTCAACTCTTGAGAATGGAGACTGACAGATAGGAGAAAGGTAAGATAGTGGCTGGCGGGCATGGTTGAGAACAAGCACATTTAAGATGGGAAAATCTTGAGCATTTTAAAATGCTGGCAGGAGACAGGGAAGTGAGAGACAATCGACAGTGTGAAGTTTCCAAGAAGCCATGAAAGGGCAGTGGTAGAAGTTGCTTTGGCCTGTTTTGAGGATCTGCCTCTTTATCATGAGAGAAAGGGAGAAGCGTCTGGTGCAATTAAGTGTACTACTTCAAAGGTATTTATTGAGTTAGGCATTGTGGGTGAATACAAAGTAAAACACTGCTAGGGTTTTACTATGAAGGGCATAGTGGAGAAGGGAAAGCTTGAAACCCCAAACTAAATACAGTAAATGCTACACGCCACAAGGGAAAGACACAGAACAGATGTTGTAACTTTCAGTGGCGGGAGAAAGCACTTCCAGCTGTGGAGGAGGACAATAATGAGGAAAGCCAGAACCCTGGTGTTAACCATTTGGGATGAGTAGGCACTGCTGTCTGGCAAAGTAAGACAAAGTTCCTATCCTCCAACTGTGCCTTATAGAGCACTTAGGCATTCCTATAAAAAATGACAAGGATGGTGAAATTAATTAAAAATTGCTGTATGTAGAAAAACCATGTTGCACTACAATGCGAGGCATTTTTAAAAGCTAAAAGAGACACTAAATTATGCTATGACAACAGGTATAAATTGGGGCTGTCTCAGGCAAGATGGCGTGAGTGGTTTTTCTACTTCTACACTTTATTTACTTTTTGGAGATTTAAATGAACATATGGATTTTAAAACATTCTGAGAAGTCCTACAGAAAGGAAACATGTTTTATACTGGTGAATTCAGCATTTCCTACATTTATTTGACTATGCAATTCTCTCCTTGCCTTTTTCCTCTTGAGCATTTATTAGCACTTAAAGGCAGAGAAATGAAAGCAATATGGGAATCTAGGCAGATTTACCATGGCATGAAGAGAGCAATGGGAGAATAGAAAGGTGGGTTGAATCGTAACCCAGAAGACTTTGAGAGCCAGGTCTACAACTTTTATTCAATGAGAGACTTTTCTCATAGTAGCAAATAGTATATGTGCCCAATTGGGAAAAATTTCAAGGAATCGTGGTTTTCAAGAAGGTAAAATGGTACTTTTTCCCTAGGTTTCCTATTTCTGTCCCTTCTTTTATCCCTGAGATTAAGGAAAATGAAAACCACCAAGGTAGAGGCTTTCTTCATTTGTAAAGCACTGAGGGCTGAATTGTACCATTCTCATCCGAAGACACGTCTTCTCCTAATCTTGTTTCATTTGTGAGGTATAAAGGATAAAGGAATGGGAAAATGCCTAGGCTTTGGAAAGAAAAGTCACCTAGATTTCATTTGTTGTTGTGGATGCTCAACTCTAAGATGTGGATTTTAATGCATAAAGTTGATATAGCCAGAGCAGAGTGGGAATCAAGTAAGTATCAATGACGTCATTACATGATCATGGTTGTGCTTTTATAAACTAGAAGTCAGCTAGTTTATAGGACAATAGGCAAATGAGACACAGAATTTATTAAAAATGAAACTCCTTGAGAAGTTATGGCACACATTCAATATGCACTAAGATTCACAGTTTACAGAAAGATCCCCCTTCTCATTTGCATATACCCTTTTAGTAAATACAGTGATCCAGTTTTCTAGCACACACTAAATTTAATAGCAAATTAAAAGAGAAGGAAAAGTTAACAGTGGTAGGTACATTTAAGAGAAAAGGGAAAGTATAGTATTATAAAAATTCAATGAAAGGTTGAATGCAGTGTGCTGAAGGTATTTTAAGAGCAAAATTTTCACCAAATCTCAACTGTACTCTCTGAAGATATTTTTAGATTATAGCATAGAACCATACTTATTTTTAAGTATTAATTTTGATTCATCAAAAGATATTAAAATGTGTAATATTACTTTAAGGTGACAAAAACACATATGACATCTTGGAAAGATTTCAACATAAAATGCTTGTCATTTTAAAGGGTTGGTCACTTAAAAGTGTCTGTTACCTGGAGCAGTCCATGTGTACACCTGATATTCCATCCAGGTAGCTTTTCCTTTAGAAAGAAGTTCATTGTCAACTTTTCCCAACCATATTTCAACATCACTTATTAATCCTATAGGTTAAAAGAGAATCAACATGGCAACGAAGTGTTTTGAAAACAGCTTCTTGTGATTTGAAGATTAAATAAATCATTAAATTAAATTACTCCGTAATCAAATGTTTATGACTGTTTAAAGTTGGCCAGCCACTGGCACTCTGTAAAGGGTTACTGGCTGAATTAGGTCATAAAATACAGCAGCTAAACTCTATCTTAGCACCTTAAAGCCTCCCTGGTTCTTATATGAGGATGGTGGCTGTTCAGGTTGGCCAGCTACAGTCCTGTGTGTCTAGGGGCACCTGTGGGTATCATATTAGCTGCCTTCCAGGAAGTAGAGGGCCCGACACAATCCACGGGGGGCTCTTGTTTCTCTCTGATGTTTGATTTTTTTTTTTTTCAGTACCAGGGATAGAACTCGGGACCTTGCACTTGCGAGGCAGGTGGTGGAACCACTGAGCTAAATCCCCGACCCCCATCTCATAATTTTAAATGGTTTGTTTTTATTCATTCTTTATCAGAAATATAGGTGGATTCCTAAAAATAAAAGACTTGTCTCTACACATTCTTTTGGTACCGGGGATCGAACTCGGGTCCTTGGGCTTGCGCAGCAGGAGGCAAAACCACTGAGCTAAATCCCCGGCCCTCTAAACTTTAATGTATTAGCTAACTCTGGGATTTTTAAACAACCAATTATAAAAGACAACAAGGGTGTAGGACAGTCTGTTGACTCTGTTGAAAAAAGCACACAAATCGTATGTATGGCTCAGGGACATGATGGTGGCCATCCTGTGAGAAAGGGTTGTGGGGGACACAAAATGGGTTCAAATCATACAGATTAACTTTTTTAAAAAGTAAGAGAATTTTAAAGGCTTGCTATGATTTGTATTTGAAATGTTCCCCCAAACTCATGCTAAAGGCTTGGTTGCCAGCTGATGGGCCTTTTGGGAAATGATTGGATCCTGAGGGCTCTCACTTAATCAAGTGCATTCATCCATTAATGAGATCATAATTTCATGGCATTATTGGGAGGTGATGGAAACTGGAGGTGAGGCATAGCGGAAGGGAGTGGATCAGAGAGGCACAACCTTGGGGACCGTGTCTGGTCTCCATCTCTTTCCCCTCTGGATATCTGCCATGAGGTGAACAGCTTTCTTCTGCTACAATATTCTGTCTCTCCTCACCCTCACAGCGATGGAATCAGCCAACCATGCCAGATTGAGACTTCTGAAACTGTGAGCCAAAATAAACGTATCCTCCTCTAAGTTGCTTTTCTTGGGTATTTGTTCAGAGCAACTTTAAGCTGCTTAACACAAGGTCTGAGGAATCTCAGTGTGTGATTGTGGGCCAGTGGCATGTTGTTAACCTGAACCCTGATGGGACCACAGATTCATGGACCTGCCATTCAGAACACCTCAGTTAGTCCTTCAGGATGGAGCACAGGCATCTGTGCTTTATTTTTTAAAATTTTATTTTATTAGTACATGCAGTACGTGAGGTTTATATTCATCTTAGGGAGTAGGTCCATGAACATAACACACCTTGATTCTTTTTCATTTCCCTTCCCCTCCTGACTCAGCTCCCTCTCTCTGTCTCTAGGTCCCCTTTCCCCATTTTCATTATTATTTTCAGTTCACTTTTACAACATATAATGTTTACATTCATTGTGGGTATTTGGTACACGTATATGATATCGCTGAAATTTTTTACTTTCTCTCCTGCCCCAGATCTCTTGAATCCCTTCCCATTTGCAAAAGATCTATCTCTCTGTTTCCTTCCATCAGTCCTTTATTTTGCTCTTTATTTACACTTTGTATTACTCAAAGAGAGATACCTTATGGTATTTAGGCTTGTGTGTCTGATTCATTTCATCTAACATTATAATTTCCAGGTATAAACACTTTTCTACAAATGTTTCGAATTTACCTTTCTTTATGGCCACGTAGTATCCATTATTTAGAGAGATCACAGTTTCTTTTATCCATTTATTTATTGATTTATCTATTGATACAGGCTGCTTCCAGGATTTAGCTATTATGAGTTGTGCTTCTACAAACGTTGAATATGCATGTATCACTGTAATATGATGTCTTGAGCTTTTTTTTGGAAAATACCTAGAAAGGGAATACCTGGGTCAAATAGAATCTCTAATTTCAGTTCTTTGAGAAATCTCCATGTTGTTTTTCATAATGCTTGTGTTAGTTTATATTCCCACCAACAATGTAGAAATGTTCCCTTTTCATTGCAGCCATGCTAGCACTTATTATTATTTGATTTCTTAATGATAGCCATTCTTTTTGGTGTAAGATGAAATCTCAGTGTTGTTTTAATTTGCATTTCTCTAATGGCCAGAGATGTTGAACATTCATTGGCCATTTGTACTTCTTCTGAGAAGTGTCCATTCATTTCACTTGCCTATTTTTGGATTGGATCTTTTATTTTGGGCAGCCTAATTTTTTGAGTCCTTTATATATTCTTTTTTTTTTTGGTACTGGGGATTGAACTCTGGACCTTGTGCTTGCGCGGCAGGCGCCAGAACCACTGAGCTAAATCCCCGACCCCTTTATACATTCTTGATAGGGAAGGAAATCATAAAGATCAGTGCAGAAATTAATAAAATGAGACAATACAAAAACATTACAAAGAACCAAATTGAGAGATGGCTTTTGAAAGAATAAACAAAGTAGATAAACCCTTAGCCAAACTTACCAAAAGAAAAGGATTCATATCAATGTAATTATAAATGGAAAAAGGTGAAATCACAATGAACATCATCAAAATCTAGAAGATAGTAACTAACTACTATGAAAAATTGTATTCCTGGGCTGAGGATTTAGCTCAGTGGTTCCGCCGCCTGCCTTGTAAGCACAAGGTCCAGAGTTCGATTCCCGGTACTGAAAAAAAAAAAGGAAAGAAAAATTGTATTCCAACAATTTGGAAAATCTTAAAGAAATGGACAGATTTCTAGACACATATGAACTACCAAAAGTAAACCAACAAGAAAAGACATAAACATTTTGAACAATCCAATAACAAGCAATTAAACTGAGGGAGTAATTTAAAAAACTACCAACTAAAAAAAAGAACAGGACCTGATGGATTCACTGCAGACTTCTACACAATTTGTGCTTTATAGCGCTCTCCCAGGTGATTCTGGTCCCTACTAAAGTTTGAAATCCATCTTTAGTTTGACCTTCCCATCTTACATAACTACTGGGTGCCACTGGGTATACACTAAATGTCCATAGGGATATTCATTACCTTCAAGGGAGACCCACCCCATGTTTGGACAACTTTCACTTTGCTGAGGTAAATCTTCTGAATATTGAGCTGCTATTTGTGTTTTCTAGTCTTTCTTCTCTATCCTGTTCTCCTCATTAGGAGTCACACAAACAAGTCCAGTTTCTTTTCCTGTTAGAGTTTTGGGACAGTCCTGTGAGGTGGTTAAAAGCACAGACCCCTTTTTAAGTTTGAATGCTAGCTCTATCATTAATGCATATGTGACTTTGGCCAAGTTATCTGACCTCTCTGAGCTTCAGTGTCATTATCTACTAAGGAAGGATAGTATCAGTCTCTCTCTTACAGACTTGTGGCAAGGATTAATTAAGATAATGCATACACTTAGCATGTAGTGATGATTATTATTCTAGGTGATGACTCTTTAAACATTTTAAAGATAGTTACCTTGTTCTTCTTCTGAGTCTGTTTCTATACAAGCTAGATGTTCCCAGTTCTCTCCACCATCAGTAGTATGATGTGTGTTTGAATCTTCTCACCATTCTGATTGGTTTTCTTTAGACACCCTTCAGCCTCTGGATCAGTGTCCTTACCAAAGAGTAGCTCTCTAAATGGAAGGAGTTCCATGTTCTGGAACACTTATCTGATCTTTGCATACTTGAACAACACTATGGCCTTTTAAAATACTGCTCCTCTGTCATTGTGGACAAAGTTTGTTATATTGACAGTTGTTTTATCCAATGGACTCACATTGACTTTACTTTCAACTAAAACATTGAAGTCTTTAAAAATAAATATTATTTTTAATTACACAAATGATAAATGTTCAATAAGCAAGAAGAGAAAAATAATGCCACTTAATACTCACTACGCAGAGATAACTATGGTTAAAACTTGGGAATGTACTTTCTAGACAGTCAAGCAATGATGTTAGGTAGTGAATATTTTGTAAAATAGCCACGAACATGGACTTTGGCTCCTGAGGGGTCTGCATTTGTGCAGCGGCTAGCTGTGTAAAATGTGAAAAGGTGTGCAATCTTCCCTAGTCCCATTCTTTCCAGCTAAAATGGAAATAAGATCATCTAACTTTGTGGTTGTTAAATGAGATGTTCAGAAAATGGTACTTATCATCATAGTTACAAGAATTACATGTATATTTTATAAAAAGAATTATATATTTTGATTTGACATCAGCCTTTTTTCAGTCAAAACAGCTATTTCAACAAATTTATTTTTTGTTTCTATTTTGACATTATTGTAGATTTACAAGAATTTGAAAGACTGCAAAGAAACACAGGGTACCCTCCAGTTAGCTTCCTTCCAATGGCAAAATCTTATGTAATTATAGAACACTATAAGAAAATTGGTATTAGCATAATATCATTAACTAGATTGTAGATCTTGTTTGTATTGCACTAGGTTTTTAAAAATCCTTTTATTGGTACATTTTAGGTGTACAATATAATGACATTCATCATTGGAGATACGCACCTTTAAGTACTCTCTTGGTTCTTACTTTTTCCCCCTTCCCCTGCCCTGCCTTCAACCCCTCCATCCCTCCCTATTTACAAAGACTTTGTTTCCATTTTTTCATTTTCTCATCTTAATTCCATTCCCTTCTTTCCTTTCCCCACCCCTCCCACTTCCTCCTTCCCTTTGCCCCTTTTCTTCCTATTTGACATTGTCTATTATACCTTTTAGTCATTATTTACACTCTCAGTTTCTCACACTAGAGAAACTATTTGGTATTTACACATGTGTGTCCTATTTATTTCACTTAAGAGTATGGCCTCAATGTGCATCCATTTAGCTATAAATGTCTCTAGTTTCTCATTCTTTATGGGTGAGTAGTACTCCATTTTATCTAAAAAAAATCTTCTTTATCCAATTTCCAGTTGATGAGCACTTGGGCTGTTTCCAAGCTTTAGCTATTACAAACTGTGCCGCTATAAACATGGGTGCACATATATTGCTGTGGTATGATTCTTTAAATTCTTTTGGGAAGATACCCAGCAGTGGAATAGCTGGGTCAAATGGGACCTCTAGTCCTAGTTCTTTGAGGTATCTCCATACTGATTTCCACAATGGTTGCACCAGTCTGCACTCCCACCAAAAATGGAGAAGGGTTCCTTTCTCCCCACAACCCTGCCAGCATTTGTTATTGGTTGATATCTTGATAGCAGCCATTCTTTCTGGGGTGAGGTGGAATCTCAGTGTTGGTTTCATCTCTTGAATGACCAGTGATGTCTAATTTTTTTTATATGTTTATTTGCTGCTTTTACTTCTTTGTCTGTGAAATGTCTGTTCATTTCAGATGCCCTTTTTTTTTTTTTTTTTTTTTTTTTTTTTTTTCTGATACTGGGGATCGAACTTGGGACCTTGTGCTTGCAAGGCAGGTGGCAGAACCACAGTGCTAAATCCCCGGCCCCAGATGCCCATTTTTGAATTGGGTCTTTAAATTGTGGGAGGGTCTGATTTTTTCCAGTTCTTTATATATTCTAGATAGTAGTCCTTTGTCTAAGGTCCAGCTGCTAAAAATTTTTCCCCACATTGTAGGTTGTCTCTTAGCTCTGTTGGTAGTTTCTCTTGCAGTGCACAAGCTTTTTAATAAGATGAGATCCCAGTTGTTGATTCTTTGTGCTAGTTTCCATGCTACTGAGGTTTTGTTCATAAAGTCTTTTCCTATGCCAATGTCTTCAAGAGTTCTGCCTAACTTATCTTCCAGCAAGTTTAGTGTTTCTGTTTTAATATTTAGCTCTTTAATCCACTTTGATCTTAGTTTAGTGCATGGTGATAGATATGGGTCTAGTTTTAATCTTTGGCAAGTTGAAATCCAGTTTTTCCAACACCATTTATTAAAGAGACTATCTTTCCTCCAGTGAGGGTGTTTGGCTCCTTTGTCAAAGATGAGGTGGCTGAGTGTGTCTGGAGTTGCTTCTCCATCTTCTAATCTATTCCACTGATCCTTGGGTCTGTTTCTTTGCCAGTACCATGCTGTTTTTATCACCACAGCTTTGTAGTATAGTTTCAAGGATTGTGGATTGTAATATAGTTTCAAGGATTGGGGATTGTGATACCCCCTGTCATGTCTCTGTTACCTAGAATTGCTTTTGCTAAAAAGCAGGTAGTTTTGCAGCAGAAGCTAAAGGGAGTTAACAGTTTTCAGGTAAGGAGGTAGAATGGAAATTTCGTTTTTACTTTTCCAGAATACTTTCTCACATTAGGTAACGCCAGCTTTTTTTGGGGAGCCTCCACTCCCTCTGACATCAGTCAGTATGATGTGGGTTTTGGCTCATCCTTCCCCTACAGTATCTATATGATTCAAGGCCTGGCCATAGTAATTGGTTGAAGGATGATTGAATAGTCCAAGCTGTCCAATGGGCCAGTTCTGTAGTTCTTCCACCAGAAAAAAAAGATTCTCATTTCTTTTCATCTTCACCTGTGATATGACGGTTAATAATGCTGTATGTCTCATGCAGAATCAGGGGCTAAGAGAGCCCAGGGCATATTGGCTATTATCATCATTGTTATTATCATCATTATTATTATAATTCCATGTGAAATTTAGAGGAGGGGGAAATCCCTTTGACTGGTCTGATGTAGGAGAGCTTCATACCAAAAGTGGTATTTAAAGTGTATCTTACATGATGTTAGTGGTTGATGGAGAACAGAAAAGAGCATTACACAGGGGTAGAAAAGACACTGTGATGGAGGGATCAAAAGGACTGTGGGGAGAAAGCCAAGGGTGTGTTTGGCAGTGGAACATATATTAGACCACTGGGGCCAGAACCAAAAGTTTGGGACCTTGTTTGGCAGGTATTAGGAAACCAGGGCAGATTTTGGATTTAAAAATACTGTGACTGAAGTAAGGTGGCTTATAATGAAATAATTCTATAGGCAGAGGGATGAGAAGTGAACAATCACCTCAAGTACTCCGTCATAATCTCTTGATTACTTAGTCACAAAAGCAAAGCCAAAACACTCACTGGAGGTGATCTAAGATAATGAAGGGAAAAAGCAAAGCAGGAAAACAGCATTTTCCTTCTCTCTCACTGGACTCACATTCCACTTTTGTATTAGCCAAATCAGCTTCCTTTTATCTCCTAGCCATATACCCTGAGTGCATGTTTGTACACACCCATACACTTATATTTTTTAACAGTATACAAGCTTATACAAAACTACATTTGAAGCAAATTTGTGACTTGCACAAAATTACAGAAGAATTTTAATGATGTATGAATTTATTATAGTCATTTGTGTCTGCATCCTTTTTACTATTTCCTTCCTTAAGTAATAAGTCATCGTGGGGCTCCAGCAAGTTTTAGACAAACCATATCCAGTGTCCTTTGAAATGTTCAAGAGACGGGGGCAGTGTTTATTGTATTTCAAAAAGAGTGTTCTACAGTTTGCTACAGTTATCACTACTCTGTTATTCCCCAAGCCTGGAGCTTGAGACTGCATATTGATGATATTTACCATTACACTAGCCTCTTCTTTTACTTATACTCAGGTCCTTACACTCATTTTCATTACCTGCTTGGCCACTGCTAGCGTTTAAGTTTGTGTCCCATGGATAGAACCAATTTCAACTTTTCCCCTCTGAAGCTGAATTTTTAAATAGGTATTTCTAAGTATTCTAAGACAAGCTGAAACGCAGCATTAGTTATCCTAGTTATTGAACTGCTGAGGTCAGGCCAACTCTTTCTTGGTTTTCACTCATCTATGCCATTTTTCTTGGCCTGGCTAATTTTGTGTATTCACTCAGGAAGGAGATGTGTCAGGAGTTGTTTTCTATTGAGCCAATAGATGCTGCGAAACCATGCCAATGTATGGCAAGCTGTCACCTCTCCATCTCTGTTTATCAGGGGGTTCATTGTCCAAGTCCTCTGTCTACTATTACATCATATTTACTTGCTCACATAGGTAAAGATCCATGCTCAGATGAACAAATTCTTAGGAAGGTGCTATTTTTACTCAATTCCCTAAACCACATGTGAGTGACAAGTATTTCCATAGGATTAATGAATAGGTGTTTCAGACTCCTCAGCCCTTATTAAATACTAGCTTTTTCTTTCATACCTGGAACTCTGTTGCATTTGTGGATGAGAAACATTTTCCATATGTAATGAACCCAAGGACTTTTTAACCTATTAGATTTTGTTGCATATATTGGTCACTCTTTTAAAGAATAGTCTCCAATCTAATCAAGAATCAAATAACTGAAAAATCCAATACTATTTTATTTGAATATTTTCATATTTTAAAAGTAATACACATAGAATTTATTTCCGATAAGATCAAGAATTGACCAAAGGAATCATGTAGCTTTATCCATTCATATTGTTATCACTTGCCAAAAAATTTCCTTAGCTTCATAGTAACCACATAGACACCAAATGACTTGGTTTTATTTCCACTTCACTAGGCAACAGACCAATTTTTCAGTCTCCATGGACACCCTGTTGAGCAACAGTAGTTAGATCTGTAAAAGCTACTATCTGACTTGGAGTCTGATAGTGGCTTGACCATCAGCCTGAGATGGTTATTCAGACTCAGTCCTTTAAAGGACCAATTATGCAGAGGGTGCACAGGAGCATCTGGCACAGTGTCAAACTTTTGTCCCTAGTGCTTTACCAGTTTCTTAATTTGTGGAGAGCCACAAATTACTATGGATCTTACCTTGATAGCTGGATAGTTAGAAAATTCCAGAACAAGGTGGTGGGAACTCCCCACCCCGCATCCCTGCCCAGTACCTTAGGTCTGTTTGAAATGGTTTTATTTCCACTTGGTTAAGCAAGTGGTCTCATGTACTGATGGGTAGGTTAGCTCAGTTAAGAAATAATACATATTTGGAAATCTTTGTGGGAAGCCCAAGATAAGGTATGAAATGAGAGAAGTCATAGATTTATGTTTTAGTATGTATATGAAGGATAGTCTCAACAGAATAGATTGAACTCAACTGTTCTGTATCATGAAATTAATTCTCTAGGGCCTGTTCCTTCTTGCTTAGGATAGTGATTATTCAAAAAGATTAATCTAGTTTCTAGGCTTTGAAAATGTGGCTCTTTGCTCTTGTTTACATTGTTTGCATTTCTCAGTTGCTCCAAAATTAACAAATTAAATACCAGTCTTGTAGATCATTAAGTAGTGTTGGAAAAAAGAAAGATATTGCAAATTATTGAAAATAGTATTTTTGGCATTAGGGACCACAACTCTGCCATAAATATGCTAGGCTATTGTAAGTATGCTGTTTTTCCTTTCTGGGTCTTCATATCCTCAACTGCAATAGGCTTGTGATGGTTACTAATATTCTTTCTAGCATTAATGTTCTATTTCTTAATGAAAAATCAATGTTTATGTCATATACATAGAGGATCTTGTATCTGGGAGATCAGCAGCGCTGCTCCATTGTTCAAGAAGCCCATGGGATCATAACTCAGCCTTAATAATAAATTAGAGGGGGCTGGGGATTTAGCTCAGTGGTTCCGCTGCCTGCTTCACAAGCACAAGGACCCGAATCGATCCCCGGTACCAAACAAACAAACAAATAGTAAATTAGAGGGATAAAGTTTAATGAAGACACTTTATTTGTAAAGAGGAAAGGGAAGGAGAAAGGAGAAGATAAGATAAGAAAGAATCAGGGTAGGGGCCTCTGGAAAGATGGAAGACTCGTGAGCCCTTTGCTTCTACCCGTTTTTATGGGTGTGTGTGTGAGTGACTCTTTTACCTGAAATTTGTCATAGCTGGATTGGCTTTTGGGAACCTCTGTCTAACATCATTTGGTGGTCTGAATGTAGCTTTTGTTTGTTTGTTTATTTGTCTTTGATGTATTTTTCAAGGGCTTATCTTTGGTGATCAGCCAATTGGCAAAGAGTACCTTATTCTTGGCTGGCTTAGAGTTAATAAGGGTATCTATTAATTAATTAATAAGGGTATCTATTTTACTGTATAACGACCCCAGAGTGACTAATACAGTGAATACATATGTATATAAGTGTATATGTTAGTGCATAGGTGTGAGTGTATACTGCCTTAGGGTTAGCCAGCCCCTCCCTTCGCTTTTCCTGTATTTTACTGGAGGTGGAGGTGGCTTATTTGTGCACCTGGCTTTCTCTCTTTGTCTTGTCTGTCACTTGCTCTTTTTTTGCTTTCTTGGTGTAAGTCTCAAGGCCATTTGATGTCTTTTTTTTTAATCTTTATTTTTTCTTCTGTCTTTGACTTGTTTTTTAGAGAAATCTTTCTACTAAAGTTTACTTTTAACTCTTTTTAGTCAGGATTAGCTAGAAGATCTAAGGAAGCCCTTATTTCACTTTTTGTCTCTAGACCCTTATCCCTCCAAGGACATGTCTGGATCTCCAGAGATCTCATTTTTCATAAGAAGAAAGCCTTCAAAGTCATGGCCATAGGAAATTGGTTGAAATAATTAATTTTATTTTAAAGTCTCTAATCACTTCTATTTCTCTTTATACTATGGTTTCTGTAAATACTGTAGGAAGTGGTTTCCAGAGAAAAGAGTAGGAACATTTTCTCAGAAACTTTTATTTTTGGCTTCCTTTTAGGAATTTGAGATAGACAAAAATAAAATTTTAAAACATATTTTTTTAAAAAAAGAGATAGAAATGGATAGTAGTTAGCTATCCAAAATCAGCCACAGATTTGTGGATGTGTAATACTGGTGATTTGAAGTGATATACTTTGTCATTAGTAAAAATTTCCTTGGAAACAGGAGAAATGTGACAGAAGAAAATTTTAGCTTTACAAATCCAAGGATTGACATATTTGCATATCATAGTTTTATCTCCTTCACTATGTGTAAAGTTTCCTATTTCATTAAAGTAACATGGGCAAATAAAGAGGGAAAGGCATTCCAAAACATAAATCAAAAATGGAGGGAAGAATGAGGAAGCAGTGAAAACAGTATAAGGAGTTTGTTTAGTCCTCCTGAAGTAGAAAGTGTAGAAGGTGGCTGGACCATTCAGAATTCAGGTGTAGATAGTAAAATCACTCCAGCAATTTTAAGTGAAATGAGATTTAATACAGGCAGGAGATGTTTAGAAAACTGCGGGAAGGGCCAGAACAGCAGGCATTGGCGGGGAGGAATCCTTAAGGAATGACGCCCGAGGACTTACTTGCCTCCTGACCCCGGGAGCATTCACCCTGCCTGTTATCTGGGTACAAGCCAGCAACCTGATTGAGAACCAAGCTACACCTGCCAGATTCTTTTTTAACAAAATGGCTTTTCATGTTTTGCCTTTCTCTCCATTTAATTCAATTGAAAAATCAACTCTTGAGATAGTACATATGATTAGGGGAATTTAAGTCACTTCCAGAGACCTAACTAGAAAGGACTTTGGGAAATAAATTCCTTAGTTTTCCAGCTTCTTTTGTGTAAGAAAACACACCAAGAAGAGATTGGAATAGGTGCTTAGCACACAGATCTATCTCATCTGCTGAAGTAGCTACTGCCGAAGTCTAAAGGTGATGTGGAGGGCCTGAGGCAGGGCAATAAGGATAGCACAGAATCAGTCTTTATGATGTGAAACCTTACAACCATTTGGAAATAGGACAACTATAGGATGACTTTCAATGTTCTAGTTTAGTCTAGACTTGACATAAGTCATGCAGGAAGAACAGGTTTTTTGGGAGGAAAGAATGGGGCATTGGAAATGGGAAATGATGATGCAGAATTTGAAGTGCTTGAAGGGCCAACAGGTAGATAGATCAATAAGGACTTCAATCTTTAAGTTCTAGAGAAGGTCTTGAGTAGAAATAGAGATTGAGAAGTCTAAAATAAGAAGCACTGAAACATACCAGACATTGGCAAGTATGGGGATGAATGGAATTCTCAAGCACTGCTGGTGGGAATAAAAATGGGTTTATCATTTTGGAAAACAGTTTGATAGTTTTCTTTTTACAAACACACATTCACATATACACCCCATATAATCTAGTAATTTTATCCTCAGATGCCATAAATATTTGCATATAAATCTTTAAATAGACTCTATGAGAAAAAAGAAATTTTTATATGGTATGCAAAGATGTAAATGGAAAGGAAAGAAGGGAAAGGAATAAATATGAAAAAAGGAAAAAATGGAAACAAAGTCTTTTTTTTTGGTACTTGGGATTGAACTTGGGACCTTGCACTTTTGAGGCAGGCAGCAGAACCACTGAGCTAAATCCCTGGCCTTGGAAACAAAGTCTTTGTAAATAGAGAGGGGTGAAAGGGTTGAAGGGAGGCAGGGGAATGGGGAAAAAATAAGAACCGAGATACATCATCTAAAGGCACACATTCCCAATGATGACTGTCATCATATTGTATACCTAAAATGTACCAATAAAATTTAACAAATTAAAAAGATGTATGTGATGTTCATAGTAATTTTATTTTTAATAATAAAAATAGAAACAACATAAATATCCACAAAGAAGTGAATGGATAAACAAATGGATAAACAAATGGATAAACAAATCCATACAATGAGATGCTACTCAGCAATAAAAGAGAATAATCTATTGTCTGTACATCAATACAGATGAATCCCAAGTAGTTAATATGAATGAAAGAAGCCAGATGATAGTATATATTGTATCATTCTTTTTGTAAAATAATCTAGAAAATCTGAAATAATCAGTAACGACAGGAAACAGATATGAGGTGTTTGGAGATGGGGTAGGGGCAGGAAAAGGAGGAAGAAAGAGTCTATAAAAAGGCATAAGGCTTCAAGTTCAATCCTCAGCCCTACCAAAAAAGAAAAAAAAAAAAGGAAAAGCATAAGACAACTTTTGGGGGTGATACAGGGGTAATACATGTGTTCATTAACTTATTTGTAATGATGCTTTTATAGCTACATTCACATGTCAAAACCTACAAAATTTTACATTTTCTATATGTGCAGTTTATTATACTTTAATAAAGCTATTTAAAAAAATCAGTAGTTATGCACGATCACATGAAGCTCATACTAATAGGACAAAGATAGTTTGATATTATGTCTATCAATGTAGTTTACCCAATTAATGGGTGAAAGGAGAAAAATGTTTATAAATTTGAAAGTACATTTGATGAAATTCAACATAATTTTTAATTACCAAAATTCCTAATAAAACAAAATAATATATATTGTTTCTTAACATAATAAATACTATTTATATTTTAAAAAATCTGTGCATTCAAAAAGTGGGGAAAGATTTAATTATGTTATATAAAGTGACATTTTTGAACATTGTATCTTTAAAAATCACATTTTGAAGGGTCTTTTATATCATCAGAAAATGCTCATAATATTCAGACACAAGTGTGATTCTGATTTGTAATAGTCTACTAATGGGGCCGGGGATTTAGCTCAGTGGTTCTGCTGCCTGCCTGGAAAGCGGAAGGTCCTGAGTTCGATCTCCGGTACCCCAAAAAAATCTACTAATAAATACTTACAGAATGTTGTTATAGTTTGAATGTTTCCTTCCCTAAATTCATGTATTGGAAACTCAATCCCCTAATTAATATATTAAGGATATTTAGAAATAGAACCTTTGAGAAGTAAATTAGGATTAGATTGAGGGCAAGATGGTGGCCCCTGATGTTATTTGTGGCTTTATAGGAAGAGGAAGAGAGACCTGCACTGGCGTGTTACTCTGTTTCCCGTGTGAAGCCTTCTGCCATGTTATGATTCAGAGGGAAATCCTTCACCAAGTGCCAAGCAGATGCTGGCACCATATGCTTAGGCTTCCTCGGCTCCAGAATTATGAGCCAAATAAACTTATTTTTTTAATAAATTACCTCATCTCAAGTATTTTGTTTTAGCAGCAGAAAACAGACTAAGACAATATTAAATGAGCACTATAGTGTTATATGCAAAAAGCAAGAGAGAAAAAAATACATATGTAATATAATATGATCTCAATGATGGTATCTTTCTTTTTCTCATGGTTGATAGGAAATCCTCTCAAATGTTAATATTGTTTGTGTCTGTTGGGGAGATTGACATGTGATTTTTTATTTTTCTTTCACCTTTGGAGTTTCCCTACCATTGAGCTTCCATTGCTTTCAAAAGCAGACCTATAAATTCTCTCTTAATAGATTCTTGCCACCATGAGGGAATTCATTGGTGCAAATAGTTTTAGCAAGTACGCTAATCTAATTGAGGCACAAAGCACCTTTTCCTGCACTCTTTCTCACACAGTCATATGTTGCTAAATTCATCGATTGTAGTGTGGGATGGTGGAAGTGGCTGCTTCCAGCTTGTGAGGTACAGCTCAGGAGTGCCTACTTATAAATAAATGTATCTTATCCTCAGGAGCTTCCTTCCCTTTGTTATTTCATTCCTAGCAGTCTCTTGCTATAACAAGATTGAAGACAAAAGGAGAATAGATTCCCTGGGCCACTCTCAGCACAGTTCTGTTAGAAAATGTTCACAAAAGATGTTTTGATCAGAAAAGACCAGTTATATATATGTTTCCTTGTGAAATGCAGATAATTCTTCAGTCTTTTGTCTGATCAGTGGTGATCCTTATACTGTATATCTTTCACCTTTTCCTTCTTGAATCAAAGAAAGCAAACAAGGGTAGAGGTAGTCCTCTGTGATTACAGCATAAGAGAAAGACTTCGTTTGTGAACATGAGAGAAGATCTGAGGAAGTTGGGAGGGCTTCCACGCACAGAGATGATCACAAAGATTATTGTTGTTCATTATTGTTCACAAGAATACAGCAAACATTTGCACTGTGAGTCTTCCATTCTGATTTTCTGCCTGTACAAAAAAAGAACATGACTGGATGCTGACTGAGGAAGATATGATTTGGCCAGAAGGTGTAGGACTGGGACATGAAGGGGAGTCCTTGGTAAGACCTCAGTGGCCCCTACACCCCGCTTTGTCAGGACATTGGGATTATATCTTACAGACTGGTATGTTCTTGTTCAGTAACAGGGAAATTAAAAATAAAATAAAACTTCTTTTGGAAATCATTGGTTGGTATATCACATTTTAGCTTTTAATTTCCCCCTTTGTTAATTATTTAAAGAGTTATAAGCAAATTTTTGAAAAATGTATTTCTTCAAACATCCCTGGGACCTGCAGTAATGCCTATGTAAATAATCACATTCTTGAATTTATTAGCTTGCAAATTGGATCACTAAGTACTTAGGTTAAGTATTCTGTCTTTCCCTACTCCAGATTTCCCTAGAATTTTGAGAAGGACATCTGGTCATTGCATCATACATAGTTTTTTGACCTCTACCCTTAGTCTCTTTGTGCGTTCTCAATGGGAGCATCAGTCCTTGGAGACCAGCATCATTGTGTATAAACCATGGAAATCTGGTCCCTGTTGCTGAACTATGGCCAGGGGTGACAAGTGGAATAGGCAATAAAGAGAGTCTTCTGAAAATAAACTTTTAGGCATCACAGGTGAGAATCACAAATGTGTTTTGCCTGAGAAACATTGCCATATATGGAGATAAGTTCTAAAGATGATAATGGAGTTTAATGCTTTTGTGGTTAAACTTTAGTGGGTTCTTTTGAAGGTCTTTGAAACATGTCATAAATATGTATATACATAGTATACAAAAGTCTTTGAAAGATGTTATATATATGTATGTTACATATCTGATATATTTATTGTAAAGTTTTTGCCAAACCAATTTTTTTTAACCTGAACTTTTAAGCAGAACAACATATTCTCCAATTATGGGAATACTGACAATAGTATTAGCCACATGTACATGTGAAATAATGAAGTTATGTAGAAGGGTTATATATTAATGGGTATATTTTATTCTATGTAGACATATTTTTCTATATTGTATTTGCTTTCCATGTAACGTGAAATCTGGCCACTGATATGAGTTCTCTCATTTTACAAATCATCCCTAACATTTGGTTATGTTATAGCTCCTTCATAGTTTACTGTATCAGACTATTACAGAATTATTTAATTTTGAATGGGCAGTAGTTGTTTCCTAAGTCCTTTCAATATTTTAAAAAATAGTTTTGGGTCCCAAATGAATTCCACACATTTACAAATAAATAATTAGTAAAACTCTGATATGGTGTGTGTTAGCCTTTTATTGCTGTCACAAAATCCCTGAAATACACAACATAAAGGAGAAAAGGTTTATTTCAGCTCAGTTTCAGAGGTCTCAGTCCATGGCCACCTGGCTCTGAGGCAAAACCCTCATGGTGGGAAGGGTACGGTGGAGGAAAGCTGCTCAGCTTGTGGCAGCCAGGAAAAGAGAGTGTGAGCTTACAGGCTTCCTCCTTCTTCCATTTTTGTTCCATGTAGGCCCCACTCCATTACATGGTGCCACTCAGATTCTCCTTCCTCAGTTTGCCGCCCTACATGCTGATCATCTCTGGAAACACTCTCAGAGAAACACTCAGAAATGTGCTTTAGTAATTTCTTGGATGTTTATCAAGCCAATCAAGTGACAATCAAGATTAACCATTTCATTCTGTTGATTCAAATATATTTTTAAGACATTTTTGAGAACCTGAAGTATGATATTGATATATATTGGCATTCAAAATGAAATACTCAAGATTGCTGTGTGCAATCTTCAGGAAAAGCATTTAGGAACTCTGAAATGAAACCTGGGCAATCTAGGTCTTAGGAATGAAATTTAGAATACATTAAAAATATCATTTTCAGCATTTAAACTCTTAGGTGCATTTCCATGAATAGTCTAGTGAGGTACTATAGTTAACAGATTATTGTTCTTTTTAAACATAGTTAAACTTCAGAGGAGAAATTGGTTATTGCATTAATTTTGGAGTTTTGAGGATTACACATTTTTGTCATTTATACTGTCTTGCACACACAGAGAAAAATTCATACTGAAATAGAAAACTGCTTCATGCCATAAACATGCCATTAATACATGAATCAAGATGTCATAGTTTGGATGAGATAATCAGATTCCTCAGATGAATTAGCTGAAAGCAGCTGCTTCATTTAGGAATGATTTAGAAATAATGTATATTGAAGACAGTAGATTGAATGTAAAAAAAAAGATAAATAAGTTATTACTGAAAATGCAAAATGGTTAAAAATTATAATTGTGACTATTGTGCCAATTAAAAAAGTTGTTCTCATTCATCTTGTAAGAAACTATCTCCAAATGGAAATACAGCTATAGCCCTGATGGTAACAAGTAGAGCTTGTTTGACAGTGCCATAAACGCCACCATCTTGAAACCTTTGAGAATCATCATTGAAAGAATAAATGAACATTCTTTAAAAATCACCATCCAAGAAAGTTTGTTCTTAGTAATAATAACATTTCATGTTTATAAGGTGCCTTTCATTCAGTTTTTAAGATTTCTTGTACAGATGTGTTTAAATACGCACGGTCATATATCACTGTTTCAAATATCATAGCCTAAATATTTCAATTCTTTAGGCATAAAGCAATCCTTCATTCCACATGTGAAAATACAGTTTCTACCCCACCACACAGATTCTCTGTGAATAACACCTTCTCATTTATGCTTCTATATTGCTTGTGCTTCAGGATTGTCAAGGCACTCTTTTCTTAAAACGTTTAAAAAAATTCCTTAAAAACAAAGCACCTGTGTTTTCTGGCAGAACAACAATCTATCAGCCAACGTAGTTTTATTTAATGACTGACTGTGGTTGGCTAGCACCCCATAATTCATTTCATAATTGGGAAAAAATGTGACATTTGCTGACGTCATCTGAGTGCTGATCTGGACCCATTGAACATGGAGTTTTCCAACAAAAGCAGTTTAATTTTCCACTTCACAATTCAGGAAGAATTTAGGGTTAGGGAATTCTTGGAGCCTAGAAATGGGTTTCATTTTCAGGGTTTTTGTTTATAATTTGGACAGGAAGGAAGATTGGAAATAGTTTAATTTTCAAGATAAAATTTCCTTTGTGAAATTTCACTTCCTCTTCTACATATTGCTGCCAGTCTGAGATAGAATATGATAGACTCTGAAGAGAAAATTAACTTAGAAATGAAAATCTAATGAGTGAGGAAGGGTGGTTACCATAAATTTTATTTTGAGAATTTCTTAAGCAAAGTTTTACTCACTGGATTTTTCCTACCCAGGCTGTAGTTCATATGAAATTTTGAAGTGCAAAATGCACATGGAATGCATTGATGATCATTTAAAAATAATAGAATACCAGTTATAGTGGCATTATTTGATGTTAATACAGTAACGTGATCATAATCATAATTTTATGTACCTTATTGCAAATATGATCAAGAGTATCTAGGTAATTTTTATGAACCTAGAGTTTTTGTTCTGGGTTGTTTTTTTTTTTTTTTTTTTTGGTACCAGGGATCAAACTTAGGACCTTGCGCTCGCAAGGCAGGCAGCAGAACCACTGAACTAAATCCCTAGCCCTCTAGGTAATTTTTCTTAAGAAACTTCACCCTTGTAGCAGAAAAGAGACAGAGAAACTAATTTGTTAAAGTTTTTATCTTCAACAGTTTTGTCTATTCTCATTTAAACACTGTCTTGTGAGTATCATTAATTCTCTATTTCTTTTCTTGGCTGGACTTGCCTACAAAGTCATCATCTGGATTAACCCTAATGGACAGTTTCCCCTATGCCAGCATCTGAACAAGTGAAACGACTGAAAACAAATTACACAATTCTGTGGTGTAATTTCTTTACCTTCCACAGACATAAATTCTCTTTACCTTCCTCAGATATAAATCTCAGATGGACACTCAACACGTTCATAATCTTATTAAATTTTCATAATATTTTACTGGAATACACTCCTAGATGACCATTTTTATGCCTTCTTGTTGAAACTCCTACATTATCTACCCTCTCTACCTTGCTCACTGCTCACTCTAGGTTTTTTGTTTGTTTCTTCATTTTGTTTTTTTTAAATATTCGTTAGGGAAGTTGGGGCAATTAGACAGGAACTCCCTTATATGTCCCCATGAAAACCACCAGCCTTTTGGCATCATTACTCCTCTTTCACTTCTTTCTCATTACATTCAAGGAAGATGTGGCTTGGCCTAGGTCAAAAGACAACCTGGTCAAAGATCTCCATTGTGATTCAGATTCTTTCTGGGGATTTTGTTTTGACAGTTATCTGCCACCCTGCCCCAACCACCACATCTATTGTGGACTGAATTATCCCCTGCCCATTCATACGTCAAGCCCTAATCCTGCAGTGTTACTGTATTTGGAAATAGAGAATTTAGGGAGGTAATAAAGGTTAAACGTAGTTACAAAGATGGAGACCTAATTTAATAGGCCTGGTATCCTTCTGAGACAATAAAAGATGTCTGGACATCTCTATCCACAGACACAGAGAAGCCATGTAAAGATACAGTGAGAAGGCAACCTACAATCAACAATCCAAGGAAAGAGGCCTTACTGGAAAACAGTCCTGATCATACCTTAATCTTGGACTTTTGGCCTCTATCACTGCGAGAAAATAGATTTTTGTTTTTTAAGCTACTCAGCATAGGGTATTTTGTATGTCAGCCTGAGCAGATCTATTTAATGCCCTTGCTTGTTTTTTCTTTTTCTTGCATTGCCTCTGAATCTACCACAGTTAAACATCTGTTGCTACGACTTTATTGACATTGCACTGGGAAAGACTACTAACAACTGCCATATTTCAAATACTAATGAAAATCCTTTCATGCCTCTCCTGCTTTCCCTCTCAGCCACCTTCAACAAAATTGATCACCACTTTCTCCTGGGTACAGTTACTTTTCTGTGATGGTACCATACACTCGATTCCTTTGTATTTCTCTTGCTGCTTCTTAATTTCCATTATAGGTGCTTCCTCTGCCTCTGTCTGAATCCTGAAGGCATGTGCACTCCAGACCTCTATCCTACCATTTTCCCTTCTTTTCTGTAGCTACATAGTTTTCCCAGGCAACCCATTTAGCCCCAAGTTTTTAAATACTGTTTGTAAGTTGACAATTTCCAAATCTTAATCTTCAGCTTTGACTTCACTTCTGAGCTCCAAATTATGTATCTAGATCTCTTATTTGTCAGCTCCACATGAATATCAAATAAGTATCTCAATTTTAATGTGCCCCAATTAGAATTTTATTTGTCTCCTTTGACTAATCCTACTGTATTTGTGATCTAATGGTTCCAGACATTTCACCTTGATTCCACTCCTTCATTCATCCTCACATCTAAAAACTTCGTAAGTCCTACTGAACTACTTCTAAAGGAATTTTGAAACCTACTTTTTAAAAAAAGTTCCCATTAGTTCCCTTTTAGTCTAGGATGCCATGGTCTCTCCCTTGGACTGCTTCCATAACCTTTTAACTATACCAACTTTGCCCATTTATTTCCCACTTCAAGTTGAAATGGAATTCCAGTAGAATAGATATGTGGCAGAATAATTTAAAAAATTAGAACCAAATTATGACCCTCTAGTTCCTTTAATGATTTCTCTAATGACTTCTCATCAGGTTCAGAAGAAAATCCAAAATCATGACCTAAAATACTCTAGGGCTTGGAGCCTTTTAACTTTTTTTCGGTGAGAGAAGTTATGTCAATTTTAGAGACATGATTCAGTCTGTAACATTATCGATACAGTTAACTTTACCAATGCTATTTATTTTTTTATGTGAATTTGAGTTACTGTCTACTGTCTTTCCATTTCAACCAGAAAAACTCCATTAGCACATCTCATAAAGCATGGAGGTTAGTGATAAATTCTCAGTTTTTGTTTATTTGGGAATTTCTCAATTTGTTTCCTGTTTTTGAAGGGTAGTTTTGCTGGATATAAAATTCTTGTTTAACAACTTTTTCCTTTAGAACTTTGAGTACCTCATCTGACTGCATTTGGCTTTCATGGTTTCTAGTAAGAAATCAATGGTAAATATTATTGAGAATCTCTTGCATGTGATGGGTAACCTCTCTCTTGCTTATTTCAATAGTTCATCATGTCTAGGTGTGGAGTTTTAAAATTTTTCTTATTTGGAGTTCATTGAATTTCTTAAATGTCTTGGCTAATGTTTTTCTTCAACCTTGCAAAGTTTTGGGTCATTATTTCTTCAAATATTCCTTCTGTTCCTTTCTCTTCTCTCCTGTAAATCCCATTATGCATATGCTAGTATTTATCAATATTCCTCATTTGATACATTATTTCCATGCATTTCTTTAATTGTTTGGAAAAATTTTTCTTTACTTTTTTACTGTGCAGTATTTTAAAAACTCGATTTAAAATATTTGTCTAGTATTACAAGGTCTGGGTTTCTTTAGGAACAGTTTCTATAAACTTCTCGTCTGCCACAAAATTATCATAGTCTCAGTTGTTTGCAGTGTTAAATGATTGTTGTTGCTTTTTTGGGCAAATACATTTATGGAAAAAGATGCTCACATTTAGTGAGTTTTCATGCAAAATAAGAACAAGCTCTATCAATGAGGTTTCTAGGAAATTGCCAGACCAGCTCAGACAATGACAATTATCTGAGTGCTTTTAAGGATCTCCAAATCCATTCTGCTACTGTCAGCGCTAGGGTGCTCTGTTTTCACTGATTGTGGAGTTATTGGCTTTTAAGACTACTATGGAATTTGGAGAGAGTTATGGGTTATACAAATTAAAATTTGGACAAAGATTCAGCCCTTTTGACTTGGGTAAACTTTTCTTAAATTATTAGAAGACTTTGATTAATTTTCAGCATTCTTAAAAAGTTGATTTGAACACTTTTTGCCATTTTTTGTTAATTTTATGGAGGAGCAGTTCTTCATATATCTTTAGTCTGTCACTCTGATATCCTTCTTCATTTTAAAAATATTTATTGTCTTCAAATATAAATTTAGTATTTTTATATTTATTTGGCATTCTTTCAATGTGTGTATTCATGGCAGTGAATTCAGTGATTATTTATACAGAAATGACTATTGGTTTCACTTTTGGGGGCTGTTTTCACTCTAAGCAGATTTTTGAGAGAGATTTAAAGATATTATTTCACTGTTTCCTGATTTCCACTGTTTCTGTGAGAAATCAGTAATTTTAGATTGTTGCACGGAAGGCAATGTATTAAATAGTTTCCCCTAGCACCTTCTAATATTTTCTCCTTTTCTATTTTTTAAAAATAAATTTTACTTTTAGTTGTCTAAGTGTAGTTTCTTTGTATTTATTCTGCTTGGGATTAAGAGAATTTCTTAAATGTGTGATTTGATGTCTTGTCTTAGTCTGTTTTCTGTTGCTAAACAGAAGCTTGACATTAGGTACTTCATAAAGAAGAGTTTTATTTGGTGCATGGTCTGAAGGCTTGGAAGTTAGAGATCAAATACTGTTATTTGTTCAGCTTCTGGTGAGGGTTTCATGCTGGTTTAACTAATGGTGGCAAGTTGAAGGGCATGTGGAAACATGCACAGGAGAGAAAAGGAGGGTGCCCTCCTGTGATAGATAACCCATTCCTTCAAGAAAAGTGTTAATCTGTTAATGGGGGCTTCAGTCTCATGACTTAAACACCTTTCACTAGGCTTCATCTTCCAACTTGACCATGTAGGACCATGCCTTAACATGAGTTTGGTAAAGATGCACCACAGCTGAGACTCAGTATGTTTCTTGAAAGTTTTAGGAACTCTTCAATCATTATTTCAAAAATATTTCTTCTGCCTCATTTTATTTCTCTTTTCTTTTTCTGCTTCTTTGGTTACATACACATTTTCTATTTTATCTCATAAATGATAGGTTGTATTTTCTTTTATTTTAGATTCCTATGATTCAGTGTAGATATTTCCTAATGACTTACCTTCTAGTGCACTAATTCTCTCCTTTGCTATACCAAATCTGTTAAACCTATTGATTGTGTTCTTGATTTAAATTTTTAGATTTTGTTTTCAATTTTGTAATTTCCACACACCTATTTTTAATTGTCTTTATTTCTGTAGTGTAATTTTTTGTCTTGTCATCTGTTTTCTTCAACATGCACATTACTGTAATTTTATTTAATTTATTTATTTATTTATTTTTGGTACCGGGGATCGAACTTGGGTCCTTGCACTTGCGCAGCAGGCGGCGAAACCACTGAGCTAAATCCCCAGCCCACATTACTGTAATTTTAAAGTTCAAGTCTATTATCTCTAATAAGTCATCTCTCTGCCTTTGTGCCTGGTTAGTTTTGGTTGAATAATGTGTGAAATTATATGTATGAAACTATACGATTATGTATAAAAAATTGTACAGGTTGTTAATGTTACTCTTCTAGAGAGAAGGTCCCCTCTATGCTTTAGCAGGCAGATAACATAGTGATTACCTTCTTAATTCAGTTCGGGACTGAGCTGATTTAAGGCTCAGTTGTACTTTTTATAATGCTTCATCTACCTCCAGTTTGCCTTCAGTCTTAAATTGTAGCCCTCCAGGTGTCCCACTTGAGATTCTGGCATGTTTCCAAGTCTTCTTTGTGTTGGCATGCATTGAACCTTAAGTTTTGTCTCCTTAAGCACCAGGAGATTGCTGAAAATTTCACTTTACTCTTCAGACTTTCCAGAGGCTTTTCCCTTAGCTTCTTAGCCTCTTGTTATGTACAGTTTCAGAATTCAGCAAATGCCTGGCTGGGGATTTGTTTAGGTTAATCATCTGTGCCTCCTTTTTCAGTGAAACCTTTATTCTTCAATTCTTGACTGCCTCAGAGACCCTAAATACTCTGTATGTTTTCCAGCCTCTGAGATTTCCTGAATATGTTGGCTTCTCTGACCCTGTAGTAGCCTTTTGTTTGGTCTGTTACTCTGTGGAAATGACACGAATGGAAAAATGGCTCACAGCATATTAGCTCACTTCTTTGTAATTCCCCTTCCTCCATGTTGTTGGCTCCTGAAATTCCTATTACATTCATGACTCTCTAATGTCTTCAAACAATCTTCTTTAAAACAAAACATGACTGTATTTCAAAACATAGCCAAAAAATAAAACAACAAAGTAAATAGTAAACACAAAGTATTTCACAATGGCAATGCATGATAAAAATCTTTACATACTGAATCATCCATCATCTCTTAGGAATTAGGAACAGACTGTTACTACAAAGGGAAGTGAAAGAAACATAAAAACCAAATGAACATAAAGGAACAGTAATGTTATACAAAGATAAGATGGCTCAACAGTATGAATGTATAAAGATGAGAAAGATTAACATTAAGAAAAACCACTTACATTATCAATTATTAGTACATATTTTTATCTAATGGTCACAGTTTTGGGAAATGGGGAACTTTGATTTCAACACTGAAGCACTTACTCCAATTAAGAGGAAATTTACTCAAATATAGATTTTTGCATACAGTTTTCAATGGTGACTTTAATCAACAGAAATAATTCCAGTGCAGCTGAAAAATTCAAATTTCTTCAAACAATTTTTTAAATTCTGTTTTTCTAGTTGTATTTTTCCATCACATGCCACTCTATGAGCTGCAAGTAGAAATTTTGCTCCCTTGAAAATGGAAATTGAACAATCCTAATTAATATGAGGCAAACATATAAAATCAACATGAACTTTCTTTAAATTTAAAATTTTGTATACTCCTCTCCTAAATAGTTATATCTGAAATGTGCTATTTTAGGAGCAAAATAATTAGTCATTACATTTTAAGCCAATTAACTTATTTAATAACTCTATAAAAACCACAACAAGTCCTTATTTTTTTCCATTAATTTATTGTTACATTTTAGGTATAAAATACACTTACATTCATCATTGGGATCTTGTACCTTTATGTGACATATCTTGGTTCTTACTTTTTTCCCCATTCCCCTGCCCTCCCTTCATCCCCTCCACCCTAACCTATTTGCAGAGACTTTGTTCCCATTTTTTTCTTTTCCCTTTTTTCCTTTCCCCTACCCCTCCCACTTCCCCTACTCCTTTAGATCTTTTCTTCCTATTACACAATATCAATTATACATTTATAAATTACAATACCAAGATTTAGAGGACATTATCACAGATTTCACAGAATTTAAAAGGATATAGAAAGCATATTATAAAAATCTTTTTTTGAAATAAATTTGACAACTTCTGTGAAGTACCTTTGAAGACAAATTAATGAAACTGACTCTGGAAGAAATATAAAATTGGAATAGCACCTATTAAAGAAAGTATATTCCCAGCTTGAAAACCTACCTATATGACAACAGCAGGCTCATATACATTTTAACTGATGAATCATATCAAACATTTAAAGCAGAAAAAAGAAGGAACACTTCTCCCCTCATTTTAGGAAATCATTGTGCTAATACAAGAACTGGATAAAGATAATAGAATGAAGAAAAAAGTATGAACATAGATAAAAATTTGTTTAACAAAATAAACTCTTAGAAGTCAGATCTGGCAGTATGTAGAAAGTGGTTTTATTATAGGGATGGCAGTGTTGGTTCAGCATTGGAAGATCCACCCCTAAAAGTCATCATTTTAACAGAGGAAAGGAAAAAGCCATATGATCCTATCAGTAGTTGCAGAAAAAGTTTTGGAATAAATTCTATGGCTGTTCATGGTAAAAGCTATCAGGAGACTAGAAGTAGAACAGAACCTTCTCAACAGATTAAAGACATGTACTCCATACTTTCAGCAAAAACACCTTAAATGAATGGAAAAGATCAAATGCTTTCTCCCTAAGGTGGGGAACAAGGGCAGATATGCCTACTCTTCATATGTCCATCAAACTTTTTTTTTTTTGCTCAAATTCTTTTATTGTTACATTTTAGGTATACAATATGTTTACATTTGTCATTGGGTGCTTCTACCTGTACATGATGTATCTTGGTTCTTATTTTTTCCCCAGTCCCTGTGCTCCCTTCACCCTCTCCACCCGTCACTATTTACAAAAATTTTGTTTCCACTTTTTCCTTTTCTCATAATATTTCTCATAATATTTCCTTTCCCTTCTTTCCTCTCTCCTTCCCCTCCTACTTCCCCTACACTTCAGACCTTTTATTCCTATTTCAAATTATCAATTATTTGTTTTAATCATTTTAATCCTTATTTACACTTTCAATTTCTCACACTAGAGAAAATATTCAGTATTTACACATGCGTGTCCTATTTATTTCACTTAAGAGTATGGCCTCAATATGCATCCATTTAGCTATAAATGTCTCTAGTTTCCGGTGCTTTATGGCTGAGTAGTACTACATTTTATAAAATACCCCATATCTTCTTTATCCAGTTTCCAGTTGATAGGCACTTGGGCTGTTTCAAAGCTTTAGCTATTACAAACTGTGCCTCTATAAACATAGGTACACATATATTGCTGTGGTATGATTCTTTTAATTCTTTTGGGAGGATACCCAGCAGGGGAAAAGCTGGGTCAAATGGGACCTCTAGTCCTAGTACTTTGTGGTATCTCTGTACTGCTTTCCACAGTGGTTGCACCAGTCTGCACTCCCACCAACAATGGAGAAGGGTTCCTTTCTCCCCACACCCCTGCCAGCATTTGTTGTTGCTTGATTTCTTGATAGCAGCCATTCTTTCTGGGGTGAGGCAGTGTTGTTTTCCTCTCTCAAATGACCAGTGATGTTCAACATTTTTTCATATGTTTATTTGCTGCTTTTACTTCTTTGCGTGAGAAATGGCTGTTCATTTCAGTGCCCATTTTTGAATTGGGTCTTTAAATTTGGGGGTCTGATTTTTTTCAGTTCTTTGTATATTCTAGATATTAGTATTTTGTCTGAGGTACAACTGCTACAAATTTTTTCCCACATTATAGATTGTCTCTTAGCCCTGCTGGTGGTTTCTCTTGGAGTGCAGAAGCTTTTTGATAGAATAAGATCCCAGTTGTTGATTCTTTGTGCTAGTTCCCATGCTACTGAGGTTTTGTTCATAAAGTCTTTTCCTATACCAATGTCTTCAAGAGTTCTACCTAACTTATCTTCCAGCAAGTTTAGTGTTTCTGTTTTAATATTTAGATCTTTAATCCACATTGATCTTAGTTTAGTGCATGGTGATAGATATGGGTCTAGTTTCAATCTTTGGCAGGTCGAAATCCAGTTTTTCCAACACCATTTATTAAAGAGACTGTCTTTCCTCCAGTGAGGGTGATTGACTCCTTTGTCAAATATGAGGTGGCTGAGTGTGTCTGGAGTTGCTTCTCCATCTTCTAATCTATTCCACCGATCCTCGGGTCTGTTTCTTTGCCAGTACCATGCTGTTTTTATCACAGAAGTATTGTAGTATAGTTTGAAGTTGGGGATTGTGATACCCGCTGCCAAGTCTCTGTTGCCTAGAATTGCTACTGCTATTCTAGGTCTCTTCTGTTTCCAAATGAATTTTTCGATTATTTTCTCTAGTTCTGTGAAATATATTGTTGGAATTTCAATCAGCATTGCATTAAATCTATATAGCAGTTTTGGATATATGGCCATTTTCACTTTATTGGTTCTTCCTACCCAGGAGCAAGGAATGTCTTTCCATTTTCTTATATCCTCTTCGATCTCTTTTTTCAGAGTGCAGAAGTTTTCAGCATAGAGTCCTTTTGCTTCCTTTGTTAGATTGATTCCCAGATATTTCATTTTTTTAATGCTACTATAAAAGGAATTGTTTCCTTAATTTCTCTATCAGTGAGTCTGTTATGTTTGTATAGGAATGGCATTGTTTTTTGAGTGTTGACCTTGTATCCAGCTACTCTACTGAATCTGTCAATTAAGTCTAGAAGTCTTTTGGCAGAGTTTTTTTGGTCTTCCATGTAAAGTATCATATCATCAGCAAATAATGACAGTTTAAATTCTCCCTTTCTTATCTTTATTCCTTTTATTTGTTTCTCTTGTCTAATTGGTGTGGCTAACCTTTCCAGAACTATATTGAACAAGAGTGGTGATAGTGGACATCCTTCTGTTGTTCCTGTTTTTAGTGTGAAAGTTTTCAGTTTTTGATCACTTTGTATGATGTTGGCTGTTGGTTTTTATAGATAGCCTTAATCAGGTTGAGATAAAGACCTTCTATTCCAATTTTCTGTAGGGTTTTTATCATGAATAGGTGGTTGGATTTTGTCAAATGCCTTTCCTGCATCTATTGATATGATTATATAGTTTTTGTCCTTGACTCTGTTAATGTAGTGTATTACATTTATTGATTTACATATGTTGAACCATCCTTGCATCCCTGGGATAAATCCGACATGGTCAGGGTGAATGATCTTCTTGATGACACTCTGTATTCTGTTTGCCAGTATCTGCTTGAGGATTTTTGCATCTATGTTCATTAGGGAGATTGGCCTGTAATTCTCTTTTTGGGTTGGGTCTTTCCCTGGTTTTGGAATCAAAGTAACATTTGCTCCCAGGAATGAATTTGGAAGTATTTCAATTTCATTGAAGTGTTTAAAGAGTAATGGTGATAGTTCTTCTCTAAATGTTTTGTAGAATTCAGCAGTGAAGCCACGAGCACCTGGGGTTTTCTTCGTGGGTAATTTTTAAATTATGTTTTCAATTTCACTGAATGTAATTGGAGTGTGTAGAATTTTTATATCTTCTTCATTTAAGTGTGGCAATTCATACATATCCAGGAATCTGTCCATTTCTTCCCTATTTTCCATTTTATTAGAGTGCAGGTTCTGAAAGTAGGTATTGATGATCCTCTGGATTTCTGCTGGATCTGTTGTGACTTCACCTTTTTCATTCTTAATTGCATGGATTTGAGCCTTTTCTTTCCTTTTTTTGATAAGGTTGGCTAAAGGTTTATTGATTTTATTTATTCTTACAAAAAACCACCTCTTCAATTCATTGATTTTTTTTGGATCATTCTCTTAGTCTCTATTGCACTGATTTTTGCTCTGATCTTTATAATTTCCTCTCTTCTATGAGCTTTGGGTTTGTTATGCTCTTCTTTTTGTAGGAGCTTGAGGTTCTGCATTAGGTTGGTTATTTGAGTTCTCTCTGTTTTCCTAATATAGGCATTCACTGCTATGAATTTCCCTTGTAGAACTGCTTTCATTGTGTCCCATAGATTCCTATATGCTGTACTGGCATTATCATTTACTTGGAGAAACTGTCTAATTTCTTCTCTTTTCTGTGACCCATTGGTTGTTCAAGAGAGTGTTATTCAATTTCCATGTGTTTGTGGGGGTTTTGCTGTTTCTTATGCTATTGGTCTCCAATTTTATTGCACTATGGCCTGGTAATAAACAGGGGATAACTTCAGTTCTTTTGCATTTACTTAGACATGTCCTGTGTGCTACCATATGTTCTATTTTTGAGAATGAGCCATGTGCAGCCGAAAAGAATGTGCATTCTGATTTTGTGGGGGTGGAACACTGTAAAAATCTATTAAGTCCATTTGTTCAAAAGCTTGGTTCAGTTCTAGAATTTCATTGTTAATTTTTTGTCTAGATGATCTGTCTATTTGGATAGTGGGGTATTGAGGTCCCCCACGACAACTGAATTTGTGCTTATTTGGTTTTTAATGTCCATTCATATTTGTTTTGCATAGTTGAGGGCATTCGTATTTGGTGCATATATATTTATGACTGTCATCTCTTCCTCTTTGACTGTTCCCTTCACAAGGATGTAGTGAACATCTTTGTGTCTCTTAATTAGTTTTGGGTTGAAATCTACTTTGTCTGAAAATAAGATTGCTACCCCTGCTTTTCTCCAGGATCCTGTCACATGGAGAACTGTTTTCCATCCTTTTACTTTCAGTCTATGACTGTCTTTTTGAGTTAGGTGTATTTCTTGTATACAGCATATTGTTGTATTTTGCTTCTTAATCCATTCTGCCACTCTATTTCTTTTGATTGGTGAATTAAAGCCATTAATATTGATGGTTATAGTTGATAAGTATTGACTCATCCTTGTCATGATGTTTTACTGTTGTTGGTTCTTTTATTTTTTATTTTTTCTCCCCTTTCCCTTTAGTTTCTTACTTTGCCTGGTGGCTTTGCTCTGTTGGGCCTCATGGAGTTGTGACCTTCATTGCCCTTTTCTAGGATATTGGTTAGAATTGTTTGAAGTGCTGATTTGGTGTTCATGAAATTTCTCAGGTGTTTGTTGTCATGGAAGTATCTAATTTCCTCATCGAGTTTGAAAGATAATTTTTCAGGATACAAGAGTCTAGGTTGGAAGTTATTTTCTTTTGGGGCTTGAAATACTTCACTTCAGGCTCTCCTTTTTTAAAAAATTAAATTCTTTTATTGGTACATTGTAGGTATACAACACAATTACATTTCTCATTGGGAATTGTACCTTTACATAATGCATCTTGGTTCTTATTTTTTCCCCATTCCTAGACCTCCCTTCATGCCCTCCACCCTTCCCTATTTACAAAGACTTTATTTCCATCTTTTCCATTTCTCATCATTTTTCCTTTCCCTTCTTTCCTTTCCCCTGCCCCTCCCACTACCCCTACCCTTTTGAACCTTTTCTTCCTATTTTGCATTATCGATTATTCAGTCTAATCATTGGTACATTTTAGGTATACAATATAATGACATTCATCATTGGAAATTTGCACCTTTACATAATCTCTCTTGGTTCTTATTTTTCACCCTTGCCCAGCCCTCCCTTCAACCCCTCCATTCCTCCCGATTTACAAAGATTTTGTTCCTATTTTTCCATTTTCTCATATTAATCCCATTCCCTTCTATCCTTTCCCCTAGCCCTCCCACTTCTTTCCCCTTTGCCCCTTTTCTTCCTATTTCACATTACCTATTATACATTTAGTCCTTATTTGAACTTTCAGTTTCTCACACCAGAGAAACTCTTCAGTATTTATACATGTGTGTCCTATTTATTTCACTTAAGAATATTGCCTCAATGTGCATCCACTTAGCTATAAATGTCTCCAATTTCTCATTTTTTATGGCTGAGTAGTACTCCATTTTATTAAAAAACCACATTTTCTTTATCCAGTCTCCAGTTGATGGGCATTTGGGCTGTTTCCAAGTTTTAGCTACCATAAACTGTGGTGCTATGAACATGGGAGCACATATATCACTGTGGTATGATTCTTTTAATTCTTCGGGGAAGATCCCCAGCAGTGGAATAGTGGGGTCAAATGGGACTTCCAGTCCTAGTTCTTTGAGGTATCTCCATACTTATTTCCATAGTGGTTGCACCAGTCTACACTCCCACCAGCAGTGGAACAGGGTTCCTCTTTCCCCACAGCCCCACCAGCATTTGTTATTGGTTGATTTCATGATAGCAGCCATTCTTTCTGGAGTGAAGTGGAATCTCAGCGTTGTTTTCATTTGCATCTCTCGAATGACCAGTGATGTTGAACATTTTCTCATGTATTTATTTGCTATTTCTACTTCTTTGTCTGAGAAACATCTGTTCATTTCAGATGCCCATTTTTGGATTGGGTCTTTAAATTTGGGAGGTCTGATCTTTTTAAGTTCTTTATAGATTCGAGATAGTAGACCTTTGTCTGAGGAAGAGCAGGTGAAGATTTTTTTCCCACATTGTGGGTTGTCTCTTCACACTGCTGGTGGTTTCTCTTGCTGTGCAGAAGCTTTTTAATAAGAAGAGATCCCACTTGTTGATTGTTTGTGCTAGTTCATGGGCAACTGAGGTTTTGTTCATAAAATCTTTTCCTACACTGATGTCTTCAAGGGTTCTACCTAACCTCTGTTCCAACTGGTTCAGAGTTTCTATTTTAATATTTAGATCTTTAATCCATTTTGATTTTAGTTTAGTGCATGGTGAGAGATATAGGTCTAGTTTTAATCTTTGGCAAGTTGAAGCCCAATTTTTCCAGCACCATTTATTAAAGAGGGTATCTTTCCTCCAGTGAGGGTGTTTGGCTCCTTTATCGAAGATGAGATGGCTGAGTGTGTCTGGAGTTGTTTCTGCATCTTCTTGTCTGTTCCACTGGTCCTCAGGTCTGTTTCTTTGCCAGTACTATGCTGTTTTTATCACAGTAGCTTTGTAATAGAGTTGCAGGTTGGGGATTGTGATACCCCCTGCCATGTCTCTGTTACCTAGAATTGCTTTTGCTATTCTGGGTCTCTTCTTGTTCCAAATGAATGTTTGGATTGTTTTCTCAAGGTCCGTGAAGTATGCTGCTGGGATCTCAATTGGAATTGCATTAAATCTATATAGCAGTTTTGGAAGTATAGCCATTTTCACTATATTAATCCTTCCTACCCAGGAGCAGGGGATGTCTGTCCATTTTTTGATATCATCTTCAATCTCTCTTTTCAGAATGCCATAGTTTTCAGAGAAGAGGTCTTTGATTTCTTTCGTTAGGTTGATTCCTAGGTATTTCAGTTTTTTGGATGCTATTGTGAAAGGAATTATTTGCCCTATTTCTCTCTCAGTGAGTCTGTCATTGGTGTAGAGGAAAGCTATTGATTTTTGTGTGTTGACCTTGTAACCAGCTACTTGACTGAATTTGGTTTTTAAGACTAGAAGACTTTTAGTGGAGTTCTTGGGGTCTTCTATATAGAGTATCATGTCATCTGCAAGTAATGACAATTTGACTTCTTCATTTCCTATCTTTATTCCTTTTATTTCTTTCTCTTGCCTAATTGCCATGGCTAATGTTTGCAGAACTATATTGAACAAGAGTGGTGAGAGTGGACATCCTTGTCTTGTTCCTGATTTTAGTGTGAAGGATTTCAGTTTTTGACCGTTTAGTATGATATTGGCTGTTTGTTTTTCACAGATGGCTTCTATCAGTTTGGGGTAGAGACCATCTCTTCCAAATTTTTGTAGGGTTTTTATCATAAATGCATGTTGGATTTTGTCAAATGCTTTTTCTGCATCTATGGAGATAATCATATGGTTTTTGTCCTTGGCTCTATTGATATTGTGTATTACATTGATTGATTTCCATATATTGAACCATCCCTGCATCCCTGGGATGAATCCCACTTGATCAGGGTGTATGATCTTCTTGATGATCTTCTGCATTCTGTTTGCCATTATCTTATTAAGGATTTTTGCATCTATGTTCATTAGTGAGATTGGCCTATAGTTCTCCTTTTCGGTTGGGTCTTTCCCTGCTTTGGGGATCAAGGTGATGCTTGCTTCCAGGAATGAATTTGGGAGTATTGCTTCCCTTTCAATTTCATGGAAGAGTTTAAACAGTAGTGGCAGCAGTTCCTCTCTAAAAGTCTTGTAGAATTCAGCAGTGAAGCCATCAGGGCCCGGGCTTTTCTTAGTTGGTAAGTTTTTAATTATGTTTTCAATTTCATTGGTTGATATTGGGTTGTTTAGAATTTTTAGGTCTTCTTTGTTCAACTTTGGTAATTCATATGTATCTATTTCTTCTATGTTGTCCATCTTATTGGCGTATAGGTTCTGGAAGTAGGTATTGAGGATCCTCTGGATTTCTGCTGGGTCTGTTGTAATTTCACCCTTTTCATTCCTAATTGCATGGATTTGGACCTTTTCTTTCCTTTTTCTGATAAGGTTGGCTAAGAGTTTATCAATTTTGTTGATTCTTTCAAAGAACCAACTCTTGGCTTCATTGATTTTTTTGTATCGTTCTCTTAGTCTCCATTGCATTGATTTTTCCTCTGATCTTTATAATTTCCTCCCTTGTATGAGCTCTGGGGTTGTCCTGCTCTTCTTTTTCTAGAAGCTTGAGGTTCAGCATCAGGTTGTTTAATTGGGTTCATTCTGTTTTCCTAATATGCACATTCACTGCTATGAATTTCCCTCATAAGACTGCTTTCATTGTCCCATAAATTCCGATATGTTGTATTGTCATTGTCATTTAATTGAAGGAACTGTCTGATTTCTTCTTTAATTTCCTCTGTGACCCATTGGTTAGTCAGAAGTGTGTTGTTCAATTTCCTCATGTTTATGAAATTTTTTGGGTTTCTTTTGCTATGGATCTCCAATTTCATCACACTATGGTCTGATAATATACAGGGGATAACTTCAATTCCTTTGTACTTTCTTAAACATGTTCTATGTGTGAGTATGTGGTCTATTTTGGAAAATCACCCATGTGCAGCTGAGAAGAATATGTATTCTGATTTTGTGGAGTGGAAGACTCTGTAAACATCTGTTAAGTTCATTTGTTCAAGAGTTCGATTGAGTTCTAGTATTTCATTACTTATTTTTTGCCTAGTTGATCTATCTGTGACAGTGGGGTGTTGAGGTCCCCCACTGCCATTGTATTAGTGCATATATGACTTTTCTTGTCCGTTAGTATTTGTTTTATATAGTTGGGTGCACTAGTGTTTGGTGCATAGATATTTATGGTCATCATTTCTTCCTGTTGGATTGTTCCCTTTACAAGGATGTAGTGTCCTCCTTTGTCTCTATTAATAAGTGTTGGTTTGAAATCCACTTGATTTGCAAAGAGCATAGCTACTCCTGCTTTTTTTTCAGTTTCCTGTCACATGGAGTATTGTATTCCACCCTTTAGCTTTCAGTCTTTGAGTTTCTTTGTGAATTAAGTGTGTTTCTTGTATGCAGCATATTGTTGGATCTTGCTTCTTGACCCATTCTGCCAGTCTATTTCTTTTGATTGGTGAATTGAGACAATTAACATTGATGGTTATAACTGAAACGTATTGACTTGTCATTGCCATGACTTTTTCTTTTTGTTGGGTTCTCCCCCTTTACATTTAATTTCTTGTCATTCAGATGGGTTCATTCTGCTTTGCTTCCTGGGGTTGTGATCCTCAATGTCTTTTCCTAAGATATTGTCTAAAATTTTTTGAAGTGCTGGTTTGGTATTCATGAAGTTCCTCAGGTGCTCTTCATCATGAAAATATCTTATTTCTCCTTCAATTTTGAAAGATAGTTTTGCATGGTACATCAATCCTGGTTGGAGGTTGTTTTCTTTTAAGGCTGGAGATACGTCACTCCAAGCTCTTCTTGCCTTGATGGTTTGTGTTGGGAAATCTGCTGTGATTCTGATGGGCTTTCCTTTGTATGTGACTTGTTTCTTTTCTCTAACTGCTCGGAGAACTTTGTTCTTCTGTTGGGTTTCTAGAATCTTAACAATTATATGCCTATGTTAGATTTTTTTTTTTATCAAGGCTAGTTGGAGGCCTATATGCCTCCCTTATCTGTATGTGAAGTTCTTTTCCCCTCCTTGGGAAGTTTTCTGCCATCACTTCTGTGAACAGCTTTTTATAATGTCATCGGCACTCTCTCCTGTTTCTTCATTGACTCTAATCAGTCTTATGTTATTCTTCTTTGCATCATCTAGCAGCTGCTGGATTGATTTCTTGTGGTCCCTTACAATTTTGAAGCAATTTTTCTTTTCCTGGTCACTAATTGCAATCTTATCCTCTATATCTGAAATTCTATTGTCACATTGGCTCATTCTGCTCTGTGGACTTTTAGTGGAGTTTTTCATCTCCTGGAAATCTGTTTGCATCTGTTTTATGGATTCCATTTGTTTCCTGTGTTGGGATTCCATCATGTTCCTGAGCTCCTCTCTAGATTTATTAATCATGTCTTGCACTATGAGCACAATCTCTGCTGTTATGTGAAAAATTATTTCTGATGTCATTTTTTCCAGATCTTCTTTTGTTGCCAGTTCAGGGAGTTGAGGTGGTTGATTATCAGAGTGTTCTATCTAGTTTCCCTTTGGGGTTGCTGTAGGTCATCTGGAAGTCTGGTTTTGAGGCTTGTTTGTGCTGCTTACACCCATGAGGCTCACCTCCTCTGGGCTGGGAGCAGTGGAACGGTGGCCCAGAAGCCTCCTCTTTTGCAGTAGGAGTGGTGAGTACCACTTTTTGCTTCTCAGATGGCTCTTTCTTGCTGGGTCCACATGTGGTGGAAAGGGTCGACAAGCTTACTTGGCCCTCTTCTCTAAGGGCACTATTACCAACTTTGCCATTATTCCCTAATCATATCCTGGAGGTCCTCCCTCTTAATAGTATTGTATTGGGGATTGTCAACACATGAATTTGAGGGGGGCCCCCAAATATTCAGACCGCAGAAGCTCAATGAAGCTGCAGATAGAATCAGCCATAGCTCCCCTCAGGGACTGAGAGTCAGGAAAGAGTAGTTTCTCAAAGGAATATTGAGGTGCTTTTACCAGAAGAGGGAAGAGATGTGTAAACAAAAACAAGATGACTGATGTACCTGACGTGTCAGATTAGTATATGTGCTGCCAAAATGAGCATATGATGTGTCAGATTAGAATGAGTGTTAAAAACAGAGATTCCTGGACCCTATCCTATTCTTATTGAATCAGAATCACTAAAAGAGTTGTCCATGGATGAGTCTTTTTAATAAAATTAATGACTGTTCCACTTTAGCCATTGCCTTTGCTAACATATAAAGAACTGCTTGGAATATTCTCTCTTTCTATCCATCTTAAGATATCTGTACTTCTCAGCTAGGTTCAATACCCAAGCTAGAGAAGGCTGTATAATTGTTGATTGCACTGAAGTGGTATTAATGAGCATTTGAAATTTAGTATAGGGATGACTTAAAACAGATATTGGCACTTCTAGAAACCACCAATCAATTGTAAATCCCTTTGTTTTATTTCTTCTGTCAAAAACCAGGGACATGTATTATTTTATAAAGAAACAAATATAAGCACAACAGAAAACTTTTCTAGTCCAACTCTCATTTTTTCCCCAAAAGGAAAAGATAGATAAATGGCTAGATTTTTGCTAAAAAAGGAGACCTTCATTTACATGTCTTGAATTGTACTACCCTCCTCTGTCACTAAGCAGCTGTTTAGACTTCATAACTAGAGGAGATGACAGAGACTCATAGAGAGCACCAATGAAGTACCTGACACTTAGATGTGAAGTGTGTGATTTAAGTGTGTGTTGTGTGACATGGCTTTGAGAAAGGAACTGTACTGTCTCTTTGTACTTTCAGGAAGGTATGTTGATGTTTCTTAAGCCTATGTTCCTGTAGATTTGAGTTTTATAACTAATATATACTAGTGCCAAAGGAATCCAAGCTATAGCACATACTTAATATGCATTTAGTAGCATGGAAATTATGTGCTTTGAGATGTTAATAGCATAGCAGCAACAATATCTATAACAATAAATCGAAATAAAAAATAACATTTATTGTGTATTTTTACATGCCTACCATTGTGTTAAATACTTTACACGGATAATCTTACCAAATCTTTTTTAAAAACCCCATGAGGGGCTGGGGACTTAGCTCAGTGGTTCTGTTGCCTGCCTTGAAAGTGCAAGGTCCTGAGTTCAATCCCCGGTACCAAAAAAACAAAAAACAAAAACAAACAAACAGACAAACAAACAAAAAACCCCATGAGGTAGTTGTTATAATTATCCCTATTTTATGAAGAGGAAATTGAAGCACCAAGAAAATTAAGTAATCCACCCAAGTTCACACACAAATGGAATGGCCAAGACAGGATTTTAGGACAGTCAATCTGTCTCTATCTATATCCACCTATCTTTTCCTCCTAGTGACTAGTGGACTTACAGTGCCAGTGGGGATATGTTTAGTGGGGATGTATTCATTTAACATACAGCAGGACAAGATTAGCAGGATTAAATAAAGACTGAGTAAATGACATTGACTTCATACTCCAGTCAGCTAAATGAGCCTAGCAGACTTGGTGTTTCAGAATACTCAGAAGCGACTGAAGCCTTGCTCTGAGTTTCAGGCTCTTGGCCTGGGAAAGGACAGGCTTTAAGAGGCCTTTCTGTTGGTGTGGAACAAACAGATTAAATTTACAGAATAAAATTCATAGAATAAAGGCAAATAACATACAAGTGGAAATCTGCACTCTTGAAGCTCACTGAAAGGAACAACAGAACTCATTAATTTATAGCTACCACCAAGAAATCCTCATGGATTCTACCTGTGTCTCCAGGAAAACCTTTCCTTTTTAAAAATAAAAATAATCCCTCTCCATATTAATTTTAATTCTTTAAAAATGACAGTGGGATATTTACTTTTCATAGTCTTTTTTATTAGCTCCAAGGAAAGTTAGAAGTACCTTATGATCTCCAAAACTTGTTTGAATTCAATGTGTAACTATGATTCCATCAAGCTAGGGAAAGATCTGACCTTTCTAACACTGGTGGGTTTATCACAATTTCTTCTAAAACAGATATCAACAAAAGAAAAGGAGAAAGCCTGCCTTGAAGATCTCTTAACTGTTGTCAGTCCTTGAGAAATGTATGTATCTGTTGCAATAAGCAGCAGTTGTGGCATGCTCTGTGAAGATGGGCCAAACTTCCTGCAGGACTGTGTGAATGGAATTCAGTATACATCGCAGCCTAAAAATATTGTAAGAGCATTGCATTCTTCTCATGTGACTTTTCTTTCTTTAATATTCAGCTGCACTTGGATCTCTGTGGGGAGCAAGTGAGAATCTGATGGTTCAATAGCAGTGGAGGCTTCCAGAGAGACTTCTTTCCACCCTTCAAAGTTTTCATTTGTCCACAATACTTGATAGATCAGTTTAGTCCAGAATTCACTGATACAGGAGAGATATTGACTTACCCTATTGTGCAAACATAGAAAGCCCCAAATCAAAACCCCTGCCACTGACCCCAAGTCCCAGGCTCTAGGATCTATGGGGTTGAGACAAGAAATTGTGAGTCAACAATGGCACTGACAACCATACGTTATTGACTCAGACTGATTAGAAATTAAAGCACCAACCCCAGAGGAAATTTTACAAAGAAACCAGGATGTGTTTTGGTTCTCTGTATTTCTGAGCTCTTGGACATTATTGGCAAAGACAAGAAGAAAAACTACCAAATGCTTTTGTAAGGTCCACTTCCTTTTAAAAAGTTGTCATTGACGAAGGTCCCATGTGGAAAGCTAGTATAGTACATTGAAGAGTAACATGAAATTTTGCCTCTATCTTTGAACTGATGTGACTTAGGGAACTCATATCACCTCTGGATGTCTTTATTTTTTAAATTTGTAAAAAGTGAGGTAATTATACCTTTTTCCTTCCCAATCCTCCAGAATAGTTATCAGTCAGGATGTGGCCAATATTGCATTGAATTCTAAGCTAAAAAAGCTCTGATGAAATTTGGGAGAATACTTTTTCCTTTATGCTTGCATTTTCCCTTTGTTAAGAATCAGTGTCTTTCCTTACATCTCATAGACAGCAGTGTAGCACAGATATGTCCTGTCTAGTTCCTGGTATCTTCCTTCTCTCCAAAACATTATCAGCGACTTCACCAAGAGCAAAAAAGTTTGGGAGGTTTGTTTTGTCAGTTAACTTGTACTCCCTCTGCTGGTTGAATGGCTTGTATTTTTTCCCCCCATGACTCCTGGGTTCTAGGGTTTATTTATTTATTTGTTTGTTTTAAATAAAGTCAGAAATTATGTATATTTTTTGAACAGTGATCAACTTTAGAATGAATTAGTGATATTATGTAATTTTCAGTATATAAGAAAGGTGCCATGTTTAAGCAAAAGACCAGGTTTTCGAAACTAGATTTTATTGAGATTTGTGTTATCAAGAATTACAACTATATCCAACACTAACTTTTTGATGATAGCAACAAATAAATGGAAATAAATACTTATTTGGGTTTGGGTGTCAACCATTGCCTTTAAAATACTGTAGGAGTAGCTCAGGGTACTCAGGAGCAATCTGCTAAAGCAGCCAACTGTCAAGTACAGGCAAATTCATGAGTTTATAATAACATGAAAACACAAGACAAAACAAAATTTTAAAACATTCCCATCAGTCATCTTTGGAAAATGATAGAAAATCAATTCATTATTTAAAAACTGATAAATAAAGGGAAACAATCAAGTGATTTTTTTCCCATTAAGTTTATTGATACATTTTAGGTATACAATACAGTTACATTCATCATTGGGATATTGTACCTTTACATGATGTATCTTGGTTCTTTTTTTAAATTTATATATTAATTGGTACGTTTTAGGTATACAATATGTTTACATTTATCATTGGGTGTGTGTACCTGTACATGATGTGTCTTAGTTCTTATTTTTTTCCCCATTACATGTGCACCTTTCACCCCTCTGCCCTTCCCTATTTACATAGACTTTGTTTCCATTTTTTTTCTTTCACATAATTTTTCCTTTCCTTTCTTCCCTTTCCTCTTCCCCTCTCACCACCCCTCCACCTTTGGACCTTTTCCTATTTCAAATTATCAATTATTCATTTTAATCATTTTCATCCTTATTTACACTTTCAATTTCTCACATTAGAGATACTGTTTGGTATTTACACGTGTGTCCTATTTATTTCACTTAAGACTATGGGCTCAATATGCATCCATTTAGCTATAAACGACTCTAGTTTCTCATTCTTTATGGCTGAGTAGTACTCCATTTAATAAAAAACCCACATCTTCTTTATCCAGTTTCCAGTTAATGGGCACTTGGGCTGTTTCCAAACCCTAGCTATTACAAACTGTGCCACTATAAACATGGGTACACATATATCTCTGTGGTATGATTCTTTTAATTCTTTTGGGAAAATACCCAGCAGGGGAATAGCTGGGTCAAATGGGACCTCCAGCCCTAGTTCTTTGAGGTATCTCCATACTGATTTCCACAGTGGTCGCACCAGCCTGCACTCCCACCAACAATGGAGAAGGGTCCCTTTCTTTCCACACACCTGCCAGCATTTGTTATTGGTTGATTTCTTGATAGAAGCCATTCTTTCTGGGGTGAGGTGGAATCTCAGTGTTGTTTTCATCTGCAGCTCTCGAATGACCAGTGATGTTGAGCATTTTTTCATATATTTATTTGCTGTTTTTACTTCTTTGTCTGAGAAATGTCTGTTCATTTCAGATGCCCATTTTTGAATTGGGTCTTTGAATTTTGGGGGTCTGATTTTTTACAATTCTTTGTATATTCTAGATAGTAGTCCTTTGTCTGAGGTACAGCTGATAAAATTTTCTTCCCATATTGTAGGTTGTGTCTTAGCTCTGTTGGTGGTTTCTCTTGCAGTGCAGAAGCTTTTTAATAAGATGAGATCCCAGTTGTTGATTCTTTGTGTTAGCTCCTGTGCTACTGAAGTTTTGTTCATAAAGTCTTTTCCTATGCCAATGTAACTGAGAGTTCTACCTAACTTATCTTCCAGCAAGTTTACTGTTTCTGTCTTGATATTTAGCTCTTTAATCCACTTCGATCTTAGTTTAGTGCATGGTGATAGGTCTGGGTCTAGTTTTAATCTTTGGCAGGTTGAAATCCAGTTTTTCCAACACCATTTATTGAACAGGCTATCTTTTCTCCAATGAAGGTGATTGGCTCCTCTGTCAAAGATGAGGTGGCTGAGCATGTCTGGAGTTGTTTCTGTATCTTCTAATCTATTCCACTGAACCTCAGGTCTGTTTCTTTGCCAGTACCATGCTGTTTCTATCACAGTAGCTTTGTAGTACAGTTTCAAGTTGGGGATTATGATAACCCCAGCCATGTCTCTGTTGCCCAGAATTGCTTTTGCTATTCTAGGTTTCTTCTGCTTTCAAATTAATTTTTGGATTGTTTTCTCTAGTTCTGTGAAGTATATTGTTGGAATTTCAATCAGTATTGCATTAAATCTATAGTTTTTTGGGAGTATGGTCATTTTCACTATATTGATTCTTCCTACCCAGGAACAAGGGATATCTTTCCATTTTCTTATATCCTCTTCGATCTCCTTCTTCAGAGTGCTGTAGTTTTCAGTGTAGAGGTCTTTTGCTTCCTTTGTTAGGCTGATTCCTAGATATTTCATTTTTTTAGATGCTACTGTAAAAGGAATTATTTCCCAAATTTCTCTCTCAATGGATCTGCTATTTGTGTATAAGAAGGCTATTGTTTTTTGAGTGTTGACCTTATATCCGTCTACTCTACTGAATCTGTCAATTAGTTCTAGAAGGCTTTTGACTGAGTTTTTTGGGTCTTCTATGTAAATTATCATATCATCAGCAAATAATGGCAGTTTAAGTTCTTCCTTTCCTATCTTTATTCCTTTTATTTCTTTCTCTTGTCTAATTGCTATGGCTAATGTTTCCAGAACAATATTGAACAGGAGTTGTGATAGTGGGCATCCTTGTCTTGTTCCTGATTTTAGGGTGAAAGTTTTCAGTTTTGGGCCATTTAGTATGATGTTGGCTGTTGGTTTTTCATAGATAGCCTTAATCAGGTTGAGATAAACACCTTCTATTCCAATTATCTGTAGCGTTTTTATCATGAATGGGTGCTGGATATTGTCAAATGCCTTTTCTGCATCTATTGAGATGATCATATGATTTTTGTCCTTGACTCTGTTAATATAGTATATTACATTTATTGATTTACAAATGTTGAACCATCCTTGCATCCCTGGGATAAATCCAACTTGGTCAGGGTGAATGATCTTCTTGATGACCCTCTGTATTCTGTTTGCCAGTATCTTGTTGAGGATTTTTGCATCTATGTTCATTAGGGAGATTGGCCTGTAGTTCTCTTTTTGGGTTGGGTCTTTCCCTGGCTTTGGAATCAAAGTAACACTTGCTTCCAGGAAAGAATTTGGAAGCCTTGCTTCCCTTTCAATTTCCTTGATAAGTTTAAAGAGTAATGGCATTAGTTCTTCTTTAAATGTCATGTAGAATTCAGCAGTGAAGCCATCAGGCCCTGGGCTTTTCTTTGTTGGTAAATTTTTTTATTACATTTTCAATTTCACTCATTATAATTGGGGTGTTTAGAATTTCTATATCTTCTTCATTTAATTTTGGCAATTTGTATGTATCTAGGAATCTTTCCATTTCTTCTGTGTTTTCCATTTTATTAGAGCACAGGTTCTCAAAGTAGGTATTGATGATCCTCTGGATTTCTGCTCGATCTGTTGTGGCTTCACCTTTTTCATTCTTAATTGCATGTATTTGTGCCTTTTCTTTCCTTTTTTTGATAAGTTTGGCTAAAGATTTATCGATTTTTATTCTTTCAAAAAACCAGCCCTTCGATTCATTGATTATTTTGTATCATTCTCTTAGTCCCCATTGCATTGATTTCTGCTCGAATCTTTATAATTTCCTTTCTTGTATGAGCTTTGGGCTTGTTATGCTCTTCTTTTTCTAGGAGCTTGAGGTTCTGCATTAGGTTATTTAACTGAGTTCTCTCTGTTGCCCTATTATGGGCATTCACTGCTATGAATTTCCCATGTAGAACTCCTTTCATTGTGCCCACAGATTCCTGTATGTTGTGCTGGCATTATCATTTACTTGTAGAAACTGTCTAATTTCTTCTTTAATTTCCTGTGTGAACCATTGGTTGTTCAGGAGAATGTTATTCAATTTCTATGTGTTTGTGGGTGTTTTGTGGTTTCTTATGTTATTGATCTCCAATTTTATTGCAATATACAGGGGATAACTTAAATTCTTTTACATTTACTTAGATTTGCCCAGTGAGCTAGCATGTGATCTATTTTGGAGAATGACCCGTGCGCAGCTGAAAACAATGTGTATTCTGATTTTGTAGGGTGGAACACTCTGCAAATACCTATTAAGTCCATTTGTTCAATAGCTTGGTTCAGTTCTAGAATTTCATTGTTAATTTTTTGTCTGGATGATCTGTCTATTTGTGATAGAGGGGTGTTGAAGTCCCCCACTACAATTGTGTTATTGTTTATTTGGTTTTTCATGTCCATTAATATTTGTTTTGTATAGTTGGGGGCATTCGTATTTGGTGCATATATATTTAAGATTGTCATCTCTTCCTCTTGGATTGTTCCCTTCACAAGGATGTAATGACCATCTTTGTCCCTCTTAATTAGTTTTGGTTTGAAATCTACTTTGTCTGCAAATAAGATTGCTACCCCTGCTTTTTTCTGGGATCCTGTGGCATGGAGAACTGTTTTCCATCCTTTTACTTTCAGTCTATGAATTTCTTTTTGAGTTAAGCGTGTTTCTTGTATACAGCATATTGCTGAGTTTTGCTTCTTAATCCATTCTGTCAGTCTGTTTCTTTGGTGAATTGAGTCCATTAACATTGATAGTTATGATTGATAGATAGTGACTCATTCTTGCCATGATGTTTTATTGTTTTTGGCTCTTTTCTTATTTATCCCCCTTTCCCTTTAGTGCCTTACATTTCATGGTGGCTTCACTCTGTTGTCCCTCATGGAGCTGTGACCTTCATTGTCTTTTTCTAGGATACTATGTAAAATTGTTTGGAGTGCTGGTTTGGTGTGTATCTTGATTCTTAATTTTTCCTCTTTCCCCTGCCAGAATCAAGCTATTTTGAAGTCTTCTCTGTGTAAACTATACACTGGATAATGTAGACAAAAGAAGTATTTCTTTAAGAAAGTATTCCAGCCAATGAATGTATAAAGTGATAGAATTAGAATGTCACTATTATGCAATCCCTAAGTGATTAGTAGTTCAGAGCATCAAGCATTAAGAGGTACTAACATTGCATAAAGAATGATATCACTTTTTTTTTTTTTGGTACTGGGGATCGAACTTGGGTCCTTGCTCTTGCGAGGCAGGCACCAGAACTACTGAGCTAAATCCCTGACCCTGATATCACTTTCTGATGGACTGGCCAAATACTAATTTTCTTTACAGGAGTTGTGAAGAAATAGTAGCTGCCACTTATTGAGCATCTACTTTATGTCAGGCAGTATATACACATTATTCCTTATCCTGCAAAGGATATATTTCTGTAATCTGGGTGTCATTGACCCTTCTTTCTGTTCTCTAAGACTTTTTAATTTTTTTTTTTTGTTTTGAGACAGGGTCTCCCAAGTCATGGAGTTGCTCAGGCTGTGCACATCTTGTGATCTTCCTGTCTCAGCTGTCTAGAGTGATGAGATCGCAGGCCTGTGCCACCAAGCCCAACTTCATTGTTCTCATTTTACAAGTGAGTAAATTGAGATGTGAAGGATAAAATGATTTGCTCAAAGTCACTTTGATTGCTATTTGTGAAAATAAAAAAGAACCCATGCAGTCGAGTTTGTTCTTTTTTTCTCTTTATGATGTGATGCTTAACTATTAACCTACAATATAGCAGTTTTCATTATATAATTAAAGCATCGTTTTCTAAAAAAACCTCCAGATGAAGTGCAGCATTGGACTGGAGTTCCAGTGTGAGTTCTAAGGTTTACTGTGGATAATGGTATTTTGAGTTTAGCTGTCCTTGTCAAGAGTATAGAGCAAACAGGTAAAGCAGTATTTAAGTATTAAAAACTTCCTAAGTATTCTGTCCACTGATGTCTTTCCTTCTCTACCTCTGGATCTGCTTGCCTACCATTTGCCCCATTTTATTCATAATTTGTTTTTCTCTTACTACAAGATCATGGAGACTTGATGAGATTAATGTGTTGCCAATTTCTTAGTAAATCAATAGAAAATGACTTTTTATTGGGATTAGTAGGTATTGATAAAGAACTGGGGCACTAAAAAGGAGAATTCATCCCATATTATGCTTGGTAAATGAGCACTTTTATATTTGGACACATGAGAGAAAAAATAAAATAAAATCAGAATAAAAGAGAACATGTAAATTTTATTATAAAATTGTTATTTCTGTATGTGGCCTAAACTTCACCTAGAAGAAACTCACTTAATGTTGGAAAATTTTGTTGTTTGAGGACTGCATAAATCTAGTTTATTTACTGCACAGAAAGAGACATGCATATACAAGGTGGGGTAAGAACTTGCCTGAATTTATTTTTTAGAAGCAATCTTATAAGAAAATTTTTTTTATTTAATTAAAAACTTTACCAAGTGGGAGGGGTAGGGGAAAGGAAAGAAGGGAAAGGAAAAAATATGAGAAAAGGAAAAAATGGAAACAAAGTCTTTGTAAATAGAGAGGGGTGGAGGGGTTGAAGGGAGAGCAGGGAAATGGGGAAAAATAAGAACCAAGACACATCATATAAAGGTACAATTTCCCAATGATGAATGTACCTGTACTGTATACCTAAAATGTACCAATAAACTTAATGAAAAAAACCTTTATCTTTAAAATTTCTCTCATTTTATCATAGGGTCTTTAGTCTCTTTTAGCTTTTCAAATGGAATTTTAAAAGGGCTATGACTTTTAGAGGATAAGGTATGGGAGCATGAGGAGAATTGTTCCCTAGATTGTTTAAGTGTTAACATATTGGCAGTTTTTTAAAGCAAATCTGCCACAAATCTTGCAGAAGAAGAATTAACACATTATTTTTCTGTGAATTTACCTTTGTTAAGCTATTTTTTCATGCCTATTAAAACATAGATATTGCTGATCATTTTAAAAAGAATACATTAACCAGAATTTAATCAGTGTTATTCTTAATTTCTAGAAAGAAAAGGTCTTTTAATCCTTTAATATCTGGAAATGAGTCTTTAACTATTTTTGCTTTTTACAAAACTAGTGTTAGATTTTTAAAGATGGCTATACGATCCTAAGCAAGCTTTAAAGCCTAGACTTTGTGAATATTTCTAAAATAGTCACATTAAATATCATTCTTTTGAAGACCCTGGCTACCACCAGGGAAACCCAGAACACTACATGGACAGAGCAGTGATGTGTAGATATAAAGCTCATTTGAAAGCAATAGTCCAAGGTGACTGGCTATTCCATCCAGAGTAAAACATTTTTGGCCAAATGAGATGTTAAAGTCTGGAGACTGTACTAAGAAAATCCCACAGCAATTAAAACACAGGACTCTAAAACCTAGTCATCCTCAAAGGCCAGTGAAATTGGAAAGGAGTCCAAGTGAATGTTTTCAATAAAAACTAGTGTTCAGCCTGCTGCTGGGTCTCAAGATGTAGGTCGGAGGTATGTATTAAAGTTACATAGAGTATGTGTTAAAGATCCTCAGATAAAATTTATGGCTCCCTCCGCAAGATCATTTCCAAGACCCCTGTACATTCTAGGGAAATGTAGAATGATTTATTCCTTGATCAGAAGTGTCATGTAAATATGAGTGGCCATCAAGAGGCTGCTGCCCAGTGATTCCTTACTTCATGGAGAAGGCATTACTCTATGTTCCTGGTGGGGGATTCTGTGAAGGCTCCAAACATGTTTTGGCAGACATTTGTGGCAGCAGAGGGCTCGGAAATTTTCCAAAATGATACATTTCCAGACTAGGGAAGGTTTATTCATGAAATATAGTATGGAACAAGTGTTTTCTGGGGTCTGGAAGAGCTTTCTACGTGGGACATTTAGGAAAAAGCAGCTTGGAAGTCTTCCTTTCTTCCCTTGTTTTTTCCTAAAACGTATTGGTGATGCCTCTGACTGATCCAGGTGTCATGATGGTCACCCACATGGCATCATGTGGTGCTTCCCCAAGTGAAGGACTGTTTGGGAAAAGTCCAGAGATCAACCTGTGCAACACTGACCTTCACGTTCTCCTATTGGTGACAATTTTCAGGTGTCTTGTGATACCATGGGCATTTTGGTGTTTTAGGGCATTCTGTTTGCTCAGTTTATTGGATCTGAAACAAGAGGGTATGCGAAGTGGATTTGTTTTCTGGGCACTGTGGCATTTTAGTGAAAAAAGATCAGCCTGTGTGGTTCATTCTAATTTATCAAAAGCTTTCAGGCTTGGCTACACTGCAGATCTAGCAATCCACATAATGTAAACATTTTAATTACAATTTCTAACATTTGGCTTTCATTAAAAGTTAGAGAAAAACTCTAAAATTTTTTCATGAAGTAAATTCTGGAAAGCCCCCTTTAACAGCACCTCCTCTTTGTTAACACACAGGCACGTGTGCGCACCCCCCCCCCCATGGTTTTGATTTAAAAACAAAAGGAAAAATCCATAAATAGAAGAAAAATACAAAGATGAAAAAGAGAGAAGGAGGGAAGAGGGAAAAGAAGGAAAGAAAAATACCCAGCAACCTAATGATGTGTGAATCATAAATAATATGAAAATGTGAAGAACAAAACACACTTTGAATCATAATTGTTAATTTAAAAAGTCTTTCTTGTTGTTTTTAAGAATTTGGGTTGAGAGATGGCAAACAACACAAAAGTTAAAAACTGAAACTGGAACCTTATATTACGTTCACTTTGGAAAAATCCATGTGGATGTGATCCTGAGATTTTGGTGCTGAAGGAACACGAAAGGAACCATTCCTTTCCTCGTGAACTGGGCCAGTCCATAGCGACTTTGCCTTGTCTTCCCAGGAATCATCTTTCAAAAAGGCCTGAAGTACTCTTGCACCACAAAGCATGCTATCAGGTGAAGTAGAAAAGGAGGCACAAATCTGTCCTTTCTGTAGAATCATTAAAGAGTCCCATCTCTAGATCAGAACATTATAAATAAGTAGGAAAAACTCAGTTCTCCAGACCAGGTATACGTGAGAAAGACGTTTAAAAGATTTAAAAAAGCTTCTCATGTTCTGCGATATACACTTCCTGGCTTTAAAGTACAGAGCTGTCTTCTTATGACATGCTTAAGTTTCTTACAGTGGAGAGTGATGTTGGACAATATGAACATGCTTTACATGGAAAGCCTGACTGTATGAGACTCATCTGATGTGCTGTTATTTTCCTATTGTCTGTCAGCTTCAAACCCATCCTACAAGCTCTGCTTTCTCAGGGTCTTTTGTTAGTTGATTTCCAATTATTTTAGATTCTGCCAAAAGAAGAAATATCAGAATGTAGGAGAGGACAAATATCTTTCCTTTTTGCCTGGTCCCACACTGTCAGCAACACTGGCTTTAGTCTCCATCTCCTGCATGCATTTCTAGAACCAGCCTTCTCATACTTCCCCTGCAGCAGATAGGTAACATCTCTTCCTCATGGGACCCAGCATCAACTCAGCCTCCTCTGAACTCTGAGGTTCTGGTGGGGCTTGTTTCTTTTCCCTGCTTCTATTGCAAGAATGAGTTCAAAGTAGCTCTCCCAGAAAGAACATAAAATCAAGTCTGGATTCAATTCAAGGGCTATCTCATGTCCCTGATGTTTCTATACTGTGATGTTCTTCCACTGTGGTAAATGACCTTGACCAAGACTGGACTCCAATACTCTTTAAGTGAAAAGAAACTGAAAAAAGTATCCATTTATAAATTGCAAACAGTGTTTTATATCTTAGGAGATGGTGACCTAGGTTTATCTTTTAAGCACAGTGTTACTTTATTCTGGGGCACCAGCTTCAACTAGTGCAAAGGCCATCTTTAAAATGGAGAAGTTCAACAGTTTGGGTGAGGGAGCTAGAATTAACCTACTAATAAAATTTTTGTCTAAATAAGGAAGAGTTGCATCTGCACAAAAATATTTCCTTTATACTGAAATTCTTTTGTTTTCTTAGTAGTATAAATCTAGGCTAGAGCTTGGGAATTGTACAAGGGGTAGATCTGGTCCAGCCCAGTTTCTGTATAACTTGCAAGCTAAGCATGCTTATTATACTTTTAAATAGGTGAAAAAGCAAAAGATTATTTCATGACATAAGAAAACTATGAAATTCCAAATTAGTGTTCACAGACAATTTTATTGGAGCCTCATTCACATGTTGCCTGTGGTTTCTTTTGTGCTATAAAAGCATAGTGGAGGCATTTCAAAGAGATATTATGTGGCCCAGAAAAAGGTTGCTGGTCTATAGTTAAGAACATATTAAAAAAAAAAAAAGAACACATTGAACATTTTTGTTTGTTCGTGTGTGTGTGTGTGTGTGTGTGTGTGTGTGTGTATGCATAAGCACCCTCAAGCAGCTGCTCATTGAAGATTGGGAATGAAAATGCAGATAACAGTAGATAAAATAAAGACTTTGATCTTGAGAGCACAATGGTGGTGAGGTTAAAAGGGGGGACAGTCTGCAGCTACTGGAGTCGTACTTGAACTTTACAGTTACGTAAACTGTATTACTGGTTAGTGTTTATTTTAAACCTGACCAATGTGGAGTCTGAGAAATACAACGATGTTGTGCTATCATTTCCCCATTGTGTTTTAGAGATAAAGGGCCACCCTACTGTTCTACTAAAGGAAAGGATCTTCATGCGCTCAGTTATCCAGGGAAGACATCAGTATGAGCTAGAGAAAAGGGAACCTGGTGAAAACAGGTTGCACTCTGTGTGTTCTAGGTAGTGGGACTGGACTCAAAGCGAGGCCCAAAACACACACACACACACACACACACACACACACACACACACACACACACCATGAAACCTACCTTTTCCTGTGGCCAGTACTCTTCTGAAAGCTTCTTCATTCCCAACTCAAACTTCCCTTTTCCAATGCCCATCCTTCCTCATTCCGACCTTCCCTCCTTTTCTATTGTGAGACTCCACCATCATCCTGCCCCCTTTTTCTCTGTCTTTCAGTCTCTTTTTGATTCACTTCCTCTCTGAATCAACCTAGATCTCACCATCCAATTCTTCAGCCATTCTGTTCATTTTATTTCTAATCTTTTTCACTTCTCTTGCCTTGGTAATATTATTCATCTCTGGATAAATCCAACCATTTGCCTTTTCTTCTTTTATATTCATTTATTGAATGTTTTTGCAAAAAAAAAAAGTTGTACAACACAGATTCATGACTTATATTTTAGCCTGGCCATGTTTCTTTTTCCAAAGAGAAGGGAGGCTTTGTATGGCATTTCTGTTTCATCTACAAACTTATATTCTGCTTGATCCTTTTCTGTGTCTATTCAAGCACAGTGACTTTCTTGCACTCCCCAGGCAGGATTTAGCTGCTCTGCTGATGACACACCACCTGGATTGACAGCCTTACTCTGTGGGTTCCTTCCCCTTCCATAGCTTCACTTTCTATACCTGCTCAGCCTAGCTTTTAGAGAGAGCTCTGTACTTTCTCTGATTCCTTAGTGCCTCAGTGAGCCTCCAACTCACCGTCGGGACTTTCCCCCATTTGGTCACCTCTAAAATGCCAAGAAAATGCTGAGCTTATTTAGTATCCCCTTTACCTTGTCTACAGTGTGTGATGCTGTTGACCATTTGCCTTTCTCAACACTCCACCCTCACCTTCTGGGCACTCCTTCCCAGTCTCCTTCTTGAAGTTGCTTTTTGCCTTGAACACTGTGAATGTTGGTATTCTGCCAAATTCTACCTTCAAATTTTCCCCTCCTTATTCTCAATTCTGGACAAACTTAACCTGGTTAAGCTCCTTCTCAAGGATGGCTACAACTTTCTCTGTATATAAGTTTTAATTCTTAACATGTGTCTTCAACCTGGAAAAAGAATGTGGATTAAAAAATCTCTGTATTTGGTGACTAATTAGACATCTCTGACTGATGAATGGACATCTAAGTTTGGCTTGTAAAAAATAGAATTTGATTTTTTCAGTCTTTCTGGCTACCTTGTCCTCTTTTATTTCCCATCTCAAGGATTAACTTCACAATCATTAAGTTTCCAAGGACAAAAATGGAGTCATCTTCAGGTATTGCCAACTACCCACTCAGCTGTATTCCCTATACTTGTTCTACGTTCAACTGGACTCCCAGCATTGAGAGTTCTAGTCTCTAAATATTGACAAAACACTTCTTTTTCTGTTCATTCTCTCTGTTATTGCCTTCATTTGGGCTTCAATAACTTCTTGCTTGTACTACTGTAATAGTCTTTTGGTATTCAGTGTTGCCTTTTCTAATCTGTCATTCTGATTGTCTCAGGCTGATTTTTGAAAACTGAAATCTTATTCTGTGGTTTCATTTTTATTGGCCATTTATGGTCTTCAGAATAAAATCCAAATTCCTCATCATCACATGCAAGGCATTCCATCATGTAGCCTCTGCCTCCCTTGCTAGGTTCATTTCTTATTACAAATCATTGCCGTTAAGCAATTGGTTCCCTCTTACCTATATCTCCCACCTTTGTCCTCCTTCGCCCAGTAGCCCCCCATTATCCATGGTTTTGTTCTCTGTATTTTCAGTCACTTAAGGTCAATCACAGTCCAAAAAATATTAAATTGAAAATTGCAGAAATAAATGATCCACAAGTTTTAAATTGCATGCCATTCTAAGTAGTGTGATGAAATCTCGGGCTACTCTGCTCCATTCTTCCCAGGACATGAAGCAATATTATATAATATAGTACTTTCCCAGTACCATCTTGGAATCATGGTGCTTATTGTGCATAGGATTCAGTGCTATTCTCACTTACAGGTATCCATGGGGACTTGGGACACAGAAGTGACTGCATTTCTTTTCTGTACTACCATAATGTCCCAAGTATCATTGGTCTGCAGTATCATCATCAAAATTATTGTCTGTCTCCACACTAGAATATAAGTTTCTCAAGTGTAAGGACTATGTCTCGTTCTCTTTTTTTTTTCGCCATTAACTTTATTGGTACATTTTAGGTATAAAATACAGTTACATTCATCATTGGGATCTTGTACCATTACATGAATCACTTGGTTCTTATTTTTTTCCCCTTCACTTGCCCTCCCTTCACCCCCTCCACCCTTCCCTATTTGCAAAGACCTTGTTTCCATTTTTTTCCTCTTCTCATATTTTTTCCTTTCCCTTTTTTCCCTTCTCCTACCCCTCCCAATTCCCCTGCTGTTTTAGACCTTTTCTTCCTGTTACACAATATCAGTTATACATTTTTTGAATTACAACATTAAGATCTAGGAGCCATTACCACAGATTTTACAGAATTTAAAAGGATATAGAAAGCATATTACAAAAATCTTTTTTGAAATAAATTTGACAACTTCTAAGAAGTAACTTAGAAGACAAATTAATGAAACTAACTCTGGAGGAAATATAAAATTTGAATAGCACCTATTAAAGAAAGTATATTCCTAGCTTGAAAACCTACCTATATGTATGTTTGGTTCTCTTATGTCTAGGACATTACTCAACAAATGATAATGACTAATATTTGTTGTCTGACTTAATAGCCACCAAGGACCTATCAAGATAATTATTTTCCATAATGTATGTCTGAAACAATTTTTTATTTAGCATGAAAAGCAGTCTGCTTTGTTAGAAAATGCATCTATCCTAGTAGCAAGAAATACTGTACCTAATATTCACAGCAGCATTCTTCATAGTAGTGAAACATGAAAACAACCCAAATATCTATCATCTGATGAAAAGATGAACAAAATGTAGTATATCCATGCCATGGAATATTCACCCGTAAAAAGGAATAAAGTACTGATACATGTCCCAATATAGATGAACCTTAAAAGCATGCCAAGTGCAAGAATCCACATGTGAAAGATCATATATATGTGATTGTAGTTATATGAAAGTCCAGAATAGAAAAACCTATAGAGATAAAGAGTAAATTCATTGCTTAAGATTTTGAGTAGGGAGCAAGACAGGATGGAGGAATAAGGGAACGATAGATAAGGAGTTTAGGATTTTCTTTTGAGATGATGAAAATATCCTAATATTGACTGCAATGGTAGTTTTACCTATCTATAAATACTAAAAATCATGGAACTGTACATTTTTAAATGGGTAGATTGTCCAGTATTTGAATTATATATCAGAAAACTGAAGCCAGTGACTAATATTTTACTTTCTTTCCACCTTGGTCTGGACCTCAGCCATGAATTGATAGTGCAAATGGTCCTAGAAGTTCTAAACTAGCCCAGGATTTACCGGGTATGTAAATGCCAAAAAGGCCAGAACTGTTACAGAGCTAGTAGGTGAAGACTTCAGCAGTTTTTGAGCAAGTACAATCAAAAGAACAAGGCAGTGGCCACATTATTGAATTGATGAGTCCAGATAAGGTTCAGCTTAGTTCTTCCTTGTGTTCTTCTAGAATGGAGAACACTTGGGTTTGATTGGTTCTGTTGAGGTCACTTTCAGATGGGATAGACATCTTCTGAGAGAGACTGTGAATGGAGATAAAATGCTACTTGCTTAGTTTTCTTGTGGGAGGTATCATTTATCTGACGACTCTAAAACCATTAAAAACACAAAGAAGGGACCTAGAGGCAAATAGAAAGGTTGTAACTTCATCGTTTGGATTCTGGCTTTCTGTTTGTCATTCCATGGAGTGATGTTTTATTGAACATTTATTCTATGCTGAAGTCTGTGACTTACAAACTGGGTTTATTGTTGTCCTTGCTAAGTGTTTTGTATGCATTTATTAAAAGTTAGCGAGATATTCCTTTAAAAATTGTTAATTTTTTAATTTAACTTTTAAAAATTAACGTGTAATAATTGTATAGAATGATGGGATAAAATGTGATAATTCAATACATGTATGCAATATATATTGATGAAATCAGGGCATTAGTGTTTCTATCTCCTTATCTTTCTTTGTGTTTAAAACCTTCAAGCTCTTTTCCTCTAATTCTTTATAAACCACATAATAGGTTATTGTAAACTATAGTCATCCTATTGTGCTGGAAAATATTATAACTTCCTCCTTCTACCTGTGTTTTGGTACCTGCCCTCCCTTTCCTCTCCCCTGTAGTTTACTATTTTACTCTCTTCTACTTTGAGATCAGTTTTTTTTTTCTAACTTTCCACATATGAAAGAGACCTTTGGGATTTGTCTTTCTGCATCTGGCATTATTTCACTTAACACTTCCATCCATGTTGCTGCAAATGGTAGGAGAGCCTTCCCTTTGAGGGGTGAATCCTATTCCACTATGTACAAACACCACACTTTCTTTATCCATTCATCCACTAACAGACCCAGGTGAATTTCATATCTTAGTCATTGTGAACAGTAAAGTTAGCAAATAATTCTCAATTTGTCAAAATCACTAATTCAAAGCATTTGATATCAACAGTAGCATTTTAACAGAATTTAGCCACAGGCAAATTCTTCAAATTGAAGTAAAATTCTATCCACTGAAACAGGGTATCAAAAGACAGAAAGTTGGGACAAAATCTTTTGTCACATATAAGACAAGCAAATGGTTCTTCCTAGACAAATGTTTTATATATTACTTTTCAAAATTCTGTAAAAACTGGGCATGGCGGCACACGTCTGTAATCCTAGCACTCGGGAGGCTGAGGCAGGAGGATCACCATGAGTTTGAGGCCAGCCTAGGGAACATTGTGAGTTCAGGGCCAGCCTGAACTACAAAGGGAGACCCTGCCTCAAAAACAAACAAACAAACAAAAAATAGGTAAAATTTAAGGATTAAATTATTTTTAAAAAGACTTGGATGTAATCAGTAATGATAGTGTTGCAAATACAATTGCAACAAAATACCATTTTCCTATTAACTTTTTATGAATTGAGCCTTAAAGATTGCATGTGAGTTTTATCTACCCATCTGTACCTTTATCAGATAGGTTGAATGTGAAGTAACCAAAGAACAAACAGGTGAGGGGCTGAGAAGAGAGTACTTTAGAAGCTTGGAGTTGTCTTTGTGTTCAGATATGTTGGACATTAAGCACTGCTGAAGTTTACAATGCAAGAGGGGCAAGAAGAGCAAGGAAGGAAGCAAGGTAAATAAGAAGGATCGAGGTTATGGAAGACACTGGGTAGGTGATGGGAAAGACCTCTGTCTGTTCTGAGGATGATCATGAGTGAGCGAAGAGCTCTTTAGAGGGGAATCCTGTGCAGATTATAGAGTTTTGGGGAGAGATACTGTTACCATTATGTGGAAGGTGAAGTGCAAAAGAATGAAGCTGAAGACAGGATGCCAACAACTGTAGAGCTTTAGGGTAGTCCAGTGACACTGGGAGCCTGAACCCAGGCAAGGAAATAGGGCTGGAGAGAACACAGAGTATCACCCTTTCAGTTTTCAGGGTGTGACCTGTGATATGCTTACATTGAAAGGAAACCACCCCAAAAGGCGCAGCTAGCCTCTTCTCAATTTTAACTGACACTCATCTTCCAGGTTGAGCTGCCCCCTTCTTCGTGTTTCCACCCACATACTGTTGGGTCTAGGGAGGAGGCTGTTAGTGCAGAACTGGGTGTGGCTTGTGGTCAGTCCCAGTTTCGCAGCTACTTTCTGCCTGTCACTGTGGTTCAGTGGCCCTCACCCGGGCTGTAGGTCTATGATAATGCAAGGATTTGGACCCAAGTTGTAGGTAACTCCTATCTTAAGACTCCTGCCTAGACCCCAGGGCAGTTTCCTGGAAATCCTAAGCTCTATTGCTATAGGGAATCAAATGTACTTGAAAAGTCAACCAAGAAGAGACTTGGGCTCTGAGAAGAGGAGAACTGAAAAGTGTTAAGAATGATTGAGAGGCCCTTAAAACTCTCATTTGGAATTTATTTTTTCCTGTGTCCATAATACATCTAGTTGTAGGCCTCCTAATTTGTTCTGCACAGAAGGAGGATTACCAGTGTGGTTTATAACTAATCCCTATCACCTCATATCTTTTTTTCTAAGAAAAAAGTTTTGAGACAGTGTTACAAGTTGAACAAGAAAGGTACAAATTCACTTTTAAATTATATTTTCAGGGCTTAGAAAAAATTGCATAAATAATATTTAAGTTACATAGATAATAGGTCTAACTATAGTTAGGTTAGCAGATCTAACCCTAAAATTCAAAAATGACTGAAGTTCTTTATGTTGGATGATAACTAAGTTACTTAGAGCCAGTAAGAAAGCATATGAGAAGTCAGTTGGCAAAAACTAATGGTCAAACATTGAAATACAGTAAAAAATGTTCGGTGCTGGATGCCCCGGGATATGGGCAGTCCCGTGGGTGTAATGATGGGCATTTCAGAGGTGGAGGTGTACAGGGCATGGGACCAAAGGGAGTAGGTGTCTTTTTGACATTTAAAGATAAGGATTCTGAAGCTCGGAGCTGTGACCTGCCTTGGCAAAGTCACTGGGGCTGGATGAAGATTTACCTTTTAAGTCCGTTGCTTTTCCCAGTAAATATGGAATTCGTGATTTCAGTTACTATAGAGCCACACAGGTAAGGACAAGAATAAGAAGTGTGGTAAAATTATATGAGAAAAATAACTAAAACAGTACACAAAAGACAATCATAGGTATAATTAATCTTTCCAAGTTGAAGGAAACAATCTTTATCTCTCTGAGCATGGAAAGGAAAGAAAGTGCAGGGTGTATTAAAGGTGGAAGGGTGCTCTGGGACTTTATTTGGTATTTAGTTCACAAAATTGTGGAAAAATTATTTTTTTCAGAAAAAAATCTGGTAATTGTTTTCACACACATAATGCAAAGTGTGAAAATGTCCAATTAAAAAGCTTATCCAATAGAAGACTCTAGCATATTGTTGAATAATTATATTGCCCTTCTAATTGCCAGGGAAGAGGGTGGAGATCTGTTAGAACTGTACAATAGACAAGGCACTACAAGGAACCCAGATAACAGCCAACAGAACTGGTTATAAAAAGATTAGAAGCATTTGAAGTTGACCAAACAGCAGGGGCAGATAGCACACATCTGCAAGTCCTAAAGGCAGGAGCAAGGGAACTGGTGACCCTTCTAGCCTGCACAGTGTGAAGGGTAAGGGTGAGTAAGAGAATCTGAGTCACTCAGATATCAACTGTCTAAAATATCTGGTAAAACCATTTTCTAAATCAAGTTGTTTGGAACAACTGTTCCTTAATTTTGGAAAGTCTCCCCAAAACGGAATGACAAGACTTTTCTAATAGATGTGAGGAAGAACACCCCAGGGACCTACGAGTCATGAAATTTCAATGTTATGTTCTAAAGACATCAGAACAAAAACACAGACACTGAGGAGCAACTATAAAAAGGTGCCATTCTGGAGGCTTTTAATTCTAAAAAACCTACTGGCTTAGGTGATGTGAAACGTGTTGTACAGACAATTCAAAGGGTTGATTGTTTTGGACAAGGGTATTCCACTAGTAACTTTGTGGTGGAGCAAGTTATTTTGGGGGTTGTGTCTGATACCTGTCCATGTCCCACATACCACAAAGAAGGTAAGTGGGAAGAGGTATATAACTTCTTATTTCCCACTCCATCAAAGTTGGAGCTGAAGAAGAAGCTTGGAGAAAGCAGATGAGTTTGACTTGTACTGGTGATTATACAGGGAATAATATGCTATGTGACAACCCAGTTGGTTTTTCAGGGAGAACTTGGAAGTTGCCTGACTCCGAGGCTGAAACATTGTGCAGATAAAAATAGTTCTCTCATAACTGTGGGATAAAATTCAGCACCCAAGCTCTGCATTTTGGCATTTAGAAACCCTCACCAGTCTGCTCTTTTGTCTAGACAATGTGTATTGGGAACTATATCAAATATGTAAAAAGCATACAAAACAGGTGAGTGGAGTTTAAGAAATGATAATTTGTAAGACTGTAGTTATTACATTCTAGAAAGTGATCAGTGCTTTCTTCCTATTAAATGTGGTCTTCACAAAGCCTTTTTCTGTGTGTGAAGGAAAAAGCTGAAACTGAAGTTGGGCAAGTGGAGGTACTTTCAATAACTGGCCCCAAGTCATTCAGCCACACAGCTAGTAGGAGAGAGGGGGATTTGAACTTCCATCGGTTCCACATGGAATTCTATACTTTCTCTTTGGCCAAATGTGTCCTCCGATGTTTCTTGGTGCGACACCAATCTTTTCCTTCCCATCACCATCTTCATGCATTCCAGCCTTGGCCACAGAGGTTTGTTGCAGTTATTCAGAATGTAGGTGAATGGGCCGGGGATTTAGCTCAGTGGTTCCAGCGCCTGCCTTGAGTTAGATCCCCAGTACCACCCCCTCCAAAAAAAGGTAGTCAGAATGTAGGTGAGGAACAATGGTCAGGGCAAAAATGGCCAGGACAACAAGATTAGTTATGGGGATGGTGATCATTTTGTTACTGGTATTTTGCTTGGGATTATTTGCTTAGGAACTAAGCATGGTTTGATTACTAATAGGGTTGACAGAGAAGTTGCCAGAATAAGTATGTTTCAGATATTGCACGAGACTAAAGAAGAATATCTTGTTGATGTGAATTCAAATCTAATTTCCCACCCTGTATTTTATTTGTTAAATCTGCCAATCCTAGTCTTTGAAGAGCAGGGCTTCCCATTGCCTCCCATTCCTGAAGTAAAAAAACCCAAAACAAACAAAAAACAAAAAACATACAAACAAAACACAATTGGAAATAGTTAAAATAAACACAGATCCAGAAGCATGAGTTTGCAACCCTAAATTCTCCCTCAGACTCAGCCACTTGAAACACCACAGTTGAAAGCAGGTGCACTTGGAAAAGGATACTGAGGAAATGGAAATTGGACTTCTAACTCTGATGCAGTGAGTCTGAGCAATTCACTTTATCTCATTGAACCTGGTTTTCTCATTTGTAAAATTAAAATTTTGGACAACATAACCTGAGGTCTTTCCAGTTCTAGAAGTATTCTCCTTTGTATAAAGAAAGAGAAGGGAAATCAAAATGTGATGAACACATATTGAGTGCCCAGTATTATATGAGCTTCAACATGAGCTATCATCTTACTTAATTCTCAAAATAATTTAGAGAAGGAAGTTGTATTATCTTTGTAATTAGTGTATGGCTGATTCTGAGTGGAAACTTTCATTTTCACATATTCCTACTTTGAAGAAAGACTATTGAAATGCATTATAGAAATGTATTAAGTTCCACAAAACATTAACTAGAAACAGATAATACACTGATAATTTGGTGGGGTGACATATAATGGGAACTACATCCGCAGGTCTTTCTCTTCTTACTGGTAAAATTCCAGTCTGGTAGCAGCTGTCATCTCCTGTCTCAATTTTCAAATTCCTTTCTTCCAAACCAGTCGTGTCCCCAGTCTTGTTCCTTACTGGGATCAGACTCAGAAAGAAGGTGGGATTCTGGGCATTTCTGAAATATGGAGAGGTTTTTTTGAAGTGGCCAAGTGTTACCAGGAGCTATCTTTCCAGCACTGCACATCTGCTGGTAACAAAGCTGGCTGATTTTCAAGAGAAATTTTTTCACTTTCAATGATAAGTAATTCAGTGGAGAAGAAAACAAAAAATACAAAGTGCTACGAGTTTAAACAAACTGAAAATGCACACAAAAAGTTTGTATTCTGCAATGGGCCTTAATGTTCCCCTGCAGTGGTAATTATGTTAAAATGGCAAAGATGAGGAGGGGAGAATCACAGTGGAGAGCCTTCTGGGTCAGGCTTTCTTTCTTTTTTTTTTTTTTTTAATAATTATGCATTATCCTCTGTTATATGTGATATTTCTATACCCTTCTGAGAAAATGGGTATTTTTGAACCCAGAAAATTTGTACTTCATAACTTATAAACTCATAAACTTATAAAGTATACCACAACTTAACTTATAAAATGTATAAAATATACCATAACTTATAAAACTTATAAAATATAACATAAAACTTATATAAGGATACCATAACTTATAAAGTATACCACACAGCTGATGCTTATTAAGACTGATTTTAGCACAATTTTTATTTAACATTAAAAATATCTTAGTCCACACACTATCTAACAATTATGCTCTAAGATTTGCCAATTTCCCCAATTCACGTCTGATAGACACAGCATGGCATTTTCTTATGAACACACAAATTGAAGTTTCCTTTGTTTTGAAGACTGGACTTTCCCAGGGTATTCCACCCAGGGCTCATCTCACATCCCTGGGACAGATGGGGACACACAGCAGAGGTCTCCTTGGTGCCAGTCCTGCCGGGCACTGTTCCGTCTGCATAGCAGAGACCTCTGAAGGACGGACTTTCATGACCAAGCCACAGGCTCAGCTGGCTTCACCAGGTCTGTGTCCACAGCAGTCGGGACTGGGTCCTCCTCTGTCAGAGGGACGCCCGAGAGTCTGGATATGCTGTCCCCTCCTGACACTCTGCTATGCCAGCTGCACATAGCTCAGGGTCCCCAGGGCGACCAGGCAGGGCTGATGCAGGGGATGGGGTAGAGGTGTCAGGCTCCTTTCACTGGACACGTGCTGAGATTCACCCACTGTGCTGTATTTCACTAGTTTGTTACTTTCTGTCATGGAGTACTTTTTCCTAGTATATGAATGTACCCACAACTTCTTTGTCTATCTACCAGGTGTCAAACGTTTACTTCTAACTTTTGGTGACCACGAGTAAAGCTGTGAGAAACACTTGCATATAGGTTCTTGTGTAGATATGTGTTTTTATTTCTCTTAGGTAAATACCCGAAGGTGGAATTGCTACCTTGTAAGGTGAGTTTATGTTTAATGTTTAACAGGTAAACTTCAATGTGGTTGTGCTCTATGTTTCTACTAGCACTGAAGGACAATTTCAGGTAATCTATATCATTAACATTAACATTTGCTATTGTCATTCTTTTAAACTCCAACTTCTCTGAGGAGTGCTTAATAGTATCACATGATGGTCTCAATCTGCATTTCCTTAAGGACTAATGATATTTCCTTATTGACTAATGACTAATGATATTCATCTGTTTGCCATCTGGTGAATATTGTGGAGAATTGCCTATTTAAATCTTTTGTCTTTTTTTTTTTAATTGGGCAGTGTACTTCCTTATGAGTTTTGAAAGCTCTTTTGGTTTTTCATTTTCTTTACATTACCTTTCAGAGAATGCAAATTTTAAATTTCATGCCAACTCATCAATATTTCCTTTTATGACTCATGATTTCTGAGTCTTAAGAAACCTTTGCTAACCCAAAGTAATTAAGATTTTTCTCTGTTTATTCTAGAAGTTTTAAACTTTTAGCCCTTATGCTTAATTTTTAAGCCATTGTGAGTTCATTTTTCTGTATGAAGTCAAAAGTTCATAATTTTTACATACGGAAACCTATTTTTCAGTACCATTTATTAAAAATATCTATTTTCCCCCTTGAATAACGTGGGCATCTGAAAACCACTGGACTATGTATGTGTGGATCTATTCCTCGCTCTTCTGTGTTGGTCCTTATGTGAATACCACATTGACTTAATTACTGTAGCTTTATGCTAAATCTTGAGATCAGATGGTAGAGGACCTCCCAACTTTCACTACACTCTTTATAGAGTGTTCAAATTTGGAAATACTGTAAGGGAATATGTCTTTTTATACTTAAGTACTTGAATACTTGTGCACATTCTGGAAACATTCCTTTGCTTCATTTGGGAATTTACATCAGTTGCTACTAAACCTTAACTATCCAAGATTTCATTGTAAATTTTTGCTTTCATGTCCTTTTGCAGATGAACCCTGTTATCGGATCACTTCATATCTGTGATGTGTACAGTTTGCCGTGGAGGCCACTAATCCCAGGTCCCAGTGGGAGGCAAGAGGACAGTGTGGCCGAACAGCTCTACTTTTCAGACTGTCAAGTTATCTTGTTTTCCCATAGTTTCTGGATTCTTGGGTCCTCAGTTCATTGGCTCTGTAAACAGGTTGTACAGGTTGCATTTGAAATGGCAAAGAGCTTGCTTTTTTTTTTTTTTTTGGTACCGGGGATTGAACTCAGGACCTTGCGCTTGCAAGGCAGGCGCCGGAACCACTGAGCTAAATCCCCGGTCCAAGAGCTTGCCTTTTGAAGTCTTGGGAATTCCAGGGAAAGTAGAATCACTTTCACCAATTAAGTTCATGGAAATGAAGCATTAAAATCATTAGTCGAGGGAACTAATCAAATCACAAATCAAGGGGATTTATGCTGAGAACAAAGTTCTATCCTTGTTTTTAAATGCGAGAACTCTTCCCTCAGACAACAAAGGGATTTCTTGAACAAAGAACAATTCATTTGCTAGAGTATTTTCACATTGGAAGAAGTGTGTCTTATGTCACACTTAATTCTATAATGATTAATTTTTTCTCCCAAACTACAGAGAAATAAAATTACAAGCTTAATCATGAGTGACAAGTATCTTTACATGATAACTCATTTTGTTGGCAATATTACTGAAAGAATAGAACAAAATATATCAGCTTAAAAACTTGTTTTTTTCTGAAATGAATTGCACACTTCTGTGTCTTTACAATGGCATATGCTGGACATAAACAAATCTCACCTGGTAACTATTGAAAATATGGTGTTGATTGCCCCTGCACTAGATGGTCCAAGTTATTGTGCTTTTTACTTCCTGTGTTCACTTAATTGCCTTGCTCCTGTGCTGTTGATATGGTTTTTATTTTTCAAAGAGATAATAAGATTATGGAACAGCTATATTAGAAATGAGATAATCAAGCTTTCTGGGATTGAGAGAAAAGTAAGTGCATGTGGGTTCTGTATGGGGCTCAGAGGCTTCTCCTATGAGTTCATATTTTCTTTTTTCTGTTAAACTTTCAGAAATGATTTGCCTCCTGAGTGACTCAGAAGTTCTTGGCTTTGTGGCAGACAGTTAAATAGCTGGAAATGACCAATCACTTGTGTGTGTTAGGTGTGTGTGTGCGTTTGTGTGCATGGTGTCCAAGTATATGAGAGATAAAAAATGGATATATACATATAACATGGGTTTGAAGTTCCTCAAGAAAGCTCTATGTATATTTCAGATGTACATAAAATTCTCAATAAAAATTGCTTAGGCTCATGGAAATATATAGACTTTGAATTTCTTAACTGGTGACCACCATGGCAACTTCAACAATTTTATAATTCCTGCTGTATGTTGCATGTGTGTTATATCCAATCTGGGATAAAATTTCAATTGCTTTGAGAACAGATGGTTATTTTGATACCATTGTTATGACCACCATCCACACTTATTTTTAGGGCTAAACTTCCAGGAAACCAGCTTTGTGTTGAAAGATGATTAACTGTTCTACTCGTGTCCACCCAGATCCCTCTCTAAAAATTGGGGCACTTTTAATCTAATTTTTAAAAATCTAATTTTAATCTAATTTTGAAATATAAAGAGCATATTTGTAACTTTCTAATTAAGAGGCCTCTGGCTAGAATAGTGATATAAATAGGCAGTTGTAATATCAAAGTTTTTGTACTTCTATAGGATTAAGAGGAATTCATTCTTTAACGGCCAATACTGAGGGTTACAAAAATACAGCAGAATTTAATGGTTCAGAGACAACTGTGTTCTTCTGGAATCAATCAGTAAAACACAGTTCATCTGAGAATGAACAAAGGCATATTGGATCCAATATTCCAAAGATTTAATCTGAATTATAAAAGTTAGTACTAATACAATTAGACTGTGTCTACCATGAATGAAGAGATTTGATTTGACAGGGACTTGCCTCAAAAACTGTTTTCTATCATTGTTTTTATCCTCTTTAATGAGGTTGGGGGTCAGCATGAAGGACCACCAGTTTTTTCTGACAACATACATAACATTTTTCTTAATGATTATTAAATTGGCATTTGCATTTACATTGTTTCTAAATCAGACTGATCTACCTCGAAGCTTAAAATAACCAATTTGAATCTCTAAATTGTTTGAAGTAGACTTTAATTTTGAATCGATTCATTTTACCCATTGACAGTAAATTGTGCCAGTAGAATTGAACATGCAGATCACACTGTAATTCTTTTTTTTTTTTTTTTTTTTTGGTACCAGGGATTGAACTTGGGACCTTGCGCTTGCAAGGCAGGTGCCAGAACCACTGACCTAAATCCCTGGCCCCACACTGTAATTCTTGATGTAAAAGTTAGAAGCAGGGAAAACAGAAAAGAATACAGAAGCTTGTAGAAGATTCTAGTTTAAAAAGTCTGATTATCTCTGTATGCGCAGGGGCTCTGATCCAGCACTACACAGCCCAGATCTGCATGCTCCTCTAAAAGGTATAATCTGAGGTTGTGGTGTCTACTGGGGCTCAAATTCAAGACCAAGTGTCCACCTGTCCATTGGAAATACTATGGTCAAGAGTTAGCCTTATGATATGGAAATGTTAACATGACGTGAATCTTTGCAAAACCATAACAGGCCTTCTCACTACAGAGTCACAGCCCATTTCTTAGTCTGAGAACTGTACAAGTGACCTGAACAGTATGTACTCACACAGCATTCATTCTGTAGAAAAAGAGAACTGTTACCAGTGGTAGATGTTTTGGAAGCTTATGTAGCTTAAACCTCAGGGCCACTCCTTTGCATAGGTCCCTTCTCAATAGATCTTCACTCCATACCTAATTTTGTATGCATTGTTTCTACATTTTTCTTAATGAAAGCCTCCATATTATGTAAGCAACTGGCCCACTGCTGTTTCTAGTGAGGTTTCTACCTGTGGGTGATGTGATCAAGAAAGCTGCTCTGGGACTAGCAGTATTTTCAAAGAGGCACAACAGCAAAGCATTATCCTTTTGTTTTCAGTGCATATCCAGCTTGATTGCTGATTCTACCATGTTGCATTATAGTTTTAGCGATGTGTCTGTCCAAAAGGCATTTCCCTAAGTCTGTATTTCCCTTGTCTGTCTCCCTCTTTGACTGACCCTGTAGATCACAACTGCTCAAGCATTCTGCACATGTGTGCTCCGGTGCAGATAGGCAATAGTTTTCCTTGGTTGGGGCTTGGTGGATGAGCTTTTAAACATTGGAGACTGATGTGTATCTGTAAATCACCAGTGTTGCACTCTTGAAGTTGTGTGTACCTGCTGCAAATATTTACAAATATTTTTCTTTCCAGTCAACTGTCCCCTCAAATATTATCAACAAATACTTTGTGGAAAGAATTTTGTGTGTTTGAGTGCATAGCATCTCTAACATGAGAGAATTAATGGTGTTAATATGGGAGGAGGTAAAAGTTTAAAAAGTTAGCGTAAATTGCTTGTTATTACAGAAAGTCAGAATTTAATGAAATTGAGCATGTCCTTTCCTGAACTTGCAGACCCAGCTTTTTAAAAAATTGATTTAAAAAAGCCTGTCTGGGAGGTACTGATACCTGTGCAATACTTGCAAGTTGTACCACCTTGACTGAATTAAAGGAATTTAATTAAGGGAATTTGAATAGCATCAAGATTGGGTAGACACTGATAAGATCTGTCCATGCTTGCAGTGCTGCGATGCTGCCTGCACCTACATACATCCTTTCCTACCTACCTGATAGCCAGTTGCTGGATGGAAGCAAGAACTTGCATCTAAGTTGGTTGGGCTCTGGACTCCTCAGCGATTTTAATGAACAATGGGAGGGAAAATAGTATGAAAAAAATACCATCTTATGCTGATTTTCAGAGCCACTACAAATGAACAAGATGCAGTCCAGCAGTCCTGCCCCTATCCTCAGGAGATGTTGTTATGGCTTATATTGAGATGAACCCCCAAAGTCTCATGCAGTAATAGGCAGGGCTTTTGGGAGTGACTAAATCATGGGTGTGGTACTGGATCATGGGTGTGTGATACTGGATTTGTCCACTAATTGGTTTAGGACAGTTCTGTGTATAGATGATCGATATACTGAAGAGGAAACACCCAATCTGAGTGTGGGTGGTACCAACCAATAGGCTCCTACCCTGAACGGAATAAAAAGGGAAAGAAGAAAGAAGTCTCATTGCTTCCTGCCTGCAACACCATGAACTCTTCCAATTCTGTCCTGTCTTGGGCAACAAGTATAATGATATACTGTAATAAAAATTATAAAACTCAGCAATTGTTTATTTCTAGAATTTCCCATTTAATGTTTTCAGATCACAGTTGACCACGTGTAACTGAGAAGACAGAAAACAAAATGGGATAAGGAGGGACTGCTCAGAACGGCAGAGCCCCTCCTTGTGCCCTGCAGATTGGACAGTAGCAAGGCCCCTCTTAGGCCAAGTGCTGTGAAAAGCACCTCTCTGGTTACAAACCCTGGAAATGTCCAGAAGTTCTGAATATGCTTTCCAGTTAGAAGGTGTGACTCCACTGTCCCTTCGTGGACATAGCCCCTTGATTTCAGTGGTGACCTGTGGGAGGGTAGATTCTGGGGTTTAGGGTTTAGAAATTTAGAGGTTTAAGATGATGACACTCAGAAATATCCACATAATCATTGAATGACTCCTTTTCTTTTCAGGTTCTCAAGAAAATGAGACATCTATTATAACCCAAGGATGATGCAGTAAGTCATTCATGAAAATAAAAATTTAAACAACGAAGAAAGATTTTTAAAACAATGTTGTGTCCATTTATTTAAGTCTTTCTGGGTCTGCATGGAGCATCTGATTCCCTTCTTAAAGAGAGATAAAGAATTAAGTCTCCTGCCCTTCCCATCAAAGGCCACTTCATCGGCCACATTCTCAGCCTTTCTACCTGCTGCTTTTCCTAGGCTCCTGAAGAGGTACACAGATGAAGGTTGATTTTGAAATAAGCATGTCAGTGCAAACAAGTGAATAAAGGAAGAATGGTGGCCTAAAACAGTGTGGAGGTTTACAGAAGTGATATATCTCCTGTAAAAATCTGAGCTGCGCAGAGCCTCTGTTTCATGGAATGCTTCTTTGGAATGATTTTTTTTTTCCTTCAGTGGCTGCAAGACATAAAGGCCACTGAAATTTGCTGTTACCCTCCCCCTGCTTTTTATAACCCCCCAAGTCTGGGTCAGTTTTCACCCAGCTAAGCCCGGGTGACAACTCCGGTTTAAATGCCATTTCATGCCTGATAAAATTTCATTAGGCATTTTAACTTTTAATTTGTTTTATTGACTTATCGTGCAGATGGAGCGAAATGTTTGGAAAGGGAAAAAAATTTAAATGGGGATTTACTGAAGTCATGTTTCAGTAAGGAAGGAAATACCATTGACTTTATTACAGCTGCCTAATGTTTTCCACAAACTGTAGAAATAATGTGTTGTATCTTGGTGACCTACAATAGCAGCTGACTGCTTGCACATGATGGAAATGCAATTTGGGTTTGCTAAAAATTAACTATTGAATGCTCTGGTGTCTGTGTCTCTCTGTATCTTGTGTCTGATTTGATCTCTGTGTTCTTTTCAAGTTGTAGACCGTCTTTTGCTATGCATTGGAAAGCCATGCAGCCTCCTGAGAAGGGGCTGGAAAGGGATGGAGGGAGGTCACTCCAACACCCATGTGTCCGTGTATGCAGCACCTCCTGGACCCTAAATGCTAATGTACAGCTTTCCTTTCTGCCTCCTTCCTGTGCCTCCTGCTCCCCTACCCCTAGCCAGCCCAGCCCAGGAGACCCCTCCCTCTTTCTCTCCCTCCTTGCTATCCTCCCTCCCTCCCTCCCTCCCTCCCTCCCTCCCTCCCTTCCTTTGCTGGCCCTTATCTGATATGTTCACTGATTCGATAAAACACAAAGGGAAGTTTTTGATTGCATGAACACACCCTTTGGATAGAGTCCAAGGAAAGAGTCTATCAAGGAAAGTGAAAGCAGGGTAAGGAGGCCTGGGTGCTGGGGTGAGGAAAACACAAGTTGAGGAGGCAAAAATAAAAACATCCTAGAGCGGCAAGAGGTCTGGAGGGTGGAGGGAGTTCGGAAAGGAACTTGCCTAATGAGGCCTCTCTGAAGATTTACTGCTGTGGCTGCTGCTGAGAAGAGGATCCAGAGGAAAGATGTTCTGCCCCGACTAGCTCCACAGGAAGTGAGGCAGGCTTGTATTCTCTGGCAGGCAGAGGAGAGAGACGGCCCAGCCAGCAGCATCCAGGGACTCGCAGCTTGATTGTTTTTAAAGAGCCCCTTCCACACAGCAGTTGTGACCCCGACACACAGAGTTCTCAAGGAAGAAAACCAAATAGAAAAAACACTCTGGATGGAAGAAGCTGTTCCCAGTTTGTCCTGAAGATGATCACATATATCCCCAGGGGTGCCATTTCCTCCTCTGACTGCACCTCCCAGGCAGCTCAGGGCTCAGACTACAGCCCTCAGCCTTTTGGCTGAGAGGACACAGCCAAGCATCCACTGAGGTCAGAATGCTGCCTGTCCTCTGCCCAGTGGATTGGGGCCTGGCCTCTTCCCACGGGACCCAAAGCCCTTCTTTTGGGGCGGCCTGCCCTCAACTGGGATGATCTCTGTGTTCTGAAGGGATGAAAATGCCACCTTCCAGGTGCAAGAGCTGGATCGCTCCACGTTCGGAGTCGCCATGATCCGTGCCCTTTTACTCATGGGAAAGCAGTGGCATGGCAAACAGAAGGAATATGCCCAGGGACACAGCAATATATGGACTTAAGGTGCTTCTCTCCCACCTGACCCCCAGAGAACGCAGATGCCTGTGCTCCTGGACTGACTGGTGTCGTCTTGAGAACTCATTCTGGGTAATAAATCAGAAGCCCTCACAGGGAAGAAAGACAAATGGGGTTCTGAGTGTTTTTCTTACAAAAAGACAGGAAAACAGCCCATCGGATTCACTGTGTAAATCATAGTAAGTGAAGCAGAATACAGAAAGAGATACAGAGCTATAAGCTGAGGCCCAACTGGGCTTGAATAAAGTGAACTTAGCTCACCAGGACAGCTCAGGGAAAATCTGAGGAAGGCTGAGTGTAGCTATGCATGGGAAGAAAAGTGAAGAAATTATCTGATGACAGAGATACTTTCTTTTCCCACTTTTTTTTTCTCAAGGACTGAGATGAACAGAGCAATAGGAGGTGGTTATGTTGCAACAGGTAGAATACTCAAGGAACCCTATGCAGAAAACAACTTTATTAACACCTCTTTTCATAAAAAGACATAGCAGACTTCTGTATGCCTACTGAATGTGTCTTTCATGACCAAAATCTGATTTTCTTTTAGAGCAGTGATGGTGAACCTATGGCATGCATGTTGTTTTTCTTTTAAGAAAAAAGATGTTAATATAGGAGTTGTTTTTCTAAACTAAAACCTCAGTATTCTGGTTTAATTGCAGTGTTGGCACTTTGTGATAAATAGCTGGGTTCTGGGGTACAGTTGGGGCTCTCATCTCTAAAAGGTTTGCTGTCATTGTTTTAGAGGATAGAGGGAGCAGTAAGTTGCTTTTTAAGGTTTTAGTTTTTACTTTCCCTTTTGGATAAGTTCTGACTAGTACAATGTAAAGTAAAATTGTATGGTGGAACCATCTTAGAAGGTTCCTTAAAAGAAAAGCAGACAGATAGCAGCTTTCCTGTCATCCTAAAATACAAAGCTAGGTGTTAAGCATGGCGGAGTGGCCTGACAGAAGAACCTTGTGCCTCTACTGACAGCTCATTGGCTGCACAAAGACACTGGATTTGCCTTTTCACATGTTTCTTTTACAAGAAAGAATAAATCCTTAATTTATTTACACCACTGTGACAAATCTCTACTACTTAACCTTATTTTGTTCCTCAATACATAAGTAGTACACAAGACACAAAGATGTGAATTTTTAAGGTATAATGTGAGTCAAGAGACCTAAGGGGTGGATTCTAACTCTACTGCCTTCACTCTTTAGACGAGAATGTCAGAATCCTTATTATCACCGACTGTGTGAGAAACTGTAGAACACTGTAGACAATCTGCTTAGGGAAATGCACAACTCAGGCATTTTATGGAATTGGTGAAGCCTGACCATAGGGTCCTTCGCAAGGATTTCTGTATTAGGTTACAATTACTTCAAATGACAGCAAAGAAGGGACTAGATCTGCCTTAGCTATAGCCTGTGTCTTGAGGATCTTTGTCCCAAGCAGACTCACCATGGGGTTGGGTTACCTGGGCAATCATTCAACTTTCCAGGAGCCTTCTGGAAAAGAGCAACACAAAACTTTTGACTTTGCAGTTGGCTGCTGAGACCATTTGGTACAGGGAAAATCAGAGGTCTGAATTCTGGGGATCTGAAACAGGCAGGGCCAGGTCAGCTTCAGGGGGCTTCTGAGGCTAGTTGTGACACAAAAGTTAAAAAAAAAAGTTAAAAGAGTTGATTAAGTTTGCAAACCTGAACAAAGGATATTGTTATCACATATGAACCATTTTTGAAGTAGAATTCATTTGTTTGTTGGCTTCTAGTAGATTCTTAATACTTTTAAATGGACTTTGTCTGTTTGTGTGACACACTGAGAAGTCAGTCTGAATAATTGGTTGGTTGACGAAATCAAGATATTTTACTTAAAATGCAGCTGTTCTGATGATTGGGCACTTCATTTCAAACTGCTATGAGCTGATTTAGTCCAGAGAGGCTTTACTGAAGATATGCTGAACTATACAGTGTCCACTGGGTGCCTTTGTCTAAAGCGTTTTTTTGTATATATGTCTGAGGGAAAGGACATATGATACTTTGGAAGCTGTTTTGCTTTGATTTCCTAACAAAGTAATCCTTCCCTCATAGATTCTAATTGGGAAACGCCATAGAACAGGCTTAACTCAGGTTGTAAAAATGTGTAAATCCTACCATAGTAATCTCCCTCTGGAGCATATGTATAACTCACTTCTTTAGACTTTTATCACGTATGATTTTATCTTGAATTATTTGCCCATCTTTCAACTCCTTCTCAGAAGACAAAACCAAACCTCACAAACAAAACAACAGATATCCTGATTTATTCATCTCAACCTCTAAGGTTACATGAAGAACTTAGTAACACAGTGTTTATAAAGGATTTTCTTCTATATATGTAGTAAAGTGGAATATGCTGGGGGCCAGTTCTTGAATTTCAGTGAGCATTGTAATGACTGTGGAGCATGTTGAAGTTTCTTTTGATAAAAGAGTGAGGTTATTTGCAATCTATCTATCTATCTATCTATCTATCTATCTATCTATCTATATCTATCTAATCGATCTATTGGGACTTGGGATCAAACCCAGGGCCTTTGCACTGAGCTGCATATCCAGCCCTTAAAATTTTCTTTTCTTTTTAATTTTGAGACAGGGTCTAGCTAAGAAACTAAGTTGCCCAGGCAAGGCTTGAATTTGTGATCCTTCTACTTCAGCTTTCCAGAGTGCTGGAATTATGGGCATGTGCCATCATATCCAGCTTGTTTTATTTGGTTCTTTCCACTTGAAGACTTAAAAAAACTTTAAAATAAATCTTGTACCGAATAATAATGGAAATAGTGACATCAGAGAACAACTAGGAGGGACAAAGCTTGGTTCTCATAGTCACTGTGCCCTGGGAAGAATGGAAGGTTGCATTTGACAACCATGAGGTGGCGGTGCACTCAGAGCATAAATGGTGCTCAGTGACTGGAATGAATTCTGAGGGACTCCACCATTTCTGTGGTGCCCTGAAGTACTGTATCTTATTGGCATAAGAAAGCACCCTTCCCCCCAAAAAAGAAAAAAAAGAAAGCACCCTTCCTTTCTTAGGCTAGGCAAGTGATGATCAAGTGGATGGCAATATTGGGAAGAAAAATATTTCAGCTCTTCTCAGATGCTCTTCCATCTGCTTCATGTCATGAACCAACAGATGGTCCCTTTTCTCTTTGAGGAACCCCTAACATTGTTTTACAATGTTAGGAATTATAATATACACAACGTGCTGTTCTAAAAGTGTCATTTGTATTTGTAATATACTGTCCTTTACCCTAGAAGCATGTATCATGTAAACTACACATTCCCCCTTTTTTCCTATTTATGTGGAGGGTCTCAGTTACTCACTGTCTGCTTTCACTAAGCTTCAGTGTGCAAAGGGCTTTTCTCTAGTGACTGTCCTCACTTGAGAGAGGCAGGGCAGAGGAATGGGAATGGGACTCCTGAGGATGGGCTGATACTATAGTAAACAGTGTGCAAGAGTGAGAAAGGTCAGACCAGGAGAAAAATCAATGCATCTGTCTCAGTCACTTTCTTGTCAGTAGGATAAAATGCCTAACTTAAAGGAGAAGAGGTTTATCTTGTGTTTTTAAAAAAAATTAATTTTATTGGTACATTTTATTGGTACACTTTAGGTATACAATTCATTTACATTTATCATTGGGTGTGTGTACCTGTACATGATGCATCGTGGTTCTTATTTTTTTCCCCATTACCTGTGCGCCTTTCACCCCTCGCCCCTTCCCTATTTACATAGATTTCATTTCCATTTTTTTTCTTTTCTCATAGATTTTCCTTTCCCTGTTTTCCTTTCCCCTTCCCCTCCCTTCACTCCTTCATCTTTGGACCTTTCTTCCTATTTCAAATTATCAATTATTTATTTTAATCATTTTAATCCTCATTTACACTATCAGTTTCTCACACTAGTGAAACTATTCAGTATTTACATGTGTGTCCTATTTATTTCACTTAAGAGGATGGCCTCAATATGCATCCATTTAGCTATAAATGACTCTAGTTTTTCATTCTTTATGGCTGAGTAGTACTCCATTTTATAAAAAAAACACATTTTCTTTATCCAGTTTCCAGTTGATGGGCACTTGGACTGCTTCCAAGCTTTAGCTATTACAAACTGTGCTGCTATGAACATGGGTGCACATATATCACTGTGGTATGATTCTTTTAATTCTTTTGGGAAGATACCCAGCAGGGGAATAGCTGGGTCATATGGGACCTCTAGTCCTAGTTCTTTGAGGTATCTCCATACTGACTTCCACAGTGGTTGCATGAGTCTGCACTCCCTCCAACAATGGAGAAGGGTTCCTTTCTCCCCACACCCCCACCAGCATTTGTTATTGGTTGATTTCTTGATAGCAGCCATTCTTTCTGGGGTGAGGTGGAATCTCAGTGTTGTTTGCATCTGCATCTCTTGAATGACCAGTGATGTTGAACATTTTTTCATATATTTGTTTGCTGCTTTTACCTCTTTGAATGAGAAATGTCTGTTCATTTCAGATGCTCATTTTTGAAATGGGTCTTTGAATTTGGGAGGTCTGATTTTTTTTCAGTTCTTTATATATTCTAGATAGTAGTCCTTTGTCTGAGGTACAGCTGCTAAAATTTTTTTCCCATATTGTAGGTTGTCTGTTAGCTCTGTTGGTGGTTTCTTTTGCAGTGCAGAAGCTTTTTAATAAGGTGAGATCCCACTTGCTGATTCGGCTAGTTCCCGTGCTGCTGAGGATTTGTTCATAAAGTCTTTTCCTATGCCAATGTCTTCAAGAGTTCTACCTAACTTATTTTCCAGCAAGTTTGCTGTTTCTGTCTTAATATTTATATCTTTAATCCACTTCGATCTTAGTTTAGTGCATGGCAATAGGTGTGGGTCTAGTTTTAATCTTTGGCAGGTTGAGATCCAGTTTTACCAACACCATTTATGAAATAGGTTATCTTTCCTCCAATGATGGTGGTTGGCTCCTTTGTCAAAGATGAGGTGGCTGAGCATATCTGGAGTTGTTTCTGGATCTTCTAATCTATTCCACTGATCCTCAGGTCTGTTCCTTTGCCAGTACCATGCTGATTTTATCACAGTAGCTTTATAGTATATTTTCAAGTTGGGGATTGTGATATCCCCAGCCATGTCTCTGTTGTGTAGAATTGCTTTAGTTATTCTAAGTCTCTTATGATTCTAAATGAATTTTTGGATTCTTTTCTCTAGTTCTGTGAAGTATATTGTTGGAATTTCTATTGGCATTGCATTGAATCTGTACAGTAGTTTTGGAAGCATGGCCATTTTCACTATATTGGTTCTTCCTACCCAGGAGAAAGGGATGTCTTTCCATTTTCTTGTATCCTCTTTGATCTCTTTTTTCAGAGTGCTGTAGTTTTCAGTGTAGAGGTCTTTTGCTTCCTTTGTTAGGTTGATTCCTAGATATTTCATTTTTTGGATGCTACTGTAAATGGAAATGTTTCCCTAATTTCTCTCTCAGTGAGTCTATTATTTGTGTACAAGAAGGCTATTGTTTTCTGAGTGTTGACCTTATATCCAGCTACTCTACTGAATCAGTCAGTTAAGTCTAGAAGTCTTCTGGCGGAGTTTTTTGGGTCTTCTATGTAAAGTATCATATCCTCAGCAAATAATGACAGTTTAACTTCTTGTTTCCCTATCTTTATTCCTTTTATTTCTTTCTCTTTTCTAATTACTGTGGTTAATGTTTCCAGAACAATATTGAACAGGAGTGGTGATAGGGGACATCCTTGTCTTGTTCCTGATTTTAGCATGAAAGTTTTCAGTTTTTGACCATTTAGTGTGATGTTGGCTGTTGGTTTTTCATAGATAGCCTTAATCAGGTTAAGATAAAGACCTTCTATTCCAATTTTCTGTAGCATTTTTATCATGAATGGGTGCTGGACTTTGTCAAATGCTTTTTCTGCATCTACTGAGATGATCATATGGTTTTTGTCCTTGACTCTGTTAATATAGTGTATTACATTTATTGATTTATGAATGCTGAACCATTCTTGCATCACTGGGATAAATCTGACTTGGTCAGAGTGTATGAACTTCTTGATGACCCTCTGTATTCTGTTTGCCAGTATCTTGTTGAGGATATTTGCATCTATGTTCATTAAGGAGATTGGCCTGTAGTTCTCTTTTTGGGTTGGGTCTTTCCCTGGTTTTGGAATCAAAGTCACACTTGCTTCCAAGAATGAATTTGGAATTATTGCTTCCCTTTCAATTTCCTTGATGAGTTTAAAGAGTAACGGTATTAGTTCTTCTTTAAATGTCTTGTAAAATTCAACAGTGAAGCCATCCGGACCTAGGCTTTTCTTTGTTGGTAGATATTTTATTACATTTTCAATTTCACTCATTATAATTGGGGTGTTTAGAATTTCTATATCTTCTTCATTTAACTTTGGCAATTTGTATGTATCTAGGAATCTGCCCATTTCTTCTGTATTTTCCATTTTATTGGAGTAGAGGTTCTCGAAGTAGGTATTGATGATCCTCTGGATTTCTGTTGGATCTGTTGTGACTTCACCTTTTTCATTCTTAATTGCATGTATTTGTGCCTTTTCTTTCCTTTTTTTGGTAAGGTTGGCTAAGGGTTTATCGCTTTTATTTATTCTTTCAAAAAAACAACTCTTTGATTCATTGATTTTTTTGTATTGTTCTCTCAGTCTCCATTGCATTGATTTCTGCCTTGATCTTTATAATTTCCTCTCTTGTACAAGCTTTGGATTTGTTATGCTCTTCTTTTTCTAGGAGCTTGAGGTTCTGCATTAGGTTATTTATCTGAATTTTCTCTGTTTTCCTAACATGGGCATTCACTGCTATGAATTTCCCATGTAGAACTGCTTTCATTGTGTCCCATAGATTCCTGTATGTTGTTCTGGCATTTTCATTTACTTGTAGAAACTGTTTAATTTCTTCTGTGACCCATTGGTTGTTCAAGAGGGTGTTATTCAGTTTCCATGTGTTTGTTGGGGTTTTGCGATTTCTTATGTTATTGATCTCCAATTTTATTGCACTATGGTCTGATAATATACAGGGGGCAACTTCAATTCTTTTACATTTACTTAGACATGTCCTGTGAGCTAGCATGTGGTCTATTCTGGAGAAGGACCCGTGTGCAGCCAAAAAGAATGCGTATTCCGATTTTGTGGGGTGGAACACTCTGTAAACAACTATTAAGTCCATTTGTTCCATAGCTTGGTTCAGTTCTAGAATTTCATTGTTAATTTTTATCTAGATGATCTGTCTGTTTGTGATAGTGAGGTATTGAGGTCCCCTACTACAATTGTGTTAGTGTTTATTTGGTTTTTCATGTCCATTAATATTTGTTTTGTATAGTTGGGGACATTCATATTTGGTGCATATATATTTAGGATTGTCATCTCTTCCTCTTGGATTATTCCCTTCACAAGGATGTAGTGACCATCTTTGTGTCTCTTAATTAGCTTTGGTTTGAAATCTACTTTGTCTGCAAATAAGATTGCTACCCCTGCTTTCTTCTGGGTTCCTGTGGCGTGTAGAACTGTTTTCCATCCTTTCACTTTCAGTCTATGAGTTTCTTTTTGAGTTAGGTGTGTTTCTTGGATACAGCATATTGTTGCATTTTCCTTTTTAATCCATTCTGCCAGTCTATTTCTTTTGATTGGTGAATTGAGGCTATTAACATTGAGGGTTATAATCGATAGATATTGATTTATCCTTGTCATGCTGTTTTACTTTTGTTGACTCTTTTATTTTTTATTTTTTTCCCCCTTTCCCTTTAGTGTCTTACCTTGCCTGGTGGCTTTGCTCTGTTGGGCCTCATGGACTTGTGGCCTTCATTGCTTTTTTCTAGGATATTGTTTAGAATTGCTTGTAGTGCTGGTTTGGTGTTCATGAAATTTCTCAGGTGTTTGTTGTCATGGAAGTATCTAATTTCCCCATTGATTTTGAAAGATAATTTTGCAGGATACAACAGTCTAGGTTGGAAGTTATTTTCTTTTAGGGCTTGAAATACTTCACTCCAGGCTCTCCTTGATTTGAGGGTTTGTGTTGAGAAATCTCCTGTGATTCTGATGGGCTTTCCTTTGCATGTGATTTGTTTCTTTTCTCTAACTGCTTGTAGGATTTGGTTTTTCTGTTGGGTTTCTGGGATCTTGACTATTATATATCTAGATGTAGATTTTATTTGATCATGGCTAGTTGGAGTTCTATATGCCTCACTTATCTGTATGTCCAATTCTCTACCTCTGTCTGGGAAGTTTTCTACTATTACTTCTGTTAACAGTTTTTTATGTCAATTGTACTTTCTCCTGTTTTTTCATGGACTCCTATCAGTCTTATGTTTTCTTCTTTGCATTGTCTAGCAGTTGTTGGATTGATTTCTCGTAGTCCCTTACTCTTTTTAAGAAATCTCTATTTTCATGGTCTCTAATCGTGATTCTGTCTTCTATATCTGATATTCAATCTTCAGATTCCCTTAATCGACTGTGGATACTTTCAGTGGAGTTTTTTTTATCTCCAGGATATCTGTTTGAATCTGTTTCATGGATTCCATTTCTTTCTTATGTTGGGTGATCATAGTTTCCATTTCTTTCTTATGCTGAGTATTCATGGCTTCCAGCATGTTTCTGAGCTCATCTATTTTTTTTGTCTGTTTCTGTTCTAGCTCCTCTAATCATGTCTTTCACTCTGCTCACCATCTCTGTAGATACCTGGAAGATTATTTCTGCTTTAAATTTTTCTAGAGCCTCATTCATCTGTTCTTTTACTTCCTGTGCTATCAGTTCCGGGTACCCAGGTGGTTGGTCATGGGACTTTTCCATCTCATTTCCCCCAGAATTTACCCTTGGTGGGGTGGAAGTCTGAGTTTGTGCCTTGCTTAAATGTCTTCTCATTTTTGTTTTTGGTACTGTCCTTGGTTTAACTCCTGGCTTGATAGTTTGAAATTGCTTATTGAAGGTATCTTTGTCGTTTGTAATTAGAACCCTTATGGAATGATTGCTTCTCAGAGGTGTCTCCCAGATATAGCTGTTCTTTAAGTTTTGAGTCCCTAATGACTCTAAGGCTATCTCATTTTCCTTATACTAAGAAGGTTTGTTGACTAGATCAGTAACGACACCTTAGCCCAAGTGATACAATCAGCAACACCACTGCATCAAGTACATCTTTGAAAATGACATTTTGTGGTAGTTATTAATCTATCACCTTTAGCTGTGTGAATTAAATCAAGATCTAGGACCAACCCAACATATAGTGAATAAACTCTTCAATATAACAACTTCACCCTTTGGGATGGGGAGTTAGAAGGGGCTGGGGAGGGAGGGACAGATGGGAAGAAGGATAGGGGAAGGTTAGCAGTGTGGCCAGAGGACACAGGTGAGAAGGAAAAAGAGGATGATAGTAAAATAAAGAAGAGCTCCGAATGAGGACCAAAACAGGGACAGAAAGGGAAGATGAACAATGTGGGAGAGCAAGAGAGTGAAAGAGAGAGACAAAGGAAAGAGAAAAGAAAGAAGAAAAGAAAAGAAAAAAAGGAGAGAAAAACAAATATTTGCAAAGAGTAGGAAAAACATTAAAGATAAGTGGAGCAAAAGAAAAGAAAAGAGAAAAAACAAACTAATAATATTAATTTTGGGAATAAAAAAACCCAACGAAAGTGTAGGGCCTCTTTCAGGATATGTCTCTGCTGTCACAATAGACAATGTGGGTAGCAGTGTGCAGATATAAGTCAATGAGTCTCAGCAAGCTAGTCCCAGACCCATGAGATTCAGGCAGATTTCTGGGTGCAAGTCCCAAGTTGAGCTCCCTGTTCTCCTGTAGGGTTGAACTCTGCAGAGTTGTATTGCAGGTTCCATCTGCCCTTCCCCTGAAGATAGACCCAGTCCTGATGGGAGGTGAAGATGACTCCAACTTACCCAGTAGTGTGGTCTGGCGGTCCGGTGTCCTCTACGTCTTTGTAGTGTGGAACCAGGTGGCTGCACAGAGAAGAGGCCAGAGGAGGGGGTGGGGGTGGGGGTGGGGGTGGGGGTGTGTCCAGTGGATTGCTGCCGGGGCGCAGGCTGATTCGGCATGCTCCGAGCAACTTGTGACCTCAGTAGGGCATCTGCAGACCTGTCTGTCTGCAGCAGGCTGGGAGAGGTTTATTTTGGCTCATGGATTTTAGAGGTTTCAGTTCATAGTTGGCCGGCATGGAAGGGTCTTGCAGAGGAAAGCTGCTCATGTCATGGGGGTTAGGAAACAGAGAACCATGGGAGGAGCCAGGAAGGAACATAACCCTTCCAGGCCACACTCCCAGTGATCTGCTTTTTCTGACCAGGCCCCACCTCCTAGCACTCAGGTACTGAACTCATTAGTGTGTGAATCTACTGATGCATATAGTGGCCCATGATCCAATCGCCTTCCAAAAGCTCTGCTTCTGAGCATAGGAAAGTTTTGGGGTGCATTCCAGATCTAAGCCATAACAGCATGCGTCATCCATCCATCATCAGGTTGTGAATGCATCTAGGATTCTTAATTTTTTTTTTAGTACTAAGGATTGAACTTAGGGCCTTCACACTAAGCTACATCTCCAGCCCATTTAAAAAAATTTTCATTTTGAGACAGGGTCTCACTAAGTCACTAAGTTGCCCAAGGTAGGTTCAAACTTGCAATCCTCCTGTCTTATTAGCCTCCCAGTGTGCTGGGATTACAGACATGCACAACCATGCCTGGCTTTGAATTTCACTTTTGTTAGCATAAAATTCCATTTTCCTGGCAATACAAAACTTAGGGGAGGGGTCATGTTTTGAGTAGTCATTCAAGTCATCTAGCTCTTTTAACTATTTCCAAACAGGATCTGAAGCAATTTTGAAATTTTATCTGTTTATTCACAGAAGACCTTGTTGGGATCAAAAGAGAGTTCTGTCCAATATCTTCATGATTTTGCTATAGGTTCTTTGTTGATTGTAGCCCCTGGACATTAGAGGACAGGAGCACCATCCCACTGGCCACTCATGGGTACATTATGGGGGGAGAGTCTAACATGGTTTTGACACATAGTGACATTTAAATTACTTTGAGTCTGTTAAACGGGATGGATATCACTGCTAGAGGTGTTTGCATTATTGAATCATGACCTAAAAGTTTTTAATTCATTTAATAGACTTTTATGGAATACCTATTGTGTGTCAGGCAAGACATTAAGCATTCTCTACACATTCAGATGAGAAGCTGATATGGTCTCCGCACTTATGGAACTTTGAATCTAACAAACTAAAAACTGCTAGTAATGGATTCCATGTAGTGGTGGCTATATGGACTGGGTGGAAAGTAAACTTTAGGCATCTTTGTACTCACAAATCACTACATATTATTTTATAGTTTGTGGGAATGATGGCTGAGAGAATTAGTTTTTGGAGTGTGAGGAGATTTGGGGGAATTATGGTTTATAGTAAATTAAAAGAATAAAGAAATTAATTTCCAAGTCAAAGATCATTCTAACAGGTTGAAAATAATCATATACAAGCAGCTCTAATTTCAGATGGTCTCTTGATTGAGATTCAAGATGGCAGACCAACTCCTTAAAGGAGTGGGTAAAACTTGCCTTTATATCTGACTCAGAACTAGAGTCAGTCCATACAAATAGGTATCCTGGAAAAAATGGAAATTAGCAATTTTCTTAAGAATTTTATTGAAAAATTCTCTTCTTTTGTAATCAGAAAAATGCAATTTATTTTTCTTCTATTAATAGACTAGAATATACAAAAACCTAACAATTAATTATTAAAAGATACAAAATTATTCAAACCTTTGAAGGGGAAAGGGAAGAAGGGAAAGGAAAAATTATGAGAAAGGAAAAAATGGAATCAAAGTCTGTGTAAATAGGGAAGGGTGGAGGGGGTGAAGGGTGCACAGGTAATGGGAGAAAAAATAAGAACTAAGATACATCATGTACAGGTACAAACACCCAATGATAAATGTAAATGTATACCTAAAATGTACCAATAAATATATAAATAAACAAAACAAAACATAAAAACCTTTGCCAGCTACTTTGCATAGACCCACAGTTCACCTAACATTGGAGTAAATAAAAATAAAACTTTCTTGTAAATTAAACAAAAGCTTCAAAACTTTGACAAAGCTACTGAATCATATACAATAGATAGTTTATTTTCCAAATTCGATTTTGTTTTTTAAATGAAGAACTCATAAACACCGAGTTCCTCTATAATACTGAGTTGTGGAAGGCAGATTTCCAGAGATGTTCTCTTTTTAATTCTGCTTCATCCTTGTTATCACTCTATGAGGTGGGTTTTATGCTCATTTTACAAGGTGCTGAGTGGTTAAGAGAGTGGCCCAGGTTCAGTTGCCTGGTAGGAGAAGACCAAGTCTTTGGACCAGCAGCCCAGAGCTCTACCCACTAGACCAAGTGGTGGCACACAGGTCTCTATGGATGACAGTCCTAGAAGCTTGGATTTTGCCTTTTCTTTGAAAATTTCTTATAGTTTATTCTTTGAGAATCTGAAAAACTTTGAATTAGGTATTTTCATGGAGCAATTAGCCTGGTCTTGAAGGAACTTTGCATCACCTTTGTATGATCAAACTACAAAACCTTTACATGGGGGCTGGGGATTTAGCTCAGTGGTTCCGGCGCCTGCCTCACAAGCACAAGGTGAGTTCAATCCCTGGTACCAAGCCAAACCAAACCAAACCAAACCAAACCAAACCAAACCAAAACCCTTTGCATGATCTGATCCCTGGTCTTCGAGAAAAAAACTGAACAAAAAGGTGGGGAAAGAGTGAAGGGAAGAATAATACAGGAGGGGTAAGAAACTCTGATACTCAAAGGAATGAGGAAGAGACTCTGCCTAACCCTTTGGGACCTGGTTACTAGTTCACTGAAGGCTCCCACAGGAGCCATTTGCTTTTATACTGGATATGTTGTTAGGATGCTTCAAGACTGTTATGGTGGGAAGAGAGGAGGCATCAGAGGTCAGAGACCTCCTATGGCAGTAGCTCACTGAAACCCCGTATTTCATATCCAGACTCACATAAACTAAAAGGAGTAAATACATTGCCAAATCCTAGCCCTGCGACACTGAGCAAGTTTCATAATCATGTAGGGAGTGTCAAATGTGATAATCCTTGTAAGCCATTCAGCATATAGTGAGTGTTATTAAATATTAGCTATTAGAGCTTAATAATTCTTAAATGAATTATTGATTCATCTCCTAAAGTAATATGTGCCTTGTCACTCATGAGCTGTAAGAAGAGGAATTATTTGTTCTGTAGTTTAAGCCAGGAAGTCTAAAGGAACAGGTAGGTTGAAATCCTTCTAACCATAATTTCACGTTAAGAGAGCTAATGTCCTTTTCATGGGACAATTCCAAAGCTTTAATTGGTGGAGGTTGCCTCTCAAAGGAGGTAAAAAAGACTAAGTCTCTAGACAAAGACTTAGGTTATTTAGCGATTAGTTCTATTCATAAGGATGGAACCAGGCATTACAGGGCAGCTTAAAATGCAGATCAATGTCTGATAATTGTAGGAAGAAGGGGGGGTTGGAGAGAAGGAGAGAGAAAGGGAGGGAGGAAGGGAGGGAGGGAGGGAGAGAGAGAAAGAGAGAGAGAGAAATAATGGAGTTGAGACAAGGCAGCTTGCCTGTAAGAACTGCAAACTTTAACTTTTACCTAGGGTCAAGGGGATGAGGTGAGTGTAACAAATCTAGCTCACTGTTGGTGTTTGGTTTGTTCATTTCTCTGTGCAATTTCCCCAGGCTCTTGCATTTTGATTTGCTTAAGATGTCCTTGGTCCTTTGGGTGCAGCAAGGTGGCATATGAAGAAGAATTTGGTACTTAGCTCAATCTCTTCCTGAAAGTGAGCCAGGCCAGAAGGAGAGAGACTCTGCATGCTGTTATGTCTCAGTGAAAGGCAGAGAGTGGATGTCTTCATGCTGGATTGAGGCATTTTCTTTTTTCTTTTATTATTAGAAATCATTTCTAAACAAGCACCTGTACCTTAACACATCTAGCAAAGATCATTTTTAAAGTGGTTCTTTTACACAATCAAGGATTATTGTACTGTCATTTTTAACTACTTCTGTAAAGTGAAGAAGGGTAAATGGTTTAAAAAATATCTCTATTTTAAAATACAATTAATACACGTTTCAGTAAAAATCCAAGCAATTTAGAGATAAAGATCTTGAAAATTGTGTTGTATAGCTATAGATTTTGATACCACACTTGACTATACACTATAATTCTATTGTTGATTTTTACAAAAGAGTATTTGTTCAGCTAACATTTATTGAGCACCTACTATGTGGCATGCACAGTGCTAAGAACTTTCAATAGAGCAATAAATAAGGTAAACATGGTTTCTATCCTCAAGGAATCTGTCAGAGAGCAGAAAGCCTATTTGTGAATGTGTAGTAAAGTATATATAGTAATAACATATAAAAATATAATACTTGTGATATGTGCTATACATATATGAAGTAACTCATTCATCAATTTTAAATCATTGAAATATATTGGGTTATATATAATGTCTAGTGCAGTGGTGGCAAACTTATGACATGCTATTTGTTATCATTGAAAGCTCTAAAAGTTTTGCCATCACTGATCTAATATAGATGATTTAAAATTAAGATAAATTAGTGATATCACAACAAAAACAATTCTGATCATTTCAATTATCTGATTGTTTGGAGTTTGGTCAGGTGAGGGTTTATCACTTTCACTAAGCCCATTTTAGAAGTAAATTTGGCAGTTTCTGAGACAACTGTAATCCATGGGCATCCATAAGAGAGGCTGAGAGATGAAGTGCCTAAGGAGGGTTGCTTAGGACTCAGATTTGATGAGGTGGCTCTTTTCTGTCAGAAGCTGATGGGAACTCTTCAGGAGGCATTTTAGCCCTCTCCTGGCCTTGTGGGCTGAGTAATAGTTTTAGAGCATTTGGAGTCAAGATGGGTTGGAGAGATTCAGTTCTGCTGGGCTAGCTCAACTGTTTGCACTGTAGAGATGTGGACATTACTGACTTCTCAATTTTACATGGCCCCCACTGAGTGCCTGCCTAAAGTGCTGCCTTAGCTTATGCTGGAGTCATAACCACCATGTAGGAGGAGGCAGTGTGGAGGTGAGTTCTTCCTATCCCCACCCTAGACAGGTGGTTGAATTAATGATATGTTCTGCCTGAGAAGCATATGGCCACCTCACTCCTGGCTTTAATTGCATTGCTATCATTAATTTATTTGACTTATAATTGTGCATAGCTTTGATATCGTCTTTTCAGCACCATCAGCTTCTTTTTGTAAATCTTACATTGATTGGCTTTTTGAAAGTAACTATTTTGTTTAATAGTTGTCCTGTTCCTTATCTACATCTCATTGGTGCATGGATAAGTACTTTCTGTTACTGTAACAAATACTCAAGATAATCAATTTATAAAGAGTAAAGGACTCTGCCTGTCCATCCCTAAGTCCTGCCTATCACGATCCAACTTCTGGTTTCTGTCCAGGAGACCATTCCCAGGAGCCTCAGATGTGGTGCTCCAGAACTGGACTGACCTCTTCCACCCACCTCATGTGCCCCAGCAAACAGTGCCACCTTCCAGTTGTAACATCCTTGCTTCCGTTCTGTTTCCCATTTATGCCCTTGTATTGCAGCCATTGCTAAGTCTCCTAAATTTCCCATTTTGCTCTTTCCTCCTCTTGATCAACTCTGCGGGCCTTTCATTTCCCAGTCTGCCACATGCATGCCTCATGGATGTTTGTATCATACCTTACCCCCTGGCCTGGCCCTCAGCCCACTCAGGTTGTGGGATGAAGGGCTCTGACAACAAGGAAAAGGTCCCCCCAAAGCCTCTAGGAGAACAGCAGCCCCGCTGAAATCTTGATACTAGGACCTCTGGGTCCAGAACTGTACAGAAATAGATTCCCATTGTTAGATGTGTGGTAATGTCTTACAGCAGTGATGAGAAAGGAATACTTCACCTGCCCAAGCAGGTAAGGAACATGAGATAGAAGAGGCCAACTCTTTACTGCTTTTGAAAATATGAGTATCTGGTTGTGCTGTCATGGTTGCCTCAATATCCTGAATTGTTTCAAAATGTTTCCCTTTCATGGTCATTTTGACTTTGAAGAAGAGCCAGAAGTAGCATGGTGCCAATTCAGTGAATAAGGTGGATGAGGACACACTAACTGTTTTACCAGTCTGCCTTTCCATTGGATGGCACTCAGCAGCAGAATTCACCACATTTTTGATCATGAAGACATTCAGAAAAGAGGAGTTCCAGAACTGTTTCAGAAAGTGGCAAGAACAATGGGATAAGTGTGTTCTAAGTGATGGGGAGTATTTTGAGGGAGGATAAGGCAATGCATCTTTTACTACAATAAAATTTTTAAAAATTAAAAAGAGAAAAGGTTTATTTTGGCTCACAGTTTTGGAGGGTTCAGTCCGTGGTTTATGGGCCCCATTGCTTTTGGTCCTATGGCAAGGCAGTGAATCATGGTGGGGAGTGCATGGAGCAAAGCTGCTCACATCATGGCTAGAAAATGAAAAAGAGAAAAAGGCTGGGGTCCCACAATGATTTTTAAGGGGATGCCTCCTATTATCCAAAGATCTCCCACTAGGCCCTACCTCTTAATGTTTCCACCACCTCCTACTAGTATCACCAACCTGAGGATGAAGTCTTTAACAGGGGGTCTTTCGTGGGAAATTCTACATCCAAACTATACAGCATAGCAGAAGGTACATAATCTAAGTTGAGCCAATTATAATTTCTTTTCATGCTTTGATTGTAGATATAGGTGTTGATATTTATATCAGATATTGGTGACTGTCTTAGTCTATTTTGTATTTCTGCAACAAAATACTTGATGCTGGATAATGTATAAAAAATACCAAATATCATTCCTTACGACATGTACATTGTCATCACTAATCCTTGGATTTTGTTGTATTGTCACCTAAATTGGTACATATATTGATGAAAGTCTCTAATGGATAATCATAACACTCTTGGTCACATGTTTTTCCTGCAGCTTAAGTTCTTTAAAAAGATATCAAATGCCTGCTACCACGCTTTTAAATTGCTATCTTTTGAGAAGTACCAGTATCTGTTTTAGATTTATTTCCCTGCTTTAGGGAAATGAGTCAGTAGCTTCAGTTCTGATGGTATTAGCAAAACAAATAAAATGTGTATAAAAGTTGTATCTCGAAACACGTGTTCAACAGCTAGCAGCTTATGTGATTCAGTTATCATTTGTCTAATTCAACCCTAATTGAATTCTGCTTTTCTTGTGGAGGCATTTATGCTCAAAGTGGTGATTTCTTCCCGTAGATGCATAGGGAGAGTCTCAAGTTTGGAGATGGATGGTTTAGTAGTGACTTAGCCATATGTACTATGTTGGAATTTGTGCTAGCAGTTTGAGCACTAGTTCTGTGTGCCTGTGAACTTAATGCTGCTTGTTGTCCCATTCCACTTTGACTTTATGGAGAATTAATCCCATCTATTAAGCAAAGGCTACTAAGTTAATGGCATTTTCTGTGCAGAAATTAAAATTTTACTTTTAGCCTTTAGCTAAGGAAATTGTCCAGTAGGTACTCAGCTACTTAAACAAAAATCAAAATTATTCATCATTAGACAACTGGAGTTTTTGCTAGTTTTGTAACCTACTAAAATGGATAGGCTATTGAACATTCCACATTCAAAAGTTTTGTAGGGTGGTGGGTAATGGGGAATCCTCAATGTTCATTTTAAAACAAATAAAATAAGTTCTTGACTTTAAATATATATATTTATTTAGCTCACATTTCTGGTGACTAGAAAGCCCAAACATATGGGTCTGGAGTATGGTAAGAGCCTTTCTCTGGCTGTATTTACATGATACAGAATCAGAAAGGGGAACAACTATGTTCAGAAGGAGCCAAGAACAAAGTGGCCTTGATTTATGACAACATGACAACCCACTCTTGTGAGAACTAATTCAGTCCTGAGATCTGACTCATTCCTGAGAGACAGAATTGCTCCATCCATGAGAGTGAAGTTCCTGTGATCTCAATGCCATCCCCTGGGCTCCAGGACTTTAAGATTCCACCTCAAAACTGCCATACTGGGGCTCAAACCTACATGTGAACTTTTGAAAACAAACCATATCTCAACCATAGCAGTCCCTTATTCAAGGAAAGCCACCTAGAGCCTTCCTTATAACAAGAGGGCAGATACCCAGAGAGTTGAGTTAGTCGCTCTCCTATGACTGAAGGCATAGACTGTAAACCCTAGTTGTTGTAATCATGTTTCCTGCCATGTGGAAAAAATCAGTTTATAGGAAGGAGAATGAAACTGATAAGCAGAGCAAAACAAAGACTGTGGCAAGATGGTATGCCTCAAAATCTCATGTACTCAGAGGTGAGGCTTTTGGAATGTGATTGAATTATGGGTACACTATATCTGATTTGCTGTTAGCAGGTGGGTCACTGGGGATGTGACCTGGAAGGGTCTGTCTCCCTCCTTAGCTTCTCCCTTCTCTGCCTCCTGGCTCCCATGACATGAGCAGTTTTCCTATGCTAGAACCTTCCATCATGGCTTCCTGCCTGAAAGCTGGCCAACTATGGACTAAAAACATGAGCTAAAATTAGCCTCTCTTCCTTTAAGTTGTGAATGTCGGGTATTTTCTCCCAGTGATAAGGAAAGTGACTAAGGCAGATTTTGGTACCATGAGTGGGTTCATTGCTGTGACTACCTGACCACGTAGTTTAGAAGCTGTAACAGCAGGTTGGCAGGAGGAGTTTGGAAAGGTTTGAAGTTGCTCACTAGGGAAGCTCTAGAATGCTCTAAGCTGAGTTCAATGGGAGAATCTGGTCAGAACTCAGAAGGCCAAAATGGTGATAAAAGGGCAGATGGTAAATGCTAGGCTCAAGAAGTTTCTTGAGAACAAGGACTTTATTGGCAGTTGGAGTCCAAGCCAGTATTACACTGTGGCAGAAAGTTTGTCTACATTTTGCTCACATCCTGTGACTTTGCAGAAGACAGATTAAGAGTGACAGACTAATTGATCTGAAGGAGGAAATTTCAAGCCAGCCCAAATGTTCAGGCTGTAGTGTGGGCACTACTTGCTGCTTATAGGGAGAAGTACACTGACAAATAAAAGCAAAAAGCCCCTTTTTAAAGTTTTCAGTTTCCCCAGAAAGCAAGAGTCTACAAAGTTGGTGCCTTTGAGAATGAGGTTGCTGAAAAGATTAAAAAGAAGCCAAGTACTTTACATTAGGAGAATAAGAGAGATGGCTTGAAGAAATACCAGGAAACAGCAAAACCCCACCCTTTGCCCTGCAAAAGTAAAAGACTGCTTTGAGAAGAGAGCCCAGGGCACTCTGCTCTTTCTGGGATGAAAAAAAAATGTTTCCCAGAGTTCAGCCATCCAGGCACTCAGAAGCTTCTGCAGCCATGATCTAAGGGGACCTGGATACTTCTTGAGATAGTAGCAGACCTTGGCATCATCCACATGGTGCTAGCTTTGCAGGCATATAGAATGCAAGAGTTGTGGGATCTTGGAGGGCAGATAGTGTGCCCCTGAGAGGGCAATGAATAAAGCTGTGAGAGTAAAGAAAAAAGTATAGTGGAGACCCCAAGAAATTGGAGTTGCCAGGAATATGAAATTTCTGCCAAGGAAGGCTGCAGGCAGTGAGCAAAACCACCCCAAGAGGGAAGTCAGGAGGCTTACAACCTGCAGTGATGTAACAGCAGGCCATCCAAGCTGTTTGGAGCTCACATCTTTGCCTCAGGTTCTGAACGAAGAACTACAGGATTTAATGTTTGCCCTGCTGGGTTTCAGTCTTGCTTTGGTCCATTTCTTTCTAATCCCTATTCCTTCCTTTTGGAATGGGAATGTTTACCCTGTGCCATTGTATGTTGGAAGTGTTTAACTTTCTTTTTTATTTTTACAGGGACTCACAGTTAAGCATTTGCCTTAAGGCTTGGAGGAGACTTTGAACTTGGACTTTTCAGCAATGCTAAAACTGTTAAAATTTTGCCAACTCTTAGAGATGGACTAAATGCATTTTACATAAAAAGATATATATGAATCTTTTGGGGCCAGGGGCAAAATATTATGGTGTATGTGAGGAATGACATTCAACATCCAAACTGGAGGATTTATGTTGATTTAAGTTAGGCTTCTGCATAAGTCCTTAACAATTTGTCTTTTTTGTTTTAGTTTAATTTATGCTGCTGTATTGAAAACATTTTTGTATGGCTCTTGAAATTTTTATGAAACAAAATAAGTTATAAATCTACCATTCAATTGAGAAGAGAAAAGGACACAGGTATTTTTATACCTGATACTCTGTGTGGACTAAAGAAAAGGTGTGTGATTAAAACAGCAAGAAAGGTGAAAGTTGTGCCCAACTAATAATTTTGCAGAGTGAGTAGCTTTCTAAAGAGCTATTCTTAAAGTTGGAGATCTAAATTTGGAAAACCTTCATTGTTTCAAATTCTTGGATGTCTTTGGTTTCTATGTAACTAATTGTTTAGGTGTCTATACTTGCTGCCTAGTAACAGTCACGTTGTGGCCAATGAATAGATGTTTTTGAATGAGTGCACAGTGTCCCCAGTTTTGAGGATCAGAATATTTCATTTAATTGACCTAAGATACGCTATTTCACCACCATCTCAGTTTCTCTTGTGTTAAATGGATATTGAAATAAAGATATTTATGTGAAAATTCAACATGAAAATTTAAAATTAGTTTTGAACACCTATTAATGTTACTATTCTTAACCAATGTTCATTCTTTAAGTGACTGGAGTGAAACACTGGTTCACAGTTTGACCTATTAGCTAGGTATCACACCCTGAATCTGCATGACCTGAAGGGAAGATGCGATATGATTATGCAATAACTCCATGTCTAGGTAGCCTACCATCAGCACACCATCGGGATCAATTTTAGTTATGATTTTATTTAAAACTGTAAAGATATTTCATGACTTTTAGGCACCCAAGCAACCAAAAGAAAATTTTCTCATTTTTCTTCAACAGACTAAAATCTCTTCTATCTTACAATTAACATATTGTTCTCTTGTAATCCATATAAATCACATTATGGAATCCTACCTCTTATTTTTTCCAATTTGCTATTTCAGTACATTAGAAATGTCTTTATTATTACTTATTATTTACGGCTGTGCTAATAAGAGGTGAAACCATGGAAATGGGATAAAGATGGAATCTCCCAGAAGGAAATAAATAGATCACCAATGTTGTACTGAGCTTTAGTTTTTCCAAGTATTGCATCATTTAAAAATAGAGAATATGCTGGGAGGGATGGCACATGCATGTTATTCTAGCACTCTGTGAGGCCAAGGCAGGAAAACAAGCTGGAGACTTAGCAAGACAAAAAGGCCTGGCCAACTTAGTGATTTAGCAAGACCTTGTCTCAAAATTAAAAAAAAAAAAATTAAAAGAGCTGGGAATGTAGTTCAGTGCAAAGGCTCTGGGTTATTTCAAAATTTACTTCATATAGTATATAAATGAATGGATACAAAAAGCAATTGTGTCTACAAAAGTAACTGGGAAAAATGACAGAGAAATGAAAATTAGATTATTTGCATTGGTGTTCAGAAATTTAGAAGTAAAAAGTTTTTTGCATCTGTGGAACAAAAAAGATGGCTGTCTTTATGTTAACAAAATTAAGATTTATTAAACATTACAATTATGAAGACTTTATTAGCTATAGAGAGCCACATGATTATTCCTATGCTTCTCATCAATATTTCAAGGTTAAATGGTGTATTCAACTCCATGCTCAATTTTATTACAATGTTGGAGAAAGTTGGACATATCCACAAGTATGTTATCTAAAAGAACACATTGTGAGGACAAACAGAACATCAGGACTTTGAAAAAAATTACACACCCAAATGCAACTTCTAATGAGTTGGCTTTCTGTTTCAATAAGCCTATTTCAACTTGACTTGTAACTTGCAGCATTATACTTTGTGCAACACCTACACTTCATTTCTTGCTGACTTTCCCTGCCTAGTTGATAATTTCAGTTTCCATAAAAGCAAATGGAATTGTATTTAAATATGTACTTAAAATTTATAATGTATATGAAGGGATATTTATTTAGCATTAATTGTATTACTGAAGTTTTGGAATAACTTAAATGACCATAAGTACAGGAAGAACTAAATAAACCACCATACATTTAAATTCTAGATACATATTAAATATATATATACATATATATACACACATATATATATATTTTGTATATACATATTATATACAGGTGATCCATGATGTTTGTAAGATAGGGTTATGTCCACATAAACCATTGTAAATTGAATATATTGTACTTTAAAATGACTTTAGCTGAGCAAATGGGGCATGTGTGTAAACATTCTAGGTGGCTGAGGCAGGAGGAACACAAGTTGGAGCCCAGCCTAGGCGATTCTGAAAGATCATAAGCCATGTTTGCATACACACACATGATACATGTTAATAGTTTATATTATATCTGTGTATTAATGGACTATAGGATACTCATCAGATTTGTTAGGAATTATTTCTAGAGAGTAGGAATAATGGTAATTCTCATTTTAAATTTTTAAACATTTCCATATTGTTTTCTTTTTTACTACAAGAAGGTAATAAAGATATTTATAATTTAAACCAGGTTTTGAGGGATAGAATATATCTGCTGTCCAGATTGTGCTTTATAAGTGATGTTCACTTTTACATGCCCTCCCAAAATGCCTGTGTTAAACAGGATCTGCAGTCCCTAACATTTCATGCCAGGCTCATATGTTTTCTAGACTCTTGGGTCTGCCAGGTGACTCTTGTCACCTTCTTTCTGAAGCATAGAAAAGGTAGAGAGAGGCAAAATGATTTTTTAAATCATCATCCAAGCTTTTCTTTCTTTGTTTTTGTCCTAGGGATTGATCTCACCATCTCAGGCATGCTAGGCAAGCACTCCACCACTGAACTCCACCCCCAGCCCTACCCAGCCTATTGCTGGTGGGTTGTCTTACACTTCTACATTTCAAGAGCCATGGGATGGGGGGTAGGGGGTGGTAGAACTTTTGGTCCAATTTGCCATTGCAACAAACACAAGAATAACTCCCTTCAATAACCAAGTCAGAATCAATGCTTTGATTAGCCATCAAGGAATTGATACCAGATTTTATAAAATATGATGAATTGAGGTACCCCGCCAGAGACCCTCAGTCACACAGAAGCCAGCAGCCCACGTGTCCACACCTGGCCGGAGACCACACAGTGCAGAGGCTGCGCAGCATGTGGCATCTGAATCCACACAGCAGAGGTGCCAGGGGGAACATAAAGGCCATGAATACAAGCCCCAGAAGATAGAGCAGAAGTGAACAACTGAGAGGGCTTTTCTGATGCTTCTCAATGAAAATTGAAGCCCACTGGGAAAGTGAAGAAAAACTCTTCAATTAAAGCACACTGGACTATCTGGTTGGTAAGTTGGTGGGATCAGCACCTCCCATAGAAACCCAGACTTGAATAGGGGGGAGGACAGCTGGAACCTGCAGTAGAACCTTGCAGAGTTTAATCCTTCAGGAGGTCAGGGACCTCAACTTGGACCTTGCAACCAGAAATCAGCCTGAATCTCAGTAGACTACAGCTGGCTTGCTGAGACTAATCGACTTAGACCCACACACTGCTGCCCACATTGCCTACCAGGACAGCAGAGACATATCCTGAGGGAGACCTTTTTTTGTTTGCTTGTTTTGTTTTATATATATTTTGTTTGTTTGTTTTTCTTTTTCTCTCTCTATCCCTTCTGGGTCTATATTTCTCTCCCTCTTTGTTCCTGTTCCTGTCCCATCCTGAATTTTTTCTCTGTCCTCTTGAATGTCACTTTTATAGGAAGGTAAATACAATTTCTAGCTTCCTTATTATTCTCAGTTTGTTCTGTACTTGTCTCTGTTCTTTCTCTGTGTCTTCTCCTGTCTTCAACAGATCCCCACAATTTGCATGATCTTCCCATGTCCTCTAGCTTCATCTCTAACCTTTTCCTCTCCCTCTATCTCTCTATCCCTCCCTCCCCAACCCCTGCTAAATCCTTACCCTGAAGGGTAAATTTGCCATATTGAAAGGTCTTGTAACTACAAACATGTTTTGGGCTGGTCCTAGATTTTGATCTAGCTCCCTCAGATAAAGGTGATAAATTAACTGTTACCACAAATTGTCATTTTCTAAGCTGTGTTTGATGCTGATTGTGTCAATTGGGCTAAGGTGTTGTGATTGATCTAATCAGTTGTCCTCCCTGGTATACTGAAAAGAAGATTGCCTAAGAATCATTAGAGACTCAAAGCCTAAAAAGTCCAGCTATAGGGCCAGGGATGTAGCTCAGTGGTTCTGCCACCTGCCCTGTAAGCACAAGGACCCGAGTTCGATCTCCAGTACCAGAAAAAACCCCAAAACAACAAACAAACAAACAAACAAAAAGTCCAGCTATACCTGGAAGATATCTCTTAGAAGCAATCCCTCAATAGGGGCTCTAAACACCAGTAATAAAGATACTCAAAATAAGAAATATTGGAGTATCAGCACAGGAATTAAAGCAAAAAAAAAGCACAAACATCAGAATTAAAAATGAGAAGACACCTCGACAGGACACAAACACAGACTTCTGGCTCACCAAAGGCAAATTCTGGGGGAAACAAGGTGGAAAAATATGACAATCAACCACCTGGACACCCTGAACTTACAGCACAGGAAGTAGCAAAACATATGAATGAGGCTTTAGAAAAATTCAAAACAGAAATAATTTCCCAGATAACTGCACAGATGGTGAGTGGAGTGGAAGACATAATTAGAGGCTCTAGAACAGAAACAGATTAAAAAAAAAAATAGATGAGCTCAGAACCATGCTGGGAGCCATGAATGCCCACCATAAGAAAGAAATGGAAACCATGATCACTCAACATAAGAAAGAAATGGAATCCATGAAACAGATTCAAACAGATATCCTGGAGATAAAAAACTCCACTGAAAGTATTAACTGCAGATTGAGCGAATGTGAAGATAGAATATCAGATATAGAAGACAGGATTATGGTTAGTGACCAGGAAAACAGAGATTTCTTCAAAAGAGTAAGGGACCACAAGAAATCAATCCAGCAGCTACTAGATGATGCAAAAAAAAATAACATAAGATAGATAGGAGTTCACACCAAAACAGGAGAAAGTACAATTGACATAAAAAACTGTTCACAGAAGTAATAGTAGAAAACTTTCCAGAGATAGGGAATTGAACATACAGATAAGTGAGGCATATAAAATTCCAATTAGCCATGATCAAAAAAAAATCTACACCTAGACATATAATAGTCAAGTTCCCAGAAATGCAACAGAAGAACAAAATCCTACAAGCAGTTAGAGAAAAGAAACAAATCATATACAAAGGAAAGCCCATCAGAATCACAGCAGACTTCTCAACATAAACCCTCAAGTCAAGAAGAGCCTGGAGGGAAGTATTTCAAGCCCTAAAAGAAAATAACTTCCAACCTAGACTGTTACATCCTTCAAAATTATCCTCAAAATTGATGGGGAAATTAGATACTTCCACAACAAAGAATACCTGAGAAACTTCATGAACACCAAACCAACACTCCAAACAATTCTAAACAATATGTAGAAAAAGACGATGAAGTTCACAACTCCATGAAGCCCAACAGAGGGAAGCCACAAGGCAAGGCAAGAAACTAAAGGGAAAGGGGAGAAAAATAAAAAATAAAAGAGCCAACTTCCAAAAGTTTGTTTTGTTAAACAAATTTCTATCTATGTTCATACTTTTTTCTTCTATTATCTTTATCCAGTTTTAGGATTAGCACAATATTGAGTTCCTAAAATGAGGGGAGAAGTGTTCTTTCTTTTTCTGCTTTAATTGTTTGGTATAATTTATCAGTTAAAATGTATATGAGCCTGCTGTTGTCATATAGGTAGGTTTTCAAGCTAGGAATATACTTTCTTTAATAGGTGCTATTCAAATTTTATATTTCCTCCAGAGTTAGTTTCATTAATTTGTCTTCTAAGTTACTTCTCAGAAGTTGTCAGATTTATTTCAAAAATGATTTTTGTAATATGCTTTCTATATGCTTTTAAATTCTGTAAAATCTGTGGTAATGTCTCCTAGATCTTAATATTGCAATTTAAAAAATGTATAACTGATATTGTGTAACAGGAAGAAAAGGTCTAAAAGAGCAGGGGAATTGGGAGGGGTAGGGGAAGGGAAAAAAGGGAAAGGAAAAAATATGAGAAGAGGAAAAAAAATGGAAACAAGGTCTTTGCAAATAGGGAAGGGTGGAGGGGGTGAAGGGAGGGCAAGAGAAGGGGAGAAAAAATAAGAACCAAGATACTCATGTGAAGGTACAAGATCCCAATGATGAATGCAATGGTATTTTATACCAAAAATGTGCCAATAAACGTAATGGGAAAAAAATAAAAATAAAAGAGCCAACAACAGTAAAATATCATGACAAGGATGAGTCAATATTTATTAATTATAACCATCAATGTTAATGGCCTCAATTCACCGATCAAAAGAAATAGACTGGCAGAATGGATTAAGAAGCAAAATACAACAATATGTTGTATACAAGAAACACACTAATTCAAAAAGACATTCATAGACTGAAAGTAAAAGGATAGAAAACAGTTCTCCATGCCACAGGAACCCAGAGAAAAGCAGGAGTAGCAATCTTATTTGCAGACAAAATAGATTTCAAACCAAAACTAATTAAGAGAGAAAAAGATGGTCACTACATCCTTGTGAAGGGAACAATCCAAGAGGAAGAGATGACAATCCTAAATATATATGCACCAAATACGGATGCCCCCAACTATACAAAACAAATACTAGTGGACATAAAAAACCAAATAAGCACTAATTCAATTGTAGTGGGGGACCTCAATACCTCACTATCACAAATAGACAGATCATCTAGACAAAAAATCAACAATGAAATTCTAGAACTGAACCAAACTTTTGAACAAATGAACTTAATAGATGTCTACAGAGTGTTCCACCCCTCAAAATCAGAATATACATTCTCTTTCACTGCATACGGGTCATTCTCCAAAATAGAACACATGCTAGGTCATAGGTCATGTCTAAGAAAATGCAAAAGAATTGAAGTTACACCCTGTATATTATAAGACCATAGTGCAATAAAATTGAAGCTCAATAGTGTAAGAAACTGCAAAACCCCCACAAGCACATGGAAATTGAATAACACCCTCCTGAACAACCAATGGGTCACAGAAGAAATTAAAGAAGAAGTTAGACAGTTTCTACAAGTAAATGACAATGCCAGTACAACATACAGGAATCTATGGGACACAATGAAAGCAGTTCTACAAGGGAAATTCATAGCAGTGAATGCCTATATTAGGAAAACAGAGAGAGCTCAAATAAACAACCTAATGCTGAACCTCAAGTTCCTAGAAAAAGAAAAGCATGACAAACTCAAAGCTCATACAAGAGAGGATATTATAAAGATCAGAGCAGAAATCAGTGCAATGGAGACTATGAGAACAATACAAAAAAATCAATGAATTGAAGAGTTGGTTTTTTGAAAAAATAAATAAAATCGATAAACCCTTAGCCAAACTTATCAAAAAAGGGAAGAAAAGCCTCTAATCCATGCAATTAAGAACAAAAAAGGTGAAGTCACGACAGATCCAGGAGAAATCCAGAAGATCATCAATACCTACTTTGAGAACCTGTACTCTAGTAAAATGGAAAATGCAGAAGAAATGGATAGATTCCTAGCTACATATGAATTGCCACAGTTAAATGAAGAAGATATAAAAATTCAAAACAGTCCAATTACAATCAGTGAAATTGAAAGCATAATTAAAAATTTGCCTACAAAGAAAATCCCAGGTCCTTATGCCTTCACTGCTGAATTCTACAAGACATTTAGAGAACTATTGTCATTACTCTTTAAACTCTTCAATGAAATTGAAAGGAAAGCAATACTTCCAAATTCTTTCCTTGAAGCAAATGTTACTTTGATTGCAAAACCAGGGAAAGACCCAACCCAAAAAAAGAACTACAGGTCAATCTCCCTAATGGACATAGATGCAAAAATCCTCAACAAGATACTGGCAAACAGAATACAGAGTGTCATCAAGAAGATCATACACCCTGACCAAGTCAGATTTATCCTAGAGATGACAGGATGTTTCAACATATGTAAATCAATAAATGTAATACACTATATTAACAGAGACAAGGACTAAAACCATATGATCATCTCATTTGATGCAGAAAAAGCATTTGGCAAAATCCAATACCCATTCATGATAAAAACCCTACAGAAAAATGGAATAGAAGGTTTTTATCTCAACCTGATTAAGGCTATCTATGAAAAAGCAACAGCCAACATCATACTAAATGGTCAAAACCTGAAAACCTTCAAGCTAAAATCAGGAACAAGAAAAGAATGTCCACTATCACTACTCCTATTCAATATAGTTCTGGACACATTAGCCACAGCAATTAGACAAGAGAAAGAAATAAAAGGAGTGAAGATAGGAAAGGAAGAATTTAAACAGTTATTATTTGCTGATGATATGATACTCTACATAAAAGATCCAAAAAAACTCTGCCTAAAGACTTATAGACTTAATTGACAGATTCAGTAGAGTAGCTGGATACAAGGTCAACACTCAAAAAACAATAGCCTTGGGCTGGGGATTTAGCTTAGTGGTTCCGGCACCTGCCATGCAAGAGCAAGGTCCTGAGTTTGATCTGCAGTTCAAAAAAAAAAAAAAATAAAAAAATAAAAAACAATAGCCTTCTTATACACAAATAACAGACTCACTGAGGGAGAAATTAGGAAACAATTCCTTTCACAATAACATCCCAAAAAATGAAATATCTAGGAATCTATCTAACAAAAGAAGCAAAAGACCTCTATACTGAAAACTATAGCACTCTGAAAAAAGAGATCGAAGAGGATATAAGAAAATGGAAAGACATCCCTTGCTACTGGGTTGGAAGAACCAATATAGTGAAAATGGCCATACTTCTAAAACTGCTATATAGATTTAATGCAATGCCAATTGAAATTCCAACAATATATTTCACAGAACTGGAGAAAACAATACAAAAGTTCATTTGGAACCAGAAGAGACCTAGAATAGCAAAAGCAATTCTAGGCAACAGAGGCATGGCTAGGGGTATCACAATCCCCAACTTGAAAATATACTATAAAGCTACTGTGGTAAAATCAGCATGGTACTGGAAAAGAAACAGATCTGAGGATCAGTGGAATAGATTAGAAGACTCAGAAACAACTTCAGACATAGCCACCTCATCTTTGACAAAGGAGCCAACCATCCTCACTGGAGGAAAGATAGCCTCTTTAATAAATGGTGTTGGAAGGACTACAGGTCCCATTTGATCCAGCTATTCCCCTACTGGGAATCTTCTCCAAAGAATTAAAAGAATCATATCACAGCGATATATGTGCACCTATGTTTATAGCAGCACAATTTGTAATAGCTAAAGCTTGGAAACAGCCCAAATGCCCATTGACTGGAAACTGGATAAAGAAGATTTTTTTTTTTTTTATAAAATGGAGTACTACTCAGCCATAAATAATGAAAAACTAGAGACATTTATAGCTAAATGGATGCATATTGAGGCCATACTCTTAAGTGAAATAAATAGGACACACATGTGTAAATACAGAATAGTTTCTCTAGTGTGAGAAATTGAAAGTGTAAATAAGGATGAAAATGATTAAAATGAATAATTGATAATTTGAAATAAGAAAAGGTCCAAGGGTTTGGGGATGGTGGAAGGGAAAGGGGAAAGGGAAGAAGGGAAAGAAAAAAATTATGAGAAAAGAAAAATGGAATCAAACTCTGTGTAGATAGGGAAGGGTTCAGGGAGTGAAGGGTGCACAGGTAATGGGAGAAAAAATAAAAACTAAGATGTATCATGTTCTGGTACAAACACCCAATGATAAATGTAAATGAATTTTATACCTAAAATGTACCAATAAATATATATATTTAAATACATAAAAATATATTTATATATATATTTAAATAAAAATATATATAAAAAAAGAATTTAAAAAGAAATAAATAAAATAAATAAATGGCATTGGAAAAACTGGATTTCAACCTGCCAGAGATTAAAACTAGACCCATATCTATCACCATGCACTAAACTTTTTTTTTTTTTGGTACCAGGGATCGAACTCAGGTTCCTGTGCTTGCAAGGCAGGTGGCAGAACCACTGAGCTAAATCCCCGGCCCCACCATGCACTAATCTAAGATCAAAGTGGATTAAAGATCTAAATATTAAAACAGAAACACTAAACTTACTGGAAGGTAAGTTAGGTAGAACTCCTGAAGATATTGGCATAGGAAAAGACTTTATGAACAAAACCTCGGTAGCACGGGAACTAGCACAAAGAATCAACAACTGGGATCTCATCTTATTAAAAAGCTTTTGAACTGCAAGAGAAACCACCAACAGAGCTAACAGACAACCCACAATGTGGGAAAAAATTTTTAGCAGCTGTACCTCAGACAAAGAACTACTATCTAGAATATACAAAGAACTTAAAAAAAAAAGACCCTCCACAGTTTAAAGACCCAATTCAAAAATGGGCATCTGAAATGAACAGACATTTCTCAGGCAAAGAAATAAAATCAGCAAATAAACATATGAAAAAATGTTGAACATTACTGGTCACTGGAGAGATGCATACGAAAAGGACACTGAGATTCCACCTCACCCCAGAAAGAATGGCTGCTATCATGAAATCAACCAATAACAAATGTTGGCCGGGGGTGTGGGGAGAAAGGAACCCTTCCCCTTTGTTGGTGGGAGTGCAGGCTGGTGCAACCACTGTGGAAATCAGTATGGAGATACCTCAAAGAACTAGGGCTGGAAGTCCCATTTGACCCAGCTATTCCCCTGCTGGGTATCTTCCCCAAAGAATTAAAAGAATCATACCACAGCAATATATGTGCACCCATGTTTATAGCAGCACAGTTTGTAATAGCTAAAGCTTGGAAACAGCCCAAGTGCCCATCAACTGGAAACTGGATAAAGAAGATGTGTTTTTTTTTTTATAAAATGAAGTACTACTCAGTCATAAAGAATGAGAAACTAGAGTCATTTATAGCTAAATGGATGCATATTGAGGCCATACTCTTAAGTGAAATAAATAGGACACACTGTTGTAAATACTAAATAGTTTCTCTGGTGTGAGAAACTGAAAGTGTAAATAAGGATTAAAATGAATAATTGATAATTTGAAATTGGAAGAAAAGGTCCAAAGTGGTAGGGGAAGTGGGAGGCGTAGGGGAAAGGAAAGAAGGGAAAGGAAATATTATGAGAAAAAGAAAAAATGGAAACAAAGTCTTTGCAAATAGGGAAGGGTGGAGGAGGTGAAGGGAGGACAGTAAATGGGAAAAAAATAAGAACCAAGATATATCATGTAAAGGTACAAGCACTCAATGATAAATGTAAATGTATTGTATACCTAAAATGTACCAATAAAAGAACTTAAGGAAAAAAATATGATGAATCAAAACTTTGTATTACAAACAAACATAAATCACCCATCACCTGAAAGACCTTAAGATGTGCAGCTCTAAAACTGACTTGGGTTTTCCTAAATTTGTTCTCATCCCAGATAGCACACTTACTGGGAAACACTAATTTGAAATTCAATTATTTTATGGGGGCAATTTTGTCCCCCACCCCTCAGCTCAATCAAGGCGGGCTTTCTTACTGTAGAGTATCTTTATGTAAATCTCCAAATACATGCAGTGGAATCTTGCATAGATATGTTTGAACAAAATTGTACATTCCCAAATATTTGCCTTTTCCAGAAATGCATAATTCCATCATTTCCATTCTTGTCTCCTGTTAAGAATGTATACCTGTGAAGAGTGAATGCCTTCAGGTATAAGTATACACACACATACACACCCACACACACACATACACACACACACACAGAGGCCCACAAGTCAGCCATTTATAAAACTAATGATCTAGGCAAAGAGACCTTTATCTTCTACTCGGGCAGCGAAAGCGGGGCTCAGGGCATGCATACTCTGCTGGATTAGTGCAGGTAAAGGGTCTTGGAAGCATGATTGCTTCCCCAGCTGCCTACTCCTTGTTCCTTAGCCAGAGAGGCCAGGGAAGAGCCTTTGCCTGAGGCCATCCCCTCAGAGGCGCGGGAAAGCAAAACACATTCCAGTGGTTGGCATCTGGGCATGCAGCTGCCAGGAACAGCCAGTGTGTGGCTGCAAGGGCTGACAGGCGGGCCAGAGCAAAACAGGTCTGGTGCCAGGGCCAGGGTATAGCAGCCCGTGAGCCTATTTGGTTCCAGCCTTATTCGTGGGAGCCACAGTTTTATCTGGAAAGTGTGCAGAGGGGGTTGGAACCCACTGTGGGTGAAGGGCGTGGGGAGTAGCTTTGGCACTCCTGAGGCTCTGTGGTAGGGGGCACTCCCTGTACCTTGGTGCATGAGTCAGGCGAAAGGGAAACCCCAGAATTACCACAAAGCCATGCCAATCCTGATTTGGCATCACCCATCAGCTGAAAGCAATTTTTTTCATCTAGTATTTAGAAGTACATGCTTGTGTCTGTGTATATGTATGCATATTTCCAAGAATGAATGAATTCTGCTGGTTTATGCCTTTGAAAATAGATTGGGGGTCGAGAGTAGAGAGCTTGTAATGTCTATTAGAACTTCAAGGGATTGGTTTTCACATGAGAGAACTTCAGAAATGAGGAATCGCTGAAATTATCTGGTTGCAGCTTCTGAGGGATATTTACTGTGGATTCACTTTTACATTTCAGTTCATTTGAAAGCCAGTATGGTTAAATTAAGCAAAATCTAAATAAAAAAATTCCACAATTCTTCTAGGCCTACTTCACAACCTCAAACTAGGCCCCGCTGGAGGCCCCATTAAAATGGCAGCTCCCACTGAGAGAGAGACAAAAGCGTCCTCTCTGAATGGGCATGCTGAAGCAGTGATGGACTCTCAGAACAGCTTTTTTTTTTTAATCCATTAAAAAAAAGTTACCTCTGCATTGACTGTGAGAGAGTATTTATTTAGCTCTGCACACTGTGGGAAACAGAGGCATTCTCCCTTATAAGGACACCCAGACCTTCTTGGGAGAGGAGAGAAATATGAATCCATAACATGGCTGAACAAATTCCTCCTCGCAACTGAATTCATGGAATGTTTCAGACATGAACAGCTTAATTTTGGTGTGGTCTGGGACAAATTAATATGATTCAAATCCCACCTCACACAGGAAGCGGCCTCTGATGGAGTGGGTGGGGTGAATACACTCACTTCCCTTAACATTCTGTCCAACAGTTGTCTCTATTAAATTTAAATGTGGCTCTCTGTCTCTCCTGCAGCAAAAAAAAAAAATGTTTCAAAAGGAACAAGGAAATTAAGAACAAACTAAAAATGTAACTAAAAGCCTAGCTATGCCAAGTGTTCAGCATATGATTGTCTGCAACTTTAGGCTGTGTGAATGACTGTGTTTTTGTGTGACAGAACAAAAGCTCCTAGAGGGTAGTCTAGCACATTTGTGTTTGAGGAGTAAAATATATTAAACATGATGCTCACTCTTCTGGTTTTCTCACGAAGCCCCAGGAACAGTGATTCCAACTAGGAGGATCTAACAGGGAAGAATCCTTCTTCTTTCCCAGAAAGGGGAGAGGATGTTCACATTAGCACCCAAGCAGGCATTAATGTATTCCCATATGAGGGTCCAGTCTCCTTAGCAGGGAAGGACAATTGTCTACTCATTAAAATGAATGTTGACATTACTCTCTCCAGAATTAATTACTTTTGCAAAGTGAGAATAATTTCTTTACTTTTTTCTTTTTGGTGAAGAGGCACTTATTTTTACCACTGACGGGCATAAATTCTTGAGTAAAAGCTAACGTCAGTATTAGACATACTTTGGATTTAGGAACCATTTGCATATTATTTATACATGCTGCCTTATATTTGCAGAAGGGAGTAGTGGGAAGGATTACTTTTCAATGATCAATAGTAGAAATCACTTTTATTTGGCTTTGAGATGCATCCTATGATTATTCTCTCTACAGGCTTACATATGCACATAATTATGCTGGGTTCCGCTAGTGTTACTTTCCCTAAACCACTGCTAATCAGGAGAAGTTCTTCAAGAAACAAGAGGAGTTGTTAGGCACTTTGGGGTGGAATGCCAGATAAGATACCATTCCTGACTCAGATGCCCTTGGGCTGCCTTAAGCAGAGGAAGTGTATAAAAATTAGAGACTATGAAATGTGGACCAATCCAGTGTGACAAACCACTCTGTGTGATGATCTCTAAAGTAGTGGAGATGTGTGTATGAATTCTAGGACAGTGCTTCCATTTCAGAGTGGTGTTCTCAGAACAGCTGTGTCTTTCCAGATGCATCTGCCATACATTATTCTTCTACTAGAATAGTATGGCATTCAAGAATCAATACAAGAAATATATAATTTAATATCACTCTTAAGGAGCTTCTAGAAAATGCTTATCAATAAAAGGTAAAAATTTATGCATTGCTTTTTATTGTAAGAATCATAGAGTATTGGAGGAACATCCTTGAGTATAGGTTTACAAATGCTTTTCCACTTGGAATGGACTCCTTTTAAAAACAAAATAAAAAGAAATAAAAATGTACATGGAATTCCAATATGTAAAATAATTCACTCTTATTGAACTTGGGAATTCCAGGAGTTCATTCTAGAAATGGTTACTTTAACATATTTTTCTAAACTTCTTGAAGAAGAAGCTATACAAATCATCTGAGGAAACAGAGACAATAACTAACACAGAAATCTCAAAATATCAGGAAAATTGGGTCATTGTACCAAGACAGCCCTTACTTGATGTACAGATGGAGAATTGGGAGCTTGATGGTTTGCAGCAAGTGGCCAAAGATTGCACAGTTACTTTTGACAAATTTAGGACCCAAGTTAAAAATTTTCCCCTACTTGCAAGCTACTTTGTGGTGCTATCTCTGGAGTATGGAATGCCTTTGAAATCAGGCTGTATGACACTCTAATCAATTTTAATGATCTAAAGCTTTTAAAAGTTGGTTAACATTTTTATAGTAAGAAACAATTTCTGTATAGTTCTGTGTTGCTGCAAAACTGATCATGTTTCTCAGGAGTATTTTTGTGTTCACATGTTGATAATAATCATTCTTTATATTTATTCAGCCCAATATGCATAGTTTAAACACCACCACATGCATTCTGGAATTGGACATAGGACATGACATCCTTGACCAGTAAATCCCTTGAATGAGGGCATTTTCCCCCTCTGTGCATGTCTCCTTCTTGTCCATTGTCTGTCTTCTTTTCATGCCTGTCAGGCAGTGGCCATGACTGTGCACTTATAAAGGTCAGTGACCCAGCAGAGAGGGCAGGCCCTGGAGAAGGCATGTTGATGAAGCATTACAATGCACACTGAATTTGTTAGCTCTCTGGCTTACTCCAAGGGGCAGCCTGCAATTGTTTCCTGTGTGGCATGGCACCCACCCGGAACTCTTATGGTATAGACCATTCCAACCAGGAATCTCTAAACCATAGCCTCAAAATAAGCACCCAATATTTCTAGGCACACTATATTCTTTTACCTGGCTCTCTTTCCCTTGATTTGTCCAGTGTATTCATTTAAGATAAATTAAAACAGTCTTCCCTTATTTACATAAACAACCATCGGAGGTCTTCAAGAAACTATTTGCAAAATTGGAATTCCACATAGACAGTAAACTCCTATCTTTCAGTTAAGACGTTTAGAAGGCTGAGGTCCTATGCCTCTACATTATGTATTACAAATATTAAATGAAACAACAGATATGGCATTTCCTCTGAGATTGTCTCATTTGTTTCTTCTTTGAAGCACATACATTTTAGGAAAGCAATGATAGTCTAAACATGGAAACCTATAATTCAGGAATGAAAAGTTCATCCTCAAATTTCAAACTGCTATAAGGTAAAATTTCCCATCTAAGTAAAACTGAATGCAAAGGTTGCCAGCACATGCTCTTATTCTGGTCATGAAGGAGGAACTTGTACTAGAGAAACCTTCCTGCAAATAACAGTTACAAATATTAAAAGACAGCAATTTAAACATACTGAAGAGCTATCAAAGTAGGAAAACAATGGAAGGAATTTGATTTTTAAAATAAGGAACCACACTGGATAAGATCAATGTGTTCATAGATTTTCCAAAGATGCTGTATAGAGGCCTAACACAGACAGGTAGTATTCAAGGAAGAAGCCACAAAAGTCATACTGGCCTGAGGAACCACCAGAAGGTGTTTGGGGCTAACATAGTGGTAGGAAGTTGAGTGATAAAAATGTTGGATAGAGGCTCACAAACAGGATAGGTAGGCCCCAAATATACTCACACTCTGTCAAATCCTTGAGTGAACACTGAAATACTCATGTTCAGGGGAAACTGCAAGTCAACCAGTGGAAAAATACAACTGGAAGACTAAAAGAACAGAGAAGACATTTTTGCTCCTGTACTCTGCACCTTAGTGATTAGAGTTGGAGCCTTGCTAGGTGCCAAGGATATGGTAATTTTTCAAGAAAGTTCACCTTTTATATGAAGACTAGATATCAGATTTAAGTACTCTACCTTAAGACTAATGACAAAAAATGAAATGTACACCCTAATGGTGACCTGCCAGTAATTTACTGCCAGCTACAAAAAGTTCATTATTTTCAGAGGAAAAATTAGAAACCAGAGTATGTAGTATATTCTCTATAATGTCCAGTGTACAATAAAAAATTACTAGATCTTTGAAGAAACATGAAAATGTGACCAAAGAGTAAAAGACCCCAAATGACCCAGACATTATGAGTTGGAAGCAGCTATATAGATTTTTTTTTTGATGACTTAAAGGAAAAAAACTGTCATAATGAGCAGAGAGATGGAGAATTATAGCAAATAAATAGAAACTATAAACAAAGAACGAAATAAAAATACTGAACTGAAAAGTAATACTTCAAATAAAATTCACTGGATGAGGTTAAGAGCAGTATAAAAGGTTAAAGAATTTGAAGACAGCAATAGAAACTATTCAATCTGAAAAAAAGTTCTGTGAAAAAAATGTGTGAAAAGAAGCCAGGGATTTAGCCTACTGGTTCTGCTGCCTGCCTCGCAAGTGCAAGGTCCCGAGTTCAATCCCCGGTACAAAAAAAAGTGTATGACCTGTGCACAGGTAATGGGGAAAAAAGTAAAAACCAAGATATATCACGTACAGGTACAAACACCCAATGATCAATGTAAATGAATTGTATACCTAAAATGTACTAATAAAAGAACTAAAAAAAAAAAGTGTATGAAAAGAGCTTCAGGGTCCTGTGGGAAAATATCAAACATTTAACATACATATGATTGGATTTTCAGAAGAGGAAAAAAAAGTGAAACAAAAAATTTACTCTAAATAATAGAAGAAAATTCCCCAAATTTGTTGAAAAATATTAAAGTATAGACTCAAGAGGCTCAGCAAATTCCAAACAATACAGATATTAAAAAAAAACCCCCACATTTTGGAGCAGTTTAGACAAATTTCTAACAACCAAAGACAAAGTCCTGAGAAGTTATCAGAGGGGAAAAGACATCACATACAAGCATCAGTGTTACAACTATATATATATTTGTTTTCTTTATTTATTCATCTGTTTTTTGTTTTTTTTATTCACCTGTTGATGGGCATCTAGGCTGTTTCCAGAGCTTGGCTATTGTGAATTGTGCTGCTCTTAACATGGGAATGCAAGTATCACTATAGAATAACATCTTTAATTCTTTCAGGACTATACTCAGAAGATGAATAGCTAAGTCATATGGAATATCCATTTTTAGTTTTTGAAGAAATCTCCATACTGATTTCCACAATGGTTGTACAAGTTTACATTCTCACTAACAATGTCAAAGCGTTCTTTCCCGCCCACAGTCTCACCAGAATTTGTGGCTGGAGTAATATGGAATTTCAGAGTTGTTTTGATTTGCATTTCCCTAATGGCTAAAGATGATGAACATTTTTTTTTCATATCCATATTGCCATTTGTACTTCTTTTGAGAAGTGTCTGTTCAGTTCATTTGCCCATTTTTTGATTGGGTCACTTGAGGGGGTTAATTTTTTTGAGTTTTTTATATATTCTATATATTAGTCCTCTGTTAAAAAAGGAGTAGTTACAAGAATTTATTTCCCATTCTGTATGTTGTCTTTTCTCAGTGTTAATTTTTTTTTTTTGGTGTGCAGAAACTTTTGTCTTGATATAATTCCACTTGTTGATGCCTGGTATTATTTCTTGCGCTATATGAGTTCTCTTCAGGGAGTCCACGCTGTGCCCGTGGTTTCAAGGGTTCACCCTATGTTATCATGCAGCAGTTTCAGCATTTGTTTTTTTAACTTAGGTTTTTGATCCATTTTTATTTGATTTTAATACAGGGTGAGAGAGATGGGTCTAGTTTCATTCATCTGTTGTGGATATCTAATTTTCCCAGCACTATTTGAGCCTATCTTTTATTCCATGTATGTTTTGGGCCCCTTTGGTAAAAACTGGATGGCTGAAGCTGCATTGAGTTGTCTCTTTGTCTTCCATTCTATTCCATCCGTCTTCATATCTGTGTCTTGTACCAGTACCATGCTGATTTTGTTGCTATGGCTTCGTAGTATAGCTTCATAGTATAGTACGCCTCCCACTTTGGTCTTTTTGCTCAGGATTGCTTTTGGTATCTAGGTCTCTTCTTGTTCCATATGAATTTTAGGACTACTTTATCCAGTTCTCTGAAGATTGCTGTTGGTATTTTAACAGGAATTTCATTAAATCTGTATATCAGTTTTGGTACTATGGCCATTTTAACAGTATTGATTCTGTCTAACCAGGAATAGTGAATGTCTTTTTATTTTCTAATGTCTTCTTCATTCTCTTTCTTCAGGATGCTATAGTTTTTATTATGGAGGTCTTTTACATCCTTGGTTAGATTGAATACTGGGTACTTATTTTTTTGAAGCTATTATAAATGGGATCGTTTTCTCAATTTCTTTCTCCATGGGTTCATTATTGGTGTACAGGGATGCTATTGATTTTTGTTTGTTGATTTCATGACAGATGGTATTTATTTATTTATTTTTTGTGGTACTGGAGATTGAACCCAGTACCTTCACACTGAGCTAAATCCACAGCCTATTTATTTATTTATTTATTTTTGAGACAAGGTCTTGTTAAGTTTCTAATTTGCCCAGGGCTGGGCTTAAACTTGCAGTCTTCCCGCCTCAGCCTTCCAGAGTGCTGGTATTACAAGTGTGCACCACCATGCCCAGCTCCAAATGGTATTTAAAAAGCAAGAGTCAACCATATACATTCTATAAACTGTACCTTAAGTATAAAGATCAGATCAATGTGGATTTTACGCAAAGGAGTATTAGAATTTAAAGACATTTCATAATGATAAAAAGGTGAATTCACCTGGAAGACATAATAATGTGTATATAATTAGTAGTAGAGTTTCAAAATATAGAAAGCAAAAACTGACAGAATTAAAAAGGTAAATAAATAAATCCAGTCATAGTTCAACATCACTTCAACACCACTCTCCCAATAGATAGAACAACTAGATGAAAAATCAGTGATACAGATTTTTAACACTATACACCACTCTGATATAATTGATATTTACAGAATAATGTACCAAATTAAATCACGTGCATGGAAATAATAAAAATAAAAGTTAGAATATAAATTAATATAGTGGTACCTCAGTTTATGAATTGAATTTGTCTTACAAGTTTGGAGAAAACAGCTGCAGTTGTGTTTGTTACCTGATGTGGAGTTTGTGAACTGAAGCAAAATTTTGTTGAATGCTTTTGTTTGTGAACTAACTGATTTGTTTGCGAACAGAAGCATTCGTGAACTGAGGTATTACTGTATCACTAATCATTGGGAAATCAGGGAAACACAAATTAAAACTGTAATAGTATATCATTTCACGCCAAGTGGTGGCGAGACATGGGATAACTAGATGGGATATCAAATGGGGGTACTATCTATGTGGAATACTGTTTGATAATTTCCTATTAATACAAATGACCTTATCTAATCAGTAACTCTTGTAGGGACTTACCCAAAGGAAACAAAATTATGTTTGCAGAAAGAAGTTAATGAGAATTGTAATGGAAATTGGAATTTTTTTGGAAGAGCTTATAAGGGGACTTTGAAAGGCCACAGAGAATCTTCTATTGTATTTACCAAAAAGCATGGAACTACATTGTACACTTAAGCCTTAAAATCATCAGTGTGTATTACTTTGACTCCCTTTCCCAAACCACAGAAGAAACAAATCTCATAAATACCACTTTTCCCACCTAAGGAAAAAGATCAATTTTATGACATTTTGATAAGAGGAATGGAAGGTACCCTTAAATGAAGATGTGAAAGCCTTGGTGACTCTTCATCACTCTTGTTTGCCTGTCTTGTGGAAATAATAATGTTTTCCATTTCATGTAAAAGGTTAAGAAAAGCTAAACTAATAAGTGACAGGAGTGTAATTTCCTGGAGACTTTTGGAAACAATTTGGCAGTGCCTATCAAAATTCTTACTGCTTTTCCCTTGGTCCTAACAAGCCCCCTGTTGAAACCTGTCTCGCAGAAACATTCACACCAAATACATTAAGATCCGTGGGCAAAAACTTCACTGCAGCATGGCTGGGAATAAAAATAAACTGGAAATAGTTTAATATCTATGGATGAGAGAATGCATAACAAGCGATGGCACATCCACGTTAACAGAGACTGCAGCTGTTAGAGAAAGAAACATTGACTGTATGAGATGGTTCGAGAAAGGAGCAGATTGCAGTGTAGATTTTTCCAGTTTTTCAGAAATAACTTTTCTTTTCTCCCTTCCTTCACTCCTTCCCTTCTCTTTTCTTTACAAATGCACATCAGACTATGATTGGTGGTTACCATTCAGAGAGAGGGTGTGCAGGGACAGTAAGTGAAAACTTCAATATTTTAAATTCTCTATATGATTTATTTATGTTTGATTTCTCTTCTCTATGAATGTGTGGTTGTTCTGTAAAAAAAGAAAGAAGGAAAGAGAATAAGAAAGAGAAAAGGAGGAAAAGGGAAGCAAGAAAAGAAAAGAAAAACAGGTGCAAGGAAAGAAAGGAAGGAGAGAAGGAAAGAAGGAAGGAAGGCTGGTTTTCCACCAGCTGTGTGCCCTTGGGCAAATTAATTAAATTTCCTGAGCCTCAGTTGCCTTAATTGGAAAGGAGCTATAATCATAACAACAACAACAACAACAACAACAACAATAACAAAAATAAAATATTTGTTTCTACTTTGCAGGCCTGCTGTGTGGATTGGCAAGGGTTAATAAGAGCACCTCACCCACAGTAGGCGCTCAATTATTCTATTCAACAGACTACCCTAAAGTAACACCAAATGCTAGTGGAATAGAGTGGATTTAAAAATTTGTATCTTTCCTTCAAGGTCATATCTTTATACTTCATGGTTGGATCTCCTGACAACAGGCTTCTGTTGGGAGTTTCTTTTAAAGATAACTTTGGGCTGTTATTAATTTGCTCCACAGGTGCTAACATCTACCTTCCTGGTTGAGATCCATTTTGTCCTTGGACAGCCTTGTATATATAAGGGCCAGGATATGAAGGGTTATTCTCCCTCTGCAGATGTTCTTCATCCTCACTGGGAAGCCTCATGCTGGAGGAAACAGGATTAAATTTTATCAGGAGGGATTTAGATTAGACAGGAAGAAGAACTTCCTGACTGATGATTTCCTTCCCTGGAGTCTAAAAATACAATAGTTTCCCATTTGTCAGTTTTTAAGAAGAAAGATATTAGACTAGATGGCTTTTCAAGATTCCTTTCAATTCTGTCATATTACTTACATCACAGAGCTGTATTTCTAACAGGAACAGCTTATTACCTATACAAATTAGAAATAATTTAGAGCGCTTTAGTATTTTTTTCCAAAGCTATAGGAAATACTTTCTATGTTGCCTCTATCTCTTAAATGGCCTAAAGAATCATACAAAATTGCCTTAGCAAGCTAAAAAAAATTAATAGAAAATAAGCAGAAAGAGATTTTGGAAATTATTGCGTGCTGAGTTTTACATTTGTATTGCATATTAAAAGTACTTACTATAAATATTATTTTTTTCATCATTAGATATGTGCACCAAACCTACAGTGGCATTGGAAGTGGGTATGAAATCTAATTCATTGAATTTAAACTATCTCTTGATGCCACCATGGGACAAACAAGAGGAAATAAAGTAACATTGACACCTAGGGGATCTTATGTGTTACTGCTACTATTTGAAGTGGCTAAAGTCAGCTCTAACTCCATATTATGCAAATTGTAGTTGAACTGGACAGGACCTGAGAGTAAGTTCATTTTTCTTAACAGTACATTAAAAGAAATATTAAAACATATGTTAGTGCTTGTACAGCGTTCTTTCATTTTTTTCTACTTTAATTTTATAGTGGTAATGGAATGTGATCTAAGTGGTATTGATGATTTGGAATTTGTCCAGACTTCTTTTGAACATTACCCTGTTTTGGATTTTTGTCCTTGTTTTTTGTGCACTTGAAAGATCATATACTCTCTTTTCTTGGACATTTCTCTCTCTATGTATATAAACTCTCTCTCTCTCTCTCTCTCTATATATATATATATTTATATATAGTGTCCAAATATTAATTTGTCCAAATTTTCTGTAATCTAAAGGTTTGAGGGTGCAGAAATTATTTGACTCCAATTGCTTCTCGGCCTTTGGGCTAAGATCAAGTGTAGAAACTATTTGACTCCATATACAAAGGACATAAAATCTTTCTCTGTGATTTTGATTTGTCAATGTCTCATTGTAATTTTGTCAGGTTTTTGATTTTGGATGAACCTTTTTCAATGCACACAAAGCCACAGTTGTATCTTCTTAATGAAATGACCCAAATTTTTAATATGATTTTTCTCCTTATTGCTATGATTGCATCTTGCCTTCAGTTCTCTTTTATGTGATGCTAATATTGCTATTGTAGCTTTCCTTAAGAAAGAATTTGGCTGATAATTCTTAAGTCCCTTCATATTTACACTTTCTATACTATTTCAGTTGAAATGTGTCTCTTGTAAGCTGTACATGACTTAGAAAAAATCTGAGGCTGTCTTGGAATATATGAGCTTAACTTCTTTACATATACTATGATTACAGACATATTTAATAACCTACCATTGTATTTTGTGTTTTTAGTTTACCATTTTTCTTTCTCATATGATCTGTTGGGTTTTAAAAATTCTTTTCTCTGTTATTTAGAATATATTGGATTATTGGATTTTGTTATTGTTGCTCTTTTTTTTACATTTTTCCTTTTAATTTTAGATAATTTAATTATGAAATCATATAAATTTACTGGTCAGCCTATGATGATTTATGTGTCTACCACTCACCTTTATAAAGTTTTAATAAATCCACCATTCTAGTATAATTGCTTCAGGATTTTATAATAAGAAAAAAAATAGATGGAGTTGAAGCTGCAATATCCCCTCCTTAATCTTTTTTTTTTCTTCTTAAATTCTTTTATTGGTACATTGTAGGTATACAACACAATTACATTTCTCATTGGGAACTTGTACCTTTACATGATGCATCTTGGTTCTTATTTTTTCCCCATTCCTAGCCCTCCCTTCACCCCTTCCACCCTTCCCTGTTTACAAAGACTTTATTTCCATTTTTTCCATTTCTCATCACTTTTCCTTTCCCTTCTTTCCTTTCCCCTGCTCCTCCCACTACCCCTACCACCTTTGGACCTTTTCTACCTATTTTGCATTATTGATTATTCATTCTAATCATCGGTACATTTTAGGTATAATGACATTCATCATTGGAAATTTGCAACTTCACATAATCTCTCTTGGTTCTTGTTTTTCACCATTGCCCAGCCCTCCCTTCAACCCCTCCATTCCTCCCTGTTTACAAAGATTTTGTTCCTATTTTTGCATTCTCTCATATTAATTCCATTCCCTTCTTACCTTTCCCATAACCATCCCACTTCCTTTCCCTTTGCCCCTTTTCTCCCTATTTCACATTACCTATTATACATTTTAGTCCTTATTTACACTTTCAGTTTCTCACACCAGAGAAACTATTCAGTATTTATCCATGTGTGTCCTATTTATTTCACTTAAGAGTATTGCTTCAATGTGCAACCATTTAGCTATAAATGTCTCTAATTTCTCATTTTTTATGGTTGAGTAGTACTCCATTTTATAAAAACCCCACATTTCCTTTATCCAGTCTCCAGTTGATGGGCATTTGGGCTGTTTAAAAGTTTTAACTATCACAAACTGTGCTGCTATGAACATAGGCGCACATATATCACTGTGGTATGATTCTTTTAATTCTTTGGGGAAGATCCCCAGCAGTGGAATAGCGGGGTCAAATGGGACTTCCAGTCCTAGTTCTTTGAGGTATCTCCATACTGATTTCCACAGTGCTTGCACCAGTCTACACTCCCACCAGCAGTGGAGCAGGGTTCCTCTTTCCCCAGGGTTTTTATAGCTATTACAGCAAGGTTTGGAGATTTTTCACTTAGCAGTTACATGACTGGTTAGCGTTTAGCAAGCATGAAGTGTACATTTCTGATTGGCTAGGTTCATCCGGGGTTGAGGGACGGTTACATGATCATATGGTTTTCGTCCTTGGTTCTATTGATATAGTGTATTACATTGATTGATTTGCATATATTGAACCATCCCTGCATCCCTGGGATGAATCCCACTTGATCAGGGTGTATGATCTTCTTGATGATCTTCTGCATTCTGTTTGCCAGTATCTCATTAAGGATTTTTGCATCTATGTTCATTAGTGAGATTGGCCTATAGTTCTCCTTTTTGATTGGGTCTTTCTCTGCTTTGCGGATCAAGGTGATGCTTGCTTCCAGGAATGAATTTGGGAGTATTGCTTCCCTTTCAATTTCATTGAAGAGTTTAAACAGTAGTGGCAGCAGTTCCTGTCTAAATGTCTTGTAGAATTCAGCAGTGAAGCCATCGGGGCCTGGGCTTTTCTTAGTTGATAAATTTTTAATTACATTTTCAATTTCATTGGTTGATATTGGGTTGTTTAGAATTTTTAGGTATTCTTCGTTCAACTTTGGTAATTCATATGTATCTAGGAATCTGTCCATTTTTTTCTGTGTTGTCCATCTTATTGGTGTATAGGTTCTGGAAGTAGGTATTGATGATCCTCTGGATTTCTGTTGGGTCTGTTGTAATTTCACCCTTTTCATTCCTAATTGCATGGATTTGGGCCTTTTCTTTCCTTTTTCTGACAAGGTTGGCTAAGGGTTTGTCAATTTTGTTGATTCTTTTGAAGAACCAACTCTTGGCTTCATTGATTTTTGTATCATTCTTAGTCTCCATTGCATTGATTTCTCCTCTGATCTTTATAATTTCCTCCCTTGTATGAGCTCTGGGGTTGTCCTGCTCTTCTTTTTCTAGAAGCTTGATTTGCAGTATCAGGTTGTTTAATTGGGCTCATTCTGTTTTCCTAATATGCGTATTCACTGCTATGAATTTCCCTCGTAAGACTGCTTTCATTGTGACCCATAGATTCTGATGTGTTGTATTGTCATTGTCATTTAATTGAAGGAACTATCTGATTTCTTCTTTAATTTCCTCTGTGACCCATTTTTTATTCAGAAGTGTGTTGTTCAATTTTCATGTTTATGAAATTTTTTGAGTTTCTTTAGTTATGGATCTCCAATTTCATCGCACTATGGTCTGATAATATACACGGGAGAACTTCAATTCCTTTGCACTTACTTAAACATGTTCTATGTGTGAGTATGTGGTCTATTTTGGAGAATGACCCATGTGCAGCTGAGAAGAATGTGTATTCTGATTTTGTGGGGTGGAAGACTCTGTAAACATCTGTTAAGTTCATTTGTTCAAGAGTTCGATTGAGTTCTAGTATTTCATTACTTATTTTTAGTCTAGTTGATCTATCTATTTGTGACAGTGGGGTGTTGAGGTCCCCCACTACAATTGTATTAGTGCATATATGACTTTTCATGTCTGTTAGTATTTGTTTTATATAGTTGGGTGCACTAGTGTTTGGTGCATAGATATTTATGATTGTCATCTCTTCCTCTTGGATTCTTCCCTTTACAAGGATGTAGTGTCCTTTTTCATCTCTCTTAATCAGTGTTGGTTTGAAATCTACTTGATCTGACAAGAGGATAGCTACTCCTGCTTTGTTTCTGTTTCCTGTCACATGGAGTATTGTTTTCTACCCTTTAACTTTCAGTCTATGAGTTTCCTTTTGAATTAAGTGTGTTTCTTGTATGCAGCATATTTTTAGATTTTGCTTCTTGACCCATTCTGCCAGTCTATTTCTTTTGATTGGTGAATTGAGACCATTAACTTTGATGGTTATAACTGAAACGTATTGACTTGTCATTGCCATGACTTTTTCTTTTTGTTGGGTTCTCCCCCTTTACATTTAATTTCTTGTCATTCAGATGGGTTCATTCTGCTTTGCTTCCTGGGGTTGTGATCCTCAATGTCTGTTCCTAGGCTATTGTGTAAAATTCTTTGGAGTGCTGGTTTGGTATTCACGAAGTTCCTAAGGTGCTCTTTGTCATGAAAGTATCTTATTTCTCCATCCATTTTGAAAGATAGTTTTGCAGGATACATCAATCTGGGTTGGAGATTGTTTTCCTTTAGGGCTTGGAATATGTCAGTCCAAGCTCTTCTTGCCTTGATGGTTTGTGTTGAGAAGTCTGCTGTGATTCTGATGGGCTTTCCTTTGTATGTGATTTGTTTTTTTTCTCTGACTGCTTGTAGAACTTTGTTCTTCTGTTGGGTTTCTGGAATCTTAACAATTATATGCCGATGTGTAGATTTTTTTTGATCAAGGCTCTTTGGAGTCCTATATGCCTCTCTTATCTGTATGTCAAGCTCTTTTCCCCTGCTTGGGAAGTTTTCTGCCATTATTTCTGTGAAGAGATTTTTTATGTCATCTGCACTCTCCTATTTCTTCATTGAGCCCAATCAGTCTTATGTTATTCTTTTTTGCATCATCTAGCAGTTGCTGGATTGATTTCTCATGTTCCCTTATAATTCTGAAGCAATTTTTCTTTTCCCGGTCACTATTTGCAATCTTATCTTCTATAGCTGAAATTCTGTCCTCACATTGGCTCATTCTGCTGTGTAGACTTTCAATGGAGGTTTTCATGTTTTGGAAATCTATTTGCATCTGTTTTATGGATTCCATTTGTTTCTTATGTTGGGATTCCATCATGTTCCTGAGCTCCTCTCTAGATTTTTTAATCATGTCTTGCACTAGGGGCACAATTTCTCCTGTTATCTGAGAAATTATTTCTGAATTCATTTTTTCCAGATCCCCTTTTGTTGCCAGTTCAGTGGGTCCAGGTGGTTGAGTATCAGAGTGTTCCATCTCATTTCCCTTTGGGGTTGCTGTATGTGATCTGGAAGTCTGGTTTTGAGACTTATTTACATGTTTTCTCATTTCGACTGGGGCAGGGGGCTGTTAGTGCCTGCACAGGTTACCTCCTCTGAGCTGGGAGAGGTGGGACAGGGGCTGGGAGCAAGGGTAGGGATGGTGACCCAAAAGCCTTTTCCTGTGGACTGGGAGCAGCGGGAGGGATGGTGGCTGGGAATCCCCTTCCTCTAGACCAGGAGCAGTGGGATGGCGGCTCAAAAGCCCCTACCTCTGGGCCAGGAGTGTTGGGAGGGATGGTGGCCCAAAAGCCCTTTCCTCTGGGCTGGGAGCAGCAGGAGGGATGGTGACCTGGGAGCCCCTTCCTCTGGACCAGGAACAGTGGGACGGCTGCTCAGCAGCCCCTACCTGTGGACTGGGAGCAGCCGGACTCAGTACCTTGGTCTGGTGGTCTGGTGTCCTCTGCATCTTTGTAGTGTGGAACCAGGTGGCTGCCTGTCTGCAGCAGGGTGATTCAGCATCTTCCATGCGACTGGGCTCTTTTATATTTCTTTATCTACACACAAGAAAATTCATCTATAGCAACTTTTTTATGACCCTTCTAAAGTAATTTTGGAAAACTATATGTTTCTTGCACATTTTTTAAGATAACAGCTAAAATTTTCATTTTAATTTGAATAATGGTAAATTATGTGGTTTTGAGCTAATTGTAACTGGTTATTTTTTGTGTGTGTGTGACAGGGTCTCACTTTGTAGTTTAGGATGGCTTTGTACTCACTAGATAGCCCAGCCTGGCCTCAAACTCACAGCCACCCTCCTGCCTCAGCCTACTGAGTGCTGAGATTATGGACATATACCACCACATCTGGCTGTAAATTTTAAATTTTTAAAATACAACAGTTCAAGTGTCAAAGCAGGTTGATAGGCACCACAGTGAATATAAAGAAAATGAAGATAAGTCATAAATCTGAAATTTTCCATTATTCCTATTTATTCTTTTTCTTTCAAAGTCAGAGTAAAATAAAGTTTTTTTGCAGAAGAAAGAAATATAAAGGCACTCTGGGGAGTGAGGGCCCCAGAACTGAGTCACCCTCTTTTTGATTCTTGAACTCACATTTCCTTTCCACTCCACAGTTTTATCCTAATATATTTTTAATGTTTGCAAATATTTTCTCGATAGTTCTATTCTCTATCTGTACAACAAAATATAAATCAAAATTTAATACATCCATAAAATTTTATTCCTGCTCTTCCTTCTTCCTCTCTTCTCACTTCTCTCTCCTCTCTCTCTGTCAACTGAACTCACCATGTCACTCATTCTAGTAAAGTGTTCTACCACAGAGCTTCACCCTGAAACTTTTTTGATTCTGAGACAGTCTCCCTAATGTACCCAGGTTGGCCTCAAACTTGTGATCCTCTGACTTCAGTCTCCAAAATAACTGGGATTTCAGACATGTGCCACTGCGCTTGGCTCCAAAAATTTGTCCTGTTTCTTTTAAGTGTCAGTGTCATTAACTTGGTCTGCTTCAGTTGTTCTAAGCTTCATTTCTTTCAGATAAGGGCACCTCCTGCAGCAGTTAAGAATTGATTATATTTCAGAGGGTGTAGGAGGCTTCTGGGTAGATGTGCCATGGCTCCCAGCCTGGTAGGTATGCCAGAGCTCCCAGCACAGAGGAGGTGAACTGGGCACCAGGAACCCCCCCGCCCCTTCAAAATGAGAAGACAGGTAAACAAGCCTTAGATCCAGACTTCCAGATCACCTACAGCAACCTCAAAGGGAAACACAATGGAACAGTCTGATACTCAACCACCTGTACTCCCTGAACTAGCAATGAAAGAGGATGTGGAAAAAATGAAACCAGAAATAACTTTTCACATAACAGCAAAGATTGTGCCCATACTACAAGACATGATTAATAAATCTAGAGAGGGGGCCAGGGATTTAGCTCAGTGGTTCTGCCGCCTGCCTCACAAGTGCAAGGTCCCGAGTTTGATCCCCAGTACCAAAAACAAAAAAACAAAGCAAAATAAATCTAGAGAGGATACAGATAAAAAAAATAGAGGAGCTGAGGAACATGATGGAATCCCAACATAGGAAACAAATGGATTCCATACAACAGATGCAAACAGATTTCCAGGAGATTAAAAACTCTATTGGAAGTCTATGCAGCAGAATAAGCCAATGTGAAGATAGAATTTCAGATATAGAAGATAAGATTGCAATTAGTGACCAGGAAAAGAAAAATTACTTCAAAATTATAAGGGACCATGAGAAATCAATCCAGCAGCTGCTAGATGATGCAAAGAAAAATAACATAAGACTGATTAGAGTCAATGAAGAAACAGGAGAGCGTGCAGATGACATAAAAAAATACCTGTTCTCAGAAATGATAGCAGAAAATGTCCAAAGCAGGGGAAAAGAATTTGACATACAGAAAAGTGAGGCATATAGGACTCCAACTAGCCTTGATAAAAATATCTACACATAGGCATATAACTGTTAAGATTCCAGAAACCCAACAGAAGAACAAAATTCTACAAGCAGTCAGAGAAAAGAAACAAATCACATACAAAGGAAAGCCCATCAGAATCACAGCAGACTTCTCAATGCAAACCCTCAAGGAAAGAAGAGCTTGGAGTGATGTGTTTCAAACCCTAAAGGAAAACAACCTCCAACCCAGATTGATGTGCCCTGCAAAACTATCTTTCAAAATGGATGGAGAAATAAGATACTTTCATGACAAAGAACACCTGAGTTACATCATGAATACCAAACCAGCACTCCAAAAAATTTTAGGTGAAGTCCTAGGAAAAGACAATGAGGATCACAACTCCAGAAAGCCCAGCAGAATGAATCCACTGGGTATGACAAGAAATTAAAAGCAAAGAGGGAGGATCAAACAAAAAAAAAAGTCATGACAATGAGAAGTCAATACATATCAGTTATAACCATCAATGTTAATGTCTCAACTCACCAATCAAAAGAAATAGACTGACAGAATGGATCAAGAAGCAAGATCCAACAATATGCTGCATACAAGAAACACACTTAATTCAAAAAGAAACCCATAGACTGAAATTTAATGGGTAGAAAACAAGACTTCATGAGATGGGAACCCGAAAAAAAACAGGAGTAGCTATCCTCTTTGCAGACAAGTCGCTTTCAAACCCACACTGATTAAGAGATACAAAGAAGTACACTGTATCCTTGTAAAGGGAAGAATCCAAGAGGAAGAGATGACAATCATAAATATCTATACACCAAACACGAGTGCACTCAGCTATATAAAACAAATACTAATGGACTTGAAAAAGCATATAAGCTCTAATACAATAGTAGTGGGGGACCTCAATACCCCATTGTTACAAATAGATCAACTAGACAAAAAACAAGAAATGAAATACTAGAACTCAATCAAACTCTTGAACATATGAACTTAACAGATGTTTACAGAATGTTTCACCCTGCAAAATCAGAATACACATTCTTTTCAGCTGCACACAGGTCATTGTGCAAAATAGACCACATACTTGCTCATAGAACATATTTGGGTAAGTGCGAAGGAATTGAAGTTATCCCCTGTATATTATCAGACCATAGTGCAATGAAACTGGAGATCAATAGCAAAAGAAACTCAAAAACTTCACAAACACATGGAAATTGAACACACTTCTGAATAACCAGTGGGTCACAGAGGAAATTAAAGAAGAAATCAGACAGTTCCTTCAAATTAATAACAATGACAACACAACATATCAGAATCTATGAGACACAATGAAAGCAGTCTTATGAGGGAAATTCAGAGCAGTGAATACTATATTAGGAAAACAGAGTGAGGCCAATTAAACAACCTGATGCTGAACCTTAAGCTTCTAAAAAGGGAAGAGCAGAACAAACCCAAAGCTCATACAAAGGAGGAAATTATAATGAACAGGGCAGAAATCAATGCAATGGAGACTAAGAGAACAATACAAAAAATCAATGAAGCCAAGAGTTGGTTCTTCGAAAGAATCAATAAAATTGACAAACCCTTAGTGAACCTTATCAGAAAAAGGAAAGAAAAGGCCCAAATCCATGCAATTAGGAATGAAAAGGGTGAAATTACAACAGACCCAGCAGAAATCCAGACGATCATCAATACCTACTTCCAGAACCTATATGCCAATAAGATGGACAACACAGAAGAAATGGACAGATTCCTAGACACGTATGAGTTACCAAAGTTGAATGAAGAAGACCTAAAAATTCTAAACAACCCAATATCAATCAATGAAATTGAAAATGCAATTAAAAACTTGCCAACCAAGAAAAGCCTGGGTCCTGATCGTTTCACTGCTGAATTCTATGACATTTAGAGAGGAGCTACTGCCACTACTGTTTAAACTCTTCAACCTAATTGAAAGGGAGACAATACTCCAGAAATCATTCCTGGAAGCAAGCATCACCTTGATCCCCAAAGCAGAGAAAGACCCAACCGAAAAGGAGAACTATAGGCCAATCTCACTAATGAACATAGATGCAAAAATCCTTAATAAGATACTGGCAAACAGAATGCAGAAGATCATCAAGAAGATCATGCACCCTGACCAACTGTGATTCATCCCAGGGATGCAGGAATGGCTTAACATATGCAAATCAATCAATGTAATACACTATATCAACAGAGCCAGGGTCAAAAACCATATGATCATCTCAATAGATGCAGAAAAAGCATTCGACAAAATCCAACATGCATTTATGATAAAAACCCTACAAAAAATTGGAATAGATGGTCTCTACCTCAATCTGATAAAAGCCATCTATGTAAAACCAACAGCCAGTATCATACTAAATGGTCCAAAACTGAAAGCCTTCACACTAAAATCAGGAACAAGACAAGGATGTCCACTATCACTACTCCTGTTCAATATAGTTTTGGAAACATTAGCCACAGCAATTAGACAAGAGAAAGAAATAAAAAGAATAAAGATAGGAAATGAATAAGTCAAATTGTCATTATTTGTAGATGACATGATACTCTATATCAAAGACTCCAAGAACTCCACCAAAAGTCTTCTAGACTTAATAACCAAATTCAGTCAAGTAGCTGGTTACAAGGTCAACACACAAAAATCAATAGTTTTCCTCTACATGAACAACAGACTCACTGAGAGAGAAATAGGGCAAACCATTCCTTTCACTATAGCATACAAAAAACTGAAATACCTAGGAATCAACCTAACAAAAGAAATCAAAGACCTCTACTCTGAAAACTATAGCACTTTGAAAAAAGAGATTGAGGTGAATATCAGAAAATCGAAAGACATCTCCTGTTCCTGGGTAGGAGGGATCAACATAGTGAAAATGGCCATACTTCCAAAATTGCTCAATAGATTCAATGCAATTCCAATTGAAATCCCAGCACCATACTTCATGGACCCTGGGAAAACAATCCAAAAATTCATTTGGAACAAGAAGAGACCCAGAATAGCAAAAGCAATTCTAGGTAACAGAGACACAACAGGGGGTATCACAATTCCCAACTTGAAACTATACTACAAAGCTACTGTGATTAAAAACAGCATGGTACTGTCAAAGAAACCGACCTGAGGACCAGTGGAACAGAGTAGAAGATGCAGAAAGAACTCCAGACACACTCAGCCATCTCTTCTTCGCTAAAGGTGCCAAACACCTTCACTAGAGGAAAGATAGCCTCTTTAATAAATGGTGCTAGAAAAATTGGGTTTCAACTTGCCAAAGATTAAAACTAGTCCTATATCTCTCACCATGCACTCAACTAAAATCGAAATGGATTAAAGATCTAAATATAAAAACAGAAACCCTGAACTGGCTGGAACAGAGGTTAGGTAGAACTCTTGAAGACATTGGTGTAGGAAAAGACTTTATGAACAAAACCTCAGTTGCCCATGAACTAGCACAAACAATCAATAAGTGGGATCTCTTCTTACTAAAAACCTTCTGCACAGCAAGAGAAACCACCAACAGTGTGAAGAGACAACCCACAATGTGGGAAAAACTCTTCACCTGCTCTTCCTCAGACAAAGGTCTACTATCTCGAATCTATAAAGAACTTAAAAAGATCAGACCTCCAAAATTTAAAGACCCAATCAAAAAATGGGCATCTGAAATGAACAGACAGTTCTCAGACAAAGAAGTAGAAATAGCAAATAAATACATGAAAAAATGTTCAACATCACTGGTCATTTGAGAGATGCAAATGAAAACAACACTGAGATTCCACTTCACTCCAGAAAGAATGGCTGCTATCATGAAATCAACCAATAACAAATGTTGGCGGGGCTGTGGGGAAAGAGGAACCCTGTTCCACTGCTGGTGGGAGTGTAGACTGGTGCAACCACTGTGGAAATCAGCATGGAGAAACCTCAAAGAACTAGGACTGGAAGTCCCATTTGACCCAGCTATTCCACTGCTGGGGATCTTCCTCAAAGAATTAAAAGAATCATACCACAGTGATGTATGTGCACCCGTGTTCATAACAGCACAATTTGTAATAGCTAAAACTTGGCAACAGCCCAAATGCCCATCAACTGGATACTGGATAAAGAAAATGTGGTTTTTTAATAAAATGGAGTACTACTCAGCCATCAAAAATGAGAAATTAGAGACATTCATTGCTAAATGGATGCACGTTGAGGCGATACTCTTAAGTGAAATAAGTATGACACACATGTATAAATACCAAATAGTTTCTCTGGTGTGAGAAACTGAAAGTGTAAATAAGGACTAAAAGGTATAATAGATAATGTCAAATAGGAAGAAAAGGGGCAAAAGGGAAGTGGGAGGGCTAGGGGAAAGGAAAGAAGGGAATGGAATTAATATGTGAAAATGAAAAAAAGGAAACAAAGTCTTTGTAAATAGGGAGGGATGGAGGGTTAAATAGAGGGCAGGGGAAGGGAGAAAAAATAAGAACCAAGAGAGTATGTAAAGGTGAATGTCATTATATTGTATACCTAAAATGTACCAATAAAAGGATATACAAATAAAATAAATAAATAAAAAGAGTTGATTATATTTCAATATATGAAAAAGCTGTCGGCATTTCTCATTTCCTAAAACCCCTCTCCTTGCATTGCTCCTGTGAGACTCTTCCTCAAGGCAAATTTTTGATAACAAGAGAAGTCTCAGGAGATGAAGTCACTAAATGAATGTAAGCTCTCCTATCTTCTCACATTACAACATATTTATATTCACAACATCCCAGCATGGGTCAAAATGTCCTTTTCCTAACAGCCTGCTTCACTATCTTAAAAGAAATATATACGAGGCATAAAAAGACCCTTGGAACATGTACCATTGACCAATTGTCAAAGAAGGAACCAAGATTTAAAATTCCCTCACTGTTTGTTGACTCTGAAGTTAATTTAGGGCGGGATCCATAATAAAGTTTAGAATTGGGCAGAGGCATATCTTTCTATCAGTCAGTTTAGGCAGTTTGTTCTGCAATAACAAACTACTCCCAAATTTTAGTGGACCAAAACAGTAAGGTTTAATGATTTCTTGTCCTACATATTGTCTTGGATTAACAGAAGGCTTTGCTTTACATTGTCTCTACTCTGAGATGCATAGCTGCTTCCATCTAGGGTGTTGCCAGTTATGGTGAAGGGTAAAGAGCTCTGGGATGGTTTGCTATGGTATTTAAATGCTCTGAGCATTGTAAAGGGAGGAGGGAAGAGAAAAAGTATATGAACCTTTCTGTGACTGGTGGGCACTATTCCAGATAAGTCATATTAAGGAACTAATAGATATTATAGTTGAGAGTCCAAAAGTGATTTTCTTTTTTGTGCTTTGGTATTCTTTAGAAGGCTTTCGTGCATTATTAAAAGCTGCAAGCACAAGTTTGAAGATCCACAGTTTAAGGAGATGTATGTAGAAGAGGAATTGGTGGGTTAGATCATGAACATTTTCAACTTTATAGATGTATTGCTAAATGCTTGAGTGTTTATTCCTATGTCCATTCCCATTGCCAGGGAATAAATATCTCCCCCCTTTCTTGTGTTTTTCCCAATATTTACTTTTGAGAGCCTTCATTTTATTTTTATTTTTTGCAAATCTGATAGGAGTAGCTTATTATCTCTCTATTATATTCAAATACACATTTTCTTCTTTGCTATATTTTGCAACTCTTCCTATGTTCACTGGCCATTCAGGTATCCTTCTCTGTAAATTGTATTTGTTATTTTTTTGTCCCTTTTTAAAAAACTGTTTTTGTCTTTTTCTTTTCAACATATCAAAACTATTCTCATGGGTTACACACTGGATCTTTATCTGTTATCCCTGTTAGAAATATTTTTCTCTGATGTCTTATTTGTCTATTGCCTTTGCTTATGGCACATATTTTAGAGTTTAGACTCGATTCTATACAGTGACACCTCCTAAGCTTGCACTTCCAGCCTGAATCTTGTCTCTAAATGTCAGACTCGTATATCCTTCTGCTTATTCAGCATCCCCACTTGGGTGTCTGATAGGTATCATAAACCTATGATGACCAAAATTGGGGTTCTTGGTCTTCCCTCCATAAAACCTCCATCTGCAGTCTTCTCCATCTTAGTTAGTGGCAGCCCCAGTGGTCATTGGTCATTGTATGTGAAGCAGAATGAGCTAGATGAGTAGAAGAGGTAAGGTAGTGGAAGCCAGAGCTCTTGGGTACTTAGATGTAGGGACTCTGGATTTACTTTGAACAAGTTCCTAAGCCAGTAGAGAGTTTTGAACAGAAGAATAGCAAGATCTGATTTAAGCTTTTATAGAATCCCTCTGGACTATACTAAGAATAGACAAAAATGAAATAAGAATGGAAGCAAGGAAGCAGCAATCTACATGAGAAATAATGGCAGTGTGGCTCACACGGCAAGCAATGGTGGTAGCGAGAAGAGATTGGATTCTTACTACAAAAGAATAGCAATTTTGCTTCCATATTAGGTGCGAGGTGTGAGAAAATGATACAAGTTAAAGATGACTCGAGGACTTGTCAGACCCCAAGAGTAGATCTGTCAATAATTTATTTAGAGAAAACTATGGCAAGATCAGGTTTGGGAAAGCTCAGCAAGCCCATTTGGATGTTTCAGGTTGTGATGCCTATTAGACATCTGTATGGAAATATTAAGAAAGAAATACAAAAGAAAGGTCTAGGATGGAGATATAAGAGTGGAAGTCATAAGCATATAGATAGTATTTAAAGAACTAGGATGACATCATTGAGTATAGATAAGAAAGAGAAGAGGCCCTAAGTTCTAAAGGTTATGGACTCAGGTCTTGGGGTATTGGAAATGTTTATCTTTTTTTTTTTTTTTGTACCAGTGATTGAACTCAGATCCTCCCACTTGCAAGGCAGGCAGTGGAACCACTGAGCTAAATCCCTGGCCCCGGAAATGTTTATCTTGATAGAGAATATAGGGTCTGTTTACATTCTCATTGCATTAGATAAGAGTTGTATGTTACTATATGAAAATGTAATGAAAACCTTAAACAAAAGCTCTCAAAGATAAGGGGGAGTCAGTAAAATAAAGGAAGATGAGCAGTCAGTGAGATTGGTCAAAAGTCAAGAGAGTAAAGTATCTTGGGAGCCAAGAGAAGAAAGTGTTTTGGGGAGGCAGAAGTGATCATTCATGGTAAATGCTACTGAGAAGTAAACATTTTCAGTGAAGTGGTGCTGATAACGATATTAAAGATGAAAAAGAAGGTGATCAGAGTTGATGAATTTCCACAATTTTTTGAAGGAGTTTTTCAGTAAGAGACTGTAAATTTGAGGAAAGATATGGAGATGGTATTAGGAGGGAAGAGTAAAGACAGGGTTTCTTTCTTTCTTTTTTTTTTTTATTAAGACAGGGTTTCTATTTAAACATTTCTTGTAAAATTTCAAAGTGTTGGGATCTACTGTATTGATTATGCTCAAAGGAGTCTGTAAGCAGTGTAGGCTGTAAAGAGTTAACCCCTCAATTGGCTCATTTTAAGAAGCAAGTCTGACTGACGCTTATGTGACTTGTAGAAGGACCTCATAAGCACTGCGATAACATCCAGGTTAACATGACCTTCCTGCTGACAGCCTTAGTGGAGACCAGAGAAATAGCCTGTGAAACTGTGGGGTTCAATATGGGGTAATATAGTCGCTAAGGTTGGAGGAACTTGAACCCAAATTCTATCCCCATGACTAAAACCTTAACTAGAAGGACAAGGTTTTAATTATAACTCTATATTTTGTCTATTCTGTTCCTAATTTGAGAATGCTTTGTATTTTCCTTTACAAGTCTTGCCTGCATTGGTATCCATGGCAACGGCACAACTGCATGTCCTTGTATGTAGTTCCTCTTTACCTCAATCTGCTTATCAATAAAAATCAGTGACTTGGACTGACCAGCGTCTTTGCTGCTTGAGCAGCACTGGCTGTCCTGGTTCTCCACTTTTTTTTTTTAATTCTGACTTTGAGTCTTTCTTCAACCCTGCATCATATACTGGGCAAGAGACTGGAACATACTGCAGGGGTCTCCAGTATCAAAGTATATCCTATATATGCTTATATTACACAGACACACTCAGAGTTTAAAAATAGTTGTAAAGATACCTATCTAACTGCTAGCTAAATCAAGAGTAGAACTCTGAGAGTCTTGTCTTTTGCAACCTTTGTCAACCCCCATAGGAGGAGGATTTGGCCTTTATGGTAGTAATTTCCCTGCTTTTTATTACTGTTTTCCCACCGATGTAAAATCTCTAAAACATATAGTTTTATTTTTCTTGTCTTTCTTAAATATATTTAGTAGATGTAGAGCCCTAATGTATATTTTTTGGTGTAAAAATGTTTTCTTTTTACTTGATATAATGTTGTAACTTTTATGTAGTTATTGTAAATCTAATTTTCAAAAACATATAAAATTTACCTCATTCTTTGATTTTGGCCATTTTTATTTGGCTTGTCTACCTTATATTAAGTTCTTTGTAGATTAAAATTTAAATAAAGTCTGGCTTCAAGACCATTGCTGGTTATATGCTCCTAATATCTTTTCTGTGGTTTGTCTTTGTATTTTTGTGATATCTTTTAATTTATAGAATTTATTAATTTTAAATAACTGATATTTTTCTTTTAGTTAATGCATTTTGTGAATTGCTTAAGAAATTCTTATGGACCTCAGAATCTTTATGATTCTTCTAAAATCGTTATCATTTTACTCTTTTCATTTAGATCTTGAAGTCACCTGGAAGTGATTTTTGTGTTGAGTGTGAGAGCTTAGTTTTGGTTTTTCTCTATGGGTAACACATTGACCCTTCATGACTTATTGGAAAATCTGTTGACTGTGCTGTCATAGGTGGGTGAGAGTCAGCTGGGCTGCTGAATCTGTCCTACTGGTTCATTCTTCAGATTGGGCTCTCCAAGAAAATGCCTTGAGACTCCGATAGCAGGGCTTACTAGGGAGAGAGACTGGGATCAACAACTGTGGAAGGTAGGAGGAGAAAGCAGGATCGTGAACAGGGAGAAGCTGGGATGCATTTCAGTGTCCACAAAACCTCAGCTGACTGTGTGGAACTCTGAAGGCAACATGATTTTTCAGAGTTGTTCTGGGTGAAAAAGAGGATCATGGACTTTCTTCCCTTTATCAGTTATGGGCAATGAGCTTTCATCATCTGAGGAAATTTTGGAAGAAGGCTCAAAACTACAGATTTTCTTCTGGAAGCATTCCCAGTACTTTCAGAAAAAGTAGTTGTTTTATCTCCATAGGGGATTTGAACAGCACTCCTCAGTATTTGTTATAGATCACATCTTGAGTTGCTTATATCTTTTTTTTTCCCCTTAAGTTCTTTTATTGGTACATTTTAGTTATACAATATGTTTACATTTATCATTGGGTGCTTGTACCTGTACATGATGTATCTTGGTTCTTATTTTTTTCCCTATTACCTTATATCTTTTTCTACATGGGAGACCTAGGAACAGATCTTCCAAGACTCTAGAGAACCTTTTTTTTGCAAACTGATAAAAGAAAGGTAAGTAGGGCCACCTACAGCCTTTGCAGTATAGGTATTCTCAGGACAAGTCTTTGTTTTCTATTGCTGTGACAAAATACCCAAGACTGCATGATTTATAAAGAACAGAGGTTTATTTTGTTTTATTTTTTGGTTGTCAGATCGTCTTTTTATTGAAATTTTTTTAGGCTTCTTATTCTTAGCTAGCTGGGCACTCCACAGTACCGCTGTTGATGTCTTCTATGACATCATGAGGGTGCCAGCCTTCCACATTGCAGCCCACAGACTGGGCGGTCCCCAGGATATCTTTAATGGTTCCGGGAAGTTCTCTGGCAAAAGACTGGTGCCACATCTGTCAGGTAATGTTGACAATCTTGTCAAAATTATATTTCCAATGTGTTTAATGTTTTTCTACTTCTTTCTGTCTCTTGGTAGCTCTTTGAGGGCTTTGATGATCAGGGCAGAAGCAGAAGGCAGCACTTCAATCTGGACCTGTCTGTTCTGAATTTTCAGCTTCAGCATAATCCTCAGACCCTTCCAGTCACCAGTTGCCTTGGCAGTGTCATCACCCATGTTTTTTGGAGACAGCCCAGGGAACCGATCTTGGGGGCCAGGGCAGACATAGCACTAACTTTGCCACTGGAGCACCTATGATACACCACCTTGACCTCCTTGGGGTTGAACTTGGGTGGCATGGTGGAGGCGGTTTGTGTCAGATGAACCCCGATTCAGGACTATGGAAGAAAGGTGCACCTTAGCCTCCTCCTAGCTGAAAACCAGAGCTATATTTTGATTCATGGTTTTGGAGACTGGAAAGCCCAAAGTCATGACATTTGCATTTGTTTGACTTGTGAAGAGGGCTTTGAGCTGCATCATAACATGGTGGAAGGGCAGAAGGGTCAATGAGCTCATGTGAGAAAGAAAGTTGGACTCATTTATAGCAAAGTCCTCTTTTTTTATAGATACTTCTTTATTAGAAAAGAAATTAACTGTCCTCAATAGAGACCACAGAAGGAAATTAATCTTGCAATTCTTGTATATACAGTTAAACTTCATGGTAAGGGATTCTTATATTTTCAACACATGTGGGAGATAAAAGGAATTATTTATGATCGTGTTACTCTTGTAAGACCAGCATTAATTTATTCAAAAAGGCAGAGCCCCTGGACTCAAACATTTCCCATGAGCCCACACCTCTCAATACTGCCACAGTGGGGACCAACTTTCCAACACCTGTATCCTGGAGAACACACCCAAACCACAGCAGTGCTCTAGCTAATACTCATGACCTCTTCCCTCCTTTCTCTATTCTAGCTTTCCTCACTCTCATCTAACACCTTGGTCTTGGTAACTAACTTGGTGGTATGAAAACTAAATCTTTTGAGAGTTCTGGGTTCCTAGTCACCATACCTTTGTCAGATCATGACTGCTGCACTCCGTTATCTTCTGTCAAAATTGATAAAGCCCTTCCAAGAGGCAACCAAATGAATCACTTATGAGCAAAATATATTACCTTTTGCTATTAATGTGTTACAGCATCTTCACTAATTCCTGATGATTAGGATCATTAAACTGCCAAGATTCTTCTCTTGCCTGATGACCTTTGATATGAGTCCAAATTGTTTAAGCAGCCACCATTGCTTGTGGTTCAGTGATATTCTTGCTGTGTGTAGAGAACTATGAGAGGTATGAGATCTTTATATTACTTGCAAGCTAAAAAGTTAACCTCCCAGAGTTCCATGGATACCTGCAGAAGACCCAAAACTTCAATCTATAGAAGGTGACATACAAAGACGAGGTGACCCTTGAACATGCTATGAGTTGCATTATAGGAGAGCAATCCCAAGTTTAGTGAACCTGACTCTTTTACAATGGGTAGTAAGCCTCCTGAGATTCCACTTTCCAAAACTGTTCCTAAGCAAATATTTGTGAAAAAAATAGTCTGGAACAAGGAAGTCAGTATTGTTGCTCAGAAAAGTTGCAGAAATGAAAGATACTTTTGTGGAATTTTATTCTGGCAATATTGTTTTATGTTTTGCTTCTGCTTGTTTAAAACCTCATGATACTTTAGTTATTTCTATATAATTTCTATATAAACAGTTATTTCTTTAAAAAAATCATTCCAAAGTTGTTATATTACCTACATTTTGTCTCTGTTTCTTTCTATAGATCCAAATTGCTATTTGTATTCTTTTTCTTCAGCCTGAAAAACTTCTTTGGCCCTTATTGTAGCCTTGGGTTTAATGGCCTCAGATTATTTCAGGTTTTGTTTCCTGAAAATGTATCTATTTTAATTTATTTTGAGAGACACTACACACATACACCTACACTCAAACAGAATTTTCTTTCATCTTTGTAGGGATCATTCCATCATTGTCTGGTTCCCATTGTTTCTGAGGAGAAGTCATTTGTAATTCTTATTGTTCCCTTGAATGTAAAATGTCTTTCTTCTTCTCACACTTTTCAAGATTTTTTGATTTATCTTTTATTTTCAAGAGTTTGATTGTAATGTGTTTTACCCAGTTTGGTGTTTATTGGCCTCCTGGATCTGTGAATTTATAGCATTTTAAAAATCAAATTTGGCAAGTTTTGATCATTTTCTTTCAAATATTTTTCTGTCTCATATATCTCCTTTTCTTCAGGAAGTCTAATTACACAAGTTAGATTGTTTGTTGTCTCACAGGTCCTGAGTGTTCTGTTTGGCTTTTAAATGTACTCTCTTTGGTTTAGTTTGGGTAATATTTTTTATTGATCTGTCCTTAAGATTGCATATTTTTTTCTACTGCAGATACTCTCTGCTATTAATTCTGAAATCTTTATTTTAGAAATTATATCCTTTGGTTCATTTTAGGTTTTCTATTTTTGCTAAGTGTACCTATTTATGCATTATGATAATTTTTTTCTAATTCATTTATATTTTGTGTTTATGGGGATCAAATCCAGGACCTCACATTTACTAAGCAAGTCTTCTTCCATTAAGCTACCACCCAGCCTTTTCTTAAATTAAAAATCCTTTATAATAATTTTATTAAAATTTTTCTCTAATATATAGGTCATATTTGAATTTGTCTCTATTGAAAAGTTGTTTGTCTTGTTATAGGTCATATTACTGTTTTTAAAATATTTTATATATTTTGACTGTACGTGAGATCTTGTGAACAAATGGAATAGATCCTAAAGTTGATAAATTTTTCTTTCTTTTCTTTTCCCCAAGAAAATGCAAATTCTTTTCATTCTCTGATGCCTAGGGTGAAGGGCTTAGGAGTCATGTTTCACTGAAACTTCAGTTGAGCTTTAATTAAATTCTGCTTTCTTCAGGTTTTGAATGGAACTAAAGAGATATCTCTATTTTATGGCACAATCTTCAGTCTTCATCTTTCTGGAATAAGATGATCTCTATAATCTTGTCCTGATTTGAGCTTGTATTGAATTGCACTGCAGTTTCAGTTATTTTGGCTCACAACTGAATTCAACATCAGTATGCCCTTAGAATGTAAGCATTGTGAGACTGCAAGGCTGAAAAAATTGTTTTGTGTACTCTAACCTATTTAACTCTATCACTTAACAAAATTATTATAGGAAAGTATTGATAGGTTGAACAATTATTGTTTTGCATTAGGGAGTCTTCCAGGTTCTAACACATCATACTACTCTATATTGTTATTGAAATTTGACTGGTTTCTTTTTGTCCTTGAAGAGTTAGATCCTTCTACTGTTCTATGTGGCTTAATCACTTGCTCCCCAGGTGTGGAAGTGTCTACCATTCTTTGTTCATATGTGCATGGCTTCTTTCCTTGCATGATTCATTTAATTAAGAATAAGCATTCACTTATTTCTATAGCTTTAATATAATGAAAACTCTTAAATTAACTTGTTTTTCCTGTTGTTTCCAAAGAAAGCTTAGTCTTTCAAATCTTTCTATATGTAAGCTGGAAGTGGACTCCTTTGAACTTTAAGCAAAATTCAGGTGTTAGTGACATATTTAAAGTACAAAATTTGATACATTTTTGACTTTATAACTTCGATTATTCTTTTTCTATCTTGTGTCTTTGTATATCCTTCCACATAATTGAAATGTTTTTAAGCTTGTAAATCACATTCTCCACTACAATATGACTTAGAGTATTTTTTCATCACTACTTTTCCCTCCTGATCTACAAAGTCAGGTAGGCTCATAGTGCTTAGTTATATTTGATGAGGAGAAATGAATGAAGAGAATGGGATTAGATTTCTAATCAATTAGAAAAAGTACAGGTTTTGATCAGGAATCAGATCTCTGCTAAGTTGTTTACTAATTGTATTATCCTTTCAAAATACCACTTCAAATGTTTTTTTTCTCTCATCTGTATCACTAAGAAGAGTTAAGAAGAGTGTATTCACTTTATGATAGTAAAGGCAATGTATTTAGATACAAATATAGGACACAGGAAAACTGGGTTTGTATAGACTAGGTTACAAAAATGAAAGTATTATGATTGTTTCAATATCAGTAAGGATGATGGTGTGTAGTGACTGCCAAAAATTATATCCTGGTGACATAATCAGTCTAATGTCTTTAGCAAGATGGTCAGTGGGTTCCACTGATCAGAATGCCTCCTGCATTGTGTTCTAGTTAAACCAAGCATACATTTTAAGAATAAAATGAAAACTAGAATACAACTAGAAAAGAGTTAGTTGAGAAGTCTAGAAACTATCAAATTCTCTCAGTGGGATAGTTTTATATCTGGTAATGACAGATGATTTGTGTAGGGAAGACTACCTAAGGACATGATTAGTTAGCTAATATTTGATGGGCTGTTTGATTAATAGTCAATAGAGGGGAAACTAGTTCTTGGTTCTAGAGGGAATGACCAGGACTGGCTGGTGCTATGCACGGGGACATTACATTTTGTGTTACTATAGAGAAAAAGTCTCTCACAGGAGGAGTAGCTTAGTAAGAGAGGATCTTTCATTTTACATGAAAGCACTCAGATAGCTGACTGACTACTTATTGGAATATTAGAGCAGAACTTCCACAGGGAAAGGAGTTAGGCCAAGTAACCTTGACAGCCCCTTCCAACTCCAAGTGTCTGTGATTTCATGACTCACAAATTGGAACCCACTAAATGATACCAGATGGTAATTGCTGAGGGTTGATTATTACTTAGCCTGGGAAGGGTTCCTAGAAGAAGATAAAATAATTGGAAAAAGATTGACTCTGCTGGAGATTGGGATTTGTAAAAAACCAAGAAGTCATCCACATTGACAAAAAAACAGATTGTCCAGGTTTTAAGTGGCTGTGCATAATAAGCAGCCCCTTACTTGCCATAATTTGAGATGTACTGAACTGGAATAACCTGAAACTAAATCTCTATCCTATTTCCACTGTTACCTGTGCTTCTACCATTAGAAGTTTCTTTTTTAAATCTTAAAGTGTTTTAATCTATCAGTAGTTACTGATTAAAATTAATTAAACCAAGTTGCTAAAAACTTTTTAATCAGTAAAATGAAACTTTTTTTCAAATAAGATTTTATATGGGAACACACCATATGTATTTAAAAAATTCATTGTGTTCTGGATGAAATGGGTGCCAGAACACTCTACCTGCTTGCTCTACCTCCACTTTCTCTAAAGTTTTCTCCCCAAAGAACCTCCTAAAGACACTCCACCACAAAGTTGGATTCTAAAGACAAATTCTTGGAAGACAATCCATGAAAACTGTCATCTTTCATTTAAGGGAGAGTTATACAGGATTTTGACTTTAAGGGAAGAAAGGAGGAAAAAGTCTAGATGCAAATTTTTCTCATTGTCTCATTTTGATGAGATGGAGGTTCTAAATTCCCTACTATAAAAACTGAGATTTTTCTTCAAAGTTTATGTTCTTCCTGGAATTGGCTAAGCTCATTTCAAATTAATCACATCCAGCCACTAGTAGATGTTTCAAGGCAGAACATTGAAGATTAATACATAGGTCAGATCCCAGAAGGAAATAGCTAACACTTGCAAATTAGGATAATTTAGAGAGATTATCTACAGAGGGACTCTCCACAAAGGTGGGAATACATGGAAACCACAGCATCTGTCCTGACAGGGAAACTACACCATCTGTCCAGGAGTTAGTGGCAGCAGAGTTGAAAACTCTGAGGTCTGAAAAAAATCAAGAGAAGGAGAAAATTTCTAGAACCTTAAAGAGATATGGAGCTCCTTCCCCCAAATTGAGGTTAGTTACTTTTGTTCAGAAACAAAGCCAGAATGGTGACTTGACAAAAGGGAAGCCAAGGTAGTCAATATCCTTACTCTTCTTTCCCTCCAGGTTCTTATTGAGGAAATGAGAAGTGAATAATTCTAACTGGAACCCATAGGGCAAGAGGAGGTCTATTGATAGGATCTATGTAGTGATCTTCTTGGGCAGGAAGGAAGGTGAAAAGGGGTTGAGAGAAGATTGAGGGGGAGGGAGTGGTACCCTTCAGCACAATAGAAACATGTGGCAAATAAAATGTCAACCAAACATGTTTTGATGCTAGTGAATGCAATAATGTGTTAGGTACATAGTAAAATAGAAAACTATTATTCTTCATTCTTCTAAATCCTTTAGTAAAGATTCAGATTGGAATTGTTGATCCAATGAGGGGTGTTGGAAAGTGAGACCCAGCTTCTATGACCTTTCTGTAACTTGAGTATGTCATTCTGTTTCTTGATGGTGTCAACACAGCCTAACAATCACTATTCCATAGGCTACATACTTATTATTTTCCCTGTCTCAAATTCCAGAGTTATCACTCATGCCAATGCATCTCCTTCCACTTCATCCCCTACAAATTATGACAAATGAAAGTCTTGATTATTGCAAAACTAAAGCACGCCAAGATCTATTAACAGTTGAGTTGTTTTAAGCCATAGATATAATTTTTATATGGTATACAATTATATTATATACATATACATGCATATTTGTATACATACAGCTATTCATTTAATCAAATTTACTTAGCTATAGTTAACTGATTTAAAACAAGCAAATTGGAAAGTTGTATTGATCTCTTTTCCCATATGGGAAATAAATGTAACTCCAAACCTATTCAATGTCAGATATTCCGAGTTTGTGTTCCCCCAAATTGAAGAATGAACTTTAAGAAACAATGGAGGTTAAGAGTAGGAAAACTTTATTGAGAGAGATAGCTCCTGAGAGACAGGAGGGGACTTGAAAGTGGGTTGCCAATGAGCCCACTTCTCAAAGGAAGTTTTATAGAACAAAATCATGAGATGGGTTCAAAATCACGAGGTAGGTAACAATGTGAGTATCAACCAATAAGATTTTAAGTATTGCCGTTTAGGTTATATTGATCTAATGGGGAAGCAGACCATGTAGCAAGTGTACATAGAAAGAACAGAGACTTCTTTTTTAGGAAAGGATGGATCAGGAGGTCTTAGTCACCCACTAAAATGACTGCTGTCTTGTAGCGGACATCCTTGTGCAGTACTAGTGGGCTATGAGTCTCACATCCTTCTTGCTTTCCTTCATTCGGCTATATTGTTTTATACCAGGAGTCAGACCAAAGCCTTATGTGACTCAAATGGTCATGTCAGGTAGCAGAGTTTAGCTAGCATTGCTCCTTTGGTAATGGCTGTCACCAAGGCCTGAGTCCTGGTCTGTGAAGTGGCAGGGCTTTGCTAAGTTAACGGGCAGCTGAGGTCAGCTTGACCCAAATTAAAATCCTTTCCCCTGAATTATTGCTTCTCACTGACCTTGTGGGTTGCTTGGTAATTGCAGCTGGACCCAGTGCTGGTTTCTTCTATCCTAGTGTGCCAACTCCCTGACAGCCCTGCTTGGCGCCATCATGCCAGGTGTTCATCAGTAATCCACTAGATGATTTCCAAGCTCCCTAGCTCCCTATTCCTTCCCACAATTGTATTCAATAAATACCGGATGCTTTTGGGGGCCTTTGTCTTTGTTGCCAGGTCCCAGCATTGACCCAGCCTTGTAACCCTAAGTCTCCTTTCCTGTCTGTTCTTTAATTTGCCTTGAGCTGTGGTGGCTTGCCGACCAGGATCCATGGTAGAGGTCCTGATAATGTCCCCTTCCCCATTCCCTACACTGTCTATCTAGACTTTATTGGACTAGGTAATATCACTTATCTTATCCCTTGAGGAGGTATGTTAGCCTGGTCATTCTGTCTTTATCTTGAGGCTTGGACTCCAACAGATGTGCCTTGGGCCACAGTCGTGATGGGTTCTCAACCTCTGCACTGACTCCCTTGAGGGTCTAGTCCTGTCTGACACCCTATAATAATTTTATCTAACTTAACTGTCTATAATATTCCCCCTCTGAAGAGGTACCCCTAACTGTCATGAGGGGGCAAGAGACAATGACCATTTTGGCTCCTTCAGGCTGAAGGGGGTTGTAGTTGTGATCAGTGGAGATTTTTTCTAGAGGGTCTACCTAAAGGCCACTGATAGATGCCTGGTATTTTCATCTTGGGTAGGTGTATACCTTTAAGTCTGGAGGAGAAAGGGCCAAAGAGACAGTTAAGTATGTATGGGGCAAATGACAAGAACAACAATATTAGTATGAATATAAACAAAAAAGTTTCCACCAGGAACAGCCAGTAATAGCCTCCCACAAAGAGAGTAAAGAAAAGGTCCAGGAAATTTCAGAATATGACATGGAATTGACCTTTTGTTTAATATCTTGAACAGCCATTGAGCTATTAGTAGAAGGATCAAGAATGTGCATACAGAGCAACCCATGCGTCCCACTGGAGACCATGCAGGGTGGATGCTGCGAAATGCACAGCATCTGAATCTGCACAGCAGAGGTACCAGGGGGAGCATAAAAGCAATGGTTATGAGCCCCAGAAGATAGAGCAGAAGTGAACAACAGAGAGGGTCTTTCTGACGCTCCTTAATGAAAATTGAAGCCCACTGGGAAAGTGAAGAAAAACTCTTCAATTAAAGCACACTAGACTATCGTGATTGGTAAGTTGGTGGAATCAGCACCTCCCATAGAAACCCAGACTTGAATAGGGGGGAGGACAGCTGGAACCTGCAGTAGAACCTTGAAGAGTTTAATCCTTCAGGAGGTCAGGGACCTCAACTTTTACCTTGCAGCCAGAAATCAGCTTGAATCTCAGTAGACTACGGCTGGCTTGCTGAGACTAATCAACTTAGACCCACACACTGCTGCCCAGTGTCTACCAGAACAGCAGAGACATATCATCAGGGAGACCTTTTTTTGTTTTTGTTATATATATATAAAATTTTCTTTTCTTTTCTTTTTCTCTCTCTCCTTCCCTTCTGGGTCTATATTTCTCTCCCTCTTTGTTCCTGTTCCTGTCCCATTCGGAATTTTTTTTGCTGTCTCTGTCCTCTCAACTGTCACTTTTATAGGAAGGTGAATACAATTTCTAGCTTCCCTATTGTTGTCAGTTTGTTCTATACTTGTCTCTGTTCTTTTGCTCTGTCTTTTACTCCTGTCTTCAACACATCCCCACAATTTTTGTGATCTTCCCTTGCCCTCTAGCCTCACCTCTAACCTTTTGCTCTCCCCCTATCTCTCTATCCCTCCCTCCCCAACCCCTGCTAAATCCTTATTCTGAACAGTAAATTTGCCATATTGAAGGGTTTACTTACTACAAACATATTTTAGGCTGGCCCTAGATTTTGATCAAGCTCACGTGCAGTTAAAGGTGACAGATTAACTGCTATCACAAGTTGTCATTTTCTAAGCTGTGTTTGATGCTGATTATGTCAATTGGGCTAAGGGGTTGTGATTGATCTAATAAGTTGTCCTCCCAGGTATATGGAAAAGGAGATTGCCTAAGAGTCATTTGAGACTCAAAGCAGAAAAAGTCCAGCAATACCTGGAAGATATCTCTGAGAAGCAATCACTCCGTATGGGTCTAAACACCAGTAATAAAGATACTCAAAATAAGAAATATTGGAGTATCAACCCAAGAATTAAAGCAAGAAACAGCACCAACAACAGAATTAAAAATGAGAAGACACCTTGACAGGACACAAACACAGACTTCCAGCTCACCAAAGGCAAATTCAGGGGAAATAAAATGGAAAAATATGGCAATCAACCACTGGATACCCTGAACTGATAACACAGGAAGTAATAAAACAGATGAATGAGGCTCTAGAAAAATTCAAAACAGAAATAATTTCCCAGATAACTACAGAGATGATGGTGAACAGAGTGAAAGACATGATTAGAGGCTTTAGAACAGAAACAGATAAAGAAATAGATGAGCTCACAACCATGCTGGAAGCCAAGAATGCCCAGAATAAGAAAGAAATGGAAACCATGATCACTCAACATAGGAAAGAAATGGAATCCATGAAACAGATTCAAAAAGATATCCACGAGATAAAAAAATTCCATTGAAAGTTTTAACAGCATATTGAGTAAATGTGAAGATCAAATATCAGATATAGAAGACAGGATTGTGGTTAGTGACCATGAAAACAGATTTCTTCAAAAGAGTAAGGGACCATGAGAAATCAATCCAGCAGCTACTAGATGATGGAAAGAAGAATAACATAACATAGATAAGAGTTCACAAAAAAGCAGGAGAAAGTACAAATGACACAAAAAAACCTATTTGCAGAAGTAACAGTGGAAAAAGTCCCAGACAGAGGTAGAGAATTGGACATACAGATAAGTGAAACATATAGAACTCCAACTAGCCATGATAAAAAAAAAAGCTACACCTAGACAGATAATAGTCAAGATCCCAGAAACCCAAATGAAGAACAAAATCCTACAAGCAGTTAGAGAAAAGAAACAAATCACATACAAAGGAAAGTCCATTAGAATCACAGCAGACTTCTCAACACAAACCCTCAAGTTAAGGAGAGCATGAAGTATTTCAAGCTCTAAAAGAAAATAACTTCCAACCTCTACTGTTGTATCCTGAAAAATTATCTTTCAAATTCGATAGGGAAATTAGATACTTCCATGACAAATAACACCTGAGAAATTTCATGAACAACAAACCAGCAATCCAAACAATTCCAAACAATTCCAAACAATATCCTAGAAAAAGGCAATGATGGTCATAACTCAATGAGGCCCAACAGAACAAAGTCACCAGGAAAAGTAAGAAACTAAAGGGAAAGGGGAGAAAAATGAAAAATAAAAGAGCCAATAACAGTAAAATATCATGACAAGAATGAGTCAATATTTATCAATTATAACCATGAATGTTAATGGCATCAATTCACCAATCAAAAAAAATAGACTAGCAGAATGGATTAAGAAGCAAAGTCCAGCAATATACTGTATTCAAGAAACACACCTAACTCAAAAAGACATTCATAGACTGAAAGTAAAAGGATGGAAAACAGTTCTCCATGTGACAGAAACCTGGAGAAAAGCAGGGGTAGCAATCTTATTTTCAGACAAAGTAGATTTCACACCAAAACTAATTAAGAGACACAAAGATGGTCACTACATCCTTGTGAGGGGAACAATCCAAGAGGAAGAGATGAGAATCATAAATATATGTGTACCAAATACAAATCCCCCCAGCTATACAAAACAAATATTAAGGGACATGAAAAATCAAATAAATACTAATATAATTGTAGTGGGGGACCTCAATACTGCACTGTTACATATAGAGAGATCATCTAAACAAAAAAACAACAATGAAATTCTAGAACTGAACCAAACTTTTGAACAAATGAACTTAATGTTTATAGAGTGTTCCACTCCACAAAATCAGAATATATATTCTTTTTCACTGCACATGGGCCATTCTCCAAATTAGACCACATGCTAGCTCATAGGGCATGTTTAAGTAAATGCAAAAGAATTGAAGTTATCTCCTGTTTATTATCAGACCATAGTGCAATAAAATTGGAGTTCAATAGCATAAGAAACCACAAAACCCCTCAAAACACATGGAAATTGAATAACACCCTCCTGAACAACCAATGGGTAACAGAGGAAATTAAGGAAGAAATTAGACAGTTTCTACAAGTAAATGACAATGCCAGTACAACATACAGGAATCTATGGGACACAATGAAAGCAGTTCTACAAGGGAAATTCATAGCAGTGAATGCCTATATTAGGAAAACAGAGAGAGCTCAAATAAACAACCTAATGCAGAACCTCAAGTTCCTGGAAAAAGAAGAGCATGACAAACCAAAGCTCGTACAAGAGAGGAAATTATAAAAATCAGAACAGAAATCAAATCAATGGAGACTAAGAGAATGATACCAAAAATCAATGAATTGAAGAGTTGGTTTTTCAAAAGAATGAATAAAATCGATAAACCCTTAGCCAACCTTATCAAAAAAAGGAAAGAAAAGGCTCAAATCCATGCAATTAAGAATGAAAAAGATGAAGTCACAACAGATCCAGCAGAAATCTAGTGGATCATCAATACCTACTTCGAGAACCTGTCTCTAATAAAATGGAAAACACAGAAGAAATGGACAGATTCCTAGATACATATGAATTACCAAAGTTACAAGAAGAAGATATAAAAATTTTAAACACTCCAATTACAATCAGTGAAATTGAAAACATAATTTAAAATTTTCCCACTTAGAAAAGCCCAGGTACTTATGGCTTCACTGCTAAATTCTACAAGACATTTAGAGAACTATCATCACTACTCTTTAAACTCTTCAATGAAATTGAAAGGAAACCAATAATACCAAATTCATTTCTCAAAGAAAGTGTTACTTTAATTCCAAAACCAGGGAAAGACCCAACGAAAAAAGAGAACTACAGGCCAATCTCCCTAATGAACTTAGATGCAAAAATACTCGACAAGATACTGGCAAACAGAATACAGAGTGTCATCAAGAAGATCATACACCCTGACCAAGTCAGATTTATCCTAGGATGACAGGATGTTTCAACATATGTAAATCAATATATGTAATACACTGTGTTAACAGAGACAAGGACTAAAACCACATAATCATCTCAGTTGATGCAGAAAAAGCATTTGACAAAATCCAACACCCATTCATGATAAAAACCTGACAGAAAATTGGAATAGGAGGACTTTATCTCAACTGGATTAAGGCAATATATGAAAAACCAACAGCCAATATCATACTCAATGGTCAAAAACTGAAAACCTTCACAGTAAAATCAGGAGCAAGAAAAGAATGTCCACTATCACTACTCCTATTCAATATAGTTCTGGACACATTAGCCACAGGAATTATAAAAGAGAAAGAAATAAAAGGAATAAAGATAGGAAAGGAAGAAGTTAAACTGTCATTATTTGCTAACATATGATACTCTACATAGAAGGCCCAAAAATCTTGCCAAAAGCCTTCTAGACTCAATTGACAGATTCAGTAGAGTAGCTGGATATAAGGTCAACACTCAAAAAACAATGGCCTTTTTATATACAAATAATAGACTCACTGAAAGAGAAATTAGGGAAACAATTCCTCTCACAATAGCATTCAAAAAAATGAAATATCTAGGAATCAATCTAACAAAAGAAGCAAAAGACCTCTACACTGAAAACCACAGCACTCTGAAAAAGGAGATCAAACAGGATATAAGAAAATGGAAAGACATCCTGTGTTTCTGGGTAGGAAGAATCAATAAAGTGAAAATGGCCATACTTCCAAAATTGCTATATAGATTTAATGCAATGCCAATTGAAATTCCAACAATATATTTCACAGAACTAGAGAAAACAATCCAAAAATTCATTTGGAACCAGAAGAGACCTAGAATAGCAAAAGCAATTCTAGGCAACAGAGGTATGGCTGGGGGTATCACAATCCCCAACTTGAAACTATACTATGAAGCTACTGTGATAAAAACAGCATGGTACTGGCAAAGAAACAGACCTGAGGATCAGTGGAATAGATTAGAAGACTCAGAAACAACTTCAGACATACTTAGCCACTTCTTCTTTGACAATGGAGCCAACCACCCTGATTGGTGGAAAGATAGTGTCTTTAATAAATAGTGTTGGAAAAAACTTGATTTCAACTTGCCACAGATTAAAACTAGACCCATATCTATCACCATGCACTAAACTAAGATCAAAGTGGATTAAAGATCTAAATATTAAAACAGAAACACTAAACTTGCTGGAAGATAAGTTAGGTAGAACTCTTGAAGACATTTTTATAGGAAAAGACTTTATGAACAAAAACTCAGTAGCATGGGAACTAGCAGAAAGAATCAACAACTGGGATCTCATCTTATTAAAAAGCTTCTGCACTGCAAGAGAAACCACCAACAGAGCTAAGAGACAACGTACAATGTGGGTAAAATTTTTTATCAGAAGTATCTCAGACAAAGGACTACTATCTAGAATAAACAAAGAACATAAAAAACCAGACCCCCAAATATAAAGATCCAATTCAAAAATTGGCTTCTGAAATGAACAGGCATTTCTCAGACAAAGAAATAAAAACAGCAAGTAAACATATGAAAAAATGTTGAACATCACTGGTTATTTGAGAGACGCAGATGAAAACAACACTGAGATTCCACCTCACTCCAGAAAGAATGGTTGCTATCAAGAAATTAACCAATAACAAATGTTGGTGGGGTTGTGGGGAGAAAGGAACCCTTCTCCATTGTTGGTGGGAGTGCAGACTGGTGCAACCACTGTGGAAATCAGTATGGAGATACCTCAAAAACTAGGACTAGAGGTCCCATTTGACCCAGCTATTCCCCTGCTGGGTACCTTCCCCAAAGAATTAAAAGAATGATACCACAGTGATATATGTGTACCCATGTTTATAGTGGCACAGTTCGTAATAGTGAAAGCTTGGAAACAGCCCAATTGCCCATCAACTGGAAACTGGATAAAGAAGATGTGGGTTTTTTTTAATAAAATGGAGCACTACTCAGCCATAAAGAATGGGAAACTAGAGACATTTATAGCTAAATGGATGCATATTGAGGCCATACTCTTCAGTGAAATAAATAGGACAAACGTGTGTAAATACCGAATAGTTTCTCTGGTGTGAGAAACTGAAAGTGTAAATAAGGATTAAAATGAATAATTGATAATTTGAAATAGGAAGAAAAGGTCCAAAGTGGTAGGGGAAGTGGGAGGCATAGGGGAAAGGAAAGAAGAGAAAGGAAATATTATGAGAAAAGGAAAAAATGGAAACAAAGTCTTTGTAAATAAGGAAAGGTGGAGTGGGTGAAGGTGACAGGAAATGGGAAAAATAAGAACCAATATATATCATGTAAAGATACAAGTACCCAATGATAAATGTAATTGCATTGTATACCTAAAATGTACAAATAAAAGAATCTAAAAAAAAAAGAATGTACATACAATATTTAGCTTTTAGAAATACACAAGTACCCCTACATGATGCTGTTAGGATTTCTAATGTTATCTGATTTTAGAGGACTACTTGTCTCATTAATTTTATTTCTTTATTTAGGAGAGAGACCAGTTGAGGTGTTGTTTAAGGCCCATTGAGTATAGTTAGCCAAGGCCTGCATGTGTTGCATGACATCTTGTAATCCTAGGGAAGGGACAAAGATAGAAGCCAAATGATCATACCAGTAAAACACACTCTTAGATCATTGATGTCATAGATGGGGTAAGCTTGCAAGTTTATCAATATTTTTAACACTCTCACCTTATAATCACACTAATCTCAGCATGCATCTTCCTATCCATCCAGGGGGTAGCCAGGGCTACAAATCTGTTCCACAAGACCAATGAGTGTAATTGGGGGATTTTCATCTAATTTTAGGGCAATTAAACCAGTGTGTTGTAAACAGTCTTTGACCTGTAAAGTTATGGTGTGTATACACTGTTCAGGGGTTGTTCATCCCAAGTATTTAATAGAGTTAGGCCAATGAGAATAGGAGTGATTTCTTTGTCTCCATTATAAAGGGGCCTTTTACTAAGTTGTCTGATAGTTGGAGTTAACCACATATAATCATCTCATATCAGAAAATAGCCATCTTTTATATCTATGATTGTTGGCTCCTATGACAAGACCCTTAGTCTTACTTAATAGTGGTTTTACTAGAGTCTGTAGAGAGGATTTAGTGACATTCTTAGAAAAAAATTGATTATGTCTAATCTCATTAAGGGTGTAATTTATGGGCTACTAGGTTACCTTGTAACAGTGGACTAAACTATGAACCACTGAATTTTTTGGTGTTTTATTAATGTAGTCTTACAGCTTATTTTAATTGTGTCCTTGAAGTGTGGATACTCACTAAAGAAATCTTGATGTACTTGACAAGGGAAGTAGGCCACATATCCAGCAAGATGTTTGTTGTAATGACTGCATATTCCTGTGCCCACACAAGAAAGAAGTTGTACTCTCTTTTAAGTGGTGAAGTAATTAGTAATAGGGCTAATAGTAATGCCTTAGATTATTTATCTGAGGATTTTGATTTTTTAAAACAAGAATTATAAGTCTTATGGGTTCACAGGAGCATTTGGATAGTTGCTCACATTCAGCAGCAATCTCTGGTTCCCAGGGCTTGCGTCCAGTGTGGTATATCTAGGAGTCTAGGCCTGCTACCCTGACAGCTGATGGGGTTGACAGAATTACTGTGTATGGTCCTTCCCAATTTGGTCATAGGGAAGGGGATGATGAGGGAAGAGACTTTACCAGTATTAAATCTCAAGGGTGGAATATGGGATTTCTCTTTTCTTTAGGCTGTGCTTCTGTTAGCTGTTGAAGAGTCTGTTGGAATTTAGCCAGTGAGGTGACATCTTTTAGTAAGGCATCTGTTTCTCTATAAAAGAGAAAATCATTAGTCAGAAAAGGGCATCCATAAAGCATTTTAAATGAACTGAAGCCTATAATTTGAGGTGTATTTTTTACTTTGATAATAGTTAAAGGTAGTAAGATAGTAGTAAGGTAGTAAGACTGTAGGTGGGTTTCTTGAGCCATATTGTGAAAATGTCTCCTTAGGGTCTCATTCATTTTCTCTATGTTTTCCAGTGATTATGGCCTCCACATACAATGAAGGTGATAATGCACAGTGCCTGAGAGACACCCTTTGTGACGGTTGCTTTAAAAGAAGGCCCATTACTGATGGAGACCACCCTGAGCAAGCTACAAATTCATAAATTTGCTTTTCATATTAAAAGTCTCACTCTGCCTATTAGGTTACAATGGCTTGCCTAAAGAGCCAGCAGTTGGTGTTCAGGAACAAAACAACTCCCCACACCACTGGTTACAGCAGAGGTCTCAATGATCCATGATATTGTAACATCTTGGATGGCAAGACAATAGTGCAGCTAAGGGGACCATGACTCATACATAAAACTCTTATTGAGGCAAAAATTAATCCATGGGAAGAAACAAATTTCCCATTAACTGATGATCTGCTCCTACTAGAATATCTTGTTCCCTTGTTGCTAGGACCCTGCTCAAGTCAATACTCTCCACTTCACTGTTTCCTGCACTGTCCCTTACCTCTTCTAGAAGCTGCATGTGCAATAAATAGTGGCAAGCTTCAAGAGATGGTATCTTAGCCTGATAAGAGCTTTGACCATTCTGGGCCCCCCATTTATGCATTAAAATCTTGTCTTGTCTTTTTAAAAACCCTGCCACCATACCCTTGGTCAGGTGATTGGGAGTTTGTGCAGCTTCCAATATATTATCACTCCATAAGCCCTTAGGGAGTCTAAATCTTGGGATGATTTTTAAGACCAAAATCTTTACCACCACTTGCGCTTTTTTTGTTTTGCAAAGAAAGCCCTCAATCCAGTTCATGAAAGTATCTACCTAGACCAAAAGCTATTAGAGCCCCTTACTCTTTGGCATGTGAGTAAAATCAAACTGCCAATCTTCTCTAGGGTATTTTCCATGTCTCTGTATACATGGAGGGGGTATAGTCCAACTAAGAGGATTGTTCTTTTGGCAGAACTCACAATAGCCACTTAAGACTATGTGTTGTGTTGTCTGAGACAGTCTCTTTTCTGTGATAACTTTGAAGCCATCTTGTGGGTATTGTCTCTCCCCAAGTGAAAGGCTTGATGTAAAGGCTTAATATTTTTTATTGACTAACACCAGGAAGGAACAATATATCACCATTTGTTTGTAACCATCCTGATGGAAGAAACTGACACCCATGGGAGACAACACATTTGATTTCTGAGACTATTTGAGTTGTTTATGATTAAGGGACATTTCCCAGATCAAGGGTGCCTGAAGGGAAGGCCCTTGGGCAGCTTCTTTTACAGCTGTGTCAGCCAATTGATTACTTTGAGATTCTTTGTGAACTCTTTTTTGGTGCACTCTATGGTGAATTATTGCCACTTTGGAGGCATATAGATGATTGATAAAAGTTTATCTTCTTTATGATATTTTGTGGGAGACCTATTGGCTGTTAGATAATTTCTTTTTTTCTATATAACTGCATGAGGATGCAGCATCAGGAAAGAATATTTTGAATCCATGTAAACATTGACTTTCTATCCTTTACTGAGTTGTAAAACCTCTGTCAGAGGAAGCTCTGCTAGCTGGGCATTGTCCCAGGGGCATGTGAAGAACTTTTAAGTGTCTGATGAAAAGTTACAATTGTATACCTTGCCATTTTTGTCCCATTTTCTATGACAGAACTGTCATCACAGAAGAGGGTTAAAACAAGGTCAGTAAACAGAGTGTCTAACAAGTTTTTTTCTGGCTGTGGATGTATGGAGAATTACATGTTTGCAGTCATGTCTTTTAGCTTCAAGTTTTTCCTTTTCTGGTGGAAGGGTGGCAGGGTTTAAGGAGGAACATGTCTTTATTTGAATGGCTGATCCTTTTAGAAGTAGAGCGTGGTATTTAAGAAGTTGGTTGCCTGATAACCATAGGCTCCCTTTGGAAGAAAGAAGTCCTGCCGCATTGTGAAGTGTATATATAGTGAAATCATTGCCTAAAGTCAGCTTAGATGCCTCTGGTACCAGGAGAGCTATGGCAGCCACAGCTCTAAGGCACACAGGGCATCTCTTACCTACAATGTCTAATTTATGACTCAGATACCCTACAGGATATTGACCAGGGCCTTGATCCTGATAATTACTCCAAAAGCTATGTCCTGCATTTTATCAATATATAGATTGAAACAATGTCCTGTCAGTAGGCCCAGTGCTGGGGCATTTAGAAATGTTTGTTTAAGCTTTTGGAATGTAATTTGGGAATCAGGTTCTCAGATAAAAATATGAACATCTGCCTTTTGGGCTTTCTTTATAAGGTGATAGAGGGGTTGTATGATCTCACCATATCCAGCTAACCAAAGACAACATAAGCCTTTAAGTCCTAAGAATCCCTTTACCTGTTTTATGGTCTTAGGCTGTGGAAAGGAAAGTATTGATTTAATTTTCCCTTCCCCCAGCCTTCGAGTTCCCTTAGATATAAGACCCAAATATTTTACCTCAAGGCTGTAAAGTTGTGCCTTAAACCTAGAGACCTTATAACCTCAGTCTGTTAGAAAATTTAGCAGAGCATTAATGCCTTGGCTAGAGAGCTATTCTTGGGGGTACATAATAGTGTATATCATCTAAATATTGTAGGACTGTGACTTGGAAAAATTTAAAACATGTTAAGTCTTGGGAAAGCACTTGCCCAAAAAGTTGAGGACTGTCTCTGATCCCTTGAGGAAGCACAGTCTGTTAGTTGAGAGGCCTGGTAGTGAGGATTTTCAAAGGCAAAAAGAAACTGGGAGTCTGTATGTAAAGGAATATAAAGAAGGCATATTGATCCAGGAGACCATGAGGATACCCCCTCCCTGAGCAGGCACACCACTGCCAGTTTGGCTTTGCAGTCAGGTGCTGGATGAGGTGCCCTGCTCCACCCAGCTTGTCCCACCCACTTGCATCCAGGAGACTGTGAGGACACCCCTGCCTCTCCACCGCTACAGACCCTCCAGCCTCCAGCTTGTAACAACAGCCCCCCCCCCGGCCTCTTGGTTGTGCAGCTACCTAGATCCACACTACAGAGGCACAGGGGGACATAAAGGCCATTGTAAAGTGACCACCATTCTTGGTAAGTTGGAGGGATAATCACCTCCCATTTGAACCTGGACTATTTTCAGGGGAGGGACAGCTGGAACCTGTAGTGGAAACTTGCACAGTTCAGCCCTGAAGGACAGGGAGCTCAGTTTGGGACTTGCAGTCAGAGGTCTGTCTGGGTCTTGTGGTTCTGTGGCTGGCTTATTGAGACTCATTGACATAACTGACAGTACCAAAAATAAAAATGAAAAGACATTTAAGCAAGTCATACATTCAGACCTCCATCCCACAAAAGGTAATTTCTGGGGAAAACGAGGTGAAAAAGTCTGATAATCAACCACCTGGACAACCTGATAGCACAGGAAGTAACAAAACAGATGAATGAGGCTCTAGAAAAATTCAAAGCAGAAATAATCTCCCAGATAACTACAGAGATGGTGAGGAGAGTGAAAGACATGATTAGAGGCTCTAGAACAGAAACTGATAAAAAAATAGATAAGGTCAGAAACATGCTGGAAGCCATGAATGTCCAGCATAAGAAAGAAATGGAAACCATGATCTCCCAACATAGGAAAGAAATTGAATCAGTGAAACAGATTCAAACAGATATTCAGGAGATTAAAAACTCCATTGAAAGCATGCATAGTGGATTAAGGGAATCTGAAGATAGAATATCAGATATGGAAGACAGGATTGTGGTTAGTGACCATGAAAACAGAGATTTCTTAAAAATAGTAAGGGACCATGAGAAATCAATCCAGCAGCTGCTGGATGATGCAAGGAAGAATAACGTTAAGACTGATAGGAGTCCACAAAAAAACAGGAGAAAATACAATTGACATAAAAAAACTGTTCACAGAAGTAATAGTAGAAAACTTCCCAGACAGAGGTAAAGAATTGGACATACAGATAAATGAGGCATATAGAACTCCAACTAGCCATGATCAAAAAAAATCTACACCTAGACATATAATAGTCAAGATCCCAGAAACCCAAACGAAGAACAAAATCCTACAGGCAGTTAGAGAAGAGAAACAAATCATCTATAAAGGAAAGCCCATCAGAATCATGGTAGATTTTTCAACACAAACCCTTAAGTCAAGGAGAGCCTGGAGTCAAGTATTTCAAGCCCTAAAAGAAAATAACTTCCAAACTAGACTGTTGTATCCTGCAAAATTATCTTTCAAAATCAATGGGGAAATTAGATACTTTCACGAAAAGAACACCTGCAAAATTTCATGAGCACCAAACCAGCACTCCAAACAATCCTAAGCAATATTCTAAAGAAAGACAATGAAGATCACAACTCCATGAGGCCCAACAGAGGGAAGCCATCAGGCAAGGTAAGAAACTAAAGGGAAAGGAAAAAAACCCGAGAAATAAAAGAGCCACCAATAGTAAAACATCATGACAAAGATGAGTCAATATCTATCAATTATAACTATCAATGTTAATGGTCTCAATTCACTGATCAAAAGAAATAGACTGACAGAATGGATAAGAAGCAAAATCCAAAAATATGCTGTATACAAGAAACACACCTAACTCAAAAAGAAATTCGTAGACTGAAAGTAAAAGGATGGAAAACATTTCTCCATGCACCTGTAGCACAGAGAAAAGCAGGGGTAGCAATCTTATTTGCAGACAAACTAGATTTCAAATCAAAACTAATTAAGAGAGAAAAAGATGGTCATTACATCCTTGTGAAGGGAACAGTCCAAGAGGAAGAGATGACAATCCTAAATATATATGCACCAAAAACAAATGCCCCCAACTAAACAAAACAAATATTAATGGACACAAAAAACCAAATAAGCTCTAATACAATTGTAGTGGGGGATCTCAATACCCCATTATCACAATTAGACAAATCATCTAGACAAAAAATTAACAACGAAATTCTAGAACTGAACCAAGCTATTCAACAAATGTACTTAATAGATGTTTACAGAGTGTTCCACCCCACAAAATCAGAACACACATTTTTTTCGGATGCACATGGCTCATTCTACAAAGTAGACCACATGCTAGCTCATAGGACATGTCTAAGTAAATGTAAAAGAATTGAAGTTACACCCTGTATATTATCAGACCATAGTGCAATAAAATTGGAGATCAATGACATAAGAAACTGTAAAACTCCACAAACACATGGAAATTAAATAACACCCTCCTGAACAAGCAATGGGTTACAGAAGAAATTAAAGAAGAAATTAGACAGTTTCTACAAGTAAATGATAATGTCAGTCCAACGTACAGGAATCTATGGGACACAACGAAAGCAATTCTATGTGGGAAATTCATAGCAGTCAATTCCTTATTAGGAAAACAGAGAGAACTCAGATAAATAACCTAATGCAGAACCTCAAGCTCCTAGAAAAAGAAGAGCATAACAAATCCAAAGCTCGTACAAAAGAGGAAACTATAAAGATCAGAGCAGAAATCAATGCAATGGAGACTAAGAAAATGATACAAAAAATTAATGAATCAAAGAGTTGTTTTCTTTAAAGAATAAATAAAATTGATAAACCCTTAGCCAACCTTATCAAAAAAGGAAAGGCTCAAATCCATGCAATCAAGAATGAAAAAGATGAAGTCACAACAGATCCAGCAGAAATCCAAAGCATCATCAATATCTACTTCAAGAACCTGTAGTCTAATAAAACAGAAAGCACAGAAGAAATGGGCAGTTTCCTAGATACATAGAAATTACCAACATTAAGAGAAGATATAGAAATTCTAAACACCCCAATTACAATGAAATTGTAAATCTAATAAAAAATTTACCAATAAAGTAAAGCCCAGGTGCTGATGGCTTCACTGCTGCACTCTACAAGACATTTAAAGAAGAACTATTGCCATTACTCTTTAAACTCATCAAGGAAATTGAAAGGGAAGCAAAAGTTCCAAATTCATTCCTGGAAGCAAGTATTACTTTGATTCCAAACCAGGAAAAGACACAACCCAAAAAGAAAACTACAGGCCAATCTCCCTAATGAACATAGATGCAAAAATCCTCAACAAGATACTGGCAAACAGAATACAAAGGGTCATCAAGAAGATCATACACCAAGGTCATACCAAGTCGGATTTATCCCAGAGATGCAAGGATGGTTCAACATTCATAAATCAATAAATGTAATGCACTATATTAACAGAGTCAAGGACAAAAATCATAGGAACATCTCAATAGATGCAGAAAAGGTATTTGACAAAATCCAACACCCATTCATGATAAAAATCTTACAGAAAATTGGAATAGAAGGTCTTTATCTCAACCTGATTAAGGCTATCTATGAAAAACCAACAGCCAACATCATACAAAATTGTCAAAAACTGAAAACTTTCATGCTAAAATCAGGAACAAGACAAGAATGCCCACTATCACCAGGCCTGTTTAATATTGTTCTCAAAACATTAGCCACAGCAATTAGAAAAGTGAAAGAAATAGAAGGAATAAAAATAGGAAAGGAAGAAGTTAAACTGTCATTATTTGCTGATAATATGATACTTTACATAGAACACCCAAAATACTCTGCCAAAAGACTTCTAGACTTAATTGACAGATTCAGTAGAGTAGCTGGATATAAGGTCAACACTCAAAAAACAATAGCCTTTTTATATACAAATAATAGACTCACTGAGAGAGAAATTAGGGAAACAATTCCTTTTACAATAGCATCCAAAAAACTGAAATATCTAGGAATCAATCTAACAAAGGAAGCAAAAGATCTCTACCCTGAAAACTGTAGCACTTTGAAAAAGAAGATTGAGGAGGATATAAGAAAATGGAAAGACATCCCTTATTCCTGGATAGGGTGAACCAATATAGTGAAAATGGCCATACTTCCAAAACTATTATATAGGTTTAATGAAATGCCAATTGAAATTCCAACAATATATTTCACAGAACTAGAGAAAACAATCCAAAAATTCATTTGGAACCAGAAGAGACCTAGAATAGCAAAAGCAATTCTAGGCAACAGAGGCATGGCTGGGGGTATCACAATCCCCAACTTGAAACTATACTATGAAGCTACAGTGATAAAAATAGCATGGTACTGGCAAAGAAATAGACCTGAGGATTAGTGGACTAGATTAGAAGATGCAGAAACAACTACAGATATGCTCAGCCACCTTATATTTGACAAAGGAGCCAACCATCCTCATTGGAGGAAAGATAGCCTATTTAATAAAGAGTGTTGGAAAAACTGGATTTCAACCTGCCAAAGATTAAAACTAGACCCATACCTATCACCATGCCCTAAATTAAGATCAAAGTCGATTAAAGATTTAAATATTAAGACAGAAACACTAAATTTTCTGGAAAATAAGTTAGGTAGAACTCTTGAAGTCATTGGTATAGGAAAAGATTTTATGAACAAAACCTCAATGCCATGGGAACTTGCACAAAGAATCAGCAACTGGGATCTTATCTTATTAAAAAGCTTCTGTACTGCAAGAGAAACCACCAACAGAGCTAAAAGACAACTTACAATGTGGGACAAAATTTTCAGCAACTGTACCTCAGACAAAGGACTACTATCTAGAATATATAAAGAACTGAAAAAAATCAGACCCCCCCCAAATTTAAAGACCTAATTCATAAATGGTCATCTGAAGTGAACAGACATTTCTCAGACAAAGAAGTAAAAGAAGCAAATAAATACATGAAAAAATGTTCAACGTCATGGTCATTTGAGAGATGCAGATGAAAACAACACTGTGATTCCACTTCACCCCAGAAAGAATTGCTGCTATTAAGAAATCATGCAATAACAAATGCTGGCAGGGTTGTGGGGAGCAAGGAACCCTTCTCCATTGCTGGTGGGAGTGCAGACTGGTGCAACCACTGTGGAAATCAGTATGGAGACACCTCAAAGAATTAGGCTCAGAGGTGCCATTTGACCCAGCTATCCCTCTGCTGGGTATCTTCCCCAAAGAATTAAAAGAATGATACCACAGAGATATATGTGCACCCACGTGTATAGTGGCACAGTTTGTAATAGCTAAATCTTGGAAACAGCCCAAGTGCCCATTAACTGGAAGCTGGATAAAGAAGATGTGGTTTTTATTTTATAAAATGGAGTAGTACTCAGCCATAAAGAACAAGAAACTAGTCATTTATAGCTAAATGGATGCATATTGAGGCCATCTCTTAAGTGAAATAAATAGGGCACACATGTGTAAATACCAAATAGTGTCTCTAGTGTGAGAAACTGAAAGTGTGATTAAGGATACTCACTGATGAAATGGCCTAATAACATATTTCTTGGATTGTGTTTCCATCATGTGTCATATGACTGTATCAAAATTTAAATTCAGTAGAAGCTTCGGTTATTTGGAGTCTGCAAGCTAACTGGAGTTTTTTTTCAGACCACTATTTGTTCATTGTTGGTTTGGTAATCTTTCTGAAACAAATCCTCTGGTGTCTTGTTGGTGCTTGAGATGCTTTTTAAAGTTATATGGAAAAATGTTTAAATGCTTTTCAGTTTTGTTTTGGTTGAGTTCTACTGTATTTGAATATTATTGTAGTTTTTTCCCCCTTGCATTGTTCTTCTTTGAATGGTTTTAATTTTTGTGTGTGTGTTTGATAATAAAGTTATTAAAAAATAAGGCATCTTTTAAATCTAACATTGAAAACCAACTTGTGTCTTCTGATCTCTGAGAAAGGCGAGTGTACAAGTTAGGTACTACTGGGTAGATTGGGAGTACTGCACCATTTACCAATCATAGGCCCTATATAAGCCTCTACTCTCCTTTGTGTTTTTGAAATCTCAAGATTGGACTCTTGCAGGGGCTGTTACAGGGTGTAAGGAAACCTTGTATCCTTAAGTTGTTGATTACAACCTTAACTTCAGGTCTTAGAAGGTATTGTCTCCAGTGAAGAAAAATAGTAGGATCTTTGAGATGGATTTGCACCAAGGGAGCTCTCATTGCTCTCCTTATTTTACCTTTAGTTGCCCATACCTTAGGATTTATTTCTGTCTCCATTAGAGGGAGGCAGTGTACCTGACCTGAGTGCATGTATATTACAGTATTTAAACAAGATAAGATATTTCTCCCCAGGAGGGGAGCTGAACTTTCAGGCATAATCAAAAAGGAATGGGGGAAGAGAAAGCTGTTCCTATTACAGCTTAAGAGTTGTGAGAAACAGTGACCTACCTACTCTCCAGTGACTTTCATTGAAATATGACAGCTGGAAGGCAGGCCAGGGTTGAAAAGAAGGACCAAGAGACACATGCCAATGTTCAGCAGTAGGCTGTTTTTTCCCTCTATAATCATGATTACCCAGGGCTCTTCCATGGAGATGACATTCTGGCCAGAGGGAGAAGGTAGAGAGTGCCCTGGGGCCCTTTAGTCTGGCTGAGCCAGCTGGTAAGATATGTAGAACATCCATCTCAGGGGGTAGTCTGACTTCTAATGGTCATCATTGTAATCAGGGCATAGCTCAGGAGGCCTTTGGTCATGATGGTTTTTATCATAGTCCCTCCTAAGGTAGCCTGGGTTTCTACAGTGGTAGCAGGTGAATTAAGTCATTGAACTCTTTCTGGAGCCCCAAGAATCAGACTTAGAGTCTATTTCTTTTAAGGCTACAACCAAGGTAGCCACTGTTTCTTGGTCTCTTTGTTTTCTCCCTTTGGCTTCCTCTTGGTCTTGATTATAAAATACTGATGAGGCAATTCTCACTAATGTATCAAGTGAGCTTTCTGGAGTAAAAGCCATCTTTTGTAGCTTTTTCCTAATATTTGAAGCTGACTGGGTAATAAACTTGTCTTTGAGAATAATTTGCCTTTTACTGAATCAGGAGCCCTGCGTGATTGTTTTATCAATGCCTCATGTAAATGATCTAAAAAGGCAAAGGGTTTCTCATCTTTCTCCTGATGAATAGTTGACAATTTAAAATAATTGAAAGGCTTAGTTCTTGTCCTTCTTAGACCTTTAAGAATACATGTTTAAAGATGTTTCTTATTCTAATCTCCCATCTGGTAGATAGGCCAGTAGGGATCTTGTGTAGAGGCTGCTTGGGCTCTAGTAGGAATTAGCTGTTCCCCTGGCTATTTATCTTCTGGCCTTCTAAAATTAACAATATGATATTTATCTCCCAATATAATAATAGCTAGTAGTGCTGCTTGTTTCTCATTAGAAGTCAATGTTTGATTTAAGAGTACCATTACCTCTTTCCAGTCTAGCTCATAGGTCTAAGTAAGTCCCCTAAAGACCTCAATGTACTTATCAGAGTCATCTGAAAACCTTTCCAGATCGTGTTTAATCTATTTGAGGTCACTGAGAGACAAGTACACATAGACACAGGTAGGGCCAAATTCTCTTCCTCCTGTAAGGGACACTGTCCTTGAGGAGCTTGAACACAACCAAAGAGATGGATATGGCCCAGTAGAGACTTCAATTAAAGTTGGCTTAAAAGTCTCACCCTTAGAGCCTGAAGGGAAAGTGAGGGAAACCTCAGGGTCAATGATAGTAGATATATCTGACTATGCCTTAAGGGCCAGAAGTATCTGGTTTTCCTGTGGCTTATATTGATATTTTGAACATAAGTAAGGTTTATCTCTTAATGCAAAGAAAGTCTGAACAGAAGGTAATTTTGACCATTTTATCTCTCCCATAGTATAATTTTAGTTGTGAAATAATACCATAATCAACACTTTCCTCTGTATTCCATTTTGTCTCTAGGGGGTAGGCAGGCCATGCGCAAGTGCAGCAAAATATTAAACAGTTCTTTCTTAATATGCAAAGATCAAACAATTTTTAGTGCTTAAGAATATATTCTAAAGGAGCAAGAGAATTTGACATTGAGTTTCCCATCTGAAGCAAGGGGAAAATAGGTGTTCATTTTATTCTCTACTTGGTTTCTATATCCTCTCAAGGGATCCTTCAAGGAGACTTGGTCCAGAGCAGGCAGTTGCTATCTGGAGAGTGATCAGAAGATAGGACCAGTCAAACTAGTCACTCTTACTAATGCTGATGTCTACCTTCTCCAGAAACTTACACTCCTAACTCCAGCATGTGCTTCTGAAAGCACAAGGTATAATTGATTCCAGCTGTAACAGTCATATTTAAAGAAGGAAGCATTGCTAGCAAAAATTGAACCAATAATCAAGAGACCTGAACAACTGTTTTCCAAATCTTTGAAAGAGAGTGAGGGGGAAAAATCAAAGAGCAAATTGGAAGTTATTGGAACACTTCCCAGCCTGAAAAAGAGATCACTCCAGAGATAAATAGAGGCACGTAATGACTCAGAAAAATCCTGCTGTGGGCACTAGGGCAAAGAAGCCCCCATGACATTTGTGCTCTCTACCTAATCACCCAGGCAGTCTTCTTTAGCAACACACTTATGAGGCTCACAGGTTAAAACCTGTACCCATCGTCCAGCAACCACAACTTATACATTAGTGAAAGTACTTCCCTCTCATACACATATAAAGGCTGAGAACCAGGCCTACAAAGAGAGAGAGAGTGCAAACCAGGAGGTTAGGGATTCTCTCTTGAATGTGTTTTGGTCCATTAAATATTATATTTGAGGAAATAGCTCCTTTTGGTCTCACCCAGAAATTGATTCTGTCCACAGGGTCTCAGGTTCAGTTTCCCATAACTGGGAGACTAGCCAGAACACTAAGCCAGAACATCACTTTTACATGTATTTTCCTGGATGGGCAAAATTTCAATGTCTCATCTGACCCAGAAAAGGGGTATGTGTTCTCATCTAAGATGACTTCTCTATCACTGGCATTAGAAAATGCTCATTTTCTATGGACTCAACTTAAAAGTTCTTAGTTGTTGGATAGGTGGGAAAGGTTGAGATAGTCCAGGGTTCCTCTCTCTCTAATCTTTAGCAGAAATATACTTCTAAAAAGAAAAATATAAAGTGACAGGAAAACATAAAAAATAAGATCAGAAGAAGGAAATCTTTTCTTCTCATGCTCAAGGTAAGTTATTGAGATAATTTTCCATGAGTCTTTTCCCTCAGCCTGAAAAGATGAGAGTGGGGAATATTAAGAGGTAAGATTGACTCTTCAGCAGTTGAAGATAAGACCTGAAAGGAAACTGAGGCAGAAGAGGAATGTTGATCCCCTCTAAAGTATAGAGAGGAGGATCAGAAAAGACTGTCCCAGTGAAACCCATTCTCCAAGACTTAAGAACTGCTGCCTACTTATTGCCTTTTAACTAGAAGTTAGAGTCCTGTGATTTATTAATAGGCATGTGTATTTCCTAAATATAAACTAGATTTCATAAAAAGACCCATTGTACAGCATTTCATAAATTCACATTTTGGTTAGTATCAAAGGAGATGCTTTAGGGCTGGGGATTTAGCTCAATAGTTCCACCACCTGCCTCACAAGCATAAGGTCCTGAGTTCGATTCCTGGTACCAAAAAAAAAAAACAAACAAAGGAGATGCTCTAACATTATTTTTCCCTAGAGTTGATGTGTAAGATAAGATAATAAACTACAACAGTCAAAACAAGTCAAACAGATCAAGCAAAGAGCACCAATAAATTCGACAACTAGTATGTCTAAATGCAGCATATACAAAACAGGAATACAAGACCTAGCCCACAAAAGTAAAATGTTCCATCAAAGAAACATCATAATCGTCCCATGTTCTCAACTTAAATTTATCGTCATTTTAACGAGAAACAATGCATAAAAAAGAGAATACATAAGAATCCAAAGCGTAAGCAATTCACAAACAAGGATGACAATTTCTGATAATCTAAATGAGTCACAAGCCAAAATCCTTGAAACAAAGCAAACTCTTCTAATTATCTTGGTGGGACCTCCAAATGATATAGGGGAAATAAATGTGGCTTAAATCTGGTAGATATCAGATATCACAGATTTGTATTCCCCAAAACTGAAGAATGAATTTTGAGAAACAATGGAGGTTAAGAGTAGGAAAACTTTATTGAGGGAGATAGCTCCTGTGAGACAGGAGGGGACCTGAAAATGGGTTACCAATGAACCTACTTCTCAAAGGAAGCTTTATAGAGGAAAATCATGAGGTGGGTACAATGTGGGTATCAACCAATATTTTAAGTATAGCCTTTTAGTTTATATTGATCTAATGTGGAAGGAGGCCATGTAGCAAGTGTACATAGAAAGAACAAAGACATTTTTTAGGAAGGGATGGATCCAGAGGTCTTGGTTACCCACCAAGGTGACTACTGTCTATCTAGACTTTATTTGACCTCGTGATATCACTTTCTTATCCCTCGAGGAGGTATGCAGGTCTGTCATTCTGTCTTTATCTTGAGGGCTGGCCTCCAAGAGATGTTCCTCTGGCCACAGTTGTAATGTGTTCTCACCCTCTGCACTGACTCCCTTGAAGGCCTAGTCCTGTCTGATTGCCTATAATATTTTTATGTAACTTAGCTGTCTATAATACTATTACTATTAAGGAAATCGATGCCATACTTTAATGCCTTCCCATAAAGACAATATAAACTAGACATATTTGAAAAACAATTTTAGGAAACTATAAATAATACATGAATACATATTTCATATACATGATTTGTTAATTTACTCATTTTCAAACTTGTAGGTATAAATTACTAATATTACTCTGTTGTTATCTTTTCTTAATTAAAATTTTTTGGGAGGGGGGATTCATATGCAGTTATAAGAAATAATTTACAGAGTTGTAGAATATCCCTTGCATAGTTTCCTCTAGTGCAAATATCTATAAAGCTGTAGTATTAAATCACAAGCCAGGGCTGGGGATTTAGCTCAGTGGTTCCACTGCCTGCCTCTCAAGTGCAAGGACCTGAGTTTGGTCCCCAGTACCAAAAGAAAAAAAAAATCACAAGCCAGATATTGACATTGTTACAATCAAGATACACAGAACAATACCATCATGAAAAACATCACTTCCATTGTTCTTTTATAACCACACCTCTATTTCTCCCTGTTTCCCCAGATCCTGGATTACTGGCAACCACTAATCTGTTCTCCATGTCTATTATTTTGCCATATCCCTCACTATGATAACTTTTGCTTTTACTTTCTTCAGTCTACCAGTTCTCTGAAGATCTTTCTAAGTTGTATGTATCCATGGTTCATCTCATTTTAATACTTCATAGTATAGATGTTCTACAGTTTGGTTAACAATTTCCTTGTTGAAAGACATCATCTAGTTTGTTTCCAGTTTGGGAATATTATCAACAAAGCTATTTTAAACATTTACAAGCAGGTTTTTATGTGTAAATAATGGTCATTTCTTCATTCCTTTTATTGAATTCTTGGGACTACAATTGCAGAAATGTATGATAGCCTCACCTTTTGATTTTAGAGAAACTTCCAAACTTTTCCAGAGTAACTATATCATTTTATAATTCATCTGTATTGCATTAATAACCTATTCTTAGCCAAAAAAGAGCCTCTCTGGGACTTGGTGTCCAGACATTGGAATATAGAGGAATGAGGAAGAGAAGGAGGAAAATGGGTTTCTGGGATCCAGGGAGGATCTGAAGTAAGAATTGAAGTCCATGGGGAGAGCCAAGAAAGAGACTTCAATGACAAAGAGGGAGGGGGCAGGTGCTTTGTTCAGAGTCCAGACTCATGGTGTGAGAAGGGCAGGTTGAACCTGCAGACACACAGTGACTACTGGCGACTGCAGAGGCCTCAATGGAGAAAGGGATCAGTGGAATGAAGCAGTGGACACAGTGGACTGCAGTGGCTGGTGAGTTATTTCAGTTCAGATATCACCCAACAGAGGGAGATTGGTCAGTAGCCAATACTGGAGAGGGTAGAATTGAGCTCAGAATGCAGAACAGCTACAGGCTGGCTCCATCTAGTGGCTCCCAGAGGTAGTGGTGAGAGTGCTGAGTTCAAGTCAGTAGGAGGTTAGGGATGGAGTTCAAACCAGCAGGAGGCACATGGACTGTGGCAGACTCAACAAATCTGGTCACAGAGGGTTCAGAACTGAGGGTTCAGGCTTGCTGGGATTATCTACAACCCTATCATTGATCAACAGCTGACTCTCTGGGACTTAACAGTTCAGATCTGGACTCTGCCTGTGATTTCTGCCAGTGACAGCAGAGACACACCTTGAATTGGACTTTTTTCTTTTCTTTCCCTTTTTCTGGTTTTTGTCTTTGTTCTGTTTTATTTTTTCTTGATTGTTAGTTCTTTTTACATGAGTGTGAATGTAGTTTCTAGTCTTTTTTTGGTGGTTGTTCTGTGCCTGCTTTTATTTCTTCTTTCTCTCTTTCCCTCCTGTCTTCTTCATCAATTTCTCAAAGTGTGTATGATCTTGTGTCCTCCAGCCTTGCTTCTAAACTCATCCATTTCTCTATTTGCCCTTCTAGCCCCTTCTAAATCTTCTCCCCTTAGGGTAAAATTACCACATTGAGGACTTATATATTGCATACAATTTTCTGGAGTGTTCTAGATTTTGCTATATAACCACAAATCTAGTTCAGATGGTTAAAAGTGGCAAATTAATAGTTACCACAGTTTGCCATTTTTTAGGCTGTGTTTTAAGCTATTGTTATTACTGATTGTACTATTTTGGCCAAGGTGACGCAATTGTGCTAATCAGTTATTCTTCCTGGTATACCAAGACTGAGATTGCCTAAGTGTCTTAAAAAAATACTATACATTAGTGCCAAAGAATTGGGAACTGGGCCAAGTAGGCAGAAACTTCTCATCCCCAATTAATTGAAGAGGTAGGCTCTTGCAACAGATTCAAAACCCAAAAGCCAGATACACCTGGAGGACACTTCTGAGAAGTCATTTTCTAAGGGTTCTGAATACTGACAATAAAGCTACTCACCATAAGGAATCTACAAGCATCAACCCAGGAATTAAACTAAAAAGAAAATTAGAAAATGAGAAGGCACTTAAATAAGATTCACTGCCCCCCCCCCCGATTTTCAGCTCACCAAAGGCAAACCCAGGGAACAATGAGGTGGAGCAATCCAAAAGCCACACACCTAGACTCTGTGAAATGGTAACAGTGGAAGTAAAAAAGCAGATGAAGGAAGTTCTAAAAGAATTTAAAGCACAAATAACTTCTCAAATAACTACAGAGATGGTGACCAGAATGAAAGACATGCTTAATGACCCTAAAGCAGATACAGATTAAAAAAAATAGAGGAACTCACCAAAATGATGGAAACCATGAACACCCAGCATAGGAAAGCAATGGAATCCATAAAACAAATATAAACAGATATCCAGGAGATTAAAAATTCCATTGAAAGTATATGCAACAGAATGAGGCAATGTGAGGACAGAATATCAGATATAGAAAACAGGATTGTGGTTAGCAACCATGAAAAGAAAAATTTCTTAGAAATAGCAAGGGATCATGAGAAATCAATTCAGCAGCTGCTAGATGATGCAAAGAAGAACATAAGATTGATTGTAGTCATTGAAAAATTAGGAGATAGCACAAATGACATAAAAAACCTGTTCATGGAAGAAATGGCAGAAAACTTCCCAAACAGGGAAAAAGAATTCAATATACAGATAAGTGAGGCATATAGAACTCCAGTTAGCCATGATAAAAATAAAATCTTCCCCAAGACATATAATAGTCAAGATTCCAGAAATTCAGCCCAAGAATAGAATATTAAAAGCTGTTAGAGAAAATAAATAAATTACCTATAGAGGAAAGCCCATCAGAATTACAGCAGACTTCTCAACACAAACTATCAAGTCAAGGAGATCTTGGAGTGAAGTATTTCAAGCCCCAAAGGAAAACAACCTCCAACCCAGATTGATTTCCCCCACAAAACTATCTTTCAAAACCGATGGAGAAATAAGACACTTCCATGACAAAGAACACCTGAAGAAACTCATGAACACCAAACCAGCACTCCAAAGTGCTCTGAAGTATATTCTAGAAAGAGATAACAAGGATTACAACTATATGAACCCCAAGAGAATGAATCCATCAAACAAGGCAAGAAATTTAACAGAGAAGGAAAGGAGGCAGCCAACAATGGGAACATAACATGACAGGGATAAGTCAGTAAATATCAGTTATAACCATCAATGTTAATGGTTTCAATTCACCAATCAAAAGAAACAGACAGCAGAATAGATCAAGAAGGAAGATCCAACAATATGCTGCATACAAGAAACACATTTAATTCAAAAAGAAATTCATAGACTGAAAGTCAAAGGATGGAAAATAATATTCCATGTGACAGGAACCCAGAAAAAAGTAACTATAGCTATTTTATTTGCAGACAAAGTGGACTTCAAGCCAACACTGATTAAGAGGACAAAGGAGGTCACTACATCCTTGTAAAGGGAACAATTCAAGAGGAAGAGATAACAGTCATAAATATATATGCACCAAAAAGCAGTGCACCCAAATATATAAAACAAATACTAACAGACATGAAAAGTCATATAAGCACTAATACAATTGTAATGAAGGACTTCAATACCCCATTGTTACAAATAGAAAGATCAGGCCCTTTGTGCGGAACACGCAGAATCATCCCCAGCAGCAATCCACTGGACACACCCCCCTCACTCCTCTGTACAGCCACCTGTTTCCACACTACAAAGACACAGAGAACAACAGACCACTAGACCGTGGTACAGGGTCCTGCTGCTTCCAGCCCAGAAGTAAGGGCATCTGAGCCACTGACCCACCGTTCCTGGTCCAGAGGAAGGTGCTTCCTGGCCACCATCTCTCCTGCTGCTCCCAGCCCAGAGGAAAGGGCATTTGGGCCACACTCTGTCCCGCCCCTCCCAGCCCAGAGGAAGGGGCTTCCAGACCATCATCCCTCCTGCGGCTCTGGGCCCAGAGGTAGGGGCTTCTGAGCTGCCATCCTACTGCTCCTGGTTCAGAGGAAGTGGCTTCCTGGCCACCATCCCTCCCGCTGAGCCCAACCCAGAGGAAAGGGCTTTTGGGCTGCCTTCTGTCCCGCTGCTCCTGGCACAGAGGAAGGGGCTTCTGGGCCACCATCCCTACTGCTGCTTCCACCCCCTGTCCCACCTCTCCCAGCTCAGAGGAGGTGATCCACGCAGGTGCCAACAGCACCCCCTGCCCTGCCCCAGTCAAAATGAGAAAACTCATAAATAAGTCTCAAAGCCAGGCTTTCAGAACACCTACAGCAACCCCAAAGGGAAATGAAATGGAACACTCTGATACTCAACCACCTGGACTCCCTGAACTGGCAACAAAAGGGGATCTGGAAAAAATGAAATCAGAAATAATTTCTCACATAACAGGAGAAATTGTGCTCCTAGTGCAAGACATGATTAATAAATCCAGAGAGAAGCTGAGGAACATGATGGAATCCCAACATAAGAAACAAATAGAATCCATAAAAGAGATGCAAATAGATTTTCAGGAGATCAAAAACTCCATTGAAAGTCTACACAGCAGAATGAGCCAATGTGAAGACAGAATTTCAGATATAGAAGATAAGATTGCAATTAGTGATCAGGAAAAGAAAAATTGCTTCAAAATTATAAGGAAACACATGAAATCAATCCAGCAGCTGCTAGATGATGTGAAGAAGAATAACATAAGACTGATTGGAGTCAATGAAGAAACAGGAGAGAGTGCAAATGACATTAAAAATCTCTTTACAGAAGTAATGGCAGAAAACTTCCCAAGCAGGGGAAAAGAACTTGACATACAGATAAGAGAGGCATATGGGACTCCAAATAGCCTTGATCAAAAAAAATCTACACATAGCCATATAATTGTTAAGATTCCAGAAACCCAACAGAAGAACAAAGTTCTACAAGCAGTCAGAGAAAAGAAACAAATCACATACAAAGGAAAGCCCACCAGAATCACAGCAGACTTCTCAACACAACCCATCAAGACAAGAAGAACTTGGAGTGATGTATTCCAAGCCCTAAAAGAAAACAGCCTCCAACTCAGATTGATGTACCCTGCAAAACTGTCTTTCAAAACTGATGGAGAAATAAGATGCTTTCATGACAAAGGGCACCTTAGGAACTTCGTGGATACCAAACTAACTCTCCAAAAAATTTTACACAATATCCTAGGAACAGACATTGAGGATCACAACCCCAGAAAGCAAAGCAGAATGAACCCATCTGGCATGACAAGAAATTAAATGTAAAGGGGGAGAACCCAACAAAAAGAAAAAGTCATGGCAATGACAAGTCAGTACGTTTCAGTTATAACCATCAATGTTAATGGTCTCAATTCACCAATCAAAAGAAATAGACTGGCAGAATGGGTCAAGAAGCAAAATCCAACAATATGCTGCATACAAGAAACACACTTAATTCAAAAGGAAACTCATAGACTGAAAGTTAAAGGGTGGAAAACAATACTCCATGTGACAGGAACCTGAAAAAAAGCAGGAGTAGCTATCCTCTTTTCAGATCAAGTGGACTTCAAACCAACACTGATTAAGAGAGACAAAGAAGGACACTATATCCTTGTAAAGGGAACAATCCAAGAGGAAGAGATGACAATCATAAATATCTATGCACCAAACACTAGTGCACCCAACTATATAAAACAAATACTAACAGACATGAAAAGTCATATATGCACTAATTCAGTAGTAGTGGGGGACCTCAACACCCCACTGTCACAAATAGATAGATCAACTAGACTAAAAATAAGTAATGAAATACTAGAACTCAATCGAACTCTTGAACAAATGAACTTAACAGATGTTTACAGAGTCTTCCACCCCACAAAATCAGAATACACATTCTTCTCAGCTGCACATGGGTCATTCTCCAAAATAGACCACATACTCACACATAGAACATGTTTAAGTAAGTGCAAAGGAATTGAAGTTATCCCGTGTATATTATCAGACCATAGTGCAATGAAATTGGAGATCCATAGCAAAAGAAACTCAAAAAATTTCATAAACATGTGGAAATTGAACAACACACTTCTGAACAACCAATGGGCCACAGAGGAAATTAAAGAAGAAATCAGACAGTTCCTTCAATTAAATGACAATGACAATACAACATATTGGAATCTATGGGACACAATGAAAGCAGTCTTAGGGAAATTCATAGCAGCAAATACACATATTAGGAAAACAGAATGAGCCCAATTAAAAAACCTGATGATGAACCTCAAGCTTCTAGAAAAAGAAGAGCAGGACAACCCCAGAGCTCATACAAGGGAGGAAATTATAAAGATCAGAGGAGAAATCAATGCAATGGAGGCTAAGAGAATGATAGAAAAAAATCAATGAAGCCAAGAGTTGGTTCTTCGAAAGAATCAACAAAATTGACAAACCCTTAGCCAACCTTGTCAGAAAAAGGAAAGGAAAGGTCCAAATCCATGCAATTAGGAATGGGAAGGGTGAAATTACAACAGGCTCAGCAGAAATCCAGAGGATCATCAATACCTACTTCCAGAACCTATATGCCAATAAGATGGACAACACAGAAGAAATGGACAGATTCCTAGATACATATGAATTACCTAATTTGAATTAAGAAGACCTAAAAGTTCTAAACAACCCAATATCAACCAATGAAATTGAAAACGTAATTAAAAACTTATCAACTAAGAAAAGCCTGGGCCCTGATGGCTTCACTGCTGAATTCTACAAGACATTTAGAGAGGAACTGCTGCCACTACTGTTTAAACTCTTCAATGAAATTGAAAGGGAAGCAATACTCCCAAATTCATTCCTGGAAGCAAGCATCACCTTGATCCCCAAAACAGAGAAAGACCCAACTGAAAAGGAGAACTATAGGCCAATCTCACTAATGAACATAGATGCAAAAATCCTTAATTAGATACTGGTAAACAGAATGCAGAAGATCATCAGAAGATCATACACCTTGGTCAAGTGGGATTCATCCCAGGGATGCAGGGATGGTTCAACATACGCAAATCAATCAATGTAATACACTATATCAATAGAGCCAAGGACAAAAACCATATGATTATCTCCATAGACGCAGAAAAAGCATTTGACAAAATCCAACACGCATTTATAATACAAACCCTACAAAACATTGGAATAGATGGTCTCTACCTCAAACTGATAGAAGCCATCTATGAAAAACCAACAGCCAGTATCATACTAAATGGTCAAAAACTGAAATCCTTCACACTAAAATCAGAAACAAGACAAGGATGTCCACCATCACCACTCTTGTTCAATATAGTTCTGGAAACATTAGCCACGGCAATTAGACAAGAGAAAGAAATAAAAGGAATAAAGATAGGAAATGAAGAAGTCAAATTGTCATTATTTGCAGATGACATGATATTCTATATAGAAGACCCTAAAAACTCCACCAAAACTGTTCTAGACTTAACCAAATTCAGTCAAGTAGCTGGTTACAAGATCAACACACAAAAATCAATAGCTTTCCTCTACACCAATGACAGACTCACTGAGAGAGAAATAGGGCAAATAATTCCTTTCACAATAGCATCCAGAAAACTGAAATACCTAGGAATCAACCTAACAAAAGAAATCAAAGACCTCTTCTCTGAAAACTATGGCACTCTGAAAAGAGAGATTGAAGATGATATTAGAAAATGGACAGACATCCCCTGCTCCTGGGTAGGAAGGATTAATATAGTGAAAATGGCCATAATTCCAAAACTGCTATATAGATTTAAAGCAATTCCAATTGAGATCCCAGCAGCATACTTCATGGACCTTGAGAAAACAATCCAAAAATTCATTTGGAACAAGAAGAGACCCAGAATAGCAAAAGCAATTCTAGGTAACAGAGACATGGCAGGGGGTATCACAATCCTCAACTTGAAACTATACTACAAAGCTACTGTGATTAAAAACAGCATGGTACTGTCAAAGAAACTGACCTGAGGACCAGTGGAACAGATTAGAAGATGCAGAAACAAAGCCAGACACACTCAGCCATCTCATCTTCGATAAAGGAGCCAAACACCCTCACTGGAGGAAAGATAGCCTCTTTAATAAATGGTGCTGGAAAAATTGGGCTTCAACTTGCCAAAGATTAAAGCTAGACCTATATCTCTCACCATGCACTAAACTAAAATCAAAATGGATTAAAGATCTAAATATTAAAATAGAAACTCTGAACCAGTTGGAACAGAGGTTAGGTAGAACCCTTGAAGACATCGATGTAGGAAAAGATTTTATGAATAAAACCTCAGTTGCCCATGAACTAACACAAACAATCAACAAATGGGATCTCTTCTTATTAAAAGGCTTCTGCACAACAAGAGAAACCACCAGCAGTGTGAAGAGACAACCCACAATGTGGGAAAAACTCTTCACCTGCTCTTCCTCAGACAAAGGTCTACTATCTCGAATCTATAAAGAACTTAAAAAGATCAGACCTCCCAAATTTAAAGACCCAATCCAAAAATGGGCATCTGAAATGAACAGATGTTTCTCAGACAAAGAAGTAGAAATAGCAAATAAATACATGAAAAAATGTTCAATATCACTGGTCATTCGAGAGATGCCAATGAAATCAATGCTGAGATTCCACTTCACTCCAGAAAGAATGGCTGCTATCATGAAATCAACCAATAACAAATGGTGTCGGGGCTGTGGGGAAAGAGCTCCACTGCTCCACTGCTGGTGGGAGTGTAGACTGGTGCAAGCACTGTGGAAATCAGTATGGAGATACCTCAAAGAACTAGGACTGGAAGTCCCATTTGACCCCGCTATTCCACTGCTGGGGATCTTCCCCAAAGAATGAAAAGTATCATACCACAGTGATATATGTGCCCCCATGTTCATAGCAGCACAGTTTTTGATAGCTAAAATTTGGAAACAGCCCAAATGCCCATCAATTGGAGAATGGATAAAGAAAATGTGGCTTTTTTATAAAATGGAGTACTACTCAGCCATAAAAATTGAGAAATTAGAGACATTTATAGCTAAGTGGATGCACATTGAGGCGATACTCTTAAGTGAAATAAACAGGACACACATGTATAAATGCTGAATAGTTTCTCTGGTGTGAGAAACTGAAAGTGTAAATAAGGACTAAAATGTATAATAGATAATGTGAAATAGGAAGAAAAGGGGCAAAGGGGAAGGAAGTGGGAGGGCTAGGGGAAAGGATAGAAGGGAATGGGATTATTATGAGAAAATGGAAAAATAGGAACAAAATCTTTGTAAATAGGGAGGAATGGAGGGGTTGAAGGGAGGGCTGAGCAGGCTTGAAAAATAAGAACCAGGATAGATTATGTAAAGTTGCAAATTTCCAATGATGAATGTCATTATATTGTATACCTAAAATGTCCCAATGACTAGAATGAATAATGCAAAAGAGGAAGAAAAGGTCCAAAGGTGTAGGGGTAGTGTGAGGGGCAGGGGAAAGGAAAGAAGTGAGAGGAAAAATGATGAGAAATGGAAAAAATGGAAATAAAGTCTTTGTAAATAGGGAAGGGTGGAGGGAGTGAAGGGAGGGCTAGGAATGGGGAAAAAATAAGAACCAAGATGCACTATGTAAAGGTACAATTCCCAATGAGAAATGTAATTGTGTTGTATACCTACAATGTACCAATAAAAGAATTTAAGAAACAAAACAAAAAAGAAATAGATCAGCTAGCAAAAAAAATCAACAATGAAATATTAGAATTGAAACCAAACTTTTGAACAAATAGACTTAGTAGATGTCTACAGAGTGTTCCATCCCAAACATTAGTATACACATTTTTCTCAGCTACACATGGTATGTTCTCCAAAATAGACCACATACTACCTTATAGAACATGCTTAAGTAAATGCAAAAAAAAGAAATAATCCCATGCATATTATCACACAATAGTGAAATGAAATTGGAAATCAATGGCAAAAGAAACCACAAGAACTTCATAAACACATGGAAATTCAATAACACCCTCCTGAACAACCAATGGGTCAGATGAAATTAAAGAAGAAATTACATGGTTTCTACAAATAAACAAAAAGTCCAATACAACATACTGGAACTTATGTGATACAATGAAAACAGTCCTATGAGGGAACTTTATACTGGTGAATACCCATATTAGGAAAACATAATGGGCTCAAATAAACAACCTAATGTTGAACCTCAACCTTCTTAAAAAAGAAGAACAAGTGAAGCTCAAAGCCAGAATGAGGGAGGAAATTATAAAGATCAGAGCAGAAATTGATCCAATGAAGCCTAAGAAAACAATACAAATACTCAATGAATCAAAGACTTGGTTCTTTGACAGATTAAATAAAATAGACAAACCCTTAGCCAACCTTATCAAAAAAAGGAAAGAAAAGACTGAAACCCATGCAATTTTGAATGAAAAGGGTGAAATCACAACAGATCCTGCAGAAATCCAGAGGATTACCAATACCTACTTTGAGAACCTACACACCAATAAGATGGAAAACACAGAAGAAATGGACTGATTCCTAGATACATATGAATTACCAAAACTGAATCAAGCAGATATAAAAATTTTAAATAAACCAATGTTAGTTAATTAAATTGAAGATGTAATTAAAAATCTACCAACAAAGAAAAGCCCAGGCCCTGACAGATTCACTGTTGAATTCTACAAGAAATTTAGAGAAGACATAATGCTGTGGTATCTTCAAGTCTTTAGTGAAATTGAAAGGGAAGCAATACCCCCAGATTCATTCCTGGAAGCAAGCATTACCCTGATACCAAAGCCAGAGAAGCACCCAAATGAAAAACAGAATTATAGGCCAATTTCCTTAATGAACATAGATGCAAAAACGCTCAATAAGATACTGGCAAACAATGCAGCAAAACATCAAGAAGGTTATACAGCATGACCAAGTAGGATTCATCCTAGGGATGTTGAAATGGTTCAACATATGCAAATCAATAAATGTAATACACAACATTAACAGAACCAAGGACAAAAACCACATCATCATCTCAATATATGCAGAAAAAGAGTTTGACAAGCTCCAACATACATTCATGATAAAAAGCCTTACAGAAAATTGGAATAGATGGTCTTTATCTCAATCTGATAAAGCCATCTATTGCAAACCAACAGCCAACACCACACTAAATGGACAAAAAATTGAAATACTTAACACTAAAATCAGGAACAAGACAAGGATGTCCACTGTCACTGCTCTTATTCAATATAGCCAGAGCAATTAGACAAGAGAAAGAAATAAAGGAATAAGGATAGGAAAGAAAGTTAAATTATCATTATTTGCAAGTGACATGATACTCTACATAGAAGAACCCAAAAGCTCCACCAAAAGACTTTTAGACTTAAAAACCAAATTCGGTAGCATAGCTGGATACAAAGTCAACACTCAAAAATAGATAGCCTTCCTGTACACAAATAAACTCATTGAGAAAGAGATTAGAGAAATAACACTGTTTACAATAGCATCCCCCCCCAAAAAGAAAGAAATATCTAGGAATCAATCTAAGGAAGGAAGTAAAAGACCTCTACACTGAAAACTACAGTACTCTGAAGAAGGAGACTGAAGAGAATATCAGAAAATGGAAAGATACCCCTTGTTCTTGGGTAGGAAGAACTAATATAGTGAAAATGGCCATCCTCCCAAAACTGTTATACTTATTTAATGCAATCTCTATCAAAATGCCAATAGAATATCTCACAGAATTAGAAAAAACAATTCTAAAATTCATTTGGAACCAGAAGAGACCAAGAATAGCAAAGGCAATTCTGGGTAACAAAGGCAAGGCAGGGGGCATCACAATTCCTGACTTGAAATTATACTACAAAGCTACTGTGATAAAAACAGCATGGTGGCAGCCAGTTAGCTCAGGTGATTAGAGTGTGGTGCTGATAAAAATATCATGGTACTGGCAAAACAAACAAAAAACAAACAAAGAAACAAAAAACAGACCTGAGGATCAGTGGAATAGAATAGAAGATGCAGAAACAACTCCAGACACTAAACGACCTCATCTTTGACAAAGGAGTCAAACACCCTCACTGGTTTCTTTGCCAGTACCATGATGTTTTTATCACAGTATCTTTGTAGCATAGTTTCAAGTTGGGTATTGTGATACCCTCTACCTTGTCTTTATTGACTAGAATGGCTTTTGCTAGTCTAGGTCTCTTCTTGTTCCAAATGAATTTTTGGATTGTTTTCTCAATCTCTGTGAAGTATGCTGTTGGAATTTCAATTGAGATTGCACTGAATCTATATAGTAGTTTTGGAAGTATGGCCATTTTCACTATATTGGTTCTTCCTACCCAAGAACAAGGGATGTCTTTCCATTTTCTGATATCCTCTTTAATCTCTTTTTCATAGTGCTATAGCTTTCAGAGCAGAGGTCTTTGATTTCTTTCATGAGGTTGATTCCTAGGTATTTCATTTTTTTGGATGCTATTGTGAAGGGAATTGTTTCTCCAGTTTCTTTTTCAGTGAGTCTGTTTTTCATGTACAGAAACGCCATTGATTTTTTTGTGTTGACCTTTTATTCAGCTACTCCAATAAATTTGATCATTAAGTCTAGAAGACTTTTGGTGGAGTTCTTGGTGTCTTCTACATAGAGTATCATGTCATCTGCAAATAATGACAATTTGACTTCTTCATTTCCTATCTTTATTCCTTTTATTTCTTTCTCTTATCTAATTGCTGTGGCTAATGTTTCCAAAACTATATTGAACAAGAATGGTGAGAGTGGACATCCTTTTCTTGTTCCTGCTTTTAGTGTGAAGGATTTTGGTTTTTGTCCATTTAGTATGATATTGGCTATTGATTTTTCATAGATGGCTTTTGTCAGGTTGAGGTAGAGACTGTCTATTCCAATTTTTTTGTAGGGTTTTTTTTTTATCATGAAGGATTGGATTTTGTCAAACACTTTTTCTGCATCTATTGAGATGATCATGTGGTTTTTGTCCTTGGCTCTATTAATATAGTGTATTATATTGATTGATTTGCATATGCTGAACCATACCTGCATCCCTGGGATGAATCCCACTTGGTCAGGATATAAGATGATCTTCTGTATTCTATTTGCCAGTATCTTATTAAGGATTTTTGCATCTATGTTCATTAGTGAGATTGGCCTATAGTTCTCTTTTTCATTTGGGTCTTTCTCTGCTTTGGGGATCAAGATGATGCTTGCTTCCAGGAATGAATTTGGGAGTATTGCTTCCCTTTCAATTTCATTGAAGAGTTTAAACAGTAGTGGCAATAATTCCTCTCTAAATGTCTTGCAGAATTCAGCAGTGAAGCCATCAGGACCCGGGCTTTTCTTAGTTGGTATGTTTTTAATTAAATTTTCAATTTCTTTGATTGATATTCGGTCGTTTAAAATTTTTAGGTTTTCTTCAGTCAACTTTGGTAGTTCATGCATATCTAGGAATCTGTCCATTTCTTCTGTGTTTTCCATCTTATTGGTGTATAGGTTCTTGAAAATTGTATTAATGATCCTCTGGATTTCAGCTGAGTCCATTGTAATTTCACCCTTTCCATTCGTAATTGTTTGGATTTGGGTCTTTCCCCCCCTTTTTCTGATAAGGTTGGCTAAAGGTTTGTCAATTTTTTTTATTTTTTTGAAGAACCAACTCTTTTCTTCATTGATTTTTTTTGCATCATTCTCTTAGTCTCCAGTGCACTGATTTCTGCTCAGATCTTTATAATTTCCTTCCTTGTATGAGCTTTGGGTTTGTCCTGCTTTTCTTTTTCTGGAAGTTTGAGGTTCAGCATTGTGTTAATTGAGCTTGCTCTGTTTTCCTTATATGAGTATTCAGTGCTATGAATTTCCGTATTAAGATTGCTTTCAATGTCTCCCATAGCTTCTGATATGTTGTATTGATATTGTCATTTGATTGTAGAACCTATCTGATGTCTTCTTTAATTTCCTTTGTGACCCATTGGTTATTCAGGAGTGTGTTCAATTTGCATGCCCTTTTGAAATTCTTGTGGTTTCTTTTGGTATTGATCTCTAATTTCATCCCACTATGGTCTGATAATATATAGGGGATAACTTCAGTTCCTTTGCACTTACTTAAACATGTTCTATGAGCAAGTATGTGGAGACCATAATCTTAAGTGAAATAAATCAAACACATACATTTAAATGTCGCATTGTTCCTCTGGTGTGAGAAATATGGAAGTAAGAACTAAAATGTACAGTAGACATTGGGAAATGAGAAGAAATTGTTCAAATGAGAAGGGGAACAAAGGAAGGGGAAGGGGGAAAGGAAAGAAGGGATAAGAAAGGAAGAGAAAATCGAAAAAAAATTGGAAACAAAGCTTTTGTACATAAGGAGAGGGGAATGGGGTAAAAGAAAATGCAAGATAAATCATGTACTGGTACAAATTCCTTGTGATGAATGGTATCATTATGTACACTTAAAATGTACCAATAGATGTTTTGCAAAATAATTAGTAATCTACCTTTTTTGCATCCTAAAGAATTTGGTGTTGACATAATTTTTTATTTTTGCTATTATAATAGGTATGTTATATCACACTATGGTTTTAATAAACATTTTCCTAATTGCTAATAATGTTCAGCATCTTTTCGTGAGCATATTTTGTCATCTGTATATGCTGTTTGGTAAATGTCTTTTCCTGACCTTTACACATTCCTAATTGAATTGTGTTGTTTTTTATGTTTAAATTTAAAGATTTGTATATTCTACTTATGAATCCTTGGTTAGATCTTGTTTGCAAATATTTTCTTACACTACATATCTTATTTTTTCATTTTTTACACAGTACAAAGTTATAATTAAGGTCAGAGAATGTAGCTCAGTACACTACAGAGCATGCTCAACATGCTCAAGGCCTTGGATTCAATAACTGGAACAAATAAAAAAATTTAAAATTTTATTAAGTCCCATTTGTTATTTTTTAAATGGATTTTACTTCTGGTGTCAAGTCTAAGTGTTCTTTACCTTGCTCTAGACATGAAGAATTGTCTTTAGTGTTTTTTTTCTGAAGGTTTATAATCTCATAAAATTATAAAAATATAAAATTCTATAAATGCATGATCCAGTTTGAATTAATTTCTGTATAAAGCATTATATTCAATCTGTAGGTTTTCTTTTCATTCTGTTGATTTCCTATGAAGAAGATTTTAATTCTATATAATCCCATTTGTTGACCCTTTGTATTATTTCTTATGATATTGAAGGAAGTCTTTGCCTGTGTCTGTGGCTGCAAGTTTTTCCCCAGTGTAATCTTGCAGCAGTTTTGAATTTCTGTTTTTCTATCTAGGTTTTTCATGCATTTTGATTTGATTTTAGTACAAAGTGAGAGTTATGGGTCTAGATTCAATCATCTACATGTGGATAGCCAGTATTTCCAACGTCATTGATTAAAGAGGCTGTCTTTCCTCCAGTGTTTTCGGTTCCTTTGTCAAAGATCAGATGGCTGTAGGTGCATGGGACTGTTTCTGTGTCTTCTGTTCTATACTACTTGTCTACATGTCTGTTTTTGTGCCAGGTCCGTTGCTTTTCCTTACTATAGCTTTGTAGGGTAAGTTGAAATCTGGCCTTCTGATGCTTCCAGCTTTGATCTTTTTTTCTCAAGATGGCTTTCCTGTTTTTATATGAATTTTACAATTTTTTCCAGTTCTGTGAAGGATGTTGTTGGTATTTTAATAGGAATTGCATTAAGTTATAGATCCCCTTTGTATTATGACCATTTAAACAATATTAATTCTGGCAATCCAAGATGTTTTCCCATTTCTAATGTCCTCTTGAATTTCTTTTTTCAGAGTTCTGTAATTTTCATTAAAGAAGTTTTTCATCTCCTTGCTTAGGTTGATTCCTAGGTATACAATTTTTTGAAGCTATTGTAAATGGAATTGTTTCCTGGTTTCTTACTGGGTGGGTTCTTTCTGGTGTACAGAAGTGCAATTAAATTTTGTTTGGAATTTTGCAACCTGCCATCATTTTGAATTTGTTTATCAGATTTGAAAGCCTCTTTGTGGAGATTTTTTGGTCTTATATATAAAGAATCAAAACATCTGCAAAGAGGGATAATTTGACTTCTTCCTTTCCCATTTGTATCTTCTTTCTTTCTTTCTTTTTTCTTTTTTCTTTTTTTGACTGATTTCTCTGGCTAAAGTTTCAGATACTATATTGAGCAGGAGTAGTGAGAGAGGACATTTTTGTCTTGTTTCTCATTTTATAGGAAATGATTTCAATTTTTCACCATATAGTATGATATTGACTGTAGATTTGTCATACATGGCTTTTATCAGTTTGAGGTAAGTTTCTTTTACATCTGTTTTCATGATGATGTGATGTTGGATTTTGTGAAAGAATTTTTTGTGTGTCTATTGAGATGATCATGTGATCTTTGTCTTTGATTCTACTTGTGTGGTATACTACCCTTATTTATTTCTATATGCTGAACCATCCTGAATCCCTAGGATAGATCTACCTTGCATGTGTTATAATGATCTTTTTAATGAACTGTTGAATTGTTTGAAAGCATCTTATTAAGGACTTTTGTATCTAAGTTCATCAAGGATATTGGCTTGTACTTTTCTTTTTTTGTTGAGTCCTTATCTGCTTTTGGTATTAGAGTAATTCTGGCTTTGTGGAATAAGTCTGAAGCATTCTTTATCTTTCAAGTACATGAAAAAGTTTGAGGAACACTGATGTTAATTCTCTAAAGGTCTGGAAAATTCAGCTGTAATTCCATTGGATCTTGAGCCTTTCTTGGTAATTTCTATTACTGCGTCAATCTCATTGCTTGTCATCAGTCTATTTGCTGAGTCTCTTAATCCATGAATACTGTCTTTTCATTCATTTATATCTTTCATTTCTTCCCTCACCATTTCGTAGTTTGCAGTGTAAGAGTTCCATGCAAGTTTTCTTAGATTTATGCTTAAGTATTTCACTTTTTGAATAGTTATAAATGGTATTGATATTTTATTTCACTGTTTTTGTTGTTTGTATATAGAAAGACAGTTGTTTTTTGTATGTTTAATCCATGTCCTGTGAGTTTGTCAAACTCACGTATTCATTATAGACTTTTGTGTTTATTTTTTTGATAGATTCTTTGGTACTTTCGTAATAGAAGTTGATGTCATTTCCAAATAGAGACACATTTATATCTTCTTTTCTCATTTGTATGCTTGTTTATTGTCTTCTTGCCTTATAGCACAACTTGAATTTCCAAATGGATGGGTGGTGAGAGTATTTACCTTGTTCATAGTTTTAGGGAAAATGATTCAATTCTTTCCCACTAAATGGGATGTTAAAAGTAGGTTTTTTGTAGATGCCTTTATTAAGTTGAGAAAAGATCTATCTCTTCTTAATTTTATGTGATATTTTTATCACAAATGGGTGTTGAATATTGTCATGTTTTTCTCTATTATTTGGTATGAACATGCTATTTTTCTACTTTAGCCTGTTAATATAAGATTTTTGAGTATTGATCCAGCCTTGCATCCATATATAAACTTCACTTGTTAGGGTATATTATTTTATATATTCCTGAATAGTGTTATGGCTCTTTGTGGTTATGTTCTTAGGCATATTGATCTCTACTTTGGGAGAAACACCATCTTTGTCTGGTTTTAGCATCTGGATAATTCTAGGTTTCTGAAACAAACTAGAAGTGTTCCCTTTTCTTCTGTTTTCTGGAATAAAATAGGTATAAACTCTTCTTTAATTCTTTGGTATGGTAGAATTCTCCAGTTAAACCTCTTGGACCTGGAGACTTCATTTTAGGAAAATTTTTAAATTACAAATTCAATTTCCTTATAAGTAATAGAACAATTCAAATGATCTATCTCATATTGGGTGAGATATAGTAATTTGGGATTTTCTAAGAATTTCCTACCTTCATCTATGTTATCACATTTATGTGTATAGTTATTAAAATTTTTTTTTAATGTCTTCAGAGTCTATAGTGACATCCTTGTTTCATTTCTGATATTGGCAATTCTCTCTCACACTCTCTCTCTCTCTCTCTCTCTCTCTGGCAGTCTTGATAGATGTTCATTAATTTTATTAATATTTTCTAATAATTGGCTTTTAAAAATTGATTTCCTCTATTTTTATTTTTAATTTAATTTCAATAATTTCTGCTTTTATCTTTAAATATAGTATGTCTTTGTGTGATTTTATTTGTATTTGTCTGGTTGGATATAATTAAATTTTTGAATCTACTAGGGCTGGGAATTTAGCTCAGTGGCACTGCACCTACCTGCCTTGTAAGTGCAAGGTCCTGAGTTTGATCCCTGATACCAAAAAATTTTTTTAAATCTATAATTTTATTCCTTTCCTTCAATTTATTTCCTCTATACTTTTTCACTTCTGCCTTCTTTCTCTCTTGTCTTTAGATTTTCACCAAATGTATGAATACACACACACACACACACACACACACATATATATATATATTTGAGGGGCAGATTATGGTGCCATAGGTCCCTAATCTTTGTAATTTTTTTTTGGTACCTGGGATCAAGCTCAGGACCTTGTGCTTGTAAGGCAGGAGCCAGAATCACTGAGCTAAATCCCCAGCCCCAATCTTTGTAATTTTTAAGTCTATTTTCACTTTGTTGTTCAGACTGATTGTCATTATTTTTTCTTTAAGTTCACTAGGTTTTCATCTGTGTACTTAATTCTGCTGTTGAGTCCATCGATTGAGTTTTCTATTTAAATCATTATTTTCAGTTCTAAAACTTCTGCAATGTTCTTCATATTCCTATTTTATTATTAGATATTTCACTCCCTCCTCTACTTTTCTGAAGTATCTTTGCAATTCCTTATGCAACATTATTATGATAGATGTTCAAAATTCTTTATAAAACAATTTGAACACTTTGCTGCAGCTCACAATTTTTAAATGTAATATTTTAATTTTTACTTAGCTATAAACACAATTTTCCTTAATGATGTTCTCTTTAGATCATGCTTTTCTTTTATAAATTTCCAAGTATTTAGGTTATTTTTCTTTTCCTTTCCTTTTCTTTTCTTTACTATTTTTTTTTTTTTCAGTATTGAGGGTTGAACCAAGGGCCTTGTGCATGCTGACTAAGCTACAATACCTTCAGCTTTTTGTTTATTTTGAGACAGGGTCTTGCTAAGTATCCCTAGCCTTGAACTTGGGAACTTCCTGACTTGGGCTCCTATCTGGAATTACACATGCCAAACTATGATTTATAGTTTATACCCCACATAAATTATAGAGGTGTTTTTAATTTAGTAAATTTTATCATCCACTTGAACTTTATTGCATCATAGTCAGAAAAATCTCTATAATACTTACTATCTGAAGTTGATAAGAGCTCCCCTAAATAATAAATTACTATAAACTCAACAAAATTGTAGCTGTAATTGTAGCTGCCTTTACAGATATGGCATCTTTGCTATAACCATAAGTAAAAGTCATGAGATCATTTATTTAGCCAATACTTTATATCCTAGCCCCAGTATCAGAAAATAAAATCAGAAGTGGACAACAATATACTTTAATAGTTTTGCCCCAGAGCTCTTTAAAATCTTGAGGTCTTAGTTATAGATCACCTAAATAGATCTAGACATCTTGTGAAACATTACTTTGATCCCCTATATTGATGATATTGTGCTAATTGAGTCATATGAGTGTGGCATGCCTGGTATATTGGAAGGCTTGATAAATAGATGCCCCAGAGGATGGACAATAAACCCTATGAAGATTAGAGAACCTGCTGGATGAGTGAAAATAGTCAAAATTTGCTTTCAGGAGAATGCAAATGGCAAGAGGGTTTATTATTATTTAATTACTCAGACTATTGATGTAGTATTTAATGCAGCTGAAGTAAATTAAAAGAACATTATTGTTACATTTCTGCCTATTATTTTTAATTGTTTATCCTCTGTGTGGATTTGCTCACAAACTTCAAATTCTAAAGCCCTGCTTCAGACTGTAGAATATACTGGTGTGTGAAATACAATAAAAGAATGCAGTAAATAGCTCATTTCTGGGAATAGTTAATGTCTTAGTTACTTTTTCATTGCTGGGACAAAACACCTGACACCCACAAGTTAAATGAGGAAAGTTTTATTTCAGTTCACAATTTGTAGAGGTTTCAGTTCATTGTCAGCTGGCTCCAAAGCAGGGTGGAATGGCAGAGAGGCATTGCAGAGGAGAAACAGTCCAAAGCTGAGTAGGAAGAAAGCAGCTAGCAACAGCAACAGCAACAGCAACAGCAGCTAATCTGTCTTTTCCTTTTATCTCATCCAGACTGAAAACCTTTTGAGTGGTGTCACCCATACCCAGGATGGGACTTCTCTCTTCAGTAAATCCATTTAGCTACACCCAATTCCAATCAATGGGCTAATTTAGTACCACACACCCTTAATCCCAGTATCACACACCCTAGATCCAGCCAGCTCTGAAAATCCCTGCCTATGAGCACATGAGACTTTGGGGGATATCCAGATACAAGCCATAACATTAATTTTTCTTGTTTTATATCATCCTTACTTCTCTTTCTAGTCATTAACATGAGGCAATAAACTTGAACTATGTGAAGATCAGCTTCTTTCTTCCCCAGTATAGTTATATATCTTTTTTTCTATATCATGATTTTGTATTAATGGTAAGGTTTCTTTTTCTTCAGAAAAAGCTTAGAGCTTTCTATAGAAACATTTATTGAAACAATAAAGCTCTTCAGATAAGCATTCAACTTGTCTTAGTAAATGTGATCCATTTTAATCCTACATTTGAAATGTTTTATTTGTGTTTAGTGTTTGTGACAACCATAGGAATGCAATGTGCAGATTTCTAATTGAAGAGAGTTTAATTGACCAATGGCTTTAGGTGCTGGGTTCTGAAATCCAACTGAAAATTTGTAACAAGGCCACACATTCCATGAGCTTCTAAGCCAAAGACTGATCACAACAAGCATACTAAGAAAAGATGGTTTTGGGAGACATAGAACTCCTTTGATGGTTGACGTTTTTGTTCCTGGGTGGTATTAGTCAGTGTTCTCCAGAGAAACAGAATCAAAAGTATGTGAATCTCTCTCTCTCTCTCTTTCTCTCTCTTGTCTCTCTCTCTCCATTTACATGGCTCTATCTATCTACCTACCTATCTATATCTATATGTATCAGTAGTTAGTGACAAAAATATATAGACAGCCCAAGTGAAGGAGAGAAGGAAGGTTAGAAATGGTTAGAAATATTCATGTCGATCAGATCCCCAATTTTCACTCCTAGGCTTTCTCCCTAATAGCACTTTTTCTTGCACTTTTTCTTTCCAGTGCTGAAGATCAAACCCAAAGCCCCACTCAAGCTAGGGATCTTTGGACATTTATTTCTCTTTTGGCATCTGCTTTTTTGTGGATTTGGACTAACAGAACTTTAAAAAAAATCTTGTGAAAAGGTGAAACAAAATTTTAACCTTAGAATATTATTATAGCATCCCCAAGGGAGTAAGAATATAACATATAAACATAAAACAATAATAACAACAACAATAACAATAAAAACATCAGTATAAGAGAATGCAGTTGAGCTATCTTGAACAGAACTCTTCTCATTTCCTATCTTGAAGAATTTGCATACCATGTTCAAATACATCTGAAAACTTTCCATGTGGTATAAGGATGGTTGAAAGTAAACCCCTTTCTTTGGAGCTCAAAGCTCTTCTGAAATATGCACAAAACTTCTATAAATTGGAAGCAGGTAGATGTTAGGAATGATAGCTAAAAACAGACAAAATTCAATTAGTTTTAAAGCATGCAACCATTAAGTAGTAAATGTGATCCATTTATATCCTACATTTGAAATGTTTTATTTATGTTTGTGACAACCATAAGAATGCAGTTTACAGATTTCTAATGGAGGAGAGTTTAATTGACCAATAGCTTTAGGTGCTGGGCTCTGAAATCCACCATTTGGGCAAACTTCAATTGCTTTACTAAAAATCAGAAAGCGATTAGATGAATGAGTAAAGATCACAACTGAGTTAAGTTGTCATTATCACTTTAAGGTAGTAAAAGGAATTTACTTTTTAAGTTCATGTGTCAATGCCATCTTACATGGTGTTGGCTATGGTTGTAGAAATTAGAATTTCAGGGATATGGCACTGGGTATCTTGTTTGTACCTCTATGGATGTCTCTCTTTTTTGTACCCTGCTGGCCCTTATGGATTTTATCCCCCTTGCCCTCTGGTTTCTGGTTGAATTTGGGCCAATGGGAAGCACAGCAGGAGATTAGAGGGAGAAGAGTGAGGTTGTTATTGATTCCTCCAGTGCTTTTTTTCTTGCAAGACACCTGAGACCAGCTGCTTCCCACAATTAAAGATCATGACTCCTATTAGGCAGCCTTTTCCAGAAAGCTCTTTCTTCTGTTAAAAGTACTCTTCTCTTGCTCCTTTATGCATAGTGAGAGTAGGGTCTCCTGATATTATTAGCTAGTCCTGGAGCATGATTTATCCCTTGATATTTCTCTATCCCATACCATGCTCTTACAAATAATTCCTTTATTAAACTCTCCTCAAATGCTTTCTTTTCATTTGATATTATTTTGTGGTGTTGGAAATTGAATCCAGGACCTCATGCGTGCTAGGCAAATACTCTACAGCTGAGCTACATCTACATCTTCAGCTCAAATGACTCATTTTAAATGTGTTATGTTTCTTATCAAGACTTTAACCTTGATGCTCATCCTAAGTGAACTACTAACATACCCCTATTTACAGCAATTGGGAAGAGATAATGATAACATATCAAGGGTGAGTTTTTGGATTTCTTGGTAAAAATTCTCTCTTTCCACTAAGGAAACAAAAGGTACTTTTGACTTGCTTGGGTGTTTTCAGAGGTAGCATAGGGCTGTCAAGCTACACAGGCTGTAATATAAATTGAAATTTGGCTATATTATGATGGTGGTGTACTTACATATTGAACTCTTAAAATATAAAAAAGAATACAGAATAATAGTACACATTTTAATTGGAGATGAGTTTCTTGATAATACAGAAAATGAAACTTATACATATTTCAGTGCCTAAGAACACTTTTGGAACATTCTAAGTTGTGTGGCAGAAAGAACTTTGGAGGATCAAGTGTTGTAAAAATGAAGAAGGAATAAAATAATCTTCTTTAGACAAATAAGTTATTCTATACAAAAGAAATGATCTTCTCTTTGCTATTAATTTCTGAGAGACTTCTTTCCCAGGAATGTATCAGAATTGGAGATACACTACACAATAATGTCTGGCTTATGGAAGAATAAACCGTGAAGTTTTTAATTTCACTTTTTGTTATGATCTGAACAGGTCCTCTCCAAATTCATATGCTCCAATGTAGTCACCCTTGTGATAGTGTTAAGAGCTCCCTAAGAGGTGATTTAATTAATGAGCCCTCATGAAAGGGATTGATGACTTTATAAAAGAAGTATGATGGAAATGTTCATCCTCTGTCCTTCTGCCTATCTACGTGAGGACACAGCAAATGAAACAAGATCTGTCTCTGCCAGTATGTTTGGATCATCATTAGTCTTTTCACAGGAGCCTTTCTGTTCATTAGCCCTTGGAGTTTGGGTGAATTTTTCTATTTGCTTGGGATTTATATGCTCACTAGCTTTAGAGATAAATTGCTTGACTGCCTTGTACTGCAAGAAGAAGAAATCTAATTCTCAGCCTACTTTGGTAATGTCTGCTGGCTTCTGTGGGTGTAATCTGTAGAGAACTGTTTGGTCCTCTATTTTGGAAGACCCTTGAGTGTCAAGCACATGATATATTATAATTTACTTGGTCAGTAGACCTCTCAGTGTGAGATTTTGTTTTCTGTAAGAAAGCTTTTTCTAGATAGTATGTCTTAGGACCAAAATTATTTTTTCCTATTCTGAAAAAATTTCACACTTGACAAGAAAGTAGATAATTGTCCTCAGTCCATTCCTTGGGAGGTGTATTTGTCAGCTTTCCTATTGCTGAACACAGTACCTGATACAATTTAAAGGAGGAAAGTTTTAATTTAGCTCACAGATTGGGAATATTCAGTTCATAGCCAGCTGGCCCCAAATCAGAAATATCATGGCAGAGAGTGTGGCAGAACAAATCTGTTTAATTCACAGTGGTCAGGGAGCAGAGGAGGGGAACAATACCAGAGAGGAACAGGGAGGAGCCATCTATAGTACTCAAGGCTATGCCTCTGAGCCCCACCCAGGCACTCAGTAGTGTGCTCCTCTAATCTGCTAGTCTTTCTTAATCCAGTGGAGTTGACATATCAGGATTAACTGTCACAGCAGGGTGATTAGGGGGAATAGTAGGGTTTTGTGTGGGTGACATACTAGCTTGTCTCTACTAATTCCATCCATAGCTGCTTAGATGGTGTTATTCAAACCAAGAAAGAGACTTGCTACCTTCACACATCTCTCATTCCTTCCTTCTCCACTATAATCTATGTGGGACTCATAATATGGCTAATATAAGAGAAAATTTAATGTTGTTTATACAAGGTTGAAAATCCAGGGGATATATCTATAAAATTCCCATCTTAAAGTATGGGTCTTGGATCTAAAAAAAATTAGGTGGTACTAAAATCACATTCTTGGAGGAAGAAGACCAGGGTCTTACACAATTTCAATGTCGTAAGCAAGAAGGCCTCCAATGGAAAATCCCAGATAAAATGACACCTTTTCTATGCTTCTGCCACTTCTAAGTTGACCCAAGAAAGCAGGTGTGATGGGTATTGTGATGTTTTCATTGATTCCATACTCTATGAATAAATTATTATTTTCAGCTCGTCCCTGTAAACGAAGCAAAAGTTCTTGGACTTTTTTATCCTTCCATACATCTCCACTTTGCCACAAGGAATTAATATCAGGCATCTTTCCAAAGCATTGGTCAATTTTTCCTTTGTGGACAAGTCTGTTCATATTGGTACCTTTTCCAAGAAAGAAATATGCAATTGGTTGCTTTGTACGATGCATGTGTTTATATTGTCCCCTGAAAGACTTTTCCAGTGATAGAGCATATTTTCCCATTTGTTTAGAATCTTGATCTAGTTGTTGGTTTTCTGGCCAGAATAAGAGTGAAGCTAGGAAATAAGGCTCTGAAAATCTGTAAGTTGTTCCTACTTGTTGTAAGATGTCTCTAAGCTGATCTTTCAGTTTTTTAATTGGCTTCACTAATTTGGAGGTAGGCTTAATACAGGAGAGAATGATGTTGGCCAAGATGAAATTTTGCTTTTCCTTTAACTGCATTCTGACAATGCATTGTTCAAGGAGAAAAGTGTATTTGTTCACTATAAATTCCATGGTGCTTACAACATCTTCCTGACTTTTGATAAGATATTCTAAAAGCCCAGAAAACTTGTCTGCTTTTAAAGCTTCTAAGCTTCTCCGATTCCTCTCTACTTGAAGTGGCAAACTGAGCTTTGATTCAAGATCTCTGTTTTGTGATTCTCCTGATGGACCAAATACATCTATATATTTCCTAAAATATAAAGCTACCTTTGTCCTAGTTTTGGCCTCTTCATTTTGCTTAATGTTGTTCCTGGGTTTTAGAAGTACAAAATAATCATCAAAAAAATCAAAGGACTTTTTTAAAGAGGACCGCAAAGTAGTAAGATAAGGAATAAATTTCTTGAGAGCTAATTTAAATTCATTTAGATCCCCTGGAATATCACCACTTCCTGATATAAAATTGATCATAGCTCTTCTAGAGAGTTCATTTTGTTTGTCAAAAAAAGGAACCAGCTGGAGAATCTGGATTGTGTATTGCCCCACTTCTATCTCCCCTAGGTAACCAGAAATGTTGTAAGTGTCGTACCTTCTTTTTGACTTCTGACCCAATCTTTCCTTCACTTCATATTCTCTATCTTCACTTTGCTGTTGAGATTCTTTGAATGCATCTGAGGCATGTTCTGCTAATTCCAAAAGATCGGTTAGATCCTCAACTGAAATGTCCCTGTTTCTTTCAGGGCCCTCTATCCACCATCTAATCTTACTTTTATATACTTGACCCAGTGTGTCTGAGATATAAGAGTTGTCAGGTTCTATCTTTTTTGCTTCATTTGCCCAATAAAGAGCACTGTTAAAGTCTTTCTCTCTAATGTAGAAATGTCTTGCCAAGGCTTGGCAAATGAATGCATTTGGTTTAAACCTCTCGATACCTTGGCACAACACACCTTTAACTGCCTCATTTCCTTCATCTGTATGTAATGCTTCAATAAAAGGGGAAAACCAGGTTCCTGTTTCACCTTCTCGTTCATTCCGCTGTCTTGTGAGCAGTAGTGTTTGCATATCTTGGAAAAATTTGCTTCTTCCTAAGCCAGTATCATAGAACAAATTTTCTGTTAGCATATCCAGCACAATTTGACTTTTATCCACATCATAGCTTTTCTTCAATTCTTTCAGGGAGAGGACTGCAATCAAAGGGTGAATGATGCGCACTCCACAGTAGGTTCCACATTCCACCACCTCTGTTTTTATTAGAATTGTAGAGTAGGTGCCTATCTTGTCTTCAAACTTTTCTGTTCCCCAGAAAGCTGTCTTGTTTGCAATTCCTAAGTACATCTCACACTGTGATAGTGAAATGGTGGTATGAGGCACATATGAATTAAGAAGAGCCAGAAAAGAAAAAAGCTTTGCTTCCTTGGTGGACTTATTCTGTCCTTTCAGAATATTTCTGACCACCTTTTCAATGTATTCTTTATTAAAATTTGTTTTCATGATCATGAAGGAATAAAAATCTTCAAAGTTTTTATGCTGTTCTTTAATTTCTTTCAATTTAAGCTCAAAAGCTATCTGTTCTTTGGAGGTCAGTTTCTGTTTTAGGGCAATACTATCTGGGATCTTTGCACTTTTTTCAGGATTTTGTGATCTTGTGCAATTTAAGATGATCACTAGAGGTTTTTCATATCGAATGTATTTTTGAGCTACAGCTTTTTGAATGGCACTCTGCAAAAGATAGACATTATCTTGTTCTTCAAAATCATCAACAAGGAGCAGTACAGGTAAGTATTCCTGATTATTTGTTGCCCCATAGGTGATTAAATCAGTCACTTGTTCTCCAATTTCAGAAAAATCCACCGTCTGGTTTTTCAGTACAGCACATCTGAATTTCTTCCTTAGTTCCCACAGAATATGCATGGCCAAGGTAGTGCCCCCACAGCCTGGATGATGGAACAAATGAATGATTTTGGCACATATTGGTTTAGAAGAATCTGCAGCATTTTGAATCATTTCTTCAAGTTTTTCATATCTGTCTCTTTTGACAAAAGGTGAGAAATAGTATTCAGAAAAGTAGAAGTTCCACCATGATACTTTGCCACCTCGATAGAAGTCTTCTTCTTTTGAAGCCTTGAATTCCAGTAACTTATTTTTGTCTTTGTGTAAGAGTGTACCTTCACATTCATTTACACAGAGAATTTCCAGAGCAGTCATATCTTCTTCCTTTTTCAGAAGGACAGTAGATGAACAAATAGATGGCAAAAGTCTCTCTGAAGACTGAGTTACAGATTTTAGTTTAAGAATAGTGCCGTTTATCTGTTCAAGATTTAAAGCAGAAATACACTTGTCTGATAGTTCATCTTTCTTATTTGTTAATCTTGCTTCAAGTAGGTCTCTCCATTCCTGATATATGTTTGATTTTACACAAATACACAATATATTTTCCATTCCTTTGAGATCTTGGTAGAAGGCACAGAATGTCTCAATGAGGGGATCCCTTGGGTCATCCACAGAAGACAGTAATAGAAATACCACCAAAAACTTCCCTCTTGGCATTATGTCTTCATGTGTAAGAAATGAAACCAGTTTCCTGACTTCAGAAGCTCTTTCTTTTTGCCAGGCAACTGGATTTAAGGGTTCATATTTTTCACTGTCAAGGTCTGACCTGCCATTGCAGAAAATCCAGCTGGGTTTCTGGTAAAGATTCAAACTAGAAATCTTCTCATTTAATGTGATTTTTTCTTCTATGAATTGACTTGGAGAGTGTAGGCTTGCTGCTCGGCTTTCTTTGAAAGATTTGAGAACTCCTTTTGTCTTGGACTCAGAATCAAACTCTAACACAGCAAACCATTTAATTTCCTTTATGAAATCTAAGTGTATTATTTGATCTGGATGGCATTTGTTTGTTACAAGAATGTACCAGTCATAGTATGAATTATCTAATAAGTCTTCATTTCCTGTCAACAGAGTAACCAGCTTTGATCCCTCACTACTGTTTTTATTTGGTTTTTGTTTGCATTTTTCTTCTGCTTCTTTTCTAGATACTGCCACTGTTTTTAAATCTAACTGAAAAGCTTTAAAATCAGCTTTATTTTTTAAGATGTTCTTAGAGTTGGGACCATCTCGCACAAAGACTGAGTATTTTGAACTTTGTTGCCATGCTTTGTTGTTACAGTTTTGCATTTTGATCTGGAAATAGTCATGTTTACATTCAGAGAATTGTGGAACAACATCCACCTCAACAACAAATCTGTCAGATACAGTGCTATTTGGCAGTAAAACTTCTACAAATCTTGGTTCTCGGATGCACTTCTTTGCTTGTTGGACCTGATGTGCTTCAAAATACTGATGGATCATCCAATTGAAGTGGTCAATTAGGGCTTCTTTGGTGACACTGGTGACTTTTATGCCAACAATTTTGCCATGGGGTTTGTCTTCAACTCCAAAATGAATAGTGCCATTGGTACGTGAATTCATACAAGCTGAAGCAAAACGGAAGGTCTCATTGGTAAATTTCATCTTAATATCCTCTTCTGTGGCTGTTTCAGTATTTTTCAGTGCTTTGAACTCATGTACTGGATCAATAAGATTTTGTGGTCCTGTTTCAGGCTGCAGGATGAAATGCAATTTATAGCGATATGGATCACTGAATGTATTAAAAGGATATGGGGTACATGTTGGTTGTGGCATGTCATCTGGTGGATTTTCCATGGGCTCATTTTTTAGTGATTTAGACTGTTTGGCAGCTGGACTCACTTTAGAAGCATTATCCATATCTGAGATCTCTTTGTCCTTTTGCTTTTGCTTTGAAGTCTCTCTACCTTCCTTTTGCATCAAAGATTGCTTTGTAGGAATATTTTTACTGCTTTTCTCCCTCTTGGATGTCTGAATAGGATCTTCAGAAGATGTCTTCTGCAATTCTTTGAATAGTCCCTCTATTTGGATAGCTGGTCCATGTGTTATGCCCATATCAACAAGATGGCTTTTATTTAGCCACTTCAAGATTGCTCCACTCACATCTTGTGCCATCAAAATTTCCCTATGTTTTTGGTCAATCTTATGACTCTCTAACCACCTGTTTACATCCTCTTTTGTCCATTCATCTGTATTTTCTGGAAGGTTTAGTTGCTCTGCCATTGTGATACCTGTATATAGAAAAAGAAAAATCATTTGGTATTTTACAAGTAAAATTTTAAAACAATAGGGCCAGGGAGTTAGCTCAGTAGTGCCAATGCCTGCCTCACAAGTGGAAGGTCTTTAGTTCGATCCCCAGTACCAACCAACCAACCAACAAACAAAAACCAATAAATTTTTCGATAGGTTTATATATGTGTGTTACAAAAGTTTAAAAGTTTCTATTACTAGTTCCTTGTACGCCCTTCCAGAAAAACATCCTCAAATACAAATGCACAAGCACTTTTATCTCACATGAATGGTAGCATACCATGTACAATTCTCTTTACTTGCTTTTATTCACATAGTATATGTTGGGATACTTCCAATGAGTATATTTAGAGATGTTTCATCCTTATTTGTGGTTGTTTGTTATAATGCATCTTTGCTGTGCTATTCATAAATATTCAATTCTGTTCTAGAAAGTAAGGAAAAGGAATATATGAAATATAGAAACACATAATTTGTGAAATATGTTAGGATAAACATAAATGAACCAAATAGAGTATATGATTATTAAGCATAACTGGGAAGGAAAAGAAGGGCCAAATACACATTAAATATTCATGAGATGCACATGAAAGATTTAATAGGTCTGAAGTATTAATTGGGTCACTCACTGGCAAAACCATTGTGATCCTTTGTATCCTTTACTCAAGAAAAATAAATAAAACCCAAAGTAGCATATCAGGCTAATTAACGACCTATAGCTGTGGCCAAACACACCTCTCTGAACCCTTTTGAGTAGAACAAATATATTTTCTATCTGCTGAACCTCTGATAGACCTCAATGAGCATACAGATGAAGGTAAATTTTCTACACTTTAACCAACTAGCAAAATAACACTATTTGACAATAATAAATTATATGTGAAGTAGTACATCACAGAGGTCACCAAAATGCCCCTGCAACAAGAAAAATGATTAGGGAAGTTGCCAAATTTATATGTAATTTTTTGCAGTACCAAGTATTGATCTCAGGGACACTCTACCACTGAGCCACATTCTCATCTCCCCAGCTCTTTTATTTATTTTATTAGTTTTATTTTGAGATAGGCTCTCATTAAGTTGCCTAGTTGGCCTTGAATTTGTGATGATCCTTCCTCAGCCTCCCAAGTAGCTAGGATTATAGGGGTGTGCCACCACGTACAGCTAAATCTTGGAATCTAGAACTGTTCCCAAATCTCTAACCATCAGGATAGACAAAATCAAACCCCAATGAGGTAACACTACATACTTCCTAAAATGGCTAAAATTAAAGACTGGTAACTAGACTGGTAACCAGCAAATGCTGGTGAAGATGTGGAGTTAATGATGTTCTCAGACATTACTAGTGGGAATATAAATTGTTTCAGCTACTTTGAGAAATGATTTGACAGTTTTTATAAAGTTAAATATATACCTACTGTGTGGTTCAACAATTCTAATGAAAATAGTAAAGTACTGATGTAGAGGAAAACATTTGACAGAAAATATATTGTAGGAGTTCACTTATGTGAAGTTCAAAAACAGGAATCATGGAACTCAGAACATTGGTTACATGTTGGTGGGAGATATTTTCTGGCAAAGGGCCCAAGATCTTTAGCCTTCCAAGCATAATACTGGGTCCAGTGGACCCATTTCTTACTTTTCTACTGTAATTTTGTACTTGAGCATAATGGTAACTAGCTGTGCATCTCAGTACCTTTCCCTGAGGGAATGCAGGAATCAGTCTATGTGTTTACCTACTTGGTATGATTAACAGCAAGGTGTGTGCACAGGTACCAAAGTGGTAAAGCAGGAATTTTACCCACATTATGCTTCATCTAACTGGTTTTGTGTATGTTTACCTGAGCATTGCAAAGGGTCCAACAGACCCACATCACTGCAGGATTTGTTAAAAACAAACAAACAAACAAAAATTTTAAAACATCTTCTGATATAAGTAGCCCAATTCAGTACAATGGCATATGAAAAACTAGATTTACCAAGTTTTCTTGGAGGTCAAAAGTGAATCATCATATTACCCATGCATGGATGATGAAAATGATCCTTTATGGTAAAATAAATCTTTTCATAACAGAAGAGTGGTGTGGGTGTGTGATGATGATGATGACTTTAACATTGTCCATGTAAGCCAAAGTTCCTGTGATAGTGAAATGAGCAGGAATTGACTGATAGACACATGGAATGCAGATGTCCTTGATTCAGATGATAAAGAAGATAGCAATGTCAATACATATTTGACTAGTTGAAATGTTGCAAAATGGCTACACAACCAAATGAAATGATCCAATGTTAGAACTAGGTCCAAAAATATAGTGAGGGTCTTGACAGAGGTGAAATATGTTGGACAGAATGCAGCACTGTCATTCAATGATGGATATTGTAACAGACAAAATGCTACAAGATGCTGTAAAATACAAAAAGTCTGAAATGTAAGTAAAATATTCTGTATACACCAATATCCATATTCAAAAATGTATTTATTATGACATCTCACTATCTGAATTGAAAGCATTCATAAGCCTGCTGTACTTAGCAGAGATTTCTCATGGTAATTGCAGGAATGTAAAAGACTTATGGAAAAGTCATGAGTCAAAACATAGTGTAAAAATTTTTGCCCTTGTAAATGTGAAGACTTACAATGATTTTAGACATTTATCCTGGAAATGAACCATCAGGTCCTTTTTTTGTATAGTAGTAAACCAAATGATATGTGAACAGATTTGTTTTTCCCATCTCCCAAACTAGTCAGAATGTGACATTTGACAATTGGTTTACCAGTTTCCAATTGATGTTAATTTGCTAACAGAATACAAGTTGACCAACACAGGAACTGTATGCAGGAACAAAGCAGAAATTCCAAATGAAATGTTGCAATTTCAAAACAGAATTTTATAGTGCAATCTTTGGATTTCAGGAAGATTTACATTGGCCTCGTATATGGCAAAGAAAAACAAACTGGTACTGCTGATGTCAACATTGCACCATAATAGAAATATTGATTGGGAAACTTTGACAAAACAGAAGCCTGATACGAAAACTTTCTACAACAAAACCAAAGGTGGAGTAGATGTTGTTGATGTTATACAACAATTATGATGTCACTTGAAACACAAAGCACTGGACAATGGTTGTATTTTACTCAATCATAAACATTTGTGGCATAGTTTGATAGTTTACAAAGAAAATAAGTACAAAATATTTTGGAGAAATTTTCTTAGAGGGTTGTGAATGGAACTCACAAGAGATCATTTATAAGAGAGGAAAAACAAAATGTTTCTGCCAAGGGAACTATGAAAAAAATTATGGAGCACACAGGTGAGCTGACAGGTGAACAGGCAGGTGCAGCATCACAAACACCTACAAACATCACAAACACAAACACAAATGACAACATGAAAGCCAAAAATATGTCAACTGTACCCTACAAGAAAGGACAGGAAAACAAAACATACATGCTATCAGTGTAAGTGATACTTGTGTATGGAACGTGCTGCTGTCATGTGTGAAGACTGCCTTGATGTGACAGTTGAAGCAAAGGTTTTTTCTGTGGTAGACTTTGTGTTTACATTGTAGTTCACATAGTTCTTTATTTCTGATATTGTCTCTTAGGTTTTTGTAAGCAAGTAAATAGCTAATGTGAAAATTGATGTCTATTCTAAGCATTCATTACATATTTGATATTTTATTTTATTGATATTTTATTTCCCTGCTAAGTGCATGTTGTACAATATAGTAGAAAGCTCCTGACAAAACAGGAAGAAAAGACAGGTGACAAGACTGCCACATAGGAAGGGAAAGCTAAGCACATGTGCTGTCAGTGTAAGTGAGATGTGTGCATGGAACACACAGTTGGCATGTGTGAAGACTGGCTTGGGTGTGACAATTGAAGAAAATTTATTTTTGTTGTAGAGTTCTTTTGGTAAGTCCTATTGTAGTTCATTTAGAATTTATTTCTTATGCTATCTTTTAGGTTTTGTAAGCAAGTACACAGCTGATATGAAAATGTTGGTGTCTATTCTAAATGCACAATACATATTAAGAATACTGTATTTTACTGACATTTTATATTCTTGTTAATTACACACTATATAAGAAAGTCCTGACAAAACAGCAAGACGAATGAGATGTAAAGTATGTCCTATACAAAGGCCAGGAATGCAAACACATGTGCTGTCAGTCTAAGTGACAGATGTGCATGGAACATGCAGTTGTCTTGTGTACAGACTGCCTTAGGTGTGATAATTGAAATAAAGATTATTTTTTTATAAAGTGCTATTAGTATTTTCATTGTGGTTCATATAAGAATTTATTTCTGCCATTCATTTTCAGACTGTACACCAAAACACAGTTGATGTTGAAAATTTTGATGCTTTTTTATAAACAACAAATATTAAAAGTTCAATACTTTATTTTTGTGATTTCTTTTCCTGTTAAGTACTCACTGTTTAATATAATAAACTCATAAAATTAATAATTCATCAGTATAAATATTCTAAAGAATAAATGTGGGCCCAACAGACCCAAGGTTATGCACCTTTATGACAAAATTAGTGTTATGCTCCACTTAGTTGCAGGTGGTTACACAGAGGTAGATAGAGAGAAACTTCATAGAACTCTACTAAAATTTGTTCATTTCACATAAGTTATACTTGATGTAAAAAGCCAGTGATGCCTTCAAAATACATGATAAAATAAATAGATGAACAAAATAAAAGAGATAGTTACATGGCAAAAAGATGATGTATTATAAATCAAGGATAATGATTAATTCTGAATATCTAATTTTACTAAATATTTATTACTTTGATTTCAGTTTACAGGATTAGTTATTGACCTCTACATCCTAACCACAGTTGATTTTTGATGATTTAAAATTTTTTCTCTAAAACTTTATTTCAAAATTATTTACTTCACCACTAATAAGGTATATCATTAATTCTCTTCCAGTGTCACCAGGCAATGAACTCATTTTCTGGTACTCAGAAGTTAAATCACTCTTTTCAAAATGTACCAAACTCTCCACAGTTGAGAAATATTACATGAATTATTTACCCACCATTCTTTAAATCTGAATTTATATTACTAACCTACATCAGTGGATGTTAAAATGAAGTCACTTTTAAACAAATTATAACTTTACAAATTAAAATACCAGTACCTAATATTGGGTGAGAGTATCTTAAAACACTAATTATATATTACCTAGATACACTAAGTGTAATTATATATTACCTTGAAATTTGAAAAGTTATATTTCATATTTATGTATTTTAGAAATAGTTTTTAAACTTTAGCTCTATATATTAGGTCCAGTTATCTCTACTTTACAATGCCTAACACTTTGTGTTATATAGTTCAGTACCAAAAAGATCTATAAAACTTTCAAATTAATTTTCTTATTCATCTCATATCTTGGTTACTTTTCTCTCATTGCTGAGACAAAATATTCAACATCCACAAGTTAAGGGAGGAAAGGTTTATTTAGATCATGGTTTGTAGAGGTTTCAGTCCATAACTGGCTGCCTCCAAGGCAGAGTGGCTTGTCATAGGGGCATCTCAGAGGAGAACCAGTTCATGGCACACAAAAGAAGGCAAAAGGAAGCAAGAGATGATCATAGCTCTTTCTGTTCCTTATACTCTACCCTGGCTACCCACCCTGAGGGTGGATACCACTCACATTCTTAATTCTAGTGCCCTGATTCCAGCATTGCACCATGAATCAATCCCAGGGTCACACACTCTAGATTCAGCCACCTCTGAAAAGCCCCACCTATGACTGCATGAGGCTTTGAGGGGACTTCTAAATACAAGCCATAATATCCCATGTGTTTCTTTTCAGGTGAAAGTCTAAGAAAATGCTTTATAAATCTTATTTCCAGAACTTGAAGTGGAATACTCTTTTTTCTAGTTAAACTCTGTAGAAATTTGGGCTGCACCTTCTTATTTTCATGGGATAGATTAAGACAAAAAAAACTTCTCACACCATGAATTTAGGTCATCAGTCTCTTAAGTTGAATTTATAAGACTGCAGTATTATAAGTAACCTAATAATGCCTTGTCCCACCTTTCCTTTCCATTTGAAATTTCAAAAATGCAGACAGGAGATCCCAGTGAGCAGCAATGTGGACCAGAGCAGCATGGCTACAGGAAGATCCAGCCACAGATCCAGCTGATTTCCCCCAGAATTTGACTTTTTGTGGTGGAAGTCTGAGTTTGTGACTTGCTTAAATGTCTTCTCATTTTTGTTTTTGGTACTGTCCTTGGTTTAGTTCCAGGGTTGATATTTTGAAGTTCCTTATTGTAAGTATCTTTGTTGATGTATTTAGAACCCTTATGGAATGATTGCTTCTCAGAGGTGTCTTCCAGATGTAACTGGTCCTTAGGTTTTGAGTCTCTAATGGCTCTGAGGTGATCTCATTTTCATTATACTAGGAAGGACAACTGATTAGATCAATCCCAACACCTTAGCCCAAGTGATGTAATCAGCAACACCATAGCATCAAATGCATCTTAGAGAATGACAATTTGTGGTAGTTATTGTACCCTGCCCCAACCTCAGCGGCTTGGGCACACAGGCCCAAGCCAAAGGCCCACCCATCAAAGAGCTGCACAGATACACAAGCAACAGCCAGAGGCCCACCCCAATACCGTCGGTAAGTGTGCTCAGATCCCAGTGAGAAACAGTGAGGATCAGAATGGTGTGGTTTCAGGCAGGTCCAGCCAGGACCCTGCCCTGACCCCCACCACTTGGGCACACAGACCTAAGCCAGGGGCTCACCTGGAAAAGATGCACACAGTCAACAGCCAGAGGCTCACACCAATACCATCAGTAAGTATGCCTGGACCCTAGCCAGAAGCTTGCTCAGACACCAGGGACTGGGGGGAACTGCCCCCAGCCAAAGGCCCTTCCAGACAACAGCTACATAGGGGGCAGGTCCTAGCCATAGGCACTCCTAAATACAATCCCAAGTGTACACAGGCCCCAGCCAGACGCCCACCCAGACAACAGGTCAGCGCAGGGATCCAGAAGGCAACCATTCTGAACCCAGGAATTAGTGCACTGGTTAGCAGCAGAGAAAAGGCTGCTTGGTGGCTTGCTGAGAATTGAGGACAACTGGGTGAGCAAAAAGTTGCCTCAACAAAGGCACAGCAGGCTGCATCTTTTGAAATGAGAAGACATGAAAACAAGTCTCAAAATCAGACTTTCAGATCACCTAAGGCAACCCCAAAGGGAAATGAGATGGAACTGTTGTAATGATACTGAACCACCTGGACTCCCTGAACTGGCAGTGAAAGAGGATTGGGAAAACATAAAATCAGAAATAGTTTCTCAGATAAGAACAGTTTGTGCCCATACTGCAAGACATGATTAATAAATCTAGAGCAGACACAGATAAAAAAATAGAGAAGCTGAGGAACATGATGGAATGCCAACATAAGAAAAAAATGGAATCCATAAAACAGATGCAAACAGATTTCCAGGAGAATAAAAGATGCCACTGAAAGTTTATTCAGCAGAATGAGCCAATGTGAGGACAGAATTTCAGATATAGAATATAGGATTGCAATTAGTAATCAGGAGAAGAAAAATTTCTTTAAAATAGTAAGGGACCATGAGAAATCAATCCAGCAACTGCTGGATGATACAAAGAAGAATAACATAAGACTGATCGGAGTCAATGAAGAAACAGGAGGGAGTGCAGATGACATTAAAAAAAAAACCTGTTCACAGAAGTCATGGCAGAAAACTTCCCAAGTAGGGGAAAAGAACTTGACATACAGATAAGTGAGGCACATAGGACTCCAACTCACCATGATAAAAAAAAAATATACACCTAGGCATATAATAGTTAAGATTCCAGAAACCCAACAGAAGAACAAAATTCAACAAGCAGTTAGAGAAATCACATACAAAGGAAAGCCCATCAGAATCACAGCAGACTTCTCAACAGAAAACCTCAAGGCAAGAAGAGCTTGCAGTGACATATTTTAAGCCCTAAAGGAAAACAACTTGCAATCCAGATTGACATACCCTGCAAAACTGTCTTTCAAAATTGATGGAGAAATAAGATACTTTCATGACAAAGAGAACCTTAGGAACTTCGTGAATACCAAACCAACACTCAAAAAAAAATTTAGACAACATCCTAGGAACAGACAATGAGGATCACAACCCCAGGAAGCACAGCAAAATGAACCCATCGGGTGCAACAAGAAATTAAACGTAACGGGGGAGGGAGCTGGGCCTAGTGGGGCTGAGTGGTTGCAGCCTGACTGGGACCTGCTTTCTCTGGCTTGCTCCACCAGCAGGCGACCAAGACAGGCTTGTGACCAAGGGGGGGGGCGCCCAGACATGCCCACCAGCTGCCAGCTTGGCTGAGCGGAGCCTAGCGGGGCCGAGAGGGTGGAGTGCTTGCAGCCTGACTGGGATCTGCTTCCTCTGGCTTGCTCCACCAACTTGTAACCAAGACAGGGTGAGGAGGACCTCCCTGGGCATGCTCACCAGTTGCCAGCTTGGCCGCACGGGGGCTTCCAACAACAGGTCGGGCCCCCAACCCCCACCCCCACCTCTGGTCTTCTGGCTGTGCAGCTACTTGGTTCTACACTGCAGAGGCACAGGGGGACACAAAAGCCATTGTCCTGAGCTGCAGAAGTGAACAACAGAGAGAGAGGGCCTCTCTCAGGCTCCCTGATGAAAACAAGCCCACTGGAAAAGTGAAGAGAATCTCTTCAATAAAGGCACACCAGACCACCGTGCTTGGTAAGTTGGAGGGATCATCAGCTCCATCTGAACTTGGACTTTCTTCAGGCGAAAGGCAGCTGATAACTGCAATAGAACCTTGCAGAGTGCAACCCTGCAGGAGAACAGGGAGGTCAACTTGGGACTTGCAGTGAGAAATCTGCCTGAATCTCATGGGTCTGGGGCTAGCTTACTGAGACTCCTTGACTTATAACTGCACACTGCTGCCCATGTTGTCTATTGTGACAGCAGAGACATACCCTGAAGGAGGCCCTTCATTTTTAAAGGTGATAGATTAGTAACTACCACAAATTGTCATTCTCTAAGATGTATTTGATGCTATAGTGTGGCTGATTGTAACACTTGGGCTAAGGTGTTGGGATTGATCTAATCAGTTGTCCTTCCTGGTATAATGAAAATGAGATCACCTCAGAGCCATTAGAAAAGGTCCAAAGTGGAAGAGTACATAAGAGGGATAGGAGAAATTAAAAAAGGGAATGGAATTAATATGAGAAAATGAAAAAATGGAAACACAGTACATGTAAATATGGAGGGGTGGGGGTGGGGTTGACAGGAGGGCAGGGGAAGGGGGAAAAAATAAGAACCAAGAGAGATTATGTAAATGTACGACTTTCCAATGAGTGTCATTTAATTGTGTATGTAAAATGTACCAACAAAATTAATATAAAAATGCAGACAGAACCCCTCACATTTTCAAAAGATGTATCTCCCCATTTTCTATGATCCATCTTTTATTTTACTCTTTAAATTATACATATTTTGTGTTTCTCATATAAGACAGACCATGTTATATTTAAGCTTGTGTGTTTGATTTACTTCACTTACCTTTACAGTCTCAAGGTGCACCCATTTTCCTACAAATGACTCAAATCTATTCTACAAATAACTCAAATATATTCAGAAATGGAAGAATGGGGAAAGGAGGCGAGACGAAGGGAAAGTAAAAATTAAGGTGTGTTATATACGTGTTCCAACGCCCCATGATGAATGTAATTATTATGTACTGCCCATATGTACTAATAAAAAATAAAATAAAATGTGGAAAGAAGCAAAAAAGGTAGCCAGAAAAGAGTTTCATTTATACTTTAAAATAAAATGTGAAGTGTTTAACAAGTAGCTTCCTCAAATGCACCTTCCATAACATGTGGAGCATAATCCACCATGTAGTGCACAGGAGTGCTCAACTCCTAGAGCTACATCCACAGCTCCCACATTAACCATATTTTCTGCACTAGAAGCCTGATTAATGCTAGAGTCTGTCAATACACAGGTCATTACAGTAACTTTTGTCACTTCTGGCCTGGACTTAAAGCAACACTGCTTTCTTCTGACAGAAGTGCATGATTTATTGCACCATGTTTAAAAACTAAACTTCATGTATGGAAATGTTCAGAGAGGTATAATGTTTTACAGATCCTTTAACATCATGTGAATATGTTTAGTGTCAGTGAGACCACAACCAGATTCTGAGCCACAGTCCAGCAGAGAGAGTTGATATTTTTCTATCTGTGCAAAAGCCTATCTTGGCCTGGCCCAACCCAGTGGTCTACTTTCTAGCATCTACCATCATATTTTTACAACTCTAACTAATCAAAATACTGACAAAAAAAAAAAAAGATCACAAAAAGCAACAACTTTCACATCTTTTGGCCAATGACTTTCTGCCTTCAAAGGAAATGACCCAGCCATCTAAAAAGCTACTGAAGAACCAAGAACTTGAATCTACAGGTCTGTCATTGTTTCCTCCTTCAAAAGTGACCAAGCAATAAATAAGAAAAGGGAGTGAGACATGAAAGGGCAGTATTCACACTGTTTGCTTGTTTGTTTTTTTTTTTTTTTTTTTTTTTTTTACTGTACTAGGGATTGAACCCAGGGCCTTCACACTGAGCTACATCCCCAGCTCCCACCTTTCCTTTTTATTATTTTTTAAATTTTGAGACAATGTCTCACTAAACTGCCTGGGGTGGACTCAAGATTTTGATCCTCCTGCCTCCCAGAGTCCAGGGATTATGGCTGTGTGCCACTGTACCTGGTATAATGGTATACTGAACAAGTATAATGTTGAACACCTGATCCCACCCTCTTCTAGTAATATTCATTTGTAGGTAAAATCTCATATCTCACATGAATCCAATCTGATGAGTCCCAAATACTCCACTTTGAAAGTACAGCTCACATATCCATACCACCCTGAGTGCACCTGATCTTGTCTGAAAGTACGGCTCATTTCTGTTTTACTCACAGTATTATGACTCACAGGGCAGGAACACCCTGATCATTCCGCAGCTAACTATGTCCAGGCTCCCAAGTCTGTCATATTGGGTGTTCTCATGTCCCATCATATGCTCCATTTTATGAGGCTACTTTCCTGGGGTCCTCTTACCTTCCTCCATCAGCTGGTGCCTCTCAGTTTTACTCACTCAATCCTGATGCTTCAGGTGATATACTATAAGGGAGATTATGAGACCAAGTTGTGGATTAGATGAATTGGTTGATTTATACCTGAACTGCATGTCATATGCGTGTGAAAACGCAAAGCCAGGTTCTCATATAAGGGCTGGAGGGATAAAAAAACTGGTCTTAAGCACTGGGTGAGAAAGTAACCAAATAAAAAGGAGTTCACTCTTTTCTCTCCAAAATTATGGATATTTCAATCATGATGAAACATGTTTCACTTTTTTACACTGGTTCCTCTAAAGCCTCTATTGGAGTCTTGATAGCTTTGCCTCTCAATAAATCATTTACAAATTGTTGAAGATGCCACTTTTGCAGAATATACATTAGAAGAATGAGTTTTTTCCCACTGTTCATAGATATTTTTCATATCAATGATATATATATTTTTTTGAAGAAATCAATATTTTCCCTATTTTTATTATTATTTTATTTTGGAGCCATGGAAACATTATTTAGTTTAAGCTGGCTCCAATGATATATATTTTTAATACCTTTTGTGTTCCAAAAAGTTTTTTAGGTAATTAGAAAGTGGAACAAGATGGCAATTATATTAAAATCCTTAAGGAAAGAAATTAGGGTAAGACTAACCAGGGATAGGAGAAAAAAAAGGTATAGAATAAAGTTAATGCCTAATATAACAGTTTTTTATTTTATCTACTTAAAAAAGTTGGTCTGAAAAGTTGTTTCTGAGCTTCTTAGTGTGAGACCAAAGTGACTCCATTTTGCTAATGTGAGACCAGAATGACTCCATTTTGTCCAAAATGGAGCAGTCTCCTTTGTTCTTTCAAATCAATGATTAAATGTGCTTAATCTGGGACAAAAGACATGATCTGTAACTCAAGATTCCTAAGCTCATTACTCAGCCATCTGTTTGCCCTAGAAACAAGTGTCCCAGGCCCACTATCTATAGGACAATCTGTTAACGTGCTGACTATCCACACAAGGCGGTCATGACCATGAGTCAAGATGTCTGCTGACCATCAGTACGTGACAGTAGACCACTAACCTTTGTCCCCATTTTTCTTGTAAAAACCTATACGTAATCCCCTTCAACCCCCAATGAGACTAGCCAATCAAAATTCTACACTTCATACTTGCTAAATGTTAACCAATCATATGGCTGCTAATGACCGAAGCTTGCTGTAATCTCAATAAAAACCCTGCTAATTTGGAACTCGGGGCTCTCAATCTCGATCCGCTGTGTCGGTGACAACTGAGAGTCCCTGCTTAAGCTTGAATAAATGACCTTCGTGTGCTTACATCGAGAACGGCCTCCTGGTGGTCTTTGGGACTTCGCAATCTGGGCACAACATTAGCAACTGACATAGGAGATAGGGCATGGCAAAGCTGGCTCGAGAAATGAACAGGACATGTCAATTACAAGATCCCAGGGCAACAGGAGGACTCTCTATGTAGAACTTCTCCAGGGGTGTAGATGGCATAAAGGAAGAGTGACCATCACGGAAAGCAGCTATTGTAGGTTTCTGTGATAGCCAGTTCTGTGTTTCTCAGATGTAGCATGTGCTTTTGCTTTTACTCTCTTTTTCTCTTTGTTCAACCTGTTTGCTCCACAGAGCTGGTTTCTTCCATACTCGTTCACCCTGAACTTTTCAAATAAACTTTTTGGCACCGTTATTGGCTTGTCTCATCCAATTCTTGGTTCAAGGCAAGAAAAACCTGGAATACTTTTGATTGGCGAGCCATTTCTAAAGAAATGGCCTATAACACAACCAGTATAAAAACATGGAAACACAATTTTTTACTTAGTCGAGCCCACATACATTTGTCAACTGTTAACTGTGTCATTTGCTAGCATTGGTAAATGGAGTTCTTATTTAGATATGTAATCCTCCTATATTAATGCATTGCTTTCTGGATTGCTTTGGGGGGAAATCAAACATAAACCTATGATTCTTAGCAGTAAAATAAAGCTACCATAATTCCAAGGTCTTCCTGTGGCTGTCAGTCTCTTGTCTCTCATAGACTTATCTCATTTTACACTAAGATCTGAGAAACTATCAAGGAGTTCTGTTTTCTAAACTACTTGTTCCTTAGAATACATGATAATTACATTAATCTTTGATTAATATAAATTTTCATGTTCTGTTTTCTCTGCAGGTGCAATTATACCTTGGAGGATTTCATCCATAAAAGTGCCTCTAGTTTTCAAAGATGAAAAAAATTAGAATGTTATGATTCATTTTCAACTAATACAAAGCAGACTCCTATTGCAGCAACAAATTGTCTAGAAGTTCTAGCCTTAGAATGTTATTAGCTTTGGTTTTGGGGTATTTTTCAATTTTCTAATTGCAAAGTAGATTTAACACACTGCTGCTGTAGATGCAAGGATATTAATAAAGAGATATTCTACTTACTCAGATCTTCAAATTTCTTCTATGTAAAGAAAGGAAAAAACATCTTTTTTGGTGCAGAAAACATCTGATGTCTGTGTTTTCTTCCTCCGGTGATGTTAGAAAAAAATATTTTCTTTGTTTTTGTTTTAACGCAAGCTTATGTGTCCTCTACATCCTCCTCAATTCTAGCCCTAACTGGCTAAGAAAAAAAAAAAAAAAAATAGGCGTGGGCATCCTGGTATGTGAGGGGAAGAATGAATTACGACTAGGTTTCAGTTTCGTTTCCCAGCTCTGAGAAGTCTTTTCTCTGAAATCCTTCTTAGTAGTGACTATGCCACCTTCTGGTATGTTTAGGTAAAACCTAGAGTTCACCTCTGCCCTTGAGTTTTGAGGGCTACAGAGATCCCTTTTGTCTTGGCTGTGGGATATTCTGCCTTAATCCATCCTTTGGGAATACTGCCTTGCTTTTCTTTATTTCTTTTATTAAAATATTGTTTTAGTTTATTTTCTGTTGCTATATTGGATATCAAATACTGAGTAGTTTATAAAGAAAAAAATTATTTTTTACAGTTTTTGAGGTTTTGAAGTCCAAGGTTGAGCCTTCTTGCTGGTGGGAACTCTTGCAGAATCTATTGTGAAGTATTTGAACTTTACGTTCTATTTATCTCTGTTCTATTTTGGTCTTTGTTTCATAGACACATACACAAATATAGTTTCTCCTAGAAGGGAAACCATGAAATATTTGAGCTGTGTATTTGATTTATTTTACTTAATATTTTGTTCTCAAGTTGCATCTATTTACCTACAAATGCCTCAACCTTATCTCTCTTTATGACAGTATAGTACTCCATTGTGTATGAATACCACATTTGCCTTGGTATTTGTGTGAATGAGCTGAAAACTATGCTCATACAAAAACCTGTTGATGGATATATACACTGTTTCCAAGATCTAGCTAGTATAAATTGCGCTGCTACAAACATGGGTATGCATATATCTCTGTAATGTAATGAATGTAAGTCTTTCAGGAAGACACTTGGAAGGAGGATAGCTGAGTTAAGTGGAATTTCTATTTTTAGGCTTTTGAGGAATCTCCACACTGATTTTTATACTGATTCAACTAGTTTACATTCCCACCAAAGATGTAGAAGGGCTCCCTTTCCCCATATCCTCATCAGTATTTGACATTAGATTTTTTGATGATAGTGACTTTTACTGGGGTAAAATGTTATCTCAGAATAGTTTTAATTTGCATTTCTCTGATGGCCAGTGATGATGGCTATTTGTCATATATTCATTGGCTATTTGCACTTCTTCTGAGAAGTGTCTATTAATTTTGGTTGACCATATTTTGACTGGGTCTTTTATTTGGGGGGCTCTGATTTTTTTGGTTCTTTAGATATTCTTGATGTTAGTCCTCTGTATGAGGAATAACTGGCAAAAAGTTTCCTATTTTATAGGTTGCCTTTTCACTGGATTGATTATTTACTTTGCTGTGCAAAGCTTTTTAATTTGATATAATCCCATTTGTTGATTCTTCCCCCCCCATTAAGTTTATTGGTACATTTTAGGTATAAAATACAGTTACATACATCATTGGGATCTTGTACTTTTACATGATGTATCTTGGTTCTTATTTTTTCCCCTTCCCCTGGCATCCCTTCACCCCCTCCACCCTTCCCTATTTGCAAAGATTTTGTTTCCATTTTTTTCCTTTTCTCATATTTTTCTTTTCCCTTCTTTCCTTTCCCCTACCCCTCCCACTTCTCCTGCTCCTTTACACCTTTACTTCCTGTTACACAATATCAATTATACATTTTTAAAATTACAATATCAAGATCTAAGAGACATTACCACAGATTTTACAGAATTTAAAAGGATATAGAAAGTATATTACAACTTTTTTGAAACAAATTTGACAACTTCTAAGAAGTACCTTGGAAGACAAATTAATGAAACTCTGGAGGAAATAAATAATTTGAATAGCACCTATTAAAGAAAGTATATTCCTAGCTTGAAAACCTACCTATATGACAATGACAGGCTCGTACACATTTTAACTGATAAATTATATCAAACATTTAAAGCAGAAAAAAGAGGAACACTTCTCCCCTCATTTTAGGAAATCAACATTGTGCTAATCCTAAAACTGGATAAAGATAATAGAAGAAAAAGGTATGAACATAGATAGAAATTTGTTTAACAAAGCAAACTATTAGAAGTCAGATCTACCAGGATGTAGAAAGTGGTTTTATTATAGGGATGACAGTGTTGGTTCAGCATTGGAAGATCCACTCCCAAAAGTCATCATTTTAACAGAGGAAAGGAAAAAGCCATATGATCCTGTCACTAGTTGGAGAAAAAGTATCAGAATAAATTCTGCAGCTGTTCATGGTAAAAGCTATCAGGAGACTAGAAGTAGAACAGAACCTTCTCAACAGATTAAAGACATGTACTCCATACTTCCAGCAAGAACGCCTTATATGAATGGAGAAGATACAATGCTTTCTCCCTAAGGTGGGGAACAAGGGCAGATATGCCTACTCTTCATCTGCCCATTAAACTTTGAAGCATAGGCCTAAACCAAAATAGCTTGGCAATAAAATGACACAATTAGGATAGGATTGGCAAGGTAAAAGCAAAATCTTTATATGTAGATGAAGTGATCATCTACAGAGAAAATACTAAGAAATCTCCAGGAGCCCCTAGAACTTATATGTGAATTTAGCAGGATTAGAAAACACAAGGTATATATAAAAATTCAGGTCTGTGTATACTTGCTATCAATGAAGACTTGGATAATGAAATGTAAAAGTTATGTAGGAGTACAAAGGACCTAGACAAGTAGAAAGAAAAAAAAAGAACAGTGTTGGAAGACATTTACTACCTAATTTTAAGACTTTCTCTAAAGCTACAGTAATCAAGGCAGTGTTGGCGGGAGGAAAGACATATAGATCATTGGAATAAAGCAGAGAATCTAGAAATAGAACCACACATATATGGTCCACTGAGTTTTGAAAGATTATTTAACATTAGTGTTTTACAGAATATAAACTCAATTCAAGGGCTGAGGAAGAGAAAGTGTTTTCAGCAAACAGCACTAGAACACCTGGTATCCATATATAAAAAATTAACCTCAACCCTTTATTTCCATAAATAAAAATAACTTGAAAGGATCTATGAACCTAAATATGAAAGACTAAAAGTATAAAACTTTAAGAAGAAATTATAAGGGAAAATGTTTTATGAATTTAGAGTAGGCAAGAATTTCCTAGGATACAAAAAACGTGATGTATAAAAGAAAAAAATTGATAAATGAGATTCCATCACAAAGTAGAACTTTAAATAACATCGTTAAAATGAAAAGTAGTCCTTAAACAGACCATATTTACAATGCATATAACCTATGACCAGAATATATAAAGAACACTTACAGCTCATTAATAGAAAACCCAATTAAAAAGCAGATACAAGAAGATGATAAATAGCCAGTATAGCACCAGGAAAGGTGTGCAACACTAGACTCAGAAAAATACTAATCAGTACAATAACAAGATTGAATTATACACTCATTAGGGAGATGAAGTTAAAAGTTTTAAAAGCCTTGTAATGATTTTCTCTTTTTGTTGGATTCTCCCCCTTTGTGTTTAATTTGTCACGCCCAATAGATTCATTCTGCTGGGCTTCCTGGGGTTGTGATCCTCATTGTCTTTTCCTAGGATATTGTCTAAAAGTTTTTGGAGTGCTGGTTTCGTATTCATGAAGTTGCTAAGGTTCTCTTTATCATGAAAGTATCTTATTTGTCCATCAATTGTGAAAGATAGTTTTGCAGGGTACATCAATCTGAGTTGGAGGCTGTTTTCCTTTAGGGCTTGAAATACATCACTCCAAGCTCTCCTAGCCTTGAGGGTTTGTGTTGAGAAGTCTGCTGTGATTCTGATGGGCTTTCCTTTGTATGTAATTCATTTCTTTTCTCTCACTCCTTGTAGGATTTTGTTGTTCTGTTGGGGTTCTGGAATCCTAAATATTATATGCCTATGTATACATTTTTTTGATCAAGGCTAGTTGGAGTCCTATATGCCTTACTTTTCTGTATGTCATGTTCTTTTCCCCTCCTTGGGAAGTTTTCTGCCATCACTTCTGTGAACAGATTTTTTTATGTCATCTGCACTCTCTCCTGTTTCTTCATTGACTCCAATCAGTCTTATGTTATTCTTTGTATTGTCTAGAAGCTGCTGGATTGATTTCTCACAGTCCCTTACAATTTTGAAGCAATTTTTCCTTTCCTGGTCACTAACTGCATCTTATCTTCTATATCTGAAATTCTGTCTTCACTTTGGCTCATTCTGCTGAGTAGACATTCAATGGCGTTTTTAATCCCCTGGAAATCTGTTTGCATCTGTTTTATGCATTCCATTTGTTTCCTATGTTGGAATTCTATCATTCTACTCAGATCCTCTATTTTTTTTTTAATCTGTGTCCTCTCTAGATTTATTAATAATGTCTTGCACTATGGGCACAATCTTTTCTGTTATCTGAGAAATTATTTCTGATTTCATTTATTCCAGATCCTCTTTTGTTGCCAGTCAAGGGAGTACAGCTGTTTGAGTATTAGATTGTTCCATCTTGTTTCCCTTTGGGGTTAATATAGGTGATCTGGAAGTCTGTTTTTGAGGTTTGTATATGTGTCTTCTCATTTCCCCAGGGGGTGGGGGGGATAGCTGCTGGTGCCTGTGTGGCTCACCTCCTCTGCCCTAGGAGCAGTGGAATGGCGGCAGGAGCCTCCTCCTGGGCACTAGGATTGGCTAACCTCCTCTGCCCTGGGCGTGGTGGAATGGCGGTGGGGAGCCTCCTCCTGGGCACTGGCATTGGCTCACTTCCTCTGCCCTGAGAGGGGTGGAATGGTGGTGGGGAGCCTCCTCCTGGGCGCTGGGATTGGCTCACCTCTTCTGCCCTAGGGGCAGTGGAATCCATTTGTTGATTCTTGATACTATTTCTTGTGCCACCGATGTTCTGTTCAGAAAGTCCTTCCTATGCCTATGTCTTCAAGAGTTGTACCTATTTTATCTCTAAGCAGATTAAGTTTTTCTATTTAACATTTAGATCTTTGATCTATTTTGATTTTAGTTTAGTACATGAAATATATGGGTCTAGACTCAGTCTCTGCATGTGAATTTCCAATTTTCCCAGCACCAATTTTTAAAGAGGCTATCTTTTCCCCAGTGTGTTTTTGTGGGCCCCTGGTCCTAAAAACAAGTTAGCTATAGTGCCCCCATTGTGCAGTCCTTTTCCAAAAACTCCAACTATAAGCACACGAGGCTTTTGGGGCACATTTTTGATCCAAACCCTAATACTGGGTCTTGTGCCTGCTGATTTTTGGCTTGAATCTATGCTACTTCTCCTGCTTCTCAGATTTTCAGTCTCAAACTAGATCCCACACCATCAGTTCTCCTGAGTCTCTGGTTTGTCAACTACAGATCTTAGGACTTGTCAGCTTTTTTAAGTATATAAGGCAATGTTTTATAATAAATGTCTTTGCATATATTAGTTTATTATAATACACATCCATATAATAATACACATTCATATCCTATTTGTTCTGTTTCTTTAGAAACTTTAATATAACCAGTAAAATTAATTTTAATTCTGTTCCTAATATGGCATTTCTATTCCACTGTCTTATCGAGTCACTGAGACTCCTTGTGAGGCCAGGTTCCACATCTTCAGCATGGGTCATCCCTCTCTTCTCTTTTTTCACTCTCTCTCTAGCTGCCTGATCTAGCTAGAAGTTCTCATTTTAAAGATTCCATTATTGGCCCCTGATGCAGAATAATTTTTTGGAATTGTTCCCCTACCATGACATTTTAACACTATAGGTATACTGTATATCTTTTTGTGTATATCTGTGACTTCTGCATAAAAACAAACTATATATCATTAGGGAGCTGCAAATTAAGACAGTGAGATACAACTATGCACTCAGTAGAATGGCCAAAATACAAACCACTGACAAGAGCAATTGTTGGTAAAGATGCAGAGCAAAGTAGCCTCCATCTATGTCTAGTGGGAATGCAATGTGGTACAGCACTTTGGAAGATAGTTTAGCAGCTTCTTAAACAACTAAATATACTGTTATCATATGATCCAGTAATTATATTCCTTGGTATCTGTTTGAGTGAGCTGAAAACTATGCTCACACAACAACTTGCACACACATATTTACAGTTGCTTTATGTGTAATTGTCCAAACTTAGAAGTGACCAAGCTATCCTTCAGTAGGTAATGAATAAATGAATGGTAAAGAAGTACATCCAGACAATGCAATACAATCAGCACTAAAAAAAAGAGCTAGAAATACTTGAAAGACATGGAGTAACATTATATATATAAAACACTAATGTATATAACTAATATTACAAATATATAATATAATTATATATATTACTACTAATATATATTACTAATATATTATATATATATTATTAAGTGAAAGAAACCAATCTGAAAAGTCTACATACTGTTTGATTCTGACTATATGACATTCTGGAAAAAACAAACTATGAAAAGAGTAAAAAGACCAGTTGTTTCCAGGAGTTAGAGGAGAGGGAAGGATGAATAGATAGGGCTCAGAGGACATCTAGTGTGGTGATACTACTCTATGATACTGTACTGTAATAGTAGACATGTTGTTATAAATTTGTCCAAACCAATAGAATATGCAACACCAAAAGTGATCCATAATATAAACTATGGACCCTAATACAAACTATCACTATGGGTGGTGATGGGTCAACGTAGCTAGGTTCACCAATTGTAACAGAGAAACTATTCTGTAGAAGATGTTGACAGTATAGGATGTTATGCAGTAGAAGACAGGGATGGGAGTATATGAGAAAATTTCTGTACTTTTCAATTTTGCTATAAAACTAAAACTGTGATGAAAAAATTCTATTTTTTTAAAGTATGATTTTTATTTGCTCCCAAGAATCAATTTTTACCCTGTTGGTGGTCATAAAGCTTCAACCAAGAATGTATAATCTAGAATAATTGTCTGCCTGTATTTCTTATTACTTCACCCACTTACTTGGCTCCATCTTGTGATTGTATATCAACCTCTTGAAACAGTTGTTTCCTAGAACACGATTATAGGGTATAGAAACTGATTATACCTCACTGCCTCGGGAATATGCTGTTGAATTCTAACATTATGTATTGCCCCTCTCCCCATGCTGACCTTGACCTCAACCCAGTCTTTTAACCACCAGCCCTCTCTTCCAGCCAGTGACCCCCACCTCCACACTAATCCTGTGATGTGGCTTGTTTTAATTGACATGCTTGACGTTTGAGAGGAATTTTCTGCTGAAGATCAGGAGAGTTTCTGTCTCTTCTTCCTGTCTTTTTTAAAGCTTTTTGTTGGAACGAGATAGGCTTATTGTTTCAAAATTAATTTTAAAGGCCAGACACTAATGATTCCTGTTTTTAGAAAAAAATTAAAATTATTTTTAAGTATAAAAAATGCAACAGTATACATTTAGTCCAGTTTAGCTGCACATTCTTTAGCTTTTGCCTTTTCTAGTGTAGTCTGAAGATTCTTTTCTTGAAAGAAAATTGCCTAGTATTAATTAATATTTATATTTGGGCAGTAATTATTCAAATTCAAGAAACTAACTAGATTCAGTCAATCTGTAGATTTTTAATTCATTTTATTAGTAAAAAACTAATAAAAATGATTAAATCCATGTGTATCACTAGTGGTACAAGCTGCTCAATGGTACAGTCATTTGTGTACCACCAGTGGTTCAAGCCAGTGGGAACATGTTAAATGAGTTTTATTTATTTATTGGTTTTATTGAGACAGTTCTTGCTATGTAGTTGAAGCTAGCATTGAACTCAGTATGTAGCACAGGCTCGCCTCAAACTCATGGCAGTCCTCTTGCCTTGGCCTCCCAAGTGCTGGGATTACAGGCATGTCCCACCACACCCAGTTAAAAAAAAAGTGTGTGTGGGGGGGTAAGAGCTTTAAATAGAGTATCAGTAAGTAAGTTTCCTTAGCCAAAGACTGAAATGGCCTGAAAAAAATAGCTTCTATATTTAAATTTTAGAAGGACCAAGTAAACTTGATAAATTATACTTGTATTAGATCAATAAAATTATATTAATTTAATGCTCAGTGGTTGGATAAATAAAATGTGGTATATCCATAGAATGGAATTTTAGTCAGCAGTAAAAAGGAATGACATGCTATGTCACGCAACGTTTGTGAATCTGAAAAACATGTAAAGTAAAAGAAGCCAGTTACAAAAGGCCACATATTGTGATTCCATTTGTATGAAATTTAATCCTCATCAAATACAAACAGTGTATTTTCCTTAGCAAACAAATGAGGAAATCATGGCACTGCCTTGCCTGCATGAACTAACTCAGTGGATGACTGGGAGAGTTAGGCTTGTATTGTGTCTGTACATTTTCTAAGTTTGAGCTTTTCCCACTAGCTGTCTTGGATTACTGTTGCCAAACTATGAAACCTAGTGATGTAATCATTTGTTCTACTGTTATTAATTGTAGATTCACCTAGGTGGGTAGGACTGGGGGGAGAGAACAAGGGGGCCCTGAGTCCTGTGATAGTAGGGAACTGAGGAAAGAGGGAGTATCATTAACATACAGTATCCATCACAAACTAGAAAGTACTCAATCTAGTCATTTTTTTTATTCTCAGGTTTCCTTGATCGCAACTCTGAAAAGGAGAAAAAGGAAGTTATTTTAAGAAAAGGATTAGTTAAAAAATTACTGCTTTTATTTTCCAATGAACTTTCTGAGCAGAAATTAGATCTCAATATATTTGAAATACAGATAGTATAAAATGGGATAAACTGGAATTCAAAGCTTCCATGTTTTCTGTTTTTCTGTAGGTAGACCAAGGATTTACCTTTGAAGGAAGTGTTATAAATGACATGTCAGAGGCCACTTGGAAACAGGCTTTGTGAGAAAAAGCTTTATTCCCATCCAAGTGTGAACAGAGACACAGAGACTGAAATCAGGGGCAGATTTTAGTAGCTAGCTGGGAGAAGCCGAAATGTGTCGATGGGCTCACACACACACACACACACACACAGAGAGAGAGAGAGAGAGAGAGAGAGAGAGAAAGAGAGAGAGAGAGAGAGAGAGAGAGATATCAGCAGCTAGTTGGGAAGGGAATTGGGTTTATGTAGGGTTTGGGGAAGGAACTATGATCATAAGTAATGAGGGTCCAATCACTGAACTTCTTGGCACTGGGGAGATTGTATATTTCATCTTAAATTTTCTTTAGGCCATCTGTTCTGTTCACTGAGAATAGTCTGTTGTTTTCTGAGAGTGGCCTGTCTGCTTGAGAAGGCTTAATTCAGGCCAGGCATGACAGGATGACTCTGCATTTGTTTTGGGTAAAACATTTTAGTGAGCTCTTTGTTTCTATAAGAGTGAAGAAACTTTGCTTTGCAATGAAGAGTTGATCTTCTCTTCACATTAATGTAAAAACTCATTGTAATTGGGGTGAGGTTAATACAGTTAGAAACAAAAGAGCTGAGTGAGTTACTCCCTTACCCCCATTTAACACTAAACAGCACCCAAGGGTTATTCCTACTTCTATTATCCTAAGAGAGATACAAAATAAAATAACAAAAGCCTAAGAGATCATTATGCTCTAGGCATCAAAGCTTTGGAAACAAGGGAGATTCAGTGGAAGACACCGAAAGCCAGAGGTGCCTGGCCTTTAAATTCTAAAAGACTGAGTTATAGTCCCCTCTTTTCTTTTTCCTTCTTTCCTGTTGCTGCTGCTACCTACCTTTCCTGTTATCTTCAATAAATCTAGCTACTGAATGTACACTTGGAAATTCTTCATCATACACAAGAACCTGGACTATTATTGGTCCATTCAACTAACATCTGGGGAACCAACCAGGAAGACATTAGCAAAACTCAGGAGACCTTACTGGGTAAGCAAAGGGACTTTATTGTACAGAGCCCAGACAAACGAAATGTCACAGGCTTCAATAGCCCAGGGACCTTTGGAGACCTAAGCAAAAGTCACAACCAGACAACCCAGAGAAAAAAGAGGGTAACTCTATTTTTCCTCTAGTCTCCTTTTTACAAGCAACCAAGACCCTTGTTGAAGGCGCAAGATAAGCAGCGACCTGTGTGGAAATGACTAGATTGTGGGGGAAAAGGCTCTGTCCTTATAGGAGACAAGAGGACCCTGCTCATTAGTTGGGCTTGTGTCCTGTTGTTGGTCCGCCCAACATGAAAAGTCTACCTTTGAGGCTGTGACACTGGCCTAAGAGGGGATGGACCTAAGCTGAGTGGAGCAGGGGAGAAAGCTGCTGCCAGCAGACCAGTACTTTGGTGAAGCTGCCCACAGCAGACGATCAGGAGACAAGGTCCTGGCCCAATTAAATTGTTACTTTTCTCTGTGGAGTACTTGGTAACTTGTCTGGACTTGGGCAGCTCTTTTCTTAGTGCCAAGGGTTTTTGTGCTTCCCTGTGGGTCAAGGGCTCGTGAAGAGTGCCTTATTTCCATAGGTTTTTGCTTTTTTTTTCCTTCTACTTTTCTGATCCCCTGCACCTCAGGCTTTCTGGCAATCAGAGTATTGAATTTGCTTAGCTGTTGGTTCTGGATAGCTCAGAAAACACAGTTAATAGGTGCAACATCTTCCCACATAGGAAGAGAAAAATTGGTCCTTTTAAATCTCCTGCCACTGGTTCTGCATATGACAGCCAGTGGCAAATGGCAGAGCCAGCTCTAGCTAACTTATCTCCCCTGGATCCCAAAGCCTACCTGCCTAAACCTGTTACTTCCTGGGGTAGTTTGCTGATATTGGTTTCTTACCTTTTTACTTAGTTTTGCTTTCATTGTGATAACTATGGCTTTATGCTTATGCTACTGTCTGAAAGGATCTGTAACCTGTATTAGCTGACTAAATTTACATAGTGCCTGACTTTTATTTTGAGATTCTGTCACCAGACATGTATTCTTTGTGTGTGTGTGTGTGTGTGTGTGTGTGTGTGTGTGTGTGTGTGTGGTACTGGGATCGAACTCAGGGCCTTGCACTTGCTGGGCAGAGTTTTCTCTAGGAATAGGTTTTATTCCCCTTTTAATTGGCTAAAGTGTATCCAGCCAGTAAGGCATCCCACTTTTGGGCTTTTCAACCAGAAGATGTATTTTGTTTATAGGGGGAAATCCAGTGGATCCAAAAGAAATAGCACTGGTGCTTGTTTAAGTCTGGAGACATTCAGCCCCAAAAGGTTCAGCTCTGATAGGAGACACCCAATGTGGAGAGCAAGGCAGGCTATCAGGAGATACCCTGGCAGGTCCCCACTAAGGAGGACTGACCTAGGGACAGGCTTACTAGATCTTAAGAAATTTAGCCTTACCAGGTCACAGCCCTGGGGGTGAAAGGCTCAGGCTATCAAGAGGTGTCCTGTCAGGTCACTGCTATTGGAGACTGACCCTGGAAAAGGCCTGTTAAACTCCTAGAACCTAATTTTTACTTCTCATATCTGTAGATGGGAAAAAACCTCATCTATTCCTTCTGAGTCCCTGCTCAGATGTCTTCTTAACCATTAAAATGAGTTCCACACTAAGATCCTTCAAAGAGATCATCTTATATTCCTGTGTAATAAAAAATGGCCTAGGTATCCACTTGTGAAATAAGAGTCATGGCCACTCCTTGGCAGCCTAAAATATAACGCCATATTTCAATTACATCTTCACTACAAAGAAGAATAATGGTCATAGGTTCCTTATCTTCAAGCCTTTATGGCCTCCTACTAGAGGCTTGATCTGTACCTAAGAAGTCATAATTCCTCAGCAGCTCATGCTGCAAGACTGCACCTGTCAGCTCCTTCTCCCCACAGGTTACCTCCTCAGCAACTTTCTCAGTCAGTACCTCACGTGATAAAGTCCATCTCTTGAGTCCACCCCATATTAGGTCTGGGGCTACTTACCATAGGGTCCCAGATTACAGAAACTCAACATCTAGATCTATCACTGCTCTGCCTCTTTGACAAGTGCAAGCACTGATGTACAGCCCAGGTGCTAGTTCCTTATTCAATTGCAGATACTCAGCAATACAGGAAAAAATTAGGTATATTCTCTGAGGATCCTAAGAAGTTTTCTGACAGTTTCCATACCCTAAAAATGGCTTCTTATCTAACATGAAAGGATGTTCAGTTCATCCTCATCTCTTGTTGCACAGCAGTAAAAAAAATTATAAAGGCTGCAAAGTATGTCAGTGATAAAACCTTTGCAGTTTTACCCTCTGATAACCAGCCAACTGCTATGTTATTTGGCTCCCAAGAGGGGCCTGAGTGGAATTATGACATAGGGGATGAAGAAGCCAAATGAAAGTTATAGATCCCCCCAATTTCCTCTGTCAAGCATTTAGCTATGTCTTACTAAATCCTGTAGCCTGGGTCTTGCTCTGTTACCATGGAATGGGCAGGTATAGTCTAGGGCTCTTGTGTATGAGGAGCAATGAATTGCAGGCATGTACCAGTAGCAAGTAGCAAGCAGCTACATTTACTGAAGATCATGGGAAGTTGTGTTCAGGGCAAGTCTGTGCCAACAAAAAATAGGGCACAGCAGAAAAATGGTGCCAGGATGATAGAAAAGTAAAAGCACTGCACACAGGTCAGAGTTGGCACTGCAAAATAGAACTTTAAAATTTAGCTTTTTTTTCTTTTAGTGATTAGCAACTTCATCAAATGTCCTCTTCCGAGCCCATAGCTAATACTCCCTCATATCCTCAGTCCAGAAGAAGTGACAGACTATACAGATGCCAGCCTCAGGAGACCAGGAGCATGGTTTCTTTTCCATAAGAAAGAGGAGGATGAGCTCAAGGGGACTGGAAGTGATAAAGCAAGTTTGGAGATCTGCACTGTCTCTATGTGCTGCCCTCCCCTCTGCTTCTTATTGTAAAGGCCCCTTGCCCACCTGTAAATGGGGAGGTGGTGATTTGAGGTGAATGGGTTCCTCAATCTCCTCAGAGAAAGCTTTGAGTAAGTCATTTTTCCTTGTTACCAAAATAGATTTTCATCACCAGCCACATCCTTTTTTTTAACTTTAAAAAAAAAGGAGAAATTTGACCTCATATGAGTTTTTCTTGGTGGGAAGTATTGTTCTTACTGGTTTCTTTTCTTTTCTTTTTCTTTTTCTTTTTCTTTTTTTTGGTGCTAGAGGCCTTGTGCAAAAGAGCCAGGATAAGATGTGAAAACTTCTGACCAGCTATTTCTAAATTTTGCACAACAGAAAATGTTTTAATACCTAGGGCAAGAGGTTTTTTTAAAAATTAACTAAGACCTGTAAGTTAAGGCAGAAAAAAATGTTTTAGGATACCCAAACTCTGATTAACTAGGCCATAAATGTGTGCATTATGTTATGTCCTATGTGTATACTTGTGTTTGTGTATTGTTTAGATGGTAACAGATTAAAATAAGAGCACTCAATAACTAAAAAAAAAAAAAAAAAAAGCATAAAGACAAATACCTTTTTCTTCACATGACTTAAAATGTTTTGAAAATGCTACAACAGTGTCCTCAACTGATGACAAGAATTTTGCTTGTGTCAGTGAATCAGAATTATATTTTAGGTGTTTGACTTTAAGAAATTTTTCAGTTTCACAAGGTTATAAGAAAAGATTAAAGAGCATAAAGGAAATGTAATTAAAAGTTTTGAGTTTATTAGGATCTTAATGACTCTTGGGAATCAGAGTCAATTGAATATTAAGATAATGTAAATATAATACTGGCTGCACATTCTTTGATTTAAAAGTTTAAATTGTTTAGCTTCTCAGAAAATGTTATATAGCAATGGTCATAAATAAAGGCTGCTTCTAGTATTAGTAAAAAGGGTCATAAAAGGCAATATTTTGGTAAAAATTGGTAAAAAGAGTTATGGTTTATAGCAAAAATGGATTCTAAGTTCCTGACTGTCCAAGGAAAAAAGATGCAAATTTTGCTTTTAGTGAATAGCAGGTAAAGGCCCTGGTCTGCCTATTTCTGATCTCTATCATGTCATGACCGCATAAATTTTAGGATTTTTTTTCCAAAATGTTTTCAGGGGTGCTTTCTTAAACAGGATTGGTTTACAGAGCTTCTACTTGGTTATCTTACTGAGCAGAAGTTGAGTTAGATTCACACTCCCCCATGATTTATTACAGTAGAGAAGTGGCACCAATTAATAAGTTTCTGCTTATCAGACATTATGTATATTGAAAGTCCATTTGAAAGCTTTCTTACCAAGTCTGAGTGAAAAAATAGACAGTTTTGTCTTACCCATTAACTCCTATCTGAGTAAACATTGTCCAGGCATGCTGTACTTCTTCCTAATTTTCTAAAAAAACTGGGTCACATTTACATGAGTAGCTTCCTCAACTCTGGAATGATAAAGCCAGGATAAATGATGAAGCTGATATGGGATGAGGAATTCTCCCTGCAGTTCTTGGGTCTTTCTAAATCTTTTGAGCTTTGGCACTTTAAGTGCCCATGATTAGTAAACTTCCTTTTATTGTCTTTCAAGTGGATTAACTTATAGGTACTCTTATTTTTCCAGGATAATTTGCTTTTGGTAACATGAAAACTTGGTCAAAAATAATTCATTGGGATCAATGTAAATATTCAAACTTTAAATAGCATTCTGTTGTAGTGCATATAGATGCAATTCTGAGTTATTGACTATAATATTTGAAAGCTTTTCCTCAGCAAAAAAATTATTTTGGGACATTAACTTGTGTTTGCTAGATGTTTTATACTCTGTGGGCAATGTAGAGGTAGTTATTAATAAGTAATACATATAAATTATTCATTATTAAGATAAAATACTAAAGAAATTTGCTATGTATAAATTCATGCATTCTTTGATTCTTAAAATTTATAAGCAATAATATGTTTCAGTCTATTAAATGTATTTCATAGATTGTTGATATATATATCTGTATAACACTGATATAAGATCAGAAGATATGTGATCCTGTTAATAAGCTTCAGAGTAACTCTTCTAAAGGGATGATAAGTATCTGAAAATGGAGACTTTTGTCAAATTATAGTTCAACTTGTTAAAAACTAAGCTTAAAAATAAGTCTCAAAGAAATTGAGGGCTGTATCTCATTTTAATGCTCATTTGAGGGTTGTTCATCATTTTAAGATATTTTAAAGTTAATAATTCATATAAGCACAATTTACTTCATATTATAATAAAATAAGGTTTTTAAAAAGAAATCTTTTGTTGTAAAGAGTTCATAGCTATGGCTTACCTGGTCTGATAATGGGTTTGTTTATGCTGCCTAGTGCTAATAGTTTTAAGAGATGCTAAAAGGATTGCTTGCTTCTCTGTAATAGATAAACAGCTATTGTTTTATTGTCTAGTCTTTGCTTAAGTACTTAAAATGAATTAAAAAATTAAATCATTTTCTTTCGGCAGAAAAGCCTATAAGATTCAGAAACAATAATTTAGGCATTTCCCATCTCAAATATGTTATAGGTATGTTCTTTTCTAGATGTACAGTGTTTACATCAATATATGATACAGCTTAGGACAAAAATATGAGTTAATAGCATAAATTTTAAAATGACAGATGACCTATGTATAGGTCAGCATAATTGTATAATAATGTAAAACTTATGTTTCTATTGTAAATTGATCATATACTGTATGTTAACAGTATAACTTTTTATGATTTCAAATATATTTTATTTCTTCAGTTGTGCCATTTTTAAATGAGCAGTAGAGGGTGTATATAACAAGTTGGGTTTGAAACAATTCTGTATTATAGTAATAGTGATAATTATTTATTTTTCCACTTTTTTGGGGTGACTCAGCCAACAGGAGATGGGTTCCATACTATTCCCATCTATGTAGTTAAAAACACCCATGTAACAACACAGAAAATGGCTCCACTAGCTAGCACAGTATTGCCATAAAGTTATCAATCACTTTTGAGTAAAACATTCTAACTAAAGACAGTTTGTTCTAAATTTTTTTAAAAAATTGTGATAAACAGGGATAATGTCAGAATCTGTTTAAAACAATAAGGCTTAATTTTTTCCAGAAACCTCTGATAAGATGTGCACGCCAGAGCCTGGTGCAGACAGGCAGGTCTATGCGCACCCTACCAAGGTCCCCAGTCACGCGGAAGGCACCGAATCACCCTGCTGCAGACAGGCAGACCTGCCCATGCCCTACCGAGGTCCTGAGTTGCATGGAACATGCTGAATCAGCCTGCTCCAGACAGGCAGGTCTGTGCACGCCCTACTGAGGTCCCAAGTCACCCAGAAGATGCCGAATCACCCTCGCTGCAGACAGGCAGGTCTGCCCACACCCTACCGAGGTCCCGAGTCATGTGGAAGACGCCGAATCTCCCCACTGCAGACAGGCAGACACCTGGTTCCACACTACAAAGACGCAGAGGACACCAGACCACCAGACCAAGGTACTGAGTCCCGCTGCTCCCAGCCCAGAGATACGGGCTTCTGAGCTGCCGTCCCACTGCTCCTGGTCCAGAGGAAACGGCTTCCCGGTCACCATCCCTCCGGCTGCTCCCAGCCCAGAGGAAAGATCTTTTGGGCCACCATCCCTCCCACTGCTCCTGGCCCAGAGGTAGGGGCTTCTGAGTCACCATCCCACTGAACCTGGTCCAGAGGAAGGGGATTCCCTGCCACCATCCCTCCCGCTGCTCCCAGCCCACAGAAGAGGGCTTGTGGGCCACCACCCCTACTGCTGTTCCTGGCCCCTGTCCCACCTCTCTGAGCTCAGAGGAGGTAATCCGTGCAGGCGCCAACAGCCCCGCCCCCAGTTGAAATGAGAAAACATGTAAATAAGTCTCAAAACCAGACTTCCAGATCACCTACAGCAACCCCAAAGGGAAATGAGATGGAACACTCTGATACTCAACAACCTGCACCTACTGAACTGGCAACAAAAAGGGACCTGGAAAAAATGAAATCAGAAATAATTTCTCAGAAAACAGGAGAAATTGTGCTCCTAGTGCAAGACATGATTAATAAATCTAGAGAGGAGCTCAGGAACATAATGGAATCCCAACATAGGAAACAAATGGATTCCACAAAACAGATGCAAATCGATTTCCAGGACATGAAAAACTGCATTGAAAGTCTACACAACAGAATGAGCCAATGTGAGGACAGAATTTCAGATATAGAAGATAAGATTGCAATTAGTGACCAGGAAAAGAAAAATTGCTTCAAAATTATAAGGGAACATGAGAAATCAATCCAGCAGCTGCTAGATGATGCAAAGAAGAATAACATAAGACTGATTGGGCTCAATAAAGAAATAGGAGAGAGTGCAGATGACATAAAAAATCTCTTCACAGAAATAGTGGCAGAAAACTTCCCAAGCAGGGGAAAAGAGCTTGACATACAGATAAGTGAGGCATATAGGACTCCAAATAGCCTTGATCAAAAAAAGCTACACATAGGCATATAATTGTTAAGATTCCAGAAACAAAACAGAAGAACAAAGTTCTCCAAGCAGTCAGAGAAAAGAAACAAATCACATACAAAGGAAAGCCCATCAGAATCACAGCAGACTTCTCATCACAAACCATCAAGGCAAGAAGAGCTTAGAATGACATATTCCAAGTCCTAAAAGAAAACAACCTCCAACCCAGATTGATGTACACTGAAAAACTATCTTTCAAAATTAATGGAGAAATAAGATCCTTTCATGACAAAGAGCGCCTTAGGAACTTTGTGAATACCAAACCAGCACCCCAAAAATTTTACACAATATCTTAGGAACAGACATTGAGGATCACAACCCCAGGAAGCAAAGCAAAATGAACCCAACTGGCATGACAAGAAATTAAATGGAAAGGGGGAGAACCCAACAAAAAGAAAAAGACATGGCAATGACAAGTCAATATGTTTCAGTTATAACCATCAACATTAATGGTCTCAATTCACCAATCAGAAGAAATAGACTGGCAGAATGGGTCAAGAAGCAAAATCTAAAAATATGCTGCATACAAGAAACACACTTAATTCAAAAGGAAACTCATTGAGTGAAAGTTAAAGGGTGGAAAACAATACTCCATGTGACAGGAACCTGAAAAAAAAGCAGGAGTAGCTATCCTCTTGGCAGATCAAGTAGATTTCAAACCAACACTGATTAAGAGAGATGAAGAAGGACACTACATCCTTCTAAAGGGAACAATCCAAGAGGAAGAGATGACAATCATAAATATCTATGCACCAAACACTAATGCACCCAACTATGTAAAACAAATACTAACAGGCATGAAAAGTCATATATGCACTAATACAATGGTAGTGGGGGACCTCAACACCCCACTGTCACAAATAGATAGATCAACTAGGCTAAAAATATGTAATGAAATACTAGAACTCAATCAAACTCTTGAACAAATGAACTTAACAGATGTTTACAGAGTCTACCACCCCACAAAATCAGAATACACATTCTTCTCAGCTGCACATGGGTCATTCTCCAAAATAGACCACATACTCACACATAGAACATGTTTAAGTAAGTGCAAAGGAATTGAAGTTATCCCCTGTATATTATCAGACTATAGTGCGATGAATTGGAGATCCATAGCAAAAGAAACTCAAAAAATTTCATAAACATGTGGAAATTGAACAACACATTTCTGAATAACCAATGGGTCACAGAGGAAATTAAAGAAGAAATCAAACAGTTCCTTCAATTAAATGACAATGACAATACAACATATGGGAATCTATGGGACACAATGAAAGCAGTCTTACAAGGGGAATTCATAGCAGTGAATACACATATTAGGAAAACAGAATGAGCCCAATTAAACAACCTGATGCTGAACCTCAAGCTTCTAGAAAAAGAAGAGCAGGACAACCCCAAAGCTCATACAAGGGAGGAAATTATAAAGATCAGAGGAGAAATCAATGCAATGGAGACTAAGAGAATGATACAAAAAATCAATGAAGCCAAGAGTTGGTTCTTCAAAAGAATCAACAAAATTCACAAACCTTTAGCCAACATTGTCAGAAAAAGGAAAGAAAAGGCCCAAATCCATGCAATTAGGAATGAAAAGGGTGAAATGACAACAGACCCAACAGAAATCCAGAGGATCCTCAATACCTACTTCCAGAACCTATACGCCAATAAGATGGACAACACAGAAGAAATGGACAGATTCCTAGATACATATGAATTACCAAAGTTGAACAAAGAAGACCTAAAAATTCTGAACAACCCAATATCAACCAATGAAATTGAAAATGTAATTAAAAACTTATCAACTAAGAAAAGCCCGGGCCCTGATGGCTTCACTGCTGAATTCTACAAGACATTTAGAGAGGAACTGCTGCCACTACTGTTTAAACTCTTCAATGAAATTGAAAGGGAAGCAATACTCCCAAATTCATTCCTGGAAGCAAGCATCACCTTGATCTGCAAAGCAGAGAAAGACCCAATCAAATAGGAGAACTATAGGCCAATCTCACTAATGAACATAGATGCAAAAATCCTTAATGAGATAATGGCAAACAGAATGCAGAAGATCATCAAGAAGATCATACACCCTGATCAAGTGGGATTCATCCCAGGGATGCAGGGATGGTTCAATATATGCAAATCAATCAATGTAATACACTATATCAATAGAACCAAGGACGAAAACCATATGATCATGTAACCGTCCCTCAACCCCGGATGAACCTAGCCAATCAGAAATGTACACTTCATGCTTGCTAAACGCTAACCAGTCATGTAACTGCTAAGTGAAAAATCTCCAAACCTTGCTGTAATAGCTATAAAAACCCCTGGTGTTTTAGAGTCGGGGCTCTCAATCCTGATCTGCTGTGCTGGTGATGGTTGTGAGTCCCTGCTCGAGCTTGAATAAATGACCCTAGTGCGTTTCCTTTGGAATTGGCTCCTTGGTGGTCTTTGGGGACTTCGCGATCTGGGCACAACACTATATAGATTTAATGCAATTTCAATTGAGATCCCAGCAGCATACTTCATGGACCTTGAGAAAACAATCCAAAAATTCTTTTGGAACAAGAAGAGATCCAGAATAGCAAAAGCAATTCTAGGTAACAGAGACATGGCAGGGGGTATCACAATCCCCAACCTGCAACTCTAATACAAAGCTACTGTGATAAAAACAGCATGGTACTGGCAAAGAAAAGGACTTGAGGACCAGTGGAACAGATTAGAAGATGCACAAACAATGCCAGACACACTCAGTCATCTCATCTTCAATAAAAGAGCCAAACACCTTCACTGGAGGAAAGATAGCCTCTTTAATAAATGGTGCTGGAAAAATTGGGCTTCAACTTGCCAAAGATTAAAACTAGACCTGTATCTCTCACCATGCACTAAACTAAAATCAAAATGGATTAAAGATCTAAATATTAAAATAGAAACTCTGAACCAGTTGGAACAGAGGTTAGGTAGAACCCTTGAAGACATCGGTGTAGTAAAAGATTTTATGAACGAAACCTCAGTTGCCTGTGAACTAGCCCAAACAATCAACAAGTGGGATCTCTTCTTATTAAAAGGCTTCTGCACAGCAAGAGAAACCACCAGCAGTGTGAAGAGACAACCCACAATGTGGGAAACAATCTTCACCTGCTCTTCCTCAGACAAAGGTCTACTATCTCAAATCTATAAAGAGCTTAAAAAGATCAGACCTCCCAAATTTAAAGACCCAATCCAAAAATGGGCATCTGAAATGAACAGACATTTCTCAGACAAAGAAGTAGAAATAGCAAATAAATACATGAAAAAATGTTCAACATCACTGGTCATTTGAGAGATGCAAATGAAAACAATGCTGAGATTTCACTTCACTACAGAAAGAATGGCTGCTATCATGAAATCAACCAATAACAAATGCTGGCGGGGCTGTGGGGAAAGAGGAACCCTGCTCCACTGCTGGTGGGAGTGTAGACTGGTGCAAGCACTGTGGAAATCAGTATGGAGATACCTCAAAGAACTAGGACTGGAAGTCCCATTTGACCCCACTATTCCACTGCTGGGGATCTTCCCCAAAGAATTAAAAGAATCATACCACAGTGATATATGTGCACCCATGTTCATAGCAGCACAGTTTGTAATAGCTAAAACTTGGAAACAGCCCAGTGCCCATCAACTGGATACTGGATAAAGAAAATGTAGTTTTTTTATAAAATGGAGTACTACTCAGCCATAAAAAATGAGAAATTAGAAACATGTATAGCTAAGTGGATGCACATTGAGGCAATACTCTTAAGTGAAATAAAAGGACACACATGAATAAATACCGAATAGTTTCTCTGGTGTGAGAAACTGAAAGTGTAAATAAGGACTAAATGTATAATAGGTAATGTGAAATAGGAAGAAAAGGGGCAAAGGGGAAGGAAGTGGGAGGGCTAGGGAAAAGGATAGAAGGGAATGCGATTAATATGAGAAAGTGGAAAAATAGGAACAAAATCTTTGTAAATCGGGAGGAATGGAGGGGTTGAAGGGAGGGCTGGGCAAGGGTGAAAAATTAGAACCAAGAGAGACTATGTAAAGGTGCAAATTTCCAATGATGAATGTCATTATATTGTATACCTTAAATGTACCAATGATTAGGATGAATAATCAATAATGTAAAATAGGAAGAAAAGGTCCAAAGGGGTAGGGATAGTGGGAGGGGCAGGGGAAAGAAAAGAAGGGAAAGGAAAAATGCTGAGAAATGGAAAAAATGGAAATAAAGTCTTTGTAAATAGGGAAGGGTGGAGGGCATGAAGGGAGGGCTAGGAATGGGGAAAAAATAAGAACCAAGATGCATTATGTAAAGGTACAATTCCCAATGAGAAATGTAATTGTGTTGTATACCTACAATGTACCAATAAAAGAATGTAATTTAAAAAAAAAAAGATGTGTATGCCAATCCAATAGGAGATAACCAGCCAAATAATGTAGATACATTTTCAGGCTTATGTTTGTGTGATTGTTATCTAATTGTGTTATAACAGTTAGAAGTACCTAGGCACTGTCCAGTCCAGAAATAATTAGAGATTAGACACTAAAAATTTGTCACATCTATAAACTGGTGTATTCTACTTAAATGTTACTCTATTAACAGATAACAAACTGAGGTAAAGGTTCTTTATGTTGGGCCAGGGATTTAGCTCAGTTGTTCCACCACCTTCCTTGCAAGCACAAGGACTCGAGTTTGATCCCTGGTATCAAAAAAAAAAGATCTTTGTGTCATCTAATGTTTTGTAATTAGATAAAGATAACTGACTAAAATGGTATTTTATATTAAAATGAAAATTTAAATGTATTTCAGAGATAATAAAAAATCTAATGGTTCTAATATAATAATTTCATCATGATTGTTTTGCTAAAATGCTATGTTGCCCTTGATCTCAAATCTTCTCCATAACACTTTATAATTATTATTTGTTAACATTCTACCGGAATTTGGCTTCTAAGATGACCATGATTGGCAAAAAAAATAAGTTCTTTGGTCATACTTTATATTTCAAAGTACTTGACATCTAGATAAGATAGTTAAACTTACTGCTCCTACTGCAATGCTGGTGTAACTAATGTCATGGGAGTTCAACAACTGAGGTTTGGAGACCAAAGTTAAAAGGATAATTAGGCTAAGGGGACAACCACTATTCTGGCCCTGGCCCTCCAAGGTCAACAAGAACCCAGAATATGAAAGGACTTTTCTACAAGATACTACAGTTCTGGTGACTCACCCAATCCTCTCAGGTTGTTGGACCCCAGAGGACAGAAGTGAACCAATGTACACTGTGCTCAAAGGAGGGTCACTAAAGAGAGAAACATCTCCCATGCTTCCCCAGGAAGCCACAATGTCAAGCAAGACGGTGACCCTTACTGACACATGACACTGACAGTTCCCAAAGTAACCCCTTAAGAGCCTTAACTGATTTTGATACATGTAGCGAGAGGTTAATTTTGATTAACATAGATATCACTCTAACTCGGTATTAAACACCCAGTAGAAAAGTATAACCAAAAGATAAATAAAAAATACTAATATAGGCTACATATTAAAAGAGGGCTCCAATAACTACACTGGCCCCTGCTGGCAGTCTCCAGCTATACCTGTAGTTGGCTGATATTATGATTTAGTGAGGCTAGATAGCCACAGTAACAGCTATAAAACTCAACAAGAGTCTTTAAATTCCTTAGCTAAAATTATCCTTCAAAACCACAGAGCTCTTAATCTTCTTACAGCTAAAACTAGAGGGACCCCTACCCTAATAAATGAAACTTCTTGTCTTTAGATAAACAACTCACATCAGAATAAAAGAAATTATAAATAAAAGACTTATAAATAACCTCCATAAACAGGCAGGTCTAGGACACAGCTCGTTACAATCCTTATTCCAATCCCTTAAAAACAGTGTCTAAATTTGCCTCCATCCCCAGTTTCTTCTTGTCATTTTGGTTTTTATGTTTGAACCACGCATTCTTAATCTCTTAGTAAAATTTATTTCTTACCTTGAGGCTGTCAAATTCCAAATGGAGCCAACGATGAGTGTGCCAAACTCCTTTTACTGAGGTCTAATAGATCAACCTTCTGAAGAAAGTTCATAACTGCTGAAACCCAATATCTGTCAAGGGCTCCTTAGATTAGATCTCAGGAGAAAGTCCTGACTGCCATCTCCCCTCCATTGACCCCTTGGAGCAGGAAGCCACTAGATTAGGTCTTTGCCTATTCTTCTTTAATGGCAGTTAAGGATACATCTTCAGAAGGGAGAAAATGTAGAAAAGAGTTTATTTAGTTCACTTATGAGTAGGCAGCTACTACAGGAAGGGACCGAGATAGAGTTATATTGATAAAAGCGAAGAATAGTAAACTAAGACTTTGGACCAATATTGAACTTCTTCAGACAATATGGAATGCAGTCCACTCCCTACTAAAAGAAGGCGCAGCCACTCCTTACTAAGCTCCTGAATTTGGAGAAAATTATAATGCAAATTAATCAATTTTCTTTCCTAAGATCCCAATTTCTTGTAAATCCTATATGTTGAAGAACTGGGTTAAAAGCCTGAGTTCCAGTTGGTTATTTTAAATCCACAGAGCCACCTGTGATAGATGACATTAAACAACTGAGCAATTCCACAACAGTGCTCTGTTTATCTACAATTTGCTCTGGATGGGGTGTGGAGAATGCAATCACCCCTGTGAGACTCCTTCTGAAAATCCAGGAGCTATTTTTCTTCTCTTTTTTCCAATACCCACCCCCACTCCAAAACTAAAAATGACAATCCCTTTATAACATCAAAAAATTTCTCAGCCACTCACTTCTGAGGTAGTAGCTGAGAAGATACAAATAGTAATAATTTGATTTCTACACTATATTTGATATCCATTTCTCATGACTTTTGCCCTCTGTCAATTGTAAGAGCATTGTATATGGTCCATGTTCCATATTTGGCTGAAACTATGTATTTAATTCAAGGTAACAGTAAGTTGGGCAAAAAGATTTGAATAATGATTTGTTATAGTTCCTTGGCTCTTTCCACGTCTTCAGCCTTGTATCCTGGACGGCTGGCATTTTTTTTCTTAAATATGAGGAACATTGATGTAAACATCAAAAAGTTACATAGCAGAGATGGAGAAAGTGGGGAGGGGAAGGAGGGGAAAGGGAAGTAAAAAGAATGAAAGTGTGCTAAGTACATGTGCCAACTCCTTATGATGAATATAACCATTATGTAGTGCAAACATGTACTAATGAAAAGGCAAAAATCCCCACCCAAAGCTACATGGTATGTATAAAGGGGAAGAAGTTGTGATCAGGAAAATGGATTAAATTAGGTTTCCTCTCAACCTTCTGGTTTTTGCCTTCATAACAGAAGAGAATTGGATGACAAGCCGTATTGTTTCAGTTTTTGTGTTTGTTTTGTTTAACTTCGCTTCCACAGCCAGCAGTGTGGAGGTATTGCTGCTTGGCACTCTGAGGAAGCCCTACACCTTATCCTCAGGAAAACTGGGTAATTTTGAAACTCAGAGTTCTCCTTCTGACTACTTAATTTCAGGATCTGTTCCTTGAGGAGTTTTATTTGCTCTTTGGGTGCTGAGCTGGCAGGACCAAAGCAGCACACCTCCAGGGTCAGTGCAGGCACTGGTCTGGATCCTGGGAGGCCAGGTCTCAGCAGCTCTGCCTGCAGCCTGGCTGGAGCCCAGCAAGCCCCACCCTGCACTGATGTTTGCATAAGGGAAGCCATGAAGCATTCAGTTTCATTTTCCTACATTGCATATTACAATGACTCATTTCTTCATATTGCTTATAAACACACTAGTCCAGAAGGAAAGTCTTAAATAAAACGATGATTAAGCTTTAGTGACTTTTCTCTTCAATTTGATGAAAACTTTTGACAGTATCTGAAGTTTCACAGGACAGAGTTTGTAGTTGGCTAAAATTTTCAACATGGTTTGTAAAAAATTGACATTCTTCATGTCAATTGCATTCCTCATCTTATGGTCTACATTTTACCTAAATCTTCTAGTCAAATCCTTAGAGCCTTTCACTTCCAGAAGTAGTCTGCATGCTCACCACCTTTGCTGAAAGATTTCTTTTTCAAGAATTTTACAGTCAGCACCAGTCATGTCTAGTGATATCTGTACATGAGAGTTGCAATATTTCTCATTTCTTTTTGAATCATTTCATAAGAAATAGCTTATGTACATTTGAAAATATATTCATATTTAAAGGTATATTTTGTTTTTTAGAATTAACTTCTAATGATAGCTTTTAAAGAGAATTGATTAAACAAGTCTTTAATGATTAGATACTTACCAAGGCTTTTCTGAAAACTTCTACTTTTTGTATTAAAACTTGAAGTATGTCTTTGTGAGGCTCTTTGATCTGGAACTGTTAGATCAGTTTCATTTTCTGGAGAATTGGCAAGTCACAATCAGCAAATCAGTGAGGGAGGAGAGATGTAGGCAGAACAGTGTTGGTTTGCCTGAAAATAAATTTTTGAGAATCTATTGTATCAAAAAGCAAACAATAAAAACAAAAATCAATGTCATAGTAAATTAAAATGCAATTGGTTGGACCATTGTTTAGGAAGTAGTTATAGTATGGTTTTCCTCCTTAACTTCCTACTCTGAATATTTTCAAATATAAATAAATTCCAAAGAATAGTGAAAGGAAAATCCTTGATGACATTTTTTTCCTATGCTTACATACTTTTAATATAACAAATAACATGCCAAAATGTGTGGAAGGCATGTCTTTTCTCTCTTCCTATATTCCATACTCAATGTGGAGCAAGTCTTACGGTGGTCAACATATATCTAGGATCTGACCACCACTGTCTCTCTTGAGTTGTAAGAATAGCTCCTTCCTAGGTTTGCTTTTTGCTGCTATTGATCCTTTCAGGGACTTCTCAAAATACTAGTCAGCTGACCCTGATAAAATGTAAATAATATACCAATGTTTTGACCAATCCCTCCAGGGGCTTTCCATCTGACACAGTGAATGCCAAGGTTGGTAATATGAATTATAGGGCCGCTGTGATCTGGCACCCTGCTACCCCTCTGATATTATATCTTACTTTCACTTCTCTTTCAAATCTGGGCTGGCCCATGATCTTCTTGTAACTCTTTATTTTAGGCAGCTCCTGCTCCTATTTCAGTTTACTGTGCTTGTCTCCTTTCCCTGGAATGTCCTTGTTGCAGTGCTCACTCCTTCATGTCATTGAGGTCTTTTATGAAAAGTTACCTTCTCCATAGGTACTCTTTGGGTAGCCTACAGAAAACTACAGATCTCCCAACAATCCCATTCCTCTTCTGACTTTATTTGTAATTTATCTAATACTTACCACAACCAAATAGTCTTAAGTCTTTATACATTCTTAACTATTTATCTTGTGTATTTCCTATCGCCATCATTCTGTGCATTCCAGGAGGACAAGGGATTTGTTCACTTTGTTCATTATTTTGTAAATGCCTGTCACATTTTAGCTTCTTAACAAAAATTTGCTGAATTTGTAACATATTTTCTTAGAGTTATTAAAAATAGTGAATTTATGAAAACCCTCAAGGTAGCAATGTCTGTAAGTCGAAGGACTTTCTTCATTTTACTGAGGTAATTACTTTACCAGAATCCCAGACAGTAATCTAGGGAATGAGCCACTCATTAGACCAGATCTAATCAACTGATCACAAAAATGAAAAAGAAGTTTTATGATAAGGGAAGGAAAATTAATAAACATGTCTTATCCTGCTGTCTCTGTAAGCACCCAGTTTCATAACACACATGAGCTTCCTGCTGTGTCACTCACAGTCCTTATTGTTGGAGTCTCAGTTCCTTTGCTATTATCACCTGCTGCCTTTGCCCTAGGAGCTTATTTCCTGGTGAAGGAATTGTCATTTTCCACACACACACCCACACACACCCTGATCAGGTCAGAAGTCGCACCTCCTTTCAGCCAGAGTCCTCTTTTGGCAAAGTAACCATCTACCCTCTCTCTGGATAGTCTAAAGACTGAGTGGGAAGATCCCAGATTTTTCTCTCTTGACCAGTGAAGACAGCAATTCCAAAAGGACCTAGCATTCTAGAAACGAAGCAGTCCAGTGGCAACGCTTTCCTTAACAGCTCTGTGACCTCTGGGCAGTGACTTCTGGGTCTGTCTAGGGCAGGGTTTGCTGCAAATTGAGCCTAGCACCATCTCACTGCATGGTAGTACTACTTTTGCTTAGACCCTACCAATAGATAGGGGAGCTAACATTTAGTCCTCAAATCCAGAGTCTCTTCCTCTATTAAATAGAAAAATTGACAATGTCTTAGCTCAATGTGATATACTAAACTCTTCAGTGATACCTTCTAACCTTTCATAATGTCCCTAATTTTTCAACCCTGCCTCTTTAACAAGATACCAGTTATGAACACACTATCCAGTAATTTGAACCTATTCAGTAAAGCTTTTAAAATAGTTTGCACTTTATGATTTTTTTTTTTTTTCAGTACCGGGGATTGAACTCAGGACCTTGCACTTGCGAGACAGGTGTGGGCGCCACTGAGCTATATCTTTGGCCCTGTGCTTTATGAATTTTAAGAGCATCTGCTTATGTAATGTTGGAAGTAAGTAAAGATCAAGACTGGGAGATAAATTCTGAGAATACCTTGATGTATAATTCTTGGCTTCCTGGAGGTTCTCAGCTTCCTGTTTTGAAACAACTGTGAATATAAATTTTCTTAGTAATATTAATTATTGAAAACAGCTGCTGCAGGACACCATTCTCAAGAGAACACTCCAGTTTTCTCTCTTTGATACTGAACAAGTAAGTGCCAAGTCAGCAGAACCCTTGGGGATAAGAATGGGAGTCCCTCCGCACCACAGAATACTCTAGGCAGAGCCGCACATGACCCTTGCCCTGAGGAGTTGTCATGCTCTTAACTGCTGCTCAAGGGGCAGACTCTCGCAGTCCTCGGTGCAGCCTAGAACGGCTTCCCGCCCTCTAGTGGCGCTTTGAGGAACTGAAGCCACACGAGAGCAAATTAGTTTCGTTTTCCTCACTTCGACTTTAAATCAGATTGCTGTATGAAGTGCAGTAGATGTGAATGAAAGATTAAATAGAAGAATAGCTATCCTCTGGGGGGTGTTATCTCTGATGAAGTGCAGAACTTTTAATACTATCTTAAGTTATGAAGGCAGCATTTTGCATATTTACACAGGACCAGAGATGCCGTCACAATCTTTTAGGCTTAAATTCCTTTGTACTGTTTTGTTACCCTCTTTCCACCCTGGCCATCAGCGGAGACCAGAAACCCTCTCACTATACTTATTAGTTCTCACCATTCTAATTACACTTGATGGTACCGTTCTTTCCAGAAAAGCACTTACAATTGTCACTTAAATATACTAATGTGCATTTAATAACACTGAAATTTCTAATTATTTTAATGTTTTTTGCAAGTAAGAGTTTATACAAAAACATGTATTAGTACAAAATACAGCTGTTGCATTAAGAGATATTGTCCCTTCATACATGTAACAAATAAAGTTTTAATGACTTGGGAACTTACCAGAAATTTCCTGAAAACGTTTTCTTCTTACATCTGAAACTTGAATCTGGCCATTTTAACGTTGCTTTCTTATTTCTCTTTTGATGGCTAGGAGACATACAATTCTAAAGATCCTTTAATAAAAACAAGGGCAACAACACTAAGCCCTGAAGTGATGAAGTTGTCTAATTTCTGTTGTGCTCTCTCTCTTTCTCTCTTTCTCTCTCTCTCTCTCTCTCTCTCTCTCTCTCTCTCTCTCTCTCTCTCTCGCTCTCGCTCTCTCTCTGAGAGAAAGGTTCCCTTGCAAAATGAGGAAGTAGGAATACAGACACAGTGGGTTTCAGTTTTGCTTGGGAGCATAATTACTTGGATTTGGTAGGATAGAAAACATTTAAAGAGATATCACAGAAGATTATTAATAAATGTCAACCTTGATGAAAAAATGTTTACCAGACAAGAGTTTTAGGTCAAAGAGCTAAGAAGTCTGGGAGAAAAACCACCTACAATACAAAAGGAATAAATAGAAACACCAGGACAAGTGTTAAAATCTCTGTGTGATCTAAGTGGCTGTCACTTGTGGAATTATATGTCACCCAAATTCATGTGTTAAAGTCCCAGCTCTCATAATAAGACTGCATTTGGAAGTAGGGTGTTTATGAGGTGATTAAGTTAAAAGGAGGTCATTAGGGCACGTGCTAATTTAAGATGACTGGTGACCTTGTAAGAGAAGAAAGTTGGCCACAGACATATACAGAGGGAGACTATGTGAAGACACCAGGAGACAGGCATTTATTAATCAGAAGAAGCCAGCCATGATGACACATCTTGGTCTTAGATTTGCAACCTCTAGAATCTTGAGGAAATGAACTTGTGTTAAGGCCCCCAGCCTGTGGTGCTTTGTTTTAACAGTCCTGGCCAACTAACCAGTGCTCCTAAATTCTTCTGCTTGCAGAGTCATCATTTATTTTATTATCTTTTGAAAATTAAAATATTATTTTGGGGGGAAGAAATGGATGTCTTGTAACTTGGTTGTGGTGATGGAACCACAGATGTTTGCACATATCCAAATTCATCAAGATGTGAACATTAAAGTATACAATATTTTGTGTATCAGTTATACCCCAACAAAGCTAAAATCATGCTCAAGACCTTTGCTGGATGATGATATGTCTCTAGGGATAGGGCCAAGGATCAGTCTTTTTTTTTTTTTTTCTTTTTTTTTTCCCGCAGTACCGGGGAATCAAACTCAGGACCTTGTGCTTGTGAGGCAGGTGCGGTGCCACTAAGGTAAATCCCTGGGCCCAGCATCAGTCATTTTAAAAGCTCACTAAGTAATTCTGATGGATAGCCAGGACTAGTAATGTGAAATAAGATAAATCAACTCTTCCTTTTTTCCATTCTTACTTTACCTCCTCTTTCTTTCTCTTTCATTTTCAAACAACTCAGTCCTAAAACCATTATATGGGCAGAGAAAGGTAGATGTCTATGGTGGCAGAGTGGAGGAGTCAAGATGGCCCAGAGCAGAAAGTCAGCACCTAGGAAGGTGGCCCAGCAGAGCAGTGTTTTGGTGAGAAATCAGAGCCTAAGATGGGTGGAGGGCTGGCCTTGTGTGAGTTATCAGAGCCCAGAAGAATAAGGAAGTTTACTTCTGGGAAGATCTGCCTAAATGGGGAGTGTCGAAGCAAAACTCGCACAGGACAAAGCAACTCTAAAAAATTAGAACCCTCCAAATTTAAAGAGCCAACCAAAAAATAGGCACCTGAAATGAAGAGATACTTCTCAGATGAAGAAATACAAATGGTCAATAAATATATGACATAATGTTCAACATCACTGACCATTCCAAAAATGCAAATTAAATCAACACTGAGATTACTTCTCACCCCAGAAAGAATAGCTACCACCAAGAAATCAACAAATAACAAAGGTTGGTGAAGCTGTGGGGAGAAAGGAGTCCTTCTTCATTGTTGGTGGGAGTGTAAACTGATACAGAAATCAGCATGGAAGTTCCTCAAAAAACTAAAAATAGAAATTCTCTTTGACCCAGCTATTTCCTTTCTAGGTATCTTCCTCAAAGAGTTGAAGACATCATACCACAGTGATGTATGCATACCCGTTTATAGCAGCACAACTCACAGCAGCTGTCTTAGAAACAGCCTATATGTCTACCAGTAGATGAATGGATAAAGAAAATGTGGTATCTATATACAATGGACTACTACTTTGCTGTAAAGAAGAATAAACTTAAGTCATTTGTAGAAAAATGGATCCACCTTGAGACCATAATGCTACATCTTGCTCATTCTTCAGCTGACAGATATTTGGGTGAGGTGATGCAGTTTCGTCCTTGCCTGGTGATCCAAAACAGCAAGAGCTATTCTGGAGAATATAGCTGGAGAGGAACCACTGAGTTATAGAACACAGAACATGCACATGGTCATGTTACTAAGGAATAAGGCTAAGGTGTTTCCCAAAGTTGTCAGACCAGATTACATTCCTCTTAGTAATGTATTAAGTATTCTCCTTACTCTATATCTTGATCAACTCTTGGAAACTGATACTTTCATCAATTTTACCACTCAAGTAAGCATGAAATTTTATCTTGTGGAGGCTCAAATTTGAATTTCTTTTCTTATTAATGAGGGTGGAAAACCTTTTTACATGCTCAGGGCTGCTTATGCTTCCTCTTCTAAGAAAAAAATATTTATTTATTTTTCATTACTTCAATTCTTTTATTGGTACATTTTAGGTATACAACACACTTACATTTCTCATTGGGAACTTGTACCTTTACATGATGCATCTTGGTTCTAATTTTTTCCTCATTCCTAGCCCTCTCTTCACCCCCTCCACCCTTCCCTATTTACAAAGATTTTATTTCCATTTCTCATCATTTTTTCCTTTCCCTTCTTTCCTTTCCCCTGTCCCTCCCCACTACCCCTTACCCTTTGGACCTTTTCTTCCTATTTTGCATTACCAATTATTCATTCTAATCATTGGTATATTTTAGGTATACAAAATAATGACATTCATCATTGGAAATTTGCACCTTTACATAGTCTCTCTTGATTCTTATTTTTCACCCTTGCCCAGCCTTCCCTTCAACCCCTCCATCCCTCCCTATTTACAAAGACTTTGTTTCCATTTTTCCATTTTCACATATTAATCCCATTCCCTTCTATCCTTTCCCCTAGCCCTCCCACTTCCTTCCCCTTTGCCGCTTTTCTTCCTATTTCACATTACCTATTATACATTTTAGTCCTTATTTACACTTTCAGTTTCTCACACCAGAGAAACTATTCAGCATTTATACATGTGTGTCCTATTCATTTCACTTAAGAGTATCGCCTCAATGTGCATCCACTTAGCTATAAATGTCTCTAATTTCTCATTTTTGATGGCTGAGTAGTACTCAATTTTATTAAAAAACCACATTCTCTTTATCCAGTCTCTAATTGTTGGGCATTTGGGCTGTTTCCAAGTTTTAGCTATTACAAACTGTGCTGCTATGAACATGGGTGCACATATATCACTCTGGTATGATTCTTTTAATTCTTTGGGGAAGATGCCCAGCAGTGGAATAGCGGGGTCAAATGGGACTTCCAGTCCTAGTTCTTTGAGGTATCTCCATACTGATTTCCACACTGCTTGCACCAGTCTACACTCCCACCAGCAGTGGAGCAGGGTTCCTCTTTCCCCACAGCCCCGCCAGCATTTGTTATTGGTTGATTTCATGATAGCAGCCATTCATTCTTGAGTGAAGTGGAATCTCAGCATTGTTTCCATTTGCATCTCTCAAATGACCAGTGATGTTCAACATTTATTCATGTATTTCTTTGCTATTTTTACTTCTTTGTCTGAGAAATGTCTGTTCATTTCAGATGCCCATTTTTTGATTGGGTCTTTAAATTTGGGAGGTCTGATCTTTTTAAGTTCGTTATAGATTCGAGACAGTAGACCTTTGTCTGAGGAAAAGCAGGTGAAGACTTTTCCCCACATTGCGGGTTGTCTCTTCACGCTGCTGGTGGTTTCTCTTGCTGTGCAGAAGCCTTTTAATAAGAAGAGATCCCACTTGTTGATTGTTTGCGCTAGTTCAGGGACAACTGAGGTTTTGTTCGTAAAATCTTTTCCTACACCGATGTCTTCAAGGGTTCTACCTAACCTCTGTTCCAACTGGTTCAGAGTTTATTTAGATCTTTAATCCATTTTGATTTTAGTTTAGTGCATGGTGAGAGATACAGGTCTAGTTTTAATCTTTGGCAAGTTGAAGCCCAATTTTTCCAGCACCATTTATTAAAGAGGCTATCTTTCCTCCAGTGAGGGTGTTTGGCTCTTTTACTGAAGATGAGATGGCTGAGTGTGTCTGGCATTGTTTCTACATCTTCTAATGTATACCACTGGTCCTCAGGTCTGTTTCTTTGCCAGTACCATGCTGTTTTTTTTTTTAATCACAGTAGCTTTGTAGTATAGTTGCAGGTTGGGGATTGTGATACTCCCTGCCATGGCTCTGTTACCTAGAATTGCTTTTGCTATTCTGGGTCTCTCCTTGTTCCAAAAGAATTTTTGGATTGTTTTCTCAAGGTCCATGAAGTATGCTGCTGGGATCTCAATTGGAATTGCATTGAATCTATATAGCAGTTTTGGAAGTATGGCCATTTTCACTATATTGATCCTTCCTACCCAGGAGGAAGGAATGTCTGTCCATTTTCTGATATCATCTTCAATCTCTCTTTTCAGAGTGCCATAGTTTTCAGAGAAGAGGTCTTTGATTACTTTCATTACGTTGATTCTTAGGTATTTCAGTTTTTCAGATGCTATTGTGAAAGGAATTATTTGCCCTATTTCTCTCTCAATGAGTCTGTTATATTTGTAAAGGAAAGTTATTGACTTTTGTGTGTTGACCTTGTAACTAGCTACTTGACTGAATTTGGTTATTAAGTTTGGTGGAGTTCTTGGGGTCTTCAATATATGGTATCATGTCTTCTGCAAATAATGACAATTTGACTTCTTCATTTCCTATCTTTATTCCTTTTATTTCTTTCTCTTGTCTAATTGCTGTGGCTAATGTTTCCAAAACTATATTGAACAAGAGTGGTGATAGTGGATATCCTTGTCTTGTTCCTGATTTTAGTGTGAAGGATTTCAGTTTTTGACCATTTAGTATGATACTGGCTGTTTGTTTTTCATAGATGGTTTCTATCAGTTTGAGGTAGAGACCACCTATTCCAATGTTTTGTAGGGTTTTTATCATAAATGCATGTTGGATTTTGTCAAATGCTTTTTCTGCATCTATGGAGATGATCATATGGTTTTTGTCCTTGGCTCTATTGATATAGTGTATTACATTGATTGATTTTTGTATATTGAACCATCCCTGCATCCCTGGGATGAATCCCACTTGATCAGGGTGTATGATCTTCTTGATGATCTTCTGCATTCTATTTGCCAGTATCTTATTAAGGATTTTTGCATCTCTGGTCATTAGTGAGATTGGCCTATAGTTCTCCTTTTCAGTTGGATCTTTCTCTGCTTTGGGGATCAAGGTGACACTTGCTTCCAGGAATGAATTTGGGAGTATTGCTTCCCTTTCAATTTCTTTGAAGAGTTTAAAGAGTAATGGCAGTAGTTCCTCTCTAAATGTCTTGTAGAATTCAGCAGTGAAGCCATCAGGGCCTGGGCTTTTCTTAGTTGATGTTTTTAATTACATTTTCAATTTCATTGGTTGATATTGGGTTGTTTAGAATTTTTAGGTCTTCTTCATTCAACTTTGGTAATTCATATTTATCTAGGAATCTGTCCATTTCTTCTTTGTTTTCCATCTTATTGGCATACAGTTTCTGGAAGTAGGTATTGATGATCCTCTGGATTTCTGCTGGGTCTGTTGTAATTTCACCCTTTTCATTCCTAATTGCATGGATTTGGACCTTTTCTTTCCTTTTTTAAACTGACAAGGTTGGCTAAGGGTTTGTCAATTTTGTTGATTCTTTCGAAGAACCAACTCTTGGCTTCATTGATTTTTTGTGTCATTCTCTTAGTCTCCATTGCATTGATTTCTCCTCTGATCTTTATAATTTCCTCCCTTGTATGAGCTTTGGGTTTGTCCTGCTCTTCTTTTTCTAGAAGCTTGAGGTTCAGCATCAGGTTGTTTAATTGGGCTTGTTCTGGTTTCCTAATACATGAATTCACTGCTATGAATTTCCCTTGTAAGACTGCTTTCATTGTGTCCCATAGATTCTGATATGTTGTATTGTCATTGTTGCATTTAATTGAAGGAACTGCCTGATTTCTTCTTTAATTTCCTCTGTGACGCATTGGTTATTCAGAAGTGTGTTGTTCAATTTCCATGTGTTTATGAAATTTTTGCTGTTTCTTTTGCTATGGACCTCCAATTTCATCACACTATGGTCTGATAATATACAAGGGGATAACTTCAATTCCTTTGCACTTACTTAAACATGTTTTATGCATGAATATGTGGTCTATTTTGGACAATGACCCATGTGCAGCTGAGAAGAATGTGTATTCTGATTTGGTGGGGTGGAACACTCTGTAAACATCTGTTAAGTTGATGTATTCAAGAGTTTGATTGAGTTTTAATATTTCATTACTTATTTTTTGTCTAGGTCATCTGTCTATTTCTGACAGTGGGGTATTGAGGTCCCCCACTACAATTGTGTTAGAGCACATATGACTTTTCATGTCCGTTAGTATTTGTTTTATATAGTAGGGTGCACTAGTGTTTGGTGCATATGTATTTATGATTGTCATGTCTTCCTGTTGGATTGTTCCCTTTACAAGGATGTAGTGTCTGATAGGTCTTCCACTACCTCAGCAGCCATTATGTATAGTAGCTGCCCTCTTCCTATGGTGCCTTGCCCCCTCCCCTGTGTGATGTCATGCCAAGATTGTTGCTCCCACCAAAGAACAAACCCTTCTTCCCAGCATGCCCCTGGTCCCACCTAGAGAGTAACCTAATACTCGCTCACCTCCTACCATCTAGTAACGCCACGGCTCCTCCACTCCCTGATCACTACCTCACTCAACCCCGCCTCAGCCCCTATGAACCACACCCCTGTCTCTATAAAAGACTCTCCCTGCCCCGGCCATGTTGCTTTTGTCTCTCCTTTGTTCAGAGACAGCCCAGTAGATCTAGTCCCCTAATAAAGGCTTGTTGTGGCCTGGTCTGGTCTTGGTCTTCGGCACTTTTACCTGACAGTGTCCTTCTTTGTCTCTCTTAATCAGAGTTGGTTTGAAAACTACTTGATCTGCAAAGAGGATAGCTACTCCTACTTTTTTGGGGGTTCCCATTGCATGGAGTATTGTTTTTTACCCTTTAACTTTCAGTCTATGAGTTTCCTTTTGAATTAAGTGTGTTTCTTGTATGCAGCATATTGTTGCATCTTGCTTCTTGACCCATTCTGCCAGTCTATTTCTTTTAATTGGTAAATTGAGACCATTAACGTTGATGGTTATAACTGAAACATATTGACTTATCATTGTCATGACTTTTTCTTTTTGGGGGGTTCTCCCCTTTTACATTTAGTTTCTTGTTTCACCAGATGGGTTCATTCTGCTTTGCTTCCTGGGGTTGTGATCCTCAGTGTCTGTTCCTAGGATATTGTGTAAAATTTTTGGGGTGCTGTTTGATATTCATGAAGTTCCTAAGGTGCTCTTTGTCATGAAAGTATCTTATTTCTCCAACAATTTTGAAAGATAGTTTTGCAGGGTACATCAATCTGAATTGGAAGCTGTTTTCTTTCAGAGCTTGGAATATGTCACTCCAAGCTGTTCTTGCCTTGATGGTTTGTGTTGAGAAGTCTGCTGTAATTCTGATGGGCTTTCCTTTGTATGTGATTTGTTTCTTTTCTCTAACTGCTTATAGAACTTTGTTCTTCTGTTGGGTTTTGGAATCTTAACAATTATATGCCTGTGTGTAGATTTTTTTTTGATCAAGGCTCTTTGGAGTCCTATATGCCTCACTTATCTGTATGTCAAGTTCTTTTACCCTGCTTGGGAAGTTTTTCTGCCATTATTTCTGTGAAGAGTTTTTATTTATGTAATCCGCACTCACTCCTGTTTCTTCTTTGACTCCAATCAGTCTTATGTTATTCTTCTTTGCATCATCTAGCAGCTGCTGGATTGATTTCTCAGGTTCCCTTACAATTTTGAAGCAATTTTTTTTTCCTGGTCACCAATTGCAATCTTATCTTCTATATCTGAAATTCTGTCCTCACATTGGCTCATTCTGCTGTGTAGACTTTCAATGGAGTTTTTTTTGTGTGTGTGTATGTGTGTGTGTGTGTGTTTTGGTACCAGGGATTGAACTCCGGTCTTTGCGCTTGTGCAGCAGGTGGCAAAACCACTGAGCTAAATCCCCAACCCTCAATGGAGTTTTTGATCTCCTGGAAATCTATTTGCATCTGTTTTATGGATTCCATTTGTTTCCTATGTTGGGATTCCATCATGTTCCTCAGCTCCTCTCTATATTTATTAATCATGTCTTGCACTACAAGCACAATCTCTGCCATTATCTGAGAAATTATTTCTGATTTCATTTTTTCCAGATCGTCTTTTGTTGCCAGTTCAGTGGGTCCAGGTGGTTGAGTATCAGAGTGTTCCATCTCATTTCCTTTTGGGGTTGCTGTAGGTGATCTGGAAGTCTGGTTTTGAGACTTATTTACATGTCTTCTCATTTTGGCCTGGGGGGGATGCTGTTGGAGCCCACACCGCTCACCTCCTCTGAGCTGGGAGAGGTGGGACAGAGGCTCAGAAACCCCAACCTCTGGGCCAGAAGTGGCAGGATGGAAGGCAGCCCAATAGCCCCTTCCTCTGGGCTAGGAGCAGTGGGATGGTGGCTCCGAAGCCCCTTCCTCTGGGCTGGGAGCAGTGGGACCTCATCATATAGACATTATTAATCATTTGTATAGTAAGCTCTTCAAGATGATAGTGTAATAAATATTCTTACACATTCATCTTTGTCTCTCATCATTTTCTAGATACAAAATTATTGAGTTATCTAAACATCATTTAATCCTATAATACATATTTGTTGGGAGCAATGCTACATAATATGAGGGAAAAATCATTTGAGTAGGCCTAGCTCTCCTGCCTACAGCCTAGCTAGGACATTCCAGACATAATTGCATTTTGGCCTCGGGTCACAACTGAGACCTCAGTGATCCCCGATGCTGTAATCTCCAGGACAAGACCACACCTTTGGGAGAGGCCAGGGAGGAACCAAATCTTCATCTGCATAGTTCCTCACTGTTCTTAGATTTCCACTGCCCCCTAGTCTTTTGTTACACCTTGTTTATCCCAATGTGAAGTACTGAACTCTGCATTTCACTTGTTACATCTGTTTCCCCATGTACTGAATAAAAAGTGCTGCAAGCTAGGGGTCTTTTGTCTTTGCTGCTCAGAGCAGCACTGATCAGACCCAAAGCTCAGCTTCTTCTCAGTCTCATTTGTCTACCTTTCCTGTAATTCGTCGTGTGCTGCTGTGGCTCACAGGAGACAAGGACTTACTTCAGAGGTTCTGGTAACGTCCCCTTCCCCTGTTCCCCACACATATTACCTGATTTCCTCCCAGAAAGTCATTCAATTTTTTTCCATTAAGTTTATTGGTACATTTTAGGTATAAAATATAGCTACATTCATCATTGGGATCTTGTACCTTTACATGATGTATCTTGGCTCTTACTTTTTCCCTATTCCCCTGCCCTCCCTTCTCCCCCTCCACCCTTCCCTATTTACAAAGACTGTGTTTCCATTTTTTTCCTTTTCTCATATTTTTTCTTTTCCCTTCTTTCCTTTCCCCTACCCCTCCCACTTCCCCTACTCCCTTAGACCTTTTTTTCCTATTACACAATATCAATTATACATTTTTAAATTTCAATATCAAGATTTAGAGGACATTACCACAGATTTTACAAAACTTAAAGGGATATAGAGAGCATATTACAAAAATCTTTTTTGAAACAAATTTGACAACTTCTAAGAAGTACCTTGGAAGACAAATTAATGAAACTGACTCTGGAAGAAATATAAAATTTGAATAGCACTTATTAAAGAAAGTATATTGAAAACCTACCTATATGACAACAACAGGCTCATATACATTTTAACTGATTCATTATATCAAACATTTAAAGCAGAAAAAAGAAGGAACACTTCTTCCCTCATTTTAAGAAATCAACATTGTGCAAATACTAAAACTGGATAAAGATAATAGAACAGAAGAAAAAAGTATGAACATAGATAAAAATTTGTTTAACAAAACAAACTATTAGCAGTCAGATCTGGCAGTATGTAGAAAGTGGTTTTATTATAGGGATGGCAGTGTTGGTCCAGCACTGGAAGGTCTACACCCATAAGTCATTGTTTTAACAGAGGAAAGGAAAAAGTCATATGATCCTATCAGTAGTTGCAGAAAAGGAATTGGACTAAATTCTACAGCTGTTCATGGTGAAAGCTATCAGGAAACTTAGAAGTAGAACAGAACCTTTTCAACAGATAAAAGACATGTACTCCATACTTCTAGCAAAAACACCTTATATGAATTGAAAAGATACAATGTTTTCTCCCTAATGTGGGGAACAAGGGAAGATATACCTACTCTTCATCTCTCCATTAAACTTTGAAACATAGGCCCAAACGAAAATATAAAAATAAACAAATAACATAAGATTGGCAAGGTAGAAGTAAAATCTTTATATGTAGATGAAATGATCATCTACAGAGAAAATACTAGGAAATCTCTAGGAACCCCCCAAAATTGTATTTGAATTTAGCAGGATTAGAAAACACAAGGTATATATAAAAATTCAGGTCTATGTTTACTTGCTATAAATGAAGAATTGGATATTGAAATTTAAAAGTTATGTAGGTATACAGAGGACCTAGAAAAGAAAAAAGAAAAAAAAATAACAGTGTTGGAAGACTTTTATTACCTAATTTTAAGACTTCCTCTAAAGCTACAGCAATGAATGCTGGCATAAGGAAAGACATATAGATCAATGGAATAAAACAGAGAATCTAAGGGCTAGGAATGGGGAAAAAATAAGAACCAAAATACATTATGTAAAGGTACAAGTCCTAATGAAAAATGTAATTGTGTTGTATACCTACAATGTACCAATAAAAGAATTTAATAAAAGAAAACAGAGAATCTAGTAATAAAACCACATTTATATGATCCACTGATTTTTGAAAGATTATTTAACATTAACATTTTATAGAACATAAACTCAACTGAAGAGCAGAGGAAAAGATAGCGTTCTCAACAAATGGTACTAGAATACCTGGTATACATATTTAAAAAGTTAACCTCAACCCTTTATTTCCATATATAAAAATAACTTGAAAGGATCTATGAACCTAAATATGAAAGACTATAAAACTTTAGGAAGAAATTATAAGGGAAAATGTTCATGAATTTAAAGTAGGCAAGAATTTCCTAGGATACAAAACACATGATGTATGACAGAAAAAAATTGATAAATGAGATTCCATCAAAATTTTGAACTTTAAAACACATCATTAAGAAAATGAAAAGTAGTCCTTAGACAGAACATATTAATGCCCACCAGCCACCAGCTTGGCCAAGCAGGCACCTCCAACGACAGTCCCCGTGCCTCCCCGCCTCTGGGCTTTTGGCTGTGCAGCTACTTGGATCCACGCTACAGAGGCACAGGGGGATATAAAAGCCATTGTCCTGAGCTGCAGAAGTGAACAACAGAGAGAGGACCCCTCGCAGGCTCCTGGAAGAAAACAAGACCATTGAAAAGTGGAGAATCTCTGCAATAAAGGCACACCAGATCACTGTGCTTGGTAAGTTGGAAGGATCATCACCTCCCATTGGAACCTGGACTTCTTTCAGGGGAAAGGCAACTGAAAACTGCAATAGAATCTTGCAGAGTGCAACCGTGTGGGACTTACAACTTGGGACTTACAGCCAGAAATCTGCCTGAATCTCATGGGTCTGGGACTAGCTTACTGAGACTCATTGACATAACTGCACACTGCTACCCACTTTGTCTATTGTGACAGCAGACATACCCTGAAGGAGGCCCTTCATTTTTAAAGGTGATAGATTAGTAACTACCACAAATTATCATTTTCTAAGATGTACTTGATGCTATGGTGTTGCTGATTGTATCACTTGAGCTACGGTGTTGGGATTGATCTAATCAGTTGTCCTTCCCGGTATAATGAACATGAGATCGCCTCAGAGCCATTATAGACTCAAATCCTAAAAACCAGCTATATCTGGAAGACACTTCTGAGAAGCAATCATTCCATAAGGGTTCTAAATACATCAACAAAGATACTTACAATAAGCAACTTCAAAATATCAACCCAGGAACTAAACCAAGGACACTACCAAAAACAAAAATGAGAAGACATTTAAACAAGTCACTAACTCAGACTTCCACCCCTCAAAAGGCAATTCTGGGGGAAATGAGGTGGAAAAGTCTGATAATTAACCACCTGGACAACTTGAACTGATAGCACAGGAAGTAACAAAACAGATGAATGAGGCTCTGGAAAAATTCAAAGCAGAAATAATCTCCCAGATGACTACAGAGATGGTGAGCAGAGTGAAAGACAGGATTAGAGGCTCTAGAACAGAAACTGATAAAAAAAAAAACAGATGAGCTCAGAACCATGCTGGAAGCCAGCAATGCCCAGCATAAGAAAGAAATGGAAACCATGATGGCCCAACATAAGAAAGAAATGGAATCCATGAAACAGATTCAAACAGATATCCTGGAGATAAAAAACTCCATTGAAAGTATTAACAGCAGATTGAGCGAATGTGAAGATAGACTTTTATACACTTATACTATTTTTTTTGGAGCACAGTATTATAATGATTTCTTTAGTTCTTTGCCTGGATGTGTAAATGAGAGTAACAGATCTCCTGGAGCTGTATGCTTGAAGGTGTCACTGTAGGTAAAATTAAAACAGAAGTCATCTAGCCCACACTTTCATGTTCTTAGAGGAATACCAAGGCTCTGAATCTCTGAGTCTCAGTTTCCCTATTTTGTGAGTCATAAGATATCAATTATTTTACAAGTAATGAAGATAAAATTTTATAGATATCATCACACTTTCATGACTATACTTCTTGAAGAACAAAACATTTTGATAGAGTATTAGTGAGCTGTAAGGAAGAACAGCTCCCAAAGTTATTAAGTGACCATGAGGGTCAAAGTCAAAGAAACTTGATTATTGGAAACACGGTTATTTATTTATCTCATATAGATGTTGTCTTTATTAAATATATAGAGGGCAGGCAATTCAACTCAGTGCAACTGAAAAAGCATTTATTGTTTGTTATAAAGTGTATATGTTGGGTTAGATGCCTTAAGGGTCACTCAGAAGATCTTATCTTCTTGGGGATTTCTGAAGTCTCACTTCCTGTGACAAATGTTTATTTAGAATTTAAGAAACTGCTTTGAAGTTTCAGAGAGCATCTGTTATAAACCTAAGTTAAAGTTCTGCTGGGAATTTTCACAGGCATGAAAACAGTCTCCTAGTTTATGCGCAATTTGGGGCAAGTCATTGAGCTGTCCTCTTTCCTAGGAACATATTCAAGTGAGAAAGTTCTTACACACAAATAAACAAGTAAACAAATTGACTACTGGAGGACCAGTAGTATTTGAAACTAATACATTCCCAAGGTAAACTTGACAGAAGATATATTAGCATTTGCTCCTGGAGGACAAGAAAACTCATGTGTGCCTCACATAGACCCTGGACTTGGAGCCAGTGGTGTAGTTTGAAGATGAACTCTGCCATTCATTAGTTTGGTGTCTTTAACAAAATCACGTAACTCCTGCAATCTTGGTTTCTCCATCTGTGAAGTGGGAAAATGTTCTAGCCCACAGGAGTCTTGTAATGACTGAAAGAGGTCATTATGTGAAAGTATTTGTAAATTTCAAGGTTAAACTGGTAATCACAGTAGACAGTGTTATCCATGAGATCAGAAGGAAGGAGAGAGTAACAGGTTTAAATTCACATGTAACTATTTTCTGTATCTGTACAGAAATGGATATCTTTGATTTCTTAATGACTCATGAAATTAAAATATGCATGTATGTATTTATAAACATGAACTTTAAAATATATACCAATGACACATGAGTACACATAACAATGTAAAAGCACAATAAATACAGGTGTCATTGAAGAGGACGCTTGCTCCTAAGCCACCCCGCCCTTCCCTTGAGGGAGCCCAGGACCACCCAAGCAGGTTCAAAGGTGTATCTTCAGGGACCCAGCATCTGCCTCTGTGGCCTGAGGCCCTGGGCCCAAAGGTGGGGAAAAGGAGCAGGAGTGGCCACGCCCACCCTAGGGCGGGGACTGCGGCTCAGGGGCTATAAGAAAGCAGAGCAGTAGGTGGCACGCTCAGTTGCACCTTCTTCCTTGGCCCGCTGAGGAAGCTGCAGCTATGGCCCTGTGCGGGTCAGCCTTGGAAGAGGCGAGCCCGGGGTGGGAGCATCCCGAGCCCCACATGCCACCGGGCCTGAGCCCAGAACAGGCTTGGGCCTGGGCGCTGGATAATTTCGAGGCACTGTGCCACCGTTCCTGCCCGAGAGGTGGAGAGGTCCACTCCCACGAAAGCCAGCCGCTGCCCTGGGTTTCCACCCAAGACGAAGACGGAGCCACCCCCTCAGTAGGCAGGGGACAAAAGCGCCAACGAGAACCCAGGGGACTGCAGCTCCACTCGGCTCAGGGCGACCCAGCCCATGCTAAGGTGAGAACGGGGAGATCTCTACAGCCCCGAAGAGCCCTTGGGATGAACTGCGGGCAGGGAAGGAAAGAAAGAGACGGAAACCATCCCTCTCTCTGGCTGGCGGATGGGCTTCCCGGAGCACGGCAGGCAGGGCTTGGGCTTCTTTAGGCCACAGGGAGCCCAGGGAGAGTGTAGGGTACTCTCCCGAGAGCAGGGAGTGCAGGAAGGGCAGGAGAGCGAGCTAGGAACCCAGCTTAGTCTCTCCCAGGCCCAAGTGGAGGTCCTTCCCGACTTCGGGGTGCCTGCAGTTTCTGTGGCCCTCAGAAGGAGTTTATCTGGCGTGGGGAGCGCTGTGAGCGGGGCTTGCCCACACAGCCGGGAGGGCAGGGCTTTTGCAGGCTCCTCTGTTCCCCAGACAAGTTCAGGCAGGCGGAAGCTTGAGCCTGCGGGGCCTACAAACTGGCCCCTCACCCATCTCCTCTGTCTCACGCGGTGTCTGGTCTCCAACAGGTCAGCTGGGGCCGAGCGACCCCCAAGCAGCCAGGAGATGTGGGCATCAGCGGCGGAAGTGGACAGATCCAGGCCCAGAGCGCGTGCTGCAGTCCGGCTCAGCCCAGGAAGCTGCTCAAGACCCAGGCGCACCGCAGCCAGGAAGCCCAAGAGGAGAGCGAGCCCAGCCTTCGGGAAGCCTCACCTCACCGCACCATGCCCGATGCCCTTCCACTGAGGCCCTGGGAGGAGCCCTGCAAGCTGCAGTGGGGACCTTCCCACTGTCCCTGTGGACTCCTGAGCTCCACCTGCCCCCTGCACCCCTTCCGCCCTTGAGGTCTCTGCCCCGCAGAGCCCCCCTCACTGTGCCCTTCCTCTCCTGAACCACCCTTGCCACCTTTGTGCAGGACAAAGGAAGGACTCCCCGCATGGAGTCAGTAGCATGCTCAAGGACTCTTCGAGCTGTTTACGTTTGTCACGGGGGTTCTCTCCTCGCGATGGTACGGGATGAATAAAGTCGTTCCCCCATTCATGGCCTGTGCAGTCGTGTTGGAATGGGAGAAGTCAGGGTGGGGAGGGTGGGGGGAGGGTCTGGAGGCCCCAAGGTCGGCCACCGGGGTCACAGGGGTGAGGCTGAAATCCAGGGCAAGTTTGAGGAGCTGTGTGGAGCGAGAGAGCGGAAAGGCACACCTGGGTGGGCTTCTCCCTAGGATTGTGGGAAAGAGTGTGTGCGCTCGCTTCTGGAGGGGCCAGAAGAAAATAGACACCCAAACGGAGGTTCAAAAGGCTCCTTGTGTTTCATTCACAAGGCAGGGAGGCGGACTCAAGGGCCCCACCCAGACATGGGAGCTGGGAGGGTGCCCATGCCAGGATTCCTGGCACTCGGGAGGTTGGGGCAGGTGGAGTTCGGAGCCAGCTCGGGCCATGGAGTGAGTTCTAGGCCAGCGCGAGCTACATAGTGACCCGGGTTCCACACACATGGAAAGAGGACAAAAGAAAGAGAACAAGAAAGGAAGGAAGGAAGCAAGGAAGGGAGGACAAAGGGAGAGAAAGAATATGGGAGAGTGGGAGAGGGGGAGGGAAAGAGAACAGGAGAAGGAATGGAAGAAAGGAAGGAAGGGAAGGGGTGAAAGAGAGCAAAAGAAGAATGTATACAAACGCCCACACCCATACACCCCCCCCGCCCCCCCCCCCACAGAGTTTCCAATTCTCGGGAAGCCCAAGACTCCTTCGCTCAACTCAGTGGAATGATGACTTCTTCATCTGCGCCATTTTCTTCCTTTGCTGTGCTTTCTTTATTTGTTTCTTTCTTTCTTTATTCATTTATTTTTTGGTACCGGGAATCAAACTCAGGTCCTTGCGCTTTGGCATCAGGTGGTAAAACAACTGAGCTAAATCCCCGGCAAATATAGACTTTTAGTTTTTATTGTTTTGGGCCTGGGGATGGAACTCGGGACCTTGCGCTTTCCAGGCAGGCAGCGGAACCACTGAGCTAAATCCCTGGCCCAGCCATTTTCTTTCTTTTTGCTGCTCCTGGGTGAGACAATCTACCTGGCACCGAGGTAGTGGGGGAAAGGTTTACTTAGCTGAGAGTCTGTACAGCCTGCAGGGCGTGATTCGCTGGCTCCAAGGCAAGTTGGCTGGGCAGAGGGGCAACAGTTGACGGTGGACAGAAGCCGGCAACAAGTAAGTAAGCTTAACAGTGACATTCTTCCCTTTAATTTGTACAGAGGACTTAGGGCGGGTAGTAATCAAACGCCAAAACCCAGCGCCCTTGAGCCTAGCATTGGACCGGGAACCAATGCCAGGATCACACACTCTGGATCCAGCCACTGCTGGGAAAGCAATCACGATGGCCACGTGAGGCTTTAGGGGAGACGCAATACAAATCACAACAGTCATGCATCCTTCAAAAGCCGCCTTCCCCAGGCGTGGTGGTGCACCCTTTATTCCCAGCACAACCCAGGCTGAGGCAGGAGGACTGCCCGGATTTCAATGCAGGCCTGAAATACAGAGCCAGGATGTTTCTCAAAATAACAACAACCAAAAGGAACCCTCGGGATTCTCAAGGAGCTCGTGGTAGGCAATCCCCGCACACCAAGCACTAAGGAGGCCAGCCTGGACTCCACCGTGACAAGTAACTGAAGAGAGGAGAAGAGAAGAGAAGGGAAGAGAAGACAGCAGAGGAGAGGAGAGAGAGGAGAGGAGAGGAGGAAAGGACGGAAAAGATGAGCGGGATGGCCAATCTGCTCTACCATGAAGTGACTCGTGATCTAGACCAGGATCCGGCCTCCCTGAGGGTCTCCTCTGAAGCCAGAGAACGTCTCTCCGAGGTGGGAGGAGAATGAGGTGTTCTGTAATGGGTCTGGGCCAATCTAGCACAGGAAGCCTTTCTGTTGGGAAGGCAAGGGGCCACTGAAGGGGACGCTTGCTCCTAAGCCACCCCGCCCTTCCCTTGCGGGAGCCCAGGACCACCCAAGCAGGTTCAAAGGTGTATCTTCAGGGACCCAGCATCTGCCTCTGTGGCCTGAGGCCCTGGGCCCAAAGGTGGGGAAAAGGAGCAGGAGTGGCCACGCCCACCCTAGGGCGGGGACTGCGGCTCAGGGGCTATAAGAAAGCAGAGCAGTAGGTGGCACGCTCAGTTGCACCTTCTTCCTTGGCCCGCTGAGGAAGCTGCAGCTATGGCCCTGTGCGGGTCAGCCTTGGAAGAGGCGAGCCCGGGGTGGGAGCATCCCGAGCCCCACATGCCACCGGGCCTGAGCCCAGAACAGGCTTGGGCCTGGGCGCTGGATAATTTCGAGGCACTGTGCCACCGTTCCTGCCCGAGAGGTGGAGAGGTCCACTCCCACGAAAGCCAGCCGCTGCCCTGGGTTTCCACCCAAGACGAAGACGGAGCCACCCCCTCAGTAGGCAGGGGACAAAAGCGCCAACGAGAACCCAGGGGACTGCAGCTCCACTCGGCTCAGGGCGACCCAGCCCATGCTAAGGTGAGAACGGGGAGATCTCTACAGCCCCGAAGAGCCCTTGGGATGAACTGCGGGCAGGGAAGGAAAGAAAGAGACGGAAACCATCCCTCTCTCTGGCTGGCGGATGGGCTTCCCGGAGCACGGCAGGCAGGGCTTGGGCTTCTTTAGGCCACAGGGAGCCCAGGGAGAGTGTAGGGTACTCTCCCGAGAGCAGGGAGTGCAGGAAGGGCAGGAGAGCGAGCTAGGAACCCAGCTTAGTCTCTCCCAGGCCCAAGTGGAGGTCCTTCCCGACTTCGGGGTGCCTGCAGTTTCTGTGGCCCTCAGAAGGAGTTTATCTGGCGTGGGGAGCGCTGTGAGCGGGGCTTGCCCACACAGCCGGGAGGGCAGGGCTTTTGCAGGCTCCTCTGTTCCCCAGACAAGTTCAGGCAGGCGGAAGCTTGAGCCTGCGGGGCCTACAAACTGGCCCCTCACCCATCTCCTCTGTCTCACGCGGTGTCTGGTCTCCAACAGGTCAGCTGGGGCCGAGCGACCCCCAAGCAGCCAGGAGATGTGGGCATCAGCGGCGGAAGTGGACAGATCCAGGCCCAGAGCGCGTGCTGCAGTCCGGCTCAGCCCAGGAAGCTGCTCAAGACCCAGGCGCACCGCAGCCAGGAAGCCCAAGAGGAGAGCGAGCCCAGCCTTCGGGAAGCCTCACCTCACCGCACCATGCCCGATGCCCTTCCACTGAGGCCCTGGGAGGAGCCCTGCAAGCTGCAGTGGGGACCTTCCCACTGTCCCTGTGGACTCCTGAGCTCCACCTGCCCCCTGCACCCCTTCCGCCCTTGAGGTCTCTGCCCCGCAGAGGCCCCCTCACTGTGCCCTTCCTCTCCTGAACCACCCTTGCCACCTTTGTGCAGGACAAAGGAAGGACTCCCCGCATGGAGTCAGTAGCATGCTCAAGGACTCTTCGAGCTGTTTACGTTTGTCACGGGGGTTCTCTCCTCGCGATGGTACGGGATGAATAAAGTCGTTCCCCCATTCATGGCCTGTGCAGTCGTGTTGGAATGGGAGAAGTCAGGGTGGGGAGGGTGGGGGGAGGGTCTGGAGGCCCCAAGGTCGGCCACCGGGGTCACAGGGGTGAGGCTGAAATCCAGGGCAAGTTTGAGGAGCTGTGTGGAGCGAGAGAGCGGAAAGGCACACCTGGGTGGGCTTCTCCCTAGGATTGTGGGAAAGAGTGTGTGCGCTCGCTTCTGGAGGGGCCAGAAGAAAATAGACACCCAAACGGAGGTTCAAAAGGCTCCTTGTGTTTCATTCACAAGGCAGGGAGGCGGACTCAAGGGCCCCACCCAGACATGGGAGCTGGGAGGGTGCCCATGCCAGGATTCCTGGCACTCGGGAGGTTGGGGCAGGTGGAGTTCGGAGCCAGCTCGGGCCATGGAGTGAGTTCTAGGCCAGCGCGAGCTACATAGTGACCCGGGTTCCACACACATGGAAAGAGGACAAAAGAAAGAGAACAAGAAAGGAAGGAAGGAAGCAAGGAAGGGAGGACAAAGGGAGAGAAAGAATATGGGAGAGTGGGAGAGGGGGAGGGAAAGAGAACAGGAGAAGGAATGGAAGAAAGGAAGGAAGGGAAGGGGTGAAAGAGAGCAAAAGAAGAATGTATACAAACGCCCACACCCATACACCCCCCCCCCCCCCCCCCCCCACAGAGTTTCCAATTCTCGGGAAGCCCAAGACTCCTTCGCTCAACTCAGTGGAATGATGACTTCTTCATCTGCGCCATTTTCTTCCTTTGCTGTGCTTTCTTTATTTGTTTCTTTCTTTCTTTATTCATTTATTTTTTGGTACCGGGAATCAAACTCAGGTCCTTGCGCTTTGGCATCAGGTGGTAAAACAACTGAGCTAAATCCCCGGCAAATATAGACTTTTAGTTTTTATTGTTTTGGGCCTGGGGATGGAACTCGGGACCTTGCGCTTTCCAGGCAGGCAGCGGAACCACTGAGCTAAATCCCTGGCCCAGCCATTTTCTTTCTTTTTGCTGCTCCTGGGTGAGACAATCTACCTGGCACCGAGGTAGTGGGGGAAAGGTTTACTTAGCTGAGAGTCTGTACAGCCTGCAGGGCGTGATTCGCTGGCTCCAAGGCAAGTTGGCTGGGCAGAGGGGCAACAGTTGACGGTGGACAGAAGCCGGCAACAAGTAAGTAAGCTTAACAGTGACATTCTTCCCTTTAATTTGTACAGAGGACTTAGGGCGGGTAGTAATCAAACGCCAAAACCCAGCGCCCTTGAGCCTAGCATTGGACCGGGAACCAATGCCAGGATCACACACTCTGGATCCAGCCACTGCTGGGAAAGCAATCACGATGGCCACGTGAGGCTTTAGGGGAGACGCAATACAAATCACAACAGTCATGCATCCTTCAAAAGCCGCCTTCCCCAGGCGTGGTGGTGCACCCTTTATTCCCAGCACAACCCAGGCTGAGGCAGGAGGACTGCCCGGATTTCAATGCAGGCCTGAAATACAGAGCCAGGATGTTTCTCAAAATAACAACAACCAAAAGGAACCCTCGGGATTCTCAAGGAGCTCGTGGTAGGCAATCCCCGCACACCAAGCACTAAGGAGGCCAGCCTGGACTCCACCGTGACAAGTAACTGAAGAGAGGAGAAGAGAAGAGAAGGGAAGAGAAGACAGCAGAGGAGAGGAGAGAGAGGAGAGGAGAGGAGGAAAGGACGGAAAAGATGAGCGGGATGGCCAATCTGCTCTACCATGAAGTGACTCGTGATCTAGACCAGGATCCGGCCTCCCTGAGGGTCTCCTCTGAAGCCAGAGAACGTCTCTCCGAGGTGGGAGGAGAATGAGGTGTTCTGTAATGGGTCTGGGCCAATCTAGCACAGGAAGCCTTTCTGTTGGGAAGGCAAGGGGCCACTGAAGGGGACGCTTGCTCCTAAGCCACCCCGCCCTTCCCTTGCGGGAGCCCAGGACCACCCAAGCAGGTTCAAAGGTGTATCTTCAGGGACCCAGCATCTGCCTCTGTGGCCTGAGGCCCTGGGCCCAAAGGTGGGGAAAAGGAGCAGGAGTGGCCACGCCCACCCTAGGGCGGGGACTGCGGCTCAGGGGCTATAAGAAAGCAGAGCAGTAGGTGGCACGCTCAGTTGCACCTTCTTCCTTGGCCCGCTGAGGAAGCTGCAGCTATGGCCCTGTGCGGGTCAGCCTTGGAAGAGGCGAGCCCGGGGTGGGAGCATCCCGAGCCCCACATGCCACCGGGCCTGAGCCCAGAACAGGCTTGGGCCTGGGCGCTGGATAATTTCGAGGCACTGTGCCACCGTTCCTGCCCGAGAGGTGGAGAGGTCCACTCCCACGAAAGCCAGCCGCTGCCCTGGGTTTCCACCCAAGACGAAGACGGAGCCACCCCCTCAGTAGGCAGGGGACAAAAGCGCCAACGAGAACCCAGGGGACTGCAGCTCCACTCGGCTCAGGGCGACCCAGCCCATGCTAAGGTGAGAACGGGGAGGTCTCTACAGCCCCGAAGAGCCCTTGGGATGAACTGCGGGCAGGGAAGGAAAGAAAGAGACGGAAACCATCCCTCTCTCTGGCTGGCGGATGGGCTTCCCGGAGCACGGCAGGCAGGGCTTGGGCTTCTTTAGGCCACAGGGAGCCCAGGGAGAGTGTAGGGTACTCTCCCGAGAGCAGGGAGTGCAGGAAGGGCAGGAGAGCGAGCTAGGAACCCAGCTTAGTCTCTCCCAGGCCCAAGTGGAGGTCCTTCCCGACTTCGGGGTGCCTGCAGTTTCTGTGGCCCTCAGAAGGAGTTTATCTGGCGTGGGGAGCGCTGTGAGCGGGGCTTGCCCACACAGCCGGGAGGGCAGGGCTTTTGCAGGCTCCTCTGTTCCCCAGACAAGTTCAGGCAGGCGGAAGCTTGAGCCTGCGGGGCCTACAAACTGGCCCCTCACCCATCTCCTCTGTCTCACGCGGTGTCTGGTCTCCAACAGGTCAGCTGGGGCCGAGCGACCCCCAAGCAGCCAGGAGATGTGGGCATCAGCGGCGGAAGTGGACAGATCCAGGCCCAGAGCGCGTGCTGCAGTCCGGCTCAGCCCAGGAAGCTGCTCAAGACCCAGGCGCACCGCAGCCAGGAAGCCCAAGAGGAGAGCGAGCCCAGCCTTCGGGAAGCCTCACCTCACCGCACCATGCCCGATGCCCTTCCACTGAGGCCCTGGGAGGAGCCCTGCAAGCTGCAGTGGGGACCTTCCCACTGTCCCTGTGGACTCCTGAGCTCCACCTGCCCCCTGCACCCCTTCCGCCCTTGAGGTCTCTGCCCCGCAGAGCCCCCCTCACTGTGCCCTTCCTCTCCTGAACCACCCTTGCCACCTTTGTGCAGGACAAAGGAAGGACTCCCCGCATGGAGTCAGTAGCATGCTCAAGGACTCTTCGAGCTGTTTACGTTTGTCACGGGGGTTCTCTCCTCGCGATGGTACGGGATGAATAAAGTCGTTCCCCCATTCATGGCCTGTGCAGTCGTGTTGGAATGGGAGAAGTCAGGGTGGGGAGGGTGGGGGGAGGGTCTGGAGGCCCCAAGGTCGGCCACCGGGGTCACAGGGGTGAGGCTGAAATCCAGGGCAAGTTTGAGGAGCTGTGTGGAGCGAGAGAGCGGAAAGGCACACCTGGGTGGGCTTCTCCCTAGGATTGTGGGAAAGAGTGTGTGCGCTCGCTTCTGGAGGGGCCAGAAGAAAATAGACACCCAAACGGAGGTTCAAAAGGCTCCTTGTGTTTCATTCACAAGGCAGGGAGGCGGACTCAAGGGCCCCACCCAGACATGGGAGCTGGGAGGGTGCCCATGCCAGGATTCCTGGCACTCGGGAGGTTGGGGCAGGTGGAGTTCGGAGCCAGCTCGGGCCATGGAGTGAGTTCTAGGCCAGCGCGAGCTACATAGTGACCCGGGTTCCACACACATGGAAAGAGGACAAAAGAAAGAGAACAAGAAAGGAAGGAAGGAAGCAAGGAAGGGAGGACAAAGGGAGAGAAAGAATATGGGAGAGTGGGAGAGGGGGAGGGAAAGAGAACAGGAGAAGGAATGGAAGAAAGGAAGGAAGGGAAGGGGTGAAAGAGAGCAAAAGAAGAATGTATACAAACGCCCACACCCATACACCCCCCCGCCCCCCCCCCCCCACAGAGTTTCCAATTCTCGGGAAGCCCAAGACTCCTTCGCTCAACTCAGTGGAATGATGACTTCTTCATCTGCGCCATTTTCTTCCTTTGCTGTGCTTTCTTTATTTGTTTCTTTCTTTCTTTATTCATTTATTTTTTGGTACCGGGAATCAAACTCAGGTCCTTGCGCTTTGGCATCAGGTGGTAAAACAACTGAGCTAAATCCCCGGCAAATATAGACTTTTAGTTTTTATTGTTTTGGGCCTGGGGATGGAACTCGGGACCTTGCGCTTTCCAGGCAGGCAGCGGAACCACTGAGCTAAATCCCTGGCCCAGCCATTTTCTTTCTTTTTGCTGCTCCTGGGTGAGACAATCTACCTGGCACCGAGGTAGTGGGGGAAAGGTTTACTTAGCTGAGAGTCTGTACAGCCTGCAGGGCGTGATTCGCTGGCTCCAAGGCAAGTTGGCTGGGCAGAGGGGCAACAGTTGACGGTGGACAGAAGCCGGCAACAAGTAAGTAAGCTTAACAGTGACATTCTTCCCTTTAATTTGTACAGAGGACTTAGGGCGGGTAGTAATCAAACGCCAAAACCCAGCGCCCTTGAGCCTAGCATTGGACCGGGAACCAATGCCAGGATCACACACTCTGGATCCAGCCACTGCTGGGAAAGCAATCACGATGGCCACGTGAGGCTTTAGGGGAGACGCAATACAAATCACAACAGTCATGCATCCTTCAAAAGCCGCCTTCCCCAGGCGTGGTGGTGCACCCTTTATTCCCAGCACAACCCAGGCTGAGGCAGGAGGACTGCCCGGATTTCAATGCAGGCCTGAAATACAGAGCCAGGATGTTTCTCAAAATAACAACAACCAAAAGGAACCCTCGGGATTCTCAAGGAGCTCGTGGTAGGCAATCCCCGCACACCAAGCACTAAGGAGGCCAGCCTGGACTCCACCGTGACAAGTAACTGAAGAGAGGAGAAGAGAAGAGAAGGGAAGAGAAGACAGCAGAGGAGAGGAGAGAGAGGAGAGGAGAGGAGGAAAGGACGGAAAAGATGAGCGGGATGGCCAATCTGCTCTACCATGAAGTGACTCGTGATCTAGACCAGGATCCGGCCTCCCTGAGGGTCTCCTCTGAAGCCAGAGAACGTCTCTCCGAGGTGGGAGGAGAATGAGGTGTTCTGTAATGGGTCTGGGCCAATCTAGCACAGGAAGCCTTTCTGTTGGGAAGGCAAGGGGCCACTGAAGGGGACGCTTGCTCCTAAGCCACCCCGCCCTTCCCTTGCGGGAGCCCAGGACCACCCAAGCAGGTTCAAAGGTGTATCTTCAGGGACCCAGCATCTGCCTCTGTGGCCTGAGGCCCTGGGCCCAAAGGTGGGGAAAAGGAGCAGGAGTGGCCACGCCCACCCTAGGGCGGGGACTGCGGCTCAGGGGCTATAAGAAAGCAGAGCAGTAGGTGGCACGCTCAGTTGCACCTTCTTCCTTGGCCCGCTGAGGAAGCTGCAGCTATGGCCCTGTGCGGGTCAGCCTTGGAAGAGGCGAGCCCGGGGTGGGAGCATCCCGAGCCCCACATGCCACCGGGCCTGAGCCCAGAACAGGCTTGGGCCTGGGCGCTGGATAATTTCGAGGCACTGTGCCACCGTTCCTGCCCGAGAGGTGGAGAGGTCCACTCCCACGAAAGCCAGCCGCTGCCCTGGGTTTCCACCCAAGACGAAGACGGAGCCACCCCCTCAGTAGGCAGGGGACAAAAGCGCCAACGAGAACCCAGGGGACTGCAGCTCCACTCGGCTCAGGGCGACCCAGCCCATGCTAAGGTGAGAACGGGGAGGTCTCTACAGCCCCGAAGAGCCCTTGGGATGAACTGCGGGCAGGGAAGGAAAGAAAGAGACGGAAACCATCCCTCTCTCTGGCTGGCGGATGGGCTTCCCGGAGCACGGCAGGCAGGGCTTGGGCTTCTTTAGGCCACAGGGAGCCCAGGGAGAGTGTAGGGTACTCTCCCGAGAGCAGGGAGTGCAGGAAGGGCAGGAGAGCGAGCTAGGAACCCAGCTTAGTCTCTCCCAGGCCCAAGTGGAGGTCCTTCCCGACTTCGGGGTGCCTGCAGTTTCTGTGGCCCTCAGAAGGAGTTTATCTGGCGTGGGGAGCGCTGTGAGCGGGGCTTGCCCACACAGCCGGGAGGGCAGGGCTTTTGCAGGCTCCTCTGTTCCCCAGACAAGTTCAGGCAGGCGGAAGCTTGAGCCTGCGGGGCCTACAAACTGGCCCCTCACCCATCTCCTCTGTCTCACGCGGTGTCTGGTCTCCAACAGGTCAGCTGGGGCCGAGCGACCCCCAAGCAGCCAGGAGATGTGGGCATCAGCGGCGGAAGTGGACAGATCCAGGCCCAGAGCGCGTGCTGCAGTCCGGCTCAGCCCAGGAAGCTGCTCAAGACCCAGGCGCACCGCAGCCAGGAAGCCCAAGAGGAGAGCGAGCCCAGCCTTCGGGAAGCCTCACCTCACCGCACCATGCCCGATGCCCTTCCACTGAGGCCCTGGGAGGAGCCCTGCAAGCTGCAGTGGGGACCTTCCCACTGTCCCTGTGGACTCCTGAGCTCCACCTGCCCCCTGCACCCCTTCCGCCCTTGAGGTCTCTGCCCCGCAGAGCCCCCCTCACTGTGCCCTTCCTCTCCTGAACCACCCTTGCCACCTTTGTGCAGGACAAAGGAAGGACTCCCCGCATGGAGTCAGTAGCATGCTCAAGGACTCTTCGAGCTGTTTACGTTTGTCACGGGGGTTCTCTCCTCGCGATGGTACGGGATGAATAAAGTCGTTCCCCCATTCATGGCCTGTGCAGTCGTGTTGGAATGGGAGAAGTCAGGGTGGGGAGGGTGGGGGGAGGGTCTGGAGGCCCCAAGGTCGGCCACCGGGGTCACAGGGGTGAGGCTGAAATCCAGGGCAAGTTTGAGGAGCTGTGTGGAGCGAGAGAGCGGAAAGGCACACCTGGGTGGGCTTCTCCCTAGGATTGTGGGAAAGAGTGTGTGCGCTCGCTTCTGGAGGGGCCAGAAGAAAATAGACACCCAAACGGAGGTTCAAAAGGCTCCTTGTGTTTCATTCACAAGGCAGGGAGGCGGACTCAAGGGCCCCACCCAGACATGGGAGCTGGGAGGGTGCCCATGCCAGGATTCCTGGCACTCGGGAGGTTGGGGCAGGTGGAGTTCGGAGCCAGCTCGGGCCATGGAGTGAGTTCTAGGCCAGCGCGAGCTACATAGTGACCCGGGTTCCACACACATGGAAAGAGGACAAAAGAAAGAGAACAAGAAAGGAAGGAAGGAAGCAAGGAAGGGAGGACAAAGGGAGAGAAAGAATATGGGAGAGTGGGAGAGGGGGAGGGAAAGAGAACAGGAGAAGGAATGGAAGAAAGGAAGGAAGGGAAGGGGTGAAAGAGAGCAAAAGAAGAATGTATACAAACGCCCACACCCATACACCCCCCCCCCCCCCCCCCCCCACAGAGTTTCCAATTCTCGGGAAGCCCAAGACTCCTTCGCTCAACTCAGTGGAATGATGACTTCTTCATCTGCGCCATTTTCTTCCTTTGCTGTGCTTTCTTTATTTGTTTCTTTCTTTCTTTATTCATTTATTTTTTGGTACCGGGAATCAAACTCAGGTCCTTGCGCTTTGGCATCAGGTGGTAAAACAACTGAGCTAAATCCCCGGCAAATATAGACTTTTAGTTTTTATTGTTTTGGGCCTGGGGATGGAACTCGGGACCTTGCGCTTTCCAGGCAGGCAGCGGAACCACTGAGCTAAATCCCTGGCCCAGCCATTTTCTTTCTTTTTGCTGCTCCTGGGTGAGACAATCTACCTGGCACCGAGGTAGTGGGGGAAAGGTTTACTTAGCTGAGAGTCTGTACAGCCTGCAGGGCGTGATTCGCTGGCTCCAAGGCAAGTTGGCTGGGCAGAGGGGCAACAGTTGACGGTGGACAGAAGCCGGCAACAAGTAAGTAAGCTTAACAGTGACATTCTTCCCTTTAATTTGTACAGAGGACTTAGGGCGGGTAGTAATCAAACGCCAAAACCCAGCGCCCTTGAGCCTAGCATTGGACCGGGAACCAATGCCAGGATCACACACTCTGGATCCAGCCACTGCTGGGAAAGCAATCACGATGGCCACGTGAGGCTTTAGGGGAGACGCAATACAAATCACAACAGTCATGCATCCTTCAAAAGCCGCCTTCCCCAGGCGTGGTGGTGCACCCTTTATTCCCAGCACAACCCAGGCTGAGGCAGGAGGACTGCCCGGATTTCAATGCAGGCCTGAAATACAGAGCCAGGATGTTTCTCAAAATAACAACAACCAAAAGGAACCCTCGGGATTCTCAAGGAGCTCGTGGTAGGCAATCCCCGCACACCAAGCACTAAGGAGGCCAGCCTGGACTCCACCGTGACAAGTAACTGAAGAGAGGAGAAGAGAAGAGAAGGGAAGAGAAGACAGCAGAGGAGAGGAGAGAGAGGAGAGGAGAGGAGGAAAGGACGGAAAAGATGAGCGGGATGGCCAATCTGCTCTACCATGAAGTGACTCGTGATCTAGACCAGGATCCGGCCTCCCTGAGGGTCTCCTCTGAAGCCAGAGAACGTCTCTCCGAGGTGGGAGGAGAATGAGGTGTTCTGTAATGGGTCTGGGCCAATCTAGCACAGGAAGCCTTTCTGTTGGGAAGGCAAGGGGCCACTGAAGGGGACGCTTGCTCCTAAGCCACCCCGCCCTTCCCTTGCGGGAGCCCAGGACCACCCAAGCAGGTTCAAAGGTGTATCTTCAGGGACCCAGCATCTGCCTCTGTGGCCTGAGGCCCTGGGCCCAAAGGTGGGGAAAAGGAGCAGGAGTGGCCACGCCCACCCTAGGGCGGGGACTGCGGCTCAGGGGCTATAAGAAAGCAGAGCAGTAGGTGGCACGCTCAGTTGCACCTTCTTCCTTGGCCCGCTGAGGAAGCTGCAGCTATGGCCCTGTGCGGGTCAGCCTTGGAAGAGGCGAGCCCGGGGTGGGAGCATCCCGAGCCCCACATGCCACCGGGCCTGAGCCCAGAACAGGCTTGGGCCTGGGCGCTGGATAATTTCGAGGCACTGTGCCACCGTTCCTGCCCGAGAGGTGGAGAGGTCCACTCCCACGAAAGCCAGCCGCTGCCCTGGGTTTCCACCCAAGACGAAGACGGAGCCACCCCCTCAGTAGGCAGGGGACAAAAGCGCCAACGAGAACCCAGGGGACTGCAGCTCCACTCGGCTCAGGGCGACCCAGCCCATGCTAAGGTGAGAACGGGGAGATCTCTACAGCCCCGAAGAGCCCTTGGGATGAACTGCGGGCAGGGAAGGAAAGAAAGAGACGGAAACCATCCCTCTCTCTGGCTGGCGGATGGGCTTCCCGGAGCACGGCAGGCAGGGCTTGGGCTTCTTTAGGCCACAGGGAGCCCAGGGAGAGTGTAGGGTACTCTCCCGAGAGCAGGGAGTGCAGGAAGGGCAGGAGAGCGAGCTAGGAACCCAGCTTAGTCTCTCCCAGGCCCAAGTGGAGGTCCTTCCCGACTTCGGGGTGCCTGCAGTTTCTGTGGCCCTCAGAAGGAGTTTATCTGGCGTGGGGAGCGCTGTGAGCGGGGCTTGCCCACACAGCCGGGAGGGCAGGGCTTTTGCAGGCTCCTCTGTTCCCCAGACAAGTTCAGGCAGGCGGAAGCTTGAGCCTGCGGGGCCTACAAACTGGCCCCTCACCCATCTCCTCTGTCTCACGCGGTGTCTGGTCTCCAACAGGTCAGCTGGGGCCGAGCGACCCCCAAGCAGCCAGGAGATGTGGGCATCAGCGGCGGAAGTGGACAGATCCAGGCCCAGAGCGCGTGCTGCAGTCCGGCTCAGCCCAGGAAGCTGCTCAAGACCCAGGCGCACCGCAGCCAGGAAGCCCAAGAGGAGAGCGAGCCCAGCCTTCGGGAAGCCTCACCTCACCGCACCATGCCCGATGCCCTTCCACTGAGGCCCTGGGAGGAGCCCTGCAAGCTGCAGTGGGGACCTTCCCACTGTCCCTGTGGACTCCTGAGCTCCACCTGCCCCCTGCACCCCTTCCGCCCTTGAGGTCTCTGCCCCGCAGAGCCCCCCTCACTGTGCCCTTCCTCTCCTGAACCACCCTTGCCACCTTTGTGCAGGACAAAGGAAGGACTCCCCGCATGGAGTCAGTAGCATGCTCAAGGACTCTTCGAGCTGTTTACGTTTGTCACGGGGGTTCTCTCCTCGCGATGGTACGGGATGAATAAAGTCGTTCCCCCATTCATGGCCTGTGCAGTCGTGTTGGAATGGGAGAAGTCAGGGTGGGGAGGGTGGGGGGAGGGTCTGGAGGCCCCAAGGTCGGCCACCGGGGTCACAGGGGTGAGGCTGAAATCCAGGGCAAGTTTGAGGAGCTGTGTGGAGCGAGAGAGCGGAAAGGCACACCTGGGTGGGCTTCTCCCTAGGATTGTGGGAAAGAGTGTGTGCGCTCGCTTCTGGAGGGGCCAGAAGAAAATAGACACCCAAACGGAGGTTCAAAAGGCTCCTTGTGTTTCATTCACAAGGCAGGGAGGCGGACTCAAGGGCCCCACCCAGACATGGGAGCTGGGAGGGTGCCCATGCCAGGATTCCTGGCACTCGGGAGGTTGGGGCAGGTGGAGTTCGGAGCCAGCTCGGGCCATGGAGTGAGTTCTAGGCCAGCGCGAGCTACATAGTGACCCGGGTTCCACACACATGGAAAGAGGACAAAAGAAAGAGAACAAGAAAGGAAGGAAGGAAGCAAGGAAGGGAGGACAAAGGGAGAGAAAGAATATGGGAGAGTGGGAGAGGGGGAGGGAAAGAGAACAGGAGAAGGAATGGAAGAAAGGAAGGAAGGGAAGGGGTGAAAGAGAGCAAAAGAAGAATGTATACAAACGCCCACACCCATACACCCCCCCCCCCCCCCCCCCACAGAGTTTCCAATTCTCGGGAAGCCCAAGACTCCTTCGCTCAACTCAGTGGAATGATGACTTCTTCATCTGCGCCATTTTCTTCCTTTGCTGTGCTTTCTTTATTTGTTTCTTTCTTTCTTTATTCATTTATTTTTTGGTACCGGGAATCAAACTCAGGTCCTTGCGCTTTGGCATCAGGTGGTAAAACAACTGAGCTAAATCCCCGGCAAATATAGACTTTTAGTTTTTATTGTTTTGGGCCTGGGGATGGAACTCGGGACCTTGCGCTTTCCAGGCAGGCAGCGGAACCACTGAGCTAAATCCCTGGCCCAGCCATTTTCTTTCTTTTTGCTGCTCCTGGGTGAGACAATCTACCTGGCACCGAGGTAGTGGGGGAAAGGTTTACTTAGCTGAGAGTCTGTACAGCCTGCAGGGCGTGATTCGCTGGCTCCAAGGCAAGTTGGCTGGGCAGAGGGGCAACAGTTGACGGTGGACAGAAGCCGGCAACAAGTAAGTAAGCTTAACAGTGACATTCTTCCCTTTAATTTGTACAGAGGACTTAGGGCGGGTAGTAATCAAACGCCAAAACCCAGCGCCCTTGAGCCTAGCATTGGACCGGGAACCAATGCCAGGATCACACACTCTGGATCCAGCCACTGCTGGGAAAGCAATCACGATGGCCACGTGAGGCTTTAGGGGAGACGCAATACAAATCACAACAGTCATGCATCCTTCAAAAGCCGCCTTCCCCAGGCGTGGTGGTGCACCCTTTATTCCCAGCACAACCCAGGCTGAGGCAGGAGGACTGCCCGGATTTCAATGCAGGCCTGAAATACAGAGCCAGGATGTTTCTCAAAATAACAACAACCAAAAGGAACCCTCGGGATTCTCAAGGAGCTCGTGGTAGGCAATCCCCGCACACCAAGCACTAAGGAGGCCAGCCTGGACTCCACCGTGACAAGTAACTGAAGAGAGGAGAAGAGAAGAGAAGGGAAGAGAAGACAGCAGAGGAGAGGAGAGAGAGGAGAGGAGAGGAGGAAAGGACGGAAAAGATGAGCGGGATGGCCAATCTGCTCTACCATGAAGTGACTCGTGATCTAGACCAGGATCCGGCCTCCCTGAGGGTCTCCTCTGAAGCCAGAGAACGTCTCTCCGAGGTGGGAGGAGAATGAGGTGTTCTGTAATGGGTCTGGGCCAATCTAGCACAGGAAGCCTTTCTGTTGGGAAGGCAAGGGGCCACTGAAGGGGACGCTTGCTCCTAAGCCACCCCGCCCTTCCCTTGCGGGAGCCCAGGACCACCCAAGCAGGTTCAAAGGTGTATCTTCAGGGACCCAGCATCTGCCTCTGTGGCCTGAGGCCCTGGGCCCAAAGGTGGGGAAAAGGAGCAGGAGTGGCCACGCCCACCCTAGGGCGGGGACTGCGGCTCAGGGGCTATAAGAAAGCAGAGCAGTAGGTGGCACGCTCAGTTGCACCTTCTTCCTTGGCCCGCTGAGGAAGCTGCAGCTATGGCCCTGTGCGGGTCAGCCTTGGAAGAGGCGAGCCCGGGGTGGGAGCATCCCGAGCCCCACATGCCACCGGGCCTGAGCCCAGAACAGGCTTGGGCCTGGGCGCTGGATAATTTCGAGGCACTGTGCCACCGTTCCTGCCCGAGAGGTGGAGAGGTCCACTCCCACGAAAGCCAGCCGCTGCCCTGGGTTTCCACCCAAGACGAAGACGGAGCCACCCCCTCAGTAGGCAGGGGACAAAAGCGCCAACGAGAACCCAGGGGACTGCAGCTCCACTCGGCTCAGGGCGACCCAGCCCATGCTAAGGTGAGAACGGGGAGATCTCTACAGCCCCGAAGAGCCCTTGGGATGAACTGCGGGCAGGGAAGGAAAGAAAGAGACGGAAACCATCCCTCTCTCTGGCTGGCGGATGGGCTTCCCGGAGCACGGCAGGCAGGGCTTGGGCTTCTTTAGGCCACAGGGAGCCCAGGGAGAGTGTAGGGTACTCTCCCGAGAGCAGGGAGTGCAGGAAGGGCAGGAGAGCGAGCTAGGAACCCAGCTTAGTCTCTCCCAGGCCCAAGTGGAGGTCCTTCCCGACTTCGGGGTGCCTGCAGTTTCTGTGGCCCTCAGAAGGAGTTTATCTGGCGTGGGGAGCGCTGTGAGCGGGGCTTGCCCACACAGCCGGGAGGGCAGGGCTTTTGCAGGCTCCTCTGTTCCCCAGACAAGTTCAGGCAGGCGGAAGCTTGAGCCTGCGGGGCCTACAAACTGGCCCCTCACCCATCTCCTCTGTCTCACGCGGTGTCTGGTCTCCAACAGGTCAGCTGGGGCCGAGCGACCCCCAAGCAGCCAGGAGATGTGGGCATCAGCGGCGGAAGTGGACAGATCCAGGCCCAGAGCGCGTGCTGCAGTCCGGCTCAGCCCAGGAAGCTGCTCAAGACCCAGGCGCACCGCAGCCAGGAAGCCCAAGAGGAGAGCGAGCCCAGCCTTCGGGAAGCCTCACCTCACCGCACCATGCCCGATGCCCTTCCACTGAGGCCCTGGGAGGAGCCCTGCAAGCTGCAGTGGGGACCTTCCCACTGTCCCTGTGGACTCCTGAGCTCCACCTGCCCCCTGCACCCCTTCCGCCCTTGAGGTCTCTGCCCCGCAGAGCCCCCCTCACTGTGCCCTTCCTCTCCTGAACCACCCTTGCCACCTTTGTGCAGGACAAAGGAAGGACTCCCCGCATGGAGTCAGTAGCATGCTCAAGGACTCTTCGAGCTGTTTACGTTTGTCACGGGGGTTCTCTCCTCGCGATGGTACGGGATGAATAAAGTCGTTCCCCCATTCATGGCCTGTGCAGTCGTGTTGGAATGGGAGAAGTCAGGGTGGGGAGGGTGGGGGGAGGGTCTGGAGGCCCCAAGGTCGGCCACCGGGGTCACAGGGGTGAGGCTGAAATCCAGGGCAAGTTTGAGGAGCTGTGTGGAGCGAGAGAGCGGAAAGGCACACCTGGGTGGGCTTCTCCCTAGGATTGTGGGAAAGAGTGTGTGCGCTCGCTTCTGGAGGGGCCAGAAGAAAATAGACACCCAAACGGAGGTTCAAAAGGCTCCTTGTGTTTCATTCACAAGGCAGGGAGGCGGACTCAAGGGCCCCACCCAGACATGGGAGCTGGGAGGGTGCCCATGCCAGGATTCCTGGCACTCGGGAGGTTGGGGCAGGTGGAGTTCGGAGCCAGCTCGGGCCATGGAGTGAGTTCTAGGCCAGCGCGAGCTACATAGTGACCCGGGTTCCACACACATGGAAAGAGGACAAAAGAAAGAGAACAAGAAAGGAAGGAAGGAAGCAAGGAAGGGAGGACAAAGGGAGAGAAAGAATATGGGAGAGTGGGAGAGGGGGAGGGAAAGAGAACAGGAGAAGGAATGGAAGAAAGGAAGGAAGGGAAGGGGTGAAAGAGAGCAAAAGAAGAATGTATACAAACGCCCACACCCATACACCCCCCCGCCCCCCCCCCCCACAGAGTTTCCAATTCTCGGGAAGCCCAAGACTCCTTCGCTCAACTCAGTGGAATGATGACTTCTTCATCTGCGCCATTTTCTTCCTTTGCTGTGCTTTCTTTATTTGTTTCTTTCTTTCTTTATTCATTTATTTTTTGGTACCGGGAATCAAACTCAGGTCCTTGCGCTTTGGCATCAGGTGGTAAAACAACTGAGCTAAATCCCCGGCAAATATAGACTTTTAGTTTTTATTGTTTTGGGCCTGGGGATGGAACTCGGGACCTTGCGCTTTCCAGGCAGGCAGCGGAACCACTGAGCTAAATCCCTGGCCCAGCCATTTTCTTTCTTTTTGCTGCTCCTGGGTGAGACAATCTACCTGGCACCGAGGTAGTGGGGGAAAGGTTTACTTAGCTGAGAGTCTGTACAGCCTGCAGGGCGTGATTCGCTGGCTCCAAGGCAAGTTGGCTGGGCAGAGGGGCAACAGTTGACGGTGGACAGAAGCCGGCAACAAGTAAGTAAGCTTAACAGTGACATTCTTCCCTTTAATTTGTACAGAGGACTTAGGGCGGGTAGTAATCAAACGCCAAAACCCAGCGCCCTTGAGCCTAGCATTGGACCGGGAACCAATGCCAGGATCACACACTCTGGATCCAGCCACTGCTGGGAAAGCAATCACGATGGCCACGTGAGGCTTTAGGGGAGACGCAATACAAATCACAACAGTCATGCATCCTTCAAAAGCCGCCTTCCCCAGGCGTGGTGGTGCACCCTTTATTCCCAGCACAACCCAGGCTGAGGCAGGAGGACTGCCCGGATTTCAATGCAGGCCTGAAATACAGAGCCAGGATGTTTCTCAAAATAACAACAACCAAAAGGAACCCTCGGGATTCTCAAGGAGCTCGTGGTAGGCAATCCCCGCACACCAAGCACTAAGGAGGCCAGCCTGGACTCCACCGTGACAAGTAACTGAAGAGAGGAGAAGAGAAGAGAAGGGAAGAGAAGACAGCAGAGGAGAGGAGAGAGAGGAGAGGAGAGGAGGAAAGGACGGAAAAGATGAGCGGGATGGCCAATCTGCTCTACCATGAAGTGACTCGTGATCTAGACCAGGATCCGGCCTCCCTGAGGGTCTCCTCTGAAGCCAGAGAACGTCTCTCCGAGGTGGGAGGAGAATGAGGTGTTCTGTAATGGGTCTGGGCCAATCTAGCACAGGAAGCCTTTCTGTTGGGAAGGCAAGGGGCCACTGAAGGGGACGCTTGCTCCTAAGCCACCCCGCCCTTCCCTTGCGGGAGCCCAGGACCACCCAAGCAGGTTCAAAGGTGTATCTTCAGGGACCCAGCATCTGCCTCTGTGGCCTGAGGCCCTGGGCCCAAAGGTGGGGAAAAGGAGCAGGAGTGGCCACGCCCACCCTAGGGCGGGGACTGCGGCTCAGGGGCTATAAGAAAGCAGAGCAGTAGGTGGCACGCTCAGTTGCACCTTCTTCCTTGGCCCGCTGAGGAAGCTGCAGCTATGGCCCTGTGCGGGTCAGCCTTGGAAGAGGCGAGCCCGGGGTGGGAGCATCCCGAGCCCCACATGCCACCGGGCCTGAGCCCAGAACAGGCTTGGGCCTGGGCGCTGGATAATTTCGAGGCACTGTGCCACCGTTCCTGCCCGAGAGGTGGAGAGGTCCACTCCCACGAAAGCCAGCCGCTGCCCTGGGTTTCCACCCAAGACGAAGACGGAGCCACCCCCTCAGTAGGCAGGGGACAAAAGCGCCAACGAGAACCCAGGGGACTGCAGCTCCACTCGGCTCAGGGCGACCCAGCCCATGCTAAGGTGAGAACGGGGAGATCTCTACAGCCCCGAAGAGCCCTTGGGATGAACTGCGGGCAGGGAAGGAAAGAAAGAGACGGAAACCATCCCTCTCTCTGGCTGGCGGATGGGCTTCCCGGAGCACGGCAGGCAGGGCTTGGGCTTCTTTAGGCCACAGGGAGCCCAGGGAGAGTGTAGGGTACTCTCCCGAGAGCAGGGAGTGCAGGAAGGGCAGGAGAGCGAGCTAGGAACCCAGCTTAGTCTCTCCCAGGCCCAAGTGGAGGTCCTTCCCGACTTCGGGGTGCCTGCAGTTTCTGTGGCCCTCAGAAGGAGTTTATCTGGCGTGGGGAGCGCTGTGAGCGGGGCTTGCCCACACAGCCGGGAGGGCAGGGCTTTTGCAGGCTCCTCTGTTCCCCAGACAAGTTCAGGCAGGCGGAAGCTTGAGCCTGCGGGGCCTACAAACTGGCCCCTCACCCATCTCCTCTGTCTCACGCGGTGTCTGGTCTCCAACAGGTCAGCTGGGGCCGAGCGACCCCCAAGCAGCCAGGAGATGTGGGCATCAGCGGCGGAAGTGGACAGATCCAGGCCCAGAGCGCGTGCTGCAGTCCGGCTCAGCCCAGGAAGCTGCTCAAGACCCAGGCGCACCGCAGCCAGGAAGCCCAAGAGGAGAGCGAGCCCAGCCTTCGGGAAGCCTCACCTCACCGCACCATGCCCGATGCCCTTCCACTGAGGCCCTGGGAGGAGCCCTGCAAGCTGCAGTGGGGACCTTCCCACTGTCCCTGTGGACTCCTGAGCTCCACCTGCCCCCTGCACCCCTTCCGCCCTTGAGGTCTCTGCCCCGCAGAGCCCCCCTCACTGTGCCCTTCCTCTCCTGAACCACCCTTGCCACCTTTGTGCAGGACAAAGGAAGGACTCCCCGCATGGAGTCAGTAGCATGCTCAAGGACTCTTCGAGCTGTTTACGTTTGTCACGGGGGTTCTCTCCTCGCGATGGTACGGGATGAATAAAGTCGTTCCCCCATTCATGGCCTGTGCAGTCGTGTTGGAATGGGAGAAGTCAGGGTGGGGAGGGTGGGGGGAGGGTCTGGAGGCCCCAAGGTCGGCCACCGGGGTCACAGGGGTGAGGCTGAAATCCAGGGCAAGTTTGAGGAGCTGTGTGGAGCGAGAGAGCGGAAAGGCACACCTGGGTGGGCTTCTCCCTAGGATTGTGGGAAAGAGTGTGTGCGCTCGCTTCTGGAGGGGCCAGAAGAAAATAGACACCCAAACGGAGGTTCAAAAGGCTCCTTGTGTTTCATTCACAAGGCAGGGAGGCGGACTCAAGGGCCCCACCCAGACATGGGAGCTGGGAGGGTGCCCATGCCAGGATTCCTGGCACTCGGGAGGTTGGGGCAGGTGGAGTTCGGAGCCAGCTCGGGCCATGGAGTGAGTTCTAGGCCAGCGCGAGCTACATAGTGACCCGGGTTCCACACACATGGAAAGAGGACAAAAGAAAGAGAACAAGAAAGGAAGGAAGGAAGCAAGGAAGGGAGGACAAAGGGAGAGAAAGAATATGGGAGAGTGGGAGAGGGGGAGGGAAAGAGAACAGGAGAAGGAATGGAAGAAAGGAAGGAAGGGAAGGGGTGAAAGAGAGCAAAAGAAGAATGTATACAAACGCCCACACCCATACACCCCCCCGCCCCCCCCCCCCCACAGAGTTTCCAATTCTCGGGAAGCCCAAGACTCCTTCGCTCAACTCAGTGGAATGATGACTTCTTCATCTGCGCCATTTTCTTCCTTTGCTGTGCTTTCTTTATTTGTTTCTTTCTTTCTTTATTCATTTATTTTTTGGTACCGGGAATCAAACTCAGGTCCTTGCGCTTTGGCATCAGGTGGTAAAACAACTGAGCTAAATCCCCGGCAAATATAGACTTTTAGTTTTTATTGTTTTGGGCCTGGGGATGGAACTCGGGACCTTGCGCTTTCCAGGCAGGCAGCGGAACCACTGAGCTAAATCCCTGGCCCAGCCATTTTCTTTCTTTTTGCTGCTCCTGGGTGAGACAATCTACCTGGCACCGAGGTAGTGGGGGAAAGGTTTACTTAGCTGAGAGTCTGTACAGCCTGCAGGGCGTGATTCGCTGGCTCCAAGGCAAGTTGGCTGGGCAGAGGGGCAACAGTTGACGGTGGACAGAAGCCGGCAACAAGTAAGTAAGCTTAACAGTGACATTCTTCCCTTTAATTTGTACAGAGGACTTAGGGCGGGTAGTAATCAAACGCCAAAACCCAGCGCCCTTGAGCCTAGCATTGGACCGGGAACCAATGCCAGGATCACACACTCTGGATCCAGCCACTGCTGGGAAAGCAATCACGATGGCCACGTGAGGCTTTAGGGGAGACGCAATACAAATCACAACAGTCATGCATCCTTCAAAAGCCGCCTTCCCCAGGCGTGGTGGTGCACCCTTTATTCCCAGCACAACCCAGGCTGAGGCAGGAGGACTGCCCGGATTTCAATGCAGGCCTGAAATACAGAGCCAGGATGTTTCTCAAAATAACAACAACCAAAAGGAACCCTCGGGATTCTCAAGGAGCTCGTGGTAGGCAATCCCCGCACACCAAGCACTAAGGAGGCCAGCCTGGACTCCACCGTGACAAGTAACTGAAGAGAGGAGAAGAGAAGAGAAGGGAAGAGAAGACAGCAGAGGAGAGGAGAGAGAGGAGAGGAGAGGAGGAAAGGACGGAAAAGATGAGCGGGATGGCCAATCTGCTCTACCATGAAGTGACTCGTGATCTAGACCAGGATCCGGCCTCCCTGAGGGTCTCCTCTGAAGCCAGAGAACGTCTCTCCGAGGTGGGAGGAGAATGAGGTGTTCTGTAATGGGTCTGGGCCAATCTAGCACAGGAAGCCTTTCTGTTGGGAAGGCAAGGGGCCACTGAAGGGGACGCTTGCTCCTAAGCCACCCCGCCCTTCCCTTGCGGGAGCCCAGGACCACCCAAGCAGGTTCAAAGGTGTATCTTCAGGGACCCAGCATCTGCCTCTGTGGCCTGAGGCCCTGGGCCCAAAGGTGGGGAAAAGGAGCAGGAGTGGCCACGCCCACCCTAGGGCGGGGACTGCGGCTCAGGGGCTATAAGAAAGCAGAGCAGTAGGTGGCACGCTCAGTTGCACCTTCTTCCTTGGCCCGCTGAGGAAGCTGCAGCTATGGCCCTGTGCGGGTCAGCCTTGGAAGAGGCGAGCCCGGGGTGGGAGCATCCCGAGCCCCACATGCCACCGGGCCTGAGCCCAGAACAGGCTTGGGCCTGGGCGCTGGATAATTTCGAGGCACTGTGCCACCGTTCCTGCCCGAGAGGCGGAGAGGTCCACTCCCACGAAAGCCAGCCGCTGCCCTGGGTTTCCACCCAAGACGAAGACGGAGCCACCCCCTCAGTAGGCAGGGGACAAAAGCGCCAACGAGAACCCAGGGGACTGCAGCTCCACTCGGCTCAGGGCGACCCAGCCCATGCTAAGGTGAGAACGGGGAGATCTCTACAGCCCCGAAGAGCCCTTGGGATGAACTGCGGGCAGGGAAGGAAAGAAAGAGACGGAAACCATCCCTCTCTCTGGCTGGCGGATGGGCTTCCCGGAGCACGGCAGGCAGGGCTTGGGCTTCTTTAGGCCACAGGGAGCCCAGGGAGAGTGTAGGGTACTCTCCCGAGAGCAGGGAGTGCAGGAAGGGCAGGAGAGCGAGCTAGGAACCCAGCTTAGTCTCTCCCAGGCCCAAGTGGAGGTCCTTCCCGACTTCGGGGTGCCTGCAGTTTCTGTGGCCCTCAGAAGGAGTTTATCTGGCGTGGGGAGCGCTGTGAGCGGGGCTTGCCCACACAGCCGGGAGGGCAGGGCTTTTGCAGGCTCCTCTGTTCCCCAGACAAGTTCAGGCAGGCGGAAGCTTGAGCCTGCGGGGCCTACAAACTGGCCCCTCACCCATCTCCTCTGTCTCACGCGGTGTCTGGTCTCCAACAGGTCAGCTGGGGCCGAGCGACCCCCAAGCAGCCAGGAGATGTGGGCATCAGCGGCGGAAGTGGACAGATCCAGGCCCAGAGCGCGTGCTGCAGTCCGGCTCAGCCCAGGAAGCTGCTCAAGACCCAGGCGCACCGCAGCCAGGAAGCCCAAGAGGAGAGCGAGCCCAGCCTTCGGGAAGCCTCACCTCACCGCACCATGCCCGATGCCCTTCCACTGAGGCCCTGGGAGGAGCCCTGCAAGCTGCAGTGGGGACCTTCCCACTGTCCCTGTGGACTCCTGAGCTCCACCTGCCCCCTGCACCCCTTCCGCCCTTGAGGTCTCTGCCCCGCAGAGCCCCCCTCACTGTGCCCTTCCTCTCCTGAACCACCCTTGCCACCTTTGTGCAGGACAAAGGAAGGACTCCCCGCATGGAGTCAGTAGCATGCTCAAGGACTCTTCGAGCTGTTTACGTTTGTCACGGGGGTTCTCTCCTCGCGATGGTACGGGATGAATAAAGTCGTTCCCCCATTCATGGCCTGTGCAGTCGTGTTGGAATGGGAGAAGTCAGGGTGGGGAGGGTGGGGGGAGGGTCTGGAGGCCCCAAGGTCGGCCACCGGGGTCACAGGGGTGAGGCTGAAATCCAGGGCAAGTTTGAGGAGCTGTGTGGAGCGAGAGAGCGGAAAGGCACACCTGGGTGGGCTTCTCCCTAGGATTGTGGGAAAGAGTGTGTGCGCTCGCTTCTGGAGGGGCCAGAAGAAAATAGACACCCAAACGGAGGTTCAAAAGGCTCCTTGTGTTTCATTCACAAGGCAGGGAGGCGGACTCAAGGGCCCCACCCAGACATGGGAGCTGGGAGGGTGCCCATGCCAGGATTCCTGGCACTCGGGAGGTTGGGGCAGGTGGAGTTCGGAGCCAGCTCGGGCCATGGAGTGAGTTCTAGGCCAGCGCGAGCTACATAGTGACCCGGGTTCCACACACATGGAAAGAGGACAAAAGAAAGAGAACAAGAAAGGAAGGAAGGAAGCAAGGAAGGGAGGACAAAGGGAGAGAAAGAATATGGGAGAGTGGGAGAGGGGGAGGGAAAGAGAACAGGAGAAGGAATGGAAGAAAGGAAGGAAGGGAAGGGGTGAAAGAGAGCAAAAGAAGAATGTATACAAACGCCCACACCCATACACCCCCCCGCCCCCCCCCCCCACAGAGTTTCCAATTCTCGGGAAGCCCAAGACTCCTTCGCTCAACTCAGTGGAATGATGACTTCTTCATCTGCGCCATTTTCTTCCTTTGCTGTGCTTTCTTTATTTGTTTCTTTCTTTCTTTATTCATTTATTTTTTGGTACCGGGAATCAAACTCAGGTCCTTGCGCTTTGGCATCAGGTGGTAAAACAACTGAGCTAAATCCCCGGCAAATATAGACTTTTAGTTTTTATTGTTTTGGGCCTGGGGATGGAACTCGGGACCTTGCGCTTTCCAGGCAGGCAGCGGAACCACTGAGCTAAATCCCTGGCCCAGCCATTTTCTTTCTTTTTGCTGCTCCTGGGTGAGACAATCTACCTGGCACCGAGGTAGTGGGGGAAAGGTTTACTTAGCTGAGAGTCTGTACAGCCTGCAGGGCGTGATTCGCTGGCTCCAAGGCAAGTTGGCTGGGCAGAGGGGCAACAGTTGACGGTGGACAGAAGCCGGCAACAAGTAAGTAAGCTTAACAGTGACATTCTTCCCTTTAATTTGTACAGAGGACTTAGGGCGGGTAGTAATCAAACGCCAAAACCCAGCGCCCTTGAGCCTAGCATTGGACCGGGAACCAATGCCAGGATCACACACTCTGGATCCAGCCACTGCTGGGAAAGCAATCACGATGGCCACGTGAGGCTTTAGGGGAGACGCAATACAAATCACAACAGTCATGCATCCTTCAAAAGCCGCCTTCCCCAGGCGTGGTGGTGCACCCTTTATTCCCAGCACAACCCAGGCTGAGGCAGGAGGACTGCCCGGATTTCAATGCAGGCCTGAAATACAGAGCCAGGATGTTTCTCAAAATAACAACAACCAAAAGGAACCCTCGGGATTCTCAAGGAGCTCGTGGTAGGCAATCCCCGCACACCAAGCACTAAGGAGGCCAGCCTGGACTCCACCGTGACAAGTAACTGAAGAGAGGAGAAGAGAAGAGAAGGGAAGAGAAGACAGCAGAGGAGAGGAGAGAGAGGAGAGGAGAGGAGGAAAGGACGGAAAAGATGAGCGGGATGGCCAATCTGCTCTACCATGAAGTGACTCGTGATCTAGACCAGGATCCGGCCTCCCTGAGGGTCTCCTCTGAAGCCAGAGAACGTCTCTCCGAGGTGGGAGGAGAATGAGGTGTTCTGTAATGGGTCTGGGCCAATCTAGCACAGGAAGCCTTTCTGTTGGGAAGGCAAGGGGCCACTGAAGGGGACGCTTGCTCCTAAGCCACCCCGCCCTTCCCTTGCGGGAGCCCAGGACCACCCAAGCAGGTTCAAAGGTGTATCTTCAGGGACCCAGCATCTGCCTCTGTGGCCTGAGGCCCTGGGCCCAAAGGTGGGGAAAAGGAGCAGGAGTGGCCACGCCCACCCTAGGGCGGGGACTGCGGCTCAGGGGCTATAAGAAAGCAGAGCAGTAGGTGGCACGCTCAGTTGCACCTTCTTCCTTGGCCCGCTGAGGAAGCTGCAGCTATGGCCCTGTGCGGGTCAGCCTTGGAAGAGGCGAGCCCGGGGTGGGAGCATCCCGAGCCCCACATGCCACCGGGCCTGAGCCCAGAACAGGCTTGGGCCTGGGCGCTGGATAATTTCGAGGCACTGTGCCACCGTTCCTGCCCGAGAGGTGGAGAGGTCCACTCCCACGAAAGCCAGCCGCTGCCCTGGGTTTCCACCCAAGACGAAGACGGAGCCACCCCCTCAGTAGGCAGGGGACAAAAGCGCCAACGAGAACCCAGGGGACTGCAGCTCCACTCGGCTCAGGGCGACCCAGCCCATGCTAAGGTGAGAACGGGGAGATCTCTACAGCCCCGAAGAGCCCTTGGGATGAACTGCGGGCAGGGAAGGAAAGAAAGAGACGGAAACCATCCCTCTCTCTGGCTGGCGGATGGGCTTCCCGGAGCACGGCAGGCAGGGCTTGGGCTTCTTTAGGCCACAGGGAGCCCAGGGAGAGTGTAGGGTACTCTCCCGAGAGCAGGGAGTGCAGGAAGGGCAGGAGAGCGAGCTAGGAACCCAGCTTAGTCTCTCCCAGGCCCAAGTGGAGGTCCTTCCCGACTTCGGGGTGCCTGCAGTTTCTGTGGCCCTCAGAAGGAGTTTATCTGGCGTGGGGAGCGCTGTGAGCGGGGCTTGCCCACACAGCCGGGAGGGCAGGGCTTTTGCAGGCTCCTCTGTTCCCCAGACAAGTTCAGGCAGGCGGAAGCTTGAGCCTGCGGGGCCTACAAACTGGCCCCTCACCCATCTCCTCTGTCTCACGCGGTGTCTGGTCTCCAACAGGTCAGCTGGGGCCGAGCGACCCCCAAGCAGCCAGGAGATGTGGGCATCAGCGGCGGAAGTGGACAGATCCAGGCCCAGAGCGCGTGCTGCAGTCCGGCTCAGCCCAGGAAGCTGCTCAAGACCCAGGCGCACCGCAGCCAGGAAGCCCAAGAGGAGAGCGAGCCCAGCCTTCGGGAAGCCTCACCTCACCGCACCATGCCCGATGCCCTTCCACTGAGGCCCTGGGAGGAGCCCTGCAAGCTGCAGTGGGGACCTTCCCACTGTCCCTGTGGACTCCTGAGCTCCACCTGCCCCCTGCACCCCTTCCGCCCTTGAGGTCTCTGCCCCGCAGAGCCCCCCTCACTGTGCCCTTCCTCTCCTGAACCACCCTTGCCACCTTTGTGCAGGACAAAGGAAGGACTCCCCGCATGGAGTCAGTAGCATGCTCAAGGACTCTTCGAGCTGTTTACGTTTGTCACGGGGGTTCTCTCCTCGCGATGGTACGGGATGAATAAAGTCGTTCCCCCATTCATGGCCTGTGCAGTCGTGTTGGAATGGGAGAAGTCAGGGTGGGGAGGGTGGGGGGAGGGTCTGGAGGCCCCAAGGTCGGCCACCGGGGTCACAGGGGTGAGGCTGAAATCCAGGGCAAGTTTGAGGAGCTGTGTGGAGCGAGAGAGCGGAAAGGCACACCTGGGTGGGCTTCTCCCTAGGATTGTGGGAAAGAGTGTGTGCGCTCGCTTCTGGAGGGGCCAGAAGAAAATAGACACCCAAACGGAGGTTCAAAAGGCTCCTTGTGTTTCATTCACAAGGCAGGGAGGCGGACTCAAGGGCCCCACCCAGACATGGGAGCTGGGAGGGTGCCCATGCCAGGATTCCTGGCACTCGGGAGGTTGGGGCAGGTGGAGTTCGGAGCCAGCTCGGGCCATGGAGTGAGTTCTAGGCCAGCGCGAGCTACATAGTGACCCGGGTTCCACACACATGGAAAGAGGACAAAAGAAAGAGAACAAGAAAGGAAGGAAGGAAGCAAGGAAGGGAGGACAAAGGGAGAGAAAGAATATGGGAGAGTGGGAGAGGGGGAGGGAAAGAGAACAGGAGAAGGAATGGAAGAAAGGAAGGAAGGGAAGGGGTGAAAGAGAGCAAAAGAAGAATGTATACAAACACCCACACCCACACACCCCCCCGCCCCCCCCCCCCCACAGAGTTTCCAATTCTCGGGAAGCCCAAGACTCCTTCGCTCAACTCAGTGGAATGATGACTTCTTCATCTGCGCCATTTTCTTCCTTTGCTGTGCTTTCTTTATTTGTTTCTTTCTTTCTTTATTCATTTATTTTTTGGTACCGGGAATCAAACTCAGGTCCTTGCGCTTTGGCATCAGGTGGTAAAACAACTGAGCTAAATCCCCGGCAAATATAGACTTTTAGTTTTTATTGTTTTGGGCCTGGGGATGGAACTCGGGACCTTGCGCTTTCCAGGCAGGCAGCGGAACCACTGAGCTAAATCCCTGGCCCAGCCATTTTCTTTCTTTTTGCTGCTCCTGGGTGAGACAATCTGCCTGGCACCGAGGTAGTGGGGGAAAGGTTTACTTAGCTGAGAGTCTGTACAGCCTGCAGGGCGTGATTCGCTGGCTCCAAGGCAAGTTGGCTGGGCAGAGGGGCAACAGTTGACGGTGGACAGAAGCCGGCAACAAGTAAGTAAGCTTAACAGTGACATTCTTCCCTTTAATTTGTACAGAGGACTTAGGGCGGGTAGTAATCAAACGCCAAAACCCAGCGCCCTTGAGCCTAGCATTGGACCGGGAACCAATGCCAGGATCACACACTCTGGATCCAGCCACTGCTGGGAAAGCAATCACGATGGCCACGTGAGGCTTTAGGGGAGACGCAATACAAATCACAACAGTCATGCATCCTTCAAAAGCCGCCTTCCCCAGGCGTGGTGGTGCACCCTTTATTCCCAGCACAACCCAGGCTGAGGCAGGAGGACTGCCCGGATTTCAATGCAGGCCTGAAATACAGAGCCAGGATGTTTCTCAAAATAACAACAACCAAAAGGAACCCTCGGGATTCTCAAGGAGCTCGTGGTAGGCAATCCCCGCACACCAAGCACTAAGGAGGCCAGCCTGGACTCCACCGTGACAAGTAACTGAAGAGAGGAGAAGAGAAGAGAAGGGAAGAGAAGACAGCAGAGGAGAGGAGAGAGAGGAGAGGAGAGGAGGAAAGGACGGAAAAGATGAGCGGGATGGCCAATCTGCTCTACCATGAAGTGACTCGTGATCTAGACCAGGATCCGGCCTCCCTGAGGGTCTCCTCTGAAGCCAGAGAACGTCTCTCCGAGGTGGGAGGAGAATGAGGTGTTCTGTAATGGGTCTGGGCCAATCTAGCACAGGAAGCCTTTCTGTTGGGAAGGCAAGGGGCCACTGAAGGGGACGCTTGCTCCTAAGCCACCCCGCCCTTCCCTTGCGGGAGCCCAGGACCACCCAAGCAGGTTCAAAGGTGTATCTTCAGGGACCCAGCATCTGCCTCTGTGGCCTGAGGCCCTGGGCCCAAAGGTGGGGAAAAGGAGCAGGAGTGGCCACGCCCACCCTAGGGCGGGGACTGCGGCTCAGGGGCTATAAGAAAGCAGAGCAGTAGGTGGCACGCTCAGTTGCACCTTCTTCCTTGGCCCGCTGAGGAAGCTGCAGCTATGGCCCTGTGCGGGTCAGCCTTGGAAGAGGCGAGCCCGGGGTGGGAGCATCCCGAGCCCCACATGCCACCGGGCCTGAGCCCAGAACAGGCTTGGGCCTGGGCGCTGGATAATTTCGAGGCACTGTGCCACCGTTCCTGCCCGAGAGGCGGAGAGGTCCACTCCCACGAAAGCCAGCCGCTGCCCTGGGTTTCCACCCAAGACGAAGACGGAGCCACCCCCTCAGTAGGCAGGGGACAAAAGCGCCAACGAGAACCCAGGGGACTGCAGCTCCACTCGGCTCAGGGCGACCCAGCCCATGCTAAGGTGAGAACGGGGAGATCTCTACAGCCCCGAAGAGCCCTTGGGATGAACTGCGGGCAGGGAAGGAAAGAAAGAGACGGAAACCATCCCTCTCTCTGGCTGGCGGATGGGCTTCCCGGAGCACGGCAGGCAGGGCTTGGGCTTCTTTAGGCCACAGGGAGCCCAGGGAGAGTGTAGGGTACTCTCCCGAGAGCAGGGAGTGCAGGAAGGGCAGGAGAGCGAGCTAGGAACCCAGCTTAGTCTCTCCCAGGCCCAAGTGGAGGTCCTTCCCGACTTCGGGGTGCCTGCAGTTTCTGTGGCCCTCAGAAGGAGTTTATCTGGCGTGGGGAGCGCTGTGAGCGGGGCTTGCCCACACAGCCGGGAGGGCAGGGCTTTTGCAGGCTCCTCTGTTCCCCAGACAAGTTCAGGCAGGCGGAAGCTTGAGCCTGCGGGGCCTACAAACTGGCCCCTCACCCATCTCCTCTGTCTCACGCGGTGTCTGGTCTCCAACAGGTCAGCTGGGGCCGAGCGACCCCCAAGCAGCCAGGAGATGTGGGCATCAGCGGCGGAAGTGGACAGATCCAGGCCCAGAGCGCGTGCTGCAGTCCGGCTCAGCCCAGGAAGCTGCTCAAGACCCAGGCGCACCGCAGCCAGGAAGCCCAAGAGGAGAGCGAGCCCAGCCTTCGGGAAGCCTCACCTCACCGCACCATGCCCGATGCCCTTCCACTGAGGCCCTGGGAGGAGCCCTGCAAGCTGCAGTGGGGACCTTCCCACTGTCCCTGTGGACTCCTGAGCTCCACCTGCCCCCTGCACCCCTTCCGCCCTTGAGGTCTCTGCCCCGCAGAGCCCCCCTCACTGTGCCCTTCCTCTCCTGAACCACCCTTGCCACCTTTGTGCAGGACAAAGGAAGGACTCCCCGCATGGAGTCAGTAGCATGCTCAAGGACTCTTCGAGCTGTTTACGTTTGTCACGGGGGTTCTCTCCTCGCGATGGTACGGGATGAATAAAGTCGTTCCCCCATTCATGGCCTGTGCAGTCGTGTTGGAATGGGAGAAGTCAGGGTGGGGAGGGTGGGGGGAGGGTCTGGAGGCCCCAAGGTCGGCCACCGGGGTCACAGGGGTGAGGCTGAAATCCAGGGCAAGTTTGAGGAGCTGTGTGGAGCGAGAGAGCGGAAAGGCACACCTGGGTGGGCTTCTCCCTAGGATTGTGGGAAAGAGTGTGTGCGCTCGCTTCTGGAGGGGCCAGAAGAAAATAGACACCCAAACGGAGGTTCAAAAGGCTCCTTGTGTTTCATTCACAAGGCAGGGAGGCGGACTCAAGGGCCCCACCCAGACATGGGAGCTGGGAGGGTGCCCATGCCAGGATTCCTGGCACTCGGGAGGTTGGGGCAGGTGGAGTTCGGAGCCAGCTCGGGCCATGGAGTGAGTTCTAGGCCAGCGCGAGCTACATAGTGACCCGGGTTCCACACACATGGAAAGAGGACAAAAGAAAGAGAACAAGAAAGGAAGGAAGGAAGCAAGGAAGGGAGGACAAAGGGAGAGAAAGAATATGGGAGAGTGGGAGAGGGGGAGGGAAAGAGAACAGGAGAAGGAATGGAAGAAAGGAAGGAAGGGAAGGGGTGAAAGAGAGCAAAAGAAGAATGTATACAAACACCCACACCCACACACCCCCCCCCCCCCCCCCCCCCCCCCACAGAGTTTCCAATTCTCGGGAAGCCCAAGACTCCTTCGCTCAACTCAGTGGAATGATGACTTCTTCATCTGCGCCATTTTCTTCCTTTGCTGTGCTTTCTTTATTTGTTTCTTTCTTTCTTTATTCATTTATTTTTTGGTACCGGGAATCAAACTCAGGTCCTTGCGCTTTGGCATCAGGTGGTAAAACAACTGAGCTAAATCCCCGGCAAATATAGACTTTTAGTTTTTATTGTTTTGGGCCTGGGGATGGAACTCGGGACCTTGCGCTTTCCAGGCAGGCAGCGGAACCACTGAGCTAAATCCCTGGCCCAGCCATTTTCTTTCTTTTTGCTGCTCCTGGGTGAGACAATCTGCCTGGCACCGAGGTAGTGGGGGAAAGGTTTACTTAGCTGAGAGTCTGTACAGCCTGCAGGGCGTGATTCGCTGGCTCCAAGGCAAGTTGGCTGGGCAGAGGGGCAACAGTTGACGGTGGACAGAAGCCGGCAACAAGTAAGTAAGCTTAACAGTGACATTCTTCCCTTTAATTTGTACAGAGGACTTAGGGCGGGTAGTAATCAAACGCCAAAACCCAGCGCCCTTGAGCCTAGCATTGGACCGGGAACCAATGCCAGGATCACACACTCTGGATCCAGCCACTGCTGGGAAAGCAATCACGATGGCCACGTGAGGCTTTAGGGGAGACGCAATACAAATCACAACAGTCATGCATCCTTCAAAAGCCGCCTTCCCCAGGCGTGGTGGTGCACCCTTTATTCCCAGCACAACCCAGGCTGAGGCAGGAGGACTGCCCGGATTTCAATGCAGGCCTGAAATACAGAGCCAGGATGTTTCTCAAAATAACAACAACCAAAAGGAACCCTCGGGATTCTCAAGGAGCTCGTGGTAGGCAATCCCCGCACACCAAGCACTAAGGAGGCCAGCCTGGACTCCACCGTGACAAGTAACTGAAGAGAGGAGAAGAGAAGAGAAGGGAAGAGAAGACAGCAGAGGAGAGGAGAGAGAGGAGAGGAGAGGAGGAAAGGACGGAAAAGATGAGCGGGATGGCCAATCTGCTCTACCATGAAGTGACTCGTGATCTAGACCAGGATCCGGCCTCCCTGAGGGTCTCCTCTGAAGCCAGAGAACGTCTCTCCGAGGTGGGAGGAGAATGAGGTGTTCTGTAATGGGTCTGGGCCAATCTAGCACAGGAAGCCTTTCTGTTGGGAAGGCAAGGGGCCACTGAAGGGGACGCTTGCTCCTAAGCCACCCCGCCCTTCCCTTGCGGGAGCCCAGGACCACCCAAGCAGGTTCAAAGGTGTATCTTCAGGGACCCAGCATCTGCCTCTGTGGCCTGAGGCCCTGGGCCCAAAGGTGGGGAAAAGGAGCAGGAGTGGCCACGCCCACCCTAGGGCGGGGACTGCGGCTCAGGGGCTATAAGAAAGCAGAGCAGTAGGTGGCACGCTCAGTTGCACCTTCTTCCTTGGCCCGCTGAGGAAGCTGCAGCTATGGCCCTGTGCGGGTCAGCCTTGGAAGAGGCGAGCCCGGGGTGGGAGCATCCCGAGCCCCACATGCCACCGGGCCTGAGCCCAGAACAGGCTTGGGCCTGGGCGCTGGATAATTTCGAGGCACTGTGCCACCGTTCCTGCCCGAGAGGCGGAGAGGTCCACTCCCACGAAAGCCAGCCGCTGCCCTGGGTTTCCACCCAAGACGAAGACGGAGCCACCCCCTCAGTAGGCAGGGGACAAAAGCGCCAACGAGAACCCAGGGGACTGCAGCTCCACTCGGCTCAGGGCGACCCAGCCCATGCTAAGGTGAGAACGGGGAGATCTCTACAGCCCCGAAGAGCCCTTGGGATGAACTGCGGGCAGGGAAGGAAAGAAAGAGACGGAAACCATCCCTCTCTCTGGCTGGCGGATGGGCTTCCCGGAGCACGGCAGGCAGGGCTTGGGCTTCTTTAGGCCACAGGGAGCCCAGGGAGAGTGTAGGGTACTCTCCCGAGAGCAGGGAGTGCAGGAAGGGCAGGAGAGCGAGCTAGGAACCCAGCTTAGTCTCTCCCAGGCCCAAGTGGAGGTCCTTCCCGACTTCGGGGTGCCTGCAGTTTCTGTGGCCCTCAGAAGGAGTTTATCTGGCGTGGGGAGCGCTGTGAGCGGGGCTTGCCCACACAGCCGGGAGGGCAGGGCTTTTGCAGGCTCCTCTGTTCCCCAGACAAGTTCAGGCAGGCGGAAGCTTGAGCCTGCGGGGCCTACAAACTGGCCCCTCACCCATCTCCTCTGTCTCACGCGGTGTCTGGTCTCCAACAGGTCAGCTGGGGCCGAGCGACCCCCAAGCAGCCAGGAGATGTGGGCATCAGCGGCGGAAGTGGACAGATCCAGGCCCAGAGCGCGTGCTGCAGTCCGGCTCAGCCCAGGAAGCTGCTCAAGACCCAGGCGCACCGCAGCCAGGAAGCCCAAGAGGAGAGCGAGCCCAGCCTTCGGGAAGCCTCACCTCACCGCACCATGCCCGATGCCCTTCCACTGAGGCCCTGGGAGGAGCCCTGCAAGCTGCAGTGGGGACCTTCCCACTGTCCCTGTGGACTCCTGAGCTCCACCTGCCCCCTGCACCCCTTCCGCCCTTGAGGTCTCTGCCCCGCAGAGCCCCCCTCACTGTGCCCTTCCTCTCCTGAACCACCCTTGCCACCTTTGTGCAGGACAAAGGAAGGACTCCCCGCATGGAGTCAGTAGCATGCTCAAGGACTCTTCGAGCTGTTTACGTTTGTCACGGGGGTTCTCTCCTCGCGATGGTACGGGATGAATAAAGTCGTTCCCCCATTCATGGCCTGTGCAGTCGTGTTGGAATGGGAGAAGTCAGGGTGGGGAGGGTGGGGGGAGGGTCTGGAGGCCCCAAGGTCGGCCACCGGGGTCACAGGGGTGAGGCTGAAATCCAGGGCAAGTTTGAGGAGCTGTGTGGAGCGAGAGAGCGGAAAGGCACACCTGGGTGGGCTTCTCCCTAGGATTGTGGGAAAGAGTGTGTGCGCTCGCTTCTGGAGGGGCCAGAAGAAAATAGACACCCAAACGGAGGTTCAAAAGGCTCCTTGTGTTTCATTCACAAGGCAGGGAGGCGGACTCAAGGGCCCCACCCAGACATGGGAGCTGGGAGGGTGCCCATGCCAGGATTCCTGGCACTCGGGAGGTTGGGGCAGGTGGAGTTCGGAGCCAGCTCGGGCCATGGAGTGAGTTCTAGGCCAGCGCGAGCTACATAGTGACCCGGGTTCCACACACATGGAAAGAGGACAAAAGAAAGAGAACAAGAAAGGAAGGAAGGAAGCAAGGAAGGGAGGACAAAGGGAGAGAAAGAATATGGGAGAGTGGGAGAGGGGGAGGGAAAGAGAACAGGAGAAGGAATGGAAGAAAGGAAGGAAGGGAAGGGGTGAAAGAGAGCAAAAGAAGAATGTATACAAACACCCACACCCACACACCCCCCCGCCCCCCCCCCCCCCACAGAGTTTCCAATTCTCGGGAAGCCCAAGACTCCTTCGCTCAACTCAGTGGAATGATGACTTCTTCATCTGCGCCATTTTCTTCCTTTGCTGTGCTTTCTTTATTTGTTTCTTTCTTTCTTTATTCATTTATTTTTTGGTACCGGGAATCAAACTCAGGTCCTTGCGCTTTGGCATCAGGTGGTAAAACAACTGAGCTAAATCCCCGGCAAATATAGACTTTTAGTTTTTATTGTTTTGGGCCTGGGGATGGAACTCGGGACCTTGCGCTTTCCAGGCAGGCAGCGGAACCACTGAGCTAAATCCCTGGCCCAGCCATTTTCTTTCTTTTTGCTGCTCCTGGGTGAGACAATCTGCCTGGCACCGAGGTAGTGGGGGAAAGGTTTACTTAGCTGAGAGTCTGTACAGCCTGCAGGGCGTGATTCGCTGGCTCCAAGGCAAGTTGGCTGGGCAGAGGGGCAACAGTTGACGGTGGACAGAAGCCGGCAACAAGTAAGTAAGCTTAACAGTGACATTCTTCCCTTTAATTTGTACAGAGGACTTAGGGCGGGTAGTAATCAAACGCCAAAACCCAGCGCCCTTGAGCCTAGCATTGGACCGGGAACCAATGCCAGGATCACACACTCTGGATCCAGCCACTGCTGGGAAAGCAATCACGATGGCCACGTGAGGCTTTAGGGGAGACGCAATACAAATCACAACAGTCATGCATCCTTCAAAAGCCGCCTTCCCCAGGCGTGGTGGTGCACCCTTTATTCCCAGCACAACCCAGGCTGAGGCAGGAGGACTGCCCGGATTTCAATGCAGGCCTGAAATACAGAGCCAGGATGTTTCTCAAAATAACAACAACCAAAAGGAACCCTCGGGATTCTCAAGGAGCTCGTGGTAGGCAATCCCCGCACACCAAGCACTAAGGAGGCCAGCCTGGACTCCACCGTGACAAGTAACTGAAGAGAGGAGAAGAGAAGAGAAGGGAAGAGAAGACAGCAGAGGAGAGGAGAGAGAGGAGAGGAGAGGAGGAAAGGACGGAAAAGATGAGCGGGATGGCCAATCTGCTCTACCATGAAGTGACTCGTGATCTAGACCAGGATCCGGCCTCCCTGAGGGTCTCCTCTGAAGCCAGAGAACGTCTCTCCGAGGTGGGAGGAGAATGAGGTGTTCTGTAATGGGTCTGGGCCAATCTAGCACAGGAAGCCTTTCTGTTGGGAAGGCAAGGGGCCACTGAAGGGGACGCTTGCTCCTAAGCCACCCCGCCCTTCCCTTGCGGGAGCCCAGGACCACCCAAGCAGGTTCAAAGGTGTATCTTCAGGGACCCAGCATCTGCCTCTGTGGCCTGAGGCCCTGGGCCCAAAGGTGGGGAAAAGGAGCAGGAGTGGCCACGCCCACCCTAGGGCGGGGACTGCGGCTCAGGGGCTATAAGAAAGCAGAGCAGTAGGTGGCACGCTCAGTTGCACCTTCTTCCTTGGCCCGCTGAGGAAGCTGCAGCTATGGCCCTGTGCGGGTCAGCCTTGGAAGAGGCGAGCCCGGGGTGGGAGCATCCCGAGCCCCACATGCCACCGGGCCTGAGCCCAGAACAGGCTTGGGCCTGGGCGCTGGATAATTTCGAGGCACTGTGCCACCGTTCCTGCCCGAGAGGCGGAGAGGTCCACTCCCACGAAAGCCAGCCGCTGCCCTGGGTTTCCACCCAAGACGAAGACGGAGCCACCCCCTCAGTAGGCAGGGGACAAAAGCGCCAACGAGAACCCAGGGGACTGCAGCTCCACTCGGCTCAGGGCGACCCAGCCCATGCTAAGGTGAGAACGGGGAGATCTCTACAGCCCCGAAGAGCCCTTGGGATGAACTGCGGGCAGGGAAGGAAAGAAAGAGACGGAAACCATCCCTCTCTCTGGCTGGCGGATGGGCTTCCCGGAGCACGGCAGGCAGGGCTTGGGCTTCTTTAGGCCACAGGGAGCCCAGGGAGAGTGTAGGGTACTCTCCCGAGAGCAGGGAGTGCAGGAAGGGCAGGAGAGCGAGCTAGGAACCCAGCTTAGTCTCTCCCAGGCCCAAGTGGAGGTCCTTCCCGACTTCGGGGTGCCTGCAGTTTCTGTGGCCCTCAGAAGGAGTTTATCTGGCGTGGGGAGCGCTGTGAGCGGGGCTTGCCCACACAGCCGGGAGGGCAGGGCTTTTGCAGGCTCCTCTGTTCCCCAGACAAGTTCAGGCAGGCGGAAGCTTGAGCCTGCGGGGCCTACAAACTGGCCCCTCACCCATCTCCTCTGTCTCACGCGGTGTCTGGTCTCCAACAGGTCAGCTGGGGCCGAGCGACCCCCAAGCAGCCAGGAGATGTGGGCATCAGCGGCGGAAGTGGACAGATCCAGGCCCAGAGCGCGTGCTGCAGTCCGGCTCAGCCCAGGAAGCTGCTCAAGACCCAGGCGCACCGCAGCCAGGAAGCCCAAGAGGAGAGCGAGCCCAGCCTTCGGGAAGCCTCACCTCACCGCACCATGCCCGATGCCCTTCCACTGAGGCCCTGGGAGGAGCCCTGCAAGCTGCAGTGGGGACCTTCCCACTGTCCCTGTGGACTCCTGAGCTCCACCTGCCCCCTGCACCCCTTCCGCCCTTGAGGTCTCTGCCCCGCAGAGCCCCCCTCACTGTGCCCTTCCTCTCCTGAACCACCCTTGCCACCTTTGTGCAGGACAAAGGAAGGACTCCCCGCATGGAGTCAGTAGCATGCTCAAGGACTCTTCGAGCTGTTTACGTTTGTCACGGGGGTTCTCTCCTCGCGATGGTACGGGATGAATAAAGTCGTTCCCCCATTCATGGCCTGTGCAGTCGTGTTGGAATGGGAGAAGTCAGGGTGGGGAGGGTGGGGGGAGGGTCTGGAGGCCCCAAGGTCGGCCACCGGGGTCACAGGGGTGAGGCTGAAATCCAGGGCAAGTTTGAGGAGCTGTGTGGAGCGAGAGAGCGGAAAGGCACACCTGGGTGGGCTTCTCCCTAGGATTGTGGGAAAGAGTGTGTGCGCTCGCTTCTGGAGGGGCCAGAAGAAAATAGACACCCAAACGGAGGTTCAAAAGGCTCCTTGTGTTTCATTCACAAGGCAGGGAGGCGGACTCAAGGGCCCCACCCAGACATGGGAGCTGGGAGGGTGCCCATGCCAGGATTCCTGGCACTCGGGAGGTTGGGGCAGGTGGAGTTCGGAGCCAGCTCGGGCCATGGAGTGAGTTCTAGGCCAGCGCGAGCTACATAGTGACCCGGGTTCCACACACATGGAAAGAGGACAAAAGAAAGAGAACAAGAAAGGAAGGAAGGAAGCAAGGAAGGGAGGACAAAGGGAGAGAAAGAATATGGGAGAGTGGGAGAGGGGGAGGGAAAGAGAACAGGAGAAGGAATGGAAGAAAGGAAGGAAGGGAAGGGGTGAAAGAGAGCAAAAGAAGAATGTATACAAACACCCACACCCACACACCCCCCCCCCCCCCCCCCCACAGAGTTTCCAATTCTCGGGAAGCCCAAGACTCCTTCGCTCAACTCAGTGGAATGATGACTTCTTCATCTGCGCCATTTTCTTCCTTTGCTGTGCTTTCTTTATTTGTTTGTTTCTTTCTTTATTCATTTATTTTTTGGTACCGGGAATCAAACTCAGGTCCTTGCGCTTTGGCATCAGGTGGTAAAACAACTGAGCTAAATCCCCGGCAAATATAGACTTTTAGTTTTTATTGTTTTGGGCCTGGGGATGGAACTCGGGACCTTGCGCTTTCCAGGCAGGCAGCGGAACCACTGAGCTAAATCCCTGGCCCAGCCATTTTCTTTCTTTTTGCTGCTCCTGGGTGAGACAATCTGCCTGGCACCGAGGTAGTGGGGGAAAGGTTTACTTAGCTGAGAGTCTGTACAGCCTGCAGGGCGTGATTCGCTGGCTCCAAGGCAAGTTGGCTGGGCAGAGGGGCAACAGTTGACGGTGGACAGAAGCCGGCAACAAGTAAGTAAGCTTAACAGTGACATTCTTCCCTTTAATTTGTACAGAGGACTTAGGGCGGGTAGTAATCAAACGCCAAAACCCAGCGCCCTTGAGCCTAGCATTGGACCGGGAACCAATGCCAGGATCACACACTCTGGATCCAGCCACTGCTGGGAAAGCAATCACGATGGCCACGTGAGGCTTTAGGGGAGACGCAATACAAATCACAACAGTCATGCATCCTTCAAAAGCCGCCTTCCCCAGGCGTGGTGGTGCACCCTTTATTCCCAGCACAACCCAGGCTGAGGCAGGAGGACTGCCCGGATTTCAATGCAGGCCTGAAATACAGAGCCAGGATGTTTCTCAAAATAACAACAACCAAAAGGAACCCTCGGGATTCTCAAGGAGCTCGTGGTAGGCAATCCCCGCACACCAAGCACTAAGGAGGCCAGCCTGGACTCCACCGTGACAAGTAACTGAAGAGAGGAGAAGAGAAGAGAAGGGAAGAGAAGACAGCAGAGGAGAGGAGAGAGAGGAGAGGAGAGGAGGAAAGGACGGAAAAGATGAGCGGGATGGCCAATCTGCTCTACCATGAAGTGACTCGTGATCTAGACCAGGATCCGGCCTCCCTGAGGGTCTCCTCTGAAGCCAGAGAACGTCTCTCCGAGGTGGGAGGAGAATGAGGTGTTCTGTAATGGGTCTGGGCCAATCTAGCACAGGAAGCCTTTCTGTTGGGAAGGCAAGGGGCCACTGAAGGGGACGCTTGCTCCTAAGCCACCCCGCCCTTCCCTTGCGGGAGCCCAGGACCACCCAAGCAGGTTCAAAGGTGTATCTTCAGGGACCCAGCATCTGCCTCTGTGGCCTGAGGCCCTGGGCCCAAAGGTGGGGAAAAGGAGCAGGAGTGGCCACGCCCACCCTAGGGCGGGGACTGCGGCTCAGGGGCTATAAGAAAGCAGAGCAGTAGGTGGCACGCTCAGTTGCACCTTCTTCCTTGGCCCGCTGAGGAAGCTGCAGCTATGGCCCTGTGCGGGTCAGCCTTGGAAGAGGCGAGCCCGGGGTGGGAGCATCCCGAGCCCCACATGCCACCGGGCCTGAGCCCAGAACAGGCTTGGGCCTGGGCGCTGGATAATTTCGAGGCACTGTGCCACCGTTCCTGCCCGAGAGGCGGAGAGGTCCACTCCCACGAAAGCCAGCCGCTGCCCTGGGTTTCCACCCAAGACGAAGACGGAGCCACCCCCTCAGTAGGCAGGGGACAAAAGCGCCAACGAGAACCCAGGGGACTGCAGCTCCACTCGGCTCAGGGCGACCCAGCCCATGCTAAGGTGAGAACGGGGAGATCTCTACAGCCCCGAAGAGCCCTTGGGATGAACTGCGGGCAGGGAAGGAAAGAAAGAGACGGAAACCATCCCTCTCTCTGGCTGGCGGATGGGCTTCCCGGAGCACGGCAGGCAGGGCTTGGGCTTCTTTAGGCCACAGGGAGCCCAGGGAGAGTGTAGGGTACTCTCCCGAGAGCAGGGAGTGCAGGAAGGGCAGGAGAGCGAGCTAGGAACCCAGCTTAGTCTCTCCCAGGCCCAAGTGGAGGTCCTTCCCGACTTCGGGGTGCCTGCAGTTTCTGTGGCCCTCAGAAGGAGTTTATCTGGCGTGGGGAGCGCTGTGAGCGGGGCTTGCCCACACAGCCGGGAGGGCAGGGCTTTTGCAGGCTCCTCTGTTCCCCAGACAAGTTCAGGCAGGCGGAAGCTTGAGCCTGCGGGGCCTACAAACTGGCCCCTCACCCATCTCCTCTGTCTCACGCGGTGTCTGGTCTCCAACAGGTCAGCTGGGGCCGAGCGACCCCCAAGCAGCCAGGAGATGTGGGCATCAGCGGCGGAAGTGGACAGATCCAGGCCCAGAGCGCGTGCTGCAGTCCGGCTCAGCCCAGGAAGCTGCTCAAGACCCAGGCGCACCGCAGCCAGGAAGCCCAAGAGGAGAGCGAGCCCAGCCTTCGGGAAGCCTCACCTCACCGCACCATGCCCGATGCCCTTCCACTGAGGCCCTGGGAGGAGCCCTGCAAGCTGCAGTGGGGACCTTCCCACTGTCCCTGTGGACTCCTGAGCTCCACCTGCCCCCTGCACCCCTTCCGCCCTTGAGGTCTCTGCCCCGCAGAGCCCCCCTCACTGTGCCCTTCCTCTCCTGAACCACCCTTGCCACCTTTGTGCAGGACAAAGGAAGGACTCCCCGCATGGAGTCAGTAGCATGCTCAAGGACTCTTCGAGCTGTTTACGTTTGTCACGGGGGTTCTCTCCTCGCGATGGTACGGGATGAATAAAGTCGTTCCCCCATTCATGGCCTGTGCAGTCGTGTTGGAATGGGAGAAGTCAGGGTGGGGAGGGTGGGGGGAGGGTCTGGAGGCCCCAAGGTCGGCCACCGGGGTCACAGGGGTGAGGCTGAAATCCAGGGCAAGTTTGAGGAGCTGTGTGGAGCGAGAGAGCGGAAAGGCACACCTGGGTGGGCTTCTCCCTAGGATTGTGGGAAAGAGTGTGTGCGCTCGCTTCTGGAGGGGCCAGAAGAAAATAGACACCCAAACGGAGGTTCAAAAGGCTCCTTGTGTTTCATTCACAAGGCAGGGAGGCGGACTCAAGGGCCCCACCCAGACATGGGAGCTGGGAGGGTGCCCATGCCAGGATTCCTGGCACTCGGGAGGTTGGGGCAGGTGGAGTTCGGAGCCAGCTCGGGCCATGGAGTGAGTTCTAGGCCAGCGCGAGCTACATAGTGACCCGGGTTCCACACACATGGAAAGAGGACAAAAGAAAGAGAACAAGAAAGGAAGGAAGGAAGCAAGGAAGGGAGGACAAAGGGAGAGAAAGAATATGGGAGAGTGGGAGAGGGGGAGGGAAAGAGAACAGGAGAAGGAATGGAAGAAAGGAAGGAAGGGAAGGGGTGAAAGAGAGCAAAAGAAGAATGTATACAAACACCCACACCCACACACCCCCCCGCCCCCCCCCCCACAGAGTTTCCAATTCTCGGGAAGCCCAAGACTCCTTCGCTCAACTCAGTGGAATGATGACTTCTTCATCTGCGCCATTTTCTTCCTTTGCTGTGCTTTCTTTATTTGTTTGTTTCTTTCTTTATTCATTTATTTTTTGGTACCGGGAATCAAACTCAGGTCCTTGCGCTTTGGCATCAGGTGGTAAAACAACTGAGCTAAATCCCCGGCAAATATAGACTTTTAGTTTTTATTGTTTTGGGCCTGGGGATGGAACTCGGGACCTTGCGCTTTCCAGGCAGGCAGCGGAACCACTGAGCTAAATCCCTGGCCCAGCCATTTTCTTTCTTTTTGCTGCTCCTGGGTGAGACAATCTGCCTGGCACCGAGGTAGTGGGGGAAAGGTTTACTTAGCTGAGAGTCTGTACAGCCTGCAGGGCGTGATTCGCTGGCTCCAAGGCAAGTTGGCTGGGCAGAGGGGCAACAGTTGACGGTGGACAGAAGCCGGCAACAAGTAAGTAAGCTTAACAGTGACATTCTTCCCTTTAATTTGTACAGAGGACTTAGGGCGGGTAGTAATCAAACGCCAAAACCCAGCGCCCTTGAGCCTAGCATTGGACCGGGAACCAATGCCAGGATCACACACTCTGGATCCAGCCACTGCTGGGAAAGCAATCACGATGGCCACGTGAGGCTTTAGGGGAGACGCAATACAAATCACAACAGTCATGCATCCTTCAAAAGCCGCCTTCCCCAGGCGTGGTGGTGCACCCTTTATTCCCAGCACAACCCAGGCTGAGGCAGGAGGACTGCCCGGATTTCAATGCAGGCCTGAAATACAGAGCCAGGATGTTTCTCAAAATAACAACAACCAAAAGGAACCCTCGGGATTCTCAAGGAGCTCGTGGTAGGCAATCCCCGCACACCAAGCACTAAGGAGGCCAGCCTGGACTCCACCGTGACAAGTAACTGAAGAGAGGAGAAGAGAAGAGAAGGGAAGAGAAGACAGCAGAGGAGAGGAGAGAGAGGAGAGGAGAGGAGGAAAGGACGGAAAAGATGAGCGGGATGGCCAATCTGCTCTACCATGAAGTGACTCGTGATCTAGACCAGGATCCGGCCTCCCTGAGGGTCTCCTCTGAAGCCAGAGAACGTCTCTCCGAGGTGGGAGGAGAATGAGGTGTTCTGTAATGGGTCTGGGCCAATCTAGCACAGGAAGCCTTTCTGTTGGGAAGGCAAGGGGCCACTGAAGGGGACGCTTGCTCCTAAGCCACCCCGCCCTTCCCTTGCGGGAGCCCAGGACCACCCAAGCAGGTTCAAAGGTGTATCTTCAGGGACCCAGCATCTGCCTCTGTGGCCTGAGGCCCTGGGCCCAAAGGTGGGGAAAAGGAGCAGGAGTGGCCACGCCCACCCTAGGGCGGGGACTGCGGCTCAGGGGCTATAAGAAAGCAGAGCAGTAGGTGGCACGCTCAGTTGCACCTTCTTCCTTGGCCCGCTGAGGAAGCTGCAGCTATGGCCCTGTGCGGGTCAGCCTTGGAAGAGGCGAGCCCGGGGTGGGAGCATCCCGAGCCCCACATGCCACCGGGCCTGAGCCCAGAACAGGCTTGGGCCTGGGCGCTGGATAATTTCGAGGCACTGTGCCACCGTTCCTGCCCGAGAGGCGGAGAGGTCCACTCCCACGAAAGCCAGCCGCTGCCCTGGGTTTCCACCCAAGACGAAGACGGAGCCACCCCCTCAGTAGGCAGGGGACAAAAGCGCCAACGAGAACCCAGGGGACTGCAGCTCCACTCGGCTCAGGGCGACCCAGCCCATGCTAAGGTGAGAACGGGGAGATCTCTACAGCCCCGAAGAGCCCTTGGGATGAACTGCGGGCAGGGAAGGAAAGAAAGAGACGGAAACCATCCCTCTCTCTGGCTGGCGGATGGGCTTCCCGGAGCACGGCAGGCAGGGCTTGGGCTTCTTTAGGCCACAGGGAGCCCAGGGAGAGTGTAGGGTACTCTCCCGAGAGCAGGGAGTGCAGGAAGGGCAGGAGAGCGAGCTAGGAACCCAGCTTAGTCTCTCCCAGGCCCAAGTGGAGGTCCTTCCCGACTTCGGGGTGCCTGCAGTTTCTGTGGCCCTCAGAAGGAGTTTATCTGGCGTGGGGAGCGCTGTGAGCGGGGCTTGCCCACACAGCCGGGAGGGCAGGGCTTTTGCAGGCTCCTCTGTTCCCCAGACAAGTTCAGGCAGGCGGAAGCTTGAGCCTGCGGGGCCTACAAACTGGCCCCTCACCCATCTCCTCTGTCTCACGCGGTGTCTGGTCTCCAACAGGTCAGCTGGGGCCGAGCGACCCCCAAGCAGCCAGGAGATGTGGGCATCAGCGGCGGAAGTGGACAGATCCAGGCCCAGAGCGCGTGCTGCAGTCCGGCTCAGCCCAGGAAGCTGCTCAAGACCCAGGCGCACCGCAGCCAGGAAGCCCAAGAGGAGAGCGAGCCCAGCCTTCGGGAAGCCTCACCTCACCGCACCATGCCCGATGCCCTTCCACTGAGGCCCTGGGAGGAGCCCTGCAAGCTGCAGTGGGGACCTTCCCACTGTCCCTGTGGACTCCTGAGCTCCACCTGCCCCCTGCACCCCTTCCGCCCTTGAGGTCTCTGCCCCGCAGAGCCCCCCTCACTGTGCCCTTCCTCTCCTGAACCACCCTTGCCACCTTTGTGCAGGACAAAGGAAGGACTCCCCGCATGGAGTCAGTAGCATGCTCAAGGACTCTTCGAGCTGTTTACGTTTGTCACGGGGGTTCTCTCCTCGCGATGGTACGGGATGAATAAAGTCGTTCCCCCATTCATGGCCTGTGCAGTCGTGTTGGAATGGGAGAAGTCAGGGTGGGGAGGGTGGGGGGAGGGTCTGGAGGCCCCAAGGTCGGCCACCGGGGTCACAGGGGTGAGGCTGAAATCCAGGGCAAGTTTGAGGAGCTGTGTGGAGCGAGAGAGCGGAAAGGCACACCTGGGTGGGCTTCTCCCTAGGATTGTGGGAAAGAGTGTGTGCGCTCGCTTCTGGAGGGGCCAGAAGAAAATAGACACCCAAACGGAGGTTCAAAAGGCTCCTTGTGTTTCATTCACAAGGCAGGGAGGCGGACTCAAGGGCCCCACCGAGACATGGGAGCTGGGAGGGTGCCCATGCCAGGATTCCTGGCACTCGGGAGGTTGGGGCAGGTGGAGTTCGGAGCCAGCTCGGGCCATGGAGTGAGTTCTAGGCCAGCGCGAGCTACATAGTGACCCGGGTTCCACACACATGGAAAGAGGACAAAAGAAAGAGAACAAGAAAGGAAGGAAGGAAGCAAGGAAGGGAGGACAAAGGGAGAGAAAGAATATGGGAGAGTGGGAGAGGGGGAGGGAAAGAGAACAGGAGAAGGAATGGAAGAAAGGAAGGAAGGGAAGGGGTGAAAGAGAGCAAAAGAAGAATGTATACAAACACCCACACCCACACACCCCCCCGCCCCCCCCCCCCCACAGAGTTTCCAATTCTCGGGAAGCCCAAGACTCCTTCGCTCAACTCAGTGGAATGATGACTTCTTCATCTGCGCCATTTTCTTCCTTTGCTGTGCTTTCTTTATTTGTTTGTTTCTTTCTTTATTCATTTATTTTTTGGTACCGGGAATCAAACTCAGGTCCTTGCGCTTTGGCATCAGGTGGTAAAACAACTGAGCTAAATCCCCGGCAAATATAGACTTTTAGTTTTTATTGTTTTGGGCCTGGGGATGGAACTCGGGACCTTGCGCTTTCCAGGCAGGCAGCGGAACCACTGAGCTAAATCCCTGGCCCAGCCATTTTCTTTCTTTTTGCTGCTCCTGGGTGAGACAATCTGCCTGGCACCGAGGTAGTGGGGGAAAGGTTTACTTAGCTGAGAGTCTGTACAGCCTGCAGGGCGTGATTCGCTGGCTCCAAGGCAAGTTGGCTGGGCAGAGGGGCAACAGTTGACGGTGGACAGAAGCCGGCAACAAGTAAGTAAGCTTAACAGTGACATTCTTCCCTTTAATTTGTACAGAGGACTTAGGGCGGGTAGTAATCAAACGCCAAAACCCAGCGCCCTTGAGCCTAGCATTGGACCGGGAACCAATGCCAGGATCACACACTCTGGATCCAGCCACTGCTGGGAAAGCAATCACGATGGCCACGTGAGGCTTTAGGGGAGACGCAATACAAATCACAACAGTCATGCATCCTTCAAAAGCCGCCTTCCCCAGGCGTGGTGGTGCACCCTTTATTCCCAGCACAACCCAGGCTGAGGCAGGAGGACTGCCCGGATTTCAATGCAGGCCTGAAATACAGAGCCAGGATGTTTCTCAAAATAACAACAACCAAAAGGAACCCTCGGGATTCTCAAGGAGCTCGTGGTAGGCAATCCCCGCACACCAAGCACTAAGGAGGCCAGCCTGGACTCCACCGTGACAAGTAACTGAAGAGAGGAGAAGAGAAGAGAAGGGAAGAGAAGACAGCAGAGGAGAGGAGAGAGAGGAGAGGAGAGGAGGAAAGGACGGAAAAGATGAGCGGGATGGCCAATCTGCTCTACCATGAAGTGACTCGTGATCTAGACCAGGATCCGGCCTCCCTGAGGGTCTCCTCTGAAGCCAGAGAACGTCTCTCCGAGGTGGGAGGAGAATGAGGTGTTCTGTAATGGGTCTGGGCCAATCTAGCACAGGAAGCCTTTCTGTTGGGAAGGCAAGGGGCCACTGAAGGGGACGCTTGCTCCTAAGCCACCCCGCCCTTCCCTTGCGGGAGCCCAGGACCACCCAAGCAGGTTCAAAGGTGTATCTTCAGGGACCCAGCATCTGCCTCTGTGGCCTGAGGCCCTGGGCCCAAAGGTGGGGAAAAGGAGCAGGAGTGGCCACGCCCGCCCTAGGGCGGGGACTGCGGCTCAGGGGCTATAAGAAAGCAGAGCAGTAGGTGGCACGCTCAGTTGCACCTTCTTCCTTGGCCCGCTGAGGAAGCTGCAGCTATGGCCCTGTGCGGGTCAGCCTTGGAAGAGGCGAGCCCGGGGTGGGAGCATCCCGAGCCCCACATGCCACCGGGCCTGAGCCCAGAACAGGCTTGGGCCTGGGCGCTGGATAATTTCGAGGCACTGTGCCACCGTTCCTGCCCGAGAGGCGGAGAGGTCCACTCCCACGAAAGCCAGCCGCTGCCCTGGGTTTCCACCCAAGACGAGGACGGAGCCACCCCCTCAGTAGGCAGGGGACAAAAGCGCCAACGAGAACCCAGGGGACTGCAGCTCCACTCGGCTCAGGGCGACCCAGCCCATGCTAAGGTGAGAACGGGGAGATCTCTACAGCCCCGAAGAGCCCTTGGGATGAACTGCGGGCAGGGAAGGAAAGAAAGAGACGGAAACCATCCCTCTCTCTGGCTGGCGGATGGGCTTCCCGGAGCACGGCAGGCAGGGCTTGGGCTTCTTTAGGCCACAGGGAGCCCAGGGAGAGTGTAGGGTACTCTCCCGAGAGCAGGGAGTGCAGGAAGGGCAGGAGAGCGAGCTAGGAACCCAGCTTAGTCTCTCCCAGGCCCAAGTGGAGGTCCTTCCCGACTTCGGGGTGCCTGCAGTTTCTGTGGCCCTCAGAAGGAGTTTATCTGGCGTGGGGAGCGCTGTGAGCGGGGCTTGCCCACACAGCCGGGAGGGCAGGGCTTTTGCAGGCTCCTCTGTTCCCCAGACAAGTTCAGGCAGGCGGAAGCTTGAGCCTGCGGGGCCTACAAACTGGCCCCTCACCCATCTCCTCTGTCTCACGCGGTGTCTGGTCTCCAACAGGTCAGCTGGGGCCGAGCGACCCCCAAGCAGCCAGGAGATGTGGGCATCAGCGGCGGAAGTGGACAGATCCAGGCCCAGAGCGCGTGCTGCAGTCCGGCTCAGCCCAGGAAGCTGCTCAAGACCCAGGCGCACCGCAGCCAGGAAGCCCAAGAGGAGAGCGAGCCCAGCCTTCGGGAAGCCTCACCTCACCGCACCATGCCCGATGCCCTTCCACTGAGGCCCTGGGAGGAGCCCTGCAAGCTGCAGTGGGGACCTTCCCACTGTCCCTGTGGACTCCTGAGCTCCACCTGCCCCCTGCACCCCTTCCGCCCTTGAGGTCTCTGCCCCGCAGAGCCCCCCTCACTGTGCCCTTCCTCTCCTGAACCACCCTTGCCACCTTTGTGCAGGACAAAGGAAGGACTCCCCGCATGGAGTCAGTAGCATGCTCAAGGACTCTTCGAGCTGTTTACGTTTGTCACGGGGGTTCTCTCCTCGCGATGGTACGGGATGAATAAAGTCGTTCCCCCATTCATGGCCTGTGCAGTCGTGTTGGAATGGGAGAAGTCAGGGTGGGGAGGGTGGGGGGAGGGTCTGGAGGCCCCAAGGTCGGCCACCGGGGTCACAGGGGTGAGGCTGAAATCCAGGGCAAGTTTGAGGAGCTGTGTGGAGCGAGAGAGCGGAAAGGCACACCTGGGTGGGCTTCTCCCTAGGATTGTGGGAAAGAGTGTGTGCGCTCGCTTCTGGAGGGGCCAGAAGAAAATAGACACCCAAACGGAGGTTCAAAAGGCTCCTTGTGTTTCATTCACAAGGCAGGGAGGCGGACTCAAGGGCCCCACCGAGACATGGGAGCTGGGAGGGTGCCCATGCCAGGATTCCTGGCACTCGGGAGGTTGGGGCAGGTGGAGTTCGGAGCCAGCTCGGGCCATGGAGTGAGTTCTAGGCCAGCGCGAGCTACATAGTGACCCGGGTTCCACACACATGGAAAGAGGACAAAAGAAAGAGAACAAGAAAGGAAGGAAGGAAGCAAGGAAGGGAGGACAAAGGGAGAGAAAGAATATGGGAGAGTGGGAGAGGGGGAGGGAAAGAGAACAGGAGAAGGAATGGAAGAAAGGAAGGAAGGGAAGGGGTGAAAGAGAGCAAAAGAAGAATGTATACAAACACCCACACCCACACACCCCCCCGCCCCCCCCCCCCACAGAGTTTCCAATTCTCGGGAAGCCCAAGACTCCTTCGCTCAACTCAGTGGAATGATGACTTCTTCATCTGCGCCATTTTCTTCCTTTGCTGTGCTTTCTTTATTTGTTTCTTTCTTTCTTTATTCATTTATTTTTTGGTACCGGGAATCAAACTCAGGTCCTTGCGCTTTGGCATCAGGTGGTAAAACAACTGAGCTAAATCCCCGGCAAATATAGACTTTTAGTTTTTATTGTTTTGGGCCTGGGGATGGAACTCGGGACCTTGCGCTTTCCAGGCAGGCAGCGGAACCACTGAGCTAAATCCCTGGCCCAGCCATTTTCTTTCTTTTTGCTGCTCCTGGGTGAGACAATCTGCCTGGCACCGAGGTAGTGGGGGAAAGGTTTACTTAGCTGAGAGTCTGTACAGCCTGCAGGGCGTGATTCGCTGGCTCCAAGGCAAGTTGGCTGGGCAGAGGGGCAACAGTTGACGGTGGACAGAAGCCGGCAACAAGTAAGTAAGCTTAACAGTGACATTCTTCCCTTTAATTTGTACAGAGGACTTAGGGCGGGTAGTAATCAAACGCCAAAACCCAGCGCCCTTGAGCCTAGCATTGGACCGGGAACCAATGCCAGGATCACACACTCTGGATCCAGCCACTGCTGGGAAAGCAATCACGATGGCCACGTGAGGCTTTAGGGGAGACGCAATACAAATCACAACAGTCATGCATCCTTCAAAAGCCGCCTTCCCCAGGCGTGGTGGTGCACCCTTTATTCCCAGCACAACCCAGGCTGAGGCAGGAGGACTGCCCGGATTTCAATGCAGGCCTGAAATACAGAGCCAGGATGTTTCTCAAAATAACAACAACCAAAAGGAACCCTCGGGATTCTCAAGGAGCTCGTGGTAGGCAATCCCCGCACACCAAGCACTAAGGAGGCCAGCCTGGACTCCACCGTGACAAGTAACTGAAGAGAGGAGAAGAGAAGAGAAGGGAAGAGAAGACAGCAGAGGAGAGGAGAGAGAGGAGAGGAGAGGAGGAAAGGACGGAAAAGATGAGCGGGATGGCCAATCTGCTCTACCATGAAGTGACTCGTGATCTAGACCAGGATCCGGCCTCCCTGAGGGTCTCCTCTGAAGCCAGAGAACGTCTCTCCGAGGTGGGAGGAGAATGAGGTGTTCTGTAATGGGTCTGGGCCAATCTAGCACAGGAAGCCTTTCTGTTGGGAAGGCAAGGGGCCACTGAAGGGGACGCTTGCTCCTAAGCCACCCCGCCCTTCCCTTGCGGGAGCCCAGGACCACCCAAGCAGGTTCAAAGGTGTATCTTCAGGGACCCAGCATCTGCCTCTGTGGCCTGAGGCCCTGGGCCCAAAGGTGGGGAAAAGGAGCAGGAGTGGCCACGCCCGCCCTAGGGCGGGGACTGCGGCTCAGGGGCTATAAGAAAGCAGAGCAGTAGGTGGCACGCTCAGTTGCACCTTCTTCCTTGGCCCGCTGAGGAAGCTGCAGCTATGGCCCTGTGCGGGTCAGCCTTGGAAGAGGCGAGCCCGGGGTGGGAGCATCCCGAGCCCCACATGCCACCGGGCCTGAGCCCAGAACAGGCTTGGGCCTGGGCGCTGGATAATTTCGAGGCACTGTGCCACCGTTCCTGCCCGAGAGGCGGAGAGGTCCACTCCCACGAAAGCCAGCCGCTGCCCTGGGTTTCCACCCAAGACGAGGACGGAGCCACCCCCTCAGTAGGCAGGGGACAAAAGCGCCAACGAGAACCCAGGGGACTGCAGCTCCACTCGGCTCAGGGCGACCCAGCCCATGCTAAGGTGAGAACGGGGAGATCTCTACAGCCCCGAAGAGCCCTTGGGATGAACTGCGGGCAGGGAAGGAAAGAAAGAGACGGAAACCATCCCTCTCTCTGGCTGGCGGATGGGCTTCCCGGAGCACGGCAGGCAGGGCTTGGGCTTCTTTAGGCCACAGGGAGCCCAGGGAGAGTGTAGGGTACTCTCCCGAGAGCAGGGAGTGCAGGAAGGGCAGGAGAGCGAGCTAGGAACCCAGCTTAGTCTCTCCCAGGCCCAAGTGGAGGTCCTTCCCGACTTCGGGGTGCCTGCAGTTTCTGTGGCCCTCAGAAGGAGTTTATCTGGCGTGGGGAGCGCTGTGAGCGGGGCTTGCCCACACAGCCGGGAGGGCAGGGCTTTTGCAGGCTCCTCTGTTCCCCAGACAAGTTCAGGCAGGCGGAAGCTTGAGCCTGCGGGGCCTACAAACTGGCCCCTCACCCATCTCCTCTGTCTCACGCGGTGTCTGGTCTCCAACAGGTCAGCTGGGGCCGAGCGACCCCCAAGCAGCCAGGAGATGTGGGCATCAGCGGCGGAAGTGGACAGATCCAGGCCCAGAGCGCGTGCTGCAGTCCGGCTCAGCCCAGGAAGCTGCTCAAGACCCAGGTGCACCGCAGCCAGGAAGCCCAAGAGGAGAGCGAGCCCAGCCTTCGGGAAGCCTCACCTCACCGCACCATGCCCGATGCCCTTCCACTGAGGCCCTGGGAGGAGCCCTGCAAGCTGCAGTGGGGACCTTCCCACTGTCCCTGTGGACTCCTGAGCTCCACCTGCCCCCTGCACCCCTTCCGCCCTTGAGGTCTCTGCCCCGCAGAGCCCCCCTCACTGTGCCCTTCCTCTCCTGAACCACCCTTGCCACCTTTGTGCAGGACAAAGGAAGGACTCCCCGCATGGAGTCAGTAGCATGCTCAAGGACTCTTCGAGCTGTTTACGTTTGTCACGGGGGTTCTCTCCTCGCGATGGTACGGGATGAATAAAGTCGTTCCCCCATTCATGGCCTGTGCAGTCGTGTTGGAATGGGAGAAGTCAGGGTGGGGAGGGTGGGGGGAGGGTCTGGAGGCCCCAAGGTCGGCCACCGGGGTCACAGGGGTGAGGCTGAAATCCAGGGCAAGTTTGAGGAGCTGTGTGGAGCGAGAGAGCGGAAAGGCACACCTGGGTGGGCTTCTCCCTAGGATTGTGGGAAAGAGTGTGTGCGCTCGCTTCTGGAGGGGCCAGAAGAAAATAGACACCCAAACGGAGGTTCAAAAGGCTCCTTGTGTTTCATTCACAAGGCAGGGAGGCGGACTCAAGGGCCCCACCGAGACATGGGAGCTGGGAGGGTGCCCATGCCAGGATTCCTGGCACTCGGGAGGTTGGGGCAGGTGGAGTTCGGAGCCAGCTCGGGCCATGGAGTGAGTTCTAGGCCAGCGCGAGCTACATAGTGACCCGGGTTCCACACACATGGAAAGAGGACAAAAGAAAGAGAACAAGAAAGGAAGGAAGGAAGCAAGGAAGGGAGGACAAAGGGAGAGAAAGAATATGGGAGAGTGGGAGAGGGGGAGGGAAAGAGAACAGGAGAAGGAATGGAAGAAAGGAAGGAAGGGAAGGGGTGAAAGAGAGCAAAAGAAGAATGTATACAAACACCCACACCCACACACACCCCCCCCCCCCCCCCCCCCCCACAGAGTTTCCAATTCTCGGGAAGCCCAAGACTCCTTCGCTCAACTCAGTGGAATGATGACTTCTTCATCTGCGCCATTTTCTTCCTTTGCTGTGCTTTCTTTATTTGTTTGTTTCTTTCTTTATTCATTTATTTTTTGGTACCGGGAATCAAACTCAGGTCCTTGCGCTTTGGCATCAGGTGGTAAAACAACTGAGCTAAATCCCCGGCAAATATAGACTTTTAGTTTTTATTGTTTTGGGCCTGGGGATGGAACTCGGGACCTTGCGCTTTCCAGGCAGGCAGCGGAACCACTGAGCTAAATCCCTGGCCCAGCCATTTTCTTTCTTTTTGCTGCTCCTGGGTGAGACAATCTGCCTGGCACCGAGGTAGTGGGGGAAAGGTTTACTTAGCTGAGAGTCTGTACAGCCTGCAGGGCGTGATTCGCTGGCTCCAAGGCAAGTTGGCTGGGCAGAGGGGCAACAGTTGACGGTGGACAGAAGCCGGCAACAAGTAAGTAAGCTTAACAGTGACATTCTTCCCTTTAATTTGTACAGAGGACTTAGGGCGGGTAGTAATCAAACGCCAAAACCCAGCGCCCTTGAGCCTAGCATTGGACCGGGAACCAATGCCAGGATCACACACTCTGGATCCAGCCACTGCTGGGAAAGCAATCACGATGGCCACGTGAGGCTTTAGGGGAGACGCAATACAAATCACAACAGTCATGCATCCTTCAAAAGCCGCCTTCCCCAGGCGTGGTGGTGCACCCTTTATTCCCAGCACAACCCAGGCTGAGGCAGGAGGACTGCCCGGATTTCAATGCAGGCCTGAAATACAGAGCCAGGATGTTTCTCAAAATAACAACAACCAAAAGGAACCCTCGGGATTCTCAAGGAGCTCGTGGTAGGCAATCCCCGCACACCAAGCACTAAGGAGGCCAGCCTGGACTCCACCGTGACAAGTAACTGAAGAGAGGAGAAGAGAAGAGAAGGGAAGAGAAGACAGCAGAGGAGAGGAGAGAGAGGAGAGGAGAGGAGGAAAGGACGGAAAAGATGAGCGGGATGGCCAATCTGCTCTACCATGAAGTGACTCGTGATCTAGACCAGGATCCGGCCTCCCTGAGGGTCTCCTCTGAAGCCAGAGAACGTCTCTCCGAGGTGGGAGGAGAATGAGGTGTTCTGTAATGGGTCTGGGCCAATCTAGCACAGGAAGCCTTTCTGTTGGGAAGGCAAGGGGCCACTGAAGGGGACGCTTGCTCCTAAGCCACCCCGCCCTTCCCTTGCGGGAGCCCAGGACCACCCAAGCAGGTTCAAAGGTGTATCTTCAGGGACCCAGCATCTGCCTCTGTGGCCTGAGGCCCTGGGCCCAAAGGTGGGGAAAAGGAGCAGGAGTGGCCACGCCCGCCCTAGGGCGGGGACTGCGGCTCAGGGGCTATAAGAAAGCAGAGCAGTAGGTGGCACGCTCAGTTGCACCTTCTTCCTTGGCCCGCTGAGGAAGCTGCAGCTATGGCCCTGTGCGGGTCAGCCTTGGAAGAGGCGAGCCCGGGGTGGGAGCATCCCGAGCCCCACATGCCACCGGGCCTGAGCCCAGAACAGGCTTGGGCCTGGGCGCTGGATAATTTCGAGGCACTGTGCCACCGTTCCTGCCCGAGAGGTGGAGAGGTCCACTCCCACGAAAGCCAGCCGCTGCCCTGGGTTTCCACCCAAGACGAAGACGGAGCCACCCCCTCAGTAGGCAGGGGACAAAAGCGCCAACGAGAACCCAGGGGACTGCAGCTCCACTCGGCTCAGGGCGACCCAGCCCATGCTAAGGTGAGAACGGGGAGGTCTCTACAGCCCCGAAGAGCCCTTGGGATGAACTGCGGGCAGGGAAGGAAAGAAAGAGACGGAAACCATCCCTCTCTCTGGCTGGCGGATGGGCTTCCCGGAGCACGGCAGGCAGGGCTTGGGCTTCTTTAGGCCACAGGGAGCCCAGGGAGAGTGTAGGGTACTCTCCCGAGAGCAGGGAGTGCAGGAAGGGCAGGAGAGCGAGCTAGGAACCCAGCTTAGTCTCTCCCAGGCCCAAGTGGAGGTCCTTCCCGACTTCGGGGTGCCTGCAGTTTCTGTGGCCCTCAGAAGGAGTTTATCTGGCGTGGGGAGCGCTGTGAGCGGGGCTTGCCCACACAGCCGGGAGGGCAGGGCTTTTGCAGGCTCCTCTGTTCCCCAGACAAGTTCAGGCAGGCGGAAGCTTGAGCCTGCGGGGCCTACAAACTGGCCCCTCACCCATCTCCTCTGTCTCACGCGGTGTCTGGTCTCCAACAGGTCAGCTGGGGCCGAGCGACCCCCAAGCAGCCAGGAGATGTGGGCATCAGCGGCGGAAGTGGACAGATCCAGGCCCAGAGCGCGTGCTGCAGTCCGGCTCAGCCCAGGAAGCTGCTCAAGACCCAGGCGCACCGCAGCCAGGAAGCCCAAGAGGAGAGCGAGCCCAGCCTTCGGGAAGCCTCACCTCACCGCACCATGCCCGATGCCCTTCCACTGAGGCCCTGGGAGGAGCCCTGCAAGCTGCAGTGGGGACCTTCCCACTGTCCCTGTGGACTCCTGAGCTCCACCTGCCCCCTGCACCCCTTCCGCCCTTGAGGTCTCTGCCCCGCAGAGCCCCCCTCACTGTGCCCTTCCTCTCCTGAACCACCCTTGCCACCTTTGTGCAGGACAAAGGAAGGACTCCCCGCATGGAGTCAGTAGCATGCTCAAGGACTCTTCGAGGTGGGTACATTTTTCACTATTTTTGTTTTGTTCTAATTATGTGATGAATAAATCTTTCCCTCATTCACCACATGTGCAATTGTGATTTAGTGTGTCAAGAGAGGATCAGATGGCTGGTGGAGGGTGTGGAGCCCCAAAGGCCGGAAACCCAGGTCTGAGATGTGAGGCTGAAATCTATGGCCAAAGTGAAGATGTGTGCAGAGTGATAGAGTAGCAAAGAACGAGTCCCTGGGCCTGTCGGTAGCTTTTCTAAAAACTCATGTTGCACTTCTAGTAAGGGGAGCAAAGACTAATCATGAGGATGTATCCTGAAAATGGTTCTGGCAGTTCATTAGCAGGAGAAGGAGGCAAATTCAAGGGCCAAGGTGCAATAAGTACCCTTGGAGCTGGGCAGAAGGCACCTGTTTGTTTTCCCAGCATTTCTTGGCTGAGGCAGGTGGAGTCCAAGGCCATGTAGTGAGTTCCAAGCCAATCGAACTCCATAGTGACCTAGTTTTTTAAAAATGAAAAAATAATGAAAGATGAGAAAGAGAAAAGGAGTGAGAGTGAGAAAGAGGAAGAAAGAAATGGAGGGAAATAGAGGAAAAGAAGGGACAGAAAGATAGAAAGGGAGAGAAAGGGAGAGAAGAAAAATTTGAATTCCAAGGAAGCCCAGGACTCTCCTTTGCTCAACTAAACTTACTCTTTTCCCTGATGGTTATTTTCTTTGTTACTTTGCTCTCCTTGGTGAGACAAAATATCTAGCAACCAGAGTGAAAGCGGGGAAGGTTTAGTTAGCTCTCAGTTTGTAAAGGTTTCAGTCCTTGATTCTCTGGATCCAAGGCAGGGTGGCTTGGAAGGTGGGCACCAGATTATGGTAGGCAGAGGCCAGCAACAAGGAACCTTAACAGCGTCCCTCTTTCCTTTAATCTATTTTTTTTTTTTTTTGGTACTGGGATCGAACTCAGATCCTTGTGCTTGCAAGGCAGGCGGCAGAACCACTGAGCTAAATCCCTGGCCGTTTTCCTTTAATTTAAATAGGCTATTTAGGGCTGGTAGCATCACCCAAAACTCACTGGGCTGAGCCTAGCATTTCACCAGGAATCACTTCCAGCATGACACTCTAGAGCGACCCATTGCTGAAATTTTGCTAAGACCACATGAGGTTTAGGAAAAATTAAATACAAACCACGAAACGTCTATATGCTTAAAAACTGATGTTTGCCAGGCGGGGTGACCTACACTTGGAACCACAGCACATCTCAGGCTGAGGCACAAGGATTGCCAACAGTTCAAAGTCTGCAATATGTAGGTAGACTTTATTTCAAGAAACAACTAAAAAGAAACGCTTTACTCAGATGTTGAACCCAGCCACATCGCCCTTCATGCAGGTAATGACCATGGAGGAGCAAACGCCCGCCTAGACACTTGTCCACCTTTCTGTCGCATACTTAATAAAACTGGAGGGAAATGTCAGCTCCTGCTCACTCTTGTGTCTGCTTGGGGTCTTGGCCAGGAGGGGACGGAGGGTGGGGCCACCTGGCCTGTGTGTGTGGGGGCGACTATGGAACCTTGAGGATCCCAGTGCAAGCACCAGACTAGGCTTCAGGGCTGGTGGGACATGAGGGACTGGGGAGGGGGAAGAGACACGGTGGGGGGGGGGATAAGGGTTGGTGGGGGCGAGAGTCTCCTCCCAAAGGGGACTAGGGCACAGGGGCCCCCACAGCTAAGGGTCCTCTCAGTGCCCCGACCTCTGCTCCAAGGCCTTGCGCAGTGCAGGCCCAGGACCAGTAGCCAGGGTCCCCACTTCATCCCTCAGGGCTCCTGCTCTGCCCTTCTGCTGGCTCCTTTGCTCCTGTGGGCTTTGGCTTCAGCACTGTGGCGGGCACCCCCCTGCTCCTGCTCTGCACAGGCCTCCCTCACGTGTGACCTCCTCCTAGAAGGAAAGCTGGTGGACACCTTCAAGGAGTGCTCATTCCGAGCCTGAGCCTTCCTACAACCCTTCACCTTTGCTTTCTCTGGGATCACAAACATTCAGGGGCTCCTGCCAGATCTGCCTCAAACTCTGAGCTCCCGCCCCTTCCCCCATTGCCCTTACTCTGTTGCACGCAAAGGGTTTTCACACTTTTGAGACACCACTGCCTGCTATTTTACTCCTTCTGATTCAAAACGTGTTTTGGGTTCATTAGGTTTATTGGTACATTGTAGGTATGCAATGCAGTTACATTCATCATTGGGGTCGTGTACCTTTGCACGATGCATCTTGCTTCTTATTTTCCCCCATTCCCCTGCCTTCCCTTCACGCCCTCCACCCTTCCCTATTTACAAAGACTTTTTGTCTATTTTTTCCTTTTCTCCTGTTTTTCTTTTCCCTTCTTTCCTTTCCCCTACCCCCCCTCACTCCCCCTACTCCTTTAGACCTTTTCTTCCTATTTCTCATTATCAAGTACACATTTTGATCCCTATTTGCACTTTTACTTATTCACACCAGAGAAACTATTCGGCATTTAGACATGTGTGTCCTATTTATTTCACTGAAGAGTATGGCCTTAATGTGCATACATTTAGCAATCAATATCTGCAGTTTCTCGTTCTATGTGGCTGAGTAATACTGCATTTTATTAAAACACAAAACAAAACAAAACAAAACAAAACCCCACATGTTTTTGTCCAGCCTCTAGTTGATGGGCAATTGGGTTGCTTCCAAACTGTGCCGCTATAAACATTGGTGCGCATATCTCGCTGTGGTATGATTCTTTTAATTCTTTTGGCAAGATACCCAGCAGGGGAATAGCTGGGTCAAATGGGACCTCTAATCCCGGTTCTCTGAGGTATCTCCATACTGATTTCCACAGTGGTTGCACCAGTCTGCACTCCCACCAACAATGGAGAAGGGTTCCTTTCTCTCCACCCCCCACCAGCCAGAGTCTGTCATTGGTTGATTTCTCTCTTTCTTTCTTTCTTTCTTTCTTTCTTTCTTTCTTTCTTTCTTTCTTTCTTTCTTTCTTTCTTTCTTTCTTTCTTTCCTTCTTTTTTTCTTTTCTTTTTCTTTTTGGACCAGGGATAGAACTCGGGATTTTGCACTTGAGAGGCAGGTGCCAGAACCACAGAACTACAACCCCGGCCCTATTGGTTCATTTCTTTTTTTTTTTTTAAATTTTTTATTGGTACATTGTAGGTATACAACACAATTACATTTCTCATTGTGAATTGTACCTTTATATAATGCATCTAGGCTCTTATTTTTTCCTCATTCCTAGCCCTCCCTTCATGCCCTCCACCCTTCCCTATTTACAAAGACTTTATTTCCAATTCTCAGCATTTTTCCTTTCCCTTCTTTCTTTTCCCCTGCCCCTCCCACTATCCCTACCTCTTTGGACCTTTTCTTCCTATTTTGCATTATCGATTATTCATTCTAATCATTGGTACATTTTAGGTATACAATATAATGACATTCATCATTGGAAATTTGCACCTTTACATAGTCTCTCTTGGTTCTTATTTTTTACCCTTGCCCAGCCCTCCCTTCCACCTCTCCAGTCCTCCCTATTTACAAAGATTTTGTTCCTATTTTTCCATTTTCTCATATTAATCCCATTCCCTTCTATCCTTTCTCCTAGCCCTCCCACTTCCTTCCCCTTTGCCCCTTTTCTTCCTATTTCACATTACCTATTATACATTTTAGTCCTTATTTACACTTTCAGTTTCTCACACCAGAGAAACTATTCAGTATTTATCCATGTGTGTCCTATTTATTTCACTTAAGAGTATCACCTCAATGTGCATCCACTTAGCTATAAATGTCTCTAATTTCTCATTTTTTATGGCTGAGTAGTACTCCAGTTTATAAAAAACCCACATTTTCTTTGTCCAGTCTCCAATTGATGGGCATTTGGGCTGTTTCCAAGTTTTAGCTATCAAAAACTGTGCTGTTATGAACATGGGTGCACATATATCACTGGGGTATGATACTTTTCATTCTTTGGGGAAGATCCCCAGCAGGGGAATACCGGGGTCAAATGGGACTTCCAGTCCTAGTTCTTTGAGGTATCTCCATACTGATTTCCACACTGGTTGCACCAGTCTACACTCCCATCAGCAGTGGAGCAGTGTTCCTCTTTCCCCACAGTCCCACCAGCATTTGTTATTGGTTGATTTTATGATAGCAGCCATTCTTTCTGGAGTGAACTGGAATCTCAGTGCTGTTTTCATTTGCATCTCTCCAATGACCAGTGATGTTGAACATTTTCTCATGTATTTATTTGCTATTTCTACTTCTTTGTCTGAGAAATGTCTGTTCATTTCAGATGCCCATTTTTGGATTGGGTCTTTAAATTTGGGAGGTCTGATCTTTTTAAGTTCTTTATAGATTCGAAATAGTAGACCTTTATCTGAGGAAGAGCAGGTGAAGATTGTTTCCCACATTGTGGGTTGTCTCTTCACACTGCTGGTGGTTTCTCTTGCTGTCCAGAAGCCTTTTAATAAGAAGAGATCCCACTTGTTGATTGTGCTAGTTCATGGGCAACTGAGGTTTCGTTCATAAAAATCTTTTGCTACACCGATGTCTTCAAGGGTTCTATCTAACCTCTGTTCCAACTGGTTTAGAGTTTCTATTTTAATATTTGGATCTTTAATCCATTTTGATTTTAGTTTAGTGCATGGTGAGAGATATAGGTCTAGTTTTAATCTTTGGCAAGTTGAAGCCCAATTTTTCCAGCACCATATATTAAAGAGGCTATCTTTCCTCCACTGAGGGTGTTTGGCTCCTTTATTGAAGAAGAGATGGCCGAGTGTGTCTGGCGTTGTTTCTGCATCTTCTAATCTGTTCCACTGGTCCTCAAGTCTGTTTCTTTGCCAGTACCATGCTGTTTTTAACACAGTAGCTTTGTAGTAGAGTTGCAGGTTGGGGATTGTGATACCCCCTGCCATGTCTCTGTTACCTAGAATTGCTTTTGTTATTCTGGGTCTCTTTTTGTTCCAAATGAATTTTTGGATTGTTTTCTCAAGGTCCATGAAGTATGCTGCTGGGATCTCAACTGGAATTGCATAAAATCTATATAGCAGTTTTGGAAGTATGACCATTTTTGCTATATTAATCCTTCCTACCCAAGAGCAGGGGATGTCTGTTCACTTTCTGATATCATCTTCAATCTCTCTTTTCAGAGTGCCATAGTTTTCAGAGAAGAGGTCTTTGATTTCTTTTGTTAGATTGATTCCTAGGTATTTCAGTATTTTGGATGCTATTGTGAAAGGAATTATTTGCCCTATTTCTCTCTCAGTGAGTTTGTCATTGGTGTAGAGGAAAGCTATTGAATTTTGTGTGTTGACCTTGTAACCAGCTACTTGACTGAATTTGGTTATTAAGTCTAGAAGACTTTTGGTGTAGTTCTTGGGGTCTTCTATATAGAGTATCATGTCATCTACAAATAATGACAATTTGACTTCTTCATTTCCTATCTTTATTCCTTTTATTTCTTTCTCTTGTCTAATTGCAGTGGCTAATGTTTGCAGAACTATATTGAACAAGAGTGGTGATAGAGGACATCCTTGTCTTGTTCCTGATTTTAGTGTGAAGGATTTCAGTTTTTGACCATTTAGTATGATATTGGCTGTTTCTTTTTCATAGATGGCTTCTATCAGTTTGAAGTAGAGACCATCTATTCCCATTTTTATAGGGTTTTTATCATAAATGCATGTTGGATTTTGTCAAATGCTTTTTTCTGTGTCTATGGAGATAATCATATGATTTTATCATTGGCTCTATTGATATAGTGTATTACATTGATTGATTTTCGTATATTGAACCATCCCTGCATCCCTGGGATAAATCCCACTTGATCAGGGTGTATGATCTTCTTGATGATCTTCTGCATTCTGTTTGCCAGTATCTTATTAAGGATTTTTGCATCTATGTTCATTAGTGAGATTGGCCTGTAGTTCTCCTTTTCAGTTGGGTCCTTCTCTGCTTTGGGGATGAAGGTGATGCTTGCTTCCAGGAATGAATTTGGGAGTATTGCTTCCCTTTCAATTTTATTGAAGATTTTAAACAGTAGTGGCAGCAGTTCCTCTCTAAATGTCTTGTAGAATTCAGCAGTGAAGCCATCAGGGCCCGGGCTTTTCTTAGTTGATAAGTTTTTAATTACATTTTCAATTTCCTTGGTTGATATTAGATTGTTCAGAATTTTTAGGTCTCCTTCGTTCAACTTTGGTAATTCATATGTATCTAGGAATCTGTCCATTTCTTCTGTGTTGTCCATCTTTTTGGTGTATAGGTTCTGTATGTAGGTATTGATGATCCTCTGGATTTCTGCTGGGTCTGTTGTAGTTTCACCCTTTTCATTCCTAATTGCGTGGATTTGGGCCTTTTCTTTCCTTTTTCTGATAAGGTTGGCTAAGGGTTTGTCAATTTTGTTGATTCTTTCAAAGAACCAACTCTTGGCTTCATTGATTTTTTGCATCGTTCTCTTAGTCTCCATTGCATTGATTTCTCCTCTGATCTTTATAATTTCCTCCCTTATATGAGCTCTGGGGTTGTCTTGTTCTTCTTTTTCTAGAAGCTTGAGGTGTAGCCTCAGGTTTTTTAATTGGGCTCATTCTGTTTTCCTAATATGCATATTAACTGCTATGAATTTCCCTCCTAAGACTGCTTTCATTGTTTCCCATACATTCCAATATGTTGTATTGTCATTGTCATTTAAATTAAGGAACTGTCTGATTTCTTCTTTAATTTCCTCTGTGACCCATTGGTTATTCAGAAGTGTATTGTTCAATTTGCATGTGTTTATGAAATTTTTTGAGTTTCTTTTGCTATGGATCTCCAATTTCATCGCACTATGGTCTGATAATATACAGGGGATAACTTCAATTCCTTTGCACTTACTTAAACATGTTCTATGTGTGAGTATGTGGTCTATTTTGGAGAATGACCCATGTGCAGCTGAGAAGAATGTGTATTCTGATTTTGTGGGGCGGAAGTCTCTGTAAACATCTGTTAAGTTCATTTGTTTAAGAGTTCGATTGAGTTCTAGTATTTCATTACTTATTTTTTGTCTAGTTGATCTATCTATTTGTGACAGTGGGTGTTGAGGTCCCCCACTACAAGTGTATTAGTGCATATCTGACTTTTCATGTCCATTAGTATTTGTTTTATATAGTTGGGTGCACTAGCGTTTGGTGCATAGATATTTATGATTCTCATCTCTTCCTCTTGGATTGTTCCCTTTACAAGGATATAGAGTGTCCTTCTTTGTCTCTCTTAATCAGTGTTGGTTTGCAGTCCACTTGATCTGCCAAGAGGATAGCTACTCCTGCTTATTTTCAGGTTCTTGTTGCATGGAGTATGGTTTTTCGCCCTTTAACTTTCAGTCTATGAGTTTCCTTTTGAATTAAGTGTGTTTCTTGTATGCAGCATATTGTTGGATTTTGCTTCTTGACCCATTCTGCCAGTCTATTTCTTTTGATTGGTGAATTGAGACCGTTAACATTGATGGTTATAACTGAAACATATTGACTTGTCATTGCCATGACTTTTTCTTTTTGTTGGGTTCTCCCCCTTTATATTTAATTTCTTGTCATGCCAGTTGGGTTCATTCTGCTTTGCTTCCTGGGGTTGTGATCCTCAATGTCTGTTCCTAGGATATTGTGTAAAATTCTTTGGAGTGCTGGTTTGGTATTCACGAAGTTCCTAAGGTGCTCTTTGTCATGAAAGTATCTTATTTCTCCATCCATTTTGAAAGATAGTTTTGCAGAGTACATCAATCTGGGCTGGAGGCTGTTTTCTTTTAGGGCTTGGAATATGTCACTCCAAGTTCTTCTTGCCTTGATGGGTTGTGTTGAGAATTCTGCTGTGATTGTGATGGGCTTTCCTTTGTATGTGATTTGTTTTTTTTCTCTGACTGCTTGTAGAACTTTGTTCTTCTGTTGTGTTTCTGGAATCTTAACAATTATATGCCTATGTGTAGACTTTTTTTGATCAAGGCTATTTGGAGTCCTATATGCCTCACTTATCTGTATGTCAAGCTCTTTTCCCCTTCTTGGGAAGTTTTCTGCCATTATTTCTGTGAAGAGATTTTTTATGTCATCTGCACTCTCTCCTGTTTCTTCATTGACTCCAATCAGTCTTATGTTATTCTTCTTTGCATCATCTAGCAGCTGCTGGATTGGTTTCTCATGTTCTCTTATAATTTTGAAGCAATTTTTCTTTTCCCGGTCACTATTTGCAATCTTATCTTCTATATCTGAAATTCTGTCCTCACATTGGCTCATTCTGCTGTGTAGACTTTCAATGTAGTTTTTCATGTCCTGGAAATCTATTTGCATCTGTTTCATGGATTCCATTTGTTTCCTATGTTGGGCTTCCATCATGTTCCTGAGCTCCTCTCTATATTTATTAATCATGTCTTGCACTAGGAGCACAATTTCTCCTGTTATGTGAGAAATTATTTCTGATTTCCTTTTTTCCAGATCCCCTTTTGTTGCCAGTTCAGTGGGTCCAGGTGGTTGAGTATCAGAGTGTTCCATCTCATTTCCTTTTGGGGTTGCTGTAGGTGATCTGGAAGTCTGGTTTTGAGATTTATTTACATGTTTTCTCATTTTAACTCTGGGGGGGTGCTGTTGGCGCCTGCGGGGATTACTTCCTCTGAGCTGGGAGAGGTGGGACAGGGGCCAGGAGCAGCGGTAGGAATGGTGGTCCAAAAGCCCTTTCCTGTGGGCTGGGAGCAGTGGGAGGGATGGTGGCAGGGAAGCCCCTTCCTGTGGACCAGGAACAGAGGGACAGTGGCTCAGAAGCCTCTACCTCTGGGCCGGGAGCAGCGGGATGCAGTACTGTGGTCTGGTGGTCTGGTATCCTCTGCATCTTTGTAGTGTGGAACCAGGTGGCTGTACAGAGCAGTGGGGGCGGGTCCAGTTGATTGTTACCAAGGCATGCACTGATTCGGTGTGTTCTGTGGGACTGGTGACCTCAGTAGGGCATGTGCAGACCTGCCTGTCTGCAGTGGGTATTGGTTCATTTCTTGACAGCAGCCATTCTTTCTGGGGTGAGGTGGAATCTCAGTGTTGTTTTCACCTGCATCTCTCCAATGACCAGTGACATTGATCTTCAAACAAGATCATACAATCTGACCAAGTTGGATTTATCCCAGGGATGCACAGATGGTTCAATATACATAAATCAATAAATTTAATACACTATATTAACAGAGCCAAGGACAAAAACCACATGATCCTCTCAATAGATGCAGAAAAAATCATTCGAGAAAATGTAACACCCATTCATTATAAAAACCCTACAGAAAATTGAAATAGAAGGTCTTTATCTCAAGCTGATTAAGGCTATGTATAAAAAACCAACAGCCAACATCATACTAAATGGTCAAAAACTGAAAACTTTCATGCTAAAATCAGGAACAAGACAAAGATGCCCACTACCACCACCGCTGTTCAATATAGTTCTGGACACATTAGCCACAGCAATTAGAAAAGAGAAAGAAATAAAAGGAATAAAGATAGGAAAGGAAGAAGTTCAATTGTCATTATTTGCTGATAATATGATACTTTATATAAAAAACCCAAAAAACTCCACCAAAAGACTTCTCGACTTTTTTTTTTTTTTGGTACCAGGGATTGAACTCAGGACCTTGCGCTTGTGAAAGACTTCTAGACTTAATTGACATTTTTAGTAGGGTAGCTGGATACAAGGTCAACACTCAAAAAACAATAGCCTTCTTGTACACAAATAGCAGACTCATTGAGAGAGAAGTTAGGGAAACAATTCCTTTTACAATAGCATCCAAGAAAATGAAATATCTAGGAATCAATCTTACAAAGGATGCAGAAGACCTCTACACTGAAAGCTATAGCACTCTGAAAAAAGAGAGTGAAGGGGATATAAGAAAATGGAAAGACATCTCTCATTTCTAGGTTGGAAGAACCAATATAGTGAAAATGGCCATACTTCCAAAACTGCTATATCGATTTAATGCAATGCTGATTGAAATTCCAACAATATACTTCACAGAACTAGAGAAAACAATCCAAAAATTCATTTGGAACTAGAACAGACCTAGAATAGCAAAAGCAATTCTAGGCAACAGAGATATGGCTGGGGGTATCACAATCCCCAACTTGAAACTACACTACAAGGCTACTGTGATAAAAACAGCATGGTATTGGCAAAGAAACAGAACTGAGGATCCATGGAGTAGATTAGAAGATACAGAAAAACTCCAGACATACTCAGCCACCTCATCTTTGACAAAGGAGCCAACTACCCTCATTGGAGGAAAGATAGCCTATTTAATAAATGGTGTTGGAAAAACTGGATTTCAACCTGCCAAGGATTAAAACTAGACCCATACCTATCACCATGCACTAAACTAAGATCGAAATGGATTAAAGATCTAAATATTAAAACAGAAACACTGAACTCACTGGAAGATAAGTTAGGTAGAACTCTTGAAGACATTGGTATAGGAAGAGACATTATGAACAAAACCTCAATAGCATGGGAACTAGCAGAAAGAATCAACAACTGGGATCTCATCTTATTAAAAAGCTTCTGCACTGCAAGAGAAACCACCAACAGAGCTAAGAGACAACCTAGAATGTGGGAAGAAATTTTTAGCAGCTGTACCTCAGACAAAGGACTACTATCTAGAATGCATAAAGAACTGAAAAAAATCAGACTCCCCAAATTCAAAGACCCAATTCAAAAATGGGCATCTGAAATGAACAGACATTTCTCAGACCAAGAAATAAAAGCAACAAATGAGCATATGAAAAAATGTTGAACATCACTGGTCATTCAAGAGATACAGATGAAAACAACACTGAGATCCCACCTCACCCCAGAAAGAATGGCTGCTGTCAAGAAATCAACCAATAACAAATGTTGGTGGGGTTGTGGAGAGAAAGGAACCCTTCTCCTTTGTTGGTTTGAGTGCAGACTGGTGCAACCACTATGGAAATCAGTATGAAGACACCTCAAAGAACTTGGACTCGAGGTCCCATTTGACCCAGCTATTCCACTGCTGGGTACCTTCCCAAAAGAATTAAAAGAATCATACCACAGTGACCTATGTGAACCCATGTTTATAGCAGCACAGTTTGTAATAGCGAAATCTTGGAAGCAACCCAAGTGCCCATCAACTGGAAACTGGATAAAGAAGATGTGTTTTTTTTTTTTTTATAAAATGGAGTACTACTCAGCCATAAAGGAGAGAGACATTTATAGCTAAATGGATCCATATTGAGGCCATACTCTTAAATGAAATAAATAGGAAACACATGCGTAAATGCCGAATAGTTTCTCTGGTGTGAGAAACTGAAAGAGTAAATAAGGATTAAAATGATTAAAATGAATAATTGATAATTTTAAATAGGAAGAAAAGGTCCAAAGGGTTGGGGGAAGTGGTAGGGAAAATTAATTTGTCAATTAGGTGAACATCTGGGTTTTGGTTCATCACTTCCCTTGGAAACCTTGATTAATTTATTAGATTTTCATCCCCATTTACTAAAAAAAGCAGTGAATCACACGGTATCACACTCCAATGATGGCAAAAGTTAATTGGAGTCCACATCTTTTCACATTTCTCCCTTCAGCAATTCTTTGCTGCTTTGAGTGGAACTATGTGCTAAGGGAGGCTGTGTGTTTTTTTGTGTATGAGAGAGATACAGAAATGAGAGGAATTACAAGTAATTGAAATGTGAATTTGAAAAAAAAATAAGAATATGTTTTTATTTCCTTTGATTTTTGGTGAGAAACTCTGGAGAGCTAAACAAAAATATCGCCTAATTTAAAACTAATAAAGTTATTATCTTGGTGCATACTTTTTATAGAATTTTGATTTGGGAATCATGTGAATATGTTATTGTCTTTGAGAAAAGTGCTTCCTCAGATTGTCTATGGAGTACAATGTTTTAACATTGGGTTTAGGAAGAGGGACACAGAGACGCAGTCCTAGTTTATTGGTTTTATGAATGATGTATCAGCAAAGAGAACAGCACCAAGGAAGGAGAGGACACAAGACCAAGAGAGGAGGGGACCGGTGGATGATGCCTGCCAACCCTGACCTGCCCACTCCTAGGCCTGCAATGGTGCAGCAACCTTTTGTTTTTTTTTTCCTAAACTGTTACAACTAAGTTCTTTGTTTTATTTTTTTACTCATTAAGTTTATTGGTACATTTTAGGTGTATAGTATGATGACATTCATTATTGGGGATTTGTTCCTTCACAGGATAAATCTTGGTTCTTATTTTTTTCCCCATTCTCCTGCCCTCTTTTTAACCCCTCCACCTTTCTTATCTTTGACATTTCTTATCTTACAAATCATGTTCAGTTTAGGAACCCATTCAGAGATACAAACCTGTATATGACACATGATCTTGGTGGTGTAAAACCACATTCACAGACAAAAGGGAATTCATCTCAATGATTATTAATCTTATTTCTGCTTTGGTTTTGCCTCTTTATTTCTTCATCCTGTTTTTCTTATCAACTTTATTTTTTAGGTGCACATTATCTTGTTATATTATACATTTATATGAGCTACCTTAAATCCTTTCTGGAACTGGAAAGACCATGAATAAATATATAAGTCACTAAACTAGGGAAATGCTGACATATTATTTGTTTATAAGGAATTTTAATTGTCTTAGGGTAAATCTTCTGTGTTGCCAAGCATATCTGTATGTTTACCATGAACATATGTTTTTTTTCAACTAGGTAGTTTTTATTTTACTAAATTCAGAGGAAAATGTTTGTGGAAGAACTGATTAACTTTTTCAGCTGAAAAATATGTAATTATGGTAGAGAGAGAAGACCAGAAAGGAGGAGTCATGGGATTCAGTCTTAATTTTTTTTCACAATATGCTGTCATGAAAATATGGAGGTACAGTGTAAATATGAAGTGTGCTTGAAATATTTTAAGGAAGAAATTTTCTATTTTTAAAAAATTTGCCATTTCTCTGCAAAACAACCAGCCATGGGAGGATAAGATTTTTTTGAATAGTTCTCTGTAACTTATACTTTACTGTACTTTGGAAAATAAGAAAAAATCTAATTGTATGTATAATTGTAGATATAAGATTATATGGTTTTACTCCATGAGACTAAGAATCAAGACCATGTAAAAGCAAAAACACAGTATTTATTTTGATTCCTTTTTCTTTGAACAAAAATTAAATGAAACTTTAATAAATCCTTTCCTTGGCAATTTCATAAGTCTTTTAAAAAACATTCTTGACAAACAAGTTGGTTGACAACCAGGCAGAAGGCACAGTCTTACTTTTGTGATGCAAATAATAAGAAATAAATTTGGAAATAAAAATTTAGTCATGAGAATTTAATAAAATAAAGCCTGATGAGAAATTTGCAAATGTAGAGTTTCTACATTTGTAGGTAAGATAAGATAGGGTCAAGGTTGGTGAAAGTGAAAGTAGAAGTTAGAATGAATTGGTGCTTTTTACAAAAATTTGATATAAAAAGACTGACAGGAAAACTTCATTCTTTTCTTTCTCTCAGTCGGCATGATAAAGAATGTCCCCCATGTTCCCTGGTTATACAACACATTCTGTGTAGACTGGAAAACCTGAAGTCCACTGCTGACAATAGATGCCTCTGCTCTGCATGTAAAAGAAGTAGTAAGAGGTACTGGAGTAAAAGTAAGAGGTCGATTTCTTTACTGTTTCCAGATGGATATGCATTTCCACTATTTGTCCTTAGATGTTTCTTTGTTACTTCACTCCAAAGTACTGCTCTGCCCAGGAAAACTCACCTGGTGAAGAGATGTAAGAGATATGTGAACTCTTCTATGGATTTCCAGGTCTGCAGGTAAAAGAACCTTAAATTATTTTATTCCTTTCCATAACTGCAAATCATATGAGGGTTTTGAGATGACTCAAGAAAATTATACTTATCAATCAATAAATATGAAGCGTAAGCAATCATTAAATTCTGTAGATAATCACCCTTTGAAACTCAATGCTTACTTCCTTGAATGAACTGTTTTCAAGACACTAACAGTCAGTATTGTCTTTGGAACAAACTCTGCCAAGAACATTTAATGGTGTCAACAGACAGCATTTCAATAAATGTTCAGTAAACAAATATTTAGGCTCAGTATTAGAATATGAACATAAACCATTTTGCCAGTTTGTTATACATCAGTCCAATTAGCTAACAGTCACTTGTAATCAAGAAAATAGCGTAAGAATCAAAGAATGAAATTTTTTGGTTGTCTTTCTTACCTCAGATGTGATGATCAAATAAAGGTATAAGAAAATTGAAATTTTTTCCCTAGACTACTACACTGATTTTGGAAATTGAGGATGGGGGAGATTCACTAAGCATCTGTAATACTGCATTATTTATGAAATTGATCTTTGAATTTAGTTGGACCTAGAGAATAAAACCACAGGCAATCAGGAAAGAAAAAATGGTCTTTGTATTTATAGGCAACATTTATTCTAAGGAAGAATATTTATTTTATGGAGGATCATTAGTTTTTAGTTAAGATATGCAAATAGGAGCCTGTTATTTACGGCATATTTAAAAGGCTGTCTTATTTCATCTTCCTCCCTAGCACATAATAAACATCCTAGGAATGACTGTAGATTGTAAATAAAATAAGTGCAACAGTTGCTGATGAAAAAAGGGAACGAATTCTACTAGTTTTTAAAATTTAGAATGAGTAACATAAAACTGTATTGAAATTGAAAATGTTGGTTTAAAAAATGTTGTTTTCCCATCTGGATGAGTTGGAAGGTAAACAGAGGAGGGAAATTTTAAAAAAGATTTTAGGGAGAAGGGAGTTTTAAAGAGAAAGACAGGGAGAAAATAGGTCAGACCCAGAAAAGGAGGGAAGCAAAGAATGATACAGCTACTGGAAGACAAATATATTCAGAGAAACAAAGAGACAAGCATATGCAGAAGAAAACAAAAGAAAACACAAAGCAAACCATAGGAAGAGGGAGGGAAGGAGACTTGGAGAAGAGTCAGAAAAGATGTCACCGCAGTTGATCTGGAGAAGAAATGAGCTGATTCCCTGGGACTGTCTACCCTTCAAAAGAGCATTGTCCCCCACCACAATTTTTAACAGCACTTGAAAGAGCATTTCTGGTTTGTTTTCAATTTTCAAAATTTATTTCTGAAAGAAACTTTTATATTTTCAAGAAATTCTAAAGCTTTTGCTCATGTCTAAAAGGCATCAAATTTCAAAGGGTGATTTTTTTTTTTTAGAGAATTACTTTTTCACATACAAAACAACCCAATCACTTTATTTTGTGCTACGAAATTGTAACTGCCATATCTACAATTTTATCTTAACATTTACTTTATTTTTAGGAAACTTAGAAGATAAACCTCAAATTTTCACTTCGTTTGTTTGCATTCTAATGAAAAAAGTAAATGCAGTATTTAGAACAAAAGATATATAGAAAATGAATTAATTTAAATAGGATAAATAGGATAATTATTTTACTGATATATAGGAAATGAATTTAAATAGAATAATTTTTTTTTACTGGATTCAATCTTACAAAACAAGCATATTCTCAAAATTTGGGTGATAGATATACTCATTATTTAGATTTGATCAGTACACATTGTACACATGGATCAAAACATTATATCGCACTTCATAAATATGTGTAATTACTATGCATCAATAAAAAGAAGAAAAAAAGGTAGGAAAAAAGCAATGATCCCATAACTTTCTATTCCAGAAGGTACAGAGGATTAGGTATCATTTCAGATGAGTCTTTATTCTTAATCTATTATGGAATAATCTCCCCATATTTTAGTATTTTACTAGATTCTTTTAGCATTTTACTTGATTAAAAAAGTTCTAAAATAAAAAATATTTCTGTAAATAAATTTTCTTTTCAAGTCAGAAGTTTCTAGCTCCATTAGAGACTTTTCCTAATTTTCTCAGCTCCAGGTAAATTTTATCTGATGGGGTCCTTTGAAGTATGTAGTCATTTATTTCCCCCTTAAATGACTGCAGAGTTCCCCCCAGGATTGAGTTTTCACCCCATCAGATGATTTCCCATGCATTCATTTACTCCTAGCTTGTTATTTTTGGAATTCACCCAGAGGTGTACATGAGTTACTTTGCTGAAACTGTTTCTTTTGCCAGAGGGGAAGTTTCTGTGTGTGGTTATTGATGTTCGGTTTCAAATCAATGCATGACAAATAAAGAAATAATGGAAGATGATTTGTGGCAGTTATACCTGCAGGCAGCTACTGCTCACATGTAAAAAAAATTCCATTTTATTATTTCAGAAGACTAAGGGCTTAGTTTCTCTTGGACAAAGAAGGAACAGAGACTTCTTAGTGGCAGCCTTGAGGTTAACTGGATAAGCAATTTTCTGGTTTTGGCCTCAACACAGGGTTTGTCTTTCTGTAGTTCTCTTTGCTTGTAAACAGACAGATTTGTGTTGGAAGGAGTTGAGCATTTGATGCTGCCTGTGTTGAGTGCCCCCCCACCCCCTGTTTTAGTTTTAGTGAAGGATCTTAGTTCTAAAATTACCAAGGCCACTAGAAAATCATGAAGATAACCAAGATGGCTTGAGAACTGGCCTGCTCATGCCCTTCGTGCCCTGATGTGAATTCCAGGGGACCACTGTGAGCAGGAAAAACATACACAATAGACAGTTGATTCTAGAGCTCTGGATCTAATGCACTGGCTCAAATGCATGGCCCAGAAGATATTTGTGTGTTTGCCTAGTTCTCAAAATTATTTTCAGATGGGGGGGGTGTCCTGTACATTTTTATATATACAGAAGCTATCATTTCCTTTTTAAATATTTTTTTCTGAGCCTTCCAATAAATTCTGAGGGAAGTAGAGGCTAAACATTGAGCTCCCCCATGGCACCACCAAACATGACTCATACTTACTCTGGATGGTCTTGGTGTTGAGCAGGGATGTGCTGAATAACTTCATAAATTGTGCTGTGATAATCTTGCCCTGATACTCCATCAGAGGTGGGAACAGACCTGCTTGGCATCTAGAATAAGTGGCAGGTCAGAAAAACCAAAAATTAGCCCAAGATCAGTCAATAGTATTTCCTTTATATTGTGCAGCTGAAAACATTGGGGAATAATGATGATTAGAGGATTAGAACTGTTTCTCATCCCTTGAATACTTATTTCTTCCTTGCCAGTTTCCTGCACTTACCCTTTGGTGGTCTGTATAGTAGCATAGCTATAAGGTCAGAAGAGGAATAGCTTGACAAAACTATTATATTTTTTATTCATTTAAAAAGAAAGCTGGCAATACCGTTAAGGAACTATAATAGCAGGGAACACAGCAAAAGTGGAGATATGGCAGGTTGGGACAAGAGAGCACATATTCTTATCTTTTATATTACATTTTAGTTACTCTTCTGACATTATTTGCTAATTATATGTGAAAAATGGCTGAAAAGAAGGAACAGTGTACAACCAGAAGCTTTACGCACATCGCAAGTGAGTAAAGACAGTACCAAAAAATACCACTCAAAGGGAGATGTTTCGGATTGAATGAACTAATGGGCTGTAAAAAATAAAAACTTGGACTGCACCTGCCCTGCAAGCGCAAGGTCCTGAGTTTGATCCCTGGTACCGAAAAAAAAACCCAACCAAACCACACAACCCTCCTACCCCAAACAAAAAAACCCAAACCCAAAACAAACAAACAAAAAACTAAAAGCTTGGCTAAAGTTAGAAAGAATACTGTATTTGTCTAGAAAAATATTTTATTTTATTGAGGACATTTTATTGAAACTGACATTCATGTTTTATTAATTCCCATTCCTTCTATTTCCTTCTTCCTAAAAATACTGTCTTCTAATGATTTAGACAAAGCCTGAATATCCTTGACACCCACTTTCTATTTTCATCCTGTTTCTGTGTATTTTCAGTCCTTCATATTTGTACAGCTTCACCCAGAAGCCTTTGCCCTGGATACGTCTGAGCAGTTCCCTGTCTCATCCCAATCTGACTTGTGAGGTTATGTTCAAATGTCTTGGCTTTATGCTCTTCTGGAGCTCCGTTTCCATTCCAGTTACTAAAGCTCTCAAGGACAGTGATTTGTTCTATCATTTCGCGTTAAAGAGATCTGATCTACATTTTGTACTTGAGATAGACTCTTGATTTCTTTGGCTATGGTAAAAACAATCTATAGATGATCACTGACTTCTCTAACCTAATATTAGAACTGTTAAATAACAAATGTGTTCATTTCATACAATTGCTTTCTGCTGGTTTTCCTGAAAGAGGTGCTAAATGGACAGTGAAATGTACAAGCAGAGAGAAAAGTATTTTCATTTTCACATGTACCAAAAATAAATCCAAGAGATTATCTTAACTTTTAAAAACTAAACTATCCCCCTCCCTCTTTGTGGAGGTAGTATGGATTGGACCCTGGGCTTTTGTACTGAGCTCAGTCCACCAGAGTGCTGTTATTTTCCTTCTTAACTTAAATCTTGAGATTTTGATTCTGTTAGTATTTCTTCTTTTCTTCTTGGGGCCGTCGTCTTTGGATGCTAGTGTTCCCATTAACTGCCATTCTGGCTGCTGCTTACTCAGATACTCCTCCTCTTCATGTGCTCGTCCTTATTTCCCTCTTCCTTTTGTTGCTAGTTTTGATTTCTCACTGCTCCCCCAAAGCACCTGGTCTCACCAATTAAGAAGCTCAGCAGAATTCTCCGGGGGTTTCAGCTTTGAAATTGGGCATGGCTCCAAATCAAGTTCTATTTATGAGGGAAATAAGTGGGGTTTCTGAGATGCAATTAAAAGATCCACTTCTGTGCTTTAAATTCTTGAGGAGTGTTAGCAGTTTAAACCTACAGAGGTCTTCCCAATTAGTATCTCAAATCTTGTACTGATTAATAACAAGTCTAAATTTAAAATTTCTTACAAAAATCTCACTAATTTCCAATGAATTCCTAGGAATAAAAAGTGTGAATTATTATAAATGAAGAAAAACTCCTTGTCTCAAAAATTCAATTATCAATCCTTCCAGTTCTTTAGTCTCCTGCTCCATTATCTGAAGCCACACCTTTTGGGGTGCTTTCTGCCACTGTGAGTAGTTTTAGATTACTGCTTTGCCAAATATTTATTTTTGTCTTTTTGTTGTGAAAGTGAAGAGTGAGTCACCCTGCATGAGATGAAATAGGACACCGCAAAGCACCTGCAGGGCAGCTCTCTTCATCTGTGACAACCGGGTGCTGTGCTACTGACTTACCCTCAGGGAGGGTGAAATCCAGTCAACTCCTCTCCATGACTCATATGGCACTTTGGAAATAGTCTGTGGCCAGGAGCCTGCTGAGAGAACCTTGCACATTGATAGAATCCTCTATACCAGTGAAGTAGCCATTTCCTAACAACAAGTAGTCCTTCTAAAAAAGGGAAGTGAGAATGCCCAGAAGCAAGCAATCCCTTTATGACCCTTTCCAAGGGGAACAAGAAAGCAGGGGAAAAACAAGTCCTACACAAATCTGTAACAGTGCTCATGAGGTGATTAGCCCAGAAACACCTTCTGCATGTCTGTTATTATTTTAACAGATTGTCCCCCTAGACTGGATAAATGGCTTCAATGATTACCCGTTTATCCCCTTTATTAATGCCCCCATTAGGATAATTACAAAAATTTAAACTTGCATACTTTAGGTCTATACTGTATGATAACTTCTTTATGGTGAGCATGGGGTACCTTCAACGGTATGAACAAATGTCTTTGAAATGCACTAAAGAGTTGTGAGGAGGAAATGAAGAGAAACTGAGGAACAGAGAGTTCAGTAAAGTGATGTGTTGCAGTCACTAAAGTAATGCAGAATAATTTCAATCAGAGATTCCCAATTCTCTATTGATTCAGTTCTCTTGAACTTCAGTTTAATCAATTCCCTCTTCCCTGAGCTTATAGTAAAGAATGTTTATTAATCAGCATAACTTCCTTATTTGTGTTAGCTTTACCTATAAAGGCAGAGAAAAATGCCTTAGCTCCCCAGATCTGCCAAAATCAATCATTACGGAGTTAATTCAGTAAGTGGTAATAAAGACATTTGACAGCATTGTCCGAGTGCTTAAATTCATGCTTCTTACACCTCTGGTGAGGCAGAATTTTACTTGGTTAATCAGCCACTAGAATACCAACCCTGGAAACACCAGAAGCATCTGGAAAAGCAACAAATTCATATATTCCGAAGTCATCCAGAGCATCTTCATGGCCTGAAATGGAAAACAACACTACTTACAAATTCAATGTTTTGATTTGCTATTGCTTTAAAAACCATTATAAAACTCATCTTCATTGTTTGTGTTAAATGGTAAGTGTACAAAACCAACTGGATATTTCCTAAGCCCTGTTGGTCATATTGCTGTTGAGTGATACCAGAAGTGAATTCTTCTGAAGCTGAAAATTGAAACTGAACTGGAACAATTATTCTTAAAGCCTCATGTGGGAACAATATATCATATATTCAGATGCACACATGTGGACAGGCTTATCCTTTGTAACCTTCAGTTATCAGAGAGTTGTGAACACTAAACCTTCAGCCAGATGTCAGCAGCTTTTGATCCACTCATAATATCCACTTTCCTCTGATAGATCTAACAGAGACCACCAGAAATGAAAAGAATATGTAAATAACTATAGCTGCTTAGACATGCAAAACACTGTACAATAAAGTATTACCATTCATCTAAACTTCATCTGTAAAATAATGGGGGTGGAAGTGGTTTGGAGGAAACAGATGGTCTGACATTCAATCATTTGAGCAAGGGCTAGAAAAGCAGAACAACCATACTGATTAAACATTCAGATAAAATAATTTTCCTAAGGGGAAGGTGGCACATATAGGAAAGAAACCCAGGTTTTGTGATGCCAAGGCCCAAGCAGAAGCTCCATTGTTAACTTATCATCACTTGGTATAGAGTCAACAGTGAAGGCCATGAGAGTCAACTGGAGACAAACAAGGACAGGGCCCTGTCAAACCGTCCTTTCCTCTTTTCCTTGGGATGGAGCTGCCAGCATTTCATGGGAATAAACAGTGATAGGCTCATTGGGCATTTTCAAAATAATAATGATAGGTCAATGAACAAGGAGTCAGCAGAATGCAGTGACTGGGCAAGTGACTTCATCTTTCTGATCTTTAGTTGTCTTGCCGTAAACATTCAGGCTTATCTTCCAGACTTGTATGGCTTACATTAAACCAGTACAGGAACACCACTTATAAAGTGAAGCCACTACTCAGAGGTAAGAGATTGCTAGTATTATACTGGTATTAGCTTATATTAATTCTATTATATTAATGTAATATAATATAATAGAAGTATCAACTAATACCATTAGTTAATGTCAACAATGTTATTTAATATGCTTTAATACAGCCCTTTTTAATATGGCCATTACCTGAAAATGTTTGAGCTTTCCTGTATTCTGTTTCTGGCCTGAAAAGACAAGTAGATATTTCTATCAGGGATAATAATTGAGGAAAAACATCCAAGAATAAAATTATTTTCACAAGAATATGTATATTACCTTCCTTCTAACTTCTGTCTTATAACTAAAGCCAAAAGAAAAAAGCACAGTAAGGTATATTTTAATAGATACACAAAATTTGAAACTTTTTTTTCTAATTTTAACCTACCTTTGTAGGGTTGATATTTTTTCCATATGAAGAGAAGAAGCATGGATATAATCAAAAATAGTGATATTCCAGTTATAATAGCTAAAGGGGACAATGATTTTGCATTTTGTGCGAGCTTCTCCAGTCCTAAATAAAAAGAAAAATATATTTTAGTAATAATTTATTGTAAATTTGATGTGTTTATGATTATTCTTTATCTTAAGACAATTTTGCAAATTTCTTTCTTTCCCCACTCTATTCCAAGAAGGACACCAAATGGAAGGAAAGTACTTATTGCATTTCATTTTAGTTTTTGGAATGTACTTATTTTAGAACACACACACACACACACACACCTCTCTGGGGATATTTGCGGATGGAAATGTGATCTGCCTGGGATCATACTGACACATTGTACTAGATGTAGCAAATAACTCACGTCCTACTTCTTAATTGTGTTTGCCACTTTAATTTAGATTTGTTTCAGTTCACTGTCTTTATATCCCCAGATGCTAGATGTGCCCCCCTCTTTCTCTCTCTCCTCTAGTGTAATTCAAGAATGTGAATTTTCTAAGGCATTAGGGTAAAGTGCAAGAAAAAAGGTGTTTATTTTAAATACACTTTTACTAATTTTTGACCAATCAAGATATGTCACTTAAGATGTATGTGTGATCATCAATACATACTTAAAAGTGGCATTTTATACCTAAGATTCACTTTGTAAGTGATTCCCTTTATTAATATCACTATAGAAAATGTTCTAATAGCTAACATCTGCTGAGATTTTACAGTATATCAGCATCTGTAGTAAGGGTACATGATACCTATTAGCTCATTGAATTTTCCCAACAATCTTACTAGGGAGGTGTTATCTGAGCATCTCCCTCTATGGATGAGGAAGCTGGTGCTTGCCTCAGGACACTGAAGTTGCCAGTGGTAGATATGACCCCAGATCTTAACACTACATCATACTTCTTAGTACTACTTTAACACAACCTAGTAAGCATGCCTGTGCTAATATCAGAGCCAGACTATAATGTGCTTAGTCATATAGTTAACCATGTACAGGAGGAAGAAGTTGTGATTGCCAATAAATTCAAGTCATAAATAGATGTCTTCTCTATCGACATGGGACTGAGATATTGACGTGGAGATGAATCCTGACCTTTGACTATCTCTGCCAAGATTAATGTGGGAATGAAAGTCATATGATACCATTTCCATTCCATAGTGGAGAATGGCCTGGAGAATTTGGGTGTGGTAAAGAACATTGTGACCACTGGACTGTGTAATAAATGTCAAGTCTGGATCCTGTCAAACCCACCAGAAAGCCTCTGTTCAGATTCCCAGCAGCCAAGATAAGCAGGAAGCCTTACTCGTTCTTTTTCGCTCAGTATTTAAACAGATATTAAACTCCTTTAAACCTCGGGTAGAAGAAGTAAGTGCAAAGTGATTTAAAATGAAACAGGATGGCAATTTTTGGTTCTAGAACCAATTTTATTGGTTCTAGTGCTAAACTAGAATATCTTAAGACTTAATAGAAAGATAGATGGCCTCTTTCTTCTCTTTGTTAATAAAAGGTATTCTACTGTTAGAAAGTTGGCCTCTTTGGAACTCTGTTGGCACTTGGGTTATTTTTTTTTTTTTTTCAATTGGGTTATCTTTGTGAGGTCTTAGTCTTTTACATTTTTCTTTTTTACATTTAGTTTTTGATATTGTGCTCCTACTTCACAGGTTTGTTCTCTCTAAAGAGCTGTATAACTTTAGGTGAGCCACTTGACTCTTGGGGTTTTGATTTTCACAGTAGTAAAATGAGGAAGTGAGAACGATAGCCTTTAGATTGTATTCTTGTTCCAATCCTCTGATTTGGTGTATAAAGAGAGACTTACATGAAGTTTCTTACATAAATCAGACATTATATCCAGTGCCATACTAGTAACTCAGCCTCAAAACATTGTTCATATGTACACTAAAGTCACTTATTTTACTGATATAAAGGACATATAGCACATAATTTACAAATAAGTAAAATATGCAATACTCTTTTTTGTTAATTCCACATAGCTAATTGATTCTTATAGCATATATATATAGCTGTTCACCTATGGGTGAAATTCACCTATGTTTTGGTAAAATTAGACTTCAAATAAATGCTGATCACTATCCAATTCAGTAAAGTAATTGCTAACATCATTGATGAACAAGTGTAGTATTAACATGAACATTGGTTGGTACTTAGTAAGATGAAAGTGAGGCAACAATGATGTATATTGAAACTTCATTCATTCATCAAAGACTTGAAGGACTGCTCAACTGATGATAGTTTTTAAATACTGAAAGAACATTCCCTCAGGTGTTTTTTTGGTGCCATACGTAATGTAATAGCCAGGACAATGTATTTTAAGATTAGTCAGCACCGTTATTTTCTCCATCATTTTTTTAACTGTAGATAATCTATTTATAGATAAAATTCCCTGAGTTTTGAAAAGTATCTTTTTCATTATCAATAAGTTTAAGATGTTTTCTAACTTTTATGGAAATTTCATATTCAATATGAATATGTATTATTTAGAAATGCATGATTTAAGCTTGTTATATTTTTTTTCTTTTTTGGTTTAATCTCATTCTTGTCAGAGTATATTCCTTTGAATTAGTGAGGTTTTTTTTAAATGACCATACAAGAGGTCATATGAAAAGAAGGTATGTTTTACTTTTGTTCAATGTAGTATTTTATATTTTTCACTTAGGCCAGGTTGTATTTCTAGTAACTTTTTGTCTGTTTGTTCTATGAATTACTGAAAGAGATATGTTACTGAGAGAGAGAGATCTTCTACTCTGTGGGTTTTTCTATTTTTGTCATATTTTTCTATTTATTAGGTATAGTTTAATGCATATTAATCCTATTAATGCATATTAATGCATCCTATTAATGCATACACATTTTCTGCTGAAGACCATTTTACTTTTATGAAATGTCTGTATTTTATCTGAAGTAATGCTTTTTGTCTTCAACAATTTTTCTAATTCTTTGATGTTACATGATATTGGTATAGCTCTACTCTCTTTCTTCTGGATGTTTGTATGGTTTATTTGTTCATCTTTTGTGTTTAGTTTTTCAGTATCCTTATATATAAAACGTGTCTCTCATAAGCAGAAAATAGAATTTTAAAATCCAGTTTAACAACATATGTCTTTTAGTTGGACTATTTATTCCATTGATACTTAATGTGATTACTTTTACATTTTGGGCTTGATCTGCAAATCATATTATTTTTTATCTTTCTTGCCTTTTTTGTTTCTTTTTCTCTACTCATTTTGAATTAATCAATATTTTATTTTATTCCCACCTCATTTTGAATTAATCAATATTTTATTTTATTCCTATCTGGTATTAAATTCTACATTTTTTGTCTCTTAGGCTTTAGAGCTTAAAAATGTTTTAATTGAAATTAATTCTTTTAATTATTATTGCTTTTTTCTGCTTCCACAGTGCAGGAACAAATTCTTTGTTGAAGTTGAGACATTTACAACTATAACATTCAAACTTGAATTGAGTAATGCCTGACTATATCTATGTTCTTTCTACCACTACTTCCTGACCATTGTAAGGAGAGACTCTTCTTCCAAATTAAGCCTAAATCTTCTCAGTTCTACAAATTAAAACTACAATAAATAAATGAAACCCATTCTATATATTATAACATTTCAGTTGTGTGGTGAAACCCGTATCTCCTTGAACATTCTCTTATTAAGATTCAAGAGCCTGAGATCACTTTGTTGTTCTGTATAGGACTGGTTTCCAGATTCTCTATTATCACAAGGGTGCAATTTTGAAAGCTAAACAAAAGTTAATCAATTTCACTCTTACACTATAAATTTAGAAGAATCCATACTCCACTATGATTCTCAATATGATAAAAGCTAATAGAATGCTCTCTGAAACACTAGAAGTGACAAAAAAAGTAGAAAAATGATAACAATACCAAATAATAAAAAAACAGGATTTATGATTGGAGGACCACTTTCAGCAAACTAATTCTCTATGTCTTCATTTTAAATCTGATATTAAAATCAAAATTAAAGAGAATTTTCAGATAATGCACAGCTAAATATATGTGTATTATACATATAAAAAGATGTATATTTGTTTCCCATTTACTTGGTATAATTTTATCATCATCATCATCATAATAATGAAATTAATTTTAAAAATTCACAGCATCACTTATAGGTATAGATAAAGAAATAGTCTCAGAGAAATTAAAATATTTGACATAGTTGGTAAGCTCCAGAACAGAGAGTGGTATGCAGATTTTTTTTTTCCTGGCTGGGAATTTTTTTTCCTGTTACTCTGTGGTCAAAAATGTTTTTTGCAACTGGCAAGTAGGGTCCTATAAGTCAGCTTCTCTCTAACACTAAATTTTCTTTCTAACACTAAACATCAGGTCCTTCAAACTCTTTTACTTCATGGTAGCCAGATGGCCATCCCCAAAATTCAATAATCTTGGTCCCCTCACAAAAAAAAGAATTAAATCCTAATTTATTCTATTTAGGCTCCTGAAATGTGCTTTACCATGAATAAAATGGAGAAAATCATTTCAGTATACTATCAGTTGTTTTGAAACTCAACTTGAAAATACACTGATGTTTATTATTTCAGAGCACTTTTCATTGTAATGGTGAAGTTTCACTTTGGCATACATCAGACAACTTGCCAGACAATTTGGTTTCAAAAATTGTTGTAGTAGCTTTATTAAAAAATGATTGACTGTCTTATGGTAAGACACATAAGACACGTTTCCTCTCCTTTCCTTCATTCTTAACTTTTTGTCTCTTTTGATGTATATTCACTAAAATGGCTGAATTTGTGCATTCTCTCCTATGGAAAATTGCATGTTTTCCATCTCTCATTTCTTGTTTCTTTTGACTCCCTTCTTATTGCCTTTTGGCCTCTTCCCTTGACCTGTTTGTCCTACATCAGAGAACCACCCTCTAGTGACCATCACCTATCACCCTAAAGTCTTGGAACATGAGGAATGGAGATAATCCTTTACTCAGAACAAAAGATCTTCCTCTTGATTCTTTTCTCCTCCTGACTCTCTGCTCTTAATATGGCTTCTCTATCACAGAATACAAACTGAAGAGCACAGCTGCTGTGCTGACCTAGGCAAGTGTGTTTTGGATAGATGAACTTTCAGAACACAACTTAAAAATAAGATAGTAGGAGGGCTGGGGATTTAGCTCAGTGGCACCGTGCCTGCCATTCAAGTGCAAGGTCCTGAGTTCAATCCTCAGTACCAAAAAAAAAAAAAAAAAAAAAAAAAGATAGTAGGAAAACTTTGACTGTCTTGTCCCAGAGAATGTATAGAGATCCCAGTGCACTTCTGGGGACTTGCAGCAGGACCCTTCTTCCTCTTTTCAGAGAGTTTAGGCTATTCGTTAGCACATAGCATGCCATTCTTCTCATTATTTAAACATGATTGACTCATTTACCAAAGCCCGAAGACAAATGCTCTTTGTCTCCTCCTTAGACAAACAAATAAAATGGAATACATGGTAAGCGCAAATATGAGCAAGAGGCGTGGTATCCATGGTATCGCATCCCTGCTGTTTAAGAGACTGCACCTAAAACAGGACAGCCATATGCTACCAGTCAGTGAGTCTATTTCTAGATCAGAGTGGAGTCCTAAGCTCTCTCCCATCCAACCTATTTAATGATTATGGCAGCTGATTCATGAAGATGAAGGCAACATACTGAAAGGTGTGCTATTTCTACACTCCACCATGACCGCACTTGACAGATGCAGTTACTCTGTGATAGATATGAAGGGGAAGTCACCCAAGGTCTCAGCTCTGGAATTCAGGGCTGTTGTTCCATCTTAATTGTTATCTCTGGTGGCCTAAAGTGAAGATCATCTCCAGGAGTGTATGACTTGAGAAATTTGTAGATAGATAGACGACATTAATAAATTCATTTTCCTGCCTTGGTTCTTTTTCCTATTCTCTTGCTATGAAAACATATAGAATATAAGTTATTGCTAAAATGGTAGATTTCTCAGGATTATATATAAATTCAAAACATTTCTATTATGGCTAAATCTTAAACTACAGCTACGTAGCCTTAGGGAACTCTACATTTAGATGCTTTTAATAAACGCAAACATTTGATTTTTGAGCAGATATTTCCATAAAGATTTTCATTTTATATATATATATATATATATATATATATATATATATATATTTTGCACATCATAATAGAGATTTAGGCTCAGTTAAAATTTTAAAATGGGAATATCTGCATTCAAAGAAATCATTAAGGCAATAAAATCATTACTTTTCAAAATACAAATATATCATTTTAATAGCTATTATTTCCTGGGAATTTCTAGATATTATTTTTAGTAATAGATGTTTATAATTTGTCACTAATATGAAATTATACACACATTATGGACAGAGTATGGGATATTTTTGTGTATAGTATCAAATTATCTAGGATGATGAGAAAATACACACTGGGCTCTACATGACTGTAAGACCACAGTCCTATCGACATTCCCAGTGTCTTTGAATTCAGATATTATCCCTTCCTAGCTGTGTGACCTTTCCCATTGTTTCTGTTTTCTTTAGAATATCTACTCTGACATACTGAAAGGTCAGTTAATAATATCTCCGATTAAATGTGCATTATGGCCCACAGAGGGGGAAGTTGCCATCTGGTCTAGTTTTACCCAGGCAGAAAAATGCACAGCTAATTGTCACGTTCTCTTGCCTTTCTCTCCTCAACTGAAAGTCTTCAATGAAACTTTTAATTATCCCTTGACCTTATCATTTTCTTTCTATATCTGTGACCTTGGAGTCTTCTTTGATTCCATTTTCATTTGCTCTCCACATCCTATTGTTGAGACTTTTTGACTGGCTGCATTTTTTGCCTCATTAAAAATAAAGAGCTTTATCTATTTCCTACAACTTGACTCTGGTTACACCAAACATCAACTCGATCCTGAAAACATCTCAAAAGTAGGTACCTTGTCCTTGGAAATGATTTCAAATTCTCCACAGTTCTTAAGACAGCTTGTTCATCAGAGTGGATGGTCATTGAATACCCAACTGATAATTACACTTAAATCTTCATTGCAGAAGTCCATTCATTTGGAAATGTAGAAAAAATTAAACACTTAATAAAACATGCCAGTATTACTCATTTTCTCCTCCATTTTTCTGCTGTTTGAGTTAAAGTTCTGTGGACATTTGGGAATTTGAAAAATAGCTCTGAAAACCACAAAGACTTCACTAATGTTAACAACCCTGAATCCCTCTGAAAAATAAGCACCTGCTCTTCTTATTTGCTATAATAACAAATGCCTGGTATTTGCACAGGTCAAACAGGTTTTTTTAGATTTTTCAAAAGGCAGTTATATGACATTAAGACTGTAGCTGTAGCAGGGCAGTAGTAATAAGATTGTAATTAAATATCAGAGGCTTCTGATATTATGAAAATACTATGGCTAAATATTAATTGAGAAAGTTTAGGCAGTGGGAAAGCCTTAACTTTAATATACATCTACATGTTATAGTCATGATTTCACTTGCAATGGCATAAAGAACAAGTCTAAGATGATACTTCAATTGTTAACAGATTTTTATATGCTTACTTATCATTTAGTTTAAAATAATGTTTTGGTTAGCTACTAGAGTGACAAGCTGATTAAACCTATAAATATTTTAGAAAAATAGAAAGCGAAGGACTTATCTATTTACATGTTTGTTACCCATTTTAAGTTGTAAACAGGTATTGTTGTTAGCAGGAATTATTTTTTTTCCTATAGTATACTCAGAGCCTATTCCAGTGTTTGGCCTATACTGGGTGCTTGAGTAATAAGTGAATGAATGCTTAATTTTAAAACCCTGAACACATATACTTTGAAGGTCTACAAGAAAATTTATTATTTACTGCCCTAATAAAACATAATTCAGGTAAAAATTCTATAGCTGCATTCTCTAATATGGTATCCACTAAAATACCATAGTCTATATTGTGGCTGTTTACATTTAAATTAAAATTAATAAGATAAAATAAAAATCCACTTCCTCAGTTGCATAGTCATATTTTAACTGTCCAAAAGCCAAATCAGGCTAGTGGCTGCCATACCAAAAAGTGCAGATATTGAAAATTTTCCTCATTGCAGAAAGTTTTACAGGACAGCACTTTTCTAAAGAGTATAATATTTTCTCCGTATTAAAAAAACCACTGGGTTAGTCTATAAATTCTAATATATGCCAGATATTTTGTAAATATGAATATCCTTAACTTTACAAAGTTCTTGGGAGGACCTATACTAAATATTTGTTTATCCCTCTGCAGGTTTGCAATAGTCTTATAATTCTTTTTGGTTCTTTAAAAGCTTTTTAGAAAACTTAAAATTCTATGGAGGAAAAAAGGTGGTTGTCATTTGTGCCTGCTAAATATTTAGACTGCCAGGTCTTACTTGCAAAACTCTCATCCAACAGGTCTCATGTGTCTTCCTGAAGCCAATCTTCCAAGGTGATTTTGATGCAAGTGGCCTAAGGGCCACATAGTGAAAAATTTAGCCCTAAGATTATAAGGATTATATTTTTCCTTCATTCAAAATACACTGGGCTTCTCTCTTATGGATCCTATTCTAGGTACTATGGTTATAAAAATGGAGAAAAAGAGGGCATCAGTGAGAATAATATCAATAGCCACCTTAACCACCGCTTTCTGTTCAAACTTGGCCCAGGTTTCCCCCAAGTAGAATCTTTGTATTTTTCTGTATGCAAAGGACTTAATAGTGACAATACAAGCAGTAAGAGAGGAAGAAAAACAAAAGGGAGAATGAGAAGGAAGAAAACAGGAAAGATGAGGGAAAGACAGAAGGGAAAGGCAAATGAGAAAAGAAAAAAGTAAGGACAGAAAGGAGAGAAAAGTGAACGAATTCAAGAGGCAAGCAGGAAGGAGAATGGATAGAACTTGGTGATTGAATGTGGGGAAGGACAATATGCAAAGGAAAAGAGTCTGGGGTGGCATTAGCTTTCTGTCTTAGGTTGGTAGAGGGCAGGAACATTCACTTAAACAGGGAATACAAACAGAATAGCAATTTATGCGGAAAGAAGATGGTTCAGTTTTGGTATGTTGTCTCTGATAATTTCAAGCAAAGACATCCAGAAGGCAGCTGGGCATTCATTTATAGAGCTTTGAAGATAAAGATTTTGGATGCACCGATGTTACATGAAACCATGGGAATGAGTGGAATCATACAAGAAATAATACAGGAGAATGAAAGCATACTGGGGGGGAATGCAGGGAATGCAAGGGAGGCAGAGAGGCAGAGGGCACAGAGAGGAGAGAGAGAGAGAGAGAGAGAGAGAGAGATCAGAAGGATGGGAATTTTGTGGGCATCTGTGTTTTAACAGTGGTTCTTAACTATTACGGGTTGATGACATTTCTGAAAATGAAGTGATTTCTAGAGAATTTCTAATTTTATAGATTTCCACAATTTTGTGACTTCTAAGGTACTGAGACTCTTGTTGAGAATTTCCACAGATTCATGTGTTGAAAGGTTTAAAAAAGAAAGGACCCAAGGGTCGGGGATTTAGCTCTGGTTTTGTCGCCTGCCACGCAAGCTCAAGGACCAGAGTTCGATCCTGGTACCAAAAACAAAAACAAAAACAAAAACAAAAACAAAAAAAGAAAGGATCCATGAAGAACAATGAGAAGGATGTCAAATAGGAAAACCAGTTTCCCAACCCACAGAGATTTGTTTATCTGATCTAATGTAACAATATTTTCTTAAGTTTCTGTTTATAAAATCAGGAAAGTAATAATTTCTCTCCATTTCATTTTGAGTTTTCTTTTTTTGAATCACAGAAACCATGATGTAGTTAACCTAGGAAAGAGAGTTTCTTAGGGCATATGAGCAACTCCAAAATGATTTTCTCTTCCATGTAGGTGTTCGATTGGGGAAAGCAAGGCCGACATACATTTGTGTCTTATTGGGATCCCTTCCTTTTATGTCACCCTTACCTATAGACGTGATGACTACAGTGAAACGAGTTTCATCTTGCCTCCCAGTTACATTGTTGTAAGCACAGCACACAAAGTCAGTTGTCTTCTGGGCTACCTTGTCCGACGCAACTTCCAAGAGAGGCCCGTGCTTAATGACATACGTTGCATTTTCAGTATTCTGGATCCAGGAGTAGATGTTAGGGGGATAAGAGTCAGCTGAACAGTCAAATAGGATGGCTTCTCCGAGGTCAACAGTAAACACTTCCCCTACTTTTAGCCCTTTATCAGAATTAACTCGAAGTCCATAAGGTCCATCTGTATCAATGTAAAAAAGAAATGGAGGGGTAATAGAAATAATCACAGCATAAGTTTTGGGTTTGGGAGAGCCTTTTATTTTCTTAGAAAATCTTCACATTAGATTGGAGAAAACATATTCTTGTTTAGACTCCAAATATACGATGAGGACCTAAATATGTTTCATTTTGATATTCATGAAAATTGAAGTTATTTTAGATGTGCTTGAACTTATTTGAAGTAGTAAAACCCTAAAGCTTAATTTACAATTTTACATATACTTTCATTATCATTGTGATGTTAAACTTTTCAATAATGTATTAGTAAATGTAAAATCTTGTCAAAAATGAAATTTTTCTGAAATAGTAATTGTAATTTGAAACCTTTTTTCAGCACATTATGACCACTATTTTCTCTTTGGCAACCATGCTTTGAATGCTGTATTTCTCCTCAGTGCTAGGATAGGTCATGCAAATATTTATCGAAGACCTAGTTTCATAAGGAACACAGATTTGTGCAAATAAATACAGGAGTGTTTCATATTTTCATAACATTTTAATAGTTAAATAATTTTAAAAATTCCTTCACCTTATCTAAGCTTAGGACTCCATTTGGAAAAATATTATCTTCACTTTCATTAACAAGTATCTATTGATCACCAATAAACCACTTAATCATGGATATCCCATGGTGTTTTTCTCACACTACAATACTCTTGTAGCATATTACCATTCCTATAGGATCTGATCTCCTCAAATGAAGACACATGTCCATTGCTTTTTTCAGAGAGAGAGAGAGAGAGAATTCCCCAGCTACATAAGTTTTCCCACCTAATCTAAATCATGGTTTATAGTCTAAAAACTTTCATATTTTAGGCTGACTGCACTCATATTTTAGCTGATCATAACTGATATTTATTGTATATTTGCCATGTAAAGATACTTTAAATGCATATACATATGACTCCACTTAATCTTTAAAGCAACCATATGAGGTACATGCTATTGTTCCTATTATAAGATTTTAAAAATTTGTTTGCACATGGTCACACAGCTATCAAATAGCAGAGCTAGGACTCCTAAAATATATGTATATAATCTTTCATATTACTTCCCTAAAAAGAAATAAAGTATAAGTCATATAATTTTCTACATCAGAATATTTTCTTGTTCCCTAATTATCAGTTCTACAATAACTTATTTTCTAATTGTGTATTAATTCTGTAATTAGTGAAATAGTCACTCAACAAATGTTTGAGAGATACTAGTTGTAAGGTAATATATTTAGTATATGAGAAACAGAAACAATTTGTAATCTTAAGAAATTTGCAGACTGGTTTCTTCCATAATGACCTGATATCAAAAGTCCTGATTTTGTTTTGAAAAAGTACCAATTACTCATTTCTAAATACATGTAATAATATAATGTAGTCTCTAGACCTTACAGTAAATAATTTTATCAATCATTAATTAAATGTTCTTTAGAAGTCATTTAAATTTTTTTCATCTCACTTTCCTCATCTTTTCATATAAAAAGTGTTTCATGACTGTTACTCCTAAGGTTTTTTCTATCTTTGAAACACCATGATGCTACATTAAAGTTATTTTGGATACTGGCAAGCCAGTCTCAAGTTTTCAGATTCCCAGAGCAGTTCTCCGTGAAGTAAGCATCTTTTTTTTTTTGGTACTAGGGATCCAACTTGGGACCTTGTGCTTGTGAGGCAGGTGGCAGAAGTCAGCATCTTTTGACTAATGTACCACTGGGGAAACAAATTTCCTAAGATAAAACAGAAACTGATGATACCAAGCAATGTATTATATTTAGCTAAGAAACATAGACTTATACAGATTTGCTTGCTAAAGATGTGGAGAAATGAGAAGGAAATGTATTAGTTAATTCTACTTTCAGTAAGCAAACCTAGAAACTAGTCATCATCCCTTGATATCCTAGGAGATTGCTTCTAGAATCACCCCCAGGATACCCAAATCTGCAGATGCTCAAGTCCCTGATATAAAATGGCATAGTATTTGCATATAATCTACATATATCTTTCTGTATATTTTACATCATCTCTAGATTACTTAGTCTGAATACAATGTAAACGTTACACGAATACTTATAATACCTTATTGTTTAGGAAATAATGACCTGAAAAATATGTACGTGTTCAATACACATGCAATATTTTTTCAAATATTTTCAACTGAGGTTGGTTAAATTTGTTGTGGAATCCGTGGACATGGAGGCTGGACTGTCCTCTAAAATTTAAAGTAATTAGAAACTGGAGGTGGAGAATTAAAATGAGGTATATCTTCCCCTTACCTGTGACTGTACCAGGACTTTGTCACACTGTTCTCTCACTTCAGGCTCTGAAGGAGTCTCAGGTGAAACCACTGGGGTAGGGTTTAGAACAATGTACTTTCTGTAAAGTGGAAGCCTCTATGTGAATTTTACTAAATATAAGTAGTGGAATGGGAATGAAAATTTGCTGTTATTCACTCAACCAAATGAATTATAAAATGTTACTCAGTGCCTCTAGACCTTACTATGTGCTGCTGGTTCCTGAGGCTGCATCTCAGGCAGCAGTGTCCCTTTGGGTGTCACACTGATGGAATATTAAGGAAGCAAATGCTTCTAACAAGGGGACCCCAAATATGGTTCACATGGAAGGAAACCAATGGGAGAAATGGGCTGTGGTTGGAAGTGCAAGAGACCTGAGTTTATATGTGCAAACTAAACTTGAGAGCAGAGTAAGGCAGACTTGATAAAGAAGACAAGTGTGATCATAAAAATATAGTCATTCAATTTAGACCTTTGTCTTCCCCCTGGCTTTTTTGAATGTGGCTGTAAAAACAGATTGCTTCAGAATTTAACACATATAGGGACGATTATTACTTTTTTCAGCGTGCTCACATTGTTCAACACTGTTTTGTGAACTCCTCATTTGGAATTGCTTTAGGACCTTACAACATAATGGAGTATTCTCACAAGTGGTAATTCTCCAATTGTGGAGAGTGCATTCACTTTTAGAAAAAGCCCAGTCATTTATAGCCAATGCTGGTGAATAAGGACAATTATTGAATTTAATAAAATCACTGTAGTTTAAATTAAAACGTAGTTTTAAGGAGAGGAACCCGATTATCTTAACTTGTCTTCTCTATTCACTTATGTTTGATTTTTTTTTTTTTTTTGGTACTGGGGATCAAACTCAGGACCTCAAACTTGCCAGGCCGGGGACAGAACCACTGAGCTAAATCCCCCGACCCTTATGTTTGATTTTGCTACTTAATTTGTTGTGTATCACGACTGACAGTTTTTTCTTTCCTTCTGTATATGTTATATCTGGCTCTTCATAGCCTCCAACCCCTCAAATTGTTGACTGTGGTGGTGCATGTCTGTAATCCCAGTACTCAGGAGGCTGAGGAAGGAGGATCGTCATGAATGAGTTCAAGGTCAGTCTGGACTACATAGTGAATTCAAGACCAGCCTAGACTACACAGGCAGACCCTGTCTCAAAAAACAAAAAATAAAACAAAACAAACACCTCAAATCCCCTAGCTTCTCTCTGCTCTATGAGCAGCTCTTCTAGATCTTGGAACTCTACACCTTGAGGCATTTAGATTCCTTACTTTTGGTCTGGAGGTGTAGTTCAGCGGTAAAGCACTTGCCCAGTGCTCTTGGTTCAATCCCCAGCACCATAAAAAATAAAATAAATTCCTTGCTCTGATATAATTTCTTAAAATGCTACATATTTTACAGTGTGATTATATGGTCTAAGAAATACATGTTCATTGCAAAAAAAATAGTAAAATTCAGAGAAGCCCAACACTGAAGAGTCATTTGTAATTTTACCACTCAGAGAACCATCATCTACATTTCAATGTGTGACCAAATCTTTCTCTCTGTCTCTCTCTACCCCTCACATACACAGACACAAACCTGTCCAGCTATATCTCACATTGTACATGCTGCTTACGATCTATATTTTCTGACTGCACTATGATGTTATTTCCCTTATCATTAGCACTTCCTTTTACTTTGAGTTGGAGCCTAGAATGTTACTAGAATGAATGGGCAATCTGGTTGGAGACATTTAGAGTGACCCAACCACAGCAGAAGGATAGTCCATTTTGATGGGATCATGGTTCACTTTCTTGTTTTTGACAGGGAGTTCCCCATGGAAATGAACTCTTTGCCTCAGGAATGGCTGTTTACTAAATGACTTGTAAAATCACATATCATCTGTTCTTTTTAACAATTTATGGCTGGGTGGGAACAATACCTAAATTTCCATCATGATGCTGCTTGCCACCCTGCTTGGGAGCAGATGGTAAGTATTTACTGTGAATGACCTTTTTTTCCCCTTTAATTTTTATCACTTAGAGTACTCCCCTGCAGCAGTGCCATATGTTACACACAAAATATGGTGGCTACTGGGTTATTATTCACAGCTGGAGCTAGAAGGCATACACATTTCACACGTAGATATCTATCTGAATTATTGACTTGACATTGTATTCCACCAAGGCCGATATCAGTCTATGACATCATAACCTCATAAATATGCAATTAATCTTGCTAGATTTTGTTGAACTTTCTTTCTGTCAAAATAAAAAAAAGTTTCTGCTTTCATGAAGAAAACTGTCAAAGAAACAGTACTTTTAGGAAACAATATGGTTTATTCATGCTAGAATTCTAAATTATGATGTGGCTCTCTATGGGGGAATATTAGAATATGACATTTACCTGGTTATTGAAGAACTTTGCTAAGGGTCAGGGAAAGAAAGGGTGGTGGTGGGGTAAAGCACTGCAATGATGAAGCTGTCATCTTATAGTGGGAATGTAACCTTTCCAAAGTCTCATCAAGTAACCTGGAATCTGAAAGGGGTATGCACAAAGATAATGTGTTCTATTTTAGTCAAGTTCAAAAATCTTATTTAAGTCTTAATCTGTGTCCGGTGTTGCTCTACAGATACAAAGGTGAGACTCTCATTTGGGGATGGGGTGCTTATGTGTGGAAGAGAGTAAAGGAAAGCAATGCAGTGAGGGCCAGGGAGAGGAAAGTCTCGTGTGCTGCAACTGCACAGCAAAATGCAAGTGATGTTGAGGAGGTGAGGTGAGTGGGGACAGGTGAGCCTTCCCAGAGAAGATGGCTTCAGAAGAAAGAGGAGGGCAACCAAGTGAAGGGAGAGCAGCGGGGATAAACTCCAATATGGCACCAATTCCCACAGATCGCAGCATGCTGCTGGTACGTGAGGAATAGGGCAAGGGACAAATCTTGCACTTATTTAATTCTTGTTACCCAGAAATAAGAAAAAGAAAAGTAAAACAAGGCTGAGATGGTGATAACAAGAAAAACTATTAAGTTGAGCCTTTTGTTTTTCTATATGTTACAAAATAGGTAATAATTGCTTAGTACAAACAAGACTCTTCCATTTCTAATCAAATCAAACTAGGACTGAGTGAATGAATGAATATCAATAAGATGAGATGTTGGCCAAGTATGTGTTCCTGCATTTGAACATAAAAATAATCTAGACAAAAAATTAATAAAACTATACTCATGACTACCAATTGGGTCAAAATCTTTCTTAACTATGTAGATAATTCATCTTTACAATGTGTAAATAGAACCCACATTTGCAAATTTTCTTTTTTCTATTGTCAGTATATACTGGTAGTAAAATTTCATAGACTACATCTGAAAGGATATAAAGAAAAAAGGTCGTTCCATAAGTAGAAGGTATGTTTTGTGAAATATGAACTTACTCAAATTGAAATACTTTAATTTTTCCAAATAACACAGGAAAAGAAAGACAGGAGTCTAAAGCATACTATTTAACATTTATAGGTCTGATTATGTTTTTTTTCTCACATTTTTATATTTGTCACACTGTGTATCTGTATATTCCATGACAATGAGATTGGTACAAAGACTTAACACATGTTGACAGACAGATCTTATTTTCACTATTCCAGATTAAAATAAACTATATAGTAAAATAAACGTGTCTTTCAAAAATAATATTTTTACAATATTGTGAAATAGGAAGAAAAGGTCTAAAGGAGTTGGGGGAAATGGGAGGGGTAGGGGAAAGGAAAGAAGGGAAAAGAATAAACATGAGAAAAGGAAAAAAATGGAAACAAAGTCTTTGCAAATAGGGAAGGGTGGAGGGGGTGAAGGGAGGGCAAGGGAAGGGGAAAAAATAAGAACCAAGATACTCATGTAATGGTACAAGATTCCAATGATGAATATAACTGTATTTTTTTTTGGTACTGGGTATCAAACTCGGGTCCTTGCGCTTGTTCAGCAGGTGGTGAAATCACTGAGCTAAATCCCCGGCCCTGTAACTGTATTTTATACCTAAATAAACAATGAAAAAAAAATATTTTCATGTGCCTGTCATTGCATATGCAATTTTTCCCAGGAAATTTTAGGGTAAATTTATAGCAAGAGTTTAAAGGTAGGGAGGTAGGTAAATGAAAAGATATATAAATAGAAAGGCCTAAGGAAAAAAATTGATGTAAAGAAGATATTTTATTATAGAAAAATTAAATATGTTCAATTAAGAAATGATGTTTGGGGAGATAAAAATTCTGCTGTTTTTTCTTTTCAGGTGTCTTCTATATTATCTGGGATCTCCAGAACTTCTCACTATCATGTTGTCAATTATAGGTTTGGTTTAAAAAAAAAGTAAAAGAGCTGACATTGATCGAGCTCTTCATATGTGCCCTACATTAATTTCCTAATTCCTTACATACTCTCACTTAATCCTCTTCACCCCTCTTGAGATAGATATCAGCATGACACTGGGGTCAGCCTGATCAGGTGATAAGGGAACTGATGCACAGGAAAAGGCAGTCACTTACATACACTGGTAAATGCAAGTTCAGGCTCAGACCTAGACTGTCCAAATGATTAGCTTGTGCTCATAATCACTCTCTATTGCACTCCCCCAAATGCATGATGTTTGCTACAGGACACAGTCAAAACCAAACGGGATGTGGCTTTCCTCAATTAACAAGAAATCCTTCAAGACAATCCCATTTCCTGTTGTCTTCCATCCATTAAACAATTGTTCTTTGGGATTAACATTCAGTATGTGATATCTGGCTGGTTTAATACCTTGTTTTGTACGGTATTTATTTTTTTATGTGAATATCAACTATTTAGATCAAGAAATCAGAATAACATAAGGTTGTGTCCACGTACTCCTAGATTTGATCCAGTTAGTACGTTTACATTTTCTTTTCCCTATATTTAAATACTTGGAGTTGAATGAAAGTTTTAAATCATGTCAAAATAACTTTATTGAGTCAAGAACACACATATAAACAGATTTCACCAAATCTAAGTTTTTCAGTCCAATGCTAGTCATGTAGTATATATAGTCAGATCTTTTCTTTGTGACTCTGTGTACAAGCCTATGCTTTAAGGCTGATAGAAAACTTCCACAGTGTTATCTGAAAATAAGTTTGTGTAAAATCATTGTAGGATACATAGCCACGGGTCCAGCTACAAAAATAATGCCATTGTTCCAAGTCCACTTAAATATCGCTTTGTGCAAGAAGTGTTTTCCCCAGTACTTTCTCCAGAAATAATATTTTCATCCTCTGTGCCAATAATGTTATTGTGATAGTAACGTAAACACTACTTACTATGAGCCAGTCAGTATTCAAAGCACTTTATGTAGAGTAACAGGTTTACTCTTCACAACAACTCTATGAAGTAAGCTACCATTATCACTATTATATAGTTGAAGAAACAGGCACAGAGAGTTAAGGTGGCCAAGCCAGGTTTGAACCCGAGCCTTTGTCTCCAGAGTTTCTGTTCCTACCTACTATGCAGCTGTGTATTTATTTTTATGATATCTATGACATTCTATTTCATGTTTCACTGTAAATATTCTCTCTCTTCTACTAAAACATAGAATAACGTCCAGTTTCAAGATTCAGTGATTCTCTTTTCTTAGCTTAGTCTCACTGGTGTAAACAAAATGTCTATGTACACCTGTATTACTACTTTGCTCTTCTCTTCTTCCCAGCAGTCCTTCCCTGCCCTATTGTTGGTGCTTTTAAGTTTCATCTGGTTGGGAAAGGCTCTATTTTGCACATTTACTGGTGAGGCTTTTCCAGAGTTAATAACACATTCCCTTGAAAGGACTCCATCAGTGCTCTATTGAAGAAAGTAGAATACAAATGTATTGATGATAAAATGGCCTCCATTTACCAAATGCTTGCTTTGGGTCAGTCATTTGCTATTTTTTTGCCTCATTTAACCATAACAATATGGTGAGGGGGTTTTAGATCTATCCATTTTATAGAAGAGGCTCTGAAAGATCAAAGGCTTTGCTTAATTAAGGTCATGCAGTTAATGACTAAACCCACTTCTCACTTCAGTGTGTCTGACTGCTAAGCATGTGAATGCAAGGTTTTAGTGCTTCTTCTGGTATTGTGAGGGTATCGTGGGCAAGTGAGTGGATATATGGAACAAACGTAATTCTCTTCTTATAATGTAGCCAGGTGAAACCTCCACCATCATCCCACCGAGATCACAAGTTTTCCTTTGCCATACCCCACTTTTATTAAGCTCTCACTGCAGTCATGCTCTAAGCTACATGGTAACTGGTAATGAGTTTGATAGGCCATTGGTTCTCAACTGGAGGGTTTTGCCCAGTAAAGGATATATGGCAATGTCCAGAGACATTTTTTTTACAACTGGAGAGGGGTGCTATTGCTATACAGTGAATAGAGGTCAGGGAAACTGCTAACCACCTCTCCAGTCCATCTCCCACAGTAAATAGTGATCTAGCCCAAAATATCACCAGTGTACAGTCTGAGAAACTCTGTGCTAAGAGGAAATTAGGATGCAATGCTAAACATGTTAGAGGTAGTGCTATGGAGTAGAAAGGACTGGGAAAATAATGCAATAAGGAAAATGAAGGATTTTGCTTGGGCTAGGGATGGTAATGTGACATGAATTGAAGTTTGATAAACTTAACTCTGCATATGAGTTGTAACAGAAAATAGAACCAAATAAACAGATCAGAATACTAATAACAACAGAAAAAAGAACCGAAGAAAATTGAAATCCAGAAATACTCATAATTACCAATTCTGGGAACCTGATTTTACTGTGGAATAATTCAGTTTTCTCTGACTATGATGCTTCCTGCACTTTTCTTCTAATCATGGAACTGAGGAAATGTTCAGAGAGAACAGTCATGTACTGGGCACACTACCAATGCCTAACTCGGGAGTACTTTGTTTCCTTGGAGTCAGCCCCAGAGCACATCTCTCTCCCAGTTTATCATCACCAACTCTTCTTCTTGGGGGTGAATAAATTAGTTCCTGTGCATGGTTCTTGAAATTGAGATTCTTACTTTCCACTGCATATGAATTTATACAGTGGACTGAATCACAAATTATGTTCTTGATCTTCAAGAAGTAGGGTTGTGCTCATAGATACACGTATTTTATGACAAGACAGTGACTAGGAAGTGTTATTATTACTAGGGCTGAATGACAATAATGATAAAGTCATCTAATGTAGATATTCTCTATGCTTACTCTAGTGAGAACTTCTCAGAAACAATAAAAGTTCATTAGTATTTAAAAACAACCAAAACAACTTACAATATATGGTTGGCGTAATAATATCACTTTCCATTTCACTGACGGGGTTCTTCACAAGGCAACTGTAATTCCCAATGTCTTCTTTGGTCACTGGAGCAATATGAAGGGTGTTGTTTTGGGGAGAAAAAGAATAGGTAGAACTGGTATGGACAGGCTTCCCGTTTTTCAGCCACTGAAAAACTAGCCGGGTGCCTCCTTCCACCTGGCATGTCAGGGTCATGTTTCCCACATACTCCACAGCCCCAGAGGAAGGATGATTCTGCACCACTGGCTTTGTGACAGGGTCTGCAATATCAAGGGACAGAAATAATTTTTTTTGTATCCAAGGAATTATAATAAAACTCCATAAAGTCTTTTAAATATTAAATCCTGGGGAAAGAACGCTAACACTTTATACTTTGCAAATATAGACTGCTTGGGCAATAATTACAATAAAATATCATGTAAAGTGCAAAATAATAAAATAACAAAATTATAGAACTTTCTTTTCACAGATTGCCTAATGAAACCCTTCACTCTGCAGATGATGTGTTTAGTGGTTGAGAGCTTTAGCTTTTTAATTTTCTGTTCATTGTGCTTTCTCCAATACCATAAAGGTATATACTCATAGGCAAGCTTTATATAGTTATTCGCCTTTCTTGGCTTGTCCTAATGTACCCAGAGCAGCTGAATGGAGTGAACATTTAACATCTTCAAACTATTCAGCTCATATAAGGTGTACTATTGGAGAATTGAGGGAAAGTTTTAGAGACTCACAAATGGATAATTTTATGTAAGGGAACTGATTATATGTTTTAATTACTTTGCATTTGTGTTGCAAGATTGTGTTAGTTTTTTTTTATGTTAGTTATTTTAACAAACCAAAGTCTACATTTCAACCCTGACTCAATAGAATAATAAGATAAAATACATTACTGGGATTATATCAAATTAGAGGTATAAAAGGCAATTATAATAGAAATTCCTATTGGAAAATCAAGTCATAGAAAATTAGTTTTATACTGCACTACCAGTACGGTACACAGTAGAAACTTAACATTGTATTTGTCAAATAAATGAATTTCTAAGAATGAGTAAATATTTCCTCTCTGAATTTTAACTCTGAAATTAATGAATATGGGTGAAAATTACATATGCATTGATAACCATTTCAGCAACATTCACCAATCTTTGAGTTTCTTGGCTCTTTATTGATTAAAAATAGTGACTTGTCCAGCATTACATAGAATTCAGTCCCAAAAGGGTCAACATTCAGTAGCTTTGAGTCTGGGAATGTTTCTCTCTTGCATTTTGGAGATATATATTTAATAATTTCCTTCACAAAGAGAATAAGATGACTCCCAAGGAACCAATAATTGGATCCATACTTAGTTTCCAATCAAACTTTTAGTCGAGGTGGATGCATTCTCCTCAGGCATATTTAACTTGAATCATACTCACATTTTTCCTATAATGGAAAAATGTGCATCAGGACACTAACAGGCTAAACTTTCCAGCTCAGAGGAGAAAGAAATAAATGAAAGACAATGAGAAACAAGTGTGAAAGTAGTATGTAGACCAGATGAGTAGTTCTGAAAACTCCAGCATTTTTCAGTGTGGATGCAATCAACCCATTTGGTTTAATCTTTTATCTTTCCTGACAACAGCAAAGGCCATGGAATAGGATTTGTTTGTATTATTAATATTTAAAAGGCAAAATGAATGCTGTGCATTTATTATTTATAAAGCTTTGTTTTCAAGTGCATCTCTGTGTGGAAACATATGTGGTATGGGATAAATAAGTAACATGTTAATGGTAGAGGAGAAGCAATCATTAGAATAGTTACTAGCTTGTGATCATACACTTGCCTAGAACAGTATAACTCAGATGTGGAAGTTTCTCTTCTGAGAAGAATTTTTTCTCAGGCCCTAAAGGCATCTGAAGGCTTTACTCAATTTTTGGTTTCACTTTGCCAAAAAATTCCAACTTCACTGTACATTAACATATAAGGGATGTTCTATTAAAAGTACTGAGGGAAACAGAACACTACATGGGAAAGCCTCATCTGCTTCCTCAGCTTCCCTGAAGCACTCCCTGTCTCCTCTACTGCCGCTCACTACTCCACTGACGGCTACTAAGTATACTAATGACCAGCAAGGTTTTAGGCACTGAAGACAAAGCAGCAAACAATGCAAAGTCTCTGCTCCCCTGGGCCTTGTAGTCTCCTTAGGGAAGAGAAGCAATAAACAAATAAAAATATGCAATATGCCCAGATGGTAATAAATACTACAAAAAAGAGAAAAACAGACTTGAAGATGGTGACTTTGTGACTTTATGGTGTGTGTGTTTGAGGAAGTGAGAGTACAGTTTATATAGGGTAGTTAGGAAAGACTTCACAGATAATGTAGTATTTGAGCTGAGACTTTAAAGGAAATAAGAGAGATATCAGGGAGAAAATCTATTGAGGTAGATTGAATACCAAGTACAAAGGTCCTGTGATGTGAGTGTTTGTCCGGTTCAAGGAAGAGCATGAAGAGCATGGCCAAAACAGAGTGAGGGAAGAAAGTAGAGGTAAGAACTGGATCAAGTAGGTGCTGGTATTCAAATAGGTTCTGGGAGGATTTCAAGCTGCAGGAGCAGAAGCAGAGAGACCAGGTGGTCAGCTATTAGGATGGGCCAGGCCACAGCTGGTGGGGTTGAGTAGGCAGTAAAGGGGCTGATGAGAAGTGGTCAGACTCTGTACACATTTTGAAGGTAAAGCCAACAAACAGATTTCCTTGTGGCTTGGATGTGGGATGTAAGAAAAAGCAATCAATGATGACTATAAGACTAGACTGAGAAACCGATAAAGTAGAATTAATATTTACTAAAATGAGAAATATTTTCAAATAAACAGGTCTAGAGAGAAAAATCAGAAGTTGGACTTTGGACACAGAATATTTAAGGTATGTCATTTACACATTTTGATAAGAAAAATAAACATTTTAAAATTAGCTGACCTCACTCTTCAGAGGACATTTCCAGAAACTTTTATTGCTGTTATGTATGATCTTTGAGCTAATTCTTCCCCAAATGGTGCTGGACACTGTACATATCCCTTATGTGCATGTCTAATTTAATCCTCAGAAAGCCTCATGAAATAGATAATAATGTTATCAGTGTAATGAGATGGTAAGGCTTTGAGGTTTAATTAATTCATCCGAAGTTGCATAGCCAGAACATAATGCCCACAAATTTTAGTGTCCTGAGCCTCTGCTGACTCTACACTAGCTTGCTATATGTCAGAGTAGACTCACCATCAACAGTGACTTGTATCTTCTGACTCGAGGATAGAGTTCCATTTCCTTGAATGTTGACCTTTACAATGTAATTGCCTTCATCATCAAACTGCAGTGGATTAATGAGCAGAGAAGCATTGGGTGGCATCATGGTGAACTTGTGCTGGTATTCCAAGTCAGGAACTACAGACTTATTCACAGAGCTCAATAAGTATTTGGGCATTGTGTGGGGTCTCTCAAATAGCCATATGATCTGGATGTCTGATGCCACAGTGTGGAAGCCATAGTGCACAGGGAGGTAGAGGGCTTGACCTCTGATGGCATGGACAGTGTGTGATGGCACCGTCACCTTCAGCCCGAAACAAGAACCTGATACAAAGGAAAGGAAAGCCGTGAAGATCCTCGGCCACATTTCATAATCCAAAAAGGCAACCGCAGAGAGAACTTGATCCGATGATAATCCTTTCCAGAGAAGAGACTTCTAAGTACTGACCATTCTAGTACCAGTTACATGTAGAGGTAAATATTTGCCTCTGAAATGTTCTGCATTTAAAAAACTCCACCCAAAGTCTATGTCGATTGCATGACTTCCCTAAATGCAAGATGAAAAGGAAAAGCAGAAGTTGTTGTCTATGACTGTTAAAGAATAATGAGAAAAGGAGAACAGAAACAGATTATTAGCTCTAAAGTTCAATGAAACCATTAAAACATTTATAATTATGGCTATATTATTGTCTATGTCATAATCTATCCTAATCAAACTATGTATTCTCAGCTTTTGGTGGGTTCAATCCTTCAAAAACAATTTCCCAAAGCTTTCTGAAATGGCTTAATATTCCATTTTTTGGAAGTCTTCCCCTTTAGCCAAAGCCTTGCTAATTGTAAATAACTCAAGGAGAGGGGCACTGAACCATGATCGGCATGACTGGTCATTCCTGCCCAGAGGAGGAATTGGACATGTACGAGGAACAGCAAAGGAGGGTCACAGATGAGCAGTGTAGAGGAGTAGGAGCACAGTAAGCCATGAGGTCAGTAAGGCGGCCAGGAGAGATGGGGTGAGACCACAGAATCAGGGGAAAGACTTTGGCAATATTACTCTGAAATGAAAATGCAACTAGAGTTTTGGCAGTAGATGGGGATATGGTTTTTCTTATGTTTTATGAGACTCACTGTAGCTGCTGTTTGAACTATGGATAAGAGCAGGAACAGAGAGACTCCTTAGGAGACAACTGCAATAAAACAGAGAATAGATGACAGTGTTATGGGTGGACCATGGTGGTAGTCAGGATATCATGGGAAAAGATTGGTGATGCTGAAAAGATTTGCTAACACAATAAAGGTGAGATACAAGATACAATGAGGAGTCAAGAATGATTTCGATGTCCTTGACTTAGCTGAATGAGAAGAATGGAGTTGCAACTAATAAATTTATCATGGATGGGAGAACTGGTTTTTATGGGGAGGCTCAGCAGGCAGGTTTGGTCATGTTCATTTTGAGATGCTCATTAGGCGTCCAAGAAGAAATGCCGAGTGGACAAAGTGGACTGGAAAGCCTGGTGAACGTGTTTAGGATTGAGTTAGAGGCCTGGTCAGCCCCAGGGTATAGAGCAAGCTTACTACACAGTCCTGGGCAGTTCCCTCTTTGTTTAGGTCCAAGAATTTGCAGCTGTGTCTCATGTTTGCAGGTTCCTTAATAGTTTCTGGTACCTTGGAAATAGCCCGATTTTATATTAAACCATGATAGGGGCCAGGGATTTAGCTCAGTGGCGTTGCGGCTGCCTGGCAAATGCAAGGTCCTGAGTTCGATCCCCAGTAGGAAACAAAAAACAAAACCCATGGTATATTATTTAATGTTATTTAGTATTTCTATGCATTTACAATGAAAAGAGAGTCCTCCTTAGCTTAGACAACCATGTTTCTAAAACTCTAGGTGCTTTGCTTCCAAACCTTCATTTTAAAAGGGGAAAAATATGGTCTCTCCATCATAGGAACATTTGAGATTGTGGAGAAGAGAATGGGGGAATTTAAATGTGGAATATTTTGAACTGTGTGTGAGAGAGAAAAAGGCAGCGGAGACAGTGAGAGTAGATACTCTGGAGAAATTTACTGTGGAAAGCAGCAGAAATATGGGGTAGGAGCGGGGCAGGTTTGTAAAGTGTAAATCCAATTTTTAATTATGAGGAAAGATGCACTAGAAAGGGAAATGTTGAAGGAGTAGAGATGGGTGAAGGTAGAATAAAATCCTGGAGTAGATGAGGATAGAAATTAGGCATAAATGGAAAAATTTTACCATTTCAATTTTCCCATATACAAAGTATTTGTTCTCTTGATTGCTTTTCCTTTTCACTGTTATCAGGAAGGGAGGCTCTTTAGGCTTCAAGAGGTCATGTTGTGGAAAATCATTGATATAAAGAAGAGAAAAGTAGAAAAAGCTCTGTTTTTCATGAGGATTTCTTTGGAGAAACTTAAACATGTAGTCCTGCTCTTAGAAGAAACAAATTCAACCAACAGTAAATTTCTCTTTTTCCTTTCCTAGCAGAGGTGGGAGCAAAGATTTCCACTGTTTTGGCCTATGGCAAGCTGTAAGTAGAGAAGGAGACTCTGGGGCTGGCAGGGAAGTTAGAGAAAAGAATTCTGGAGGAGAAACACAAAGTGGAAGAGCAGAGAGGTTAGAAAGAAAACAGACTCCTAGAGCCTCAACTGAAAGCAAACAGAAGGATGGAAATGCATATGACTACAGGGTAACAGACTCTCTCTTACAGTCTCCTTGGTCTCTGTGTGTACTTGTGGTTAATATAATTTTTTTTGTGATAATGGACTGTACTTGTACATCCACTTCAGTGATCTGTCTGTTCACCAGCACTACAAAGATATGAGGGTTTGCCTCTTTGTTCAGTTCTGGCAAGTTCAAGAATGTTAAATTTGGAGACTTTCCCCCCCTAATCTAAGTGATGAGAAAAAGAGGAACTATGTGCTGGAAAATCTGTAGGGAAGATAGAGTGAATTTCAGAAAAAGTCGGGGTTTTCTCTGGGACATGATAAGAGACAGAAAGGAAGATGGGAGAATAAATCAGTGTTTTAGAACTAGTGATGTCAATTGGGTGTGATGGCACATGCCTGTAAATCTCAGCACTCTGGGAGGCTGAAGCAGGAGGACCCCAAGTTTGTGCTCAGCCTGGGCAACTTTGTGACTTAGTGAGATCCTGTCTCAAAAAGGGGGTTGGGTGGGGATTTAGGTCTGTTGGAAGGCTTTTTGTTCAATCCCCAGTACTGAAAAACAAACAACCAGTGATGTCTAATGTGAACCAGAGGCTGGGTGGTGGTGGGGGTGAAGCTCTTGAAATCATAGATTTATAAAGACATTGGGCATTTGGATGGGAGCAGAATAGAAAAAGATTCCTTCAAGTGTAGGTGTTTTCTGCACAAAACAAAATCATTCACATGCTTTTCACTTAAGGGGCTCTGGAACAGTTCCTGGTAATCTACAAATTAAAAATTAGTCTTTTAATACCCATCATTACTAACTTAAGATATGTAAAATATAACTTTCACTACATTGTACAGAGTATTGCAGTCTTCTTTTTTATTTGAGTGAAAATTAAAATATCTATGAGGGTCTCATTGTTCAGTTCTGATCTTGGATTCCTCCTCTGCTATCCACTAGTTAGTGTTAAAACTGTCAAGTGTAAATTGCCCTGAAATAAGGGTATTCAGGAATCTATTCTCTGAACTTGCAGTGAGATCACTAGACTAGATACTTTGATAAAGCTAAAAATCCACTGAAATATGAGGTCTCAGTAAAAGTCATACGTCCGGGATAAAATAGTAATTGTGACCTTAGATAAGTTGTGTTACTTATCTCAGCCTGTTATCTCATTTGTGAAAACATACCAATATTAGATGAAGTCTAAGGCCTTTCTTGAATGGTTAAATGTTTATGTCTTAACACCCTGAGGTGATTTTCTCAGGGTAGCAGCTACCTGCATTTGAAGGTGAAGGGCTCAAAGAATTTTGAAGCATTGAGTCTCAGTTTCTAGTTCACTTGTTAAGTTGTCAGTCCTGGATATTATTAATGAAGTGCTGGGAATTCACATTAATGCTTTGAGAATGCACTGGGAAAAGCTGCACAGCCGCTGACATAAAATGATACAGCTGCCTCTGCCGGGGAGCAGTTTTGCCATTGACTTCTCTGTCCATTTAAGACATTTCACAGTTCAACCTAGATACTACTGCTAGACTGAGATTCAAAGTAGATACTCCAGATGCAATTTTAGCTGATCTGCTTGTCATTTGCAGAAGTCGTTAGAGAAGGGATTTTTCTTTTTATGGGGGGCGGTTAATGTTTTGTTTTTTAAGGGAAAAAAACCCTTCTTGTCTATCTTCCTTATAATTGCAGTTGAAAATGATAGACTGGGATTTAGGTAACATTCTGGAAACGGTTGGGAGGGACTGCACCACTTTAGATCGAGTATGGAATGGAAATGTTGCTGACTTTTGGATCTTGATTCAGAATGCTAGATTTTTTGTTTGTTTGTTTTGGTAACGGGGCTCAACTCGGGTCCTTGAGCTTGCGGGGCAGGAGGCAGAACCACTGAGCTAAATCCCTGGCCCAGAATGCTAGATTTTAAGTATAAAAAAGACTAGTTAGGGTGTCTACAAGTAAAGTTATGAGAAGAAAATTTTATTTAAAAAATATTAAATATAATACAAATATTGCGGCCCAGAGGAAAACGAGACTACTTTAGCAGAAGATAATTCTTTCTATGGCACTTACAATCATTGTTTAAGGTCGTGGTGGGGATCTAATTCTTTAGGCTATTTTAGAGACTGTATCCTGTAATAATACCTTAAATAATATATTGCCATTGACATCACTGAATATATTCAATGATTCCACATCAAATGATAAAAGTTGTTCAAACATATATGCTTTCTTTTCAAATAGGTATATGACAGTGACAGCAGAACTCTTACAATAGCTGTGTGCTTATAGGTTGCCTACATTATTTTTATGAAATAAGTTATAAGTAACAAGCTATAAAAATGCAGCAAGGAATCAATTTTTTAAAACAGTATCTTATTTCACTTACCTAGAACCTCTGCATTTTGGGGGAAGATATGAATCTACTGGTGATATAGTCCTTATGGTAAAATTTAGGGAACAAACAGATAATTGGATGTTTTATCTACATTTTTAGAATGCATGCTACTCTTTCCACTGATGTGTTTTCTAGTACCGATTTGACAAATTCATGCTGGCAAACATAATAGTTTATTAATTTTAGATAAATTGGCCTCATTTTGAGAAATTTTTAAGCGCTCTTTTCTGGTTTTGTGAGAAAACCCAAAGGACTAAAACTAGTGATTTTAGAAAGCTATCTTCTGTATGAACAATTAAACTTCAGGAAGATAAATAATATAAAAAATTAATGAAATTTTAACTTCTCCTCGATACTCCAAGTATTTGAACTTAAACAGATTAAATTTTATTATATTCATTGATATTTTCTGAGTATAAAAAGAAAGAGACTTTTTGCATCTAAGGCAGTAACACTAAAGAGATTGGTAATTCCATTTACAATCTGGCATATAAAATTTCTTTTTTAGAGACTCTTTTAAGATGCAAACAGTATCTTTAAAAAGTATACAGTTTTGGGGCTGGGGATTTAGCTCAGTGGTTCTGGCACCTGCCTCGAAAGCGCAAGGACCTGAATTTGATACCCGGTACCAAAAAAAAGCAAAAAAAAAGTATACAATATTAAAGAAAATTTGAAGTTACACTGTAAAATGTATCTATAGTCCAGCAACAAAGGACTTTCTACACCAGTTTCACTGTATTGAATATAAACATTAGGCTTCACAAAGTGACCTCTGTCGTAGCTTAAAATAGCTGACATTTATTTCCCCATTACCATGCATGGTATTAGCAAGCACAACACAAGTATTGTTGGCTGAAAATAAACCCTTGCATCTTTGGAGGAAATAGAAATTATGAAGTTGTATTTTGAATAGACTGTATAAGCCATACATTTGAGGCTTCAAATTTTTAGTTTTTTTTACAAAGAAGATACAAACAAAAATTCCATATCCCTAAAAGTAAAAAGATTTCCATATTAACCTGTGATCTTTAAAACACACTACCTATAGTGAAAAGTAAATGTGGATAAAAAGACAGTCTTGAGATAGAATAATGGATTTAACTATTTAAGGATATGTGATTTCTCCAAAGTATGCCTTAATTTTTATTTTAGTAAAATTTCTCAAGTGAATTGTCTCTAAGTTCTTCTTAAGCTCAATTACAAAAACATTACTTATAAAATGAGAAGTTTATTTTAAAATAAAAAGTAAGTGGGACACACACAAGATATTTCAAAGCTAAGATAAAATGGGAAAGTATAGTAATAGTTCAATTTTTAAAAATTTCAAAAGTGAAAATCTATCATAGGCTTGAATTTGATAGACACTGTAATAACTGAAACAATCACAACTAGGGGAAACTTGAAAAATTTACAGATTGTACATTTCAGATATGAGATATATAGTTGATATAAATAATTTATGATGATAATTGTAACAAAATGTATTAATAAAAGTAAGGCTTTAAATAACTGAGAAAGTCTAAAGCTGAAATTGTTTATGTAGCTTAATTTGTTCTTCAATTTAAGGAATAAAGCCTTTTTTTGAATTTCCATCTGTTGAATGTAAACAAAACAAGAAACTAACTTAAAATCTATAAATAGGAAGAATGGAAAAGAATATCTGGTGAGTATAATATTGATAGACAAAAACATTGGAAATGTTAAAGACGAATTCCTTTAAACTAAGGATAAAGAGAAGAAAGAACTAAAACTAAGCTACAAAAAATTTAGTGGGACTAGACACTGGGCAAAGAAAAGCTGAAGACATTAGAGGAAAAATCCTTTTTAACACACTTAGCTCTTTTGTCAGTTAAGACTTTACCTTTTATTCATGTTTTATAGTGTAATAGGTAATTCAAAATAAAGCAGAATCCACAGGTCACAATAATATCTTTTTCACTGAATCTTTAATTAAAAGAAAATGATTCCCATAAATTGTTGAGTTTCATTCTAAGCAGTAACAATTCCATGGCCTATTTGAATTTGCCAAAATAAGCGCATTAAAGCTATCGTACCTATATGTAAGCTCTGTAGAAAAAGATGTCAACTTTCTTAGCAAGTACTGGTGGCAATAACTGTTGTTTCAAGAAAACAATCACCATCTACATATTGAACCTGATTTCTCCTAAATTTTCCTGCTTTGTTGCTGGAACATCATGTTATTGTTAAAAGATTCTCATCTGCGCTTCAATTTTCTGAGAGGATCTACACCTTACAGCAAATATTTACCTTATGCCCACTACTGAAAAAACAAAACAACAACAAAAGTCAAATGCCTAATGTACAATTCATTCAGGGCCTTACCTAAGAGGAGGAGGTAGATTTCACATTGAAAGATCCCAGCAGTGCCTCTGTGGGGCTCCATGAAAGCATCCTATCCCATGCATACAGTGCCCTATTCTCAGTGGTAAGTTGGTTCATGGACTAGCATCTGTTGGTTTATTTGCTAGGGAAATTAGCAGTGAGGTAACAGACCCTATCCTGCCTCTTGCTTCTGTGATTTGAATACAGAATGATGTGTGTACAAAGGACACAGGGAGTGGGGACACCTGTTATGTGCTTTGTCAGAATACAGGCATACGACTTTCAGAATAGTTTCTTAGTGATTATCAGTAACTGTCAGTATGTTTTATAAATTATTCTTTGTTATTACTAATCACAAGATGAAAAATATCCTCCTGGATGACTTTACTGAAAAATAGTGTGCCTACAGAATAAACAAAAAAAAAACTGGTTTCCTCTCATGCAAAACTATGTCATTATTTTGAAACTTGAGATTTCCTATGAAAATTGATATAGTTTATGTATCTACTAAGCAGTTATTAATCCTCATGATGTAAGCAATTAACATATACAGATTACACCAAAGACACCAAACAGAACACCAGGGAATCTTTAAAATGTATTTTTTTATTATTACAAATGACTGCTATGGTTTTATTGAATCTTACTGATTCATTGTGTTTTTAGAAACAGATCACAGGTGTGTTTCCAAGTGGGGCTGAAGCTCATGTCATGCATAATGATGACAAAAATCCTGTGCCAACAGATAATATCTGAGGCCAGATTTCACCGCTGAAACTTGCAGCAAACCAGTAATCCAGAAAAGATCTTGCCTGCACTGTGGCCGTTCTCTTATCTAGCCTCGCCTCTCCACTGTCATGGCAGCAGATAGTCGGAATACTTCTGCTTAATTTACTAAGTTATAAGTTAACTTCCAATTGCAAGAAAGCGTACCATATTAAATGGAAAGTATATTACCAAATCTTCATCAAATCCAGTAAAATTCCTTGCATAAGTCAGTTTTAACAGTAAGGACTCACTGAAGTCCCATGATGAGAGGGGAAGGAAAAGCATTGGTCCAATGTAATTCAAAGTTAAAAAGAATGATAGTTACTTTGGAATCCAACTTGTTTAGAAAGGCTTCCACAGGCAAAGAAAGTGACTACTGAGAAATTTGAGTCCTTGCTGGAGGTCATTTTATGATCTCTCCTGCTTCAGAAACATGGTGAGAGCTCCCTACCTGCAGGTGCTAACTGTACCACCACTTTCTCTGCTGTATCTCTAGATCTTGTACACAGATCTGTTGCAGCACTTATCTAGAAACCTCAGTGCATCTGATTAGATGTTTATTTTCCCTCTGAATTCCTCAAATAGAGAAAAAATTGAATTTAGGAATCCTTAGAATCTAACCATAGTGCTTCACTAGCATTTTTGTCAAGATGTTTACCCCAAAGCAAACTCCAAGTGCTCTTTGGCCTATGCCTTTTAATTCTCAAGGGATACTTAAGAAATGCACATAACTTTAAAAGTTGGGCTGAATAAAACACAATTCCGATTTTAATATGGAATTTGCACTGATACCACAGTTCTCCCAACACCACAGAGATCAGTATTGATCTCCAATTGCTGTTTTCAGATAAGCCCTTCCTGTTGTTTTCCAACGAAGTGATGGCTCATGAAGTTTTTTAGGTCGTTGGCAAAATGTGAGAAATACAGACAACATCGTGTGTGTTTTCTAATGTTAAATGTACTCAATTTAAAAGACTTTATTGTGATTTTTCCTGTTTCTTTTGTTGCATAAATTTTTTTATGACACTGGTGATAGTTGATGTCATATAAATAAATCCAATATCAGGATGAACTATACTTGTTGTCGTTTCATGTGATGACACATACGAAAAAAATTGACCCTAACTCAATAGGACACAGTTTAAGAAAGTGCTACGTGGAGTAAATATGATATGGCGCCCTCTCGTGGTGGGTTGGTAGAAGTAAATCTTTATCTGCAGGAGTAATTTCTGAACTCAGGATGTTTACACGGGAAGTTATACAAGCAATGTTCAAATTTAACTTCAACTGTTGCCAATTTTTACATAATTCTTAAAAATATCTGGAAGTGTTTTATCATTATAAGTAATTTACCGCCAATATCTTGCATCGCACTTGGAATCCACTGGGGAAGCTCTGCTGTATCATTCTGATGAGGATAAAAGGGCCTATACCCTGACCGTTTACTTACCTTAGTTATATTTGCCTTTAAAATGAGGTGACTGATTAACTTGAAACAATCTATATCCATGGCGACCAAATTGCAAACAATGCAAGGATCCAGTGGGATAGTGTGTGTTTGCACTTGCATACGAATACATACACAGTCTTATGTAGGATGTGTGTGTGTGTGTGTGTGTGTGTGTGTGTGTGTGTGTGTGTAGGGCAGGGCTCTTTGTTACCTTTCAAGTCATACTAACATAGTTTACAGTCTAGTTTATTTGAATTATAAGGTTAGTCTTGCTTTATACAGCTACAAGAAATTTCAAACCCTTGTAGTCTTTAATTCACATTTGTGCAGTATTTTGAAACGGTAAAAACGGTGGAGGAAAGGTTGTGAAATGCCAAAGTCAACAAAGAACAGTAGGGCCCATGAAAAAACTGGGGAAAAAAGTGTTTTCTTATTGTAATTAGATCCTAGAAAGGATTGCAGTTTATAGAAAGCACTGTCTGCTAGAGGAGGCTGTCAATAGGCCTGTGTATGCGCTAGTGTTCATGTCTGTATATAATGCTGCCTCCCACAACCCTAGCTCTATCTTCTGTGACTGCTAGATGACATGCAGCAGTATCTTCCCTTCTAGGCACCTGACCAGGTCACTGCTTTGCCTTTAGCAGCTGTTCTGTTTACTCAGGAAGCATATTCAGACTGTCCCAGAGAGGCCAAGCTTCCCCATCAGGTTGATATTTACAGCATGACAAGAAATGTATTTTCCTAATCATGCCAGGACTTCAGTTCTTTTTTTTTTTTTAATCTACACAGGAGTTTATTACTGGCCGGACCCAAGCCTAGCATCGGACTCTAGCCTTGACTGGGGGGAGATTAACATGTTTTATACACCTTTGAGGCCAGCAGTTTCTAGTAAAGCAAGCAAAAGGTACAGAAGCAGAACGTGCTGCTGTTAGAACATTTGTAAAACAATAGTTGATTAATTGTTGTTTCTAAGAGACTCTAAAGGGAGGAGGTTTCTAAGCTTCCTCCTTTATTTATTTATTTATTTATTTATTAAATTCTTTTATTGGTACATTGTAGGTATACAACACAATTACATTTCTCCTTGGGAATTGTACCTTTACATAATGCATCTTGGTTCTTATTTTTTCCCCATTCCTAGCCCTCCCTTTACCCCCTCCACCCTTCCCTATTTACAAAGACTTTATTTCCATTTTTTCCATTTCTCAGCATTTTTCCTTTCCCTTCTTTCCTTTCTCCTGCCCCTCCCACTACCCCTACCTCTTTGGACCTTTTCTTCCTATTTTGGATTATCGATTATTCATTCTAATCATTGGTACATTTTAGGTATACAATATAATGACATTCATCATTGGAAATTTGCACCTTTACATAATCTCTCTTGGTTCTTATTTTTCACCCCTGCCCAGCCCTCCCTTCAAGCCCTCCATTCCTCCCTATTTACAAAGATTTTGTTCCTATTTTTCCCTTTTCTCATATTAATCGCATTCCCTTCTATCCTTTTCCCTAGCCCTCCCACTTCCTTCCCCTTTGCCCCTTTTCTTCCTATTTCACATGACCTATTATACATTTTAAGGACTTCAGTTCTTATTTGAGCTTTGAAAGGCTATTGTTGTTTCAGCCATCAGAAATATGCTTTTATGCTACTAACCTGCTAATGCCATTACCTAAAATCAGTTCACCTTGTTTTACTCTGATCTCTGATGTTCCAGTCTGCAAAAACAGGTCTGGCTATCCATTTCTAAAGGAATATTATCAAGGAAGATTTCTCTAAGACTTGATTTCAGGCCATTGATACTTTCCACTGGTTTTCCCTAGCCTACCACGGACAACAGTAAATCATATATATTGCAAAATGGGAATGAAATAATATACTCCACTGTTTCAAAAAGTGTTACATAGGGCACTTTTATATAGTAATAGAGTATGCTGGTATAGTTTATTTAGACAACGTCAGGGATTTACTTCCCATGTTTTCAGTATTTCACTTGCAGCTTTTGAGTTGTCCAATTCTCCAGCTTATAAGAAATAAACTAAAATGTAGGTATTAGAGTCAAAGTTTTAATGTTTTCCAGAGTCAAATAGCTATGAGAAGAACTCATTTGTCTAAATTTGGCCAATAAGACAAAACAAATACACTGGATTAAAAGAAAAAAACAATTTTTTGGATCAGCCTTAACTTTGTGTAGTTGAGTATATGAAGGAGAAAATTCTGGGACTGAATCTAGGTTCTAGTTCTGCATTGGGCTCTAGTGAAATATGTGGATTATATACCTTATATGGATAAATTTTCTTATTGCTAAAGAATGGATCTGAAATGTTGGGCTGCCTATAAGAGCCACTGATAATCTGAAACCAAGAACTCCAAAGGAAACAGTAACAGTAGCATTCTCTTCAAGTGAATCTGAATAGTCAGGTTGGAGAACTACTGTAATTGGATTGCCTTGAAGGTGTGATTTTCAACTAAACTTGAGATCACAACCATACCTTAAGAAAGTACTTAATACAGAATAGTGTTGCCTTGTGCCCTCAAATCAACAAATGTTTATTGAATTGGGTTTTATTTATATGCTAATATGATTGGCAGTTTCTGTTTCTTTTGATGCTTTCAGGAACTTCTAATATTGAACATTTTCATACACCAAGCACAGTCTAACAGTTAAGATTAGATCAGCTAAAGAAGGAACTACATAAAAAGTCCCTAAAGTGGACTTTTTTTGGTGGTGATGATGGTACTGGAGATCGACCCTAAAGGCACTCTACCACTGAGGTACATCCCTATCTTTCTAATTTAAGTTTTAGACAGGGTCTTCTTAAATTACCCATGTGGGATTTTAACTTGAGGTCCCTCCTGTCTCAGTTTCTCAAATGCTGGGGACCAGATTTTTTGGGGGGATGGTAGAGGTACTGTAAATGGAACCCAGGCATTCTCTACCACTGAGCTATACCTCCAGCCACTTAATTATTTATAACTTTCAGACAAGGTCTTGCTGAATTGCTAAATCGCCCAGGCTAGGCTTGAATTTGTGATTCTCCTGCCTCACCCTCCCACCGCTCTGGGATTAGAGTTGTGTTTAAGAGGTTATCAATAATGTAGTAAAGGATGCATATAGGTCAACATAATTTCAAAAGGAATTGCTCAGTACAGTGATAATGATAGCAGTATGTACAAAGTAGTTCTGTTGGAGCAGAAAACTGGGCAGAATTATGACTAATATCTCAGAATGGCACCGCACTTTACAATTTATAAATTGTATACACTTACATCACTTCATTTTGTCCTTACAAAATCCTATGTCAAATACTACAACTTCTTTTGTAAAAATTAATACAAAATCTTTGAGAGGTGAAATAGAATGAGATTTGAAAATAGCCTCTATATTAATGTTTCCCAAACTTTAGTCACTTGTAAACCACCTTTATTATTCTTACCATCTTTGACTACCACCCGTACTATTGCTTACCTAATATTTTTCATGGGATTAACATGACTTAACATTTTTAGTTATCCTAAGTAGTATTTTTGAAATCATATGTCTATCATTTCTATTCTAATAAGCATTAAACTAAATACAAATTTAAAATCTCATTGGTACCATGCTTTAAGACTCTTCAGTACAATACATGGAACCCTTACTTAAAGCATCTGAACAATCAGTTCTTTCATTTCTACTTGCTCATTTGCGGTAATCTTAGGCAAGTTCCTTTATTTCTCCATACCTGTTTCATTATTTTTAAAATGGAGATAATAGTAATAACCTCATGTAGATAAATGAGATGATAGATGTAAATTTATTAGCAAAGTTCCTCTCATGTACTAAGCTTTCAATAATATTAACAACTATTCTTAGCTCTGGAGACATATTTATCTGATATTCTCATAATTTTATCTTTTTTTTTTGTGGTACCCGGGATCAAACTCAGGACCTTGAGCTTATGAGGCAGGCACAGCATCCCTGAGCTAAATCCCCAGCCCTCTCATAATTTTAAAATCTTTAAAAAATAGAGTCCCCAAAGACTTCCCTATCATTTCCCTAATTTAACTAAACTGCTAAAGTTGAAAGGAGGACTTTAAAGTGACATGTGCATGTATTATTATTGACATATTTTCTGTCTCTACTTGCCTTTGGTTATGCAGCAAGTAACCTCATAGGTGGAGGTCAACCAAAATCCTTTCGTTTTAGGGCTTTTGCAGGGATGCCAAGACCAAGGGAGAACAGTCTATCCTGGCCTGCTCCCTCCCGGGCAACCTGGACCTCGCCTTTCCTCAGGTCAAACCCAGAGCCACCTTGCGAGTGCCAACTTTTTAGGTCACTTCGTGGGGAGTGCCCTTTCTAGAAGTCGTCCACTTTTGTCTAAGTCTCAAGTTCTGCCGCCCCGCCCCTCTAGACCAGGAGTTTGGTTTTTGTCTTTCAGTATTTGTTGCTTAGCTCAATGCTTGGTTATCCAGCACTTTGGTTTCGGCCCCAGCGAAGGAGCACTTTCGGTAAGATTTGTAGGGTTAATTGAAACACTCGCCGCTTTGTTTTCTGGGAAATGTAGTTCCTGGGCTGCCTCCTTCTCTCATTGCTACCGCCAGCGGCCACAGGAAGACTACAGCTCCCAGCATGCCCAGGGAAAGGCAGGCTGACCGGGTGGCGACATCACGTGACCACCTACTATGGCTGCCCTGTGTTAGGGCCGGCTGCTTGCTCGTTCGGTGTCATTTGTTACCTCCTTGCGGTCGTGTAATAGCCTCACGATTTCGACATGCAAAAAATTAAATCTCTCATGACCCGACAGGTAAGTCCTCCTGCCTGAAGCAAAGGCCTTTATCTTACAGGCTGGGAGAGGACCCGAGATGTTCTTTGCCTGGGCGGTTGCCAGCGGAGACTTAAGTTATAGGTGGTGGCGGGTGTCAGGGGCCCCTGGTAAACTCACTTGAGCTGCCTAAGTGGAATCCCTGATCTGGTGGGTAGCACCGTCCTATAGCCGTTCCTTCAGACAAGGTCAAGAAGGGAGTCAGACTATCTTTGTCTTCCCTCTTATCCTTTTTGCCAGCTTTCCAGGACAGCCCGAGCTGTCTCGCAGGATCCCCCGCATCCTGGCTGGCTGTCCTTTGTGAGGAGATGACCTGGGAAGAGAGGGGTCTGTACGATAGAGATAACCTGAAAAGAGTGGGGAAAAAAATTTTTTTAAAGAGGGTGATACAGGACAAAATTTGCAATGTTGTGATTTTGGGCAAATTTCCAAACCTTGTAGCTTTGTTTCTGAATGTGAAAATGAGAATAATAATTACTTTTTGTGCACCTTATTTCACAATTCTATTAGAAATGCTACTTTAAAAATATTGTCCTTGTCATGGAAAAATAATGATCTTTTGGGCCAGAACAATACTTCTTTAATAAGAACTTTTTTTTGTATGAAATTATTTTATTGGTACATTGTAGGTATACAACACAATTATATTTCTCATTGGGAGTTGTACCTTTACATGATGCATCTTGGTTCTTATTTTTTTCCCCATTCCTAGCCCTCCCTTCACGCCCTCCACCCTTCCCTATTTACAAAGACTTTATTTCCATTTTTTCCAGTTCTCATCATTTTTCCTTTCCCTTCTTTCCTTTCCCCTGCCCCTCCCACTACCCCTACCTCTTTGGACCTTTTCTTCCTATTTTACATTATTGATTATTCATTCTAATCATTGGTACATTTTAGGTATATAATATAATGACATTCATCATTGGAAATTTGCACCTTTACATAATCTCTCTTGGTTCTTATTTTTCACCCTTGCCCAGCCCTCCCTTCAACCCCTCCAGTCCTCCCGATTTACAAAGATTTTGTTCCTATTTTTCCCTTTTCTCATATTAATCCCATTCCCTTCTATCCTTTCCCCTAGCCCTCCCACTTCCTTCCCCTTTGCCCCTTTTCTTCCTATTTCACATTACCTATTATACATTTAGTCCTTATTTACACTTTCAGTTTCTCACACCAGAGAAACTATTTGGTATTTACACATGTGTGTCCTATTTATTTCACTTAAGAGTATCACCTCAATGTGCATCCACTTAGCTATAAATGTCTCTAATTTCTCATTTTTTATGGCTGAGTAGTACTCCATTTTATAAAAAACCACATTTTCTTTATCCAGTCTCCAGGTGATGGGCATTTGGGCTGTTTCCAAGTTTTAGCTGTTACAAACTGTGCTGCTGTGAACATGGGTGCACATATATCACTGTGGTATGATTCTTTTAATTTTGGGGGGAAGATCCCCAGCAGTGGAATAGCGGGGTCAAATGGGACTTCCAGTCCTAGTTCTTTGAGGTATCTCCATACTGATTTCCACACTGGTTGCACCAGTCTACACTCCCACCAGCAGTGGAGCAGGGTTCCTCTTTCCCCACAGCCCCGCCAGCATTTGTTATTGGTTGATTTCATGATAGCAGCCATTCTTTCTGGAATGAAGTGGAATCTCAGCATTGTTTTCATTTGCATCTCTCGAATGACCAGTGATGTTGAACATTTTTTCATGTATTTGTTTGCTATTTCTACTTCTTTGTGTGAGAAATGTCTGTTCATTTCAGATGCCCATTTTTGGATTGGGTCTTTAAATTTGGGAGGTCTGATCTTTTTAAGTTCTTTATAGATTCGAAATAGTAGAACTTTGTCTGAGGAACAGCAGGTGAAAATTTTTTCCCACATGGTGGGTTGTCTCTTCACACTGCTGGTGTTTTCTCTTGCTATGCAGAAGCTTTTTAATAAGAAGAGATCCCACTTGTTGATTGTTTGTTCTAGTTCACGGGCAACTGAGGTTTTGTTCATAAAATCTTTTCCTACACCGATGTCTTCAAGGGTTCTACCTAACCTCTGTTCCAACTGGTTCAGAGTTTCTATTTTAATATTTAGATCTTTAATCCATTTTGATTTTAGTTTAGTGCATGGTGAGAGATATAGGTCTGGTTTGAATCTTTGGCAAGTTGAAGCCCAATTTTTCCAGCACCATTTATTAAAGAGGCTATCTTTCCTCCAGTGAGGGTGTTTGGCTCCTTTGTCAAAGATGAGATGGCTGAGTGTGTCTGGCATTGTTTCTGCATCTTCTAATCTGTTCCACTGGTCCTCAGGTCTGTTTCTTTGCCAGTACCATGCTGTTTTTATCACAGTAGCTTTGTAGTATAGTTGCAGTTTGGGGATTGTGATACCCCCTGCCATGTCTCTGTTACCTAGAATTGCTTTTGCTATTCTGGGTCTCTTCTTGCTCCAAATGAATTTTTGGATTGTTTTCTCGAGGTCTATGAAGTATGCTGCTGGGATCTCAGTTGGAATTGCATTAAATCTATATAACAGTTTTGGAAGTATGGCCATTTTCACTCTATTAATCCTTCCTACCCAGGAGCAGGGGATGTCTGTCCATTTTCTGATATCATCTTCAATCTCTCTTTTCAGAGTGCCATAGTTTTCAGAGAAGAGGTCTTTGATTTCTTTTGTTAGGATGATTCCTAGGTATTTCAGTTTTTTGGATGCTATTTAATAAGAACTTTTAAAGTAAGAGTTCGGTAATAAGAATGAGACATAGTTTATCTTAAAATCTTAAATCTTTGTGATTTTGAGAGTTGGGAGAATATGGGCAATAATCCCTTAGTGAAAGGTTCAGTTGGGATTTTTTTTTTTTTGCTTAAAGAAAACACGTTCTAAATTAAATTTTTGTTTATTTGAGAATTCAGAATTGTACAGATATTTGAACAGGTTAAGTGATTATGATGGACAATATAACAAATGATCTCTGCATGATTATTTTGATTTTGACAATTATATTGTTGGTGTTATGAAAATATAATTAAAAGTTCTGTACATAATAAAAAGATTTAAGTAAGTGGGTAGTAATATTTAGCAGTCATTCATATTTTTTTGTGTATTGGTGCTGTGTTTCTTATTACTTCTTACTTGAGAATGAATTTGGATCCTGCTTCTTCTTGCGGTTGCTGTGTGACTGTGGGCAAGTTACCTCACTTTTTTTTTTGGTACTGGGGATCACCTCACCTTTTTAAGCATCTGCTTTCACACCTTTAAAATAGGAACTATAATGTGTTTCTCATGGGGTTAGCCTGATAGTGAATATCATGTGATGTAAATTGATGTCATAAACAAACTTTAAGTTCATAGGCATAGTCAAGGAAATACTTGGTCGTAGAGACCATCACATTAGCTACATTGGTGGGAAGCAGGCTGTTGCTAATTCAAGCAGTAGATAATTTCATGCTGATTTTAGTATCTATTCGACTTTTAAAACAATACACACTTTTGTACGTTATATCATTAATCAGTTGCCTTTGACTGCAGAATTTGGACTAATCTTCATCAGCTAAGTTTGTGCTCTCCCGTTTGCTGTCAGCATTGCCTTAGTTATACAATAGCTTTGGTTGGTTTATTGCTTATGAATCTTCCATTGCAAAATTGAGTAGAAGAGAAAAAATACAAAATTCCTGATACCAGTGATAATATTTGTCTCCCAAATGTAATGAAATTGTGCTGAGAATGTAATTCTTAAGCTTCAGTTAGTTGCTTATTGAATATGAATTGAATTGAATCTGTGTTTAATTGGAATGGAAAAATCTCAACAATGTATACAAACAGATGGAACCATACTATGTAAAAAGTGAAGTAAAACTAGTTTTATGCAAAATTTTAAAGTCATCCTAATTATTTTTATTATTTTTATGGCTTGATTTTCACAAAGTTGATTGTTACACGAACAATGTACTCTATGTTTAGTTAATGTGGAGAGATATGAAATTACACTTGATCTTAGCCAAAAGACCGAGAAGCGATAAGAGATATGAAATTAAAGAGTTTGTTTTTGGCATTTTGGCTGTTCTAAGATCTTTTTTGCAAAGAGTGAGAGGGAGAGAGGGCTTTGTTAGTCCTCTTTATTTAGATGAGATCTTCTTCATTTGCTGTCCTCTGTGCTTTCACTTCATACAAGAAATTGAATGGAGCCCTTTGTGCCAGGCACTGTTCTAAGTTTGTGCGATGCAACAGTGAATAAAATAGACAAATGTTAAGGCTGAGGTGGTGATAAATGCATTAGAGGAAAAGAGAGTAGGGAGTCTGGAAATTGTTGGCAATTATGAACTGTTTGTAATTTCAGATAGGGTAGTCATGGAAGGCCTTACTGAGAAGATAATAAAAAAGACTGGAAGGAAGTTGAGGAAGGAAACCATGTGGGAATCAGTGGAAGGGTAAGCAAATGCAGAGGTCCTGAGGCAGGAGCATATTTGAGGAACAGCGAGAGACCAGTATAGGTGGAGTAAAGTGGGTGAGGAGGAAAGTAGTGAGGGATGAGGTAAGGAGGAAGGATCATGTAGAACCTTGTAGGTTATAGCAAGGCCATGGATTTTGAGTTAAATGGTAAGCAGAGGAGTGTTGTGTTGTAATCTGACCTAAAACTTCAAAAAGACCATTCTTGCCCATGTTTTAAGAATAGACTGAAGAAGGAAAAAGTGCAAAAACAGAACTAGGACTAGGACTAGAGGTCCCATTTGACCCCGCTATTCCCCTGCTGGGGATCTTCCCCAAAGAATTAAAAGAATCATACCACAGTGATATATTGCACCCATGTTCATAGCGGCACAGTTTGTAATAGCTAAAGCTTGGAAACAGCCCAATTGCCCATCAACTGGAGACTGGATAAAGAAAATGTATGTGTGTGTTTTTTAAAATAAAATGGAGTACTACTCAGCCATAAAGAATGAGAAATTAAAGACATTTATAACTAAATGGATGCACATTGAGGCGATACTCTTAAGTGAAGTAAATAGAACACATGTATAAATACTGAATAGTTTCTCTGGTATGAGAAACTGAAAGTGTAAATAAGGACTAAAATGTATAATAGGTAATGTGAGATAGGAAGAAAAGATCCAAGGGGAGGGGGAAGTGGGAGAGGTAGGGGGAAGTGGGAGAGGTAGGGGAAAGGAAAGAGGAGAATGGAATAAATATGAGAAAAGGAAAAAATGGAAACAAAGTTTTTGTAAGTAGGGAGGAGTGGAGGGTTTGACAGGAGGGTAGGGGAGTGGAGAAAAATAAGAATCAAGATATATTATGTAAAGGTACAAATCTCCAGTGATGAATGCCATTATATTGTATACCTAAAGTATATCAATAAACTTAATAAAACAACAAAACAAAACAAAACAGGGAGACCAGCAAGACACTTGCTGCAGTAATCTAAGTGAGAAAGGACATGGGCCTTATCCACTGGTAGAAAGGTTGAGTAGAGCTTGGGTTGTGGATATATCATAAATATAGAATTCAAGATTCCTGATGGATTGGATTTGGGCTGGGAGGAAAAGAGAAGCATCAGGAATAGATAACTCCAAATGATATGGCCTCCATAATGGGGAGAATAGAATTGCTGCATATTGGCATGAGGGTTTGTGTCTGCATTGTGGATAAAACTGAGGGAGGAGCATACTGAGGGAAGATAGTTTTTAGAATTATTAATTCAAAAGCCTATTAGATATTTAAGTGGAGAAATACAGTAGGGAGCCAAATAGACTGAAGTTTTTGGAAAAAATTCAGTGTACAGATAAAACTTGAATTATAAGGGTATTGATAGCAAAAAAAAAAAAAAAGTTATCATCAACAGAGTGGGTATGTGAAGAGTCCAAGGTTGAAGTTTGAGAATTCATTGTTAAAAAATCAGGGAGAAGAGGTGAATTCTTTTAAGAGTAAGAAGGACTATCCAGTAAGGTAAGGAAGAATAATGAAAAGAATAATGAATAATGAAAGGAAGCAACCAATGCTCCCTGCATCCCAGATGACACCTGGCATATAGCAGGAGCTCAATAAATAATTATTGAATGAATGTTTGATAAAGGGAACAGCCAAGAAGAATGGGTCCTAGAAGCCAACTAAAGAATTTAAAAGGAGGGGTGACTAGGAGCATAAGAAGCTGCAGATTGACCAGGTAAGGTGAGAGTAAAAATAAACTTTTGGGACTGAGCAGATTAGGGATTGGTGGTAACTTGACAATAGCACTTTCCGTCTAGTGGGGGTGCTGATTGAGGCATTCAAGAAAATATAGCGAGAGAGATTGGATACTGATTTTAAACACTCTTCGAGCTTTACTAAAAAGAAAAGGAAACAAAAATCATTGCAGATGCTCCTTTTGACCCTGGTAGGAGATAGCTCTTCTCATAAATAGAAAATGAGGATTCATGTAGTTATAACTGAAGTAGTTTGGAGTGTTAATCTGACTTGAGCAAATTGGTACTTAGACTGAATTTTGTATAAAATTAAGCTGGTGATATTATCAAAATAAAAATCAAATAAAAAAAATGAAATGACTAAAATGAAAATTTCAGTTTAATAAAGGCAGAGTTCACAGTTATAATCATGACTTTGTGATTTAGAGAAATATTACATAAAATGACTTTATATTTGTTAGTAGGAACTTATAAAACTGTGAATTAAAGAGATGAAATTCTGTAATCCTGAAGTAGAGTTGATTGTCAAATGTGCTTGGAGACATTTAAATAATTCTTCTTAATTCCTGTTTTGATAACATTTCTCTTGTCAGCATAATAACTTTAAGAATAATGGGTAATACTTAAAAATGCTTGCAATGTACCAGATACCATTTTGGCTCCTCAGATATGACTTTTATTCCTCATAACAACCTAAGCATTATCACCATAAGTGGGATATAATGCACAGATAGGATAGGTAGGTTGTTCAAGACCACAGTGAGAGAGTCAGGATGTAAGGCCAGGTGTTCCTTACAGAGCCCATGCCCAGGATTTCTGCACTCTACTGCCTCCTGCCATATACAGTTTCCAATTTTTATTACTGTTATTCTGTCCATTTGCCAGAAAATTGTCTCATATTCATATTGAATAGTTGCACGTGGTGACTAATTTGGAGGTAATGCCTTTTTCTAGTATTGGAATATGTCACATTTACATTGTAGGTACTGATTTTTTAATTGAATAGCTCTGGAGAAAGAGAAAATTAGACATGTTATATTCCTCCAAGGATTGCTGGTAGTTATACAAGTCATACTTTAAGAATTATTTGTTTAAAAAACAGAATTGTTAAACTTTTAAGAGGATATTTTAGTAGTGGCCATGGCTATGGATCAAATTATAAAATTTTACTTTCTAGTATGTATATGTGTATATTCATGTGTATGTTTGTATACAGTGCATATATAATGTACATAGAAGTTTAGTTACCTAATCCAGCCTTGACTTCTTATCAGTTTGATGTTGTGCCCTCATGATGACTGTTGTTAAGAAAGACAAGGAAGATCAAGCAGCTCAAGACTAGTAACAGATGCCATTCTTCAACCCTTGTTGTGGCATGTTAGACCACAGTAGGCCATTTATTTATTTATTTATTTATTTATTTATTTATTTATTTATCACCAGCAAGCATTCCTGGAAACTTCATTGTTCAATCAGTTACATGTTCCTATGGGAGCAGTGTGCTATTTAGTTGGAGACTAGAGCCTGACAAAGGACTTCTACCCAATAGTTTACTCATTTCTTTAATGTTTATTCTGTTCCCAAAACTTTGCCAGCCACTGGGCAATACAGACAAATAATGCCTGGTCTTTTCCTTTCCTTGGCCTTAAGATCTGGAAGACAAAGAGAAATGTACAGTATTTGTATAGCTTCTTTTAAAAACACACACACACAAGGCCTTCACGATTCTTCTGCTGATATGCGTACAGAAAGTACAAGGTACCAAAGAGCTAAAAAAGAACAGGTAGAAAACAGTTAGATGTGGGATTTAAATCTTAATTTAGGTAGCACAAATTGAATGCATTAGTGGCAATCAAGGAAAATGAGAGAATTGTATTTGTATTAAGAAGTTGTCATTTTTTAAAAATCCTTGTTTCAGTTGCTTAGTATATTTGTGAATTGGAATACTATTGCTTGGACCATTTTCCAGGAGAATTTGCTAATTATTAATAGATAAGTACTTTTCTTTTATAGAACATGCTTTGTAATATAATCTGTTTCTTTTGGCTGTTTTAAAATGAGAGTTGTTATATTTGTTCCCTTAGTTGTGATGGTACCATGTTAAAATACTAAAAGTTCATTCTTAGTTGATTTTATATTAGTACCACATGTATTAAGTCACGATTGCTTTTAGAATATATATTCTGTCTATAATTTGAAGCAGGAAAATTTCTATTTTTAAAATGCTCATTTCTGTTTCATTAGTTACGTTTTATCCTTTTACAGTTCTTCAGCACAGTTAAAATTCTCTTTATCTAAGTGATTGTATTATTTTAATTATCTTAAAATGTCTTCTTATTTTTTTAGGGTCTGAAGAGCCCTCCGGAGAGCCTCAGCGAGTTTGGTGCCCTTGAGAATCCCCGGGTCCCTGGAAAGGTACTGACCTAGGGTGTGAGCACGGCTTCTTATTTTCTTAAGAAAATCTCATTTTCTCGGGATAACAATTGATTCACAGACTCTTCTGTCCCATAGGCACATGGTTGGTGTGATGAGCTGTGTGAATGTTGTCATATGATAGGTGTAGGGCTTGCTTTCTGCTTCCATTGCTCATTCAGATGCAGCATGATTCATTGTAGTAAGGCAGAAACTGTAAAATTTGGTAAATTTAGAGTTTATTATATCCAGTTCTTACCCTGAAAGCATATATATAGATGTATGTATTAATTTATATTTATTAATTGATCTCCTGCAAGTTGGAGAAATAGGCAAAATAACTTACTGTGACTTTTTATACTGTAAAATTCTGAGCCAGAGATTATCGTTCATTATATTTTTGTTTTGGGCAGATTTCTGAATAAGCAGCTAAAACAATTTATCATAAATTGTGTATATCTCAAAGTTCAATCTCTATTACCTCTGTGAACTTCTCAGTTCACAACTTTCATGTGTGCTCCCTAAAGGCTAGTGGGCTTCCTGCAGGAGGATTAGCCATTGCTTAGTCCCTGCGGTGTCTCAGAGTTGGTACTCTGTGCTGTGGTGTTAACGGCCCCACCACAGATAAAAGCTGGCACTTCTGAGTATCTCCTCTTAGCGTTTTTAATTTGAGGATCATATTTGAAAGTACTCTTCGTCTGGTGTGTCTGACATCTATTTCTTTTTTTTTGTACCGGGAATCGAACTCAGGACTGTGTGCTTGCCAGGCAGGCACGGCGCACTGAGCTAAATCCCTGGACCGTGTCTGGCATCTTAATACACGGGGATTGTTTCTCTTGCTCAGCAATCTAAAGCTTCTCCTTATACCATAGCGCCAGCTGCTTAGTAGGATGATTTCCCATTTCACTGAGGCATCTTCCTCCCTAAAAGTAAATTTCAAATTTATTTCTAGGCTTTTTGTTAGGTGAGACCCAAATTTATTGTTTAAATACAATAAAATTCTAGCCAATCCATTTGCATGAAGTGGTTCAGATGAAAACTTAAAGAGACATCTTTGAATAGTAGTTTTATATAATGTTATTAAAAATTATTTGATATGAATTGATTAGAAAATAAAGGATAACCACGTATCCTAAACAGATCTCTTTACTTGACTTATGCAAAAATATTATCTTGCATTGTGAACATGCCTTGAGTTAGATTACATTATGTTTCAGAAGCAATGTCAAATGGATGAGTGAGCATATTTAAAAATACATTAATGTATGTATAAGAACTTTTTGTTATCTTTAAACCTTGAGCCTTGATACTGTTCCAGTACTTGCAGGCAGTGGAGTTTTGACGATCTCGTTGCAGTCTCCTTATGAACTTTCTGCTGCTAACCCCGTCTGGACCAGGGTGGTGTACTTTTGAGATAACTGGCCCTAGGTAGAGTCTAGGATCAAAAGGTCAGCAAATACAAAACGGTTCAGGTAAAGAGTAAGTCTGGGACATTGGTCTTTGGCACACACCAGTAAGCTAAGTGACTTAGATTATGCAATACGTGATAACGAAATGCCTAATACCACTTTGTGAGTTACATGCAGCCTTACTCTGAGAGACCCTGAGGGGCTTCGCAAGTGCTAGAAGGCAAGCAGTGCGGTGCCTTCTTTCTGGATGGCTCTGGAAACCTAAGACTTGCTCAGGCCGGAGAGTGGCAGGGCTGTGGTCTGCAGAGCGAGTTTGCTGTGTTGGGGGGAGCTGCAGTTAGTACTGAGTCTGGCCATGAGGAGGACTCATGTTTAGATGTTCCCTTTACAGTGGATCATGGAATAACTTTAATGCTGAGTATGTTTTTCACAACTTAATATGACTTTATGTTTAGATCATATACATGTATTTTAGGTATTTATTTTTTGTAAAACAGTTACCACTTTTATTTACTTTTATATATATATATGTCATATTTCGATCATTTTTGATCCCTTTGATTCCTTTGATTTCCCCCTTCACTGTTCTCTCCTCCCCCTTCCCCATCCCCAAAATGCCTGCCTCCTTGTTTCCTATGATCCTTCCCTTATTATGTTTTTCGTTTCTCATATAAGAGAAACCATGTGATATTTCACTTTCTGAGTCTGACTTATTTCACTTAACATTATGTTCTAAAGATCCATCTACTTTCCTGCAAATGACATGATTTCATTCTTCTTTATGGCTGAATAATATTCCATAGTGTGTGTGTGTGTGTGTGTGTGTGTGTGTGTGAGAAACGTGATATTTTCTTCATCCATTCTTCTGTTGATGGACATCTTAGCTATTGTGAATTATGCTGCTGTAAACATGGGTATACAGATATCATTATAATCCGATGTCTCTAACTCTTTGAGGAATATACCCAGGAGAAGTATAGGTGAGTTAAATGGAATTTCCATTTTTAGTTTACTTTTGAGGAATCACCATACTGATTTCCATAGCGGTTGTACTAGTTTACATTCCTACCAACAATGGAGAAGGGTTCCTTTTCCTTCATACCTTTTCCAGGATTTGTTGTTTTTTGTGTTCCTGATATTAGCCATTCTGACTGGGGTAAGGTGAATCTCAAGAGTTGTTTTTATTTGCATTTCCCTATTGATTGGGCCATTTGTTTTGGGGGGATTTTTTGAGTTCTTCTAGATATTGATCCTGTATAAGTGATTTATTTTATAGAGTTGTTTTAAAATGAATGTGTAGCTAGTTTTTGATGGCCTGAAATTTGATTTCATTTCAAAAACTGATCTTCACTTACTACTAGCATCTATTTTGTGCTAGATTAACGACTGGTAGTAAAGCGGTAAAAAGACAACCATCCTTTTCAAAAGCCAGAACTGCCCTGTTGTCAGGGAGCTTACTTATTTATATTCAGTTGGGGGAAGGCAGATCGTGAACAAGGTGATTTGCAGATTATACCCAATACTGCAAAGCAAACTGGGTGATGAGATTAACTGTGAAGCCGAGATTATTGAACATGAAGTAGTGAATGAGTGCAGCCTCCCCTCTTTTTAATAAAATAGTGTAATGCTCTAGAAATTATTTTAAAGTTTGGGTTTTAAGTTTAGTAATATATCTTGCATGAAAGATGCCCCTACATATTACTAGGTTTAAAAAGCAAGCTAATCGTTGATTTTTCTTTGTAGGTATTTTTTGAACTTAATAATTTGTGCTATTTAAGTCAGTATTTAATTTTTAATTATTTTGTGTGTGTGGTGCTTGGGATCAAAACCAAAGCCCTCTCCACTGAACTATGTCCTCAGCCCTTTTTGGTTTTGTTTTTATTTTGAGACTGTATCTTGCTAAGTTGCCCAGGTAGGATTTGAACTTGCCATTCTACTACCTCAGCTTCCCTCAGTGCTGGAATTACAGGCATGCACCATTGCAAGCTTTCAGTAGTTAAATGCTTGTCTGGAGAAACTTAAATATTAATTTCATTTGGCAGCACCATCTTGCTCATGAGTATATGGGTAGACTATTAAAAAAAAGTCACCCCTGCTCTTCATGAATGGGTCTGGGTTTTTTCCCTTTTTTTGCCTTTTGTTTTGTTATAGTGTCTCTCTAAATTGGAACAAAGAACTGAAATATTGAGATTTTCGTGTTTTGAAGGAAGAGATTACCTGGTTATGTGTGAAATGTGTGACTTGAAAGGCTTTAGTACAAAGGATAAGTAGGAGGAATATAGGATGAATCATATGAAATGGCTGTTGGTTTAGGTTAAAAATGGTCTAATAGTGGCAAATTTCTTGTGGTTCTCAGGTCACTAGGAAAAGGAATATAGTGAAGAGGAACCAACAAAGGGCATGTAGGTATATTTGATAAAACAGAAGGTATTGTTTATTTTGTTTTGAGAGCTGTGAAAATACTAAGGAGGAAGAAATCTTAGAAATCATCTGGAACAATTTCTGCGTTTTTATAGACAAGATGACATTGTGTCTAGTTATAAGAGGAAATGTAAGTCAAGTGCTAATCCATGTACGAGGAATTTGGAATTTTGGTGAATGAAATAGTATAGAAAAGTAGAAAGTGGAAACATGATCACAGGAGTGGAGAAACAGGAAATAATAGGAACTATTGTAGAAAAATTTTATGTTTTTTTTTTTGTTTGTTTGTTTTGTTTTTTGGGGATAAAGTCTTACTATGTAGCCCAGGCTGGCCTTGTTCTTGCAGCAGTCCTGCCTCAGCCTCCTGAGTGCTGGGATTAGCCTGACTTGTTTTTGTTTTTGTACTTTATCCATTCCACAAATATTTATTGGGTACTTGCCTCCTCTGTAACACTTCTGTTATACTGTATAACATTCTCGGAGTTTGTGCAGGATGTTTTCTACAGATTAAAGTACTTCTGTGAAATAAGATAAATGGATTTAATTTACTTCTTAGCATCTGTGAAAAGAAGCCTAAAATCACACACTGAGTAGAGATCTCAGTTTCCAGAGATGTGTGGAAAAGGTACTGGAATCAATCAAGAGACCTACTTGACTTGGACATTCAGCACGCGGAAGGAAGGTTAATTGAAATTGCTTTATACCTCACTTTCCTTGTCTGTGAGAAGATATGGTTGGACTGTGGTATTTTAGAACCCTTTTAACTCTGATATTTTATGCTTTCTATATTGTAATGTTTGAAAGAGAAGTAAAATGTAAGAAATATACATTCTTTGGAAAAGAATGTATGGAGCAATTTTTAAGAAAATGTGTCTATTGGTTTCTGTATTGGAGAGGCTTAGCATTGAGGCTTATAATTGGATTTTGTTAACTTTAGTGATTGGGACAATAACTTTCATTTTAGGACTATGTATCATTTAGGACAGGCATCTTCTATAGCTGCTATCATGGGAGACTAATTAGGGAATTGAAAAATTATTTAGTTTTGTTTGATACTTAAGGCTCACTATCTGTGTTATTTTAACCATTACTAAATTTTCTTTTTCTGTTTTTTTTTTTTAAGACAAGAACTTGCCATGTAGTTCAGGCTGGCCTTGAACTCTCAGTGCTGGGATTAAAGGCGTGTGCCACAACACCTGGCCTTAAAATTATGTTTATTATGCTGGTGGCTTCTAGGAGACTCTCAACCCTCTTTCATAGCATATCCATTCCATGTGGCAAACATTTATGGAGCCAGGAAGTTAAATATTTAGTGAAGGTACAGAGAGGTACAAGACTCTCCCTATCTCCGCCCATGGGAGGGAGACAAAAGTGGACCATTGTGGAGGAGCATAATCCCATCGATGCTGATTGAGAAGGAAAGAATGTGAGGCACAGGACATGGAGAGGGGTTCAATTTGAGGGACATTTTAAAAGGGACATTTGTTTGATGTGGCAGTAAAGGAGTCTGAAAACCACTAGGGTTGAGGCATTATGATGTCTTTTCTCTTTCAGGAAGGTGTAATGTTTTCACCTAAGAGAAAAAATGGATTACACTGGGCTTTTTTCTCCATATCTCAATTTGCGATATGTCTTTTCTCTAGTGTTGGCCTCCAAATGCATAGGGATGTGGCAGATAGCTTAAGGTGGTTCAAAAAGTTGAAAAGTTTTAAAGACAGCTTTAAAAAGAATTTCATATCTCTGTGGGCCGCGGTGACACATACCTCTAATCCTAGCACTTGGGAAGCTGAGGCAGGAGGATTACCGAGAGTTGGGTTACATAGTGAGTTCAAGACCAGCCTGAACTACAGAGTGAGACCCTGTCTCAAAAAGAAAAGAAAAGAAAAGAAAAGAAAAGAATTTGATATCTCGAGTTACTTTCATCAGTGTTTTCCTTTTCATAGTACCTAATTTAGGAAAATACTTGTTAAAAACAAAAGTCCTAGACTTATGTTGGTATTTTTAACTATAAAATTAAATAAATAAATAAATAAATAAATAAATAAAAATATATACGGTAAAGTATCAAATATGAAATTTATGCTGTGTGGTTTTGTAATTTTCCATTCGTACCAACTCAGTAAATTTCTGTGAATACAGTTTTTATTATATTATTCATGATGTGTGTTTTTTGTGTAAAAAGTGATAAAATACATTTTTAAAATCACAAGTATGGTGTGAGTCTGGGTTAAAATAATGCCATAATGCCATACCTTTTATAAAAATTTTCTGTCATTTTGCTGAAACCTCTTTTCAAATTGTAACCTCACCAATATTCCACTAGATGGCATTGAAAGCCTGAAGAAAAACAGGGTCTACTTTATAGCTATGTTTTATTGAAAACACATGGAACCTGACGATCCAATTACCTTTGATGGATCATTATTGTTGTTCTAGTGGGATTTTTTTTTTTAACCTTTTATTTTTTTAATTTTTTTTCCCCATTAACTTTATTGGTACATTTTAGTTATAAAATACAGTTACATTCATCATTGGGATCTTGTACCATTACATGAGTCTCTTGGTTCTTATTTTTTTTCCCCTTCCTTTGCCCTCCCTTCACCCGCTCCACCCTTCTCTATTTGCAAAGACCTTGTTTCCATTTTTTTCCTCTTCTCATATTTTTTCCTTTCCCTTTTTCCCTTCCCCCACCCCTCCCAATTCCCCTGCTCTTTTAGAGCTTTTCTTCCTGTTACACAGTTATCAGTTATACATTTTTAAAATTACAATATCAAGATCTAGGAGACATTGCCACAGATTTTACAGAATTTAAAAGGATATAGAAAGCATATTACAAAAATCTTTTTTGAAAAAAATTTGACAACTTCTAAGAAGTACCTTGGAAGACAAATTAATGAAACTAACTCTGCAGGAAATATAAAATTTGAATAGCACCTATTAAAGAAAGTATATTCCTAGCTTGAAAACCTACCTATATGACAACAGCAGGCTTATAAACATTTTAACTGATAAATTATATCAAACAATTAAAGCAGAAAAAAGGAACACTTCTCCCCTCATTTTAGGAACTCAACATTGTGCTAATCCTAAAACTGGATAAAGATAATAGAAGAAAAAAGTATGAACATAGATAGAAATTTGTTTAACAAAACAAAGTATTAGAAGTCAGATCTGGCAGTATGTAGAAAGTGGTTTTGTTATAGGGATGGCAGTGTTGGTTCAGCATTGGAAGATCCACCCCCAAAAGTCATCATTTTAACAGAGGAAAGGCAAAAGCCATATGATCCTGTCACTAGTTGGAGAAAAAGTGTTGGACCAAATTCTACAGCTGTTCATGGTAAAAGCTCTCAGGAGACTAGAAGTAGAACAGAACCTTCTCAACAGATTAAAGACATGTACTCCATACTTGCAGCGAGAATGCCTTATATGAATGGAGAAGATACAATGCTTTCTCCTTAAGGTGGGGAACAAGGGCAGATATGCTTACTCTTTATCTGTCCATTAAACTTTGAAACCTAGTCCCCACCAAAATAGTCTGGCAATAAAATGACATAACTAGGATAGGATTGGCAAGGTAGAAGCAAAATCTTTATATGTCGATGAAATGATCACCTACAGAGAAAATACTAAGAAATCTCTAGGAGCCCCTAGAACTTGTACTTGAATTTAGCACGATTAGAATACACAAGGTACATATAAAAATTCAGGTCTGTGTATACTTGCTATAAATGAAGAATTGGATATTGAAATTTAAAAGTTATGTAGGAGTACAAAGGACCTAGAAAAGTTAAAAACAAAAACAAAAACAGTGTTGGAAGACGTTTAGTACCTACTTTCAAGACTTCTTCTAAAGCTACAGTAATCAAGGCACTGTTGGTGTAAGGAAAGACATATAGATCATTTCAATAAAACAGAATCTAGAAATAGAACCACACATATATGGTCTACTGAGTTTTGAAAGATTATTTAACATTAGCATTTTATAGAATATAAACTCAATTCAAGAGCCAAGGAATAGATAGTGTTTTCAGCAAATGGCACTAGAACACCTGGTATCTGTATATAAAAAAATTAACCTCAACCCTTTATTTCCATACATGAAAATAACTTGAAGGGATCTATGAAATAAGAAAGCCTAAAAGTATAAAACTTTAAGAAGAAATTATAAGGGAAAATGTTTATGAATTCAGGGTAGGCAAGAACTACCTAGGATACAAAAACGATGATCTATAAAAGAAAAAAATTGATAAATGAGATTCCATCAAAATTTAGAACTTTAAATGACATCATTAAAATGAAAAGTAGTCCTTAAACAGACCATATTTCCAATGCATATAACGTATGAGCAGAATATGTAAAGAATTCTTAGAGCTCATTAATAGACAACCCAATTAAAAAGTAGACATAAGAAGAAAATAAATAACCAGTATAGCACAAGGAATGGTGTGCAACTCTAGAATCAGAAAAATACTAATCATTACAATAATAAGATTGAATTATACACTCATTAGGGAGATGAAGTTAAAAGTTTTAAAAGCCTTGTTATGACTTTTTCTTTTTGTTGGATTCTCCCCCTTTGCATTTAATTTGTCATGCCCAGTGGATTCATTCTGCTGGGTTTCCTGGGGTTGTGATCCTCATTGTCTTTTCCTAGGGTATTGTCTAAAATTTTTTGGAGTGCCAGTTTGGTATTCATGAAGTTCCTGAGGTGCTCTTTATCATGAAAGTATCTTATTTCTCCATCAATTTTGAAAGATAGTTTTACAGGGTACATCAATCTGGGTTGGAGGCTGTTTTCCTTTAGGGCTTGAAGTACATCACTCCAAGCTCTTCTTGCCTTGAGGGTTTGCATTGAGAAGTCAGTCTGCTGTGATTCTGATGGGCTTTCCTTTGTATGTGATTTGTTTCTTTTCTCTCACTGCTTGTAGAATTTTGTTCTTCTGTTGGATTTCTGGAATCCTAGCTATTATATGCCTATGTGTAGATATTTTTTGATTAAGGCTAGCTGGAGTCCTATATGCCTCACTTATCTGTATGTCAAGTTCTTTTCCCCTCCTTGGGAAGTTTTCTACCATCACTTCTGTGAACAGTTTTTTTTATGTCATCTGCACTCTCTCCTGTTTGTTCATTGACTCCAATCAGTCTTATGTTATTCTTCTTTGCATCATCTAGCAGCTGCTGGATTGATTTCTCGTGTTCCTTTACAATTTTAAAGCAATTTTTCTTTTCCTGGTCACTAATTACAATCTTTTCTTCTATACCTGAAATTCTATCCACACATTGGTTCATTCTGCTGTGCAGACTTTCCATGGAGTTTTTAATCTCTTGGAAAGCTGTTTGCATCTGTTTTATGGAATCCATTTGTTTCCTATGTTGGGATTCCATTGTGTTCCTCAGCTCCTCTATTTTTTTATCTGTGTCCTCTCTAGATTTATTAATCATGTCTTGCACCATGAGCAAAATCTTTGCTGTTATCTGAGTAATTATTTCTGATTTCATTTTTCCCCGATCCTCTTTTGTTGTCAGTTCAGAGAGTCCAGGTGGTTGAGTATCAGAGTGTTCCATCTCATTTCCCTTTGGGGTTGCTGTAGATGATCTGGAAGTCTGTTTTCGAGGCTTGTTTATGTGTCTTCTCATTTCCACGGGGTGGGGGGGCTTCTGGCACCCACGCTGCTCACCTTCTCTGTCCTAGCAGCTTGGGATGGCAGCGGGGGAGCTTCCTTCCGGGTGCTGGGACCGGCTGAGCTTCTCTGCTTTAGGAGCCTGGGATGGAGGTGGGGAGCTTCCTTCCAGGTGCTGGGACCAGCTCACCTTCTCTGCTCTAGGAGCCTGGGATGGCAGCGGGGGAGCTTCTTTCCGGGTTCTGGGACCCGCTGAGCTTCTCTGCCCTAGGAGCCTGGGATCGTTCTAGTGGGATTTTAAGAAAACGTGGCATTTACCCACATAATCAGACATCTAGCAATTCATTATAAACTTATGTGGTACATAGTTTTAGGGTATCTGTGATCTTGGAATAGATTTTGAATTTTATTTCATTTAGAAACAGATCAAACCTATTTCTGTTTAGTGATTTATGACTTTAATAATACTGATTGAATATTGAAAACTTTTTTTCTTTGTTTCAACTCTGTATAGATATTTGTGGCTAAACATTTTCTCCTTTCAATTAGATCTCAAATGTGATGTTAACTTAGCGAGAGTGTGGCTTCTGTTTTTAGAATTTGTTACAAAATACTAGCTCTTTTTTCTAGACTGATGAAAAATAGCAACAAAAAACCCCCCCAATCAAAACAAAACCAAATTTATTCTTTACAGGAGGAAAATTTAGTTGGATGTGGTGGCGCATATCTGTAATCCCAACACTGGGAGGATGAGGCAGGAAGATTGCAAGTTCTAGTTCAGCCTACGCAGCTTAGTGACTTAGTACGAACCTGTCTGAAGGACAGCACAAAGGCCTTGCTTCAATCCCCAGCACTGCAAAAAAATAAAAAAAAATTATAATATTATAAAATAATAAAAAAAATCCCCACTGGTACCTTCCAGTGTGTGTGCGTGCACACACACACACACACACACACACACCTCCTCTCACACTTACATAGACACACACAATGGATTTTTGCCTTTCAGGTATGTAATATAAACTGTGGTGTGATAAGCTAAGTGCAGAAAAGGGAGTTAGAGTTTTAGTATTTATTCTGCAAATTGCTTTTTGTAGTTTTGAAACCTGACTTGTGATAAGCAAAGATTTTTACATTCATCTCTTTGAGTAAAAATCTACCCCTGAGGATTATGAGTTTCTAAGCTGTTCTGTGGGCTTAAAAAGTAGGTTAAATTACTTTTGAAAATTAGAACACTGAGTTTAATAATGGTGAAGAGAACTGTTAAGCTGTCATAAGTAACTTTTCATATTTATAAATGTGTATAGAATTGTAAGTCCTAAAGTTGTGGTTGGATTTTTTAATTATGGTGGATTTTGGATAATTTGGAAGCAATTTGTAATCTCTATTTGTAGTCTCTTATTTTCCTTCCTAAACTTGATAATTCCCTGAAGAGGTGGACTGTTAAGTGGAAATTGCTTTGTAAAGTCATAGTCTAGTTCCTTAGAAACCATAAATATTCTGGAAAATTTTTGTATGACAAGAATTACATTTGAGGGAGAAAGTATTTTCTAGATCTAACTCCCTGGTTCCCATGAAATCATTTGTTTTTATGTTGAGAGGAAAAATGGCTTGGCTAAAATCAAAGATGTTGACTTCAATTTCTGTTCTGATTATTTTTCATTTTTCATAAAATTACATTATAATGTGCATTTTATGTGTATATTCATGTAGCTTTATCTCAGAGATGATCAAAATAGAAAAATAGTCTGTGTATTATTATATGTTACCTCATGGTTTGTTATAACTTCTGGAAAAATAGCCTGTAACATATTGAATGACTTCTTTACTGTCTAGCACTTTTCAAAATAATCTTGCTTTGTTTATTATGTTCGGAAAATATCGAACTTCATTTTTATGTAGCCTCTGATACAGAGCTATGTATAAAGGTAGTGTATTTTTAATAAAGGAAAATACAGTTCAAATATATATGTGGAGGATTTAGAGAATATATATTATATATAAAATATGTATATAGAATTTTAAAGAAATCTCTCTTGGTGCATTTTATTGTCTTTTGGTGATGTGCAGACACTGCCCGTGGCATCTTTCTGCCTTCTGAGGAGCCACCCTTTATTGCTTGAGGCTGTTGTATTCTTTCCCATTACACTGTTTTTACTTTTGCTCCGTTTTCTGTTTGGAGCCCTCTGCCTGCAGTTTCTTAAGTGTGACATTCTGCCTGCCCCCGTCTTCCCTCAATGCTGCCTCTTCCCAGATGCAAACTCACCACGACTGGTGCCCTTGCTTCTGCTCGCACCTCCCATGCTCTGCTGTGCGTTGCCATTGTCATTGACCCCTCTCACTTTAGCGACATTGGAGCGAGGAGCTGAATTTTACTCATCTCTGCTCCTAGATGACCTAGTCTGAGAAATTTATAATAGGTATAAAAAATTGTTTGTTAAGTGGAATTATATTGACTAGGATAGGAAAGGTAAAATAGAACCTTGAAAGTAGGCTGGTTAGCTGCTAATAACATTCGAGATCTTTTCTGCTTTTTTTTTCCTTTACTAAATTCATTACTGTATTTGTAGTTTTGTTCCAGATTTAATTCTGGGGCGATGTTGATGTACATTTTCTTTATTTTAGTTGTCGTTGATTGCCATTCACGGGCAAGTTATAGCACATCTGGTAGTCTGTAGTTATTGACAAATTATTCTTGGATTTTCAGATTTTCAGAGCACTTACACCACCATTACAGTTAACGCGTATTAAGTTACTGTGTGATACAAAATTTATTGGAAAAAATTCTTCTAAGTATTTTATTAATAAAAACACTTTGTAAGGTGGAAATATTTTATTCCAAACTTAAATATTGCAATCTTTTTTTGTTATCTCAAAGATATGGTATAAAGAATTTTATTTGGTAGTGTTTTACCATTTCTTTCCTTTAAATTTGTTTTACTAGGAAATCTTTTGTTCGTTTTGTTTATATGAAATTTTGCCTCACAGGTATTGGCTTGCTGCCTTGTTTCTGTTTTAGGTAAAAAATTATATTTTTGTACATCTCTAATCCAAGGAAAGCATTTTATATAATAGTAAAATTATGGAATCATATTAAGAATATACAATGTAACTGTGTCTATTTTTAATAAAGATGCATCATATATTTCTAAATCATTTAATATTTGTTCTTATTTCTAGTTAGAAGAGAGATTTTTTATTAAGAGCTTGTGGAAATTTTTGACTATCAAAACGAGCTTATTATCTTTTTCTTTTATATTCACTTTTAAATATAATTCACTGATAAATTGATTTTAGTTTGATCAGTGACTATTATCTACAGTGTGCCTTGGCACTACAGGAGTATAATGATGCAGAATAAAGGGCAGTCTCAGTTCTAAAGTGTGTAATCTGATTGAGCAGGCAGGCCTAACAGCGATGAAACATTTGGCGAATGATTTAGTGGAAGCAGCTTCACAGACTACAGGTGCAGCACAACTGAAAAAAACAGGATGATCTGGATTCTCTTCAGAATGGAGTTTGTCTGAATGAATTTAGGTGTGTGTTTCACATAGAAATGACCACGTAGGCTGAAAGGAGAGAGTTCTTTACTGGGATTCAGTGTTGTAGGAGGGCATTTGTTTTGGATTAAATTCTACATTGTATGTTACTTCTTTTCTTACCTTCCTGGGTTTTTTTCCTCTCCCTCATGTTGGTTTCTGTGTTGTATTTCATGCCATTTCTGTGGCACTGTATGGGTTTTTCTGCTTTCTGTGGTATTAATTGCTTAGTTCTCTGGGAAGGAACAACATTTGACCTTTTATATACAAATACAGATTATACTCTTTTTACAGATTCATCATGTTTTGAAATGTACACGTGAGATCTTTTTAAATGAAATCATGTTTTCCTTTTGGCATTCTTAATAACTTTTGATATTTGCTGAGGGAGGTATGTGTGTGGAAGAAGAGCATGAGAGCATGTAAGTTAAACTCTAAAAGGTATCCAAGCTAGCTCTTTTTTAAATAAATGACATACCCTGCAACAAAATAATATAGAATATCTCTATTTGAAAACAATGTCCTTTAATTGACCAGATAAATTTTGTGTATTAGTGATGATTCACTAAGATTTTGGTTAAGTATTAGTTTAATGATTGTAAAATAATTGTTTTGTATTTTAAAATATGAGTTTAAATAAAAATTGAATGTTTGAATTATTGTCTGTCTATAATAATGTCTTCAGTAACTAGTATGGTGGGGAGTGGGTATATTATTCAAATTTTGTAGTTAACTAATGATTTATTCTGTTATGCAGTAAAATTGTATAGGATAAGGTTGCTAACATTAGGGTCAGTATTTGAGAATAAAGAGCTTTTGTTATATAAATCTATGCATGGAAGCCTCACTGTATTATTAGAAATAAAGCATTTTTTTCATAAGCAGATCATGAATTACAGTATTGGTGCTCTTAAGGAAATCTTGTAGGTCTATGGAGCTAAGCTTGTGAACCTTTCCGTGAGCTAGTGTTTCTTAGCAACACGCTGAGATTTTTCACCAGTGTGAGCTGTCTGCTGCTTCTAATTCCAATCCTGATTGTTACCCATACATTACCGACATGGTGTTCCCTTGTTCTTTGTGGTGGAACAGAGTTTAGAATGTGAAAATGATACAGTGTGTATGTGTGTGAAATGTATGTATGAGAGGTGTAAGTATTGTTTATTTCCTTTTGTTAAACATTTAAATTCTTTCAACTTTATTGACACACAAGGAGGTAAGAATAAAATCTTTAAACTGGCTAATTTTTTCTATAGTTGATAGCAGTTACTACTGCTTGGCAATTTCCTAGTCTTCTGCAAACTTTTCTGGTTTCTCATTACTTTGTGTCTTTGATCAGAATGGTTCCCAGAAGATGCGGAGCTGCTAATGACAGATGCTCATTTGTTTCTATGCAAATTGAATTTTAACAGCTACTAGTATTGTAATTGTAACTTTTATTTTTTTTAAAGGAGGAATTCAGGGAACTTCGAGAACAGCCAAGTGATCCTCAAGCTGAACAAGAGCTAATTAATAGTATTGAAGAAGTATATTTTTCTGCGGACTCATTTGATATTGTTAAATATGAGCTGGAGGTAAAAGAAAACTTTCATTAAAACACATCTAAACCCTCTTTTGTTCAGTGATTGAATTAGTGATATTTGAATATTTTCCAGGGACACTTAATGTTTTGATAATCAGAACAGGTGTCTGATTATCATATTGTGACTAAATGAACTAACAGCATTGTTTAATGGTCAAATTATGATATTGTGATTTTTAAGTATAACTTCAGAATATTGGTCAATAAAATATTTCTGTATTTTTGCTTTTCAACTGTTATTCCAATATGTTAGCACATGGCTTCTATCTTGTTTTATAGTGGCTAAGTGTTTTTAGACAAACTCTGAGACTTAATCATGAATGGATATTATGATGAAAACACACTGTGCATTAATATCAGCATTTTAAATTTATAGGAAGCTCAGAAAGTCAGAATAGTAAAACTTTTAGCAGACGAAATGAAGTATGGATAGGTACTTTTTATGTAGTGTACACAGGTCAGTCTGTCTCCAGCTCAGAATGCAGTTTCATCAGTCACTGATGAGACTTGGAGTCTGTTTCCCTGTATGCACAGTTGTAGGCATGTTTTGTTAGTTTCCCATATTACTCTCTAAAAACTAGTGTAATCCAGATTGTATTCCAACACTGTCACTCACACTGTAGCACTTAGTTACCATCCATAGTATTTCAGAAGAGCAGTCTCTATCGAGTTCTATTGTAGATAAATAGAAATGTACCTGTGGCTGGTAGAACAGGGAGTTAGAATTAGGCACTTTTCTCGCATTTCCCAGTACAGGCCATGGAAACATGGTCTTCCAGCACAGGGGCCAGATACTCCAGTGGTAGTGGGGTTTCCCAGAAGTTGAAGTAGTGGCAGTGAGGAGGCGTAGCAAGGCTCAGTGAGGGTTGAAACCAGATTTTTATATAAAAAAGATGTATAGGCTTTTGTGGCTGGAGTCTAGTGAGGACCATGGGAGGACAGGGGAAGTGCAGGGCAATGGCATGTGACGCTGCTGTTCTTTGTGTATATATTGTAGTTTGCCAGTCAGCGGTGTTCATATAAATGAAAGTAAATTAAACAATTAAGTTTTAAATTCTTTTATGATTTCTGTCTATAGAAGCTCCCACCTGTTCTTAATTTGCAAGAATTAGAGGAGTACAGAGACATATTGAAACGACAGCAAGCTGCAGTGAGTAAAAAACATTTTTTTCTGACAAAACTGTAAATGAAACACAACAAACATGTGTAATGTTTGCGATTCATGATTTTAACTAATATATTACGTGTAAACAAATCCTATTATTTAACTCAGGTGATACATTTATATTTTTATACTGATTTTAAGACTGGTTTTAATACCCATGTGATTTTCCTCATGTTACTTTGATAGATTTGCTTCTAGAGCTTGGAATTCTCTCTGGAACCCTAAATGTGATCAAAGAACTTAGAAATTGCTTTTAAGTTAGTCAGTAGATTTAGACTCCTTATAATGTGGGTATGATTTCCACTTCCCTACCCTTAACTTTTTAGTAGAGTGTTTTTATCTCGCACTAAAGGTCCTGACTTCTAGTTGAAACATACAGATCTAACAAGAATAAAGGGCAAAGATTCAGAAAATCTGAGTTGTAGCCATTATCTAATTATGACATTGGGCAGATCATTTATTTAATCTTACTAAATCTCTTATTTGCATTTCTTATAATGCTTTAAAATTTTATTATTCTTTAATTTCGTCATGTGAGGCTGAACTCACTTCATGCAACTTAGAGTAGAAGATTAACTAGTAGTAGCATGTGGTCTTGTTAATATTTTTAAACCCAAGGAATAATGGTAATAAATTTATCTATTTGAATTTAGGATGTACTTTTTAGTAATACATCTGAAAAATCAAGGAAGATATACTTATATTTTCTTTTTTGTTATACCCAAAGGCCCCAGAAATACCAGGGTTTCCTGTTGGAGGTAGCAGTGATACAGGTTAGGCTTGGGCAGGAGAAGGGACTTGGACTCTGTAGGGCTGTATAATAAAAATGTGTGGTGCTATTGCTTTTGGAGAATTAGATTTCAGTGAGTGGTGGCATCTTTTGTTTTCTTGGCCTGTTTATTGACATAGGTTCTCTGCCATTGTGTACTTTATGTGTTAAAATGCTTTGGGAAACAAGCTCCATCATGAGGACTGTGTGGCATGTAGCCTTTTGAGTTTAATAAGTTTAGACTTGGATACTGGCATTGCAACTTACTAACTGTGGGACTGTGGGTGAGTTACTGTTACTTTAAGATCGGTCATCTGGAAAAGAAGGAAGTATGAAACCCAGCTCAGTGGATCATCATGAGACCTAATTCCTGTAATAATGTGGAAAAAACACTTAGTATACACTGGGCACGGTACAGTCTGACAATAACTACATTGTCTATTTTTTTAAACCCAGTGGAATAAAAGTAAATGGATTCTGTCTGCACATGTCTATGCAAATTTATAAATATGAAAATATATGATATGCAGGTAGAACTTACTGGTTTCATTTTCTTTCTTTCTTTTTTTTTTCCCAATAAGTTTATTGGTACATTTTAGGTAAAAAATACAGTTACATTCATCATTGGGATCTTGTACCATTACATGAGTATCTTGGTTCTTATTTTTTTTTCCCTTCCCCTGCCCTCCCTTCACCCCCTCCACCCTTCCCTATTTGCAAAGACTTTGTTTCCATTTTTTTTCCTCTTCTCAAATTTTTTCTTTTCCCTTCCTTCCTTTCCCCTACCCCTCCCACTTCCCGTGCTCCTTTAGACCTTTTCTTCCTGTTACACAATATCGATTATACATTTTTAAAATTACAATATCAAGATCTAGGAGACATTACCACAGAGTTTACAGAATTTAAAAGGATATAGAAAGCATATTACAAAAATCTTTTATGAAATAAGTTTGACAACTTCTAAGAAGTACCTTGGAAGACAAATTAATGAAACTCTGGAGGAAATATAAAATTTGAATAGCACCTATTAAAGAAAGTACATTCCTAGCTTGAAAACCTACCTATATGACAACAGCAGGCTCATATACATTTTAACTGGTAAATTATATCAAACAATTAAAGCAGAAAAAAGAAGGAACACTTCTCCCCTCATTTTAGGAACTCAACATTGTGCTAATCCTAAAACTGGATAAAGATAATAGAAGAAAAAAGCATGAACATAGATAGAAATTTGTTTAACAAAACAAAGTATTAGAAGTCAGATCTGGCAGTATGTAGAAAGTGGTTTTGTCATAGGGATGGCAGTGTTGGTTCAGCATTGGAGGATCCACCCCCAAAAGTCATCATTTTAACAGAGGAAAGGCAAAAGCCATATGATCCTGTCACTAGTTGGAGAAAAAGTATTGGACTAAATTCTACAGCTGTTCATGGTAAAAGCTCTCAGGAGACTAGAAGTAGAACAGAACCTTCTCAACAGATTAAAGACATGTACTCCATACTTCCAGGGATAATGCCTTATATGAATGGAGAAGATACAATGCTTTCTTCTTAAGTTGGAGAACAAGGGCAGATATGCTTACTCTTTATCTGTCCATTAAACTTTGAAACCTAGTCCCCACCAAAATAGTCTGGCAATAAAATGACACAACTAGGATAGGATTGGCATGGCAGAAGCAAAATCTTTATATGTCGATGAAATGATCACCTACAGAGAAAATACTAAGAAATCTCTAGGAGCCCCTAGAACTTGTACTTGAATTTAGCACGATTAGAATACACAAGGTACATATAAAAATTCAGGTCTGTGTATACTTGCTATAAATGAAGAATTGGATATTGAAATTTAAAAGTTATGTAGGAGTACAAAGGACCTAGAAAAGTTAAAAACAAAAACAAAAACAGTGTTGGAAGACGTTTACTACCTACTTTTAAGACTTCTTCTAAAGCTACAGTAATCAAGGCACTGTTGGTGTAAGGAAAGACATATAGATCATTTGAATAAAACAGAATCTAGAAATAAAACCACACATATATGGTCTACTGAGTTTTGAAAGATTATTTAACATTAGCATCTTATAGAATATAAACTCAATTCAAGAGCCAAGGAATAGATAGTGTTTTCAGCAAATGGCACTAGAACACCTGGTATCCGTATATAAAAAATTAACCTCAACCCTTTATTTCCATACATGAAAATAACTTGAAGGGATCTATGAAATAAGAAAGCCTAAAAGTATAAAACTTTAAGAAGAAATTATAAGGGAAAATGTTTATGAATTCAGGGTAGGCAAGAACTACCTAGGATACAAAAACGATGATCTATAAAAGAAAAAAATTGATAAATGAGATTCCATCAAAATTTAGAACTTTAAATGACATCATTAAAATGACAAGTAGTCCTTAAACAGACCATATTTCCAATGCATATAACCTATGAGTAGAATATATAAAGAATTCTTAGAGCTCATTAATAGACAACCCAATTAAAAAGTAGACATAAGAAGATGATAAATAGCCAGTATAGCACAAGGGGTGTGCAACTCTAGAATCAGAAAAATACTAATCAGTACAATAACAGGATTGAATTATACACTCATTAGGGAGATGAAGTTAAAAAGTTTTAAAAGCCTTGTTATGACTTTTTCTTTTTGTTGCATTCTCCTCCTTTGCATTTAATTTGTCACGCCCAGTGGATTCATTCTGCTGGGTTTCCTGGGGTTGTGATCCTCATTGTCTTTTCCTAGGGTATTGTCTAAAATTTTTTGGAGTGCCAGTTTGGTATTCATGAAGTTCCTGAGGTGCTCTTTATCATGAAAGTATCTTATTTCTCCATCAATTTTGAAAGATAGTTTTACAGGGTACATCAATCTGGGTTGGAGGCTGTTTTCCTTTAGGGCTTGAAGTACATCACTCCAAGCTCTTCTTGCCTTGAGGGTTTGCATTGAGAAGTCAGTCTGCTGTGATTCTGATGGGCTTTCCTTTGTATGTGATTTGTTTCTTTTCTCTCACTGCTTGTAGAATTTTGTTCTTCTGTTGGATTTCTGGAATCCTAACTATTATATGCCTATGTGTAGATTTTTTTTGATCAAGGCTATTTGGAGTCCTATATGCCTCACTTATCTGTATGTCAAGCACTTTTCCCCTCCTTGGGAAGTTTTCTGCCATCACTTCTGTGAACAGTTTTTTTTATGTCATCTGCACTCTCTCCTGTTTGTTCATTGACTCCAATCAGTCTTATGTTATTCTTCTTTGCATCGTCTAGCAGCTGCTGGATTGATTTCTCGTGTTCCTTTACAATTTTAAAGCAATTTTTCTTTTCCTGGTCACTAATTACAATCTTTTGTTCTATACCTGAAATTCTATCCACACATTGGTTCATTCTGCTGTGCAGACTTTCCATGGAGTTTTTAATCTCTTGGAAATCTGTTTTCATCTGTTTTATGGAATCCATTTGTTTCCTATGTTGGGATTCCATCATGTTCCTCAGATCCTCTTTTTTTTATCTGTGTCCTCTCTAGATTTATTAATCATGTCTTGCACCATGAGCAAAATCTTTGCTGTTATCTGAGTAATTATTTCTGATTTCATTTTTCCCCGATCCTCTTTTGTTGTCAGTTCAGAGAGTCCAGGTGGTTGAGTATCAGAGTGTTCCATCTCATTTCCCTTTGGGGTTGCTGTAGGTGATCCAGAAGTCTGTTTTTGAGGCTTGTTTACGTGTCTTCTCATTTCCACAGTGGGGGGGTGCTTCTGATCCCCACGTGGCTCACTTTCTCTGCCCTAGGAGCTTGGGATGGTGGTGGGGGAGCTTCCTTCCGGGTGCTGGGACCAGCTCATGTTCTCTGCCCTAGCAGCGTGGGATGGTGGCCGGGGAGCTTCCTTCCGGGTGCTGAGACTGGCTCAGCTCTTCATTTTCTTACTTGTGGTTCCTATTTGACTTTTTCTTGTAGGGACTGTATTATCTTAAGCTTTTATTAGAGAGCCCTAGGGAATCTTTGGAATTTTTAAAATGATATTCAGGGATAATTTTGATATGTCTTTATTAATTGAAGGTTTTAGAGTATGATTTTCTTAACTATAGTGGAATCGTCTTTCTAGACAAAAGCAATCAGTGTATCTAGAAAAAATTCGCATAATTCAAAAATGTTTGATGCAGATTAAGAAAACATGAAATGTTAATCCATTGTTTCATATGTATCCAGTGTTTTGTATCATTTGGCCTGGAGAAGGGGGGCTAGTTGTATTACTTGAGCAAATACTTGGTACCTTCCATGTGTCATGCTTCGTGCTAGATACCATATTTCTGCAGTGCAGTTGGCAGGGCCCCTGCAAGGTGGAGTAAGAGCCTCAGGTTCAAAATCAGTATAATTCTAATATGTGTACGTTAATATCGTTCATAAAATGACCAACAAAACCGTAGACATTTTTATGGCCTCCTAAAAAACATGTATTTTCAATTTTTTAGAAGTAAAAACCAAAGGGTCTGTGTAGTTTCTCTTTAGAGTTGTCTTCATAAATTAAGTTGATTAAAACTTTGAACAAATTCATCTTTTTAAATCATGGACAGTGCCCCTAAAGATGGCTACACTTTTGTACATGTTTGTTAAATCAAATGCTATTCATCAACATTAATACTGTTTATTTAATTTCTGATAAGATCTAGGTGCCTTGTCATGTACATTTATTATACAACTTATTTTACTAATTTCATAGCCTGGGAAAATGTGTTGAGTAGTAGCATTACAATAACTTCTTTAGGAGTTATTGTTAAGACCTATGGAATATTCTGGTAAAAAATCTTAAACATAAAATGTAATAAGACTTAGTGTGAGCTTTTGCTTTTACTTCCTTTGTTTGATTGCATGTTTTTGTAGGTCTCTAAAAAAGTAGCAGATTTAATTCTTGAAAAACAGCCTGCTTATGTAAAGGTAGGATAATGTTTGCTATTTTCATAGTAATATTTTAAAAATGGTTGAGTGACATGCTAGATTGTTAAAATATTGTAATTCTTTTTTGTGTGTAGTGTGTGTGTGTGTGGGGGGGTGGCACGGCACTGTACTTCTCTCTTGTTGGGCAATTTACCAAGCTGAAGAAGTGAAACAATTTTATATGTGATTCTAATGTGATGCCTTTGTTTTCCAAACTTTACAAAAGCTAGTGAAAATTGCTTCTATGAACTTTGTAAGAAAAAACATAAATCAGCAATGTAACAGTCTAGCTCAATGATGGTATAACAGTTTGTCTTTAAAATATGATAAAATTGGAACTGTCTAGTTGAATCTGTTTTCATCAGAAAATGGGAGCTTTCAAAATTCATTGAAATGCCTACCAGTATTCACATCAAGATATTGATTGTCAAAGTATCTTGGAAAACAGAAATCATATTTGTCATATCCTTAAATACTTTGTGAAGTTTTGTTGGGTAGAAACATGTCAATGGTTGTATTATTGGTATTTATTTCTGTCTAAAACAGATTTGGTTTAGACTTCCTTATAAGTACTACTGACTAAATATTTTGTCATCTTTCATTGTGAAAGTCAGTTGGAAGTAGTCATTTTAAATAACTTTGAAAAATATACTAGCAGTTTCCGGGTTTCGGTATTTTTGTTGTTACTTTGTTTTCCAAGCAGGCTTTTCTTTGAAACCCACTAGAGTTTTTATTGAATACCGTAAGTGTAAGAAAGAAAAATAAAATGTCTCAAACAATAATCTGTACCTAATCTTTCCACAGGAACTTGAAAGAGTTACCTCATTACAGACTGGTCTTCAGTTGGCTGCTGTGATCTGCACAAATGGGAGGAGGTATTGTTTTCTGTGATATTTTGTTTCCTAAGCTGTGAAGTATTTCAAAAATGTGGATGAAAGGGCTGGGGATTTAGTTCAGTGGTGCCATGCCTACCTCGCAAGTACAAGGACCTGCGTTCTACCCCTGATACTAGAAAAAAAAAACTTGACTTTTAAAATTATGGCTGTAGTTTCCAGAATAACATTCGTGATGTGAACACATGCTATGATCTAAAAATTACACTAAAAGGACACGTGGGAATATCTATAAGACTATGTATAGGTTAAAAATATTACTGTTTGTGAAGTTGTTTGGACTAGTGCTTCCTGACTATTTGTGGTGAAGGACCAGTGTTTTTCCTTTTTTCCCCCAACTTATCACATGATATTTTTGTAAAATATAAAAGAAACAAATTATGAGGAAAATGAAATTAAAAAAACAACAGAGACATAAAGCAGTCCCAATTTTTAAGTTATTACAGTCACAAAGAATGAAGTTATTCTGTCACATTTTGTAGTAAATTTTTAAATACTTTTTTAAACTTCTGTACTTTTCTTATTGTGGACCACTGATAGTTTGCAGATTGGCACCAGTACACCCACTACATATGAGCAATGCTGGTTTAGATTGCACCATTGCTTCCATTTGTCAGATAGCATTCACATTTCCCAGTTTTAATAGCAATCTGGGTCATTAGTGGTTTAATTGTTCTGTGTAAATAGTGTTCTTGTTATATTAGAAAACTTATAACTATATATTCTTCACTCTTGCAGACACTTGAATATTGCAAAGGAAGGTTTTACTCAAGCTAGTTTAGGCCTTCTTGCAAATCAAAGGAAACGTCAGTTGCTGCTTGGACTTCTGAAGTCTTTGAGAACTATAAAAACACTGGTATATACAGGTCATTTAAAAAAATTAAACCTTAGTTTTGTGTTTGAAACAGCTATTACCTTTGATTTTTTTTTTTTTTTTCCAGCAAAGAACAGATGTACGTTTAAGTGAATTGCTAGAGGTAAGCTAACAAGGCTTGGAAATTAGATGTTGCTAATAATATTATGTATAAAAATGATAGTAGACAAAATTCAAATAGGAATTTTTCTCAAATTGGTATATACTCTAAGGAGCATTTTAAAATAAAGGTACTTGTCCTGGAGCCTTTTCTGTTGGTATAATATATACTTATTTAGAAAACCAAATTTATTTGGAAAAACATTTACTTTTTAGTAACATTGGAATGCTAACTTCAGTCTTTTGATTGTATTACATCCAAATAACAATCAAATTATGTTTTGCATCTAACATATAGTGGCAATTTATGGCACATATGATATTTTTGTTTTATTTAGTATCATGTATTCATTGGTTTTCTGAGTGAGCCATCTTTTTTTTCTTTGATACTCTTAGTATTCTGTGTCTACTTCTATCACAAGGTTCACCAAAGCCTAATGAAAATATGTATGTTTTCCCATCATACTTGAGCTCCTTGGGTACTATGCCATTATCTCATCATCCCCAGTGGTTTGAATAGCATTTGTTGAATTTAGATATGAGCATAGGGGAAAGTTTTTATTGTTTTCCATATAATCATTGTGTTATTTCTGAACTCTTATTACTAACCTAGGTTTGAGAGATCTATATGAGAAATTAATTAGGCACGAAATTATTGTTTAGGTGATAAATATATTCTGAGATTATAATTAATGTTTCACTTTTCCCCATATATATTTCTTTGGAAATGTTTATTGATATCTTGTTGATAGAACTATTGAATCTTGATTACAAAATGCAATACATACTGTTGAACCACTTGATATAAACATTGTCAATAGAACATATGTTAGTAATTAAAGCCTTGCCTAGAAAGCAGCTCATATGCCTGTATGTACTTATTTGTCCACAGTTCATGGTTTCAGAGGGCTGTTACTATGGATTTGAGGCAACACAATATTTTACTATTTTTTTTTTCTTCAGACATTTTAGATCTGGAGTTAGTTGATTATATCTTGTTACTTATCTAGCATGGGTGTTCTAATTTTTCTTTAAGAGGAATTATAATTTTTTGATTCGATAACTTTTGGTTAGAGTACAGAGAGAGATGTGTTTTCATTAGGGGTTTTAAGAAAAATATTTTCCGTCTAATGAGTTCTGTTGTTATGTGAAGGAGGAAGACTATCCAGGAGCTATTCAGCTGTGTCTAGAATGCCAGAAAGCTGCCAGCACTTTTAAACATTATAGTTGTATAAGGTAAGGGAATATAAAAATTTTAAAGCTCATTCTGTTGTTCTTTGAAAAGCAGTAGTTGTGGAATACACAGTGATAATAAACATAGAAAGTTAATGTAAAGTACTTTGTTCTAGCTTAATATTCAGGTTCATAAATGGCGGTACAATAAAGTTGTACATGATAATTCCTAAGATATGAAAGATCAAATACCTTTTAATCCTACCCTTGTCATCTCGTTTAAACTATTTCTCATATTCTTTCTAGTCTGATTGATGTCATTTTATAAGTAGTAGATAAGGATAGATTAATCTGTTCACATCTCCAGTTCATCTCTTGGGAATCCTTCCTATTTAACTTTACTCATCCTATAAATATTGATAGTATTATTGCAGATATAAGATAGTTCAAGTGTTTGGCTCACGATGAGTCTTTGGAGAAGTTTAAATCATCTTTGTAATACTGTACTTAAGTGACTGTATATTTAATGTATTATATCTTTTGTTCAAAATGTACAGTTATAAAATGTACAATGCAATAAAGACTGTTACATCTTTTGTTTTTGGTTCTAATTTTATTAATACATTTTTGGTTTGTTTAAAATGAAGGGTTTGTGTTACATCTTGGAGAGATCCTTAGATGTAATTTCTATCATTCCTCTAAAGCCATCCCAGATAAATATACAATCTAAGTTAAATAGTGTGCTTATCAAGCAAACCTAGTTTTAAATTAAGTCCATACCTGTCTCAGAATGCAGCTTCTTTGTCTCTCCTGTATGGAAATTCTGGCAGTCTGTGAATATGACTCACTGAATTTACAGATATTGTTGGCTGGCATCTGAAAAATAAAAGCATTATGGTAGAGCAAAATATTGATGCAGATTTGAATTCCCTTTTTTTATATATATATACCCTATCATAGGTCTTTGCTGAGTGAAGGCTGAGAGCTAGCAATTTTCCTTCCAGAGATTCTATTTAAATTTTTCTTTTCTTTCTTCATCAGAATCATGCAGCTTGAAATAGCACACTTTATATTTGTTTAGAATGTACATAGTAGGGTAGCACAAGTGATATTTTGGTTTTGTCCATTTTGAGAGTGATTAGCTGTTTTATTACTAAAAACTTGACAGTATCATTTACACTTATTAGATTGAGTGAATTGAGAATTAGCTATATTCTGTTGAATATCTTTGGAAATTTCTAACAAGATATTCTGGATCCTGTATAGACATATAGCATCCATTTAGTTCATTTTTTTGGTGGCAGATCTCTTACATTGGTAACAGCTTGTTTATTGGGTGGAAATAACTCAGGCAATTATGTATTTACTCAGTGTTTGCATGAGGTGTTTTGCATTGATGTTGGCAGTATAATGGTGAACCATACACAGCATAATCAGGATAAATCCCTGGTTTTATAGAGAACATTGTCTATCAAAAAGAATTTGTACTGCACAGGTAGAATTGAGCTTTAGAGAGAAGGAAATTGAGCAGATAGCAGAAGTGTTGGGATCTAACTTTCTTTTTTGAGGTCAAGACTAAGGAGAACCTGAAGGAGGGGGGCCAGGAAGTAGACCAAGATATGCAAGGGGTTGTGGATAGAAAATTCTGGGCACTGGAAATGAAATCTTTGTTAATGACATGCCAAGGAGAATGAAAACTGAAAGTACAGCAATGAGGAAGTCAGTCATCTTTGATGTTTTTGGGAACAGATTTTCTGAGAGCTGGTTGAAGTATAAGATGAGGAAAATTTTGTGAAGAGAGATGTGACACACTTGAATATTTGAAAATTGATGGGAAACAGTAACAGGTTGGAAGTAAAATAGGATAATAGTATACTAAGACTTTGTAGGGATTATAGCAATGATTTACTTTAAAAGGTCATCATCTCTTATAATAGGAAAGAATGAGTGTAACTGAGTGGCAGGAAATTGAGGGAGCAGAAGATATGTTAAAACTATATTTCATGTTAATTAATACATTCTTTTTAGCGATGCTGAAGTAAATAGGTTCCATTATGAGAGTTAGTTATAGGGAGTGTTTTTGAATAAAATTCTTCTTTGGGCTTTTTAAAGTTAGCGTAAATGATTTTTAAGCCCTTTCACATTAATGTGCATAGTAATAAATGGAGGAGCTGTGACAATGACCAAACAATAAAAAGTTTGAAATTGAAAAAGTTTGTAATGACAATTTAAATTAATTTTTAAGGTAATGCAATGTTTAAGAAGCAAGCAGTGTTTACATATGTGAATCCTATGTGTACTGATAAGAAAAGTTGGTCTTTTTTCTATAAATAAGTAGAAATAAGTCAAATCCATTCAGATGTCCCAAATAAGTCACTGTGATGGGATTTCACCTTAGGTTTACCAGGAAAACTGTTAGACGAGTAGAGTTGTTAAGCTGGTGATTTAGTGACAGTGTGAGGCTGGCTCAGAGGGCAGGGCTGTCAGCTGGTGGTGATGACACATAGCCTCTCAGGAATCCTCATCTCAGGTACCAGAAGGTTGGTGAGCAGCCATTCATCTTGCCTGACACCATTCCCCCTTTCCCTTCCCAGTTGGAAGAGCTTAGGTTTGTTCCTTTTTTTTTTTTTTTAATTTAGAGAGAAAAATAAAAAGAGATAGTAGGCAACAGGGAGGTAGACTTTGGGGAGATTGAAAGGGGTGCTGGGAGGGGGAAAGAGAGGAAGGCAGAGGAAGAAGTAAAAATGACCAAGATGTTATGTGTGTATTACTATGTACTAATTCCCCGACATGATATAATTATTACATATTGCAAGCCTGTACTGACAATAAAAGTTATTTATTTAGTTTTGTGTTGGTAGATGCTTTTGGGTATATATTAGCAAATTACAATTATCTGTATTTATGGAGTACAAAGTGACATGATTTTTGAAAACAGTATGGAATGATTAAATCAAGCTAATTAACCTGATCATCACCTCCAATCTTTGACATTTTCTGTGGTGAGAACATTTGAGATTTACTGTCTTAGTGCTGTTGAGATACAGAGTGCTCAGTTACTAGCTTACTCATTGTTGCTGTGCAGTAGATCTCAGAAGAACCCCTCGAACTTACTCTCCCTGTCCTAGGCTCTGTGCCCTTTGACTGTCATTTCCTCGTTTCCCAACTTTCAACCTCTGGTAACCACCATTTTGCTCTCTGTTTCTATAAGTTCAGTCGTTCGGTTTCTCCTAAAACTGGGAACACTTCTTTTGTAGGTAATATGACGTGGGATATGGGGAGAGTGTTAATTCATAATGTGATACAGTTGAGTATATGATGAAAGCCACTATATTCTTGCATTCTTTTATTTTGTCTTTTCACATTAGATACACTTCTGTTATTCTGTGCATTTATTTTCCTTTTGTTCCTTTTCCTCTAGTGTTCCAAACAGAATGTTTGACCTCTTCTTGATCTCTCTAGTTCAGCCTGTGTACACAGGATTCATCAACACTATAAAAATTTAATTGACCTAAGCTTTTGAAATTTAGCCAAAGGCAAGGTCTAATCTTTGCTTGGACCCAAGTGAATCAGAGTGAAGCATCATTTGACACTCTGGTAATCTTAGGAATGGTAATTAATTTCTAATTGGGTGTATATACTCTCACTTTTTTAAACATTTAAATTCTTGTTGAATACTAGAGAATCATAAACATATTCCCCTTAGCAGTGTCTTCTAAGGGAACCACCCTGTGATTTAGAGCATTTCCAAATTCTGGTATGTTTTTTTAAAACTTCATCAAGTTCATACGCACAGTGTACCTGCTCATTTACTTCTTATTTTTTCCTTAGTTGATTGTGTGTTCCTCTTTTCTTACCTTAGCACATTACTCCTCTAATGGAAATGAGGTTTTTGATAGAGACCTCATGGTCTAAAGGGAGGTCCTTGGAGTGCATTCTGTGGAACAAGTTAGGTCTGACTTTTACGATTCTGTAAGTAGGAAAACAATTCATATATTTGCTTCTGCATAAAGAAGCATTGACCGTCTAGCTGAAAGTCTCAGATAAGTTGACTGTAATTTAATACATACAGTCCCTATTGTGGTGCACCCAGTTGGTTGCAAAATGAATGAAAACTACTATTCTATAGTTTATGTCTTCTTAAAATGTGCTGTGTTTCAGTAGCTTTAATGAAAGAAACTCTTGAGGCAGATTTTGTCCACTTTTGTAACTGACAGAGAGCATTTTTCAAGCTATTTTTCCTTTGTTTTCGTTTTGTTCTTTTGGTCGGCTTGTGTAACTTTGGGCCTGTATCACACTGCCTTTCTGCTGTAACTTCTGCTGTAACAGCCTACTTTAGTATATGCTGTTGAACATTCTTTAAATTTTTTTTGGTCTATTCTTAGCCCTTTGAATTTTCACATAAATTTTAAAAGATGCTTATTTGTTCCTACAAATAAAAAAGAAAAGATGGTGGAATTTTGATTATAATTTCTATTATTTTAGGTCATTTTGGTGATAACTGTGTTAAAGGTTTTAATCTATTAAGATGGTATAAACTTCCATTGAATTTGTCTTATTTTAGTTTGCCGTTGTATTTTTTAGTTTTTGTTAAACTTATTCCCAGGGATTTGGTTTTTTAAAATGGTAAAAAGTATTTCATTTTCTAATTCTTTGTTCCTACTGTATAGAAATTAATTTTATCTTTGAAATTTTACTTTTATGTCAATTATGCCTAATATGTTTAAAATTGGTATCAATTTTAAATTCTTAAGTTCTAAGTTGTATTTGTAGATTTGTTTAGAATTTTCTGCTCATATGATCCTGTGGCTACCATTAGTGGCTCATATTTCTTTCTAATTTTTTTCTATTTCTTTTTCTTGTCTTACTGTACTGTGTATAGAATTAGCAGCTTGTCTCGTTGCTCATGTTATTTATATTTGTTGATTATTTTTTCAGCCAATGTGTTTATCTAGCACTTAGTTTTCTTTTAAAAATAGATATATCTAACTCTGTTTTATTTAATAGTGAGCTGAATTCAAAGCTACAAGATACTTTAGAACAAATTGAGGTAAGAAGGGTTTTATCCTAAGTGGCCTGTGTTCAGAGGTGTTTGAGGAGCACAGGTGCAAAATTACGTTTCACCTTTTTTGTGATGTTATCAGTGTGTCTAGATCACTACACCGAATCTGTTGTTTTTTGTTTGGAATATTTATGCTTGCTGGTAATATTACTGTACTTGTAAACAAAGTACTTTTCGAATTATGAGACCTCAAAACAGAACTTGGAAATGTTACCATTTCTAGAAACATCTCCAAGCTATCTAGCTATTTTCTCATGTAAATTATATTTTAACCAAAATACTATTAATTGTAGTTTATCTCTACTTGTCTTTTTTAGTTTAGTGAGTTGATTATGTGTAACTATTGGCTGATGAAAAACTCTCCTAAATTCATGAATCTCTTAATAATATCTCATACAGTTCATCAAAGATGTAGAAACTGAAAAGAAAGAGATGTGAACATGAAGCCTTAGTTTTCCTCCTATGTATATTCAGAATTCTTCTTTTTCTTTGGTAATCTTTGCAAAAAAGGGTATTCATTTTAATAAGCTTAGTAAGAATTAATGTTTTCTAACATTTTATTTTATTGCTTTCCCAATAAGAGTACTTATAAGTGTTAAAGTTGAACTTTCAGATGATCTTTTGCAGAAGTCTTTGATCATAAATGCAGTCATTTGCTAAGTAGGAAAATAATAATTGATTTGATAATCAGAAAAACAACTGCCTTGAATTCTTAGGTAAACAGTTCCCTGATTACTTTAAATAAATCAGAGCTTTCTGTTAAGAGCTCAGTGTTTCACTTTTAATATGGTCTAAACTATTATTCTATACTTACATAGAAAATCATTATTTAAAAATGAAGTCACTGAACTAGAAACCCATAAACAAAGTAATACATTTAATTATAAGATCTTAAATCTTGAGGTAGGTACTTTCAAAATCAGTGTTTTGTTGAGAATTACTTTTCAGTAATTACAGAAAGATTGCTTTATTGTATTTATTAGTTCTACAGACTCACTTTGTATAATTGTAAGATGCTGGGAGATGCTTGAGGAAATGTGAAGCTACAAAAAAAAATTAAAAAATAAGAAATAAGATTCCTTAAGAAACTATTACACTTTGTTTTCCTTAAAACATTAAGTATGGGTTTTAAGGCATAAAATTCACATTGATACTATCTCAGTAAACTTGATTGTAGTTGCTAATAAATTACATTTATTTATTTATAATTTCATTTAAATTTTTTGTCTACTAAATCCAATGTGATAGTAAATTCATGTTGAGATATGAATTAAAAGTTCGAGAATAGTCTTAATAGTCTGTACTCCTGGTCTTGAGAACCCAGTTCCATAATCACTTCTTACTTCCTGTTTTAATCACATAGGAACAATTGGATGTAGCTCTTTCCAAAATCTGCAAAAATTTTGATATTAATCATTATACCAAGGTTCAACAAGCTTATCGGCTTCTTGGAAAAACACAGGTTAGTTTTAAAAGGATGTTCCTTTTTTTTCTTAACCAGCCATCTGTTGACTTTCATGCTTGTTTAAGTCTGAATGTTACTAATGTAGTGTCCTTTAAGAAGTCTCACTTAAAAAAGTACATTTTTGTGCTGAATTAACAGGAGTAACATTGTTGCTTATATAGACACAGAGTGTGCATAGTGGATTAAAACATTATGTAAATTTGTTTTGAACTGTGAAGTGCTTGGCAGGTTTAATGTTTTTGCATTTTTGTAGGGGATTTAGGAAAAGTACATTATAAGGTAAGTCAGTTGGAGATAAGATGTAGTCTCCTTGAACTCAGCTATTGGTTCTAAAACATGGCCTTCTAATATAATATCAGGCTTCATTAGTTCCCAGATAGTCTAGTGTGACTCCCTCAAAATGGTGTGTAAACTTTTGTGGATTGTGTGCAGTTAGCTGTAAGACAGGTCCATTCTATTTGTGAGATTTTTCAAAGGATTCTGTTACCCCCAGAATGTCATAGCTTCCCTTCTAATGCATGGTTTTGCACATTTTTATTGTTCAAGTGCTTCCTTGAGAAAATTGGAACAAGGGCCATGGTTTGAAAGTTAAGTGTCTGTTCTCTGGGTACAGGATTCTGTGTTTATCCATACAGTATTTAATCATGATAGATGTAAATGTTTTCTTCCCTTAAGTGGTCCCCTCTCTAATAAGGAAATTTAAGGCTTTGCCAAATCATTTAAACTCTATTTACATTTTAAAATCTGAATTGTTGAACCTTATTAATTTTTCTCTAGGTACAGCCTTAAATTGTACCTAGGGAAAAATACAAGAGAAAAGATATTTGGCAATTTTGAAGGACATATTTGAAGACCTTTGACTTCGAATTTTCTCCATAAGTGTTTTTATTCATTAAACATTTGTTGGTAACTACTAGATGCGTTACTCCATATACCTGAATATAGGCTTTCATCGGTATTATCTTCTCATGAGAGATACAAACATTAAAGAAATGAATGACTATGCCATTAGGTGATAAAAAGTACAAAGAAACACAAATCAGTGTAAGCAAAGAGTAATGGAAAGTACTGAGTTACATAGGATAGTCAGGAAAGGCGTCGCTGAGAATGTGACCATTGTGGAGTGTCCTGAATGATACAAGAGAATGATGGCAGGGGGATCCACAGGTGTGATTTTGCATGCTACATGTGAAAAATCAGGATGAGTGCCAATTATAAATACAAACCACCACAGCAGTGTTTACAATTGAGACTCTTAAGTACAGTGTCTCTGGTTATGTGAAAGGGTTATTTGTAAACAATGTACGCTGCAATCAGTTCGGAGAATAATAGTGGTCTTTGTGCTGTAGTTAAAATTGATGAAGATTTTTCCCTGTGTCTTTTTTGAATCGGTTGAAATTTATTTAAAAACATGAAGTTATATTGTATGTTCTTTTTCTTGCTGCAGACTGCAATGGATCAACTTCATATGCACTTCACCCAAGCCATTCACAATACTGTGTTTCAAGTTGTCCTTGGATATGTGGAACTATGTGCAGAAAACACAGATACGAAATTCCAAAAGCTGCAATACAAAGATCTCTGTACAGTATGTAGTAGCTTAATTACATACATCTTTCCCTCTGTCAGGTTTAAAATTCTTACTCCCTTTTCCTTTACACCTTGCATTTGAAGATTGTGCTACAGTTAAAACAAATATGTGTGCCAAAATTTTTTTCTTTCCTACTGTTCTTTCCTTATAGAAAAACTGGAGGCCCAGTCACATAGATAGTTAGGGTTGCTGAGACTGGGGTGCAGTTGCTTCCGAATTGACTTTCTTCCCGCTTGTAGCTTCTTTCATGGGCTCTGAATTATCTTCTGAAATTGCATCTTGGATGCTTCTAAGCAGTCCTCTTCATTTATTTACTCTTTCCACGTATATGCATGCTGACTGTGTATCTGTAAGCAGTTTCCCCATTTCATTTTTAAAGCATTAAATCTTCAAGAGGTGAGAAATGAGTGGATTTGAGCTTTGTTTTAGAAGTAGTTTTTGCTGACAGGGTGATACAGAATGTGAAGAAAAGAGAATGGTGAGATTCAAGCTGGGAGATGGTAGTGTCCATTTGCTTTTCCAGGGAATAGAGGAAAGGAGCAAGACTGCAGTGGAAAATCAGGCCTTCTGTTTGATACCCATTAAACAGTCAGCTGGACTTGATGAGGCAGTTGAGTAAAAGAACTTAGGAAAAGCAGGACTTGGCTGTCATCAGTGTCTACTTGTATTTAAAGCAATGTCACTGAAGAAGATTATGGAAAGGAGGTGTAATTAAGAAGATATTAGGGGGGCCGGGGATTTAGCTCAGTGGTTTCGCCGCCTGCTGCGCAAGCGCAAGGACCTGAGTTCAATCCCCGGTCCCCCCCCCAAAAAAAGAGAAGCTATTAGGGCTATGGGCTTTGTGATAGGCCTTAGAGGAGGAGAGACTAGAAGAATATGAGAAAGTGCTATTAGCTGGGGAGGAGGACAACTAAAAGATGTTGACATCACAGCAGCATGAAAAAGGAAGTAACTCAAGAGTAATAGAGCAGAGACCTGTATCACATGCTGCTGAGATTCTGAATTCGATGATTATCTTGCATGGCTTGATTTGACAGGATGGAGGTCATTGCTTACCATGTTGTCATTCATTCTAGTTTAAGAATGCTCTTTCACTAGATACCTCCTGGAGTTTTTTCTAATGTCAACTAAAAAATTAGAACAGTCTCAGGAAGTAGGTATCTGTTCTCTTTTGTAATTGTGTTCAGAAATTAGTGTGAAAGTAAGCTCATCTTCAGTGTTCATCAAGTTTGTGAGGGTTGCAGGTTGTATGTTGGAAATTGGAGAAGTCTTCTTACTTGAGCTACAACAAATATTCTGGGAGATGTGATTATATATGACATATTAAAGATGTGAAATCATTAGTAATAGTGTTATTATGGCTAGCGGGCTTTTAAAAATAATTTCATAAGTCATGAGGATCGTTACACAAATTTTGTGATTAAGAATGATGTAGTTGCATAATTACATCTTTACCTAGTTTTAAATATAACTATCATTTGATAAATTTGGGTAGTTTTAAAATATGTCTTTTTTTTTTGCACTTTATTAAATTCTTTCATTGGTACATTGTAGGTACACAACACAATTACATTTCTCATTGGGAATTGTACCTTTACATAGTGCATCTTGGTTCTTATTTTTTCCCCATTCCTAGCCCTCCCTTCACGCCCTCCACCCTTCCCTATTTACAAAGACTTTATTTCCATTTTTTCCATTTCTCATCATTTTTCCTTTCCCTTCTTTCCTTTCCTCTGCCCCTCCCACTACCCCTACCCCTTTGGACCTTTTCTTCCTATTTTGCATTATCGATTATTCATTCTAATCATTGGTACATTTTAAGTGTACAGTATAATGACATTCATCATTGGAAATTTGCACCTTTACATAGTCTCTCTTGGTTCTTATTTTTCACCCTTGCCCAGCCCTCCCTTCAACCCCTCCATTCCATCAACTGGAGACTGGATAAAGAAAATGTGGTTTTTTTATAAAATGGAGTACTACTCAGCCATAAAAAATGAGGAATTAGAGACATTTATAGCTAAGTGGATGCACATTGAGGCGATACTCTTAAGTGAAATAAATAGGACACACATGTATAAATACTGAATAGTTTCTCTGGTGTGAGAAACTGAAAGTGTAAATAAGGACTAGATGTATAATAGGTAATATGAAATAGAAAAGGGGCAAAGGAGAAGGAAGTGGGGGGGCTAGGGGAAAGGACAGAAGGGAGTGGGATTAATATGAGAAAATGGAAAAATTGGAACAAAATGTCTTTCTTAAACATATGTTTTTAGATTGATAGTGTGTGTTTTAGTTACATACCTAAATAATTATCTTTAATTTTTGATTCTGTTAATGTCACTATCACCAATAGAGTATTTAAATGGTAAAGCAATTTATTACAAGTTTACAATTTTATGCTAAAGCAGAAAATAATTCTTAGTAATTAAAAAGAGACATTTTAAAAGAAATTAGGTCTTTTGTCCTTCCATCTGTTTTACACTGGTTAAATCTGGTATGTATTTGTGTGTGTGTATATGTGTATAGTATATTTTATTACGATTTTAATACATTTTCATTAGCCAAAGACATATTGATGCTCATCCTTCTTGAGAAAGGCCTGTGCCTTTACATAATATAAAGTTGAAAGTTGTACTTATAAATTTTTAAAAATAAAAATTTGTGATCATGTTACCATATTGTTTCTTCTGAATTTCCTTCACTTGCAAAAAAGCTAATGGTAGAATAACCTTTTGAAGTAGCTGTGTGTATTTAAGTGGTCAGCTAATAAATTTCTTCTTGAGTAAATACTTGTCAGCCCCCCCGCCCCCCCCAAAACCCTTCTGATAATATCATTACAAAATTATCCATGTATATGTGATAGTAGGTAAAGCATACGTAATTAAATTATGGAAACATTATTAATACACTAAAGCTGAATCATAGAGAACACATATAAACAACCTCAGGCACATATTAATATGCAGCTATCACAATGGTGCATTTTTGGTTTACATTCAAGGTGTGCTAAAGCATTTATCGAAGGAATTCAGGTTTGAAGTGGCATGAATAACAAATGTTAGTGATGTCTTTATTAAAAACTTTCTTTTGAAGAAAATAATAAAGTAAAAATTGTGGCTGGTTTTCCTTGGTACTGTTTTTGATTTAAAAAAATTAAAGAGATTCAGAAATTATCCTAGGTCTCCTAGAAATGATGTCAGGATTTCTAGTCATTACCGCTACAAGCAGACAGGGATAACATCTCTTTAAAACCTTCAACTAAGTGTTACTTCATTATATTGAGTCACATTTGATATATTTAAACCAGTAAGAGTAAGAAGAAATTACTCCTCTTCAGGAGATTGTTGATGATTTAGTTTGACGAAAAGATGGGAACTTGTAGTAACCGAGTTCTAGAAAAGATGGTAGTTGGCTCAAGAAAGGAAAAATAGAGGGAACTCTTTGAAGTTGAATAAACTGATGAAAGGAAATTTAAATATATTTTGCTGATGGGAACGAGTGTCAATGGCAAGGGAGATAATTTGTGAGGGAGCCTTGCATTGGCAGGCAAGATTCTTAATTTTCCATACGTTGTAGTGGGGAATCATTTTTGCTCCTGGTTAAAAGTAATGATGAGGGGGCCCCCGGGGTGTAGCTCAGTGGTAGAAGCTTCCCTAGCATGCACAAGGCTCCAAGTTTGAGCTCCAGCACTGCAAAATAATAAAAATAAACAAAGGTAGCTGGTAGTACTTACTGAGGATATACTTGTGTGAGAGCGAATGTGACAGTTGGGTATGAGGTGAGAAGAAGCACATCTTCAGGCATATATGTGCACATTTTTGAACGAGAAGAGTGAGCCTAGGCATTTTGGCAGTTTATTTTCTCTATTCTGTGACAATATTTTGAAGGAAGTCCTTAAACATTAACAGAAGTTTGAAATAGCATTAAAATTTATGATAATTGAATGGTACTGAATAAGGGGGAGATGGAGTTCCTCTGAGTAGGCAACCATTGTTCTTCCTTTAAATGGAAAGAGATTAGAAATGAAAAGATAATCATCTACTTGCTTTATTCATAGTATTATTTTCATGTGCTTTCAGATGTCAGCCTAAATGAGCTGGAGTGAAATTAAGCTAATTTTAAAAAAAGTCCTTTTACAAAGAAATCTGGGGCAAAATTAGTATTCTGTTTTTATTAACTCTCATGAACAGAATCTCAAAGTTCTTAAGGCAGGTAGGATCCTGTCCCATTATGAAATTTCTGCTATTTATTCCCTTTACCCTTGGTCAGAGTTTAAAGACTTACTTGGCTTTGAGCTTTTAAAAATAATTTTGCAGCTGAATATGCCCATTTTTTGATGACTAAACTATTTCTAAAGGATTTAATTTTAAGCATAGTTTTTCTTTTTTATAGTCTATTCTTCGGTCTGGTTTCTCTGTTTTTCTTGAATGTGTTGACTTACTGTTTTTAGAAAAGTTACTTGGGTTCATTAAAAAATGTGTACATTGTTTTGAAACACAAATAAATGGCTCATCCTTAGAAACATTTCTGGAAAGGGACAATGCAAAGGAACTTTGTGGCAATTTTACTTGACTTAAAGAAATTAAGCTCTGTTTGTGATTGCGCTTGCATTTTGATGTACCCTATATGTTTAAGCTTTTTTTGAAGAGATTTACAGAGACCACATGGAAGCTCTGAATTTATTGACCCTGTAGGGAGACTCTTTGTGGTTTGTTTGAGAGTTTATAAAATATTCATCTGGTTTTTGGTTTTTTTTGTACCAGGGATCAAACTCTGGTCTTTGCACTTGCGCAGCAGGCAGCGAAACCACTGAGCTAAATCCCCGGCCCTGTGCTTTTTTTTTAATAACATATCTTTGGGAGGATGGTGGCTTTTCCTGGGGAAGTTATCTCAAGATGTTAATTAAGATTATTGATTAATTTTATGATAATAGAGTTGGCTAATTCAGCTAAAAATTTTTAACCTTTTTTCAACTATTTTCCATATGATCTTAATGAGGTTTGAGTTTTGTTTTTGAAACGAACTTGATAATGTAATAGTACTTGGGGGAAAAATAACTTTCTTACAGAAAAAGAAATGGAAATAATTTCAGTATATGTTAAAGTTATTCAGTAAGTGATCGTTGAGTGAATTGGATTGCCATCTTTTCCCAGTCGGTGTGGTGTTGACACGAATCCACATCTAATTAGGCTACATGTGAGGGAAAGGAAACCAATATTGAGCAACTTCTCCGTTCTGTGCCGTCACAGGTGTTTTTTATGTGTTCATTGGAGAAAGACAAACCAAAGTCTCATCTAATTTTTCATCCTTGTAGGCTTTTAAAATATCATTCTTACACAAGTTGTATCTCCTGAAGATTGAATCATAATCATCCAATGTCAGTTTTTGATGGTCAATAAATACATTTGGTAAAACTCCCATTGAATATTGTCTATTTTGATATTCATATAAAAAAACCTAAAGATAAATTGTTCCTTTGAAGACAAATTCTTCCTTTGAGTGTAAAACATGTTTCTGTTTATAGATTCTCAGGGCACTTTCTGTTGTGAAAAATTAATTTATCTTCTCAGATCAGATAGTATGAGAGGATACTAGCTTTCTTTACTATAGATAATAAGCTTCCAGGAAGTTCAGAACTAAATATATTGTTCATTTATAGTGTCAATGCTTTTTGGTTCTCTTTAGAATTAACTGCTTATTTCTTTCTGTTTTCTGACTTTTTAAAGCAACCTTTTTTTTTTTAATACTGGGGATCGAACTTGGGACCTTGAGCTTGCAAGTTAGGCAGTGGCACCAGTGAGCTAAATCCCTGGCCCTTAAAGCAATCTTTTTATTGCCATGTTTTTATGTCACACATAGCCTTTAAAGTTAAGCTCAATATAGATATGTAGTTATCATTAATTAATATGATGCTATGTAGTTATTAATATAATGCTCTTAAAATATATTAATTGTAAGAGAAGATAGAAAAGCAAGAAGAAAATTTATGTCTGCTTGCAAAGGTGGTTCTTTTAACATTTATAAGCAGACCTTTAAAAGTAGCTGTATGTACTCTTATGTCATTTATCTCACTTATGTTATAAACAATTTTCCATTTCAATAAAGATGCAACCCACATAACTTTTAATGATACCCATTTCAGTATAAGAGATCTTGTGGATTAAGTAACTAGTTGCCTCCTCTTAGATGTCTGTGTCATTTACACTTTTTGTCATTAGAAACAACACAGTAGTAAATATTCTTTTTTTGTAGTAAATGTTCTTAAAGCTAAATCTTTGCTTTGATTATTTTGTTAGGATAAATCATGCCAAATGAAATTCCATTGTCAAAGTCTTTACATTTTAAAGACTTGGTTTGCATTTCCAAAATTACTAGAAAGTATGTTTCAATTCATGCTCGACAGCAGTGTTTGCTTTTTAATACTTTTCTCTAAACACACAAGTTCTCATTATTTTTTATTTAATAGCTTGTCAGATACCAAAAAAGCAGGATATAAAGAATAATTTATTGTTTATTACTCAGTTAAATTTGGGATGTTAAGGAAATTAAACCAGGACATATACTGATTATTGCGTTGTTTTGTTGGATTTAACTGGATTTCACTGTGATGTCTTGGTTAGAAAGGTGAGTAGATCTTTCTTTTCTTGTTGAATGTTAACAAACTTGAATAGCTGATTCAAGAGAGAAACCTTTATGGTTTAAGAGACATTATTATTTATTAATTTGAGAGCTTGCTTGGGTCAGTTTTAGAATAAACTGAGAATTCAGGTGTCAGATTTATTCTTATCACATGTACATGTTACCTAGATAACCAGGAATAACAAGTATGTGTGGGTCCAGGGATATGTCGAAGGAAGTACTGTGTGCACTGGCATAAAGGTAGGGAAAAGCAGAGTGGGTTGTCTGGCTTTGTTTGACTGGATTTCAATACAGTGTTGTGTTGTTTCTGGTGTACCCAGGAACTGAGTGCCTGTAGAGCATGTGCTTAGTTATCTGGAACCAGGCTTCCATTTTTCGTGTTAAAGTGAAGGGGTTTTCTGCTTACTTGAAACTGGGATTGGTGTGGCAAGGCCTCTCCACTGTATTAGTCTAAGAACCCTTAAAACTATCAGTGTAATTATTATATTAGACTGATGTGGATGATTTGTAGGGGCAGGAATTGGAGGTATAAAGTGCCAACTTATTTTCTGAAAGGTGGCACACAATTGCCAGCAGAAAAAAAAGTAATTTACTTGTAGAAAACAATTTTTGAAACCTGCCAAAAGCCCCTAATCTTAATTTGATAATGTTTTTATGTTTAAACACTGCCTTTTACTGTTATCTCAGACAGCGCAGTGACGAACAACATTTTATAACTTGAAACTGTTAAAGAGAATGTATATTCTAATTACACATCCTTTACTTGTTTTACAGTATTAAGGTACTATTTGGTTAAGGCAATTTAATGGGAATTAGAAAAGCCTGAGAATAATCTTAAAGTAAAACTCTGAATTTCACACTTTACTAACATCTAGCTTCTTAGTTCCAAGTTTGGACCATTTGTATCATACGTATTATCTTGTCTATGGGTATATACGTATTTAGTAGTAATGAAAATGCCTAGGAGATGAGAAAACTATTTTTCCCCATGGTATATTTGTTTTTAAATCATGAATGAGCCAAGCATATGCATATTTTATGTGCACAGTGTCAAAGAGACTAGGTGATTTGCTTTAACCCATGGAATTTAGATATTTGAAATGATACGCAGGAGTCATGACCGAGTAAGTCACAAGGTTGATCCCCGAACCCAAATATGTTCTATTCAGGTCATTGCTCTTCCTGATACTGTATCTGTACCACCTTCCTGGCTTATTATGGTGAGAAAGTACTTAAGATATTCTTACCTTGGCACTTGTAGAAATAGAGATTGGAGAGGTCTTGTGATTGCTTTGTCCAGACATTTAGTTAGTTTGAATCCAGTCCCCCTGAACAGAGATTTTTAGCTCCCTGAGCCTAGTTCTGTTTTGACCAGCAGCATATTTCCAGAAGTGTATTTAGGGAAGTGTTCTCAGCAACTTCTTGTGACATGAGCTTACAGTACTAACAGTATTCATCTAACACTACTAATAACACTTTGTTGTTTTTTGAAGTGTGTTTGTGTGTGTGTGTGTGTGTGTGAGATTGAAGTGCTAAATCTAAAAATGAAATAAGAACAAAGTGATGCTTTATGGATACCTCTAGAATTTTTATTTTGATGTTATGATATAAGAAGAATCTTCCTGAAATTTTTATAGGGATCTGGTTATACCGATTTTTGATGGGTATAAAAGAAATCATATAATAAGTAAAGATTAACTCCAGCACCTCAGCACCTCTTTTTTTCATGCTTATCACTTTATTTTGCATTTAACTTTCAGAAGATGACATTATTATGTGCTTCAGATTCAGAAAGATTGCTTGTAGTTATTGCTGGATTTACACTATTCTTTGAAAGTGACCTAAACTTATTATTTATAATCACAGCTAACATATTGTTGTTTTTGATGAGTTAATTTCATCATTGTAGTTTTGATCAGGGAGGTTGGTGGCTAGGGTAAAGATGGGAGGTACCAACTGTTACTCTAAACTGATAATGTGATGGGAAGTCAGATCTGTAGATTTTGTCAAAGCATTATTAAAGATTGAATAATGGGCCTGTTTTGGTATTCACATTGTGAAGCATGGTGGAAATACTGCGTTAAAACATTTGCATTGTAACTTCTGGATTTATAAATCTCCACATGCTGCACCCCAGGATATTTGTTACCTTTTATGATCATGGAAGTTATGAGACATGTATGTGTTTTCTATAGAGGTAGTATAATTTTTTAAGTTTCAGGTTATTTAAAATATTCCTTATTTTCTGTACTTTTTTTGAAATATTCCTAAAAGACTGTACTTTTGTTGTTTTTCCTCTCACCATGTAAATTTCACTGAAGGTAAAAGTGGAAATAGCTAAAGAACATAAAGACATACGGCAATTAAATTTCTACTTCCTATCCTTGACTTTAAAAAAAATTCAGGACATATGTTGTTCTTCAGGGTGTCTCAACTGTGTGAATATTTTCTAAAATAATTCATTCAAGGCTTTCAGTGCTATTTTCCATATATGATGTGAACATAGAACTGAAATTACCATATAGTGTGTCATGAGATATTCCTGGTCTTATGCCAAATGAATCCCCCTTTAATTGAAACTTGAATTGAGTTTCAATGTTAGGTATGTGGTAATTGGTAAATGATTTAAGCCAGTGATGAGGCAGGAAGATTGAGGGGGGTAGAACACATTCAGAGTGGCCTGTTCATGTGACTAATATCTAATAATGTGTTCCATTATCATGTGACTGGTTAAGTTGTGCTAGTGGGAATCCAGGGCCTCTTATTCCTGGTCTCTGTCTCTTTCTAAAATTCTCTGCAGGTACAGAGAATTGATGTCTGGGTAGAAATTGTATGGGCTGTTGAGAAATTCAAGTCCTCTTCTTGGCCTGCCCTTCATTTTGTAAATCCTTAGGTAATTATTTGTCTGTCCAGTAAGGTTCTCTATTTGAAATTTGGAGGTGATTTTCATAAAATAATTAGAAAATAATTAGAAAATAGCTGCAATTGATTTTTAAGAACATGGTGTTAAAGGCATGAGAAGCATTTGTTTCTGTGAGTGTGGACACTGGTTGGTTGCATCATATAATGGAAAATGGTCTGATTTTAACATGAAATGATTCCAGTTTATGGCCAGCACAGTTACCAGGTATAGAGATGACCAAATCTGGGTGTGAATCTATTGAAAACACTGTTTTTTATGTTCCATTTTTCCTTAAAGTATTTATTATATTTATATTTGGTAAAATAGTCTCTACACTTGTTTCTATTTTATAATAGAAACAGGACAGAATCATCTTTTTACTCACATTACTTGTGCTAAATATACCATGGCCTTATGCTTGTACATATGATTATATTTAAAGATAATAATATTTGAGTACTTTTTAGAGACTTAGGCAAGTTCAGTGGTTTAGCTAAATCTGTGAATCATTTTTGATTCATTGAGAAACGGTGTATTCTAACTTTACTACATTATCTCAAATTTTTTGAAAAAAATTTGTATGTGTCCATGTGTATATCATGTAAATCTATTAAATTTCAGCAAATCTGAAGAGATAACATGGGAAATAGGCAAATAATATAATTATTTATTATATTATTATATAGATTGTGGTTGAGTGGAGAATAGAAAGTAGTAGATCTAAGTGTTAACTTTCTGGTTGGTTAAACTGTGACAAGTATAAAAGAAATTAATTGGTGACCTGTATCACAATTACTTATGTTGTCACTATTTTTCCTTTGGAAGAAAATATGGCTAATACTGCTTTCTTTTTATCTACCAGAAAGAATGTTGGGATATATGTAGTTTAAGTATATTTGCATAATATAAATGTATGCAAAATGAGTTTATGAAAGTTAGAAAAGATCGCTTACTGAGGAGTACTTTTATTTCAGTCAGTGATTGTTGAGTTGCAGTCCAGAAAATTTGTACAATAATGTTTTGCCTTTCTTTGGTGTCAGCTTTTAGCTTTTTCTTAACCTGATACGTCATTATTGGTTAAGAGTATAGGTAGGTGGTGTAAGAAGTGGGTCAAGTGCAATGATATGGTAAAGTAAAGCAAGGAAAAAGTGAGAATGGTCCTTTGTAAAGGTAGCAATTATAAAATTAAGCGTGACAATTGACCACAAATTATTTTTCACAATTTTATAGTACTTTTTTGTGTAAATGAGTGATAGTTTATTCTGCCAATCTCTTGTGATTGATTTTAATATTTTGGTACAGTAAAACACACAGACTACTTTCCAGAATTCTCCTCAGAATACTCCCCCTGGCTTCAGTCATTAATGCTATCATTCTTGCCACTTTCTGAAGCACTTCTGAAAGTGCTCTTTTGTGCTTTTACTTCTGCTGTCATGGTTGCCTCAATTTGGCTTTCACGGCCATTTTGCAAAAGCCAGGAGTCTCAGTAAGATGGATGAGGACGCATTGCAGTGTTTCTACCAGCCTGCCTTTCCATTGGATGACACTCAGTAGCAGCATTCACTTTACTTTTCACAATGCCTTTACAGACAGACTTCCAGAACTGCTTCACAGAGTGGCAAGGATGATGGGATAAGTGTGTTCAAAGCAACGAGGAGTATTTTGAGGGTGATTAATGGCAATGTGTGTTTTATTATATAAACAGTTTTTTAAATTTAAACACACACCATATTGTTTGATCATCCTTTTTTGTACATAAGCTTTTTTTCTTTTCAGTACTGGGGATTGAATCCAGGGCCTTTGCACTGAGCTATAAGCCCAACCCTTTAAAAAAATTTTTTAAAAAAAATTTTGAGACAGGGCTCCCTAAGTTACCTCAGCCGGGCCCTGCCTTGTGGTCCTCCTGCCTCAGACTCCTAGCATGCTAGGATTACAAGAGTGTGCCATTGCACCTGGCACCAAGGTAGTTTTGTTACATGGTGCCAAGTCCAAATTCCCTTTCTCAGGCTTGTGCCATTGTGCATTCCCGCCGGCAGTGTATCAGGGTGTCTGTTCCTTCACAGCCTGGCCAACAGTATATATGTGCGTATATAGAGGAAAGAACATCAGGCACTAAAGTGGTTAGGACAGATTTTAATCAAAAATAGAATATTCCAATAAATTAAAGAGTCCAGTGTGAATTGAACTCAACTTCAAATTGTGCAAAGGTGGCTAGACATTTTGAAGGGAGAATGAGGGAAGAGAGAGGGTGTTGAGAGGGATTTAGTGGAATTAAGAAATGAAAAATTGCAAAAAAGTGAGAAAGGGCTTGGTTTACATCAAACCCATTTAACTGGTACTTGTAAAAGTTAGATTCCTCCCTTCCCATGGAGACTAGGCAGGTGTTGGCTTTAACACTAAATTAGTTTAGCTGTCTTGAGTTTTTTCAGGCCAGGCTTTCTAAGGGAGGGCGGGATCATCCCAGGGATGTGGTCTTGAGCCATTAGAAACTGTGGTAGAGTGTGTTCAAGTCTTTTTAGGCCAAGTTTTAGGTCTTAGGATAAATACATAGTTGTAAAGGTGGTTCAGAGGAGCCTAGCTAGAGTTTGGTTGAGGAAAGAATCTTTGCCACTGGTCAGTTTTAAAATTTTTAACATCTGATGGGTGAAAATTTTTATTGTAATTTTAATTTATTTGTCCTATTATGAGTAAAGTTGAACGTGATTTTCAATGTTTCAGGTCATTTTTTTCGTGGTGTTGTTTTGTTTTTGTTCTTGAAACAGGGTCTTACTTTGTAGTCTGGGGTGGCATTCAATTCACTAAGTAGGCCAGGCTGGCCTCACACTCACAGCGATCCTCCGGCCTTCAGCCTCGCTGGTGCTGGGATTACAGGCCTCTGCTACCACACCTGCCCAGGAGGCTCTGGGGGACTTGCTAATCTCTGTATCATTCTAAATTTTGTATAGTGCTGCCAAGTGAGCACATTGGGCTCATTTTTTTATGTCACTGGGAGCTGTATTGTTTTGCCTTTCTTTCCCATTTTCCTATAGAATTACTGGGGTTTTCCAAACTTTTATTTATTTGTTTTTGAGACAAGTTTTCACTGTGATGCCTAGGCTGCTTAAACTCCTCAGCTCAAGTGATCCTCTTGTCTTAACCTTGCCAGTAGCTGGGACTACAGCCTCATACCTCCATATCAGCTTCCCAAACTTTCAAGATGTTTTTTGTAGATAAGGGCTATTACCTCTTTAGTTTGAATTTATGTTATGAATATTTTTTCCGGTGTGTCACTTGTCTATTGACAAGTATTGATTTCTTTTATTGTTTGAATTAGTTTTCTATTCTGTAGGAACTGATTCTGTAGGAATGTCCATGTTTATTTTTATGTTGTTAGAAGACAGAATTAGTTTGCTTCTTTTCCTGTCTTTTGCCTATAATTGTTTTCTCTAGTCCAATTGCATTGGCTGGACCTCCAGAACTTTGTTAAATAGAGGTGGAGATGAGCATCCTTTGTTCCTGACCACAGTGATTTATGTCTTAGAATTTTCTCATCATAAGAAAATATCCACCCATTCTCATTTTTGTATTAGCTTCTAGTTAGGAGTGGGTGTTAAATATTATCAAAGTTTTATTTTATCATCTCTTTTGATAATCATTTCTTTTTTCCTAGACCTATTAGTAGGCCGGATGATATTAAGAGACTTTGAAGATTAGACCATTGTAGCATTTTTGCTATAAAGCTGTCTTGGATAGTCCAACTCCGGATCTTAACTCTTGTTTTGCTACTTCAGTTTCAAAGATTAGATATGTATATATAAATACATACCTACAAGTTAGTATTTTTAATAGCTAAATGAATGTTTGATAAATGAGGAATTTGAGGAAGGAGAGATCATCATGGGAAGAAAAAGCTTCCTTCTGCCAACTGTGACATCCTGAGCACCAGCTACACAGTAGCTGTTCTTGCTGTAGCTCTTTTCTACTAGTTGTGTATCTTGGAGGCTTACTTACACCTACAGTCTTAGTCTTTCAGTGTATTAGCAACCTGATCAGTTGTGACTGGTGGATCACAAACTAAAGGAATCCTAGAAAATCTTGAGCAAATATTTCAGTATGACAAATGGGAAGCCTGCAAAATGAAATCAGGCAGAATGACTTTTTACAAAAGATGGGAAAAAAAGCCATGCCTTCTCATTAGAGAAAAGACTGATTTGTGGTCACTTACTGCTTTCTAACCTTGTTTATATAAAACATTGCTTTAAAATTTTACTATCCATAATGGAATATCTGTATCCATTTGATTTAAAGAATTTGGAGATGCTCAAGCTATTTATTTAATTTACACAAATGAAGTGATTGAATTATAAGTCCAACCTCCATTTTTCTAGTTGTGACTCAAGTCCAAGGATAAATATAAATCTGCGTTTGCATGTTTAGGAGTGTGTCTTTGAAAAAACACATTTGAGAGAGTTTACATTGCTGTTTATGGGAAGAACACTTGCTAATTCAGTAGTATTCTGTAGATTCTTTGGTTCTGTGACTATAGTTGATCCACAGTATACTGACTGTTGTTACTGATGAGCACAAAAATGTCAGTTGAAATGGGAATTTAAAAAAATTTTATCCTTGAATCTTCACTTTTAATATATTGGTAGAAGTAGTTTTCTTACTCTAATTTTCTTTTTTAAAAAACATTAATCATATTGGTACATTTAAGGTATACAATATAATGACATTCATCATAGGAAATTTACACCTTTACATAGTCTCTTGGTTCTTATTTTTTCCCCTTCCCCTGCCCTCCCTTCAACCCCTCCACCCCTCCCTATCTACAAAGACTTTGTTTCCATCTTTTCATTTTCTCGTATTAATTCCATTCCCTTCTTTCTTTTCCCCTATCCCTCCCATTTCCCCTTCCCCTTTACTCCTTTTCTTCCTATTTCACATTATCTATTATATCTTTTAGTCCTTCTTTACACTTTCAGTTTCTCATACTAGAGAAACTGTTCGGTATGTACACATGCGTGTCCTATTTATTTCACTTAAGAGTATTGCCTCACTGTGCATCCATTTAGCTATAAATGTCTCTAGTTTCTCATGCTTTATGGCTGAATAATACTCTATTTTATAAAAAAAGCACATTTTCTTTATCCAGCCTCCAGGTGATGGGCAATTGGGTTGTTTCCAAATTTTAGCTGTCACGAATTGTGCTGCTGTGAACATGGGTGCACATCTATCACTGTGGTATGACTTTTAATTCTTTGGGGAAGATCCCCAGCAGGGAAATAGCTGGGTCAAATGGGACTTCCAGTCCTAGTTCTTTGAGGTATCTCTATACTGATTTCCACAGTGGTTGCACCAGTCTACACTCCCACCAGCAGTGGAGTAGGGTTCTTCTTTCCCCACAACCCTGCCAGCATTTGTTATTGGTTGATTTCATGATAGCAGCCATTCTTTCTGGGGTGAGGTGGAATCTCAGCATTGTTTTCATTTGCATCTCTCGAATGACCAGTGATGTTGAACATTTTTTCATATGTTTATTTGCTATTTCTACTTCTTTGAGAAATGTCTGTTCATTTCAGATGCCCATTTTTGGATGGGGTCTTTAAATTTGGGAGGTCTGATTTTTTTTGAGTTCTTTATAGATTCAAGATAGTTAGACCTTTGTCTGGGGGACCACTGGTGAAAATTTTTTCCCACATTGTGGGTTGTCTTTTCACACTGTTGGTGGTTTCTTTTGCTGTGCAGAAGCTTTTTAGTAAGAAGAGATCCCACTTGTTGATTGTTTGTGCTAGTTCACGGGCAACTGAGGTTTTGTTCATAAAATCCTTTCCTACAGCAGTGTCTTCAAGGGTTCTTCCTAACCTCTCTTCTAGCTGGTGTAGTGTTTCTGTTTTAATATTTAGATCTTTAATCCATTTCGATTTTAGTTTAGTGCATGGTGAAAGATATAGGTCTAGTTTTAATATTTGGCAAGTTGAAACCCAATTTTTCCAGCACCAGTTATTAAAGAGGCTATCTTTCCTCCAGTGAGGGTTCTTGGCTCTTTGTGTTTAATTTCTTGTTGTGCCTGATGAATTCATTCTGCTGGGCTTCCTGGGGTTGTGATACTTATTGTCTTTTCGTAGTATATTGTTTAAAAGTTTTTGGAGTACTGGTTTGGTTTTCATGAAGTTCCTAAGGTGCTCTTTGTCATGAAAGTATCTTATTTCTCTATAAATTTTGAAGGATAGTTTTGCAGGGTACGTCAGTCTGGGTTGAAGGTTGTTTTCCTTTAGGGCTTGAAATACATCGCTCCACACTCTTCTTTCCTTGTGGGTTTGTGTTGAGAAGTCTGCTATGATTCTGATGATCCTTCCATTGTATGTGATTTGTTTCTTTAACTGCTTGTAGAATTTTGTTTTTCTGTTGGGTTTCTGCAATCTTAACTATTATATGCCTATGTGTAGATTTTTTTTTTTTGATCATGGCTAGTTGGAGTTCTATGTGCCTCACTTATCTCTATGTCAAGTTCTTTTCCCCTATTTGGGAAGTTTCCTGCCATTACTTCTGTGAACAATTTTTTGCGTTTTGTTTTTTTGGTACCGGGGATTGAACTCGGGTCTTTGCGCTTGCGCAGTGAACAATTTTTTTATGTCATCTGCACTCTTTCCTGTTTCTTCCTTGACTCCAGTCACTCTACTGTTATTCTCCTTTCATTGTCTAGCAGCTGCTGGATTGATTTCTCATGGTCCTTTACTACTTTTAACTAATTTTTCTTTTCCTGGTCACTAATTGCAATCCTATCTTCTATGTCTGAAATTCTGTGCTCTCATTGGCTCATTCTGCTGTGGAAACTTTCAGTGGAGTATTTAATCTCCTGGAAATCTGTTTGCATCTGTTTTATGGATTCCATTTGTTTCCTGTGTTGGGATTCCATCATGTCCCTCAGCTCCTCTACTTTTTTTTTCATCTGTGTCTGCTCTAGATTTATTAATCATGTCTTGTACTATGGGCACAATCTCTGCTGTTTTCTGAGAAATTATTCCAGGTCCCCTTTCTTTGCCAGTTCAAGGGTCCAGGTGGTTGAGTATCAGATTGTTCCATCTCGTTGCCCTTTGGAGTTCCCTTAGGTGATCTGGAAGTCTGGTTTTGGGACTTGTTTACATGTGTTTTCATTTGAGATGCAGGCTGCTATGTTGTTTTGAGGCGACTTTTTGCTCACCGAGTGGTGTTGAATTCTCAACAAGCCACGGAGCAGCCTTTACTCAGCTGCTCACCAGTACACCAATTCCTAGGTTCACATTGGTGGCCTTCAATATCCCTGAGCTGACCTGTTGTCTGAGCAGGGCTCTGGCTGGGTCCTGAGCACACTTGAGATCATATCTAGGCGTGCCTCTCGCTGGGGCCCCTATGTAGCTATTTTTTGGGAGGGCCTCTGGTTGGGGGCTGTGCACCCCAGTTTCTGTTGTCTGCACAGGCTTTGGCTAGGGTCTCTTTGCACTTATCAGTGGTATCATGGCAAACCTCCGGGTATTGCTTATGTGCCTCTACAGCTCTTCTTCAGGCGGTTCCCTGGCTGTAGCCAATGGTATGGTGAGCCTCTGGCTGAAGCCCATGTGTCCTTGCAGCCCCTTTCTGGGCGGGCCTGTGGCTTGGGTGGGTGTGCCTGAGCCTATGGCGTCCTGGCAGACCGCTAGCTAGCTGGGATCTGCCCTCAGTCATGCTGGTCAGGGCCACACATCTGCTCCCTAGGGATCTGCCAACACTTAGCAATGGAATGGCAGGCCTCTGGTGGAGCCAGTGTGCCCCTGTTGCTCCTCTCTGGGCAGGCTCCCGGCCTAGGGGGGTGTGCTTGAGCCTCTAATGTCAAATGGACCAGGGCTGGGTTCCACCTGCAGCTGCTGGTCTGGGCCACACAGCTGCTCCCTGGGATCTGCATGCACTCGTCAGTGGAATGGCGGGCCTCCGGTGGGAGCCTGCTCCTCTCTGGGCAGACCTTAATTTTCTTAAATATGTTGGTAGAAGCAGTTTTCTTACTCTAACTTTTAAAATAATTTGATTAGTAATGTAACATTTTATTTTGATTAGCTATGTATTTAAGTAAGCAATAATTTGAAAATTGGCTTTTCTCTTTTTTTTTTTAGCATGTTACACCAGAAAGCTATATTCCCTGCCTTGGGGATCTCTGCAAAGCACTGTGGGAAGTTATGCTCAGCTATTACAGGACCATGGAATGGCATGAAAAGTATGACAATGAGAACAGTGCTTCAGTTTCTGGTAGGAAATTATTTTGATTTTATTTTAAAACTTGAACTGTATAAAACATTCCATATTTCTGGAGTTAGAAGAAAGGAAAAGGTACATGATACCTTTAGGAATTCAGGTAAGAGTGACAGTAGATTAAATGTTCAGCAAAGAAAGTGCTTCAGTTACTATAAAAGTTCTGTGACCTTTGGAGATTAGCTGGGCCAAAGGACTTTTTAAGTGTCTATTAGTACCAGAGCCCAGGAATATGTGCTGATGGCCTTAAGAATGAGTTGAATTATAGGGAAGAGATTTCTTAAAAAATGATCTATTTAGCTGGGCATGGTGGTGCATGCCAGTAATTTCAGCACTGGGGAGGCTGAGGCAGGAGGATTGCCATGAGTTCAAGATCAGTCCGAACTACAAAGTGAGACCATCTCAAAGAAAAAGCAAACAAAAAATTATTTATTTAATATTATTAGTTGCAAACTAGACAAAACATTGGTCTATTCAAATGTACTATGGGGGCGGGGATTTAGCTCAGTGTTTCCGCCACCTGCCTCGCAAGCACAAGGACCCGAGTTCAATCCCCGGTACCAAAAAAAACCCCAAAAAACAAAAACAAAAACAAAATGTACTATGAAGTCATTACTAAATACATATTCAATATTAATCTATTTTGCTAATTTTTGCACTGTACTAATGCAACATTCTAAGAATTAATAATTATATTGATACTTTCCTTCTGGAAAATATATGAATATTTTGAACTTTGTAAAGAAAATTAAAATAGTCATCTTTGAAAGAAAAATATAAATTTAAATAACTGAGTTGGACAGCTAAGTAATAAAGAACAAGTCTAAAAAATTATTGTATTAGTAGGCATTCTGTTAAAATTACTATGTTCATATAATTATATATTCTGAGTATCTGAATAATAGCTAAGATTGGTTATTGAAAATACTTTTATAAGCAATAATTATTTTATTAGCATTGTGTTTGATATATGTAAAATAAATTATATACTGTACAAGTGTTTTTTATCACATGCAACTTAATGTAGCTAATTAGGTCAAGTTATTTTACTAACTTCAAATTTCTAAGGTGCTTGGTTTCTGTTGTTGGGTGGTACACAAAACATCTAACATCACTGTATGATTAAACAGGATTTTGATAATGTTAAAAGGCATAAGTTTAATCTTTTCTTTGATTTATAACAAGTTCAGAAATATAGAAAGCAAAAAATAAGAGAGGAAAAGTCTATGGATGACCTTCATCTACTTAGAAATACTGCTGGAGAGGGTAATGGAAGGGAAAGGTGGAGAAAGTAGAAGAGGGACCCCAGTATCCTAAAGGTAGAGCCTCGTGGTAAAGTGGCTGTTTGCACATGCGGGGACCTAGGTTTGATTCCCAAACTGTAAAAAAACCCCAAAACATAAAAAAGCATGACCATACAAAGCCCAGTGGATGGTGGACTAGACTGTTTTTACCCAACCCTTATGTTTTACCCCCATATTACCTCTGGGAACATGGAATCCCAGAGGCCTGGCTTTCAGTTTTCACTGCCATTTACCAAAGATGAAAACATAAAGCAATTATCTTCTCTATCTAGTCTTCAGTTTGCTCCTTAAAATACTCCTTAAAAGTTTAGAAAGAGTATAGTGTAGTTGTTAATATCATGAAAGGAAAGACATAGCTGTTACTGCTGTAGAGGCTTTAAAAAAATTCTTTTTTAACCTGATGCTTCTTAGAAATTCCTGGGCTCACTGGGATTCCACTCTTAGCAAATATTATCTTATTTTGGTAACTGTTATATTTTTCTAGATATGGATCCTGTTAAGATATTTCAGCAATCCTTTTTCTTCTTATAATTCATTATTTAAGGAAAAACCAAAGAAACAGTATGAAACAGAATTAACACATGACTAAGTCTAAGAATTCATAAATGTATGCAATTACTGTGAGTCAATAAAAAATTAAAAATAAAAAAGAATTTAGAGGACTGTATATTCATTATAGTAAAGCAGGCTTTTTGATTAAGGGCAGTAGTTTACATTTTTTGGAATACTGAGTCAAGCTTGAAAGTATTTCCAAAAGCCTCATATACTCAGCCCTTTTTGCTAAAAATCCTTTGACCTCAAACTGTTTGTTTTTTTTGTTTTTGGTTTATTTAATCAAACCCAGGGCCTTGCTCATGGATCTCTGGCCCCAGTCTATATATTCAGGTACAGTATTTATCATTGTAGCAGTTTCATGATAATATCTAGGACTCTAAAAAGTTATTTGTTCCAGTCAAATTAATGCTTTCCTATTCATATTCAGTAATAAAATTGTAAGAATCATTAATTTCAAAATTATTCTCAACAGAACTTCATAAAGCTGATGAAGACTCTAGAATTCATCTATTTATAGTGATGACATTTGATATTTAATAGCCTAATACTTTAATATTCTACATAAAACTCTGAACCTATTTTTTAGTTGCTTACCATAGCTACTCAGTCCCCTACAGCCACATTATGCATATAAATAAGCTCTTGTAAGACAGAAAACTGCGGGGATACCCAAACAGAACACTTTGACACATGAAGAAGGAGCAAATCAGCTTTAATGGTGGCAGCTCAGCGGGTGATTCTTGTCGGTCTTGAGAGCCCTGAATAGAAGTTTGTTTTTCTTTATATACCTCTTTTTACACTTACAAAGTTTAATTTTATTGGAGTTTCTCTGGGAATATAGCAAGCAGGATTTACACAAAGCACAGTGCAGTGAGAGGAGAGCAAAGAGATTTGGCAGGACTTTTTCAGTCTGTTATGCTCCTTTGGTGACAGATTACAGAAGCTGTCATGGTTACTCAGGTGCATTCTACGAAGAGTGTAGTTATCCAGTTAACCCATAGTTGCCTAATAACACAGTTTTACCCATAGTTGCCAAATTCCATATGGAGGAGTGGTCGCCTCTCTCAGGTGCAGTGTTCAGAGGTGAACTAAGCTTTTTGTGGCCTGGTTAACCTGGCCAGCTGTGCAGGGACTGTGTTTTAGTTTACCACTGTACACCTTGCTAACCTGATACAAGATGATATTATACTCAGTTATTTTTCACTTTATTCACACAAACATGTACTCTTTAATTTAAAATGTAAATGTGTGTTTTCAGTTGCTTTTAGAGGGAAATTTGTTTTGAGGCAGAGTATTGATTTTACTTGTTGACATGAACATTATCAGATTATTTATATGGAATAAACCATATTGTTACTATTGTTTCACTGCATGGGTAGTTCTACAATCTGTGCTCTTTTTTTTTTTTTTTTGGTACTGGGGATTGAACTCGGGTCCTTGTGCTTGCGAGGCAGGCGCCAGAACCACTGAGCTAAATCCCCGGCCCCAACAATCTGTGCTCTTGTTGGCATCATATTAATTGGTCCTGTATTGCCCAGGTGCCAGTCTGTCACATGGTCATGGAGTGGGTAGTATGTGCTGATCCCTGATTGCTGGGACCACACTGCCTGGGTTGGGATCTCTGCTCCAGTCACATATGTGCTCAGTGGTCTGAGGTGTATACAGTCTAAGGTTACCTCTTATCAAATGACTTTAATCCTAGTACCTGTTTTTTTACATAGTTTTGAATGTATACAGATTGGATATACAGTATTTTCTATATCTTACATTGGTCCTCAAAAATGAAAAGTCAAGTGGAAATTATTTGGGAAAAAAAAGTTGAATTGCATCTAGAAACATATTCCTTCTTTTATTTTCAGAAGGGAATACTATGATGGATACTGAAGAAACTAATTTTGATCGTGGCTATGTAAAAAAGAAATTAGAACATGGGCTAACGCGAATATGGCAGGTTTGGTTTTTTAAAATTATTTTTTCACAGAAGCAATGGAAACTTCCAACTGAAGATGTTTTAGAAATTCAACTTTTAAATTTTCTATATTCATTTTCTTTGAAGATTTAATCAAATGATAGTTTCTCTTTGAAATTAGGCTATTTAATTTCTGTAATTTATTTGGCAGTTGTATTGGACTAAAAGTGACCATAAAAAAAGTCCTCTAGTTTAAAAATCTCCATTGGAAACCTTCATGTATTCCTTATTAAGTTTTTGCTTTTACAGTCTTAGTGAGCATATAATTTTCTAAAGCAATTTTTACTTATTGAGCTGTTCTGTATTTTCTTTTATTTTATTTACTCATATTTTCCTAATTTTCTCTTAGTTGTGGGAAAGGGATAATTAAGTGGGTTACCTGTGGGTGAGAATCTAGGATAGAAATATTTTTTTCTCAAGAACATTGTGCCTTTGGGGGAAGCTTACATGGTTATTGGCTTAGTCTGTCTGTTTTAGTCTATTGGGGCTGCTAAAACAAAAACCTAGATTAATTTAGAAGCAACAGAAATGCATTTCTTAGAGTTCTGGAGGCTGAGAAGTTTAAGATCAAGGCACTGGCAGATTTGGTGTCTGACAAGGTCGTGTTTCCTGGTTCATAGAGGGTGCCTTCTTGCTTTGTCTTCACATGTTGGAAACAGAAAGATGTGTCCGGCAGGCTTCTTTCACGAGGGCATAGGCCACTCGTGAAGGCTCCACTTTCCTGACCCCCTCCCCTCACACAGGCCCTACTTCAGAAGACCGTCCATCACTTAGGGTCTCAGCAGATGAATTTTAGGGTAGACCCAAACATTCAAACCATAGCAATGGTTTTCTTTCAGTTTAGTGGCTCAGTAGTTATAATCAGATAATTTTTTAATTCATTAAAATTTGATATTTCCTAGAACAAAGTATAATTTCTTTGAGGGTAACTTTGTCTTGGACTGGAACCTTGGAAAACTATAGACCCTTTGACCACGTTACGGCCTTTTAAAATGTATTTTTGATTTTCCTAATGAGGCTGAGTTTTAGTTTAGGAAAAATTGTTTCAGAAAACATATCCTGAAAACATAAATTTCCTTAAGAAAGATGTAACACAATTTAGTGCTGTTCTATTTTTTGCTGACTATATTAGGCATGCTTTTAAAATTTATATTTTCATTTTAAAAAATATTTCTATGATAGTTGTAAGAGATTCAACTTTTGTATTTTCTTATATGAGTATATTAAACCATTTTTAAATTTACCATTAATTGTGAATTTGGGTTGCTTTTTTTCTAAGTATTATGTTTAAAGGAACATCAAATCTCATACACATTAAATATATACTCAGGGTCAGATATGAGTTATTTCTCATTTAGCCTCCGGACAGACCCTTGTTGAACTATAGACATAGTTGAAATTATAGCGTCCATGACAGAAGGTCTGATAATTGCAATGTATGTTGAAATATTTGGCCAGTTTCCATTTGGTTTGACAACCTGAGAGCATTCCTGATAGAAGGAAATCTGATAAAGTTTAGTAAACTATTTTCACTTAAGCGGTTGACCAGTTCATGGAAGTCATCATGCTTTGAGTATAAACTACTGTGTTCTAGTTTCAAGCCTGAGTGTCTTCACCTTCACCACTCCTCAGTCCCCTCTGCGTCCCTGACCTATTCTCAACCTGTGCTAGAATAGGACTTTGCATGTTTTAGGGACTCACTGAATGTTTATTAAATTGAAATGAAAACGCTCAGTACAATTGAAAAAGCAAATGCTGTTAAAAAGTTTTTTTTTTTTTAAATTTGGTAACAGGTAAAATCCTGCATCAAATTCATTTTGTGGGAGAACCTGGCCAGCATTTTCTCTACAGCTAGTATTTATTATCCATTAAATGGAATATTGATATATTGCAGGAATATTAATACGTTTGATTAAAGGATGTTGCCACAATCCCTATGATAGGGATGTTATATATAGTATATACCATATGTTCCTTCTTTTCCAACATCAGAAATTCTGAATTCCAAAGCGCTTTTGGCTAAGGATGGGTTCAGATAAACCGGTGAACAAAATAAGAGATGGAATAAAGTCAGAAAATTTACCTGTAATCCGAGAGGATTCCCTCCGCCCCCCGCAGGATATACTCCTGTACCACAGAGGAGTCAGTCTTTATATACATACTAATTTTACATTCTGGTAGCAGACTGCTTACTGGCCTTTAACCTGTAGTGGTATTCTGATGATTCTTGGAATGTAAACTGACTTAAGATCCCTGTATCTGGTTAGGATGTAGAGAGGTGCAAAAGACATCTCTCCCCTCTAACCTCAAAAATAAGGTATACTACAAAATGATTTTATATATAATATACACATATTTTATACATTATGCATACATTCATTCCAGTGAAGAGGCAAAGAAATCTAAGTGAACAAGATTAAGGACGCACTTCTAAAATTTCTCCTGGAACATTTAGAAAATAATCATATAGTTCCTTCATGTTAGGAATCATATTCTATATGTATATTAAATCAAACTTGTTAATTGTCTTATTCTGATCTATATCTTGTTTTTTGTTGTTGTTTTCTTAATCTGTGCAGTTCTGAAGGAGTTTTATCCTTCTAGAATGATTATAGTTTTGTCAAGTTTTTGTTTTATTTCTAACAACTTCTGCTTTTCATGTTAGGAAGCTGTATTGATGCTGAAATGCTAATAACCGCTTTACTTTCTCTGTACATAATTCTCTACATTAATTAAGATAATAGTTTTCTAAAAAAATTCTGAGACATTTTGCTATACATTCTAGTTGACTTGATGTCTTTACTACCACTCATGTCTATTTTGCTTATATCTGCTTGGTAAATGTTTGACCATCTATTTTTTAAAAATGTTTTTGGATTGTGTTTTACTTGTGCCCCTATAATGTAAAAAAATTACATACTGTATTTTAGACTATTTGTCTTGGTTGATTTCTCTGTTATATACTCTTAAGTAGTTTTAATACTTTTAATATAAATAGTATAAGTCTTCTGACATTACTCAAAATTTTTACTCAACCTTTACAAAGCTTTATCTTTTAAAAAAGCAATTATGACCTCTTATTCTTCTAGGTGAATTTTTACATAATTGTTCAGAAAAAAAGTTTTTGTTGTGATTTTTGTTAGAATTTCATTGAACATGACATTAATTTGAAAAAATTACCGTTGTTATATTATTTAGTCACCCATCCCATCCCATTATTTCAGTACACTGAAATTTCTTTTTAGGTTTGTTTTTGTATATCATTAGAGTTGCTATTGTTTTCTTAAATGTATGGTATTTTTAAAGATTATTCTTACTGTGTTTAAATCTTTGATTTAAGTGAAATGTCTTCATTATAAGTGCGTGGCAGTTTCATGACAGTTACCAGTTTTTATATATTGTCTTGTACTTAGTTACTTCATATAGTTATTTAGTTTTGAATTGATTATTTTGGGGTATCTGACCAATCAAAGTCATGCATAAAGATATTTTTTGTCTCATACCCATTATGAGGATATAATTCTTTGTGTGTGTGTGTGTGTGTGTCTTTTTAAAATTTTATGGAACTGTGTTCAATTATAGCAATGATTCCAGGTGTTTCTATTTTGTATCTAATATTCATAGAATTGTCTCTGTTATGTTGCCATAAGGATTTTGACTATTGGCTGAAATAGATATTGTTCATCAAGTTAAAAATGTGTTCTATAACATAGAATAAATGGTACTGAGAACTTATTTTCTATCTTTTGAGTATTTGAAATCTTTTTTTTGTCTCATAGGATGTTCAGCTAAAAGTAAAAACCTACTTGCTTGGAACGGATTTGTCTATATTCAAATATGATGATTTCATCTTTGTTTTGGATATAATCAGCAGGTAGTGTTTGAATCTTGTCTTATTCTTTAGTTTGATTCATTCAACCATGATAATCAAAGAAATCACAAATTAATGAGTTATTATGTAGAATTCCTTCATGGGAATGAAGATAATTATACATCCATAACTAATTGCTGCTGGGTTTGTATGTGCATGTGTTTAAATATTTCTGCCCTTTGGATGTTTATAAAACATTGTGAATTTTTGAACTTTAGAACTTTTCAAATATCTAAATTTTACTTTTGTTGTCTTTGAAGAAAAAGAGCCTAGGCTTTTTTTCTCTGTAAGGATGTTGCTGAAATTTACATAAGTCTTTCTATCCAACTAGGTTAATGCAAGTTGGAGAAGAATTTTGTGGTAGCAAGTCTGAAGTTTTACAAGAATCTATTAGAAAACAAAGTGTCAATTATTTCAAGAACTACCATAGGTGAGAATTCTGGTACAATGTGAATAAATTTATTTAAGTAAAGAGAACATTTTTGTATAATGCTTACTCTAATAGCATTAATTGATTTAAAACAATTATTATTATTATTATTTTTTTGGTACTGGGGATTGAACTTGGGACCTTACACTTGCGAGGCAGGCAGCAGAACCACTGAGCTAAATCCCCAGCCCTAAAACAATTATTTTTGAACAATTACATTCTTGTAGTTCTTTTTAGGATAATTAAGGTTGTTTTATCAGAAATATGATAAAATATCCTCATTACTTATTAATTAAATCTTAATATATTCTTTCTTGAGGGGCTGATACATTGAACTAAATATTGAATTGATTTCTATATGGGTAAAAGATAATCCAAGTTCACTGAAAGAATTTGGCCTCTATTCCATGCACCCTGTATGTGATGTGAGTAGTAAGGAAGCTAAATCAGGAGAGGCAGTACTTGGTGATGACCATCTGCCTTTTAGGAGTAAGGAGGTTTTAGAAAAAGGGATGTGAGACAGGTCTTAAGAGTCACCTCCCCGAACCCGGAAGGAAGCTCCCTGCCGCCATCCCAAACTCCTAGGGCCGAGAAGGTGAGCTGGTCCCAGCACCTGGAAGGAAGCTCCCCCGCCTCCATCCCAGGCTCCTAGGGCAGAGAAGGTGAGCCAGTCTTAGCACCTGGAAGGAAGCTCCCTGCCACTATCCCAGGCTCCTAGGGCAGAGAAGGTGAGCTGGTCTTAGCACCCGGAAGGAAGCTCCCCTGCCATCATCCCAAGCTCCTAGGGCAGAGAACGTGAGCCCGTCCCAGCACCCGGAAGGAAGCTCACCTGCCACCATCCCAAGCTCCTAGGGCCGAGAAGGTGAGGCGGTCCCAGCACCCGGAAGGAAGCTCCCCCACTGCCATCCCCAGCTCCTAGGGCAGAGAAGCTCAGCTGGTCCCAGCACCCAGAAGGAAGCTCCTCCACCACCATCCCAGGCTCCTAGGGCAGAGAAGATGAGCCACCCGGGTACCAGAAGCACTGCTCACCCCCCCCACCCCTCCCCCACCCCCCGTGGAAATGAGAATGAGAAGACACGTAAACAAGCCTCAAAAACAGACTTCTGGATCACCTACAGCAACCCCAAAGGGAAATGAGATCTGACATTCTGATACTCAACCACCTGGACTCTCTGAACTGGCAACAAAAGAGGATCTGGGAAAAATGAAATCAGAAATAATTACTCAGATAACAGCAAAGATTTTGTTCATGGTGCAAGACATGATTTATAAATCTAGAGAGGACACAGAAAAAAGTAGAGGATCTGAGGAACATGGTGAAATCCCAACATAGGAAACAAATGGAATCCATAAAACAGATGCAAACAGATTTCCAAGAGATTAAAAACTCCATGGAAAGTCTGCACAGCAGAATGAACCAATGTGAGGATAGAATTTTAGGTACAGAAAAAAAGATTGTAATTAGTGACCAGGAAAAGAAAAATTGCTTTAAAATTGTAAAGGAACACGAGAAATCAATCCAGCAGCTGCTAGACGATGCAAAGAAGAATAACATAAGACTGATTGGAGTCAATAAAGAAAGAGGAGAGAGTGCAGATGACATAAAAAAACTGTTCTCAGAAGTGATGGCAGAAAACTTCCCAAGGAGGGGAAAAGAATTTGACATACAGATAAGTGAGGCATATAGGACTCCAAATAGTCTTGATAAAAAAAAAATCTACAGATAGGCATATAATAGCTAGGATTCCAGAAATCCAACAGAAGAACAAAATTCTACAAGCAGTGAGAGAAAAGAAACAAATCACATACAAAGGAAAGCCCATCAGAATCACAGCAGACTGACTTCTCAATGCAAACCCTCAAGGCAAGAAGAGCTTGGAGTGATGTACTTCAAGCCCTAAAAGAAAACAGCCTCCAACCCAGATTGATGTACCCTGTAAAACTATCTTTCAAAATTGATGGAGAAATAAGATACTTTCACGTTAAAGAGCACCTCAGGAACTTCATGAATATCAAACCGGCACTCCAAAAAATTTTAGACAATATCCTAGGAAAACACAATGAGGATCACAACCCCAGGAAACCCAGCAGAATGAATCCACTGGGCGTGACAAATTAAATGCAAAGGGGGAGAATGCAACAAAAAGAAAAAGTCATGAAAAGGCTTTTAAAACTTTTAAAATCATCTCCCTAATGAGTGTACAATTCAGTCTTGTTATTGTACTGATTAGTATTTTTCTGATTCTAGAGTTGCACACCTTTCCTTGTGCTGTACTGGCTATCATCTTCTTATGTCTACTTTTTAATTGGGTTGTCTATTAATGAGCTCTAAGAATTCTTTATATATTCTGCTCATAGGTTATATGCATTGGAAATATGGTCTGTTTAAGGACTACTTTTCATTTTAATGATGTCATTTAAAGTTCTAAATTTTCATGGAATCTCATTTATCAATTTTTTTTCTTTTATACATCATGTCTTTTGTATTCTAGGTAGTTCTTGCCTACCCTGAATTCATAAACTTTTTCCCTTATAATTTCTTCTTAAAGTTTTATAGTTTTAATCTTTCATATTTAGGTTCATAGATCCCTTCAAGTTATTTTCATGTATGGAAATGAAGGGTTAAGGTTAATTTTTTATATACGGATACCAGGTGTTCTAGTGCTGTTTGCTGAAAACACTATCTCTTCCTTGCCTCTTGAATTGAGCTTATATTCTATAAAATGCTAATGTTAGATAATCTTTCAAAACTCAGTGGACCATATATGTGTGGTTCTATTTCTAGATTCTCTCTTTTATTCCAATGATCTATATGTTTTTCCTCACACCAACACTGCCTTGATTACTGTAGCTCTAGAGGAAGTCTTAAAAGTAGGTAGTAAACGTCTTCCAACACTGTTTTTGTTTTTGTTTTTAACTTTTCTAGGTCCTTTGTACTCCTACATAACTTTTAAATTTCAATATCCAATTCTTCATTTATAGCAAGTATACACAGACCTGAATTTTTATATATACCTTGTGTTTTCTAATCCTGCTAAATTCAAATACAAGTTCTAGGGGCTCCTAGAGATTTCTTAGTATTTTCTCTGTAGGTGATCATTTCATCTACATATAAAGATTTTGCTTCTACCTTGCCAATCCTATCCTAATTGTGTCATTTTATTGCCAGACTATTTTGGTGGGGCCTAGGTTTCAAAGTTTAATGGACAGATAAAGAGTAAGCATATCTGCCCTTGTTCCCCACCTTAAGGAGAAGACATTGTATCTTCTCCATTCATATAAGGCATTCTCACTGGAAGTATGGAGTACATGCCTTTAATCTGTTGAGAAGGTTCTGTTCTACTTCTAGTCTCCTGATAGCTTTTACCATGAACAGCTGTAGAATTTAGTCCAATACTTTTTCTCCAACTAGTGACAGGATCATATGGCTTTTGCCTTTCCTCTGTTAAAATGATGACTTTTGGGGGGTGGATCTTCCAATGCTGAACCAACACTGCCATCCCTATAGCAAAACCACTTTCTACATCCTGCCAGATCTGACTTCTAATAGTTTGTTTTGTTAAACAAATTTCTATCTATGTTCATGCTTTTTTCTTCTATTATCTTTATCCAGTTTTAGGATTAGCACAATGTTGAGTTCCTAAAATGAGGGGAGAAGTGTTCCTTCTTTTTTCTGCTTTAAATGTTTGATATAATTTATCAGTTAAAATGTATATGAGTCTGCTGTTGTCATATAGGTAGGTTTGCAAGGTAGGAATATACTTTCTTTAATAGGTTCTAGTCAAATTTTGTATTTCCTGCAGAGTTAGTTTCATTAATTTGTCTTCCAAGGTACTTCTTAGAAGTTGTCAAATTTATTTCCAAAAAGATATTTGTAATATGCTTTGCATATCCTTTTAAATTCTATAAAATCTGTGGTAATGTTTCCTAGATCTTGATATTATAATTTTAAAAATGTATAGTTGTTGTTGTGTAACAGGAAGAAAAGGTCTAAAGTTGCAGGGGAAGTGAGAGGGGTAGGGGAAAGGAAAGAAGGGAAAAGAAAAAATATGAGAAAAGGAAGAAAATGGAAACAAGGTCTTTGCAAATAAGGAAGGGTGGAGGTGGTGAAGGGAGGGCAAGGGAAGGGGAAAAAAAATAAGAACCAAGATACTCATGTAAAGGTACAAGATCCCAGTGATGAATGTAACTATTTTGTACCTAAAATGTACCAATAAACTTAATGGGAAAAAAAAGAAAAAGAAAAAAGGATGTGATACTCAGAATGTAGCTCCAAAGCCAAGACTGTAGTGCATTGCTTTGGGTAATTAGGAATCGTTTTGGGGATGGACAAAGATGAGAAAGAATGTTCATATAGCAACAGTGCATTGTGTGCTTAAAACAGTGTTGAGAGAAAAGAGAATTAATATTTATTAGACCTTTCTTGATGTAAACTAGACCTATTTCCCTTAAACTGATCTATATCCCTTATATGCATTTTTTTCATTTGAATTAAGTTTTATCTTCCTTTTTATTCGGAACTTTCACCATTTGGATTATTCTGTTATTTGGTGCCAGAAAGTGTGCCGATTTGAAATTTTATTTTCTTCCTTGTACACAGTGATTACATTCATTGTAGGGTACTGGTGCATGTACATAGCATAATTTAATTCTTTTTATGTCCCCTTAAGTACAGCTTTTCTATACTGTTTGTAAACTGTTAAGTAAATTATTTTGAAAGACTATTTAACTTCCATCTGTACCAAAGCAGTCTTTCAGTTTAATAATCGAATTAAGAGAATGTTAAAAAATAATTTTAGATGTAGTTGAATAAACTTTGAGAAAACAGTGGTAAGGGAACAACATGAAACCCTATCACTTAATACTTCCTGTTCTGCTACAACAAAAAGCTGGTCTATAACACTGCAGTATATACGGGTGGCTTGGGGGGCTTTTAAGCACAGATTGAAAAAAAAAAAAGGAACCACAAAAGAGCCATGAGCCTCAATTCTGGTGCCAGTACGAAGGCAGCCAGATACCTATTTCCCCAAAGATTGCTTTGCCCCCAGCAAGACAACTGGGAGGCATTTTGTCGCTTCTACTGCCTGGGAGGTATGGGTAAAGTAAAAATAGTGATTCCTGGAGGGGCCTCATTGTCAAAAACTGTCTTCTGCGGCAGTGGGCATTTTATTTTATACATTGACCATAATAGATTCCTTTCAGGAGTTCACCTTGGTAGAATACAGAAATGAATTATTTTAATATTTACAAAAATACTCAACATTTTAAAAGACTTCTGTTAGAAATGTTCGTGAAACTTGTTTCTCACTGATCAGGTTGTAGTGTATTGATAGAAACTAGGCTGGGAGACAGTAGACTCAGATTCTTGTACCACTTTTTGCTGCTTACCGTCTCATTAATACTGGGCAAACTATTGAACCTCTCTGGACTTTGGTCCTATCTGTTGTAAGCTGAGGTAGCTGGACTAGAAAAGCTCTATGTAAGGGTTACCTGCATGACTTACCTTTTTTCTTGCTGCATTATTATTATAAGAATAGAACAAGATGAAAAGCAGAGTTAATTATTTATTAGATTCTCTTTCCTCAGTGTGTAAGAAGAAGCTTGTGCCCATTTTCTAATGTCCTCTTCAGTGTCTTTCTTCAGAGTACTATCGTTTTTACTCTAGCAATCTTTAACCTAATTAGTTAGATTGATTCCTAGGCATTTAAGTTTTTTTGATGCTATTGTAAATGGGATTGTTTTCCTGATTTTTTTCTTGGTGGGCTCATTATTGGTGTACAAGATTGATTTTTGTATGTTGATTTTGTTGTATGATGCTACATTGTTCAGTTTGTTTATTGGTTCTAAATCTTCTGGTGGAGATTTTGGGTCTTCTATGTAAAATATAATATGCACATAAAGGTTGTTTGACTTCTTTCTTTTCTATTCATGTTCTTTCTCTTGCCTGATTGATTGCTCTGGCTGAAGTTTTGAGTGCTATATTGAACAGGAGAGAATGGACACCCCAGCCTTGTTGCTGACTTTAGAGGAAATGCTTTCAGTTTTTTTCCATTTAGTGTGATGTTTGCTGTGGCAACAATGAATGGCATTTATCAGCTTGAGGTCATTCTGTACCTATTTTCATCAGGCTTTCTCTTATGAATGAGTATTTAACTTTGTCAAAGGTTTTTTTCTGCATCTCTTGAGTTGATCATGTGTTTTTTTAAATCCTTTTTATTTATATGGTATATTTCATTTGTTGATTTAGTATGTTGAACCATCATTGCATTCTTGAGTTTGACTTGACGATGTTGTGTGATCTTTGTAATGATTTGTTGTATTCTGCTTACATGTATCTTGTTGAGGATTTATCTTAGTTATTTTTCTAGTTGCTGAGACAAAATACCCAAAACTTACAATTTAAGAAGGAAAGGTTTATTTTGGCTCACAGTTTGTAGAGGTTTCCATCCATAATTGGCTGGCTCCAAGGCAGAGTGGCGTGGCAGAAGGGCATCATAGAGGAAAAATAGTCCAAGGTTGGGTAGATAGGAAGCAGCAAGCAAAAGCACCAAGCCTCCCTTTCCCTTTTATCCATCTAGGCCACAAGCCTCATGGGCGGTCCTTCCCACTATCCACATGCAGAATTATGCTAAACCAATCAATGGACTAGTTTGTTTATCACACACCCTAGATCCAGCCACTTCCGAAAACCCTCGCCTATGAGCTCAGGAGTCTTTGGGAGGACAGCTAGGCACAAGCGATAATGATAATTAAAGATATTGGCCTGTAGTTTTCTTTTTTTGTTGAATCCTTGTCTGGTTTTGATATGAGTGTTACAAGTTTGACAGTGTTCCATCCCTTTTAATTTCATGGCAGAGTTTGAGAAATTTTGTTAGTAACTCTTTTCTGAAGTTCTGGTAAACTCCAGCAGTAAATCCATCAGTTCCTAGGTTTTCTTAGTTGGTAGAGTTTTTACTGCTGCCTCAATTACTGCCTGTTATTGGTCTATTCAGGATTTTTAAGTCTTCTTAGTTCAATTTTGGTAAGTCTTATGTGCCTAGGAATGTATACATTTCTTCTAAATTCACCAATTTATTTGAATATAAGTTTTCAAAATAGTTTCGTATAATCCTGTGGATCTTAGCATTGTCTGTTATGGTTTTGCCTTTTTCATTTCTAATTGCATCGATAGGGGTCTTTTTCTTTCCTTCTTTTGGTAAATTTGACTAAGCATTTTTTATCTTTTTTATCCTTTCAGAGCACTAACTCTTTGATTCATTGATATTTTGTATTTTTTCTTTAGCCTCAATTTCATTGATTTCTGCTCCAATCTTTACAATTTGTTTCCTTGTATAAATTTGGGGTTTGGATTATTGCTTTTCTAGGACCTTTCGGTACATAATTAGGTTGTTGATTTGGTAATGCTCTAGTTTTGTAATGTACATACAGCTATAAATGTCTTCCTTAGAGAATGCTTTCATTGTGTCCCACGAGTTTTGCTGTTGGTACTGCCATTGCTGTTTGCTTCTAGGAATTTTTAAGTTTATCCCATGATTTCTTCTATGATCCATTGACTATTCAGGAATATATTTTTTGTTTTTGTTTTTGTTTTTGGTACCAGGGATCGAACTCCGGTCCTTGCGCTTGCGTAGCAGGGGCCGAAACCACTGAGCTAAATCCCCGGCCCAAGGAATATATTATTTAATTTGTATGTGTTTGCATAGTTTTGTGGTTCCTTTTGCTATTGATTTCTAGTTTTATTCCATTGTGAACTGAAAGGATGCAGATTATTTGAATTCTTTTGCACTTATTGAGACACGTTTTATGGCCCAACATAAGGTCTATTTTGGGGAAGGTTCTATGGGCTAATGTCAGGAATGTGTATTTTGCTGTTGTTGCTTGAAACACTCTGTAGATATGTCCTAGGTTCATTTATTCACTGATATGGTACAACTGTGGTATTTCTTTGTTGAGATTTTGCCTGATTGACCTATTTGTGAGAGTGGGACTCTACAGTCCCCCACCGTGGTTGTATTGGCTTCTGTCTATTCTTTTTTGTATTGTGAAATTAGGGTTGCCAACATTCAGTGCATATATACTTAACAGTTGTAAATCCCTTTTGAATTATTTCCTTTATCAATATGTGGTGATCTTTTTGTCTCTTCTGATCAGTTTTTGCTTGGTTTACTTAGTCTGAAATTAGGATAGCTACTCCTGCTTGCTTTTGGGCTCCAGTTGCATGGAGTATGATTTTTCATCCTTTTACTTTCAGTCTATGTGTTTCTCTGTGGGTGAGGTATGTCTCTTATAAGCAACATGTAATTCGGTTTTGTTTTTTATCTAATCAGCCAGTCTGTGTCTTGATTGGGGAGTTAAGATCATTTACATTGAGCATTATTTTTGAAAGGTATTTATTCCTGTCATTGTATTATTTTTTCAGTGCTAACTTCTTTCCATTTTTCTTTTTACTACTCCCTCAGATGTATTCTTTCTTTTGGGATCTTTGATGATATTGCCCTTGGAGTCTTTGTTTAGAATCCTCAAATATTTTTTAGATTACTGATTTGGTAATTATGAATTTCTTTAAATTTTCTTTGTTGTAGAGGGTTTTTTATTTCTCTATCAATTTTGAAGGATAGTTTTTCAGGATACAGTAATCTGGATTGGCAGTTTTCTTTTAGAGTTTGAGCAACTTCACAATAGGCTCTCCTAACCTTTAAGGTTTGTGTTGAGAAATCTGCAGTAGTAAACTTCCCTTTATAAGTGACTTAACTTTTTTCTCTAATGGCTTTTAGTACTCTCTCTCTTTTCTGAATTTTTGGGATTTTTTTACTATAATGTGTTGTGGAGAGGTTCTTTTCTGGGTTGTGTCTAAATGCCTCATTTACATGGGTATCCATTTCAGTCCCTAGATTTGCAATGTTTTCTGCAGTTTCAGTGAATATGTTTTTTGTACCGTTAGTTTCCTTCTCTAGCCATACTTTAACTCCTATAATTCTTATGTTAGTTCTTTTATAGTCATCTAGCAGCTTTTGAATCAACCACTTGTGATTTCTTTTTGTCGCTAAGAGTATCACTGTGTAAGTGATACACTATATCATTCTTGTCTTGAAGTCCCGATATTCTCTCCTCTGACTGGTCATATCTGTTGGCATGACTTTTAATTGTGTTTTTCATTCCTGCTTGATTCTTTTTTATAATTTCTAATTCTTTTCTGAAGTGGTTATTCATATCCATCATTGTCTTCTTTAATTCATTCAGCTCCTTATGTCTTTTTAAGCTCATTGAACATCATATTAAACCCTTATTTACTGATGTACATCTCTTTAAATTCATTGACTGTCTTATGCATTTGCTTGTTTCTTCTTTAATCTCTTCAAACATTTTAACCATTTAGTTTTTGAGTCTTGTGCCGCCTCCACTTCAGTGCCTGTGAGATTAGATTTCACAGTCTGTGACTTCTGTCATGCTTAGGGGTCAGTGGAAGTGAAACCCTGTACATGGAATTCAGTGGCCCTTGGATGGCGATGGGAGGAAGCCCACAGAAGTGCAGAGCTAGGGCATGTTCAGGGGGCAGTGGGAAGGTGCCCACTCTGGCATTACTTCTGTGTCTTCTTCATCCTGGATCCCACTCGTCACAGCCACTGCAAGCCCCCGCAGTTCTGTCTCATGGATCCTCAGAGCTTGGGTCTGGATCCCTGCCCAGGCCATACCCTTTGCTTCTGTTGGTTCCTAGGGCTTACCAGTTCTAACTCATTCCCTGCCCTCTGAATGATTCTCTGGCTTGCATATTCCTTAGTACCCTGATTGGAGAAGGACCTGTCATATGACTATCTAACTTGCTGGGCAGCACTGTGGTCCAATGAGAGGAGAGTTAGGCCATGTGGGCTCTGGGCAGAAGCTGCTAGCTTGAGCACTGACAGGCAGCTATTAGCAGCTGCCCTGAGCTTCTTCCCTCAGAGCTACTTTTACCATGGTGGCCTGTTTGCCAGACCTGGCTATAAGCAGTGCCTAGATCAAAAAGCAGCCCTGTTTATTTTCTAAGTGCTCCTGTTAGTGGGTTTCATCTGATGGGCTTCGCCTTCAAGCTGTCCTCCTTTGAGTGGGTTTTTGCACCTCCCCATTCTCATACCTTGGACTATGGTGTCTTCCAGGGGTCTCCTGAGCACTGCTGCCTGTAGCACATGTGATACAGCTCTCCTTCTCTTATGATCTTTTCTGATTCTTTTTTATTTTTAATTTGTCTTTCAGTTTGGATAATTTCTGTTGATTCATTTTTGGGCTTACTAACCCTGTCGTCTGATATGTCTACCCTGCTGTTTGACTATCCAGTCAGTTTCTTTTTTTTTTTTTGGTACCGGGGATTGAACCTGGGTCTTCAGCTTGTGAGGCAGGCTGTGGAACCACTGAGCTAAATCCCTGGCCCCTCCAGACAGTTTTTAATTGCAGGTGTTGTGTTGTTCAGTTCTGGAATATATATTTGATTCTTTTTTAATTTGTTTTATTATTGCAGTTATTTGGAATTTTCCTCCCTATCCCTCTGTATTTGTGTCTATTTTATCTGACCTATAATAATCATCATAAAATACTTGCCTGTCAACTCCAATATTTGGAGAAGTTCCTGCTTTTCATAGATCCATCTATTTATTGCCTCAATGTTTTTTTTTTTAAAAAATCTAGATTTCATTTTAGCATGGTAGCAACAGCTTATGGTTATAGGGGTTAGGCACCTACCTTTTTTCAACTGGAAATAGGATTTGTTTTTCTGTGACTCCCTGTATAACATGTAGATTACCCAGGATAGATGATGACAGCAAAAGCATTAAAGAAAGGAGATCAGTGTGACATAAGTGATTAGTAGACTGTTGAGGACATGTGTTTCTTACCTGCTAATTTAATTTGTAAATGCTGTGCGGGGATAGGTGCTGAGCTAAAGATCTTTGAGAGTGACTATCTTGATATTGTGCTTTAGTAAGCATGGTTATGATCTGTGCTGTTTAGCATGAAGCTTATATTATTTAATATGACCTCACAGAATCTGTAAATTATTACTCTGCATTTTGACATTGATATATGATTAGCTAAGACTATTATAAATACATTATTTGGTGACCAGCTTTTAGTGTAGCCCCTTAATCAAAATACCATTTCCTACACATTCATTATTTTTGCAGTATGATTATTTGCAAATATTTGACAGTTTTTCTCTTAAAGATGATGAAATATCAGCAAGTAAAAGTGAACATTTGTGTTTACCATATTAATCTGAATGGGTTCTCAGAATTGATTCTGATCGTGATTATGAATATAATTCTATAATTGTATTTTATTTCCTCAACTCTTGTGTGCAGTGTACTTTTCTTCTTTAAGAGAGTTCTTTTTCTTTTTTTTAAGAACACGACTTGATGAGCTGAGAATGTTCTTAGAGAATGAGACTTGGGAACTTTGTCCTGTTAAGTCAAATTTCAGTATCTTGCAACTTCATGTAAGTTTTTCTTAAGAACCAGAATCTGCCTTTTCATTATCTTCTTTTCATTATCTTTTTATCCTTTTAGTTTTCTTAAACAGGTAAATGAGAGCATTTATAAAATAATCAAATTAAGGAATAATGCCTTCTTTCTTTGAAAGTCATTAATAGCAAGCCCCTTTTACAAGAATGATCTTTTATGAATGTGAAAAATCTCTCTTTACAAAATTCAGTTTATATGCTCCAAGGAAAACTTTTGCCTAAAAGAGTTAGTTAAATTGCTGTTTTTCTCATTTGAATTTAGAAGATGATCTCCTGCTATATTTAAATTTTTTTAGAAAATTAATCATGATATTTTGGTACTGTTTGATAAAAATGTTTTTACTACTTAGATATGAAAACTGTCATTTCTGAAAGGGGCTAATAGGTTCTTAAATTATACTACAGTTCATTAATTTGTCTGTATTTAGAAAATGCCTCAGAAATAAAAGAGGCACTAAGAATCTTCTTTTTCTTTAAATTCTTATAGAATGAACAATCTGTGAAAAGTCTTTAGTTGGCTTGATTTTTTTCCTTTGATTGAAACACATTATAGATAACCATTCCTGTGTGGAAGATTGTATTCTACAAATACCAAGTGTCTAAATATAATGCATGTTCTTAAAAATCCATTTTTTGAAAGTATAGTGTGTTTAGTTTTTGCTTTTGGGAGGGATGGCTTTCTAAAAGCAGTTTTCTTAATCTGGATAAATGTAAAGAATACATGAATAGAGCCAGATGTGGTGGCGCATGGCAGTAATCCCAGCTCTCAGAAGGCTGAGGCAGGAGATTGGCATGAGTTCAAGGCCAGCCTGGATTGCAGACCGAGACCCAGTATGAAAAAAACAATGAAAAGAATACATGATTAGAAGGTTTTTTTGAAGTGATAGTCTTTATATTAATTTTATATAACTTCTTATACTTATGCCTTCCTAATATGAGTGTTAAGAACACCGAAATATGTTTAATAAATGCTTAAAGACAACAAAATTAACATTGATTTTAGTTATTAGTAACAAATTAACAATAATTAACCTTAAGTTAATATAGAACCTACAAATTCTGATATAAAGTATTTCCTTAGCATTATTTTGAATTATAAATTTAACATTAATTTTAGAATGCTTATTTAAATTTTTATGTAACTATCAAATTGTGCATGTTTGCATCCATACTGGATATAATTGTAAGACAGTTTGCCATTTTTCAAAAGGCATGTTAAAATGTTCCCATCTGTCAAAGTAGTTACCTTGAAAACTGTTCATAACTTATTGTTCATTTGTCACATATATTCTTACAGATTTTTTAAAACACCATCTCAATATATATTGACCCCTTATTTAGAATTAAAAAATGATGGCATGATTCTTAGGCATTATGATGGACCTGACTTATTGTGTAGCTGAAATTTAAAAAGAAAATGAACATATCTATCATTTAAAACTTTAACCAGCCAATGTACTTTTTAGCAATTTAAAGCTACCTTTTAATAATATCATTGAATATGAAAAAATTTAAGTTTGGGATTAATCTCCTTAAATATGGGAAAATATTAAATTTTGATAAACTAGCAAATCACAAGTTATGCACTTCAGATGAACCTTGAGATTATTCAACTGTTTTTCTAATTATCCATCTAATCTTAAACATGACATTGAATCTCCAGACTGCCTCAGTTTCCTCATCTGGGTAATACATGATTCGGACCAGTCTCCCAATCTAGATTGATCCTCTCAATTTACAGATGAGGAATTTGAAACATGGAGAAGCCAGGTGATATTCTTAACAATATATAGGAAACTAATAGAATGTAATGGGTTAAATAGCAGGAAAGATGTTGAAAACATAGCATCTGCCTCTTAGTGTGTGTGTGTTGTCTGATTCTTGGTATATAAAAAAAATGACAGTTTATAGACATCATCATAATGAAGAATGATATATACCTCATGTTTTGTTTTGATATATATGTATAGAATGTGGTACAGGTATAGTGCATAACTTAACTGTTTTTATAAGTGATTTTATGGGTTAGAATTGTATTCATCAGGACTTTGCTGCTGTGTCAAAATTTTTAGATTATTATTCAAATTTCTTTTCAGAAATTTTTATGTATACTTTTTAAAGGAGCCAAAAGTAGCTTTATGTCGATTACACTTTCTTAAGTGATCTCATTGCTTAAGTTGTTTTTAGGAAAACGTTTACATGTGTATTTCCCAACCTGTAATTTTAGAAAACTCGAAAGATTTAAAAGTAAATAACTGAAGAGTATAATTTTTTTCTACTAACTCTACATTTACATTGATAGACTATGATTATGTACTTGAATTTTATTGTTGCTTCTGAAAGATATCCAATTCCCTTTTTAATGTCTAGGAATTTAAATTCATGGAACAGTCTCGTTCCCCATCAGTTTCACCTAGTAAGCAGCCTGTTACAACTTCTTCAAAGACAATGACTTTATTTGAACAGTGCTGTAGTGGTGGGAATCCATTTGAAATTCAGGCCAACCACAAAGATGAAGAAACGGAAGATGTTTTGGCTTCTAATGGGGTACGTGTTGTTCTTAACACATATTGTGAAATGCAAGTGAGATTTCTAAAAATGTTCTACCCAATGAGCAAGGTAATTTGTTAGAATTTTCATCCACCTACCACCCAGCTTCCTATCTACATGCTTATGTGCCTACAATATTACTACTTACAGAAATAATGACTTTACAATATACCCCAGTGATATTGTCCTCTTGAACAATAAATTTTGCCTCTGTATATGCTTTCTATTTTCACTGGATTACTGATATAGTACCAGTATAGTTCTTCAGTGCATATTTATATAATATACTCCTATAGAGAGATGGGTAAGGAAATAGATCATATGCATTTTTTTTTCTCTGCTCTATTCCTGGGTAACTAAGTCAGTCATTTTGTTTTATTTCCCTTTATCTGAGAGAGAATAATGTCTTCCTTAGTTGCCTGGAAGGAACATTTATAGGATTAGAAGTAATGTTTTGTCAAGAGCAATATTAACTCTAGTTAGTGGAAAGGGTTTGAAGGCAGGTAGTGGATATAACCTTTATTACTAATTAGCTGAGTAGCCCTTGGCAAATTATATTATTTGTGACTGTCAGTTTCCCTGTGTTTGCAGTGAGGAGGATGCTTGTTTCACAGTTCCCTGCACGGTGTTTTCAGAATACTTCATTTGGCCCAGGTTGTTGTTTGGTGTATCTTTCTGATCTTCATAATTTCCAGAGGAACCCACTGTGATTTTTATTTTAGATTTGATGAAGCCAAAGTGAGAACTGTTCAGATGTGAGAAAAATCTATTGGATTTGTCTCCATATTTTAGTTTTGGAATTTCTCTTTTGTTTACTGAAGACATATTTTAAAAAATACTACCGGGAAAATATGCCACTGTCATGTTTTATTGTGAATGTGTTATTTCATATAAAAACATGTTTAAAATTATAGTTCAGTGATTTTTTGTGACATTTTGCCTCTTTGAAATATAGACTAAACTGAGAACTCCGAGTCATTCCAATATTTTGAAATAATATATCCTTCTATAATAGTGATATGTTCATTAAAACTCACATAGTATTTGCTTCTCATTATTTGTGGCAGGTGTATTCTATAAAATTGCTGTGACTCTGAGTTAGCAAATACTGAACCATTGTTCCTAGGAAAGCTATAGTATTAGGTTCCTGTCAACCTCTGGTCACAAAATATTTCCTAACATGTCAGTATATAACCTTATTTTATGTGTGCTTCTGTTAAAGATATCTTATTTAAAATATACTATTGAATCAATAATATTGAACTCATAGCCAGTTGCACCATTACTCATGCCTAAATGGAGTTTATCTAATACAAGCATTTTCTCTGCAAGGCATGCTGTAGACTTCTTGCACTGAACACTAGATAGCACTTTAGTACTACATTCATTCTAAACAGTGAATTCACCAACAAGAAACATTCAAAATACATGGTGCTAAATAAAGCATGAGCAAAACAATAAAGCAGAACATTCTCTTGTTTGCCATGGGTTGGGAATGTGCATGTTGGATGACAATGTTTTTGCTACTCTGCGTGTATTGGTGACTGACCACAAAACTATCTTCATTATTGATTATGGGGTTGCAAATAAATGTTAGCATTAGGCAGATTTGCACATACTGGATCCTTAAATATCTAATGTAGTATTTAATCATGAAACTTGTAACCAGGAACTCTCGCTTGTGTGGACTGCTTGTCGGCACGGCATCAGGATCACACTGTATATAATTATAGAAGTCCTGAGATGCTTTTTTATATTTGTTAATGTGCAGTCTCATCTTTCTAGGTACAACTGAAGTCTTTGAAAATCTGGACATGACATAATGCTTTCCATAGTCATTTTCAGTTGTTGAATTAGGGGACAAATTAGTTGTTGAATTAAGAGACAGAGTTCTTTCCATGTTGCCACCATATTGTTTTCCTCAACTGCTATGTGGAGATAAAACTTCCTCCTAAAATTATTTTTAGGATTCAGTGAGATTATCCCTGAAAGCACTTGGCACAGTACTTGGTCAAAAGCTCAATGAACATTAGCCATTTTAATCATATTAATCCATTAATTGATGATGACGACTGTGATGCTGTTGTCACTGTTTCCTTTGCTTTGCGTGCATTCCACTGCCCTTTCTCTTGGTGACATGGGCCATGGTGCCAAAAGGTGATGAAAATGTTAGGGAGGCACCTTGCTTCTCAAAAGTAAATGGACCGGTTTTTCGTTCTTTTCTCAGGAGGTCCTTGGGTGCTAAGCATAGTCTTTTAAGCTGTTCTTGGGACTAAATCTCATTATAATGAATTAGACAGAACATCAGCATGTGTGTTGTATATGTTTATAGCTGAATTAATACTTCTAGCATGCCAAAAGCAGATACTCAACTTCTTTATAATGAATTAGTGAATTGGAAATAAATGTGATGAAATTTCCAGTTTTTTGGGTTAAAAAAATTAAATATATAATTGTTTCCTGGTTTGAGGTCTAGTAGGTCTGTTATTGTTTTGCTCTTGTATGTAAAGGTTTGGTTTTGTTGGACGTTTAGAGGCTTTTACAAGTATAATATTTTTATTTTCCTTTAGAGCTGGCTAATGTAGGATGATGAAGAAATATAAAATTGAGTACTTTTACTGTGTTGAAAGACCCCAGGGAAGGTGTCTCTTTATTGTTGAATATCTCTCTGTGTTCTCTCCAGTATGAGTCTGATGAACAGGAAAAGAGTGCCTATCAGGAGTATGACAGTGACAGTGACGTCCCTGAGGAACTCAAGCGAGATTACGTGGATGAGCAGACAGGGGATGCCCCTGTGAAAAGGTAATTGTTCTTAGATTGTATGCTATTGAGCATTTTAGGTTGTGCTCGTAACACATCATAGGATGTTTTTCAAGGGTTTAGAAAAAACAAAAGATTGAAAAATTTTGGTGGTCATAATATCATTGAACAGAAGTTAATGTGTTTTAAAAAATGATTACAGAAAGGCTGAAAATGTAGGTTTCCCCTATTTCTTAATAGTGAATTTTCAAGAAAGAAAATATGTACATGAAAAGTTTTACTTAGCAGAACCTTTGTTTTTTGGCATTTTATAGGCCAATTCATTTGTGAGTTTGGTTGTTACTGTGTCAAAAACCATATGAATTCATTTTAAATGGTTAATTAAAGTGGTTTAAAAGTAGCTTTTCTTTTGATTTATACAGCATGTTTGACTTTTTTTTGCAGCAAGATTCTAATTATTTTTTTAAATGTGCCACAAGTTAATGTTGTTTAAAAATTATTTAAAAAATTTTTATCTTGATGAAAATATTAGGTATAATCAAAGAGCTTTTAATTTAGGGATCAACAGTTTTTACAGAAGAAAAAATCTTTAGGTTTGTAAAATCAGTATGCCCTTGGGGGTGATTCGTGCTTCACAGAGATCAGAAAACCTGAAGGAGAAAGTAGCTATTTGCTTTGTACATGAAATTTTTGCCTCAATCGAGGAAACACAGCAAATCAGCACTTATTTTCCCAGTGTCACTTGGATCTTCTATTTGAACCTTCACTTAACCTTAGTGGTTCAATTTTGTTTCATGTTAAATTGTTCTCTTCAAAAATATGATATTAAGAATTATTGTCACCTCCTCTCACTTAAATGGGCCTAATTTTGATGTGTTGAAGTGAATTAATACCAGATATTTAGTGAATACAGATACACTTTTTAAAAATGGTAGATTTAAGTACGCTCTTTCATACTCTTAAACCCCACAACACCTAGTTAATACTTAATTGACCTGAAACCCTGACTAAAATTATTCTCTCCTTATAAGTGAGCCATCATGTGGTTAGGGCAAATTAATTGGGAAAGTTTTTTAAATTGGTTTTTCCACGTTTAAATTGTACATATTTAAATATCTACAGATAGGATCCACTTTGAAATTAGTACAACTATGTTAGACTTCTTTATTAGATATGTTTTGGGTATATTTTGGTGAAAAGGAAAGTTCTATTTGAATTGAAATGAACAAGTAATACAGCATTTACTAGTGTATGTATATATATTTGGTAGGTTTAATGCAGCCTTCCTGACACTGTAGGCTATCCCTAAGAGTTTGAATAATGCGAATGACTAACTGAAGCCAATTAGTTAATAATTGCTTTCAACCCTGAGTTCTAAATGTCTCTTGAATATAATTGTTTTCTTTGACTAGCATATATTGACCATCCTATTTTCTTGCCAAAATGATCTCTGTGCCAGATAACCAAATCATCCTTCTTAGCTTCACTTTTCTTGTCTCTAGTCTTGTCCCTTTAGGCATAAATTTAAAAGTTTTTCTTACAAATTTCTTCCATTTTCTTGGTTAAAGTTTTGATTGGTTTACTGCTGCATTCATACTCCTTAGATTTGATTGCTTTCAGTGGCCTTTGCTTACTTCTTTGCCATTGCTTTTCCCTCTGCTCACGTGTTCTACATGCCACATAGTGAACCCTTGCATTCCTTGCAGCGTACACTCTTTCCTCTTCCTCTGATCATGTAACATGCTGTCCCTTGTTTTCTGCCCTTACATACAGTTTCTACTTTTCTTTTGAGTCTAGTGCTGCCCTTAAACCCTAGACTCTGCCAGATACCTTATATTTCATTCACATGCTAACAAGGGAAGTGTTTCATAAGTTTCTGAAATCAGGAATCTTGGTGTTTTTGCACCTAGATCTGTAATTTCCCTAAAAACTCTTTTCTTTTAAAGTGGTACAACTTTTTTTTGGAACCGGGGATCGAACTTGGGACCTTCCACTTGGGAGATGGGCAGCGGAACCACTGAACTAAATTCCTAGCCCTATATAAGTCTTTTTTTTTTGGTGCTGGGGATCGAACTCGGGTCCTTGCGCTTGCACAGCAAGCGGCGAAACCACTGAGCTAAATCCCCAGCCCTATAAGTCTGTTTTTTTAATGGTTGATAATGTCTTAGAATCAAAGAAGCACATTTATAGTACTTTATTTCTGCTTACTTATTTCTGTTCCTCTCTGGAATATGAGTTCTCCTTATTCATAGTAAGATTTCCAGAAAATAATAAGTAAAAGAAAGTTAAATGCTAAGCTCAATAACTTGTTTTATTACTTGACAACCCTAATTGCATTTCTGTTTTGTTCTTTCATTATTAAGTGTTTCTCGAGAAACCCTAAAAAGCAGGAAGAAATCAGATTATAGTCTAAATAAAGTGAATGCACCTATCTTAACAAATACAACATTGAATGTAATAAGACTTGTTGGTAAGTAACTATATCTTTTTATAAACAAAACTATAGCAATTTAATTAGTCTGCTTTTGTTACCGAATGATTTTTACTTAATGTTTTCATTGAATGGTAACTTTATTACCCCCCACAAGTGAGAGATTTAAGAATATCATGTCAATGTGTCTCATCTTACATGTTCCAACTAGTAGGACTAAATATGTATATCAGTTTTACTTTATCAGTTAACTACTTATTAATTTCTATAACTTCCGATTTTTCTAATTAATTGAAATGTAATTATTCTCTAGTTGAGTTAGAGATATATGTAGGATGATGATAGTATCAATTTCACATTTGTATTATATTTTGCTAATTTTCATTGTTTTATAGATATTTACAATCTTCCTGTCAGATAGGGAGGGTGAATAGTGATTCTCTGGTAATTTTAGAAAGAAAGGTTTTACAAACTAGATGTTCAGAGTATAAGAAGTATTCTTATTACCAATAAGACCTTCACTATTTTATACCATATCTATTTTAAATACAGATTTTTGAAGATGATGTAGATATTTTAATGTCAGTATTTCAGTATTTTATGTGCTTTCAGCTTTTGTGTTTCATAAATAGGTCTGAAGATTTGACAAATAAGTTAGAGTTGTCTTCTCACATTAATTGTAATCTATGTCAATTAAGAATTTTAGTGATTTTTTTCTATAAAAATCTATATTCTAGTTATGAAGATGTTATTTACCTATTGCTTTGTTTCATTAATCTTAACTCTAATGAAATGATCTCTATTCATTAAGATAATTTCTGAATTTCATTAATAGGGTAAAATGTACAAAATGCTTTTTAGTCTTATTTTCTTTGGAGAAGATACAGAAAAGTAAGAATGAATTGAGAGGAAAATGTATACATTTTTATGACACAAAAATGGTAGATTCTAAAAAGCCATCCTGTGGCTAATTATTTTCAGGGAAAGTAGCTTTTCTTTTATCCAAAGCTATCTTTTATCTGGAGCTATATGAATAACTCCAGAATTTAGATTATCAGAATTGGAATTAGATTTTCAGAATTGGAAGGGTCAAGGTTATCGGGTTTAAGTTCTCACAAAATAAGGTTTTCTTTCAATGATGTCTGTGATGTGTTGTGTCTATCAAGCTTTGGTTTCATGACTCATAGTCACTCAACACATTATTTTGCAATACTGTTCATTCTGTCGACTGAACTGGATGGCAGAAATTTTTCCTATGGTTAATCAGGGTCTATCTCTCTTCCTCATTCTATTGGTTGGACTCAATTCTTCCTTTAAAAGAAAAAAGAGTAAACCTGTACTTTTAAAAAAAACTTCTCCTGTACTTCCCGTGTGGTCACTTTTCAGATAGGTATGGTAGTTACCCTGTCCTTCCGGTCCACATCCCTCTCACCCCCTATCCAGTCTCTGACTCAGTGTGTAAACTTCTCATCACCTCTCTTATCTAGTCCTCTCTGATAGAAATTCTGAACCTTTCAGAATCTTTGTCATTCTTCACCTAGATTAGACTTAGTAGTTTTTGTGGTCTGAAGTTTGTCCTCTTTTGCTGATTACATTGGAGAAACAGACAGCACTGACAGCTCTGGCTTTCAGCCGCAGGGAAGTGTGCTTCTGCCCTGGAAGCACCTCAAGGCAAGGGAAGTGGATGGGATCCATGCTGCTCTAAGAAGGAATGGCAGAGCAGATAATTGGGCAAATAATACAATCAGCTACATATACAGTTATATTTTTTAATTTACCCAGGTCAGACTGGATCAGAGGTAGTCATGTTGCTCTTTACTCTAAAAAGGCATATATTCATATGGTCAAATGAAATAAAATATAAGGCTAAAATAAATTGAGGAGGGAGGATATTGTTTTATTCAGTTAAATGCAAGCATCACATCCAACCCTTAACTTTTTGGTGGGCATAAGAAACTTGCAAAAACAATATATTCTGCTATTCTTATGTCAAAGAGGACTTTTGCTCTTATAATAATGGTAGCAATGTTCTCCTGCTGCTTACTTCAGAAGATAGTAACAACACATTCTTATATAAGGATTACTGATTGATGTAGTGCACATTGTGGGTTTTAGTTTTTGTTTGTTTTTGAGCCAGGGTCTTACTAAGTCACTGAGTTACTTAGGCTGGGTGTGTACTCAAAATCCTCCTATCTCAGCTTTCCAGAGTGCTGAGATTACAGTGTGTGCCACTGTTCCTGGCGAGGGGTATAGCTTATTGGTACAGTACTTGTCCAGCATGCACTAGGTCCTGGTTTCAGTCCTCAACACAACAATAACAATAGTAATGCATATTTTAAAACAGATTCCTAGTAACTGAGAAAAGCCGCAGTCTTATGGCCCTTTGGTATATTCACCCTATAAAGTAGGGCACAGTACTGAATAAAACCTTCCTCATTGAAGAGTGCCTGAGCATTGTAATCTCAGCCTTCTCTACTATCATATCTTTTTAGTGGAGTTGTAATTAGGAAACAGTGCCGAGTATGATAATTTAACTTTTTTGTCTTCTTATTTAGTGCTGGCATAAGGTGCTGCCATTATCCCTTATTCTCTCCCAACCAGTTTATACCTGTCCCTTTCTCACTGGAATGTCTTCATGTTCAATTTGTACGTATTTGTAACATAGACTTTGAAGGGAACCACTCACACAGGGGTCTCCATCTACTAACTGCACTGCCCCATACTCTGCCCTTCTGAACTGACAAAGCCAATGCCTCTTCTCACAAAGGGAGGAGTATACTTGTGTGACTAAGGTGGGTTAATTCTGGGTGCCTGGGAGGATAAAGAAACCACTTATTGAGGGGCTGGAAAAATAGATCTTAAGACATTAAAGGCATATTCAGAATGTACTTTTCAAGTAGTGTTTACTGGGCAGATAATTAGGAGAGATTAAACAAGAGCATCAGTGGCATCCCAGCTCTATGTAATACCTGAATCCCTTAAGGAAGACTCAGGGAGATTTTCAACTAGTGCAGAGGGATAATCAGAGCTATAGTTTGTTTAAAAAAAGAAATCTCATCAGCCTGATGAATTTTTTTTGTTTTTTTTGGTACCGGGGATCAAACTCGGGACCTTGCACTTGCAAGGCAGGTGCTGGAACCACTGAGCTAAATAAATCCCCAACCCCAGCCTGATGAATTCTTGTAGACAGAGGTGGAGAAGTGTATCTCATGGAAGTAGCTTTGGTATTTGAGGTCTCTCTCTGGAGGCAGCTGTCCCTTGAACACTTGTGACAGGTCAGAGAGGCAGGGGATAGGTTGCCAAAACCCATGCTTTTAACAGCTACAGAGCTTCCAACAACAAAATCGTTGCTTTGGTAGCTGGGAAAAAAAAGTACTCATTAGCATCAGTACTTAACATGCAACTTGAATATATTCATCTGAGGGATATTGAGGCATAATGTGGCTGAGATTCAACTTATGTGGTGTAGAGAATACAGAAGTGGGAGGGAAGTGATCCACTCTTTCATTTGCACATTCTTTTTTATAGGGCATTAACATTATTATTTTGTCACTATTTTAAATTGAATGATAATATATGGAAATGGTTAAGAGTTAAAATACCTTAAAGTATAAACAGAGCTCCTGAGCTCCAGATCTCCTTAGAGAAAGCTACTCGTTTGATGTTGTTTTCTTTTGGAATATGAGTATACTTTTACAAGTGTATTTCTTCTCTCTTGGTTTGTTATTGTTGTTTCAAAAATTGGATAACACTGTATATACTGTTCACCTGTGGGCTTTTTTACTTCAAATAGCTTAAAAGTATAAAAATATCTTAAGATATTATATATCATAATGTATACAGATCTCATTCTTTTTCATGGTTTTTGTATGGATGTACTGCAGTTTATTTCACAAGTCCTATTATTTCAGGCTGATACTACAAACAATTCCATAGCAAATACCCTTGAAATCACAGCTGTAGGTAATATTCCTTTCTATGAATGTTTCCTGCAACTAAAGGAAAGACTAGATACATTTTCAGTTTTGTTGGACACTCCCAATTTGTCAGCTTACTAAAAGAGCTTACTAAAGCAGGTCTGTTAGTTTGCCTATCTGCCAGTGTTTGAGGGTACTGTATCTCTTTTCCAACTCTCAGCAATGCTACATATTGTATAGCTTTGGATGCTTAACAATTCAGTAGGTTAAAATGGCATCTCATTCAAATAGGTATTTAATAATAATTGAGTTTCAGCATCTTTCATGTGCTTGAAATAGATGTCTACTTATTAATGAACAACTTATTTATATCCAGTTCACATTGTTCTATAAGAAAATCATGTGTTTTAATTTTTTTCTTTCCCTGAGTATCCACTTTGGTCCAATCTTTATACTTATGGATCCCAGCCTAAGTATTACCAAAGAAAAAAATGTAGAGTGCGCTGTTGTAAATATAAATAAGCAGAAAAGAGACAGGGAGAATGAATGATTAGCTTTTTTGGGGGGGGAGCAGTGAAAGGGGTGACTCACTGTGGGGGCTGGCACCCTAGTTGACTTTGAAAAGTGAGTAGGTTCTCATAGATGAAGAAGTTGGTAAAGACATTCTAGATAGAAAGAACAAAATGTTCAAGACAGAAGGTATTCAGAGAACACATCAGCTGAGTTTGCTGTCATGTGTAAAATATGATGAGTGGGAAGTGAGAGCAGGAGAGATGTGGCAAGGAAGGTGGGTGAGTACTACATGCCGAAGGTGGTGTGGAGCTGAAACAGGAGCTCCTTAAAGGTTAAGGGTTTCAAACAGGGAAGAGTCTCAAAACAGCTTACTCTGGTTATGGTGTGAATAATGGATTGACTTAGGGTGAGGCGAAACCAGGAAAGGTCAAAGATTGGAAGGTATAGCATTGAAGTCTCCCAGGCAAGAAATGATGAAGAATTGAGCCTGCATAAAGCAGTGGCCATTGTAATAGAGAGATGGCAGGTTTGAGAACTTTTAGAAATACAGGATGGGATTGTTGAATTAACTATGAGGAATCACTTTCAGTTTTTATGTTTGTATGATAATGTAGTTGTAATACCACTACTGAAAAAAGGAAAATGAAAGAGGAAGACCAAGTCTGGAGAGCTGATGATGATTAGATTTTGGTTGTATAGAAGTACCTCCGAAGACATTTTAGTAGCAATAGCCTAAGGCAGTCGTATACTGTAGTTGGATATGGAGGTCAAGAGAAAAACATTTTCAGAACACAAAATTTAAATCATTGGTATAAAATTTAGTAAAATCCATGTGAGTTTAGTTTGGCAGTGGGTTTTAACCTTTTGGGTTCATAGAATATCAGATAGAGGCTCTGCCACTCTTCTACCCCCATAGTTCACATGAGCATCTAAAGACAGCTGAGCACAAAGGAGCCTGGGATGGCTGAGAAGGGACGGGAGGGAGAGGAAAGGGAAGTAAAAATGATTAAGATGCATAAGTCTATGTCCTTGTTCCACCAGGTGAAAATAATTAGAATGTATTACAAACATATACTTGTAAAAAAAACAAAGAAAACCCAGAGAACAGCAGTGGATATGGATCTGCTGGATGGGCAGACGGCAGAAGAAGCCAGTGAAGGGGGTCCTGAATGAATGCTAGAGAGGCAGGAGAAAATTAGGAGGAAAACTGGTGGTCTTGAAAACCAAAGGACAATAAAGAAGAAGGCCATGCTTGATGAGTCCTTTAGGATGATTTAGTCCATTGATGCTCAAATTTTAGTGTATATCAGAATTATCTACAGGGCTTGTTAAAACACAGATTCCTGGGCCCCAACCCAAAGCATCTGACGAGGTAGGTCTGGGTTGTAACCTGAGAGTGTTCTTAACAAGTGCTGGGTCATGTTCATACAGCTGGTCCAGGGACCGGACTTTGAAAAGCCATTTGTTCCATTCTGTATTTTCCTAATTAAACTGTAAAACAGTAGTGCTTAAGTAAAGAAAATTCTTGATTGCATAACAGGTAATTCAAATGGTAGTTTCCTTTGTGTTTTTATGAATGCAAGTAATCATACAAATTTTTTTCAAAATAACTATATTTCAGATACCATTTAATTTTTTTATTTTAAAAATCATATTTTTAATCCTTGAGAGCCTTTTCATATTGTTTTTATACTCTCCTGTTATGTACACTACTACTGTTTTATGTAATTGTTTTTAATTACATAAAAATACACAGCTGCTGCAGGTGTCTTGTGAGTACTTTTTTTTGTTTGTTTTACACTTTATTAAATTCTTTTATTGGTACATTGTAGGTATACAACACAATTACATTTCTCATTGGGAATTGTACCTTTACATAATGCATCTTGGTTCTTATTTTTTCCCCATTCCTAGCCCTCCCTTCACCCCCTCCACCCTTCCCTATTTACAAAGACTTTATTTCCATTTTTTCCATTTCTCAGCATTTTTCCTTTCCCTTCTTTCCTTTCCCCTGCCCCTCCCACTACCCATATCCCTTTGGACCTTTTCTTCCTATTTTGGATTATCAATTATTCATTCTAATCATTGGTACATTTTAGGTATACAATATAATGACATTCATCATTGGAAATTTGCACCTCTACATAATCTCTCTTGGTTCTTATTTTTCACCCTTGCCCAGCCCTCCCTTCAACCCTCCAGTCCTCCCTATTTACAAAGATTTTGTTCCTATTTTTCCCTTTTCTCATATTAATCCCATTCCCTTCTATCCTTTCCCCTAGCCCTCCCATTTCCTTCCCCTTTGCCCCTTTTCTTCCTGTTTCACATTACCTATTATACATTTAGTCCTTATTTACACTTTGTTTCTCACACCAGAGAAACTATTCAGTATTTATACATGTGTGTCCTATTTATTTCACTTAAGAGTATCACCTCAATGTGCATCCACTTAGCTATAAATGTCTCTAATTTCTCATTTTTTATGGCTGAGTAGTACTCCATTTTATAAAAAACCCCACATTTTCTTTATCCAGTTGCCAGTTAATGGGCATTTGGGCTGTTTCCAAGTTTTAGCTATCACAAACTGTGCTGCTATGAACATGGGCGCACATATATCACTGTGATATGATTCTTTTAATTCTTTGGAGAAGATCCCTAGCAGGGGAATAGCGGGGTCAAATGGGACTCTTCCAGTCCTAGTTCTTTGAGGTATCTCCATACTGATTTCCACAGTGGTTGCACCAGTCTACACTCCCACCAGCAGTGGAGCAGGGTTCCTCTTTCCCCACAGCCCCGCCAGCATTTGTTATTGGTTGATTTCATGATAGCAGCCATTCTTTCTGGAGTGAGGTGGAATCTCAGCATTGTTTTCATTTGCATCTCTCCAATGACCAGTGATGTTGAGCAATTTTTCGTGTATTTATTTGGTATTTCTACTTCTTTGTCTGAGAAATGTCTGTTCATTTCAGATGCCCATTTTTGGATTGGGTCTTTAAATTTGGGAGTTCTGGTCTTTTTAAGTTCTTTATAGATTCGAGATAGTAGAGCTTTGTTTCAGGAAGAGCAGGTGAAGATTGTTTCCCACATTGTGGGTTGTCTCTTCACACTGCTGGTGGTTTCTCTTGCTGTGCAGAAGCCTTTTAATAAGAAGAGATCCCACTTGTTGATTGTTTGTGCTAGTTCAGGGAAAACTGAGGTTTTGTTCATAAAATCTTTTACTACACCGATGTCTTCAAGGGTTCTACCTAACCTCTGTTCTAACTGGTTCAGAGTTTCTATTTTAATATTTAGATCTTTAATCCATTTTGATTTTAGTTTAGTGCATGGTGAGAGATACAGGTCTAGTTTTAATCTTTGGTAAGTTGAAGCCCAATTTTTCCAGCACCATTTATTAAAGAGGCTATCTTTCCTCCAGTGAGGGTGTTTGGCTCCTTTATCGAAGATGAGATGGCTGAGTGTGTCTGGCATTGTTTCTGCATCTTTTAATCTGTTCCACTGGTCCTCAAGTCTGTTTCTTTGCCAGTACCATGTTGTTTTTATCACAGTAACTTTGTAGTATAGTTGCAGGTTGGGGATTGTGATACCCCCTGCCATGTCTCTGTTACCTAGAATTGCTTTTGCTATTCTGGATCTCTTCTTGTTCCAAATGAATTTTTGGATTGTTTTCTCAAGGTCCATGAAGTATGCTGCTGGGATCTCAATTGGAATTGCATTAAATCTATATAGCAGTTTTGGAAGTATGGCCATTTTCACTATATTAATCCTTCCTACCCAGGAGCAGGGGATGTCTGTCCATTTTCTGATATCATCTTCAATCTCTCTTTTCAGAGTGCCATAGTTTTCAGAGAAGAGGTCTTTGATTTCTTTTGTTAGGATGATTCCTAGGTATTTCAGTTTTTTGGATGCTATTGTGAAAGGAATTATTTGCCCTATTTCTCTCTCAGTGAGTCTGTCATTGGTGTAGAGGAAAGCTACTGATTTTTGTGTGTTGATCTTGTAACCAGCTACTTGACTGAATTTGGTTATTAGGTCTAGAAGACTTTTGGTGGATTTCTTGGGGTCTTCTATATAGAGTATCATGTCATCTGCAAAGAATGACAATTTGACTTCTTCATTACCTATCTTTATTCCTTTTATTTCTTTCTCTTGTCTAATTGCCGTGGCTAATGTTTCCAGAACTATATTGAACAAGAGTGGTGATGGTGGACAACCTTGTCTTGTTCCTGATTTTAGTGTGAAGGATTTCAGTTTTTGACCATTTAGTATGATATTGGCTGTTTGTTTTTCATAGATGGCTTCTATCAGTTTGAGGTAGAGACCATCTATTCCAATTTTTTGTAGGGTTTTTATCATAAATGCATGTCGGATTTTGTCAAATGCTTTTTCTGTGTCTATGGAGATAATCGTATGGTCTTTGTCCTTGGCTCTATTGATATAGTGTATTACATTGATTGATTTGCGTATATTGACCCATCCCTGCTTCCCTGGGATGAATCCCACTTGATCAGGGTGTATGATCTTCTTGATGATCTTCTGCATTCTGTTTGCCATTATCTTATTAAGGATTTTTGCAGCTATGTTCATTAGTGAGATTGGCCTATAGTTCTCTTTTTCGGTTGGGTCTTTCTCTGCTTTGGGGATCAAGGTGATGCTTGCTTCCAGGAATGAATTTGGGATATTGCTTCCCTTTCAATTTCACTGAAGAGTTTAAACAGTAGAGGCAGCAGTTCCTCTCTAAATGTCTTGTAGAATTTAGCAGTGAAGCCATCAGGGCCCAGGCTTTTCTTAGTTGGTAAGTTTTTAATTACATTTTCAGTTTCCTTGGTTGATATTGTTCAGAATTTTTAGGTCTTCTTCGTTCAACTTTGGTAATTCATATGTGTCTAGGAATCTGTCCATTTCTTCTGTGTTGTCCATCTTTTTGTTGTATAGGTTCTGGATGTAGGTATTGATGATCCTCTGTATTTCTGCTGGGTCTGTTGTAGTTTCACCCTTTTCATTCCTAATTGCATGGATTTGGGCCTTTTCTTTTCTTTTTCTGACAAGGTTGGCTAAGGGTTTGTCAATTTTGTTGATTCTTTCGAAGAACCAACTTTTGGCTTCATTGATTTTTTGTATCGTTCTCTTAGTCTCCATTGCATTGATTTCTCCTCTTATCTTTATAATTTCCTCCCTTATATGAGCTCTGGGGTTGTTCTGTTCTTCTTTTTCTAGAAGCTTGAGGTTCAGCATCAGGTTGTTTAATTGGGCTCGTTCTGTTTTCCTAATATGCATATTCACTGCTATGAATTTCCCTCATAAGACTGCTTTCATTGTGTCCCATAGATTCCGATATGTTGTATTTTCATTGTCATTTAATTGAAGGAACTGTCTGATTTCTTCTTTAATTTCCTCTGTGACCCATTGGTTATTCAGAAGTGTGTTGTTCAATTTCCATGTGTATATGAAATTTTTTGAGTTTCTTTTGCTATGGATCTCCAATTTCTTCGCACTATGGTCTGATAATATACAGGGAATAACTTCAATTCCTTTACACTTACTTGAACATGTTCTATGTGTGAGTATATGGTCTGTTTTGGAGAATGACCCATGTGCAGCTGAGAAGAATGTGTATTCTGATTTTGTGAGGTGGAAGTCTCTGTAAACATCTGTTAAGTTCATTTGTTGAAGAGTTCACTTGAGTTCTAGTATTTCATTACTTCTTTTTAGTCTAATTGATCTATGTATTTGTGACAGTGGGGTGTTGAGGTCCCCCATTACCATTGTATTAGTGCATATATGACTTTTCATGTCCGTTAATATTTGTTTTATATACTTGGGTGCACTAGTGTTTGGTGCATAGATATTCATGATTGTCATCTCTTCCTCTTGGATTCTTCCCTTTACAAGGATGTAGTATCCTTCTTCATCTCTTTTAATCAGTTTTGGTTTGAAATCTACTTGATCTGCAAAGAGGTTAACTACTCCTGCTTTTTGTTGGGTTCCCGTGGCATGGAGTATTGTTTTCCACCTTTTAACTTTCAGTCTATGAATTTCCTTTTGAATGAAGTGTGTTTCTTGTATGCAGCATATTGTTGGATTTTGCTTCTTGACCCATTCTGCCAGTCTATTTCTTTTCATTGGTGAATTGAGACCATTAACTTTGATGGTTATAACTGAAACGTATTGACTTGTCATTGCCATGACTTTTTCTTTTTGTTGAGTTCTCCCCCTTTACATTTAATTTCTTGTCATGCCAGATGGGTTCATTCTGCTTTGCTTCCTGGGGTTGTGATCCTCACTGTCTGTTCCTAGGATATTGTGTAAAATTCTTTGGAGTGCTGGTTTGATATTCACGAAGTTCCTAAGGTGCTCGTTGTCCTGAAAGTATCTTATTTCTCCATGCATTTTGAAAGATAGTTTTGCAGGGTACATCAGTCTGGGTTGGAGGCTGTTTTCTTTTAGGGCTTGGAATATGTCCCTCCAAGCTCTTCTTGCCTTGATGATTTGTGTTGAGAAGTCTGCTGTGATTCTGATGGGCTTTCCTTTGTATGTGATTTGTTTCTTTTCTCTAACTGCTTGTAGGACTTTGTTCTTCTGTTGAGCTTCTGCAATCTTAATTATATGCCTATGTGTAGATTTTTTTTGATGAAGGCTATTTGGAGTCCCATATGCCTCACTTATCTGTATGTCAAGCTCTTTTCCCCTTCTTGGGAAGTTTTCTGCCATTATTTCTGTGAAGAGATTTTTTTATGTCATCTGCACTCTCTCTTGTTTCTTCATTGACTCCAATCAGTCTTATGTTATTCTTCTTTGCATCATCTACCAGCTGCTGGATTGATTTCTCATGTTCTCTTATAATTTTGAAGCAATTTTTCTTTTCTTGGTCACTAATTACAATCCTATCTTCTATATCTGAAATTCTGTCCTCACATTGGCTCATTCTGTTGTGTAGACTTTCAATGGAGTTTTTCATGTCCTAGAAATCTATTTGCATCTGTTTTATTGATTTCATTTTTTTCCTATGTTGGGATTCCATCATGTTCCTGAGCTCTTCTCTAGATTTATTAATCATGTCTTGCACTAGGGGCACAATTTCTCCTGTTATCTGAGAAATTATTTCTGAGTTCATGTTTTCCATATCTCCTTTTGTTGCCAGTTCAGTGGGTCCAGGTGGTTGAGTATCAGAGTGTTCCATCTCATTTCCCTTTGGGGTTGCTGTAGGTTATCTGGAAGTCTGGTTTTGAGACTTATTTTTGTGTTTTCTCATTTCGACTGGGGGTGGGGGCTGTTGGTGCCTGCACAGATTACCTCTTCTGAGCTGGGAGAGGTGGGACAGGGGCCGGGAGCAGCGGTAGGGATGGTGCCCCAAAAGCCCTTTCCTGTGGGCTGGGAGCAGCGGGAGGGATGGTGGCCAGGAAGCCCCTTTCTCTGGTCCAGGAACAGTGGGATGGCGGCTCAGAAGCCCCTACCTCTGGGCCGAGAGTGGTGGGAGGGATGGTGGCCCAGAATCCCCTTCCTCTGAAGGGGACAGAGGGTGGCCCAAAAGCCCTTTCCTCTGAGCTGGGAGCAGCGGGGAGGGATGGTGGCCGGGAAGCCCCTACCTCTGGGCCGGGAGCAGTGGGACTCAGTACTGTGATCTGGTGGTCCGGTGTCCCCTGCTTCTTTGTAGTGTGGAACCAGGTGGCTGTGCAGGGGGTGCGGGTCCAGTGGATTGTTGCCAGGGCGTGGGCTGATTCGGCATGTTCTGTGGGACTCAGGACCTCTGTAGGGCGTGTGCTGTCTTTTGAGTACTTAGAGCTGTGTCTGAGCTGGTTCTTTCTCCTCACTAGAAATTCAGACTAGGAACACTATGTGGAATAAGGCAAGGTTATTTTATGGGCACAGCACCCCAAATCCCAGAATAAGGCAGAGTGGAATCTGTTTTCCCGATGTCCAATCTAGATGTCTTAGCTTTTCTAATTTATTATTGTTTAATTTTTTTGTTTAGTTTGTTTATTTTTTTTAGAGAGGCACTTTAGGATCTTTTTTTTTTTCTTTTTTTGGTGAGGTTGGCAGGTAAATTTTGGTAGCCTGCACTTCCAGCTGCTAGAGAGGAAGGGATGGATACATGGACTGGTGCAGTTGTCACATTTGTGGACCTGTCATTTCAGCCCTTTTCAGCCATGTTTCTCACTCTTCTGCACCAGCTTCTTTCTAAGCAACCAAATAGCTTCCACTTCCTTTGTAGCCCTCTTATAGTCCATTGGCTTCTTTACATTTTCCATCACCCTGTTCCCATCTGCTCTCTGTAATCCAAAACAGAGGTTGGCAAACTACCATTTAGGCCAAATCGGGCTGGCTGCCTGTTTTTGTAAATAAAGTTTTACTAGAATACACCCATATGTATATATGGCCATACTACCCTGAACACACTGATCTCATGAGAATGCAGTCATGCTCATTCATTTGCACTTTGTCTCTGGCAGCAGTGACAGAGCTGAGCAGTCCAGACAGTCCAGCAGAGCTGCAAAATTGTGACAGCTTATGTGATGTGCAAAGCCAGATCTGTCTACTCTTTGGTCCCTTAAGGAAAGGTTGGGCAAACCCTGGTCTAGAAATGTTTTGAGATTTTTCCTTTTATTCTGATCAGACCTACCTGGCCTTGCTTTCTCACCACCTTCTCTTTGAATTCATTATACAAATTCTTTCTTTAATTTTGTAAGATCTGAGGAGATTATAAGTACCCTCAAAACTCCAAAGATCTGTTCTTTTTCTGTTCTGTCCTGTTGGCTTGGAAAGACAGTCCTTGCCCTTAATGCACAGTAATACACTGGTGGCCTGTTTATTAATTATGGTTTTCCACGTATAACCTTTTAAGCTTTGAGAGCAGGGACTCTGTGTAGTTCCTTGTACTTTAACACAAGGCCGCATATGTAAGAAGCCTTTTAGAAGTGTGCGTTGAATGAATGAATGAATATTATTAGGTTTACTTTTATCATAGTTATGAGAAAGTGAATTGATTTTTATTCTGAATATATATTTTAAAAAGCCTTTATCTGTTAGTAAGTCATTTTTGTATCTAGAGATTAATAATATGGGCAGTGATGAATCTTACAAGGAATGAAAAGGAACTCTGAATTATACATATTATCAGCCCAGTTATTTGCATTCTGTTTAATCATCTTTTCTCACAGTGGCACTTTTTGTCTTAACTAGTTGTAGCTTAAGTAACTATGTTTTTGAGGCAGAGGAACTATCAGCAGATTGATTCAGAATGTTGAGGGATATAGCCTTCAAATGTTTTTTAAATGTGATTTAAAAATATGTCTAAATGAATGAAATAATTGCAAAAGATGATTCTGAAACAAATTACTTGTAAATAGAAATGAGACTAGAACCTGGGTTGGATGGTTTTTAAAACTTTATTTTGTTGTGTACTTGTGTTTGAGTTTCTCTTTCAAAGAATCTGACATAGAATCGTCTATCACATATGTTAAGATAGATGTACTGAGTTCTCAGATAATGAGATGGTTTTGATAGTAGACATTTCCATTAGAGTACATTTTTCATTTCTCCTACTGTAGTTAATGTATTTTCTTTTGACTCATGCTATTTTCAGTAATACCAATTTAAAATTGATAGCTACAGGTTACATGAAGTAGATTCTGTAGATGGATTATATGGGAATTAAGTAAATGACTGGTTTTAACATTTTACTTCTCCAGAAGATACAGAACGTTTTTAATAGATACACCTTTCCCCTAATTGTTTCCCATAGGAAAGAAACAAACGTAGGAACTTGTGGTTGTTATTTTATTCAGGCTATCTGTCTTGTACCCTTCAAATACATGCAGATACTTGGTTTTAATTTTTTTTCCTGTGACTCTTCCTGATCATATGTTCAGAGGATAATACACTGTTGGCATCTCTCAAAGAAAGAAATGGGGAGTACATGTTTGTGGCACTTTGAGGTCATTGAGCTCATGAGTGATGTAGTGATACAAAAGTGTTCTTGGGCTGGGAATTTAGCTCAGTGGCGCCACACCTGCCTCGCAAGCAGAAAGCAGAAGGTCCTGAGTTTGATCCCCGGTACCAAAAGAAAAAAGTGTTCTTTGCCTCTGATGTGAGATTTCACAGAGCTGGGGCTGAAGGGAAGGGACGGTGCCCTCCACTATCCTTTTCCCTCTTGATGTTCCTAACTTTTGATGTGTACATGTGTAAGCTTATGAAAAAAGCACTGTTCTCAAAAAATATGTTGTGTTGTACTTTATTATTCTTAAATGTTTTTGAAGAAAATTACTTTAAATGGACTGTCCTAGAAAAGAAAAACTTTCGTTGAATGTTTATACAGTATGATTTGTAGAAGAGTGAGACATTCCATAAAAATTTGATAAACAAAAAAGTATAATAATAGAAAACATAGTTGGTATCATTTATTAGTGCCATCCAATAGAACTTTCCAAGATATTGGAACTGCTAATAATCTGTGCTGTCTAATTACAGTTACAGCTAGTCATATGTGACTATTTGAAATGTGGCTTGAGTGACTGAGGAATGTCATATTCAATTTTATTTAAATATTTAATACAGTATTTTTAGTATCTCTATAATTACAGACTGACTGATTTCATATTGTTCCACCTAATTTTTAATTTTTTTCTTTTCAGGGAAATATATGCAGATGATGAACATTCTTAAGCCAATTGCTTTTGATGTTATCCATTTCATGTCTCAGCTATTTGATTATTACTTGTATGCAATATATACCTTTTTTGGTCGGAATGATTCAGTAAGTCAACCTTTGGAAAGAAAATCTGTTTCTTTTAAAATTAATCGATTTTTTTAAAATGTAAAGTAAGGGTCTTCATTCTTTCTGTATAAGATAAACAACATTATTTGGAGAATTATCCATCAAATACACCTTTCTGTCTGACTAACTGGCTTTTATTTATGTATTAATTATAAGCTTTGTCATGATAAACATATTATACATTATTTAAATTTTTGGCAGAAAGTTTCAGTGCAGTATCTGTTTCTAACCTTGATATATTTTGGCAATGGAAAATGTGCAAGTTACTTTACTTAAATCTGGCCCTGTATATAATTACTACACAGTAAATGAGACTCTTTAAGTATTAGGTGACAACCTGAGCTATCACTAATATATTCCAAAGGGTATGAGAAATACTTATTAAAATGAGTCAAGATTATTTAACTGAACCGTTTGTCTGCCACAGAACTAATACCTATACCTCCTTTTTGCATTTGTAAAAGTCATATTGAGTTTAGCCTTTTCACTCCTAGTGGAGAGTACCGTGATATTAGTTGGGTAACTGATCTCATGTTTGGAAATTATTATGTGGCTTGCCTGGATGTTTGACAGTTTTCTGTTTTCTTAAAATTCATTTACAGTCTAAAGTATCTGTAGTCACACCCTCTCATTTTGCTATAGACAGTTTGTCTTATCTGCTAATTTTTCCTGAGTGTGATTAACATTTTATCAATTTTCTTCATATTTTTGTAATTGTTTTTAATTTCTTTTATTTCTGCACTTCTCTTTACTATTTCTCTTCTCTCCTCTTTCTGGGTTTAATTTGTTTACTACTTTTTCTATACTTTTAAGGTAGAAATTTTGATCATTGACTTAAATTGTCCTCTGTTATCAGCATTTCAAGCCCAGTACTTTTGAGTATTGATTTAGCTGCATCCTACAACTTTTGATTATGTTGTGTTTTCATTATTATTCAGTTCAAAATGTTTTCTAATTTCTCTTGTTATTTCTTCTTTGACTCGATCATCTAGAAGTGTGTTGTTTTATTTACAAGTATTCAGGATTTTTCTAGTCACCTTGTTGTTGCCTTTTAACTTATCAGATAGTATATTGTATATTATTTCAGTCTTTAAATTTATTAAACTTAAATTTATTCAAATGATTTAATGGCCCAGAATATAGTCTGTCATGATAAACATATCATGGCAATTTTTGAAAAGTGTATATATCCTGCCATATGTTTCTTTAAAAATACATATGAAATGTGAGCCATAAAAGGAAATATTGATAGAAGGGGCTTGTCATGGCTAACAACTTTGACTTTTTGAAAGACATTCAAAAAGGCAGTTCAAATTTGGAGAAAATTTTGCAAACCGTATTAAGAAAGGACATGTTTGTATGGTGTATAAATAACTCTCCTGACTCAGTAAGAAACAGCCCGATTTAAAAATGGGAAAAATTTGATCAGATACATCACAATAGAAGATACATAAATGGCTAACAAGCATATGAGAAGATGTTCTGCATCACTGGTCATCGGAAAAGCGCCCATTAGGAAGCACATTGCATTACCACTACACATCCACTAGAGTGGCTGCTGCCATTAAAAGTACTGACAACATCACAAGTTGTTAAAGTTGTGAAGTGTTTTAGTCTCCTCTGGCTGCCATAACATCATAATCATAGACTGGGAAGCTTTTACAAAAACTTGTTTCTCGCAGTTTTTGAGGCTTGGAGAGTGCAGCACCATCTTACTGGCCAATTCATTTCCTGATGAGAACCCTCTGCTCGGTTTATAGATGGCTGCTTTATCAGTGTGTCCTATACAACCTTTGCTCTGCACACATGGTGAGAGAAAGTAAGCTCTCTGTTACCTCTTCCTATAAGGGCACTAATCCAGTTGTGCAAGGTCTCTACTCATGATCTCCTCTAGTGCCAGTTATAGGCCTCATTTCTGGATATCACATTGTGAGTTAGGGCTTCATCCCGGATTTTGAGGGCATGTAAACAATTCAGTCTGTGATCTGCAGCAACTAGAATGCACATACAGTGTGGCAGTACCTTATAAAGCTAAAAAATACACTTATTAAGTGAACCACTTCTAGCTATTTACCCAAGAGAACTGAAAATAGTACAGGACCAGAGTGTTCAGAGTAGCTTATGCAAATAGCCCAAAGTGGAACACAAATACTTAGTAACTGGTGAGTAAGTAAACAGATTGTGCTACATCTACGCTATCTAAAAGTTTTAAGCAATAGAAGACCAGAAATACTGACAGACTCACAACACAGATGAGCCCCAAAAGCATGCCAAGTGAAAGAAGTCAAAACACAAAAGATAATATACTGTGTGATCCCACTTATATGAAATTTTAAGAAAGGCAAAAATATAGTGACAGCAGATCATAGGTTGAGGATGGGAGGAAGAGATTAGTGCAAAGGTCAGCGGGACATTTTCAAGGGGGAGAGAGTTATGTGTTGCTTTTGATGCTCATTGGAAGATTTTAGACAGCAAAATTAGTCAAATTGTATGTTTAAAGTTGATGGATTTAATTTATAAATAATACTTTAATGAAAAATGGAGACAAAGAATAAAGTGTAGAAAACTAGAGAAAATAAAACATGTTTTAAAGTTAGTTCATGTTTTACTGCAGTATTCTCACATAACTGTTTTGGCTTGAGGCTTTCTAACACATGTAAATATTTTCTCATTCTTGGGAGGGGAGTAATAGTAAATGTGTATGCATTTTGTAAGTCTGTATATTCACAGTCACACATAATTTCTACCAATATAATTAAATACTGTTACATTCTGCTAATAAATAATGCTTTTAATTTATTGGCTCATGGAGAACATTTTAACTTTTTTCTAAATGATTGTATATATCTTTGATTACCTCTCAATTAATTTTGTTTTCATCAGTTGAATCATTATACAGGGGGCTGACCCACTAGCTTTTATGTCTTAATCAAGTCACTCTTCATTTATGCTCTGTGAAGGATTTATAAATGCTTTGACTTTGTTCTAGTAAATAGAATTCTATACTGTGAAATGTCTATTAAATCTGAGAAAATTTCATTGATGTGTCAGCAAGAATTTAGGTTCTCTCATTTGTGTAAGAGAAATAGCAGTACTCTCCATTTTGCTTTTACATAAACACAATACAGTACCCCTTAAGAACAGAGGGTGTCTGAAATCTCAAGCTTCATAATAAAAATAATAGCTTGTGGAAAAGAAATTCTAGTGAACTCTTCTGAGATTGGTAGATGTTAGTATAATCCATAAATGGAAAAAGATTCTTTGGTTCCCTGGAGGGCTAAGGTTTGAGTTCTTTGATTGATGGGTTGGAATTTTTAGATAGTTTGGAAACCCTCTGAAGACTAAGTAACTGAGTGAAAACTCTTCAAATATTTTTGAAGATGTGTCAAATAAATTGAAGATGTGTCACTTGCAAGATATCATGTTTTTGGTACCGGGGATCAAACTTGGGTCCTTGCGCTTGCGAGGCAGACGGCAGAACCACTGAGCTAAATCCCCGCCCCACTTGCAAGATTTTTTTCTAGAGTTGTGTAACATGCTTTTCTTTTTCTTTCAGTTGGAATCAACAGGCCTCGGCCTTAGTAGTAGTAGACTAAGAACAACTCTAAACAGAATACAAGAAAGCCTTATTGATCTGGTGAGTAATGAATTATAATTAATTCCATTGAGTTATCTAAAATAGAAACTAGTCATGTGGTCACCTACATATAAATGTGTGTCTATATATCTTTACAGAGTGCCAAAGCACTTTAGTATGACAATAAGTCCATGTAGGAAGTAAAAGAAAGGTTGCTTGTAGTCTGGCAGATCTTTGTGGTGGGGCGTTGGCATATGCTGAAGAGTGTTATATTGTAGGGATTATCTGAGATCACTTTATGACTGAAATTCAAGAGGAAAGTTTGTGTTTAGTTTGCAGTGTGATAGGGTTGTTCCAGTTTTTTACTGTTGTGTCACATGACAAAATGCATGTTTTTAGAAGACAGGTAATGCAGCACCACAAAAGTGACCCTGTGTAGTTTTTAAGCTAGCATATGTATTTAAAATAAGTTTAAAAAAGAAAAGAAAACCTTTTCCTTGGTTGGTCACTATGACCAGAAATATGTTTTTCAGGACTTTTCTCTACCTTCTTTGAATTTTTATTTATTCCCTCAACCTACGACAAATAATCATTTTCTTTTTTAAAAAATAGTATTTATATCATATGCATACTCCTGTATTTATTTTTTTATAAAACTGTAATCATTCACTCAAATACTTATTGAAATAGTACTATATGCTAAACCTGTACTAAACATTGTTAATGGTGCTAAGAATTCATCTGTGCTTAGAAGAGATAATTTCTGTCTAATTATAACTTTGTATTTTATTGGAGCAGAGAGACAAGCTTATAAAATAGTGTCATATATGATGAGTGCTAAGATGAAAGTGAAGCAGAGAGTGATAGGATGATCTTTGAGGAGAGATACGAATAAAGAAATGGGGGAATACGCTAATATCTTCGTTGAACATTGTTTGAGCAGAGGAAATAGTTGGTGCCTGTCTCCCTTATCATTGGAAATGTTTTAATTTGGTACTCCTCTCTGCATTCCTTTTCCTCCCTCTCTCCCTCCCTCCTTCCTTCCTTACCCTCTACAGCTTTTCCTCATTGTATATGAGGATTGGTTTTCAGACTCCAAGCAGATACTGTAATCCATAGTTAATTCCCTTGTATAAAAATGGCATCTTGTTTATCCCATTTGCATACAACCTGTACACATCCTCCTTTATACCTTACATCATGTCTAGGTTGCTTATAATACCTAATACAATATAAATCCTATATGAATAATTGTTACATTGTATTGTTTAAGAAGTAATAACAAAAAAATCTGTTCATGTTCAGAACAGATGCTTTTTCCCTTTTCTAATATTTTTGATCTGTGATTGGTTGAATCTGTAGATACAGAACCCAAGGATGTGGAGAGCTGACTCCATAGTCAAAGCACTTACCTTGACACATATAATTCTATAAATGTTCATAGGATAAACTCTAGTCCCTGGGCTTTATGTTTCCTGGCTTAATGAGGCCTAACCTGGCTTGTTCTCTTGGCTTTGCTATCTGTTTAATCCTTGATCTTCCTGTACAGATAAAGGCTCTTCATGTACAGATAAAGGCTCCTTGTTTGACCTAGACTTTCTTTAAGTCTTTGTTTAATAAAGTCCATTGGCTTTTATAAACCCTGTTAGCAATTTTCTGTGTTTCAGTTGAAATTCTCTTTGTTTGATGTTTAGTATAACCTTGACCATCAAATCTTATTCCTACAAATCTTAATCCACAGTTGATGTTTTTCTTGTTTCCCACTAAAAGCCTCAAGAATGATGGACTGAAATTCTCATTAGAGTCATTCATTCTGGCATTTCTCTGTCATCTCCACTAGTTACTATATTGTGATTGTCAAACTACAGTTTCACTGGGGCTGGGGATTTAGTTCAGTGGCACTGTGCCTGCCTCATAAGCACAAGGTCCTGAGTTCGATCCCTGGTACAAAAAAACCAAAAAACAAAAAACTACAGTTCCACATTTGACATTACTGCATGCATGGATTTATGCTTCAGGCTTTACACATGGAGTATAATTAAATAGCATAACCACATGAACAATGGAACTAAACCAACTCTTCTTTGACAGAAGCCACCACCCGTCTTCTTGATGATAAAATATTTATGACCTCTGTCTGGCTTCTGTGATCATTGAAAGAGTTTTTTCCTGAACTGATGGAACTGTCAAATTTAGAAGTGTATGTTTAAAAACTAACTACAGTGGTATCTTTGTTAACGATATAATTTGTTCTGCAATTTTTGGAAAGATGGCCATGTTTGTGTTTATGTGGGAAAGATGGCCAAAGTTGTATTTGTCACTTGATGTAGAGTTTGCAAATAAAAACAAAATTTTGCCAAATGCTTCTGTTTGCAAATCAAATTGTCTGCAAACAAAAGTGTTCATGAACCAAGGTACCATTCCAAGCCTTCCTCCCCCTATAAATAAAATGATAGATATACCCATTTTGTTATTACAGTTTTATTTTATTTTGGTATATTGTATCAATTAGGGTTCACTAGCGGGACAGATTCAATATAAAATATATGTATGACATATAAAATATACAAGGTAGGCTTACAATGGTTGCCTGCAGAATCAGGTGTGGAAGAGTCCCAAAGGCCACCTGTGCACTGGAGAGTGGAGGATCCAGTCAGAGGTTGAAGGCCTGGAGCTCACTGCAGAGTCCCATGGGAGTCCATTCCAAGAGGCTGAAGAATCTGCATTGGAAGATTGAAGATGGAGGTCCAAAGGTGCTGGCGAAGTTTAGTGCCCCTCTGAAGAAGCAAAAGTGAGACTTCTTTCCCTTTTTATTCCATCCAGGCTACAAGCCTATTGGTTGGTGCCACCCACACCCAGTGTGGGTCTTCCTTCTAAATCAACATACCCAGAACTATGTTAAACTCATCTAGGGATTTCTTACTCAATTTGACACCACAATTAACTGCCACACACATTTTCTTTTAAAGGAATCCTTAAGTCCTTATCCCTTGCCATCTCTCTTTTTTTTTTTTTTGGTACCGAGGATCAAACTCGGGTCCTTGCGCTTGCGCAGCAGGCGGCGAAACCACTGAGCTAAATCCCCGGCCCTTCTTTGCCATCTCTTAAACTGAAAGACTGTGGGTGGGATGAGAAGACTATGCAAGCACCCATCCTCTTTGGTTTGTAAGGAGTGCTCTCTGACTGGGTTTCTCCAGGCTCCTAATCCCTCTGGAGGATAAGGCTCCACACGGTGCTCTAACGTTTTCCTCAAATTTTCCATTACTTTATGTTTTTTTTCTATTATTTTCTGTTTTTCATAGTTACAAGTTTATTACTTTAAAAAATCTGTTTGTCATTTACTAGGCTTTAATCATAGGTGTTTTTAAGCTGGCATATTAATTTTCTTTCTTCATTAATTAGTATCTACATTGACAGAGAATATTAATTGATTTGCTCTTCAGTACATTTTTTGAATAGTAAATTAATTTATAGCCCAGTCATCCTGGAACTGACGAGCTAGAAGTAGTATTTTTCTTATATTTCTCCTACATGTCATTTAAAATCTTAATAAATGTTTTTCTTAATTTTATTTTTTCCCTGTATATCTTCTAATTTTTACTTTAAGGTGTAAAAGACAAAATAGATCACCATGATCTTAAAAATGCCACCTTGAGGGCCGGGGATTTAGCTCAGTGGTTTCGCTGCCTGCTGCACAAGCACAAGGACCCGAGTTCGATCCCCGGTACCAAAAAAAAACAATGCCCCCTTGGGCTGGGGAGTTAGTTCAATGGCACCACTCCTGCTTGGCAAACACAAGGTCCTGAGTTCCATCCCTGGTACCGGGAAAAAAAAAAAAGAATAAAAATGTCACCTAAAGTAATTTATCCTAAAAGTTCAGTGTAAACTAAGAAAATGTTTGGCATATCAAAAAAAAAAATTCTAAGAAAAGTAATCTAATAGAGGAAAATTAGGAAAGGAAGTTTCTTTTGGTGATAATGTTACCAGAAATGTGAATTTTTAATCTTCCATTTGGTAATGCTAACTATAATGTTTGCTGTAAGACTTTGGGCCATCTTTGATAATAAAAATGTATTTTAGATTTGTCCAGAAAAGTCCACCAATATAAATTATCTTTGTAGTAGTAAATTAATGACAAGAAAGACTAAAAATGAGACTTTTACTATGAGAAGAGTGATTGATTAATGTTTCATTTCTCCAGCAAAGGGGCATGTCCTCCTTTACTTACCGGGCCGGTATAAACCAATCCAGTGTAGAAGCTCTTTGTTTCAGTGCGCGCAGCACATACCATTTATTTATGTCAGCCTGACATTCTGTGATGTCTTGCTCTCTTCACTGTTATTTCCCTAAATGTAAACACAAACCTTTAGACTTTAAGCAGATGATTGCCATAATTTTTATGCCTAAAATGCCAGTATTCACTGTGAACAAAGGAAGGCATTTTAACGAAAACCTTTCCATTTGGGAGGCAGAAATTCCACTGCTCTCTGCATGTTTTTGTGACAGAGCTCGATATGTAAAGGGAACTCAGCATATTTGTGTTAAAGGAACTAAGGAGGTAGTTGGGTACGTTCTTCCGGCGGCTCCTGTCACAGGAGATGAACTTCATTTCTCTTGGACAGCAGATACTCTTTCTTGACCTGCCATTACCTCCTAGCACCACCTGCTTGCTTACTCTTCCAGACTCACTGCGCAGTGAGCATCTAAATTCAAAGAAACTTTGTTTAATGAATATGTTGTTGCATGGTGGTATCTAATCATAAAAAATGAATTTAAAAAGTAACTGCTATTGTTTTATGTGGTATTAATAGTGATCCTTGAGCTATTCTGAGTTTGATATTGTCCAGTATTGTCAAGAAGTTCATGTCAGTTTTAGTTTAATTATAAAATACTTTTTAAATGAGAACATCTGTTAGAAAGAGATTTTGTTATACTATTGGAGTATAATACTCCAGGTTTCAACCAAAGCTGTAGAAGAAAGCTCATTTCTCCACAGTATTTATTCACAGCTAGTAACTGTCAGCTGCTGCTTAAACCTCTTCAGTGTCATGAAACTCCTAACCGTCCAAGTCAGCCCTTCTTGCCTTATAGTCTGCCTGCTAGAATGCGCTTTGTTAGGATGTGGCTTTCTTGCCTGAGTGAGTTATCTCTTCCCCTAACTCCTTTATTAGTTTTTCACGTTTCAAGGTTTCAGGTCTCCTCGTCATTCTTTGACTTGTCTGAGGTAGCTGTTTACAGCTCTGAACTGAGAAGAAAACACAGAGTACTTTAAGAGGTGCTGGCAGTAGACAGAAGGGAAGGAGCCAAGTGATGGGGGCGCAATATGAGGCACATGACAGGTGAATGTTTATTATCTGTTTGTTCACCCATGAGTACTGTGTGTACTTAGGGTCCTTGTGCTAGTACGCCGATCCCTTTGGTGGAGGAGGCAGGTACAGCATGAAAGAAAATCTAATGTGAGCTTGTGTTGAGAGCTGTAAAGAAGTAGATTCAAAGGGTAGAAAGAGAGAAAGAGTGCACTTTAATTTGGGTAATCAGGGAAGAACCCTCTGAAAAGGTAACATTGAGATAGATCCCTGAAGCACATAGGAATGTGAGCCACCTGTGTAAAAATTCACTTGGTAAACAAGGATTTATTTAGTGTCTGTCAATTGAAAACTTCGTATATGGTGACAGGCACCACTCTCGGAGTTAAAGACACAGTTGTAGGTGTGATGGAGGAAACCAGAAAAACTCCGTACTCTTGTGGAGCTTACTTTATAGTAGGGAGAGCATATTTTGGGGAAAAGTGTTTTAAGTTGAGAAAACAGGAAATGCAAGCCCTGAGGAAGGAGCATGCTTTCCTATTGCAGGAACAGGATAGGAACCAGTATAATTGGGATGAGATAATTAGATGAAAGCAGAGAGATCTCGAGTTCCTGGGTCATGTAGTACCATTGCACTTTATTCTGAGGATGACTAGCAGGAACCTATTGGAGAGCTTATGTAGAAGTGTTGATATGATCGGCATAATTATTTTAAAAAAGAATTATTTTGGCTTTTAGTAGTTTGGGAGAAAGATGAGGTAGCTCGCATTGAGGCATTAGTGGAAAACATTAGCAAGATGTGGTCAGATTCTGGGTCTTTTGAAGGTGGCCTCGTAAAGATTTATGGAGGGATTGGAAATGGGGTATGTAGGACTAAGAGAAGTCAAGAATGACGTTTGTTTTCTAGAGAGAGAATGGAAAAACCATTACTGGAGATAGGTAAGAGTTTTGAGAGGGACCCATTCAAAGACTTAAGAGTTCATTTTCAAATCAAGTGCTATGAAGGCAAGGGAGAAGTTGGAGCCAGGAATAGAAGGTTTTTAGTTTTTGACATATACATGGCATAAAACAGGGATTGAACAAAATCATCTAGGAAATAGATTGTAAGTATAGAGAAGTCTGTGGGCTGAACTTGAGGGCACCAGAGTTTAAAGATCAGGGAAAATGACAAGTGGCCAGCAGAATAAGACAGACCAGCAGTATGATGTTCTGGGAACTATGTACAGAAAGTTTTTCAAGATCAGCTATGTAGAGTGCCACAGTATGAATATTTAGGGTTGACTGTTGGATTTGTCCATATGGAGGTCATTGGGAACCTTGATAACTTTCCCTGGAGTGAGGCAGACGAAAGCTGGTTTGAAGTGGTTTGAAAGAGGAAAAGAGGTGAGGCAGACTATTATCATCACTAATTGTGTTCATACAATTTGAGGACCTACTTATGCCAGGAAGCATGTCTAGGTACTGAGGTTCAAAGACAATAAAAGTGTCCTACCCCTCCAGCACCTCGGGGCAGTGAGGGAAGGCAGTCAGGAAACAGTTGCTAACAAAGTGTGCTTTGTGCCATATAAACACTTGCATCTGCTTGGATAGTGGAAACACAAGTTAGGATGCTCATTCTTCATGAGGAACTGAGTAAGTTGTAGCAAGAAGGTGGCCCATGAATTCAGACTTTAGAAATAATATGAAAAGAACTAAATAGAGTAGAGAAGGAGAGCTGAAAAGATAGGTGTTTAAGGAGATGAGGTACAGCAAGCAGCCCAGAGTGGGCCATCTGCAGGCCATTGGAACACCTCGGAATGAGGCTGGTGAAGTTGTCAGGTACAAATGAGTGATGTCCTGGTAACACAGTCAGATTTTTTCTGAAAATAGGTTGAGGCTGCCAAACTAGGGAGTGGTATGATCACACTGTTATTTAGAAGGATGGCACTGGTATTGTAGAAAAATAATACAGTTAACTGTGTGAAGACTGGAGTAGAAACGGGAGAAGCTAGAGATAAAATTCTCTACTTAAAGGCTTATTGCTGTTGCAGTCTTCCTGTTCTATTTTCCTCAAAACTATTTAAAATTTTTTATTAATATATAGTAATTGTACATATTTCTAAGGTACAGTGTGATGTTTTGATACATGTTTATACTGTGTAATTATAAAATCAGGGTAGTTAGTATATCTGTCACCTCATGAATTTACCATTTTCTCATATTGAGAGTATTCAAAAACCTCTCAGCTATTTTGAAGTGTTCAGAGCAATGCTGTGTGATAGAGCACCATTGCTTTTCCCTCCCACCTAACTGTAAATTTGTGTTTCTTGACTAATCTGTCTATATACCCTCTTCTGCTGCCCTTCCCCAGCCTCTGGTAGCTGCTCTTCTACTCTCCATTTCCTTGAAATTGGCTTCTTTGAATAGTGTGTGTGAGTAAGATCACGTGGTACTTGTCTTTCTGTGTCTGGCTTATTATACTTGACATAATGTCCTCCAGGCTCATCTTTCTTGTCACATATGACGAGACTTTGTTTTTTATAGCTGAAGAGTATTCATCTGTTGATGGACAGTGAGGTCGATTCTATATCTTGGCAATTCTGAGTAGTGTTAGAATAATAAACATGGGATGTAGTGAAATTACCAAATATATGGTACCTCTATTTTCAGTGTCCTAGGGAACCTCCATATTGCTTTCCCTAATAGCTATACTAATTTACATTCCCACCAACATTGTGTAAGAGTTCCCCTTTCTCTACATTCTAGCAAGTACCTGTTACTTTTTGCCTTTTTGCTAGTAGCTATGCTTACTGGGATAAGGTGATGGCTCATTGTGGTTTCGATTTGTATTTCCCTGATGATTTATGATGTGTCGATCATTCTTTTGACTTTTTTATTAGTACATGTTTGCAGTACACAATGATTACTATAGGGAATTGGTACTTGTACATAATACATTTCAGTTCTTTCAATTAATTGGATTATTTGGGTTATTTTGCTACTGAGTTGTTTAAATTCCTTTTATTCTCTAGATGTTAACTTCTTGTCATCATAGTTTGAAATATTTTCTCCTATTCTGTAGATTGTCTCATTATTGTGGTGTTGTAGTCAGCAGGATTTGGCAAGGGAATACATTAAATACAGGACACATAAGTTACAAGATTATTTTATGATAATTACCCAAAAAGTCAAATACAAAGGAGTACAAGAGATTAACCGCACACTAGAAGCCCAAAGGATCCAGCTGAGGGCCTGAATCCCAGCAGTTTCCCACACAAGCCCAGCTAAAGCTTAGAGTCCAAAGCAATGCCCTCAAGTCCAGCCAGTGGCCTAGAGCCCATGGTAGTGTCTCATGCCTGTCCATATTGAGGATCTGCATCTGGAAGGCCCAAGGGCTAGTGGTAGAATCCAGAAAACCTATGCCGGTGAGATGAAGGATTTGTGCCACCAAGCTGAAGAATCCACATTGGAGCCAGGAAGTGATGTTCATGGTGAAGATCAGCGCTCCCCTGATGAAAAGAGTAGCCATTCCCAGCAACAGTGAGGTCCTGAGCTCCTGCTCCAATGAGAACAGCCAAGTTGGCATCAGGAAAACTATCCACAGCAAGCTTTTCTTAGAAAATCAACAGGCCAAGACCTTCCCCTCCAGTTCTCTTTTTATGGCTATTGGTAACAATTTCTGGTGGATCTTCCATGCCCAGACCATGCTGATTCAGTTCACCTGGGCGTTACAAGTTGACCATTAGTCAATCCACTACATGTGGGTTTTTTTGATTGTTTTTTTTTTTTTTCCTTCCTGTCCAGGAGCATTTTAGTTTGATGTAATCCCATTTATGTATACTTGCTTTTGTTACCTGTGCTTTTTTTTTTTTTTTTTGGTACCAGGGATCGAACTTGGGTCCTTGTGCTTGCACAGCAGGCAGCAAAACCACTGAGGTAAATCCCCGGCCCTGTTACCTGTGCTTTTGAGGTCTTGTCCAAAAACTCCTTGCCCACTCCAATTTTCTGAAGTGTTTCCCTTATTTTTTCTTCTAGTAGTTTCAGGTTTTATATTTCAATCTTTAGTCAATTTTGGGTTGATTTTTGTCTATGAGTAGATAAAGATCTACTGTCATTCTTTGGCAGTGGGTATCCAGTTTTACCAGCACTATTTATTGAAGACACTGACCTTTTTCCATTGTGTGTTTTTGTCCTAAAATTAGTTGCATATTTATTTTTGTGTTCTCTATTCTGTTTTGCTTATTTGTGTGTCTATTCTTCTGCCAGTACTGTGGTGTTTGAGTACTGTTGTATGTAATTTATTTTGAAGTCAGGTAGTGTGAGACCCCCAGCTTTGTTCTTTTTGCTCAGAAAACCTTTGGGATATAACAAAAGCATTTCTAAGAAAGAATAAAAACTTGTTCAGGCATTTTATTTATTTTATTAATTTATTCATTATTATCTATTATATAAATATTTATTTAGAATAGTCTACCTGAGGCTGCTAAAGGGCCTGAAATTTGATTTACTTGTGACATCAGGAAGGAACAAACAAGAAAAGTATCTCTTTAGGCACAGTTTTGGGTATGGGAATGAAGAAAAAAGAGAGTTGTGAATGATTTCTCACTTGGACAGTTATTAAATAATTATCAGAATTAGTGTTATAGCTGTCTCAGCAAAAAAATCATGCCATGAAAATGTCTAAATTAAAGGAGTCTTTTAATAGCCAGTGACCAAGGATGAGCTCTCCCTCACATTTTTTTTTTTTTTGGTAGCGATCAAGCAGAGAAGTCCAGTTTTTAAAGGGAAAAAACACGCAATAGAATGTCATGATCTCATCTTTGAGCAACCATAGGGGTATAGGAGCAGATTGCAAGTTAGATTAAAATCCAATTTTTGGGATCTGGCAGGAAATTCCTATCTTTATGATTAGGGCCAAGTATATCATGTCCTGTCCTTTATTTTTAACCACACGACAAGATATGTCCTGTCCTTTGTTCTTAACCAGCTAGGTGTTGGTTAACTTATCACTTTGAACAAGCAGTTGGGGGAGGAAAAGGGGTAAAGTTCAGGCATAGACTAATGGAGGGGTTTCTGGTTAACTTGCTTACTTCATTAGCACAGGCAACCATTGGCTACCAAATAGTATCTAATTTTGTGAATTCTCTCCTTTTTGAAATATAGTTTTTTACTTTTTAGTACAGGGAAATAAAGGAGAGGCGACATTGCTTAATTTGCATAGGTCCATGGTCCTGCTTCTCCTTAGAGAAAGCACAGTTATTCGCCCAAATAACTTTTAAATGCTAATGAAGGAATGAAAGATGGAAGATAATCATTATAGTTAGGAGAAGATCAGAAATAGAAAGAATTGGGGAATAAAGCCATTTCTATTTTGAAAGGTTTTGTCATTTTTATTTACATTTTGCTAAATTTGTAAAATTAAAGATATTTTTACAAGAGTCTTATGCATTTGCTGACTCTTACTCATCTGAAAAATGTTGAAGACATGTGATTATAGAATTGCTTCAACAATAATGTAGATTGACATTTTTCCTACTTTTAGATTAATTTACATCTGATTTTTATGGTGAGATTTCCTTTGAGGGTCATGTAAAGCATTTATATTTGCATTTAAACGTCTAATTGTACTATCTGTTCATTCATATCTTCTTTGAAAATCCATAATAGAGATAACCATTTAATATTTCTCATACTGAAAGTAGTTCATAAACGCAAAGGGCTGTATTAGATAATGTGTAACATCTCTTCTACCTCTGCCATTCCATAATTCAATCAACATTTTAATACTTTTTGCTAAAGGATTGGATGGGTAAAAATATATATAATAGCACATCTGCATAGCATTTATTCTATGAATTTCTTCTTCTTGTGAATTTCTCTTCTGGAATTTTTTTTCAAAATGTAATGCATACAGTTTGCTGCCATGTCATACTGGAAGAAGTACTGTATTTAAACTAAGGTTATAATTTCCATTTTTAATCCAAACTAATTGTTAAAAGAAATAAATTTGGTTAGACAAGTTTTCCATAGTGAAGTTACTATGAGATTATAATGCCATCAGTGTTGTAAGGAGGCATTTACTGAGAACAGGCGTCCATGGAGTTGTTCTTTTTACTGTGCATTGAATCTAGCAACTGTTTAGGTAAGTGGTGTGATAGGAATGCTCTAAACAACATTCTTTAACCTTTGCCACATAGAGGGAACCTTGTTCACCTAAATGTACCTCTACTGAAATATGTGGAGTGATTGGAACTTCGGCTGATACTCTTCTAGGCCTCTGTTGACTACTGCAGATAGCCAGTCTAGCACCTCTTTACCTAAGATCTCAAGACACTCCCACCTGCCCCATCATATGGGGTATATTTCTGTGAAGTCTAAGAATATGTGCAACTCATATCCTGGAAGCTGCTTGCCCAGCATCAGAATACGTAGGAGGATAATTAGTAATGAGAAGATTGCTAGTGAGCTTGGCATCAGAAGAAAGTAAAACAGAGATCTGAAGTCTAATGAGGTTTCTTGATTTTGGAGTAGTCTACCTCACTTGTGTTGTCATGTGGCTTCTCATCTGAAATCACTGCTTCTCTCTTGGGCAGTGTAGAGGAGCCCAACACACCTGCTCCCAAGGCATCATTTTCTCTATTCACACTGACCATCTTCCTTCTGATCAAAAAGCTCTCTTCAGTCATATACAGTACAGTTGGTTCTATTTCATTTTATAACTATATTCTAGTCCTACCTTCTTGAGATTATACCAAGGTTACCTTGATTAAGATTTAGGTGTGAAATGGTTAATCAAAGCATACTTTACAATTTTATCAGTTTGGTTCTCAAGAGACAATCTCATTTCCCTCATTTGCAAGTTCTTAAGGGCCATCTCACTATTTTCTCCATGAAATGTCTGTCAATTTGTAAAGATTTCTTGTGTTGGCAGACATTAAGTTATGCAATGATGTCACATATAGTGTTATGTGATGTATAGAATTATTTCCTCTTAGTATAAAAAGGAAAGTTCAAATAGTTATGAAACATAAAATCAGAAAAAACCCCTGAAAGTAGGTGTAATTAATGTATACTTATGAGTATTTTAATTGTAGTTCTAGTTTTGCCAGAACTTTTATTCTGTAGTCTATTGTTGCTATTATGATGGTTTTTACTATTTATTACTGTTATTAGTGTGGTCTATTACTATTAGATTTGCTGTTTTAGCTGTTGTATATGCATGGATATTGTGTTTTCAGGAAGTTTCAACTGACCCTACTGCCACACTCACAGCAGGAGAAGAAAGAAAAGAGAAGGTACCCAGCCCTCACCTCAGCCATCTAGTGGTTTTGACATCTGGGGATACATTGTATGGGTTGGCAGAAAGAGTGATAGCCACAGAATCCTTGTAAGTTGTTAGAAGTAGTTGCTTTGCCCTTAAATATTTAAGAAAAGTTCTACCAGCAAGCATTATATAATTAGATTTCTAGCTATATACAACTACCACCTCTAAATATCATTTATTTCTGAGGAGTATATGCTAACAGAGATTGCCAGTTGATTTAAAAAATTTTTTAAGTTGTATGCTTGGTTTTCAGTTATATAAATGAAGAAAATCTTCTAAGTTTTGATCTTTAGTAACACAATCCTTGCTATAGTTAAAACTTTAAGAAGTCTTATACTTTATATTTCCCTATTGATGACTGAAGAGTCTAGAGAAACTGTAGTTACATTGTTATTTTAATGTTAAGTATAATTCATCTTCACAAATCCTTAAATTTGTTAACTGACTTAAAGCATATAACTTCCATAAAGTGGCCAGTATAACTTAAAAATTTTGGCTACATAACAAAAAGTGGAGACAGGCAGTACTGCATCATAGTATATCTGCAGGCTGTAGTCCAGGTTCATTCACCAGGCAGGTGACTTCCTTCCCACACACAGTTTCGTGCACTGAAGTTCACCTGTGTTACCGAGGGCAAATACATTTTTTGCATGTTATGAATGTTTGGATAACTTATGAAAAGTTTCGCATGCAGAATCTGAACTCAAAAGTCTGTTGTACATGATGGAAAGAGATCTTTAAAATAAATCCTTCAAAACTACTGTATTCTTTTTCTTGTATGTTATCTGCGCTTGTATCTTACATGCAAAGCAACATAACTCTAGACCTTGTGGTAACCTGATTATCTCCTTTGGAGTTACTCTTCTTTTATTTCAACTTCCATTCATTAATTCTTGCATAGATTGTCAGTGAATGTGTCAAGTTCAGACTACACTAATGCAGGAAATGATTTTGTTAAAATTTTGCTTAGAGATCTTAAAAGATTACTTATACAAAAACATAATTGGCTTCAAATCCTGTAATTTGTTTACATGGTGGTTATTTACTCACTTTAGGGTGTTCCTGGCAGAACAGTTTGAGTTCCTTCAGCCACATCTGGATGCTGTGATGCCTGCCGTCAAGAAGCCCTTTCTGCAGCAGTTCTATTCTCAGGTCAGAGGTGGTCCTATGTCGTGTAATTTCAACTGGGAGCAAGATAGGGCTGTCACCAGTCATTTAGGTTTTTGTTTTATTTTGTTTTGTTTTTGTTTTTCTACTGAAGTCTACTGAAGTCCAGTCTCCAAACCCTAGAGAGCTGGGTAGAATTACTAATGGATTCCTGTATTTAAAACAAATACTTACTGAGCATCTCATGTAACTTTGAGTTTAGCGAGAGAGCCAGTTAAGACCATGTTTATAAACAGGTATGATGAATGCTGTAATGAGGGGAAAGAGCAGTGACAGCATATTCAACCCCTACTGAAGAGCAGAGCTGTGGCTAGGAGAAGGTTGTAGTAAGGCTCTTTGGAGGACATGATGTCTAAACTATAGCAGCCAGGTAGAGACAGTTGGGGATGTACTGTAAACTAAGGAGGTGGAGTGTGTCATGAGCAGAAGGTGAAGGAGAGTGTGGTATGTGTCGGCAGCTGGGGAACACTCAACTTATCAGAGCAGGAAGAGGGCTGGTAATGACAAAGATGGCTGGAGTGACCCACAGGAGCTGATCATATAAAGTGCTATCGTCCTGAAGTTGGGCTTTATCCCATAGGCACAGGGCATACCTGGAGGCCTTGGGATAGTTGAGCAGCATCTCCAGGTGTGTGTTTTCAAAGGCGTTCTTTGAGGGCAGGCTGAAGAGTGGAATTAAATGGAATTAGATGGGACAGGGAGACCAGTTTGAAGGCTGATATATATTGTAGGTGGCAGATACTGGAATTCTGAAGTAGGATCCTGGGAGTGGAAATGCAGGGAAGTGGAATTTGAGCAATAATTTCTAGTCTTCATGAAAATTTTGAGTTCTTCTATAATTTTGATATCAGTGGCCTTGAGTTTATTAAATATCTCAAAATTGTGTTTTGAATAAAGCCTTTGGCCTCACATTAAAATATCATAATTTCAATCTCCAAATGTTTTTCTTATTTTCAGCTATGGTGTGTATACTAGAAACAGGGAGAAGTGTTAATAAATTTGATACTTCTAGAAAATAATTATTTTCATTTCTGTGAAATTTATTTCAGACAGTCTCAACTGCTAGTGAACTACGGAAACCGATTTATTGGATTGTAGCTGGTAAAGCCATCGATTATGAACAGATGCTGCTCCTAATGGCTAATGTGAAATGGGATGTAAAGGAGATTATGTCACAGCACAACATATATGTAGATGCATTGTTAAAGGCAAGTGCTCTGGGAGACATCTTTACTACATATCATTCTACTAAGAGAAATGTTCCTGTGACTCTAAAAATAGTGAGATTATAGTTACTATTACATTTCCATTATAGTATTTAAGCCTCTGAACTGGACTAGGCTTACTTTTTGAATTTTCTGTTCTTACTTAGATTGAAGAATACTTCATAGGTATTTTCTTTTTGCTCACAGATTTCCTGTGTTGAGAGTTAGTGTTTGGTTACTGCATATCATGGCTGACTTTCATGCTGTTTAATTCCAGTAGCCGTGATTCTAATGTCAAGAAGATATGTCTGTTTAATTAGAAATTATTTTTGTAGTTCAGTATGCATATTCACTAGCAAGAGATTATGACCTTGATCATTCTAAGTTGTTTTTTCTAGAAATCACATTATTTTTGCAATATGTCATATAAATAGCTCTTTGCATTCAGTGACTGCCTTTGTAAGTTTCCTAGAAAGAACTGTTCTTTATTTTTTCCATTTATGTATAAGTAGCTATTTATAGCCCACCTGACATGTGCCATACAGTGACAGGAGGGCTGACAATGTAATTGTGAATTAAAGAACCTACATGCCTCCGGGAATTTACATGCCAGCGGAAAGATAGGAGTAAACAGGTAAATGGAGATATGATATCAAGTGATGCATAATGCTGTGAAAAAATTAAACCAGCTAAAGAGAGATGGGAAATGACAGCAATACTATTTATTTGCTCTGGTCACAGAGGGACTCAGATAAAATGAGTGAAAAGGAGGCCTGAGGGAAGTAAGGAAATGAGATGTGGGTAGATGAGGTCTCGAAAGAGCATCTGAGAAGATGAGAACATCTTTCAGAAAAATTTTGTTTTCCGTTTTGGTTAGTGAAAAGAAATTGGCCCCTCTGAAGCTCCTGACTTTTGTCTCACTTTACGTTCATTCTTACCTCCTTTTTTCGAGGGAATCCATAGCTGGGGGCATCTGAAAAACGCTAAAGTTATAGGTGAAAACAGCAGCACAGTTGGTCTGTTGTCCCCACTGCCAGCAACTTAAGGCACCTCTTGAAGGACAGTGAAGCTTTCCCCAGACTCAAGAGGCTTGGTAAGCAAAGCCTAGGAGTTCCTTCCCTTGGGGATCTGAGGAGCACATGACGAGGGTACTCTGTATTTGCCATCTTGGAACTCAAAGATCATTGGCCTTGAGATAATTAAAGGAAAAACTTTGGTTTCCAGAGCACCCTGGAGATTTCTATTGCAGATTTTAATTGAGAATGTAAGGGATCTGTATAACTTATAATGATATCTCTCTTTTGATAACAATTCAGCTTGTGAAAAGTTGATTCTTATTTTTTTAAGACATGCTATCTCAGTTCACTCAAGCTGCTGTAACAAAATACAATAGACTGAGTAGTTTATAAACAACAAATTGTTGTTTCTCACAGTTCTGGAGACGAGAAAGTCCTAGATCAAAGCTGAGACCAATTTGCTGTCTGGTCAGAGTCCAGTTTCTCACAGATACCACCATCTTGTATCCTCACACAAAGAAAGGGGCAAGGTAGCTCTTGGCCTAAAAAAACCACTAATCTAATTCATGAGGACTCTGCTCTTATGATCTAATTACCTTTCCAAAGGTCCCTCTCCAGTACTATCACCCTGAAAGTTAGGGTTTCAGCATATGAATGGGAGCGGGCACAGTATTCAGCCCATAGCAGATGCCAACTATGGTACTCACAGGGGTGTAAGAAAGAATTCTGTACTCAGTGAATGTACATATTCGAAGATGGTCACTTGCTTCAGTTATTTTTAATTCCAAGAAACATTATTATAAGGAGGAACCAAGGTTACTCAGATTATTAACCTGAACCCAATGTTTAGCCTACACCTTTTGTTAAGCCTAAAGGTTAATTATCTGTGATAACTTTTGTTCTTACTATTATTTTTCCAAGTTTAAATGAGATGGAAGCAGCTGCTTTTATTGCACCAAAAAAAGTGTTTTAAGAAAATGAAATGGTTTTATTATTCATGTAACAACCACCATTCTTGAATACCGGATTTAGCAATGAGTAGAATGTCATTTTGTACAGTAAGCATGTAGCTTTATCTTTGAAATATTAATGAAAACCATTCAACTATGACTCTTGAAATCCAAAGCAGTTTACTGTAGCAAATGCATAAATATCTTAGCAAATACTACTGCTCTGCTAGATCCATGAAATGAAACAGCAAATGAAGAGCAGTTACTGATTTTCAAAGGTAAGCTTAGTGAATTGATGATTCACTTCTTTGAAAGTAAAGCAAAAGTGGTAAAAATAAATCAGCAAGAAAAATTATGATTTAAGAAATAGTAAAGGAGCACAGGATAGCACAGTTATCATGATGTGCTAGCTTAACCGGGATGATCAGACCAGATATTTTTTTCTCCTGTGTCTTATTAGACTATTTGAACACATATATATCCCAGCTTAAACATTGTGTTGCCTCTCTTTTCAAGAAACTAAATCAAAACATCATTTTAAGCTTTTAAAGGTTTATTTACTATATATTGCCAAAGAAGGGTTAATGGTGTTTATGTTTGTAAATGAGCATATTTAGATGAGACCATTGATTGAAGAGTACACCATCTGCTGCTCTTACATAATTTCTTGGGTTGTCTAAATTAGTTACTTTTTTAATATTTAGTATAATCATTTATAAAAGTTAATAGACTAAAAAGTTCATATTTTCTGTAGATATTAGGAAGTACTGTGTTTTTTCATTTGTATTAAAAATTTGCAGCTGTGACATGACTTTTAAATCATTTGGTATGTACCAATTTATTTTCCAAGAATTTTTAGGAAAGGATAATTTATCAGATTGTTCTCTAAGAAGGATATCCACAAATTTCAAGTAGTTAACTTTGAGTTGAAAATTTATTGAAATTTTTTTAAACTGAACTTCTGAAAGCTATTTTTTAAGCCAAATTTAACTCTCTTAGTCCATAGTGACAACTATAGAAAATTTTGAGATGTAGAAACATTTGGACATTGTTTAACTGGTTAATGACACATTTATTTTGAAATGAGAGGTAGTTTACTCTATACTATAACATAATCCATTCATTTTTAAAGAAAGCCTCACCCTGAGTCCAAATTTTCTTTGTTTTACTTTGATTCTGGATCTTTCTAAATCCCCCCCGCTCCTTCTCTTTCTCTTTTTCTTTTCTTTTTACTATTTTTGTGGGAAAGCACTGTGGCATTACAATGATACTCATGTATGGCTACAACTCTTTTCGTCTTAGGAATTTGAGCAGTTTAATAGGAGACTAAATGAAGTTTCTAAGAGAGTTCGGATACCCTTGCCTGTGTCTAATATACTGTGGGAACACTGTATACGATTGGCTAATAGAACTATTGTAGAAGGGTAAGTTTTTCATGAAAGCATTATCTGTTTCTTAAATGTTAAAATATGTAAATAGCAACATATGCTATCAGTAATGGATGATGGGAATAGATAATGCTAATAATAAACAAGTTTGGAAACTGGTTGTTAGAACAAACCATAAAGCCCACTGTGCCTGTCTCTGTGCTTTATTTTCTTGTTGGTAACATAGAAGGAGCTAGAATGAGTGTGGAATGCAAAATCTACTCGTTATGTGAAAATTAAATTAATAATAACCATTAGACTAAAATTTTTATGATGATTCTTATCTTCTCACATCTATTGAGCCCTGTATGTCATTTACTGAACCAAACATTCTGTCACCAAGAATTATATCATTAAATCCCACCTTACACTGATAGGTACTGTTCCTCTGCCTGCTTTATCAATGTAGGATCCTACACTCAGAAAAACAAGCCTTAAAAGGATTAAGGTGCTCATCCACGTTCACAGTTTTTATAGTCAGAGAAGCCGTGTAAACTCTTGATTTTCTGATGGCAAAGTCAGTCCTCATAACACTTATATCATTGTTAATAAGCATTATCATCCTGTCAGTGGAAACTGTGTTAATCTTCCCTCTGCTAAGATCATCCACACTGTCAGCAGTAATTCTTTCACTTACTCAAGAGACTCTGCTTACTCTGCTCACAACATCTAGAAGAGAGATAAGAATCAGTAACGCATTTAAAATATCCTTGAAAGCCAGCTATTCCCAGACCACACACAGTGATCTAGAATTGCACATCAGTTGACTTTTCACACTATCATTATCTGATTTCTCCTTAGTCCTCATTTGTTATGAAAAGAATGTATTAGAAATGGGAAGGTGCTGGTAATGAACTGACAACTGTTTTGTTATTCCATATTGACGCCGACAATGCTAGAAGAATGCTGCATCAGCAATCATGACTGAAAAGTATTTTCTGTAAATTTGTTTAATAAAGTAGAAAAGGGAGTAATATGTGTTAGATTTTAGTATATAACACTTTATTGGAAATAAAAAAAATGGTTGGTCACTTTAAATAATATGAGTTGGGTTTCCTTACACATTTCCTTAGGGGGAAATGCCTCATTTTCTGAAGTTGAATTTTCCACCATCTGTATGACTGATTGACAGAATGACTTAGAAGTAATAACATGTTACACAGTTATGGTTAATATATTCATGCTTATTATGAGTCCACCTTAAAATACACAGTCTTTCAGTGGGTGTCAGAATAAATCTGTAAAATTATTTTATCATGGAAAATAGGTATAGTGTCCATAGGAGAATTATTTCATTGGTTTTCTTTGCATGGAGTAGTTCCAATATTAAACAATTTTATAAAACTAGGATTACTTTGCAGTATTCAGAGCTTAATTTTATAAATAACTTGGCAGTGAGATTAACTGAAATACTACTTTAACTTTCTTTCCTACATAGTTATGTTAATTGAGTGGAGAGAAAATAGTCTGTATTAGCAAAAAAGAACCTGGAAGTTGGTTGATTTCTTTGCTTTACAAATGAGGAAACTGAAAGCAAGATAGGAAAACAGCTTCTTTTTTTGTGATAAAAATGACAGGGAATGAACTTAGTCCACTCCTTCTGAGTCATATCCTCTTTCTGAGTCTTAAATGCTCTTCTTCCTGAACCCTCTCATTTTTAACAATGCGTCAAAATGTGTTTTAGGAAAGAGTTCACATACTAAAGGTTTCTTTTCCTAACCCTAGCTTTCCCATCATTTATGTTGTCTCATTATTGTATCTTAGATATGCCAATGTCAAGAAGTGCAGTAATGAAGGTCGTGCCTTGATGCAATTGGATTTTCAACAGTTTTTAATGAAACTTGAAAAACTAACAGATATAAGACCTATTCCCGATAAAGAATTTGTGGAAACATATATCAAAGCCTACTACTTGACTGAGAATGACATGGAACGCTGGATCAAAGAGCACAGGGTGAGAACTGAAAAACAGTTCATTAGGTGTTTATTCTTTTTCTTTGTGCTGGTCTCCTGTGGTGTGTTATATAATAATCATGAGAGTGAAATTTACTTTTTTAACAATGGCTAGTTGGGTCAGTTTATTATTTTCAGATTGTATTTATAAAGCCCTTTGCCTGAATAATTCCTTTTGAGCCCCTTTGAACTATCACTGTAATTATTCAGAAATATAACCAGAGTCAGAACATTAGCTGCTTTTCCTCCAACTGTGTTGTAGGAAAACACCGAAGTTGGTTTACATCAAAGTATAATGTTTTATGCTATAGCCTTTGTAGAACATAAACCTTCTTGTCCTTCTTTACAGTGAAATGATAACATTCTAATCACATTAACATGTATTAGTAACATTTGAAGATAATATTTACATGGCTAAAGCTTAATTTGCATCCTATATTGGATTTTGCCCTCAATATAGATTTGATTATTTTTCTTTTGTGAATATACAGATAAATAGAGAAAAATGCTATTTAGTGTTTTTTAGGATGCTGAATTTTTATCACTGTTCAACTTAACATGTACCACTTAGTCATGGTTGATAGGGTTGACTTTTATACCCCAATGTATCATTTGTCAAATAGGCATTATGTGAATGAAGATGGACTTAGTAGAAGTACACAAAGTGTTGAAATCATCACCAGCTCTAGTGTTCACATTTAGTTAGGCTCTAAACACCATAGGTAAGAGCTAAGTAATATTTGGGTAAAGAAATAAGGAATTATGTGTATTAACCTTATCAGGGTCAGCCTTTTGAATTCTAATGCACTAGAAAGAGGAAATGAACTGTAGCATGGAATATCAACATTGGTTCAGTTTTGTGTAAATGTGCTCACTGCAGGTTGGAAGGAGAGTAGAAATGTACATGTTATTTCATTGATTTTGACCAATAAGCCAGAATTGAGAAAACTTCAACACTTACAGTTCCAATGATATTTGAGAACTAAATGCTAACCCCATATTGATGGTCTACTGAATGTTGCTAGAATCCATCGAATAAAGTAAGCTGGAAACACTTCCTGCTCTCACACTGAGGAAGGGATTCACAGAAACAGTATAAAGTAACCAAGGTGAAAGGCACAGCTCTCAAGTATCTATTATTTGATGCAAGAATGATACTGACTTTAAGATTTCTTCTTTGAATATAGTGTTCTGAAATGTTTTAGCTGGGTGTTTTAGAAGAACATTAAGTGATCGAAATCTGTAATTCAGTGATAGTTTCCCATCAGCAGCAGGGAATTTTAGAGAAACTCCCACCGTGGCAAGGCTAATGCTCTGTGAGAGGGACCCTTGCTGAGTGCCACTGGTTAGGTGAAATTAGTGACCAGGTGGTGGCTGGTGCCCTCGGAGAGCAGATATACAGACTGAGCTGTTTGCTGAGGTTTAAGATGAACTCATTCCTGTCCTGTTAGTGGTTACCTTCAATTAAAACAGGTTTTCTGTTTTTATTAGGTCATAGTACAAAGCCATCTTTTTCTATATGACCTCTTGCAACTCAAACTCCAGAACCAAACTAGTATGCAAAACTTTTTCATGAACCTATTTATTCTCATCCTGGGAATGCATTGTCTGAAACTCAGGAACCATATGGATTTGGGTAGTGGAGATAGTCTTTAGTTACTGTCTACTGATTATAATATAAGGGTTTAAAAAACAGTGACTTTCTGATCCTTATTACATTCATTTTTTGTATTTTAAAAGAGTTGTTATTCTGTGGGAGGTTTCTTTTTAATAAAAGATGTTTCTATAATGTAGACTCCCAGAAAAATACTTAATCAGTAGCATTTTAAAAATTTGAAATGACTATATTTGATAACCTAATAATATCACAGAAGCAAACATAACAGTGTGTGACCTTTTAAGTGATAAAAAGCCTATGTATGTCAGATTATTTTGCCAGAGGAAGGCAGATTCTATTGCTTGTTATTTCAATAATATACTACGATATCCTTACTCCTTATTTTTACAGCTCAGTAAACAATTTGTCTTCTGTGTCCTTGCTGTAATTTCCATTGTTCTTCACTGGTTAGTCATACTCGTAACTATCTCCTGACACCAGAATACCATATCTGACTGTTCTTCTGGTGTGTTGATCAGATACATGTCTTCGGTGTACTAAATTTGGATCTTCTTTCTTTGAGCAGGAATATTCAGCGAAGCAGTTGACCAATCTGGTAAATGTTTGCCTGGGATCTCATATCAATAAGAAAGCCAGACAAAAACTTCTAGCAGCTATAGATGATATAGACAGACCTAAGAGATAATCAACACAGCTGTTTTTCCATCATGGCGTCAGTCTTCTCTCAGCATATATGACATGAAAGCGAGTATTTTCATGCATTCCTGACCACTCTCTGCTAAGAAAACTCTGTGCATGTTCTTTCCAAACAGAAAGTGGGAAACACTGAAATGTGTATCAAATGACTTTTATACCCTCTGGTCTCCTCTCTTCAATTTTTGGTCCCATTTGTTGCAGTCCTTCCCTGAAATGATACTATTGTTTCCTAATAACTATTGTTACGTGGCTACAATTATACATTTTACAGAAAAATGTATCATAAATATATAGTTAGAAGAAATAGTGGCTAATATATCTGTGAGCAGTTTTTGGAGAGTAAATTGATGTTGACATTTTTTTTACCCCCTGAACTTGGTTCTTAATAAGCATAATATGAAAGGGTTAATGTACAGTATTTCCTAATTATGAGCACTGCATGAGAATTACAAAGTGCATGTAAATAAAATAGTTGAAAAATCAGTATATTCTGTTTTTAAGTGTCAAAGTTTATGGCAGAGTTAATTTGGTTATAAAGTAATCATAAATGATAAGATTTAATAAATACTATACTCTAAAATGATCAGCCTGTGTGAGACTACATTTTGTTATTTTACCCAACAGGCAGATTTCATGACACTATAATGTAATTTTTTTAACATATTCTAATTGTAATTTTGTATTCTAGAACCAGTGGTGAGAAGTAATTTCATTACATATTCTTTTTCAGTGTCTAAGAAGTATATAGAATGATAAATGTGGAGTTTTCTTTTATCTTTCTCTATAAAAATATAAAATATCTTTTATACAAATTTTCTTCCCTAAGTTCAGCTGTTGTCTTCGGAAAACAAAACCTGGGTTGACCCACCCAGAAAAGAACTTGTCTATTAATCAAGCAGAGGTATAGGGCCATGTGTTCACCTTTCTTAAATATCTGCTTTGTAACACAGATGCAAAATAATGTGTGTAGCCAGTGATGAATTTTAGAACCCAGGTAAAGTACTGTTCCTCTAAACTTTGCCTGGAGCCAGGGCTTTTTACAGTATATATGAGACATGAAAATCAGTTTCCTGTGCACAAGTGCCAATTGTCTAGTAACAAATTTTGTGTGTGTTCTTTCTGACTCATGAAGGGAAAACATCTAAGCTTGGATGGTGTTGGTCCAGGGATTACTGTGCACCATCTGGAACATCAGTAGCTCATAGGATCCTGAAGAATTTTCTTAGAAACAGGCTTTATGTCCTGAGAGTCTGAGGTGTTGAAGTGAAGGCGAAGGGAGGCATGTGATCAGGCACAGAGGGCATGAGGAGACAGCTGCCATTCATCGTCACCCTGCAGATGTCCAGCACCAGCACAGTGCAATATGAAGCGCTTTCAGCATATGTATGTGGGTGTTTATGTGTGTCTGGATGTTGTGTTTTCATATTCAGCCTCTCACTTCGCAGTTCATTTACTGTCAGTTTAAAACTTTCCTCTTGTAAAAAGATGAATTTGGTGCCATTATGATCTGCTTGTGATACTAGGTTTTGTACTTAGAAAGTAGATTCTGCTTGTAGCTTTTTTATCTATGTGCAGCCACTTGAAGAAAATGAGCATGAGATAAGCTTAGTCCTTGTGTTTAAATGGCATATTCAGCTGGGCACATAAAGAACTAATCAATCTTATTTATTTCTCAATCGATCAGGAGCTGCTTATTTCTTCTTCTTTTACATGGATTTTATGGTTGGATTCCATTAATTTCCACTTTAGTTGGCTCTAGATAAAATGAACATTAATTACAGCCTGATAGATCTTGGTGTTTTCTGAGTAATAGGGCTTGATACAAAAGAATTACTTATCTTGTTAGACAGGAGACTCAACCACACAATCTGACAGACCTTTTAGCCTACCTTTACTTTGCTTTCCTCATCTTCAAAATAAAAAAGGTAAATCTCAATGCTTTTTGAAAAAGGATTTTTTTTTGCATTAAAATGTAACTTAATAACAGCCGACATCAAAACAGTAACAGGAGATTTGAATCATGAAAATTACTTGATAACAAGATAGTTACCAGACATTTCTCAAATATATTAGTGATATTGAATTACAACAATATGACATTTTGTGAAACTAATTTTAAGATGAATGGAATTGAAAATCTGAGAATGCAAATAGAATTATACATATTCTATGAACTACTTTCACTATCCAGAATTACTCTTGGAAGTCTAAATTTTCCCAGACTTCAACATTTTATATGAAAATGTCCTATCAAATTAAGATTTTAAGTTGATATGGAAGCCTAGTAAGTATCCTCTGAGAAAAGATGATTATTTATACAACTACATTAGTTTGCATTTAAAAATGTTAGGAAGATACATAGCAATTCAAATGAACTAATTTGCTTTATTTTTTTTAAATAAGATATCTCATAAAAGTTTACTTTCCCGAATAAGGTCATTTACTCAGCCTACAAAATTCATTTCTTTTGAAGCCAGGACCATAGTGTATTTTATCATATCTTTAAGCAGAACATTTTAAAATTTGCATTTAGATGAGTAATAAGGTGAAACTTTGTTAGATTAAACAGATTTTTCTTTACTCATTCACTGAAAAGGTGTGAAAAAAAGTTTGCAATTCAGTTCACTTTGAAAGCATAATTATCTTTTGTAATGAAGAATTGGACCTAAAGATGAGTAAAAGTTGTGCTCAAATCAAATAGAAATGGTACAGGAGAAGGAGGGGATATATTTAGAGCAATATTGATACAGACTTCATGTTTAACAAAATGATGGAATGCTATTTATGTCTGGACAGTGATTAATGACAGGATCATCAGGACTCTAAGGTGGCCTCTGCAAATGTTAACACTGGTTCAGCTTTCCAGAGACTATTTTCTTATTATGGAGAATATTTGGTCCATTCCTATCTTCATAAATTTTTAAAGGCCATCAGAAAGTTTACATATAAACTGCACAATTCTCACAAGAGCAAAAAATGTGCCCAATTTATGCATAGGTATTTTTAACTAGTTCAGAATGAATGTAGGAAAATAGTTCATTAGCATTGATACCATTCTCTTGACTGACATGTTGTTTTGGGGATATTGGTAAATATACTTGGATCACTTGTTTTTCAATTTGAAAAAAAAAACCAGCTAAATGTTTTTCACTTATAAAGATTCTCTAGAATTGTGGAGATTTGCCCTGCTGAGAATTTCCAGGTTTACCCTTTTTGTTTGTTTGTTTGTTTCTGGGGATCGAACTCGGACCTTGCGCTTGTGAGGCAGGCAGTGCAACTACTGAGCTAAATCCCTGGCCCTTCAACATTTACTCTTAAGTTTTTCACACTGATCTGAACCTTTCCATCAAAAGCAAAGGAATTTTTTTCCCCATTAAGTTTATTGGCATATTTTTGGTATAAAATACAGTTACATTCATCATTGGGATCTTGTACCACTACATGAGTATCTTGGTTCTTATTTTTTTCCCCTTCCCTTGCCCTCCCTTCACCCCCTCCACCCTTCCCTATTTGCAAAGACCTTGTTTCCATTTTTTTCCTCTTCTCATATTTTTTCCTTTCTCTTTTTTCTCTTCCCCTACCCCTCCCAATTCCCCTGGTCTTTTAGACCTTTTCTTCCTGTTACACAATATCAGTTATACATTTTTAAAATTACAATATCAAGATCTAGGAGACATTACCACAGATTTTACAGCATTTAAAAGGATACAGAAAGCATATTACAAAAATATTTTTTGAAATAAATTTGACAACTTCTAAGAAGTACCTTGGAAGACAAATTAATGAAACTAACTCTGGAGGAAATATAAAATTTGAATAGCACCTGTTAAAGAAAGTATATTCCTAGCTTGAAAACCTACCTATATGACAATAGCAGGCTCATAAACATTTTAACTGATAAATTATATCAAACAAAGCAGAAAAAAGGAACACTTCTCCCCTCATTTTAGGAACTCAACATTGTGCTAATCCTAAAACTGGATAAAGATAATAGAAGAAAAAAGTATGAACATAGATAGAAATTTGTTTAACAAAACAAACTATTAGAAGTCAGATCTGGCAGGATGTAGAAAGTGGTTTTGTTATAGGGATGACAGTGTTGGTTCAGCATTGGAAGACCTACCCCCAAAAGTCATCATTTTAACAGAGGAAAGGAGAAAGCCATATGATCCTGTCACTAGTTGGAGAAAAAGTATTGGACCAAATTCTACAGCTGTTCATGGTAAAAGCTATCAGGAAACTAGAAGTAGAACAGAACCTTCTCAACAGATTAAAGACATGTACTCCATACTTTCAGTGAAATGCCTTATATAAATGGAGAAGCTACAGTGCTTTCTCCTTAAGGTGGGGAACAAGGGTAGATATGCTTACTCTTTATCTGTCCATTAAACTTTGAAACCTAGTCCCCACCAAAATAGTCTGGCAATAAAATGACACAACTAGGATAGGATTGGCATGGCAGAAGCAAAATCTTTATATGTCGATGAAATGATCACCTACAGAGAAAATACTAAGAAATCTCTAGGAGCCCCTAGAACTTGTACTTGAATTTAGCAGGATTAGAAAACACAAGGTATATATAAAAATTCAGGTCTGTGTATACTTGCTATAAATGAAGAATTGGATATTGAAATTTAAAAGTTATGTAGGAGTACAAAGGACCTAGAAAAGTTAAAAACAAAAACAAAAACAGTGTTGGAAGACGTTTAGTACCTAATTTTAAGACTTCTAAAGCTACAGTAATCAAGGCAGTGTTGGTGTAAGGAAAGACATATAGATCATTGGAATAAAACAGAATCTAGAAATAGACCCACACATATATGGTCCACTGAGTTTTGAAAGATAATTTAACATTAGCATTTTATAGAATATAAACTCAATTCAAGAGCTGAGGAAGAGATAGTGTTTTCAGCAAATGGCACTAGAACACCTGGTATCCATATATAAAAAATTAACATCAACCCTTTATTTCCATACATGAAAATTACTTGAAGGGATCTATGAACCTAAATAAGAAAGCCTAAAAGTATAAAACTTTAAGAAGAAATTATAAGGGAACATATTTATGAATTCAGGGTAGGCAAGAACTACCTAGGATACAAAAGCATGATGTATAAAAGAAAAAAAATTGATAAATGAGATTCCATGAAAATTTAGAACTTTAAATGACATAATTAAAATGAAAAGTAGTCCTTAAACAGACCATATTTCCAATGCATATAACCTATGAGCAGAATATATAAAGAATTCTTAGAGCTCATTAATAGACAACCCAATTAAAATGTAGATGTAAGAAGATGATAAACAGCCAGTATAGCACAAGGAATGGTGTGCAACTCTAGAATCAGAAAAATACTAATCAGTACAATAATAAGATTTAATTATACACCCATTAGGGAGATGAAGTTAAAAGTTTTAAAAGCCTTTTTATGACTTTTTCTTTTTGTTGGATTCTCCCCTTTTGCATTTAATTTGTCATGCCCAATGGATTCATTCTGCTGGGTTTCCTGGGGTTGTGATCCTCATTGTCTTTTCCTAGGGTATTGTCTAAAATTTTTTGGAGTGCCAGTTTGATATTCATGAAGTTCCTGAGGTGGTCTTTATCATGAAAGTATCTTATTTCTCCATCAATTTTGAAAGATAGTTTTACAGGGTACATAGATCTGGGTTGGAGGCTGTTTTCCTTTAGGGCTTGAAATACATCACTCCAAGGTCTTCTTGCCTTGAGGGTTTGCATTGAGAAGTCAGTCTGCTGTGATTCTGATGGGCTTTCCTTTGTATGTGATTTGTTTCTTTTCTCTCACTGCTTGTAGAATTTTGTTCTTCTGTTGGATTTCTGGAATCCTAACTATTATATGCCTATGTGTAGATGTTTTTTGAATAAGGCTAGCTGGAGTCCTATATGCCTCACTTATCTGTATGTCAAGTTCTTTTCCCCTCCTTGAGAAGTTTTCTGCCATCACTTCTGTGAACATTTTTTTTTATGTCATCTGCACTCTCTCCTGTTTGTTCATTTACTCCAATCAGTCTTATGTTATTCTTCTTTGCATTGTCTAGCAGCTGCTGGATTGATTTCTCATGTTCCCTTACAATTTTAAAGCAATTTTTCTTTTCCTCCTCACTAATTGCAATCTTATCTTCTACATGTGAAATTCTATCCTCACATTGGTTCATTCTGCTGCGCAGACTTTCAATGGAGTTTTTAATCTCTTGGAAATCTGTTTGTATCTGTTTTATGGATTCCATGTGTTTCCTATGTTGGGATTCCATCATGTTCCACAGATCCTCTATTTTTTTTTTATGTGTGTCCTCTCTAGATTTATTGATCATGTCTTGAACCATGAGCAAAATCTTTGCTGTTATCTGAGTAATTATTTCTGATTTCATTTTTCCCCGATCCTCTTTTTTTGCCAGTTTAGAGACTCCAGGTGGTTGAGTATCAGAGTGTTCCATCTCGTTTCCCTTTGGGGTTGCTGTCAGTGATCCAGAAGTCTGTTTTTGAGACTTGTTTACGTATCTTCTCATTTCCATAGGAGGGGGTGTTTCTGGCACCCACACGCCTCACCTTCTCTGCCCTAAGAGCTTGGGATGGCAGCGGAGGAGCTTCCTTCCAGGTTCTGGGACCGGCTCAGCTTCTCTGCCCTAGGAGCCTGGGATGGAGGCGGGGAGCTTCCTTCCGGGTTCTGGGACTGGCTGAGCTTCTCTGCCCTAGCAGGAATATTTTGATCAACAGTCTTTGTTTCTTCTCCATATTTGTTCTCTCCATTCCATTTATCAGTAACCAGAAGGATTTCTGTTTTAAAGAATAGATATTTCAATGCTGTGGGCATTTTTATTCAGCTGTTACAAGGGCAAGCACACTAATATTTGCTCTTAAAGAGGGGCTTTTTCAGCCAAGGTTTCCATTTTGAAAGAGCCCAGCTTTTGATTGGTGCTAAAGTATGATTACATTAATCAGATAACCATTGGGAGATGGTTTTTGCTTGCTCTCCGTTGTCTACCTTACTTTTGTTCATTCTTCCTACTTCCTAATTACAGTTACTTTCAAGAATCCATCCACAGTGCTGTCTTTTCCATGAAACTTACTCTTCTCAAGGATAGGTGTTATAGAGAAAAGTCAATAAGGAATAGTGGTTACAGCAGGTCTCTCATGGAGGGAACTGAGGCCAGCCCTGTAGATGTTGGACAGTGTTGCAGGCTGAGAATGCTACGTGCAAAGGTTCTACATGGAGGCTGCTGTTCAGAGAACATTAAGAAGCTCGTGCAGCGGCTTACACAGTAAAGGAGAGAGAGTGAGGACAGTAGCAATGTAGTAGCCCACTTCTGATAGCTCATTAGTGGAGTGTCTGTATAGAAGAGAGGGAGGTTCAGAACTTCTGTGTGTTCCAGGGTACATTGTAGACGGTACTTGGCCCAGAATCTTACTTAGCTGAGAACTCCAAATTAGATGAAATGTAAATACTCAAGCCACTTGAATAGGGATTCCTGCCTCAGTTGTCCTGAACAGCTGTTCAGTTCCTTCAGTTCAGGATTGTCATACTTCTTCAGCTCCAGAGCACCCCAGCCTGCATCAGACCCAGGATTGGTGTTTGTTAACTGACTTCCCAGTATAGTGGAAAAGTATCCCCCATGATTCTTAAGGAGAGCTGCACACTGGCATTTGAAGCCAAAATACTGGCAGTTTAAAAAGCAGAAATAACAGTTCAAATCCTTAAATGTATTTTTAAACACCCGAAGGCTTCCTGAAGTGAAACTTGACTTGTTTTAGTGGACTGCCCCATACCAGTGGTTCTCAAAGTGTGGTTCCATCAGCTTCACCATCACTTGGGAACATGTTAGACATACAGATTCTTGGACTACTCCCAGTTTCCCTTTTGGAGTCAAAACTCCAGGGATGGAGCTCAATAATCAGTGTTTTAACAAGTTCTGACACATACTAAAGTTTTCTAACTATTGCCTTGGACTTATCTGTACACACACACACAGATAAAAATGGTCTAGAGCTGTTCACTTACAACTTTTTCCCTTTGACAAAAGAACTACAGAACAGCTATTCCAGAAAGACTCCCGAGGAGACTTTTTCAGTTTTTAGACAGCATTTCTCCTTTGCTCACTTTAGTATAAGAACTGTAAATTTTCCATGTGTTTTTACGGCATTGCCTTTCCTGTCTGAACCTTCCAGTGACTAGTGTTTGAATTCACCATGATGTACGTTTGGTCATCTTCACATTGACTGGAACTGAATAAGAAAGATGTTTCCAGGAGATTTTTTCATTGGTGCATGAGTTATGAGCAGTGAGACAAATACAACCATGAGAATAACTAATAAAATGTATCGTGTTTTATAGTGACTTAGTCTTTGATTCACTCAGCAATTAACTAATCAGACTCAGAAACAGTTCACAATTTGGTAAGGGAAGCTACCTAACCAGATGGCTATTGTCTGTGAATCAGCTGGTAGTAGAATTTCACTTTACTGACGGTCCCTCAAATATAGGTAGGGCTCAAACATCTGGCTGAGTTGCTTTGTGCACAGCTGTCCTTGAAAACACTGAAGCATCTGTGGAGGCACCTGTAGCACTACAAAGCCAAAGCTGCACTCCACAGGAGGTGTAAGAGCACATCTCTATAGTGCATAAACTGGGAGGAAATGGAGTAATTATACTCAAGGTATTCCAATATTTCCACAAAGCTCTGAAAAAAAACCAAAGAAGGCTATTAGAATTATTTTCCTAATAGAATACATCAGAATGACCCTTTTCACCAGTCAGAATTCCTGGGGAAGACGAAAATGCAACAAGTGATTTTAAAAGCTGATAAAGGACAGGTTTGGTTTTAGGTTTTTATTTTTATGTTCCTTGTGAAGCAAATTCTAAGAACTGCACTTTCTGAGATCTTTGAAAGACCTATCCTTTCCCAAAATAATGTGAGCAACTGACTTTTGTCTCGCATACTGCATTGGTAGTCAGCTTTTTGTCACTGTTACAAAATAACAGAATAAAAACTTAAAGAGGAAAGGTTTATTTTGACTCATGCTTTCAGAGGTTCTAGTCCATGTCAGCTGTGTCCATTGCCTTTAGGCCTATGGTGAGGCAAAAACATCATGGTGGAAAGGTGCGATTTAATCACTTCCCAACAAGCCCATCAGCTGAAAACCAAGCCTTTAACAATGAGCCTTTGGGAGACATTTTGGATGCCAACTGTAACAGCAGCCTACGAAACAAACACTCCTACAAACTGTTCTCCTCTGTAGTGACACCCTCTGCTCGGTCTTCTAGCAGTTCTTTGTCCTCTCCTCTTTTTAGTGGGCCTCTATTTCCCGATTCTTTTAGTGACATCTCTTTCCATCACCATCAGTTTGGGATTGGAAGTGAAGCTCTCCTGTCATCACCATAAGCTCCTCAGCCCTGCATTTACACCATCTTTGCACCATGTTTTGATACAGTGCTATCATAGAGCGTCTTGGGTTGGTCTCTTGGGGGAGGGCCGTGCGTTGCCTTTGTGAATCTCCCTCAACACTTGGCCAAGCAGTGAACAGCCAGTAATAACAGTCTTAGTGTGCCATCCAAGCTCGTGGTTCCATGAAGGTGAAGAATGGAGTTATGAACCAAAAGGAGGGAGTTTAGAGTCTTATTGGAAATATTAAGAAGAAATAGCTTATGATCAGTGTAAATTTCAACTGTCATGTTTAGTTATACTTGAGTTGTGGAAAAGAAATCTTCCCTTTATCCTTTTCAAGGTGTATAGCTCTCCCACGCTATATCCAGGATTAAGTCTGAGCTGAGTGGAGGTGACCCACAGCTAACAGGTGTCCCTACTTGGGGCAGCTCAGCAATGAGCCTCTTCTAATTTGTCCCATGCCACACAATGGCATCCCTTTCCCTCCTTTTCTGCTTGCTCCTCTGTGCTTTTCTCTTTCATCCCAGCCACTGCACTGCATTCCTTTTCTCCATATGATGTTTTGGGAAAACAGAAGAAGTGCAGCAACTAAGCACATTTTAGTTCACACATTTAGATTGGCAGTTTCTTAAGATTTATTATTTGAACTTGCTTGAGGGTTGAGAGAGGAAAAGGCACTCAGATGCTAGTGAGAAGCAAATAAAATGGGCATATACAGAAAACCAACGGAGGCATGAATGGGGTTATACCTGGCCATTAATCAAGAGCTTAATGTTACAAGAGTATTCTCAATCCTTTCAATAGGGTTCTTTGTGGTTTGTGAATTTATAGCTATAAAGTCCTTATATTTTTCTCTCTAGGCTCCTGTGTGCACATACACATCTTTTCTCACCCCCAATTTCACTGACTGAACAAACAAACACACTGGCTGATCTGATTCTTCAGATAATGGGCTGGTTACTTTAAAATTTATTAGTCTGAGGTCCATCGGTTACCTCTCTTGAGTCATTAATCTTAGAGACAGGCTGTTGCAAGCAAGCTAACTGCAGTTTTTGCTGAGATTTAAGTGTGTGTCAGTAATAAAATTCTAAATGAGATTATAATTAGTGCTCATGCAGGGACTGAGATTTGGCAGTACCTGATAGACTTAGTAAGTACTTTGTCTTTATCTATAAAAGCTCATTTGTTAGAAGCTCATTTAAATACTTTTCAAACCATTTTGGAAAGAAAAGCCAAGATGATTTTTATAATTGAAGTTGCATTGATCATTTTAAGCACATTAGAGGACTTTTCAACATATTGGCAATTTAAAGCGTTCGGCTGGGTTTTAACCATGATGATAGGAACTTGGCTCTTGTGGTTTAAAATGGCTAAGCCATCTTGATGGGTTTTTTAAAAACGTTTTAAGCCAAAATAGATTTTGTCAATTGTCCTCTTCTTTTTGTGTTTTTTTTTTTCTGATCTGTTACCCCTTAGATTTCATCTTCACGATATTATGAAGAGAAATCTAGAAGAGATTATGACTTAATTCAGGCGATGATGGCCTAGAAGACTTGGTGGCAGAGGTGAACTGGGCAGGTTTTAATCAGTTGGTACTGTGAACTGTTGCTCTTCAAGCTTCGGGGTCCATGTATAAATGATGGCATTTGAAGCAGGAAGATTTGACAGCGACAGTGTCACACTAGACATCCATTTGGTAAGATCATGTAGGACAGTAAAAACTATTTTCGTGAAAACAAGTAACCCTAAACATGCAGAAGAAAGATCTTCACCATGATTTGGGAAGTCCACCATGGATCTGCATGGAGGCAGGAGTGGTGAATCAGCCAGAGTGAGTCAGCAATGTAGTTAGTGTTCACCCATGTTCCAGTGATTTGCCTGAGAGTTAGTATCTGGGCCTGGCAGTGGGAATCTCATAATAGGTAACCCCACGGGACAGCAAGACAAGGTGCTGAGAAGCTTCTAAAGAAAACTGTAACTTTTGAAGCTAGTAGGAAACTTAAGAGATCACCTATGACAGTCTTCCACTAGGAAGGTTAATGATCTCCAGTTTCTATAGGTCTGGATATCCAGAGGATAGAATATCTTCTTCAAAATTTCTAGCTACTTCCTGAGACTCTCCCCTGATAAGAATCTTGTGTCTTGCAAGGATGGCTCCAATTGTGAGAGATTTACCTGGAAAGGAAACTATTTTATGGAGCCTCCTGTCAATGTCCTATGTTCTACCCTCAGACCAACCATAATACCTCCCTTCCATTAATGCTACCTATAGCTTCATTGACTGACACAAAATATTGATTTATCTTGAGCATACAGTCAAATATTTAAGTTTATTCAAGGCTGTTAAAATCTATCCCTTTCAGTATGCACATAGTGGATTATTTTGAATGTAAATTCAAGATCTTAAATAATTTTCTTCTAAATATTATTTTATCACTTTTAGCCTTGTAGTCTACCTAGAATGTTTTGGTCCTAGAGTCTGTCATGTAGAATCTGAAATATGCCCCATTTTACCACCAAGTGGCTAAGAGTGAGGGCAGAGCTCCTGGGGCCAGCACAAAGCAAATCCATCAGATCCAATAAGTCACAGGTGGTTTGTGTAGGTAGCCTAATCACCCCTGATAAATTAGAGCATTATTTACCTAATGCCAAACTCTGGGCTCCTGTCCTGTACTTCTGCACATAATTGTGCAGAAGTTTCTGCTGTTCTGACTTCTAGTTCTTTTATAACCCCAAGAAGAAGACTTGAATTCACATAGTGTCTGGGGGGTAGTTTGCATAATAGAGCATTATTCATATTTGGCTTTAATGGATCTCAATTCCATTTGTTCTCTCCCTGATGGTAAAGAACACTTTTTCAAGTGTAATTGATATTAATCCATATGCCTCAGGCAATGACTTATATTTCTCTTTTCTTTCTTGAACACATATGTAAAAACTCTTAGTCTGAGCCTTTTTATACTGTAGGCCTTGTTATGCTTTAAGCCCCTGGAAGATCCTTGTCACTGTTTTGTGCTTGACCTTGACTATGGTTAGGCTCCTCTCTGTTCGCCTCTTGTCGTTTTCACAGTAAGTGGAGCAGAATCTTCCTTGTACAGCCACACTGGCCTCTTCAGATGATTTTGCCCTCAGAATGATTACCTGGAACTCTACCCAGCCACTCCCTTTTTTTTTCTCTTAAGTACTCCTCTGGGGTTAAATTTCTTTTCACTCTCTGAACACAGGCCTGTGGCACAATTCCTGACCATTGTCTGACATCTGTCTTGGGGGAGAAATATGCAAGCAACTCAGTATGTATGAAGAAGTATGCAAGCAACTCAGCTCCAGTCCCTAACATGCCAGATGAGCTGGGGCAAATTGTTTAGCCTCTTTCCATCTCAGTTTCCTCATATATAAAAACAGAACAGTAGAACAATATGCATAGGATTAAATGAGTTTAAAATATATAAAATTCATACTAAATTGCCTATGGAGATATATTTGTTTTTGACAATGCCACAGTCAACCCTAGTAGTCTGGATCTATCCTTCCAAAGTTCTCACTATCTTTACCTGACTCGTCAGTTCTCAGATTGAAGAATAAAGGTTAAAGGCACAGTTCCCCAGGCACAATGCCAGGGCAGCATTTGCATAGACTGCAGTGGAACTACTGCCTCTCATAACCATGCAGCGTGTCCTCCCTGGCCCCTGTTCTTTCCACCACTTCCTGAGTGATCAAACTGTGAGCAAGGCCCCTCAAGAGTTGGTCAGCAGGGTAAGCTGGCTTAACAGAGTAAGACCTCAGCATGAAGGGCTTCACTGTTCCAGCTCACTTTTCAAGGGAAGAAGGCAGCAGGCTGCCATGATGCCCCAGCCTGAGTTCAGACTTTGATTCCATTCCTTACTTGCTATGTGACTTTTGGGATTTTGCTTTCATAGGCTCTCCTAATAGGAGTTTTCTCACCTGTAATGTGATAATTATAATATTTACATCTAAGGGTTGGTGTACCAGTCATCGTTCTGTCACTGTGACAAAGTACCTGAGAAAACCAATCTAAAGGAGGAAAAGTTTATTTTAGCTCATGGCTTCAGAGCTCTCTGTTCATGGTCACCTGGTTTCATTGCTTCTAGCCTGTGGTGAGGCAGAACAGCATGGCCAGGAGCATGTGATGGAGCAAAACTGCTCAGCTTATGGTGGCTAGGGAGCAGAGAAACAGGGAGTTGGGACAGTCCAGGAATAAAATACGCTCCAATTACCTACTTCCTCTAACTAGGCTCCATCTCCTAATGTTTCCACCACCTCCAAACACTCATTTACTATGAATCCATCAATGGATGAATCCACTGATCTACTGATGAGGTCAGATTTTCATGACACAATTCAAGGCCCCAAATCTGAACAGTACTGTACAGGGGACCAAGTCTTCAACACATGAGTTTAGGGGACAGTTTCCATCCACACTGTGGTTGGCATGAGGTCTAAGTGAGATAATGTGTGTGGTGAAAGTTTTAGACAGCTTTTTACTCAGTAAATGGAGACAGTTCTCCACAGTCTGCCCCAGTTCCTTATTACATATATAAGGAATAAATAATTATCTATCTATCATCCATCATCTATCTTCCATATACTGCACTGTATATGTAAGATATTCATAGGGATCATAATAGAATAGACCCTTATATTTTACAAAATGAAACAATTCTTGATTAATTGTCTTGCCTTCTTTCTTCTTTTGGGAATTGCATCTCTCAGACTTTGGAAATTATTCTTTCCACCACTTCAACCATGGGGAAGTTTTCACAAAACATTTGCATAGTATATTCTCTCCTTTCTGAATAATTTCTTCGACTTTACTCACCATTGGTAAGTATTGTATTTCGTAACCCAAACAGCACAACTTACAGACATTTTAAAGCCCAACAATTGCAATTCTTCCTTTTCATATCATAGCTTCTAATTTTATGCAGTTCTTTCTATGATAACTAGATTTTTTCTTAATGACGGAGTGTTTCTTTACTTTTGGTAAAACATTCTCAGTGAACTGACCTTATCCTGTCTTTCCTTGATCCCTGGATGGTTGCAAAGGGATTTTGTATTTTGTTTTGTTTTCATTTTTTGACATAATCAGCACTTTTTGTTTGTATTTACTACCCAACACAGAATGTTTTCTTATTTTTAAAAATCATTGAAAATATAAACCCTTTGTACTAGTCATATTTTTGAGAAATTATTTTTACTTTATATTTCCTAAAGTTTCTAAACTTTGTATAGCTCAGTACTTTAAAGTGTTAGAAACAGAACGATCAGTCTTTGATGGGACAACTGGGAAGATTTTCCCCCTGACAAAGCTGCTGAAGACTGCAATTTACAAAGAACTGCTATTTTAATGCTGTGTCAAGGCAACAGGTTAATTATAATGTGGTTTTTTTTTAAAATGCAATCTGTAGGAATTTGTTATGTAAATAGATTTAGTTTGGCATTTTCTGAACCAGATGGTTTTTAATAGAGTATTTTAAAAGATTTTGCTTTTTTAAAAATATGTTTTGCTTTTTAATACTTTTAAATTTTCCTTTAGGCAAAACTATGGTCATGTTCAGCTTGAAAAATACATTTTTAAAATTAAAAATGTAAACATTAAGAATATTAAAATAACTAAACACCAAAGCCAGTCTATTCAGAGAAATACTTTTGATGCAGGATAAATATGATTCCCAACCTGTTAAACATCAAATGGTGCCAAGTTCGTGGTCCATTAGTATCAAGGAATGAAGTCAGAAACGAAAGGAAGAAGTTAGGAGAGTTTTATTGAAAATAAGGAGAGAAGCATAGCTCCTGAGAGAAAGGAGGGGTCCTGAATGGGATCGTCACCTAGACCCTTTGTCAGGGATGATTTATACAGCAAAGTCATAATGTGGGTAGAATGTGGGCCAAACTACAATCAACCTATAGGATCACAAGCCACTTAGCTAATATTGATCCAATAAGGAAATGAGGCACGTAGCAAGGATACATAGAAAGAACAAAGACATCTTGGGGAAGGGATGAGTTCAGATGCTCTGGTCATCCACCTGGGGGACTGATGCCTACCAGAACTTACTGGACCTAGTGGTGTTAATTATAGTATAATTTTAAGATCCTGTTTATCCCTTAGAAGTCATGCAGGCCTGGCCATTGCATCTTCATCCTGAGGCCTGGCCTTCTTCAGATTCACCTCTAGCCACAATTCTGTTGTCCGTATTTTTTGTGATGACTTTCTCAAGGCCCGGTGCCTTTCTGACTGTATGTTAATTTCTATCTCACTAAGCTGTCTATAATACTTTCACACACAAAGAAACCTTTTAACTATAAAGATAAACCTAGGGAGCAGAAATTAACCTAAAGTATTAGTAGATAAATAAGTATATTCTAATCAAAAGCAGAGATACCCTCTTTAATAAATGGTGCTGGATAAATTGGGTTTCAACTTGCCAAAGATTAAAACTAGACCTGTATCTCTCACCATGCACTAAACTAAAATCAAAATGGATTAAAGATCTAAATATTAAAACTGAAACGCTGAACCGGCTGGAACAGAGGTTAGGTAGAACCCTTGAAGACATCGGTGTAGGAAAAGATTTTATGAACAAAACCTCAGTTGCCTGTGAACTAGCACAAACAATCAACAAGTGGGATCTCTTCTTACTAAAAAGCTTCTGCACAGCAAGAGAAACCACCAGCAGTGTGAAGAGACAGCCCACTATGTAGGAAAAAATTTTCACCAGCGGTGCCTCAGACAAAGGCCCACTATCTTGAATCTATGAAGAATTTAAAAAGATCAGACCTCCCAAATTTAAAGACCCAATCCAAAAATGGGCATCTGAAATGAACAGATGTTTCTCAGACAAAGAAGTAGAAATGGCAAATAAATACATGAAAAAATGTTCAACATCACTGGTCATTTGAGAGATGCAAATGAAAACAACACTGAGATTCCACCTCACTCCAGAAAGAATGGCTGCTATTATGAAATCAACCAAATGCTGGCAGGGCTGTGGGAAAAGAGGAACCCTGCTCCACTGCTGGTGAGAGTGTAGACTGGTGCAACCACTGTGGATATCAGTATGGAGATACCTCAAAGAACTAGGACTGGAAGTCGCATTTGACCCAGCTATTCCCCTGCTGGGGATCTTCCCCAAAGAATTAAAAGAATCATACCACAGTGATATATGTGCGCCCATGTTCATAGCAGCACAGTTTGTAATAGCCAAAACTTGGAAACAGCCCAAATGCCCATCAACTGGAGACTGGATAAAGAAAATGTTTGTTTTTTTTAATAAAATGGAGTACTACTCAGCCATCAAAAATGAGAAATTAGAGACATTTATAGCTTAATGGATACACATTGAGGCGATACTCTTAAGTGAAATAAGACACATATGTAAATACTGAAGAGTTTCTCTAGTGTAAGAAACTGAAAGTGTAAATAAGGACTAAAAAGTATAACAGATAATGCAAAATAGGAAGAAAAGGGACAAAGGGGAAGGGGAAGTGGGAGGGGTATGGGAAAAGAAAGAAGGGAATGGAATTAATATGAGGAAATGGAAAAAAGGAAGCAAGGTCTTTGCAAATAGGGAGGGATGGAGGGGTTGAAGGGAGGGCAGGGGAAGGGGGAAAAATAAGAACCAAGACAGTATGTAAAGGTGCATATTTCCAATGATGAATGTCATTATATTGTACACCTAAAATGTATCAATAAAAGGATATACCAAAAAAAAGGAAGAAAAGTAGAAAATAGATTTTTAAAGCATAGTCAAAGAAATTCCATCATAATCCCTGGAGGCAATGTGTTCCTTTGTTTTACTATCAATAATATACTCAGTCCTGGCCATCTCATTACCTAAGAAATGCAAGTAAATGAAAGGCATTCAGATGTATCAGACATGACCTGAGACCTTGAAAATCTCATCCACAGGGAAAGATATAACAAAAGGCCTATAGCCTGCTTGAAAAGACTAGATGATCTATTTGAGCAGACACTGGATATCATGGCTTAGATCTAAAATGTCCCCCCAAATTCTAAAGTGTTCAGAGGTAGGCTTTTGGAGAAATTGATTGGATCATGGAGGTGCTATATCGGTGGATTGATCCATTGATGAGTTCACAGCTAAATGTGCTGTGAGGAGATGGGGCCTGGTTGGAAGTGGTGGGTCATTGCAGCATGCCTGTGGAGGGTATATCTTCCTCTCCGGTTCCCTTTTTCCCTCTTGCTTCCTGGCTGCCATGAGGTGAGCAGCTTTCCTCTGCCACGCCTTTCTGGATTGTCATTTTTCCCTTTGAAAAGCCAACCAATCATGAACGGAATCCTCTGGCAACCATAAGCCAAAATAAACTTCTCCTTTAGGTTGCAGGTGTTAGTATTTTGCCCTAGTGATGGGAAAGTGATTAATACGCTGGAGGATAACAGCGTCATACGAGAAGTAGCCACATGGAGGTAAAAATATAGTAGAGCCAGCTGCATTAGCTGTTGAAGAATGAAAGTTCAACGGCATTCTGAAAGGAACAAGACTGAGAAATTAAAACTATAAAAAGAAAGCAACAAGCATGCGTTGAGGATTCATTTGACTTCCTGATATTTGAAGGTGGGTGAAAAACTTTATAGTGTACCTGGGAGCAAAATCTTTAGATTCTGTCATTTGTGATGTAAGGTTCTTTCACTGTGATGAAGGATTTGCCTCATTCTATCATTTAACCAATCCTCAAAAATGGAAGATATTCTTTCTTCCAGAATCAACTCTACAAGATGCTTCCAGTGCCCAGAGGATATGCAAAGGAAAGAGATCTGTCTATATTTCCCCAACCCAGAATAGGTATCTTTCCCTAGTTTGTACAAGGATCTTACATGTGTTGGTAACACTTCTGGAAATTAAGACTAGGTAAACTATGTTTTATAAAACCATGCCATGCTTCAGATTTTTGTATGCAAGCTTTTCAACCAAAAGCAAAATGAAAAAAGTTATCAGTTTATATGACCATCAATGGATAAAGAAAATGTGGTATGTATACATGATGGAGTACTACTTAACCATATTAAGATAAATTTGAGTCATTTGTAGGAAAATGGATGCACTTTGAGATCATGATGCTAAGGAAATAAGTCAGACACAGAAGGTTAAATACTGCATGGTTTCTCTTATGTGAAAAACCCGAAGTATAAATAAAGAGCAAAATAAAAGATACCTGAAAGGAAACAGAGAGATAGACTATATGGAGCTGAGAAAGAAATCTGAGAATGGGGGCAGATGGGAGAGAATGGGAAGAGGAAGTAAAAAGGACTAAGATGTGATACATATATGTGCCAATTCCCCACAAGGAATGTATTTATTATACATTACAAGCATATACTAATAACACAGGGAAAAGAATGAACAAAGCTGTCATACATTTTAATATATATTTATTTCATATTTTGTTTAATTTATAAAAATATTTTGCAGTGATTCCATTCTAAGCTCAAATGTTTAAAGGGGCTTGAATTATTAAAATATGTAAATCCATGAGAAATTTAAACAAATCTGTAACTTTTAAACCACAGACAGAAACATTCTAATAACAAAAAGTTAAGAATTCTTTGGTTGAGTGTGATGGCTCATTTTCTAAGTCCATGTGGCTATGTCACAGCACCCACATATTTTGGTCGAACACCGGTCTAGATGTCAGGATGGAGATATTTTAAAAGATGAGATTAACATTTAAATCAGCAGGTTTTTGTATAAAGACAGATCATTCTCCAAAATGTGGGTAGGCCTCATTCAATCTGTGGAAGACCTTAAGAGAAAAATGCTGAAGTCCCAAAGAAGGTAGAATGTTGCCTCCAGACTGTCTTTGGACTGAGGCTACATTAGCCTTTTCCTGGGTCTGCAGCTTGCTGGCATGCACTACAGATGTCCAACTTGCTAGTCCTCAGGATTTCATAAGACAATTCCTTAAAATAAATCTTTCATGTATGTGTGTAAACATCCTATTTGTTTTGTCTTTCTGGAGAACCCTAGTAATATAATGACTACATGGCAAATGGCAGAGGATTTAACTTTCCTTGTCAGGCTCAGCTGGCTCTGCTGACTCATAGAAAGACATTCTCTTATCTTCCTAGTTTTTGCTTTGTTCCTAATTTCTTAGCCAGGATTGAATGGACTCATAATTTCTTATTTTCTGGGCCCCCATATAATTTCTCTAGCTATTTCAGGCAGAGGCATAAAATGGTTGTTTTTGTTTTTTTAATTTAAGCATTTTATTTTGAGATAATTGTGGATTGGCATGCAGTTATAAGGAATAATACAGAGATTTTCTACCTACTTTATTCACTTTTTCCAATGACTACATTTAAAATTTTAAAAAAATCATCATTTTAAAATTTTTTATTTTTTGTGATGCTGGAAATTGAATCCAGGGCCTCATGCATGCTAGAGAAGTACTCTGTCACTGGAGATGTGCCTCAACCCTAGACTATTTTCATTGGCAACCCAAAATTATATTACATTTGTGGAGTACAATGATTTTTTTTAACACTGGAACTTGAACCTAGGAGTTGGCACATGCCAGAGAAGCAACACGGCTCTGAGCTACATCCCCAGCTCCCCTGTTTATCAGACAAGTCCTACTAAGTTGTCTAGACTGGCCTCAAATTGGTGATCCTCCTGCCTCAGGAATTCATATATATATATATATATATATATATATATATACACACACATATATATTTATTTATGGGTAATTAAATAAAGCAATATAGCCATCATCTCATTTTACATTTTTATGGTGCTACATTTAAAATGTACTCTCTTAGCTATTTTGAAATATGCAATATATTGTTACTGATTATGGTCACCCTGCTACTCAATAGCTCTCAAAACTTATTCTTCCTGTCTAGCTGAAATTGTATACTCCATGATCAGGAACTTCCCATTCCTCCTCAGTCTTCCCCAATCAATCATCATTCTATTCTTACTTCTATAAGTTCAGCTATTTTAGAGTCCGCATTTTAATGAGATATGTGGTATCTGTTTTTCTGTGGTTGGCTTTTTCCACTTAGCCATATGTCTTCTAGATTCATCCACCTTGTTCCAAATGACAGAACATTCTTTGTTTTCAGTCTGAATAGGATTCTATTTTGTTTTTATGCTACATTTTAAAAGTCTATTCATTCAAATATGGATAATTTGATTCCACATCTTGGCCATTATAAATAACTCTGTGATGAACACAGAGAGTAGATATTCTTTTGATACACTGATTTTAGTTCCTTTGGATCTATTCTCACAAGTGGGATTGCAAAAGCATGTAGTAGATCTACTTCAGTTTTTTTTAGGATCCTCCATATTATTTTCAATAATGGCTAAATAATTTACATTCCCACCAATAATATACAAGGGTTCCATTTTCTCCACACTTTCACCAACACTTGTTTCCCCTCCCTCCTCCTTCCTGTCTTCCTTCTTCCTTCTCCTTTTCTTTCTTTTTATTTTTTTCTCTTTCTTGTTCTTTTTCATTTCCTTTTAAAAAAATTTTTATAGTGTTGGGGATTGAGTCAGGTCCTTTTGTGTGCTAGGCAAATCTTGTACCACTGAGCTACATCTCTAGCCCTCTTCTATCTTTTTAGTAAAAACCATTCTAAAAAGTATGAGGTTTCATTGTGGTTTTAATTTGCACTTTTCTAATTATTGATGAGAGAATTTTTCATGAACTTTTCTTCTTTAAAGAATTGTCAGTTCAGGTCTTTTGCCCATTTTTAATTGAATTATTTGTTTTCTTGTTTTTCAGTTGTTTGTATTCCTTATATATTTCAGATATTAGCACTTTATCAGATATATGTCTCACAAATATTTTCCTTTAATTCTCTCTTTGTTAATTGTTTTTCTTTTTCTGTGCAAAAACTTACTTGTTCTATGTAATCTCAGTTATCTATTTTTTGTTCTTTTGCCTGAGATTTCAGAGTCATATCCAAAATTCCTTGCTCAGACCAGTGTTGTGAACATTTTGGCCTGTGGTTTTGTCTAGTAGTTTTGCATTTTCAGGTCTAAGGTTTAGGTTTCTGATCCATTTTAAGTTTTATTTTTATGCATGCTATAATTGAAAGATCTAATTTCAATCTTCTGCATATGAATGACCAGTTCTCCCAATATTTTTTATTGAATAGACTGCCCTTTATATTCATTGTGTGTTTGCAATACCTCTGTTAAAATCAATTGACCATGAATATATGAGATAACTTCTGGACTTTCTGTCTTGTTCCACTGGTTGATGAGTCTTTTTTTATGTCAGGACCATGATTTTTTTTTTTTTTTTGGTACCAGGGATTGAACTCAGGACCTTGGGATTGTGAGACAGGCATTGGAACTACTGAGCTAAATCCCTGGACAAGAACCATGATGTTTTGATCACAAGTGCTTTATAATATATTTTGGAATCAGTGTGGTTTCAGCTTTGCCTTTTTTGCTCAAGATATTTTTGGCTCCTTGTGGTATTTTGTGGTGCCATACAAATGTAAGGATTGCTTTTTCTGTTTGTGTAAAAAAATGGTACTGGAATTTTCATAAGAATTGCATTGTATCTGTGGATTGCAGTAAGTAGTTGAACATTTTAACAATATTCATTCTTCTGACACATGAATATATCTTCATTAATTTGTATTTTTGTCAATTTATTTCATCAGTATTTTATGGTTTTCAATATGCAAATCTTCTACCTTTAGTTGAATTTACACCTATGTATTTTTTGTTTTGCTTTGTTTTTTGAGACAAGGTCTCGCTATGTAGCCCAGGCTGTCCTTGAACTCACTATGTAGCCCAGGCTGGCCCTGAACTCGCAATGATCCTCCTGCCCCAGCCTCTGAAGTGCTGGGATTACAGGTGTGTGCCACCATGCCCAGCTACATACTTCATTTTAATTTTTTGGTTTCTATTGTAAATGCATTATTTTCTAAATTTCCCTTTCAAATATCTTGTTAGTAGTATATAGAAATGCTACTGATTTTTTGTATTGATTTTATATCTTGCACCTTTACTGAATTTGTTTATAACTTTTAACAGTGTTGGGATTTTTTTGTTAGAGTATTTTGCATTTTTCTATAGATAAGATCATGTTCTCAGCAGAAACAATTTCATTTCCTTGTTTTTTATTAGAATAACTTTTATTGTTAAAAGAGGAATAAATTATTCTGATATAGCCCATAAATGTTAAGTGGCAAGCTGTGAATCACTGCAAATTTAATCAGGACACATTTTAATTAGAAAAGAGCCAGAGCAGTGGCAAAAATAAAAGTAAGGAAGGTCAATTTTGGTAGTATTTGATTAGTTTTGGTAGTGCTAGAATAAATGCCTATAAATCAAGTGAAGGAAGCTAGAACTTTGCGTGAATGAAAGTGCAGATACAAGTCATGACAATTTAATTTTTCTTTTTATACATTAAGAATAATGCAAAGGCTGATAAATCAGTAGTATGTTCATCTTTAAATCTCAGTATCTTCTTTTGAAAGATAATGTAGCGTATCTAAACTTCCTTCTCCAATTCTGGGTAAATAACTACTAACTATTTAACTTTGCTTTCTATGTGTATATTTCTACAGTGCTTGTCACTGGCAGACCTTCAAAATACTACATAATGCTGGTTAGATTTAAGCGACAGTTGCTTTAAACAGATTAAACTACTTAAAATTACTTTAGTTTTCGTGCTCGTATGGAAGTATGTGATACTGAGTAGGATATTGGAAGGAAACAAACATGAGATATCATCCACGACTATGCCAGTGACTAAGGATTTAGCAACACATTCACAGTTGAGTTCTTTCCTTCATTTTCAGTTCAAGCATCTTCATTTTCTCAGAATTCAGAAAGGGAGGATTTTGGGACAGGCCATGTGGACTTTGGGCATGCATACATTCAGAGAAGACCATCATTAAAGTGCTGTAATCAGATTAAGCACAGTGCTTATCATTTGCTGAGGTCCCATGACCAACCGCAGAGTGAGGTGATAAATTTTCCAACTGTTATTGTAGCAGGATCAATTTCTTCCCTTAGTTTGATTTGTACCTGGTTTTCACTTTTGGATATATGTCATTTCCTTTTGTTTAACTGACCCTTTTATTTTCATACAATGACCTTCCTTGACACTTTTGATATATTAGTATATTGTTATTCCAGTGAGAGTTATTTTTTCACTATTTCCTTCGCTATTGCCTCACTTTGTTAGTTTTTTAAAAAAATCAATATCTATTTACATATGTCTGGTGTGTTCTCTGATTTTCATGGATGTATTTCCATTCCTAAGACAGTATCACTGTTTTGATTATTGTAGCTTTATGGAAAAGATTGAAATCAGATAGTATAATTTCTGCAAATACTTTTAAGGTGGCTTCTGAGTATTTTTCAAAATTTGTCCTGTATCATGAAAAACCATTTTACTGTCTGTATTTAAGATAAAAATTTACATTCAATATAAAAAAAAGAAATAAAGACACTGTAACTTGACACCTCAGAACAATGATTTCAATTGAAACTTGTTTCTCTTTGGTTTTTTTTTTTTTTGGCACTGAGATCGAACTCAGGACCTTATGCTTGCGAGAGAGGCGATGGAACCACTGAGCTAAATCCCCATCCCTGAAATGTGTTTCCCAAATCAAACATTTGATAACTTCAGATGCACCTGAAGTTTAATATATGATATTTATGTGACACTAAATATATGATAAGTAACATGAATCTGAAAATAGCCACTTTCTATCAGTTTGTAGGTACACATTTGGTAGCCTTCTCACCTGTAATTGTAAAGCAACTGCTCTCTGCACAACCATCTCCAAGGAGTGGCTTGCATCCTATGCAGAGTGCTGCTGCTCTTTCAGTGTGGACCACACTGTCTTGTTTCATGGTTATCAGCCAAGACCTGTGGCATCCTCTGTGGCTGGTTATGTGACCTCAGTGGATACTTGTGGATGTTGTCTTTAGAAACAGCCTAAAGTGTCATCACCTTCAATTGTTAAAATGACAAAAACTTAAGGTACAAAGCAGTGCTGTGTCTCTTCAATCTTCACTGTATCTTGGCACCACTATGATCTGTGTGGGTTGGTTGTCTTTTTCTATGCCTGAGCTTCACATTAGACCTGAAGTAGAGCATTACTTCTTGTGCTAACAGTGTTGCCAAGTGTTTTGTGAAAACAGCCCTTTCATTTTCTGCTTGAAAACCACCTCTTTTAGAAATGCAAAATTTAGCTGTATGGGACCAAATGAGGTCACACTTTGCTTGCAAGCCTTCCCTGGTTTCCCGGTGACAAATCAACTCCTGCAATTAGACCTTGGTGTATTGCCCACATCAACCCTTCATCTTGCACACACTTAGGACAGCCAGGACCACACATGATGCACAGAAAAAAATTGTCTTTATTGCAAAGACAAGGGAACCATTAAGCTCTGCACAATTTACACACCTAAAATTGCTTCCAGTCAAACATACAAGCTTTCAGTCCTTCTCCCATCTTTCTGGACACTTCCTCCCCAAACCCTCAGAAAGTGGAAAGTAACAGAGAGAAGAAAAAGATGAATGTGTGCATCAGACATCCAAATGGCCATATGGTACAGTTACCCTGAAACTTCTGGGTGAAGAAGAAGGTCAATGCTTAGGAAACTCCTACAACACATGTAGTACGGGAATTGGGAGAGTTCATTTCTTCGTCATCCACTTTCTCTTATTTAAGTGATCAAAAGTAGAAAAGACTAATACTCTTAAAGTTTGCTGCAGATTGGCCCTGAAGTATGGGACCCAGAAGCCAATGGAGAACTAGAGGCTTCCTTTTTATATTCTTTAGGGTTTAAAGACATCAGAAAGTGACTTCTTCATCAGAAAGCTGTGCCAGCTAATTACAAATCTCTGGACTTGATGAGATTTCTTCTACTTATTCATTATTGAATATTTCAGGGAATATCAGAAATATATTGCATTCTTTTCCTTACCTAGAGAGAAAAATTGTGTCTGTCTGGTGTACTGTGTATCATTTTAGTGACAATATCATGTCACAACTAGGGGTCAAATAGGAACAAAAAACAGAATTCTGATCACTAACTTAGAAGGAGTTTGAAAACCTGTAAGGAATCTTTTTAGGGAGTGTTAAATAGTTAAAATAATGTAATTTGTCTTACTATAGTTTCTTTGTTCCCACCCCAAGGGAAAAATGGGATGAAAATGTAGAGTCAAGAGTTAGTGCTTTGAGGAAGGAGTAATATTTTATTTTTGGAAATAAGTTCACTGATCAAATTGCAACTTATCCACTGAAAAACTTTCTGGTATAAAATTATTCTTAACAAAGGTGTAGAAAATTAGAGACTTCAAAATGTTCTTGCAGATGTAGTCAGGGTTCTTGACTAATCTCTTATTAATATTTTTTTTAGAAATTCTGAATTTTTAGAAATACCCTTGACATGGTAGACTTTCAAATGCACTGTTTGGGCCACTCATAAGCAATCCAGTGGTTCAAAAATGTGTGGCTTGCTGAAGAAGTATAAAGATAGAGGAGGGAGGAGTTGGGGTAAAGAAGGGCAGAGTTAAATTATTGGAAACCAGGGAATTGAAGAACAGATATCTCCACCCCACTTCCAGACCAGGTGGATGGACCTCCAAGGTGGTTCTTGAATCTTGGAGGGGAGCACGTAGCAGGGGTGTGCAGCAGAGCTGATGCTGGTACCTCTGGGGCCCCTGCTGCCTGGTAAAAATATTAACAAAGAGAAGCTAGCTTATATTTTTGAAGGAGCTTAGTGCTGTTGGTACTGGGAGAGTGAGAGAAGCTGGAAGCTGGAGCTGTTATCTATAACTCGAAATTGCAAAAAGTATTCAGAACCCTCCCAATTGCCAGCCAGTGACTCCTATTTAGGAAGTTTAACTGGAATCCAACTGGCAAAGGAATCTGGGGTATGCAGTTTCCAGAGTCCCAGACTTAGCATCCTGGAGAACAGAGCAAATAGCATCAAGATACAGGTAGCCAGTGATCCATATATGTAGTAGCCCTACACACTCTTCAGAAATGTTGGCCATGTTGCCCAAAGTCACAGCCGCTGAGTGGAAGGGTTGTAGTTCTTAGGTAGGTACATGGGATGAAAAAGTTCATTCTCTTTCCTTTACCTCAAGCTGGTTCCAAGTGAAGTAAATGTCTCCACTTTTTAAGGTCACTTATTGAAAGTAACAAAAAATGTAACATAACCCATCGTGGCCAGGATTAGTCTCTGTTAATTTTTGGAAGCTTTAATGTAGAATACTGTGAAGTTAAAATAGTTGTTGTTTTTGTATTTTGTGGATTCTGATCACCAGTATCATCTTAGAATTGTAAAGCCAGGAGGAACCACATTTCAGATGCAGAAACAGTTCACAACAATCTGAGGAGAACATCGGTATCTGGACTCCAAATTCAGAGTCCTCTTAGTTGGCTCTACCTGCCTCCAGTTTACCTGTGATTATTTTTGCTAAAAGAAACCTTTATCAAGGAAATTAAATGTAATATTAAAAAAATAATAAACACTAAATTTCATTTTTCTTGTTTCCCTGAAGTGATTCAGTTTTTTTGAAGACGTAGAGCAAGAGTTAATTGGTTATCATAGACTCCAAACTGAGCACACAAGACCCTCGTTTCCCTAACAGGAACACCCATGAGGTCCTCAGTTCAGGATCATTTTTAAGCCAAAAGCAAGCACTCGGATGTTTGCTGATTTGAGTAAGAGTTGCCATGAATACCTGACAGAGTAAAATTACCATCTGCAAAACGTTTTTCTGTCAGAATGCTTTAATGAAGTTAAATGTATTCCTCAAAATTATGTCAACTAGTAATTAATGTAATTAAGGTAGAATTTTTTGTGGAATTGAAAATTGCTTTTAGTTGTACTATTGTTTGAGAAGAATAATTTTAGAACATTTGGATTTTGCTTTCTTGGCTCGTGGTCCTAGTTTATCATGTTGTTTTTCTCTTGTAGGTGGAAAATAGTGTTCCAGTAGGATACAATATAAATGTGTCTGTCCTGAGAGTTTGTTCTTTGAATTTTTCCTTTGCATATTGTAGTTTTTAGACTTCACTTTAAAGAAATTTAACCATTTAGTCATTGGCTTGGGCCACCATGAGAACAGTGTGTGTTGAGCTCAAAAGATGAAGGGATCTGAAAAAAAATTAACAGTTGTTAGTTGTCAGTTAACTACACCCCTGGACAGCCGTGTGTGTGTGTGTGTGTGTGTGTGTGTGTGTGTGGTATTAAGGATTGAATCCAGGGCTTTTGCATTAAGTTATGTCCCCAGCTCTTTTAAATTTTTTTACTTTTGAGAAGAGTTTTACTAAGTCACTGAATTGACCAGTTGGGATTGAATTTGTGATTTTTCTGCCTGAGCCTCTCAAACATTTGGGATTAGAGCCACCACACCTGGTTAAGCCAGTTCTTTTTTTTTTTTTTTTAATAATTTATTTCTTTTTTATTAGTACATGTTTGTAATTATGCAGTTTACAATCATATTGAGAGCGCTTACATGAACATATTACAGCTTTTTTTGTTTTGGAGGGTACAGCTTGTTTTTTAAAATCCCCTCCCCTTCCCTTCTCCTCCCTGCTTCTGCATCAATTTCCCCATCCCCTTTTTCATCCTTGTTGGTATTATTTGTCTTAGGTCATGTTATGGCATACAGTGTTTACATTAATTAGGGTTATTAGGTTCCTGTACATGGCACACCTTTATTATTCTTATTTCCCCTTTTCCTCCTCCTCACTCCTTATCTTTGTTCCCTTGGACCACTTCCCTATTACAAGAGGGAATCTATTCCCTTGTCCCTTACTATCCATCCCTTATCATTTTCTTCATTTGTACTTTACCTAACTCAAATGAGAGATACCATTTAGATATTAGCCCTCTGAAGACAATGGCAAAATTTTTTTCCCATTCTGTAGAATATCTCTTTACTAATTGATTCTTTTATTGCACAGAAGCTTTTTAGTCTGATATAATCCTATTTGTTGATTCTTGCTGCTATTTCTTGTTCAAGTGAGGTTCTATTTAGAAAAATCTTCCCTACACCTATGTCTTTGAGAGTTTTACCTATTTTATTTTCTAGAAGGCTTAATGTTTCTGTTTTAATGTTTAGATCTTTAATCCATTTTTATTTTAATTTAGTGTACAGTGAAATATACATCTCTAGTTTCAATCTTCTGCAAACAGATAACCAGTTTTCCTAACACCACTTGTTGAACTGGCTATTCTTCCTCCAGCATACACTTTTTTCCACTTTGTCAAAAATCAGATAGCTCAATGTGTCTGGTGAAGTTCTTTTTTTTTTTTTTCTTAAATTCTTTTATTGGTACATTTTAGGTATACAACACAATTACATTTCTCATTGGGAACTGTATCTTTACATGATGCATCTTGGCTCTTATTTTTTCCCCATTCCTAGCCCTCCCTTCATGCCCTCCACCCTTCCCTATTTACAAAGACTTTATTTCCATTTTTTCCATTTCTCAGCATTTTTCCTTTCCCTTCTTTCCTTTCCCCTGCCCCTCCCACTACTCCTACCACTTTGGACCTTTTCTTCCTATTTTGCATTATCGATTATTCATTCTAATCATTGGTACATTTTAGGTATACAATATAATGACATTCATCACTGGAAATTCGCACCTTTACATAGTTTCTCTTGGTTCTTATTTTTCACCCCTGCCCAGCCCTCCCTTCAACCCCTCCATTTCTCCCTATTTACAAAGATTTTGTTCCTATTTTTCCATTTTCTCATAATAATCCCATTCCATTCTTTCCTTTCCCCAACCCCTCCCACTTCCCTTTCCCCTGTGCCCCTTTTCTTCCTATTTCACATTACCTATTATACATTTTAGACCTTATTTACACTTTCAGTTTCTCACACCAGAGAAACTATTCAGTATTTATACATGTGTGTCCTATTTATTTCACTTAAGAGTATTGCCTCAATGTGCATCCACTTAGCTATAAAATGTCTCTAATTTCTCATTTTTATGATTGAGTAGTACTCCATATTATAAAAAAACAACATTTTCTTTATCCAGTCACCAGTTGATGGGCATTTGGGCTGTTTCCAAGTTTTAGCTATTACAAACTGTGCTGCTATGAACATGGGTGCACATATATCACTGTGGTATGATTCCTTTAATTCTTTGGGGAAGATACCCAGCAGGGGAATAGCTGGGTCAAATGGGACTTCCAGTCCTAGTTCTTTGAGGTATCTCCATACTGATTTCCACAGTGGTTGCACCAGTCTACACTCCCACCAGCAGTGGAGCAGGGTTCCTCTTTCCCCACAGACCCACCAGCATTTGTTATTGGTTGATTTCATGATAGCAGCCATTCTTTCTGGAGTGAAATGGAATCTCAGCATTGTTTTCATTTGCATCTCTCCAATGACCAGTGATGTTGAACATTTTTTCATGTATTTATTTGCTATTTCTACTTCTTTGTCTGAGAAATGTCTGTTCATTGCAGATGCCCATTTTTGGATTGGGTCTTTAAATTTGGGAGATCTGATCTTTTTAAGTTCTTTATAGATTCGAGATAGTAGACCTTTGTCTGAGGAAGAGCAGGTGAAGATTGTTTCCCACATTGTGGGTTGTCTCTTCACACTGCTGGTGGTTTCTCTTGCTGTGCAGAAGCCTTTTAATAAGAAGAGATCCCACTTGTTGATTGTTTGTGCTAGTTCATGGGCAACTGAGGTTTTGTTCATAAAATCTTTTCCTACACCAATGTCTTCAAGGGTTCTACCTAACCTCTGTTCCAACTGGTTCAGAGTTTCTGTTTTAATATTTAGATCTTTAATCCATTTTGATTTTAGTTTAGTGCATGGTGAGAGATACAGGTCTAGTTTGAATCTTTGGCAAGTTGAAGCCCAATTTTTCCAGCACCATTTATTAAAGAGGCTATCTTTCTTCTAGTGAGGGTATTTGGCTCCTTTGTCAAAGATGAGATGGCTAAGTGTGTCTGGCATTGTTTCTGCATCTTCTAATCTGTTCCACTGGTCCTCAGGTCTGTTTCTTTTCCAGTACCATGCTGTTTTTTTTTAATCACATTAGCTTTGTAGTAGAGTTGCAGGTTGGGGATTGTGATACCCCCTGCCATGTCTCTGTTACCTAGAATTGCTTTTGATATTCTGGGTCTCTTCTTGTTCCAAATGAATTTTTGAATTGTTTTCTCAAGGTCTATGAAGTATACTGCTGGGATCTCAATTGGAATTGCATTAAATCTATATAGCAGTTTTGGAAGTATGGCCATTTTCACTGTACTAATCCTTCCTACCCAGGAGCAAGGGATGTCTGTCCATTTTCTGATATCATCTTCAGTCTCTCTTTTCAGAGTGCCATAGTTTTCAGAGAAGAGGTCTTTGATTTCTTTTGTTAGGATGATTCCTAGGTATTTCAGCTTTTTGTATGCTATTGTGAAAGGAATTATTTGCCCTATTTCTCTCTCAGTGAGTCTGTCATTGGTGTAGAGGACAGCTATTGATTTTTGTGTGTTGACCTTGTAACCAGCTACTTGACTGAATTTGGTTATTAAGTCTAGAAGACTTTTGGTGGAGTTCTTGGGGTCTTCTATATAGAGTGTCATGTCATCTGCAAATAATGACAATTTGACTTCTTCATTACCTATCTTTATTCCTTTTATTTCTTTCTCTTGCCTATTTGCCGTGGCTAATGTTTCCAGAACTATATTGAACAAGAGTGGTGATGGTGGACATCCTTGTCTTGTTCCTGATTTTAGTGTGAAGGATTTCAGTTTTTGACCATTTAGTATGATATTGGCTGTTGGTTTTTCATAGATGGCTTCTATCAGTTTGAGGTCGAGACCATCTATTCCAATTTTTTGTAGGTTTTTCATCATAAATGCATGTTGGATTTTGTCAAATGCTTTTTCTGCGTCTATGGAGATAATCATATGGTTTTTGTCCTTGGCTCTGTTGATATAGTGTATTACATTGATTGATTTTTGTATATTGAACCATCCCTGCATCCCTGGGATGAATCCCACTTGATCAGGGTGTATGATCTTCTTGATGATCTTCTGCATTCTGTTTGCCAGTATCTTATTAAGGATTTTTGCATCTATGTTCATTAGTGAGATTGGCCTACAGTTCTCCTTTTCAGTTGGGTCTTTCTCTGCTTTGGGGATCAAGATGATGCTTGCTTCCAGGAATGAATTTGGGAGTATTGCTTCCCTTTCAATTTCGTTGAAGAGTTTAAACAGCAGTGGCAGCAGTTCCTCTCTAAATGTCTTGTAGAATTCAGCAGTGAAGCCATCAGGGCCCAGGCTTTTCTTAGTTGATAAGTTTTTAATTACATTTTCAGTTTCCTTGGTTGATATTAGATTGTTCAGAATTTTTAGGTCTTCTTCACTCAACTTTGGTAATTCATATGTATCTAGGAATCTGTCCATTTCTTCTGTGTTTTCCATCTTATTGGTGTATAGGTTCTGGAAGTAGGTATTGATGATCCTCTGGATTTCTGCTGGGTCTGTTGTAGTTTCACCCTTTTCATTCCTAATTGCATGGATTTGGGCCTTTTCTTTTCTTTTTCTGATAAGGTTGGCTAAAGGTTTGTCAATTTTGTTGATTCTTTCAAAGAACCAACTTTTGGCTTCATTGAGTTTTTGTATCGTTCTCTTAGTCTCCATTGCATTGATTTCTCCTCTGATCTTTATAATTCCCTCCCTTGTATGAGCTCTGGGGTTGTCCTGCTCTTCTTTTTCTAGAAGCTTGAGGTTCAGCATCAGGTTGTTTAATTGGGCTCCTTCTGTTTTCCTAATATGCATGTTCACTGCTATGAATTTTCCTCATAAGACTGCTTTCATTGTGTCCCATAGATTCCAATATGTTGTATTGTCATTGTCATTTAATTGAAGGAATTGTCTGATTTCTTCTTTAATTTCCTCTGTGACCCATTGGTTATTCAGAAGTGTGTTGTTCAATTTCCATGTGTATATGAAATTTTTTGAGTTTCTTTTGCTATGGATCTCCAATTTCATTGCACTATGGTCTGATAATATCCAGGGAATAACTTCAATTCCTTTGCACTTACTTAAACATGTTCTATGTGTGAGTATGTGGTCTATTTTGGAGAATGACCCATGTGCAGCTGAGAAGAATGTGTATTCTGATTTTGTGGAGTGGAAGACTCTGTAAACATCTGTTAAGTTCATTTCTTCAAGACTTCGATTGAGTTCTAGTATTTCATTACTTATTTTTAGTCTAGTTGATCTATCTATTTGTGACAGTGGGGTGTTGAGGTCCCCCACTATAAGTGTATTAGTGCATATCTGACTTTTCATGTCTGTTAGTATTTGTTTTCTATAGTTGGGTGCACTAGTGTTTGGTGCATAGATATTTATGATTGTCATCTCTTCCTCTTGGATTGTTCCCTTTACAAGGATGTAGTGTCCTTCTTCATCTCTCTTAATCAGTGTTGTTTTGAAATCTACTTGATCTGCAAAGAGGATAACTAGTCTTACTTTTTTTCAGGTTCCTGTCACATGGAGTATTGTTTTCCACCCTTTAACTTTCAGTCTATGAGTTTCCTTTTGAATTAAGTGTGTTTCTTGTATGCAGCATATTGTTGGATTTTGCTTCTTGACCCATTCTGCCAGTCTATTTCTTTTGATTGGTGAATTGAGACCATTAACATTGATGGTTATAACTGAAACTTATTGACTTGTCATTGCCATGACTTTGTCTTTTGGTTGGGTTCTCCCCCTTTACATTTAATTTCTTGTCATGACAGATGGGTTCATTCTGCTTTGCATCCTGGGGTTGTGATCGTCACTGTCTGTTCCTAGGATATTGTGTAAAATTCTTTGGAGTGCTGGTTTGGTATGCACAAAATTCCTAAGGTGCTTTTTGTTATGAAAGTATCTTATTTCTCCATCCATTTTGAAAGATAGTTTTGCAGGGTACATCAATCTGGGTTGGAGGCTGTTTTCTTTTAGGGCTTGGAATATGTCACTCCAAGCTCTTCTTGCCTTGATGGTTTGTGTTGAGAAGTCTGCTGTGATTCTGCTGGGCTTTCCTTTGTATGTGATTTGTTTCTTTTCTCTGACTGCTTGGAGAACTTTGTTCTTCTGTTGTGTTTCTGGAATCTTAGCAATTATATGCCTATGTGTAGATTTTTTTTGATCAAGGCTCTTTGGAGTCCTATATGGCTCACTTATCTGTATGTCAAGCTCTTTTCCCCTTCTTGGGAAGTTTTCTGCCATTATTTCTGTGAAGAGATTTTTTTATGTCATCTGCACTCTCTCCTGTTTCTTCATTGAGCCCAATCAGTCTTATGTTATTCTTCTTTGCATCATCTAGCAGCTGTTGGATTGATTTCTCATGTTCTCTTATAATTTTGAAGCAATTTTTCTTTTCCTGGCCACTAATTGCAATCTTATCTTCTATATCTGAAATTCTGTCCTCACATTGTCTCATTCTTCTGTGTAGAGTTTCAGTGGAGTTTTTCATGTCCTGGAAATCTATTTGCATCTGTTTTATGGATCCCATTTGTTTCTTATGTTGGGATTCCATCATGTTCCTGAGCTCCTCTCTAGATTTATTAATCATGTCTTGCACTAGAGGCACAATTTCTCCTGTTATCTGAGAAATTATTTCTGATTTCCTTTTTTCCAGATCCCCTTTTGTTGCCAGTTCAGTGGGTCCAGGTGGTTATCAGAGTGTTCCATCTCATTTCCTTTTGGGGTTGCTGTAGGTGATCTGGTAGTCTGGTTTTGAGACTTATTTATGTGTTTTCTCATTTCGACTGGGGCAGGGTGCTGTTAGCGCCTGCACAGATTACCTCCTCTGAGCTGGGAGAGGTGGGACAGAGGCCGGGAGCAGGTAGGGATGGTGACCCAAAAGCCCTTTCCTATGGGCTGGGAGCAGCAGGAGGGATGGTGGCCAGGAAGCCCCTTCCTCTGTGCCAGGAGCAGCGGGACAGAAGGTGGCCCAAAAGCCCTTTCCTCTGGGCTGGGAGCAGCAGGAATGATGGTGACCAGGAAGCCCCTTCCTCTGGACCAGGAGCAGTGGGATGGTGGCTCAGAAGCCCCTACCTCTGGGCCGGGAGCAGCGGGACTCAGTACCTTGGTCTGGTTGTCTGGTGTCCTCTGTGTCTTTGTAGTGTGGAACCAGGTGGCTGCCTGTCTGCAGTGGGGTGATTCGGCATGTTCCGTGGGACTCAGAACCTCGGTAGGGTGTGGGCAGACCTGCCTGTTTGCAGAGCGGTGATTCGGTGTCTTCCGGGTGACTCAGGACCTCGGTAGGGCATGCCTACTGTATAATTCTTAATAGCCTTCTAAAAGTAGGCATTATTCAGAAATACTTATTGTTTCTAACTTCAGCTTGTGTAAACTACAATTATGCTGTTCTGTATGGTTTCTAACCTTTGTAATTGACAATATTTTTTTCCCTAAATACAGCAGTTTTAATGATATTCTGTGTTTTCTCAAGAAGAATGCATGTTTTGTGTGTTTTGAACCAGTGTTTGGTGTATGTTTTCATTAATTTTTTTGGTATATCCTTTTATTGGTACATTTTAGGTGTACAGTATAATTCATCATTGGAGATATGCACCTTTACATAATCTCTCTTGGTTCTTATTTTTTCCCCCTTCCCCTGCCCTCCTTTCAACCCCTCCATCCTTCCCTATTTACAAAGACTTTGTTTCCTTTTTTTCATTTTCTCATAGTAATTCCATTCCCTTCTTTCCTTTCCCCTACCCCTCCTACTTACCCCTCCCCTTTGCCCCTTTTCTTCCTATTTCACATTATCTGTTATACTTTTTAGTCCTTATTTACACTTTCAGCTTGTCACACTAAAGAAACTATTTGGTATATTGCTTGATATTGCTAGTTATATTTTTCAGGTATTTTATATACTTCTAATAATATTTGCTTGATCTGGCAAATTCTGAGATATGTATATTAATATCCTCAATTGCAGGTGATAAATCATCTCTTCCTTTTGTTCTTTTTTGGTGTCATCAAGTTATTTAATACAATGAAAAATAATGCCTAATATGGTATCTTCATCGTAGACTTTTCAGGCTTTTGTGCAGATTCATTTGTTAGGTCATCAGAATTTATACTTTTAGCACCTTGGCTTGCTGTCAGTATTTTGATGCTTTTTCCCCCCATTCTCCTCCCCTCCCTTCCACCTCTCGTCCCCTCCTTATTTACAAAATCTTTGTTTCCATTTTTCTTTCTTTTCTCATTTTTTCCTTTTCTCTTCTGTTCTTTTGTCTTCTCCCCTCCCTAGACTCCCTGTCCATTTGAATATTTTCTTCCTATTTCACAATATCCATTATACCTTTTGGTCCTTATTTATACCTTCAGTTTGTCACAGCAGAGAAAAAAACGTGGTATATGCATGAATGCCAGATTTATTTCACTTAATAGTGAAATATTTCCTTTACCTAGAAATATCTCATTTATCCTTCTTTATGGATCAGTAGTACTCTATTTTATATATTTAAAAAACCCACATCTTATTTATCTATTCTTCAATTGATAAGCATTTGGGCTATTTCCAAGATTTAGCTATTACAGACCGTGCAACTACAAACACGGGTGTGCATATATCACTGTAGTGTGATGCTTTTAATTCTTTCAGGAAGATACCAAGAAGGGGAATAGCTGGGTCAAATGGAACCTCTATTTTATTTTTTTGAGGAATCTTCACATTGATTTCCACAGTGTTTGCACCAGTCTACACTCCCACCAACAGTGGAGAAGGGTTCCTTTTTCCCTACAGCCCCACCAGCATTTGTTATTGGTTGATTTCTTGATAATAGCCATTCTTTCTGGAGTGAGATGAAATCTCAGCATTGTTTTCATTTACATCTTTTGAATGACTAATGATGTTGAGCTTCTTTTAATATATTTACTTGCCATTTGTACTTTCACCTGATAAGTGTGTATTCATTTCAGATGCCCATTTTTGGATTGGGTCTTTAAATTTGGGGTTTTGACTTTTTTGAATTCTTTATATATTCTAGATATTAGTCTTTTATATGAAGAACAGCTGATAAAAATTTTTTTTCTACTCTATAGGATGTCTCTTCACTCTGTTGGTGATTTCTTTTGCTGTGCAAAAGCTTTCTAATAAGATGAGATCCCAGTTTTTGATTTTTTATGATATTTTCTGTGTGATTAGGGTTTTGTTCATAAATTATTTGCCTTTACTATGTCTTCAAGAGTTTCACCTATTCTCTCTTCCAGCAGATTTAGTGTTTTTATCTTAATATTTAGGTCTTTGACCCATTTTGATTTTAGTTTAGTGCTTGGTGAGAGACATGGGTCTAGGTTTAGTCTTTGGCATGTGGAAAGCTAGTTTTTCCAGCACCATTTATTAAAGAAGCTATATTAATACCAGTGAAGGTGTTTGGGCCCTTTGTATAAGATAAGGTGGCTGGGTGTTTGGAATGGTTTCTACATCTTCTAATCAGTTCCACTGATCCTTGGGTCAGTTTTGTTTTTTTTTTTTTTTGCTAGTGTCATGCTATTTCTATCACAGTAATATAATTTCAAGTCAGGGATTGTGATGGCCTCTGACTTGCCTTTGTTGCCCAGAATTGCTTTTGCTATCTAGAATTTTGTGTCTGGTTCCAAATGAATTTTAGAAATGTTTTCTCTAATTCTGTGAAGTATGCTATTGGTATTTTGATTGAGTTTACATTAAGCACTATAACAATTTTGGGAGTGTGATGACCATTTTCACCATGTTAGTTCTTCCTACACAAGAGCAAGGGATATCTTTCTGTTTTCTGATATCCTCTTCAATCTCTTTTCTCAGAGTACTGTAGTTTTCAATGAAAAGTTATTTTATTTCCTTTGTTAGCTTTATTCCTAAGTATTTCATTTTTTTCATTCTATTGTGAAAGGTGTTGTTTCTTTACTTTCTCAGTGAGTTTGTTGTATACAGGAATGCTACTGATTTTTGAGTGTTGACTTTGTATCCAGCTACATGACTGAACTTGGTTATTAAATCTAGAAGTCTTTTGGTGGAGTTTTTGGGGCCTTCTATGTAGAGTATCATGTAATTTGCAAATAATTTAACTTTTTCCTTTCCTATCTTTATTCCTTTTATTTCTTTCTCTTATTTAATTGCTGTCTAACGTTTTCAGAACATTGAATAGGAGTGGTGATAGTGGACATCTTTGTCTTGTTCCTGATTTTAGAGTGAAAGCTTTCAGTTTTTGACCATTTAGAATGATGTTCACAGTTGGTTTGTCATAGGTGGCTTTTATCAGATTGAGATAAAAACCATCTAATCCAATTTTCTGTAAGTTTTTCTTTTACCGTGAATGGGTGTTGGACTTTGTTAAATTCTTTTTCTGCATCTATTGAGATGATCATATGGTTTTTGTCCTTGGGTCTGTCAATATGTCACAGTGTCTAATCTTCTTGATGATTTGCTGCATTATGTTTGCTAGTATCTTATTGAAGATTTTTGCGTCTATGTTCATTAGGGAGATTGGCCTGTAGTTCTCTTTTTTGGTTGGATCCTTCTCTGATCTGGGTATCAGGGTAATGCATGCTTCCAGTAATGACTTTGGAAGTATCATTTCCTTTTTCAATTTAATTAAAGAGCTTAAAGAATCATGGCATTAGATCTTCTCTAAATTTCTTATAGAATTCACAGTGAATCTATCAGGATCTGTGCTTTTCTTTTTTGGTAGGTTTTTAAATTATATCTTCTTCCTTTTCATTTAATCTTCCTATCTTTTTCATTGATTAATATTGGATTATTTAGAATTTTTATATATTCTTGATTCAGCTTTGGTAATTCATATGTATTTAGAAATCTATCCAGCTGTACCTCAGACAAAGGTCTACTATTGAGAATATATAAAGAATTGAAAAAAATCAGACCCCCCAAATTCAAAGACCCAATTCAAAAATGGGCATCCAAAATGAACAGACACTTCTGAGACAAAGAAGTAAAAGCAGCAAATAAATATAAATATAAATATATGAAAAAATGTTCAACATCACTCGTCATTCGAGAGATGCAGATGAAAACAACACTGAGATTCCACCTCACCTCACAAAGAATGGCTGCTATCAAGAAATCAACCAATAACAAATGCTGAAAGGGGTGTGGAGAGAAAGGAACCCTTCTCCATTGTTGGTGGGAGTGCAGACTGGTGCAACCAGTGTGGAAATCAGTGTGGAGATACCTCAAAGAACTAGGACTACAGGTCCCATTTGACCCAGCTATTCCCCTGCTGGGTATCTTCCCCAAAGAATCAAAAGAATCATACCACAGCGAAATATGTGCACCTATGTTTATAGCGGCACAGTTTGTAATAGCAAAAGCTTGGAAACAGCCCAAGTACCCATCAACTGGAAACTGGATAAAGAAGATGTTTGTTTTTTTCAATAAAATGGAGTACTACTCAGCCATCAAAAATGAGAAACTAGAGACATTTATAGCTAAATGGATGCATATTGAGGCCATACTCTTAAGTGAAATAAATAGGACACACGTGTAAATACTGAATAGTTTCTCTAGTGTGAGAAATTGAAAGTGTAAATGAGGATAAAAATGATTAAAATGAATAATTGATAGTTTGAAATAGGAAAAGGTCCAAAGGTGTAGGGGTGGTGGGAGGGGAAGGGGAAAGGGAAGAAGGGAAAGGAAAAATTATGAGAAAAGAAAAAAAAAGAAGGAAACAAAATCTATGTAAATAGGGAAGGGTGGAGGGGGTGAAGGGGGCACAGGTAATGCAGAAAAAAATAAAAACTAAGATGCATCATGTACAGGTTCAAACACCCAGTGATAAATGTAAACGAATTGTGTACCTAAAATGTACCAATAAATATATGAATAACAAAAAAAGAAAAATGAAGGAGGCAAAAGAATACTGAAGCAAACAAGAAAGACTAGAGACAATATTCACTCATAGGAAAATATAAAAAAATCAAGAAAGACTGGTGAGGAAAGAGAATAAAGATGAACAGAACAAAACAAACAAAAGTAAAAACCTAAACAATAAAAAAAGACAGAAAAAGGAAAAAACAAACAAACAATAAACCAATAAAATTCTTCTGATGTCCACAGTTCTGTGGCAGTCTAAGTCAGAGCCCAAATCTGGGCTGGGTAATCCTACCAAGTCTGCAGCAGGATTATTGCTGGGTGCGGGGCTGGTCTTGGCCTCCGGATGTAAGTCTGGGTCCAGTCTTCAGGCAGCAGCTGTCTGGTTGTCCCTCCTTGGCTGGCCCTTGGCTCCTTACCCTGTGTGTCTCTGCTGCACTCTCCCAGTTGCTGTGGCGCCCTCACACAGAGGCAGCCTGAGGCTGCTGCCAGTCCCACACCGTTGGACCCCACCCCCAGCCCTGTGAACAGCCTTCTGTGTTCCACTCCTCTGTACTGTTGACGACTCACAGACACTGAGGCCCTGTGGAGATCACCTAGGGCTGCTTGGGTTCCACTTCTCTTTCCTTTCTTGTGCTGTTGGGAGCAGGGCAGAGGGAGTGCGGTCTTCCCACTCACCGCCCTGCCCAGGCCTAAGGCCGCTTAAATCCGGGTCCCTCTTTCCCTCATGCGGCAGAGAGAGTAGAACAGGAGTGGTCCTCTTCTACTCACTACTTTCACTGCTGTGGTCCATAAGTTTGTTGTCGGTAGAATTTCCAGTTAGCTGTTATGGAACACGTCAACAACAACGACGACAACAACAATGACAACAACAACAACAAACTGGTGGCCCATCTGGGATGGAGCAGCTTCCCCATCACTGGCCCCTGATTATGCTGGTGAAATTTGCTGCCAGGTTTCAGTGTCCTCTGTTTGGAGGAAGGCGAGAGAGATTTGGGGCCCTGTATCCCAAATGCATCATGTGTGGCTTGAATTTGCCACACTATTGCAGTCCAGCAGTTTTGTGGGAACTTCCCAGAGTGGTAGTTCCTGCTCCATGTGCTGAAGGAAGTCCCACAGGCCGCCCTATGGACTGTTTTGCCATTTTATAAAGCGCTATGCCTATGTTTTGTTTGATCTACAAGTCTCTTAGATTGGTTTTGGCATCAGGATGTATGTCCCTCCCTTTCTTCCAATTATCTTTGTTTTTAATTGATTTTTTTTCTGAGAAGCTCTAGTGTGGTTCCTCCTCTGTTCAGCCATGTTGAATCCCTTTCTTTTTGTTCTTTCCATGTTGCTTGAAGTATTTTGAACCCGTATTTTAATGTGTATATGACTGGTTATAATCTTTTGTTAAATTATCTTTTTTGGTAGGATGCAATTTCCTTTTTTTCCCCTGATATAGTCTGTGTCCTCCCCAAATTCGCATATAGAAACTTAATCCCCATGTAGCAGTACCCAGAGGTGGGACATAGGGAAGTGATTAAATCATGAGTCTCCTATCTCATAAATGATATTAGTGTCCTCATCAAAGAGGCCCAAGGGAGTTCCCTTGCTTCCTTTTAGTATCTGGAAACATACAGACAGCATCATCCATGAAGAAGAGGCCATCATCAGACAGACATTGAATCTGCTGACATCTTGATCTTGGACTTTGAGCAATAAATTTCTGTTTATAAATTACTCTGTCTAAACTATTTTGTTGTAGCTGCCTAATACACGGCCTTTATGATTTTTTATTTAATTATAGTTAGGCAGATATTAAGGACCCCTAATTTCCTTTGGTGCACAATCCCTTAGCATCACTTCTTCCATCACTGTTTGGTCTTTTGTTTTATGTGTAGCTCTTCTTGCCTGTGGGCTTTAAATTTTTTCCAAACAAGAATCTCTAAGTGGTTACTGTGAATAACTTTATAATAGATGCTATATTAAGACTCATTTCACACATCTTAAGATTCATACTCATTTACCCATATTGCTTTCTTAATTATTCAAATCTCTATCTGTCCCTTAAAAGAGAAAAATCTTAACTTGCTCTCATGTCATGTTGGTCTCTTATTGACCCAATCTTGTTAATGTTAACAGAATTTTAGCTTGATGCATTTAATTGGAAATCTTTGAATTACTCCTACTTGAGGTCTTTTATATTTAACTGGGGAAGATTTTTCACATATTGATGCAAAATGTCTTCTTATTCATTTTCATTTTTTTGTGTCCTTCTGAGATTTCTATCATCCAGATATTGGTACCTCCATGTCTGTATGTCTTTGTTTTTATTTTCTACTTTCCATCTCTTGATCATTTTCTCTGGAAGAAACTTCCAGTCCATTTTTCTACCTCATTAATTTATTTTAAATTTGTGAACATATTATTAACTAAATGCTATTTATATTAACTATTGAGTTCAGTATTATTTAAGCTACTGCATGTTCATAGCCAATATTCTTGCTGGATTCTTTTGTATGACTCCTTGTTTCTTTTATATGGCTCATGTCTCCATTTAAATCACTCAACATACATTTTCAAGCTTATTTGGATACTTTATCAATGTTTCCAATCACTGTGCTAGATGGATACTTTGTAGAGTTTTTACTAGCCCTCTTTTGAGTAGTAGTATTCCTCAGATTTCTGGTCTTGATTTTGTGGATTCTGGTGAATTTAAGGAGAATAAAGGCAGTGAGTCTCAGGGTGCAGACCTAGTTACCATATGTTATAGTTTAGATGTCCTCCCAAAGCCTCATGCATTCATAGGGTTTTGGGGAGGTGACTGGATCATGGGTGTGATAATCAGTGGATTATTCCAGTGATTGGTTTACCATAATTCTGGGTGTTGATGATGTATTTACTGAAGAGGGAAGACCTACCCTGGGTGTATGTGGAACCAACCAGTAGATTTATAGTCTGGATGGAATAAAAAAGGGAAGCAGAAGGAAGGCTGTTGCCTACTGCCTGCCACACCTCCATCATGCCCCTCTGCTGAGCTGCCCTGTGTTGGAGACTACGGACTGAAACCCCTACAAAATAAAATAAACCTTTCTTCCTTAAGTTTGGATGTTGGGTATTTTGTGTCAACAATGAGAAAGTAACTAAGACATCACATAGGAGTACCCTTGGTCATTCCTTCTGTTGCTGTTCTGCCAGTAAAATATAAATATGAACACTTATAAACCACTCAGAGTAGAAGCATTAGGATGGGGAAACTTCCCCGTTATTTCCTGAGCAGAAAAAAGGCAAATAAAAGAAAAAAAGAAAGAAAAACAAATGCCCGAGGTGGCTGCTCATTTTACCCTTGTTTTTATGAATTTCCTAGTTCTTTGGGACTTCTGTGCTGCCCTGAGTAGCCCATGAACACTGGGACCAGCAGTTAGACCCATTGCTGAAGGCAATGTCCCAAAGCAATGGAGAGAGTAAAATGTAAGATACAATAAAACTCTTTTCTTCATCTTATTCTTAACTGTCTATGATCTCTGCCTATTCTCTATATACCTTCATCCCTTCCTCAAAATGCACACTGATTCACCAAGGTTGAGGCTTTCTCATTTGTGCCCTCTTTCTCCCATTAATTATTGACATGCATGTGTCTTCTCTGATTCTACAGTTTCTGCTGGTTAATATCTACAGAGAGAACCAGCACTAGTTTGCAACCTTGGCTCTGCTTGCCTTTTCTCCATGTCTCTCCTTTTGTCACCACCTGGCATAGTTGAATGGCTGAATGAATGTTCACGGTCATCACCTCCTATTTATTCAGGCCCAAATTCTTGAAAGCAAGTGGAAGTATTGCTTCAAACAGCACAAAGTCATCAGCCCACAGATTAGGTTTGCTGTGTCCTTTGTGTCACCTTGGAAAGTTCCTCAAAACATTTTGCCTCCCAAAAAGCTACACAAAAACCATGCTCAAATTGGAGAAGCTTCAAGCCAGATCTGAATGTGTAAATCTGTTGAAAGAAATCATCACTTTTAAACTATAGAAAGATGAATTTCATCTAAAAGACCCCTAATATTTGAAGAAATCTATGAAATAAATTAATTTTGGACCCAAAAGGTACAGTTTGCAAACAATATCTACTCTTCTTTCAAACAATAACTGACTTTAAGGTATCCTTTAGAGTTAAAAAGGGCAGTAACCTTGCTTTGAGAGGCAGGATGGTGTAGTAGGGCCAATGGAGAATGTCAATTAAAAGAAAAAGAAAAGAAAGGCATTGGGTAGTTGTGATTCAGATCTTAGCTCAGCCACTTACTAAGTGTGTAATGTGTGGATAAGTTATTCAAATTCTCTTTCATTTAGTGTTTTCACCAGCAAGATAGGGATAGAGGCTTTTTGTCATAAAGAGCAGATGAGCTGGTGTCTGTTGGTCTATTTATATTTATAATGTTTCAATGATTGGCATTTATATCTATTTCTCTTCATAAATTATCTGTATTTGAGATGTTCATAACTTCAGGCCCACAATATCCCTCTCTGGATGACCGCAGACAGAAGCTACAATGCATGGGTACAGTGAGAAGGCACTATATCCAGACAATTGCTGGCTGCCCACAAAATAACCTCCACTCTTGCTGTGCAGATAGTTCAGCATTTGCAGCTGGATCTATGTTTAGATGTGAGGCTTCTGTGGGAGAGACCACTGAGGTGGCTTTGGTCAGCCAGTCTGGCAGGCTTGGATGGAGACATATTTCTTGATCTATTCTGCGTATTTTTGTTAAAATTAAAGGCAACTAAACTGGTTTTACTAAATTTCTATTTAGTATGTTATGAGCAGTACTCTGAGATTTCATTTGGGGGCATTTTTTTCCAACTTAAAATATATAATAATAGGTCTGTTAAAGAAGACTGCAGTGACATGAGGCGATGCTGTAGTCAGTAGGGGAACGGGGAAGGCACAGCTCACATCTCAGTGAGAGGTTTTCTGGGAGAGTCAGATAGAAGGCATTGAATTTCTGTAAATGGAAAATGAACACTGATCAATGACTTAAGAGATTTGCTGGCCAATGCTTACAATAGAGGAAAATCTCTGAAATCTTTCAGAGATGCCTGCTCATCTAAATGGAGAAAGATGTAATAGTAGAATATCTTTCAGGTACAAATTAGATATAGTTTCAGTTTTTTTTTCTCCTTCAATGCTTCTTGGGATTGATTCAGAGATTATAGGAAAAAGAATTAGTTTTATGTCTAGAAGAACAAAAAAATCATCAGAAACATAGTTTTTAATTTTCAATTGTGGCATCTAACTTCCTTTGCCCTCACAGGCACATATTATTCTTTGTTTCCAGTTATTATTTCTCATATTCCCCCTTTTCACACCAGTTTTTAGTTCATTAAAATCAATTTTATCTGAACTTGAGGTAGGAGTAATGTTCCTGGCTTTCACTTTCAAAATAACAAATGGAGTTTTCTTCAGAGTTTACCTGATTGTTTTTCTAAATCTGCTTTCTGGTCTCCACATTTTTTGAACATTCTCATTTTAATCCCCAATGTTAACTCCCAAGATAAGCAGTAGCTGTAAAGCATCAAGCAAATGAGGCCCTGATGAGACACTGTGTGGAGATCTTTTTCTTGGAATGTTTCTTGTAGCCGGAGCTCTTCTGCCCAGCAATGATGAGGAAAAAAGCTCACATTTAACAGCCGTCTCCAACTACGTATGTCATTTTGTTTTCCACCCATACAGTATCACTGGTCATGGTTTTCATTTAGTAGATGTTGGCTTTTATCACTTCAAAGAAACTTTGCCACGACAACTACTGTTTATAGATTTATAGCAGGATGGACCATGTATGAAACACAAACACAAACACAAGAATAATGAATGAAGGAATGAATGAGAAGTGTGCATTTCCATGATGAGCATTTTTTTTTAAACCAGGGATCAAACTCAGGACCTTGTGCTTGCAAAGCAGGTGGTTGAACCACTGAGCTAAATCCCCAGCATGATGAGCATTTTTGTCATGTCTCTTTCAACATCTTTTCTCTCTTCAGGAACCGTATCTATTTCCACGCCAAAGTATATTTTGGATCACTTTGTAGTAGAGAATCAAGGCAGGTGGGCAACTGCTAATCTAAAGGAATTCACTCTCTTAAAGAATCAGATTTAATGCTATGATGGAAAATTAGCTTTGTTCTTCAAGATCACAAAGATAATAACATTTATATTGCTCTCTGGAACATACATTTAGGGAAAGATGAAGTCTTTATGTACCTTCGCTGAAAGGTTCTCTAGATCTCAAGAGGCAACAATTGTGGATGCTATTACATACTGTGAAGTGCCTACAAATTGCTCCTGTTCCCTTTTATCAGTTCATTATTGTTCTCATTTCATCCTCATTTTTTTCCATTTCATGTGTTCCAGATGTGACAGTCTTTCCAGTCTGGCCTTTTTTTGCATTGCAATTATATTTAATTAGTTACCTTTTGTACAGTCTCAGTCTCTTTCTCCTGACCTATATTAAAAACTAGTGATTGTGGGCTGGGGATTTAGCTCAGTGGTGCCACGCCTGCCTCACAAGCGCAAGGTCCCGAGTTTGATCCCTGGTACAAAAAACAAAACAAAACAAAGCTAGTGATTGTAACAATTCTAATGATCTGATGTGTTGTTGGACAGATCAATCCTCGTCCCAGAATAATGAGAAACAAATCAAGGACAATAAAAGGATATCCTTTCTTGATCTGAATTTCTTTTTTGTGCTCCTTGAGCTTACACATCACTTCTAACTTATATTTTTGGGTTATCCTTCCCCCTCCTTCAGTACAAAACAAGGTGGAATGTTTGTAGCCTTTGACCGAAATGTGGAAGAAAGCATGGAATGAGCAGGACACAAGATGAATGAATGAAAAGATGAACAGTATATTTTATAAAAAATATGCAAATATACATCTTTTTGCTTTTAATATTCTCTGTATTAATTTATACATATACATAGCATAAGCATTTCACATAATTTTAGCACTATGTGCAATACTATGAGAAGCTGTTTTGATTTCTTCAGCCTACACTATTTTAGAACAGTAACATTTAAAATATTTTAGCAATATATTATCACATTTGTACCACAGCTGCCCAAAATACTGTTTACCATGTTTGTAAACAAAAATAGGAACATTACTATAACACTGCGATTGCAAAAATACCATCTTTTCAATTCCTGCCTTACATTCAGTAAAGGAGACTTAAAACTACTTCAGTATCCAAAATAACATTTTTTTCTGAGAAAAATAGTTTTCTCCCGGCGCATTAAATATATAACCAGAACAAACCAATTTATTGCCTTCCCAAAATTAAATCACTTCTGAAAGGTAGCATATGATGACAGAGATGAGGTTTGAGATTTGGATGGTTGCAATGTATCTCCTCACTTAACATACAAATTAAATAATGTAATTGATTGCTGTTGCAAATTTACAAATTAATTTCTGGTGCCAGTAACGATACTGTGTTAATGCACGGATTTTTGAAGCTCTTATACTGGGAAGTAAAGAGAGATGTGGAAATATAATAAAGCTACAATGAGAAACTTGACTTTTATTTTAAAATAAATTAATATGTGGTTTAACTTGTAGCAGTTACATTTTTCCTCTCCTGTTTTGCTAATAGCAGCAAACAAGAGGTCAACTCTAAACCAATTTCTAATTAGCCTTACTGATTCTTCCTGGACAAGGCTGAGATCTTGTTCAGTTTTGAACCTGGGTGGAAGGCAGTTAATGAGCTCATATGGAGTCTTTTAATTACCAGTCTTAAGCAAATTTATCTTTTACTGCTAGATAGCACCCAGGGGCAAGAGGTAATCTGCTTTATAAACCTTGGAGTGATTTGCTTTATAAATCCTGTACTTTAGGAAATTAGAAAACTCTCTTTAAAGAGTATTCTCTTCCACTAAGAATTACATTTTTGGTAGTTTTGTTAAAAATTTAGCAATGGATTCTTTGTGGCCTCCCAATTTGTAAATGTCAGTGACCAAAGCACATTCAATGTGGAGACCAATTCTTCTCAGCAGTTACAGCCTTCCCAATGGACAGGATTATCTGTAACCGTGCTGAGTGTGTAACAGTTCCACCAAATTGCTTCTAAACTTCTTTTGTTTTCAAAGCATTACAAATCTTCCTGCCAAATGCAGGTCTTTCTACCCACTGCACTAGTTATCTTTGTATCTGAAAGCCATTTTGTCAGGTGGAGGTCATGTAATCTGTGGAGTTTACGCTGTATGGATGATAAAACGTGGGAGCAATATCAGAATTGATTGAAATAAAAAGTTAAAAGTCAGATCCATAGCCAAATACAGAAATAGTCCAATTCAAAATCTCGAGTTAAAAAGGAAAATATTGAGAGTGATTTTAATTTTTCAAAGGTATAAATGGCTCAAGATTTACAAGGAGCACCCTGTATCTGAACTAGGACAATTTAATTGCATTTTTCTTGGATACTTTGCTTACATTACTAAGACATCTGCATCTCCGCTTTGGATGAATGATGGAGTTCACAAGTTGCAGTGGGAGACTCCATTCCTAGACTGTCTCCCAAAGCAATAGTACCAAGAATAACTTTCTCCAGAATCACTATGGACAAATTCACTTAATATATCTTCATAAATGATATGCTCAGCTCCTAGGAGGATGAGAATCACTTTAAATGCATGATCTACTTTTCCCCCAGGAAATGAAGACTCAGTGATCACACCACTGTATATTTCACATTCAAGCAGATGACTCTTGCTCGATGATGTTCAAAGCGATCATCTCAGTGCCCTCCTCACCCTGGTTGTTGGGCAGATCATCCCTTGGCTCCTGGTGGCAGATGTAGACTGGGATATTGTCACCTCCAGCCTCAGCAGCAGCAGCTGCAGCTCGAGCAGCCACAGCCGAGCGGTTGGAGGGGCGGGGACCCCAGCGCTGGTTCCATTGGATTTTGAACTGCCCCCATTGGCGCTTCAGGGTGCTTTGGACCTGGAAGTGAAAAGGGAGCCTTGTTTTCATATGATTGCAGAAATGACCAAATCAAAGTTTGCATTCAGGACCTTTGGAGCTTTGCAGAGGTGAAAGGAGATGGAATTGTAATTCTGAACTCAAAGACTGCTATATGTGTTGTGGCCATGGAATATATCATCTTGGAAGGGAAACATGCAAAATGGAAAACCAAGTTGCTCTGCAAAGGTTATCTGCTGTTTTTTTCTTCTTGTGCTCAGATTATACTGAACATATTAACTAAGGAATACATCCTATTTTTTTCCAGTAGAAAGCCAGATTCCTTAGTATGCAGTATATGTCTCTGCATGTTATTATTATTGCATTTTACTAAAGTAGAATGAAGTTTGTTTGGTGTATTGATACATGTATATAACAGATTTTGATTATTTTCATGTATATAACAGATTTTTATTATTTTATATGACCCGCCGTGTTTCTTCCCTTAGCCCTGCTCCCCTTCTTTATCCAGTGGCTGTAAGTTGATTTGGTTTCATAATATGGAGTACATGGCATATTAGAAAGAGGTTTAGGAAGCATTTTATCTGATACCACATATGATAAAGCAGCGTTTTATCTACATCTACACATCATTGATCATGAAAATATATATAAACCATAGCAAAGTCCTAGATTTTATGATAATGACCTCATATTGTGGATTTACCCTTATCCAACGGTATTTGAGATTAGGTGTGCCACATGAAACTCTTGCCTAATGCACTGACAACCTTTGAAAAATAAGATTTCAATCTCTATCTGTTGAAAGACTTCTAACATGCAAACAAACTTACCAAACTACTTTTATAAATATGATAAACTACATTGAAAACAAGAGCTGCAGATTATGTTAAAGTCAAGAAGCTCTCAATAGGAAAACTAAAATAACCACAATTGAAAACAACAACAGTAAAGTCGCTTATCTAGCTCTGCTTTTTACAGAAGTGATTCAATTTAGGAGTTAAATTTATCTTTTCCGTTGTCTTACAACTTCTTGCTTTTCTCTGTAGCTGAACAAAACTAAAAAATAAGCTATTATTGAAAAAATATTTATTCTGTATTTCTAAGAATTTCTATTGCTCAGTGCACGTGACAAGTTTATGCTGTATGATAAAAAATATGGTGGATATTTAAAGTTTAAAAATTTTTACAAGAAAGGCACATTGCCCTTAATCCCCCTCAAAATGTTCTTCCTTGCTTCATACACACTTATCCAATCATTCTTGCTGCTTTCTGCAACGGTTCTGGAAGTCCTTTTTCATGTCCTCAATGGTTGCCTCCAAGTCCCGAATAGATTCAAAACGCCTATGTGTGCGAGTTAGAAATCTCTCTTTTAAAAATTCGCCCAGGTGATCCTGGTGTCTGCTCAGTTTTGAGAAGGCTGGTCTAGAACAAAAAATATATTGCTTAGCTTTGAGTCTCCAAGATGAATTTCTTTGTCTTTATAAAGGAAATAGGCTCTTGATATGCCTTTCTCTTATCTAGCTGTAGTTATGCATCCTTAAGCCAGCATCTACCTATCTTCCCCCCCTCCTTATTTTAGAAAACTGGGGAAATAAAGACAATAAACCTAAAAATAAGACTTTCTTAATGAGGGAATTTCTAAGCAGAAAAACTCTCTGCCTATGTAGTGAAAAAAGAATATTATGAAAAGCCATAGCATAGATAATGAGTAGAAGGGTACGTAGGGAGAGTCTTTTACAGACAAGAAGCAGAAGTGGTAAGGGCAAAGCCAGAGAGGAAGAGGAGAGAGTGGAGGGTTAGGGATACATATGACCTTGATCTACAAACTGTTTTATTCACAACTCATGTGCAATAGCAAGAAACATGAAAAAGGGAGTACTCCTCATTCTAAGCCACTCCTTGGAAAGAAATTATGCCACTTTGTGTTGGCAATCATCTTTCTGAGAGACCTCAGAAACCAAATAATTTATTCATATATTTGGATAGTCAATTTTTGCACATTGGATGAGTCATGGGAAATGTTCAAAATATAAGCATGGTCTTGTGGACGTATCCTGATTCTTATTACTTTCATTCTCTAACTTCCTTCCCTGCATTTAATCTATGCATGGGCCCTCTATATCATCCATTTCAGTGACAACATATTGATAATAAATCCAAATTAAAGTGTCCATCTCACCATTGTATAACTAAAATATCAGCCCCCTAGATCTCTGCTAAAACCCAATATTGAGGCAGACAAAGTTCCATTACAGCCCTATCTTAGATGCAGCTGGAAATAACTTCATCCAAGTCAGAGTGTCCTGCCCGTGTCCAGTGTTGTGAGGTGATCTGTAACAGAGCCCTCAGCTGAGACACGGATGCCAGGAACATAAGGACCTGCAATACTGCAGCTGGCACAGCATGCGATTTCTGTATGATGAGAAACGTCACACTTGTACCTTCCTCCAGTAACCAGATCTTAATAAAAAGGGGCATGATTTCTTTATTTCATAAAACAGAGGTTACAGACTCAAATAAACTTGAAACATTTCAATTGTTAGGAATACTCCCCCCTGGGTTTGCTATGTCTGACATTCCCAAATGACAACATCATAGTTAAGATAAAATAAATACTGCAATAGTTTTTCCAAATGCTTGAAGTTCTTTTGTGCTTTTTAAGGCATGGTCCTCCTGAATTAGATTTTATATTAGCCCTATTTTGACATTTTAGATGAAAATTTTTATTTTTTTCATGCCACCTGAAAGAACTCAGAAAACATGGGTATTCTTTCACAGAATATTCACTACTTTGGTACCGTATGTAGGACAATTTAAAACCTACTCACTTACTGGTTTTTACTATTCATAAAAAGAAAAAAAAATAAAGAAGGGGATAATCTAACAGCTGGCAACAGAAGAATGTCTCATTTTTATACTAGGCTCCTACTTTGGCCCCTAGCATTAATAAATACAAAATAAATTTCTGTTGAACAAAAGAATGAGCTATTGATGAAATGATGAAGGAAGGAAAGAATAAAATGTCCCAAATGAGAAGAGAATAATAAAAACTTTGCCACATTGGGTTATAGATGTGTAATAGGCCACAGAGTATTAAAATATTTTAGATGGTCACCAAATATTATTTAACTACAGAAATAAAGAATAAAAAATAGGGCCAGGGATTTAGCTCAGTGGTTCCACTGTGTGCCTCACAAGTGCAAGGACCCAAGTTTGATCCCCGGTACCAAAAAAAAAGAAAAAAAATCATGGATCCACTGATATTCGTTAGAAAACATTTCTAATTACTACCAGGAAAATAATATGTTGATATCTGAACAAAATGTGACTTACCTTATACAAAATTATTCTTAATAGGAATTAAAATGAACAAAATTATTTTTGGATTTAAAGTTACATGGTTCTATAGAAAGCACACTCCACTTTTCTTTTTAAACTCTAGCAAGGAATTACAGAAATAGATAATTTAAGTGAGATGTAGGTAGTGTAACTGAAAATCAGAAAATCTCAGCTAGAGTGCCTATCCCTACAACTGTCTTTGTGATACTGCATAAAGAACACTTTCCTGGAGCTTTGATTTCTCACCTTAAAATTGTGGAGGTTTTTAAATCATGTCCCTTGAAACCTGGAAGTTTTTTTGAAGAACGTCTAGGGCTACAGAAACTTCACCTATATGTTTCATAAATTACAATCCCAGGCAAGGTTGTGTTGGAAGGAAGGGTACTCTGATTAAAAGAGCTTGGAGTACTCTGTGAGAATGGGTTTCGAGATTCTACTTACATAAATTTTCAAATAATAGATGATTTGTTTAAGAATTTTGACTTCAAGGTGACTTAAAAATATCAAGTGCTAGGTGCCTAGAAAAGAGAGAAGATGACCAGGAAAAACTGGCTGATGCTGGCTCTGTCCTAGTAAGGACAGGATCTCTCCCAAAAGGAGTAGGGGCAAGACTTCTCTTTCTGTGCGAACACAGTATAGTTTTCTCTACTGCTGTTGGTAGAGATCCTTTCAGCATGTAGCCATTCAGCATGTAGCATGCAGCCTCAGGAAACTGGAACTTAGCTGCTGTCTCGGGACTATCTGCAATTGTCCCCAGCCTAGAGGTAAGATTCAGCTTGGAGTAATGGAAATTGAACTATCCTGCCAGTCATGAAACTCCTTGAGGTCAACTGTAGAAATGAGATCAAGTGGAATGTGTAGAGAGGCCCTTTGGAAGCTGTGAAATGTTGGCTTTATATAAACTGGCAAGTCGCATCTGAAATGCATGCTTACCTCATGGTTGCAGAAGCAGTAGATAGTCGCCACAAAGAATCCCTACAAAGAGAAGGAAAGATAAAGTTGAAGTTATTTTTGTGTGTATTATTTTATTTCATAATCCATATAAATAGATTGACTGGAGAGAAACATTTCACTACTTCAATAGCACGTCAGGGATTGGTGAAATATAAAGGCAGGAAAAAGAATTACATAGTACCCATATTCGGGGCTAAGCTACCGGAGTATTGCATTAGACATGTATTTTTCTTGTTAGGATTCTATTATTTGGCAACTAGGACAGGTCTAGTAAATCTGGTTAATATATTGCTCTCTTCTTCATCATGGAGATGTTTAGTAGACTATGCTAATTATAGTGGATTGCAATATATTTTTGCACTGAAATCTTGTAGAGTCCAGTAGACAAATCTTTTACAAGCATATTAGAGTAGGTGGCTATGAGCCTATACTAGTATAGTACCACAACTAGTACAGTACTAGATCTCTTAAACAAGGATGTGGACTAGGCAGTCTGTAAGGTCCTTTTCACTGTTCAGAAGATTCCTTGTGTCCAAACTTTAATGATGGCCAAAACAATAATTGAAGTTATTAAAACAGCTCCAAAACTTTTTCTTTGAAAGAGTTTCTGCATGTTAGAATACAGAGTGATGAGGTTTGTTTTGGGAACTTGGTACATTTGTGTAAGCATATCGATAATTTTCTATCCCATTATGCCCTCTCCCACAGATCTCCCGTCTCCAAATGTCTGCCTTTTACTTTCTGGTCATCTCTCCTTCATCTAAACTTTCTTTTAACCTGTTTGACTTTGGCATTCTTCTCACATTAAATCTTGACTGTAGAAAATAAATAATTTGGAATTTGCATCAGAGCAAAGAGCCTAAAACCCTGTGTTAGAATCTCCCCCGTCTGAGGTCCACCCATGCCCTAACTTGCTGTCAAAATACCTAGCAGCATGTCTTCAGCCGAGCCTTGGATGTGGAGCAGAGTGAATGAAAACAGGGCTGCCATTCTCCTCTCTAGTCTTGCAGATGTTGAATATTCCAGGAGTGTTCCTGAGAGCTCCCGCCATTCTCTTATGTGAAGAAACACTTGGTACCGCTTTCTTTTATAGTCACTGAAGTGTCTTGGATAGATTCCTCACATTTGCCCAACAAACATGACAGAGCAGAGGAATGGGTGGCTCTCTGGAAATTCATTATCTCCCATTACCCCAGGGTCACATTTATTTATGAAAGGAAGGTCTCACAGTTACTATATGTGTGATCCCCTGTCTGGATGGGGCCAGCTGAATGTCTTGTGGGTCACGGGAATGCAGGGCTATGAAATAGAAACAAATGCCTTAGAATACTTGCTTTTCTTTAGAATTTGGGCTGGACTTGTTGAATTGAAGAGTGTAAGTTACAATGTTTAAGATCATGGGCCTTAGAGGTGGATAGATCAGCTAGCTGAATAAATACACTGTTGGGTTCCTTACCTGGAAGTGAATGAGAGAGTGCATGAAGTAATCGTAGATCTTCCCAAGAACCTTGTTGGAAGGCCTCCAGGGAAAGACGACAAACTGGATTCCCAGCAGGGGCACAAGGATCATGGTGGCCTTCACAGCCTTCAGGTACATGTAAGACTCCGCCTCGTGGGTTTGTCTCATCTTAGTCACCAGCACCCGGACAATGTTGAGCAGAAAGAAGAAATTGACCTGCAAAAATATGACAGTATGAGTAAATATCTATATAGGTACCATGCAAGGCCAGCTCCTGTCCTCAGTTCTTGTTCATCCAATGTGGGGAGCATATGTCGTCCACGCAGGACACGAAAGACTGTCAGGAGACTCTGAGCAGCAGGCTAACCAAAGACCCTTCTCAGATCTGTGCTACTCCTTTTCTCTTTTTGCTCCCAAGTGAGAAAATATTTTTCCTGTACATGTAAAAATGTTAAGTTCAACTAACGAGAATGTTCATTCTTCATTTATATTTTTAGAAGTTTTACAGAGGTTTTAAAGAACACTTTTAAATCTTGCCATCTTGTCTTTTCATTGTCAAGGTTATTCCCTTAGCCACTAGTACTTAACAGAAAATGAAATGAAGACTGATAAATATATCTATAAAGTGGCAGAGACAGCTAATCCAGCCTTCATTTATAAATAATATATATATTTTAAAATAACTTCATTGAAAAATAATTTACATGAAATAAGATGGAGAAATAAAGCACACACTTGAGAAGTTTAGATAAATGTATGCACCAGGGTAACAATCGCTCCAAAGAAAGTACAGAATATTACCACCCTGGCACAAGAAGGCAGCCACTGATTTTTGTTACCTTAGAAATGGAATTTTATATAGTTTATCTTCTTTTGTGTCTATCTACTTTAATATATCACCTGTGAGATTCATCCATGTTGTGTGTATCAGCATTCTATTCATTTTATTACTGAGTAGTACTCCATTATATAAATGATACACATAATTTATTTACTTTCCTGTTAACGGAAACTGGAGTTCTTTCCATTCTTCCACTGCCATGAATAAATGCTATAAATATTTGCATACAAGTCTTTGTGCGGGCATATGTTTTCATTTTTTTTTTTTTTTTTTTTTGGTACCAGGGATTGAACTCGGGACCTTGCGCTTGCAAGGCAGGTGTCGGAACCACTGAGCTAAATCCCCGGCCCTGTTTTCATTTCTCTTATACCAAGGAGTAAAGTTGTCTGTTCATGCAGTGAGTGCATGGTTAACTTTATAAGAAGCTGAGAATTGGTTTTCCAAAGAGGGGGTTATTTAATAACCTCCCTGGCCATATATAAGCGTTCCAACTGCCCTTCACCGTTGCTATAGTCACTCTTTTTAAGACCAGCCATACCAGTGAGGTGAAGTGTAATTTCATTGTTGTTTTAATCTGCATTTCCCGGGAGATTAATGAGGTTGAGTACTTTTTTATAAATCTGTTGGTCTTTATTTGGAATATTTCAATCCTCTTATTGAACTCTACGATATGTCTTTTCATTCTAAATTATTGCCTCAATTTTAATACAGTAAATTTATCAATATTTTCCTTAGGTGTTGTTTATTCTGCTTTAGAAATCTTTTTATATATTAAGCTCATGAAGATCCTCATCTAAGATATCTTCTAGAGGTACTATTGTTTTGCCCTTTGCTATTGAATTGCCCTACAATTCACCTACAAATTATTTTTTCTGTGTTTGGTAGTAGCATCAAGGATACACTTTTATCCTTATGTCATTTAACCTAACTCTTCCTTATAGAAGTCTAAAAATTTTTGGGTTAATTGATTTTATAAAATTTTCATAGTTGATAGTTGACAGAGCCAGGACATTGAGGCAAGTCTCCTGAATCCTAGACAAGTAGAACAGTGGAATCCACAGCAAGAATCTGGCATTTGGCTGTATGTCCATTACTGATTGATAACTCACTAAACAAGTGGATGTTTGAACTTCTAGACCTCTGAGTTAGAACTGAAGACTTTTAGAACTGTGATATGTCAAAGAGGATTTGATAGATGCAAAAATGTCTTTAAAAAGTTTCAAACAGACATGCTTCTGCTAAGCAGAAACACTGCACAAAGAAATAAATGTTAAGTAGCAAGTTTCTCTGTATACTAAAGATTTTAAGAACTTTTTTTTTAAGGAGCATCAGGATGTCTACCACGAAAATATATTTCTTTTCTTTTCTTTTTTTTTTTTTGGTACTGGGGATAGAATTTGGGACCTTGTGCTTGCGAGACAGGTGGTGGAACCACTGAGCTAAATCCCCAGTCCTCAAAAATATATTTAATACCAGCAATACCAAAATATAAAATTAAGAATTAAAATATGTGACTAAAATGGATGGGTTTTTAAATGGATGGTTTCTTAAGATATGATATTATTATATGGAAAAATTAAAAATACATCTAATTTTCTTTGTTTTTTGGAAGGTAATGATATTTGGGATCAAATTCAAGGCCTTGAGCATGCTAGGCAAGCAATCTGCCACTGAGCTATATCACTAGCATTCTAATTTTGTTTTGATATGAAACATGATTTCTACCAAATCAATCAATACAATGGCCAAAGGACTTTAATTATAAATAAAAATTAGGAAGCTGACATCTTTTGGGTCATGTTATAGCTTGTATATAGATGTTCTCCCAAAAGTTTATCCAGTCATATGTGGTGAGTTTTGAAGGTGGCTGGATTAGGGTGTGTGAATGTGGATTAAGTGTGTGATACTGGGACTAAGGGTGTGGATAATGGAAGCCCAACCCTGGGTATAGGTGGCACCTATATAATCAACAGGCTTGTAGCGTGGATGGAATATAAAGGAACAGAAATAAGTCAGGCTTGCTGCTGCTTGTTGCAGTTACCTTCTTCCTTCTTTACCATGGACTATTTCTCCTCTGCGATGCCCCTTTGCCACCTGCCTTGGAGACAGCCAACTATGGACTGAAACCTCTAAAAATTGCAAGCTGAAATAAACCTTTCCTCCTTTAATTTTGAGTGTTAGGTATTTTGTCTCAGCAATGAGATATATGGCTAAGACAGGTTACAAGCTAATTTTGGTTGTGAAGTTTAGATTTGAAAATAAATTTGTTTTGAAATTTTAATTGATACTTTATTTTAAAATGGTTAGAATTATTTTTCTACCTAGAATAGAAATAAACATTACCTTGAAAATTTGAGAAAGGAGAGATATTTGAATTATTATGGTGTGGTGTAAAGGTTCAAGACAGGCTGACGAGTGCATCACTAGTCTAAAGAATGGCACAGACAATTTAAATTTACGGAAAGGACAGGAAAGGTAGAAGACAGTCTGGATGACATCTCAATTTGATAAGCTGTGAATGGATGCTTCCTCAGTGCAGGAGCAGGTTGTGATCTATGATCAAGACTGTTCTTTTACATTCTTATCTGAAAAAAACACTGTCTTTGTGGTTAATGGAAAAGATAATATGTAATATATAAATATGGAAATATTAGCGTTGATGGTCCTAACATGGATAGCATGCAGTAAACCATAAGCAGAAATTAAAAAAACAAACAAACTTGAATTCAGAGTCAGACAGTAACACTCTTCATCTCCTCTTATCCCTACCCTTTTTACTAGTCCTAGGATTTTGAGAGAGATTACCACAGTCTTGCAGAATTTGGGAGAAGAAGACACAGAGGACATCATACTTGTGGTATCTTTCTTTTTAGCAGCACATTTTCCACTATTCTTGCAGCCTCTTGATCTTCACCTTTACCTAGGAGAATCTAGCTATAGAAGTCTTAAGCTATACTGTTGTTAGATGTGTATGAAAATGAGCTTTTGGTGACCCCTTCCCATAAATTGAATACATTTTTTGAAGAATCAGATTGCTTTCCTTACCTAGACTATACTTAGAATCTCATTTTAAAGTTATAATAATATGCTACATAGAAATACTTATATTTTCACAAAAGTTCCAACAAAGAGACAACACTATTAAAAGTCAATTTAAAACCAATTCTCACCACCAGTGCCGCCATGACAGGGCCATGGATGATGTACAGCAAGTGGGTTTCCATACTCATCCAGCAGCTGAAATAAAGGGAAAAACACGTCAGTAAAAATAATTTATTTATGAACTTATTAACTCAAAACCACCATAATACTTACTTGTCGTTGAAGTACAGTGCTCTAGTAATAGCATGGATAGTGGTTGGTATCAGTGGGAAGCCTAAAAACATGAAAAGTACAAATCACACTTGGTTCCTTGGTCATAATTGAAAACTAGATTTGCATGGAAAATGCTGGCAAATTTAGTGTGCCTTTCAAGATATTCTTCAGGTGTTTGTATACAAATTACCTTTGGTCAAAACAGGTGAAAATGCTGCTTGATAGAACACCCATAACATCATATACTTCCAGAGAGTTTGGTTAAGAGCACCCAGGTAATTAAGAGCCTTTTACAAATTACTCAGTATAGTAGGGACATTATAACTTGCACTGGGACTCAACTAATATTACTGCATCTATGATGATGATCATTTTGTGGATGATTGTTAATTGGGAGAAGAAAGTCTTTCCTCGTGGGTTGGGAGGCTGTCATATGGAGAGGACAAGTCATCCTGGAGGGAGGTCACCTGGGAGAGTGCATGGCAGTAATAGTTTAATTGCTCCTAAAATCTCACTCGATGTTCACCTTATTTCTTCTAGATTTCCATTTTTCTATTTGTTTGTATTCTGTACATCAATCCTGTTTCTTTTTAATATAAACCCTGCAGAGAAGTTAGTGTATGCCCTACCCTCTAAGTTTTGGCTGCAGAACCTTAATAGAGGCTTAATACCCATTTTCCAACTAAACTTGAAGTATTGATTTAAAACAATCTTCAAATTTATAAATAGAACAATGGAGAGAGTTACTGGCAATGCAGCCTAACAAATTACATCATTGAAAAAATAAATTTTCATTATAAGTGTAATTGAAATTTGTAATTTTCCTTAAAAAAGATTGTTGTTTTGATTCAGGTGTACCTATGTGCAACAGAATACTATTTGCTTTGATTGAGATATCTGTAAGAAGAGATTTTATTATTATTATGAGATTAAGAAATGTGCCTCAGAAGAGAATTAAATCTACACACTTTCCTTTTCTGTGAATTATATGTAAAAAATGAGAAACTCAAAATATTGAGTTTTCACCTAAGAATAACCTCAGCTTCTAAACTCCTGAAGCATATAATTCAGTAAGATCACTGATTAAACGCTGGGCCTGAAATAATTTAGAGTTGGACTGTTTACACAAAATATGATTGTATTATTCACAGTAGTTCTAGCATACCATTTCCCATTAGAGTTCAGAAAGAAAAATTCATTCTCTGGATTATTTTGAAAAACATATTTTAGAATTAGCAAAAGAAGCATATGGAAATCTGAATCCTACATCCTCATCTTGTTGAAAAGAAAGTGTGCTTCCTACTAAATACAGAAAGACTTAAATCATTCTGATGAAGTTTTAAAGAGCAGCTGATTAAGGAAGGTTTAGGTACCACATAACTATTTTACTTGTTACTGTTACTTTCTTTGTGATGTAATTGAATAGCTTTCTCCTTTTGTCCTTTGTATTGCTTATGTGCCTTAAGCAGATGTATTTGTTGGCTGTCATCAGTGATGAAAAAACACTTTATAACCAATTTATAATGCATCAGTGTGGCTAGAACAGTATATAAATTGTTCCTTCCAAGATGCCCTTGTCTATGATGAACATCACAGGAACGCATAAATGCATAGCCTCCCCCCCTGGAAAATTTCCTGAGTGTAGCAGGTGGAGATGTTTTGCATCCTCCAAACTGGTATAAGGTATGTGTCATAATTTTTATTTCAAAGGCAACAAGTAAGCTGTAGGGGACAGAAATCATGTGTCTATTTGTGTGTGGGCCTATGTAGGTGTGGGCCTGAAGTAGGATGTTCTTTTTGGGTCTTCGCTTGGAAGGCATTTGACCAGAATGGATTTCTATCAGGGGCATGCAGCTGTACCAGTTGATTCCTGGCATGACCTGCTTGGGAAGCCTAGAAATCATGAAGTGGGTATACATGAGGATGAGAAGGCCAGGGAAAGGAAAGATTAGCCCTTGTGGAAGCCTAGAGGAAAAGAAAAAAAATGCTAACAGGCCACATTTGTTTTGAGGACAGGTAGGAGCAGAACTGAGGATATGGTATGGAACTGGCAGGGAAGTCTCAGGCCTGATTTCTAACTTCCTTGATGTTTAAGGAAGCAGATGCTGCCACCACTGCTGTCCCTCAGAGAAGAGCAGCCCAGCAGACGGTGGGGCTTGGTATGTATTTTAGGGAGCCTGTCTAGTTTACAAAGATGTCTCTTGCATTTGTCCTGGAACATCCTATGTTCCCATGCATATCTGCATTATGTGATACCATTCCTTTCTACTTTCATGGCCACAGTGCATTGAACCAGGGGAGGCCACCTGCCTTTAGATGGACTCATAACATTCTCTTGCCCTGCTCTTCAGAATTGAGACTTAAATTGAGTTTTAGTCTCCATGTTCATGTTCCTGGAATAGAAAAATGTGAACTCAGGAAACTGTGAGGCAGGTTGTATTTCCCATAAGGATGGCAGGTATATGATCTGTAGGGAAAGAGAAAGGATGAAGCAGATACTCAGAGAGAAAAACAAAGACGAAAGACAAAGAGTACTTCTGGTTATCTAGTTCCAAGATACAGACCTTTTTATAGCCTGAATGAGTCTGAGTCCTTGGCTTGTGTGACATACTCTCAAGTTTGATTATTTTTCTGCTTTTCCCTATGTTAAAATGTCTTATTCTCTGTTGCTTGCAACAAAAAGTGGTAGCATCATCAGTTCAATTTTGAGGCAGCTCACGTACCTGTACCACTGATCCCTCTTTAAAGGATTATTCCATTGGATTTAGGCAATGTATTTCATTAAAATTCATGTCTTCCAATTAGGTAAAGGTACTATGGATACTAATACAGCATTTCATACAGTTCAGCCCAGGTGTACAGACTGCAAAAGACTTTTGATTGTGTACAGAATCTCCCAGGTACATTTCTATAAAGTTGGTAACAATGTCTGTTAGGCAGAGCCTCAAATTTGAAAATCGATGAGTTTAAAAAGCTCTTGTATCACACTACTGCTTCTACCAATACTTTTAGTTGGTCCCCAATGTGCTGTATTAAAGGGCAGGCTTAATTGATGTGCATCCAAGCTCTGCTCTGAGAGTTATAGCCACTGTGAAGGTTCAGCTTAATTGTCAACTTTATTGGTTTGGGAGCCTCTTAGGGGATTAGTAAAGCACATTTTTGGATGTATCTGGTGGTTCCTGGCTTCCTCTCTGGAACTATTCCCTTGCTCGGCTTTCTGGTCACCATGAACAAAGCAGGTTTGCTCCACCATGCCCTTCCATCATGATGTTTCTGAGTTGGAACCAGTCAACTATTGACTGAATCCCTGAAACCATGAGCCAAGTTAAAATCCTCCTCATTAAAATTGTATATGTTGGGTATTGTGTCCTAGTGATGGGAAAGCTGACTAATACAGCCACCCTGTAAGTCAATTTGGTGAGGGAAGCTCTCAGCTATATGTTCAGGATGGGATAGCCCATGTATTCCCTTTCTAGGATGAAACTTTCAAGGCAAATATCTTTTTTTTTTTGCCTTGATAAAACAGTATTTTTTTGTCCTAATGCTTTTTCCTTCTCACTGACTCATCATATATTTTCTCCCATCCACCAAGACTTTTAGTGGCCTTACGAAAAGAAGGGCAACTCAGAAAGTCCGAGAAACCCTAGTACACTGCCTTAGTTAATCTGTGCTGATAAAGCACCAGTTTAAACAATCCAACTCTCAGGTTTTCACAGCCACTGTCTTGTGGTTTGATGTCAGGTAGCCTCTATTTGGAGGCTCTGGCTACATTTGCCTTTCACCTGAACTGAGCTATCCAGACTTTTACTGGAGGAGTCCTAATGAGGGATTGACAGAAAAATGGGGCTAGGGTGGGAAGAACAGAATTTAAAATATGAAAATTTCCTCTGCATTACACATGTGTAAAGAATAAAATAGAAGGGAGCCTGATCGAATCTCTCAATCAGGGCATATTTTGTGTTCATCCATTAGCTGAGGTTATTTTCTAGACACCTTTAGAGTCATAACCGTCTTTTTCTGGGCTGAACTTGAAGCTCATCACAATGTGATTGAGATTGCGAGAGGGCTCCTATTGTAAGAGATTAGATTGTAAGAGCTGTCTCAGAAACTGAATTCCTACCAATACACATGTGTCATTATTCCTTGAAGGACCTAGGACCATGACTCTGTTCTCTGAAACCAAGACTAGCAGACTGTAAACATTTAAACACAGGTTAAGGTGGCTCAAAACTCAGCTGGAGGAAATTACCTACCCCAACCCAGAAGATAATACCAGCGCAGGCGTTGTTCCTCAGTGAACACGGCCACCACAATGAGTGTATGAAGATAGATCCCTTCACAGAGCATCCAGAAATAATTACAGCCCATCATGTACTGGTGGAAGAAGTGCAAAATCTTGCAGCTGATCTGTTAGGAAGAAATGAAGATATTCAGTGGAAGACACAGGTAAACAATACGGCACTGAACAGAGAGTAAAATAAATATGAGCCAAGGAATCTGCATTCATTAAAGGGAAGTTTCTCAAGCATCTGCCAACATGTGCCACCCTCTTTATCCACAAACCAAAGCCATAATGTATAGATCACAAGTAATTTATGTAAATAACCATATAGGCTAATGGAAGCCAACCTCTCAAAGGGTTCTTTCACCATTACATTCCGAGGACTTATCTATACTAGACTGGTTCATTTTCCTGCAATGTGTCTGAGACTCATTTAGAAAACATAATTGAGGATTTGTCACATGACTTCCATGTCCTTTTTTTCCCTATGGTCCTTGAGACATCAAACCAGACACAGACCCTACCAGAGTAGTAAACCAGTTGATAAACTTGTTCCGTATGATTCAGGAGCCTATGCTGAGTTTAGTGGATGTGTATGTTTTTGTTTCCATACAGAGTCCAAGTATTTAAACTCTCTCTGCACAAAGAGATTAGGATGGCATTCTTGCTTGCTACTCAATGCAGATTTAGAAGCCATACTTCTGGAGAATCAAATTAAATGCAGAGTGTTGTCTGTATAGAAATAATAATTGTTTAAACTACATAATAGTACCCTAAATTGTCCCTCAATCACTCAGGGCTAGGGTTTCTTAACTGACACCATTGATATTTTGGACCAGATAAATTTTATTTAATTATGGGAGGTTGCTCTGTGCATTGTTGGAAGTTTAGTTTTCTGGCCTCTATCCATCAGATGCCAGCAGCACCCTCCCCTCTGCAGTCATGACAATGAAAAAACGTCTCCAAATGTTACCAAATGTTGCAAAATGGGTTACAAAATGGATTGCAAAATGTCCCTGGATGGGAACCCCTACCCACGGTTGTTTAGCTTTGCTTAATTCCCAGCAACCAAGACTACCACCACAGCAATAGCAATAAGAAAACTGAGCATTGAAAACTGCAGGCAAACCATCCCTACCGCTGCTCCCGGCCCCTGTCCCACCTCTCCCAGCTCAGAGGAGGTAATCCGTGCAGGCGCCAACAGCACCCCGCCGCCCAGTCGAAATGAGAAAACACGTAAATAAGTCTCAAAACCAGACTTCCAGATCACCTACAGCAACCCCAAAGGGAAATGAGATGGAACACTCTGATACTCAACCACCTGGAGACACTGAACTGGCAACAAAAGGGGATCTGGAATAAAGGAAATCAGAAATAATTTCTCAGATAACAGGAGAAATTGTGCCCCTAGTGCAAGACATGATTCATAAATCTAGAGAGGAGCTGAGGAACATGCTGGAATCCCAGCATAGGAAACAAATGGAATCCAGAAAACAGTAGGCAAAGCCAGTGGTTATTTGTATTGTTACTATTTTACCAAATGTTCTTTTATACATTAGATTGCCTGTCCTTTTTATGTTTTTGTTTTTTAAATTATGTATTTTTATTAGTACATGTTTATAGTATATAATGCTTACATTTATTGTGAGGAGTTTGCACACGTGCACGACACATCTTAATTCTTTTTTTGTCCCTTTCCTTTCCCTCTCTCTAACTCACCTTCTCATCTGAAAAAGTTCATTTTTGTATTTTTCTTCAATTCTCGCTAGACTTCAGGCCTTCTTTTTATAAAGCAGGGTAGCCACAGCGTGACTTTCAGTCACCACACCTTTCCATTTAATACATAGAGCACTAATTCACTTACCAGGAGTCTGACATGCTAAACCTATACATACTCTTGTAGAATCCACCTCTGTTTCTGACCAATATATATATGAACTTCCTAATTGGGGTTATTTGATTTAATATTATATTAGATTTATATTTGCTCAGCAAGTACTTGCTATATCAACAAGCCAAGCCAAACATATTGGTAAAATGAGACATTCAGTCAATACTCTGGATTCATTTTGAAGACTACTCTTATCTGGAGACCTTACTCTTGGATTCAGAGTTCCAAGTAGATGCTTTGGTGGTTTCCTCTTGTGGAGGAAGAGGTAAGAGGATGAAGATCATGGCCCTGTGCCTAAGTCATCCAGAGCAGCTTTGATTTCATATTTTACACAGCCATTTCTCATTATTCCCAGTAACTGTTCTCTGTTCAGACTTTGTGAAAAGTAAATTAACAAATACTAAGCCACTGCTCCTAGAGAAAACACAAGGTTAGGGTTCTGTGAGCCTCTCATCCAAGAATTTCATTAAACACTCAATACACCTTGTTTAATATATATATTATTGATTCATTCACATTGAATACAATAACTTCTACAGGAAGGAAACTTATCTGACATACACATTTTCTCTGTAAGGTACATCACAATTTCCTGTTTTTATTTAAAACAAATTTGACAAAAGAGAATTAAAAATAAAAGCCACATGTTTCTTAAAGGATCACCTCTGTCAGTTTTATTAAATGCATACTCCATTATTTAAGATCTTTGGGTTTTTAAAATGGTGGCTAAGTTTCATGGAGAAACTGCTTGCATTTTTGTGTTCAATCCTAGGCCACATTTTATGGCTGCAAAGATAAAGTTCAATGGTTGCAATCAAATGAGTCACATTCTGGTGGGGAGACAGATGCAGAAACAGTATAAGCATGCAAAATGACCTCTAAAAATGTTAATTTTTATAACCAACTTTAAGACTGTTCAATTTTTTTCTCAAGTACATAGAGAAGCCTGACATTTATGTCAGAAGAGAATAAATGAATCAAACTTCTGGGGTTTGTGATATTAACATTAAATAACCTACTTGGATCTTTAGACAGTTAATGAGGGAACTAGCAGATTGTGCCAAAGTCAAACACATTAGTGAATACTGTCAAAGATTCTGCTCATCTTCCACCTTTTGCATTTTGGTATGTGCGTGTGGGGGTCTACAACACGAGTAAAAGAGGTGGCTGACCTGGCTGATTTATGTTTACTTTTCAGATTCATACGACAATATTGAATCAAAATGAAGAGCCTCTAAAGACTATCTGTCTCTAGAGTAATTGGGGTCAAACAAGTGTTTGGAAACTTATGACAAAATCACATCACTCACTGTAGAAATATATTAATAAATAACTCAAAAAATTAAAAAAATAGTTTGAAATGGTATAAATAGTTCTAACTCCATAATGCTTTCCACTGAATCAAAACTTCCAATTTATTTCTGCCAAGTCTTGTTTTGAAATAGAATTAAACTTGAGTTGCATGTTTGAATGATCTCTAGTGTTTCAATATGGTTATTTACATTTCCCAGAATTTTCTGAAAATGTTTTCTCATCATTTCGCTTTGGCACAAGAAGAGTGTAAAGTTACATTTACTTGAGCAAGGAAAGAAGAATCAATAAGTCAATCTCTAAATATTTTTATTTATGGAAAAGACATTTAAAAAGACCCCAAATAGCAAAAAATATGTGGTTTAAATTTGCTAGCTTAATTTTTAATTAAATTTTATTTAATATATGTCTAGATTCCACATTGAGTGGACATGCAATTGCTGCTGTGTGTCTGATTAATCTTTATGTTTCTGCTCACTCCTCTGTCTCCACCCTCAGGATTTAAATCCGATAACACTTATGTATAAGGTAGCAGTAGATGCTTCAGTCTAAATGAATATTCCTTTAGGTGGTTTTTATAATAGTTTTCAACAAAAGTATTTTTACTTCTACAGCAACATTTCATCAAATGTCCAAACAAAAACTATATATCCTGGATCTGACTAAAATTCCATGGTTCTTCTTCCTGAATAGCACTGATATTAACATTAAATAACCTACTTGATCTGTAGACAATTAATGAGTGGAGTAGCAGATTCTGCCAAAGTTGAACACATTAATGAACACCGTCAAACATCCTGCAGATATCTGCAAAGATCAGTACATATCTGAAGGGATCAAGATGCTGACATCAATAGAAAATTTAGACTCTAACCATGACTGCAGACTTGAGGGAATCTTGAATCTTAGTCACGTTTTTCTAAGTTTCCACAAGGTTATCTTAAGAAGGTGGTAGTCTGCTAAACCCAGCTATTCATCCTCTCCATGGTAGAACAGCGCTTTGCCTTTCCAGAGTGCTCTTCAACCCTGACATACATATACACCCTTGGATGTGCAAAAACTTTCCAAGAGGCACATTGATACTTACGTGCCATTCATTCAATTTTCTAGTGTTTTTTAGGGTATCTTTTTCCATTTGTCCTTTCCCTTTGCAATGAAAAAGCACAGGTTTCCAAATTTTACTATGATTTCTAAAACATCACGTGTAAACAACTTTCAATGTCAAAGAGACCATTTAATAGATTATTTTGAGGGGAAAACTTTTATTGATTAATAAGGTTTTTCTAAATCTAACTTTGATTTTTTTTTTGTTTTTCTCAGACACATAAATCTGTGAAAGTAAATAAATCTGATATGGGATGTTTTGATTTGTTGGAATGTTCTGAAATTAGAGTATTGCCAGGGAGAATTATGGCAATTTTCACTTAATAACCTCAATTCTTTATGTGAGAATTCCTTGTGCTTGAGGTAAAAGCTAATGAGAATAAAGAAAATCTTTTTATGTCTTCCATTAAATTTGGGATATTTTTGGCATTTATTTCTTCAAGTTTTTTCAAGTCATTCCTTACTTTCTTTTCAGGGCATTCCAAATATTTTATTTTTGAGAACGGTCCCACAAATCATAAGACTGCTCATTCTCTAACTCCAATGTTTTATTGCCACCTTCAAATTAGATAATTTCTTATTGATTTAGCTTGAGTTTTGTTCACTTTTTCCTTTGTCATCTCCTCTCTGCTATTAAGCCAATCTTGTGTGATTTATTTTTAAATTTCAGCTGTACTACATTTTCTGTTCTAAAATTTTCAAGTAATTCTGTTTTAGTTAATTTTACTTTTTGGCTAAGATTTCCTATCTTTTCATTCATTTACAACTTTCATGATAGTTAAAATAGTTACTTTCAAACTTCAGTCTCCTCATTTTAACATTTGGGTCAACTCAGGGTCTGTCTCAATTGTTTTTTCTCTTGAAAATGGGTCATGTTTTTGAAAAGTTTTGTATATCTGGTTATTTTGAATTGCGTGTTTTTTTTTTCTGGTGCCGGAGATAGAACTTGGGTTCTTGCAATTGCACAGCAGGCGGCAAAACCACTCAGCTAAATCCCCAGCCCTTGAATTGTGTTTTGAATACTGTAAATTTAATGTTATATTCTTTTTAAGGGTTTATATTTTTATTTGGTTGTTTTAGTATGCACTTAGCTTGGCTAAATACAAAGTGTAAATTCTCTGTGATGTTGGTAGCTGAAACCTCAGTTTAGTTATCTTAGACTTAACTATGCTCTTTGATTCTTTTACACACACTTGGTTATGAATTATATAAACATCGAACACCTCTATATATCAGATTTGAGGGTCTATCTCCTATTCTTTTCTTTCTGAGATTTATTCCCTTCACTTTTAGGGCCATAGATGCCCTAATCTGTGAGAGACTTTCCTGGAGAGAAGCTACTCAGCCATCAATTCTTTTAAATCAATTTTAGACAATGAACCACTCTAATATACACTCTAACATTATGTGAGAATTATCTTGGCTGGGAAATCATACATTAAACTTGAAAACAATTTTCTTCATAAAGCTGGAGAATCACTTATTGGTTTTGATGTAGGAGTAGTGAAGAAGAATAATTTATCAGGGTAGAATACCTCATTCTATCAGTGAGTCTTGGTATTATTCTCCCCACAATGCCCCTCTAATCCACCATATACTTTCATTCCCCATCTACTTTTTCCCCATAGGCTCCTGAAATAGAGAATTCCGGTCTAGTTTTATCTTCCTTTGATATCTCATTTCAAAAACTCTGGCGTCTTGTCCACCTGCCTCGTTTCTGTTCTATCTTGCACCAGTTTCCCTGAGGTTGGGCAGAAGGAGTCCAGTTTCTACTCTGGGCTTTAATAATCTGGTGCCTCAGTTTTGCATTAACTAAAAGTAGCAAGCTTATTAGGTTAAAAATATATGGAATGGTAGCACCAAGTGCTAGTCATGTTGTAAACATTAGCTTCTTTTCTTTTTTCTCACATATACTATGAGGATGCTTAATGCATGTGGGAGAATCTACTTCATTCTTTCTTACTATAAGAAAGCTTTCTGTTCATTTCTCTGGCTTTCTGAAGCTCTCACACCCATTCTCCCAGGAAATCAGCTGCCCAGGGAACTGCCATATCCCTCAACATCTGCTTACAGGCTGCACTAAAGGTTCTTGGCAACAGAGGAGCTGTGAGGCAGATCAGGGCTGATTGGTGGTGGCTAGGGAGCAGCCTGTTCACTGTGGCTGGCAGAGTGTCTAGGCATGTATGCCCTTAAAACACCCTATGAAAGTGAAAACATCCAGCAAACCTAACTAATGAGACTGTGAAGAGCAATAAATGGAGCAGTGCATCTCCTGCAAAGCCAAGTACAGGGACCTAGGGACCTAGGAACCTGGCCATAAGGTGAGGGTTAACACAATGTTATGGCTGTGGAAATTTTACAAAGCTTTCTGCTTCTTTGGGAGTCCAGGACAATTCCTTTGGAACTAAACAGGACAGTTATTGCTATTTTCATTTGATTGGTAAGGTTATACAGCTTCTGTAATTTAGGGGCAAACTCAGCCTGAATTTAGACTATATCAAAAGATCATTTACCAAGATCTCACAAATGTTAAGAGTCCCTTTTTACAGCAACACCTCGAGGCATGAGTTATGGATGTGAGTGCTCCCAAAGAGAGTTGGGAGCAAGTCTCCTTCAGAATTTACATTTCATAATTTTAGCACCACTCCCAGGTCAGTATGGTTGGTTATTCAATGACCAAAGTGTCATTTCCTGGCCTACTCCTTAAAGGCAGTAAGTTTCTCAGGGTTTCTACCCTTAGTGACAAATGACAACTCAAAGATTTGATTGTTCTCTGCTGACAGATGCTTAGTGAACTTCTATATCTGTTTCAAACTCAGGAGGATCAGCTTTACTAATTAATTGGTATGTGCATGTCTAATTATGGACAGTCATTACTGTGGAATGGCTGAACTCATTTGTTTAAGAATACATCTTTTTGGGAAATAAATAAGACCATTAAGGTACCATGTGGGGTAGAAGAGGGTGGCCCTGTGTGACAGGTCTATGTTTGAAGCTCATCTCTAAGTTGTCACCATATGTGGAGCTCTTGCCTTCACCGAACCTCAATGCTCCAGCTTAAAAATGATGATAATATCTGCTCTTCAGTGGTGTCTTATGAGGAGTAAACTGAATGAGATAAATCTTATTTAAATCAGTTGACATTAAAATAGAAAACTCATCAAGGCAAACCCATTTATTCTTCATGTAACATAGGACGTTGCCTCCAATAATAGATGTCATGGTTTTAAAAGATGAATTATAATGTCTTTCTGGATATATTCATACTGCAAAAGTTATTAATACTGTCATCCCATTAGAAGCCAAATTAAGCTGCTTTCCCATGCTATGCCACTGCCATGCAGGATGCATGCTCTGGGCAGATTTCACGCATTTTTGTCATTGGGTTGGCAGAACTGTCAAATGCCAGTTTTGAAAGATGAGGCTATCTACAGAAGCTTGGGTAACAGTTAAGCAGAGAAACAAAAAAATGAAAATATTCCCTGTCCATTCTCTGTGTGCTAGACTTCTCCTATTTGGGCTTCCAGTTGTACTTCCCACCCCATTCCCACTGCCCTGTGGCCACAGAGCTAGATCTATAGGGGTCTACCAGGGCTTCCTGGCCCTGGGTTTCTGGTTAAGTTAATGGGGACCCTCAGCAGAGACCAAAAATCAGAGTGAATGGACGAGGGGTATTTATTTCCTCCTTCCCTTTTTTGAGGCTGCTACAACCTAGCTGTGTCTGAGGCAGAAGTCCTGAGTCTCGGAGGGTCAGCCCTTACCATACCGCTTCTCGGTCTTTGAGCTCCTTTCTGTTTTCCTCCACTCGTCTAGTGACCATTCATACATTTGTGTCAGGATGAAACATACAGATTTTTCAGAGGAAAACTGATCAAATATTGACACCTTTATTTGCAATGAAATAAGCAGTTACATCATGAAGCTTTTTTGAATGGAGCAATGAAAATTCAGGCTATTCATCAATAAAGAAAAGGTTCATTGTTAAAATTAGGGAAGACAGGCTTGAAAAGGAGAGGCAGAGAAGCATTTTATCTCTATTTTTAGCCTTATTTTTAATTTAACTTTTACTTTATTGCTCTTGTCTTCATCTATTTATTTTCTATTTACTTATTTATTAGCACGTTTGTAGTGCATAATGATCACACTCTTATGAGAAGTTGGTAAATGTACATAACACATCTTAATTCTTTTTAAAAACCCTCTCCACACCATCCCCTCCATCTCTGCTCCCCTTCCCATATGCAAAAGTCATTTCATCTATTTTTGAGATAAAACAATTTACTGAGGGCAAAAAGATTACTAAATAATACACAGTATGATTCTACATTATTTTAACACTGAATTGATAAAATTTCCATAGAGCAAGTGGTTACTTGGTATTATGGCACCAAAATAATCTGATACTTTTAAAATCCATCTGATAGATTTGAAAATCTAACCAACCAGCTTGGTGTTGCTAAGCCCTCATCAACTCAGAATAAAAGATTCATCACGGCAAGGCTGAGAAAAGAAGAAAACCTAAAAGTAAGAAGATGCAGGACTGAGTCCCTACTCCCCACTTCACCAATTACACAATTCAGGGCAGGTCACTTTGTCCTTTTATCCTCAGCTTTCTGGTCTGTGAAATGCGGAGTCAGAGTGATATAACCTAAATCCCTTTTAGTTTTGTTTTTTGGCAGTTGGTAGTAGCAGGGCCCTGATATCAATGAACCAGAAATGCCACTGGGTACTCCTTCTCCTCCTTCTCCCCTGCCAGCTCATTCCATCCATCCAGCAGTTGGCCAATGATTCCTGGACTTGGTGGCACAGGAGAAACACCACAACACATGCCTCGCTTCCACCCCGCAGCTACTGCCCTCTACCGTCATGTCAGCAGCTATCTAGCCTTCACAAAATTCTCCCTGTTGATTCTGAAGTGTGGCCAGATTTGGAAACCATTGTGAACAATGTTATCTTGGAGATAAAGAGAGAGATCGAAAACAAATGGGAATTATTGTGAGTGACTCTCAGGACAATTGTGGTAAAAGTCTAGTGCAGTTTGCACTAATGGAACTAAACGATTCAGATCTCCTTTTCTCTGTAATACTTGCTTGTTATGATGGTGCATGCGGGCATGAGCATTATGAGTGTATGTCCTATTGTTCCTAAATTCTTTGGCATTCTCTTATATTAGTGTACATCTTTTTTAAATCTTGAAGACATAGAGTATGATAATATTTATGTGGCTCATTTAAGTAAATGCACAGCTGTTCCTAGCTGAAGTGATTGGCTCAAGCCTAGCCTGGCACCAGAATAGTGAAGGATCAACCTCTAGGACTACCATAAAACAGTAGGGCAAACTGGGTCCCTGGGCAGTACTGTCTTAGTTTATTTTCTTCTTCTCAGGAAGTGCTCAATACATTTCCCTAGATGCTAATAAAGTATTGGTTGTTTATTAAAAAATCCTGATGGTTTGACAGAAGATTTGTATTTGCTTATGATTCAATTATTCTCAATCTTGACTATCACATGTAACAATTACCTCTCAGAACTACCTGTCTCAGTGGGAAACTCAACTGTAGTATAAACATGATTACACATGTAAATTTGCTGCTTCAGTTGAACATTAACACCATGTTCACCATTTACAGGTATCGCATTCTTTAAAATAAAATGAAGAGCAAAACCCTGCAGCACATACCGGGTCCCTGCGCACCAGCTCTCCATTGGGCACTACCTCAACCAGGTGGATGATGATAATCATAGAGTTCAGAATGTAAGTAAGGAACATATTCTTGTGCAGTGTCACCCGCTGGCAGCCAAGACTCCTGGAAAGAAAAATGGCATTAAAGCATTACCTGGTGCCAAAACATTGAGGTACTGTTAGCCACAGATGAGAGAACATGCAGAAAGAAGTGAGCTGGACCCCCATCTTTAAGAGTAATTGCTATTTTTCTGCCTATTTTACTAAACAGCTTTAAAAAGAATTATCCAGTCTTAGCACATATTTTGGTCCTCAGAGTTGTTTCCAGAAGGGTAAGTGACAAAATCATTTTAATTATAACAAATGTTGTATAATTAATTAAGATAAAAGTTCTTAGAGGAGAAACCATTCAAGTTTGGAGTATGCTTCAGATAAAAAGCATGTTCACTGCTGCAGCCAGACAGAAAATAGATGGGGCAAGGGAGCATGAAGTCAGAACCTAAGATTTGTGTGACTGGATACAGGACCTGGGTCTGAGAGTCATGATAGGCACAGGCTTCCACTCTCCTGACAGCCTTCTCTTCCACCGTTTCTTAAACATCTTCTTGCAGCCAATACCCCAAGTGGAATCCTCGCTCTAGCTGTTCCTTTCCATATTCTCCTACAAGTGGAGCTCAGACATCAGATAGGCTAGGTCCTAAAAAGGCTCAGTTTCACTTATTATGAGGCATACTGCACACTGGATTCCCTGAAACCTATCTCAGTGGTCACATCCCACCTTTTGATTGCTAAGCAATTTGTTGGATTTTTAATTCTTTTCTCTTCTGCTCCATAAACTTGTACATATATGTTAATGTGAATATTTGCATAAAAATTAGTTTGGATGTTATTTTCACTTTTTAGATTCAATGAAGAAAGTCTACAACATTGGCTATAACAAAAGTGGAATGACAGATGTGGACAAATGAATGTCCTTTATTTACCATAATCAGATCCAGTGAAAAAAGGTTAATGTAATATATTTGCTATGGGAAAGCTTACAACATGCAATTAATGAGGCCAGTGATTCATTATAGTAACTGCTCCTGAAACATCTTCATGGAATAAAGTTAGAATCCAGGAATTCTGAAAAGAAAACTTTGTGGGGGGGAAGAGATTTGAGAATGGTCTGGGTACATTCCCAACTCAAAGGCAAATGACTTGTCAATTATTGGTTGTAAAAATGTGAATTTAAGTAATAAGGGCTTCTGTGAGAGTATATTTTGCTGATTGCCACTATATATCTCAGTGTTTCAAGAAGCACAAACATTAGTAAATAAATAAAATCTTAGAATTTTTAACTTATTAACCAGGGACAGAATGCAGGACTTTATATCCAGGAGGCAGCGAAGAGTAAAGGCAGGGCATGGTGAAGAATTTACACACACACACACACACACACACACACACACACATACACACACACACTACTAGAGACTACTTTTTTTTACTAGCAGAGAACTCTGTGAAATAAATAACATTTAGTTGGTTTTATAATAGTGTTAAAGGCAGTGTGCAAGTTTAAAGCTTTAAAAAGAAAAACATGTTGAAGTGAAAAATCACACCCATATATACTTATAAACTCTTCCATCTTGGAAGTTCTGCCTTTGGCACTGTTGAACCTGTGATGCGCCACCTTCCCTACAGTCACAGTGACATTTTATAATCCCTCTCACTGGGGTAAGTATCTATGGCTTCATTATAGGACTCAGCCTGGCTTAGGCCACTGACAATGGACATTACCCAGACTAGAATATGAACGAAGGTGTCGGACAGCACTGCTCTTCTGGTGCCTTGTGTTTTCTTGTGATTGAGTGGAATTTAATAATCTGCAGATGCACATCAGCCTAAAGGACTTCATTAGTGTCATTCTCCAGGGTAAGCCAGAACTAGCCTCAGTAAAATGTACTTTCTCTACCTCCAGTTTACTCTTGCCCTTGCTTTCTCACTTTATTTTTCTTTTTAATGCTTATCTCCCCTGACATAGTGTATATTTCCCTATTACCTATTATTTTCTTGTTTTTTCCCACTAGGAAAGAAGTGCTAAAGGGATTTGTTTGAGGTACCTAGAAAACTGTCTGATTTATCATAGGGCTTACTACTTGTTTTTAAAAAATATAAGCCAGGTGTAGTGATGCACACTTGTAAGCCCAGTGCTTGGGAGGCTGGGGCAGGAGGATCGCCATGAGTGTGAGGCCAGCTTGGTCTACATGGCAAGTTCAAGGCCTGCTTAAACTGCATAGCATAATTAGACACTGTCTCAAAAAACAAAACCAAAATTTAAAAATATATGAGAACAATATTCTTTGAGCTGTGACCACTAAAATTTTTTCAATGCCTCAAAAAATAACATTAAATGCTAGGCGGTGTCATATCTTATACTTGGTATCATATTGAATTTTGCTAAATTCTTAGGTATTAACTACTAATGAACATTATTCTGTTTTTCAACACTAGCTAAAATGTACACAATATATTTCACATATGTATGTATAGTGTTATACATATATAAAAACATACACACTTTTCCTTGAAACCTAGAGAAAGTGATGGTTGAAACCCGAACTGCTACCCTTCAAAGTAAGGATTAACTAATATATAAGTTTGTGTTGCTTAAAAGAAGAAGCAAGATACATCATGTACAGGTACAAATCCCCTATGATGAATGTTATCATTGTGTATATCTAAAATGTACCAAAAAGTAAATTTACCTGAAAAAATTTCAAATATAATTTCTGCTTATTTAGTTTTCAAAATTTTAGTGTTACACTTACCTGATGACAATTATGCATATTTTTTGAAGTGATTTAAAGGCACTTCAAATTTATCAAAATTAAGTCAGATCTTCTGATAAATGCTAAGGACAAACAGATAGCTTCTGACTTCAAGGACTTTAATACTATAGAGTTATTTGTTTACTTTTACTGTGATTATGCTAACTCTTCTGGAGGAGAGGCAGGGATGCTAGAGAGGCTGAACTGAACTGAACTTAAAAAATATCAATGCAAATATTCTGTTGCTTGAATGAACATGAGATGATAACATTTTCCTGTCAGATCTGAAATCTTTAAAGTAGAAATAACACAAGTCTGACATTAGTTATACTATAGTCCCTTGATAAAAAAAGCATTTAGATGGACATTGCTTCTTATCTGAGTGATATGGGATCATAAGTACACGGATTCTCCAACAGTGAGAAGGTAAGACAAAATAATCTACCCCTGTCTTGGGCCAATCTAGGTGTCATTCAAATATGAGGAAGAGATAATGTTTTACTTGAGAATGTATCTCAAAATGCCATCTATTAAGACTAAAGAAAAATTCATTTTTGTGGCTGTAGTTTTGTTGTATAAATTTTTCATACTGAAGAATTTGTTTCAATTTATCAACATCCCATGTGTATGTATGTGTACTTTTTGGTTCTTGTTATGGTGTTGGAAGGAATTTAATATTGACCCTTGATTGTGTAAATCAGTATGATGTCACAGGTGAGAAATAGCAGTATTCACTCCTACATAAGGCTGTAAAAATAGTCATGTTCAAAACAAACAAAGAAAGTAGCAAATAAACAAGTGAAAGTTGTTCTGAGTTTACTGGCAGATGGGAAAATATGTTAGAAATTGTTCCTATAAGTATCAAAGCTCAAGTCACATTATCTAGGGTAACTTAAATTTTTGTTTACCTAGTTACCATATTTTTTTTCACAGTGGAATGGGAACAGAAGGAAAGAGCAGGAATGATATAAAATAAATTACAACACCTAAACAATTAAAAGCCTTGTAATGTAATTTATATATATGTAGATATATATATTTCATTTATATATATGTGGGAATACATAATTAGGAGATCAACAATCATGTTTCTGCTCAGGTTTCACATAAATGATGCCATTTAAGTACATGCATCATGAAAATTTCTATTGTGAAGTGCACTAGAGATCTTAAGCATGATGTTTAAAAATTCCTGGGAAAATTTTTCTAGTTAAAAGATAAATTTCAATGATAAATCAGAATTACTTTCTACTTGTACAATCACTTCATATTTCTGGCATGCATCAGAAGAGCCAGAATAGAATTTAATTGTAAGAAAATGTTATTGCAATTTTTGGCTTGGGTATTTTTAAGTAATGAATGAGAACAGGTATGAAAAATTACTCCTGACTTCTTTTGTGTTTAACTATTTTGCATCTTAGCATTGGTGTTCTACATATCTTATTTTTATCTTGTTGTGGCTGACACGAGAGACAGAAGAATCAGTTTAATGTCTCATCATTAAATGCATATTATAAATCAGTGAGACTTGTTTTTCTTCCCCGATTTAAGTTTCTGCTTAGTGGGTTCTTGGAATTGAAAGATAGTAGAATGAAGTCAGTGGCCCCTCCTTGATCTGCCTGACATTATATCAAGGGTTGGGCCAAATTATTTTGTTTTGGGATTAGTTGGAGTTAAGAAATATTTTAACTTGTCCTTGTGCTGCACTTTTAAACACGCATCTTCTGTGGCTTAACATAGTAATTATAGTTCCAAGAACATTTTTATTTCCTTTGCTGGTTTGACTCTTCTGTTTTATCACTTATTTAAGTGACTGGAGAAATAAAGAACTAAGAAATTCTTCCTTGACATTTGTCTTAAAATTCTGACTACATTTTTTAGTCGCATGATTAAAATTTGGGAGATTTTCTTCTTTCAATATTCCTATAGTTATATTTTTTTAAAAAACTTGATAAAAGTAGGCTTTTAGCAGAAGACTTTCTAGTCAAAGTTGGGTGAGTTATGATGATGTATTTATTCACCGTGGTAAGGAACCATTGAAAAATGAGCAGACATTCCAAAGTTAATCATGTTATGTGATTGCACTGCTGTGTACTAATCACTGTAATTGAAAATACTCTTCTAATTCTAGTAATTAATACATTGTGTCTTGTTGCTTTATCAGTCTTTCTTCTGTTAAATCATTTATGGAAGGAGCTCATTATCTGTTGACTTGTGTTATTATTTGCTATTCAGATAAAAATTTACTTTTCAGTTATATTGCTTAGTCAATATAAAACAATAATAAAGAAAAGATTTTAAAATGATTGAGGTAAAACTGTAGTTTTGTGGATGGGTATCGAGGTCGTTATTCTTCCTTGGTTTAATTTCTTTAGTATTGCTATGGTACTATTTTAACAAAAACTCATATTAAGAATTTATTAGTATTTATATAAAGCACTATCTATGTACATATAACATCTTTTCCGTGTGGAGGATTATTTGGAATCTGAGCCTAGGAGAGAGCTTTTCTTCATTTGTATCACACCACTACAACCAATAATAATGATGATGGTAGCAATAATGATACCAAACACTTATATTTCACTTATGTGTCAGACATTAATCTTGGTACTAGATCCTATCTAATTTATTTTGATTTCTAACATATTTGCTGAGCTGTGATGTACTTATAAGGAATGTACATGTAGTGTACTTTGAACCTACATTTGTGAGTAAGCCTCAGAAAGTCAGTTTAAGGCTATGTTGTGCTTTATTTTCACCAAGGGTTGCTGTGCTGAAAGTGTACATAACAGTTTCTAATTTGAATGTTCAGTTATTTGAAAAGCTCCTGTTTTTGTTCACTTAATGAAGACAAGATAACAAAGTATTTAAGGTATTCCATGCGTTTTTTCTTATTGTTTTATCTAGTATAATTGTTCTCACATAAAACCTAAAGAAAAATATACTTTGGATTAGGTTTTGCAGAGATGGGTTGTGATATGCTTGATTATTCCTTATTCTTACATTGGCTAGCATGTCTTCAAATGTTATTCTTCAGAGCTTTAGCTGAGAGGCCCTATCAGATGGTGGTCATCAGACCATTTTCATAGGTTAGATCACCTATGTTGGCTCTAGAGCTCCTTGACCTTTGTTAGAGCAATGGCAATAGAAATCTTTGATAAGGTAGTCTTTTCATGGACAAAATAAACAGCCCCTTTATCTGTTGGGAATTGTATAGAGTTTTATATCAGATAATTAGCTAGAGAGATATTAATCAGATATTTAGCTCCCACCCTATTCATACAAAACAGAGTAGGTATCATGATTTTTCCTAGTCAGTCTCATTTTCTATAATACTGAGGACAGTATAGAAATCCAAGAGGAAGGATATACCATGCTAGAATAGAGGTTAGAATTCTCATAAAGAGGGTAATGTGGTGCCTCATGCCTTTGGTTTAAAAAGTCACACCAAATTTAGAAAATGTCTCAATATAATCATATGTTACTGTCTCACATGAATTATGAAATCATTCCTAAAGATACAGATTCAACATTTAAGATTTCTCATTACTGGGGCCAGGGATTTAGCTCAGAGGTTTTGCCCCCCGCTGTGCAAGCGCAAGGACCCAAGTTCGATCCCTGGTACTCAAAAAAAAAAAAAAAAAAAAAAGATTTCCCATTATTGTGAAATTGGCATCTATATTAGCTTAATTACCACTGAAATTATGTAGTCAAGTGTACAGACACAGCCTTAGAATAAAAACCTTCACAGGAACTGTATTCCTTACAGTGTTTTATATGATTACGCTTAACAATGGTATGTTTGCAAGGGCAAAGACTGACACTGCATAAAGAGCCATTGTCTTTCTTTAATTCTAGTCCAGTGAATGGAGGCCCAAGGTTAGACTCAGAACTTAATCTACCTTTCCCAGCCAAGCACTGTCATGTTTTTACCCACCCCATTTTCTCCTGGCTAACTCAACTTGTAATATAGCTCATAAGTAGGCAGGGCTCATTTCAATTTGTACTATGGGCTTCACATATTTACAGTGGGGGTAAAGAAGGTGGAGGATCCTCTCTGTTCAATACTTAATGGAACCATAGTCGTGGTAAATGGAACCTTTACCATAGTACTCCAGTGTCCTTATGGGCTCAGAAGACTGGTAACAAACCCACTTTGTTTTTCTTAGGGTTAACAAAAGTATTGCTAACTCAATTAATGTTTCTCACTACTTTATTCCTCCTAATGGTGCATATCTCTTATGATTTGAAAAAAAACGTTTCGCTGGCCCTGCTCTTCCAAATCTACCATTTATTTTAGGAACATAAAGAATCAAACAAAAAGCAGATGCTCCAGGTGTACTTACCTGAAAGACACAAAAATTCCCAGAGAAATCACCAAGGTGAAAATTGACATAGAGTGACCCACAATAGCCAAATAGTACAGAACATAAGCATTCTGGAACAACAAAAAAAAAGATGAATCAATGACAGATTCTATTTCTAAATATAATATAGATCAATAAATTATTTTTCCTCTTTCAAAATACAATTACAGCAGATATTTAAGAGAATGAAATTATTTTATCTTTATTCATTTTATATAAATAAATTGATCTATTTTCAAAGAATAAAGAAAATTTCTTGAGATCAGTTCAGTCTTACTCAAAAATATATTGCAGAAATGTTTTAAATGCATTCAAAATGTTTTCTATGATTTTTTTTTTACTTCTTGGAATAGATATAACATTTATGTACCTTGAGCATTTTGATTGTTGTCAACTGCCTTATGAAGGGTCTGAGATTGAAGCAGTAATTCTGCTAAAATGCTCTCAAAGAATGCAGAGCCCTTTACTTGGTTATGTGCATGATTACTGTCCTGAAACAAATATCCCCTTTCTTCATTCTAAGAATTTCAAAACGGATGATCCAACTTCTCCCGAATTGTGCCTATTGTACAATTTAAGCAAGCATTTATATATTGCTTAACATTTTCAATACCATTACTCTAACAGAACTTCTTACCTTATAGGTAATGATAATGAAACTGGAATAGTTGGTTCATAAATGGAGCTGTTAAAAACTTCAGATAATTTCCTTAGGAGCGATTTAGAAATTTTTTAAAGAAAATAGACACTCAACTCCTGTCTTTTCTCCCAGAAGTTCAATTTTTGAGTATTTTTGTACGAAAGCTTCATACAATTTAATTCTGTCTCTTTTTCTAAGAACATTTCCTATAAGTTAACTCATATTCTTTCTGATGCCTTCAAAACACCCCTTTTAAAATATTTGTCTTCTGAAAGAGTTGTCTAAAGGTGTAAGATTAAATCAGCAGCTCATAATTTAGTTGCCATCCTGTGTCATTCTCAAGACAGAAGTTTTATTGTTTTAAAATTAAATTTAAGGTTGATTTATTCCAATGTTGGTGGCAATATTTATATGAAGGATGTGTGGAAAGAATTTTAATCATATTAAGTGCCTAGAGTGGACCATTTCTTCTTAAATTTGTTTCTTTCTCAGGTGAGGCGAGGGTATGTGAGAAGGTCAAACACTGCAACATTGAGAATATGTATTTGGACTCACACTATTTATAACAATTCATGATTATAATGTATCATGATTATAATTTTTTCCCTTAAAATCATTATCAGCATTCATTCCAGAAACTCTTTATTCAGTGACATATCACTTCAAAGGGACTTTATTAAGTAAATACCTGTAGTTCTCCATTAGGGTGTGAACATGGCTGTGAGTCTCAGAGTGACTAAGCAATTTGTAAAGCAGTCTGGGCTTTGGTGTCTTCAACCTGTGCTTGTGACATGTATCCCACTAATCTACTGGTCTCTAAACTATTTATTAATCTTGATTTTGTTGTTTGTTTTGTTTCTAATAATAGAAAAATTTTATGTAGTGCTCCTAAAACTTTTCAAGAGCAAACAAAAGCATGGTGTGCTTTCAGCTTCCAACTCCATAATTAGAACACATGCCCATCTTGGAGGGACGTATTTCCTGTCGCAGCCCTGTATAGCTAAGCACTGACACTGATTCTTCCAGCTTCATAGGGAAAAGAGGCTGGTTGTAGACTTACTTTGATGCAACTGAAGAGAGAGCATCTGGTATTTTTCACCACTGGCTTAAACACATGTTTCTAAGCAGAGATGATATTCAAATTATTTAACACCCAGTAAGACACATATACTAACAAATGAGAACAGGCTCCCTCTGAAAATAATCTGAACAGACATATCTACATTAATAGGCTGATGAGAAGCTCCATTCTAGGGATTCCTTCAATACCGGATCCTGAAACTAAAGTTATATCTAACACAGGAGGACGGTAATTTTTAGCTTGTGACTTGTGGAAAAATCTGAAGTTTCTAAACTCTTCCCAGAGGACAGAAATGTTAGAGAGTCCCTCAAAATGTGGGAATCTCGGTCCAGGAATTTAGCTCAGTGGTGCTGTGCCTGCCTCACAAGTGCAAGGTCCTGAGTTCCATCCCTGATACTGGAAAAAAAAAATGTGGGAATCTCCACATCTGCTTTGTGAACATTGTTTTCTTTGCTATAAGTGGCTGATTCCATATGCTTATGGAAGTCCTCTCAACACTAAGTGCCAACCAAGAAGAGAAACATCATTTTCCCTAATGGAACTTCAATTGGGGATGTATCCTAGTGATAGAACACTTGCTTAGCATGTTTGGAGCCCTGGATTGGATCTCTAGCACCACCACCACAAAATAAAGCAAATCAAAGCAAAGCAAAACAAAACAAAAACCAAAACAACCTTTCTAATGCCATTTCATAGGGATCCTAGACATTACAGGTCACCATTTATCATTGATTTTCTTCCATAAAAAATACCTGTTGGATTCTTGGTAGCATATATTTTATAGTTATGCATCCATTTTCTTACACAAATGAAATTCTTATAAAATATTGAAATAGGAAATAGAACCCACCTGCAGCTTCTCAGGAGTAAAGGCATTGCACAAGGTATAGTTGGACCAGGTTCGATTGTTCTCAGGATGCTTAAACCAAACCCCCTTTTCATCACAGTACTTTGTAACCTTTTCTGTTAATGAAACATCAGAGTCATGACATTAATATCTCAAAGACCCAAAAGGAAAGCTAATAAGTGAAAGCTCAAAAACCATTCCAAAGTGCTAGTCACTTTAGAACCTGAATATAATAAATATCAGTCAATAGAGACCCCATGGATTATGTATTATACAAAGTGTTTTAATATGCATTGTGTCATTTTTATCTTCATCTGAGCCATTTGAAGCAGTTAGCGCCTTTTCCAATTTACAAACAGATTCTCAGGCTCTGTCCCTAGAGTATCAAAGTCTGTGGACCTGGAGAGGGGGCAGGACTTAGCATTTTTAAAAAGCATCATTAATTTTGGCATGGTGGTTCACAACTATAATCCTAGCATTCTGTAAGACTGAGGCTCATTGTGAAGGTTCTGGAAAAAAAAAACCACCTGTGAAGGTACCAGAAAAACAAAATAAAACACTATCCATCCATCCATATCACCAGATCCAAAGGGTATCAGGCATGAAAATTACTGTCCTAAACCACATTTTGATCATCAAGTGCTGTTAATCTTGAGTGTTTGACGCAAGTGGAAGGCCTTAAGTGCCTCCTGGTTAGATGTGTTTCACGCTCTGGCCTATTCCTTCACACTGTCATCTCCTTCTAAATTTCAGTACTGTAACTTATTATTTCACTATTTATCTGTCTTGACTAAGCACTTACTAAAATGAAACCTCTGACGTCTCGTTATAGTATTTGGTGTGCTATTAAGATGTAGCTTTTAGGTCAATAATTAAATCTTAAAAGAATTATGTTTCTTGAATATAGACATTTTTGAGATGTGTTTTTTTCTTTTGAAGTGAATTTATTCCTAAGCTGAGAGGCTTTCATCTAAAAACCTGGCTGAAAAAAAATGGATCTGTGCCTGGAAATCTCTATTTTGTTGATTTAAACCTTGCCTCTTGGTCAATATTTATAGCCACTTTGGTCCACTGGTCCTTTGCAGCTGGCCTCTCAGTTGCAGAATAGCCAATCAAGTTACCACTAATGTAGTTGTCAAATCAAGTGTTGTGGACTGGGAAGAGTCAATACAGGCTTGGAGGATTATCATCACATAGCATTTACTTAGGACTTTTAGGAATGCAGCTCTGAGTTAGGGCACTGCTCAGCTCTCTTTCTTTCTTCACATCCCAACTGTTCCATCAAAACGGAAATGCTCAGAAGTGGCTGAGCTTGCACTGATTTTCAAGGAGGTTCCCTGTAATCCGACCTCAATTATCCCTGCTTTACTTGGGTGGAATGTTGATTTCAGGGACAAATGAGACCTTCCCTTGAAGGAAGCACAAAAGGAGTCTTCCAAACATTGTCGCAAGGATGTACACGTTTCTGTGCTCTAACTGGGATTCCAGAGCCACTTACACATTCTCTGCTGGCTGTGGCTCACTATATCCTCGAGGAAAAAAGATTCTCACCCTTTCTTAGGGACTTAGGTGGTGCGTCTGCAGCTAATCCATTTAGCTTCAGCAAGTGGGCCTCTTTTATACAAAGACTTATACCCCCTTTTTAGTATCTTAATCCCATATTTATTTCAATGGGACAGATTTTCTGTCTAGTTTTTTGGAGCAGGACTCCTCTGGCCCTGGCACCCACAGTTCCTAGACGTGAGTTGCTACCACTTCCTACCCTCTGGGGGCATGCTTCCACATCTGTCCTATCCCATATAGTGTTTGCTTCCCCTGGCACAGCTGCTTAGTGCACTGGCTTGAGCTTCCCTGGTCCTAGCCACTTTCTTATCTGGACTTTCCTCATTGTTTACTAATTTCTTCTTGGCTTACATTTAATTACAAACAGAACTTTAAAAAATCTTGATGCCCACGCTGCATCCCAAACCCATTAAATCAGAATCTTTGGGTGATCTCATTCTTCAGGATTTAAAAAAAAAGTTTCCCAGCTTCTTGGGCAAGTGGTGAATCACTCACTCACTGCTATAATCTGCCTGATCCCATTCTTCATCCCATCTGTCTGCTTACTCTTGATCAAGGACAACACCTCCTACCCACATACTTCTAAATTGTTTCTGAGCACTAACTACAGAGCACTTCCAGTTCCAGACCAACAGCCTGTATGAGTATCTGACATCCTAAGACACATGACCTCAGCACTTCAATTACTCATTGTTTTTGGAACCTAATGCCTAGACCTTCATCCTGCTTGATCATACCAACCTAATTTCTAACCACACCAGTGTAGCAAGATGGAGGCCCAAGGAAATCATGTCTCCTCCCTTAACAGTTCTGAAAGAATTTAAATTTGCACAGGTTTATATGATGACTAAGAAACAATGGTCCTCAGATGGCTTTCTACACTGTTGTGCTTGATTATTTAAAGAGAGGTAAAGGCTGAGGAGATTTGATTAACTTGCAGGTTTTTTTTAGCTTGCAGTTTTGTATTGAATATTGTAAGCATAAAATGAGATCAAATATATGAAAATATTTTGAAAGTAAAAGATGATATTCATTGAAAAGCCTTCCTATGTGAGTTTTATAACTAAAGCGACTTAAATGTTATTCATTTACTTAACAGACATTTATCAGTTATTCTTGTCCCTAGGAGAGAGCTGGATGTTGATATGATTTATTTTTGTAAAATTTGTCTTACTTACTGAATTTATTTGATACTTTGCTATTAGAATAGAAATTTGGTGTTTACAGTAACTGTCTTCTGATTTATTTTTCCTTAAACCTGACAGCGTCGTATAATTTTTAAGGTTATTTAAAGTTTCCACTGTGCATGTCATTCTAGCTCAGTGTACACAAACTCTAGATCAAGAGTTTGCATGTTACCAAATGGGTGACAACTGAAAACAATATAAGAACCCCATATTTAAAACTATCGACTGTTTTAGAAAAACTAATTTATAAACCAGAATGTATTACTAACACAGACAACTAACTAGTAATATGACCTAAAAATGAGGACGTGCTACAACGGGTAGTATAATTATATAGGTACATTTTATATCTGATTTTGTTTTCAGATCCATCATAACAAAAATATAAAATGAAAAAAATTCTCTACCTGTTGGATCAAAGTCTGGAAAGTAATCCGGGCAGAGCTGAATGGAGAGCACTCCAGCTGGAGCATCATCCCAGCACATCCATCCGTCCCAAGTGCGGTTGCAATAGGGTTCTGGTCATTAGAAAGAAATTAATATTGAATCCATATGGTTTTAATGAAAGGAGAAGACTGATCCCAAGACATCTTAAGTGTAGCCAAAGTCATTTATTCTGAAAATAAAGTTTGAAATAGCTTTAGCATATGTGTTAACCAGTTATCTCACTGGAGGACAGGGAGGGTTCTAGTTTTCTTTTTTAAGAGGTTCCAAAGCTGAGCTTATCAAGACAAGTAGCTCCAAGGATTGCATTTTACTCTCTCCCTTTGTTTAATTGTATGCCAGGTAAATCCTAGGCAGATGTTGGTTGTTAAATCAAATGGGTTTTGAGGTATGTTGATAAGTTTTACTTCTTGAAACTTTATCCTTCTTTAAAATATCTAACTAGGAAATTGAATTTAGATTAGTAGGTCTTGCAGATGTTGTCAGGTATACATATATATACATATATATATATATTTCTCCATCATTATCAGCATTAAGGATTCAAAAAACAATTCAGTAAGAAAGTATTACTTGACAAAATTCATGACATCAATTAATTCTTCAAACTTTTGAAATAAATTTCAGTAATGGAGGTATTCACAAAGAATATATTTTTCAAAGTTTATCAGCATGTTGCATCCAACAATTTTTTTCTTTAAGTCACTCATTTATTTATAGCCCATGAAGTATAGTAATTGACAAGAGGTAACTAAATTTCTACCTGGAATTTGTCCTTGATAGTCTCACAACCAAATATTATATCTGGGAGACCAGGTTTAAATAAGACAACGATGGTACAACTGAGAGTTGTCAAAAATTTTGGACTCTTCAGCAGGAATTAAATGTGCATAGACAAGTATACCTTATTCTGGATTTTCCCTGCAATATGGCTATTAATAACAACAGTGACAACAACAATTATAATGTTCAGTTTGATCACTTTTATATTTGTCAACATTGGCTCTAAGAGGTTTCTTGCTGTTTTAAAAAATTAAATGTACTCTAAAACATGAAGATTTATATCTATAAAGGTATTCAAAAGAATGAGGCTCAGGCTTTGGAAGCAGGTCTTAAATTTTAAAAAAATGATCAGAGCATAAAACTTCATTCTTTCAAGGTAGCTAAGACTTAAGTGAAATAGCCTGCATAAACTTTGCTTCTGGAAATATCAGGGTATTTTTTGTTTGGTTCTCTTTTCTTTGATTCAAGGAAATGGTTTCTCTTTTGGATAATTTTGCCTCTAATACCTGTCAATTCTTGACAAACAGTGAAACTATGGCAGACAGAAGAATAATGTGTCTCCGTCTTTCAGTAGACTTGATTTTTGTTTAAAGAAAAATGTTAAAAATAGAAACTAAAAATTAAAACTTTATTTGAAAGGAAACTATATGTGGTAAGAGAGTATGTTTAATCACTTATCTCTTTACCAGATTGGGTTGTCTCAGAATGTACAAGGTTGTACAAGGTCTTAGTGAATCTTCTTTCAATCTTCTGAAGCATTTTAGGAGCCAAAGAAAATAATTTAAATGGATGTTCCAATGCTTAGCTATCACTTTGTCTTCATTTTTGTTTTCTTTTGTCATTTCTACGTTTTTGTCAGTTCTATATTTGGGCAGTGACATAGAGCATTCTGCAGAAGGTGATAAACAATGTTTGCCTAGGACAGTGGTGGTGAACCTATGGTATCCATGCCACAGTGGGCTGTTTGTATCATTTAAAGATCTACAAGGTTCACCATCACTGGCCTAGGAGATATCGTTTTCTAATTCTCCAGACAGGGAGAAGATATAGCATGAGTTGCTAACCAACTGGCGGTGAAAAAACCTAATTAACCTAAACAAGACAGGGCTTGACAGGTTTCATCTCAGGCAAATTCTCTGCCCTTCACATCCCACCTCCTCTTCCTGTGGTTTTTCCACTTCCTTTCCCTCACTTAGTCCCATGTTGTTCCTTTTTGCCAGCTGTGAATGCAGAGTTATTCCATGTTTTTTGATGACGGCAGATGCTAGCCAAAAAGAAGTCAGATGAACTTGAGAAAAAAATAAACATATCTATTGCTGAAACATACAGACATACCATAGTGTGGAGACAGCTGTGAAAACTGCTGGTGCATGAAATTTTCCAACCCACGTTTACCCAAAATAAAAAATTAAAAAATAATAAAAAATTAAAAAAAGCTTTTAATGATGTTTTAGATATATATTCACATATGTCCTTCTCTTTACCTTTGCCTTCATAAGGAGGTAACTGCCCCATTCGTTCATAGCATCTGTACTGGGCATCCATCAGCTTCTTTCGACCTACAATGTACAGATATGGCTCAGGCTCAATTGCTGGATAGGTGAGATTTGAAGAGACAGGAAGAGTTGGAGTTGGGTTCTGTGTTAAAAAGAAAAATCAGTTACTTACAGAGAATAGGAATGGGTGAATGCATAAACAAATGAGGTAATAAGACAGCTTAAAAGATTTATTTTTTCTTCTAAAAGCAACACTTTTTCATGATCTTCATGTAGAATAATTTTTCTTTATAACTAAAAAGTATATTTACACTTCATATATAAATTCTTCCTACAAATTTTATTTCACATTAATATCTACTAGCTATTAAAATGGATAGCACCCACACCCACACTCACACATCTCTTTATCATCTAGAATTTTTTATTACCATCATAGAGTTTAGAAGTAAAGCAAATAAGCAGATTTCCAAAAAAAAAAAAGCCCCTCAAAATTAAGTTAACTTTGCTTTCTTGGGAACTCTTAAAAATCATGGATGTTATTTAAAAATAGACATAGTGCAATAAATATGTTTTCTTTATTGGATTTTTTTAGATACATTTTGTTTATGTTTGGACTGTGTGCACTGCCATAAATTTACTCCATTTATTCCATAGTAGATACAAAATGTGTATTCTGCCTGTGATAACTGAGTTTGATCTCTTTAGATTGGCTTCATTTGCACATGATCTACACAGGGTAATTCAAATTTTTGCTGGTGAAAAATCAATGCAGTTCTTAAATATTCATATCATACATTGACATTTTTGGTACAAGTTGACACTTCGAGTTTCTGTTATACATCATCACTGTCACAGCTCTGTTTATGAAAGTTGGTGTGTATGTGTGTGTGTGAAGAGATGCCTCTCTGTCATACTGTTCTTTCTGTGTTTCTATTGCAGAGTTAAATTTCTTTTGTAGATATGACTGATGTTTTTAGTAGTGCTTGAAACTATGAGTTTTTAATGTTCACGCTTTGCATATGAATTTTTGGTATTTTTTAGAAGACCTACAAACTTCAGCCTGCACTAACTTTCCTTTTCCTAAAGTTAAGAATATTATTCTTTTTTCTGTCACACTCATTGAAATACATGTTTTTTTCCCTTATTCTGTTATTCTAAGACTGAAGTTTTCCCAAGTATATCAATAGCTCAACTAGTTTTATGTTCCCTTCTATATTCCCCAGTCTCTATATCCAGGCTCATCCTATGAAGTTGACCTATAAACCAAAGGATATTCGTAGTAGAGTATATGTCATTGTTTATGTCCCATGTGGTGGCATTCAATAATGCTGAGCTTTAAAATACAATAGATAATTGAAATTCAGAGTAGGGAGAAAATACTGAGCAAAAATATTCTGTGATGGCTACAGACAAGATAGAATTTGAATTGGACCTTGAGTGTGTGCAGTGTCTGGTTAGGCAAAGAGGAGAAGAAGGCTTTTGGAATGGAGGGAAAGGAATGCACAAAGACTGGAAATGGAACTTGTGAGACACTGTAGTTGAACTATTCTGCCTGAAGGGAAAGGTATTTGAGGTAGGTAAGACACAAAGTCAAGAAGGGAGATGATGCAGAGCTTTGAAATCAAAATACAAAGTTAAATCTTGTATTGGCAGTTTGAGTAGGTTAGAAATCCTTCCAAATTTATGTTGCCTCATTTGTAAAGTAAGAATAGTACAAATGATATTTATCCTCTACAGGTGTTGTGAGGATAAACAATAAAATGAAGCCAATATTATTTGTTTTGTTTTGTTTTTTTGGTACTGGGGATTGAACTCAGGACCTTGTGCTTGTGAGGCAGGAGCAGTGCCACTGAGCTAAAGCCCTAGTCCCAAAGCCAATATTATTAAAATGGCAAAATAAAAATAGCCTGTGGATTCTTGATCAGTGAAGGCTGTGGAAGGAGAGTTTCAGCAACATCCATGTTGCAGGAAGCAAATGTCTACAGCTTGTATCTGGGGAGAAGTGGCCAGGAAGTTGGAACCTGGATTGGGATGCTCCATAATAAAACAATAAAGTGCAACTCTCAACACCTCCTCGGATGATCAAAATATGAAGTACTGGAGTATAATAAGGAACAGAGCACAATAATAGTGAAATAGCCCAAGTAGTTGGCCTCTGTAACTGGAAAAAATGATAGTTTCCCAAGAAAGGTGAGCTGTGGGAAAGGAAAGCCTTAGTAGGGGGAAGAAGGTAAGTTCTTTAAGGGATTTTAGAGGTGTCTACAAGCTCTCTGAATAGAAACTGTTTACAAAGGGAAGAGGGTGATGACTTCTTACCTTTATAATGTTATTGTCATAACATGAAATGGACACCTTTGTAAATAAAGTTGACACTACTCTAAATATTTAATAATTTTTACACGTGGTGCCTCTTGAATGTATGAGAGAAGGAAGAGAAATTAATGAACCCATCAAAATGATTTAAAATGTGCAAACCCTTTAGCTAGGTAACAGAACACAATTCTGTTGACATATGGCTCTTAATGAGAGAGAAATATTCATTGAATTTAAGTTAAACATTGTGCTACATGCTAAGGACATGTGCTGAACAAAACAAGCATGGATCCTGCTCTCATGGAACATACAGTTTAGCAAGAAAGACCAATAGTCTTAAATATTTGACTGACACAGGAATTGGAATATGGCTTGTGAAACTTTAAAAAAGAATACTTTGAAGAGATTCTACGCTGTGTTCTTTTTGTGTTAAATTGACCTACATTTGTATTAATGTGTTTATTTTATAAATTCAAAAAATATAATGGAAATAGCAAGGAAAGGAAGGATTCTGATGCTCTTCTAATAGAGATATTTATGTCTTATCTATCTATTTTAGATACTTCTTTTGGGGCTCTATTATTAGAATTTTCATTTGATATGAGAATTATCATTGATATATTTTTCATTTCTAGGCCATCCTGTCATCATCTTCAAATCAAATAGAAAACATAAAATGGAGTGTCACATATATAAATTGTAACCTTCATGTATATATTAGATATTTTAGACATTAGGGACTATTTTCCTGAAAGTTAGTACTTTTTTATAGAAGTAACATTCTGAATTCAGTTTTTATATATCTGACAATCAATTAAGAAATATTCCTGTACTTGTAAGAAATTCCCAGAAACCATGGGGAAATGGTATATACAAGGATATTAAGTGAAAAACTACACTTACATTTTCAAATACATCTTTATTTAGTTTAATACAATTTTACATTAGAAACAATGGGATAACTTTTGAGTGAGTGTAGGTATGGTTCATTCTGATGGCAGTAGCTTCAATCTTATCATTCTTGCAATATTGAAACAAACCCCAGTGAACTTGGTTTGCAGCCTGGTTCAGTAGAGAGTGTTTCAACACTGAAGGAATGGAAATCAGAACCTCTGTTGTGAGCTGGCATAGTAACCAGAGTCTGCTCCGGGTGGGTCCTTGTTAGAGCACTCAAGTTGGAATGGTCCCAGTAGTAGCTGAGTGCCTCAATGGATTTCTTCCTAAAATAACATACACATTGGAGCATACTACCTATGGATAAATGGACTGTTTGATATATACATGTAAATATGAATATGTAAATATTATATACCTATATCAATTACAGTCACACATAGTACTGCTGAAAAAATGACAAATATATACATTTCATAAGGTTCATTAAGCATACCTATAAAAATTGTCTGATAATTTCCTACAAATAAAAATTGCTAATGTGGTAGTATTGTTTTCAGCAACAAAGAGGCAAAGTAAAGCCAATAATGATTATATAAAAAAATCAAGCAATGTGAAAGACATAAAACTATTCTATGTATATTAAGGGCTACCTATGAATTTGAAGAATTTAAGTGAACATATGAGTATGCTTATATAAAAGTAGCAATGAAACATTAAGGGGATATTGCTTGTCTGAATAAAGGTCAGTTTTCAAAGTTTTGAATATAAACTATCTTATATGATTCTTTGGTGAAATAAGTTATTGTCCCATGTAGCAGTTTAAGTTGCTGTGCATGTGATGTCACTGAAACGTTCAAGTAAGTGGCACCACGTATACCACCACCACGCTGCCACCAACACTAGCAGCCAGCAGTGAAACATGACAGGCTCTTTTGGTTAACAAATACTTCAAGTGTATCCCCTGTGCCAGGCACTGTTCCAGATTCTAGAAATGTAGCAGTGAATGGACTAGCAGGGTCTCTGCCTTTGCGGACCTTACATACTAGAAGGAATCATCCGCACTGACCATGGGGTGTAAGGGACAACAACCTGATTTGAAATGGTCACATGCTTAGGCAGTTACTACTTTCATACAATACAATGTCTGCTTTTGGTTCACAGGTAATTTTTAGAGGTTCACAAAACAGCAACAGAGCTTTTGTACCTGGAACTTTGAAAAATGGTCCATCTCTGCCAACATGCAAGCCCACTGAATGTATAAATGCACAATAGTGTGCTGAAGGGAAAGCTGCTATTGATTGCCACAGTCTGAACTGCTTTAAAAAGAACATGTGTTCATTAAAGTTTAAACAGCAACAACAACAACAACAACAACAGTGTTTAAGGTGTTAGAAATGTTAACTACCTTGATTTGATCTGTATACATGCATCCAATAATCACATTGTAACCCATAAATGTGTACAATTAAAACTATAACAATAAAAAGAAATATGAACCCAGACTCTACAAAGTGACATAACCAACAGGATTTACAGTTCACCATCTTCAACAAGGATACTGTACCCATTAGAATCATTTGTGGTTTTCAGTTATTTTTCAAAATAACAAAGAAAAAATACAATATTGTAATGTATTAGGCCCTGCTCTTCCAGATAGGATGAGATCCCTGGTTGGTGTCCTGTGTACTTTCTGGGGGAGCATAGCTAAGTAAATAATGAACAATGAAAACAAAATCCTTCTTAGAAGAATCCAGCTTGTCTAAAACTTCCTTGCTGTTACCACCCTCATCACTAGCGCGCTTCAAGTGCTCACTTGGTAGCAAGCCTTTCCTAGTCCCACTGGATTACCTCAGAGAGAGCAGCAGAAATGAGCTGGTGGTTTTGGTGACTGGAGAAGAAATTAAGGAAAGGTGATGACCTCCACCGGTAATTTAAATACCATGTGAAAACAAGTTGGTAGAATTTAATAAATACATTAGGAGTGTTTCTTTTTTCACAGCAATGTATTACGTAAAAAGTGATGGTTTGGATTATTTAAGAACATTGTCATTTTAAAAATTACTTTTTCTCTGAGGAGTTTGTATGAAACAAAATGAATGTTTTGAAGGAAATGGATGTATCAAATGTTCTATAGGTAAATCCTCCAAATAAAGAATATGATCTAAATACAGAGGAGGAAATTGATTTCCTTCACAAGGAGAGTACAGAGTCATCTAAATGCTCTGCTCACATCTGTTTGCTAAGAGATGCAAATAAACTTAAAGTATTTCTCCTGTACTCATGCAAATACATGCAGTTTTACAATATTTAAATTGTAACATCTATTAGGTAAAATCTTTGAATAAAAATGACCTGCTATAGGTTTTTAACAAAATCAACATGATCTCTATTTGTTACTATTTAGTGGTTTCTTTAGTTTTTCTTCTATCATGTCCAATGTAATTATATGTTTTATGAAAAAATTATTTTGAAATATTCACATGTAATCTGTCATATAGGATTTCATTAGTGTTATGAGAAATAACAGTATAAAGTTATGGCAAATGTATAGCAGTATTTCTGCATCTATAGAATATCACATAAGGCTTGGACATTTATAGACAAAATAAATTATTTGTTTCTACAATATTTTTGTTTAAGTATTTTTATTAGGTTCACAATGACATCAAATAACCTGCTTCTAAATACTTGGTTACTTTTAGAAAGTTATATTGTAATAACACTAAAGAAATATTTACAATAATAGGGTGGTCTGGCATACTGAAATAGACTTTTCATTAGGCAAAGAGGTGCAAAAGGGGTGCATCGACAATCATTCCTATAAAGCATTTATTGGACACATAATATTACAAAATACAAATTTCTTTGACAGATTAAATTAACATTCATGGAACACTAGTAATATGTTTTTTCTTAAATAATGTAAAGAGAAACAGTATAGGTAACTTTCAAGCCTTTAACTACATACTAATAAACAGTGGAAACCCTGGAACCCTATGCAAGCTTTGGTGGATTAGTATGAAAGTATGAGATATGAAATGATCTTTTATTTCAACTACAATTGATGGGCAAGTGTTATACTGATGTCCTAGAAAGAAGGGAGTTCAAGATGACCCCAAACTGATTTATGTTAAATGTATGCATCTTCTTTTCATGTGCGGTTGGAGCTTATGTGATGGTGGGTTAACAATGTTGACACAAATACATAGTCCTTGATAGTGTCTTCTAAGAGGATAACACTTTTAAGTAGCTAGATCCCTTAGGAACAAAACAATGTAAAACAATATAAATTGAACATGATTTAAAAGTTTAAAGAGTGAAGTATGGAATGACAGTTGTATATAAAGCCTTGAAGAATTTTAGTTTTTGATGAGAAATACATTTGAAATAACCAGACTGATAAAGTTGGGATATTTAAAAAGTACTAAAGCACCTGAGAAATGATTTCAAGTCTATACGTCAAACACACAAAAAAATGTATTCAAGAACATTACTAAACTTCTATGCTAATTTCCAAGATAACACAGAGATGTCTCAAGTGAAGACTAAATTCTTGTAATAAAGCAAAACTCAAATTTCTGGGTAGATTATGACACCAGTGAAAGTTCAGAGGGAAGATTTGTTAATCCAACATTAAGAAAAATTATGGTTTTGAGGAAATTAGTTTTGGCTTGTGGAGAATAGTGCCTACTCCTTTTTTTTTTGGTGGTGGGGATTGAACTCGGGTCCTTGCGCTTGCGCAGCAGGCCGCAAAACCACTGAGCTAAATCCCCGGCCCAATAGTGCCTACTCTTGCAGATGCCGACTCAATCACTCGCACTGAAACATTCCTCTCTATACACTAATCTCAAATAACATAGAATAATTGTTACTTACACAGAGGAGAAAGAAGAGTGCTAAGCACTGGCGTGTGAAAATGAACTTCATTTTTGGTTTTTGAAAATTCATCTTCATCCTAGAAAGATACGAAAGTAACAAGTACTTAAATTAATACATTCCTAATATCAGTATATCTTTCCCTTTTCATTCTTTTTGACCTGAAGAGGATCAATGTCCCTAAATAAAATACATGTAAGTAAAAATAGTATTTGTGACACAATTTCAGCTGGACATTCCATTGTTCCTCCTGTCAACCAGGCTGGCATCCATCAAAAAATTCTGGAGTTTCATTTTCATGTCAGGACTGAAATAAAGAAATTCTGAAAAATTAAGAGCCATCCATGTTGACTTCAACAGCACATCATCAAGAGAACGGCTGAAAATTACAATGAAGACATCCACAAAGAAGTTACTTCATTGGACATGAAAAAATGAAATCTATGGTTTGCGAAGAACTAAAAGTATGCCTTAGAGGGAATCTAAGGTCAACACTAAAAGTATTTTATTTAGTGCCTTGAGCATTATTTTCCTCTAAATATTTCTTCAAGATTCCAGTTGCTATCAGGAATAAATTTCTTCCATGGCGAGGACAGAGTATGGAACCTAACAGCTCATCATTCATAGCAAGGGCACAACAGTCTGAATGGCTGCTTTGTTATAAATATCAAATGGTTTTTCATGGCCCTGCAGATAATAGTACAGGAGGAAAGAATAAAGGAAAGATGTGAAGTTTTAAATATATATTACTTTTCATCAGTAGGATTTGTGTGAAAACTGTATTTCACCTAGGGGTGAGTGGTTATGATCACATCTTAAGTGGTATGATCGCATCTTAAGTGGTATGATCACCTCTTACACCACATGCATTGTATAACAGATTTTATATAATCTGTCAGTTATCTACAATGTGTACTAATTTTCTGGACCCCTAAAGAGTAAATTATGTTCAATATGCAATGGTACAATAGTTAATGGAGGATACAAAGTATAATTTTGAAATGTCATCTTATATGCCAGTCATTACTCACGGCCTCTGATTTACTTCAAGTCCATTTGGTAAATCAAAACCAAAACATATATGCACTGCATGCTAAGGCACTGCAGGAATGCAGATGTGGGTGATCTGGATGAGCAATGGTCCCATTATAAGAAGCTGAGAAGCTTTGGGAGGGGAGTGTAGGTATGAATAACAGGAAATGTGGCAAAATAACTAAAATCCAGACTAGGGTAAAAGCTAGTTAAGATTGTGAAAATAGAATCTCATAATGAGCTAGATAGTTTCTTATCAGGAGGACCAGGGCAGTGTTAATATTGTGAGATATAATTTGAAAACTGAGTATGATTTTGAAAATCTAAGACCTCCTAAGCAAATAAAACAAGATAAGCAGATAAAAAAAAGAAATGGAGATAGGAAAAGTATAGATTAACTAATGAATAATAAACACAATAGTTCAATTTATTTATTTATTTTTTAATTCATTAAGTTTATTGGTACATTTTAAGTGTACAACATGATGACACTCATCATTGGGAATTTATACCTTTACATGATTGGTTCTTATTTTTGCCTCATTCCCCTGCCCTCCCTTCCACCCCTCCATCCTTCCCTATTTACAAAGGCTTTGTTTCTATTTTTTCCCTTTCTCATGTTTATTCCTTTCCCTTATTTCTTTTCTCCTACCCATTCCACTTCCCCTTCCCCTTTGGGGCATATCTTCCTATTTCATATTATCTATTATACGTTTTGATCTTTATTTACACTTTAAGTTTCTCACACCAGAGAAACTATTTGGTATTTACACATGTGTGTCCTATTTATTACACTTAAGAGTATGGCTTCAATGTGCATCCATTTAGCTATAAATGTCTCTAAGTTCTCATTTTATATGGCTGAATAGTACTCCATTTTATTAAAAAAACCCCACATTTTCTTGATCCAGTCTCCAGTTGATGGGCATTTGGGCTGTTTCCAAGTTTTAGCTATTACAAACTGCGCTGCTATAAACATGGGTGCACATATATTGCTGTGGTATGATTCTTAATTCTTTTTTTTTTTTGGTACCAGGGATCGAACTCAGGTCCTTTCTCTTGTGCAGCAGGCAGCAAAACCACTGAGCTAAATCCCTGGCCAATTCTTTTAATTCTTTTGGGAAGATACCCAGTAGGGGAATAGCTGGGTCAAATGAGACCTCTAATCCTAGTTTTTTGAGGTATCACCATACGTAAGGGTTATCACAATTCCTAACTTGAAACTATACTACAAAACTACTATGATAAAACAGCATGGTACTGGCAAAGAAATAGACCCAAGGATCAGTAGAACAGATTAGAAAATGCAGAAACAACTCCAGACACACTCGGCCACCTCATCTTTGACAAAGGAGCCAAACACCCTCACTGGAAGAAAGATAGCTTCCTTAATAAGTGGTGCTGGAAAAACTGGGTTTCAACTTGCCAAAGATTAAAACTAGTCCTATATCTCTCACCATGCACTAAACTGAAATCTAAATGGGAAAGGAAAAATTATGAGAAAAGAAAAAACAAAAATGGAAACAAAGTCTTTGTAAATAGGGAATGGTAGAGGTGGTAGAGGGCGCATAGGTAATGGGGAAAAATAAGAACCAAGATACATTATGTACAGGTACAAGCACCCAATGATAAATGTAAACATATTGTATGCCTAAAATGTACCAAGAAAAGAATTAAAGCAAAAAAAAAAAGAAAAAAATGGATTAAAGATCTAAATATTAAAACTGAAATACTAAACAGGCTGGAAAAAAGGTTAGGTAGAACTCTTGAAGACATTGGCATAGGAAAAAATTTCATGAACAAAACCTCAGTCACAAGTGAACTAGCACAAAGAATCAACAACTGGGATTTCATCCTATTAAAAAGCTTCTGCACAGCAAGAGAGACCACCAACAGTGTGAAGAGACAACCCATAATGTGGGAAAAAATTCTTACCAGCTGTTCCTCAGACAAAGGTCTACTATCTAGAATATGCAAAGAACTTAAAAAAATCAGTCCTTTCAAATTTAAAGACCCAATCCAAAAATAGGCATCTGAAATGAACAGACATTTCTCACACAAAGATGTAGAAACAGCAAATAAACACATGAAAAAATGTTCAACATCACTGGTCCTTCAAGAGATGCAAATGAAAACAAAAACACTGAGATTCCACCTCAATCCAGAAAAAATGGCTGCTCTCAAGAAATCAATCAATAACAAATGCTGGCAGGGTTGTGGGGAAAAAGGAACCCTTCTCCACTGTTGGTGGGAGTGTAGACTGGTGCAACCACTATGGAAAATAATAGTTCAATTTAGCTGGTGCATAAAGCCTTTCAGAAAGTAGAAACGAGGTTTTAAAAGTAGGTTTTGAGTGCTTTGAAAAATGTTTTACCTCAAGTATCCTTTTGGTACTTTGTATGCATACGATGCATATTTATCTCTATATATACACACACTAAAAAGCTTATCTGATTTTGAGAACCTATTCAAAGGCACAGTGCATACATGTATTGAAATACCACATTTTACCTCCTAAATATTTAAAATTATTATATATTAATAAAAAATTTTAAATGTGTATGGTTACAGAAATGCTCATTTTCCTGATTGGATTATTATAATTTTATACATGGATTGGATTAGCACACTGAATCCCATAAATAAGTACAGTTAAAATAATAATTAAATTTTGAAAGAAATGCTAAAATTCAAGTTTCTTTTAGACATGAAAGTTCAAGACCTAAGCCTGGTGAGAAATTGACTTTCAAATTAAAGAGGGGCCAAGAAATTATAACTTCTGCTTTTTTGTCGTTGTTGTTGGTACAGGGATGGGGATTGAACTCAGGGCCTTGTGTTTGTGACGCAGGTGGCAGAGCCACTGAGCTAAATCCCTGGGTACTTCTGCTTTCATTTCTTTAGTCTGGGGCAAAGAACTTCACCTCTATGTCAGTTTTCTGCCTGTAGAATGACTACTTAGCCATACCTTCCTGGCAAAGAGCATACTTCCATGTGTAAAGCACTGTTCCCCTATGTATGTCTTAGCAGTCTAGTTTGTAAGGGTAGTAGTTTCTAGCATATTTTTTAACCATTTTTTTTCCTACACAAAATCTCTTGTGAAATACTTAAAGAAATCAGACAAACATGGAGTCTAAAAATCTGATTGTGGAACCTAATTTGAAACACAGAAATGAAGAAACCATTGCCAGGGATCTGATTACTGGTGGGACAACAGAATCTGCATTTCTCTGTACACACAAATGGGCACTTGCCATTAATCTCATTTTTAGGGAATTTGATCTCTGGGTTACAATGGTGGGTTGATCAGTGGAAGCCATTCCTATTGTAAATAACAATCTAATTCACTAATTCAATGATAATGTTGAGTAGAATTATCTTTATTTAAAGGGAATAAACTTCCTTGAAGAATGAAGTTACATTATTTTTATTTATTTACTTATTGTGAAAAGGGTATGAAATGTCAGTGTCTGAAAATAATGTTGCTATTCTTATAGGTCAGCATTTCCAAAAGTGTGTTCCATAGAAGAGTAGTAATCCCATGAGGAACAGTATAAAATAAGGTTTCCATGCTAAATAAGTTTAGGAAATTAAGCTTTTCCTATACCCCTCTTAGAGATTTACAATAGACTAGCACTTTGAATAAAGAATTTAATTTTCTTTTTCTAAAGATATCCACTTGATTTTAACTTACTTTTCGTTCCTGAACCTATTTGACTATGAAATATTTTTTTGTTTTTATGGTAACAATTAATAGCCCACCTATAGAATATACTTTGGAAAATGCTTTTTTAGCTCAATGTAATTTCTAAACCACTCCAGTCAATTAATCCTGCAAGTCATGAGAATGAGCTGTCCTTTTACTTAAAAATTTTCTTTCTTCTCCATGGAACAAAAGAGGAATTTCTGAAGTCTTAAACATTCTCTACTCTTGATACAAAGCCCCAAACTACTAACAGGCATCTCAGAGGCCACTGTCCTTTCAGAGCATATTTGTTAAGGAGCTCTCTACCAATGCCTTAGCCTGGAAATAAGGAGCATAGCAAAGACCAGCAAACAGGATGAAGTAGGCATCGTTCACTATCTAAAAACAGCTATGGGTTTTTGCTGCTCAAGGCCTAGAATTTGTTTCACATTTAAAACTTATCATTTTTTCTAAGACAACTCTATTTACTATGTTGCTGTAGCCTGAGCAGGTAAATGAATTTTGTGAAACCAAGGGTAGGCTTGTTTGCTGCTTTAGCAATAGCTCCTGTTTGGACAACTTGATTACAACCTGGAAAATCATCCTTCATAACTGCAGGAGCTAGTGTATCAGGCAGTAATATGGTCAAACCCAATTTATGTTGTCACATTAAGCAAAACAGAGTCTATTGCTCCTCATTATGAGTTTAAAATGCTTGCCTAAATCCAGTCTCCAACTCCAACTGGTAAGAGAACTGGTACTTTCTGAAATGGGACTATTCTTGGTAGACAGCATGGCACACAAGATCAGAGAAAAAATTCAGATGACAAGTGAAACAAGATAAAAAGAAGATATATTGAAAGAAATAAAACTTTGTCTTATATCAATGATCTAATGTAGCCATGGAATTTCTATCAAAGAAATGCCATATATATTTAAATGTTCACAAACCAAATTGTTCACAGGCAAAAAAAAAGTGTTTGTGAAGTGAGGTACCACTGTATACTGGTTTAATGGAAGTCTCCAAAGCTAATTAGATTTTACTTTGATTCTGGGTACCATAACCTATTTTATAGAATGGTTAATACAAGATTCAATGCAGAGTCTTCTGCAGAGCAACTGGTCAATAAATATTTATTGAATGAAAGAAACACACTGCTCTTAAGCAGTTGTCTAGACAACATTCATCAATGAGCTCTTAGAAAAATGGTTCAGAATCACGTGTAGTTCAAGAGTGTGCCATGGCTCAAATGGATATTATTAATGGATAAGTAATATATGACTAACTAAAACTAATTTGAGGAAATAATATTGTAACCTCATATACTTTCTAGTACTGAATCTTTAATAGCAGCCATGATAGGGAAAGGGGAGATAGAAACTCTTTAGCTCAAATTAATTTAATGAAAAATGCATCATGCACTTACTACATGTGTTTCAATGCTATCACAAGGCAAAGCTGAACTTCAGTATGTGCATTTCAATATGGGGGAAAAACAGTCTAAAGGGTCAGCATAAGCAAAGATGAAAATGCAGGAATCATTGAGTATCCTGAAGAAACTAAGTGGGATGACCTCAAAGTCCACGTTCTTTTTCTTGTCTTTTCTTTCCATTTTTTTTGGTAGTGCTGGGGGTTAAACCCAGGGCCTTACTAGGCAAGTGCTCCATCAGTGAACTACACTTCAGACCCCCAAAATTAATGTTGCTAACCACAACACATATATTGTCATATAAAATAAATAAATAAACTTGGTTTTGGACAAGTGTAATTTGAATTGTCAAAAGAGTCTTCTGTTACAGAACCTAAAATGTACCTGATTATAATTAGCATGTTCACAGTCCCTTGATAAGCTCTTCTGTTGACATCAACTATGGAAGTTGTGGGGAGGGAAGTCAGCGTGGTTTAATGGAACAAACACAGTGGGCTAAGGAACAAGGGATCTATCTTCTAATCTGGAAGCGACCTCAGACTCACCATATCATTCTTCAGCATTACTGCACCTTTCCGGCCATTCATCTCATTAACTACAAAATTAGGCAACTGGACCATGTTTAAGGGTCCTTCTCACTTCCAAACAGACTCTGAGTTGAATTTCAATAAAACACAAAAAGCACATTTGGCAAACAGATACAGGATATCAATTTATAGATAAATATTGAGTTCTTTGACCCTTTAATAGAAAATGAATGAAAACAGAACTTTCCACATTGTGCTCTGCAAAATATGATCTCTGTGAATTTATATATTAACAAAAAAGGAAGGAATTCACTGGAACAAAATTTGAGAGATGTGGAATACCATATTCTGTAGAAATCATATGTATGTTACCATATTAGAAGTTTTGAGAAGTGCTGTAAAAATGAGGTCTTTCAAAAAATTCATTTAAATCAGCTGTTGTTTTGAATCATATTTATCAAAAATAATTTGCAATCAATATGCAAGGAATGAACAGCAAGCTTGTCTAATAATTGGGTTCTACTGATTCCCATGAGTGAAACCTGGTTATCTCTTCATTAGCAGTGAAGCTCGAAGTAAAAAGAAAACATTGCAGACTTAGTAGAATTTCACTATTTTGTTGTTGTTGTTTGTTTTTTTGTACTTTGCTTTTGTTTTGTTTTGAAAGTCCATCTTCATAAATATGTGAAAAGTATCTTCCTTTTTATTATACAGGAGACTTTCTGAGCGGCACTATATTTGTTGATACATGGTATAACTCTTTTAAGTCAAATTAAAGATATCTATGTAGAATTCAATGCCACAAACACACATCAAATTTCAGCTGGAATTTAAAATGGAGAGATTAAGATTTAGTCTTTATACACCATATCGTTGTGTTCTTATACCATACTATTACAGGGTTCATCTGTTTTCTTAGATTGCAGAACAGAAAGTGATCCACCAATGCAAAGATGAACTAATGAAACTGTATAAAACAATTTCCCTCAAATCTGTTAGAAAGTTAGTGAAAGAGCTCTGGTTAAACCCTTATGATAGATTTTAACCTAATGTGTGTTCTAAATGAGTACCCTGCTTGCTATCAAAGGGTTTTCATGGTTTGTTTCAATATTCTGCAGAGAAACCTCTAAAGACTGGGCCTAGATCAGACAGGAATAACTGTGACCAGGTTCTTCCTTTTGTCTCATTTGATTTCTTTAAATAACCTTCAAGAATTTTGTTCAGTTCTGATTTCAAGCCCATCTTAGAATAGCAGGTGCTCAGACTTGGATAAATGATATTAAAAAGGGACATCCTAGGGTATTATTGAAAATATTTAACAACCATTGATACTGAAACACCCACCATGCAGAGCAATTGCTAGTTGCTAACTACAGGTATGGTGAAGCAATGTGTACTAGCTGTAAGCCTGTCTGGAATTCCTCACTTTCTTCCTGTCTCTATAGCCTTGCTACACAATGTGCATCTGTCTTCTATATTTGGGCTTGCAAAATGGAGGTGGGCTGTAGAAGGCAGAGCATTTACTATATTTATAAATTCACTCAGCAGCTGTTTACTGAGTTAGATGCAGTACTTGCTCTTATGAGTCTTTATGTATTGCAGAATGCCCCAGTGGAAGCACCCTTAAGCATTTCCTTGATGTGCACATCTCCCAACTGTCTCACCATTTATAGGATCCAATACATGGATATTTCACCAGAAACTTCACAAGGAACCACTCTGTTCCTGCATTTCCAGCTCTAGTAGCTCATATTTATAAGTAAAAAAAAGCACCATTAAGTGTAATTAAATCACTACAAACTTTGCTTTACTTCTTATTAAATTATTTAAGGACCCATTTCCCAGAAATTTGAGTGACTTGGAAATTATCATTTTTGCATGGCTGTGTAAGCAGTTCAAAAGGTTCTGTAAAATTAGCTGGCTTACCCTGAAAAACAGATTAAGCAAGATTAATGACATCAAGGATAGCCAGCCAGCTGGATCTCTGAATGTCAGTGTGGTGATGCAAACAGTTTCCATCATGGTAATTGTTTCCCAAATCACCCACACAAGCTGATATTTAAAGTTGTGATGTGAGGAACCTTTACCTAATATGATGGTGTCAAATCAATTTCAATATGGCAACTTGGCTTTTCAAGTGAAGATTCTCTTTTAGTAAAGAAAGCTTGATCCTTGTATGTGGCTCACCTTGCCAGTACACTTTTTAAAAAATTAAGACATTGTAATTAAGGCACATGAAACAAACCTAATTAGGAAGTCCACAAATGAAATCTCAATTAATGTGATTTGGTTTGGGAATGCAGGTGGTATAATAGCTGAGAAGCACATATTACCTAAATTCAATTATTTCACGGTGTATCTGAGGGCTTCTGGTAACTTAGATCCAGAGGTGATCTGTATTCAGATTTTCCCAATATCTGATTCACATTCCAATGACATCTCCTGTATTTCCTTGCCTCTCTCTGGTGGGTGGTATTCATTTAATGATGGAGGCTAAAAGGAGCTTCCAGTGGAAAAGTAAGAGAATTTATGCAAAGTGAATAAGGTGAAATAGAATAACTAATCCTAACTGTAATTTTTACAAAATTCAAGAATTCCTTAAAAAAATGAAGCAAGAGGGGAAAAAAGGAAGAGCTAAAATGAACTATCTTGTCGTGTGTTTTATTCACCACTGCTGACAAGAATGTTCCCTATGGTGCAGCTTTGGTGTTCGGGAAAAGAAAGCTGTGGAGGGAGGAGGGAAAGTCAGATCTATGTCTCCCTAGTTCTTGGGCTCATCTTTCAGTCTGTTTCAGGTAAGTGGAATTACACTTTAAAAATGTGACAATAATCCTCGAGAAGAAATAAATCACAGGTTAAAGGAAGGCACGTAGACCAATGGGAATGCTTTTTCAGTGAGAACCATTCTCTGTAATTAAAGCTTCATCTGTGATTCTAATAAGAAGTTGCAATAAAAATGGGTTATTGCTAATTAGCAATAGATTTAAGATAGGATATCTTATGGGCTTTCTAATTACATCTCTCAAGAGTGCCCTGGTGGTGATTAGGTGTTAAAAATGTATTTCACAGAAGTAATTAGAAAACTATAGGGGAAAATTAATCTTGGTGGTCAATGAAGAATAACCATAGTACACTCATAAAAACTCCCCCAAAAACATAGACAGAACATATTCAATGGTAGTATAGAAAACTGCTTATGTTTCTTTCTCATGTTGGTTCTTATTATTGGTTGACCTTCTTTTAAAAATCCTCACAACAGAGAAAACAATAACAAATTCTCTCTTCCATTTCACTTTTGTCTTCCCTAATATACACTGTCATTCTAACATTAAGTTAACTAAAAATAGTCAAATTTTGGAACATCTGTGTTTAAAATAAAGAAACCCCTAACTGTAAAATAAGAGACCATAAGATAGTTATAATAACTACCCTCCGCAATATTTGAAACTCTAAGAATTCCGGAAGGAATTCTGCAATCATATATTTCCCCTGGCAGCAATGGTTTTCACTTTTTCCTGGTGTATGTAAGATCTTCGATCTGCCACCTTGGGCAGACAAACAAGTACTGCTTGTAAATAAGATACGTCTATGTTTACCGCAGTCCTTGAGGGCTTAAGACTTAAGACTTAATGGAGATAAATGTTCAAAATGTCCAGTGTCCACAGCTGCATTGGTTTTTAGACCGGAATGATAAAGTCTTACTTTGCATATTACAGAGAATCTAATTTGGGAAATCATTGTCTCTTAGAGTTGCTGGTAACTGTGCATTTTAAGTATTAGAAATATACTGTTATCTGGGAAAGAGAAGAACCTGATAGAGTAGGAACTCACAGGCATCCTATCCTCAAATCACATAAATAAGCAGAAGCTTGAAGTCCTTTTGGACCTTTTAGTGCACAAAACAAAATCAAAACAAAATGAAGAAACTTTCAACACAATTCAGCAAAAAGTCCAATTTAGAATCAATAAATTGAATGCTTTAGAGGTCAACTGTTTTCAAAACAGAAACTGGCTTTATTTTCTCTCTAAAGACTTTAGCCAAAGCAGTATTTTGAATAGTCACATCAGGAAATTAACTTTCTGCCAAATACATGTTTCCAACTTATTTGCTCAATGGAAAGTATTTAATCAAGTGACTCTTATTTACTTTAGGAACAATGTTGCATTTTAGACAGTCTCCCTGACTCAGGAGCCAGAATCAAGTAAATTGAGTCAGAGATATATATATATATATATGGGATTATGAAATTCCAAATACAGAACTAAAAATTATCTATTATGAAATTTGTAGTATTTCATTCTAATTATAAAATGTGGATGTTTATATATTAAATACACAAAATAATTTGCTCTATTATTACTTTGACTCAAAGCTCATATTATTTAGGCATTTACATTTTAATACTTTTACTAATTTTTTAATATAGAAGAAATTTTTGAAATTTTTATTGCCTATAAACTTTTTCATCATGAACAAAGGCATTTAGTTGTCATTTCAGAGAGGAATTTAGAGTGATGGGTGATCAATACTACTTATATTGATTATATAAAATTGAGTTTTACAGAACCATAGGATGACTAAAGTTCAAAATAACTTATTATATATTTTATCAATGACTATAAGAGAGGAGCCTGAAGGGAACAAACAAAAAATAATGAGGAGAAGGAATTGTTAATCACCCTGATTTGATCATTGCATACGTAGACACTTATTAAATTATCACACTGTATCCATAAATCCGTATAATTAAAATAATAAAAGTAAATGTGTTTTCCCCTAAAACTATTTTTAAAAATCAGAGTAGGTTAACAGTTCTTGGCTCCACATTTTTCTGGTTCAAAGTAACATAAGGTGCTACTTGGACCTGTCTGATATCCATGGGGAAAGGTCTTTGTCCTTCGTCAATGTGGAGGCTGGATTCCTCCCTCACCGGAGGCCACCCTTTACTGTCACTTTCTGTGACAGATCTGTGAAGATTCCACTCTGCTCTCTTGGGCTAAGGAGGCATTCCTGCAGGAAGTAACAAAGCTTCCCACAGCAGCTTTAAATTTTTCATTTGAGAAACATTAGTAAAAGTAGGAATAGCAAGGCAACTTGTATATTTGTGAACTCAATTCTTCATCCCTAAGCCTAGGCCAAGAAAACTGGGGAACTCCCAAGTGTGGTAATTAGGGGAGGGGCCAGGTTCTATTTGGAGAATAGGATAGGGAAGAGCAAACCTGAAGAAGGCACTTTAGTTAGTGGGTGGAGCCTGGAGGACTAGAGAAGACTTGAAGGAGAATGTGACCTTGAGCTGAGAACAGATGGGTATATGTAAAAGCACACAAGGTGATAAATAAATAAATATATATGTACATATTTACCTGTATACATACATAACACATATATATCATGTAAGGTGATAAAGATATATATGTATCTGTATATGTGCATTAAGATATATATTGTTTAGAGACACAAACATGTAATTAAGAAAATCATGCAGATGAGTAGAAATTTTAGAATAATAAGAAATAGTTCCCATCAAATGGGAAAAACATGGGTGAGACTGAGGAGTGATCCACAGGTACTGTTAAAGATTTTAAATACATGGTCACATAGTTGTTCATACAATTATTTTTGTGATTTATGTATATTTAATAAATATCTTGTGTCTATTCTATCTATTCAATGTTTAACATATGCTCCTTAAAATAAACAATATATAATATGGTAAAACAATATTTGGGAGACTTTAAATTAAATCTATTGTTGGAGATCTTCTAAATCTAGGCTTACATGGATTTTTCAAGAACTAATTAATCAAGAATTTATTGAGGTAAGGATCATCCACAACAAAATATTATTACAGGCATAAAATCAGGAAAATATAATTCATGCTCCAAAAGAAAAAAGAAATCAGAAGTATAACCATAAATAAAGCAATCATTGGACATAGCAGACCAAAGCTTTAATATAACTATTAAATATACATTAAATAATTACAGAAAATGATGGACATTGTAGATGAAATTGTGAGTGATGGGTATAGTGGATGAAATGATAGTAAAATTTAGGAGAAAATTAATAAAAAAAGCAAATGCAAATTCTAGGAATGAGAAAACCTACATCTGAAAGGAAAATTTATAGAATGGGCTTAATAGCAACCTGGATTAGGCATAAGAAAGAGTCTTCTATTTGAAGAGGCATGTACTACTAGTATAAAAGCCAATGTAGAGAGGTGGGGCTGCTATCAAATCCCCCTAGTTAAGTCTAGCCACAAATAGACTGATTTTTTTTAATCTTTTTTTTCCCCATTAACTTTATTGGTACATTTTAGGTATAAAATACAGTTACATTCATCATTGGGATCTTGTACCATTACATGAGTCTCTTGGTTCTTCTTTTTTTTTCCCCCTTCCCTTGCCCTCCCTTCACCCCTCCACCCTTCCCTATTTGCAAAGACCTTGTTTCCATTTTTTTTCTCTTCTCATATTTTTTCCTTTCCCTTTTTTCCCTTCCCCTACCCCTCCCAATTCCCCTGCTCTTTTAGACCTTTTCTTCCTGTTACACAATATCAGTTATACATTTTTAAAATTATAATATTAAGATCTAGGAGACATTACCACAGATTTTACAGAATTTAAAAGGATATAGAAAGCATATTTCAAAAATCTTTCTTGAAATAAATTTGACAACTTCTAAGAAGTACCTTGGAAGACAAATTAATGAAACTAACTCTGCAGGAAATATAAAATATGAATAGCACCTATTAAAGAAAGTATATTCCTAGCTTGAAAACCTACCTATATGACAACAGCAGGCTCATAAACATTCTAACTTATAAATTATATCAAACATTTAAAGCAGAAAAAAGAAGGAACACTTCTCCCCTCATTTTAGGAACTCAACATTGTGCTAATCCTAAAACTGGATAAAGATAATAGAAGAAAAAAGCATGAACATAGATAGAAATTTGTTTAACAAAACAAACTATTGGAAGTCAGATCTGGCAGGATGTAGAAAGTGGTTTTGTTATAGGGATGGCAGTGTTGGTTCAGCATTGGAAGATCCACTCCCAAAAGTCATCATTTTAACAGAGGAAAGGAGAAAGCCATATGATCCTGTCACTAGTTGTAGAAAGAGTATTGGACTAAATTCTACAGCTGTTCATGGTAAAAGCTATCAGGAGACTACAAGTAGAACAAAACCTTCTCAACAGATTAAAGACATGTACTCCATACTTCCAACAAAAACTCCTTCTATGAATGGAGTTGATACAATGCTTTCTCCCTAAAGTGGGGAACAAGGGCATATATGCCTACTCTTCATCTGTCCTTTAGACTTTGAAACATAGGTCTAAACCAAAATAGAATAGACTGATTTTTAATGTCTTCTAGTTGGAATACTTCCTTCTCTTAGAATCATCAAGCTTAGTGTTCTTCTGTAGGACCAGTAAGCCTCTACTGAAATGCAGTTCCCATGAACTGCAATGCTGACCTGGAGGTAGATTGAATGATGTTCAATTCTTTCACGATGTAGCAGACAGAATGCTTTGTGCAGATGCAGAAACATTTTAGAGACCTGGTGTGGTCAAGTATGATGCCATTTACTTTTCACAACTTCCCCGAGGTCATTTTATTGAAGAAGTGACGACTTCCCAGAGAGATGCAAATATTTACATGGAAGATCTTCCAGGTAACAAATGGAAGAGTATAAATTCAAACCCAGGTCTTTCTAACTTTTTTGCCCATGTTTTGACTTTCTCAGTACCCCCCACTGGTTTCTTGTTTTTAGAAAAGCCTTTCTTTTGGGTTAATATCACAATATGTAACATAAGTAATCCAGAGCCTTAAAAATATATATAACGTGGAGCTTTGGTAAAATTTGCATGGCATCAGCAGCCATTTGATGAGTATAAACATGGGGTGTGCCCTCTTGCTTAATTAAATCAGCCAGAGGTCCTAAAATATTTAAGATAATTATATTTTTTGATAGAATGAATTATGATGACTTGTACAGAGAATCTGAAAAATCTAATTAAAAAAACAATTGTTCTTGCGGAGTGGAAGACGCTCTCGAGCAGTTCTTGAAATGCCTCACGCAGTTTGGCTGCATCTGACCCCTGTGCACACAAGGTATCAGATGATTCTGAAGAAAATTAAATGATACTGAATAGCACTCAAAAATTTTTTTCCTCGATAAATAGCAATACTCAAAAATAGATAATGACCATTTTTCTTTCAACACATGATTACTGTATTTAGGACCCGGTTTCTAATTAATAAGGAGGTAGAGCCTTCTATATAATTAAACAGAATATGACAAGCCAGAGACCTATGAGTGCCAGAAGTGACTATTAACACTTATTCTGCATTTCCCTTGCTGATTCAGAGAGAGCTGCTGTGGAGGCTGCTGCTCCACCATGATATTCTACGCCCCCTATGAAACCTGGATGAGTACCTTTCACCTGCAGGTGAATTCCCGCTTGCTCCCCACTTCTTCTCCAGTGTGCTTCTAAAGTAGTCTGAATGTGATACTGACTTCCAAGGAAATTGGGGTATGAGAAATCCCAAATGATACTTAGCAGTCTTAAACGTTCCATGGAAACTGTGAAAAAAATTTCTTTATTTTCAAGGAAGATCAAGTTAATCATTTATGTTAATAAATGTTGAAGTGGAAAACATCTTTCTAAAAACATCTGTGGCTAACAGTCAAAGTTCTAGTAAGGTTTTATTTATTAGAACAGTATTAAATACAATGTAAAATCACTGTTTTCTCACACAAGAGCTGGTTTCAAAGCTATTTCTTCTATTTCTATATTTCTGTTCAATTGTTTTCCTATGTTTTATACTTAATATTTCTACATATATATTTAAAAAGCAACATTTTCTAGTATGTTTTTCAATAAAGCCACTAAAATCTAATACATGTCATCATGGAATGACTAAACCTAACTCTGGATACCTGCGACAATGTTGACAAGGTGTGTGACCATAGTAGAGCCTGTTAATTTCTTTGAGACTCCATTTTTTCATTTGAAAAACTGGAATTATAATGCCTGTCTTGTAGTGTAAATGTGAACAACAAGGAGCTTGGGTCCATAAAGCTCCTGACATGCAATAAGTATTTAATACACAGACATTTGTTTTTATTGTGACCTGGGTCTGCTCCACTTCTTTAAGAATAAACTATAAGAAGGTAGCCTCCAGAAAGCTAGCTAAGCCAGGGAGATGGCCCAGAAATAGAGAAGTGCAAAGTCCTTTGAAAACTTCTAGCATTAAAATAGTGACCTTTATTTCCTTGTGTGATAAGATTGTTAAGAGGGAGTCACACATTTATGGGGTTCATTTTGCATGTTTTGGCAAAATTTTTCTTTCATAACCAATTTTTTTTATTATTCATTGAGTTTATTGGTATAATTTAGGTGTTCATTATGATCACACTCATCATTGGGAATTTGTACCTGTACATGATATATCTTGGTTCTTATTTTTTTCCACATTCCCCTTCCCTCCCTTCCATATTTCCATCCCTCCTTATTTACAAAAGCTTTGTTTCCATTATTTCTTTATTTTCTCATTTTTTTCTTTCCCTCTTTCCTTTCCCCCACATCCCATCCCTAGTTCCCTTTGCCCTTTGAACATTTTCTTCCTATTCACAATATCTATTATACATTTTAGCCCTCATTTACACTTTGTTTCTCACACCAGAGAAACAATTTGGTATTTACACATGTGTGTCCTATTTATTTCACTTAAGAGTATGGCCTTAAGGTACATCCATTTAGCTATAAATGCCTCTAGTTTATCTTTCTTTATGGCTGAGTAGTACTCCATTTTATTAAAAAAAAATCTTCTTTATCCAATCTCTGGTTGATGGGCATTGGGCTGTTTCCAAGATTCAGCTATTACAGAGTGTGCCACAATAAACATGAGTGTACCATATATTGCTGTGGTATGATGCTTTTAATTCTTTTGCAAAGATACCAAGAAAGGGGTCAAATGGACCTCTAGTTTTAGTTTTTTAAGGAATCTCCACACTGATTTCCACAGTGGTTGTATCAGTCTATACTCCCACCAACAGTGGAGAAGGGTTCCTTTCTCCCCACAGCCCTGTCAGCATTTGTTATTGGTTGATTTCTTGATAGCAGCCATTCTTTCTGGAGTGAGATGGAATCTTAGCATTGTTTTCATTTGCACCTCATGAATGACCAATTTTTAAATTCTCCACATTTAAAAAAATACTCTGTTTACATACTATCCTCTATACTATCTTTTGTCATTATAATTACAAGGAACAATCTTCAATAGAATCTCAAAATTGTTCCAGTCTGAAAGTTGTCTTTTTGAATCACCTCAAGTAGTATATTGAGGATATTTGTCTAGGTTTTTAATGTGTCTGTGCATAGTCTTACTTTTTTTTTTTTGGTACCAGGGATCGAAAAAAAAATTTTTTTTTTTTTTTGGTACCAGGGATCGAACTCTGGACCTTGCACTTGCAAGGCAGACAGTGGAACCACTGAGCTAAATCCCTGGCTTGAATAGTCTTAATATCTTAAAATCTGGTATCTTGCTGACCTGTCTGAAGATCGGGTTTAGTAAGTAGCAATAGTAACAGTGACAAAAATAATAATAGTGAATATTATTATACTTACTATGTTTAAAAATGCTCAAAGTGCTTTGGATATGCCATCTCATTTAGTTTTCACAGTAGTGAATGCAGTAGGTACTGCTGTCACTCCATTTACAGATAAAGAAAATGGGACACAGAGAGATGAGAAGAGAGAGGAAGGAGGAACTGACAGAGAAGGGGGAATTGTCCTAGAAGCAAGCATTATATGCATGTTGTCCCGGACATTCTGGATGGATACAACTAACCAAAGACCTTTCAAATGAAAGAAATGATGAGAGAGGGGGTTGGGGATTTAGCTCAGTGTAACCGCTCCTGCCTTGCAAGCTCAAGGTCCTGATTTTGATCCCTGGTACCACCAAAAAAAATAAATAAATAAAAAGAAATGATGAGTGAGGGAACATGACAGTAGAAAACAGGGAACCACAGTATCGCTGCCTGCCTGACTTCTCTACCCTATCTATGGAAAGCTTTAAGTATGTAACTATGAACAGGAAAAGCTTTGCATCTGGGGAGAAGGGGAAGGAATTTTAGACAGTGCTCTAACTAAAATTAAAAGGAAATGTAAAGACTAAATAATTACTGCAACTGCACATGGTAATATTTGAGAGATATTGATTCATACTCCTGTCCTGGTTTTACCACTCATGATACTCATACTTAGGCTGATCAGTATCCCACTCTAGGTTCTCATTTATAAAATGAAAAGGTTTTATTACCTGATAGCTAAGATACCTTGAAACTGGACATTTTTTAGCTCTTACAACAGCAGAAGAAACTTCATCCTAATCTTTTATGTGATGTTCTGATCTTTAATAGATTATGAGATCAAGGTCCTTATCAAATTGCACTTGACCTCTACCCACAAGGCCAGCTACTTGCCTTAGTCATTGAAAATAAGGTGTGAGAGATTTCATTTGCCTTGAAAACATGGAAAATGGTACTGCCATCCTATAGATCTAATCTGCTCCACTCTCTTTGCTAACTGGGTTATTTGTGCTGTACGGGTCTAATGGGAGAATTAGTAATTCTAGACAAAGAGGACCTATTTTCAGGAGAGTTATTTTCAGTTTCCACATAAGAATAAAAGGTTAATGCTTCGTGTAAGGGAAGGGACACAAATCTCTGTTACAACATGATACGATAGAATTTTGGTTTTAAAGACACAGGGCTTCTTAATTAGAATGTTTGTTTCCACCAATCTCGGTTTCCGAATATACCAAGGAATGATAACCCATACTAATAGAGACCAGAAAGCTGTGAACATGATTCATATGAAGATGAGCACCCTTACAAGTATTCTGTTCTGAACTTTTGAATTTTACACTACTTTGTGTTTTGCAGTTGACTTCCACATACATGATCTCAATTGTACTCTGAAGTAGTGGAAGGAGCTTTGGGTTACTATCTGAGTTTGATTTGATATTCCTTTTTTATATTGGCTAACAGTGTTTTCTTGGGATGATGACTTGTATATTTGAGACAGATTTCTATCTTGTAAAATTTAGATAATACCAGTATGTCAGTAATAATATTATTCCTTGCCATAGTTGCAAAAATTGAATAATTGTATTTCCTAGACTATGAATATTATGGCCCATAAATTATTACCATTGTTATTTTTTATATAATACCTAATAAATATGGCATTATAAAAATTCATCACTGTACTATCATCTTTTCAGAATTCTTAATGATTACATGACTAGGAATTAATAACAAATGTACTATATAGAAAGGAAAAATCCTTTAAACTACTCTTACATTCAAGTCACCAAAACTTTAAGGGCTCAAAATAGTAAAGACAGAGTGAAACATAATGTACTTTTTTGTGTTAGTTACTATGAAGGCAGCTTGACTTATCAACTCTTTAAGACTCCTTTCTATCTCATGGGTATAATGAGGATATATTTTCTATTCAAGGTAAGAAAACCTTGTTGAGTAAAATATTGACCTAAGGACAACTTTAAAAAAAAGATTAGTTCAACATAACTAAATAGAGAATCTAGAAATAAGTCCAACTCTCCTTGGGAATTTGTTATAAAGTAAAGGTAGCATTTTATATTGCTAAGGAAAAGATAAATTATTTAATAAATGGTGCTGGAACAACCACAAAGCCACTTGAGAAAAAAATTATTGTTTATTCCCTACTTCTACATTTTAGATGAATAATGTAAATATATGTAAAAACACAAAACATTAAAAATAGTGAATATTTTTATAATCATGGAATAGAAAAAGGCCTTCAAATTAGGAAGCATAAAAAAGAAGATTAATAATTCTGACAGGAAAGAACAACCCCCCCCACATACCGCAAAACATGAATAAGGTTTAAAAGACAAATCAAAAATTGAAGAAACCCATGGTCTTCAATCACCCATACCAATATGTTCCTTTATTTTACTGTCTGATGAATTTAAATGCTACAGAGTTGGTTGTCATATTTCTAGAATTCCTTATGATGGTGTAATAATCAGATTAGTTTAACAGAAATGAAATAAAAATTTATGCTTACCTTCAATATAGTAGCTTTAATTTAAATTATTTTATAAAATATTGACTCTAGAGTTAACTTTTATAGATTCACATCCCAGTTCCTTCACTTATAGCAGTGTAACCTAAGGACAGTTTTATATTATCCCCTCTTAGCCTCAGTACACTCATTTGTACAATGAGATGGATAATGCACTTTATATTATATGGCAATTGGAAGTTGGAGAATTAGGTTAATATGCATAGTATATGTATTAAATAGTCCTTGGCATACAGTCAATATTCAATAAAAGGATTTTTATCATAATTTATATTATAAAAATATTTTGAAAGATATTTTCAAACTCAGTTCTATTACAATATAGTTTGTGTTCAAATATGAGCAATTTATAAAATGTTGATATAAATTAGAAATAGAATAAATTGTTACTATTGCTGAAGATGAAGCAACTATTTCTCATTTATTGAAAAATATCAGAATTACCAATGTTACCTGCAACTTCTCAAGCAGAGACGATTGGACAAAGAAGAAGATGATTGCTAAAGAGACTAGAGGGTAGCTGATAGATGTTAATGAAATAAAGTGAGATGAAGAAAAACTCTGAATCAAAACTGCCAAGTGGGTTCACAAAGAAAAAGGGAAATAACTGTTATTCAACTTGATGCTGTGCAACGTGAAGTTACAGGTGTACATAAGGACTTCGTTCAATTAGTTAATTTTTACTGTATTTAAATGGAACATGTAAACAACATGTGTGGCATTTGACCAGCTACTTCCTTACATTTCACTGATGGCATAATTTACTCATCATGAGGTTGGATGGAAAATGTTCGATTTGTCACATCAAAAGAAGCATCATTGCCCATTTTTTTCATAATATCCGTTGCCTCTCACTGTGCTATTTTGCATTTGTACAAGTTAATGCTGCTTGGAAAATTTATAAAAAAAGTTTAGCACTCCTCCTACCTTCTTGGTTCATAATAAGGCCACCAATGCTTTACAAAGTGAAAAAGTCAAGCCTACAAAAGCTACAGCTACAAACATTCTGATGAGAATTTCTTCTATAGAAATCAAATGATTTTTATTTATTTGTTTTAAATAGTACAAGTTGCACTTTCTATCCACAGTGTGGGCAAGTTCTAGAGGGGCCTTTATACTCTGAGGCCTGTTGAGTTTAAAGCAGGAAAAGCCAAAATTTCATGGATATTTTTATGTTTATACTTTTTACATGTCTGGTTAGGCATTATTGGAGCCCATTACCAATGAACACATGTGATTTGGGAAAGGTCACCATGGCTTCCTGCAAAATAATGGATGGCTATAGAACACTTGCTATTTCTTGGTTGGCTCCTTTTGTAGGCGGCATATTTTCTTTCCTGAGTCTCGGAGCAGGTGAAGGGTCCAAACCGTTGCCATACTAAATGTAAAGTTATTAAAAAATCTCAACAATTTACCATATTTCATTTTAATTAGCAAATAGCTCTATGGCCTATATAGGCCAATACTTCAGAGTTCCAACTGGTTATCTGAATTGTTGCCAGTAAGACTAATCTAGGGTTGGCCTGGGTGGACCAGGTAGCTTTATAGTTCCATGAAGCTATGACTCTGTCCAGCAACCTAGGCCACAATGGCCTCTGAAAATTGCAGCTGATAAGAAGCTAAGTCTTGTATAACAGCAATCTGCCACCTCTTCTTTCCATGAGAAATAGCAGACTCCCCAGATTGAACTGACAAATGGGAGAATCTTCATTTTCATAGATAAAAAGGAGTAAATAAGGAATCAATATATGAATGTTCATATTTCTCAACCTTTTTAAAAACCTAATCACAGAAACAAAACCCAAAACCAAATCAAACCAAAACAACAACATAAAAACAAACTAAAGCAGCAAGAAAGAAAAGCATCTAATCAGTAAGCTAGGGGAGCTGCTGGCAAGGAAGAAGATTCTAGAGGATTTTTTTTTTTTCAAACCATTCATTCGGTATGTACCTAAATTCATTGTTGAGGGCTCTTTCCTATTTAGAATTGTGCCAAATCACTGATATGAGGATGTATGGGAATCCCTATATCTCTTACACAGAGTTCTGTTATGCATCTTTTATATACACCTTTGTATAATCTCCTTAAATCTGCATTATCACTATTTTCTTATTATCAAAATCCCAAAGGGTAAAATCCTCAGATTCTTAAAGATGTTATGTGACTAGGATCTTCAAAAAGATTTCTGGGGTTTATAATTTTCAGTCATTTCCGTCCCCCTAATTCCTTTGTTTTATTTTTTAAACAATACTTAGAGATAATACCCCAGATATGAGTGTGTAAATGAAACATGGTATTTATGTTTGTGTGGGAACAAACCCTCTGGGGGGAGGGGTTTCCTTTCATTCAGTGTGAACTATAGTATTCACATCATGGAGGAAGCCAAATGCCTCATCAACTTAAAAATTAGGTATATAATTTTTTAAATGGTAAACTCAGCAAAAATAAAAACACAATGTTTTAAAATCTCTTAATGTTGCTACCTGTATTGATTCGTAAAACACTGTATATCCAAAACTATGCCTCTCTTCTATATAAAATGTATTGTCTTTCCTTCAATAGGACATTATATGATTGTTTGCTTCAGGTAAAGTGTGGACATAAAGCATTTCTCTAACTCCTTCAGTGTTGGGTCTTCTGGTCTTCTAATGGCTGGCTCTCAAAACTGGAGTGTGTGTGTACTTGTGTGCGCATGTACCTACTTGTTATTTTTTCATATACATTTTTAGGTGTGAAGGATATGCGTTATAAAAGTGGAGGGTTTTTGAACTGCAATGTAATTATTTCTACAATTTCCTTCAAATTTTCCCATTTTGGCGATGAGTAAATTGAATCGCAAAGAACTGGCACAATTTGCAAAGGACACAAAGCACATTTAAGGCAGAACCAGCAGAATTTTATGCTGTTTATATTCCAGGCTTCTTTCGATTGTATCATCCTGTGTTTCTTTTTGCAGTTCTTTTTATGTTAGTGTGATGGTATAAATGATTCATAAAAATACTAGTATTTAAATAAATATTTACCATCTTAAAAAAGATTGTTATGTTCTCTCATACCACTGGCAAACCTTTTGGAAGCAAAGCAAGGATAGAGCATATTCAACTTATTTTTAATTAACTTAATTACTTCCCACAATTTTTCAGTTTGTGGAAAATTGGTTAAAAAATTGAGATGATTTTGTTACATTGTTGTATACAACCGAAGTTAATGCTTTAAATTAGCACTACTAATTATGTGTTTCACAATAACGATCATTATAAAATAGATAATAGTAATTGAAAATTAGTTTGTTAAGGAGAGTATTCAAGAACACTTCATCTATGAATGTCTCCTTGAATTAATCAGCTTGCTAATTTATTTCCCTTTCTACCATTTAGAATCAAGAACTGCTCAATACACAATTGTTTCAAAAGTTTAGTTGCCTATTTCATTGTAGATAGTAAATTCTTCTCCCAAGGTCTTAATTTTGATATGTTTCTGTGTCTTTCACATGTTTTTCCTTTTATGGTAGATATACAAAGGGTGCTTAATAGAGGCTTTAAAGTAAACTAAAGATTAGAGGATAGATCAGTGAATCCGTTTGTCTCATAATCACTGCATTTCTTATCTAGTTCCACTGAACAATCAGGTTAGTTAAAACAGAGACTATCTTATTCACCACTATATTCTTGATGTCTATTAGGCATTAAATACTGCCTACTGAATCAACTCATGAAGGAGATTTATTCTTATGTGTTTGATTTCTTTCAGCTTTTATTTAGTGTATACCTCATGTCTTCAACAGGACTGGCAACTCTTTGAGAATAGGACCCATAGTTTATTGCTCTGGTATATTTCATGTAGTACTCAGCAGAATGTTTGGAACCAAATAGCATTTCAAAAGTATTAGTGAATGAACAAAATATCTCCTTTGATTGCTTTTTAAAACTAGAGATTGATTCTACTTTTCTGTCTAAACCACAATACTGAAATAAAGTTTTAGAAAAAGTTTCCAATAATTAGATATTTTTAACCCAACATCTAGCCCTAACATTTAATATTTTGATAATGAGGTAGGTTTTCTTTTGTAGTCGTGAGTTTCAAAGATCCAAAATCTAACAAATGGGCATATTACTGCCTAGAAATTTCTATAATGGATGCCCTTATATTGTAGAAATTTATTTTAGATAATGTGTTTATAATTTTTAGACTGTTATTATAGCACTACATAATTACATTTCCCATTTCCATACTGAAATATTTTTCACTGTAGAGGTAATAACCACTTAGTAAATAAAATGGAAAAATATTTGTAGAAAGGAGAAAATTGGCTCAAGTTCTACCACCCACAAATAACCACCTCCAATATTTTCATCTCTATTTTCTAATTTTAAAAAGTGTATATTTGTAATTTTCTCTAAGTTATAATTAAATTATAATTATATTCTTATATCTCATTTATTTTATTTTATTTTGCTTGAAGGGAAAACTGCTTTCTTGCACTTAGTAATGTAATTCCAAGTTCTTCCCTAAATTTACTGATTGTCTTCTCTCACAAGTAGGTCAACTTTGTAATTGATATTGCAGATAAAGATGAAAATAATGTATGTGTATGCATGATTTTACATATATCTGTATCTCCAACATCTTCTCTCTAACTAGATGAGACTCCATAACCTTCTCCAGGAAATTAATTGCAAAGACATTTATAGCACAATGGGTAATAAAGTAAATTTTGTGTCCCAGATGGTTTCTATTATAAAATTAAAGTCTTTAGGGCAAGCCATAGCATATCTGCTAGTTCCAGTCTCTCCATCTTTAAAAGTAAAAGGCCATATAAGAACGAGATTCAAAATAGTCAATCATTATTTATCCTTAAATTGTTATTTTTAAAATCTGAAATATTTTAGTAATGGCTTCAAATATTTTCTTTTAGTTGATGTTCTTTAGGGGGTTAAAGACAGTTTTGTATTAAATTAATTTAAAAGTTACTAAGTACTCTTTAAAAAAATAATTATCTTGCATTTTGCATTGTGTATGTGTATGCATGTGTGTGTGTTTGTGTGTGTGTAAGGGAAATTAGTGTTTAGTTTTAGTGGAACATGCTAACAAATCTAGAATTTATCTTTTTGCTTTCACTCTAAAGTGTAGATGTATAATTTTAATCAAGTCACGAGATACAAAATAGGAAACAGGGACAGATGAGATGTGATAAAAATCATTAGCATTTCAAGACTTCTCAAGGAGCTCTTCTGGTGGGAAGTCAACATAAAGATTACAAACCACTATTCCAAGATGATTCATTGGCAACATTATACAAAAAGGGGCTTTAGTGTCCACCTATGTGAATTAGCTCTTTTTTGTTGTTATTCATTTAAGTGAGGAAACTTGGACCCTCGGTGATTTTCTCCATGGTGATGCTGCCAAACAGTGGCATAGCATGGGTGAGATATCATCTGGATCTGGAAAAAAGTGTTCAACACGAAATTACCCCTCTGCAACTAAGAGATGCCCAGAAACCCCAAGAGCACTGCACTAAACAGAGGCCCAATTAACAGGACAGAATTCTCAGCTCCGTTATGTGAGTTTGTTCTAGTGGGACAGAAATGATGTCTTTAGCGTTTAAATGATCAAAGCTGTGTCATCTTTGCAGAAAACATATCTTCTCTGTTTTAATTATAGAGATGAAGTTACTGTTATTGTTTCAAAGTGTCAATATTTTAAATTGAATTTGGCAAGCATATTAAAGTATAGTAATCTAATAGCTTAGCTTTGAGATATTACTCTTCTTCCTTCCGAGTCTCAAACTGCTCAGAAGATACTCTGATGCCTTTGATGAGTGAAAAGACAAGTTTATGCTTAAATAAATTCTATGTAATTTTTTAAAAGAATGACACCAGCCCGAAGAGTTTCAGGCTTATTAATGTACTGTATTCATTTCTATTTTACCAGAGTCTAGCACAGTGTCTGGTCCAAAATACACTCTTGATTAGCATTTCACAGATTTCTGAGAAATTTTAAATGTTATGGTATAATATAAATAAGTTCTAAGATATTACTCTTTGCTTAAACATAGCAACATGGATTACTTTATTTGAAAATATTATTTTAAAAGACTTTAATGGGAAATAATTAGAAATATCTCTTATTCATATTTAGTATTTAAAGAAAAAGTGAAACACAAAGAGGCACCCTGAAAATTTTCTGAAGTTAAAAATCCATAACACTAATATTCTATTTTACCCCAAAATGCTAGGTCTGATTATATCTTATGATTTATCCTCATTCAAGTTGTCATCTTAGCCTGAACCTGATAGTTTCAGTTCTTAACTAATTGCATGAAAAATTTCAGAAAAAAGGAATATTTGGCTATATGCTCGTAGGACACCTTGGTGTATAATTTTCTTTGTAGTAATGCTGTGTTCTATAGCTATAGACATATGATTATGGGAAAATTAGTTTTTGTAATGCCTGTTAGATAGATGAATAAATTATATTTAAACACATGATAAAGATATAATATGCATGTCACATAATTTCAAAGTAAAAAACTATTTGAGGAGCCACTAAAAGTGGCTATTTATTATTGTGATATTCAATTTATTTTTAAATCAATTATCCTACAGATGCCATACATGTTTTCATCATTTCTTCTAATTTCATGTCGTCAACATCATGTATCTGGAACTTGTTAACTTGGATTAAAATGCATATTCGAGGCCCAGTTATAAGCATAGCTTAAATAATGCTAGATGTTAGCATTGGCTCAGGGAATCAATAGATGAATGAAAAGAGGAGAAAAGTCTGGATGATTACTACTCTATACTGAATAGTCAATGGTAAGATAGCAATAAAAGCAATGTCTACACACAAAGGCAAAATTTTTCTCTGTGTTTAGAGTGACAGTTCAACTTATATTCCCCTTTCACTAGTGAAAGCTTCACACATATCACTATTTTTACCTTTCTACATATAAGCACAGTACTGTGATCTTTTATTAATATTTCTGTTTTATATCATGATCATTCAGGTAAACTGGTTAACCAAACTGAACAAGGATATACGAATAGGTACTTGAGTATTACTTGTATTTCAAAATGTTAAATTCTGAAAGAGCTCTTTTTCATCAATCCTGTTCTCACTTAATTACGAGGCAGGCTGACATAATTATGCCTTATTATGGAAATGAGGAAATTATGGTTGGGAGGTTAAGGGTTCCTCACGGGGAGTCATGGCAGAGGTTGTGAATTTATAAATCAAAATATTCAGACTTTATTGGATTTATAAATCAAAATATTCAGGCTGCCTAGTCCCTTCCTGACTGCCAGGAGACTCACCAGGTAGAGCAGTATTTTCCCCCTTTCTACAAACTACATTAATTACATGACTTTTCCCACCTTTTAATTTAACTTTAATGCCACATCACACAAAAGTGTTGGATTGATTTTATGTTTTTGGATTAATATATTAGACAGGAGGTCTATAATTTCCTTAACACAAAAAGTGCCTAAGTTCACCCATAAGTGGTATATTTAAAAATCATTAGAGGTCTTTGACATGTTCTTAGTGAGGTTCCAGAAAGCACAGATGGCGGTCACACAGGTGCTGATGGTTAACTTTCTATGATGGAGGAAAGCAGCACTATTCTTGGGGTTAAGCACCCCCTAAACGCAAGGAAACATACAGTATGTTAGTTATATCAATTCTTTGCTTGCCTCTGAATATACAAGATGGCTGATTAGTGGAAAACCCAATCCTAGGACGAGGGAGCATCCTCGAGAGATTCTCCAAATGTGATAATCCCTGGGCTAGTAGGGTCAGGCTGGCTTGGAAACTTGTTAGAAATGCAAGTTCTTTTGCTTACATCTACTGAATAGGAAACCATGAGGGTGAAGAAGACAAGCTCTCCAGATGATTGCAGTGAAATAAAAATTTAAGGATCTGCAAGTTACACATTTGGATGTACTTGAAATAAAGGATGTCCACAGAAAATGTAATGAATGCATAAGTTAAATTATTATTACAGTTTATGTAACATTTAAATTATAAAGCATTATTTGGCTATGGGCAGCATGTTTACTTCTTTAAGTTTTTCATTTTGAATTTGTTAGAATTAATGTAGTTGAATTAAGAATTCATCAATGCACTACTACTATAAGGATGATAAATATGACTTCACTCTGTGAAGGAGAATAAGTTTTAGAGAATGCAAGTCATTAAGAGTGGAGATCTGGACAGAGTTGCTATAAAGTTCTCGCACATTTCCAGGGATCTCACATGCTAAATTATTACCTTTGGTGTCACAAGTCCATCTTTCATGCCCGATGACTTCAGGACTATTTCTTTCAACCACATACTACATTTACATAGCACAAAACACTGCAGAAAGTTAGAAACCATCTTGGAAGATGGAGAGAGTAGTAAAGTGTCAATCTAGAGAGACAACATGAAAAATATTCCTTTTCTTTGAGTTGTTTTCATAAACTTGTTAAAGCAATCTCAGAATTCCATGGGAAGATAAATACATGTTATCCTACAATTATATTTACATTCTTTCTATCCTTATTTAATTATGTAATATACTCCAAAGTCTGTCTGAGATTTTAAACAAACTATCTAAACAAACTGCAAGAAGAATATGAGTTTTGTTAGTGTGAAAATTATCAAGTACTCACTAGCCATTGATAGCTAGGAAGAAATAACTGTCATAACTATGTTGTGAATAAAAAAACCAGTGGTAAGATAATCAGTTCTTACTACTTACAAGTTCAGTCCTTCCAGTTTTGGTAGACACTGCATGATTATGTCTATTTAAAGGCTAATACAGGCTGTAGAACCAAAAGCCATATCCACAAGTCCCAAAGGGATTATACCCAAGCCTGAAAGGGTTTGCTTCCAAGAGCGTAGCAGTGCTGTAGACAGGAAGGGAGGGCTCGCCAGTCTTGGTGTTCTACACCGCTCTCCACTACTCACTAGTTCTTTTTAAGTTTTTCTGTTGTTTGCTATACTCCTTTGGTCTTAGGCAGAGTAATACAATGTTTGTGAGGTTAGTGTAAAAGAGGCTACAACCAATAGGGAATGTGGTTGATTGACAGGACTCTTTACAGATGAATAATGAGAGTAATGAGCAAGCTGCATAATTGCTCCTTACAGTAGGCCAAAACCTCAGTCAATGGCTGATATAAATGCAACAAAATTATTAAAGCACTTTATTTCATACACTGGTATGGTCCCCTAATTTAGAACAGATGTGCTAACAGCCTGTCTGGCTAGGTTTGGGAAGGGTGGACAGACTGTAGTATATGAATGTTATTCTATAATACAAATGTCAGGGGTGACTCTGACAAAAGACCTAAGAGGACTTCTGGAGGAATTCAATACAAATCTACACCACAGAGCCTTGATTGTTCATGGCTAAAGCAAAAAGTGCAAAAAATACAAGAATTTATGTCCTTGGTGTGACATATAATTTCCCACATCCTTGTTAACGCAGAAATTCTTGGCAAACTAGATATAGTACCAACTTAGTTGAGCAATATGGTTTACAAAAATTGGTGTACTGAAAAAACACTAGGGGAACTGGTATTCTGACTCTTCTTCACTTTGACACTGCTGTATATACACAGGAGCCACAGAGAACCAAGACTTTCTTGGATCATGGTTAAAATGGAAAGATTTCCCCCCCTTTAGCATGTGCAGTCTACCCCAGTAAACATAGCTGGGGTGGGGTGGGGGATCTCTCACAGCAGAAGCTGAGGCACCAGGGCTCTGTAGTGCCATGCAAGTTGGAAAAGCCAAATCTCCCCCATACTGCCCTGGTCAACTTATGGCATTAGAGCAATGAAAGTTTCCACAGTCCCTTTTGTTCTGCTGTTCCAGGCCCAAGAAGAGATGAAGGTCTGCAACAAAGAGGAAATCCCTTAATTGTGGATATAGAGAACCTAGCTCAGGAAATAACCCACTAAACAGAATGAAATAACTCTAGCCTCAGCTCTGCTGATAACCGCCTACTCAACTACTTTTCTTTTATGAGCTTTCACAAAACAAGGATGATAACATTATTTTCCTCCAGAACTGTGACAAGTATGAATTGGGATAATACCTAGAAAAACATCTTGTGAAGCCAGAAGGGTCAATGACAGTACGTCTCTAAGAGTGATCTGGGGACTTAGCATTTTATAGGATAAAAGAGGTGCTGAGTTTCTCACTTTTATTTTTGTTTTATTAAAAAAATAGATAACCTAAGTAGAATACACCATTTTTCATGGGACTCAATTGTGACTTCTATTTTGAAAAAGCCAAAGTTGTGTCTGATAGGTGTTTTCATTTTTGCTCTATTAGCTGACAGTGAAGAGATGGCTTGACAGCAACTATCCAATATGACTTTATTTTTGGAGGAAGTTCTACAACCCTTTCCTCCAAAAGCCTGGCATTTTTATGAATTATGCTTCATGCTTTCAATTTAATGTGCTTTCTTTTTCTTGGTACTGGGGATCGAACTCAGGACCTGTGCTTGCCAGGCAGGCAAGGGCACCACTGAGCTACATCCCCAGCCCCCCATTATGCTTTCAATTTAATTACTGGCCTTTGACCTCTGTTAGAGTGCAAAGACCAATGAGAAGTAGAAGGGATCAAATGACTATTGGGTTTTATGTTTTTGTGTTAATGGAACATTATCTTCCTCCTTTCGATGGAAAAGGATAAAAAGATCTGGCATTATGAGATGCTTAGCCACAGATTGAAGGATAGGAATGAGGAAGTGCACCAAAAAGCTGTGTGTGGCATCATTTTATCCTGGGTTCATTCTGATTGGAAGTGCAGAGATAGAGTCCCTTATCTTGAAATTTAGTTGTTAAGTAGGTCTGAAACTTACAGACATATAAGCCAGTGATGGTGAACCTTTAGAGACTGAGTGCCCAAACTGCAAACCAAATCCCACTTACTTATTGCAAAGTGCCAACACTGCAATGAAACATGCATACTGAGGATTAGGTTAGAAAAAAGTACTCATTTTGTCTTAAAAGCAAAACAATATGCATGCCATGGGTTCACCACCACTGATATAAGCTATCAACATTTTAGAGGCTTTATTCCCTAGCACGGTCAGTGAATTCATAAAATACTAAATTTTCTTCTGCCATGAATGCTGTTTCTTTGGAAAATAAATATGAGGGTCAGTGCTCAGAGTTTGGTAGCTGCCTGCTTTTACTTTATTAATAGCGCTTGGTATACTCTTCACACCCTACGGATCCACTCTCAACCCCGCATTCCAGAGTAGAAAGTGATCACAGCTGAGAGTGATTAAGAAGCATGCCCCAAACTGCACAGGGAGGAGGAAATGGATGATCTGGGTGTGTAGTCTATGGACGGCTGCTGGGAAGCTCGTCCTCCTGGTTCAGGCTGCCCCTTTACATGTGGGCTCTTTCAGTCACAGTACGCAGCCTTGCTCAGAGATTATAAGCCTGATTCCTTCAGAAAATAATGTTCATTCTTTTGAATAAAGACATCATAGTAGGTAGACATTATCTCTGTGTCTATCCATGTTAATACTCCTTCTAACAAAATTCCAGTTTTACTAATGACAGTATGGAAGCCATTCTCATAAAGGGGGACTGGTACACTCATGTGGAACAGTTGTTATAGAAGTGAAGGACAATATCTTTGTTAAACAATAGTTTTATTACATTTTTCCCTTCCTCCCTCATTTTTCAGTAAAATCTTTGGAGCTCAAGGCTTTACTGAAGAAAATAATGTCTAGTACAAGGACATTTATCCTCCCACAGGTCCAGGTAGCCTACAGTTTTAGGAAACATATAGATTATTCCATAAAGAATTGTTAGAGTACTTATACAAAGAGACCGCTGTATTAAGAATTTAATACTGAAAGCCAGAGGTAAATAGCATTTGCTTACCTATACAGGGCCATGCATGTTCTTTAAGAACTTGCCCTTGGCCCAAAAGGCAGCAGGACTTCATTACAAAGTTAGGTGCCCAAAAAAGTCACAGTTTGGAATTTTTGGAATTACAGGATTGAACTCTAAACTAATGCTACGATATGGAAACTTCTCTGGTATTTACAAACAGGTTTTCAATTTTTTAACCTTTGAAATAGTTCTTTGCATCCTCTCAAATCTCCTCCTTCTTAATCTCATTCACATTGAATAATTTGATCTGTTTACTTGATATTCTTATGTGTTTATATGGGTGCAGCAAAGCAGATAATGCACTCAGGTTAGGGCTTTGCTATTCTGCCTGAGAAGAAATAACTGAACTGGTGAGGCTTTCCAGACGTTCTTTCTGGCTTCAATTATCAATTTTAAGTTGTGAGTGCATGCAGGAAGTATAAGAGCATTTTAAAAGTGCCAAATAATTCCTGGCTGTTTTTTATGCTAAATGCTCCTTGCCCCCAGACAGACACATGCTATTTCACGGAAGTGAGTGGCATGCTTTGTCACCAGGCCTGGGCATTAATTTTCTTCATGCTCTATTGATCAGCTTAAAGAAATCTGTCTTATAGTGCCATTCACGCCTGTTTAAGAAATGTTAATGTTTCCTGTTAACTGATTTTGGAAAGAAAAATTAGAGACCTTGCAGAAAATTGTTAACTCTTCTGAAGTTACATAGAAAATAAAATCTCTAAAAATTATAGAGAATAGTAGATGAAATTATTTTTATTTAATGTTTCCTAAGAGGAAAGCTTTCTATGTCTCTTGTAATTAAGTAACTTCTTAGATTTCTTATATTTTCTCAAAAAATTTCTTTCAAATCATTCTTGATATAAGAAAGTAGTGGTAGAATTTAAATATGAACTGTGAATTAAGAAATAAAATTGTACCATTGTTAAATTTTCTTTTTGAGAACTCAACTATGGTTATATAAAAGGATGTATTTGTAAACAAACACAAGTATTTCAGGGTAAGTACCACAATGTTTCTCTTTTACTCTTAAGTGGTTTAGGAAAAACTAAAATATTATAAAGAAAATGGATTGGTAAGTCTAGGTAAAGGACATGTAGGAATTCCTTGTACCATCCCAAGTGACTTTTCTTTAAACTTGAGAAGCAGAAACTAAAATAAATAAACCAATGCTAAGAAAAAGTTGTGGAACAAGTTTCTTCATTTTAACATTCATAAAATGTTATAAACATTCATGCAACCTTTTAAAAACTGTTTAGTGGAGAAATGAAAAATATTTTTTTCCCTTAAAACTGTATTCTAGGATTTCAATTAAGGTGAAATTCCTTCATTGACACTATTTTTTAACTGAGTTTAGTGGTTCAGAAGGAAAGAGTGCTGTTTAGCTCTTTGGGTGAGCAGGTGGGATTTGTGAAGTTATTTCATGAGATACAACCTGAGACCAACACTGGTGGCTGAAGTGGGAAGAGAAGTGAAACCTCTTAGCATGTTATTTTCCCTTTGCTGGGGTGCATTGAATGATGTTTTTATTGGTCTAATTCTGCCTTATCCACTTTCAATTTTTCAATATTTCTCTCTGATATTAATAAAATTAAATACTTTAAAATTAAAGCATAAATAGATATGTATTCTTTACATTTATAGAATCTCATAGCATTTTAACTTGGCAAAAATATTATTCTTGGTGTTTACTATTATTAGTTTAAGTTTAGCCCTTAGTGATTTACTTCTTATTAAATTATTTTTGCAATTTATTTTTTTAAATTGAAAAATAATTCCCATATCAATCATATGACCAGAGTGTCATAATTATTTTTATGATTCACTTTGTATTTGTTTTTCTGAGACACAATCTTGTTATCTAGTTCAGGCTGGTCTTGAACTTACTTTGGAGCCCAGACTTGCCTTGAACTCATGGCAACCCTCCTGCCTCAGCTTCCTGATTGCTAGGATTACAATCTTGTGCCACTGCATCATGTTTCACTTTTTGAAAATAAGCTTATTATCTTCATTTAAAAGACCGTGCTATGTTTTTATACATTTTTATTAAATATATCTATATATGTATGTATGTGTATAAATAAATATACACATATACATTCTGTAAGAAAAGCCAGCATTTTATTCTCTTGTACAAAGTCAAACAGTATGTTTCACACACTTTTTTACTTTTCTGGTCAAAATTTTCTAGTTAATAATGTTGACCAGTTGATATGGGATTGCACTGGACATGCACCAAGACAATTTTATACTATTCCATTTATAAATGAAAATTTTCTTTATTTAGAGCAGGTGATACTAATGAGGAAATTTTCTACATCTTTTTCCAGTCAAAAATTAGCCAAATAATATATGTTTAATGTGTGCCTTTTGAAAAACATCAAGTAATTCACCAATTGTAGCAGTGATTATGTTGGTAAGATGATGTATGGTTAATGAAGGATACAGAAAACATAATAAGGAAATAATTGTTCATAAAACTACACAGTCAAAGTAACTTAGGTATCATTATCTTCTTTTATTAGGATCATTGTGATTACTCCAATAACAAAAACAGCCCAAAATGCTAAGAAAGCCTATTTTTTCCTGCATCTAACTTTCTAGATAGGTGGTTATCTAGTTTATTCCTCTCCTTGGGCATATTCCCAGCATTTTAGTGTGAAGAAATGTTTATTTCCTGTCTTAATTCTGGCTACTATGGTTTTATGATAATTCTTCTTCTTCCACCTTCACCAGACATGGTGAACACCAGGCCAGAATTATCATCCATTTAACATCACCGTGGACTCAAAGCTACCTTCAGGTTAGTGCCTTTCTCCTGGGCTCGGCAGTTCCAATCTTCTAATACTGAAAGTGTTCTGTTCCTCAGTCTTAAAACACCTTAGCTTTGTTTTCTATATGACAGTGACCCCTAATCTTTTGGAGACTACAGACCCTTTTGAGAATCTGGCAGAGGAGCCAGGCACACATGCTCAGTAATTCCTACACTGTTTCAGACCTTTTCTACCTCCCAGAGTCCACTTCAGGATAGAGATTATCAAAATAGGGTTAAGTGTTTAAATGATAGATTCCCAGGACAGTTCCTGGGATATTATTTGAATCTAACTGAAGAAGGATCTAGAATTTGTATTTTAAGAAATCCTAGGTAACACGGATGTTTGGGGATATCACTAGGCATGAGAAAGACTCCTCTGGAACCTAGAAGCCTCAGATGAAGAATTTCCACTCCAGATTGTCTCCAGCTTTTCTGTTTCTTAGCTCTTAGAAGAATTTGATATTTAGTGTATAAGATGTTGATGTGTTGTAATAGCTCTCCAGGTAATTTTATTCATATTCTCTCCCCCGCTCCTCATTAAAATCCTCAACATAAGGATTTATGAAATCATGGACGCTTAAAGTCTTGTTTTTTATCTGAAGCTTTCTGTGATTTTTTTTTAAGCCAATGATGATCAACGTGCATGACCATATCATTCATTTGGCAAATGTATCATGTTTTATGTATTTGAGATCCTGCTTGCCTTTTTTTTTTTTTTTGGTACTTCTTTCTGCCATTGATCATGAGCTTTTAGAATAAAGATCTGTTATTACGTCTGTTTAACTACCAATTTCTTATTCCAGTGTCAAGTGAGGAACTTAATATATCATTGTTGCATGATAAATGCATGATTCAAGAAAAATGTGTTCCTCTGAAATCCATGATTCTTGCTAATAATCCATGGTGATATATTCTTTGGTCCAAAAACTCAAGGAGTCATTCCCACATGGTACGGGTCTCTGGAGCAGGTGTGTCTGGCCTCAGGCTGTATCCTATCTCTGATAATTGCTTAATGTGTGTTCTTGGACAGGTTACCAAATGCCTTTGAAAATTTTGTTTTTTCCTTATGTAAAAGGCAATGTTGGGAGGGGAGAGAGGGAGTGCTGTGCAACCATGGTTGAGATGGGAAATAGGGGTGAGCTTGTCTATGCAGACCCTGAACTGGAGAAGCCCATATCAGAGTAAGGATCATAGAGGCAGTTGTCCTCTGCCCCTGCAGTTTATAATGAAGTTTAGGAATACGGGGGAAAAGAGCTAAGAGCTAGAAATGAAGAACTGCCTTGGTCCCCACAGGCTTTCAATGCCTCATCCCATTCCCTTGGAGGGTTGGAGGAGGAGACAGAAAAGTTACCTTCAGTTTCTGTAAGTTGCCTTAGGATCATTCCAAAGAATCTCTAGTTGCTAAGGCAACTGCAAATTTGTTTTTATTAGGTGCAATAAAAAGCACTGATTAATTCAGCAGAAATTGAGGGGTGGGTAGTTCATTTTGGGGCTTGGTGAATTCTCAGTGTCTATGCAACAGATGCCAGAGTACATTAAGTATGAAGGCAGGAGTCAGTGACTAGGACAATGCCCTACTGTGTGGATGACAGGTACAAGTACAGCCAGAGTCCTGTCACATTACCTTTGGTTAAACTGTCATTTAAAATTGTTGTGCTCACCCTCAAAATTTTTAATAGATGGTAGCCTGTGATAAAATTTTGAATTGAGAGCTAATTGAGATCCGAATTATCTTTGCTGATGTACTTTCTATTTTGATATTTATGTAACTCAATGTGCTTATTTACATTTACACAGCAAAACTGGAGGCAAATTTAGGGCCCAGTGGTAACAAATTTATTTCACATGCTTACTAAACTCTTTCTTTCCTTGTTCTTTTTAAGCAGTTTGTATTTTTTTTTTTGCCTAACTGTCCAATTTTTAAAATGTGCTCAAACCTTAGACAGCTCTAAAGATATATATCTTCGTTATATTTAACTTGCATAATAGAAAAATATATAAACATTATTATTGCTTTATAAATCACTCCAACTCAACATCTCTTTTTTATTTATAATAAGTATTCAGTAGAAAATATTTCAATATTGTAGCAAAAAATCCAATTTCATTAAGAAAAATAAGTGATTTGACATTAAAACCCACTGTAGCCTTACAAAGACACAAAAACTTTAGATGTGTTTTCAGTTCATAATTTTTAACATATGATTACCATGCAAATTCACTCCACTGGACTGAATGATACAAATTCGATTATAGACTCCAAAATAACAGTATCAAATTACGGCTTTGTAAATGAAACAGGAAACTGAGCATTGTTCTTTTTTAAAGATCAAAGAGCAACAGAAGTAAAATTAAGTGCTGGAGACTAGGGGAAGATGTATTGGGTCCTACATTTGCATTAAATATCGACTTCAGAACAATATACTGAATATTTATATTTTAAAAATCAGCTGTTCTGCTGTTTATACTACCTGCTGGCTACAGGATATCACAAGGTTGTTTCACAGAGTGTAATTCAAGTTCCATCCTTATCTGTCTGGCTATCCACAACTTTCAAGCATTTTCTTTGTGGTTAGAATTAATCACCCTCCTTAAAAGGCTTGGGGCTATGACCATTTATTGTAAACTGGATCTCTCAACTTTTAAGGAAAACCTTTTTCAACAGGCATGTAGGAATTTCCGAAGTTTTTTTTCTTTCTGAGAAGCTCACTGATAAACATTTTACTGAAATTTACATTAGTAACTATTTTTTGATTATGAGTATGTGGTCATTACACAAAATTTGGAAAATTAGTAAAAATACAGTAGAGAAAAAGTCACCAATTTTGATGTATTTACCTCTCAGACTTTTTTCCTATGAAGACAAATATATACACAGTTTTTACACAATTGGGATTATAATATAACTAGGTTTCTTTTGCCAAGTTTATAGTTATATTGTGAGATTTTTTTCCATTCTTCATTTTAAATAAAAGTTTTAATAATTATGCAACAACCTATCAAATAATTGTTTTTTATTATTAGTTATTTGTATTTTTTTCTATTAATAGTCTCTTTGTAGCTTTTACAATTAGCACTTAGAGTATATTTATATGTGATAATAATTGTTACAGGATTTCCACCTTTTACATTTCACTAGAAATTTAAACAATATATATTGAATAATAAATAGCAGAATAAATGGAAACTGGAAATTTTTACAGCAGAACATATGACTAATAATGTCTATTATAATAATAAGCATAGTTGGAATAGTCTCTCCCTTTAACACACAATAGCTTTTAATTTTATATAAAAATTAAACTGTATCTTTATTACATTGACAAGCAACTATACAAATGATGCAGAAATAAATAGATAAATAAAACAAAAATAAAATTTATCCACCACAAACACAATGGAAGAAAAGATTTAAAAAACTGAACTCAGATGGCATAGAATTTCAACACCAAGCTAAAGATGTGTTTTACAATTAAAAATTAAAACAAATGACTTCCAGGTTAATAGGTAAACATGCTACATTCATTACATTAACTTACATCATCCATTAAGTGAATTGGGGTATTTTGTGAGTATTTTTTCAAGTACTTTTTCAGGCTTTCCCCTCCCTTTGATAAATTACTTTCCTTTTTCTTTTCTTTTATTTTTTGCATACTGTTAGTCGTTTTATAAAATAATTTTAAAATACTTTATGTAGTTGTATAGATAATACCTTGTCCTATAAATTACAATCTGGCCTGTATTTGTTCTTACAAATTTTGTTTATGGAAGTGTTTTTATTTTAACACCTATAAGATTTTAAGTGTTTGTGGTCAAACATACCAGTTTTGCACAGCATGACCTTTTTCTGATTTTTCTCCTCTTCTCCCAATGGTCAGAGGTAAGTGTTCATTTACATCTTTCTCTAATTCCGCCTCTTGAGTATTGTAATTGGAAGCTGGGCTGAGACTCCTTAAGATCTCTGGCCATCACAGTGTGGCCTGAGTGACTGTTCCTTTATAAAGGCAGACTTGGCGAGGAGGAGCTTGTGGCGAATCTTCCCACAGCCGTCCTCCAACTGCTGAACAGCAAGGATATTTATGTCACTGTGAGTCTCCACACCTGTGCTCAGTGATTTCATGCTGCTCATGGCTCATTTCATGCCGGGCAGCAGGAAAGGCTGCTTTGCAGCTTTCCCAGGCTGAATATGAACTCATCTTTTCTTGATGTGTCCCATACTTTCCCCAGGCTCTGAGAAGGGCAGAAAACCAGCCGAGGGGGATAAGCTCCCAGACCTTTTCTTTAGGGTGATTCTTGAACAAGGTTGGATCTGCAGCATGTTCATTTGATAGAATGGAAAAATTACAATATTCATGAGATGAGATAACTTGTTCTACTTTGTAAACCTGGAGGTTCTAACAGGATGCTATTCCTGCTGATATTAGTGTCAGGAATGAGGAGCTCTATTAGCCTCTTCAATAAAATATGATCTACCTGAATGTTGTTGGCTTGCAGGTCACAGATTAAAAATCCTGTCCTCTTGCTAAGCATAGAGAGCTGGTTTTGTTAACTGTAGACTTAGGAGGACAAGATGATTTTGATGGTACATATTAAAAAAGTTTAAACTATATGATGTAAATTCTGCCTCTGGATGCATAAGATCCACCAAAGCATATTTTAAGAAACTGCATTTAACAGAACTTGTATAATAGGATGGTATTGAACTATGAAATCCAGGGGCAGCTGATGCTAGTCTGGCTAGAATCCTGAGAACATGTTTTAAAAAGACCCTATGCTGGCAAGAGGTATAGAGATGACTTCATGGGACTACTGAGCCTGGAATTTCTTTGCTCTATTACTAATTGTTTTTGCTGGATTTTTGACACAGTGTTTTTAAATTTTTAAAAAATCTAAACAAAAATAACCGTCAATTTCCTCAAGCTAAATGGCAGTCCTGCTACTACCGTGGGATCGACCTCATATCACCGCTCTTTCATTATTTGACAGGGTGGGGACTGGAGTGCCAGAGATGCTTTCTTCCACATTCCATGTTTGGGTTTCTCTTGAACAAAGTGAGCTTTTTCTCCACTGACTTAAACCTAATTAAGGATTAAAACAGGGGCTAAACCAGTAAAACAATGGCAAGAGACTTTTCTACACATACATATTTGAATGTATCTCCTCGTAGAAAAAAGAACCTGCAAATTAACAAAATCAAAAAATGTTAATATGGAATTGAATACGATATTCTCTGAAACTTTGTTGCCCATAATCCTTCTGGCATAATTAATATCATTTTAACAAGACATTAGCTCATTAACTCTAACAAGAGCTGGGCATCAAGTTAGGGGTTTTGTAATAGGGAAATCCCATAATCCTGGTTTCTTCAGGAAAGTCCTGGCTCATTCTGGCTGCCTTGATGTAATTACTGATAACATCCCTATTCATTCACAAAAATGTACACAAAAGTGTACCAGTGATCATATATATGGCCATACCATTTCTGTGTCTTATCGTTCTTTATCTTAATAAGACCTAGTAGAAAGATACGGTTATTATTGCCCTGTTTTGCATATGAAGAACTGAAAGATCAAACAAGTTATCCAAACAATTTGTAAGTGCCAAACACTGGAAGTCAAACCCAGGCAGAGTGGTCTCAATGCCTGAAGTGGTGGATTCTCAAGTTTTGCCCTCATGCTGGACCCATGAGTGCCTTCTAATTCATAGGTTTCTTAGATTAAAACAAACTCTGGGTTCAGAATATGTGCTCATTTTTATTCTAGCTGGTGGTTAGGCTGGTAGACAATATGTGTTAATTTATAGAACACATTTTCTTTTTTGACATTTGTATGATACAAACTGTTATAGATAGCTCTGCATTGTATTGATCTCTAAACTCTTGAACAAAGAGAACCCTTTTGGGTATATAAAAGAATAAATGGAAGAAAAGGGGAAGGGGAAGTGGGAGGAGTAGGGGAAAGGAGAGAATGGAATTAATATGAGAAAATGAAAAAATGGAAACAAAGTCTTTGTAAATAGGGAGGGGTGGAGGGGTTGAAGGGAGGGCAGGGGAATGGGGAAAAAATAAGAATCAAGGTAGATTATGTAAAAGTACAAATTTTCAATGATGAATGTCATTATATTGTATATCCATAAAGTTAAGTTAAAAAAGAATACATGGAGAGTACTAAGTAAATTGAATTTTTAAAATGTCAGCTATTACTATGCTAAAAAGTTTATTTTTGATTCTTAAAACTTTTGGTGCCTGAAAAACAAAGAGCACAATGTTTTATTTGAATAATTTTTTGTATGCAGTTTTGTCCACAACAGCCACATCTGTACTAATCTTTCATAATTTAAAGTAGGGTGAAATTATTTAAATCCTTTGTTTTATGAGCAAGAAAGCAGAGAAGTATAATGATGACCCAGAAGTCACTTAGGTTAATCAGGGAGAGTCTGAATTTAGAATGGGGGTGATCACATTAATAGCCAATTTCGTGCAGTTATCATATTTGGAAAGTTATACCTGAGTGAGTATTCAAAGTAAATAATTGGGCCTAGTTGATTTAATGTGACAGAGTCAGCTACTTCTGGATGCACTTGACCTTCGTATCACAGGTTTCCAGGTGTGCCATTTCATTAAAAACCTTAGAACAGTGCATGGGGGAAAGGTTTTCCCCCGGAAAGTTTGTGGAACTCCAATGGCTAAGCATGAGAACAGTTGGTTATTCTAAGGCTACACTCCACAGGCTCCAAGAACATTGGTCTCCCTGGACTTCCCAGCCCCTGTGGTCTTTAAATTCATATACACAAACCCTGGTTCTATCCAAGGTAGAGGGCATAGGAATAATTCTGAGTATCAACTTCTCAGCTGCAAGTCTCAACATCTATACTATGTGCTCCTTCTGAAGACTGATCTGTCTTACAGTCTACCTGAGTTCTGCCAAACTCTTGATCCTCTTTGATAAACACCTATAGGAAAAAAAATCACTTTACCAAAAATAAAGAAAACCCAAAAGCCTAGCTCTTACCCACAGTTACTCATGGGTACTGCACCTTTTGGGGTGCAGAGAGTCTTCCCAGTGCCAAATACTGGGGTTGACAAAGTGAACAACTCTAATGACTGGCCAATAAATCTTCTTGCAAGTCAGAGATGGTTTCTAATTCTTTGCTTGGGATGATCTAAATAAGTTGCTTAATTGAAATATAATTAGACATACTTTAAATTCAATGATAAATCATCATGTGGTTTTTGACTTACAACTAGGGAAGAATTCAAAGAAATAAGGGATGTAACTACACTAAAACTGCTTCTATACCATCTGCTTTTTAATATAAGCATGTTTTCTCAGGATTGAGGTTAGAAAAAACAAAAATATGAATAGGATTGATGCTGAGCTCTGTGTACTTCTAAAAATATATAATTTTTGCCCATGGATGAAGGAACCAATTAGAATAAGAAAAAGCAAAACAAAACAAAAACCACAAAACACCTCATCTATCTCATTAAGAGAAGCGCTGATAATTTCTTCCTATTTCACATTATCTATTATACATTTTGATCCTTATTTGCATTTTTAGTTTCTCATACCAGAGAATAAAGCCTTACTGTAAATTCTTAGTAACTATTAAAATTCACAATGTACTTACATTTTCTTGGGCAATTATAAACTGATAATAATTATAATAATAATTTAACCCAGAAGACAGTATTTGTGTTTGTGTGCGTGAATTTTTTACTCCTGATATTTGTGCATTGCCTCTATTTATTGTTTTTTCCAGAAAATTATAATGTTATGATTTTTTAAAATTCCAGTAAAACTACTTTCAAATAAAAAATATTATATTGGATCTATTTTCTTATTGTTATGGAGAGAAATGGAAAGATGAGTGGAAGCATATGACAAAAGCAAATTATGGAGAATTTCCAATCGCTAAATTTCTGCCTATTATTCAAAGAAAGATGTCTGCTTGGCCAATTAACCTTTTCATGCCTTCCTTTTCTCATGCTCACAGTGGAGGGGTGGGAAGAAAACCATTTATTATAATAGCTGAATTCTTTATTCAGATGGATTCAGAGACTGAATAATTAGCTAAGTACTCTCTCCAATATCACATTTTTCAGATAATTTTCATGATTATTAATTCTGTGCCCCATTTTCACTGGGGAAGGGGGAGAAAAGAAGGGGATACCGGAGAGACAAGAGAGAATAAGATCCTCTCAGCTACTGAGTTTTCCAGTTGTTTCCTTAGCATGCTCTTATTTGTGGACTACTTCAAATACCCAGCTTAGGGAAGTTGATATTAGATAACATAAAAATAGTGACTCTGGAGGCTAAGGATGAAACTATTCCTTATTTTCCATAGAAAATTCCCCAGGAGAATAATTTTAGGTTCAAATTTGTGGTTAGGGTAAACATCAAGATGAAAAGATCAAAGTAACAAAATTAAGATATTGATCTTAAAATTCATTTCATCCATCTGACTCTATATCCTCTGTAGATGAAAGGCCTGGTGAATTTCTTACTGAGTTGAGTTAATGGAAAGCCCAAAGCCAGTGCATTTCTGTAGTTCTGCAACTCAACTGAGACGTAAAGACTGTGAGCAGAGTTTAAATATTATGAGGATGGCAAGGGAGGCTATCCAGGAACTAACCTATCCAACATAACCATGCTGCTGAGAGGGCAGCAGTTTTTTAAATAATGCAAATAGGCAATTCAGTTTTAATCACGGAAAGTCTGCCGGAGAAATCAGAGTGGCAACATAATTAAATGTAATGACTTGCTTTAGAATCCAATGACAGTGCTCCTCATTTGCTGCACTTTTGCTAAATATAATACATTAAAAGGTGAGGAGGAATTCTTCTCATTTTTCCCAGTACAGATCCTTTGATCAGTTTTTTTTCTCAAATAATGAATAATGACTTGTTTAGATAATAGTTACTTTATAGTTTACTACATAGATTTGCTTTCCCCGTTAAGACAAATTAGTGGATAATTTTACCCATTTAATCAATGTTGACAAGTTTTAATACTTATAGAATTCACAATTATTGCAATCAGGAATTTCCATTTAGACTAAACACACATAAACATCCACATGCACACACAGATGAAGAATGAGTTGTTGGGCTGAGACTACTGAAGTATGATATCTGGTTGAATTAAAGATGGCACAACCCCTATATGACCTATTTAAATAACTGGAATATATTGATGCTTTTGTGTGAATTATCTGCATAATTCCTGAAAAATTTCACCTCGAAGAAGTTTTCTAAAAAATATTTGTGATATTTAAAGGTCAATTTTCAGTTTATATGTTTGTACTTATTTCTGAGGAATAAAAGTGAATAGGAGCGTGCAATATAAAATATTTGAAGGGAAAAGGAATAATGAATGGGTATAAAATTAACAAACCGAAAGGGAGACATGTAAATTCAAAAATCCCAAAATACACCACCTAAAATGAAATTGATAGGCAGTGTGTCTGTTTAGACACTGTATATAATAGCAAATCTATGTGGATATGTTCAACTGTTTAAGAAAATTACTTTTACAACAAAAACCTATTGACAGTGTTGATATTGTGCCACCTACTGGACAACTTGTCAACTCCGAAGAAATGTGCTCAAGAGCTTGAAATGCTTGTTTCAGCAGTGAAACTTCTACCAGCCCTGGGCAGGGACGAAGCTCTGAATATATGCAGGCAAAACTTTTCCAACTTATTGTCAACGCGCTATGCTTCTGCTTATTATCAAAAGCTTTTGCTATCATGGTTCACATGGTCAGAATCAATCCTTTAATGTTCAAACAGCAAGAACAATATAGCAACATTTTACATGGTTTTTTTTTTAGTGCCAGCTGCTTTAGAGTCTACAATAACTTTATTTGTAGGTAGAAGGTAAAAAGTGAAGAAAATTTTGGCCAAAGTTTGTAGGAGTTTCTTTTCTACCATTTCTTGATCCTCTGGGTAAACTAAGTTAGGACCATCCTTGGGCTGGGAGAAGGGGTAGCATCTTGTGGATGGAGGGGTCAAAAGGTGCCAGCACCTCTACTTGTAGTTTTGGACTACAAGAGTCAAATTCTGGCAGATTTTACAACTACCAGAAATGTAAATTTTTGTGATATCATGTGTGTTAAGCCAATCCAAGAAAGGATTAATTTCATAATATGGCAAAATGACTGAAATAAATGTTTAAGTTCAAAAATGAGAAAAAGATCTGCTAACAATAAGTGTAACATTTACTACTACTAATAAAAATAACATGCGACTGGGTTTAAATATTTACACTGAAATTTAAAAATGTCAGAATTTCAAAGGACGTAGAGAGTATGTAGAACTTATTTCTTCAACGACGTAAACTGAGTTATCTTGGGTACTGTTAATTAGCCTTTCAGAGTTTTAATTTCCTCACCCCTAAGAGATGAATGTAATATGTAATTTACAAAGTGGCTAGAAAATTAAATTAAATAAAATACCCCACTCAGTCCCTCAAAGTCTCTTAAGTGTCCAACACAGATTATGAGTATACTATAGTCACAAAGCATCCTCCAGGGCTGGACCTAGAAGCCAGGTGTTCTGGCTGTTGACATGATGACCTTTCCAAGACCATACTGAAGTCTTTTAAAACTAAGGTTCAACTCCATTATTGTGCATATTATTAGGCGTATATATGTATGTGACTTCAACTAAATGAAGGTCCAGGGCTGAGCTTTGTGACTCAATTGATTGGCTATATTTCATTCAGCCCCATATTTAGAAAGCCACTTTCATGGATGAATCAGATTTGATTTAAAATCTTCATATTAATCCACATTTCTACAATGATTTCTCTGATCTTTTTCTAACTTCTCTGAAAAACACAACTGAAAATTTATTTGACTAGCATTATCTCTATATATGAACTATAGTACGTTAATGGATTATTTATATTAATGACTATTTGTGGATCTTAAACAACAAATAATTGAGGGAGACAATAGGAAGAAATGCTCAAAAAGACTTCTTTTCTCTATGTAGAGTTTCCCTGCCCCTCTTGCCCAGAACGATTTCATTTGCCTAGTTGGACATGGTGCACTATATTCAAGGTAGCTGTCTAACAACTCTTGGGAAAAACCAAAGAAGTTCTTCCTCACTGGATAAGATAAGCAGAGTATCAGTTTCTATGGTGGAAAAGAAAAAAATAAAAACAAGCGAATCCATTTTTCTAGCTACCTAATAAAAGTCTGAGCCTTATTACTACTTATTAATTGTATAGTGTTTTTTTAAAAGGGAGAAAGTTTGAAAATAAAATGCTTTTTTTGCTCAATCATGGATAATTTTAAAAATCCACTGTCTCCTTTCTCATTAAATATCACTCACCCTGGAGCGACTTCACCCATAAGATGCTGACTGCCATCCTGTGTTACTTCATAGAGGACACAAGTGAGACTAAAGGTGTGAAATCTCAGGGAAGCAGATTTTGGGTCTCCAAATTGAAGATCTTGGAGAGCTATTCAATAAAGGGAGAACATGGAGATTCTGAGGGGCAACTGGGTGCTAGTAGAAAGTTGTTCCAAACACCTGGCAAGGTTCCTGTCCACACTGCCATTTTAGGGTCCTAGGTTTACAAAATTCATGCTATAGAAAGATTCAGGAAAATTGACTCTATATTGTTTTTGCAAAACAAACAAACAAATAAACAAACAAACAAACAACTCTGGGGGCAAATTAGTATAGTTGTAAAGCCCCAGAGTGTGGAGACAGATTTTGCAATGTTAGTGTATTCTGCCTCTGTATAAAATATACATGCTATGTGACTATCAGTGGGATGTTTGGTCCAAAAGCAAGCAGGGGTGGTAACTATGTGGTAGGAATCCTATCACTTCCCACTGCCATGGCCACAAGAGTTATAATCTTCCAGCAAGACACTCAATTTCACTGTGCCTTGATGTGACATTAGCATCCCCCAGAGTTCTAGAGTAGACAAGTAAGATGAAAGCTATTTGCCACTTCTACTTTTGTCAATTTGTTGAAGAGATTGAGACTTTAGCTGTGAAACTTGTTGGGATCAAAAGATAAATCTTATATATCTACATGATTTTTTGCTTTAGCATGACATTTTCATGTGGATTTAGCCAATTACCACAGATTTTGCTTTTATGTTTAATGTTTGCTTTTTTTCATAAAGGTTGTACATTTTAAATACACTATGATGAAAATTGGTACATAAAATGCTTTATTACAAAAATCATTTCTATTAGAAGTTATTTATTTGAGAATGCACTTATTTGGATGAAATTCTGTTTCTTAGAAACTTTTAATTTTTATTATAGATTCAGAACCATCTTACATATAGAAGCTTTTCTTAAAGAAAGGAAATCTCTATGGAAAGACATGAGGAGATGGATGGTATAAGTGATCTAAATGATTAAAGATGACTCATAATTCAGTTCCAGCAACAGGTTGATATTTCTCATCTTTCATTTTTGGTTAGCAGGGCAAAGTAGCTAACTTAAGAGACAGAAGGACGAATGTTGGAGGACTATGGTGACACAGAATCTGGCAATAGTTCATTTGGAAGAGCAGAAATCTTAAGATCAACTAGCAGGCTTATTTCTAGTTTAAACTAATTACTGTGTTCAAAGTCCCATCTTCAGGGCTAGGACAAATGCAGAATTCTGAAAGCAGAAATGGTAGATGTTCTGGTTGCCAGGCCATACCTAAAACATGTACAACATGCAAAATCATTAAGATATGAGCACTTGTTTTGTAGTAGTTATTGTGCTGAAAGCCTCACACATTCAACTCCTACACATTCACTGAATGATGCTGAGAGATAGGAGCATATATCCCTATTGAACTGATGAGAATATTGAGGCAAGGTAAGGTTAAATTGTTTGCTCCAGGCTAAGCTGCCAGTAACCAGTGAAGCAGAGTGTGATCTTAGATTCTCTGACTCCAGACTGTCAGTACTCATACAGCATGATCAAAAAAGCACAATGAATGTTTAAGTTGTAAAAAATTTGTTATAGTAAAAGACACGTTGTCATTAATCTCCCTCGAAATACTCCCTCTCACTCCTAACACCTTGTCTCCATCGTTCTTGCCACTTTCTGAAGCAGTGCTGGAAGTTTTCTTATGTATGCCTCTAGTTGTGCTGTTGCAGCTGCCTCAATATCTTGAACTGATTCAAACCGTTTACTTTTCATGGTCATTTTGACTTTGAGGAAGAGCCAGAAGTTGAATGGTGCCAGATTTGGTGAATAAGGTAGATGAGGACTCACCATAATGGTTTTACACACCTGCCTTTTTACAGGATGGCACTTGGCAGCAGCAGTCACTGTATTTTTTTTATTACATTTCATGAAGACATGAAAAAAGACTTCCAGAACTGCTTAGGAAAGTAACAAGAATTTGTATGTTCAAAGTAAGAGGGAGTTTTAATGGCAATGTGTCTTTTATTGTAATTTAAAAAAATTAAACATTCACTATATATTTTGATCACATCTCAAAACTACTATGTATTGTGATGCTTATTAGGGTGGACTTCGAGCACCATCTCCATGGGATAGGAATTTCTATACAGAGAAGTCTGAGCCAGATGATAAAAGATATCAAACTCAACTGCTACTGTACTCTTGTGTCAGCACTCTGGATTGGAACAGGAAACCCCTCGGATGAACAGTAGGTGGTCAGGACCCTGACAGTCAGAAGCGGATTTTGATCTGATCTGGCTCCAGCAATGCCCCAGCATCTCCGTGCATCCAAGCAGTAGAAGCACAGTTAACCCAGGGCCCAGAGGGACTATGGGTGGGCTGGAGAGAGATTGATTCATTACCCTCAAATAAGCTATGAGGAAGAAATGACAGGCATTCATACTGTGGGGTTATCTGGAATAGCAGGTATAGGACTAAGGCTGGTAGTCCCAAATAAATTTGATAATGGTTCAAACTGCAAAAGGTCATTTGTGGAGGAGAATGAAAACAACCATTTTGAATGATATCTGCCTTCAAGTTGTTTTGAAAGGATTTATCCCTTCAAATGTTTATCAAAGGGGAGAAACTGAATTCCAAATTTGGTAATTTATTGATGCAGGCCAGTAACTATACCAAAGTGACATCAATTAAGCACAGCGCTGAGCTTATCACAGATTTATTAAACAGGCAGAAACATTAAGCTATCATATAATCGAAATCTTTAAAAAACAGGTATACAAAAAACCTAGACAGTCTTGACAGGCTGACTGGCAGACAGTGGAAGTTTATCACACAGTAGTGAATAGGTTAAATTTACACAACAAATTTAATTTTAATTAAAATGTTCAACATCCACTGAGGTGTTTTTCAATAATTTTGGAAAGGCTAAAATTCACTCATAATACAGAGATAACTCAGAGGGCCAAATGCTTGGAATAGATATTCCACACTGCATGGCTTACCTTAGCCAAATTCTGTGTTCTGCAGAAGGGGAAAGAAGGATGAAGATGGGCATGGAATTCTTTCTGAAATCATTACTGTTATCTCTAAGTCACCAAGATACTTGAATTTGTTTCTCTAAGGCAAGTTTTTGCTTTAAAATAGCACAGTTAGGGGTGGAGGATGAAAACAGATATGGAATTTGATGGATGTTATTATTAGTGGCTTGATTACCAGTATAGAAGCAAAGCCTGAGACTCATGGAGACTGATATTCTCCAATCAGATAGAAATGGGACGCATCTTCTTTGCATTCATTCAGTAGGCCCATTATATGCTCTTTAATTTTAAATAAAAATGTATCTTAATTTTTCCCAGTATGTTCTTATTTCCTTCAACAAAATTTTAAGTTTAACATATAAATTATAAAATCTAGAGAACTTTTATTTTATACTTTATTTTATATGTCAAAGTTCTCAAACCTACCACATTTTCCCAATGACTCCTCAGAAGTAGGAAGAGGTCACACTTTAAGGTTTACCAATTCTGTCACAGAGATGTGTGGAGGATGCATAATTTTATAAAACAGGATGTATTTATCCATTAAGATATATTCTCCTGAGACTTTCCCCTTTCTTCATATAGGTATAATGAACATTTTTCCATGTCAGTGCTTGTAGTAGACCTGCCTCATTCTTTGTAAATGGCTCTGTAGTATTATATAGTGTGAGTTGGCTGCATTACATTTAATTATTTCCTCATTTATTGATGTTTAGGCAGTATTTATCTTTGAATTATTACAGATAATCTTGCAAAAACATTGTACCTGAGCCTAAAGATGGGTACAGAAAGACTTACATTTCTGCTGAGTAGAAATGTTTGGAAGTGTTGGGGCAGAGCATTACAAGATCTGTAATTCTGACAGGTACTACTAAGTTTTCTGCTTTTCCTTGATTATTAAGGAGGTTGAATCTCTTATTACAGTGACCTGGCCCATGTGGATCATTTTCCATAACTCTGTGGGTAGTAACTTTTTTCCCATCTAAAAAATTTGGTAGTTTCTCCTTCTTCTTTTGGATTTACAGGAACTCTGCATCTCATTGCTTAAAAATTTAAACTCTACAGTTAGGGAGAACTGAATTTAAATCCTAGATTTGTCTTTTTCTTGCAGGTTGATCTTGGAGCTTTAAGTAAATAAAGTAATAAAGGTTAGGTAATAAAGATTCTTCAGACTGCTTATATATAGGAGGGTAATACAAGCACATACTTCATAGTTTTCACTTTAAATTTTTTATAAAGTTGACAAAATTATGTATATACTGATGGTGTTAAAGATGATGTTTTGACATATCTAAACACTGTAGAAAGACTAAGTAAAGCTAATTAAAATATGTAAGAAAATGGTAGTTTTCATGAGTCTTAAAAATGATACAATGGTTGTAAATTTTCAGAATAGTCCTTGGTACACTCAACAAATATTTGTTTGATGTGTTGCAAATACTATTATAATCAAGCTGTTGTTGGCTTATAATATTACTGCAAGAAATTTTCACTATATAGAAATTTTACATTAGTATATAGTCATTTTTGTCTTTTTAATTATGCTTATAGTTATAATACTGAGACTATAATAAATATATTCTCTTATATTCGTCCTAGTATATCTGTACTTGTTTCTAAGTATGGTCTAAGGCAGGTATCCTTTTGAATTTTTTTTCTTTTTTTTTAAGTTTATTGGTACATTTTTGGTATAAAATACAGTTACATTCATCATTGGGATCTTGTACTTATACATGAGTCTCTTGGTTTTTATTTCTTTCCCCTTCCCTTGCCCTCCCTTCACCCCCTCCACCCTTCCCTATTTGCAAAGACCTTGTTTCCATTTTTTTCCTCTTTTCATATTTTTTCCTTTTCCTTTTTCCTTCCCCTACCCCTCCCAATTCCCCTGCTCCTTTAGACCTTTTCTTCCTGTTACACAATATCAGTTATACATTTTTAAAATTACAATATTAAGATCTAGGAGACATTACCACAGATTTTACAGAATTTAAAAGGATATAGAAAGCATATTACAAAAATCTTTTTTGAAAAAAATTTGACAACTTCTAAGAAGTACCTTGGAAAACAAATTAATGAAACTAACTCTGGAGGAAATATAAAATTTGAATAGCACCTATTAAAGAAAGTATATTCCTAGCTTGAAAACCTACCTATATGACAACAGCAGGCTCATAAACATTTTAACTGATAAATTATATCAAACAATTAAAGCAGAAAAAAGAAACACTTCTCCCCTCATTTTAGGAACTCAACATTGTGCTAATCCTAAAACTGGATAAAGATAATAGAAGAAAAAAGTATGAACATAGATAGAAATTTGTTTAACAAAACAAACTATTGGAAGTCAGATCTGGCAGGATGTAGAAAGTGGTTTTGTTATAGGGATGGCAGTGTTGTTCAGCATTGGAAGATCCACCCCCCAAAAGTCATCATTTTAACAGAGGAAAGGAGAAAGCCATATGATCCTGTCACTAGTTGGAGAAAAAGTATTGGACTAAATTCTACAGCTATTCATGGTAAAAGCTATCAGGAGCCTAGAAGTAGAACAGAAACTTCTCAACAGATTAAAGACATGTAGTCCATATTCCAGCGAGAATGCCTTATATAGATGGAGAAGATACAATGCTTTCTCCTTAAGGTGGGGAACAAGGGCAGATATGCTTACTCTTTATCTGTCCATTAAATTTTGAGACCTAGTCCCCACCAAAATAGTCTGGCAATAAAATGACATAACTAGGATAGGATTGGCATGGCAGGAGCAAAATCTTTATATGTCGATGAAATGATCATCTACAGAGAAAATACTAAGAAATCTCTAGGAGCCCCTAGAACTTGTACTTGAATTTAGCAGGATTAGAAAACACAAGGTATATATAAAAATTCAGGTCTGTGTATACTTGCTATAAATGAAGAATTGGATATTGAAATTTAAAAGTTATGTAGGAGTACAAAGGACCTAGAAATGTTAAAAACAAAAACAAAAACAAAAACAGTGTTGGAAGATGTTTAGTACCTACTTTTAAGACTTCTTCTACAGCTACAGTAATCAAGGCAGTGTTGGTGTAAGGAAAGACATATAGATCATTGGAATAAAAGAGAGAATCTAGAAATAGAACCACACATATATGGTCCACTGAGTTTTGAAAGATTATTTAACATTAGCATTTTATAGAATATAAACTCAACTCAAGAGCCGAGGAAGAGATAGTGTTTCCAGCAAACAGCGCTAGAACACCTGCTATCTGTATATAAAAAATTAACCTCAACCCTTTATTTCCATACATGAAAATAACTTGAAGGGATCTATGAACCTAAATAAGAAAGCCTAAAAGTATAAAACTTTAAGAAGAAATTATAAGGGAAAATATTTATGAATTCAGGGTAGGCAAGAACTACCTAGGATACAAAAAACATGATGTATAAAAGAAAAAAATTGATAAATGAGATTCCATGAAAATTTAGAACTTTAAATGACATCATTAAAATGAAAAGTAGTCCTTAAACAGACCCTATTTCCAGTGCATATAACCTATGAGCCGAATATATAAAGAATTCGTAGAGCTCATTAATAGACAACCCGATTAAAATGTAGATGTAAGAAGATGATAAATAGCCAGTATAGCACAAGGAATGGTGTGCAACTCTAGAATCAGAAAAATACTAATCAGTACAATAATAAGATTGAATTATACACTCATTAGGGAGATGAAGTTAAAAAGTTTTAAAAGCCTTGTCATGACTTTTTCTTTTTGTTGGATTCTCCCCCTTTGTGTTTAATTTGTCATGCCCAATGGATTCATTCTGCTGGGTTTCCTGGGGTCCTGAAACTCATTGTCTTTTCCTAGGGTATTGTCTAAAAGTTTTTGGAGTGCCAGTTTGGTATTCGTGAAGTTCCTCAGGTGCTCTTTGTCATGAAAGTATCTTATTTCTCCATCAATTTTGCAAGATAGTTTTGGAGGGTACATCAATCTGGGTTGGAGGCTGTTTTCCTTTAGGGCTTGAAATACATCAATCACTCCAAGGTCTTCTTGCCTTGAGGGTTTGCCTTGAGAAGTCAGTCTGCTGTGATTCTGATGGGCTTTCCTTTGTATGTGATTTGTTTCTTTTCTCTCACTGCTTGTAGAATTTTGTTCTTCTGTTGGATTTCTGGAATCCTAACTATTATATGCCTATGTGTAGATTTTTTTTGATTAAGGCTAGCTGGAGTCCTATATGCTTCACTTATCGGTATGTCAAGTTCTTTTCCCCTCCTTGGGAAGTTTTCTGCCATCACTTCTGTGAACAGATTTTTATGTCATCTGCACTCTCTCCTCTTTCTTCATTGACTCCAATCAGTCTTATGTTATTCTTCTTTGCATTGTCTAGCAGCTGCTGGATTGATTTCTCTTGTTCCCTTACAATTTTAAAGCAATTTTTCTTTCCCTGGTCACTAATTGCAATCTTATCTTCTATACGTGAAATTCTATCCTCACATTGGTTCATTCTGCTGCACAGACTTTTGATGGACTTTTTAATCTCTTGGAAATCTGTTTGTATCTGTTTTATGGATTCCATTTGTTTCCTATGTTGGGATTCCATCATGTTCCTCAGCTTCTCTATTTTTTTATCTGTGTCCTCTCTAGATTTATTAATCATGTCTTGCACCATGAGCAAAATCTTTGCTGTTATCTGAGTAATTATTTCTGATTTCATTTTTCCCAGATCCTCCTTTGTTGCCAGTTCAGAGAGTCCAGGTAGTTGAGTATCAGATTGTTCCATCTCGTTTCCCTTTGAGGTTGCCATAGGTGATCCAGAAGTCTGTTTTTGAGACTTGTTTATGTGTCTTCTCATTTTCAAGGGAGAGGGTGCTTCTGGCACCCACATGCCTCCTCACCTTCTCTGCCCTAGGAGCCTGGGATGGAGGCAAGGAGCTTTCTTCCGGGTGCTGGGATCAGCTGAGCTTCTCTTCCCTAGGAGCCTGGGATGGAGGCTGGGAGCTTCTTTTCAGGTGCTGGGACTGGCTGAGCTTCTCTGCCCTAGGAGCCTGAGATGGAGGCGGGAAGCTTCCTTCCGGGTTCTGGGACCATCTTTTTGAATTTTTATCATTTTGCCACTGGTTTTAAATGCTAATATAATCACATTTTAAATTTCAATGTGTTTCTCAACTTTTCATTCTGTTTCTTTTCATTAATTTATTTCTATTAATTAAGTTATTATTTATGTGGTGGTACTTGGATTGAATCCATCCCCTTCACAACCTAGCCCTTTAAAAAATTTTGTTTTAAAAATTTTAAGACAGGGTCTTACTAAACTGCTATGTTGCACAGGTTGGGCTTGAACTTACAATCTTCCTGCCTTAGCCTCCCAGAGAGCTGGGATCACATGTACACACCACTCTTCCTGGCTTCCATCAGTTTACTGTTTTCTGCATCACTATCACTGTATTTTAACTTCAACTGTATGATATGTTTTGACCCTCAATAAAGTAAGACCCTAACTTCTTTTAATCTTTTGGTTTTGTTTATTTTTATGTACTTATTTACCTATGTGTTTTTTTGCTAATTGCCTATCTTCTGCACTCAGGAAAGTATGCCACCAGGAAAGTATGACCCTGTCTTTCTTTTACTGCTGTATCCAATTGCATAAAACAACTGTTAGCCCAGACTAGGCACTCAGTATATGTACATGACTTGAATTAAGCTTAAAATGCAGTCTTTCAGGGGTATGCTTTTCTGCAGTGCCTTGAAAATGTTTTTGGGGTTAAAATTGATCACAGATAAAGATAATAAAAATACCATAAGTCTTGTAACCATTCCCCTGTATCTAAATTTTAGTAAGAAATAAACCAGTTCCTGACTCCATAAACTTATTCTGCCAGGAGTAGTGGGTTTAAAAGCAGTGATATTATTGGGATCTTTATCTTTGTATATCATGGTTTGGCAATGTTCATTTATTTATACTATTTAAAAGGATATTATTTAGCTTGCCATTTGTTTCTGGAAGAAAAAGTAGGTGTTTTCTGGAGCTTTCACCTTACTGACCTAGAGGAATTCCATTTGAAGTAAGTAGGGCTTCATTTTTTTTTTTTGTATTTCCCCAAAACTCAGTAGAGATATTGAGAGCAAAAAGGCAAACTTTATATGTATTGATGTTCTGGATAGTCTTTTAAATAAAAATAGCCCTTTAATCACATGAAGCAACATTTAACTAGAATGAAGAAAAATAAAGAAAACTAACCACTAGTTTTTATTCACCCAGCTTTTTCTGATATGAATTTAGAAATGTTGGAAAGAAAATACTGGATATATTGGAAGGAAGGAAATATAAAAAAGGGGGATTGTGATAAAGCAAACCATCTGGAATAAGCAAACCATCTGCAGTAAGGGGGACAGCACTGGGATGAGCAAGACAGGGGAAAATGACCCGATAAGTAATGAAATCTTTGCCCCTGTCATCAACCTTCATCTATGAGGATAAAAGGGAAGTTGATAAAATTTGGTAAGGCACAGCAAACTGACTAAAAATCAGTGGGCAGGTGCTAGGCAAGTTTCTACAGCACCTCTTTCTTATCAAGATTCACACACACAAGCCAGGCTATCCTAAAGACAGACCTTGATTGAATACTGATGACTCACAACTTTTCCGTTTCTTCCCTTCAGTCCTTATGATACAACTCAGTTCCCATGATTTCTCTCTAGCAAAACTGGGCTGACTAGTTTTTCACAGCAGGCTTATTACACAGTACCTTCAACACTCTCAGGGGCTATGTGCAAAAGCCTTACATGTTTTGTGGCTTAGGAAAATGCTTTGCATTAGAAGCCAAATTTTTTATTTACATTCAAAGTGTGTCCATGACTTGGAATAAACCAGGAGGCCTGGAAACAAATGCGGTGAGAGTCTCCTGTCTCAGCTTCAGTGGTGGTGGTGAGGTACTGGCACAGTGCTCAGGGACTTGCAAGAAACATTCTGAAAATTTCTACCCATTCCCTTTAATGGAGCAAAGTTAATTTTCAAAGAAATATATTGGTCTTCAAGTATGAATATTTTAAAGCTTTTTCATAAATGAGTGTGGTAAATGAGATTCTCCAAATGAGGAAACTGGCTCTGACTTCTCACTGGTGTCAGGGTCCTGTGTAACTCTGTACTTCCCTTGAAGATCCAGCATTTTTTTTTAAATTTTTAAATATATATATTTATTGCTACATTTTAGGTATAAAATACATTTACATTTATCATTGGGTGTTTGTACCAGAACATGATGCATCTTAGTTTTTATTTTTTCTCCCATTACCTGTGCACTCTTCAACCCCTCCACCCTTCTCTATCTACACAGAGTTTGATTCCATTTTTTTTTCTCATAATTTTTTTCTTTCCTTTCTCCTCTTTCCCCTTTCCCTTCCACCATCCCCAAACCCTTGGACCTTTTCTTATTTCAGATTATCAATTATTCATTTTAATCATTTTCATCCTTATTTACACTTTCAATTTCTCACACTAGAGAAACTATTTGGTATTTACACATGTGTGTCCTATTTATTTCACTTAAGAGTATGGCCTCAATATGCATCCATTTAGCTATAAATGTCTCTAGTTTCTCATTCTTTATGGCTGAGTAATACTCCATTTTATAAAAAACCCACATCTTCTTTATCCAGTTTCCAATCAATGGGCACTTGGGCTGTTTCCAAGCTTTTGCTATTACAAATTGTGCCACTATAAACATAGGTGCACATATATCGCTGTGGTATGATTCTTTTTAATTCTTTGGGGAAAATTCCCAGGAGGGGAATAGCTGGGTCAAATGGGACCTGTAGTCCTAGTTCTTTGAGGTATCTCCATACTGATTTCCACAGTGGTTGCACCAATCTACACTCCCACCAACGATGGAGAAGGGTTCTTTTCTCTCCACATCCCTGTTAGCATTTGTTATTGGTTGATTTCTTGATAGCAGCCATTCTTTGTGGGGTGAGGTGGAATCTCAGTGTTGTTTTCATCTGCATTTCTCGAATGACCAGTGATGTTGAACATTTTTTCATATATTTACTTGCTGTTTTTACTTCTTTGTCTGAGAAATGTCTGTTCATTTCGGATGCCCATTTTTGAATTGGGTCTTTGAATTTGAGGCATCTGATTTGTTTCAGTTCCTTATATATTCTTGATAGTAGACCTTTGTCTGAGCTACAGCTGCTAAATATTTCTTCCCACATTGTAGGTTGTTTCTTAGCTCTGTTGGTAGTTTATCTTGCAGTGCAGAAGCTTTTTAATATGATGAGATCCCAGTTGTTGATTCTTTGTGCTAGCTCCCATGTGACTGAAGATTTGTTCATAAAGTCTTTTCCTATGCCAATGTCATCAAGAGTTCTACCTAACTTATCTTCCAGCAAGTTCAGTGTTTCTGACTTAATATTTAGATCTTTAATCCACTTCGATCTTAGTTTAGTGCGTGGTGATAGGTATGGGTCTAGTTTTAATTTCTGACAGGTTGAAATCCAGTTTTTCCAGCACCATTTATTAAATAGGCTATCTTTCCTCCAATGAGGGTGGTTGGCTCCTTTGTCAAAGATGAGCTGACTGAGTATGTCTGGAGTTGCTTCTGCATCTCCTAATCTATTCCACTGATCTTCAGGTCTGTTTCATTGCCAGTACCATGCTGTTTTTATCACAGTAGCTTTGTAGTATAGTTTCAAGTTGGGGATTGTGATGCCCCCAGCCATGTCTCTGTTGCCAAGAATTGTTTTTGCTATTCTAGGTTTCTTCTGTTTCCAGATGAATTTTTGGATTGTTTTCTCTAGTTCTGTGAAGTATATTGTTGGAATTTCAATTGGCATTGCATTTAATCTGTATAGTAGTTTTGGAAGTATGGCCATTTTCACTATATTGGTTCTTCCTACCCAGGAGCAAGGGATATCTTTCCATTTTCTTATATCCTCTTTTATCTCCTTCTTCAGAGTGTTGTAGTTTTCACTGTAGAGGTCTTTTGCTTCCTTTGTTAGGTTGATTCCTAGATATTTCATTTTTTTAGATGCTATTGTAAAAGGAATTATTTCCCAAATTTCTCTCTCAGTGGGTCTGCTATTTGCATATAAAAAGGCTATTGTTTTTTGAGTGTTAATCTTGTATCCAGCTACTCTACTGAATCTGTCAATTAGGTCTAGAAGATTTTTGACTGAGTTTTTTGAGTCTTCTATGTAAAGTATCATATCATCAGCAAATAATGACAGTTTCACTTCTTCCTTTCCTATCTTTATTCCTTTTATTTCTTTCTCTTGTCTAATTGCTATGGCTAATGTTTCCAGAACAGTATTGAACAGGAATGGTGATAGTGGGCATCCTTGTCTTGTTCCTGATTTTAGTGTGAAAGTTTTAAGTTTTTGATCATTTAGTATGATGTCAGCTGTTGGTTTTTCATAGATAGCCTTAATCAGGTTGAGATAAAGACCTTCTATTCCAATTTTCTGTAGCGTTTTTATCATGAATGGGTGTTGGATTTTGTCAAATGCTTTTTCTGCATCTATTGAGATGATCATGTGGTTTTTGTCCTTGACTCCGTTAATATAGCATATTACATTTATTGATTTATGGATGTTGAACCATCCTTGCATCCCTGGGATAAATCCAACTTGGTCAGGGTGTATGATCTTCTTGATGACCCTCTGTATTCTGTTTGACAGTATCTTGTTGAGGATTTTTGCATCTATGTTCATTAGAGAGATTAATATATAGTTCTCTTTTTGGGTTGGGTCTTTCCCTGGTTTTGGAATCAAAGTTACACTTACTTCCAGGAATGAATTTGGAAGCCTTGCTTCCCTTTCAATTTCCTTGATGAGTTTAAAGAGTAATGGTGATAGTTCTTCTTTAAATATCTTGTAGAATTCAGCAGTGAAGCCATCAGGACCTGGGCTTTTCTTTGTTGGTAAATTTTTTATTACATTTTCAATTTCACTCATTGTAATTGGGGTGTTTAGAATTTCTATATCTTCTTCATTTAATTTTGGCAGTTTCATATGTATCTAGGAATCTGTCCATTTCTTCTGTGTTTTCCATTTTATTAGAGTACAGGTTCTCAAAGTAGGTATTGATGATTCTCTGGATTTCTGCTGGATTTATTGTGGCTTCACCTTTTTCATTTTTAATTGCAAGTATTTGAGTCTTTTCTTTCCTTTTTTTGATAAGGTTGGCTAAAGGTTTATCTTTTTTATTCATTCTTTCAAAAAACCAACTCTTTGATTCATTGATTTTTTTGTATCATTCTCTTAGTCTCCATTGCATTGATTTCTGCTCGGATCTTTATAATTTCCTTTCTTGTGCAAGCTTTGGGTTTGTTATGCTCTTCTTTTTCTAGGAGCTTGAGATTCTGTGTTAAGTTATTTAACTGAGTTCTCTCTGATGTCCTAATATGTGCATTCACTGCTGTGAATTTCCCATGTAGAACTGCCTTCATTGTGTCCCACAGATTCCTGTATGTTGTGCTGGCATTTTCATTTACTTGTAGAAACTGTCTAATTTCTTCTTTAATTTCCTCTGTGACCCATTGGTTGTTCAGGAGGGTGTAGTTCAATTTCCATGTGTTTGTGGGTGTTTTGTGGTTTCTTATGTTATTGATCTCCAATTGTATTGCACTATGGTCTGATAATATACAGGGGATAACTTCTATTCTTTTACATTTACTTAGATATGTCCTATGAGCTAGCATGTGATCTATTTTGGAGAATGACCCGTGTGCAGCTGAAAAGAATGTGTATTCTGATTTTGTGGGGTGGAAGACTCTGTAAACATCTTTCAAGTCCATTTGTTCAATAGCATCGTTTAGTTCTAGAATTTCATTGTTAATGTTTTTCCTAGTTGATCTGTCTATTTGTGATAGAGGGGTGTTGAGATCCCCCAATACAATTGTATTAGTGCTTATTTGATTTTTCATGTCCATTAATATTTGTTTTGTATAGTTGGGGACATTTGTATTTGGTGCATATATATTTAGGATTGTCATCTCTTCCTCTTGGATTGTTCCTTTCACAAGGATGTAGTGACCATCTTTGTCTCTCTTAATTAGTTTTGGTTTGAAATCTACTTTGTCTGCAAATAAGATTGCTATGCCCGCGTTTTTCCTGGGTTCCTGTTGTGTGGAGAACTGTTTTCCATCCTTTTGCTTTCAGTCTAAGGGTTTCCTTTTGAGTTAGGTGTGTTTCTTGTATACAGCATATTGCTGGGTTTTGCTTCTCAATCCATTCTGCCAGTCTATTTGTTTTGATTGGTGAATTGAGGCCATTAACTTTGATAGTTATAATTGACAGATATTGACTCATCCTTGTCATGATGTTTTACTGTTGTTGGCTCTTTTCTTATTTTCCCCCCTTTTGCTTTAGTGTCTTACCTTTTGTGGTGCCTTCTCTCTGCTGGGCCTCATGGAGTTGTGACATTCATTGTCTTTTTCTAGGATATTGCTTAAAATTGTTTGGAGTGCTGGTTTGGTTTTCATGAAATTTCTCAGGTGTTCTTTGTCAGGGAAGTATCTAATTTCCCCATCGATTTTGAAAGATAATTTTGCCAGATACAACAGTCTAGGTTGGAAGTTTTTTTCTTTTAGGGCTTGAAATACTTCACTCCAGGCTTTCCTTGATTTGAGGGTTTGTGTTGAGAAATCTGCCATGATTCTGATGGGCTTTCCTTTGTAAGGTGATTTGTTTCTTTTCTTTAACAGCCTGTAGAATTTTGTTCTTCTGTTGGGTTTCTGGGATCATAACTATTATATGTGTAGGTGTAGATTCTTTTGGTCATGGCTGGATGGAGTTCTATGCCTCACTTATCTGTATGTCCAACTCTCTACCTCTGTCTGGAAAGTTATTTACTATTATTTCTGTGAACAGTTTTTTTTATGACTGTTGTACTTTCTCCTGTTTTTTCATGGACTCCTATGAGTCTTATGTTATTCTTCTTTGCATCATCTAGCAGCTGTTGCATTGATTTCTCATGGTCCCTTACTATCTTTAAGAAATCTCTGTTTTCATGGTCCTTAACTGCAACCCTGTCTTCTATATCTGATATTCTGTCTTCAGATTCTCTTAGTTTGCTCTGCATGCTTTCAATGGAGTTTTTAATCTCCTGAATATCTGTTTGAATCTGTTTCATGGATTCCATTTCTTTCTTATGTTGAGCAAAGATCCAGCCTTTTATCTTCCCTTGCTGGTGGTTGACACACCACAAGACAACTTCTCTGTTGCAAATTTGAACCCTAATTCTCAGGAAGATAAGGAACTTAATATTTCTTACATTCTTTAAGTTCAAGATATTCATTCTCACAACACAGTTATATTTGGTATACCCTTGTCTCTCAATATAATATAAATAGCTAATAAGACCAGATCTATGATGAGCTCCAAAAAAGAGATGCAATGCTAAAGAGTATGCTACATTCACAGAAAGGAAAAGGAATTGGTTTCCTTCCCTCATTTGCTCCCTCTGAGGACTATGGCATACTTCTGCTTTCTTTTTAAAGAGACAGAAACCTCTTATTCTTCAGGATTTTGATGCAAAAGCTTTTGGCTAAGGAATCATCGAGTACCCACTTTTTCTAATCCTCCATCCACAAAGTTCAACTCTACCCTAGAAAGATGAAATCACTAAAATAAACAACATACTATCCATCTCTGCAACACAGGAGAATATATCTGCTGATATGCACCTGTCACACAACGAGAGTTCACTTGTAAATATAAAAGTTATTGGTTCACTTTCAGATTTTGTCTTTCTACTCAACTCATGGCTGGCTCTTGCTTTCTTTAAGCATTGCAGGATCTTACTTTTTATACCACTTGGCAATATTTTATAATTTCCCTTCCTACCTGTACTTATTTTAACATAATTTTATTAGCTTGATATGTGCAATAAATCATTTTTCATTTCATCTGATTTTCCTATTGAGAAGTTTATGTGCTATGTCCATAAGCACAAGGACATCTAAGACACACATTTACAGAATGACAAAGGCACATTTAAATCAAGGGAATTTCTCATTGCTTATCTTGAGTAGAATTGTGACATGGGGCACTGAAAAGGTTTTGGATTCATATAGAATTGGGGATGAGGGATAATTAAAAGATCTAACTTCATCATTTAACTAGATGAACTATTTTATCTCACATTTTAATCTGAGTTATAGCCTTTCCATGTGTAAAATGAGAGTCATAATAATTATAACAATAGATACAAGGACTGGGGGTGTGGCTCAGTAGTAGAGCACTTGCCTAGCATGCAAAAGACCCTGGGTTCAGTCCCCAGCACTGCAACAAACAAGATAAAACAAAAATAGACACCACTATCTATCCACTGCTATGTTCCTTGTACCATACACTCGACCCTTCCTTTCTACATTATTTAAAATTTATAAAATAATATTTGGAGAAAAAATTCCGCCTTTAAAGGAAATGGAGACTAAGAGAAGCCAAATGACACTAATGAGTAGTGTCCTAATGAGGGCACATTCTGCCTACCTGGAGTCATGGATGCAGATCAAGTGAAATTTGGCATACAAAAGCATTTTTCAGGCTATTCACACAAACTTACCCAAAGCTCAGGTGTTTTGTATGGAGCATTCTATTCTGTCAAATGACACTGATGATGTCATTCTAATTTAAGTACTGTGTAATCTGCTGTGTCACCCACTAGATGAAGCCTTAAATCTTGGGCTAACTCGTGGAGTATACTTTGGATACCATCTTTCATTACAGCATTCTTTTGCACAAGAGCTCAGATTTTTAAACTTTATGAATAAATGCAATTTTTCTACCACTGTCCCCAGTGGGAGGCAGAGGGTGCAGGGATGATAAATTTATAATTTTTAATAAAAATTGTTTTAAAAAATAACTATTATCAGGCCAGGGATTTAGCTCAGTGGTTCCACCACCTGCCTCTCAAGTGCAAGGTCCCAAAGGTCCCAAGTTCGATCCCCGGTACCACCAAACAAACAAATAAAAAAACAAACTATTATCTACAATCATCAAAGGGGTATATTTCATACCAGGAAAGGAAGAACATATTCTCAGAACAAAGCGCATCCTTTAAATTGAACCTACTCAGTGGTAAAAGGAACCCTTGACACTGTCTTTGATCTTTTCATTTTGCCCAGAGATGGAAACGCTGTCATGGTGCAGTAAGAACACATTTGAGAATCGTGGGTTTAAGTGAAAATCCACATTGGACTCTGAAAAATTATAGCCTGAACGGCCAACAGGTGTGGGTGAGAATTTGAGTTCTACCTCTACAAGGAGAACAGGGCAGCCATCTAGATCATGAGCTCTGTGGTGCAGCAGTTTGGTTTTAAATCTCATGGTGGTTCAAGTTATATGATCTTTCTTTATGTCTGGAAGCCTCACCTTTCTTTGTGGGCAAAATAAGTACACTACTATACCTGTTTTACTATGGAAATTAAATTGGAGGATTCATCCAAAATAAATGTTCACCCTTAAATAAATTAAAGATTAAACTGTGACTAAAATATTATTAATATTATAATTATGATTTTGTCATTTCTTTTTTGTGGTAGTGGGTATCACACCCAGAGCCTTCACATTGAGCTATATCCCCAGCCATTTTTTTTTTTTTTGAGTTAGGGTTGTTTTAAGTCACTAAGTTGCCTTGGCTGGGGTAGACCTTGCAATCCTCTTGTCTCAGCCTCCCACAATGCTGGGATTGCAGGCATGTGACACTAAGCCTGGCTTCATACTGTTATTTCTCCTTAATTTATTTAGTTAGTTATTTTGATTTTTCTTTGACTCTGTATCTTTGAATTTGTAGAATGGAGATAAAAATATCTGGCTTTCAGAGTTGTCATTTAAATTAAATGAGATAATGTATATTTGTACATAATTTGGCAGATATTTGAAGTCCAATACATATTATTCACTTTGGAACTTTGCTTTAAAAGACTGTGAAGAAGAAAGGAAAAATGAAGACATTACAATATGAAAAATCTCCACCTTGATTATAATGGGAGAATGTAAGACCAGGTAAATTTTGTTTGTTCTCCTGCCTCAGTATATATTTTTAGGTGTCCATTAGCCCAGACAACTCAGGGATTCACCCAAGGTGCATTTTTCTCTCTCCCTTTTGCCCTCTTGTCATCATTATGATTATGTCTGGAACTCAGCCCTTTCTTTTATTTAATGCAGGGGTGACATCTGTCCAGCTGGAAGATTCTGGATAGTGGTGGAATAAAATGAAGTGGTAAAACCAGCCTATATTACTGTAATCTTGGCTTCTTGATATGTCCTGATAATTTTCTAATTCTTGGGAAAATTTGATAATTTAATGTAAAGTAGTTAGGTTTTAGATAAATCTTCCCTCCTTCCTTCCTTCCTTCTTCCCTTCCTTCCTCCCTTCCTCCCTTCCTCCTTTTCTTTCTTCCTCTCTCCTTCCCTCCCTCCCTCTCTTCCTTTCACTGTTCTTAAACTGAGCTTTAGCAGAGAGAGGAAAAAAGTTTTAGGGTGACACATGTTACATGATGGAATGTAGGAACAATAACAGTGACTGGAAGAGCTAAAATTGATATTAGAAAAGAAAAGAACCTCAGATATGGTACATAAAATTAAAAATAGAGATGTTAAATAAAAACTCACTTACAAAAGGCTGAGTAGCCCGAACATTCCCCAAGTGTGCATGGCTTCCTTTCAGTATCAGAGCAGATACACAGGGTGCCAACACAGTCATTGAATGGGGAAATGAGGCCACTCAGAGCACATGGAAAAGAGTTGCCATGCTCCAAAATAGATCTTGGAAAGTCTATCATCCCCAAGTGAGTGAATAGGGAACTTGAACATTTTTAGACTAATTAAAATTCAATGTATTTTTACTTGCCATTTTTGGGCCATTTTTTCCCCTCCACATCATTAAAACCACATACACCATGGGTTTCTGACTAACTTTCATGTAAGTAATCAAAATATAGTTTTAAAATTCTATTTAAAGCCACATCTTGGAAAAAGTTGTGTTTTGCTCTTTTTCAGTTGTGTTTTGCCTTTGAAATGATGAACCAGATTAAGTTTTTGGATTTGTCCCCACTTTTTGTGAATGAGGTTATCAACTTGACCAAACACGATTTCCCTTTCTTGGAAACCACAGAGCAGAGTGGAATACTATAAGCAGGTTGTATTTCATGACAGCTACAGAGATTAGCATTTAGAATAAAGAAATCCATTCTTTTTGTTTTCTAGGAAAAAGAGAGAAATCCATGAATCTGCTACTCAAAGACACACAAAATTTAAAAATAAGACATTTTACGTTATAATATCAGAACTTTGGCTGTCCTAAATTTATAATAAGCACATTGCTCCTTTATGATTTACTTACCCTTGGGAGCAGACTTTCTTAGTTTCACTTCCAAGTCCTTTGTGTAGTAGCTGTGTGTTCTTCCGCAGGTAACTTACCTCTCTGTGCTTCAGTTTCTTCTTGTGTATAAGATGGTAAAAAGTGCACTTACCTTAGAGAACTACTGTGAATATTAAATACATACTGTGAATATTAAATATATCTGTAAAAGTTATAGAATATTACTGGCTCATAGTAAGTGCTTTGTAAGTGTATTATTACCAGAAGAATTATTATTGAAAGATTTTTAATTAGCCTATTTCATGTCAAGGTTTCATTTTTTATTGGTACTTGTTTCAGTATATGAAGATTACATTAATCATGAGGAGTTGGTACATGTACATAATGCATCTTAATTCTTCTTTTATTTAATCCTCTATCCCTCCACTCCCTCTCTGCTGGTTACAACTATTATATGATTTCTGTAATATGAGAAAGTTTCTCTCTCTCTCTCTCTCTCTCTCTCTCTCTCTCTCTCTCTCTCATATATATATACCTATACACATATATGTCTTCCCTACCAGAATAGAAGACAGACAAATGAAAAACAGGGAGATCTTTTTCAGATGGAGGGTAACAAGAGCTGGAGGGAAGGGAGGGAGGGAAGGGGTGGAAAGCAAAGTATTGAGGGGGAAATGATGCATTGAGCTTTCTTAAAAAGTTTTAAAAATATGCCTTCCTTAAAAATTGTAAATCATTAGCTGGGAATCAGGTATGGATTAAAGTTTCACACGGGGCTCGGTTTTGATTAGGATCTAGTTAGTACCAACACTGTGCTTAATTTCTGAGAATCTACTCTGCACAAATTGATTAAAAAGACACAGCACCCTTCTATCAAATAATTTTGCAGAGTTAATGGTAAAATGTTTCCTTACAGGCACTAGATATTAAACTTTTAATAAGTGTAAGTGTCATATAAAGCTTTAAATTTAGAAATAAAGACCCAAATTCACTCCATCAAAGAACACTTGATTATCATTAAGAAAGCGGTTTTTTTTCCTGAAGAGAAAAGGGATTTATTCCACTATCATGTTATCTGTAGAAAGTAGGATTTATGGGAATAGGTTAAAAAAGGGCGGAATGGGGATTGTAAGATTGAAGCAATTGGGCTTTTGCATAGAGACCAGGCCATAGACTCAATGGGGATATTACATAAGCTTCAGGTTTGGGACTAACTAGAAGGTAGAGAACATGAGTGACAGGCTTTGACTCTTACACATGTAGTCTAGAGCCTTTCTCTTTCACATGTTTCAATTCCCTTTCGCTCTTTTCAGTGATGTACTGATTTTTTTTGAAAATGTTTATCCCTGCAAATTTTCAGGCTCTTCAGGAAGAACACTGGGTGTGGGGTCAGAGGATAAAGTTCTCATGGCAGAGTTAGCATCTACTTGTGAAGAATTAAGTCATCTCTGCTTTAGTCTCCTCTTTAATGAAAACATTAGACTCCTATCCTTAATAATAGTAAAATATCAGTTACCAAGAAAATATATGCCATTGTCTCCAAGGCTAAAAATATTTCTTTAACAAATTAAAATGCAGCTCAATGAAAACATAATTTCCAATTTTGACATTTGTTGATATAAAGTTGCTCCTCCTCAAATATGCCCAGGTATTAATATTTTAGTAGCTCAAAAGAAAAGCCAAGTTTCTCATTGACCTTTTATTCACTAAAATAATGCATCTAATTTGCAAGTATATATATTTTCCTCATGGGATACAATAAAATTATTTTCATTTTGAATAGGAAAAGAAGCAACCCAGTTAATTTTTATTTTCCCTGAATTGGCCCCCAAGCAACAGCAATTGTTCCCTTTGTTGGGGTTTTGCCATAATGCCATCTTTGCGATTTACATGATGGTAAAAATAAAAAGTGTTCTGATATTGTCCTGACCTCTCAGCCCTGTAGCAGACCCAGGAAAGAAGGGGCTAAAGTGGTTTGCATTATGTGTGCTCTGTGCCATAAACCTCTCTGAATCCTGGGCTAAAAATATCCCATCCCAACGTCCATGAACACCTACATGTTCTACAATACATTCTCACACTTGCCAGAATTTCACCTGCCACATTTAAGGTTAGAAACAGGTAATTACCCTGAAATTTGGGATATTTAATGTATGAGTCAAATCAATTTAAACTTTCAATTTGGCAGCTGTACAATTTGTCTTGCTTTTTCCCTCACTCTCTGAGCTAACTTGATGAACATCACTTGAGAGAAGAAATCTCTTCCAATGGCAAACTGTTCTTTAAACATTATTGTTAGCTATTATCAAAGAGACATTTTCCACTGTTTTAGTCATGGGATAAGTGTTGTTACTTTTGGGTACCAAGAAAAGATAAATAGAGTTTTCATATCTGGATATCACCAAATTCATATCAGTTCACAATTAGTAAATTCATCTGATAACTACTTAATAGATAGAGATGTGACCAGACAATAAAACCCAAAAATTCTAGAACTAGATCTGCATTTCATATTTTTCTTGCTGTGTAGGAATGAGCTGGTTATATACTTAGCTATCTGCAATGTCTGCTTAGTATAGGTCTGACCCTGGACTACTCCAGACTATTCCAAAAGGCTGGAATTTAGTGGGAGGTACCGCCATAGCTTCTACCTCAATTTATCATTGGGAAGCCAAATTAAAGCCTCAGATAGACTGTTTGAAAAGTACATTAGAAGCAGCTCCTTGTCTCATCTATGACTTAAAGGATCTGATCACCCAAGACAATTAATATCCCAATTATAATAAAATGCAATTATAATAAAATATTACAATAAAATTCCAATGTAATAAAATTATTAAAAATATAATGAAAAAGCAAGTCACCATCAATTGCCATTTAACTGTTCTAGTTGAGTGAGCACTGTCCTTTGGTGTTAGGGAAACTTAGATTTAAGTCCCATCTCTGCCGCTTCAGAAATGCATGAATTCTGGTGAGTTTCAAATGTTTCTGAGCTCGCTTCCTCCTCTTTGGAATGGGCTTGCTAATATCCCAGAAGATTGTTATAAGAAGTGACTCTGACTGTTTTTGGCACACAGTAGGGGCAGTCGCTTCTGTTACTGTTTTGCTATATCCCTAAAGTCTAAGAGATATTAGTTTGGGGAGGATCAATTTTTCAAACAATTGAGAATTAGTTGCTTTTAGGGCTCTGCTCTGTATTGGGAAAATAAGAAGGAAAATCTTGGCTTTTCTTCCCTGCACGCGGAGATCTAAATATCACCTAGGTAGCTCCAGCTTAGTGTAAAAAGCAATGGAGAAGTAGAAGTAGGATCAGTTCTCCGTATCCAGGAGGTACTGGATCCAGGATGCCAATGGATACCAAACTCTGAGGATGCTCAAGTCTCATATAAAGTGGCAGAGTGTTCACATGTAACCTGCATGGGTCCTCTTATATACTTTAAATCATCTCTAGTTTGCTTACAATACTTAATACAATGTAAATGTATACAAATACTTGCTCTGTTCTCGTTTAGGGAATGATGATAGAAAAAAACAGTACAGATGTAATATTTTACAATATTTTAACCCATGATTTGTGGAACCCATGGAAGTGGAACCTAGAGATATGGAGGGAGCACAGGCTGTCCTCTGTGAGGAAGAAGGATAAACGGGACATTCGGAAGAGTTCTGAGTGCTTAAACTGAATGCTGTGTTCTGATCTGTGAACTATTTCAAAAGCTCAGTAAAGACAGTGGGGTCAACACCTACTGAAGCCTGAAATAAGAGAATGGGTAAAATACAGTTCAAAATATCAATGGGTTATTGGTTTGGAGAAAGTACCAGTCTATTTGAAAGCTCTGGGGCAACAGCAGATAGATATCTTAAAGGAATAAAAATTTAAGCTTCAGTGTGGCAAAAATCACTTCAGAAAAAAAAAAGTACTGTCTAAGTTTTAACTCATTTCACTGAACAAGGAGAAACTGTTTTGGGTGTCCAGGGAAGACTGGATAAATGGATGACTGTTCTTTGTAATCTAGTACTTAATAAGAAAAATCAACAGATATCCAAAATACAAAAGGCAGACAAAGCTCCACAAGCCAGTTACAAAATGGTATAGTTCGTGATCTTCAAATTAGCATATTTGGCCAGAGAAACTTCTCTGCACAACTTTTTCAGCACACAAATATTCTGAGAACTATTTTGTATATGCTGAAATGTGGGAATTTCTAAACCGTTATCTTTGAGAGTGGGAGTTTATAAAACCCAAATTTTTTATCCCAATAAACTATTATAATAAAAAGATTAGGAAAGTTTATTTCAGTAAATGAAGGATAAAAGGAAGGATACTCTATATAAAGATAGATGTTATGTACAGGCAATATATATTCTATGTATTCACACAGACATCCCCCTACACTCAGGCTTGATGCATGAGACTTCTGTAAACACTAAGAAAGACAATATCAGGATGTTGTGGTATTATATCTTGTTTGAAGGGTCATTGGATGCTCAGAAAAGGGAAAAATAAGGAAGTAGAATTAAGTTAAACTTCGGGGAACCATACAATTTCAAACACAGGAGACAAAATAAGGAGTCTGTCTCTTGACTTTTCTGCAGGCTTATTTTCCACTTGTCCCTTTTAAAAATTGGTGTTCTGCAGGGTACTCTCTTAGATGTTTCTCTATTCTTTTAATTATCTGCCTCCAATTTATTGCTTTCTTTTTTCTTTCTTCTTTCTTTTCCCCCTTCCCTTCTTTTCCCTTTTCTTTCCCCATCTTTCTCTTTCCCTTCCACGTCCTTCCCTTTATTTTCCTCCCTTCCTCCCTTCCACTTCTCCATATGTGATATACTCCATTTTTACAGTGTTGGCTGCTACAGATAGATACACATGTTGTCCAAATCTGTACCTCTAGTATTGAATTCTCCCTTGAGGTATGAATCTCTGTATTTACTTTTAGTGAAAATCACTACATAGATTAGCCAAACTTTATCTTCCTCCCTCCAAAATATTCCTTGTATGGACTTAGTGAATGGCATCACCTCTCTCCTGTTACCTGTGAAAGAAAACTGGAACTTATCATATAACCTGCTCTGTATTACATTCATCCCATCTCCAATTTCTGTCATTTACCAAACCTGACAAATGCTACCTTTAAAATAATTTTCTGATTGTTGTCTTTCTTTTTCTATCCCAAACAACTCTGTCCTAATTGCTTCTCCTTTCCATTATTGTGATAAGGCTCTGGGCTTCCCATTAATTTGTATCCATTCCCTTTTCAACCTAGTATTTCTCCTAGTTTTTCACCAGTTTGATCTATCAGAACGGCAAATCTGATTTTTGGACCTGTGCATGAGCTCCTTCAAGGACCTCCACTGTTTTCAGGATACAATGTGATCCATTCAGTGCAGCAGACATGCAGTGTGTCCGCAAACCCCAGCAGGTAATCAAAATACTCAGTTTCTGATCATCCTGTTGTTCGGGCCTTTGGGTTTTTTAAGATCTGGTGTCCTGTCCATTTGGCTTATTATATCCAGCCCTTTCAAAGCCAAATCATGTCTCCTTTAGGGCCATCTCCCTAGAGAGCTTTCCTGAGGCTGGATTAGGTGCTGTTCTTACTGACTTCCAGAGTACCCATGACATTTCCCTACTGCTGTCTGCATCACTTGGTTGTGTAATTGCTAGTTTGTCTATTGCCTCAGTCTCCACAAAGCCAGGAGCTTTAATCTGTCATGACATCCTATGACTAGAATATAAGAGACCTTTAGTAAGTATTTACTGTGTTTTAAAAAATGGGCAAGGCTGTCAAGATGGAAACTTGTTGGATGTGTTACAGGGGAATGATGAATACATTTTGAAGGCTGAAGGTAGGTAAGGTTTGAAATACTGAATTCTGAAACACCATGTACAATACAAGGCAGGGACTGGGACTAAAGCTGTGGAGAGAATAAAACAGCAACAATAAAAAAGCAGCTCAGCAACTGAACCATTGATGTAAAGAGACACACATTAACACACATGCAGTCTGATTGTGAGGTGATAAAATGTAAACTGAGACTGAAGTTCCAGGCACTGGGTTGAATGGTGAACAACAGGCGTGAAATCTGGTGTTGATTTTTCTAGCATACCTAAGGCCCCAGAACTGAAATTAGGGAGCTGTTGAAGTTTGCTATCTATGATGGATAGAAAAGATAAAGTAGGATTATATAATGAAACATCTTAAAAACCAGGCAGAAGAGGGGCTCTGAATCCCTGGGGATCACTGAATAGTTATGAATGACAACATTCAAACTTAGAAAACAAGGGTTACCATATCATATAACCCTGAATTCAGCATATTGGGATTGAATGTGATTAAATTTTAGGACAATATTTAAATGTCATGATAATGGTAATAAATACTTAAACTAGTAAAACTGTAAGGATGAAAATTATATCACACATAGGAAAAACTGGAAGTCTCTTTGAGACTGGATAGGAAGAGAAGCATACATCTGCAAACAGAGATGTTAGGGGAATGGAATGGTTAAATATTGATTAAAGAAACAATATTTCAGAACCAAGTATTTTTTCTTAGACAAATAACTCCTTAGGCTTAGAGTATCTGTACTATTACTGTACAAAGAATACTGATAATTCACTTGCCATTATTAATCAAGAGGGACCTTCATCTGAACAAGACAGTCTCATACCTCAGGCATCCACAGGTACCCTGCTCGCACCGGGCAGCAGTGCAGACAGGGCAGTGTAGGAGGCATGGCCAGCTCCATGAGGTCTGTCTTGCTGAGCCAACCCTATATTAGACACTTTTACCTGTACCCTTCGATCCCTTCTTCATTCTCTAAAAAGTATTTTGTAAATAAAACTAAAACAAAACCATATTCTAACCCAATAACATTGTTTTTGAAAAACCAATAAGAAAATAGCATTTCAAAGTATTGAGGGACAGATTCTGATGAAATTTTATACTGATTCTTCTGATACTCCATTCTCATGATTCACTTTGAAAATAAAGTTTTAAAGATCTGAAACTTATCCATGTACCAGTTTTCTAACCTCATAAATAGAAGCCAGAAACGTATGATAATATGGTTTTCTGTGTTTTGTTAGAATTGCAAACAAGTTAATAATGCTTAATACCACTGTGACAACAAAAAATATTGTCACTTGGTTTTATAAAGCTCATTATACAGAGCTTTGGAAGATCATGTGAACATTTAAAAACACATAATCCTTTTAATTATAATTAAAATGGGAAAAAATCCCATACCTGAATGGGATAATCATCCTACTTATGGGTATTGATCATTTTCTATTGGACACAAAGTCCTTGAAGACAAAGATATAACTTATTTGTTTATACATGGATAGGCTTAGTGCAATGCTTGACATAATAAACAATCAAAATGTTTTATGAATAAATGATACTTTAAAAAACAACACTTACATAGAGCCTACTATGCACCTGGCACCCACCCAAATGCTTTCCAAACATTAACTCATTTAATACTTATTAAAGGAAAAAAAATCTCCTTTGACAAAGGAAATTAAGGCAGGAAAGGCTAAATTAATTGCCCAAATCACACAGCTAGAAAATGAGGGAGCTGGGAGCCAGACCCCAAGCAGAGCTGTGCTATAATTCATGTTCATAACATATTCAATTTTTAAATAAATGCTTTCTTTAAGTTAAAAAATACAATTATGTACATAGATATATATTTCATTATATCACTGAACTCAGACTAAGAAGGTCTGGGCTCAAATGCGGTTTTAATTTACTTGTTTGTGGCTTTGAGCAAGTTCATTAACCTGATGGATCCTCAATTTCTTCATACATAAAACCAGAATAACAGTTTGTATTTCACAAGCCTACTGAAAATTTTAAAAATTAATTTTAATGAAAATACTAGAACATAAGTCGGGACTCAGAATGTTAGCTGACATCCCAAGGAGAATGATATCATTTTCTTCCTTTCCCCTTTCAGTAAGATACATATTGCGTATTACACATTATATAGGTTCTAGCAAATTCTACTTCATAAAGTATTATTTTCAACATCCCTTAAAGCTAGAGTTCATTCACTAAAGCATTTTCTGGGTGGCCAGGTATGTTTCAAACCCAATAGCTTATTTTTTGAAAAAAAAAATCCAAAAAACAAAATAATATATTTCCTGGAAGCTATTATGGGTTAAATATCTAACACAAGATAACAAAATCTCTTTCTTCTAATTGGGAAATCAAATGATAATAAAAATTAGACTAGCAATACAAAAATGAAATTTATATTTATCAAGATCCTCCAATATTAACAGTTTCCATCAAATCCACAGATTAGACCGGAAATGCAACAAATGACATTACATTCACCAAGACCCTCCAACATCACAGGCTCTATCCGATCTGATAGAAACTATCCTGGCCAGTGGCTCTCAGTCTTAGCTGCATACTAAAGAAATACACCAAGGTGCAGACCCCTTCCTGGGGTATTATGATCTAATTGGTTATTTTTTTTAAAGTTCCCGTTGATTCTAATTTACAGCCCACATTGAGAACACTGGCTTAAATTATCATGGCAAACATCACCAGTACCCAATTCCCATTTCACTTTTGCTTTAATACAGACCAACAGTAGACAATATTTTCATTCACATTAACACTCAAATAGGCTGAGAGGTTTACCAAGAACAGAATTGCCATGGCACAACTGCACTGATATTTAGCTCCCCTTTAACCGATTAAAACAAAGGCCTTATCAATGTAGTCTTTCATTATCTGGAGTTCCAAAAATACAAGAAAATGGGGAGCAGAAGTTGTATCAGCTCATTATTTTCAACTTCATAACTATAGAGTCAAACTCTGAGATTAATTTATATGTTTTGGTGAATCAGTTATAGCAAGTATTTCATGTTTACTACACTCAGTGTGTTGATGTGGTCAGTACTCTCAGAACATTTTACAATATGACTGAATATTATTCTTGTGACTTTAGTTCCTAAAATTAACTGTAGGTTAGAGGTATTGTTGAACCAAAACAAATCCCAGTTGAGGGATGTTTTGGGCTGTTAAAATACTGAATAGAAATGAACGTCCACTGAGACTAGTATAAACTGAAAAGACTTTTGAAAATCGAATCATCTTAGTTCTTCTTCTGATACAAGGGTATAAAACCAAGAATTCCAACATTTTAAACATGAGTTTTTAAACTACTGAACACAGAGTAGGTTAACAATATGCTACTACAAATGTTAAAAATGATACTGTATAAATCCCGCAAAACCAAAAGCACTCCTATTTTGTCAGTGATAAGCCAACCAGCCCGCATGAATAAAATACTTGTTTTTTATGACCATTTAATACACATTCAGACTTGAACACTCTGCTACTTAATGATTAGCTTCAGAGTTACATAGTCAAACTCTGGTTTGATCTGAACATTTCATTTTCAATTATCCAACAGTTCTTGACAAATAGTTCTAAAATGGTGACTTTGCTCTAGTTAACTACAGTCACAAAGTGGTCAGGGTCTCCAGAAGATCACACTATCTTGTCTCCCATATGCAACAACATAATATCACATTTGAGTTTTCAGACAGAACTTTTTAAAAGGTAGATTTGTTAAATAATGCCAGCACGATAGGTTAAAAATTTAATTAAATTGGTGATTTTTGACTAACTAGATTTGCTTTGGACCTCGGGGAAAACGAATGTTTTGGGAAGGGGAATTAATTTGTTGGAGCCTTTCTTGATGTCTTTCACCCGGGCTTGGAAAGAGCATCATGAAAAAGCGTATTCTTTTGGAAACTATGCACACAACATATTTTTCCTAATAGGTGTGAAGAATGGCTGCTATGCATAAACGATTGTTGGAAAATAATTCTCTGTAAAACATGACTAAACAAGCAAGTCCATTCACTACTGTACTCATTCCCAATATCAAGAACAACACATCTTACAAATCCCAATGTTACCTATTTGTTACCTAATAAATACCTTTCAGGAAAAATCCACAACTTTAAGCCCTGCAACTGATATACTCAGTAAGCTGAAGAATGAAAATTTTAAAGGAAAATTAATACTAACAACCTTTTACAAGTCACAAGACATCAGAGGTCTCTTCAATAGGAAACCAAGAGTTCTAACACCTTCCCAGGACGCCTGTTATTTCTCTGGTCCATGGTAAAGTGAAGTGACTGAGACCAAGCAGCCTCGTTCTGAGAACCCGTAAACATCACAAGCAAACCTCAGTTCTGCAATAGAAAAGCAAGGTGCCTTCCCCACCTCCCTGTTAGCCATCCTTGGGACCCCCAAAGCTTTAAATCCCCTCACCCCAGACCCTCCTTACCCGGAATTCTCTCACTAGGCGGCTGGGCGTCCGCAGGTGGTGACTCGGGAGACTCAGATCCTCAAGCTCCAGCGCTCTGACCTGGACCGGAGATGCGCGCCTCTGGGACAGGTGCGGACAGGTGCACCTGTCCAGCCCGGGAAGCTCAAACTCGGGAAGCCGGGCGCTCAGCGTCTGGGGTGCCAAGTCCTAGTTGGACGTGAGAGCAAACTGCGTTATTCTAGAGCTCCCCGCTGCTCACCCCTCCAGATTCCCCAACACTTCAATTCTGCCTTAAGGGAAGGTTTAACATCCAGCCCCAGGTGGTCGGATGGGTTGGCACCTGTCCTTTCCGGAGCTCGCTGCCTCCCTCTCAAAGCGCGGGAGCTCACCTTCGTGGCGCCTGCCTGCGCTCGCCCCGCTGTGAAGCTGAGCGCAAACTTCTCCGATTTAAATCCTCTGGGCTCCGCCCCCTCCCGGTGCCTGCCTCCCTCCCGCAGCACGGAGGCGGGGGCTGCTGATCCTCTGCGAGCGGCCCCTCCCGGACCTCCCCCCTCCCGCGCCAGCCCCCTCCGGTCCCGGGAGAGGGAGGGGCGAGCCGGGGAGCTGCGAGCACTTCCGCCAGCCCCCCGCGCCCTGGTCCGCTGGAGGGGCTACGCGCACCGTGCCGCCTCGCCCTGCGAATCCCAGGGACCCCAGTGCGGTATAAGCGCGGGAAGCAGGCGAGGGACCCGTTAGACGTGGAGTGGGGACGGAGTGGGGGGCGACAGACTGGGCTGGGAAATTGCTAACCTGTCCCCGGAGACTGCTTTCTGAGAGCCCTGTCCCTTCCCCGGAAGAGGCCAATTCCAGAGGGAGGTGAGTTACCAAAGGAACCCTAGCCCAGAGGCGTCACCCTAGCCACTCAGTGACAGAACCCGGGACCCTGTGCAGAGGGGTCGGTAGTTGGGCGAGGTAGTCAAAGTGCTATGGGGCGTGAAAAGACCGCTTCCTAAGAGCTGGGGTACAGAAAAAGGAGCTGGGGGAAGTAGGTGAGAAGAGAGACCACGTGGGTCCCTCAGCGCCTGCGTCGGGTGGCTGAGCCGGGCGCGGGTTGGATTTGGGGGACAGTGCCCTCCACGTAGGGGAAGGCTCGTGGTCTCAGGATCCGGGGTGAGGAAAGGCAGGTCTGAGGTGCCTGACTTGGTGTTGAGGACCGCGACTCCTTCCTCTTTCCCCCCAAATCCCTTAGATGACAGCAGGCGCCCGCCCCGGACAATCTGATTCTGGGCAGGGCGCAGCGGGGCTGGCAGGCGCCCGGGGAGGCAGGGAAGTTGCTTCCAAGGACTGGCCGCCCTCAACCTCCTTTAACACACAGCCGGGTGCAGCAGGGCAGCGGCGGACATTTGTTTCCCAACTCTGGTCAATGTGAAAGCAGCATCCCGTGCGTCCTGGACCCCAAGGTGGCTGTGTACCGTCGAGGTTTCTAACACTGCTTCCTTGGCAAAAGCGATAACAATACCGTGTATCGGGATGAGACTAAAGCCAGACGGCAACAACACAGCACACTTTCCCGGGCAGCGCCAGTGCGAGGTGCTTTGAAAGCACACGAGGCAACCCCGGAGGCCGAAGTGGAAGGGTCTCGCCCCGTGGGGCTGCTACCCTGTCTCATCATCGCTCCTTGGAGCCCTCCACTGACGGTCAGTGACTTTAAGGGAAACGTGTGTGTGCCCTGTCCTGTATTAAGCCCTCAAGTCCAAACCCAGAGCGACTTGCGGAGCCCCTAATCTATGGGGTTGGGGACTTTCCCAGTCACAGAGGAAGACACTACAGGGACAGAAGAGCTCTCCCACCAGACGCACTAGGAGATGCATCTTTCAGGCTCCTCTTTCTGCCTCCCTTTTCCTGCCACTTTCAGTCTGATGACCAGAGGGCTGTATGTGACTCACTATGCATTCAAACCCCATGGCACTGTCCTATTGCAGGGGGACATCCCACAGACCCTTCCTTCTTCGGGTCTAAGTGGGAATGATGTTGTTAGCGGTAAGAAATGTGACAAGAAAGGAGGTTGGGCATTTGGGAGAGGAAGCTTGCAAAGTAACCCGAGTGCGCGCGCGCGCGCGCGCGCGCGCGCACACACACACACACACACACACGCTGTAACATAAAACCTGAACCAGAAAACCTCCAAATTCAAGATTTAGATACAAATAAATCCTCACTCTATGCTTTAACATCTATCCTGGGGGCCGTAGCTCCCTGCTTCTCATTCCCAGTTCCTGATAACCTGCTAACACCTGACCACGCCCTCCTTTAAACATTCTCCTTTGAGACATGAATTACCTTCATGGGGACCAAACAGCAGAAATTAATTAAAATTGTTTTAAATATCTCCTATGGTCAACTGCTGGGGGCCAAACTTTCTTTTTTGCAAAGCCCAAATCGCTGAAATAACAATGACTTTGGGGGCATTCCTGCCAAGTGGAAGGTGCTTCTGCCCTCCCTTCTGAGTGATGAAACAAGCAGCCGGAGAGTTTACGGCTGTAGCCCAGCCTGTTCTGCTTACTGCTAAGGACCCCCAGGATTCTGAGAGCAGCGTAGGCTTGGCTCTGTACTGAAGACTTGGGGATCGCAGCCCTAAACCATAACTCAGATAAAACAAAATCTAAAATTAGCAAGAAAAATGGGCTGGGTGTATTAAAAAACCTTCAATTCTGTGCGGTCTAAGCATAAGCAACCTAGGCTGATTAAAGTGCTAACTGTGGTAGAAATAATCTTGCAGAGAGCAAGGAGACTTCTCTGTAGGGAGGGGATTTAGGGAAGGTAAGGATGCCGTAGCAGAAGTAGGATAAGGATGATGCTCTGGTCTCTCAAGAGGATTAAATTGATTTTGTTGGCAACAGAAGTTTATTGACTATCAAAGTGGCTGCATACCTGTTGGAAGGACTTGGGATTACAGCACTACAACTCTACTGCTGTATTAATAATTTCAAAATATTTTCTATGTGATCCAGTATGCCCTTGGAGGGAAGATGTTAGTATGGGAATGGTCTGGTAAGAGGAATTGGTATCTTTTTTTGAAAATGCCGTGAGATCCGTTACTAGGTCCTGAAATCAGTTTAGTGAGCGTAAGTAGGGTCAAATAGAAAACAGCAGAGTCGGTCCTATGTGACAAGCATGAATGTGTTTCTTGAAACTTTTGTCTCATTTCTATATATGTGTGTGTGCTGAGTTACAAAATAAAATGGGCTTCTTTCTGTGGGTCATAATCAGAAAGTGACTTTTCAAAATTATCTTATATTTGTGAATAAGCTTTCAAGTGAAATCATTTCATCAAAGGGACATTCGGAAAATAAGCATCTTAAAGTTTGGTAATCATATGTTTCTGGTATTTTCACGGATTTCTTATGACTTTAAAATTCTCTGTTTTTGTAAGTCTGTGCTTTCTATCTTTCTATCCTTCTTTAAAAAGTTCCTGCTTTGGGGAGCTACTAATGTAGGGAGAATTTTGTTGTCAATCTTGTTTTCCTAACCATTCTCACTGCTGAGCACATTCACTAGTTGAAGGTCTTGCGAGCGCTTAATTTTCACTCCTCAGAACAAGGTTTTCCCCACTGCAAAACTAAGGTTTAGACCATTATTACTCTAATACTACATATGGCTCTAAAATCCAGTGGCTTTTCCTTAAAAATCACTGAGTTTTTAAAATTGCAGTGAGGAGAAAGAAGATTGCTCTTTATTAATGACTGAGTCTACTACCACTTGTTCTTGCTAGATATGATAATATTAGTTAAGGTCACAATGTGGAGACTGAAAAATGTTATTTAGTTCTATTTGGGGGAAAAGTTTACCAGTTAAATGGATCTGAGTTTGTTCTTTATTACAATCTAGAGAAAAATGTCTAGCCTCTTTCAGAATCTAGTTTCTAGCTTTATTAACTCTTAATTAGCAAAGCTTTTGTTACATTCAAATGTCTCCCAATTCCTCATGCTCATGTGATGGCAACTTAATCCATATTAAATGCTGCCTGGGGCCCCAAAGAGTATTATGCTCAGTTCCTACCCTCAAGAAGCCCATGATCTGTAGCACGGACATTTGTTTCTTCCTCTTGTAGCCCTCTTCCCACATACACAGCAGCTGGTGATTATTCTTTATGGAATTACCCTTCAAGTATTTACAGACCTCACCGGAGCAGGGAGAATAATAATTCACTTTGATGAAAAAGTAATATTTTCCTTTTAAAGCAATTTGAATTTTGATCTGATCACAGTTTTTTGAAGAAAGTCTTCTGCTTTGATTTTCAGCCTCTGTTTTGAAAAATAGGAGCTAGTGTACTTGTATATCTCTTTTCTTTCTTCATCCTTCATAGAGTACTATAGAGTTATGTTTCTCTGGAGAATTTGTCTCCTGGCACGGAAAAAATAAATTCCACTTGAACTGGGAAGTGTCTTTCCAGACTGTACTTACATAAACTTTACTTGAGTTAACTGTTAACTTAATGAATGAATAACTCAGAGCAGGAGGGGATGGTGGGGGCATTCACCATTAAGTAGCAATGGAAGCTAATTATTCCACCTCTGATGAAGTTGAGAAATAGCCAGATTTTTCCTATCGTCTAAAGAAAGTTCTAGAAAGAACCCCAGGAACTAAGAGAAAAACTGCAAAGACAAATGGATGTATTCATTCATTCAATAATGAATAATTGAGCACAAAAAGCTTCCATTCTAGTAGGAAAAGGGAGATGATAAATAGAATAAGATATAAATTGTTAATTTCAGGTACAGGCAACATTGTGAATATCAATGAAAGAAGACTGATAAGCAGGCAGGGCTAGAACCAACCTAGATGGTTGGGGAAGGGTCTCCTACACTGAGATGCAGATAAAGAGGAGCTAGCACTTGGTGCTGTCCAGGAAAAGACTTCTGAAGTCACATCACCTCTCCCCATAACAAAATAAATATCATTTAGGTGAGGAATTTACTCATTTTTTGATTGTGTATGTGTTCATAAAAGTCTGTCTGTAATTTAGCTGTATTTAATTCATACTAAGGAAGAGATAGGAAATAGGGAAAAGTAACTAATTTTCTGTACTTTTAGATTGATTCTTATCATGTTACATCAAGAGAGGAAGCACCTCACGGAGTACTAACCTTTCAGCTTAAATTGTCTTAGGACATACTGGCAGAGTGCTAAAATGCGAGGGAAAAGGCAACTCCCTCCAGAATTGAAGCAATACTTACCTTGCCCTTAATATCTACAGTTCTTAGTTTTCTGTTTTCAGATAAAAAACTAATACTTTTATTGGCTTTGCCTTGTTGAACACCTACTATGTGCTAGGGATTTCATTAAGCATTTTGATGCATGATCTCATTTTAACTCTGTGAGATAGATATTATTCTGTAAAGATATAGAGAAAGATATTTAATGGGTTAAATGTTCTGACAAAGAAGCCAAGATTCTAATACAGGTAGTCTGAACACAGACAGTTATGTGCCATATAATGATATTTCTATCAAGGGTGGTCTGCCTATATGGTGATAGTCCCTAAGATTTTATCACTTAGTGATGTTGTAGTCATCGTAGTTTGTGTAGGTACACTCTGTGTGTTTGCACTATGAAATCAACTCAGGACACAGTTTTCAGAATGTGACCCTGTTGTTAAGTGACCTGTGACTGTGTACTGATACATATTTGTGTGTCCTTTTTCAGTAATTCCTAAGCACAGATATAAGCCCACAAGAAGATAAAAAATAGTGAGGCCTAAAATTATATTCATAGTCAATTCTATATAAATTTATACATTTTAAAATGACACCAAAACAAAAATCATTCAAAAAATATTTTATGTTTCAATCAATCACAAATTGGACTCCCCGCCGTGTGAATATCAGAAGACTTTTGCCTTCTTTTTCCCCCCTCCATTATCAAAGTAAGCTAATGGAGGAGGCAAAGCATTTAAATAATTAGTAATAATAATTCAGACATCTGTAGCAGAAGGCTATCCTGTGAGCTGAAGAGAGGGGATTAGTTCTACCTGGACAAGACTTGTGTTTACTAGTTATCATCTCCCTGAAATCTAATACTCCGGCACTAAAAGACTGATGTGGGTGGGCAAGTGTTGGAGACACAGAGTCGTGCTTGCCCTAGAAATAGCATTTTCTTTTTCATTAGAAACTCAGAGGTGACATTTTAAATTACATGGTAAATATGTATGAATGAAATTGTGGAACAAAATATGTTGTCCCTATAACTTCTCTTTGGATATTGTCTTTTAACGTTTATTAGCAGTTCATAGTCTAAATAAGAATTTTATTTTGGTGATAATTTACGTGGCTGGGATATTGTAAGGGAAAGTATCTTTAGGAGAAAAGATTAGTAAAGTAAAATAAAAACAAAGAGGGAAACAAGCTAACGGCTAAAATGAATGCATGGGAAATTTTCATAGCATTTGAAATTTGCTGTTCCCTTTGCACCAATCCTGTCTAGAGCAAGGAGAGAGGGACAGAAGAGAGACGCAAGGTTGTAAGGGACCCAGAATCAGGGTGCAGACTGGCTGCTTTACTTCTTGTAGGCTTCCCTTGGGGTCTAAAGCCCTGTGATTTTAAGTGACAGAAGAAGAGGTCATGGTAGGCATCCATAAATATTTCAGAAATTGATTGTAATTACATATGTTACTCAAAGATAAAGATGATGAGGGTACACAAGTGTTTCAAAGGAGGAAACTGAAAGGGGAAACTAATCTTTCAGCATAAAGAGAAAGAACATGCCTAGGGACCTGAGAAGGATTGAAGGGACCCAAGGATAGGAAAGAGCAGGTATTTCATCCCCAGGTGATTCTTAGACGACTCGGGTTGTTGTTCTTCAACACTGATTACAGAGTGTAAGTTGATTACAGATGATGATATACTGGGGCAAAGGGAGTGAAATCATGCCTTTAGAACCTCATTAACAGCCTCTGCTGCTTCAGCCTCAGCATTTACCAGCTTTCCTTTCTCTACTTCAAAGGGGGGCAGCATTTTCCCATGCCCTCTCCATTCTTGCTCTATTTAAACAACATTTTCTTTCCCTTAGTTTTTTTCAAATTGTTTAACCCTTTTCTTTTTCCTGTATTCTCAAAATTTCTCCTCCTGGTTAATGTGGCTGCCTTCCCCTTTTGAGAGAATACCTGTTTTCATTTTCATCACTCAGTGACAAGCCAGCTAGATTCTCAGCTTCTTGAAAGCAGCTCTGTTCTAATATTTAAACTACAATAATTATATTATTATAATTAATAATTATACTTTAATAATAATTAAATTTCATTTAATTTTGAAAGAAATGTTTTTGTGTTCCTTATGAGTCTGAGTTGAGATCTGCGTAAAAATTGCCAAAAATCACCCACTCTTCAATGCAGAATGTTAGTCTGGGTTAAGGGATTTAGGGTAGTCCTTCTCAAATTTTAATGTGTTGCAAATCACCTGGGGAGATTGTTAGAATGCAGGTTCTGATTTATCAGGTTCAGGATGGGCCTGAGCTTATCTATTTCTAACAAGTTCACATGTTGATGTAATGACTTTACACCATCTTTTAAGTAACACGAGCTCCAATCATCCCCCATGAATATGCACATCATCTCATCAACTTTATTCCTTTAAAATTTGGAGATACGCTTTACTCTATAAAGTGCCTTACTATATGACCATGGAAAATGGGACTAATTTTGCTTTTCTTGATCTTAGAAATATCTTAGAAACCACCTGCAGGTTGAAATATCAAGGATAATTGTCCCGGCAGAGGGCCTTTGTTGAGGAAGACATGACCTTTGTGTTGGAAGAAGCTAGGAAAGATATTTATCCTTGGAGATTTTAAGAATATGGTTTATTTTTCCTGGAAAGAGATTCGAGTTAAAACAGCAGCAGCAGCAGCAGCAGCAGCAGCAGCAGCAGCAGCAGCAGCAGCAGCAGCAGCAACAAGTAGTCTTTCTGGAAGGCAAAGGGAGGAGTGCTGGAGGTAAAGAGGGATAGATCAGTGATGGTGCAGTGATTGTGACGGCAGCAGGGGTGGAGGTTTTGGTGTTGTAGGATCTGATGCTGGTAGTGGTGATAGCTATGGTAGTGGTGATAGTTTGGAGGCTGTGGTTGTGGCTGGGAATGTATTAGTTCCTAAGATGTGGGTAGAGGTGGTGGTAGGTGCACTGGCATGGCAGTAGTGTTACTGGTTTGCACTAAGTAACAGAGCAGCAGGAATTAGTTTTCAGTCCTGGTTCAAGCAATTTACTATCTCTGTGTACTTTGACAAATTGCTTAATGTCTCTGAGCCTTAGTCTTTGCACCTAAAAATGTGATAAAAGTAATATTTTAGTTCTGAATATGTCATATAGATTAAGTAGGTAAAGGCTTCAGCAAAATGTAAAGCACATATACCGTATTAGACAAAGTTGATTATGTATTGATTGACTGATTCCACATTTGTTCTTTATTTATCTTTATATCAAGTTTCTTTATATCATTTTAGCCTTTTAGAAATTTACACTTCTAGAATTTAATAATGTGCTTTTCTATCCAGAAACTTCAGCAATCCAGTAAACTGGGTCACCAAACGCAGTGCCCTTTTAAGTAAATGTGGCTTGTTTTCCACACATTTTTATATTTTAACCTATAATCCTCCTACAGTGCCATCTTTCTCTGAACACCAAGTAATGTTCAAGGAGTTCAAACAAGTTCAATATCATCTGTAGCCATACAAAGTCTTCTCCTTGTAAACTTCCAGTGACACTAAAAAGTCCAAATTTCCTGGCTAGGCGTTAAAGATCTTCCTGATTTGTATGACATCTACCATCAAAGCCTTTTATTGTCCACTTCTTACCTTATCCTGTGTTATGTCTTGGCTAGGTATTCACTGATTAGTAGTAATGATCTCAATTTATTATATTCCTACCATATACCAGACACTGGGTTAGGAACTTTATAGAATCTCATTTAATCTTCATATCAACCCTGAAAGGACAATGTTGTTAGCTTTACTCTGAGGGTAAAGATTAGAATACTTAAGGAACTTTATCACTGTCACAAAATGATCAAGGATTCTAATCATGCATTCAGACTTGACTCTTTCCAGGGTCATGTGCTAGCTCCCAAAAGGTCTCCACTTTCCTGCTTTTGTGCCTTTGTTCATGGTGAGCTTCCATTCAGGACATTAGTCCTTCTTTTTTGCTTTATGGAAAAATCCTTAAAACTGCTCAGAGCTTCACTCAAATATTACTGACTTTCAGGGTTGAATCCTTAGTCATGTGACTTTAGGGAACTTTTTCTCTCTGTGCCTCAATTTCTCAGCTGGAAAATGGGAATGATAATACCTATATTTTTATTATAGGATTGATGTGAGAATTAAATATGTATCTTTTATACTATATGTCATATAGATGTTTATGTTACACACAGTCTTTATCTAATCTGTTGTTACAAAGGAGTTATATCAGTTCTTGCACAAAATATTACATCAATATAGAAACAGAAGTTATCTTAGACATTTGGGGAAATCCTAACTGGAAAAATGATAAATCTAGCCCTCAAAGAAGATTTGTAGCCTTGTCCTGGGTCACAGGTGAGTGGGACAGCTACCTCTGGAATTCAGGATTTTCACTTCTTTGCATCTTTATACTGAAATCCTTTCTCTTTCCTGTAAAACTTTTCTTAGTTTGCTTCTGAACCTCATTGTACTCTGTTCCTCTCTCGTGAGAGATGTTGTGTTGTGACTGTTTGGCTTTGTGTTTTATCACTCCAACTTGAGTGCGGCATCCAGATGCAGAGTGGCTTTCTCATTCATCTTGGTTGCGCATACAACATTGATGTTCACAGTATATGCTCACATAGCATTTCATGAATTGATTTGAACATCTGCGATCACAATTATATGGACTGATTATTCATTTGCTAGAAATTGAAGTTCAGGTGCTTTCACATCAATTTCTAGGCTTCTCAGCAACTCTGAGGGCTGGGTACGATTTCACAGAGAAGAAAACTGAGGCTCAAGGGCTCAGAGAGGAAGTGTCTGGGAGGTAAATTGCACAGGTATCCCCAAACCAACCAAAGTGAAATAGACCACTGGCTCATTTGCTTTTTGAGGCAGCTATGTCTTTGTTGTTTTCTTTTAATGCATATAAATGAGAATTATTGGTCTGTTATTTGCTCTTAATTTCTCTGCCATGTTGATTTAACTACTATTTTTCATTCTCATGTGTGTGTGGGTTTTTTTTCTCTTTTTTGGTACCGGGGATCGAACTTGGGACTTTGTGGTTGTGAGGCAGGAGGCGGTGGCACCACTGAGCTAAATCCCAGGCACCCCCTTGTGTGTTTTCTTTAATCCAGTGTTTCAAGAACTTGAGTTATACATTTTTCCCATTTTCAAAAGAAATAAGTATTTTTTATAGAACCTTTAGAAAATAAAAAGGAAATAATGAATCATCTACAACTTCAACAGTCAGAGGTAAGCAACATTAACATTCTGGTTCTTTTTCTTCCCAGTAATTTTTCCATGTTAGAAATATTAATTGTATCTGCTTATCTTTCTCTTTAAAATTACATTGAAATTGAGATTGTAATTCCCTTTACAGCTTAACTTCCCAGTCTTTGCTCTGCATCTGATGGATCAAAGTGCCTTACATAAAAACAGATGCAAACTAAATGATTCCAAACACAGAATGCTGTATCTAAGGGTGTATATGATAAGAAGTTCAAAGAGTTAAGGAGTACATGGTTTAGATGCATTAAGATAACTCTTTTCAGATTTTGCCAATGCTGGAATCTCTTCTGCCAGCTGCCAGTACCATAGCACAAATAACTGCAGCTGCCACTGCAGTGACACCTGTGCAAAGACAACATTTGGCTGTACAGCGAAATAGAGCCTGTTCTCCAGGGTGAGAGGCACAGCATTCAGAACAAAACACATGGAAATTGCCAGCATTTGCACGAATCTGCTTCTCGCTAATAGTACTAATCAGAGTTAGAGAAATACAAGGATAGAATCTTTATATAGCATTTTAGGTCTCTCCTTTGAGCAGTTGTAGAGAGGATTCTGATCCTACTTTACATCTTATATAAATTTACTAATGTGGTAAAGGATAGTTAACTTTTCCAGAAGTTTCCATCATAAAGAGGTGTGTGAACACCCAATTTGGATGAGGAGGTAGGAAACTCTGTTAGGCTAGAAGATTACTGTTACCTGGGCTAAGGGTTTTGCCTATTGTCTACTGAGGGAAACCCGAAGGAATATCAATATAGATTAAGCATGATTGCAAGTAACAGAAGAACTTTAAATCATTATGAGTTGATAATACTAAAATTTATTTCTGTCTTCAAAAAATTTTAAAACATGGGCATTCAAAGGATAATATTGTTAATAGGACCTGTCTATACCAAGTTCCTGAAGACATGGGTCCCTTCCAGCTAACTGCTCTTCCATTCCTAGGGTGAGGTCCATGTTCTTATGAGCTAAAATAGTTGTAGTGACTGAAATCACATTTCAAGCTATGGTATGTAGTATGCCAAGGAAAAAACATTAAAGGGTGCATGCCAGCTTGTTTACAGGAAGGTTCCAGGAGCTCCCATGTGTCTCTTCTATTTATATTCACTAGGCAAAACTTAGTCATAGCACCCCGTCTACCTGCATGGAAGAATGGTAAATTTATTCTTGATTCCAGACCACTATATGTTTAAAATTATATCATCATGGAAGAAGGGGACGATGGATACTGAAGGCAATTTTGATATCTTTCTGAGAAGTTATAATTATTTATATCTTATTCTATATCTGTGTTTCAGGCAACTGTTTAGTGAGCTCAAATGTGTCAAAGTAAATAGTCTGGTACAGGCGTCAGGAGACTATAGTGGGTCAATCCAGCAATCCAGTTTACTATCAGGTTTTGTAAATAAGAAAGTGTGAGGACACAGCCATACTCATTCATTTGTGCATTGTCAGCGGCTACTTTCATACCACAAAAGAAGAGTTGGGTAATTGCAACAGAAAACTCAAATATTTACTATCTCACCTTTTAGAAAACAAGTTTTCCTGATTGGATTCTAGAGAATACTTTCACAAATTTAGGATCCATCTGTTCTTTTCGTCATTGTCAAATCCCTACTTTTAAAAATTTCTTTATAAATTTTAATTGCATTGAGATGTATTTATAAATCAGATATTCTACTACTTTGTGTATTACTACTTAGATGAGAGAGAGGAAGAAGGGATGAGAATTGATACTTAAAATATGGTAGCACAAGGTTTTAGCAACTGTTAAATCTAGGTGATGGGTATATGGAAGTCTATTTGCTGTATTTATTTGGTAAACTTAAAATACAATATAATTAAGTAATTTTAAAAGTTTTAAAAAAGAAAAATTATGCCTACCCTAAAAAAAAGAGCTGTAACCAAGTTCCAGTGTTATTCTGATTCGATGTCCAGGGTAACTTTTCATAGAGCAGTATGCAGCAGGCTGATCCCTACTGGAGTGTGGTATTTTTTTTTTTTTATTGAACCTCCAGAATCATATCAGCAGTCCAGGTGCTCTGCACATCTGGAAAATATGACTGCCTTTACTTGTGTACTCCAAAAATAGCAGCTGCATCCAAAAGCAGAGAGAAGCAAATATCTCCAAGAACTGGCACATTTCTGGGATGATGATGTCCAAAGTAATAAAGGCTCTGTATTTTGTTGTTGTTGCTGGCATAAATTTCAGATCATTCACTCATAGTAAGGTGAATTATTTAGGAAGATCAAAACTTATGCAATAAATTCTCTTAGTATTTAATTTTTCTTTTTTTTAAAAAAGGATACTTGTAATCTATAAGCATGTGGCTGTGTAAAGGACAAAATAACAGCTCTCTAAATTATTTAAGATTTATGTCTTTGATGACAATAGATTAAGTCTCACTGTTTCTTTGGAACAAACTTCCCATATTAAAGAAGTATCGTTGCCATGTATTTAAGCAAGGAGAGAAATTTGAAAACCTCTAAGTAGTGTAAAAAGTTGTATGTAGCCAGTCTTTAACAGCATGCATATGTGTAAAAAGCTGATTATCTGCCCAAATTGGATCACCTCACCAAATGTGAGTTTAATTAACTGGAAAAGAGTTAAGTTTTAATAAATAATGGGTGATTATTAGGTACTATGGTGTGCTTAAAATGTGCTGTGTAAATGCAATGGGAGTATTAGTATCTTCCAGGTTTGATTCTCTGCTTATAGCCAGCCATTATCTTTTGAGAATAAAACAAAGGCAGTGGATAATTTTTCAAGGAAGAGGAACCATATATAAAACAAAGAAAAACATCCTTTAACTGAGTAACATGGCAATACCTTTTATATCAATTCTGAAAAATTAAGCATCTGCTACTTACAATGCAGTTATATTATATTATATAGATATATTGAAGATATGAAAACAGATATACCATGATACCTCCAATAACTCACAGACTAGAATGAGAAAAAAATTTACCATAAAGAGATAACTGTTTCAATAGAGGTGAGTATCAAAGGCTTTAAGAGAGTAAAGAGGAGAGGACAACGGAGCATGGTAGAACAGGACATAAAAGGTGTAGATCACTTGCAGGGGATTTGGATGGGCAGGGGGTGAAAGCGAAGAGGGTTCTCGTGTTCTCATGCAGAGTGCCAGGCAGGTCATGGAGTATGAAGCTCATCTGAGGAAATGGGAACTGCTTCTTGTTGCCAGAGTACAAAGTCATGAGAAATACATGATAGAAGGCATAAATTAAAGGTGGTTAGGGACAAGTTATTATTGATGGCTTTTAAGGAAAGAGAGGTTAAAGATGGTCAAATATTTGTTTTAGAAAATAAAACTTCATTTGAAAGGGAAAGAGATGGGAACGATATGATATGTACATGTACCAGTGTACCCGGGGTGTATTTCTTGTATATTGCAACATATACTAATAATAATAAAAAAGAAAAAAGAAAGTCCAATGATAAAGGTGAGAAATGGGAATGGTGTGGCTGACTTGTATTATGGGCAAAGACAATGGAAAGGGGAGATGCATTTATGGTGCAGAAGTAAATCCATGGGGGTGGGGCGGGGGGAGAGAGAGGAGTTAAGGTGATGGTGAAGAAAGAGAATGTGTGTTGGGGTGGGCTAGGGACTGGGGCAGGGGAAGAGATTTACTTTTTATGTTTCATGTCTTTGCCAAGTTTCCTGTTTAGCTGATGCCTGGCCGACATCCATATGAGGATAACGGTATTCCAGTCTAGAATTCAGGGCACAAATTGAAGCCTGAACATGGACATTTTAGAATTCTTTTGTAATAACGTGGTGGTTGAGGCTATGGGGTTAGACCAACTGTTCAATAATAAAGGATAAAAGAAGATAACATGAGCATACGTGACATTTTAAATGGATTTGTTCCTTTTTGAAGCCTAGAAAGCTTCCTATTTGGAGTTCCTTTCTCTACTTCCTGGCAGAAATTGGACTTAAGTGCATTATATCATGCATTATTGTTTTCATTTTCTCAGTTAATAAGAAAACTTTAAAAATACACATGGTGTTTCATTTAGTAATGTTCATGGCCCTTCCTTTTTTCTTCCACTTGTTTCTGGAAGCATCCTGTCCTCTTATTGATTTTCCAGTCTTCTGTTAATCAGACTCACCAGGCAGAGGAGGAAGCCAAATTGTAGCAGAATTTAGGAAAGGGTTCCTAACAATATATATCCCTTATTTACTCTTCTATTTCCTTATTATTAGTTTCATATGTAGACTATTCTAAAGCTTATAACTAAGAATCACATTACCTTTAGAAATAACATATTTACTGAAGGTAGTTTAATGGAAAATATGTGGATCTCAATGAAAGTGGGAGATTAAAATGAATTCCTGCATGTTTTTACCATGGAATATTAATTATGTATAGAAATGGCTCCAGTGCCTCATTGTCTTTGTTTTTATACTCTGTGTATAAAATCCTGGAGATGTGAGAGATATTGAAGGTGATTTTACTCTATTGTCACTTAACTCTGACTTGTTCTTCCTAGATTGGATTTCAGATAATTATTACATTTGATATGCATGGGCCAAATTTAGCTAAAAGTTCACATATAAATTTTTATTACTTGAATTATCTATTTATTATTATTCACTTCAATTTTAATTTAAGATTATCTAGCATTAATATCCTAAGGCAATGATTACTCAATCTAATTAGTCCTGTATTGGTTAGGATCATATTTGACCACACAAAATGGAAAAATACCCAAAGTATTAATACACAGGAGAATCTTACCTCCCTCACAGAGAAGCCTAGAGGTAGGCAATCTTTGGTGTTTTGATGATGCCAGGACTCTCAGGGATCTGCTCTCTCAGGGCTGCTCTGCTGTCACAAGAGTTCACAGAGGCAACCTGTACTTTCGCAGAAGTCTCACCCATGGCTGCTTCTTCCTTCTCATTGACTGAAGCTACACCTTTTCAAAGAAAATTTGTCAAATGTAGTCTTTTAGCTAGTACCTTTCACCCAAATAAAACTGGTTTCAGTTACTAATGATGATTGAGAAGATGGCTTTGGGGAATACAATTACTAATTCTGTGACAGTACACTAGCACACTGTTATTTTAATATAAAATATTTTAAAAATTATTCATTTTCCAAGCCAAACATAGGAATTTACAAGACCCCTTTCTCCAGCTTCATATTTGTTGATTTAAATTCACAAAATAAAATAGAATCTGTTTCACCGTGGCAGAAATTCAGTATAGTATAATCCCTGAGGTCATTTCTTACAGAAAAAAGCCTCAATTAAATTTAATATGACCAGAGATCCCTAACTCTTTAGGAAGTTATAACCCTGACATCAAGAAAAATAATGCCTCTTTCTAGTCGCAGTACCCACTTACAGAACTCTCTTCCAAACTTGTTGCTTTATAGATTCACCCTGATCACATGATCTATTACTCTCTCACAGGCCCACAGCTGGGTGTGCTCTCCATCCTCAGCAGCTTCCAAGGCAACTTCTGCCTCGGTCCTTTGGATTTCCTCCTTTTTGTCATGTATTTTCATCACTTTCTGGTCCCTTCAATTTTAAAGTTGTTAATTTTCACTCCACAGCAGTTTGTATTCATATGCATGCATTTTAAAAATGTGTAGCCTCTTGCAAACACACAACTTCAAGATCTCCAATTCTGAAAAAGTGTGACATACAGAATCGGGCAGATCTAGGCCCAAACCTCAGCTTTGTCGTACTGTTGTGTTGGGTAAGTAAATCAATTTCTAAGGCTACTTCATCTAGAAATCTATGAACATGTCTACTTGTTTGGGTTACTGAAAGAACTAAGATACCACAGGGAAATGTAGTTGTCTACCATCCCCTCATCCCAACTATCACTGTGATTGCTGTCAGAGTACACAGTATCTTCTGTGATGATTTCAAGGAGACTTGCTGGGATAGAGCGGGCTGGCCTGTCCATAAATGGGCTCCATGAAGCCAACTTCTGTGTTCACATCTCACTGCACATACATACTTGTGGTATCTAGAAGCATACTTGGATTAGTGGATCAATACATGACATCAGAGTCCAGAGATCCTGGTTTAAAATCTTAAAGTACATTTCTGCTGGGGAATCTCAGTGAAGGCAACTCTATCCTGCCTTGTTTTCTTGATTTGGAGTCTTGGAAAGCAAAGGTAAAGCTCTCACTTTTTTTCCACCCAAAGGTGTTAAATTACTTATGCTTATTGTCTACCCTTCTCATACAAACTTGTGCTGTAAATATATATCTAATTAGTATATTAATTTGCATGCCAAAGGTTTATTCTAATGGCTTCTCTTTGAACTGAGGACTTATCGGTGCAGCTTCTATGATTAGATGTGTTCTCAACTGGTGTGGTATTTAGGCTTTAATTCACACGCAAATTCATTGATAATATTTTTATAGTGCTTCAAAATTGGAAGATTCCTTAAATATAAAGCTTGTGAATTATACATAATCATTGAGCTTTTATTTTAAGAATAAATTACTTAACAGTGTTATCAATATTTGATTCCTAGCAAAAAGCATGCATTTTAAAAACAGACATTTAAATAAACTGAATATGTTGACTACCCTAAAGCTAATTGGTGATGGGCTTCTGACAACATATCCAAAATGCGGAGAACACCCTACCCTGTATTGTGTAGATTCAGATTTCTCTGGCATGTTCTGAGGGTTGACTTTTGGACCTGCCAGGGGCTATTTTCATGAAGAACCATGGAGCCCAGTGGAGAGAAAATACGAACCCTTTCGGAGGGCTGACAGCCAGCCTTGCTGACTCTCTGGTATATAACAAGGCCTTGGAAGAGATGTCTTCATGATATTTTATTCATTTTAAGAGGTGTGTATACTTCCATTTTGTCAAGGTGACTCAGATTATCTCACAGAGCTTCCTCGGGCTCAATCCTAGGGTCCAAAGAAAGGGGGAAGATTACATAAACAGCAGAAGTTGCTGATATTTCTGTGCAAAATGAGTGGTCTGAGCAGTGCTGTCTCTGCAGATTTAGCATCAGGAAAGCCATCTATTCGGTGATGCTGGTAAAGAGCAATTTTTTAGTGGCTTCACTGAGCAATGGTGCTTGGCTCAGTGTATAGATTTTAGGTAGGATACTGCGAATTGTTGGTCAAGGGAAATGTCCACAGTGACCTGGGACTGAATAGTCTGTGGTTTGAATAGGGAAGAAGGTGGCAGTTTGAGCTAAACAGAGTCTGTCTCCTACATACCTGGATTCGAGTCCAGGAGAGAAGACTGAATGTTCCCGTGATGAGAGACAGAAGGGAGGAAGATGTGTGTGTGTGTGTGTGTGTGTGTGTTTGTGTATGTGTGTGTGTATGTCTGAGGTTTCTGTTATCACCAAATTCACATGGAAAATATTTTTTAAAAATTGTGTTTATATTGAACATGTACAGATATTTTTCTTGTTGTATTTCCTAACCAGTATAATGTAACTACTATTTATAGAGCATTTATATTGTATTAGGTATTGTAATAATCTAAAGATGATATAAAGTATACAAGGGATGTATGTAGGTTATATGCAAATTCTATGCCATTTTATATAAGGGATTTGAGCATCCTCAAATTTTGGCAACCACAGGGTCTTCTGGAATCATTTCCCTAATTCTCTGCAGATATTAAGGGATGACTGTGTATACACACACACACACACACACACACACAAACATGTATGCACTGAGAGAGAAGGAAACACACAAAAGTCAAAGGTGACAAAGTGATATTTCATTCTTGACTTGGGTTTTTGTTCTGAAACTCAATGGAAAGCTCTAATTAATGGGTTGAATTTCATGGAAAAGCTTTTTTTCTCTACATGGTGCGTACTACTTCCCCTCAACAGTTTTTTTTCCTTTTTCTGGTACTAGGGATTCAATTCAGGACCTTGTGTCTGCCAGGCAGGCACAGTGCCACTGAGCTACATCCCCAGCCATTCCCCTCCAGACTTCTGTCTGAACCTGGTATCTCAGGACTACATGGCTGAGACAGAGAGAGAGAGGAGGAGAAAGGTTTGCCTCTATGGACTCAAATGGAACTGTTCTGAGTTGCTTGTCTAGATACTCTGTTGATAGACAAGGTGCAGGCCTACTTCCTAAGAGCAAAGGAGAGAAGAGACAGAGACAGCTCATGCTTGTTTGTTTTTTCCCTTTTAGGGAAAAAAGTTCTGTAATTCTGTTAGATATGTGAATAGAAGAGAAAAAGACTACAAGGAGTGAAGAGGCTGTGAACCTACTGTGTTGCAGCAACCCAAGACTTGTCACAACTAGGTTTCCTGGGAATTGTCTGAAGGAGGCCATAACTCCCTATATCAGACATTTAACCAATAGCTCCTTCCCTGGAAATTCAGTGTTTAACACTTGCTCTTGCTTGATGGTGGAATATTTTTTTACTTGATTCCCTCTCCTTCTTGAGGTATAATAAGGGAGAGACAGGTTGAAGAGTAGAAGTTTTTCTCCATAATCTAAAATTTTGTATTCTTTCTTCTCCTAACTTTATGGAGTTAAATATTAAGTCTATGATCAGCTGGTCCTGTTGTGAGAATTAGTAGGCAAGCATCAGCAAGTTGTGTCTGCATTTTTGGGGTAATTTTTCTGTGCACTGTCAGGAACCCTTCATTTTGTTTATCTGGGATTAATGATACAAGCAGCTCAGCTCCTCTGTACTCATTGTCGACTCCTCTCTTTCTCTTACTCCAAAGTTTAGCAGCTTAAAACAGAAACATTTATTACCTCATACAGTTTCTGGGAGCTAGAAATCTGGGAAAGGCTAAGCTAGGTAGTTATGATTCTGAGTTTCTCATGATGTTGTATTTAAGGTGTCAGCTGGTGTCACAGTGGTTGGGAGGTCCACCTGGGGCTAGAAACTCGTTTTCATGATGGCTCACTGCTGTGACTTGGCAAGAGGCCTCAGTCCCCATGGACCTCTTTCTGGAGTTACTTGAGTGTCCTATATGACATATTGCTTCCTTTGCAGAATGTGAACCAAGAGGAGTGATCAAAAAGAAAGCCAAATGTCTTCTATGCCACCAACCACTTCCACTGCACACTATTGGTTACAAGTGAGTCACTATATCTAGCTCACTCTCAAGACCAGGAGAAGGGAACTCTGCTACTTGAAAGAAGTGCTGTCAAGGAATTCGTGGAATCATTATTCACACCACATTCTTAAATGTTTTATAATCCCTCCAGAAGCTTCTGCAGCTAGGATAAAACATTAAGATAACTTAACCTTATCTTACCAAGTCAAGAATTGTCCATGTCTTCTATAACCTGTCATTCTCTCTTTTTATCTAATTACAATTATCAGACAGTAATATATACCAAAATAAATGGATGTATAACCCAATAATGGAGTCAAATCTCTTTAATTATCATAAAAGTTCTATTTCCACAGAAACTTTAATTTTTTTATATGAAAGTTCTCAGTGATGATTTAAAACAAATCAATACATAAGAAAAATTACAACAAAATGAAATATGTCAGCAAAATCTCTGACACTAGTCAGTCCTGATGTCCTTAGTTTGGATTAAGGCTCCATTGGCCCTAGAGAATGCCAACCTTTGACATCTACTGACAATTTGACACTCAGGAACTTTGCTGAATTCATGTAGGATTTGGGCCACAAAAACAATAGCTCCCTCTTTGGTCTGAGGATTAAAAATAAGTTTCTTGTGAATTTCTTTAAACAAACTAGTTCTGATCATGGCCTGATTCTTGTTCTAAGTGACTTTCCTGCAGGACTTAGGATTTAAAATCCTAGAATTACCGGGATCCACAACCCTAATAATATCAGAAAATTATCCTTCCTTTTAAACTTTAGAAACAAGAAGCCAATTACAAGAATCTGTCCATATTATTATTTATTCTCCAAATGTCCATTCCTAGGTGTGTACTTGCTAGTTTTCTGAAAGAACACTTGATACATGTTTGAACTGATGCTGTCTTGGTATGTAGTCCAAGAACACCTCATCTCCATTTAGCTTCCAGGAGAAATCCATATATAAAAAAACAAAGTAGGCAATTCCATATTTTGTTTTAACTGGGGTTTTTGTCTCTAAATCTGAGCATTGTAGTTTGACCCTAAACTTGTGGGTCTAAATAGCTTCGACTCAAAATAGGCTATTGGGCCGGGGATTTAGCTCAGTGGTGCCACCGCCTGCCTCCCAAGTGCAGGATACCTGCACTTGATAAGTGCACTTGATCCCCTGTACACCCCCCCCCAAAAAAAGGCTATCTATTTTGGTCATTTTCAACATCTCCCTAACAGCTGAGAAACCATTCTCACTGGCCCAAAGGAAGACAACCCAGGAAAAGTGGGATGTTAGATTTTGCTTGAATACCTATTGGTGTGGACATAGCTAGACTTCAGACAAGCCTTCTTAAAGGCCATGTGAAAGTATCAGAACACAGCTCTTCAGCAGTGGTTTACTGAGGGCAATTGGCACACGTATAGTAATGCTTGTGTTCACTCAATAGTTGCTGTTTCATGATATTAAAACAGTACGGTTCATTTAATCTAAGAGAATGAGCAAAAAATTTATAATGAAGTTAAAAAACTGTTTCAACAACAAAGAGCAAACTCAGATTTTCCATCAATCTTATACTATAAATATATGCTGATGATTAAAGAGAGACTTGGTAGGTTTTTAATCCTAATTTCTTCTTTGGCAGTCAAAGATTAATAATATAGATCTATACTATCTGGAGCCAAGTCACACATGACTTCATGTGTCTTTGTGAGAAATGATGTAGAATCTCTTTTAAGACTAAAGTAATTAAGCCTTTTTTAAATATCCAGCTAGCTCTAAGACTCTCAATATTACTATTGAGATCTAACTCCAGCCATATTATACATGCTAATGATTTTTTAAAAAATTGCTTATTTTACACTGAAAAGAAAAATAGTGCTACTGTAAGTGTTCACATACACATTAAAGTAGAATACATACTTGAAAGTTCAAGGCACATCCAATCATATCTTTCCTATCCAGATTAATTTCATTTACATCTTTGTTGCTAGAAGGTGTACTTACACACCTAAATGAACCCGGTATTATTATAGTGTCAGGTAGCTTTTGTCGAAATGTATAATATAAATCTGGATGTGAGATGATATAAGATAAATAGCATATTACTTGTTGAATAAATAATTATTTAAAATATCCTATCAATATTTCGACCAAATTATGTACTGTATTAAGTATAAAAATTTTAATTATAAATGTCATACTTGTAGCTAAGATAGTTTATAAAAGTACTTAAAAACCAGCAATATGATCTATTTGTTCATTCATAGTATATCTCACTATGTATCTTCTTTTTCATATTTTTAAATATATGGCAAAAAGAATATAAGCCTTTTTTGTAATAATATGATTCTAGTTTTTGTGTAAATGTTTTAGTTGATTAGAATATTAAGGTATATCAAAGTGTGTTTGCTTAGAATGACTGAATATGTTGTGTATTAAATTCAGTGCAGCTTGTATTATTGAATTTTCTTTCTCCTCTTGTCTTTTGGCTTTTCTTCTCACTACATTAAGGAAGAGACTCTTCTTTATTTAATATGGGTGCATTAAACCTTTGGGATCCCAAGTTCTCTGTTCGCTGCATGAACACTTCAAAAGCCTGAATAATAATATGGCTTTAAATAATGATTCCTTTACTCTCTTTTTACTAGAATAAAATCCAAGTTCAGGTAATGGATAAGGCCATAATACCAGATAATGGGCCACATGAAGTAAAGCATACCCCTAAATCCTGGCACTGACCCCACAAATAATATTTTTTCCAGAAAAATATTTTAAGTGAGGAAAAATTTCCTAGACATGCAGTTTTGTTGCTTCTTTTTTTTTAGTAAGAGAAGAACAGTGTCTGGTTTACATGTTTTTTTTTCTTTTGATGGGCTTCAAGAGCTATACAATTTTAATTTGTAATTAAAAAGAATTTATACACCTATGACAATTAAAATGGAGAAAGCATGCCTGAGAACTTGTGGTATAAGAAGATAGAAGAACATTTGAAAAAAACAAATGCAAATTTAAATACAATAAATGCTAACCAATTTTAGGCACTTGTAAAATATTCCAAATACTTTCTTACATAAGGACAGTAAGGCTCATGCACCCCGTTGCCATTTTGTGTGCCTCTTGTCTCTGTCAGCCATCTATAGGGACATCCATCCTGTTTGACAATGATATTGGTACCATCATGTTGATAACAATATTGCAATATTAATTTCACACTGGTGTCTTAGTCTTTTGGTTGCAGATGTATCCAACCTTTTGGTTTGCCATTGAGTAAAGATGAATTGTCTTAGCTGCACAGAAAACATATAATATCATTAATGTATACAAGCAACAAAACTTTAAAAAATATTCATCATTAGTACAATAAAAAGAGAGAGAGAGCAAGTGGCCTTGGGGCCACAGTTGGACACACCTACTTGGATATCCTCCTGTTCTCCCTTAGGGCCTTATTCCAGACAAAGATCCGGCTAGACTCTTCAATCCTTCCACATTGGATGCCTAACTTCCTCTCTAGAAACAACGAAGGTGGACTGCATGATGAGTTCAAGTGTAACAATATAGATTTCCTACACTGTGCAATTCTAGACATTTGCCGTTGGTCTTTAGTGATTGTTTAAAGGCGTTTAGTGGGACATGTATTGTGTCTAACACCGTTTCAGTTTCACTCGGGTTGGCGAGTTATCCCAGAAGGAAGGGGGCATTTTTTTCTGAAGAACTGATTATCCTTTGGAGAAAGCCCCTTTTCTTGGCTTTCTTCCCATTTGAATCAAATGTCTAGGTAATATTTTTAGATTCTTTACATCAGTGCTTCCCAAGTTGAATACAGCCTGCAGATATAGTGTGATACAAATTTGGTAAATCTGGACAAGTAGTTAAAATTAAAATATAAACTATATCAGATTAAGAATGACTCAACCACAAGGGAAGAGAGAATATTGATTTTCATTGCAAAAGGAAAATTTTATTTTAAGTGTGTGTGTGCGCGAAATGTATTTTTTGATATTGAGCATTGGTGAAAAAGACTTGAAAAACAGCCATTTATTAACACTTTGATTACATAAATATTATTTTTAACAAAATTTTCAGTGATTTAACTCAAAAAATTGCTGTCTTTATGGACAGACATACGTGTGGAAGAGATTTGAAAATATTTACTTTCTATTTGTGCAGAATTTGATCACCAAAGAGTGCTATCAAAGTAACCAAGAAGGAAAGAAGGAAATATGCCATTGTCCCAGAATAAACACTCCTCAGTCTTCTACAGGCCTGGTGGTTAACAACATGGATTGTTCAGGATCTCACAAGGAGAAATTCTCTTTTAGACAAAGTATAATTTCTAGAGAGTGACCAGGAATGATCAGAAGGCCAAATGAGAAGTTCAGGATTCTTTCTCAAACAAGGAGTTAAACTGTTTACAAAGGGACCTTTCCCTTTTCATTCCTTGTTCATTTCCCTTGGCAATCTTATGACCTGTTTTTATCCAATTTAAGATTTAAAGATTTTACAGAATTACTTTTAGAGTATACAAAGCTTAGGGAATTTGCTCTTCTGAAATAACTTCAAAATACATCTTATTCCTCAATGGTCACCGTATTTTTTTATTTCAATATTTGGGTAATTTCTTGGAATTACTATGCATCCCATGTACTGTTGGGGGCATGAATGAGCACTTTTCATCATGGTTGGCTCCTTTGTGTAGTTGGAGACCTCTCCAAATTATCTGTTTCTAGCAATAAACCAAAATCAGTTTTCACATGCAACTCATCTCTGTGTAAATCTTGTTATCTTGTAGAGAAATAATTACTGATGTGGAACCTGGACCCACTGGTGTATGCATGGCATGCAAAATAAAATATTGTAGTATAAATTTAAAGAGAAGTAGATGTGGCTTTTATTTTTCTATGGTAACAATTATATAATTTTTTTCTATAATCAAAAATTCAGGTATCTAAATGTCCTTAGATGATTTCACTTTTTGGCAAGAATATAAGGATTATGATATGTTATAATTTTAATCCCACATTATTTCAGCTCTGCTGAGATATTTTAAAAAATACCCCATGCCTTAATCATTGTTCCTACACCCTAAAATTTACCCTAGTAACCTCCGTTGTTAGGCTGCACGATGTTTCCATAAGTAGAGAAATAGGTGAAGTACAGTGGACCCTTGACTTACAAACTAGATTGATTCCTGAAGGCTGGTTGTAACTAAGTCAATACAGCTGGGATATGGATGTTTACCTGGGTACACGCTATAGATAACAAGAGGCAGATGACTCTGCCTAATTAACCTAATTAACCCAAGTTGTTCGTATGTCAGGCTGGTTGTAACTTGAGGGTCCACTGTAATTGTGATCAATATTCTTAGTGAGAACATCCATTCTGATAAGGTGGACTCAGGTTTTGTTGTATATTTTTGGTATCTTCTCCTCCCAACTTTCCACTGTTACTGCAAAATGAAAAATAAGTTGACCCATGAAAGGAATATTTATAACATTTTCAACAAAGGCTGTAGAGCTTATTTTAAATCACGTCATCTTTCTAAGTAGTTCTGCTTTCAGAACAGTTTGCAAGAAATGTAAGAAAAAGGATCCTTTATTAATAATATGTAAATAGAAGAAAAATTTAACATTATACAAGATAAATTAGGGCATAGGGTGGCATCTTTAAATGTGATAGATATTACTGAAAAGTGGGATGATAGTACGAAGAATAACTGAGGGAGCCACAAGACATGAGCTCTACTTCCTCAGAAGGAAGTTTTTCTCAGGAGAAACATGTTGGCTAGGTAAATTCTAAAACTCTGAGATAACTCAGGGAGTAGAGAGAGAGTCAGTTAAAAAGAATGTTTTCTGCTTTTACTTCTTTGTCTCAGAAATGAATAATTGGTAATTTGAAATAGGAAGAAAATGTCCAAAGGGGTAGGGAAAGTGGGAGGGGAAGAGGAAAGGAAAGAAGGGAAAGGAAAAATTATGAGAAATGGAAAAAATGGAAACAAAGTCTTTGTAAATAGGGAAGGGTGGAGGGGTGAAGGGCACACAGGTAATGGGGAAAAATAAGAACCAAGATACATCATGTACAGGTACAAGTACCCAATGAGAAATGTAAATGTATTGTATACCTAAAATGTGCCAATAAAAGAATTTTAGGAAAAAAAATAATCTGTTTTCTTCCAGGCTTCATTACTCTGTTTCAAAGAGTTAATTCTGTTTTCCTTAGGGGAAAATCTGCCCTGAACCCCTAGGTCTTTGACTCCTATTCTTTCTTTCCTATAGTAAAGAAAATTGCTATATTTTACTGAATTGTGATTATTTCTGTGGGAACGCAGAGGTTAGTAATATCTATTCACACAAAAATTCAATACTAATATGTTGGTGTAATTTGGAATCACTGTTAAGTATGGTTTCTGGAATGAAATCTTCCTCAGTTTTGTTTTTTTTTTCGTTAAAAATCAGACCTTCTTGTGAATTTGGTAATCAATAAACTTAGAAACTCTAAAACGAACAAAATAGTAGTACAATGCATGGAAAAAAAGAAATAATTTTCCCTCAGAGATTATAAATTCCAAAAGGCGACTGAGCCAGAATAAAATTACTTTCATTTGAATTGAATAAGGCACTAAGATTAGCAATATCAATCTCATGGAAAGTCTAGTGAAATCTGTAACAATCACAGAAGACTTAAATCTTCCCTTCCCATTTTATTTGAAGCATATTCCACCAGTAATGATGGGAATGCATGGTATTATTAGAATATTAGCACATTTATTTCCTCATTATAATACATTTTCATATGCTTGGATAATGGGAAAAATGGAGAATTTCATTACCAGTTATGTCGGTTAACAGAAGAGTTAGGAATAACAGGCATTTTAAACAATTGCTTCCTGGTTCATTCTTGCCAAATACAATGGCTAGGACTCTTCCTTTCCTTATTGTTATTTCCTCTATAGGTAGCAAGGGTGCACCTTTGATTATATAAAATAGAAACATTCATGAAGAGGTCAGAAGACACTCAGAAAAGTTTCAAGCATTGCCTCTTGTGTAGGCCATGTGCAGACAGTTGTAGGTTAAGTGACCCACAAATTAATGATATGAATAGATAATGTGGTTAAGCACATGAGAAACATGAGGTGAATTCTACGACAGTGATAATCTATAGGTGTTGGATGAGACCTTCTCTGACTCATTGGAAAACTGACAGAGGAATAGGGAAACTTCTACATCTAACATCTTCCCCTCAGACCCTGTGACCTCCACTTTCATAACCTATTACCTCTTTGTCCTTGGGACTAGCTCCATAGGGTGCTCATTTGTTGTCATTACCTCATCAATTTATACTTGTGGCCAAAACCAAATGCCTTGCTTCCTGTTGAAGTTTGAATCTTAAGAGCTTCTAGTTGTCACTAGTTGTGTTCGTCAATATCCAGTTATTCTCTCTTAAGAAAAGTTCTACCTTTAATTCACTTGCACTTAATGACTTGTTTCTAGCCAATAGGATACAGTGGGAATGATGGCTTGTGTGAAGGAGTAAAAGGATTACACCTTACTGTCCTGCTTGGCTCTCTTCATCATATGGATATTCCAGTAGCCTTATAGAGAGGTCTATGGGGTGAGGAGCCCTCCTGCCAATAGCCATGTGGACTAGTCATCATAAAGCAGACCCCTTGTGCTAGTCTACCTTTAGATACCTCCAGCTCAACAACATCATGACTGCAACCTCCTGAAAGGCCCTGACCTAGAATTATACAGCTAATCTTCTGGATTTCTGACACTCAGAAATTATGTAATATACAAAATGTCTTTTTATTTTAAACTGTTAACATTTTGGGATAATTTGTTGGACTGCAGGAGATAACTAACTCACCTTGTCTCAGAGATTGCCTCTGGGAAATTGCAGTGCTATGATGACTCTTTAGTTAAAGTGAAGGTGTACTGAAGCCAGATGCAAAATAGAGCTACAAGGATTGAGTCTACCTGAGAGTGGCTTCAGTGGGTTCATAGATTGATCTTGCTTGTTTCTTTAATCACTATGTGCTTAAAAGGGTGGATATATTTAGTAACTGATGGAATTCTCATATTTCTTACTTGGCCTTTTGAATAATAACCATTATAAACTTTGTCCCATCATGCAAGATATTAAATTAGAAGGATCCTAGGTAGAATGGTATAGATGGTGCCACATTAAAAAAAATCAAAGAATGTCAAAAACCTAGATGGACCATGGAAGCGATCAAGCACTGCTGAAAATTAAAAAAAATTGTTATTACTAATTATATCTGTTGTTCTAGAAGTGATAGTTTCACTAGAATAGATAATACATTTTATGGTACATGGCATAAGACAACTGATCTTACAAGAGTATTTCTTTCAGTTTCAATAAAGAATCAGGATAAAAAACCATGTGTCTTCCCTTGCAATGACCAAAAGCAGGCATTCATGGCCCTGCCCCAGAGAAATATTGTCGAAGTACTCAATGTGAGGTACCTTTAGAGAGCCCTAGAGAAAGAATCACATTATAGACCCCTAACATTTTAAGGTAAGTTCATGCTACATATAGCAAGGAAATTTTCATTAAAAAATCAGTTGCTAGGGCCGGGGATTTAGCTCAGCAGTGCCGCCACCTGTCTCTCAATCAGAAGGTCCCAAGTTCTATCCCTGGTACAAAAACAAAACAAAAAAAATCAGTTGCTAATGTATAACATTGAAAAAAAGACTATTATTCTCACCTCTAAAAACAAAAATGTCATATAATCCACTATAAAATCCAAAGTTGTTTAGAAATTCTTCAGACTTGACAATGGAAAAAAATCCAGATGAATTAAATTCTAGAATAAAATGAGCCCTTTCTTAGGAGAAAACTATATGTGCCCACTGTTATCCTTCTGATTATATTGGAAGAAGGGGGAAATCATCTACTAGGGGAGCATAGGGAGAAACAGCCAAACAGCCAAACTTTTAATAAACTTTTAATGGCCATGTGTAGATTATTCTGAATGAAAGATTATTCTGAGAATCCCAGTAACAAATCAAGTCCACATATAGCTATAAATAATTTTGCATGGGATCTCTACTGAATGCAGAGGAGCAGTGTGTAAAGCTTAGGAATGGGGAAAGGCAGCTAAGAGGAATATTTCCAAGATACATAGAACTCTACTTGACTACAAGAGAGTGGGCTGATAAAGGCTGAAGTCAGAGCAGGAGAGGTTAAAGAGATCATGCTAAGGTAGACAAAACCTTTCTTGAGCATAAACCTCTGGAAAACTGTTGCCCGTAAAGATGTGTAGAGAGTTAGAAAACAAAGAGAATTCTCCAGCAAACCATAAGGCTAAATCCCACAGTGAATTGTATCTAACCAAAGCTTTAATACAGCCAAGAAAGATCATAAAACTAGTGGCCTGAGGAAAGAGCAGGCTCTTCCTAGAAGACTTTATCTACATTTATCCCTGCTATTCCTTTTAGACACAATGCTTGACATTTAATTAGAAATTTCCGAATATATGAAGAGACAGGAAAATGTCAGCTATAGTTAAGAGAAGGAAGAGTTACTTGAAGCAGCCCATAGATAACACAAATTTTGCAATTAGCTAAAAAGCTCTGTAAAAGAACTCTGATGAATACTCTAAATAATTTAGAGGTAACAGTAGTATGAAAACATGGTCCAAAAATTACTTGACATACTTCATTGGCAGTCCATGTTTATTTTACCTCATCTCGAATATGGACAGGCCTTTTATCTGCTCTGAACAATAACATATGACAGAAGTACTTTTATATGACTCCTGAGACTATCTCTGGAAAGACCATGCAGCTTCCTTCCTGTCCTCTTGGACCAGGTAAAAAACTTGACTACCCTCACATTGCCATCCTGAAGAGGACACATGTATATACTTAGGCCAGTAGCCCTAGTTGACCTCACAGGGGATATCCAAGGATCGGTTGTCCACTATGAGTTAAGGTACCTTGATGTCCTGCCCAATAGAGGCCCCAGATGACTGCCGCCAGAGCTGACCTCTTACTATGACCTCATGAGAGACCGTAACAGCTGAGCTTTTTTTGAATTACCTTAAATTCATAAACAAATTAGAAAGGCTATTTTTAGCTGCTAAGTATGTAAGTAATTTATTATGCAGCAATAGTAATCAGGACAGATACAGAAGAGATGTTAACAGATGGAGAATTTGAGCAGAGAAATTGAAACTGTGGGAAAGAACTAGGTAGAAATTCTAGAAACAAAAATTATAATATGAAAAACTGAAAATTTATTTCTTTGGTTTGGTCAGTAAATGGACATGAGAACTGAGAGAATCAATTACTTAAAGACTTTAGTAGAAATTGTCTCAATGAAGAAATAACAGTACATGTAATTATATATAAAGTATATGTATAATAAAAATATACATTAAAAGTTTATATATATAATATATATATTCAATGTCATTCCTCAGACTTCCCCAGGAGGTTTACATTCCAGTAACCAAGATGATAATTTGCTCAATCAAATGAACTTTTTATTACTTCCTTCCTTTCTTTGTTTTATTTCTATGTATTTCAATACTTTATTTATACTCAAATTTTTGGCTCAAGACCCGTGTCTGCAGACAGTCAATTAATCGTAGAAAGTTAGATGTAACTTTTACATCTGAGAAAATGGAATATTAGAGAAGTTAAAGAATTTTGTCCAAATCATATAACTACAAAGTAGTTTAAAAGATACTTTACCATATTTCATAATAACTTTCAATATGTACCATTATATATAAAAATTTATGCAATTTATCGAGTGCTTCCAATATGTGATCTCATTTATCTTTAGAACAAATCAGTGAGTTAGGTAAAAACCTACATTATTGTTCAGAAAGAATTTTCTTATCAAATGAAGAAAACGATTATATAACAAAAGTGACATCTAAACAGTCAGCTATTGGTGGGCAGTGCTATTGCCAGAGCTGGGTCTTCTGGTTTCTTTTCTAACCCCAGTTCCCCTGTGTAATGTAAAAAGATTAAATTGAAATAATACTGCGGTATACCTTGACAATTCAAATGATCTCTGAAATTCTTCTGAAGTTGAAATATAAGTTCCTGTCATTCTTTTTAAAAATAGAAATATTGAAAATACAATCTCTGAATTTTTCTAGGTTAAGATATTGAGAAAATTCTAAGCTACTATTGCTTTTTAGCTACTCTCAAATATGACTAGGTCTTGTATATGTGTATGTTAGAAAATATATAAAAGGTTAACACTGTTAATCATACAAAGAAGTAAGATGTGCCATGATCAAACTCACAGGCTCTGTGGTTAGAATTCTTGATTTGGGAAAGTTGTTTAATCTTTCTCTTTTCATTTTTATTATGGGAGTGAGAGTACGATTAATGTCAGTATCTGCTTCATTGAGTTTCATGAGTATTGGAAAAATTAAAATATGTAACATGCAATTAGAATAGTACTTAATAATAGTTGCTCTTTTGTGTCTTGTCTGGCTTTGCTTTCTATTCCTGAGAAATGAAATCAAGATGACATGACAATGGCCTTTTTTGGTAACCAACTCTTGGTTTTATATCTTATTTGAACAAAATTTGGGAGAATATTTTCTTATGTAACTTGATTTTAAAATATGCGTGAAAAGTTACAATGAGACTTGATCAAAATGTGTGTAAATGTCAAATGCAGAGCCAGAAAAAATGGGAGATCATAGGCTGGGAAGATGGATGCTAAGCAGTGGGAAAGACCAGTGCGGGAGATGCCACATTCATGGATATAGATTTCTTTAAGTAAAAATAAGATGAGAAAAAAAGAGGCTCTCATGGATTTTGAGCAGAATGAAGCAAAAGAGTCTGTATGATGAAAAACACTTTCCTTATATTCTAGCCATAGAGCCAGAAATGATCACAATTATATAACAACTGCTTAAAATGAATGTAAACAAATCTGGAGAAGGCATAAATGAATAAATTTAGGATTGCTAATGATATTGTGGGAGATTATTTTTATTATTTAGCTTTGCTAATGCACTATAGTATATTATATATTATTTAAATCGTCAAGACTACAAAATATATTTAAGACAAAATAGAGTTTAATGATAAGGTTAATTCACTTACCTTAAGGAAGGATGCACAGTACTATTAATTATCTAATATAAACAATCACAGAGACCTCAATACCTCACTCTGTTTCCAAGTAAAAAATACTAAATGTTCACAAAGATATATTGGGTAAAACTTCCTTAAAAGTAGTCTTAATGTTACCCAAGGCCACAATCATTAAACCTTATCATAATAGAAAAGTGGTAATATGTGTTTATACTAGTACTAATGCAAGGCTCATGTACAAGAAAATCTATCAGGTAAGTGTTTTAATAAATTACTTTCTAGGATGCCTAATGTTTTTTGCATTACTGAAATGCTTAAAAAATAAAACACTGCAAATTGTTTTAAAGCATTGTTACATTTCTTTCAAGTTAATTATTGTGGAGATTTATTAACACTATAGTTGCAAGTTAGAAAATGTCAAAAGTTTAAAAAGGAGTGTTTAAAAGACCCTCAGTGATTATGGCAAATGTATGAAGTCAGTTTTTTTTGGGTGTGTGGCATTGGGTATTGAACCCAGGGCTTTCGCATTAAGCTACATCCCCAGCCCTTTTTACCATTTTTTAAAAAAGTTCTGAGCCAGGGTCTCACTAAGTTGCAATGACTGGGCTACCACCTGAGAGCCACCTACCTCAGCCTCCCAGAGTGCTGCACCACCATACCTGCTCGTGAAAGCTTTTAAATTATGTTTGTTTTTAAAATAAAATTATAAGCAAATTAAATGTGTGGGGAACTGTTTAGTACTTACAAAGTTTAATAAGCAGGAGTCAGAGAGATAAAAATAGAATATGTATTTTGATAGGCACTAATTAGCAGTCAGTCCATGAAGTATTGCTGGAAAGCACAAGAAATACAAAGAGGGTAACCTATGGTACTCATGAAGTTATCGGGACATGTATGCTGGAAACAAGGGTTTTGTTTGGCAGAAATTAGGTTAGCTCCTTAGGAGAGATGTTTCTTTTGAGAACCAAGTACTGTGTTTTAAAGTTGATATTATAGAACATAAAAGTTAATACAGATTCTGGAAAATTTTTCATAAAATTGAAATTTGATGAATCTTCCGCCAAATGATATCACTGTTACTCTATTTCATCTATATCGCTACTAAATTAACAAGTAATTTCCAAAATGTGTTTCCTGAATATGCCATTTAAATAAGATTTGTACTTTGACTGTTTTCTTATGATAGGCTTTACCTTTGGTATTTATTCTATTGTCTCTTCCATTGGAGAACACAGACATCTGGCAGGACACTATGGAAATCTTGACTATTTTATAAGTGATAGCATTGGGAAAGTCTAAATCAGTCCAAGCTACTTTCATAATTATACCTACTGGTAACTGATATGAAAAAGTTTATAAGTTTTCGTTTCCAGTAATCAACTAGAAGCATTTGACAGAATGATGAGAGTATCCTGATTTTTAAAAAAATGTTTCCAGACAGCTCTTCTGAATAACTGCATCATAATAATTTTGCCCTTACCTCTAATTCTGAAGCACATGTTCATGAATCCTATATAATACAAGGAAAATGGAGCATCAGCAATTGCAACTCTTCCTAAATTGCAATTGCTTCCTCAATCAAAACAAAGACATGACTATTTTATTTATTCATATAGTAAAGGTTTTTAAGTGACTTCTAAGGGATTGTAGTGGATTGACTAATGGTCAACTTGTAGCACCCAGCTGAACTGAATTAGTGTGGTCTGAGCATGGAGGATTGTTACCAATAGTCATAAAAAGAGAACTGGAGGGGAAGATCTTGGCCTGTTGATTTCCTAGGAGAAGTTTGCTGCAGATGGTTTTCCTGATGCAAACTAGGCTGTTTTCATCAGAGGAGGCTGTTTTCATCAGGGCCTCTCTGCCACTGGGAATGGCTGCTGTTTTCATCAAAGGAGCTCTGATCTTTACTGTGAGCATCACTTCCTGGCTCCAATGTGGTTCCCTCAGCTTGGTGGCACAAATCCTTCATCTCACTGGCATAGATTTTCTGGCTTCCACCACTGGCCTTTGGGCCTTCCAGGTGCAGATCCTCAATACGGACAAGCATGGGATGTTGACTTGGACTCTAGGCCTTTAGCTAGACTTGTGTGGGAAACTGCTGGGATCTCGGCCCTCAGCTGAATCCTTTGGGCTTCTAGTGTGTGGTTAATCTCTTGAACTCCTTTGCATTTGACTCTTTCGGTAATTATCATAATATAACCTTATAAGTTATGTCTCCTGTATTTAATGTATTTCCTTGCTGAATCCTTCTGACTACAACAGGGATGTAATGAGCTCTTTACTATTATTGCTAGAAGTCTCTTCAAGCCATATCCATGGCAAGTGATGTCTGTTGAAAGTATCCTATTTATTATTAGAAACATTTCTTTAAAAACAAAGCATGTTATTTCACTTATAAGACAGAAGAATATATTTTTGATATATACAAAAGAACATTCAGTTAGTGAGTTGTTTCTAGCATACATGCTTTGACCTTCATTTCTTAAGAACAAGGTTTATAATCACTCGTGTTTATGTTAAACTTGACATGCACAGCTTCTCAAGTTATGAATTGCATTATTCCAGGAGTACCATTCACTTAGATTACCAGGTGAATAGCTCCTTGGAGAAATTTAGTATAATTATTGAGTTAATCCATGTACATAATTATATTGATTAATTTAAACAAGACAAAAATAAAAATGAGAAGCAAAGATATCTCTGTGTAGGATATAGCAATAGAGTGGCCTTTGCTTCTAAAATCCTTTTAGGCTTTGCTAAGAACCTTGGCAAACACAATTCTATTTTGACTTTTTTTACTCAAATGCTGTATTCACTTACCTTAATAAAAAATAAAATAGTAGTCCCAGTACTCAGGAAGCTGGGACAGGAGGATTTCTGCAAGTATGAGGCCAGCCTGTGCTACATAGTGAATTCATGGCCAGCCTGAACTACATAGTGAGCTCCTGTCTCAAAAAACAAGCAAACAAACAAACAAAAACCCCAATAAAACATAAAATTGACTCTATTGATATTAGCTAAAGTGAATAAACAAACTTAATGAAGAAAATAAAATTCATAGACTCAACTGATACAACAGTAAAAATAAATTGTAACACAATACAAAGTACTTATGTAAACTTAACATTTTCTCACATTGGCACACGTGCTGTTACTCATGCGCCACATACATTACCTTATTTTATACTCACAAATTATTCCATTAGTACACACTATCATGCTCACTCTACAGAACAAGAGATGGAAAGGAGGCTGTTCAGTAGTTTGCTAGATCACACAGGCAGTGAGTAACAGAGCTAGATTTAAACCCACATGACATACACTCAGAGTTTCTTAACTCTTGTGGCATAATACCTCTTTAAAAGTTGTTTAATTAAAAACACATGAGAGGCCTGGTATGTGGTTCAGAGGCGCCATGCCTGCTATAACCAGTATGGAAATCTGTAGGGAGACTCCTCAAAAAACTAAAACTAGAAATTATTTGACTCAGTTATTCTACTTCTAAGTATCTTCCTCAAAGAGTTAAAGTGATCATATTAAGGGATACATGCATAACCATGTTTATAACAGCACAATGTATAATAGCTAAATATTGGAAGCAGACTATATGTCCATCAACAGATGAATGGATAAAGAAAATGTATTTACACACAATGGAGTACTACTCTGCCATAAACAAAGATGCACTTGAGGCCTTTGTAGGTAAATGGATGCAACTTGAGACCATAGTATTGCATTCTTAATTTAAATCATTCTCACTTCTTACCTCCAAAAAAATAACAACCATGTATTTTACTTTCCCATTGTCTGTCATCCAGCCTCAATAGCTAAGTCATTTCTCTCTGCTAATTCTCTCCTTCTTTGAATCTATTCTTTGTATCTATTATGGTTTGAAGATGCTTTGTATCTACTAAGGTTCTGTAAAAGGCTTATGGTCTAAAGCTTTGGTTGCCAGCTAATGATTTCATTGGAAGGTGACAGAACTTTTAGGAGGTAGGGCCTTATGAGAGGAAATAAGTCACTGGGGGTGTGGCCTTGAAGTGGACACTGTGTGGAGACCATGGCCCCTTTTCTCTCTGCCTTGTGGCTACTGCAAGGTGAGCAGCTTTACTCTCTTATGCACTCCTTGTTATAATGTTTTGCCTTTCCACAGCCCAAAGTGCTAATGCTCAGCAAGCATGGACTGAAAGCTTTGAAACCGTGAACCAAACTAAATCTTTCCTCCTTTGAAATTGATCATCCCCAGTATTTTATCATAGTGACAAAAAAGTGAACACAGTGCCCATTAGACTTTGCTTATCCACTGTTAGAGTACCCATCATTACCTGTCATGGAGTATAGTGTACTAATTAGTTATTTCTGATGATGACACAGATCCTAGCATGTAACAGGCTCTCCACAAACTTTTTTTTTCACAAACTTTTTGAAATGACTTTGCCACCTTTGTTCTTTGATCCATTACTATAGAACAGAGGGTGGTCAAAACCATCAGAAAACCATGTTATGCTTAGCTAAGCACATGCAAACAATCGTGAAGACAGTCCGGTAGGTCTTCTACTCAAAGGTCAGATGTTACACACAGAGTCCATGAAGAGATGGATGAATGGCTTGTTTCTTGTTCATTCTGCTTGTTCCATGCTTTTGTCTTGTGGCTTTCATTCTCACTACTATTCTCTCCTTATCATGCTTTCTTTCTGCCAACACCAAGAAAAGTCAATTTTCCTCCCTGGGTTGTTATTCATTCTCAGTCATTTCCAAATCTATCATTGGATAAAGAGGAGAGAAAGTTTTGAGATCTTGAAAGCAGAGGAGGGAGGAGAAGACACTCCCAGGATGGTATTGTCTTGTGGTGGAGAATTTGAAAGACCACTGTTACAAATGAGGATTTTCATTGATTGCTTTTACTCATGAAATATATATTTTTGAACTTACCATGATGATCAGTAAAAAGGCCGGTGATATGCCATGTAAAAATTCATCTTCTTATGAGGAGGTATTATTTTGTCTTTTTATGTTAGAAAACTGAGTTGTACTCTATCCTGAGTTACATTACAGAAGAGCCATCATATAGCCTTAGTTTCTGTACTATAGGTTTTGCTCTATTACTCTAGCTATTATGGGTGCCAATATACAGAAAAGAGTGAGTAGAGGTGGAATAGAAGTGTTTGGACTTGTTGGGTAACCATGGATTACCTTGTCTTTTCTGAAGAAACCAGAGAAAAAAGCCAGTAGACACAAAAGTTTCTAAGAGATAGCCAGAAATTCAGTGTCCTCTGTGTGGGCACGCTGGTGACATCAGGACCTTGCTGTATTTCTGAACTTCACAGTGGTGTAGGTTAACATAGAATCTATTCTTTCAAAGCTATCTTGAGTTGGTCTTCTACTACTGATGATCTAATGAGAAAAATTTGACACTGTAAACACACAATGAATTATTTACAATGTTATTCTATTTGAATCAAGGAGTTGTCTTACTTCAAATAAAGGAATACTCAAGGAGATGAGAATTTATACCTGAATTGGCTAAGATGAAGAAATCAATATAATAACAAAATGAAAAAAGAAATAGTTTTCAAGAGACTCAAAGAATAACCAAAAATGAAAAAGAGAGAGGTGTATTTCTATATACACAATTCTAGAGACTTTTCTCATTACATAAACAGAGAACTGTTAGAATTAACTTCATTTACCGGAAGACAGAAGTTACTAGAGCATCTAGAAGTTTCTAGAACTTTCTATCCAGGCTGGTGGGCAGGGAGAAAGAGATGTACAAGGAAAAGGAATAAAGAACTGTTTAAATATTTTTAAGAAATTCCTGTCTATTAATTATAATAATAATGATAATAGCTACTAATGGAAATTGTAGCTTTTTTGTCCTCTATGTGGTAGGCATAATACATACTGTATATTTATTCCTTGCAACAAGTTTTCAAATATTAATAACTTTATTTTACAAGGAGGAAATGGAAGAATAGAAAGTTAGTAAAACCATAGAGTTAAGAGTTATCACTAAATTTTAAATCCAGACTCTCTGGATTCAAACTCTCAGAAACCACCCTCACCACCACTACACCAAACTTCCTTTTGAAAGAGGGAGATCAAAGCATGCAGTAAACAACAATACATCAACTTCACCAAGTTCTAGTAGAAGACCCCAATGGAGGCATAAAAATCAAGGAAATGGCAACTCTACTTTTAGATATCTTCTTAGATTAAAAAATGTGCCTACTGCAAGGTGAACAGTATAGTTTCCTACAAAGGGACTAACGTGGATTCAAGCTCTGGTTCCTATTATGGCTCTCTCACTTTCCAGCTGTGACATTGTGACTAAGTATTTAATCTAACCAATTTGTATTTCAGCTCCCTCTTACCTATTTTTTGAAGGTGCTATTTCTCACTCATGCTATTCCAGCTTGGAGCTGTATCTCCAGGCTTATTTAAAAATGGGTCTACTATTGTGTGCTTCTTTGGGTTGTTATGAAACTCAAACTTGTTAATATTTATAAGACTCTTAGAAGGGGTCTGGACATTTAGTAAGCACTACACATAACAGTTACTTAAATACTATGAATGTCAGAAAGTGTGGGTATTATGATCTAACCTTAGTATTATGTATTTTTGTCTTTGACTTGGTTCCTTTATGCCAGGATTTCTCAAGTTTGATGGCATTTTCATTTGGGGCTGAACCTGCTGTTTTGGAGGTCTGTGCTAGGACGTTTGGCAGCATCCTGGCCTCTACCCACTAGATGTCAGTAGCACTTCCCAGTTGGGATAGTTAAACATATGTCTCCAGGCATTGTCAAATTTCCTCTTGGGGGCTAGGGGTGGGGTGGGCAGGGCGAAAATTGCACCCTTTCCGAAGCATTGCCATAGGGATAAGAATTCATAGCTTAGAAACCTTGGATTTATGTGCAATTATTTTATAAAGTTACAAAGTTATAGTGGATCCGATCGATACACATCACTACTATTACAGCACCTCAAATTCAAACTCAGGATTTTGTTACAGAAGTTGTTGAGTAAATGAAATTTCACCAGCTCGTTATAAAGTCTACTTAATTTCATCCACCCATTTCATCCTCTGTCTCTATTCAGTATGGCTTTTCTTTTTACCCTCTGTGCCCTTCTTTTTGAAGCAACGCTGCCCATTTACCAGCAGGTGGTATCCATGAATAATATGATGTACATCTTCCCCTCACAGGCACCATCAGATCGCCTCTCGCACACCGCTCTGCTATGGCTTAGATCCTCAGAGCTCTTCAGCATATTCTGCATCTTCCCTCTAACTTGGAAAAAAAAGTTGTGAAATGGGATCCTGCCTTCATAATTCTGAAGGTTCCTTTCTACACTTTATATCTCGTGGCAGACAATATGTATAACTCTACTGCACATGTCCAAAGGCACTATTTGTAAATGGAATATTAAAAGCATTTGCACTGTTGGATACTCAGAATTCTGCTCCGTGGATGACCCATCTTGTGTTATTTCCCTCTCCTTTGCTGACCATAAATTACTGAATTCCACAATCTCATATTATACTGTAGGAACTGGCTTAAGAAATGAAATAAAATAAACCTGAATAATATGTTTACCTGCTGCATTTTAAATAACCACAAAAGCACAGTCTCATTTCAAATTCTACTAATGAATTATGACCCTATGGAAATAAGTCAACATTTTAATATTTAAAGGCATCTATTTATTATGAAAGTTTTCAAATTTCAGAAGATGCATATTAGATAATAATGGTATTTATTATAAAATTTCAAAATGTTATAATCTTTTTCTTCTTATAAAACTGTCTGAGTTTAGCAGTTTTTCTTTGGATTTTGCATGTTGATTTTTAATTCAGGATAGAGGGAGCCCTATCCCCACTATACTATTTGCAAAACAGCTTGGACTTGCTTTTGGAATGGTGCACAGGAAAGCTTCAGAAATAATATGGTTCTTTCTGAGCCCCAAAAGGGCAGAATTACAACCAAAACTTTTTTTCAGGAATTAGAGAATTAATAACTCCCAAAAATGGAAGGGTAGAGTTGTAAATTAATTTGTTCATCTGATATTTGGGAAGGCTTTTGCTGTTCACTTCTCACAGACCATTTCTGTACTGACTGAGCCAATCATGTCTTCTATTTTCACAATCCATGTTTGGGCTTGTGGACCAATCACTATGGCCGTGATCAGTGTTGACCTTGAAGAGAGTTGGCAGGACATGTTTCACTGTGCTTTCACTTGATCAAATTTTAGATGTAAATTCATTCTTAAATTCTGTTCCTTGTGAAGTTATGATTAAACAAAGTATGTATAATAGAACTTTAGAAGCTCAGTAATAAACTATTCTCAATCAACAATAAAGTATGGCTTCATTATTAGATATATACCAGTTAATTTTAGAGATATTTCTATAGGAAAAAGCTATTATTAGCAGAAGTTTGGAAGCTATGTATTTTAAGTATTCTACATTATGAAAAATTTGCACTCTATCATGTTCTCCAGTCGGCTCCTGTGCTCATCATTCATGGTTTAGCAATCAGAACATTTTGTCACATTGTTTTGGTGATGAAAAGAAACCATTGCTGAAATCCTTACATTTAGCACCCTGATCTCATTTCTATTTATCTTCTATCATTTCTATCATTCTCTAGAGCTCAGGGTTTAGTTTCCCATGCAAGTTTTTATTTTATATTTTACTATATGTGTCCTTCAGCCTGATTTATAATAAGTGATCTCATATTCATTATTCTCTCCAAATTCTTTTTTATTTGGTTTAAAGGTTTTAAGTGTTGTCCATGTTGATGCAACTCTTACAGACATAAGTGCTATGCAAATTATTTGTCCATCCTTCAACTGAAAGTCAGATATTCTGTCTTCATTACAGACAGTACTGCAATAAATATTTCTGTATGTATCTTCTTGTGCTCATGTGCAAGAGGGTCTCTCACAGTAGATCACAGAAGATGCATCTTCAAATTCATCAGATATCCTCAAAATTGTTCTTTAATTTTCACCCCCACCTTCACTATCCAAATGCTTCAATATTACTTTGTTATTTGTGATATATGGTTACTTTGTGTGTGCCTTATTGTATTGCTATTTTCCACACAAATATATTTAAAATTTATTTTCTTTATGGGAAGAATAATTTCATTTTATTTAAATAAATAATGCATTTCTACATTAAAATATTGAAATGATACATAGCAATAAAAGCAAGGTAAGATCTCTGGCAATCTCACCATTCCATAAGAACTATTGCTAAAATTTCAGTGCATTTTAAGTGCATCTTTTGTACATTCACCCCACACACAACACAGAATTTGACACATAATTGGATCATCTTAAATCCGCATGTTGCTGATGCTATCCACATTGAGCAAGGGATTTCAATTAGGATTGGATCAAGGTCTCTGGATCACTGTTATAAAAACTTAATTTTATAACTGGATGTGCTGTTGCACACCTGGGATTCCAAGTACTCAAGAGGCAAATTTTTCCTCTTCTGCCTTATCATTCCCATTTCCATTTTCCATCACTCCATGTAAGATATCTTAATAATTTCAAATATGTGCTTCAATATTTTTCTCCCTAATAAAATAATTCCATAAGACTTTCTCATCAAATTTTATTTATCATTACATTTTACTACAGTATTATGTTATTTTATGAATATTTCATTTTTCTTTATATCATAGTATCATTGATATTTATAATAAGATGTATCAATTTTAAAAGTAATGAATTTTGACTAATATAAATATATGTATAACAATCATCAAAATCATGATTCAGAACATTTGGTTTACCCAAAAATACTACCTATGTCCCCTTTCAGTCATTCCATTAGTGAGAAGTATTTCATTTTAGCTTTAATTTACTTTTCTCAGATGTATAATAATGTCAAACATCTTTTCATCTACTTCTTAAACAATCATACACTTTTCTTTATAAAGTGTCAATTCAAATCTTTTGTTTAATTTTAAATTGATTTGTTTGTTCTCTTATTTGAGTTGTAATTCTTTCTATATTCTGGATTCACGTTGATGATTCACCCTATACATTGAGAATGTTTCTTTTATCTAATGTAGCTTGCTTTTTCATTTCTCAGTGATATCTTTCAGGAGTAGAAGTTAATTTTTATGAAGTGCAGCTTATCTTATTTATTTATTTATTTTGCTTCAACTTTCTGTTTTTATTTAGTGCATGTTTGCAGTCCGTGAAGTTTACACTGGTATTAGACAGTGGTATATGTACATAATACATCTTGATTGTTTTTTGTCCCCCATGCCTTCCTCTCCTGTCTTCCTCCCCTAGACTCTAAATCTCTTTACTCCATTTTCTTTACTATTGTTATTATGTTGTGGTTTGTATTTTTGTATTGTATGTAAGAAGTCTTTTTTCCCAGCCATGGATTTATTCTTGTTTCCCTCTAAATGAATTTTATTACTAACCTTTCCATTTGTTAATGGAAATTGTGAACAGTTGTGAATTAGCTGTTCAAACATAGTATGATTTAAAAGTTAAGCTTCAATTTTCCTATATAGATACATGTGACAATTTATTGAAAATATTTTCTTCATTGAATTCTCTTTGTTCCTTTGTCAAAAATCAATTAACTGTGTGTGTGTCTATTTCCAGAATCCATTCTGATCTTTTGAGCTATGTAACTACTTATCCTTATGCCAATATCAGTCTTTTAATTACTGAATTTTTATTAAATGTTAATTAAAATATTACAAACAGGTGACATAAATCTTCCAACTATGCTATTTAAGTTTTTCAAGAATTATTTTGGATATCTTATTTTCTATACATGTTTGTTTTATTTTAAAAAATAAAACAACTATTGAACTAAAATTTGCAAACCATACAGAGTTGTATAACTATAACCACAATCACACTTAGGTCATTTTGGTTATCCCAAAGCAAAACACTTTCCTTACTAGCTATCATCAAATTTAGGATTAGCTTGTTATTTCTACCTACTGCAAATTTAGAATAAACTTGTGAATTTCTTGGAAAAAATACTGCCAGAATTTTGGTCTAAACTGCTTTACATACACAGATTGATTTGGAAAAGAATTACCATCTTAAAAGTACTGACTCTTTCAATATTTAAATATAGCGTATTCCTTGCATGGTTTCTCTTATATAAGAAACTCAATATGTGAATAAAGTGGAAAAGAAAAACAGACAATAAGAAAAAAATTGAGAAAAAATACTATTGTATTCCATCATGGCCAATGCATCTAACAAGTGCACCTTGATTTAGTATAAGTGTCTTACATGTATTGTATGTTTTTTTTGCCTGTTAGTCTGGCTGTTAGTCTGTGTTTATGATAATTAACTTGATAAAGACTTATAAAATAAATAAATAAATCTGATGCTGGCAAAACATTAAAATTAAAAAAAGGAGTGGACAGGAAGGGAGAAAAATATTGAGATATATTATGTACATGTATCAATTCCCCACAATGAATGTAGTAATTTTGTACTGCAAACTCATACTAAAAAAAATTAAAATTTAAAAAATATATATTTCTCCTATTTCAGATTTCATTTAATTTATCTCATAAATGTTTTGTAGCTGTTAGTATATAGTTCTCACATATAATTTAATAAATTTTTTTTACTAAGTATTTAATATTTTTAGTATTGCTTTATTGTGGAGTTGTCTGTTTTCTAATATTCATTGCTGTGCATAGAAATTCAATTTATCTTTACATATTATACTTGTATTCTACAACCTTGTGAACTCATTTTCTAGTTCAAATCACTTTCTTATTGATTCTTTAGGATGTTTTACATACACACTCATATTGTCTGTCACTAAGGATAGGTCTGTTCTTCCAGTCTGTGTTCCTTTTATTTCTTTATTGCCCTATTGCAGTGATTACAGTGTCCTGCATAATGCTGCATGCAATGAGACTTGCTTTATTTTTGATTTGGGGAAATAATATTAACTGTTTCATGGTTAAGTATGAAATTAGTGTAGGTGTTTTGTAGATGCTCTTTATCATAGTTATGTGTCTTCCTATTCTCACTGACTAAAAAACCCTGAAGGTTTTTAAAAAAATCATAACTGGATGTTAAATGAGGTCTTTTTTAAACCTTAATGGAAATAAAAATGTGGACCTTTTCTGTTAGTCTGTTAGTATGGTCAATTAAATTAATTTGCCTCCTCTGAATGTTAAGTAAACCTTGCATATACAGAGTGAAACTCACTTGGTCATGGAATAATATTCTTTTGATTTTTAAACTTTTAAAATATTCTTTTGCTACTTTTCAATGTTGTATTATTGTTTTTATACTTCCTAGTTAATTTGCCAAAAGATTTTAAAGATCTATATTAAAATTCTATAAGAATGAGACACAATTCCACCAATTTCTTTATGTAAAACATCCATTTATTAGCTTACAGTTCTATGATAAACCCTAGTCCTACGCATAGTCTTGCTCTGGTTCTTGTATAGAGAAAAGTTTTCTTCAGATCTCCTGCAGGTTATGGGGAGAAATTAGCTCATTGGATATGTAGGAGTGGGGTTCTCACTCCTTGCTGTCCAGGTGGGGCTGTTCTCAGCAATTAGAGGCCAACCATATTCCTTTCCAAGTAGTCCCCTCCTATCAAATTCCAATTTTAAAAACTTGACTATTTAAAAAATTCTTCATTCAGCTGGGGACAGCTTTCTACTTTTAAACATGCACATGATTTGGTCATACCCACCTAGATAATATTTTTATTTTAAATTCAATTTTACTTATAAATAACCTAATCACTGAAATAAACTCTATCATATTAAAAATCCCAAGGGTTATGCCTGCAATGTACAGAGAAGTGGTAATTCTTGGGGATATCTTAATTTTTTTTTGCACCAGGGATCGAACTCAGGACCTTGTGCTTGCGAGGCAGGCTCGATGCTACTGAGCTAAATCCCCGGCCCAATATCTTAAAATTTTGTCTACCACAGGCTGCCTGGTTCATAATGTTTCAAGGCCTTGCCAAAAACACAACTCATTCTCTCTCACAAGTGTTCTGAGGTCCTTACCTTTTGACAACATTGGCTCAACTTCAGAAGTTCATCTAAATTTCATTACTTCAAAGCTCAAAGTCGCAACCTTTAAATAAATAATCTCAACATTTAAATAAATCACATGCAAATGAAGATGCAGAATATAATTCATTAAGTGCAATTCTTGGAGCAGAATTACTCTTTGCTGTGAAAGTAGAGGTGAGTCCTATGGCCCCAATACTTTCTACATGCAATGGTAGATCAAGGTTATCATCATATTTTAGGCATTCTGATTCAAAAGAGATACAAACGAAAGGTAAATAGGAATGACTGGTCCAAAGCAATTCTGAGATTTAACTTGGAAACTCCAATTTGAATTCTTTGATTAGGATTCATTGCCTGGGGACAATCTTTTGTGGGTCTCTCCTCTGCACTGGTACCGTGGAGGTCTCCACTATGCTCTCTCAGCTCTTGGTTTCAACTTCTTTTAGTCATATTTCCATTTTGATAAAAGGTAACATGTATGTAAATAATTTTATTGGTCTGTTTCCTTTCCAAACTATGTTGGACAAAATAACAACCTCTTTTCATTTTGTATTCTCTCTGGTCCTTTCAGTCCAAGCTCTTGACATACATTTCTCAAGAACTTTTATATCTTATACTTATTTTTCTCACCTGTATTTTTACAAGATATTATTCATTAGTCCTCTTTTCTTGTGATGTCTTTGATTTTTAGTGTCGCAGTAAGGATGGACTCATAAAATAAATTGGCCTTATGCTTCTTCCTTTTCAGTTTTCTAGACTATTGCATATATAGTTTTTTGCCTTCAGAATGTTATAGAATTTATCAAGGAAGCTGTCTGGGCCTGAAATTACCTTTGTGAGAAGGTTTTTAAGAATGGATTTTATTTCCTTAATGGGTATAGAGTGTTAAATTTTTTTGAGTCATTGAGCTTTGGTAGTTTGTATCTTGAAGGGATTTGTTAACTTCAGTTTTCAAATTAATTGCTATGAAATTGTTCATGATATCAGTAAGATCTGTTGTGATTTCATTTCTATGCTTAGCGCTTAACTGAAAGTTTCTGTTTTCTTTTTTTCTTGGCTAGCCTTACCAGATTTTAAAAAAATTATTAGATTTTTCAAAGAACAAACTTTTAGTTTCACTGAATTTCTTTGGTTGGTTTTCTGTTTTCAATTTAATTGACTTCTTTATATGTATTACTTTTAGTGTAATTGTTCTTTTTCTTGTTTCTAATCAAGATTAGATAATTGATTTGATCTATGTAAGCATAGATCTGTGTAAACATTTCAAAACAAAAATTTCCTTCTGACTTTGCCTTGAATGTTTTGAAAAAATGCTGATGTGCTGTGCTTTCATTATTAGTTCATTATTATATTCTTTGTAATGTCATTATTATCAGTATTATTTATAATTTCTTCTTTGGCCCATGAGTTATTTAAACGTGGGTTTTAAAATTTGCAGATTGAACTTTTCTACATGTATTATTTTGGTGACTTGTAATTCAGTTCCATTTTGGTCAGGAAATATGTTAAAATTTCAGTTTCTTCAAAAATTTAAAGATTTATTTTGTAGTCTATTCTATGACTATATTTTCAAGTAAATTTTATGAACACATGTAAAGAACATGGATGTCATGGTGGATGCAATTGCCAATTCAGTTAATGCAGTCAATTATGTTATTCTACTATTTAATATCTTTCTGATATATGTACCTTTTTATGTCTTTCTATAAATTTTATTTTGCCATCTAACATATTTTTCTTTTAATATTTTTTATAATACAGGTCTGTGTTATATTTTCTTATTTTTTGTTTATATGAAAATGTATTCATTATTTATTTTTATCTTTGAGTTCTTTTTTTCCCATTAAGTTTATTGGTACATTTTTGGTATAAAATACAGTTACATTCATCATTGGGATCTTGTACCTTTACATGAGTCTCTTGGTTCTTATTTTTTTCCCCTTCCCTTGCCCTCCCTTCACCCCCTCCACCCTTCCCTATTTGCAAAGACCTTGTTTCCATTTTTTTCCTCTTCTCATATTTTTTCCTTTCCTTTTTTTCCCTTCCCCTACCCCTCCCAATTCCCCTGCTCTTTTAGACCTTTTCTTCCTGTTACACAATATCAGTTATACATTTTTTAAATTACAGTATCAAGATCTAGGAGACATTACCACAGATTTTACAGAATTTAAAAAGATATAGAAAGCATATTACAAAAATCTTTTTTGAAATAAATTTGACAATTTCTAAGAAGTACCTTGGAAGACAAATTAATGAAACTAACCCTGGAGGAAATATAAAATTTGAATAGCACCTGTTAAAGAAAGTATATTCCTAGCTTGAAAACCTACCTATATGACAACAGCAGGCTCATATACATTTTAACTGATAAATTATATCAAACAACTAAAGCAGAAAAAAGAAGGAACACTTCTCTCCTCATTTTAGGAACTCAACATTGTGCTAATCTTAAATCTGGATAAAGATAATAGAAGACAAATGCATGAACACGGATAGAAATTTGTTTAACAAAACAAAGTATTAGAAGTCAGATCTGGCAGGATGTAGAAAGTGGTTTTGTTATAGGGATGGCAGTGTTGGTTCAGCATTGGAAGATCCACCCCCAAAAGTCATCATTTTAACAGAGGAAAGGCAAAAGCCATATGATCCTGTCACTAGTTGGAGAAAAAGTATTGGACTAAATTCTACAGCTGTTCATGGTAAAAGCTATCAGGAGACTAGAAGTAGAACAGAAACTTCCCAACAGATTAAAGACATGTACTCCATACTTCCAGCGAGATTGTCTTATATGAATGGAGAAGATACAATGCTTTCTCCTTAAGGTGGGGAACAAGGGCAGATATGCCTATTCTTCATCTGTCCATTAGACTTTGCAACCTAGGCCCAAACCAAAATAGTCTGGCAATAAAATGACACAACTAGAATAGGATTGGCACGGCAGAAGCAAAATCTTTATATGTCGATGAAATGATCATCTACAGAGAAAATACTAAGAAATCTCTAGGAGCCCCTAGAACTTGTACTTGAATTTAGCAGGATTAGAAAACACAAGGTATATATAAAATTAAGGTCTGTGTATACTTGCTATAAATGAAGAATTGGATATTGAAATTTAAAAGTTATGTAGGAGTACAAAGGATCTAGAAAAGTTAAGAACAAAAACAAAAACAAAAACAGTGTTGGAAGACGTTTAGTACCTACTTTTAAGACTTCTTCTAAAGCTACAGCAATCAAGGCAGTGTTGGTGTAAGGAAAGACATATAGATCATTTGAATAAAACAGAGAATCTAGAAATAGAAAAACACATATATGGTCCACTGAGCTTTGAAAGATTATTTAACATTAGCATTTTATAGAATATAAACTCAATTCAAGAGCCGAGGAAGAGATAGTATCTCCAGCAAACAGCACTAGAAAACCTGCTATCTGTATATAAAAAATTAACCTCAACCCTTTATTTCCATACATGAAAATAACTTGAAGGGATCTATGAACCTAAATAAGAAAGCCTAAAAGTATAAAACTTTAAGAAGAAATTATAAGGGAAAATATTTATGAATTCAGGGTAGGCAAGAACTACCTAGGATACAAAAACCATGATTTATAAAAGAAAAAAATTGATAAATGAGATTCCATGAAAATTTAGAACTTTAAATGACATCATTAAAATGAAAAGTAGTCCTTAAACAGACCGTATTTCCAGTGCATATAACCTATGAGCAGAATATATAAAGAATTCTTAGAGCTCATTAATAGACAACCCAATTAAAATGTAGATATAAGAAGATGATAAACAGCCAGTATAGCACAAGGAATGGTGTGCAACTCTAGAAGCAGAAAAATACTAATCAGTACAATAATAAGATTGAATTATACACTCATTAGGGAGATGAAGTTAAAAGTTTTAAAAGCCTTGTCATGACTTTTTCTTTTTGTTGGATTCTCCCCCTTTGTGTTTAAGTTGTCATGCCCAATGGATTCATTCTGCTGGGTTTCCTGGGGTTGTGATCCTCATTGTCTTTTCCTAGGGTATTGTCTAAAATTTTTTGGAGTGCCAGTTTGGTATTCATGAAGTTCCTGAGGTGCTGTTTATCATGAAAGCATCTTATTTCTCCATCCATTTTGAAAGATAGTTTTACAGGGTACATCAATCTGGGTTGGAGGCTGTTTTCCTTTAGGGCTTGAAGTACATCACTCCAAGGTCTTCTTGCCTTGAGGGTTTGCATTGAGAAGTCTGCTGTGATTCTGATGGGCTTTCCTTTGTATGTGATTTGTTTCTTTTCTCTCACTGCTTGTAGAATTTTGTTCTTCTGCTGGATTTCTGGAATCCTAACTATTATATGCCTATGTGTAGATTTTTTTTGATTAGGGCTAGCTGGAGTCCTATATGCCTCATTTATCTGTATGCCAAGTTCTTTTCCCCTCCTTAAGTTTTCTGCCATCACTTCTGTGAACAGATTTTTATGTCATCTGCACTCTCTCCTGTTTGTTCATTGACTCCAATCAGTCTTATGTTATTCTTCTTTGCATCGTCCAGCAGCTGCTGGATTGATTTCTTGTGGTCCCTTACAATTTTAAAGCAATTTTTCTTTTCCTCATCACTAATTGCAATCTTATCTTCTATATGTGAAATTCTATCTTCACATTGATTCATTCTGCTGTGCAGACTTTCCATGGAGTTTTTAATCTCTTGAAAATCTGTTTGTATCTGTTTTATGGATTCCATTTGTTTCCTATGTTGGGATTCCATCATGTTCCTCAGATCCTCTATTATTTTTAATCCGTGTCCTCTTTAGATTTATTAATCATGTCTTGCACCATGAGCAAAATCTTTGCTGTTATCTGAGTAATTATTTCTGATTTCATTTTTCCCAGATCCTCTTTTGTTGCCAGTTCAGAGAGTCCAGGTGGTTGAGTATCAGATTGTTCCATCTCATTTTTCTTTGGGGTTGCTGTAGGTGATCCAGAAGTCTGTTTTTGAGACTTGTTTATGTGTCTTCTCATTTTCATGGGAGGGGGTTCTTCTGGCACCCATGTGGCTCACCTTCTCTGCCCCAGGAGCTTGGGATGGCAGAGGGGGAGCTTCATTCCAGGTGCTGAACCGGCTGAGCTTCTCTATCCTAGGAGCCTGGGATGGAGGTGGGGAGCTTCCTTCCAGGTGCTGGGACTGGCTGAGCTTCTCTGCCTATCTTTGAATTCTTCAGTGGATGTAGAAGTATTAGTTGTTAAGGCTTTCTCATGTAGCCCCATGAAGATACATTTTAAGATCTTCTGGTTTCTAGTGCTCCTGATCAGAAGTCATTTGTTATTTAATCATCGTTAGCCTATTTATTATTCACCATTTTCCTCTGGCAGCCTTCAGGATTTTCTCTGTCTTTGGGTTTTGGCACTCTGAATGTTTTAAAACACTAAATCTTGCTTCTAGTTGGTTGAGTTTCTTAAATTGTGCACCCATTCAAGAAAAGCGTGAAATTCACAGGCTTGGCTCCTTATCATTCTGCATTTGAGAGCAGATTTCCTTGTGTCTATATTAGACTTTCTGTTGCTGTATCTACAGTGATAGAACAGAATTACGTACTTGTCAAGAATGATTGTGCAGGTTACACTCTGAATATTGTCCTCAATTCTTGTCTTTCTTTGAGGCAATTTCCCCTTATATTTCCAGCTTCTTTCCCAGATTGTTACCCCACCTCCCTTTTTGGAACTTTTGTCAAGTTAGGTTGTGTGTGTGTGTGTGTGTGTGTGTGTGTGTGTGTGTGTACTGTATTTCCATTGCTATGTTTTTGAGGCAGGAAGTCTCAAACTTGACACTTCTACCCCTCCTGGTTACAGGTTTTTGGGGTTAAACTTTCCCATCTTCTTTTGGACATTTCCCAGTTCCTTCAAATACTTTTACTTTCAACCATGTAATTTTTATCATTACTCTCTGTTGGAAGTTAATGTGACCACACCTATCGTCCATCATAACCAGATATCAGGTTTTACATTAATAAGCTTAGTTTTTGTAGACCCAAATTAATAAATGTTATCCTTGTTATTTTATAGAGCTATTTTTGTTCTTTCATCCTTAGATGATACATTTCCTGTTTGTTGTAATTCTTTCATTGAAAGGTTGTTTTGTTATAATCTACTCTTTCCTTAAAATGTTATTTCATTGTCACAGGTCAATACAGGATTTCAAATTGACTCATTTTCTCTAGGTAATGTGGTTCTGGGTTATGATCTCTTATTCTTTTGAATTCTGTACTTGTAATATAATGTACTTTTTCACAATAGTGTGGATTTACTACCATTTATTCTGTTGAGAAACTATTGTGCTGCCTGGAGTTGATTCTGAGTAGTTATGTTTTTTAAAAGTTCTGAAAACTGGGTGTAGTGGTGCACGTCTGTCATCCCAGCACTTAGGAGGCTGAAGCAGGAGGATTTCCATGAGTCAAGGCCAGCCTGGGATATACAGTGAGTTCAAGACCAGCCTGTACTGCAAAACAAGACCTTGTCTCAAAATAAAAAAGCTCTAGATATTCTCATTCATTCTTTTGAATGAATGTACCATATTGTTTCACCACATTTTTTACTTTCTCTCTTGGTGAAACTCTTACTAGTTTATACATTTTCTCTTTGTACATTCTATATTTCTTAATTTTTCTTTTGTATTTTCCAGACAGGACTAATATGATGTGGCTTCCAATGTAGTAGCTCTTATTTTAGCTGTATCTATTGGTGGTTTAACTTTATATTGTTTTTAATTTTTGTTACTTTTTTCTTTTTCCTGTTTCAACTTCTATTTTAATCTTTAATGTGCTTTAAATGTTTGTTTTGTGATCTCAATTCAATAGGCCCAATATCTGACAGCTTGGGGGAAGAGCCTCATTCCATTTTGCTGACAAGAGACTCATCTTTACACATAGCCCTCAGTTCAAATTTCCTGTTTTGCCTGGTACAAAAAGCCTTATACCTCATCATTCTTTCAACTCGAAGTCCCTTTGTGACAAAATACAGCACTGGTCCATTTTGTAAAAGAAGATGATTATTTTTAAAGAGATTCAAGTTTGGACCTGTTTCCTTCTTTGAACTACACATAGAATGCTGAATAAATATATTATGTAATACACTTTAAGTTGTATTATTGGTGGTGGCAATTTGATCAAACCTAGATTTTATGGTTACATTTAAGTGATTCTTTAATCAGTGTTAAGCAGAAGAAAATGATAATCTCATTTATAGATAGAACAAAATAAAGGCAATTAGCTTCTGTTCTAAAGCTTTAGAAAATGAAGCCAAGTAATTATTATGAAGATAGGGATGAAGGACTAGTAATCTCTGGAGTTCTTCTCCTACAAAATTATTGTGATCTAGAATAATCAATGAGCTACAGACACGAGTACTTCTTGGAGGAAGTGAGATTTTATTAGTTTGTTCTTTGTTTTGGTTCCCAGTCTGGGAAAGGAAAATATATGTTTATATTTTCTTTTTTTTTTTTGGTACTGGGGATTGAACTCAGGTTCTTGTGCTTGTGCAGCAGGCGGCAAAACCACTGAGCTAAATCCCATGCCCAAAGTTTATATTTTCAAATTGCAAGCCATACTTCTCTGCATATAAATTATAATTAATATGGTTTTTATATTCTTCATATATTTTATATATGAAATATATTTTTATATATTTTTTTGTTTTCCGTACAAAGCAAAACATAAAATTTTGCTTTCACCTTGTATAAATCACAAATTAAGATTTTATAATTATCTAGTAGAAAAATACTGTAATACTATTTGTAATTGTTAAGATAGTTCCTTTAGACACCCTACCGAGGTCCCTAGTTGTGCTGAAGATGCTGAATCACCCCGCTGCAGACAGGCAGGTCTGCGCACACCCTACCAAGGTCCTGAGTCGAATGGAACACGCTGAATCAGCCCACTGCAGACAGGCAGGTCTGTGCATGTCCTACCGAGATCCCGAGTCATGCGGAAGATGCTGAATCACCCAGCTGTAGACAGGCAGCCACCTGGTTCCACACTACAAAGACGCAGGGGACACTAGACCACCGGAGCAAGGTACTGAGTCCTGCTGCTCCCAGCCCAGGGGTAGGGGCTTCTGAGCCAACATCCCACTGCACCTGGTCCAGAGGAAGGGGCTTCCCGGTCACCATCACTCCCGCTGGTCCCAGCACAGAGGAAAGGGCTTTTGGGCCACCTTCTGTCCCCCTGCTCCTGGCCCAGAGGAAGGGGCATCCAGGCCACCATCCCTCCCACTGCTCCCGGCCCAGAGTTAGGGACTTCTGAGCTGCCATCCCACTGCTCCTGGTCCAGAGGAAGGGGCTTCCCAGCCACTATCCCTCCCACTGCTCCCAGCCCACAGGAAAGGGCTTTTGGGCCACCATCCCTAGTGCTGCTCCCGGCCCCTGTCCCACCTCTCCTAGCTCAGAGGAGGTAATCTGTGCAGGCACTAACAGCCCCCCCCTCCACTCGGTCAAAAGGAGAAAACACATAAATAAGTCTCAAAACCAGACTTCCAGATCACCTACAGCAACCACAAAGGGAAATGAGATGGAACCCTCTGATACTCAACCACCTGGACCCACTGAACTGGCAACAAAAGGGGATCTGGAAAAAATGAAATCAGAAATAATTTCTCAGATAACAGGAGAAATTGTGCCTCTAGTGCAAGACATGATTAATAAATCTAGAGAGGAACTCAGGAACATGATGGAACCCCAACATAAGAAACAAATGGAATCCATAAAACAGATGCAAATAGATTTCCAGGACATGAAAAACTCCATTGAAAGTCTACACAGCAGAATGAGTCAATGTGAGGACAGAATTTCAGATATAGAAGATAAGATTGCAATTAGTGACCAGGAAAAGAAAAATTGCTTCAGAATTATAAGGGAACATGAGAAATCAATCCAGCAGCTGCTAGATGATGCAAACAAGAATAACATAAGACTGATTGGAGTCAATGAAGAAACAGGAGAGAGTGCAGATGACATAAAAAATCTCTTCACAGAAAACTTCCCAAGCAGGGGAAAAGAGCTTGACATACAGATAAGTGAGGCATATGGGACTCCAAATAGCCTTCATCAAAAAAAATATACACATAGGCATATAATTGTTAAGATTCCAGAAACTCAACAGAAGAACAAAGTTCTACAAGCAGTTAGAGAAAAGAAACAAATCACATACAAAGGAAAACCCATCAGAATCACAGCAGACTTCTCAACACAAACCATCAAGGCAAGAAGAGCTTGGAGTGACATATTCCAAGCCCTAAAAGAAAACAGCCTCCAACCCAGATTGATGTACCCTGCAAAACTGTCTTTCAAAATGGATGGAGAAATAAGGTACTTTCATGACAAAGAGCACCTTTAAACAAGCACTCAGTCAGTTTCTTCGATTAAATGACAATGACAATACAACATATCATGACCTATGGGACACAGTGAAAGCAGTCTTACGAGAGAAATTCATAGCAGTGAATACGCATATTAGGAAAACAGAACAAGTCCAATAAACAACCTGATGCTGAACCTCAAGCTTCTAGGAAAAGAACAGGACAACCCCAGAGCTCACACAAGGGAGGAAATTATAAAGATCAGAGGAGAAATCAATGCAATGGAGACTAAGAGAATGATACAAAAAAATCAACGAAGCCAAGAGTTTGTTCTTTGAAAGAATCAACAAAATCGACAAATCTTTAGCCAAACTTGTCAGAAAAAGGAAAGAAAAGGCCCAAATCCATGCAATTAGGAATGAAAAGGGTGAAATTACAACAGACCCAGCAGAGATCCAGAGGATCATCAATACCTACTTCTAGAACCTATATGCCAATAAGATGGACAAAAAAGAAGAAATGGACAGATTCCTAGATACATATGAATTACCAAAGTTGAACGAAGAAGACCTAAAAATGCTGAACAACCTAATATCAACCAATGAAATTGAAAATGTAATTAAAAACCTATCAACTAAGAAAAACCCGGGCCCTGATGGCTTCACTGCTGAATTCTACAAGACATTTAGAGAGGAACTGCTGCCCCTACTGTTGAAACTCTTCAATGAAATTGAAAGGGAAGCAATACTCCCAAATTCATTCCTGGAAGCAAGCATCACCTTGATCCCCAAAGCAGAGAAAGACCCAACTGAAAAGGAGAACTATAGGCCAATCTCACTAATGAACATAGATGCAAAACTTCTTAATAAAATACTGGCACAGAGAGTGCAGAAGATGATCAAGTGGGATTCATCCCAGGGATGCAGGGATGGTTCAATATACAAAAATCAATCAATGTAATACACCATATCAATAGAGCTAAGGACAAAAACCATATGATTATCTCCATAGACACAGAAAAGCATTTGACAAAATCCAACATGCATTTATGATAAAAACCCTACAAAAAATTAGAATACATGGTCTCTATCTCAAACAGATGGAAGCCATCTATGTAAAACCAACAGCCAATATCATACTAAATGGTCAAAAACTGAAATCCTTCACACTAAAATCAGGAACAAGACAAGGATGTCCCCTGTCACCACTCTTGTTCAACATAGTTCTGGAAACATTAGCCATGGCAATTAGACAAGAGAAAGAAATAAAAGGAATAAAGATAGGTAATGAAGAAGTCAAATTGTCATTATTTGCAGATGACATGATACTCTATATAGAAGACCCCAAGAACTCCACCAAAAGTCTTCTAGACTTAATAAACAAATTCAGTCAAGTAGCTGGTTACAAGGTCAAAACACAAAAATCAATAGCTTTCCTCTTCACAAATGACAGACTCACTGAGAGAGAAATAGGGCAAATAATTCCTTTCACAATAGCATCCAAAAAAACTGAAATACCTAGGAATCATCCTAACAAAAGACATCAAAGACCTTTTCTCTGAAAACTATGGCACTCTGAAAAGAGAGATTGAAGATGATATCAGAAAATGGACAGACATCCCCTGCTCCTGGGTAGGAAGGATTAATACAGTGAAAATGGCCATACTTCCAAAACTGCTATATAGATTCAATGCAATTCCATTTGAGATCCCAGCAGCATACTTCATAGAACTTGAGAAAACAACCCAAAAATTCATTTGGAACAAGAAGAGACCCAGAATAACAAAAGCAATTCTAGGCAACAGAGACATGGCAGGGGGTATCACAATCCCCAACTTGCAACTCTACTACAAAGCTACTGTGATAAAAACAGCATGGTACTGGCAAAGAAACAGACCTGAGGACCAGTGGAACAGATTAGAAGATGCAGAAACAATGCCTGACACACTCAGCCATCTCATCTCTGATAAAGGTGCCAAACACCCTCACTAGAGGAAAGATAGCCTCTTTAATAAATGGTGCTGGAAAAATTGGGCTTCAACTTGCCAAAGATTAAAACTAGACCTATATCTCTCACCATGCACTAAACTAAAATCAAAATGGATTAAAGATCAAAATATTAAAATAGAAACTCTGAACCAGTTGGAACAGAGGTTAGGTAGAACTCTTGAAGACATGGGTGTAGGAAAAGATTTTATGAACAAAACCTCAGTTGCCTGTGAACTAGCGCAAACAATCAAGAAGTGGGATCTCTTCTTATTAAAAGGCTTCTGCACAGCAAGAGAAACCACCAGCAGTGTGAAGAGACAACCCACAATTTGGGAAACAATCTTCACCTGCTCTTCCTCAGACAAAGGTCTACTATGTCAAATCTATAACGAACTTAAAAAGATCAGACCTCCCAAATTTAAAGACCTAATCTGAAAATGGGCATGTAACTGAACAGACATTTCTCAGACAAAGAAGTAGAAATAGCAAAGAAATACTTGAAAAAATGTTCAACATCACTAGTTATTCAAGAGATGCAAATGAAAACAACACTGAGATTCCACCTCACTCCAGAAAGAATGGCTGCTATCATGAAATCAACCAATAACAAATGCTGGTGAGGCTGTGGGTAAAGAGGAACCCTACTCCACTGCTGGTGGGGGTGTAGACTGGTGCAACCACTGTGGAAATCAGTATGGAGATACCTCAAAGAACTAGGACTGGAAGTCCCATTTGACCCTGCTATTCCACTGCTGGGAATCTTCCCCAAAGAATTTAAAGAATCATACCACAGTGATATATGTGCACCCAACCATGTTCATAGCAGCACAATTCCTGATAGCTTAAACTTGGAAACAGCCCAAATGTCCATTACCTGGAGACTGGATAAAGAAAATGTGGGTTTTTTTTTTAATTGGAGTACTACTCAGCCATAAAAAATAAGAAATTAGAGACATTTATTGGTAAGTGGATGCACATTGAGGCGATACTCTTAGGTGAAATAAATAGGACACACATGTATAAATACCGAATAGTTTCTCTGGTGTGAGAAACTGAAAGTGTAAATAAGGACTAAAATGTATAATAGGTAATGTGAAATAGGAAGAAAAAGGGCAAAGGGGAAGGAGGTGGGAGGGCTAGGGGAAAGGATAGAAGGGAATGGGATTAATATGAGAAAATGGAAAAATAGGAACAAAATCTTTGTAAATAGGGAGGAACGGAGGGATTGAATGGAGGGCTGGGGAAAGATGAAAAATGAGAATCAAGAGAGATTATGTAAAGGTGCAAATTTCCAATGATGAATGTCATTATATTGTATACCTAAAATGTACCAATGATTAGAACGAATAATCGATAATGAAAAATAGGAAGAAAGGTCCAAAGGGGTAGGGGTAGTGGGACGGGTAGGGGAAAAGAAAGAAGGGAAAGGAAAAATGCTGAGAAATGGAAAAAATGGAAATAAAGTCTTTGTAAATAGGGAAGGGTGGAGGGGGTGAAGGGAGGTCTAGGAATGGGGAAAAAATTAGAACCAAGATGCATTATGTAAAGGTACAATTCCCAATGAGAAATGTAATTGTGTTGTATACCTACAATGTACCAATAAAAGAATTTAACAAAAAAAATCACATTAAAAAAAAGAAAATATGATCCCATTTATTGATTTTTGGTATTATTTCTTATGCAATGGGGATTCTGTTCAGAAAGGTTTTGCCTGCCCTTATGTCTTTGAGAGCTTTACCTATTTTGTCTTCCAGTAGATTAAGTGTTTCTGTTTTAATATTTAGATCTTTGTCCAATTTTGATTTTAGTTTAGTGCTTGGCAAGAGACATGGATGTCAGTTCACTCTTTACTGTGTGGATAGCCAGTTTCCCCAGCATTATTTTTTTCCCATTAAGTTTAGTGGGTATACAATACAGTTACATTCATCATTGGGATCTTGTACCTTTACATGATGTATCTTAGTTCTTATGTTTTCCCCATTTCCCTGCCCTCCCTTCACCTCCTCCACCCTTCCCTATTTACAAAGGTTTTGTTTCCACTTTTTTCCTTTTCTCATATTTTTTCTTTTCCCGTTGTTTGTCAAAGAGGCTATCTTTCCTCCAGTGCAACAAAGGAAACCATGAAAGTGGTAAAGAGACAATCTACAAAATGGTAAATAAATGTGTTAGCTACTCATCAAACAGAAGAGTAATATCTAGAATATATGAAGAACTCTAAAAAATTATACCGTCCAAAATTTAATGACCCAATAAAAATGAGCATCTGAAATGGATATTTCTCATAAAAGAAGTAAAAATGATCAATAAATACATGAACAAATGCTTAATAGCCTTGGCCATTTCAGAAATGCAAATTAAAACAACACTGACTCCATGTCACTCCAGAAAGAATGTCTATATTCAAGAAATCAAATAATAACAAATGCTGGAGAGGCTATGAGGGAAAAGGAATCCTTCTTCATTGTTGGTGGAAGTATAAACTAGTACAACAACTATGGAAATCATTATGGAGATTTCTCAGAAAACTAAAAGTAGAAATTCCATTGACCCAGCTATTCCCTTTCTAGGTGTCTTCCTGGAAAAGTTAAAGACATCATATTACAGTGATATGTGTATGTCGATGTTTATAGCAGCACAATTTGTAATAGCTAAATCTTGGAAGCAGCTTTTATGACTATCAACAGGTGAATGGATAAAGAAAATGTGGTCTTATTTCTCAGAACAAGAAGTAAAAGCACCAAATAAATATATGAAAACAAGTTCAACATCACTGGTCATTCGAGAGATGCAGGTGAAAACAACACTGAGATTCCACCTCACCCCAGAAAGAATGACTGTTATCAAGAAATCAACCAATAACAAATGCTGGTGGGGTTGTGGGGAGAAAGGAACCCTTCTCCATTGCTGGTGGGAGTGCAGACTGGTGCAATCACTGCTGAAATCAGTATGGAGTTGCCTCAAAGAACTAGGACTGAAAGTCCCATTTGACCCAGCTATTCCCCTGCTGGGTATCTTCCCAAAAGAATTAAGAGAATCATACTGCAGAGATATATGTGCACCCATGTTTATAGAGGCACAGTTTGTAATAGCTAAAGCTTGGAAGCAACCCAAGTGCCCATCAACTGGAGACTGGATAAAGAAGATGTGGTGGTTTTTTTTTTTTATAAAATGGAGTACTACTCAGCCATAAAGAATGAAAAACTAGAGTCATTTATAGCTAAATGGATACATATCAAGGCCATACTCTTAAGTGAAATAAATAGAACACACATGTGCAAATACTGAATAGTTTCTCTAGTGTGAGAAACTGATAGTGTAAATAAGGGTTAAAAGGATTAAAATAATTGATAATTTAAAATAGGAATAAAGGTTCAAAAGTGTAGGGGTGAAGGGTGGGGAAGGGGAAAGGAAAGAAGGGAAAGAAAAAATTATAATAAAAGAAAAAAAATGGAAATGATGTCTGTGTAAATAGGGAAGGGTGGAGGGGATGAAGGGCGCACAGGTAATGGGGAAAAAATAAGAACCAAGATACATCATGTACAGGTACAAACACTCAATGATAGATGTAAACGAATTGTATACCTAAAATGTACCAATGAAAGAATTTAATAAAAAAAAAAGAAAAGAAAATGTGGTCTTTATACACAATGGAATAATACTGTGCCATAAAGAGGAATAAACATGAATCATTTGTAGGAAAATGGATACACCTTGAAACTATGATTTTAAGTGAAGTAAATCAGACACACAAGCTCATGATTTCTCTTATATGAGGACCCTAATGTATAAAGTGCAAAATACAATAGATACAGGAAATAGCAGGATACATCCTTGGCATGTGGTAGTGGTTGTGATCCTATGACATGCGTGCTGCAGCTGTTTGTATCACTGGGAGCTCTAAAAGGTTCTCCATCACTAGTATGGGAAGAAAACTGAGAGACAGAGGGACAGGGGAAGGGAAGGGGTTAAAAAAAGAATTAAGAAATTTCATGTACCAACACCCTACAATGAGTAGAATCATTATGTACTGCAAATAGGAACCAGTAAAAATAACAAAGAAATTAAAAAATCTGAATTAGAATGAAAGAATTGAAGAAGCAATCAAAAATTGCTTCCGAAGGGCAATCCTTGGTTCAGAAGTTTCACAAGTGAGTATTATCTAACTGTCAAGGAAGGTACTATTTTGATCATACACAAAATCTTCCAGGTAATTTGATAAAATTTTCAAATCATTTTATGAATCTGGTGTGATATTGAAGCTATCAATATGTAAAAAGAGTAGTGTGAAGAATAAAAATTACAAGCCAATCGCAATACTGAAGAGTGGTGCATGATTCTAAATAAAATATTAACAAATACAGTCTAACAAAGTATAAAAGGCTAAGAAATTGTGGCCATGTTGAATTCATCTAAGTAATCTGAGTTTGGATTAATATTAAACCCTATTGCAGAGTTTGGAGAATAATTGTATTATTCAATGTATGCATCAAAAGTAGGCAGAAGTTTTAGAAAACAGAAAAGAAATAAGGCTTCTTAGTCTAGCGATATTTGCATAAAATACCTACAGCAGCATTAGACTTAAAAGCAAAAACAAAGTTTTGCTTTGAAATTGGCAATAAGACAAGAAAACCTGGCTGACTACTTCTATTAAACTTTGTGCTGGAGGCCTTAATAAGAGAAAAATGGAGTGGAAAGACGAAAAACTGTCATTTTTCACCAAGATAAACATAAATGTAGATAGAGACCTTCAAAAGCAATGCAGACTTAGAAGATAAGTTCTCAGGGTTACTCAATATATATTTAATACATAAAAAGTTATTTATCAGAGTAATGTCAGCAGGAATGGCAGAGTAACTACCTCCAGAAATCTTTTCACCAATAAAACAATAGAATATTAACAAATAAATGTTCTTCTAACCTATGGAACTCTGAAAATTAATACCAATCATGTGAGATCAAATTATTGGTTCTAATACCATTTTTTCTCTGTAATAAAATTGCACACACACACACACACACATCCTTGTCATATTCTCTTGTTGTGTGAAATGAATGTCCTATATCCTTGGCTTTGGGATTGTTATTTAGGATTTGCTGTCACTAATGGAATCTAAATATCATGACATAAGCAGTGGCTTTACTTGTTCTTTTGATGTAAAGTTTATTCCTAAACTCTTCTATGTGTTTCCCTATAAAATTCTTGTACAAATAAATACCATGTGAAATTCAGAATATTAATGATATGTACTTTGAATTTGCTTTATCAATGAGCAATTCCAGAATTATGAGATATTTCCTAAACACACACACCTAGAGTTGACTTTTGCACATTGCTTTCAACTTTGCTTTCTGCATTGAGTCATGACCAGTCAATGGCTGTTTTCTTGGAAAAGCAAGAAAATCTATTGTTTCCATCTTTTCCATTGACACCATTTTCTATATCTTGCCTTTTGAAAGATAATCAAACTGTCCCTTTGGGCATTTGTATAGGAGTCTAGAGAAAACTTTTACTCTGCCACTTTCAAAAAAATGCAATGATGGCCTATACAACATCTCTGTTTTGGGTATAACATCAGGCCAGTGACTTCTGTGTTCAAATGCTATGGTGGGAGCCCTTTGATTCTCTGCTGGTGTTTCCTATTGCTCTCCTTGCAGATCTCTGGCAAGGCTTGGTAAGATAGACTTCATTCAACTAGTATTTATTGAGCACCCACTATGTTCTAGAAATTGAGGATATAGAAATAAATGATTAAACCCTCCTTCCTGCAGCTTATACTATATTGAGAAATATAACATCTAATATTATATCATAAAACTCTTCAGTTCACAATTCTCAGTAAAACCTGAAGTCATGTAACTTCCTTTCTAATTATCCTGCCTGACAATTCTTGCTGTATTAGTTTTCTCATGCTCTCATAATTAAATATCACTGAGTAGGTGGGATAAGCAATATAAACTTAATTTGTCATAGTTCTGGAGACTGTAAGTCTGCAACCAATGTGCCAGAAGGATTGGTGTTGGTGAGGGTTCTCCCAATGGGTTGTAGATGGCTGTTTTCTCGCTGAGTGCTCAGTGGATTTTCCTCTGTGTGCGTGCTTGTGTGTGTGTGTGTGTGTGTGTGTGTGTGTGTACTTGTTTCTTCTTATAAAGACACTAATTTTATCAGATCAGGGGTTTGTTTTTATGACCTCATTTAACCTTAATCACTTCCTTATTTCAAATATATAACGTTGAAGGTTAAGGTTTTGATTTATAAGTTTTTTGAGGGGCATACACATTCAGTCTGCATTATGCAATTTTCCCATTTCTGGGACAAATTACCTAACATTCACAACTTAAAGAGTTTTATTTTGGCTCATGTTTCAGAAAGCTCAGTCCATGGTTTGCTGGCTCCAATGCAGAAACATCATGACAGAAGAGTGTGATAGACCAAAGCTGCAGAGTTCATAGCAGCAAGACAATGGAGCAGGGAAAAAGCACCAGAAAGGAAGAGGACAAGACCAGAGGTGCCTCCGTGATCCATTCAGATACACCATTGTGGTCTACTAATTTCCTAGGCCAGTCCAAAGCCAATCAATTTGACAGTTTAGCTTAAGTCCATAACACTTGCTGATCTCCTACTTTCCAACCCTCCTCCTCATTCTATTCCTGTCACTCTCTGAATTAGTCTTAGTCTGAATACTAGCTATAGCTCAGTACTTTTACAATACAGTACTGAGCTGCATAGTTCAGCCTTTTGGCTGGTTCTGTCCCGAAAACTTGTTATCATTATCAAATCACATTGCCATTTTCAGTGCCCTTATTTGGAGCTTGTCTTTACCAGACTATTAGTGAATGCCTAAAACAAAGTCTGTGGCTCAATTCTTTTCCACATCTTCATCTGACCTGTCTGAAGCTTCTGCATCTCTTCTGCCAGTTTCCGTCTATGAATTGATGCCGTTTACTCCTCACTATATGACAAATGACCTGTCATTTCTGGAAAAGCTGCCTAATGTCTTTGTACCATGGATATTTCCCCAATGGGCTTTGTAGGGCCACCTGTGACCTCACTGGGGCTTACTACAATCTCATGCCCTATTTTGTAGTGGATTTGTTGGCCCTAAAATCAGAAGCTGTCTCAAAAATTTATCCTAACTCGAGAAATCAAATACATGAATTATTTGCTATTTATACCTTAGATATCTCTGAGGATCATGTAATTGGCTGGCCACTCATTTCAAGAGATTAAGGGATGGGGTATAAACTCATTTGATCTAAAGAAAATAAGTCACAGTGGAAGAGTCGTTAGAGAATTGTGAGTCTCATGCTAACTGTGTCTCCTAAGGTGGGCCACATACTGAGAAAGGTGAATGGTTTTAGAATAGAATGCTTCAGAAATGGGCACTTGTGTCATAACCATGGCTTATGTTCACATCATAAGAACAAACAAGACCCCATGGGTTTATCTGTACCTGAATGGAATGCATTGTTCAGTTGACAGCAGAGATTTAAAAGGCTTCATCAGACAAATTAACACAAGCCCATTTTCCTCTCCACAATATGATTTTCTAAAGAATTTTTTATGGAAGATGATTCTTACTCAGGGATATTGCCAAAAATATATTTTGAAAGACAGCTCAGTATTTCAGTCACAGGAGGAGTCATTTCCATGGGATGCTATGTGATTGAGGGCATATTGTATTTCATTGAAAATACCCCAATAGGCACAGAAGAAAACATACAAGTAGATTCTTTCTGAGGATTCATTAAATTATTAGCTATTCCGTGGTCATTCCAGAGATGCTATAGCAGTGAGCCAATGGCATGCATGCTGCAGCTGGCTGTTTGTTATCATTGAGAGCTCTAAAAGGTTCGCCATTCCTGTGCTATAGTGATTCTGCTCTGAGCTAAGATGATGGAACATGCTGTCTTCCAGCAACATATGATTCAGTCCTTACATTATTCTAAATGTTCTGGGATCCGAGGACTTTTATCTCGTACTTTCCACCCTGAATATATTGTGATAACTAGGGAAATGCTAAAATGATCACTCATCTGATGATAATTAATGTCAATCATTTATTCTGTTAACGAATTTGGTGGACAGTCAAGAGAAATCATTTTTATTTAAACTAGGCCATCCCAGCTCTTATAAAATTATAAAGTGCAATTCAAATAGAAAAGAATTACATTGTATGTACAATCTTCCGAGAATTTTAAAAGTTTAGACTAGAATGAATTCACAATTTTATCCTTTGTGCAGATTATTTATCCTCCTATTATTTCTGCTGCAGTATTTTATTTAATTTTTTAAAATTAATTTTATTGGTACATTTTAGGTATACAATATAATGACATTCATGATTGGAAATTTGCACCTTTACATAGCCTCTCTTGGTTCTCATTTTTTCCCCAGTATTTTATTATATCATCTACATTTCCATTTCTTTGACTTGAATATACCCATAAACACAGGACCCAAATCTATTTCTTCTTTACACCAGAAATAGAGCCCAGCACTTATTGTTCACTTGATATTAATGAATTATGGAATAACTTAAGCACAAATATCCTTGCTCCCTAAAACAATGTGTAAATAGTTTTGCTGTACATATTGTTGTGAGTTTAGCTTAAATAAATTAATGTAAATATATAGATCTGTAAGTTTACCTTTAAAAGGCCTGTTTAAAATAAGAATATTGATTTTTGTCTAAATGGAACAGAGTAAAATTTTAATCTTATAAACTTGGCCAAAGGTTTCAAGCCAAGGTAGCTCATGATACCTTTGCCCCAATCTGAAGCTCCAGATATTTAAAATTTATATTCCAAGAGAATAAGGTGAATATGTTAAGAACCATGTCTTAGTTTTCTTTCTTAGTATCTACTCATACCATCAAATAATTCCAAAATTTCATATTCTCATCATAAAAATTTTAGGAAACCTATGTTCTTGTATTAGTTGTGCTATGTACTTTCAACAAAATGATATTTTGGCTCTCTGTACTTATTTATTAAATAGAAATAATAATTAGTGTTTTACTGGGAATCTTGCTGAAAGAATTAAAAGAATCATACCACAGCGATATATGTGCACCTATGTTTATAACGGCACAATTTGTAATAGCTAAAGCTTGGAAACAGCCCAAGTGCCCATCAACTGGAAACTGGATAAAGATGTGGTTTTTTTAATAAAAGGGAGTACACTCACCCATAAAGAATGAGAAACTAGAGCTAAATGGATGCATATTGAAGCCATGCTCTTAAGTGAAATAAATAGGACACATGTGTAAATACTGAATAGTTTCTCTAGTGTGAGAAATTGATAGTGTAAATGAGGATGAAAATGATTAAAATGAATAGTTGATGATTTGAAATAGGAAAAGGTCCAAGGGTTTGGGGATGGCTGGAGGGGAAGGGGAAAGGGAAGAAGGGAAAGGAAAAATTATGAGAAAGAAAAAAAATGGAATCAAACTTTGTGTAAATAGGGAAGGGTGGAGGGGGTGAAGGGTGCACAGGTAATGGGAGAAAAAATAAGAACTAAGATATATCATGTACAGGTACAAGTACCTAATGATAAATGTAAATGTATTGTATACCTAAAATGTACCTATATATATATATATATATATATATATATACAAATAAAATAATAATAATTAGGGTTTGTTTCTCCAAAAAGAATAATCATGAGCGTAAATAAAATAATATATGGAAATAGTTTGAAAAGCATAAAGAATCAAGCAATGACAGGGAAGGGTTTAAGCACACACAGATAGAGGAATCCGAGGACCCAAGAGCTGGGCTTGATTAGTTAGGTTTCTTCTTCGTTCACTATTCAAGGTTCTTTAGAACAAGTCAGTTATATAGAGTTGGATTCAGACAGCCATGCATGTCAGATCTTGAAGTATAGCTCTGTAACTTCTACCTCCTCAGTTGACCCTTTCATATATTTCTGACCTCCTTCCACCCTGGCCATCCTGTTTATCCTAGCTGGGCTACTTCCTTAGTGATTAAGGTACCCTCTGTATTTTTTTTTTTTGCTTAAATTCTTTTATTGGTACATTTTAGGTATACAATATGTTTACATTTATCATTGGGTGCTTGTACCTGCACATGATATATCTTGGTTCTTATTCCCTGTGCTCCCTTCCCTATTTACAAAAACTTTGTTTACATTTTTTCCTTTTCTCATAATTTTTTCTTTCCCTTCTTTCCTTTTCCCTTCCCCTCCCACTTCCCCTACCCCTAGGAAGAAAAGGACCCTCTGTATTTTTAATGTTTCCTTCGCATGAATGGACCTTTCTCTACATTCTGCCAAGGGGAAGTAGGATAATTTGTCTGAATGGCAGTAAACTTGGGTAGGCTAACTGGACAAGTTTGGCTTCTTTTTAGTTGGTTATTTCTGGGAACAATCCTGTTTACAACAGGACAATTTCTCTTCTTTGGGCTGTGAGTACTACCTGGGTAGAGCTCTATTATGCAGGGCACCCTTCCAAGGTCCAACACTGCCTACAGCTGAACACCTGAGTTTGTCCAATTCAGGACTTTCATACTGACAATCCAATTTCAATATCACATTCAAAGTCAGGCCCATCAACCTAGCAGTTTGATTGGTCTCCATGCTTAGTGTTTATTTCTCCACTGGTTTAGAACTGGACACTGATGAAATATGATGCAGATTGCTCTTCCTTGTTCGCCCAACCCAGAGTTCTGTGCAGTCATATTCTAGCAGTATCTAAAATTTCTAACAGGAACAGTGGCTCTCTAGCATCGGAGTTTGTTGACATTTCCTCTTCAACATTTTTACCCAGTATTCTTTTTTATTCTCAACTCTGTGGCCTTTCTTTTTGACTGTATCTTGACACCAAATATGAATTTCCAGCCCTCCTTGCCATTATAACCCATTTGGTAGCCCAACTCCATACATACTTAATTTGGGGGAAGAAAACAACCATCTCAGATCCAGCCTTGCAGGATCCCAGATGGCCACCATACTTGCTCTGGCTAAACCTCTCCACTGAAAAGAAGAGCTTGACATATCTGTCACAAACAAAGGCCAGCAGCAGCTGCCCTGTCTCACTTCTCTTAGCCTTTTCTATGGTTTTGTAGTCTTTTCTCTGTTAGTTCACAGTTTCCAAACAATGTGCACAGTATTTTGATGCTGGAAAAAGTATTTTGCTTTTCTTTAATTCTGGCAATAGATTTTGACTTCTCCTGTGCATGAGATTGAAATTGCCTATAAGAAGTTTGGAGCTACCAAAAATTTCTATTTAGAAATTCCTAATGGAATAAAATTCTTTGGTACTCTTCCTTTTTTGTATTGGTTGACATTTAGTTTAAATGTCTTGTTTCAAGATTTTGACAGTGCCGTGATATGATATTACTTTGCAACCAGCACAGTGCTACTACTTCAAAGGTCACAGAGATACTCAAGATGATTATACTCCATTTCCCAGTTGGAACACTGTGTTTAAAGTTCTAATTGACTTCACCCTGGTGCTGAGGCTTGAAAGATATCTTCACTGAGAAAGCAGATATTTCAAAAAGAATAACAAATTTTCTTCAAAATTTGAAATGTGAATGTAGAAGGAGGCTCCAGGTCTGAATTTAAAGGAAGAACTGACCTGAGAAGCTTGTGTGATTTGTCCAATGGACACTATACTAATGTAAATGTGAGGATTGTAACAAAGTTGGCATTATGACTGATTTAAAACTTTCCTCCACCACACATCACTGTCTTCTCATGAGCAGAAAAGTACAAAAATATTTCATCACTTTCTAACTCAAATTGTTTACCACTTATTTTGCATAATTGATCATTGGAACATTTCTTTCTTCTTGGGTACTTAGTGTTCTTTCAGAGCAAAGTTAGTAATTTAATTTTTGCTTTGTGTAATTGATAGCTAAGAGTAATTCTTTTATTGGATAGAGGCTCATAGAGATTAAATTCTGCCTGAATCTTGAGGGGGTTTGCAGTATCTGCTAACTCTTATCTAAAATTATGAATGTGTAACCCACAAAAACCACAGTAACCCCATGATTTGAAGCATAATCTACTTTTATAAAAGGGATGTTTGCCCCACCTGCCTGTTGAGGACTAGGTTATGTAACTCAGATCTCACAGTCTCAAGGTTGGTGTTCTCCTGCCTCAGGAATGGGCATTTGGGTGTAGAGAAAATCTTGTTCTTCATTAACTTAATCCTTATCCACCCATTCTCTATAATGGCTGCTCCATGAAACATATGCTACCCCTGCCTCTGTGCTTCTCACTGGCTAAGAAAAGCAGGCCCAACCATGGAGTTTTATTCAAGTCTGTCAGCTAGAGGCATTTCTTCTCCCAATCCACCCTTTATATCTTGAAAATTGTCTCTGTCTCTTTCTATTTATTCCTTGTCATTCCCCTCAAAAGGTAGCTGAGGGTCTGATTGTTGGTACCTGCCTTCAGTCTATGGAAGGGTTTGGCTACACAATTCCATTATAGGAAAATAAAGAGTGAAAGACTAGTTTAACATTCAATATAATACACTTTGTCTCTTCTAACTTATAAGTTTTTAAAATTAATTTATATATTTTGATTTTTAATTAGTACGTTTGTAGTACATAATGTGCACATTCCTTATGTAGAGTTGATACAAGTATGTAACACATCTTTTGTTTTTAATCCCCTTTCCCTCCCATCCAATTCCCTCTCTTTATCTCTTGATCCCCTTCCCATTTGAGAAATATCTATCTCGCTACTTCCTATTACCTATCTTTTATTTTCCTCTTTATTTATACTTTGGGTTTCTCATATAAGAGAAACCATGTAATATTTAAGCTTGTGTGTCTGATTTATTTAATTTAAAATTATGGTCTCAAAGTACATCTATTTTCCTACAAATGATTCAAGTTTATCTTTCTCTATGGCAGGGTAGCACTCCATTTTGTGTAAATACCACATTGTTTTTTAGACATTTATCTGCTGATGAATATATGGGCCACTTCCAAGATTTTACTATTATGAATTGTGCTGCTGTAAACTTGGGTGTGCGTGTATTATTATAATACGATGTATTTAAATCTTTCAGGAAGATACCTAGAAGAGGAACAGGTAGGTCAAATGGAATTTCTAGTTTTAGCTTTTTGAGGAATCTCCATACTGATTTCCATAGTGGTTGTACTAGTTTACATTCCCACTTACAATGCAGAAGGGTTCTTTTTCCCTCTTCAGCCTCAGCAACATTTATTATTATTTGATTCCTCAGTGATGGCCATTCTTTCTGGGATAAAATGGAATATCAGTGTTGCTTTAATTTGCATTACTCTAATGGCCAGGAGTGTCAACCATTTCTTTGTGTATTTATTGGCCATTTGTGCTTCTTCTTTTGTGAAGTGTCTATTCATTTCACTTGCCCAATTTTTGATAGAGTTTCTTTTGGGGGGAGGTCTAATTTTTTGAGTTCTTTCTTCTGGATATTAGTGCTCTATCTGAGGAGTAGATGGAAAAAATTTTCCCACTCTGGAGGTTGTCTTAAAGTTTTGACAATTTTTTTATCATGTTATTATTTCATAGATTCCTAATTCTAAAGGGATTAATAAAATTTTCATATGCTTATGATTCAAGTTGATTTCTTTTTTTAAAGTATCTCTTAAAATTATTAGTCTATTTTTCTATTGTGTTGCCTATCCTTTTAATCTTTTTTAACTTTGTGAGGGTTTTTCTTAGTGTATTTCCAAAACAAGTCTATTATTTATTGTCTTTTCTTTTGCTTTTCCAAATTAACTAGTTTTTGCCTTTGTAAAGTTTTGAGAACCAGACTTTTAAATTTTAATATAGTTGACTTTATTAATTGCTATTTAGGGTGGATGCTTTTTGCAGCCAGTTGACTGTAGACTGATTCCATTCACATTTTTGGCAGTCAACTGTTATCTGGGATGAGAGGAAGGTAATTTCTTATCAGCCTACAGGCCAGCCCAATCTACATCAGTTGTAAGGTGGCAAAGTAATAAAAGGAAGGGTGGCTATACATAAGGTCCCTATAGTCTGAATTTAGAACTGCCTAACATTACATGTACTGCATTCTGTTAGCCAGAAAAAAATCAGAGGTAAGCCCAGGTTTAAAGACTAGAGCAACAGATCACCTACCTGGTAGAAGTGTTATGAAGTCACATTGAAGTGCTATGGGTCCTGCAAGGTGAATTCTTGCAAGTATAGCAGAGTTCTGCATTTTGTGTAAGCTCTCAGAGCCAGTAGAAACCACCACATGGCAAAAACATTATAAGCGCTATTATCACAGAAGCGTCTACATGCAAGAGCCACTTGATCCACGAAACTTTTCATTCCATCAGCATTTCCTCCTGTGCCTCCTTGGGGTTAATTTGTATAATCAAGATGCCATTGGAAGCCATAGAATTCCCTTCTCCCACCTACCTAAGAAGGTTAGCGTATCCATTGGATATAAGAAAAACACAATTATATAATTACATTTTGAAAGTCTTTTTCAGGGGCTATACTTCTTAAAATTACTATCTAAGACAGAAAATCCCAGGAAAAAGAGAGCAAAATAATAAGGACTTAATGAAAACAGGCTCGCTAAACAATCTTTTTTTTTTTTTTTTTAAAAAAGATTTGGAAAACTGATGAATGGTGAAATACCCAATAGCTAGGAAAACTGGAAAGCTGCCCTTATCTGTAAGCAAGGAACATTTCTTGAAATCTTCTTAGATTTCTAGTTATAAGGGAAATCTATCTGAAAGAAGCTGTAGTTTTACTAGAAAAACACAGCCTTGGCCAACCACAGGCACAGCAAGGAGGAACAGTGGGAGTAAATAGCCTGCGCTCTCTTCTACCTTTAAACTTTCCGCTGATGCCTCACATTGTCTGAACAAATAAGGTAGACAGAGAGCAAGCAGGTCCAGTTCATACGAGCCAGTTCTGAAGTACATAGTAGGAAGAGAAGGCAGAAAGTCTGTCTTGATGGGCAACCAGATAGTGTTCAACTATGTGCATAATACAAATTTGTTAAATAGATGCAATATTTCCCTACTAAAAAAATACCTTCAAACACTTGACCACCCTATTTGCTTCAGCAGAAACTTTTACCTGGCTTATAATCATTTTCCAATATCAATACAGATTCTTATACTCATTTTTAATCACAGAAAGAATTTTATCTCTTCAGGAACTATCTCAATTCTCAAACTCAGTTCTCCTCAACTTTTCCAGCTAAGAAAGCTGATAAACTATCTCCCTCTCTCTTATTTCTTTAGAAAAGCTGTTTGACTTGAGTTTTTGTCTTTTATAACCAGAAAAAGCCACTATGACCTTACTTGTTTTTTGTGAGCACGCTTCTATTTTAGTTCCTGAAACAAGTTTTAATAAATGTTTCAGAAAGTCCTGCAGAATTATAAGTGGTGAAATTGAGTGTGCACTTTTCTATGCCCTCCAGGAAAAAATAAACGAGACAAAATAACGACCAACATAAAGAGATATACTCACCTGCAGTTTCCTTAGTAGAAGACCATGAAATGTAAGCCAGGGCTCATTTTATTTAGAAACTACACAGAATATTCAGGACCTTGGGTCCATTGCACCCAGAGTGTTGAAGGAAAATGTGACTGAACAATAGCACATGTACTTATATAGATCCTGATTTCAAAAAATTTTATCCTAACCAAATCATAGTTATTCTCTGAACACTTGAAAAAGATACATTTCATTTTCATTTTCACATAGGATTTATTTTATTCATTTATCTAAAAGGACTCTAAGATAATGATTTATGACAATGCAACTACTGCTAATAATAATCAAAGTATCACTTTTAAGGACTTGATCCTATCCTAGGTGTAGCAGTAATCATTTAATTATATCTTACCTTATCTTCACAGTAAATTAGGTGTCATACTCACATCGTATTTGAAAAATCAAATCTCACAAATTAAGATACTTGCTACATTCTCTGTACAGTACTTGCATTCTTTGAATGACTTTCTCTCATTATTGCATTCACTGGTCTCATTTTAGCACATATTAAAATTCAGGTTAATAATGTATAATGTAATATTTGCTTAATAAGTGAGTTAAATATAGGAGAAAGAAGTCTTAGTTCTGTGTTTGTTTAAAACTAATCAATTATTAAAATTTATGTTAATAGTAAGATTAACCACAAAACTAGAAAGATGAAAGACAAATATGTACAATGATTTTCCCAACTGAGCAGTGAAATTAAAGATGGAAAAATGCCCTATCGGTAAGATTTGTGGGATGTATGGGTGGCAATAAAATTGCTAATACATGCATAAAAACAGAGGGCTCCAGTTCTCTTTTACATTGTTTTGATGTTGTATTGATGTTTTCTAGGCTATAGATAGCAATTGTTAAATTGTGCTAATGATAGAAATGGTAATTATGGCTTCACAGCTGAAGTCAAGATAATTTTAATATTTTTCATCTAAAATCAATTACATAAAAAGTGTTGAGCATGGTATTAGCTCAATTGAAGACTTAATGAGTCAAATACAAAACCAAATATGTAAAAAAATGGGATCATGTGAGAAGACTGGAGTCCCAATAATCTATCTGACTGCAAAAGTTTTACCTGAACAACCTCCAGCAGCTACGGTAAAAAAGTAAATGCCAAGTTCCTGAGGGGTCTTCAGGAAGAAAGAGCCCTCCTTGGGAATCAGTACCTAATCTGTGGCCTCCACAGAGAAGTGGTACCAAACTCTCTGGAGGAAGAAGTTAACTGTTGGGGATAAATGGAATAAATGGGCTAAATGTTGGTATAAAATGCTTAGACTTCCTAGCACGAAGGTTGGCAATCATCATATTCCTTACAGAAGAGAGTACTCCATGAAACCAGCAACAATAGCTTTGGATTTATTTCCTTTTATTCATCAAAGGCTGCAGGAAAGGGGACTAATATAAGCCCCGAGTTCTAGTGGTGGCTCACTTCTGAGACCAACTGGATAAGATTCATTTCAGAATAGACTTTGAGTGAAGGTAACTTCTCACTCAATCCAACACCAGCCTTCACCTGAGCAAGCATACATGTGAAAAAGCATTCTGAATGAAACCCATAGGAAAGGAAAAAGCAAGGAAGGGTGTTCTGATGCACTAAGACCAGGAGCTAAGAGCAACTGATCTTTCATGATTTTTTTTTTATGAATTCTATGATCTCTTCAGTCACTGTGCTTTGTTGCTCTTGATATATCGTGTTTTACATTAATTCAAGACTACCTGCTACCTGAAAAACACGAGAGCCTTTTACAGTAGAAAATAACTGGCACCCCAGAAGGCTTGTGATGTGAGAGTCTTTATAGTCTGTGAGTTCAGGATTTGTATTCAGTTTCTGTGGCAGACATAAACTACTCAACAGAGGTCAGGTAGACAATTTTTCATTAATTTTATGAAATTTTACAGACAAAGTGTTGTAACATAGCCTCCCATGAGTTATTTTTAAGTGAAGAGGTAAAAGTAATTAGGATAAATTCAATGAACTTGCCTAAGGTCACATATTAATGTGTCCTAGAATAGGGATTGGAATACACTGTGTTCAGTCCTTCCTTGTACACTCAGTCCTACTACCTTCCCTTCCAACCATTGCTAAGATGAATTGTACTGAAGCTAGAGACATCCAGAAATTGTGCCCATGAGAAGGTTAACTAAGGCGTTCTGCAGTGGTAATCTTCAAAACCCAGAAATCATTAATGGACTAGATACAGTCAACTTTTCTGGTAGGCACAATGTGTAGGGTCTAAAAAAATATTTTATTTATAATTTCTAATTTTGGAGACAACTCAGATAAATAAAGCTAGACTGCTATGTCCATGTTGTTCATGTTGTTTGAAAAACAGAGAACTCAGCCACATCTTCGTGGAAATCTCAACCTAGCTGTTGGGGCAGTGGAATTAAATTCAAGTGTCCATACAGTAGCCCCTCTTGCCATGGTTTTGCTTTCTGCAGTTTCAGCCACTTTTGGTCAAGTCTATCAAAATCTAAAATATTAGTATTAGTTTTGACTTTGAGAGAAAGAAAACATTCACATAAATTTTGTTATATCATACCTTTGTAATTATTGTATTAGTTATTGATATTAATCTCTTTTTGTGCTTAATTTATAAATTAAACCTTATCATAGGCATATATAGTACTATTCAGTTTTAGGCATCCACTAGGAATCTTACAACATATCTCCCACGGATAAAGGGAGAATACTACATTTTTCTTATGGTAAAAATTTATATAATAGTTTTAAGACATCTAGCAATGTCATATGGAACCATCAACCAAAGGCTAATGTAAGAGTACAAGGAAACTTTGAAGTAATTTAGCCACAGCCTTTCCTCCCATTCCCTCCTTGGCTTGGGGGATCTTCAGTAATCTCATGGTGTACTGAACAAGGCTGTGGAAATGGGGACATACATTAAAAGCAGTTATTTGGCTCATTTATAATTGAAGAGAGAATTTAAGTGAAAAGAGCTCTCCAAACTTATTAAGGATGATAAATGACTGAAAGGAAATATTAGGACCTTTAAGTCAATATAGTTATTGGTTACAAGTGAATATGAGTGCTGAATACAATATGCTAACAGCATCCCAGTCAGTTCTCTATGTAAGAAAAGTTGCACAGAAGAACAAATAAGAATTGTTTACTATGCTTTTGTTTTTCTTATAAATTTTGAATACTTTCAAATACTCAGAAAAGTAAAAGGAATAGTACAATGGACTTCTATGATCCACCAGCCAGCATCAAGAATTATAAATATGCTGCTAAATTTGTTCAATTGAAACTCTCCAGACCTCTCATTGATTTCTTAAAAGTCCAATGAGGCATACTGTAAAATCTGCTTATTGTGGGCTGGGGATTTAGCTCAGTGGTTTCGTGGCCTGCTGCGCAAGCTCAAGGACCCGAGTTCAATCCCCGGTACAAAAAAAAAAAATCTGCTTATTGTAACTACGTAATTCAATGATTTTTTAGTGAACTTATAGTTTTCCAGTCATCATAAAAAGCAATGTTAAAATATTTCCATCACTCTCAAAATTTCCTCATGCTTATTTATAGTTAATCCCTACTCCCACCTCCAACAAAATTTTTTTTCTCTTTGTAGACTTGCCTTTTCTAGATAGTTCATGTAAATAGAGCTATACCCTGTAGTATCACTATTTTGTGTCTTCTTCCACTTCACGTATTGTTTAATTAGCTTTATCTGTGTTAAGTATATATCAATTTATTTTTATTGTTGAATAGTATTCTATGAAAAGATTGGATAGCACTTGATTTATCTATTCACTAGTTAATGAATATTGATTTGTTTTCAGTTTGGGGCTATTATATATAGTGCTGTTATGAGGATTTGTGTGCATGTTATTGTTTGGATGTATACTCACATATCTCCTGGATAACTACCTAGGAATGGAATTGTTGAATTGTAGGAAAGCTAATTTTTAACTATTAAACTGTTTTCCAATGTTCTATTTACCTTCCCACTAGCAATGAATTAGGGTTTTACTTTTTTCTCATCCTTGCCAGGTTTTCATCATAAATGATATCATCTGTGAGTAAATACTGTGTTTTTCTTGCCTGAATCCCTTTTATTTTTATTTATTTTTTATTCTTAAGTTCTTTTAGTGGTACATTTTAGGTATACAATACATTTACATTTATCATTGAGTGTTTGTCCCTGTACATGATGTATCTTGATTCTTATTTTTTTCCCCAATACCTGTGCACCCTTCAGCCCCTCCACCCTTCCCTATTTACATAGACATCATTTCCATTTTTTTTCTTTTCTCATAATTTTTCCTTTCCCTTCTTTCTTTTCCCCTTTCCCTCCCTTCACCTCTGTCTCTTTGGACCTTTTTTACTATTTCAAGTTATCAATTATTCATTTTAAATCATTTTAACCCTTATTTACACTCTCAGTTTCTCACACTAGAGAACAATTTGGTATTTACACATGTGTGTCCTATTTATTTCACTTAAGAGTATGGCCTCAATATGCATCCATTTAGCTATAAATGACTCTAGTTTCTCCTTCTTTATGGCTGAGTAGTACTCCATTTTATAAAAACCCCACATCTTCTTTATCCAGTTTCCAGTTGATGGGCACTTGGGCTGCTTCCAAGCTTTAACTATTACAAACTGTGCCTCTATAAACATGGGTGGACATATATCGCTGTGGTATGATTCTTTTAATTCTTTTGAGAAGATATCCAGCAGGGGAATAGCTGGGTCAAATGAGACCTCTAGTCCTAGTTCTTTGAGGTATCTCTATACTGATTCCCACAGTGGTTGCACCATTCTGCACTCCCACCAGCAATGCAGAAGGGCTCCTTTCTCTCCACAGCCCTGCCAGCATTTGTTATTGGTTGATTTCTTGATAACAGTCATTCTTTGTGGGGTGAGGTGGAATCTCAGTGTTGTTTTCATCTGCATCTCTCGAATGACCAGTGATGTTGAACCTTTTTCTCATATATTTATTTGCTTCTTTTACTTCTTTGAGAAATGTCTGTTCATTTCAGATGCCCAGTTTTGAATTGGGTCTTTGAATTTGGGGTGTGTGAGTTTTTCAGTTCTTTATATATTCTAGATAGTAGTCCTTTGTCTGAGGTACAGCTGGTAAAAATTTTTTCCCACATTGTAGGTTGTCTCTTAGCTCTGTTGGTGGTTTCTTTTGAAGTGCAGAAGCTTTTTAATAAGATGAGATCCCAGTTGTTGATTCTTTGTGCTAGGTCCCGTACTACTGAGGTTTTGTTCATAAAATCTTTTCCTATGCCAATGTCTTCAAGAGTTCTACCTAACTTATCTTCCAGCAAGTTTAGTGTTTTTGTTTTAATTTTTAGATCTTTTATCCACTTCGATCTTAGTTTAGTGCATGGTGATAGGTGTGGGTCTAGTTTTAATCTTTGGCAGGTTGAAATTCAGTTCTTCCCAAACCATTTATTAAATAGGCTATCTTTCCTCCAATGAGGGTGGTTGGCTCCTTTGTCAAAAGATGAGGTGGCTGCATATGTCTGGAGTTGCTTCTGCATCTTCTAATCTATTCCAATGATCCTGAAGTCTCTTCTTTTGCCAGTACCATGCTGGGGATTGTGATACCCCCTGCCATATCTCTGTTGCTTTGAATTGCTTCTGCTATTCTAGGTCTCTTCTGGTTCCAAATGAACTTCTGGATTGTTTTCTCTAGTTCTGTGAAGTATATTGTTGGAATTTCAATCGGCATTGCATTAAATCTATATAGTCATTTTGGAAGTATGGCCACTTTCACTATATTGGTTCTTCCTACCCAGGAGCAGGGAATAGCTTTCCATTTTCTTGTATCCTCTTCAATCTCTTTTTTCACAGTGCTGCAGTTTTCAGTGTAGAGGTCTTTTACTTCCTTTGTTAGATTGATTCCTAGATATTTCATTTTTTGGATGCTATTGTAAAAGGAATTGTTTCCCTAATTTCTCTCTCAGTTAGTCTGTTATTTGTGTACAGGAAGGCTATTGTTTTTTTAGTGCTGACCTTGTATCCAGCTACTTTACTGAATCTATCAATCAAGTCTAGAAGTCTTTTGGTGGAGTTTTTTGGGTCTTCTATGTAAAGTATCATATCAGCAGCAAACAATGACAGTTTCACTTCTTCCTTTCCTATCTTTATCCCTTTTATTTCTTTCTCTTTTCTAATTGCTGTGGCTAATGGTTCCAGAACTATATTGAACAGGAAAGGTGATAGTGGGCATCCTTGTCTTGTTCCTGATTTTAGGGTGAAAGTTTTCAGTTTTTGACCATTTAGTATGATGTTGGCTGTTGGTTTTTCATAGATAGCTTTAATCAGGTTAAGATAAAGACCTTCTATTCCAATTTTCTGTAGGGTTTTTATCATGAGTGGGTGTTGGATTTTGTCAAATGCCTTTCTGCATCTATTGAGATGATCATATGACTTTTGTCCTTGACTCTGTTAATATGGTGTATTACATTTATTGATTTATGGATGTTGAACCATCCTTGCACCCCAGGGATAAATCCAACTTGGCCAGCATGTATGATCTTCTTGATGACCCTCTGTATTCTGTTTGCCAGTAGCTTGTTGAGGATTTTTGCATATATATTCATTAGGGAGATTGGCCTATAGTTCTCTTTTTGAGTTTGGTCTTTCCCTGGTTTTGGAATCAAAGTAACACTTGGTTCCAGGAATGAATTTGGAAGTCTTGCTTCCCTTTCAATTTCCTTCATGATTTTAAAGAGTAATGGTGATAGTTCTTCTTTAAATGTCTTGTAAAATTCAGCAGTGAAGCCATCTGGACCTGGGCTTTTCTTTGTTGGTAAATATTTTACTACATTTTCAATTTCACTCATTGTAATTGGGGTGTTTAGAATTTCTATATCTTCTTCATTTAACTTTGTCAATTCATATGTATCTAGAAATCTGTCCATTTCTTCTGTGTTTTCCATTTTATTGGAGTAGAGGTTCTCGAAGTAGGTATTGATGATCCTCTGGATTTCTGTTGGATCTGTTGTGACTTCACCTTTTTCATTCTTAATTGCATGTATTTGTGCCTTTTCTTTCCTTTTTTCGATAAGGTTGGCTAAAGGTTTATCGATTTTATTTATTCTTTCAAAAAACCAACTCTTTGATTCATTGATTTTTTTGTATTGTTCTCTTAGTCTTCATTGCATTGATTTCTTCACTAATCTTTATAATTTCCTCTCTTGTATGAGCTTTGCGTTATGCTCTTCTTTTTCTAGGAGTTTGAGTTTCTGCGTCACGTTATTTATCTGAGTTTTTTCTGTTTTCCTAATATGGGCATTCACTGCTATGAGTTTCCCATGTAGAACTGCTTTCATTGTGCCCCATAGATTTCTGTATGTTGTACTGGCATTTTCATTTACTTGTAGAAACTGTTTAATTTCTTCTTTAATTACTTCTGTGACCCATTGTTTGTTCAAGAGGGTGTTATTCAGTTTCCATGTGTTTGTTGGGGTTTTGTGGTTTCTTATGTTATTGATTTCCAATTTTACTGCACTATGGTCTGACAATATACAGAGGGTAACTTCAATTCTTTTACATTTACTTAGATATGTCCTATGAGCTAACAAGTGGTCTATTCTGGAGAATGACCTGTGTGCAGCTGAAAAGAATGTGTATTCCAATTTTGTGGGGTGGAACACTCTGTAAACATCTATTAAGTCCATTTGTTCAATAGCATCGTTTAGTTCTAGAATTTCCTTGTTAACTTTTTGTCTAGATGATCTATTTGTGATAGTGGGGTATTGAGGTCCCCCACTACAATTGTGTTAGTGTTTATTTGGTTTTTCACGTCTATTAATATTTGTTTTGTATAGTTGGGGGCATTTGTATTTGGTGCATATATATTTAGGATTGTCATCTCTTCCTCTTGGATTGTTCCCTTCACAAGGATGTAGTGACCATCTTTGTCTCTCTTAATTAGTTTTGGTTTGAAATCTACTTTGTCTGCAAATAAGATTGCTACCCCTGCTTTATTCTGGGTTTCTGTGGTGTGGAGAACTTTTTTCCATCCTTTTACTTTCAGTCTATGAGTTTCTTTTTGAGTTAGGTGTGTTTCTTGTATACAGCATATTGTTGCATTTTCCTTTTTAATCCATTCTGCTAGTTTATTTCTTTTGATTGGTGAATTGAGGCCACTAACATTGATGGTTATAATTGATAGATATTGATTTATCCTTGTCATGACGTTTTACTTTTATTGGCTCTTTTATTTCTTATTTTCCCCCCTTTCCCTTTAATGTCTTACCTTGCCTGGTGGCTTCCCTCTGTTGGGCCTCATGGAGTTGTGACCTTCATTGCTTTTTTCTAGGATATTGTTTAGAATTGCTTGTAGTGCTGGTTTGGTGTTCATGAAATTTCTCAGGTGTTCTTTGTCATGGAAGATTTCCCCATCGATTTTGAAAGATAGTTTTGAAGTTGAGCTCCCTGTCCTCCCATAGGATTGAACTCTGCAGAGTTGTAGTGCAGGTTTCAGCTGCCCTTCCCCTGAAGATAGTCTGGGTCCTGATGGAAGGTGAAGATGACTCCAACTTACCCAGTACAGTGGTCTGGTCGTCTGGTGTCCTCTGCGTCTTTGTAGTGTGTAGCCAGGTGCCTGTACAGAGGAGCGGGGGGCAGCTGTCTAGTGGATTGCTGCTAGGGTGTGGACTGATTCAGTGTGTTCCATGGGACTTGTGGCATTGCTACAGTGTCTGCAGACCTGCCTGTCTGCAGTGGGCTCAAGACTGCTTTCATTGTGTCCCATAGATTCTGATGTGTTGTATTGTCATTGTCATTTAATTGAAGGAACTGTCTGATTTCTTCTTTAATTTCCTCTGTGACCCATTGGTTATTCAGAAGTGTGTTGTTCAATTTCCATGTGTTCATGAAATTTTTGTGGTTTCTTTTGCTATTCATCTCCAATTTCATTACATTATGGTCTGATAATATGCAGGCTATAACTTCACTTCCTTTGCACTTACTTGAACATTTTCCATTAGTGAGCATGTAGTCTACTTTGGAGATCAACCCATGCGCATCTGAAAAGAATGTGTACTCTGATTTTGTTGGGTGGAACACTCTGTAAGTGTCTATTAAGTTCATTTTTTCAAGAGATTGAGTTCTAGCATTTTGTTGTTTATTTTTTGTCCAGATAATCTGTCTATTTGTGACAGTGGGGTATTGAAGTTCCCCCACTACTATTGCATTAGTGCTTTTTTGATTTTTCATGTCCATTAGTTTTTGTTTTATATAGTTGTGTGCACTAGTGTTTGGCGCATATACATTTATGATTGTCGTCTCTTCCTCTTGTATTGTTCCCTTTACAAGGATGTAGTGTCCTTCTTTGTCTCTCTTAATCAGTGTTGGTTCAAAATCCACTTGTTCTGCAGAGAGGATAGCTACTCCTGCTTTTGTTCGGGTTCCTGTTGCAAGGAGTATTATTTCCCACCCTTTAACTTTCAGTCTACGAGTATCATTTTGAACTAAGTGTGTTCCTTGTGTGCAGCATATTTTTGTATCTTGCTTCTTGACCCATTCTGCCAGTCTATTTCTTTTAATTGGTGAATTGAGACCATTAACATTGATGATTATAACTGATACATATTGACTTATCATTTTCATGACTGTTTCTTTTTGTTGGATTCTCCCCCTTTCCATTTAATTTCTTGTCATGCCCAATTGATTCATTCTGTAGGGCTTCCTGGGGTTGTGATCCTGTTTGTCTTTTCTGAGGATATTGTGTAAAATTTTTTGGAGTGCGGGTTTGGTATTCGTGAGGTTCCTAAGGTGCTCGTTGTCATGAAAGTATCTTATTTCTCCATCAATTTTGAAAGATAGTTTTGTGGGGTACATCAGTCTGGGTTGGAGGCTGTTTTCTTTTAGTGCTTGAAATATATCACTCCAAGCTCTTCTTGTTTTGAGGGTTTGTGCTGAGAAGTCTGCTGTGATTCTGATGGGCTTTCCTTTGTATGTGATTTGCTTCTTTTCTCTCACTGCTTGTAGAACTTTGTTCTTCTGTTGGGTTTCTGAGTCTTAACTATTATTTGCGTATGTGTAGATTTTTTTTTGATCAAGGCTATTTGGAGTCCTATATCCCTCACTTATCTGTATGTCAAATTCTTTTCCCCTGCTTGGGAAGTTTTCTGCCATCACTTCTGTGAAGTTTTTTTTTTCCTATCATGTGCACTCTCTCCTGTTTCTTCATTGGCTCTGATCAGTCTTGTTATTCTTTGTATCATTTAGCAGTTGCTGGTTTGCCTTCTTATAGTCCCTTATGACTTTAAAGAGATTTTTCTTTTCCTGGTCAGTAGTTGCAATATTATCTTCTATATCTGAAATTTTGTCCTCACACTGGCTCATTCTGCTGCATAAACTTTCAATGGAGTTTTTAATCTCATGGAAATCTGTTTGTATCTGTTTTATGGATTCCATTTTTCCTATGTTGGGATTCCATTGTGTTCCTCAGCTCCTCTATTTTTTTAAATCTGTGTCCTCTCTAGATTTAATAATCATGCCTTGTACTATTGGCACAATCTCTGCTGTTATCTGAGAAATTATTTCTGAATTCACTTTTTCCAGATCCTCTTTTGTTGCCAGTTCAGGGAGTCCAGATGTTTGAATATCAGATTGTTCCATCTCATTTCCCTTTGGGGTTTCTTTATATGATCTGAAAATCTCATTGTGAGACTTATTTATGTGTCTTATTTCAATGGGATGGGGGGTTGCTGCTGGCACCTGCTCTGCCAATCTCTTCGGTGCTGGGGGTGGCTCCGCTCCTCAGTGCTTGGAGCAGTGGCATGGCAGACTGGAAGGCTCTTCTTTTTCCTATTCCCCTCCCCTCCCTTCAATCCCTCATCCTTTTTTTATCTACAAAACCTTTCTTTCCATATATCCTTCTTTTCTCATTTTTTCTTTTCCCTTCCTTCTTTTTCCCACAACCCCTCCTTAGTTCCCCTTTGCATTTGAACATTTTCTTAGTATTTCACAGTATCTGTTATGCATTTTGATCCTTATTTACGCTTTTGGTTTCTCACACCAGAGCAATAATGTGATATTTACACATGGGTGTCTGATATATTTCACTTAAGAGTATGGTCTCAAGGTGTATCCATTTATCTAGAGATGTGTCAAGTTTATCCTTCTTTGTGGCTGAGTAGTAATCCATTGTATTAAAAAAACCCACATCTTTTTTATCCATTCATCAGTTAATGGGGATTTGGGCTGTTTCAAAGATTTAGCTATTACAAACTGCAAACAATGGGTCACAAATGAAATTAAAGAAGAAATTAGGCAGTTTCTATAATTAAATGATGATCCAGATACAACCAGAACTTATGGGATGCAATAAAAGCAGTCGTATGAAGGAAATTTATAGCAGTGATTTCTCACATCAGGAAGACAGAGCGAGCTGAAATAAACAACTTAATATTGAACCTCAAACTTCTAGAGAAAAGAAGAAAAAGTCAAGCCCAAAGGTCATACAAGGGTGAAAATTATAAAGATCAGAGTAGAAATTAATGCATTTTAAGTTAAGAAAACAATAAAAAAATCAATGAATTGAAGAATTGTTTCTTTCAAAGATTAAATAAAATTGACAAATCCTTAGCCAACCTTATAAAAAAAAGTAAAGGCTCAAATCCACACAATTAGAAATGAAAAGGGTGAAACCGCAACAGATCTTGCAGAAATCCAGAAGATCATCAATGCCTTCTTCTTTTTAATTTAGTTTTAATTTTCTGTCTTATGCTTTCTTCTTTTTGACTACCACATAAAACAGCCCATCTGGTGGAGGTCAAGCACAAGCAGAGGACAGTGAAGTATGCTCAAGTCTAGGAAGACAATTTTGCAGTTAGGATTAGGATTTCCACTACATTTGTATTTTAGAAACTGTTTATGAAGGAAGCTAATGTTCTATTTATTTTCTCTTATACCAATCTCTAAGACAATGCCTTTCAAAACATGAACATCTGGTGGAATTTCTAATTTCATATCAGATATAGAACTTTGTACAAGTACACTTTTTAAGCCACAGACATCCATGATACCAAATAGATTATAATATCTATATACTACCAAAATCTAATTAGAAATTTTGTATCTCGAGTATATATATATATGTGTATCTATCTATCTATATATATATATGTATGTATATCTGTGTGTGTGTGTGTGTGTTAAAATAGACTGGATACTTATAGAGAGTGTCTTATGGGATGTAGAACCTTGAAGATGACTTTGCTGGTCCTGAAATTTAAACATATCCATGCATCCAGAGTGTTCACAGGACATGACTTGTACTTCCTATCTTGCAGTGGACTGATATATCCAATGGCCTATTAATAACTTTATTATAAAATATATATGGGAAAACAACAAATGGGATCTTGGTGTTGAGTTCTTGCTCTTTAGCTTTTTTCCTCTTTTAGACTTCATGCACACACTCTTTTTCATGCATGCATCATCTCCAAATTTAAATTAAAAATCGCATGAATTTATAATCTTTTGCATGGTCCAAAACTTCCAAGTGATGCTGAAGCCAGAATTTGAAAGGATAAGAAATAAGAGGCTTTAGGAAGTAAGGGCAATACTTGAAGATTAAGTTTTGGAAAATTTTGACTACAAAAAGGAAAGAGACCACAGACTATCAAGACAACAGAAGCATAACAAGAAGGTACAGTTGCTTCACTCCCTCTTCCTTTCTCATATGAGATGGTGAAGTTGATACAGATTGAAATGACTCCCTGGGAAGAAGATCAGAAGGAACTAAAAGGTAGAATGAAAAGGAAGCATGCATCAGAATGTAGACAAAAGTCTAGGAAGCTAGGAGAACTTCAAAGTGAGATGGCTGCTTCTTCCTCTGACAAAAACTGAAAAAGAACATGAGATGCCCAGAAATGGAGAGGCAGAAATATAAGAGTACTCACTCACACCTCATCTGCTCTGTCCTACCGCAAGAAAGTGCTTCCTTGTGTTTATGTTTGGGTGGGAACTGGTGGTGTGAAAGGGAGAAGTTTAGAATTTTCATTTTGAGTAACGTGCATGGAATGATGTACACCACAAATGAATTGCCAGAGGACAAGTCAATCCTGAACACAATTAAAAACATGGATTTAATGTTATTGGCAGAAATTCTGTGCTGTAAGTGACAAACACAATTTGAGTCATGATGAAGCATCGCCAATGGTGATCAGTAGAAATGCAGCCCCTTGGCCATTGTGGCACATGCCTGTCATTCTTGGGAATAACAGTTTCTTGGGAAGTTCAGACCAGAGAATCACAAATTTAAGGGCAGCCTAGATATTTTAGTGAGATGCTCTTGCAAGATAAAAATTAAAAGGGCTGGGGATATGGCTCAGTAGTACAGTGTTTGCCTAGCCTCTGTGAGGCCCTGGTTCAATCCCCAGTAAAACACACACACACACACACACACACACACACGCACAAATTAAAAATGGAGCAATATAAAGAGATCTCATTATTTCTTCAATTTAAGAAAATTGTGACCTTTGATTTTAGTTACTTGGTAAAAACAGGTTTTTTTGTTTTGTTTGTTTAATATTCTGCTCAATGTCAGGAGTCAAATAGTAGACATTTGTCATTCATCTCTGCAATGAAACATGAAAAAATGAGAAAATGTGAAACAAATCCATAATCTGTTTCATGAATATTAAACTTAGAATTATAAAAATAATAGCCAACAGAATGCTACTGCTGTTCAAACGGTAACAAGTCTTGGGGCTCATCTGAGAAAACTGTTCACCTTGAAGATAATGACTCCATTACTAATATAGATGACTGTGGGAGCAGACAGAACCTGCCACTCACGGGAACACTGATCTTCTTGCCTGGCTTCAGTTTCAGAGAAGCAGTAGAATTTCCCTGCTCCCTCCAGCATCAAACTGCATTGATAATAACAGGCATATTTCCCAAAATTGCTAATTGTCACCTTTAAATAACCTCACTAATTACTTACCTAAGTTACTTGCCAAGAAAATAGCCTTTAATTGTAAACACATGTAGAAAGTTTCAGAAGTAAAAACAAAACAGAATAGAAAAACCGAAGCAATTGTCTCCCCTATTTCCTGCCATACCTCCTGACATTAATGCCTCACTTTCTAAGGGACTTTTCCTTCTCATTCCTGCAGTCATTTACCACATGCCAGAGGCAAATAAGTGGCATTTGATTTGGAAACATATTTCAGATCTATTCTTTCTCTTTAGCCTCAGTCATAAATCTGACCCATATGCTTACTAGTTGTCTTTCTTAATTGAAATTAAGTGTATACTTGAATGACAAAAATGTAACTGTGGTTCTGGGTTGTATTTCTAGTCCCATATTTTCCAAATTCTGCCACCTTGGCTAGGACAAGTCATCTAGGCTCTCTGAGTCCCCTCGTCTGCTTACCAGACTGTTGGGAAGGACTAGAAACCATGTAGATAGTGAAGTGTAGAATCTTTATTATAAATCTCAATTAGTATTCCAAAATAATTTTGCTCCTCTTTTATGGCTATCACAATGTTAAATATTTTATGTTCTGTCAATAAATACTTATGAAAAATATCCATCATTCCTTGAATGAAATTTTTGGGAGCTTTATATTTAGACTTAAGAAATCTAGAGCTTACTGGAGAGTCCAGAGTGTTTTCCAGAAAGTTTTTATTATTTATAGACATATTGGGAGTGGTTTACTTTTAATGGGTACTTCAAAATGAGAGATCACTATAAGTATTACCTTGTATTATTAGTTTACTATTGGGTCTTGAACTCTGCAAGCTACATTGTCTAATTAGGTCTCATGCACACAAAGATCCTTTGTGGTAGGAATTACCAGAGTGTTTTATAGGTGAGAAAAATGAGTCTGAGAGATTAAAGTGCCATCACTTGCCTCATGTAAAATAATTATTAGAGATCAGAACTCAGAATAAGACTAAATCTGTCTGGTTCAGAGCTTGATATTTTCTCTAATGTTCCCACTAGCCATCAGGAAGATGTCATTTATCAATCTGAAGAACTACGCTAAAGGTAAAATGATGAGGTGGAACACAAGAACTCTTACCTTCAATCACCCTGTCCTTTTTCAAGCCTAAATCCTAGATTACAACAATGTGATTTAGATTCAGCTCTTTTCCCCATTATTTACCATCTAACAGTTTATCTTTGTCATCGTGCCAGCTAGCAGCATTATTTGACTGCCTAGAAGTTCTGAATTTCAAACAATCTTCAGAGACACTCTTTGCTCTTCCTTGGTTATATACAGTCAAGTATAGATTTTCTTAGTTTCTTTTTTGTTGTTGTCAGTGTATGTCTGCAATACATAACTATTACATTAATCTTGGGGAACTTGTACATGTACACAGTGTATTTTAATCATTTTTACTTCCCCTTCCTTTCCACATTCTCCTATCCCCCCTTCCAGATCCCCTTCCTGTCCTGTAGGTATTCATCCACAAGTGAATTCTCACCAAAACCTTTTTCTTTCTTGTGGAATGCAGGATTAAAGCTAGGTTCTCTAGGTCAACCATGGAATTGCACTCAACCGCTTTTTAATTTTATTTTGAGACAGGGCCTCTCAAAGTTGCCCAAAGTGGTTCTAAATCATGATCCATCTGCCTCAGCCTCCTGAGTAGCTAACATTAAAGGTATGCATCACCATGCTTGGCTCCAAAACCAATTTTACCAAAGTAAGGTAAAAAGTGTTTCATGCAAATGTCACACTCTAAATCCAAAATCTGCTATAGGTAACAATAATTAAATTGGTTGGTAGCATAGAAAAGGGTGTGTTGTGCTCAGTTACTTTTCTGTTGCCAGTCAGGTTGAGGTTCTTTTGCTCAATTGAGATAGAAATCATGAATCAGCAAAGTACAGCTCTGGTAGCTGGTCTGATGTCACCAATTGATACCAGTTAATGCTGGATGCCAATAGTTGACACTGCTGGCAGCCAATCTCTGCCAATGCCAGCTGCCAGCATTTGATGCCAGTTTTCACCAGACACCATCTTGAAAATCTTCCAGATATTAGTCTCTGCTGCTGCCATCTACAGCTATAAAATATCAGTTTGTTTTGAAATAAATTTGACAACTTCTAAGAAGTACCTTGGAAGACAAATTAATGAAACTAACTCTGGAGGAAATATAAAATTTGAATAGCACCTATTAAGGAAAGTATATTCCCAGCTTGAAAACCTACCTATATGACAACAACAGGCTCATAAACATTTTAACTGATAAATTGTATCAAACAATTAAAGCAGAAAGAAGAAGGAACACTTCTCCCCTCATTTTAGGAAATCAACATTGTGCTAATCCTAAAACTGGATAAAGATAATAGAAGAAAAAAGTATGAACATAGATAGAAATTTGTTCAACAAAACAAACTATTAGAAGTCAGATCTGGCAACAGATTTTTAAATATGCCTTCTATATCCTTTTAAATTCTGTAAAATCTGTGGTAATGTCTCCTAGATCTTGATATTGTAATTTAAAAAATGTATAATTGATATTGTGTAACAGGAAGAAAAGGTCTAAAGGAGCAGGGGAAATGAGAGGGGTAGGGGAAAGGGAAAAAGGGAAAAGAAAAAATACGAGAAAAGGAAAAAAATGGAAACAAAGTCTTTGCAAATAGGGAAGGGTGGAGAGGGTGAAGGGAGAGCAAAGGAAGGGGAAAAAAATAAGAACCAAGATACTCATGTAGTGGTACAAGATCCCAGTAATGAATGTAACTGTATTTTATACTGAAAATGTACCAATAAACTTAATGGGGAAAAAAATATATCAGTTTGTGCCAGAACCTGGTTGACTCTGCCAGTTGCTGCTCTCTGTCACTGATCCTTTTTGGCTGTGGGTCTCTGAAGTTCTTCAAGGCTCACAGCCCCTGATGCTTACTGCATTTTCTTTAAAGCAACTGCTCTGTCAACACTACTCAAGAATCCTGAGTAGATTAATAGGAACTTCTGAGATCATATTACCTAAGAAATAAATCATGAGCAGATTTACAGGACTACCAAAGCAGGACCTGTACAGCATCACAGGGATGTCACAACACCTAGACTAACTTTGAAGTGTGCCTCATCCTCCTGTTGTGAATTTTAAACCACAGATTAGTTTTCTCATTGTATAATGTAATATAAATTTAATCATGCAGTATACGTGGATCTGTTAGATCAATAGAGTACTTTTGAGAATAACAAATATTATGGTATATATTGGTTGTTCATTTTTTAAAAATTATTTTAAAAATTAAAAAATCCTAAAGGAAACATTTTAGAGAATTTTACAAAGAGAAACGAATGTCAAAGGAGAAGGCAAGAGGAAGAAAGAATGAAAGCAGGGGTTAGAAGTCACCCGAGAACAGTGTCTCTGTGCTACTCCTGGACACTTTGCATCCATTCTCTTTAAGTAATCACGGCTCTGTGGGACAGACCCTGACACCACTGCCATTTTATCCCTGAGAACACTAAGTTTAAGCAACATTCCCAGAATCAGACAGCTCCAGGGAATCTGACTCACCACAAGTCAATATGATATCCCAGACATTAAAGTTTCACGTTGCTTGGGTTGAGTTCTGTTCTCCTTTACATTGCTTTCTAAATAAATTTGTAATTTTCATTTTTACTTCCCTTTTGCTCTAATCTAATTTTCAGGTCCATTAATTTTATGATGTATTGTCAACAGCTTTAATTACTTTTTTTGAAACATTAATGCACTTTTAATTTTAGAACAGTTTTAGATGTACTAAAAGCCTGCAAAGGTAGTACAGACAGTTTTTATATGCTTCCATCAGTTTTTCCTCTTACTAACAGCTTACATTTATGTGGCATATTTGTCATAAGTAATGCACTAATATGATGTGTTATTTTTAACCTAAATCTATACTTTATTCAAACTTCCTTTGCTTTTATGTAATATCTTTTTTCTGTCCCAGGATCATATGCAGCATGTTACATCACAATTAGGCATCATGACTTCTAGATTATGAATTTCTTGATTTTTCTCTGATTTTAATCAACTTGGTAATATTGATGAGTAATGTATTGGCCAGGTATTTTGTTGGATGTCACTCAGTTGAGATTTGTCTGATGGTTTTCTCAGCCATAGACAAAGTTTGTGAATATCAAGATCACATTGGGGATAAACACTGTCAGCATAACTTACTGCTGAACTAATCTTCATCACCTGATAGAGGCAGTGTTTATCAGGTTTCTCTGCTGTGCAGGCCTCCCTCATTTCTATTATCTTAGAAGAGATTTATGATATGTAGCTCATACTTAAAGAGTACAGAGTCACCTTGAGAACAGAGTAGATAAATTATTTTAGAATTCTTTTGCACAGCACATAAGTCTATTCTCACTCATTTGTTTTTTTCTATTAGCATAGAATACTTGAGGTTATAATCCAATACTAATTCATTTTATTACTCAAATAATTCCAGAGTTGACCACTGTAAACTTGTGTTTAGTTTCTAGCACCATTAGGTATATATACATATATGTATAAGTCTTTATCTCTTACTATAGTCCTACAGTCAAACAACTCTAAAATTCTTTGCCCTGTTTATTACAGAATGTATTAAAAATCAGGATCTGGGTGCTAAGAGTTCTTGTTGATACTTGAGTGTCTTTGTTTCACATCTTCTCAGATGACAAATAAGAAAATATGTGTGTATCATGAGACCATGTTTGGTCTCATGAAAGTCTGTATCTATCATCTGACTCCATCTGTATCTATATTAAACTTATCATGAGATCAAGTGATATCTCCAATTTGAACCTATTTATGTAGAATCATTTCAATCTTCTCTTTTTTCTTGTTTATGACTTCTCACATTCACAATAAGAGGGACCTGGTTTCCACAAATCTGCATCTGTTTACTTAATTGTTACAGATTATGTGTAGTATAATTATTTCAGTCTGGTTCATCAGCATCTCTGAGGGAAACATCTGTATCAAACTGAGCACAGTGTTTATGTTCAACCCCTTTTGGCACTAATCTTACAGATTCTACTTGTTCTTACCATTTTTTATGTCAAAACTTTTGCAACAAATTCTTTAAATTAGGTTGTTTTGTAATACTGTGATGTCATCTGTCATACATGTAACTGTTATTTATCAAGTTGTAGCAGCTACCCTACATTCATAGTTTTCTGAGAGTTTTTGTCATGATAGACAAGATATTTTGTCAGATGCTTTCTCTACATCAATTGATATGATTATTTTATTTTATTTTATTTTCGTACCGGGGATCAAACTCCAGTCCTTGCACTTGCAAGGCAGGCGGCAGAACCACTGAGCTAAATTCCCAACCTGATCATTTCATTTTAATTCCTTAGACTGTTGGTGTGGAGGATTACACTGGGTGATTTTCATATAATGAAATACTCTGAAATACTTCTAATAAATTCCATGGTTTTGGTATATAATTCTTTTTATACATTGCTGGATTTTATATTTGCTAAGTTTTAAAAAGCTTCTTAGGCTTGTTTTCATTTTAATTAAGGAGAAAAATAGAAACAGTGAATTATACAAACCATGGGTGCAACTCGGGTGCAACTTAATGAATATTTCATATGTAAATGTGCATTTAATCCCCAGATTAAAATGCAGAAAAGCTGTTAAAGCTAAACATGCTCCCAGTTCAACATAATATTCCTAGCTCTCTAGAGAAATTTGACAATTGGTAACTTTATTATCCTACAATTATTTCTTGGTGACATTTAATTGTGGTAAAAAGCACAGAACATAAAACTTGCCATTTTAAACTTTTTAAAGTATCCATACAGTATTGTTAACTAAGTGCATATTGTGCAACAAATCTTGAAAGCTTTCTCATCTTGAAAAACTGAAACTTTGTATTCATGAACAAATCCACCTCCTTAAGCCTTGTTCCTAATAACTGTGTTTTGCTTTGTATTATACATGTCTCATGCAAGTTGAATGATGCAGTTTTATTGTCATGACTGTTTTATTTTACCTAGCATAATGTCTCTGAGGGTCTTCCAGTTTTAGTATATGACAAAATTTCCTTTTTTTGAATTTAATAAATTTTCACTGTATATACATATAGTACCACATGTTCATTATCCATTCATTTATTAATAGAAGTTAATATTGCTTTCCTCTTGGCTACTGTGAACAATGCTACAGTGAACATGAGTATATGAATAATCCTTTGAGATCCAGTTTTTAATTTTTTGAGATATGGACACAGGTGTGATACAATAATTGTATTTTTAATTTTTTGAGAAACTTCCACACTGTTTTCAATCCTGACTACACCATTTTACATTCTCCCATCCAAGTACTAACCAGGTCCTACCCTGATTAGCTTCCAAGATCAGAGGAGATCGGGTGTGTTCAGGGTGGTATGGCCGTAGAACATTTTACATTCTCATGAGGTTCTGATTACTCCACATCCTCACCAGGACATGTAATTTTCTGTTTATTTGTGTTTTGATAATGGCCATCCTAATTAGTGTGAGGTGATATGTCAATGTGGTTTCTATGTATATTTCTCTGGTAATTATTGATGCCAAGCTTTTTTGCATATGCTTAATGGCTATTTTTATGTGTTCTGTAGAGAAATGTTTATCCATATGCTTTCCCCAGTTTTAAGTTGAGTTATTTGGTTTTTCAGTTATTCAGAAATCCTCTCTCTCAGTGACTGGGAACAATGCCCTGTAGTTAACTACAGTCATCCTGTGCCACTGGACACCAAAACTTGTTTCTCCTGTCTGCCTTTTTACTGTGCACTCCACAACCAACCTCTCTGCATCCCCCACCCTAACCCCACTCTTCACCTCCTGTGATAAACCAATATTCTACCTTATACTTATATAAAAAGCATGAATTAATTCTGTTTTAAAGGGAGAGTTTGAGAGGGAGTTTGTCCTCCTCTGCTCTTCTGTCATGTGAAGGCAGCATTCCTCTCTCTCAAAAAAATCTTGAAACAGAGTAGCCCTCACCTGACAGCAGAACTGCAGCGCCTTGATCTTGAATTTTGCAGCCTCCTGTTCTTTGTAAGTTACTCAGTCTGCTGTATTCTGCTCTATTAGCCCAACGAGACTAAGAAAAGAGTACTATGTAAATATAAGCTACAAAATGTTAGCCATTGTTTTCATTACTTTGTAAGAAGAGTCTCAATGTACTAAATACAAATGGAGGGGACTTGCTTTAAATGATTAAAATAGATTTTTCAATTCAGGCCAACATTCTCTAAATAGTTAAACTAACCATATGATAGATACTGAAGCGTCATCACCTTCACTAATTTGGCAAATTACAGCTCATGGGCCAAGTCCAGTCTACCATCTGCTTTTGAAAATAGAGTTTATTGGAACATAGCTACCCTCATTCATTTACATGTCTGTTACTTTTCTTGGGCTCCAGGGGCAGAGTTGATGGCTCTGAAATAACCCTTAAACTCACAACATTAAAATATTTACTAGCTAGCCTTTTATAGGAAATGTGTTGCGTAGACCTTAGTTAGAGAACATTAAATATATTGAATATTTTATTATATTCAAAACTCATCCTGAAATAGAATAAATTATAAAACCATTATCAAGACATATAAACTCATTATATTGCAGATACAAGTTGCATAATACATAAAAATTTTAGCATGCCACAGCTTTGGCATGCATTAAGTCCAAGAGTAGCTAATTTATAAGGCTCTGCTATAATATTGGTTTCCTGTAATAATACTTATGACTTAGAAGTTAATAATAATAGTTATCACTTATTACTTCTGTAATAATACTTATGACTTAGAAGAAAAATTTCAGTATATAGGAAATTTTCTTAACGTATGTATACTATTTACAATGAGTGTAAATTATTGATCTTTTTTAAACCTATAAACCTTAGAGACATAAAAATCTCAGAGATATAATAGACTTATCTTTCCAGTTGATTTCCTAAAACACTTTTGGGAAGTATCTCTCCTCCACTCCATGTGATTCTTTTGGGAAAGTAAATCACAAAGCCCTAATTCACTCATTAAGAGTCAACTTGGAGCCTGAACAAGACTTCATCATAGTTCTTCTCAGGAATTTATATGAATATTGGTACAGACAAAGTTGTTTCTTCTATATGAGACCACAAGTTGTAAAAACAGCACAAGGCTTGGACTTTCTGTAATAATGCTTACCTGAGGTTGAAGCTACCCATACAACAAAAAAGGTATAGATTATTAAAGATATGAGAACTTAATGTGATTATGAAAATTTCTGCATCTACCATGTCTAAGTTCCTTGAATCTTCCAATTATATCATTAGACAAATTCCAGTATTTTAATTAATGTAGTTGACTTCTCTACCTGCTGGAGTTTAAAAATATCCAGTTAATCCAGAGTTCAAGACATATTCCTTCACTGTGCTTTGTATGTTATTTCTTTTATGTATGACTTTGCTAAATTTCTCTACACTTCAAACTTAATTATTTCTTTTCAATGATAGGTGATATTTTTATATCATAATAGAAGAGAATAACTAAACGATGTGATGTATATAAAAAGGTTCATAACATCTCATATGCTATAGATCTTACAATAATAATTTAGACAATTGATTTAAAAATGTGCTCATGAAGTCCTTATGTCTTAGCTCTGAATTGGAAACCTGGTCAGAAATTTCAAATGGTATGAACAAGGGTGTGAGCAAGATTTCCAGGTCCCCCAAATGTAGCATGAAATCTCCATAGATAGAATGCAGTGTATCCATTCTGGATTTGAAATCATATTCATTCACTCACAGATATTAGTACACCATGCTACTTTCTGAATTTGAAATCATGAATAAGTATGCAAGTATATTCTTAGTTCTAAACCTTTGCTAAAGGACTGTCTCAGTTAAGTTCATGCTGCTATTACAGAATGCCCGAGACTGGATAATTTATAATATACAAAGATTTATTGGCTCATACTACTAGGGATTGGAAGTTCAATACTGAGGAATTTGGGGCTGCATCCTTAAATGTAGAAAGGGAAGAGAGGGAATGAAAGGGAAAGGGAAAAGGGACAGAAAAGGGAGTACATACATCCCTTTACAAAGAATGAAATCTCAGGAGAATAGCATTAAACCATTCATGAGTGCACAGTCCTCATGGTTTATTCACCTCTTGTAGACTTCATAGTCTGAACACTTCTATTGGTGACTGATTTCCAAAACACACTTTTCTGGGGGGGACACAGTCAAACCATAGATGTTGCCAAAGCAGGATCTTCAAATATCACCTCTGAGCTCAAAGAGCTCCTAATTTAGTTTGGGAGACAAGATGTTTATATATAATAACCAAATAAGTTTGACAGAATGACAGGTTGTCTATATGACATAATTTCAATTGCATTTAAGAAAATTTCTGCTCCAAGCAAAATTCTTACAAACCTGACCAAACTTTGCCTCAGTAGCTTTACTTCTACAGAGCTAAGACCTTAAATGTCAATGATACATGCTGACTTACTTGCTCATTAAAATGTAAGTAACTGATGAGAAGCTCTTCATTCATAAAATTTCAGGGGCCAAGGAAGGAGTAAAACAAAATGATACTAAGAACAACTACCTTAAATCAAAATTTTATCCAAGGAAGACCCAATAACCACAATAAATCAAGATCAAATGACCGTCAGATTCTGAAATGGGGCTCTAATAACTATTTGTTTTCAAAAAAGAGATAAAAAAATCTAATAGACAATGGAAATTAAGGAAACCTTGATGAAAACGGCCAAACACATAAAACTGCAGCATTACTAAAGGAAAAGCAAAAGAAGAAAACCCAATAGTTACAGTAACCCATTTTCCAAAAAGCTAATCTACTTCCAGAGCAGTCATGTTTCTCTGAAAAGTAACCATATTTCACAGAAATATCCCGAAGACCTGAAGCTCACCTGAGGAACTGAAGAACATGGATTTTGTTGAGCATGGAGATTCTCTAGCAAGATGGTATCAGAGGATTCTGAGATATGGCAGGAGCCCTGGCCCATTCATGTAAAGCCCAGAGCTCCTGTAAGTTTTCTGTACTCAACCAAGGCCTCCTGCCCAGCCCTGCCACACATTATCATGTGGAGAGACACTTCGGGGCCAATCAAGTCAAACTATGAAAATTTTAAGAGAGTCTGCTGATCCTTTATTGAAATTTTACAGTTAAAAAAAAGCAGTGGCAAAAACTATAATTGCTAGTATCACTAGGTGTGTATCAGAAAATAGGGCACTTGTAATTTGCCCAGGACCACATAGTAAAAGGAAAAAAATAGAAACAATGATATTATTAAAAACTGGTGCTGAGATCCTGTTAGAAAATGCTTCTTGGGATGGGGATTTAGCACAGTGGCACCAAAAAAAAAAAAAAAAAAAAAAAAAAAAAAAAAAATGCCCTGCCCCTTAAGCAGTCCTTTTTGATTTTGGATTCAGGAGAATTTCTCATCAACTTCCTTTCTTACCTCTTGTTGCCATTAAATACAGGGATCTATATTTGTACCATTCTGGACTTTAAACACTGTGTTCTAATCATTTTAAGAAAGAAAGAAAAATTTCCAAACATATATGTACATTTTTTCCTCTCTCTTGTGAAATAACTTTATTAGATGCTAAAACATGAATATAATTCATGAATGTATTCTCATGACGACATACAGACATATCTTGATTGAAAATAAATTTATTTCTATCAAAAGAGAAAGTTAGATAATAGTGTTAGTGCTGAGAATAGGGATATAAAAATTATAACAAATAATTTTATGCAACATTAGGTACAAAATCATTTAAGGAGTAAAAGAAGAGTAAGGTAAAGTACATTAATAAAATAAGCATAAGGCAAGTGTGCTAAAATCTTTTTGTTTTAACATACGAATATAGATATTGACTTAGATTTAAAAATGTCAGTTTCTCTGGCTTCCTCGCCATTAAGGATTTTGTAGTCATGAGCCGCCCATGGAGCCGCACAGGCAGAGCCGCATGAGCAAATCGCCCAGGACTGACTGAGCCCAGCTCTGTCTGGCTGGCTACGCCTACTTGCGACCAAGAGCTGGTAAAGAACCCCCCGGGCATGCCCACCAGTCCCCCATGGAGCCGTGCAGTAACCTGCAACAACAGAGCCCCCCCACCCCGCCCCACTGGCTGCCTCTGGCCTCTTGGCTGTGCAGCTACCTGGTTCCACCCTACAGAGGCACAGGGGGACATAAAGGCCATTGTCCTGAGCTACAGAAGTGAACAAGAGACACAGTGCCTCTCTCAGGCTCCCTGATGATAACTGAAGCCCACTGGAAAAGTGAAGAGAATCTCTGCAGTAAGGCACACCAGACCACCGTACCAGGTAAGTTAGAGGGATCATCACCTCCCATCAGAACCTGGATTATCTTAAGGGGAAAGGCAGCTGGAACCTGCAGTAGAACCTTCCAGCATTCAACTCTGCAGGAGGACAAGCTCAACTTTGGACTTGCAGCCAGAAATCTGCCTGAATCTCATGGGTCTGTGTCTGGCTTACTGAGACTCATTGACTTATAACTACACACTGCTGCCCACATTGTCTATTATGAGAGAAGAGACATACCCTGAAGGAGTCCCTTCATTTTTATCTTTTATTTATTATTTTCAAAATTACTACTGTATTTTTTTGCTCTTATTTTACATTTTTTTCCTTCTTTTTCTACTTTTAAAATTTTTATTTTTCTTTTTTCTTTCTTTTTTCTTTTCTTTCTCTTTCTCTCTCCCTTGCTCCCTTGCTGTCCCACATTGTTCTTCATCCCCCTTTATGTTCCTGTTCTGGCCCTAATTCATATTTCTTCTTTATTTTTCTTTTCTTCTCTTTCCTTCTCTCACCTGTGTCCTCTGGCCTCACTGCTAACCTTTCCCTATCCTTCTACCTACCTATCCCTCCCTCCTCAACTCCTTCTAACTCCCCATTCCAAAGGGTAAAGTTGCTATATTGAAGAGTTTATTCATTATAAACATATGTTGGGTTGGTTCTTGATTTTAATTTAATTCACACAGTTAAAGGTGGTAGATGAATAACTACCCCAACTTGTCATTTTCTAAGAGGTACTTGACGCTATTGTGTTGCTGATTATATCACTTGGGCTAAGGTGTTATAATTGCTCTAATCAGTTCTCCTTCCTGGTATAATGAAAATGAGACAGCCTCAGAGCCATCAGAGACTCAAAACCTAAAGACTAGCTATATCTGGAAGACACCACGAAAACCAATCATTCCATAAGGGTTCTAAATACATCAACAAAAATACTTACAATAAACAACTTCAAAGTATCAACCCAGGAACTAAACCAAGGACAGTACCAAAAACAAAAATGAAAAGACATTTAAGGAAGGCACAAACTCAGACTTCCACCCCACAAAAGGCTAATTCTGGGGGAAATGATGTGGAAAAGTCCTATAAAAGTCCTGGACACCCTGAACTGATAGCATAAGAAGTAACAAAACAGATGAATGAGGCTCTAGAAAAATTCAAAACAGAAATAATCTCCCAAATAACTACAGAAATGGTGAGCAGAGTGAAAGACATGATTAGAGGCTCAAGAACAGAAACAGATAAAAAAAATAGATGAGCTCAGAAATATGCTGGAAGCCATGAATGCCCAGCATAAGAAAGAAATGGAAACCATGAAACAGATTCAAACAGATATTCAGGAGATTAAAAACTCCACTGAAAGCATGCAGAGCAGATTAAGGGAATCTGAAGACAGAATATCAGATATAGAAGACAGGATTGCTGTGAAGGACCATGAAAACAGAGATTTCTTAAAAATAGTTAGGAATCACAAGAAATCAATCCAGCAGTTGCTAGATGATGCAAAGAACAATATAAGACTGATAGGAGTCCACGAAAAAGCAGGAGAAAGTACAATTGACATAAAAAACTGTTCACAGAAGTAATAGTAGAAAACTTTCCAGACAGAATTGGAGAATTGGACATACAGATGAGTGAGGCATATAGAACTCCAACTAGCCATGATCAAAAAAAATCTACACCTAGACATATAATAGTCAAGATCCCAGAAACCCAACAGAAGAACAAAATCCTCCAGGCAGTTAGAGAAAAGAAACAAATCACCTACAAAGGAAATCCCATCAGAATCAAGGTAGATTTCTCAACACAAGCCCTCAAATCAAGGAGAACCTGGAATGAAGTATTTCAATCACTAAAAAAAAAACTTCCAACCTAGACTGTTGTATCTTGCAAAATTATAATTCAAAATCCATGGTGAAATTAGATACTTCCACTACAAAGAACACCTGAGAATTTTCATGAACAACAAACCCGCACTCCAAACAATTCTAAACAATATCCTAGGAAAAGACAATGAAGGTCACAACTCCATGAAGGCAAACAGAGGGAAGCCACCAGGCAAGGTAATACACTAAAGGGAAAGAGGGAAAATATAAGAAATAAAAGAGCCAACAACAGTAAAACATCATGACAAGGATAAGTCAATATCTGTCAATTATAACTATCAATGTTTATGGCCTCAATTCACCGATCAAAAGAAATAGACTGGCAGAATGGGTCAAGAAGCAAAATCCAACAATATGCTGTATACAAGAAGCACACCTAACTCAAAAGAAAATTCATAGACTGAAAGTAAAAGGATGGAAAATAGTTCTTCATGTGACAGGAACCCAGAAGAAAGCAGGGGTAGCAATCTTATTGGCAGACAAAGTAGATTTCAAACCAAACTTAATTAAGAGAGACAAATATGGTTACTAGATCCTTGTGAAGGGAACAATCCAAGAGGAGGAGATGACAATCCTAAATATATATGCACCAAATACGAATGCTCCCAACTATACAAAACAAATATAATGGACATGAAAAACTGAATAAGCACTAATACAGTTGTAGTGGGGGATCTCAATACCCCACTATCACAAATAGGTCATCTGGACAAAAAATTAACAATGAAATTCTAGAACTGAACCAAGCTATTGAACAAATGGATTTAATAGATGTTTACAGAGTGTTCCACCCCACAAAATCAGAATACACATTCTTTTTAGCTGCACACGGGTCATTCTCCAAAATAGACCACATGCTAGCTCATAGAACATGTCTAAGTAAATGTAAAAGAATTAAAGTTACCCCCTGTATATTATCAGATCATACTGCAATAAAATTGGAGGACAATAACATAAGAAACTTCAAAACCCCCACAAATACATGGAAATTGAATAACACCCTCCTGAACAATGAATGGGTCACAGAGGAAGTTAAAGAAGAAATTAGGCAATTTCTTTAAGTAAATGACAATGCCAGTACAATATACAGGACTCTATGGGACACAATGAAAGCAGTTCTATGGGGGAAATTTATAGCACTGAATGCCCATATTAGGAAAACAGAGAGAACTTAGTTAAATAACCTAATGCAGAACCTCAAGCTCCTAGAAAAAGAAGAGCATAACAAACCTAAAGATCACACAAGAGAGGAAATTATAAAGATCAGAGCAGAAATCAATGCAATGGAGGTTAAGAGAATTATACAAAAAATTAATAAATCAAAGAGTCATTTTTTTCAAAAAAAATAAATAAAATCGATAAACCATTAGTCAACCTTATCAAAAAAAGGAAAGAAAAGGCTGAAATCCATGCAATTAAGAATGAAAAAGGTGCTCACAACAGAAGAAATAGACAGGTTCCTAGATACATATGAATTTTCAAAGTTAAATGAAGAAGATATAGAAATTCTAAACACCCCAGTTACAATGAGTGAAACTGAAAATGTAATAAAAAATTTACCAACAAAGAAAAGCCCAGGGCCTAATGGCTTCACTGCTGAATTCTACAAGACATTTAAAGAAGAACTATCGCCATTACTCTTTAAACTCATCAAGGAAATTGAAAGGGAAGCAAGGCTTTCAAATTCATTCCTGGAAGCAATTGTTACTTTGATTCCAAAAAACGGAGGACCCAACACAAAAAAGAGAACTACAGGCCAATGTCCCTAATAAACATATATGCAAAAATTCTCAACAAGATACTGGCAAACAGAATACAAAGGGTCATCAAGAAGATCATACACCTTGACCAAGTTGGATTTTCCCCAGTGATGCAAGGGATGGTTCAACATTCATAAAGCAATAAATGTAATGCACTATATTAACAGTGTAAAGGACAAAAACCATATGATCATCTCAATAGATACAGAAAAGGCTTTCAACAAAATCCAGCACCCATCATGATAAAAACCCCACAGAAAATTGGAATAGAAGGTCTTTATCTGAACCAGATTAAGGCTATTTATGAAAACCCAGCAGCCAACATCATACTAAATGGTCAAAAACTGAAAACTTTCATACTAAAATCAGGAACAAGACAAGGATGTGCACTATCACCACTCCCTTTTAATATAGTTCTGGAAATATTAGCCACAGCAATTAGAAAAGAGAAAGAAATGAAAGGAATAAAGATAGGAAAGGAAGAAATGAAACTGTCATTATTTGCTGAGGATATGATACTTTACACAGAAGACCCAAAAATCTCAGTCAAAAGTCTTATAGACCTACTTGATGGATTCAGTAGTGTAGCTGGATATAAGATCAACACTCAAAAAACAATAGCCTTCTTATACACAAATAGCAGACTCATTGAAAGAGAAATTCAGGAAACAATTCCTCTTAGAATAGCAACCAAAAAAATGAAATATCTAGGAATCAACCTAACAAAGGAAGCAAAAGACCTCTACACTGAAAACTACAGTACTCTGAAAAAGGAGATTGAGGAGGATATAAGAAAATGGAAAGACATCCCTTGTTCCTGGATAGGAAGAACCAGTATAGTGAAAAATGGCCATACTTCCAAAACTACTATATAGATTTAATGCAATCCCAATTGAAATTCCAACAATATACTTCACAGAACTAGAGAAATAAATCCAAAAATTCATTTGGAATCGGAAGAGGCCTAGAATAGCAAAAGCAATTTTAGGCAGTAGAGACATGGCTGGGGATATCACAATCCCCAATTTGAAACTATACTACAAAGTTACTGTGATAAAACAGTATGGTACTTGCAAAGAAACAGAACAGAGGATCAGTGGAGTTGATTAGAAGATGCAGAAACACCTCCAGACATACTCAGCCACCTCATCTTTTACAAAGGAGCTAAATGCCATCATTGCAGGAAAGATAGACTATATCATAAATGGTGTTGGAAAAACTTGATTTCAACCTGACAAAGATTGAAACTAGACCCATACCTATCACTATGCACTAAACTAAGATTGAAGTGGATTAAAGATCTAAATATTAAGACAGAAACACTAAACTTGCTGGAAGATAAGTTAGGTAGAACTCTTGAAGACATTGGCATAGGAAAAGGTTTTATGCACAAAACCTCAGTAGCATGGGAACTAGCACAAAAAATCAACTGGGATCTCATCCTATTAAAAAGCTTTTGGACTGCAAATGAAACCACCAATAGAGCTAAGAGACAACCTACAATGTGGGAAAAAATTTTTAGCAGTTGTACCTCAGACAAAGGTCTACTTTCTAGAGTATACAAAGAATTGAAAAAAATCAGACCCCCAAATTCAAAGACCCAATTCATAAATGGGCATCTGAAATGAACAGACATTTCTCAAAGAAGTAGAAACAGAAATAAACATATGAAAAAATGTTCAACATCCCTGGTCCTTCAAGCAATACAAATGAAAACAACAACACTGAGATTTCACTTCAATCCAGAAAGAATGGCTGCTACCAGGAAATTGATCAATAACAAATGCTGGCAGGGTTGTGGGGAAAAAGGAGTCAAAGCAGCAAATAAACATATGAAAAAATGTTCAACATCACTGGTCATTCGTGGGGTGCAGATGAAAACAACACTGAGATTCCACCTCATCCCAGAAAGAATGGCTGCTATCAAGAAATCAACCAATAACAAATGCTGAGGGGCGGGTGGAGAGAAAGGAACCCTTCTCCATTGCTGGTGGGAGTTCAGACTGATGCAACCACTGTGGAAATCAGTTTGGAGATACCTCAAAGAACTAGGGTTATAGGTCCCATTTGACCCAGCTATTCCCCGGCTGGTATCTTCCCAAAAGAATTAAAAGAATCATACCACAGCAATATATGCCCACGCATATTTATAGCAGCACAGTTTGTAATGGCTAAAGCTTGGAAGCATCCTAAGTGCCCATCAACTGGAAACTGGATAAAGAAGATGTGGTTTTTTTATACAATAGAGTACTACTCAGCCATAAAGAATGAGAAACTAGAGACATTTATAGCTAAATTGATGCATATTGAGGCCATACCCTTATGTGAAATAAATAGGACACACGTGTTTAAATACAGAATAGTTTCTCTAGTGTGAGAAACTGATAGTGTAAACAAGGATTAAAATGATTTAAATGAATAATTGATAATTTAAAATAGGAAAATGTCCAAAATTGTAGGGGTGGTGGGAGGGGAAGGGGTAAGGAAAGAAGGGAAAGGAAAAATTATGAGAAAAGAAAAAAAATGGAAATGAAATCTATGTAAATAGGGAAGGGTGGAGGCAGTGAAGGGTGCACAGGTAATGGGGAAAAAATAAGAACTAAGATACATTATGTTCAGGTACAAGCACCCAATGATAAATGTAATCATATTGTATACTTAAAATGTACCAATAAAATAATTTTTCAAAAAAGGATTTTGTAGTCATGATTTGAACTTTACTGTAAAGTATGTGTTTCCTATGATTTCTTTGGTATTGATTGATTTTTATTGTGGTAAGAAACTAAACATGAAATATACCATGTTAATACTATAACCTTATTATAATAAATTGCTTCATATCTATTAGCACGGCCATTTTCAAAAATCTAAAGACAAGAAGTCTTAGTGAAGAGGTAGAGACAGTGGGAACTTGTGGACTGAATGGGAATACATAATGATACAAAATAGTGTAGCCATTGATACATGAATGGATAAAGAAAATATGATATATACATAAAATGGAATATTAGTCATCAATTAAAAAGAGAAATGTTTTTCTATGTAGCTATCCAATGACTCAGCATAATTTTTGGACATCTGCTCTCCATTTTACCACTGGGTTAACTTTATCATGCATCAGACAATTCTGAATACTTTTCTGTATTGGTATATTTGATTATCTGTGCACCAATATCATGCCATCTTAAATAATAAAGAATGACAACAGGTCTTGTTTGATTTTTCTGTTTTCCTCTTATTTATTGAGTTCAAAAAATATACCACGTGGAATTTTGGTGGGGATTATATTGCATTTATGTTGTAATTTAAGGGCCGGGTATGGGGGTGCATGTTTGTAATCCCAGCCCTTGGGAAGCTGAGGCAGGAGGATCACTATGATTTTGAGGCTGGCCTGGGTTACACTGTGAGTTCAAGGTCAGCCCAAACTACATAAGATACTGTCTCAAAAAAAACAAACAAACAACAACAAAAGAAATATATATAAAATCTAATTTAAGGAGACAACAGTATTAAAGTACTGTGTCCTCCAATGGGTGAAGATTTTATATTTTATTTAAAAATCTATAAATTTTATATTTTTCATTATAGATGTATACTTTTTGATTAGAATTTTTGCTAAGCCTTTAATGTTTTTGTTTCAAAATTGTAAGTGATAACGTCTTAAAAAATATTTTAATGTCTTCTCTATACTTCTATATTCTTGGATATACAATCTAAGCTTTATTAATCCTATGGATAAGAACATTCACAGTTTTCTCCTCTTGCTCAAAAGACTACTTCTTTGCTATTAACAACGAATTCATCAGCATTCCTGAATCCTAATACTAAGATATTAGGATAGAATCCTAATTACAGCACCGTCACATACAGTTTCAATTCAAAAGGAAGGGACTGTTTCTGGAGAATGTTATTATGAAGATCTTGAAAAAGAAAAGATTGGATTCCGTACCTTCAGGTATTCTTCACTGAGTAGAGTGGCCCCAAGTACTGACAGGGTGCATCTTTCCCTACAGGAGCAGGCCCTATGGTGCCTTGCTCACCAGAAGGAGAATCCGGCAAACAAGTTCACTGAGCTTCTGAAAATGTCTCTGATCTGTCCTTTAAAAGTGAGTATTTTAGCAACACTATTGTTATTAATGTAATAATTAAGAAAGATAATGAAATGAGAAATGGTACTTATTTAGAGCATGCTTTTGATTAAACAGCTATTAAAAACAACTTTTTTGGTGACAGAATCCTGGGCCAGTAACTTATAAGCAGAGTACATTATTATTATATCATCATCATCATCATCATCATCATCATCTTAGCACATTTCCAATTCCTTTTATTTATTCCAGACCAGGGATTATGTTACTTATTTTATTTCCCCACACCTTCAGTTATCATACCTTGCACAGGACTTGTGCAAAAACCCTAGTGATTAATCTAATTGGCCTATACTCCTTAATTTATAAAAATAATTTAAAATAACATTTACTATGAATTTTGAAATTAAGCAGTTTTTTTTTCAGAACTCATACTCCAAAGAATAAGCTAATCAGGAATAAAGCATGAACTACATTTGGGTTTTAGTCCATTTACTTAAACATCATGGTCACTGTTTTTCAGTCATGTCACAAGATGTTTGGCTCTAATACTATGCTGTCTTGAGGATATTAAGCCATTCACACATAATATAATTGTCTTAAGGTATTTTAAAGTGATTTGTGCCTTATTTTAAACATACAAAATTACCTAGTTCACTCTGTTAAAAACAAAAGCAAAAGCCAAACTCTACCTGTTATTCTTGAAAACAGTCCAGAAAACTAGTAGCAGTTATTAGTATTTCAAACCATTAAACATTTTGAGTATTGAGAGTCTGCTTTTATCTTGACTTCCCAGTATTATGGCGGATATTGAGAATGAAGTGAAATTAGGGTGAATTCCCGAATAAGCAAACAAAAGTACTGTTTTCTACTGTGCTCATATTTTCTGTTGTAACTGAACCAAATCTTTATATGTTTCCCTATTCAAATTATTTTTCAAAGAAGCAATACCTGTTCTACAATAGCATTGTATAAATTAAGGACTTTGGCTTTGGTACATAGTCTTTTATATGGTTTCTGGATTGAGTCATGATTTTTTTCTGAATCCCACCCTAGCTAGGATCCTTCTGCCCTTAGGTACTGCTCCCATGGTATTTCAGGGGGTTAGAGAAGTATTATATACATTTAGATGCTGTTGTTTTGTTGAGTGAAAATGTTGCTAAGTGGTATATTTTGATGATTACCTACTTTGGCATATCTTTTAAAGGCACCAAAATATATTATTATTATTTTTCCAATTGAAAATTTCTTCATTTACTTTATTAATTCTAATAATTATTGTTTCCTTGTATGCTCTACAATACTATTATGTCATCTGAGAATAAGAACAATTTATTTCCTCTTCTCCAATCTTAATAACTTTTATTTCTTTTCTCCTGTTTTATTGGATTGGATAGACTCTACTCAAATTTTTAATACAAGGAGTGACAAAGGATGCCTTCGCATCTTTTCCATGACAAGAGAAAACTGTCATTATTCAGTGTGATCTTTGCTGTATGTTCATTTGTAGATACTCTTTGTTGTTATTGTTATATTGAGGGCATTATCCATGGTCTTAATTTTCTAAGAATTTTACTGTGAGTGTTCACTGTGTTTTCTATATCACATCCACCCACTCTCTTGGATACCCTAACTTAGAAAATCTTTCTTTTCACCATCTTAAAACAATTCTGGTCTCTCCTTCGGTGGCATTCAATTTTTTTCAATTTTCAGTGATCCCATAACTCTCCAATGTCTATCTAAACATGATGCTTTAAGTTTATCTCATTTTTTTTTAGGTGTAGGAGGATCATTGGACTATTGTGACCTAACTCATCTTATCCACCAGTGGACTCCATCTTAATATTTTGAACTTTCTATATCACTTAATCATTTTATAATTCATCACCATCTATTTTAAGTTCCAAATGAGCAGATTTTTAATGTGTTTATTCATCAAAATCAGTCTTTCTTTTTTATGAAGAATTTTAGAACAAATACACATGTGACACTATTTATTCTTTTGTAACTTCTTTATTGCTTTCTCCTTTAGGTGTTCTTTGTACTTCCTTTGAAAAATATCTCTTATTTGTGTGAGTTATATTTTCTTTGGTGAATAGTGCTGAGGTAAAACACTGAATGCCAACCATTTTTTTCTTCTTTCCCACACATGAAGGGTGACAGTTATATATGTTTATTATAATTCAATTAGCATCCCTAGAACATAATTATCATGCTTGAAGTTTATTAACTCATTATCATATTTTTCGGATGTGTGCTTTAATTTTACATTTATTTTTTTCTTTCCTATAGACACTTCAATTAATATAAACAATAAACCATATCTATATGATTAACATGTTATCCTTATTTCATATATTTTTCAGAATTGTCATTTTTGTCAGTCATGAATCATACTTTGATAGAAAGATGAGCTCACCTCTTATCTTACAGCCCAGAATTCCACTCAAATCATTTAATTTATCAAATGGTCAAGCCAAAGTCCTTCCTTTTGTCAGGGACATGCGCACTCTGGAATTTGTCTATGTCAGGTGAGCCGTTGTTACACTCTAGTAAAAGGAGTCTGTAGGACCCTCTGCTGTGAAAATATTTTGATTTCTTAGGGTCAAAGTGAAAAAATTGGAAGAATGATTTGTCCTTTAAATGCATTTATAATAAATGCTCATGCTAAGTCAATGCATGGTGAGTTAAAATGATTGATATCTAAAAGTTTAGAATATATCCCAGAGTTTGCTCCATTTCTATAAATGTTACTGAAAATGTTAACTATTGGAATTCGATTTTGTCATAAAATTATCTTTTCAAATAAGACTGTCTCAAAATGTAAAGTACACTTAATGAAAATTTACTGATATGATTGGAAGTTAACCATATCTCACTGTATTTCCTGGTTACTTTCTTAAATGACAAGTTATATAGTTTTGCAAATGTAGGACGATGAGTAAAATGTTAATCTTCTTTGAAAGTTATACTCCCTCATTTTATTAATTCAAAAATATTAAGTAGCTATCAGGAAAATTTGTTCAAGATATTGTGGCTACAGTAGTGAGCAAAATAACAATGTCCTCTGCCATTTATTGACTGGTGGGGTAGATAGATATCAGTCATAGAAATACTGCAATGAGGTAACAACTCAAAGGTCACTGCATCCCCTGATGAAAGAATCATTCTCATTTCAGCCTGTGTGTCTCTCAAGAAACAAGGATGTCTAGTGCAGCAGAACCTAAATTTATACGGATGAAAAACAAAAACCTCTCAAGTAGATTACTTAGAATTGGTGATGAGAACAAGTCCTCGTATCTCCATCCTCAGTGTTCCAGGTCTCAGCGTTCTTCTTAGAGAAACACCACCCCATGCCCCAAGCCTGCAAGTCACCCCATCCCTGCACTAGTGCTTCAGTCCATCTCAGAGGCACACAGCCCTTGATTGCTGAAGCAGTACATGGCAGGGCCAATGGATTCCTTCGTGTGAATCGATGTCAATGCAAGATCGCAGGATGATTCATCAGACATTTTCTGAGTCCTTGGGCTACCTCCCCAAGGCTTTGTGGGCAGAAGAAACAAACTCAGAGCTGGAATATGTATCAATCCCAGGAAAGACAAATTGCTGTCCCTTCCAGAGCAGAAAAAATCACATGTATTCAACTTGTCATCAAGAAGCTGGAAGTGTAAATAAGGATGAAAATGATTAAAATGAATAATTGATAATTTGAAATAGGAAAAGGTCCAAGGGTTTGGGGATAGTGGGAGGGGAAGGGGAAAGGGAAGAAGGGAAAGGAAAAGTTATGAAAAAGAAAAAAAATGGAATCCAACTCTGTAAATAGGGAAGGGTGGAGGGGGTGAAGGGTGCACAGGTAATGGGAGAAAAAATAAGAACTAAGATACATCATATTCTGGTACAAACACCCAATGATAAATGTAAATGTATTTTACACTTAAAATGTACATATATATATATATATATATATATATATATAAAAGCTGGGTGGGCTGTTAGTGGGATGGTAGGATATGGAGTATTTGTGGTCAACTTTTGCTTTCCTTAAATTGGGCATTCGGGAGTAGCAGCAGTACACATTCAGTCTGCGTAAGAGGAAATAACATACTGTTCTATGTATGCATGGCCTCCATCCTGAGCACCATGCCTGTTTCATTCACCTGCCCATTGTGGATATGGTAAGATGAGCTGCAGGGAGGTTTCTACTCTCCCCCAGGTAAGTCAAGGCAGCTGTCTGTTTTCTTAGAGCCTCTGCTGCAGTGGCTGTTCCTAGATGGCTGTAACGATAGAATGCAAGGAAATAAGATTTTTCTAATGGCTCCCTTGATTGAGTTTTGAGAACTTTCTTCAGGACACGGGGGTTCTGGTGCTCAACAAGGAAAATGGTGCATCATTTTCTGAGCATAGGGTGTTATTCAGTGAGAAAAGGGCAGAGGAGGTAGGAAGACCAAAATGGTGAGTTACTGATAGAGAAAGGCAGAAGTCCTTTGAGTTAAAGAATTTTGTGCCAAGCAGTGGTAGAAAGTTAGAAAAAAAAAGACATGGCACCTTCACTTCTCTAACAACTTAGCTCAGAACTGGGCCTATATATTAAAAAATCTGTAGCATATTTATATCATCATCCAAATATTGTGAAGTCACGTAAGTAGCATGAATGATCCTGTGCTTTCTTGCATTAAATCAACACTTCAGTTACTTTATCCTCTTACGAATAAATGTCTTTTCATATGGATTTGCATATATATTTATTTCAATGGCATGAGAAAAATTGTAAGTTTTAGAGACAGATAACCAAATTTAGATTTTATATCTGTAATTTCTCAACAATATTTAAATTATCTGAGGCATCTGATATCTATAAAATTAGGGAATTGCTAAGTGCTAATAAGATAATATCAGTTTTATTTATCATAGCCCTAAAGAAATTTCAAAATCAATTAATTAGTTACAGAATTATTGCCATATGTTCTAGATGAAAACATCTTTTAGTCTTTGAAAGAGAAATTTTATTATTTTTTAAAGAAATAGAATAAATGTCATTATTTACATATTTTGTACTGACATTTCCAAAAGAGGCATATTTGGCCTGAAGGTCCTCAGAAAACAAGACCTTTATACTTTGTTTTATACTTTTCTGTTCTTTTGGTCAAATCAGGTCTGTGTTAATTGCTGTTACTTCTTCAAGGGTAATTTATTTATCAGGCCAAATAGGCTGAGCTCAGTGCTGACTTTTAAAATTAAGAAAGGAACTTAATGTTCTTTCTTTTCAGAGTAATTCCTACATCAGTATTTCAGTCATCCACCCAGGTTATGTAAAGGTACAGTTTAAAATTCTCAGCACACCATTACTTAGACATTTTATGACCCCAAGCACTGTGGGCAGTTGACTTATTAACCAAGGACAGTGTTTAACCTCTTGTGGTTCTCACTAGGAAGATGCATTCTAACTTGTCAAACTCACATACATTCAGAGCTTCTGAGAATTTTTAAAAGGTATTTTCCCAAAATGTGTTATAACAGGCTACCACTCAGTCAAGGTGGGGATTGTTTTAGCTCAAACACACACACACACACCACACTACACATGATACAAATTGCAAAAAAAAGCAGCAACCATTGTTCTTTATATATATCTCATTTGTCTGTTATGGTTTTAAGGCCATGGAATATAAAATATAGTCAAGTCATAAAATATTATTTAAATTTTTAACTAATAAGGTATCAGCTGCAGAGACTAGAATGTTCTTGAACAGGTCTCAAGAGAAAATGGGTTTATTTGAATATTTAAACAAAAATGCTAAGATACTTGTGAACAAAAGTTTTAAAATTTCACGTTAGATTTTTAAATGTTTTAATTTTAATTGATAAAAATAATGGTACAAATTTCAGGTTTGCAATGTGATTTTTTTTTTTTTTTTTTTGGTACCGGGGATCGAACTCGGGACCTTGCGCTTTCGAGGCAGGTGCCGGAACCACTGAGCTAAATCCCCGGCCCAAGCAATGTGATGTTTTGATAAAGTACATATTATGTAATGATCAAGTCAAGATAATTATAATATCCATTTCCTCAAATATTTGTCTTTTTTATGGTAGGAACACTCGAAATTCTCTCTCCTAGCTACTTTGAGATGAATAACACTTTTTTGTTAACTATGAACACTCTACAACCAATTGAATGTCAGAATTGAGTCTTCCTTTTTTAATTGTATCTTTGTACCCACTGACTAGCTTCTCCCCAGCTCTCCCTTTTGCCTACCCTCCCCACTCCCTGGTAACTATTTTTGTAGTCATTATTTCTATGAGAGCAACTTCTTTAGATTACATATATGAATGAAATAATGCAGTATTTGTGTCTCTGTGTCTGGCTTACTTTGCTTTAAGTAATGTCCCTAGATTTATCTGTTGTCCCAAATGTCAGAATTTTATTTTTTAGCTTCAATCACATTTCTTTGTGTACATACCACATTTTCTTTATCTAGTCATTCATTGTTGGGCCCTTAGATTGATTCTATGTCAAAGCTTTTGTAGATAGTGGTGTAGTAAACTTAAGAATGAAGACATCTCTTCTAGCTATATATTATATAAAGGAGACATATCTAAACTGACTTAGAAAGATTATAAAATTTAAAAAACATAGGCAAAGTGTACCCTAAAAAGCACAGATGAAAAGGTAGCAGAAGACTTCCAATTTGCCAAACAATAATGCAGCCCATCTGAATTTCACTGTTTCCATACAACTTCTTGCAAGTCACAAAAGAAACAACAAAGTAAAATAAATATTATTCAGGTATCTTTATACAACCAGGATCTATAGATGACCCAAATCTCCTCATAGGAATGGGGAAATTAATTGCCAAGACCAGAAAAATTGTGTTTAGAATCTACTCCAGGTTTTAACGTCAGGTGGAGGCTGTAAAGCAAACAGTGCATCAGGGAATTAAATGGTGCAAAATAAATTATATCTACTGACTCTATTCTACTAGCAAAAGTAGAGCTTTAAACCTTAGGGATCAGAGTATAGCCCCCGGGAGTCATAAGAAAGGGGCTTGAAAATGGATGAGACCAAAAGCTATGGTCTTGGGAAGTCATCATCCCTAGAAAACAAAATGTTTAGAAAGACTGGTTGATAAGGAAAAAGATGGTTGCAGATCAGAAGGTCTGGATTAAATCCTATGTATGCTGTGCTAACAATAGATGGGGTGAAAGTTTAGCAAGCAGAAACCAGTGAGGGAATGTTATCTCAGTGACTGATTAGGTGGAATTTAGGCTAAATTTGGATTAAATTTGAGAAATACTAAATGCTAAGCAAAAGGACACTTTCTAATGTTAATATTTACTATTCTGAAATATCATTTAGCAATTTTGGATTCTGATATTCCGAATAGCACAACATAACCTAATAAAACAGAGACTACTCTATATTCAATAAATAATGAACATATACAGAAGTCATAGATTTCTCAGTCTACAAAAAATAAAATAGGTATAAAAATAAATTAAAATACGAGGTCCTAAAAATTTTAATAGTTTATTTCATCAAACATTTTCCCTAAAGTAGGGAATGATACTCTTTTTCACATTCACACTGAATATTTATAAATTTGACTCTATATATGTATATATATAGATAGGAAGAGAGATAAAATATTTTTAAGTGTATTATGATTTTCCAATCATAATTCAAGAAAATTAATAACTACTGACAAAACCAAAATTAATCAAGCTGTATACTTATGTATTATGTATGACTACATAAAGCATTATGAATATATTTTACTACAAAAATGATTATGGGTGAAATTCAAAGAGACGAAAGTGACAGTTGAAGTTACCTTCACTGGAAAAACTTGGGAAAATTTTATAATTTTGAACTTCACCCAGGCTTGGTGGAGCACACCTGTCATCCCAGCACTGGGGAGGCTGAGGCAGGAGGATCACTGTGAGTTTGAGCCCAGTCTGGGTTCCACAGTGATTTCAAGGCCAGCCTGAACTATACCTTGAGACCCTGTCTCTAAATAATAATAATAATTAAAATAAGAGACTTTCAGACATTGCAGACATCTAGTTCTTTACTTGGTCTTTTTTTTTTTCTTTTGGTACTAGGGATCAAACTTGGGACCTTGTGCTTGTGAGTCAGGCAGCGGAACCACTGAGCTAAATTCCCGGCCCCTCTTCTGATTTATAAAATAGAATACTTGGCAGAATTTATGAAATTTCTGTTTTCAGTCATTGTATAATAGGCGTGACCTGACTGTCATCCCCAAGGAAAAAAATGAAGTGATTCCCATGACTGTCTGGGCTTTCTGCTGGAGGCATGGCAGAAAGAGAAGGAATCAAAAAGACTGTAGAAGACAGGCTGAGTTGAGTGAAAAGACAAATATAATCTAAATCAGAAAGTTTCCCAGAGCTACAATGAGACAGTGGTGGAGACTGCATTTACCCTAGACAATCCAGCCAACCCAGCCGCAGGGTCTGTGCTTGTTGCTGCTATTCTGTTGTGTGGCACTACACTACAGCACATAGGTTCCAGTACCATCAAGGAGAATAAAAAATGCAAAACTTAGCTGAATTATCTTTTATACATCCTTTATCCTTTATACATTTGAATATCCTTTATACATTTAAGATAAGAACTGAAAAATCAATTAACTTTGGAAATGTACAATTTTGGTTAATATTCTTTTAGTTGTGGACACATTGTTGTCATTAAGGGAAGCCAGTTTCTACATTACTGAAAGAAAATATGACCTGTAGTTGCATCAGTAGAATAATAAATTTCTATAAAATGAAGATGATTTTATGTGTCATGAATAATAGTTAAAATTTCACAATCTGAGGATAAAGTGTTTATGACTCTAGTTTATGTTAGAATGGGTTGCCAAACCACATAAGGTAGGCCAATATAACTAAAAAATGTGGTTGGAAAGTAAGTGTGGACTGGTATACTGTCATTTATTTTTGCTTTCTCAAGAATGATTTCACCAAAGAAACCTCAGGAAAATTCTAATGTCAAATTTGGACAGGGTTCAGATGCAGAAATTGACAGGATCTACATCAAAATTAAATGGGAGCCTAAAATAAAACAAAAGTGAAGTGTTGGGGAAAACAATAGAGTAAGGACTTTCAAAAATCCTCTAATTTATGAAAGCAACAGGAACCATAACATAACACATCAGAATCAACTTTTTTGCCATGCTAAGAATTAATCAAAAGCTTGGAACAATACAGGGGAAAGTATTTGAGAAACAGATAGCTACCTATAAAAACAATGAGCTTTGAGGCATTTTAGGTAGTTCTATTTTGTCTTCCATGTCCTAATTCTGTGATAGCCTTGAAAACCAACAACCTCAATCATTGTAAAAAGCTGGCTGGAAGTCACTTTTGGAATGGACTGATCACAGAGATGTCATTATGTGATGTGTCTGGAAATTTAGTGGAAAACCCAATTTTCCATGTCCATCTTCATTTGATCTGATGCAAAACTTTCCTAATGCTGACAACCTTTCCTGTGAGGCTGTTGGCCAAATAGCAGCAGTAGCAATTAACATCGTAATTGCCAGAATTCACAATCAACAGTTGGGAAAACAACAGTCTAATTAAGAAACTTAAAAGGAAAATCTGGAGAAAGAACATGAAAGATTTAAAAAGGATCCCCATGTTTCTGGGAATCCAGAAGGATGTGCATATGTGTAGGGCTGGGCCATTGCCTGGGTTTTCCTTGTGCCTGGCAAATGGAGAAGCTTCATCTTATATAGAACTAGGCCTGATGCTCTATGAAAATAGGAAATGAAGGCTAAGACAAAGTTGTTAACTGCCTGGCCAAGTGCTCAAAGTATGTCTGAACACACACACACACACACACACACACACACACTCACATACATGCATAACTGCTCAGCAAACTGAGATGTATTCTTCACAAATGTTTAAGAACATTTCAAACTGTTAGAGGACCTAATCAAGTAAAGATTTTGTGGTCACAGATGACAAAGAATACAAATTTTCCAGAATTGTTCCAGAAATGTTACTAGATAAATAATATCTACCCCCAACAACAATAAATGCTAGGGAGGGAAGGTAATCTGACTTCCAGAGTTCCCACAATACATATATTAAGTGTACTAATTTCAGTGAAAAATTATGAAAAGAAAGAAGAAACAAAGGCCCATTTATAAGTGGAAAAAAATCCTTTTAAGGAATCCCAGATGTTGGACTTACAGACAAAGATTTTAAATCAGCTATTTAAATTATTTTCAGAGAGCTAAATGAAATCATGTTAAACACACTATAAGAAGTATAAAATTATTTTCTCACCAAATGTATATCGATAAAGAGAAAAAGTAAGAACTGATAAAATCCTGTAGCATGATAACTGAAATGAAAAATTCACTAGAGAAATTCAACAGTGGATTTGAGTGAGCAGAAGAAAGGATTGATGACGTGAGGATAAGTCAATTGTTATTGTCTATTTTAAGGCATAGAAGAAAAAAAGACTGAAGAAAATCAACAGTGCTCAGTCTTAATGACATTCTGAACAAAGGCCAATGAATCAGTTTGAGAAATAATTTTTGAAGTGGTATGCTTGTTTCAGATCTAAAGCGTAATACACATTTGAAAAGGAGATTATTTCCTTGTCCAGTCTGTCCAGTTCTTACCCATAGCCTTGCATTCTGAGACCTAGGCATGAGTGTAGAATTCCATGTCATGGCTTTTCCTCCTCAAATTGGTTCACAAGCTGTAGACAGTGGGAGTGAGTAGAAGCTGGAACAGTGGAGGAAGGGTGGAGCTGATACTGATTAGTTTGTGAAACACACACTTTAAAGAACTATCAGAAATCAAAGGCTAAATTTTATTTTGAGGGTAAACTGACATTTTATTTCTGGCAATCAGTTTGATATGACCCCATATCACTGCAGTGTACTCAATGTACTTAACAAGGATTTATTTACCTTATAATATAATCAGACTCTATGACCCAGGACATTTGGATTACATTTAAAAGAAATAATGTGACTAAAAAACTACTAACCTCCAGTGCTCAGTACACATCATTACTAACATTACATGTGAAAAATATCTCTGCTCAACCTTTGATATTTTCATATATAGCAACTCATCAATAGTCTTAGTAAGAAATAGGAAAGTTCCTTCTTTTGGAATAGAAGTGTTTTTTCTTTCATAGGTATTGTTTGATTTATGAATAAAAAATTTTGTAGGAAATATAAGGGAAGATCATTTTCCTTTAATGTAATTTGCCAACAGCTATATTCAGCATTCCTCTTAGGCATGCCTTAGCCACTGACTTTAGTTGTGTTACCACCAAGAATTTTGAAGGAGTTAACATTTTCATATTTTTTACTACAGAGATATGCTCCTAAAAAAGAATATTTTGCAAAATGCTATATAATACTGATAATTCTGAGTGCCCCAGGACATCATGTGATTTTATTATCCATGTTTCACCCATATACTGAATTTTAAAATATAGAAGTTAGAGAAAACATAGAGGGAATCATATTATTTTATTATCATATGATTTTACTTGATTTAAGACATCAAGTTACAAGGCAAGCTGTGCCTAGATGTTTCATAAAATCTAGAGTGGATTATATTACTATCAACCCATGTTAGATTTGCCATTCTTATCTATTCCTCCAACAGAAGGGGCTATGTGTGTTGAACAAAATTACTTGAACAATATAGGATTGCTCTCAGACCCAAGGGCACATGGGGAAGGCATAGGTGTCTATCCATGTCACATTGTCATGCTGAGAGAGCACAGGTCTTGATGTTGGGAAGTCTTTCTAGTATTTTACTCTCACCGTATCACACAGAGTTCATGGTGGGGGGAAACTTCTCTTTCCAATCCTTCATTTACACCCTACTAAAGTTTTCTTTTTTATTGGAGAATGCTTGTGATATGCAATAATTATATTCATTTTGAAGTATTAGTATTAATATATATATACCTCATATCTTGATGATTTTTGAACTTTTTCCCCCTTCCCTTTCCCCTTATCATCTTCCCTATCTCCAGAAACTCTGCTGCCCTTGTTTCTATCATATCTTCTTTATTTTGCTCTGTATTTATATTTTGAGTTTTTCATGTAAGAGCAGCCATACAATATTTAACCTTCTGTTTCTGACTTATTTCACTTACCATTATGGTCTTGAGATCCATCCATTTTCCTACAAATATATTTTTCATTCTCCTTCATGGATGAATAATATATGTATATATCACATTTTCTTTATCCATTTGTCTCTTGATGGATATCTATGTTTCTTCTTTAGTGTAGCTATTGTGAATTGAGCTGCCATAAGCATGGATCTACAGTTACCGCTGTAGTATAATGTCTTTGACTCTTTGGGAATATACCGGGAGAGCAATATCTGGGACAAATGGAATTTCTATTTTTTATTTTGGGGGAAGGTTGTTAAATTGTCTGCTAAAGTCAGACTCTTCAGGTGGATCATTCATACACGGGTGTGTTCTCTCAGCAGCCACCCTCACTCGCACTGAAGTCCCTTTGCTCTGCCACAGCGAGACAAACCAGACAAACCAGACTGGCTCTGCCAAAGGATTGGAATTTGAACTCAGAATAACAATATTCTCTAAGTTTACTTTTGAATACAAGAAATGTGGATCAATAAAGGGTGAAATCTGGTCTATATAGAGAAAATAATTACACAGATTTATTGCAGGGTGGGCTTGGGGAAATCTAGTGATTGTAAAAGCGCATTGACTTGCTTATTTGTCTCCTCATTGTGCTCCTGCATCTGGTGCCATAATTACAATATAGTGAATATATATTAACATTTGTTGAATGAATGAGTTGAGCTGAATGGGTGAATGTTCAGGTAAAATAAATATGGTATCATATACTATTGGCCACTACCCATGTCTCTGAAGGCATTGGTTATACGAAAGTTCAAATACTGACTTAACTTTATTAGAGTTAGAAAATATCTAAAGTTAAATATTAAGGACAACAAGAATTTATATCTCTTCCTTTTCTTAATTTGCATGAAACCACCAAATCATTTCTTGGCATGAATTCATTTCAATCACATTTTAACACTTAATAAAAGTTAAATAATTTAATAATTTAATCAATTTTAATTGCTTTTATTTTGAGAAAAATATATTCTATGATAATCTCATAAAGTTCACCCAGGAGTTTTATTTTCCAAATAGGAATTTTTCTTATAATATTAGAAAGATCCAGTTTCCTTTGGATTTGACATCAAGAAAATAATAAAAATGATGTGGAGAACGTTTCTGCTTATAGAAATCTTAGGACTTCAGACGACCTTATTCCTAAATTTTAAAAATAATTTTAGTTCTTAATACTCTGAAACAGCACATTCATTTCTGTCTAAAGTCCTTAGAAATTTAGACTCTGAAGCTCATGATCAGAAACACTGGCTGGCTTGATGAGATGCTCTTCTATTGCCACTAAGAAAAGTGGGCAATAGATAGAAGGTTACATTAGTTGCTAGGCAACCCTGAAACATTGCGTACACCTCCTCCACTTGAGCACAAGTGGTAAAGAACTACATCAATCAATTCAACCATCAAATGCCCTTTGCAAAAAGAGTTCATCTGATAAGGACAAATCCTACAGGCATCTGGTGTAAGTTTGGTATACTCCTGTAGTTTTGTTATCTTCTCCATGTGTACACTTGGCCACAGTACAAACAATTCTCTTCATTTAATTATTTTCAGATCAAGGACTTTTAAGTAACTAATCCAATGCATTAATTGAACCCATCCTTAGCCGTACACCATGCCAAGTTCCTCAATGCAATGATAAAAAAGAACATCTCAGAGACGTTAACTCAGAGGGAGCTACATTCTAATGTCAGAAATACAAAGAGATACAAACATTTCAAAAATTATAACACAGACAAAACACAACCACAAACTGAGTATTGTGGGATTACTGGAGAAGGAGTAATTTATTTTTCTGAAGAACTGAGCTTAATTTTGAAGTAACAATGAAAAATTTTAGCATAAAAGCAGATACAGACCCACCAAGCAGAGGTAGGTCTGTGTATTTGAAAAATTATAATTCTGTGATATAACACATAATCGGAAAGCCACAGAGACTGGGTTACAATCTAGCATACAGTTCAAAGGAGGAAAATGGAAGATAAGCATACATACATAGGCTGCTGTTCCAAGGACAGTTCCGAACTTTGGATGCTAGCACATTTTATCTTGGGAGGTCCTGGGGGGGGAAATCAATGAGGGTTTCAGTAGGGAAAAGACTAGCTACACTTTCTTTATCAAACATTTTATTGAGTTATGTTAAAGCAACATTTATTGAGATGAGTTTTTTCTTTTCCCCTTGCCCTGTTGATCTTACTGGCACATCCAATACAATATCTGAAAAGGCAGTAATGGAGGATATTAGTGTTTGTTTCTTTCAATCAAGAGAAAGCTATAAATATTTCACCAGTAAGTATGATGATTCCATTTTTTGTAGATATACATTATATAATTAAGAGAAATTTTGACTTTTAACATTTTTGGAATAATATTTGGAGATCATCAGTATTGCTATTGCTGACAGCAAACTAAAAGATAATAGGAAGTAGGGAGTTAGATCTTTCTCAAGTAAGAAGAGGATCAAGAAATGAAGAGAGAAGAAGGAAGGGAGGAAAGGGGGATGAAAAAAGAAATTAAGAAGTGTTATGTACATGTACCAGCTCCATGAAAGAAATGTAAACATTATGTACCACGAAAATGTACTAATAAAAATAAATAAAAAGAAGGGAAAGAAAAATATGAGAAAAGAAGGAATAAATGGAGACAAAGTTTTTTGTAAATAGGAAGGGGTGGAGAGGTGGACGGGAGGGAAGGGGAATGGAGAAAAAGGAACCAAGATATATCATGTACAGTTACAAATTCCCAATGATGACTGTGAACATAACATATACCTAAAATATACCAATGTACTTAATGAATAAAATAAATAAATACATAAATAAAATGAGTAAATATTCTGAAGAAATCAAAGATATAAATAGAGTATCTTATAGGTTGAGAGACCCAATATTTTAAGATTTCAATTATTTCTCTTTTGAAGTATAAGTTTAATGCAATTTTAATCAAAATCTCAGTAAACTTTTATGGCTATCAACAGTTACCCTAATGCTTATGCTGAAAGGTGAAAGGTTAGAAATGCTAACACAATATTGAATAAAAACTAAGGATTAATGCTATGTAATTTTAAGACTTATTATGAAACTATAGAACACACTAAAGTTTTAAAAAGTAAATAAATTGCTTAGAACAGTGTTTACAAATAGATCAACACAAATATAGTCAGCTTATCTCTAAAAGAAGAATAAGGGCAATTCAATGGAGAAAGAATATACTTTTTAGCCAAGACATTCCCTCTTCCCTAAAAAAAGATTCTAGACTTAACATTTTTCATTAAAAATTAAAATGATTCATCAACCTAAGTGCAAACTCAGAACACAAATTAAAAATCTATTCTTATAAATCAAAAAGCAGGAAAAACTCTGTGGTCTTGATTATGACCATGCACCACCAAAAGTGTTGTCCATGAAAGAAAATTGATACATTATATTTTGTTGAAATAAAAACTGCTCTGTGAAAGAGAATTAAAAGTCAAGCCACAAACTGAGAGAAAATATTTGCAAAACTCAAATCTTGCAACAAACATAAATCCAAGTTATTCAACTATCTCTAGACACTCAGTAATAGAAAATAACCCAATATAAAATAAATGAAGTATCTCAACAGAAATCTCACCAAAAAAGATACATCAATGGCAAATAAACATATAAAATATGTTCAATCTCATGCCATTAAGAAATTACATATTGGGCCGGGGATTTAGCTCAGTGGTTTCACCGCCTGCTGCACAAGTGCAAGGACCCAAGTATGATCCCCAGTACCAAAGAAAAAAAAAAAAAGAAATTACATATTAAAACAATGAGCTACTTGCATATCCTTTTTAAATTGCCCAAAGTCCCTAAGCAGGCCATTAAAAATCCTGGCAAGAATGCTGAGCAAACCAAACCCTCATTCACTGCTAATAGGAAAGAAAAGTGATGTAGCCCTTTTGGAAAATAGTTTGGCAATTTCCTGTAAAGTTAAAAGTAGTTTGATTGTATGATGCAATAACTGTGCTTTTAAGTATCCATTTGACTTAATTTATCCATTTGACTTAAAAAATGTATCTCCCCACAAAAATCCTGCACAAGAATATTTATAGCAGCTTTACTTATAATTAGCAAGAACTAATAAACAAACTGCATAAACAAACTGCTATGTCCATACAATGGAATATTGTTCATCAATAAAAGAAATGTTCTACATGAAGTATGCAAATAAAATTACATGGAGCTAAGAATCAGAATAAATTATTTCTGGCCAAAGGACTCATAGATAAATTGACATAATTTTTTCATCTAGATTAGTACACTTTTAAGGGAAAAGGGACAAGAAAATAAGTGTTAGCCAGGACTGTTGCAGGCAAGCCAGGACATACAGTATATGTTACCTTAATATTAATGTCTTAGTGAAGATCTCGCATTTCACATAAGAATGGAAAGATGGCTAGAATCTGGATAAACAGAAATCAAGGGAGAATCACTCACATAGAAGCAACTGTCAAAGTAAAGTCATAGACATGATTTTTAGTGTATGGATTTTTTTTTGAAAATGAAAGAGTTTACATTTGGAAAAACTTTAAAAATAGAAACACTGTCATAGTTAAGATTCTTAAAAAGAATCAGTTGACATGACCAAACTGGTAAATTTAATAAAGTGATGATTTTTTAAATTATATGATAGAAGGCTGGGTGACACAAACAAAGCCTATTTATTAAAATTACAAAAAAATTATCATTGTGTTTGTGAATCATGATACTTGCATTCATTTTGGGGGAAAGAATATATACAATCTCAATCATTTTCAATCCCTTTACCCTCTTGCCTACTGTCCCTTCTTCCCTGACTCTCTATTGCATCTTTGAAAAGTCTGTATCCCTGTTTCCTACCATCTCACCTTTATTTTACTCTTAATTTATTCTCTTATTAAGAAAAACCATGTGAGTTTTCTGTGTCTGGTTTATTTCAGTTAACACCGTGCTCTCAAGATCCATCCATTTTTCTACAAATGACATATTTTCATTCTTCTTATAGCTGAATAATGTTCCATTTTGCATGGAATAATATTCTATTTTCTTTATTCATTTGTCTTTTGATGTGCATCTAGGTTGTCCACAATTTAGATACAGAGAAAGATGCTACTATAAACATGTGTATGCGTGTATCACTAGAGCATGATGTCTGTAAGTCTTTGGGGAAGATACTTAGAAGATGGATATCTGGGTCAAATGGAATTTCTAGTTTTAGTTTTTTGAGGAATTTGCATACTAATTTCTGTAGTGGTTGTACTAGTTTATATTCCTAAAAGTAACGGGGAAGGTTTCTTTTTCCACATCCTCACCTTGCATTTGTTCTTTTATGTGTTCTTGAAGATAGCCATTGTAACTGGGTAAGAGCTGTCTTGATTTGCATTTTCCTTGTTACAAAATACCCTGGAGATTTGTTCATGTACTAATGACCATTTGCGTTTCTTCACAGGTGTCTATTTAGATCATTTGTCCATTTTTTTGATTGAGTCCTTTTTGGGAGGGATTAATTTTTTGAATTTTTTATATATTTTAGTTATTATTCCTCTGTCCAAGGAGTAGCTAGCAAATTGTTTTTCCAATTATGTAGATTGTCTCTTCACTCTATCGGGTGTTTCTGTTGATGTACAGAAGCTTTGTAAGTTCACATAATCTCATTTTAAAAAAATTATCGATAGTAATGCTTGTGCTACTAGCTGGAGTTATATTCAGGGAATCTTTGCCTGTACCTATGGCTTCAAGTGTTTCCCTTGTGTTATCTTTCAGCAGTTTCAATTTTTCTGGTTTTAAGTCTAGGTCTTTAATCCATTTTGATTTGATTATAGGGCGAGATATATGAATATAGTTTCATTCTTCTGACATGGATACATTGAAACGCTTTTTAGCCATATCAGGGTTGAAATCCCAAAATAATAGCATGAATAGGACATGTTGGTCTACAAACATCTTATACTTATGAATTACAGGCTTATACAAACTTTTGAAGTTTCTGCAGATGGAAATTCAGGCTTTAATCAGGAAGAATCATTGATTCTACCTCTGCAGTAGGTCTTTAAAACTTTGTTTCCCAGGAGGTGATATGTATAATTTCAAATTCCAAAATTATACTTGGTGACTGCTGGTAATAGGAAAGTGCCTGAATTTTGTATGTTAGCTCTGGATCCTCCAAACATGGTATAATTGATTATTAGTACCAGAAAGTTTTTTTGATAAATTATTTAATTTTCTACATGAAAATCATGGCGTCTGTAAACAAAAATATGTTTATTTCCTCCTTTCAAATCAGTAAATCTTTTATTTCTCTTTCTTTTCTTTTTGCATTAGCTATGACTTTCAGTATGATGTTGAAAAGTGGTAGGAGAAGGTATTTTTGTCTTGTTCCTGATCTTAGTGGGAATGCTCCTAGTTTCTCATTAATGATGAGGTTAGATACTAGTTTGTCGAGGATTTATTTATTTATTTATTTATCAAGTTGAGGAAGTTTCCCTTGTGCTCCTAGTGTACCGAAATTTTTCATTTTTCTTTTTTTACATTACAAATGAGTTGGATTTTTTTGTATTTATTGATATAATAATGTGGTTTTTCTTCCTTAGTGTGTTGATGTGATGGATTACATTAATTATTATTTAATTTGATCCAATCTCTCATGGCTGGGATAAATATTGCTTGGTTGTATTTTACAATTCTTTTTATATAGCGTTGGATTCGATTTGCTAAGATTTTGTAGAGATTTTTGCATTTATATTCACGAGAGACAGTGCTTTGTAATTTCTTGTAATGTCTTTGAGTGACCTTGATATAGGGTGGAGGCAGCTTCATCAAGTCAGTTGGGAAGCACTCCTTCTGATTTTATGGAAAAGGCTGTAGTGATTTGGCATAATTTCTTCCTTACATATTTAGAAGAATTCACCATTGAACCCATTTGGACGTGGTGATTTCTGTTTTGGAAGGTTGTTAATTATGTACTATTTGAATTATTTCTCTTGCATGACTTCGTTTTTTAAGAGTGTGTCTTCCTAGATTGTTTCTTTCAAGGAATTGATTCACTTTATCTAGTTTATTAAATTTCTGAAACATAAAATTGTTCATAATAATCCCTCACTACCTTTTTAATTTATTTTGAATTCCTAGTGATGTTTCTTCTTTTATTTCTGATATTAGGAATTTGAATCCTTTCCCCTTTTTGGACCTGTCCTGGCTACAGGTTCATTGATTTTATTGATAACTTCAAAGAACCAGCTTTTTATTTTACTGATGTTTTCTCTTTTGATGTTCCATTTTCAGCTCTAATTTGTATTCCTTCTTTTCTTCTACTTTGGATTTTTCTCTACATTTTCTACTTTCTTAAAGTGGAATATTAGATTATTGATTGTAGATTAATTTTTTTAATACTGGGGATTGAACTGATCCAGGGTTGCTCTGCCTCCACTACACCCCATTCTTTTTATTTTTTATTATTTATTTTGAGAGTGGTTCTAAGTTGCTTAGATGGGACTCAAACTTGAGATCCTCCTACCTTAGCTTCCCAACTGCTGGGATGTGCCTGGTTTAGATTTTTCTTCTTTTGTAATATATGCACTTAATGCTATATATTTTTTTCTAAGCATAGTTTTGCTGCATCTCAGAAATTTTGATGCCTTCTTTTTCATTTCATTGATTTCTATTGCTATTTATTCTTTAACACATGCTTTTTAGAGACATATATTATTTAATCTTTAGGTACTTGAGGATATTCCAGTTGTTTTTTTGTTACTGATTTTTGGGTTATTTCTATTGTGATATGAAAACAGATATTGTATGGTTTCATTTAGAGTATGCTTTATGGCCCAGAAAGTAGCTTGTGTAGGTGGAAATTCTCTGTGTGCTTAAAAAAGAATATATATTCTGCTATTATTGGATGAAATAGTCTGTGGATGTCACATAAATCCAGTTGATTGATAGTGTTGCTTTTACCTGTGTCCTTACTGATTTTCTGTCTGCTGGATGTGTCCATATCTGATAAAAGGATGCTGAGATATCCAATTATAACAGTGAATTTACCTATTTCTCCAGGCAATTCTATCAGTTTTCAGGTGACATAATTTGATGCTATATCGATAAGCATATACATATTGAGAATTGTTATGTCTTCCAGGAGAATCGACCACTTTATCATTATATAATGCTCCTCTGTCCCTGAAAAGTTTCAGCTGGGAATTTAGCTCAGTGGTTCCGCTGCCTGCCTTGCAAGCACAAGGTCCCGAGTTCAATCCCTGGTACAAAAATCAAAAAACAAAAAACAACAACAAAAAACAAACCTGACCTGATAAGTTTCTTTGCTTTGAAGTCTGCTCTGTTTGAAATTAACATAGTTAATCCTGTCTCCTTTTGTGTTAGCATGGTACATTCTTTCCCCATTCACTTCCTTTTAATATATATGCATATTTATATTGGTTTTATGCACGAAGTACAGCTAGTTTTTATTGTTTCATTCTCTCTGGCAACCCTCTATTTTAATTGGTCATGAAGACATTGATGCTTAAAGTGGTTATTGATAGAGTTGGATTGATATCTATCATGTCTGTTAACTGTTTCCTTTTTGTTGCCCTTGTTCTTTGTTCCTTCTTTAGTCTGCCACTCTTTTCCTACCTCTTGTGATTTTTTATTTTTTGTGCCGGAGATCGAACTCGGGTCCTTGCGCTTGAGCAGCAGGCGGCGAAACCACTGAGCTAAATCCCCAGCCCTTACCTTTTGTGATTTTAACTGAGCATTTTATAGAATTCTATTATCTTACCTTTCTTTGCATGCATGTTTTACTATTTTTTTACACAGTGATTGTCTGAAGTTGGTGATATGCCTTTATAAGTAATCGAAGTCTACTTGAAAATACTCTACTACCTTACAGGTAGTTTGAGTGCCTTATCATAAAAAATAATCCTAATTCCTCTCTTTCATTCTAAGTATCATTGCAGTCATTCACTTCATTTATACATAAATACACATAAATATAAATAGTGTATTATATATATAATATGTCGTTGCTATTATTTTGGAGAAACTATCAATCTTTTTATTAAATTCGTTTATTGGTACATTGTAGGTATACAACACAATTACATTTCTCATTGGGAATTGTACCTTTACATGATGCATCTTGGTTCTTATTTTTTCCCCATTCCTAGTCCTCCCTTCACGCCCTCCACCCTTCCCTATTTACAAAGACTTTATTTCCATTTTTTCCATTTCTCATCATTTTTCTTTTCCCTTCTTTCCTTTCCCCTGCCCCTCCCACTACCCCTACCCCTTTGGACCTTTTCTTCCTATTTTACATTATCGAATATTCATTCTAATCATTGGTACATTTTAGGTATACAATATAATGATATTCATCATTGGAAATTTGCACCTTTACATAGTCTAGGAGAAACTATCAATTAAGAATAAGAAATTTTTTTAACCTTTATTTATTCCTTCTTCGATACTCTTCCTTTCTTTATGTAGATCCATGTTTCTGACAAATTTTTTTTTCTCCCTAAATAGCTTCTTTTAACATTTCTCTCAAAGTATCAGGCACTGGCAAGAAATTCCTTCAATGTTTCATTGCCTTAGAAAGTCTATTTTTCCTTTATTTGTGAAAGGCAATTTCACAGGGTACAGAACCTGAAGTTGGTAGGTTTTTCTCCTCTCAACATTTCACTGCCTTGTTTATTTGCACGGTTTCTGAGGTTACTTACATAGCTTCTGAGGATATGCTGAATAGAGATTTTACCTTTGTTTCTGTGTAAAGACTTTTACCCTTGTATTTCTTTTAGGATTTTATCTTGACTTTCTATGGTGTGACAATGATATTCCCATTGTAATTTTTCTGACATTTATTCTGAATTTCCTGAATCTTTGGTCTGTTGTTTGACATTAATTTGTGAAGGTTCTCAGACATCCATTTCTTCTGTATCCTTCACTTTTTTTTTTCTGTGTCTGATATTTCCATGGCAAATATGTTATAACTCTTGTGGTGTTCCACAGTTCTTGGGAATTATATTGTTTTCTTCATCTTTTCTCTTTCCTTTTCAGTTTTGAAGGTTCCTACAGAGGAATCATCAATCTCAGATGTTCTTCCCTCAGCCATGCCCAGTCCATTAATAAGCCCATTAATTCTTCTTTTCTGTTATAGTGATTTTGATCTCTAATGTTCTTTTGCTGGCTCTTTCTTGGAATATGTATCTCTTTCCTTACCTTTTATATCTATCCTTGAATACTGTCTAAAATTTTATCTATTAGATTCTTTATCTTATTAATCACAGTTTTAAATTTCCTAACTCCAACATCCTACTGTGTCTGGTTTTAAGGCTTGTTCTGTATCTTCAAATTGTCTTTTTTTTGCCATTTGGATTATCTTGTAATATTTTCTTGATAGCCAGGAAGGATGTACTGGTTAAAAGGAAGTGGTACAACGAGGTCTTGAGCAACGTGGTGGCAAGGAGTAAGGGGAGAACTCTTCTGTTGTTCCATGGCCGAGTCCCAGTCTTTCAGTGACCCTTAGCTTCTGGACTTTCAACTCCACAAATATTTCTCAGTATTTTATTTTCCTCCCTCATTTGGGTGAGACAAGATGGATAGAGTGGGTGGAAGTTGGGGCTGAAAGTTTAAGAAAAAAAGTAAATGGCCACATTGGGCAAATAAATACTTGTCTTCATCAGCATCACCTCCTTCAGATAGGAATGGGATATCAATAGCAGTTGCCCAGAGGAACACCCAGCCTCAGTTCAATGCTAGGTTCATGCAAGTTGCCAGCAGTGTCACAGCACACAAAGAGGAAACAATATGAACTGAGAAGTTTGTTTCAGAAAAAATGTGTGACTCACACACTCTCCAAAAGCTGAGGTACATTTTAGCAGACCAATTTCACACAAATAGGTAATAATAATCTGTATATAAAAATGAGATTAAACATTTAGCACAACTTTGGAATGCCAGAGACATTTGGTTAGCTTTTTATTTCACCAGTAATATGATATACTTTGGAAAGAAACATGGCTCATTCATCTTTGTATTTCTAATATAATATAACCAGCCAGCAATATATTGAACTGAATATGGTACCTTTAAGAATAAACTTCTATCTTAATATAAAAGTATCAATCATATGTATAATTTCATATAATACACATACATAAAGAAATTTAAGTACAAAATTACATTTTAAGTTTAGGTACTCATTTAATTATTATTTAGAAAGGAATTTACAGCTGAATTATGGTTACAGAAAATAAATGCTGTAAGAATATCCCTATAATCACAGTATGTTGAAAATCACACACAGCAATTCAAATAAAACCTGTTCTTTGGCTTTAATATTTTAGTTGACTCAGCATGTAACTAAACTTTGGAATAGGTTGAGGAACCCACCTCCTTTGTCAGTGACTTGATTTTCCGGATACTTATCTAGAAATACCTGCTACTTTAGACCAATTTCACATATTGGCAAGAAATTAAGAGTGGTCTCTCAAGGGTCTGTCAAATTCAATTTCCATGTATCTACCACTTGCAGAACTGTAAGAGATCAATGTGATCATCAAGTCCATTTCTTTGCATCAGTGGTTCTCAATTGTGATTACATGACATGAACCACTGTGGAGCTTTTAAAGAGCATGTTACAAGCTCAGCTCTTACTTCTGAACTGTTGTTAATAAGCTTACTTACAGCTTAACAGTATTGACAATATATCACTGCTGAGGACCTAGACTAAGAGGAGAGCAGCTGTATCCCTTGGTACAAGTGAAGGCATGCTGGACTGCAGCACATTGGCTTCCCAAGCCTCCAGTTTTATCTAGTCTCCCTATTTTTTCCTATTTCCTACCATTAGAAAAAAATGTTAACTTAAGTGACCCCAAAATTCACTTTTCTAACTTTTCACTCAAGGGTAACATATCTTGACAGCTGGTCATTTTAATATATAAGTACTCCTAGACATGGAGAGTCAAAAAGGAGAGAAGGAAACAAAGTAATTACAGAAAAATAGCACTATACTAATCTATAATTATTAACAATAGTTCAGAAATCTGAACAATTTCATAAACCACAATCCAATAATGTTTGTAAAGGATATAAAGATGCAGACACTCATTTAATCTGCTTACACCGGATGTGGGACTAAGTAAGAACATTTTCCATGATTCACATGGAGCTTCCAAGTTTGGTTTGTAAAGCATACACAGTTTTTCCTGAGAAATAAGTCTGAAAATCATTTTAGTGATTAATACTCTAAAAAGTTCTTTACTGTGTAGTGCTCAAATGTTTTTAGACCAGTTAATCTCATAAACATTACAAATTTATTATATAATTGAATATCAAAATCTTTTCTCCATTGTCAAGTCTTCAGAAATTCTGAAATGGACATATTCTATTAAAGTATAGAAGCCCTTGTAGAATGAGCAGTAGACTCTATTTTACCATTTTAAAATAAATTCTAACTTTTCTTTCAACGCTATAATAGTACAATTTGCTGGACCATGGATAGAATATATATTTATATATGTGTGTGTGTGTGTGTGTGTGTGTGTGTGTACACAGATGTTACACATAATTTCAAGAATTCTTCATTCACAACTCATGACCCAAACAATCTCTTTTGGAAGAGTGGCTCTACAATACCTCTAATCTTAGAAATATTTTTATATTAATAATATATATTTAGACATATATAGATATTGATAAATTATAATACATAGCTTAATAACATATATATCACTATGTGGATATATAATATAAATGTATGCATGTACACGTATATATTTGGATGTATATTTTATTTCCTTAAATTCAGTTTAGAAGACATCAAATTATAAAATAAATAGATAATAATTATATATGTAACTCAGATAACAACTACGCCCCTCCTCTTAGTAACAGTATTTCAGTGTTATGAAAGTTTCCGTGGTCATTGGTTAGCTTTATTAAAATGTTTCTTTTAGCTTCCTTCATGAATACTTGCTTCAAAAATATTCCTCTAGTGTGACTATATTGAGATTTGTTTCTTTTCTTCTACTGGTCATTTTGGGTGACAAAACTTATAATTCAAGCACCTTCTGGAATCATTGAAAGCCTTAGGATCTAACTTGACTGCATAAGATCACTTTAGAGAAACAGTTTCACGAAGAAAGACATAGGGCAGGACTCTGCTGTGATTAGAGTGCAATTAGGCTTTCAAAGTTGGGAGCCAGTAGCCAAGGTTATCTCTTGGATAAAGTCTAAGATTACATCAGCTTTTGAAGATTGAAGTAGAAAGTAGACATTGGCAACATGGAATTTGTTTTGAATTTGCAGTCAAGAAATCTGCAATCAACCATTTATCTTGTTTTTTATGAGCTCAATTTTAGAAACCGTCACACTATGAAAGTTCTTGAAAGTACCAGGAGTCACAACTAAGTTAATATGCCTTAGGAATGAGTGTAAATATTCATTGATACTTAATATATGCCATGAGTTTTACATAGATTATTTTATTTAATATTAAAATTTTCCTATAAGTAAAAATACTATATTGTCCACATTTTGTGGAGGAATAACTAGAGGCTTTTTAGGTTTACAACTTGCTGAAGCTCATGAAGTCATCAAAAGAGAGAGTCAAAATTTTAACTTGGGCAATCTGATTTCAGCACATAAACACAGGCATAAAATTATTACCTCAGTAGTACAATACTGTGGTAAAAGACAATAGAGTTAAATATGAGTTTAAACCTAACTCTGTCCCCTAACTCAGGTAAATAGTTTGATCTTTTAGAGTTTCTTCATCTGAAAAATTGAATGTATATATATATATTATAATTTGTAATGTACATAGATTTATATCATATATATGTATGTGTGTACATACACACAGAGAGACAATTGTTTCAAAGTTTAAATAAAAATAATATAAGTAAAGCCAGTAAAAGTTTTCCTTTTTCCTTTCAAAAAATAAGGAAGGAAGTGACTTAAATGTCACACATCTTGATACATATTCCAAAATAAAATTACAGAGTTAAAAGCAGAGCAAATGAAGCTACCAGTAGCTTCATTTACCAGTACAACTGGGATTCAGGTGATGGAATAAACCTATTTGCTTTTATATAGAGACATAAATATCCATAACCAGCAAAACTCTTTACAGAGCTTACAGAAGAGAAGAGGTTCAGGCTAGACATAAGTAAAAGACAAGAGAGTGTAACAGAAGTGATGGAACATAGTTTACATACTGTGAAGTGAGTTGCCCAGAAACAACAATCTTAGGAAGACAATGCTGTGAGGAAGGGGAAATACCTTGGAAAGAGAAATATTCCTTTAGACATGATAAAAAGAAGGGAAGACAGAAGTGGCAGATAGACTCCAAGGAAACAAAATATATTTTCAATTAAATAAAGAGAAAAGAGTTTATTAATAAATTACACTTTGTGGTGGAAACAGAAGAGGGGCCTAGTAATTGACTATTTGGTAAATATCAGGAGGAAGTGTAGCAAATCTTACAAATACCCCATCATTCCCTTAGAATTATCTGTTATTATTTATCTAGGAAATTCATCAGACATCCTCATAAATTGAATAAAGAGACCAGAATCCATACAAAAGTACTATAAGAAGAAAGTAAGAAATACCTCAGAGGAGATTCTCCAAGGTAGAAACCCCATATTCTGAGAATAAACTCAGCCTAAATGTTTCCTTACCCTTAAATTACATATGTTCTGAAAGAGGCAAAGCAAAACATCTAAGACTCAAAGAACTGACTTGAGATTTAATAACAGTGTTGCCCTCCTAAATGTTATAGATGGAATCTGAGCTTGTCTCCTAGAATAAAAACAGCAATGTCATAGAACAGTGCATTTATAGTATAACATTCACAATGTGCAATATACAATACAAATTTATTTGACATATAAGGGACCATGTTAAAAGAAAAAAATGACCAATAGAGATTAAATCAGAGGTGACATTGGAATTTTCAATCAAGAACTTTAAAACACCTATTATAATGATGCTCACAAAGGTCAAAAGATATTCTTATTGAAGAAAAATATAGAACATCATAGAAAGAATAGGAAATATTGAAGGAAAACAAAGTAACATTTTATAAATATAAAAATACACATTTGTTATAAATAAGACCCAAGGAACTTATTTGGAAAATGGAGGTGATAAATAAAATAGTAAATTTTAATATAAATCAATAAAAGTTATTCAGTATTAAGTAGAACAAAAATTATTTTAAAACTAGCATTTTGTAGGAACCTGTGCAAAAGCCAACCATAGAATAATTGTAGCCCTTGTAAAGAAGAGAGGATGTAACAGAAAAAATGTTGAAGACATAATTACTGAAAAATTTCTAAATTTGGTGAAAGACATAAATTTACATATTTAAAAAATATAGCACATCCTACACAGAAAAAACACAAAGAAACCAATACTTACATGCATCATTAAAAATTGCTGACCATTAAAAAATGAGAATCAATGCAAAAAACACAATATAGGGAAATTGATTTGAGTGACTATAGATTTCTTAACAAAAACTACTGGAGCTGAAGACAGTGGGACAGTATCTTTAAAGTACAGTGCTGAAAGAAAAATACAATCAGCCAGAATCCATGTTGTTGAAGAATGAATGTGAAACAGAGTTTCTCAGATTAAGATAATTCATTTCCAGCAGGCATTCACAACAGGGAATGATAAAATAAATTATATCAGATGGAAAATAAAATCCTCAGGAATGAATGAACATCAACAATGCCAAATATTACATTAACTGTAGAAGACTATGTATTCCTCTAATCTTTCAAAATATATATTATGTTATCCCAAGTTAAAATCTTTAAAATCACAAGTTAAAATATGAATGTAATTTTTGAAAGATAAAGGATGGTGCTGGGGGGACCATTATGACAATACAGTTGAAAGAGCCTTAATTCTGTGTTAAATGGTAAAATATTGATTTTATATAAACTGTAAAAAGTTAAGTTTGTGTATTATAATCTAAGAAATATTGTAAAAATTGTAGCTAAAACAAAATTAACCAAAGTAGAATTCTAAGAGGGTTTAATACTATAAAATGTAGGAAAAAAGTGAAAACAAAAACAACAAAGCAGAGATGACAAACAGAAAGACTAATAAAATGATAGTACTATATCCAGCCATGTAGATAATTACATTAAAAATTAACAATCTAAAATCTTAGATAAGGGCAGAGTAGATTTTAAATCAAATTATGGCTAACGTCATAAAAGATAGTCTAGAAAACACTAACTGCCGTTACTTATTGATTCCAACAACTGCAGTATACATAATCTTTTTGAATATACATGACCAGCCACCAAGCTAGACAAGACACTGGACTTTAAAATAAGATTCAATAAATGAAAAAGAATTACAATAATGGTATGTATTCTCTGCAAACATTAGAATGAAATCAGAAATTAATACCAGTGTGATACTTAGGAATTCTACAAATATTTGGAAGTTAACAGACTTCTTAATAATCTGTGAGTAACTTCAAAGAATATTAGAAAATATATTTAGCTTAATAACAATAAGACTGCAACATATCAAAATTTGTGCGATGTAGTTAACATGTCAAATATGCCTAAAAACAACTACCTAAACTCTGATAATTAGAAATGTTCAATTTAATAAAATGCTAATAAAGGAATGTACATTTGAAGAGTGGCAGATGACCCTGGAATTTCATAATAATGAGCTTTGACTTCTAAGTCTATTGTCAGCATCTATGCTATGACACTGGCAACATTTAGATGAAGGCTACATACAAATTTTTAAAGTGTTCACAACCCATGTATATGATTTTTCATGTACTCAAGGATTATGATCCCCATAAGGATGCTTGGAAAATAGGAATGAGATCTAAATCTAGGAAAGATTCTGTGTTCACCTCAGTTTTGAAGTCCTTGAATAGCAAATTAGGAGGGATTCATTGAAAGAGAGATTGGTTTAACCCCCAGTAGCCTCCCTGCAATTCACAGCTCTTTTGGTCTTTGTGCAACTATAACTTTTATCTGAATATTTGTCTTATTTCTGTAGTTATGCCAATGTCCACATCCCATTGAAGCACATAGAGTTAATTTTTAAATTATTGCTTTTAAGTTACTGCCTTGTATTCTTAAAAATAAGTCAGTTGTAGCGCAAGGACCCGAGTTCGATCCCTGGTACCAAAAAAAATACCAAAAAAAAAAAAACCCCCCAAAAAAATAAGTCGGTTGTGGTTAATTTAGTTAGTAAGACATTTGTCTATCTTCATTTCAATATGTGCCTTGGGAAAGTCTCTCAAGATTATAGAAGAAAGGACCACTCATCTCCTGACTTAGCAGATCCAAGGGTGAAAACAAAGGATCAAAATGTTGTGATGTCAAGGAAAAACTATAAACATTATTTGCTTCAGATCTGAAATGGCAAAAAAAAATTAAATGCATGAAATAGTGTCTATTATATCCTTACAGAACTCATTAATCTTCCTCAGTGTCCCACCCCAGCCTGAGTTCTTCTAAGAGTTGAATGGTCATAAGACAAACTTCATTTCATGTGCTCAAAGATTTACTTAACCCTCCTTGAAGTTAGTTTGCTCTTCCTTGTATGCTTGAGCACAGAACACAAGTCCTTCCCTGCCTATCTATACTCTTTCTTTATCTTCCTACTCAGTTTCCCACTGTGTTCCAGCCATATTTCATAGCTTTCCCAACTCTTCATCCAAATAATTCTTCTTCATCCTTCAGCCCTCGGCCAGATATTACTTCTTTTAGGAAACTTTCCCTTACATCTCTTGTTTGTGGCTACATCACCATCTGTCTTGATCATCATAGCTCTCCAAGCTGTATCATTTTTTCTTACTTATTGTTTGTATCCTACAGCCAGTTTACAACGTTTATGTGTACAAGTACCTTATCCAAGTTGTTCATTGTTGTCGCCCCAGTACCTTTAATTATATTTTCTCCACAAAATTTCATAAATTAATGTTTAAAAGAACATTAAAGATATTCCTTCAATTAGCACCTGGACAGATGGATAGGTGAATAAATGAATGAATGAGTGACTCTGACAGCACAAAGACTCTGCTGATTGTCCTTTGCCTCTACTTTCAGAATATTTTCCTTAAGGATAAGAGATTAGTCAAGATATATTAGCTCAGTGCTGCTCACACATTACTCTGAACTCAAATCTTCCTAGGATTCAGTGGATGTAGACTGGAGTCCAAGTGTTTGCATTTCTAAGAAGCTTCTTGATACTGTAAATGTCTTGAGGCTGTGGGCACACTTGGAGTAACAATGTTTTAGTATTCAAGATTCACACCACTACCACAATACAGTGAAATCTTAATATTTAATACTATAAAAGTTTCTTTCTTCCCAAGTGAAGGTTAGAACTCTCTCCAGAGCACTCCTCCTCCATGCAGACAGTTAGAGATCCAGGCAGCTTATGCTTCGGTACTCTGTTGTCTTAGTGCTGTTTGCAAAGTTGCATTAAAAAGTAAGAGAGAGCTAAAGAGTCAAACAGGAAACTTATACTGTGTTCAGAAGTGACCTTTTGCTACCATTTATAGCCTATTGTCTGGGGCTCATGACATGATCCAATTTAACATGAGGGAAAAGGGAAGTGCCTAGAAATGAGAATAGACCTAGCATGGATGAGTGCTGATAATATACATCACTAGTGTCATCAACACAGTGGTTCTTATTGCTAGATACAGAATTACATAGGGAAAATATTAGAACTATCATTCTCCAAATTTTACTTCAAACCAGTTTGACACAGACATCCCAGCCCAAAACTGGCTGGATATAAGTGGCATATACTTCTAGCTTTCCATAGTTTGGTTGTATTTTATATCAGGAGTCAGACTGAACCCCTGTGTGACTCAAATGGGCATGTCAGATGGCAGAATGGGTGAGTATACCTCCTCCCCCAGTGGGTCCCATCAAGGATTAAGCCCTGGTCTATGAAGTGGCAAGGCTCTTCTGAGTTACATGCAGCTGAGGTCAGTGTGACCCCAATTAAAATACTTTCCCCTGAATTATGGCTTCACACTGACCTGATGGGTTGCTTGATAATTGTACCCAGTCCCAGTACCAGTTTGTTCTATCCAAAAAAGATGAGCAGTGCTTCCTCCCTTATAGCCCTGTCTAATGCCAACATGCCAGGAGTTTGGCAGTATTTCACTGGATGCCTTCAAAGCTTATCCTGCTCCCTATTCTTTCCCATGCTTGTATTCAATAAATACTGGATGCACTTGGGTAGTCTTTGTTTCAGTTGCCCAGAATAACACTGAACAGTCCCCAAACCCAGCTTTTTCTCTAAGTTTCATTTCCTGTCTATATTCTTTAATTAGTTTTGTGTTGTCATAGTTCACAGGACACCAGGACCCATTCCAGGCGTTTCTGGTAATGTCTTCTTTCCCATTCGCTATAGGACTTACTTTGGGATGGGATTCATGAATTAGCATTTTATAAACTCTTCCCCAATGGGTGATTCCAGTATATACCCACATATTGAGAACTACTTATTTTTTAAAATTCTTTTATTGGTACATTTAAGGTATACAATACATTTACATTTCTCATTGGGAACTTGTACCTTTACATGATGCATCTTGGTTCTTATTTTTTCCCCATTCCCAGCCCTCCCTTCACCCCCTCCACCCTTCCCTATTTACAAAGACTTTGAATCCATTTTTTGCCATTTCTCATAATTTTTCCTTTCCCTTCTTTCCTTTCCCGTCCCTCCCACTTCCCCTACCCCTTTAGACCTTTTCTTCCTATTTCGCATTATCAATTATTCACTCTAATAATTGGTACATTTTAGGTATACAATATAATGACATTCATTATTGGAAATTTGCACCTTTACATAACCTCTCTTGGTTCTTATTTTTCCTCCTTCCCCTGCCCTCCCTTCAACCCCACCATCCCTCCCTATTTACAAAGACTTTGTTTCCATTTTTCCATTTCCTCATATTAATTCCATTCCTTTCTTTCCTTCCCCAACCCCTCCCACTTCCCCTTCCCCTTTGTCCCCTTTCTACCTATTTCACATTATCTGTTATACCTTTAAGTCCTTACTTACGCTTTCAGTTTTTCACACTAGAGAAATTATTCAGTATTTACACATGCGTCCTATTTATTTCACTTAAGAGTATCAACTCAATGTGCATCCATTTAGCTGTGTCTCTAATTTCTCATTTTTATGGCTGAGTAGTACTCCATTTTATTTTTTAAAAACCCTTATTTCCTTATCCAGTCTCCAGTTGATGGACATTTGGGCTGTTTCCAAGTTTTAGCTATCACAAACTGTGCTGCTATGAACATGGGTGCACATATATCACTGTGGTATGATTCTTTTAATTCTTTGGGGAAGATACCCAGTAGGGGAATAGCTGGGTCAAATGGGACTTCCAATCCTAGTTCTTTGAGGTATCTCCATACTGATTTCCACAGTGCTTGCACCAGTCTACACTCCCACCAGCAGTGGAGCAGGGTTCCTCTTTCCCCACAGCCCTGCCAGCATTTCTTATTGGTTGATTTCATGATAGCAGCCATTCTTTCTGGAGTGAGGTAGAATCTCAGCATTGTTTTCATTGGCATCTCTCGAATGACCAGTGATGTTGAACATTTTTTCATGTATTTATTTGCTATTTCTACTTCTTTGTGTGAGAAATGTCTATTCATTTCAGATGCCCACTTTTGGATTGGGACTTTAAATTTGGGAGGTCAGATTTTTTGAAGTTCTTTATAGATTCTAGATAGTAGGCCTTTGTCTGAGGAACAGCAGGTGAAGATTTTTTCCCACATTGTGGGTTGTCTCTTCACACTGCTGGTGGTTTCTCTTGCTGTGCAGAAGCTTTTTAATTAGAAGAGATCCCACTTGTTGATTGTTTGTGCTAGTTCATGGTCAACTGAGGTTTTGTTCATAAAATCTTTTCATACACCGATGTTTTCAAGAGTTCAACCTAACCTCTGTTCCAACTGGTTCAGAGTTTCCATTTTAATATTTAGATTTTTAATCCATTTCAATTTTAGTGTAGTGCATGGCGAGAGATATAGGTCTAGTTTTAATCTTTGGCAAGTTGAAGCCCAATTTTTCCAGCACCGTTTATTAAAGAGGCTATCTTTCCTCCAGTGAGGGTGTTTGGCTCCTTTATCGAAGATGAGATGGCTGAGTGTGTCTGGCATTGCTTCTGAATCTTCTAATCTGTTCCACTGGTCCTCAGGTCTGTTTCTTTGCCAGTACCATGCTGTTTTTATCACAGTAGCTTTGTAGTAGAGTTGCAAGTTGGGGATTGTGATACCCCCTGCCATGTCTCTGTTGCCTAGAATTGCTTTTGCTCTTCTAGGTCTCTTCTTGTTCCAAATGAATTTTTGGATTGTTTTCTCAAGGTCCGTGAGGTATGCTGCTGGGATCTCAATTGGAATTACATTAAATCTATATAGCAGTTTTGGAAGTATGGCCATTTTCACTATATTAAACCTGTCACTTGCATTGGTCAGTCGGAGGTACAGTGAAATGGGAAAGCCTACCCTGCCGATGAGGAAAAGAGCTTTTTGAAAGCTGAAAATTAGTGGCTATTATGACACATAATTTAATGGTCTGCCTTTTTATAAGTAGCAGGTGACTTTGAAGTGGTTAAAAAAAAGAAAAAGAAAGAAATCCCGCATCTTGAGAACCATTGTCCTAAAAAGAAAAGCAACTAGAGAGAAGAATCAATGAAGTTTCACAGAGGATGAGATAAGAAAATAAAATACCCCCTACAAATGATAGAGAACAAATACATTTCTTTCTTTGTGAAGAAGTCTGTGTTCACCTGGTCTCATTTTCAGGTATATACTAGTTAGTCTTTCAGATGTTAGTCAAACTATTTCAAGATGCTGTCTTATAGTTCCTCCAGTATTCTCATAGGTCAGGATATTGAAAGAGCTAGATAGCATTTTAGGCTTTGCTGGCCACATAGTGTCTTTTATAATTGTTCAATGGTACCACTGCAGCACAAAAGTAGTCACTAATAGTGTATAAATGGATTGAATCATTATGTTCCAAGTTTATAAACTTTATTTCTAAAACAGAGCATGGACTAAATTTGCCAATCTGTGACATAGTTGGTAAGCAAGTATTGTTAGCTATTTGAACATGACATGAACATTCATTGGATTGCTATATAGAAATGCAACAGAGAAATTAAGATCTCAGTCAAGTTGTGATACAGCTCTTTACAATTATAAAATATAAAATAAATTTTAAAATGAAAGTTTTCTTGGCAGATAGACTCTGATAAGTAAAGAATGGTTAAAAATTAATAAACTACTTGTAGTCTTCGAAGAAAGGAAAGTTATTTTTTCTGAACAGCTTTACAGTGGTTACTAAGATTCTGACATGTGCTAAGTAAATTGTATTAGAGAAAAAATTTTATTTTAACTTGCATCTAAAAGTATTAATAGAAAATCTTACATCTGGAAAATGGAAAATATCTTATTAAAATATAGAAAAGGCTATTTTCTTCTCTTGCACTGGCACTAAAAGCATTGCTTATTTCTTAGGAAAAGGTTTCTGATTGCAGGTTCAAATATGTCATCCGTGTGCAAATGTCAAGGGTTAAGAGATGTTCAGTGGAATGTGGTTAGTGAAGGGTCATGTGGCAGAATTTCGATCACGAAATGCTACAAAATGAGGGGTCATGACAACCTGTGGTGTAAAAGAAAATGTCAGTAATGGAATAGGACAGTAAATAGCACTATCCTGCTTGTTATCTAAATGGACACTTGGCAATTCATTTCATTTTCACTTGGTCCTTCACTTCCTCCCCTGTAATCTGTGCATATATATGTGCCTCCTTTGCTTTCTCTCTTCCCCTTTCTTGCAGATATATTTTAAGCAGGCATCGCTTAAATACTTTTAAAAGATAGAAAATTGAATCAAATAGCAAATCTTCTAAAACTCAAGGCTAGCTATTATTTTCTATGACATACTTTGTTTAAAAAGTATGGTGAGCTGAAGAGAGCAAAATATGATGGAAATGAGTCCTTGAACCAGGTAGATTTGGAAAAATTACTCAGTTTTTCAACCTTACGGTCCTGTTAAGAGAAAGGCCATGTTAATGCTACTTTTCTGTTCTCCATGACTCAGTCATTTTTTCATATCCTTTTGTATACTTTGTCTTCTCTGTGGCCCTTTGTGATATCTGTCCCTACAGCTGAAATACATTCAGTTTTGCAGGGGTCAGGTCAGTTTGTGTGAGTAGCTGTCTGTGGAAGTAGCAAGGTTCATGTCAAGCCAATTTGTAGGTGCAGAGATTTGATTTAATATTAACTTACTACTCATTTGGACAGGGTATCTATACTTATCTGCAATATTTTTGAACCAAGGGTGCTATAAATATGGGATTTAGGTAATGCAATGATGATGTTCATGTCCTCTACTTATGTTTATTAATTGCCATGAGATTATGGGAACTACTTTAAATTAGCAGCATTCCCCAAATATAACTAATTTGAACCCCAGTATTGATGGCCATGAAAGTTTGCCAGTTGGTGCATTTTAGTATTTTAAATTAAAAACCAAACTGTGCTATAAAGGTATAAAAGCCAATCAGCACTTTTTTACTTCTTGTTGCTTAATCTCTTTTAGTAAATTTTGGGTTCCTCTAGAGAGACTCAAAGCATTAGGATTAGAAGGCCGGGGATTTAGCTCAGTGGTTTTGCCACCTGCTGTGCAAGCACAAGGACCCAAGTTTGATCCCTGGTACCAAAAAAAAAAAAAAAAAAAAGCATTAGAATTAGAGGCCTAAAGCTGGATCTGATGGTGCATTCCTGGAATCACATCATTTGGGAGGCTGAGGCAGGAGAATTGCCCTGAGTTCAAGGCCAGCCTGGGCTGCATAGTGAAACCTTGTCTCAAAAAAATATAAGAAAAAGAGGATTATTCCAGTGACAATGTTTGTCTTAACCTTTTTGCTACAAAAGGTCATGGGTGTTTTTTTCTGATACCCCTAAAGATCAGAATCTTTTCAACAACTGAGACATAAATAGCAATAGCAGCAGCAATATGCATTCTGCCCTTAAGTTTGTGGACTTTAGTAATTCAAGTTCCAATAATAACAGTTTCTCAATAGTTACTATTCTTTCTCATGAGTGATTATGCAATGTCACAAAAGGTATAGTTTTTCCATGCCCTCCCTGTTAAAGTGACACTCACATCTGGCTGCAATATAACAGGTCACACACAATTGATTAAAAGTAAGAGTTGCTCCCTGAATCTCATGTCAGTCACACTTTATGCTGAAATTGAGACATATGATTTGAACTAAGACTTATGGCACAAGGCCAAATTAATGAGATCATTAAATCTACACTCCTTTTATTTAAGTCAATTAGCTATTGAAACTTCTGCCATAGGCTGGTTAAATCTATAACAGAGCCTCAACAGAACTCATTGAACACAGCTCAAAGAGCAGGCCACCAGCAGGAGCAGCTGGCAATGCATGCTTGCCATCAAGTGGTAACCAAGTCACAGGAAGAAGAAAGAAGTCCAGGCAGTAAGGCCATTTTCAAGACATTCCACTCTCAAATCAAAGTGTGAGCATTGGAGAGACAGGAGCCATGCTACAGAAACACTTAGACCTCTACCAAAATTTGTCTAGAATGCTAAGTCTGAAGATTCCAGACATGCACAAGAGGGTATGAAAATGTTATTACTCACATGATAAGCTTTTTAGGGTTCATAGGCAAGCTTCACAGCCAAGTCCAAAAATGGCTTGAGAAAGCAGAAAAAGTAGACTGGCTCAGGGTTTTCATGGTGATTTAGAAATGCTAAGAAGGGGTGTGCATGATTTGGGCTTCTTTTCAAAGGACAGAACACCTGGGGTAGCTCACCGTACCACCTTAGCCAGACTGGGTGGAGGTGGGAGATAAAAGGGGAAGGAGAAGAGGTAAGCCTTAAACTTCCCTAAACGTAAAAAACACAGTATGACTATTGTAGAAGAGTTGCTAGACACAGCTGTTCATAAAGGAGTGAACTGCTGGGAAAAAGTGTAGATTGAATTGAAGGGAGTTTCAGTGATTAGCTGCTGGGGAAGATGCTACTTTGAATTGCTGCAGCAGACAACTGGGTATTTGTGTAACTCTTATCTCCACCTTATGATAAGGAAACTGAGGTTTAGAATAATAAATACAGCAGATCTTCTGTATCCTTGAGTTCCACATCCACAGGTTTAACCAAGTGTTCACTAAAAATATTTTTAAAATTTATATTTATGCTGTACATGTATAGATTTTTTTCTTGTCACTATTCCCTAAACATCACAACAAATATTTACATAGTATTTCCATTGATTAGATATCAAAAATATTCAGGATATGTTTTAAACAACATGAGAGGGTGTGTATCTTTTCTGAAAACTATGTCATTTTATATAAGGGAATCTATGGATTTTGATATTTATGGGTGGTCTTGGAACCATTCCCAAGGAGCAACTAACTTTGCTCAAATTCGGCCTGTGAGAGAACTGGGCCTCAAGTCCAGTTCTTTTAGAAGGCTTATCTATTTCTTTCTATGTTACTCCACCTCTGCCAAGATAACAGATCTCTGTTTGGAAATAAATGAAAATGTCTCTTAGTGTACCTTCTGATGTTTTCATTTTTCTCATATTTAAAACTCTCATTTTAAAGGCTTTAATGTGGCAAAAATAAAATTTTAGAAATATCTAGTGCTAATAGCTCTTACACTTCAACAGTATGCAAACTATATCTGGTGTAATATTCATTTCTCCCATGATAAAATATTAAATGCCCAGATGTACATTTTCAAAAGAATGCATGCGTTATACTTGACATTCATAGATGAAATATTTTTATTTTTTGAAGATTAAAATGAAAGGAAACTATCTTCTTTCCAAAGCACTACTTTCTTTTAAAATCAATTTGAAAAAGTGCCTAGGAGATGAGTTCTAATGGACTCTAACCAAATGTATAATTTATTTAAAAGTCTTTTTCACTTTAATTGCTCAATTTACAATCAGATTTTAAGTTCAGACGGTATGTGAAATGCATTCTTTAAATAGGTGACTCATGAAAACTCTCACAGCATGACAAGTATTTTCTCAAAGAGCAAAGCTTACCATCAATACTAAAAAGCTGAATTATATTTTGTTATCAATGTGAACCTCTTGAGGTGACCATTTCCAAACAATGCATGTAAATATGTATTCACACTTTGATTCCTGAAGCATCTACAATTGTTCCCTCTGTTGATGATATATGTATCTCAGGTAACATTCCCAGGCACCTTGAGAGCATTCCTGTCTTGGAGGTCAACTTGACTGGATTGAGAGACCCCTTGAAATTGCAGAGGCACAATTCTGGGTGTGTCTGTGAGATGTTTCCAGAGTTCAGTAGAATGTGGGTCGGTGACTGAGGTGGGTAAGATCCATCCCGAATGAGGGTGGCACCATTCAACACACTGGCAGCCCAGATGTACCAGAGCAGAATGGAAGCTGCACACATGCTCTGTTCTTCTTGGTGGTGGGGTGGGGTGGGGGGTATTTTTCGCTTTCTCCAGTACTGGTGACATCAAATTACAGATTCTTTAGTCTTTAAACACAGACTTACAGCAGCAAGTCAAACCTGCAAGTCTCTAGGCAACTCCAAACCTTCAGACTTGTACTAGGGCTGCACCATTGCCCCCAACCTTCCTCAGAAGCTTCAAGCTCCTTGAAATAAGAAAGTACTGGTTTCCTTGACTCTACAGCCTGCAGATGGCCACTGTAGGACTACCCAACCTCTGATCTTACAACCAATCTAATAAATATCCTCTTATAATTATATGTTCTATTGTTTCAATTCCTCTAGAGAATGCTGACAAATATATAGAGAATTCTCCATGTTTGCTGGTTTCTTTGTATTATGTGTGTGGGAGGGTATGGTTTTCATGGAACTTTCCATATTTTATTAAAACAATATTTTTCCCTACCTCCTGTCTCAATTAGGAAGAGACTCATGCGTACTCTTTATTTAATAGTGCTAGTACTGAACTTTGTGCTTGATAAATGTTTGTTGAATTAAATTCTTAAATAAAAGAGTTTTTTCTGTGTGTGGAAGCTTTGAGCAATTAAAAATGTGTGGGTAGGTATTTTTCTTATGTCAATATTTTTGATTTTAAGTTGGATAAGTTCATATGATGGTAAATTGAATAGTGAATTTTTGCTCCTTATGTTATTATGTCTGTCTTGAGTTCAGGAAGAAGGTTTCAAGGGAAAAATATTTTTAGACATATATTAGCAATATCATTACATGTGGTTTGAACAGGAGTTAAGGTGAATGCTTCTATTTAATGTGACCAACTGAGACGTAAATACTAGTTTAATTATTTTCCCATTTTTGCAGCTTTATTGAGATATGGTTTAATTATTTTTATTCTTCCTCTTCTATATGATAAGGCACTTTAGGAAATGAAATGAAAATTCACTAGTGGAGAACCACATACGGCATTTCTTGTGCTCCTTCAACTGCATCACAAGCCTCTTGCTTTCTCAGAATTCTGGGACACTCTTCTAGATGTAAATCAGTAGTCTCTGTTCTCAAATGATTCATAAGTTATTTAGTATAAAACCCAGTGTGAATCTGTCTGTGTATTGGTCCCACTGTCGCTCAAGAAGTAGTGGTATAGCTGGAATCACCCTAGGATAGTGGTGAGTTCCCAGATCACTGTAGATATTCTCACTTCTGCTCCATATTGGGCCAGCTAGGACACTGGTTTCTTTTTCTCTTTTTTTTGTTAAATTCTTTTATTGGTACATTTTAGGTATACAACACAATTACATTTCTCATTGGGAATTGTACCTTTACATAATGCATCTTGGTTCTTATTTTTTCCCCATTCCTAGCCCTCCTTCATCCCCTCCACCCTTCCCTATTTACGAAGACTTTATTTCCATTTTTTCCATTGCTCAGCATTTTTCCTTTCCCTTCTTTCCTTTCCCCTGCCCCTCCCACTACCCCTACCCCTTTGGACCTTTTCTTCCTATTTTACATCATCAATTATTCATTCTAATCATTGGTACATTTTAGGTATACAATATAATGACATTCATCATTGGAAATTTGCACCTTTACATAATCTCTCTTGCTTCCCATCTTTCACCCTTGCCCAGCCCTCCCTTCAACCCTTCCACTCCTCCCTATTTACAAAGATTTTGTTCCTATTTTTCCATTTTCTCATATTAATCCCATTCCCTTCTATCCTTTCCCCTAGCCCTCCCACTTCCTTCCCCTTTGCCCTTTTTCTTCCTATTTCACATTATCTATTATACATTTTAGTCCTTATTTACACTTTCAGTTTCTCACACCAGAGAAACTATTCGGTATTTATATATGTGTGTCCTATTTATTTCACTTAAGAGCATCGCCTCAATGTGCATCCACTTAGCTATAAATGTCTCTAATTTCTCATTTTTTATGGCTGAGTAGTACTCCATTTTATTAAAAAACCACATTTTCTTTATCCAGTCTCCAGTTGATGGGCATTTGGGCTGTTTCCAAGTTTTAGCTATCACAAACTGATGGTATCAGAAAATGGACAGACATCCCCTGCTCCTGGGTAGGAAGGATTAATATAGTGAAAATGGCCATACTTCCAAAACTGCTATATAGATTCAATGCAATTCCAATTGAGATCCCAGAAGCATACTTCACAGACCTTGAGCAAACAATCCAAAAATTCATTTGGAACAAGAAGAGACCCAGAAGAGCAAAAACAATTCTAGGTAACTGAGACATGGCTGGGGGTAGCACAATCCCCAACCTGCAACTCTACTACAAAGCTACTGTGATAAAAACAGCATGGTACTGGCAAAGAAACAGACCTGAGGACCAGTGGAACAGATTAGAAGATGCAGAAACAACGCCAGACACACTCAGCCATCTCATCTTTGATAAAGGAGCCAAACACCCTCACTGGAGGAAAGATAGCCTCTTTAATAAATGGTGCTGGAAAAATTGGGTTTCAACTTGCCAAAGATTAAAACTAGACCTATATCTCTCGCCATGCACTACACTAAAATTGAAATGGATTAAAGATCTAAATATTAAAATAGAAACTCTGAACCAGTTGGAACAGAGGTTAGGTAGAACCCTTGAAGACATCTGTGTAGGAAAAGATTTTATGAACAAAACCTCAGTTGCCCATGTACTAGCACAAACAAGTGGGATCTCTTCTTATTAAAAGGCTTCTGCACAGCAAGAGAAACCACCAGCAGTGTGAAGAGATAACCCACAATGTGGGAAAAAATCTTCACCTGCTGTTCCTCAGACAAAGGTCTACTATCTCGAATCTATAAAGAACTTAAAAAGTCAGACTTCCCAAATTTAAAGACCCAACCAAAAATGGGCATCTGAAATGATAGACATTTCTCACACAAAGAAATAGAAATATCAAATAAATACATGAAAAAATGTTCAACATCACTGGTCATTCGAGAGCTGCAAAGGAAAACAACGCTGAGATTCCACTTCACTCCAGAAAGAATGGCTGCTATGATGAAATCAACCAATAACAAATGCTGGCAGGGCTGTGGGGAAAGAGGAACCCTACTCCACTGCTGGTGGGAGTGTAGACTGGTGCAAGCACTGTGGAAATCAGTATGGAGATACTTCAAAGAACTAGGACTGGAAGTCCCATTTGACCCCGCTATTCCACTGCTGGGGATCTTCCCCAAAGAATTAAAAGAATCGTACAACAGTGATATATGTGCTCCCATGTTCATGACACTGGTTTCTTATATAGCCCAGCCTTGTGGTTCACCAGACACAGTAATCTGCATAGACAAAAATGAAACAAGGTTCTCCCAGTTCCTAAGGCACCTGATGAGTAGGACATAGTCACATCTTTATCTTCTCCTACCTGAAGTTAAAATATTCCTAGAATATTTCTTGCTACTTTTCCTAATTCTTTTCTTAAGAATATATTTTCTTTGACTTTTTGGAAATTCTTCAAAGATGGGAGTCTCATCAAGGGTTGTTTGAACCTAGTACAAGTGGTACATAGCAAAAGCTACATAATTATTGGTAACACTTAACAAGATGTTGAAAGAGAAATTCAAAAATCCTCCTGATTACCTGATTTTAGGAAGACAAAAGCCAATTGTTGTTATTTATGTATGTCTTTCTTATAGAAAAATTAGAGAAGCAACTAGTCATTTTTAGATTATTTTCTAAAACTCAAAATGAATTCTTGACAAATCAATAGAGATCAAGCAAAACATAAACTTGTTCACAGAGTTATTAAACTATTTTTATTTGGATTTGATAAATTGATAATCACTTTCAGCTAACATTCAAGAGCAGCAGTTTCCTATCACAGGTGATGTTCATTAGCTGAATAGTAAAGAATAAATGTGTCTTTCACATACTTTTGTTGCAATATTCATTAACAATAAATGATGTAAATTCAGTAAAGCCTAGTTATTTCTTCTTCCAGTTTCAGAGGCAATAATTTCTCTAATGGATTCTTTTGAGCTAATGTGAACAGAGTCAGACAAAGATGGAATAATATTAAGTCAGCAGGACACAGATGAGATGCAGAACATAATTGAAGCGTTGGTGGAGAGCATTAGATACAAATTTTCTTCAGAGTTCTGGTTACCTATATTCCCATATGAAAATTTCTTAGGCCACTTTTTTTTACACAAATAATCCAAAATGTTAGGAATCAGAGTTTGCTCTGACAAAGCTGATGTTGACAGTGGGTGTTTTTATACATACCCCAGAGGTTTTCTATTTAACTCCATTAGATGAAACACTATTACTAAAATAAATGCATACAATTAGACTGAAAATTTTCTCTTGTCATTATCACAGATCTCTCAGAATGTCTTGGCAGGAGCATCACATCTTTGAGACCCAGAGAAATAGGAAGAAACTTTTTCTGTGTTGTCACTGGGGAGCACTCAGACTTTTCTCCTTTTGTCCATGAACGCTGTATTCTCAACCCCACTTCCTGTCAACTCCATTCAGGTGATACAGACCTTCTTTTCATGTATTATAATTCTCCTTTCTCTCTAGCATAAGACATAGTCTTCCCTCTCAAAGAGTTTTACTTCTCCCCGGAGTATTTGTAGTTCACTTTCACTATCTTTTTACTAATGGTTCTTAATTTCAATTATTGAGTTAATATATAGAAACATTTGTAACTAAGCCTCATCATAGGCTTAACTAATTTCTCTATAAAATAATTAAAGTGCTGTTAGTGCATACTAAATGTGTGACTAATAGATTATTCTCCTATAAATACACACACATCAGCTCATCCTGTATAAGCTAGATTCTTAACAAGAATAGGTGACTTTGGTCTCTAAATACGTCCATGCCAGTTTTCTTTCTGTGGTAAATAGTTTCCCAAGGTAACAGTCATCATTTCCTCCCTCTCTATAAACATACTATTCCTTACTTGCAGGAGTAGAGTCTATTTCTGGTCCCCATGAGTACAGGCTAGTCCTGCAATGTGTTTTTGACCAGTAAGATGTGGCATCCATGATACTGTGCTGGTCTCACATTTGGGGTTTAAGGGAAGTAGCTGCTTCTGCTTCATCTCTCTTGCAAACCAGCTGCCATGGAAGTGTCTTTCTATTAGGCTACTATGCTGTGTGGAAACTCAAGATAAACTTAGGAAGAGGTCATCTGAAAAGAGATGCCTGTAACCCCTAGATATCCTATCCACCCAGCTGAGGCCTCAGACATGTTCAGTCCCAGAAGATGCCACGCAGAATTGAAAAACTACCCAGCCAACCACAGTTCAGATTGGAGAATTGTAAAAAGAATTGTTTTAAACCTCTAAATTTTTTGTTATATAGCAATAAACAGCAGAAGCACTTGCTTTGGTAATTATGTAATTTAATCAAATGTAATATAAGCCCATGAGGTTTGAATGTGAGATGATGAAAATTGTCTTTTAAAAAACCAAAATCAAAGACAACAGATTTTTTTAAAAAGGCTTTAAAAATAGAAATGATGCTATCAAAACACTTGATTAGAGGAGAAGATATAAGAACTTAGGCATGCTTTGCATTCACATTTCTTTGAAATATCTTGAAGTACATTTTTCATAAGTCTCATTTGCTTTGTTTTGTTCTTGCTTGCTTATTCTTGAAATTGAAATGTTCTAGTCAGAATTATCACCATAGTGGATACATAAATTAAATCAGCCCCCATTGTCCACTTAGTTGAAGGAGAATATTTTTCTCTGATCCTGATAGGAAGGTGAAGGTTTAAGAATTCCACACACTGGATGTTTTTCTGTCTATTAACTATCAGACTAACATAGAGCCTATGGAGTAACACAGTCTTCTACTTCCAGCAGTCTTGGTTCTATATGCAGAAAAGAATGACAATGAACGCACAAGAGTGACAAGCCCTCACAGGGGACATTCTGGGACTGAGGCCCTATCCCAATAATGGTGAACCTTTCAGAGCTTTTAATGATACAAACAGCCTACTGTGGCACGTCACTACTGCTCTAGCCTGTATTTCTATGTGTGTGGTTTAGCTGAGTTTACAGCTTGTAAACATGGCACTCTGATTGTGCCCACCCCATACAATAGTACCTTGTTATTATGTAACCTCAGTATCTGAGCCTGGGAAATAAGTCAAGGTCCAACAAGTATTTCCTCCAGGAACATTTGCCAACAGAGATGAGGCAGGCAGAGATTAGCATTGTGCTTGTTTGTCTAAACCCACTGACAATTCTATTGTTACAGATTCTTTCCAGTCTCTAGCATATAGCTAAATATTATTCTTATTATTTCTAGTGTTACTACATAGTTCTCATTGTTATAGATATTTAATCGGAAGTGGAAGACAGATTCATATTAACTTGAAGGTCATTTGATTGTCTGTGAAATAATTGTTTCTCAAACATAGCAGTTTGAGGATTCTCCTTCTCTATTTGAAAGGCATTTCACACCAGCTATTGAGTTCAGACATCTCGCTTGGAAAGTGATGAAGAAATGTGATTATATTACCTGTCCACATTACATTTTCCATATTGCAGACATTTTATTTTCTGTAATAAAAACATCTTCAAGTGTGTGATGCAGACAGTAATGCATTCCAAATATTACACTTATTTCTTTACATTTTCCAGCTCCTGTAGTGATGGGCTTGCACTTCGTTTGGCTTGGAGAATTAAAACATGAATGGAAATGAGATGGGCCATTTTCAGGACTAAAAATTTAAAAGCATCCATGATTTTCCAGTTTCTTATTCCTCTGTGGTAGTAACTTAAAAGGTCTAGAATCACAGATGATTTGACTATAAAACAGTAGAACCTAGATCAGTCCAGCTTCCTACATGGATGGAGTAGAATCCTTTGCCTACCTATCTAGAATACATAACATGAGAAAGTCACAAATGTCTGCTGAATTTATCTCATATTTTGGAGCTCTTCTGTCACTGCATCATAACCTAGCCTACCCTATTAATCTAGCACATTGTAATAACAAAGATTATCTATTCACTCAACATACAGTGGGTAGGCACTACTTCCAAGTACTAGTCCAAGGTACTAGAGTTGAGATGATGTCAAAAGATATAGTCTGTATTCTCAATAAGCTTATGATTTAGTCAGGAAAATGGCAAACAAATCTCAAATAAAAAAGATTTAGCAAGCACCTAGCATGTGCTGAAAGTAAATCAGGTACTTGACATAATAATGTGGGAGTGTAATAGTAGTTACCAGAAGCGGGGGAGAGCAAGGAATGGAGGATGGGAGAAGGTTGATCAGTGGATACTTTTATGGTTTAGATCTAAAATACTCCTCAAAAGTCTCAGGTGTTTTGAAGGTGACTGAATCATTGGGGTGCTGTGTTCAGCATTAGATTCATCCACTCATGAGTTTATAGCTGAATGTGCTGTTGGGAGGTGAGGCCTGGCCAGAAGAGGGGGAGTAAATGAGGCCATGACTTGGAAGGATGTATTCTTGTCCCCAGCTCCTCCCTACTCTCTCTACTTCCTGACCACCAAGATATGAGCTGCTTTCCTCCACCAGGCCATTTCTGCCTATGAGCCTGCTGACCATAACTGAAACCACTGAAACTGTGAGCCAAAATAAACCTTTCATCCTTGAAGTTGCAGGTATCAGATATTGTGTCTCAGTGAGGGAAAAGCTGACTGACACAGGAACTAATTTCCAGTTAGACAGGAGTAAGTTCTGGTGTGCTCTTGTAAAGTAGGTCAGCTATAGGTAACAATTATATACTGACCATTGAATTTTCCATGTAATGCTGGGAACAAGCATGATAATTATTTTTAACAACATGATGCATTGAGTCTTTCAAGAAAGTATGTACAAAATATTTGGGAGTAATTTTCAGAAAGAAGTTCATTGTCTAGGTATGTCACAGAAAGTTTCTAAGAAGAAATGACATTTGAATTGGATCTTGAAAATGAATGAAACTTCACTTGCTGAAGGGTTGCTTTGACAGTCATTAGCACTTTAACAAAAATATGTGTCTTTCTTTTTTCCATGATAGGGTCACACTTCCTCCTCTTCTAATTTAGGAATAGCCATGAGCTTTTCCTTCTAAGTAAAACATAAATTGAGAGGATGAATGTCATGTGGGGCAAAACATTTCAAAGCTAGTGTATACTTTGCCATGATCCCTCCTCGCTGCAGCAGCAATCATGGAAGCAAGCATAGAGACAAAGTTCTGACCAAGCCTTGCTGCAGAGTGGCTGGGCTGAGACCAACTTTACCACCCACTCTGCACCCATGAAAAATAAATTTATGTTATTTGAAGATCATGGTATATGCAGAATTGTTTGTTACTGCAACATAAACTAACTCACTCTGGCAGACACAGGATACATTCCAGATTGAGAGAACAACTCATGAAAAAAATATCTAATGGTGTGAGATCATTGTGAATGCCTGAGTGAATTTAGTGGGATTTAAGTTTAGGTTATGTGAAAAAGAGAAATACGATGAGGCTAAAAAGAACTAAGTGAGAAAAGGCTATTGTTGCTATATTACAAATTTTCTATTTTGTTATGTAAGCCACAAAAATTATCTAAGGCAGGGATATTGAAAACCTGAACAAATGTCTGGCATCCTTTGTGTCCATCTGATCCTCTAAAGAGACTTCTATATTTAAAAGGCCCAGAGATAAAGATTTTAAATAATCAGTTGTTCTGTTGGAGCAATTATTAGGTATGTTGATGAAATCACACTGACGGCTTTTGTTTTGTACAGTCCAAAGAGAGGAGTTATCAAACCCTTGAATCTACAGTCTGCCATTGCCACCCTATCTTGTTTGCCAAATGTTAATATCTACTAAAAAATAAAACTGAAATCCATTTTTTTAAAGATTTGGTTGAAGGATGAGGTAACACGTTGATTATCTGTGGCAGTGGGGAAATGAAACTGTCACATCAATTACAAAAGCTTCTAAGTTGCCAGCAGGGAAAGCATTGATTCTCAGGGAGTTCAGATCTGTAATTTCAGATACCTTTGTCATCTTACTGAATGGAAAACTTTGAAAAGAAAATCACTTCTTCCATTCACAACAATACCCATCATTGGAGTCTCTGAAAGGAACTGATAAGATAGAAATTTATTTTTGAAATGCTCTCAGTTGTTAATTTTTATTTCTAATTTAATTTTCATTTCTCCTTTCTTTGAGATATCAATTCATCAGCTCACCAGATTCTTAGCAGAAGTCAATATGACCAACATAGTCCTTTGAAGTGCATTTCAAGATGCAGCTAAATAAGCATAATTCAGAATTAAGCACATCATATCTCCTCAAGTATTTATTTCTATTAACAGTTTAAATTCTGGACCTTTTTTTCTATCCTCCTGCTGCCTCCACGAAGACTTTCTGATTTATTCATGAAGTAGACATCGTGATACTTTGAAAGCTTGAAAAGGTTTTGATTCCCAAAGTACAAATCAAACTTCCCAAGTTAGTCCAACCAGACTGTAGGAAATGCTGGGGTAGATTGTGAGGTGAATGGAGGAAGAAAAAGAGACACGAGAGACAAGGACCGACAGCTCTTGTTTATCACATATCTCCATGTGCCCTGCTTGCTACAATTATCTGCCCCAACACTTTTTTGTTAGAGTTTGATAACAGCATTAAGAATCACAATGGCGTGAAATATTCAGGAGTTGCAGATTTGTTGTTTACAGATTGTCACAGAAAATAGTGAAATGATATCCTTTTCTCTTCCTATTTTCTGAATATGAAGGGAGACTGAAATGGGAGCCTCCCTTGAAGGTATGCGCAAGGATGGGACTGAAGGTGATGTATTCATCTTTGAAAGCTGCCATCAAAACCTCCTGCTTGCCTGTTCTCACTCTTTTCTTTCTAGGATGGCCAAGTAGGGCATGTTCTTAAGATGCCACTGTTAAAGATGAAGGAACCTAGGTTCCTGAGATATTCCAATAGCCACGCGAGGGGAACTTAAATGTTTACCAAAGCCTTTGAAATTTGACGGTGGTTTCTCACAGTGGATGGCATATATTGTTCTGATTAACACAGGATACTTTTGGAAATCACAAGATTGAAACTCACTTAATATGGCCAAAATATGGGGTAATATGGAAAAAAGGGCACAACTAGGATACCAGAAGTTTCTGGACTTCAAAATGACAATTAAAAACATCAATACTTAATCTTATGGCTTTGATAATGTATAAGACCCACATGGTTAAGCCAACATTTAGGATAACTTTTTAGAAGGCTGTGGTCACCTCATTTTCTATCTTTGATTAGGAATACTGGCAAAACTGATACATATTTGCAATAGAAGAGCAGTATACAAATCCAACAAGTAAAATAATATGTTATAACAAGTAAAAGAATAAGGTATAACTCTGTAAAAGGAATTACTTCAGAAACTTACTTTTTCTGCTTGTATTGAAAAATACTCTGTAGTATCGTCCACTTATTGAAGCAATGAGATGAAGAAACCAGTTTAATAAAGTAGTGATTTTTGTATCATTAAATGTAGAAACACTGAAATGGAAATGGTTCATAGAATTTCTACTTCTCAGTTTCAGGAGAAATTTCATGAATTCCTAATATCTCATAGATTTACTCACATGGAATTTTTTTGTATAACTAAGATGTTTGAGAGCTTGACAACTGGTATAAGTAGCATGCAAATATGACATATTGATAATTTTTAACTAATGGTGTTGGTTTATTGAGTAGTCTTTTGATGAAGAGGAAAGCAATCTCCCATAATGTTCTGTTGGTTCAACAAGAAATCTCATTAAGTGGCTAGATATCACTTTTTCACCTTTATTGCTCCTCCAAGATGTAATTACAGTTTTAAAAATTTCCTCCTTTTTAAACACAGAGACAGATGTTCTGTGATTCATTACAGAAAGGTACAGGGATTTGGGGGGTTCACAAATTATTTAATATCTGACCCACATAACAGATGTATTTTAAAAGCCTTTATTTACTTTCTCTAACTTGAAAATCTTGAGTGTGTAATGTGCTGTAAAAGTGTCACACTATCAGAATGAGAACACACACTTCTTAAAATTTTTACTATGTTATGAACACTTGAGGCTTATATATTTATATATTATATGATAAAGTGAATTCCAGTCTACGAAACTGGAATATGGATTGTCTTCTGACTCTTGACTAAATTTGTATGAACTTACAAAATCTTCTACCAGGCTAGCTAATATCTGAAGTGTGCTTAAGAAGATTTAATCATATCTCATCCTCTCTATGAACAAGTCAGAATCACAACTTTAGCCTACTACAGAGTCATCTGAGTTAGCTTAATTTAAGGGATTGCAAGTACTATCCCTATTTATTTATTTATTTATTTATTTATTTAGGTATATCCTTTTATTGGTACATTTTAGGTGTACAATATAATGACATTCATCATTGGAGATATGCACCTTTGCATACTCTCTTGGTTCTTATTTTTCCCCCCTTCCCCTGCCCTCCCTTCAACCCCTCCATCCCTCCCTATTTACAAAGATTTTGGTTCCATTTTTCCATTTTCTCATATTAATTCCATTCCCTTCTTTCCTTTCCCTTACCCCTCTTACTTCCCCTTCCTCTTTGCTCCCTTTCTTCCAATTTCACATTATCTATTATACCTTTTAGTCCTTATTTACACTTTCAGTTTCTCACACTAGAGAAACTATTCAGTATTTAAACATGTGTGTCCTATTTATTTCACTTCAGAGTATCACTTCAATGTGCATCTATTTAGCTGTAAATGTCTCTAATTTCTCATTTTTTGATGGCTGAGTAGTATTCCATTTTATAAAAAACCACATTTTCTTTATCCAGTCTCCAGTTGATGGGCATTTGGGCTGTTTCCAAGTTTTAGCTATCACAAAATGTGCTGCTATGAACATGGGTGCACATATATCACTGTGGTATGATTCTTTTAATTCTTTGGGGAAGATCCCCAACAGTGGAATAGCAGGGTCAAATGGGACTTCCAGTCCTAGTTCTTTGAGGTATCTCCATACTGATTTCCACAGTGGTTGCACCAGTCTGCACTCCCACTAGCAGTGGAGCAGGGTTCCTCTTTCCCCACAGCCTCACCAGCATTTGTTATTGGTTGATTTCATGATAGCAGCCATTCTTTCCGGAGTGAGGTGGAATCTCCGTGTTGTTTTCATTTGCATCTATCTCTTGAATGACCAGTGATGTTGAACATTTTTTCATATGTTTCTGTGCCATTTCTAATTCTTTGTCTGAGAAATGTCTGTTCATTTCAGATGCCCATTTTTGGATTGGGTCTTTAAATTTGAGAGGTCTGATTTTTTAAAGTCCTCTATAGATTTGAGATAGTAGACCTTTGTCTGAGGGACTACTGGTGAAAATTTTTCCCACATTGTGGGTTGTCTCTCCACACTGCTGGTGGTTTCTCTTTCTGTGGACAAGGTTTTTAATAAAAAGAGATCCCACTTGTTGATTGTGCTAGTGCATGGGCAACTGAGGTTTTGTTCATAAAATCTTTTCCTACACAGATGTCTTCAAGAGTTGTACCTAACCTCTGTTCCAGCCGGTTCAATGTTTCTGTTTTAATATTTAGATCTTTAATCCATTTCAATGTTAGTTTAGTGCATGGTGAAAGATATAGGTCTAGTTTTAGTCTTTGACAAGTTGAAACCCAATTTCTCCAGCACCATTTATTAAAGAGGCTATCTTTCCTCCAGTGAGGGTGTTTGGCACCTTTGTCAAAGATGAGGTGGCTGAGTGTGTCTGGAGTTGTTTCTGCATCTTCTAATCTGTTCCATTGGTCCTCAGGTCTGTTTCTTTGCCAGTACCATGATCTTTGTATCACAGTATCTTTGTAGTATAGTTTCAAATTGGGGGTTGTGCTACCCCCTGCCATGTCTCTGTTACCTAGAATTGCTTTTGCTCTTCTGGGTCTCTTCTTGTTCCAAATGAATTTTTGGATTGTTTTCTCCAGGTCTGTGAAGTATGCTGCTGGGATTTCAATTGAGATTGCATTGAATCTATATAGCAGTTTTGGAAGTATGGCCATTTTCACTATATTGATTCTTCCTACCCAGGAGCAAGGGATGACTTTCCATTTTTTGATATCATCTTCAATCTCTCTTTTCAGACTGGTTTAGTTTTCAGAGAAGAGGTCTTTAATTTCTTTTGTTAGTTTGATTCCTAGATATTTCAGTTTTTTGAATGCTATTTTGAAAGGAATTGTTTGCCCTATTTCTCTCTCAGTGAGTCTGTTGTTAGTGTAAAGGAAAGCTATTGATTTTTGTGTGTTGACCTTGTAGCCAGCTACTTTACTGAATTTGGTTATTAAGTCTAGAAGGCTTTTGGTGGAGTTCTTGGGGTCTTCGATATAGAGTATCATGTCATCTGCAAATAATGACAATTTGACTTCTTTATTTCCTATCTTTATTCCTTTTCTTTCTCTTGTCTAATTGCTGTGGCTAATGTTTCCAAAACTATATTGAACAAGAGTGGTGACATTGGACATCCTTGTCTTGTTCCTGATTTTAGTGTGAAGGATTTCAGTTTTTGACCATTTAGTATGACATTGGCTGTTGGTTTTTCATAGATGGCTTTTATCATATTGAGGTAGAGACCGTCTATTCTGATTTTTTGTAGGGTTTTTATCATAAATGCATGTTGGATTTTGTCAACTGATTTTTCTGCATCTATTAAGATGATCATATGGTTTTTGTCCTTGGCTCTATTGATATAGTGTAACATTGATTGATTTGCATATGTTGAACCATTCCTGCATCCCTGGGCTAAATCTCACTTGGTCAGGGTGTATGATCTTCTTGATGATCTTCTGCATTCTACTTGCCAGTATCTTATTAAGGATTTTTGCATCTATGTTCATTAGTGAGATTGGCCTATAGTTCTCTTTTTCAGTTGGGGTTTTCTATCCTTTGGGAATTAAGGTGATGCTTCTTGCTTCCAGGAATGAATTCAGGAGTGCTGCTTTCCTTTCAATTTCGTTGAAGAGTTTAAATAATAGTGGCAGTAGTTCCTCTTTAAATGTCCTGTAGAATTCAGCAGTGAAGCCATCAGGACCAGGGCTTTTCTTGGTTGGTAAGTTTTTACTTATGTTTTCAATTTCATTGATTGATATTGGGTTGTTTAGAATTTTTAGGTCTTCTTCATTCAACTTCGGTAATTTATACGTGTCTAGGAATCTGTCCATTTTTTCTGTGTTTTCCACCTTATTGGTGTATAGATTCTTTTTGGGGGGGGGGTACCGGGGATCGAACTCAGGTCCTTGCACTTGCGCAGCAGGCGGCGAAACCACTGAGCTAAATCCCTGGCCCCTATGTATATATTCTTGAGGTAGGTATCAATGATCCTCTGGATTTCTGCTGGGTCCTTTATAATTTCTTCTGTTTCATTCCTAATTGCATGGATTTGGGCCTTTTCTTTCTTTTTTCTGATAACTTTGGCTAAGGGTTTGTCAATTTTGTTTATTCTTTCGAAGAACCAACTCTTGGCTTCATTGATTTTTTTGTATTGTTTTCTTAGTCTCCTTTGCATTGATTCCTGCCCTGATCTTTATAATTTCCTCCCTTGTATGGGCATTGGTTTTGTCCTGCTCTTCTTTTTCTAGAAGCTTGAGGTTCAGCATCAGGTTGTTTAATTGCGCTCGTTCTGTTTTCCTAATATGAATATTCACTGCTCTGAATTTTCTTTGTAAGACTGCTTCCACTGTGTCTCATAGATTCCGATATGTTGTATTGTCATTGTTATTTAATTGAAGGAGCTGTCTGATTTCTTCTTTAATTTCCTCTGTGACCCATTGATTATTCAGAAGTGTGTTGTTCAATTTCCATGTGTATATGAAGTTTTTGCACTTTCTATTGCCATTGATCTCCAAGTTCATCACACTATGATCTGATAATATACAGGGGATAACTTCACTTCCTTTGCACTTACCTAAATTTGTTCTATGAGTGACTATGTGGTCTATTTTTGAGAATGACCTGTGTGCAGCTGAAAAGAATGTTTATTCTGATTTTATGGGGTGAAACACTCTGTAAACATCTCTTAAGTTCATTTGTTCAAGAGTTTGATTGAGTTCTAGTATTTTGTTACTTGTTTTTTGTCTAGTTGATCTATCTATTTGTGACAATGGGGTATTGAGGTCCCCCACTACTATTGTATTAGTGCTTATATGGTTTTTCATGTCCGTTAGTATTTGTTTTTGTGTAGTTGGGTGCACATGTGTGGTGCATAGATATTTATGATTATCATCTCTTCCTCTTGGATTATTCCTCTATCCCCATTTAGGTAAAACATATCACTAAGAGATTACACAACATATCATGTGCTTAAGCTATCTGTCTATAAACTGAGACAATGATATACATACAATAAATAATATGCTAATTCAGGTGAGATAAAATAAATATAGGTAGAAAAGAGACAAGAAAACTCAATTTTCTGATTTCTCTTATTACCTTGGATCTCTAGGTCAGATGCTTGCTTAACATGATAATAAATTAGGAGGGATTACCCTTCAAGGCTTATTAGAACTAAATTTACCTAGATCATCTAAACCTCTGTTGAAGGAATAAAGATAAAAGTAACTAAAGAGATTTTCAGGGGTTGTAGAGACACCCAATTACCTACCAGCTTTCACAGTGTCCATCCCTAAACCCCACTGAGTGATGCCTAGATGACTTTATCCCTACAGTCATCTTAGGTAAGGAGATCATGTGGACCAGGCTCTGTCCCCCTCATCTGATGCATAAAAGCCAGCCTTGATCTTTGGTGAATGGGCCGGTCTGAGGTCCTGCATCAGAGTGATCTCCCTGTAGTTGCTCCAGGTGGAGGACATTTCCTATTCTTCCTTATCTTCTACACCTGCTTAATAAACCTGCTTATGCCTCTCACTGAAAGGCCCTGAAATTCTTTTCCATAATCTAAGAGCCTATTCAGAGATCCAAGTAGGTCCCCCAAGTAGAAACCTCAAATTACCTAGTTACAAAGTTGAACAACTCATTTTCTTTTATTAAACTATGTTACCTTCAAGTTTTTTCTTAAGTAGAACCACAACTAAGTTCATAATTTTCTTCTGTCAATTTTTTTTTATTATTTATGTTTAACTATCCACAAGCCCTTTGTGACTCTCCACAAGGAATAAATTTCTAATCTCAGACTTCTTTTTACAATGATGTTTATTAAGTCATACTGTGTTTGCCTCACAGAAACCTACAGTGATGAATTTAACCCTTACAGAAATACACCCTGAAGTTAATTTCATACACAAAATCTAGAGAGGTCTATTTTAAAAGATTCATTCTTTGTTGCCTCATGTGCTTGTGCCAGAAAAGCACATGAGAAGAGAGAAGTATTTTTTTAATATTGTTATATACCTAGTGACTACAATATCCTAGATGCTCAGTACTTATTTGTTGAATAAAGCAAATTATTTTTCTTCTGTTGGCTTGCACAGAAAATAAATCTTTCATTTTATTGGTGACTTTTTTTTTTTTGGTACTGGGGATCAAACTCGGGACCTTGCACTTATGAGGCAGGTGGAGGCACCACTGAGCTAAACCCCCAGCCCTGAAGTTGCATAGGGAAAATGAACGTATTATATATAGCACAAGATGAGGAAAATCCACAAATGGTCCTGCACTCATGTCTTTTATGTAATATTTTACTTCCAAGTATTTTTCAGTGTAGATGTTAATAAATGAAGCTTACTCTCTCACTCACCATAACTGAGATATTAATAAGAGACAATTCCAAATTTGAAATTCTTTACATCCCACTGAAATGAATCAACAGAGGTGAGAAGGGTGGACTTTTTGACAGGTTTTTACTGGTTTGTAAAACATGACAATTATTTACTTAAAATATACAATATTCAAATGATAAGACATGGAATGTTTTGCTTGTTCTAATAGTATTCATTTCCTATGATTGGATGCTTCCTCTCCTTTATTTTCTATTTCTCCTTTTTCAGTTTGTGCAAGTTCTAAGCTAGCATGAAACAGTTACTGAAAGGACAAAAGAAGGGCTGTTCAGAAGACTGGGAGTTTAGAGATGAAGAGGATAACCTCTGGTACTCTGGGTTTGAATACTGGTTTTGTCTCAGAACAATGTAAGATCTTTAGAAAATGATTTTATTTCTTTAAGTCTGAATCTCATTATCTGTTAAAAAAGAAGATAATAATAATCTACAATTTATAAGATTAAATGACCTATGAAAATAAAAGCTCTTAGCCCAGCAAGAATAAATAATAGCTACCACTATTTATTTTGAAACAAGGTTCATAAAGCTTGAATTACGAAGAAGCTTCAGATTCATTGCAAATGCTAATGAATGAAAATGCACTCAACACTATCTGTAAGTTTCGATAAATCCTATTTGGGTCTGCTTTACACAAATACGCAAGCATTAGCAAAGTAATGCACATAAAGGGTTTGTAGACTTAGCCACCTGCACAAATCCCTGCTTATCTAGACAGCAGAGGCGATCATTCAACAGTCTATAGAAGAAAAGCAAGAGTATCTTGACCACCCACTGAGCAATTAATGTTCCCTATGAATGTCAGTCTGAAGGGAAACAGTACATGCAGTTCTTATGGCTGGAGAGCAAGGGTAACAGCAGGACATTGAACTAGCAAAAGGAGGTTGTTGTCATTTAAGTAAAGATGACACATTATAGCTTATTGATTGGCAAAAGCAGATTTTTTTGTATCTAAAATAAAATGAAAAAGCCAAAATGGCTGTATGTAAAATTTTTTGAAAAATACCACAATCTTTCTAATCAACTCCCACATATATTCTCTTATCTCTCATTAATGTGTGAAAAATAAAATTTCTTCTTTGAAAAATATTGATTTATTTAGTAGTATAGGACATTGAATTCAGGGTTTTCACATTGAACTACATCCTCAGCTATTTTTTTTTTTTTTAATTTTGAGACAGGATCTTGCTAAGTCACTAAATTGCCCTGGCTGGGCTCAAACTTGCAATCCTCTTGCCTCAGTTTCCAGAATGTTGGGATCACAAGGATGAACTCTAACTCATCTTTGCACCCTATTTTTTTCATCAGTACCTATGAATGCTTCATTTAATATATCCATACCCTTTCAAAGGTGTGCCATTTACATTTTCATACTTGAAATAATGCCTAGATATATAAAGAATAATCTCAAGTGGAGAAATAGTAAGCTTTGTGGATAATCTTAGGAGTTATTTAGAGACTTCATTAGTTCTATTCAAATTTTCATTTAGGCATCAGCTACATCTACTTTGAGTTCAACATTTGCTTTTCCTTCTTTGATTGTTTTATATGTTTGTTTTGTGAACTAACATCTGAACTCTGTTCCTGGGCTGGAAATCCTCAAATTGAAAATTCCAGATTTCTTATAATCTCAGCATTTGTTGTTACAGCTCAATTAAAGAGGGTTGATTGTCGGGAGCAATGCTACATAATTTTAGGGAAAAATCATTTGGTTAGCTTAGTTCTCCTGCCTACAGCCCAGCTATGGAATTCCGAGACATAATTCAATTTTGGCCTCCGATCACAACTGAGACCTCAATGATCTGGTGATGCTGTGATTCTCCAGGACAAGAAACATCCTGGGAGCTGAAAACATCCTGGGAGGAACAAACATCTACTCAGTTCCTCCTTGTTCTTGGATTGTTACATCTTATTTACTTATGCAGGATGTACTGCACTCTCTGCAAGTCATTTGTTGCATTTGTTTCTCCCGATGTACTGAATAAAAGGTGCGGTAAACTGGGGGCTTTCATCTTTGCTGCCCAGCAGCACTGATGAGACCCAAAGGTCAGCTTCTTCTCAGTGTCATTTTTCTACCTTTCCATTTTTCTACCTTTTTACCGTGTACTGCCGTGGCTCACAGGAGACTAGGACTTAACTGCAGAGGTTCTAGTAACATCCCCTTTCCCTGTTCCCTACAGTTGATAATGAGGTAAAAACTTCTAAGATCCTGAAAAAGTATTGGTGTACCTAGACATTTCCTTAACCTGATATATTACATGGAGAATTAATGGCAGTGTGTCTTCTACTGTAGTTTTTAAATTTAGATATTCACCATATTTTTCTAATGCACCTCATATGTAATGTATAGAACAACCACTAAAAACTCATACAAAAAAATACTATGTTGGACACTTTCCCCTCCCTGGGACAAAATACCTGATACCTATGGCTTAGAGGAAAGGTTTGTTTGGCTTACAGTTTCCAGTGGGTTCAGTCCATTGTCAGCTGGCTCCAAGACAGAAACACAGGGTGAAGGGGGATGGAGTAGGAAAGCTGCTCATCTCAAGGCAGCCAGGAAGCAGAGAGAAGCTCTGGATAAGAATACCATCATACCTTGGTACTTAATTGCTTTGAAATTCATTGAGTTTGGTTCTCCACACATTTTGATGAGAAAATTTTATCCCAGTACTTGTTGGTCCATTGCTTTGTGATTTGCTATGCTCTCTAGACAAAAGAATCTGTTTGATACTTACTATTTTGGGTACTGATTGTATCTCCTAGGATCAGTTAACAAGTACCGAGGTACCAATCAATGTATGCTCTTGCAGGGCATGCCCTCAGTGACACACCTCCAAACAGGCCCCATGCCCTAACACCACATTCAGCTACTGAACTCATAATTGGATGAACCCACTGAAGACTACAGTTCCCCCATAATCCAATCGTCTTCCAAACATATGAGACTTGGGGGAGGACATATTAGATCTAAACTGTAGCAATGCATTCAAAGACATTAGAAATAATTGAAAATAGATATTTAAAACTGTTCAACTAACCACTAAGAAAGAAGAAAAGTGATAAAAATTAAAAGAACAAAACAAACAAAAAATAAAAATTAAAATGCAGGCTTAAAACCTTGTATATATAGCATGTATACAGTCTAAATTCACCAATTAAAAGACAGATTGACAGAATAGATTATATACATCACTGGTGGGAAAGCAGAGTGGTGCAGCCACTCTGGAAAATAGTTTTGCAATTATTTTTTAAAGATATAATATATATATATACACACACACACACACACATGTCCCTGCACTGTAATATGTAATTTTACATAATATATAATAAATATAGTTATTACTGTAAGACCCAGTCAGTAATGGACTCCTGGTCATTTTCTCAGAGAAATGACTGTTTATACTCTCTCACATACAAAAATTTGTACATATTGTTTATGATAGCTTTATTCATAATGCCCAAATTTTGGAAAGCTGATTAAAAACTGCTTTGATTGGATGAATGAATGAACAAACTATAGGGCATAATATGGAATATGATTCAGCACTGAGAAGAATAAAGTGTTGATACATTCAAAAACCTGGACAAATATTGAGAAATAGATGTAAAAAACAAAACAAAAACAAACCAGTCTTTAAAAGTTACATACCTGGCCGGGGATTTAGCTCAGCAGTTTAGCTGCTTGCTGCGCAAGCGCAAGGACCAGAGTTTGATCCCCGGTACCAAAAAAAAAAAAAGTTATATACTATATGATTCCATATACTCATATATAATATTCTTGCAATGACAAGATTATAAAATGGTGAATAGATTTGTCATTGTTGGTGGTTAGTGAGGGTCAAGGTGTGGCTATAAAAGGTAACATGAGGAATCCTTGAGGTTATGGAAATGTGTGTCTTGAAGATACAATGTCGACATTCTGGTTGTAATATAGTACTACGGTTTTACAAGATACTACCATCAGGGAAGACAGCTAAAAGACATACTGATCTCTAATCACGTGCCAATCCATAATGATCTCAAAATGAAAATTGTAATAAACCAATATATCTTCTGGATGCTATTATTTCTATTAAATAGTTACATTGTATGTACACTGATATATATATTTTTTAAATGAAATTTTTCCTTTACTAAAGAGGCACTCAATTTGTGATTTTTTAAAAAAAAGCTGAGTATAAAACTATGACTATTATGTAGGAAGTACTCTAGAAAATCTCTAAACAAAGAGTATGGATAATCTGGAGGATTGACTTGTATTTACCAGACAAGAGAAAATACAATCTTGGTCTTGGATAAAGAGTCCATTGGCCAGAAAAAGGATGGCAAGTCAGCTCATGCAGTGAGAGTTGGTATTTGTTTCTCAGGACTTTGAATTTTTTTTTTTTTTTTTTTTTTTTTTTTTGGTATCAGGGATCGAACTCGGGTCCTTGTGCTTGCAAGGCAGGCAGCAGAACCACTGAGCTAAATCCCCAGCCCAGGAATTTTGAATTCTTCAAAAAGTATGGGCAGGAAACAGGGTGAGGTTCTAGAATTGAAAGAAAAACCAAGGTAAGAACCTGAAATACCTAGGGGTCACAGTGTGAGAAAATGACCTTGTTAAGGAAGATCCCACAAGTATGGAGACAGAAAGAAGCCGCTACATGCAGGCCAGAAATGAGTGGCCCTAAAATAACTTAGTGACTAAGTGATAGATGAAACAAAACAGAACTAGAACTAGCAACTAGATCTTCAGATGGCCACTAATAAGCCTGAGTTCCATTTGTCTTTTAACTACCTCCCAGGAAATTGTACTAAAATGTAATTTATATAGGTAAAGTATATTTTAAAACTCCCTCCTTATTTTCTTCTGCTGTTACCTTTCCCTCATCAAATCTAGCACTTCACTCAAGGTTAGGTGACGACATACAGTTACAGCAGTCTCCCTGTTCCAAGACCCCCACTGAATGCCTAGAGTGATGGATAGTATCAAATCCTGTGTACACTAGGGATTTTTCCCCATACATATGAAGAATGATCAAAAAATACAATCAATGCTTAAGTTATAAAAATAGTGTTACAATAAAAGACACATTGCCTTTAACCTCGAAATACTCCCCCTTGCTTCAAACGCACTTATCACCTTATTTGTGTCACTTTCTGAAGTAGTTCTGGAAGTCCTCTTACCTGAGTGCCTTTAGTTGCACTTTAGTGACTACCTCAATGTCCTGAATCAATTCAAAATGTTTACCTTTCATGGTCGTTTTGACTTTGGGGAAGAGCCAGAAATTGCACGGTGCCAGATCCTATGAGTAAGGTAGAGCAGGACACATCATAATGCTGTTACAAGCTGTCCTTCCTTGGACAGCACATAGCAGTAGCATTAACTAAATGCTTTAATCACACTTCATAATGATAAGAAATAGGGCTTTCAGAACTTTTTCAGAAAGTGGCAAGAATAATAGGATAAGTGTGTTTGGAATATTTTGGGGGTTATTAATGCAATGTGTCTTTCACTGTAATAATTCCTTAATTAAACATTCATTGCAATTAATTTTAGTTCATCACTTGTATATACTTATCGTATAGTTTATAAATTAAACACCTTAAGAGATTAACAATAATGAGAGAAAGAGAAGTAAGAACGATCAAGATATGGTATGTATATGTACCAGTTCTCCAAGATGAATGTAATTATTATGAATAGCAACCATAAACTAAGAAAAAAAGTATAATGATAACTAATAAAATAGAAAAATGGTAACAACATAGGATAATAAAAGTCATGTGAATATAGTTTCTCCTTTGAAAGGGTGAAGGTAAATATCAATATTTTTTTCACTGCTGGTGACTGCAGGTAACTGAAATTGCAGAAAGTGAAATGTGGGTCAGAGTGGAGATGTTATACTCTCAATAATAAATAAAAAATTCCAGTTCCTTCTGTATGTTCCAGTTTCCTTCATGATCTGGCAGCACTGCACTGTGCTTTTCATATTTGTTAAAGAGGCAAACATAATTATCTTCTCAAATGACCCTGTTCAACATTCTTGCCCTGATTTCCATTGAAAGAAAACCTATTTTATGTTGAAACTTTGAACCGAATAATTATACTTATTTATTGGTATCTAATTTCTTAGAATCAAATTTCTTCTGTTTGAAGGTGGTGAGCTTTGTTAAACTGAGTAGGCAATGAATGGACCTATGAAAATAAAATCTCATCTATCTGTAGAAACAAGAGATATGCTGGAATTACATTTGAAAATACACTGCATAATTATATAAATCTTCTGCTAATATTTCAAATTCATTTTGAGTTGGATTAACTGGTTTTGATTTAAGTAAAAGTGCATTCAGAGCTTTGCATGCAGCAGAACTGCATGAATATTTAAAAAACATAAGCGGTTAAGGAAGCAAAATACAGGATTTTGTGAGGAATGAAAATACATCCTAACATTGTAAGGATGAATGAATTGTGTAATTACTTTCCAGGACTACATGCAACAAGCATTTTCAGGAGACCAACCATTTGGCAATCCAGAAATTTTGAACATCCACTGTGCGCAAATAACACCTCCAATGTGGTTTGGTTTGTGATTCCCTTTTGCAATATAGTTATCATCACTTACTTAGAGAGAAATATGTGAGGAAGTTACAGTCTTCCCAAACAGTAGCTGTGAAGATTGCTCCACCTCTACCTTCACCTTGCCAAACTCCTCCCCATAGTATGTTAGGTCTCATTAGTGCAACACTTCAGTCACCAGCCATTCAAAGGAGCTATGTGAGAGAGGTCAGTCAAGTTTCAAATTTTTCATTTTTCAAACTTAAATTCCCTTGTTTTTATAAAATGTTGATGAAAAGAACAAAATGCAGTTATAATTTGGGTTCTTCCCTTTCTGTACTGAACTTACCTTCTAGTTTCCTTTTCCACAGCCTCATACAAAAGCCCCTCTTCCAAATGTAACTTGGTTCCAGGGGTTGTTAAGAGAAACCCAAATCTAGTGAGAGCAATTATTCTGAGGTCTGGTGCATCTGCTTCCCTTAAAGGACTTCCACTAGGTGTTTCCAGGAAGATGTTCATGTCATAGCCATGTCCCTTTTTACGTCACTCTAAGGAATCCACTAAGAAATCAGGAATCAGTGCTTTGACCTATGTGTTTCATGAGTTTCTTTTTAGCTCTAAATATCCAAATTCTTGTTCATTTAGCCAATTTTATCATAGTAGTATAATGTGTCTTAGGTATTGAAATAAACGTGATTTGTGAGATAATGTTATGGTCAATGATTTGATTAAATTATCCTAATTCTAGTTCCAAGTCATCTTTGCTAATTAATTCAAATTTGGCAGGCTGAGTTAATGTAGGGCAAACAAAAATGAATATAAACACTCCTTACTCCCATCCCCAACACTGAAGGGAATATTTCTAACATCTTTATCAAGTTTCCCAAGAGCTCCATGTATGTTTATATTGCTTTCTTCTTTTATCTATATGAAAAGAGTAATTCTTCCCACCTGATATATGCTCCCAGTAAGCCACAGAAGTTGATATTTTGCACATAAAAGCAGACCATTTTTTCAAACTTATTTACCTTTTAAACATGTTTAATATATCATCTACCTTCAGAAGAGTCAGTCAGTAAAAAATACTTTGAGCTTCAGTTTTCTTTTTTATCATGAAGAGAATGTGTTGAATTTTCTCCCTAAGGCACACTTTTCATTTAAAAGAATCCATCTATAATACTGCCTTGAAACACCTGACCAGAAGAGTATTCCTGGTTAATGCTCTGAGTAGTATTTTTACTTTACTTTTTATAAGATCCTTGGTCATAGTTATACAGGGAAAATCACTGAAAGAAGAATATTTTCCTATCCACACATAACTAAGCATCTGCACAGCTATTCTCAGTGGATAACAACCAGCAAACCAAATTTTAGAAAAAAAAATGAAACCTTTGGTACACAGGTGATCTTTGATTTTGATTTAGCTCCATCTTGAAGGCAAATGACTTGAGCCACAACCAAAATCTGAACATGAGCCATAACCAGAAAAGCACGTTGTCAATTTGTGTGCAGCTTTACCATATATACATTTGGAAATCAAGCAAGATGATGATGTTCTAAATTTTGGTGGAATGTTCACTTGACTTTCAATACCTGTGCAAATGTTTCCATCTCTTTTGTGAATAGCAAGTAGTTAGGCAAAATCATTGACAACTTACAGGATATGAAATAATTTACTCTTTCCGAAAGAACCCTCGTAGGTGGTGCTGTGTACTTCATATTTCATCACTTCAGGAGCCAAACGATTTGCTTTCAGGGACACTAGGATTGACCAATGATTCCATATGAAGACAACTTGACCATTTCACTGCAAAGCTTTACATCAGTCTTTTCCCATGAGAAGCCAGTGCTGTGAGAGGTAAAAAATCGAGGAATGTAGAAAAGTTAAGTTTATTGATTCTTTGTAGGAGAACAGTAGGCAAGAGAGGACCACACCATCAAGCTGAAAGGCTGAGGTTTTTATAAGGCTTTGAGGACAGAAAAAGGGTATGAGGTGATCAAAATAAGTGTCAGGAAGGCTTTCTTTAGATCAGTTTATCTTACAGGAGTACCTGGTTCACTATTCTGATTCTCACAGAAGTCCCTTAAGGCTCACAGTAAGGAAAACTATATTCATTAACTCTGAGAAAAGAGTTACCGGCCACTGAGAAGACACATGTGTGTTGCTCATCAGAAGCATGCTTTTATTTGCTTTTACATGTGGTTAACCTTGCAGAATTCTACAGCCACTGAGTACCAGCTGGTTCAGAGGAGTCTGATGGGGAAGAGGCTAGGTTTCCTATACCCTCACTGTAGATTAACTTGTTTTCTGCCTCTTCAGCCTCCACATCAATACTTTTCATTTACAGCTTAATCAATTATTTTATTCAGTGTTGAAAAATGCTTTTTTTACACTTGATCTTAGCCAAAAGGCCAAGAAGCAATTGAAGAATGCTATTTTTATAATTCTATCATTCTTTCTATATTTATCAATAGAATTCCATCTACAAAGAGTGTTTCTCCTCAAGTGAATCTTTGTGGTTACTTTTAAACAGTTGATATAGGAAAACATAGAAAATGCTTAATTTATTCTTTCTGACTCATGATTCCCAGCATAGTGTCCTAACTACTTCTATGCTCTTCAGTGTATTGATATTTTATGTTGTATGGTTGCTTATGATTTCAGCATTTGTAATATCATGAATTCCTGGGCTAGTATAAATAAAATATTTCTATATTGAATTTATTTTTTCTTTCATAAATTGCCCCATCTTTGGCCAATGGATGCAATTTGTTGAAACACATTGAAAAGTATATATTAAAGTCACTTGAAATCATTTTTTTCTATGCAATTATGTTACCAACTTCTTAAATAATTTGTTTATTTATGTCTGTTTCTTAATGTTTGGGTATTTATTTGTATTTTAATTCAATGATATTTAAAAATGCAAAATTTGTTGAAAGTGTCATGTGAGTTTTTTATTTTATTAACTTAAGGTTAATCAGTTTGATTTCAAGCAGCAGTTTTAAGGAGATTACAAAATAGCTACTGCTACTATGGTTGTGTCACAGGAAGTTTCTCAAAGCTTAGATAGCAGGAGCAGCATGGGGGGAGGAGAAGAGGAAGAAGAAAGCAACCGAGTGTTAAATGGAGATGTATTTCCCTTGTGACTAGAAACACATAATAGTGTCCTGGAGATTGCTAGCCTTAAAGAGACAGAAAGGGGGGATTGTTCAGCCTATTGATAGAAGATAATCCACTAGAGTGCTGTTAATGTGTGCTGCAGCACTTAACGCAGAAAGAAGCAGCTGACAAAGAAATCCTTATAAACAAATATGAAATAGACTAATGGGAAAATAAAATTAGAGCTAATATTAAAAATGTTGTCTTTAGATCACTCTAAAAGCCGATCTGATGCCCTACGTAGCCCAGGGATGAAATTGGCTACGTGGGAGGGCTCAGCACACTCCTTTGTTCCTGAAGACACATTCCAGGCTCAGTTAAGGCTCATGAATAAATAGCTTATTTCAATCAACTGAAAATGGCCAGTAAGATTAGAGTTTTATTTCTTCAACTCTACCGATATTCACTCAGCATAATTTTGACTTCTCAAAGTTTAGTACTTCAAATTTAGAGAAAAAAATTAAAATTTCTAGTTTTAGTACTCTTTACTTCCAATCTTCAATGCTAATTATCAAAATTCCAGCTTGTAAAGACATGCAATTATCTCAAAGACAGACAAGAAATAAACCTATAGAAAATACTATGATTAGCCAGATTGGGAATAAAATACATTTGCTTTCAAACACACTCGATTTTTAATCAAATCAGAGATCTGTATCATTCCATAGCCTCTGCTGAGTTAACGTTCCTTAAAAACACAAGAGTTTGTATTATAATTTGGATTAGAATGCAAGTTGATTTTGTTGGGACTAACCACCTAAGTCATTCCGAGATTCCAGTGCATCAGAATGGCTGTTATTCCCCAGATTAAAGGTTTGCACAGAGGGTGGAACCATTTGCCTGCTTCCATCACACCATTATTAATATCTTCTTACTTTCCTAAATTTAAACGTGCAGTTTGTGTTATGTAAACTGTTTTACTTCAGTTAATTCTTTACAGTTTTGAAATACATTTTGTTAATGATCATTTCAATCACTGAATGTTTTCTTCCTATTTTTATGTATTGGTACATCGATTCAACTATAAAATTATTTTTCTTAATGGAAAAATAGGAACAAAATCTTTGTAAATAGAGAGGAATGGAGGAGTTGAAGGGAGGGCTGGGCAAGGGTGAAAAATAAGAACCAAGAGAGATTATGTAAAGGTGCAAATTTCCAATGATGAATGTCATTATATTGTATACCTAAAATGTACCAATGATTAGAATGAATAATCGATAATGCAAAATAGGAAGAAAAGGTCCAAAGGGGTAGGGGTAGTGGAAGGGGCAGGGAAAAGGAAAGAAGGGTAAGGAAAAATGATGAGAAATTGAAAAAATGGAAATAAAGTCTTTGTAAATAGGGAAGGGTGGAGGGCGTGAAGGGAGGGCTAGGAATGGGGAAAAAATAAGAACCAAGGTGCATTATGTAAAGGTACAATTCCCAATGAGAAATGTAATTGTGTTGTATACCTACAATGTACCAATAAAAGAATTTAATTAAAAAAATTATTTTTCTTACTACCTTGGTACTCGTAGTTAATTGGTTTTGGGAGGCACAATGAGTAACAAAAACAAGTATCCAACAAATTGTGGCTGGAAAGAGAAGAAAGGGTAGGAGACTACAAGGCAACTCACACTGACAAGTTCTAGTTTGTGCTTTGAGTACCAAACAATGCATACTGGGACACAATTTTCAGGTGGAAATTTGCCACATTCCAAACTTGATGACTTTTAAAGTTTAGGACCAAGGTGTGATTCTATCAGGAGCTACAAAGTCTCTAAGACAATTTAAACACTGGGGATTTTGCTGTGAATACTGTGCAGCTGCACTTATCAAATGTGAATGGAACACCCAAGAACTGATGTGTGAATATATTTATTACCTGGGTCCTGAAGCCTCTGCCAAACAAAATAAGGACTTACTGGGTTATGACAGCTAAATGTTTGGACAACATCAAGCAAATATGTAATGAAACTTCATTTTGACATGGGCGACATGCAAACCTAGGGGGTAGTTTCTTCCTGGACTGGAACTTGAGGGAAGACTTTACAGATAAAAGAAAGTTTGCGAGACAGCTGTTTCTGAGATCCAAGATTTTATTTGTGTTTTCTATTTTTGTTTGTGGAAAAGATCTCAACAGCCAAATATTTGTGCTAAAATTATTTTCTTATTTTGTTTCTGCCAGATTTTAAAAAAAACAAGAAAATGTTCTATTTGTGTGCATCACAGGAGCCATACATAGATGACTTAGCTAAATGGTAGGCACTGAGCTGTACGAGAAACAAAAGCAAGATATATAATTAGTTTTGGGGATAAAAAAAAGGTGAGGAAAAATAAGAAAATAAATGTCTCACTATTTCATTTGAAGGCAATATTAAATATTCAAATTATTTTAGTCTTCTTAGTTTCAGGTGGCCACTATTTCAGGAAAACATGTTTCTGTAGAAAATAGCCATAGATTAGTAAAACATACCTGTACCCTCCCGCCATTTACTCATATCAGCAACAAAAACAGCTGTTTGCATACACAATACTCATAAATGTAAAATAAATATCCCATTTTGTATTATCATGTGGCTTGAAGAGTTAATGCTTTTCTCAACTGTATTATCCTAGGAAGAGCATAATTTTATGTCCATATCATTCTACACTGCTGGCTAATAATAAAATCAACCTGCATTAGTATATTATTTTATACTTTACATGTCAGGGTTGAGAACCTTTCTTTGAAAATATTCTATTAATTAAAAAAAAGAGAGAGCCCCTCAGATTGAGAGATGACTTTTCTGGGATTGAGAAGGAAGGATCATGGGAAATGTTGATGCTCTTTCTATTTGAAAATTGTCCCCACCCAAATCCACTAGAAGGATGTCTCCACAAATGTGCTCAAGAGTTTCAGGTGAGAGATCAGCATGAAGAAATGAGAAAAGCATCTGCCTAAAAATAGTGGCAAAACATATGATGAACAGAATGATGGGAACGTCTATGTGTTTATGTTTAGGTTTTTACAGCAGTCATATAGATGGGTCTTTTCAGTTTCTCGCACCAGAGAAATTATTCGGTATTTTCCCATGTGTGTCCTATTTATTTCACTTAAGAGTATTGCCTCAATGTGCATCCATTTAACTATAAATGTCTCTAGTTTCTTGTTCTTTATGACTGAGTAATACTCCATTTTATATAAAAAAAACCACACATTTTCTTTATCTTTATCCAGTCTCCAGTTGATGGGCAACTGGACTCTTTCCAAGTTTTAGCTATTACAAACTGTGCCACTATAAACATGGGTGCACATATATCACTATGGTATGATACTTTTAATTCTTTGGGGAAGATACCCAGCAGGGGAATAGCTGGGTGAAATGGTAACTCTAATCCTAATTCTCTGAGGCATCTCCCTACTGATTTCCACAGTGGTTGCACCAGTCTACACTCCCACCAGCAGTGGAGCAGGGTTCCTCTTTCCCCACAGCACCCCCAGCAGTTTTTTTTTCTTTTTTTGGTACTGGGGATCGAACTCAAGTCCTTGCATTTGTGAGGCAGGAGGCACTGCCAGCATTTGTTATTGGTTGATTTCATGATAACAGCCATTCGTTCTGAGGTAAGATGGAATCTCAGCATTGTTTTAATTTGCATCTCTCGAATGACCACTGTTGAAGATTTTTTCATGTGTTTATTTGCTATTTCTACTTCTTTGTCTGAGAAATGTCTGTTCATTTCCATTGCCCATTTTTGGATCGGATCTTTAAATTTGGGAGGTCTGATTTTTTTAAGTTCTTTATAAGGAACAAAATGTATAATAGATAATGTGAAATAGAAAGAAAAGGTGCAAAGGGGAGGGGGAAGTGAGAGGGGAAGGGGAAAGGAAAGAGGGGAATGGAATTAATATGAGAAAATGAAAAAATGGAAGCAAAATCTTTGTAAATAGAGAAGGGTGGAGGGATTGAATGGAGGGCAGGGTAATGGAAAAAACAATAAGAACCAAGAGAGATTATGTAAAGGTGCAAATCTCCAATGATGACTGTCATTATATTGTATACCTAAAATGTACCAATAAACTTAATTTAAAAAAGAAGAAGAGTCTTTTCAGCCACTCTCATCAGTCACAGGCCTTTTGCCCTGGAGATGTCTGGCTTTGCTGCTAGCTCAACAATTCACCAGGAAAAAAAATTATCATTTACGGTAAGCAGTTCTGATGCATATCCTCTAGCCACATCTATGCAGAATCTCTTGTGAGATGTTTCAGTAGTAGAGTGTTTGTGGAAAGGAGAAAACTTAAACAAATAAACAGAATAAGAATATTAAAATTTTCAATTCTCATAGGGAAGGAAAATAGACCAACCGAGAAAATAACAGGAAGGTGCTGGTTGAGATTGAAGGGGGATTGATGTTCTGACACCCTAACCCAAGTAATCACCCAACCAACAGGTGCTTAATAGTTGTCAGTGTGAAGTGCAAACCCGAGGTCAGAATCTTATCTATTTTCACGGACACCTCCTATTTCCTTTTCTTCAGCCAGACATGGTTCCTGTCCTTTGCAGGAAGAAAGCGGTCATCTACTCATGGCTACATTGTGAAATTTGGACTGTCAGACTTCATTGAAAATAGGATCTGTCAGTCTGGCTTGTGATTTCATGCTTACAGGGAAACTTCTGCAGAGACTCACACACACTTTATTAATGACAAGGCCTGACAGGTGTTATTTTTCTGTCAAACTGTTTCTTCCTCTCATAACTGTTAGAGACCACCTCCAAACTCAGTCTTGAAGGTTTACAGTTTATCTTTTATTTCTGCCCACTTCTTGTAGCTTTCCTTCCCGATGGTATAGACTCCTGTGTGAAGTGCGTATTCTGGCCCTAAATCTTCATTTTATATCTCCCTATTGCCCCCACCTTCCCTTAAGCATTCCAGTTTCTATTCTTTCTCTTTCTATGTTCAAAATCTCTAGCTATCAGTTTCCTTCATACCCTGAACATGATGTACTAAGAAACATCACTCTACTATTAGTTAATTGTTTATGTCAATGCATTTATTTTTCTGGGGTGTAAGTTCCTCCTGATCTAGAGTAGTGACTACATTTATAAGAATGACAAGCTCTATGCCGGCTGTGGTGACGCACACCTGTAATCTCAGCACTTGGGAAGCTGAGGCAGGAGGGTCACCATGAGTTAGAGGACAGTCTGAGCTACATAGTGAGTTTAACGCTAGCTTGAATTATACAGTGACACCCTGACTCAGAAAACAAACAAAAAATGACAACCTCTGAGGCATTCAGGTAAGGAAATATTTTTCAAATATCCAACTTTCAAATGAACCTACAAATATTTATATAAAGCTGTAATAGACCTTCCTAAGGTTGAATTTGATATTTATCTTACTTACAGGATTATACCACGGTAGAATGACTTCCCTGCTTAACTGTTCTTTATGATTGTTGTAGTGTCTTTTCCCAAATTAAAGGCAATCTTGACAAACATTTGATTTATATAATAACTGGAAAATATTGATCTGAGTGACTCCCTTCTACAAACTTTTATCCCAAAATTATCCAATTTGATTTTTCTCACATCTGAATTTCTCACACAAAGTACAAGACTTTTCATCTTTTTTTTTTTTTTTTGGTACCAGGGATCGAACTCAGGCCCTTGCACTTGCAAGGCAGGTAGTGGCACTGAGCTAAATTCCCGACCCATATCACTTTTCACATTACAAAACTCTGACTTGTGTAGATTTGTTATACCTTCCCAGAAGTCAGAGTACTACATATTTGCCTATGTGCATTATAAGAATGTGGTGAGGACAAGTAATGAGACAAGCAAAAGATGTCCAGGTTACAGTGGACAAGTGCATTACTTAGGCACAGGTAGCTTGGCTTAGTGCATTCTCACCAGCCGGGAATTTAGCTCAGTGCTTTCGCCTCCTGCTGCACATTGTCACCAGATCCACTTTATAAGGAGAAGTTATTGCATTGCTGCCTAATAATTTCTCTCAACTTTCATCAAAGTCTCATTGGTAATAATTGTTTGTGTAAGAAATCACACATAGCACAAGTCTATTCTGCAAGTATTATTTCACCAGGGATGTGTGTGCAAAACAACAATTCATAACATATTCCTTATCATTTCCTGACATCCATTCAGATATTTCATCCAAGTAATTCAAAGTGATTAAACAGTTTGAAAATAGATAGTAGTCAAATCCATCTTAGAAATGTATCTTGAAATATAAGTGACTGGTGTGTTGGCAAAGATGCTGACTTCTGGCATTTACCAGTTAATTGATCTTAAAGCTGCTATGTATATATACATATATATATACGTATATATATGTATATATGTTTCACTGCTTCAAAGATAAACTGAAAAGTGAATAAATAAAACTGGATAACTAACTAGTTCACCTATTCATGTTTTGGTAATTTCTTCCATTGTCTCTGACTAAAGAAAACTTCCATGATTTTTCTCTCCATCTATTAAGGTCTCAATACTCTCACAAAATAATTTACTTATTATGGGAAATATGTCTCCCTTAATCATTCCTATTCACGTATATGATCTGAGTCTTCTGAAAAGATAATCTGATGCCTTGATAATTAGACTATTATTAAAAATCTTGCCAGAATCAAAAGGTTATGCTCACAAGAGTCACCCCATTTATTGGAGTTCATGTACAGCAAAATTTATCTTGCACTATGTGCAGCAAGAAAATTTTTAAACAAACCAATCTTCACTTGTTCCTCTTTAACATCTAGCACGGGTTTTCTCTAGAAATACAGCATTCCTAAGAATGATTAGTATGTATGTGTGGGCACTTGGAAGTGTGTATGTGATATTTATTCCCTTATCAGACACACAACAAAGTGCTCTGATTTGTAGGAGGTTAGATGAGAAGTAGTTCTGTTTGCCTCCTGGGAAGGACAATAATCTCTTCAGAGTGTACGCTTCTTTCTGGTACTGGGTAATAATTTATTTCTCTTTCTTCGGTACTACCATGTAATTTCCAAACTAATTATGATTTATGAGTTACTTATTTAGACTACTGCTGCTCTGTATAATGAGTTTTTTGTACATTCTTTTGGTGTGTTTGGATTAGGGGTGTTGATCTAAGATGACTCCTGTAATTCTCAAAATTTCTTTGGATAATATGATCCTCCATACTACATTCTGAATTCCCCTTCTTTAGTTTGCAGTTACTGGCCCTTAAGCATAAATAAACACAAAGCTCTCAATTTTGTTGTTGTTGTTGCTATTTTGTTCTGTTTTTCTTCTCATCTTTTTGCATTATCGTTAGCTTTGAGTTCATCCTACATTTTCCATTTAAGTTGGTCTTTAAACTCTTTTACACTCTTGCGTAAGGAAGGCTGAGTGCTGACTGGAGATGCCCTCCAGATGCACAGAATCCCAAATGACCTGGGTGGTGAGAAACAAGCGGTGTACAGCAGAACAATTTCTACATCTCCACAAATTCATTCAGCCTTTGAATTTTGTAAAGCCATCTATACTGAACTGAGTTTGGGGTTTTAACCAATGTAGCAAAGCTAATTCTGGTTGCAGAGATAAGCACAGCTTCTTGGGAATATGATATAAAGGAGCACTTTCACGGCTATATTTTAAACTTGTAAGTAAACTTACCAGGTTTGCTATAGTAGCTATTGCAGGAATTCTAAATGAAATCCCTATGATGATTTGTTTTCTGTGCTGTGAAAATATTCAAAGAAAAGTAATTTACTTCTTTGGGATGTTTTTTGAAATTTTCTTGAATCTTACTATTTAGGTAATCACCACAGTTACTAAAATTTTGTTTGTTTTTTACTGTGACTTCCATCCTTTACCTACCCAATACTGCAGGAAATAGCAATTGAAGTTTTATTTTTATCTTTTGTAATTTTTTCTTCAACATAAATTCAGAGAAAAAATAGAGAATTTCCTTCTGCCTAAGTTCTTCTTGTCCAACAAAATAAATAATATTGCTATTGCCTTGATAGACTGTATAAATCAACTTCATAAAATTACATTTTCATCTTACATATGAAGTTATAAAGTGAAAAACTGGACTTTTTTTAAGGAAGAAGAACTAATTACACATAAGCATATGCTTGAAAATAAGGAGCAGTCATATCAAATTATTTGCTTCCATGTTGCAATCTAATCCTCTTTGGCTTCAGTGGGAAAGAGAGGGTTTATTGGCACTGACATCATTTATTCTAGAGATAATAGTGTAACAAACCACTTTATTTTCTCTTCCTTAGCCAAGTGAATAAAATCAACAAAAATTTTTATGTAACTACAGAAAGAATTTGAGAGTAAGATTATTTTTCAAAAATGTTCAAATCCAAGGTGTGGAGAGAAAAAAAAACATTATTTCAGATTAGCAGTTTCTGAAATATTAAATAACAGATAAATGGTTGATCCTTTGACTATACAAGATAATGTATTCCAAAGATTAATCATTTCTGTCAGATTTGTTATTTTAGAGTAGTTTGAATTAAGGTATCAGGTATATTTCTAAAAAATGACTGCCACAATATTGAAGGACCACTTAATTTCATTAAATCTTAGAATAATCCTCAATTTCAGCAGAGACTTCCTATGAACTCATTAAGAAATTATCTCAAATGTATTATTAAACACTAACTACTTATTGTAAAAGTTTCTCCAATGTCTTTAACCACTAGGAATAAATGCATTCACTTCTTTTGGGGGGCAGTCTAGAACAGGCTAACTCAGGTCACCCTGAGTCCCCCCATCCCTGTCCATCCTACCTGCATTCACTTCTGAATGTTGAAAGATTAACTATATTAACAAGTAAAAAGAACACCACATTTTATTTCTGGAAAGGAATAGTCTCTTCTTTGGTTTTCTTTCTTGCTTCTTAGTCAGATTAAGTTTGTAGCCAATTTCAAATATATAAAAATATTTAAATGATGTACAAACAAGAATTTATAAAGACATGAGGGGTATAAGTGGAATCATTTTAAAAGCTATTAAAATAGGAACTTAAAAATTGCTAGAAGGGAGAAATTTTTGCTAATTTTACATGGATTTATATACTGTGGAAGCAAATATAATGAAATGGTTTTAAGGCTAAATTACCATTTCCTTAAAGGCATCTGGGACTGTAACTTTGTGTAATGTTACTGCTTCTGTAGCTATGTAAACTGCATGTGATGGTTAAAACAGTATGAATTAATTAAGTTAAATAGCATTTACCTCTTTCACAATATCAATTATACATTTTGATCCTTATTTACACTTTTAGTTTTTCACACCAGAGAAACTATTTGGTATTTACACATGTGTGTTCTATTTATTTCACTTAAAAGTAAGAAAAGAAGGGAAAAGAAAAAAATACAAGAAAAGGAAAAAAATGGAAACAAAGTCTTTGTAAATAGGGAAGGGTGGAGGGAGTGAAGAGAGGGCAAGGGAATGGGGAAAAAATAAGAACCAAGATACATCATGTAAAGGTACAAGATCCCAGTGATGAATGTAACTGTATTGAATACCTAAAATGTACCATAAAACTTAATGAAAAAAAGAGATCTATCATGTACAAGCACAAATTCCCTGTGATGAATGTGATCATTATGTATATCTAAAATTTACTAATAAATTTAATTAATTAAACAAATAAATAAATAGCATTTAACTCTTTGCTTATCTATTCAAGTACTCTCATTCATTTAAGACACATTTATTATTCATCTACCTATACCATACACTTTACTAGGTACTGGAAATACAGAGGTAATAAGACAAAAAAACTACCCTCCAGTAGCTCCCAAAGTCAGTAGAAAAAGTGACATGTTAGCACCATAATAAGAGTAATAACGTAATTGTTTATAAAAATCAGTGATCCTACAGAATAGAGGTTGATTTGCTTTATACAGAAAGATCAAGAAAGAATTGAGCTGAGTTGGATTTTGAAGCATCATTAAAAAGAGCTGACAGCCAACTGGATCTTGAATGATGAAATGAATGTGACAGAAAAAGTTGCAGGAAGGCCTATGATGAGAAAATGCACAAAACATAGAAATAAATTGATTTATTCAGTAAGAGTAGAAAAATAAGAAAAGACTGATGATAATGGAACCTTGAAAACAGTGCCAGCATTTCAGGGAAGAGGATCCAGCTAAAAGGTGGAGAAAGAGAAGTCACAGAGATGACAGCCCCAGATTAGAACTGTGTTTTAATTCCAAGAAAAAAGAAAATTTCAGAGGAAAGTAGGCAATATATCTATGCTGAGGAAATAACAGATAAGATAAACTTAAAAATCACCCATTTGGGCCAGGGATTTAGCTCAGTGGTTTCACTGCCTGCTGTGCAAGCACAAGGACTCCAGTTCGATCCCTGGTACAAAAAAAAAAAAAAAAAAAAAAAAAAAAAAAATCACCCATTAGATCAATGGTCCCAGGCCAAAAGCTATTTAAGGAAAGGGGAGAAGGCAGAATCACTAGTTAAATTTCCTGTCCTGGGGAAAACTAAAGATAAGGATAAGGCTCCCACCATTAGGAAGCTCACGTTCAACATGGAGATATCAGTGTACATATATTATTCATACCAGTTAGCCCTACTATTAGAGAATTAGCATTATGTAGTAATAATTATAGAAAGGGGGAATCACCCCGCTGCAGACAGGCAGGTCTGCCCACGCCCTAACGAGGTCCCGAGTAGTGTGGAAGATGCCGAGTCACCCCGCTGCAGACAGGCAGCCCCCTGGTTCCACACTACAAAGACGCAGAGGACACCAAACCACCAAACCAAGGTACTGAGGCCCACTGCTCCCGGCCCAGAGGTAGGGCCTACTGAGCAGCCATCCCACTGCTCCTGGTCCAGAGGAAGGGGCTTCCTGGTCACCGTCCCTCCTGCTGCTCCCAGCCCAGAGGAAAGGGCTTTTGGGTCACCTTCTGTCCCACTGCTCCTGGCCCAGCGGAAGGGGCTTCTGGGCCACCATCCCTCCCACCGCTCCCGGCCCAGAGGTAGGGGCTTCTGAGCCGGCATCCCATTGCTCCTGGTGCAGAGGAAGGGGCTTCCCAGCCATCATCCCTACCACTGCTCTCTCGGTCCCTGTCCCACCTCTCCCAGCTCAAAGGAGTTAATCCGTGCAGGCACTAACAGCCCCTGCCCCAGTCGAAATGAGAAAACACATAAATAAGTCTCAAAACCAGACTTCCAGATCACCTACAGCAACCACAAAGGGAAATGAGATGGAACACTCTGATACTCAACCACCTGGACCCACTGAACTGGCAACAAAAGGGGATCTGGAAAAAATGAAATCAGAAATAATTTCTCACATAACAGCAAAGATTTTGCCCCTAGTGCAAGACATGATTAATAAATCTAGAGAGGAGCTCAGGAACATGATGGAATCCCAACATAAGAAACAAATGGAATCCATAAAACAGATGCAAATAGATTTCCAGGACATGAAAAACTCCACTGAAAGTCTACACAACAGAATGAGCCAATTAGAGGACAGAATTTCAGATATAGAAGATAAGATTGTAATTAGTGACCAGGAAAAGAAAAATTGCTTCAAAATTATAAGGGAACATGAGAAATCAATCCAGCAGCTGCTAGACGATGCAAAGAAGAATAACATAAGACTGATTGGGCTCAATGAAGAAACAGGAGAGAGTGGAGATGACATAAAAAAATCTCTTCACAGAAATAATGGCAGAAAACTTCCCAAGCAGGGGAAAAAAGCTTGACATATAGATAAGTGAGGCATATAGGACTCCAAATAGTCTTGATAAAAAAAATCTACACATAGGCATATAATTGTTAAGATTCCAGAAACACAACAGAAGAACAAAGTTCTACAAGCAGTCAGAGAAAAGAAACAAATCACATACAAAGGAAAGCCCATCAGAATCACAGCAGACTTCTCAACACAAACCATCAAGGCAAGAAGAGCTTGGAGTGACATATTCCAAGCTCTAAAAGAAAACAGCCTCCAACCCAGATTGATGTACCCTGCAAAACTGTCTTTCAAAATGGATGGAGAAATAAGATACTTTCATGACAAAGAGCACCTTAGGAACTTCGTGAATACCAAACCAGCACTCCAAAGAATTTTACACAATATCCTAGGAACAGACATTGAGGATCACAACCCCAGGAAGCAAAGCAGAATGAACCCATCTGGCATGACAAGAAATTAAATGTAAAGGGGGAGAACTCAACAAAAAGAAAAAGTCATGGCAATGACAAGTCAATACGTTTCAGTTATAACCATCAGTGTTAATGGTCTCATTTCACCAATGAAAAGAAATAGACTGGCAGAATGGGTCAAGAAGCAAAATCCAACAATATGCTGCATACAAGAAACACACTTCATTCAAAAGGAAATTCATTGAGTGAAAGTTAAAGGGTGGAAAACAATACTCCATGTGACAGGAACCCGAAAAAAAGCAGGAGTAGCTATCCTCTTTGCAGATCAAGTAGATTTCAAACCAACACTGATTAAGAGAGATGAAGGACACTACATCTTTGTAAAGGGAAGAATCCAAGAGGAAGAGATGACAATCATAAATATCTATGCACCAAACACTAGTGCACCCAACTATAGAAAACAAATACTAACAGACATGAAAAGTCATATAGGCACTAATACAATTGTAGTGGGGGACCTCAACACCCCACTGTCACAAATAGATAGATCAACTAGACTAAAAATAAGGAATGAAATACTAGAACTCAATTGAACTCTTGAACAAATGAACTTAACAGATGTTTACAGAGTCTTCCACTCCACAAAATCAGAATACACATTCTTCTCAGCTGCACATGGGTCATTCTCCAAAGTAGACCACATACTCTCACATAGAACATGTTTAAGTAAGTGCAAAGGAATTGAAGTTATTCCCTGTATATTATCAGACCACAGTGCAATGAAATTGGAGATCCATAGCAAAAGAAACTCAAAAAATTTCATAAACAGGTGGAAATTGAACAACACACTTCTGAATAACCAATGGGTCACAGAGGAAATTAAAGAAGAAATCAGACAGTTCCTTCAATTAAAGGACAATGACAATACAACATATTGGAATCTATGGGACACAATGAAAGCACTCTTACGAGGGAAATTCATAGCAGTGAATATGCATATTAGGAAAACAGAACAAGCCCAATTAAACAACCTGATGCTGAACCTCAAGCTTCTAGAAAAAGAAGAGCAGGGCAACCCCAAAGCTCATACAAGGGAGGAAATTATAAAGATCAGAGGACAAATCAATGCAATGGAGACTAAGAGAATGATACAAAAAAATCAATGAAGCCAAGAGTCGGTTCTTCGAAACAATCAACAAAATTGACAAATCTTTAGCCAACCTTGTCAGAAAAAGGAAAGAAAAGGCCCAAATCCATGCAATTAGGAATGAAAAGGGTGTTACAACAGGCCCAGCAGAAATCCAGAGGATCATCAATACCTACTTCCAGAACCTATACACCAATAAGATGGACAGCACAGAAGAAATGGACAGATTCCTAGATACATATGAATTACCAAAGTTGAATGAAGAAGATCTAAAAATTCTGAACAACCCAATATCAACCAATGAAATTGAAAATGGAATTAAAAACATATCAACTAAGGAAAGCCTGGGCCCTGATGGCTTCACTGCTGAATTCTACAAGACATTTAGAGAGGAACTGCTGCCACTACTGTTTAAACTCTTCAGTGAAATTGAAAGGGAAGCAATACTCCCAAATTCATTCCTGGAAGCAAGCATCACCTTGATCCCCAAAGCAGAAAATCACCCAACTGAAAATGAGAACTATAGGCCAATCTCACTAATGAACATAGATGCAAAATTCCTTAAAAAGATAATGGCAAACACAATGCAGAAGATCATCAAGAAGATCATACACCCTGACCAAGTGGGATTCATCCCAGGGATGCAGGGATGGTTCAATATACAAAAATCAATCCATGTAATACACTATATCAATAGAGCCAAGGACAAAAACCATATGATTATCTCCATAGATGCAGAAAAAGCATTTGACAAAATCCAACATGCATTTATGATAAAAACCCTACAAAAAATTGGAATAGATGGTCTCTACCTCAAACTGATAGAAGCCATCAATGAAAAACCAACAGCCAATATCATACTAAATGGTCAAAAACTGAAATCCTTCTCACTAAAGTCAGGAACAAGACAAGGATGTCCACTATCACCACTCTTGTTCAATATAGTTCTGGAAACATTAGCCACTGCAATTAGACAAGAGAAAGAAATAAAAGGAATAAAGATAGGTAATGAAGAAGTCAAACTGTCATTATTTGCAGATGACATGACACTCTATATAGAAGACCCCAAGAACTCCACCAAAAGTCTTCTAGACTTAATAACCAAATTCAGTCAAGTAGCTGGTTACAAGGTCAACACACAAAAATCCATAGCTTTCCTCTACACGAATGGCAGACTCACTGAGAGAGAAATAGGGCAAATAATTCCTTTCACAACAGCATCCAAAAAATTGAAATACCTAGGAATCATCCTAACAAAAGAAATCAAAGACCTCTTCTCTGAAAACTATGGCACTCTGAAAAGAGAGATTGAAGATGATATCAGAAAATGGACAGACATCCCCTGCTCCTGGGTAGGAAGGATTAATACAGTGAAAATGGCCATACTTCCAAAACTGTTATATAGATTTAATGCAATTCCAATTGAGATCCCAGCAGCATACTTCGTAAGACCTTGAGAAAACAATCCAAAAATTCATTTGGAACAAGAGACCCAGAATAGCAAAAGCAATTGTAGATAACAGAGACATGACAGGGGGTATCACAATCCCCAACCTGCAACTCTACTACAAAGCTACTGTGATAAAAACACCATGGTCCTGGCAAAGAAACAGACTTGAGGACCAGTGGAACAGATTAGAAGATGCAGAAACAACGCCAGACACACTCAGCCATCTCACCTTCGACAAAGGAGCCAAACACCCTCACTGAAGGAAAGATAGCCTCTTTAATAAATGGTGCTGGAAAAATTGGACTTCAACTTGCCAAAGATTAAAACTAGACCTGTATCTCTCACCATGCACTAAACTAAAATCAAAATGGATTAAAGATCTAAATATTAAAATAGAAACTCTGAACCAGTTGGAACAGAGGTTAGGTAGAACCCTTGAAGACATCGATGTAGGAAAATATTTTATGAACAAAACCTCAGTTGCCCGTGAACTAGCACAAACAATCAACAAGTGGGATCTCTTCTTATTAAAAGGCTTCTGCACAGCAAGAGAAACCACCAGCAGTGTGAAGAGACAACCCACAATGTGGGAAACAATCTTCACCTGCTCTTCATCAGACAAAGGTCTACTATCTCGAATCTATAAAGAACTTAAAAAGATCAGACCTCCCAAATTTAAAGACCCAACCAAAAATGGGCATCTGAAATGAACAGACATTTCTCACACAAAGAAGTAGAAATAGCAAATAAATACATGAAAAAATGTTCAATATCACTGGTCATTCGAGAGATGCAAATGAAAACAATGCTGAGATTCCACCTCACTCCAGAAAGAATGGCTGCTATCATGAAATCAACCAATAACAAATGCTGGCGGGGCTGTGGGAAAAGAGGAACCCTGCTCCACTGCTGGTGGGAGTGTAGACTGGTGCAACCACTGTGGAAATCAGTATGGAGATAGCTCAAAGAACTAGGACTGGAGGTCCCATTTGACCCCACTATTCCCCTGCTGGGGATCTTCCCCAAAGAATTAAAAGAATCATACCACAGTGATATATGTGCACCCATGTTCATAGCAGCACAGTTTGTGATAGCTAAAACTTGGAAATAGCCCAAATGCCCACCAACTGGAGACTGGGTAAAGAAAATATGGGTTTTTAAAAAGTAAAATGGAGTACTACTCAGCCATAAAAATGAGAAATTAGAGACACAGCTAAATGGATGAACTTTGAGTTGATACTCTTAAGTGAAATCAATAGGATCCACATGTGTAAATACCGAATAGTTTTTCTGGTGTGAGAAACTGAAAGTGTAGATAAGGACCAAATGTATGATAGGTAATGTGAAATAGGAAGAAAAGGGGCAAAGGGGAAGGAAGTGGGAGGGCTAGGGGAAAGGATAGAAGGGAATGGGATTAATATGAGAAAATGGAAAAATAGGAACAAAATTTTTGTAAATAGGGAGGACTGGAAGGGTTGAAGGGAGGGCTGGGCAAGGGTGAAAAATAAGAATCAAGAGAGACTATGTAAAGGTGCAAATTTCCAATGATAAATTTCATTATATTGTATACCTAAAATGTACCAATGATTAGAATGAATAATTGATAATATAAAATAGGAAGAAAAGGTCCAAAGGGGTAGGGGTAGTGGGAGGGGCAGGGGAAAGGAAAGAGGAGAGAGGAAAAATGCTGAGAAATGGAAAAAATGGAAATAAAGTCTTTGTAAATAGGGAAGGGTGGAGGGGGTGAAGGGAGGGCTAGGAATGGGGAAAAAATAAGAACCAAGATGCATTATGTAAAGGTACAATTCCCAATGAGAAATGTAATTGTGTTGTATACCTACAGTGTACCAATAAAAGAATTTAATAAAAAAAAAAAACTTAAAATTAAAAAAAATAATTATAGAAAGGGTATGGTTTTGATGATGGCTGCAAGAGAGGTAGGAAAAGAGATGGAGGGAAAGAATGGAGCATTTTATAGATAAGAGAGCCCCAGATCATAAAAATAAAATCCTATGTCTACCAGGGATACTGTAGGAATTGCATCTAGGGGTAAAATTATAAATAATCTAATTTCATTAAAGCATTATAGAGTATAAAAACAATTTTTACACATAAAAGTAGTCAAGAATTGCTCTATTTAGACAGTGGCATCTGATCACCCTGCCCTATTTTGTTTCTCCTTTTTTTGTCTCTCAGTCTTTTGCCCTCGTTCCTGCTCTTGCTCTGGTTTCTGTTGAAAGGCAATATAATTGAAAACTGTTTATGCTGCCTTAAATGATGCCTTTCTGTGAAATGCTGCATTGGCTCTTTGTGTATAGACTGTGAGTGTCTCACTCTGCAGAGACTTTGGGAAATTTCAACACAAAGAAGATTACTGTATTGACTAGGTCCTTTCCAGATCCAGACAAGTAAGTACCAACCAAGGACTGGGATGGTCTTATTTAGAAAAGGTAAATTTCAAATAGAACTTATTCTTTCTGATTTGGTTTCCAGTGGTCTCAGGCATCCCTTGAAGCCAGTTTCGTGTGATAACTAGTTTCGCATAAGATGTTTGATCTTAGCAGCCTTAGCATGGACATGTAGAATAAAGGAGGAGGGTTTTGGGATTGCACGAGTAATGTGTGTCAGAAACTGTCTTGGACACAGTGTGAAAAAACAAAAAATGATGAATTTTGACTTTTCTTTCAAGGTCATTAACCACATGGGAGTAAGATAATAAAGTTTGTAGCAGCCATGAAAGACAAAAAGTAAAAGAAAAAAATGAGGAAAGCACAAGGAGGACAGCATAAAAATATGACTATAAACTCAGACAACAGAACCCTGTGCACACAGGAAAAATGGCAAAAAGTCTTGTGAACACCAGCTGGAATTCTAAAAGAAGTGAGTGGAGATTTGAACTCCTGCGCTCCACAGGGGTATACTGATAAGAGCCAAAGCATCTTCCTGAGAGAACAAAAACAACCCCTTTCAGAGGAAGGTAACAGCAACTAAGGTTTTACCATATGGTAAATATGGCTAACACTAGGCAGACCAACCATGCCAAGGAATGAGGAAGGTATTTACAGCTAGAACTCTCATGAACTGCTAGATAGATTGCAAACCAGAGCAACCTTTACGAAACAGTTTTGCAGTTTCCTGAGAAGTTAAACACACAACCACCACGTGAGGCAGGCACTTTTTGCCTATGTGTACAAAAGTATATGTGTGTGCATAGAAAATTTGAACATGAGTGCACACAGAAGTTTTATTTGTTATAATTCAAAAATTGGAAATGTCCCAAATGCCTATCAACAAATGAGTGAATAAACAAACTGTGGTGTACTTATACAGTATATAAAAAGGGGTAAGCTGCTTATCACACAGAAACATGGGATAATATCAAAATAATTATACTGAATGAAAGAAGACAAACAAAAATATATTCTCTATAATTACATGTATATAAATTTTCTAGATGATGCAAATTCATAATGACAAAATTTGAATTTCTTTAGGAAAACAGAGTAGTGGATGAATGGATAGATGCATAGATTGCAAAGAACCACAAGGAATGAAAATGTAGTGATAATAGTTTTAGGCACATAAAATCCACCATAAATATGGGCAGTTTCTTGAATATAAATTAATTTCAATAAAGTTGTAATATATTACTAGACAATAAAAAATAGTAAGATACAAAAAGAAGTTCTATCAATAGCAATAAACCTTAATATAAACCTTGATGTAGGGCTCATCAGACAATAATTTTATTGTCTAAAAACTGGGAAGTAAAGATTGTTTTCATGTGGATTTAGAATATTGACTACACATTGTGTCATAAAAGAATCTTAATAAATATAAATTTTAATTATCACAGAATACGTTATCGGGAAAAATAAAATGAAATTGGAAATTGGTATCAATGAGATTTATAAATTCTCTAAATATTTGGAAATTTTGAAATGGCCTTCTTTTGCGGGGGTGGGGGGTGGGGGGTGGAAATGACCTTCTAAGTAACTCAAAAAGCAAAGAAACAATATCGAAAGAAATTAGAAAATATTTAAGGATGAATGAAAATAAAAGGAATTAAGATATATTATGTATAGCTGCAAATTCCCTACAATGAATATGATCATGGTATATGACAGATATGCACTAATTTTAAAAGAGTAAAGAAACTGCCAAACTTCCCCCCCCCAAAAAAAATTTGTGAAATGCAACTAACACAGAATTTATGAAGAAATTTAAGGCTTTAAATATTTAAGGAAGCAGAAGGCTAATGATTAATTATTTTAAATTAGGGCTGGGGATTTAGCTCAGTGGTTTCGCTGCCTGCTGTGCAAGCACAAGGACCCGAGTTCGATCACTGGTACCAAAAAAAAAAAAGAAAGATTAAAATTACACAGTAAGAAGGCAGAAAAAGATAAGCAAGGTAAGCCCAAAGTAAGTAAAGAAGGAAATTATAAAGGACAGATATCAATTAAGTAGAAAACAGAGACACAATGGATAAAATTAGCAAAGCCAAAGATTAATTCTTTGAGAATAAAATGAACCCTCAAGTTACAACTGGCCTGACATATGAACAACTTGGGTTAATTAGGTTAATGGAAGATTCATCTGCCTCTTGTTATCTATAGTGTACCCAGGTAAACATCCAGATCTCAGCTGTATTGACTTAGTTACAAACAGCCCTCAGAAACTGATTGAATTCGTAAGTCAAGGGTCCACTGTATTTATAGATTTGCCAAGTCCATAGTAAGATTGATCTTAAGAAGTAGAGAACAGACACAAATACTTGATATCAGGAAGGAAAGTGGGTAGCCTATAGACACTCTAACCATAGTAAGAAAATATTATGATATTACGAACACCTTCATGCCAATAAACTTGACCATTTATGTGAAATGAAAAAAAATTAAAAACCAACCAAACTCACTCAAGAAGAAATATCCAGAAAAACCCTTAACAAAATATACTTTAGGAGATTATCTTTCCCATCTAGAAGCATACAAAGACTTAGTCTGGAAAAAGGAAGTAAAAAAAGAAGAAATAAAACTCTGATAAATTTGGCCTTAATATGAAAATTTTTACTTGTCACAACACATTATTATTTTTTATTTATTTTCTTTGTTTTTTGGTACCAGGGATCGAACTCAGGAGCCCTTGCTTGTCAGGCAGGCATGGATGGCCCCACTGAGACACAACCCTAGCCCCACAAAGACATTATTGAGAAAATGAATAGTCAAACCAAGGGCTGGGAGAAAATCCTCACAGAAGTCATATCTAACAATGGATTTGTATCCAGAATATATGAAAAGCTCTTGTAACTCAATAATAAAAAGACAATTTAATTTAAAAATGTAGAAAACACTTGAATAAATGATTAACAATGAAATTAACTGAAAGCACATGGAAAGTTGCTCAATAATATTGATCATAAGGAAATACTCATTACAAACACAGTGAGATAGACTACCAAAATGATTAAAGAGAGACAACCCTGAATGTTGGAAATGTGAATCAAGCAGAATTTGGACATTTTACTGGTGTGATATAAGTGATAAAACCACTTTGGTGGGCTGTTGCACAATTTTCTAAATGTTAAACATTTACTAATGACCCCCAAATTCCTCAAAAGAAATAATAATTTTCTCAAAAAAAATAATACCACACTGGTAAGAAAAAAAAGACTTGCACAAATTATTCCTAGAAGCATTATTCAAAAGACTGACACTGCAAAGAATATAAATTTCCGTGAACACAGGAGTATGTAAATAAAGTATGGAATATTCATATGATGGAATACTATTCAATGCTGAAGTGTGTGTGTATATATACTATCTAACAATAATATCTAAAGTGAATTAAGTAGAAGACTAGGAAAAAGAAATACAGGATCAACACTAACAAATGCTTTTATTAAATAATATTTAGACTATATATATAAAATTTGGTATACATGAGAAAAACAAGAGTATATGTTGTAGAGTTCTATTTTACAAAGTTCTCAAATAGGCAAAATAAGCTAAAGAGAAAGATACCGGAAAATAGATGTCTATGTGATCAAGTATAATTTTGTAACAAATGAAGGAAGATTTTTGGATGATTGATGTATTTGTTTTAATTTTGATAAAGGCATGAATTACATGGTTGAGTGACTTAAATATACTGCTGCAGGATAAGTGAAGAAAAAAGCAAACTGTCATGATGGGTACTTAGAGTTTAGGGTAAAATATTTTAATAGCACCACATATGGATTCAAAGAGTGCTACTTCTCCATTTGGACAGGAGTGAAAATAATGTCATATGACCAACATAATTGACTCAATATATGCTTCTTATAGAAAAAAAATTATTAATGTGAAGTTTGAAAAACAAAAGATAAGTAGAAGTCCAGGGATTTAGCTCAGCGATTCCCGGTGCCTACCTCGCAAGCGCAACGTCCAGAGTTCGATCCCTAGTACCAAAAAAAAAAAAAAAGTAGAAAAATATTGGCAAACATTTATGTAAGCTTATTTATCTTAAATATGGAATGCAATTGAAACCTCTCTAGAAGGATCCGATTTCATGACAGACCAATCTTGAGAATTTAGTTTCCTGCTGTCCATCTCTAGGGCATTTTCCAAGTGAATACTGCGAGTGGGAAGTTCTTTCAGATCTTCAGTCTCCACCTTCTGCAGCGGCAGCAGCACGACAGACCTTCCAAGCTGAGGAGAGCCTGCAGTGAGCGAGGGATCCTGCAATGGTTCCTGTGGCCAGTGACTCTTCATGGGCTCATCCCTTCCCCTTGTATGGTCTGCGCTTGTTTTTTTCCTTCTCTGCAGACCAGAGTGATGGTCCAGCATGGTGTGCAGCTCAGTGCCTGTGAATTGTGCTCCACTCAGAAATAGCTCTGGCCCAGAGCTCAGCCTCACACTGATGGTCAGTCTGAATTGAATGAAGCATGTCCTGATATTCTCACTTGAGGTTTACAAAAGTTCCCTTCTGGTGGACATACTCTTCTCCCACTCATTTCTGTTCCCAGAATGATGTTCTATTTGACATTAGTCTGCTCCATGCTAAAATGTCTAATCTGCATAACTACCTAAAACTTCCTACTGCTTCTAGGTAACTGCTCCTACCACCTCCTTCCTGTCACATGGCTGCCATACCAACCACAAGTGAGACCTACACTCGTCATTTGCCTCGGGCACAGATATGTGGGGGCCAAGGTGAAATACTTTCCAGACTCCCTTGCTTAAAAAGATTTCAAAGCTGTCTATGCTATCATTGGCACTGTCCCACTCAAGTAGTGGATCTAACATGAAAGGCTTTTCCCATCCTCTATATGAAAATACAGGTCAATCCTTTCCAGCTGAGAAAAACTACTGCTCCACAACAATTGAATCCATGGCCTTGTGTGCTAAGCGAACTGATCTGAGGTGCTTATGGCATTGCACCATTAGCAATGCACATATCTTACCTAAAAATGTGTTTTTCCAAGAGGAAAACTTAGGGTTTTTTGTATCTTTTAACATTAGGAGAAATTTGAAATTATTCTGAAGAAGCACAGTTAATTTTTCCCCTAATAAATGTAGCTTTGCAGGTTATATGGAAACTCCAAGTATCTATTTGTAATCATCCACTATTCAAACTAGGAAAAATTTTAATAACAAAAGGCAATAAAATAACTATTATTACACATGAAATTGTACTTCTTAACTCCTTTTCCCTTTGCACCTTCATTTTGAAAGTAGAAGATCTGAAGCCCCATAGAATTTAAACTGAACTTCCTTCTCACTCTGTGTGATTGAAGGGTTTGAACTTAGCATCGTTTCCTCCTGACTTCTTTCTGAAGAAAAATGTAGTACAGGTCATTGATTTATAAATTCCACAGTGACCAAGTGCTATCTGCACAAATCTCCATGGTCTGAGGTTGATCCATTTCCAGGAAGAATGTAAACACAGCAGGTAGAAGAAGCCACACTGTACAGTTCTTGGTTACAATCTAATTATGGTGAATAAGCAAGAAGCAACTCTGACAAAAGTTAACTTTGGCTTTTTATTCCCAAGAATAGAACATTTGGCCATTCATACAATAAGGTAATTGCTACAAAATGATGTGATTTCTTCCTGGAAATTCATTTATTTCATTCAAAGAATAGTTACATATTGCTAAAAATTCACTATATCTTATGGTATATTTTATGGTATTTAAAATCTACAGAGAAAAACAGAAACAATAAAGTTTTCATTGAAAACATCTGAATTTACTTATTTCAGCTAGGTTATTTAAGGTACAATGTCAAGGGCAAACTGTGGTGAATTAAAAGTAAATGAAGGGGGCCGGGTATTTAGCTCAGTGGTTCTGCCCCCTGCCTGGCAAGCAAGTGCAAGGTCCCAAGTTTGATCCCTGCCCCACCCCCCAGAAAAGTAAATGAAGGAAACTAACAGTCCAAAAAAGATGGCATAGACCCATTTCTCCCTGCTCCTTTCCTGTAGGTATAAATATAACCCCTGGACATGACATAAAAGGCCACTAACGGAAAATTTTTATAGGTGCTAAAAGAAGGCAAGCTGTTTGGGAGCTAAAGATTGGAGGAATATCACAACAAGGAGTTCATTCCACCCTGCAAAAGGAGACAAAACCAGACCCATTTTTTCCCAATCTCCAACCTGACTATAGAACACAGCCATCTAATTTCATTTCTTTGTAGGATTTAACAGAAATTCTCTCGACATCAGGCCAGCCTTACTCTGCTAAGAAGAAAAATTGATCAGCCAACCATCAATAGCTTGTAGGGAAATTATTCAACTAAAATATACACTAAATGATTCACTGTATAATTCAATAGTACAGTGGAGATAACAGAGCATAGAATCAATAAACTTGACTGATTAATAGAATTCACCCACTCTGAAAAACACAAAGAAAGTAGACAAAAAAAATTCAGTGTCTATATATCTTTCAATTCATAACAAATGATACAACTTCTGTATTACTGAAATCTCAAAAAGAAAGCAAGAATAGCATAGGAGTGAGAGAAATGTCTGATGAAAATAATGGCTGAAAGTTCCCCAAATGGAAAAAGCCAAAAAAGTTAACCCAACCTCAAAATGAAATCTACAAATTAGAGAAATCTAAACTACCATAATTAAACTCTGAACACTAAAGACAGAACATATATATGAAGAAAACAGCTGGAATTAAAGGATATATTTTCTATAAGGAACATCAGTTTATGTTACAACTGACTTCTTATCGAAAACGATGGAGTCCAACAGAAAGCGGCCAGAACTTTTCCAAGTGTTGAAAGGTAGTTTTCAACTGCATATTCTATATTTAGCAAAATTATCCTTTAGGAATTAATGAGCAATAACATCTCAGATAAAGGAAGACTAAAGGAATATTTTTGCTTGCAGACCGGCCTTCAAAGAATGACTGAAGTAAGTTATTCTTAGAAATTATAAAATAAATAATTCTGTAATAGCTATTTAAGGTAGTCAACCATGGAAAGGAGTGTGATGCATGGATTTATAGTAAACGTCCTTAGAAGGGTGGCCCTACACCCATTGCAGGGAAAAAGTTCCATCAGTCTTTTATGTCCACAGAGCTTAACAAATCAGGCATGGGATGTTAGAAAATTGTCAGAATAAGGAAAAGAGTAGGCATTTTAGAGATTGTGATTAAAGCATAGCTAATTCCTCTCAGACACAGTACCTCCAAGAACCCCCCTCAGAAGAAAGTGGCTGTGAGTGATCTGAGAGAAACTGGATATACCAGAATGACATATATATATATATATGAATATTCTGCCTCCGGACATGCCAAGCATGATATAGATTCACTGTGGATCTACAATTTTTTGAAGGACAAATTGATCTGAAATGATAGTTGAGCAAAACTAGTGGTGAGGACAACTGCCTGGTGATGTGTCCTGTTGCATAAAAAGTTTAATAGGGACCTTAGGTAGAGAGGGGAGGTTTCTCCCTGACTCTGAAATCAGAGATTTCTAGGAAGTCTAGATCTACCTGTCATTTGTGCTGAAGTCTCAGCTCTGAAGTAATCTTAAACAATCCAAGTGAAACTTAAGAATTCTCATATATTGATACTTGATCCTCCATTGGACTTAATGATGGAAATCTAGAAAAAAATCAGAATATATTTTGATAAAGAAGATAGAACTATCTTCTGCATCATTTATATTACTGATAAATTTCTTACACTATAAGTAATGATTCTTTTGCAAATAAAAACATAGTTATGCAAATTCAGATAATGGCATGGTATAGTTTTTAACATGAAAACCTTACTCAACCTTAAGTTGAAGAATAACTTTATTCAAATAATTAAGAAATTACTTTTAAAGAGAAATACAACACTGTGATATTATTTTTTAATAGTTAATATGAATCCTAGGAAAAGAAAGTTTTAAAAACCCCATTGTCTGCAATATCTTTTAAGAAGGGCAAATATCTGGCCTTTCATAGTTACATGTGTGTTTAGTGTTAAAACTATTGACTTAATAATTTTTCAAAGATCTTGATTTTTTTTTTTTTTGGCACTGGGGATTGAACTCTGGTCCTTGCGCTTGCAAGGCAGGCAGCGAAACCACTGAACTAAATCCCTGGCCTGAAAGATCTAGATTTTTAAAGACAATTTGTCTCCATGACTATACATCTTGAAGTTAGAATGGCCTTATTAATTATGATAAATAACATTTATACACAACAGCTGAATTTAAAAAATAATATTTTATTATAGACAGTAAAATTGTTAAAAAGTGGCAAATTATTTTTCTTTTTCACTTAAAATTCTATGGTATATTGGGGTATATAAGCTAATAATCTTTTTTAGCTTATAATAATTTGTTGATGATGTGCCAGGATTAATGGACCTCTAATAAACTCAAGAAATAAAACAGGGCTGAGAATATGTTCTTTGTATTAACAACTATAGGTGAGCAACTTCTGTAAGAACAAAATGTATTTTTACAAGTAAAATTTAAAGGTATACTAAAAAGTCAACTTTTTAATTTTTTTAAAAAATGGGTACATTTGCAGTGCATAATTATTACATTTGTTGGTACATCCTCTTTATTGTATTCCCTCCCTGTCTCTCCCTTCCCTTCTCTTAGTTCCTTTCCCTTTTGCAAAAGTTCTGCCTCCCTTTTCCCTGTTATCTCTTTTATTTTGCTCTTTAATTTATTTATACTTTGGGTTTCTCCTGTAAGAGAAACAATGCAATATGTAGGTTTGTGTATCTGATTTATTTCACTTAACCTTCTAAAACAAAATATCAACTTATCATGAGAATTACAGTGCTCTGATTTCGATGAAAAATTTCCAGGAGAAAATGGTTAAGAATAGAGGGCAAACCTCTTCAGTATCAAATATCAAAAGACCAGGTTTAAAAAAAGGTACAAGATTAATATAAGATTAACATTCATTTCAGTCTCAGAGGGGGAGCAACTGAACTCTATTGCAAAACTATTTTAGATCCATATCAATTTGTGTCTTTGCTGAAAAATCCATTAGCATCAAATACTAGGTAAGATAAGTTTACAAAAATATGCATGGTTTAAGGCATTTAGGCTCTGAAGACAGCATCAACATATAATTTCTATTCTGTATGTATTAAGACCTATGAATATAAAATAGGGCAGGATTTTTAAAAAGAAAAAGAAGTGACCCATGATCTTTAAAATTTCAAAGACTATTTTAATTTTAACACATTTCTTATGACTTTCAATTTTCCTAGAAAAATAGAGGTTATTTATATAACTAATAATCTCTCCACATATATTCCAAACACTATTCAAATACATAAGAAGATTTACTAAAATCACCCATAACTTACATCTAGAGAACTAAGAAAAACAGAAATCACATACTTCTTTTACATTTAACTGTGGAAATAAGGTGAAGATTAAAGAGAGGATTGCATGAGAGTCTGGAAGTGGGTAAAACATAATGTCACCCCAAAGCAAAAGGGGTTTTATACTAACAGATCTGAGGTCATAAGGATCAAAGCAATTGTTACTAGGACATTGTGAGACAGAGGAAAACTTTAAAAGCTGTAAGACCAGAGGAGATGATCTTGGCATTACTTAGGGTGGAGAAGAATGTAATCTAAAAAAGGTAGATATTCCTTGGAGACTTGGAAGTGAATGAAAAGAAAGAAGAAAGTGAAAAAAAGTAAGGCTGTCATAAAAAGTAAAAATAGTCACAGGAGTAGAAACATTATTTCATAAAAGAGCATCATTATATTTCTGTGTACCAATAGAAGAATACTCTCGAACTAGAAAATCTACTCAGTCAAACCTCTTTATAATGCTCCATAGGAACATTTGTCTTTGCTGATCTGGGAACATCCAAGACACTTTAGAAGGAATAGAAAGTCAAACAATATTCATGTAAAGCTATTGTAAAGAAAAGAAAGTGGATATATTTTTAAAATTTTAATGTAAATATTCTTCAAGGCAGAGTGGTCTATGCCTGTAATCCCAACTCTTTGGGAGACTAAGGCAGGAGGACTGTGAGTTCAAGGCCAGCCTGGGCAATGCAATGAGACCCTGCCTCTAAATAAACAAATAAATAAGTAGGGCTGGAAATATAGCTCAGTGGTAGAGTGCATGCTTTGTAGTTATGAGACCCAGGGTTCAATCACTAGAATTCTCACTCGAAAGAAAGAAAGAAAGAAAGAAAGAAAGAGAAAGGGAGAGAAAGAGAGAAAGAAAGAAAGAAGAAAATGTTCCTAAAAAATGTAACTGAAAAATTTTGATACAGTACTCAAATACAAAATGTGTAAATGATTTATCTTACATTGCCACAAGGAAAGTCTCAGTAACCTCTACAATATAGAAATAATATTAAAAAACTTTGATAATTCAAAAAATGAAAAGAACAAATGATAAAAAATATAAAAGTTATCATTCACTCTGAATACACCTAACAATGTTACTGATGAATACAGATTCAATAACCTTAAATAAAATATAATCAGCTGGAGAGGCTGTGGAGAAAAGGTATCCTTCTCCATTGTATGTGGGAGTGTAAATCTGTACAAACAACTACTATGGGAATCAGTATGGAGAATCTTCAAAACACTAAGACTAGGAATTCCATTTGATCCATGTATTCCCCTTCTATGTATCTTTCTGAGAGAGTTAAAGTCATCATGTCACAGTGGTACATGCATGCATACCCACACTTACAGCAGCACAATGTATAATAGCTAATTCTTGGAAATAGCTCATATGCCTATCAACAGATGCATGGATAAAGAAAATGTGGTATTTATATACAGTGGAGTACTACTCTATAATAAAGAAGAATAAACTCTAGGCATTTATGGTAATGGATGCAACTCAAAACCATAATCTTAAGTGAAATAATTTGGATACACAATTTTAAATATTGCATTGTTTCTCTTATGTGAGAAGTCCAAAGTATAAATAAGGGGCAAAATGCAGGATAGATATTAGGAAGTAGGAAGAACTTGTTCAGATGGCAAAGGGACAAAAGATGGGAAGGGGGAAGGGAAGGAAGGGAAAAGAGGTTTAAATATAAAAATGAATGGAAGAAAAAATGAAAACAGAGCTTTTGCAAATAGGGAAGGGAAGAAGGTTTGGAGGGAGGAGAGGAGAAGAGGACAAAAAAAGAGAATTAAGGTGTGTTATATACATGTACAAATTTCCCAAAATGAATGTATCATTATGTACTTCAAATGTGTACTAATAAAAATTAAAGCTTAAAAGTATAATCAACTAAATCCACCATCATATATTAAAAACATAGAGAACATATTTGAGTACAAGATTGATTTCACATTGGAAGAGCCTTTACATAATTTTTACAAAGATTTAGTGATAAAAGCTATATGATCATTTTGAATGATAGATTGTTATTGGTGTAAAAATGTGACTGATTTCCCGTGTACTGATTTTGTCTGCTGCTACTTTACTGAATTCATTTGTTAAGTCTAACTTTTTGTGGACCCTAGGATTTTCTAATTATAGGATCATGTCATCTGTAAACAGGATAATGCTACTTTTTCCTTTCTGATGTGGATGCCTTTTACTTCTTTTTCTTGTCTGATTGCATTTCAAGAAAATGATATAAATCTTTGATTTGTACCATATGTTAGAGGAAAACCTTTGTTTCTCCCATTGATTATTACATTAGCTGTGGGGTGTTCATAAATGGCCTTTATTATGTTGAAGATATGTCCTTCTGAATCTAATTTTTTGAGAACCTGTCTCATGAATGGATACTGAACATTGTCAAATACTTTTTGGGCACCTTCAGATAAACAAACACTTCTAAGACCCCAAATCTTCACCAAAAGACTCCTAGAATGAATTAACAAATTTATAAAAGTAGCAGGATACAAAATCAATACTCAAAATTCAATGGCATTTTTGTACACCAACAATGAATCCACCAAGAAAGAAATCATGTAAACAATCCCATTCACAGTAGCTGCAAAAACAAAATTAAATATCTAGGAATGAACCTACTCAAGGAAGTGAAAAATCTCTATAATGAAAACTACTGTATTTTGAAAAAAGACATTAAAGACGTCATCAGAAAATGGAAAACCATTTGTGGTAAAAAAATAGATTTAATGAAATACAGTCATTCTGTAATATAATGTATTGTTTTGATTGATTTCCATATATTTGTAAAAGTAAATATACAAATAATATTTTATTAATATAACAGTGGTTAGTAAGCCTATTGTAATTCTAGTAGAAAAATCAAAAGACAAATGTATTAAAAGTCAATTATAGCTAAATAGCATTAATGGATCATTATAAATTGGTGACATCAATAGTATATAATGTAAAGAAAGGAGAGGTAAAAGGCGTAGCTCTTACATGCAAGGGGAGTCAAATTGCTATGAGCTTAAAACACACTGTTATAAGTATAGGACATTTTATGTGAGTCCCTTAATAACCAAAAAGAAAAAATCTATAGAAGTTAAGAAATAAAGGAGAAATAAAATTGATCAATACAAAAAATCCCATTTATGATAAAATTTAAATATTTCACAATAAATTTGACCATGAAGTTTAAAGCTTTGTGGACTGGAAATTTAAAAATATTGATGAAAGAGGTTGAAGTAGACAAAAATACACAGAAAGATATCCTATGACTTTTGACTAGATAATTAATATTGCTAAAATGTCCATTATACCTGAAATGATATGCAAATTTGATGCAATTTCCACCAAAATTTCAATGGTATTTTTCATAGAAATAAAACAACTCTAAAATTCATATGGAATTTCAAAAGGCCTCATATAGACAAACCAATCTTGAGAGAGAAAAAATTGGAGGCATCACATATCCTGATTTTAAATTATACTATAAAGTACTAGTAATCAAAAGAGGAGGTCAGAAATAGACTCAAGTTATATTAAGTCAACTAATTTCTAATGAAGGCCACCAAAAAGAGAGAATGGACAAAGTGCAATTCTATAACAAATGGAATTGGGAAAATGGTTATCATACGCAAAATAATGAAATTGGATCTTACTCAGAATAAATTAAAGACATAGACATAAGCCCTGAAATCAAACTATTCCTAGGAGAAAATATAGAGAAAGATTTTCACATGGGCCTCAGCAATGATTTCTTGGCTAAACAGAAAAAACTTAAACAAGAAAACCAAAAATAAAAGAGTGGGATTACATCAAGCTAAGAAGCTCTGTAAAGCAAAAGGAGCCATTGACAAATGAAAAATCATCTGATAGTTTGGCAGTAAGTATTTGTAATATTATGTATTTGATAGGGATTAATATCCAAAACATATAAGGAACTCACATAACACAATAACAAAAATTAAATAAGCAAAAAACCTGGATAGACATTTTTCCAAAGAAGACATAATAGCCAACAAGTACATAAAAAGGTGTTATGTAAAATGAAGTAAATCAGACACATGGAACATCACATGGTTTTCCATATATGAAAAAGTTAGAGAGGAAGAGGTTTCTGACTGCCATAGCATTGCTCCCAGAGCAGAGGAGGAGGCTTCCAGGAGCCACTAGCACCCCTACCCCCATCAAAAAGAGAACACATGAAAACAAGCCTCAAAACCAGACTTCCAGATCACCTATAGCAACCCCAAAGGGAAACTAGATGGAACAATCTGATACTCAACAACCTGGACTCCCTGAACTGGCAATAAAACAGGACCTGGGAAAAATGAAATCAGAAATAATTTCTCAGATAACAGCAGAGATTGTGCCCATAATGTGAGACACGATTAATAAATCTAGAGAGGACACAGATTAAAAAATAGAGTAGCTGAGGAACATGATGGAATCCCAACATAGGAAACAAATGGAATCCATAAAAACAGATGCAAACAGATTTCAAGGAGATTAAAAACTCCATTGAAAGTCTACAGAGTGGAAGGAACCAATGTGAGAACAGAATTTCAGATATAGTAGATAAGATTGCAATTAGTAACCAGGAAAAGAAAAATTTCTTTAAAATTGTAAGGGACCACAAGAAATCAATCCAGTAGCTGCTAAACGATGCAAAGAAGAATAACGTAAGACTGATCTGAGTCAATGAAGAAACAGGAGAGAGTGCAAGACAACATAAAAAAATTTTCACAGAAGTGATGGCAAAAAACTTCTCAAGCAGGGGAAAAGAAACTGACATACAGATAAGTGAGGCATATAGGACTCCAAATAGCCTTGATCAAAAAAAATCTACACATAGACATATAATAGTTAAGACTCCAGAAACCCAACAGAAGAACAAAATTCTACAAGCAGTGAGAGAAAAGAAACAAATCACATACAAAGGAATGCCTATTAGAATCACAGCAGACTTCTCAACATAAACCCTCAAAACAAGAAGAGCTTGGAGTGACTAATTCCAAGCTCTAAAGTAAAACAGCCTCCAACCCAGACTGATGTACCCTCCAAAACTATCTTTCAAAATTGATGGAGAAATAAAATACTTTCATGACAAAGAGCAATTTAGGAACTTCATGAATACCAAACTGGCACTCCAAAAAAATTTTAGACAATATCCTAGGAAAGACAAAGAGGATCACAATCCCAGGAATCCCAGCAGAATGAATCTATTGGGCATGACAAGAAATTAAAGGCAAAAGGGGAGAATCCAACAAAAAGAAAAAGTCATGAGAATGATAAGTCAATACATATCAGTTATAACCATCAATGTTAATGGTCTCAATTCACCAATCAAAAGAAATAGAATGCAGAATGGGTCAAGAAGTGAGATCCAACAATATGCTGCATACAAGAAACACATTTAATTGAAAAAGAAACTAATAGAATGAAAGTTAAAGGGTGGAAAACAATAATCCATGTAACAGGAAGCCCCACCCCCAAAAAGCAAGAGTAGCTATCCTCTTTGCAAATCAAGTGGATTTCAAACCAACACTGATTGAAGGAGGCAAAGAAGGACACTATATCCTTGTAAAGGGTACAGTCCAAGAGGAAGAGATGACAATCATAAACATATATGCACCAAACACTAGTGCACTCGACTATATAAAACACTGACAGACATGAAAAATATAAGCACTAATACAATAGTAGTGGGGGACCTCAATACCCCACTGTCACAAATAGATAGATCAACTAGACAAAAAACAAGCAAAGAAATACTAGAACTCAATCAAACTCTTGAACGAATAAACTTAACCACTGTTTACAGAGTGCTACACCCCACAAACTCAGAATACACATTCTTTTCAGCTGCACACAGGTTGTTCTCCAAAATAGACCACATACTCAATCATAGAACATGTTTAAGTAAGTGCAAAGGAATTGAAGTTATACCCTGTATATTATCAAACCATAGTGTAATGAAATTGGAGATCAATAGGAAAAGAAACTGCAAGAATTTCATAAACACATGGAAATTGAACAACACACTTCTCAATAACGAATGGGTGACAGAGGAAATTAAAGAAATCAAACAGTTCCTTCAATTAAATGACAATGACTATACAACATATTGGAATCCATGAAACCCAATGAAAGCAGTCTTAAGAGGGAAATTCATAGCAGTGAATACTCATATTAGGAAAACAATGTGAGCCTAATTAAACAACCTGTTGCTGAACTTCAAGTTTCTAGAAAAAGAAGAGCAGGACAAACCCAAAGCTCATACAAGGGAGGAAATTATAAAGATCAGAGGAGAAATCAGAGCAAAGGAGACTAAAAGAATGATACAAAAAAATCAATGAAGCCAAGAGTTGGTTCTTCAAAAGAATAAACAAAATTGACAAACCCTTAGCCAACCTTATCAGAAAAAGGAAAGAAAAGGCCCAAATCCATGCAATTAGGAATTAAAAGGGTGAAATTGCCATGGATCCAGCAAAAATCCAGAGGATCAACAATACCTACTTTGAGAACCTATACGCCAATAAGATGGAAAACACAGAAGAGATGGACAGATTCCTAGATATGCATGAATTACCAAAGTTGAATGAAGAAGACCTAGAAATTCTAAACAAACCAATATCAACCAATGAAATTGGCAATGTAATTAAAAACTTCTAAACTAAGAAAATCCTGGGTCCTGATGGCTTAACCACTGAATTCTACAAGACATTTAGAGAGGAACTACTGTCACTACTGTTTAAGCTCTTCAGTGAAATTGAAAGGGAAGCAATACTCCCAAATTCATTCCTGGAAGCAACCATCACCTTGATCCCAAAAGCAGAGAAATGCCCAACCACAAAAGAGAACTACAGGCCAATGTCACTAATGAGCATAGATGTAAAAATCCTTCATAAGATACTGGCAATAGAATGCAGTAGATCATCAAGAAGATCATACACCCTGACCAAGTGGGATTCATCCCAGGGATGCAGGGATGGTTCCACATATGGAAATCAATATACTATATCAATAGAGCCAAGGACAAAAACCATATGATCATCTCTACAGATGCAGAAAAAACACTTGACAATATTCAACATGCATTTATGATAAAAACCCTACACAAAATTGGAATAAATGGTCTCTACCTCAATCTGATAAAGGCTATCTATGAAAAACCAACAGCCAATATCATACTAAATGGTTAAAAATTGAAATCCTTCACACTAAAATCAGGAACAAGACAAGGATGTCCACTATGACCACTCCTGTTCAATAGAGTTTTGGAAACATTAGCCACGGCAATTAGACAAGAAAAAAAAATAAAAGGAATTAAGATAGGAAATGAAGAAGTCAAACTGTCATTATTTGCAGATGACATGATACTCTATACAGAAGATCCCAAGAACTCCACCAAAAGTCTTCTAGACTTAATAACCAAATTAAGTAAAGTAGCTGGATACAAGGTCAACATGTAAAAATCAATAGCTTTCCTCTACATGAACATCAGACTCCCTGAGAGAGAAATGGGGCAAACAATTCCTTTCACAGCACCATCCAAAACACTGAGATACCTAGCAATCAACCGAACAAAAGAAATCAAAGATCTCTTCTCCAAAAACTATATCACTCTGAAAGGAGAAATTGAAGATGATGTCAGAAAATGGAAAGACATCCCTTGCTCCTGGGTAGGAAGGATTAATATAGTGAAAATGGCCATATATCCAAAATTGCTATATAGTTTCAATGCAATCCCAATTGAAATCCCAGCAGCATACTTCATGGACCTTGAGAAAACAATCCAAAAATTCATTTGGAACAAGAAGAGACCCAGAATGGCAAAAGCAATTCTAGGTAACAGAGACATGGCAGGGGATATTGCAACCCCCAACTTGAAACTATACTACAATGCTACTGTGATAAAAACAGCATGGTACTGGCAAAGAAACAGACCTGAGGACCAGTGGAACACATTAGAAGATGCAGAAACAACTCCAGACACACTCAACCATCTCATCTTTGATAAAGGAGCCAAACACCCTCACTGGAGGAAAGATAGCCTCTTTAATAAATGGTGCTGGAAAAATTGGGTTTCAACTTGCCAAACATTAAAACTAGACCTATATCTCTCACCATCCCTAAACTAAAATCAAAATGGATTAAAGATCTAAATATTAAAAAAGAAATGCTGAACCAGCTGGAACAGAGGTTAGGTAGAACTCTTGAAGACATTGGTGTAGGAAAGGATTTTATGAACAAAACCTCAGTTGCCTGTGAACTAGCAGAAACAATCAACAAGTGGGATCTCTTCTTACTAAAAAGCTTCTGCACAGCAAGAGAAACCACCAGGAGTGTGCAGAGACAACCCACAGTGTGGGAAAAAATCTTCACCTGCTTTTCCTCAGACAAAGGGTTACTATCTCGAATCTATAAAGAACTTAAAAAGATCAGACTTCCCAAATTTAAAGATCCTATCCCAAAATGGTCATCTGAAATGAACAGACATTTCTCAGACAAAGAAGTAGAAACAGCAAATAAATACATGAAAAAATGTTCAACATCACTGTTCATTCGAGAGATGCAAATGACAACAACGCTGAGATTCCACCTCACTCCAGAAAGAATGGCTGCTATCATGAAATCAACCAATAACAGATGCTGGTGGAGCTGTGGGGAAAGAGGAACCCTGCTCCACTGCTGGTGGCAGTGTCGACTGGTGCAAGCACTGTGGAAATCGGTATGGAGATACCTCAAAGAACTAGGACTGGAAGTCCCATTTGACCCTGCTATTCCACTGCTGGGGATCTTCCCCAAAGAATTAAAAAAATCATACCATGGTGATATATGTGCACCCATGTTCATTCCAGCACAATTTGTAATAGCTAAAATTTGTAAGCAGCCCATTTGTCCATCAACTGGAGACTGGACAAAGAAAATGTAGTTCTTGTTTCTTTTTTTTAATAAAATGGAGTACTACACAGGCATAAAAAAACAAGAGCTTAGAGATATTTACAGCTAAATAGATGCACATTGAGGAGATATTCTTAAGTGAAATAAATAGGCCACACGTGTAAATACCGAATAGTTTCTCTAGTGTGAGAAACTGAAAGTGTAAATAAGGACTAAAAGGTATAACAGATAATGTGAAATAGGAAGAAAAGGGTCAAAGGGGAAGGGGAAGTAAGAGGGGTAGGGGAAAGGAAAGAAGGGAATGGAATTAATATGAGAAAATGGAAAAATGGAAGCAAAATCTTTGTAAATAAGAAGTGATGGAAGAGTTGAAGGGAGGGCAGGGGAATGGAATGGGGAAAACATAAGAACAAGTGAGATTATGTAAAGGTGCAAATTTCCAAAGATGAATGTCAGTATATTGCATACCTAAAATGTACCAATAAAATTAGATTTTTTTAAAAAGAAAAAGTTAATAAGAGAAAACAGAGAAAAATTTTTTTGTATTCTAAATATTTCTGCTGTTGGTTTCTAACTTCACTCCAACATGGTGTGAGATCTGACTTTGCAGGATTTCTATTTCTTTGGCTGTGTTAATGTCTTTATTGTTATTGTTGCTGTGAGTATGGTCTGTTTTGAATTAAAAATAAATTTCCAGAGAAAATGAGATTTCCCGGAAAAGAAGAAATTCTGCTTTGAGATTGTTATCAACTCCTGAGTGTCTTTAGCCTGCTCATCCACCCTGCACTTTTCAGACTTTCCAGTCCTACAACTGTGTGACCCAGTTCTTTAAAGCAATTTTCTCTCTCTCTCTCTCTCTCTCTCTCTCTCTCTCTCTCTCTCTCTGTCTCTCAACTCCTGTGCAGTGCCTTACAGTCACAGACTCTCCATGGGATATTCTCTTACTGGATACATTGTTAGTTACAGGTTTGTAAGACTTAATGGAGGAGACAGGATGTATAGTCAGGGGAATCATGACCTTGGAATGCCTACTGCTGTTTCCACGTTTGAATGTTGTGACAATGTGTGTGCATAGAGGAGATATAAGTTATGATACAGACCAATTTTTTCAAAATAAAAGCCACCCATTCCTCTTTTTGTGTCACAGAATGTGACATTCCTTTTAATTAGCCTGTCTGGTGAAACCACAGTAGTGAGTTGTCTTCATGCGGGCTGTGGTCAGAAGGAATTTTCTTTTGACTGCAGAACATGCTATGACAGCATTATAGGTTTCTTTTTTCTCTAGTTTAAAAATTATCTTACTTTTTAATTTTATTTTTTTAACTGACAAACAATAATCATATATATATTTATATGGTATAATGTGAAATTTGATATATGTTTAATAAAATGGTAGAGATCTAGAGCATTACAGCAGCTATATGAAGGATCTACTTCCTATCCATGCTTTACAGAGAGGAGGGAGCATAAGCTGAGTTGGGTCCATGATCTCTCAGGGCTTTGTCTAAAAGGGGGTTAAAGACAGAAAATAACAAATTAAAATGCACTTTGGAGACTTTAGGAGGTCCCCAGAGTTTCCCAAGGCTTGACACCATTCAATCTACAACCTCAGAGCCCACACAAGATTTTTATACTGTAATCATTCTAAAAACCACCAAAACCAGTTTGCAATAGCCATAGGCCTTTTTCATCAGGTACCGGGGATTGAACTTGGGATCTTGGGCTTTCGAGGCAGGCATGGCACCACTGAACTAAATCCCTGGCCCCATCAGAAAACATTTTAATGGCATGCTGCTTTTTTAAAGTCATGTATTCCATATAAGTACTACTTTCCCTTGCTCTTCTGAACACATCTCACTGATTTGAAAAACAGAATATTTTTCCTGCTTACAACATTGTGCATTTGGCAGATTATTTCCCTTGGCTTCTTATAACTTGCTCCTACATCAGCAACAGAGGTTTGACAAAATGTAGAGGTACCTTTTTTCTGTGAGGATATTTTATGGAAGGGTGTGAACTTCTTATCGCACCATATCAGGAGGCAAATAAAGTCTAATGATTCACATTTATGGATGTTAAAATTATTTATTAGTTCAAAGTTGCTAGCCTGATTCTCATAATATTCTGTACCCCACCAACCTGTCATTGCAATGCTTTCAGCACTCACTGATTATCACCTAGATACATACTTTCATTGACAGCATTATTTAACATTTTAACACATATTACATGGAATTCTCTATGAATAATTTTCTCCAATTCATTATTTAGTTTCCTTGTGATACAGTTTTTAAAGGACACACACGAAAAGGATAAATGCTGTATCCTTTCTGTGAATCCATTATTTTTCAGTCATGAGATAATGCCCTTAAAACCAAAAGATTTTAAGAAAGTTTGTATGTGTGCGTAAACATGAGCACTTGTACCAACAACCATATATATGTTTGTGTGTGTTTTAGGGTTTACTGCCACCCCAAAGTCTCATGTATTCATAGGTAGGACTTTTGAAAAGTCATTAGATCAGGAGGGTGCTATGCTTATCAGTGGATTTGCCCATTGATGTATGGGTAGCTGACTGTGCTGTTGGGGGTGGAGGTGCTGATTGGAGGAGGTGTGTCACTGGAAGCAAGACATGGAAGGATATATTCTTATTCCTGCCCCTCCTCCTCCTTCTGCTTTCAGACTGCCATAGGGTAACCAGCTTTCACTTGCCACGCCCTACTGCCCTACTGTTTCTGCCTTGGAGCCAGGTGACCATGAACTGAACCTACTAAGCCAAATAAAGTTCTCTTTTAAGTTGTGGGTATTGGGTAAAAGCTATCAGATAGTGTTTTCCCTATCTAGTCCCAGCTATCATAGTATTTACTAAATTTGTATTGTAACACCCTGATGATATCACTAGAAGTATTTGTCCCAGAGATGGAGAAGTGACTAGTACAGAAAATTGGTACCAGAGAAATGGAGGAGAGATTGCTGTGACTGTACCTGGTCATGTGGTTTAAAAGCCTTTTGAACCGTTTAGAAGGAGTTCACAAAGATTTGGAGATGCTGGCTAGAGAAGGCCTAGAATGCTTTAAGACAAAACTGATGGACAATTCTGGCTTGAGCTCAGAAAAGCTGAATGTTGATAGTAGAGCTCACAGTAATGGCCAGGTTCACAAGGTTTCAGATGGAAATGAAGACTGCATTGGAAACTGAACTAGAGGCCATTTTTCTGGCAAAGAATTTATGTTTTGTCCTTGATGTACAACTTTGTGTGAAATGAATTTTAAAGTGGTAGACTAAATAATCCAGCGGAGGAAATTTTAATGTTCAGGCTGTGGCATGGGTATTGCTGGTTGCATTTAGCCAAATTTATAGGGAGAATCAGGAACAAATAATAGTATCAAAAGATGTGAAAAGCTTGTAGTCTCAACAGAAATGAAGAGCTTGCAAAATTGGAGCCATAGGGAGTATGGTTGTTGACAAGATTAGCATAGAAAGAAGCCTAGTACTCTGCATCAGAGCAATAGAATAGATGCCTTGAAGGCATTCAGGAAATGGACAGACCACACTTATGATAGTCTCAAGGTTATAAGAGGATAAACTATGAGAACAGAGCCCCAGGGTACCTTTTGCTTTTAGGGCTGCCTAAGGAAGTATTTCCCCAAATTCATTCATCTAGTCAACTGAAGGCTGCTGGAGTCATGATCCAAGTGGGCCAGGCTATACTGTTGGCAGACCATGGTGTCATCTATGTGGTGCTGGTTTTTCAGGCATGCAGAATGCAAGAGTTACAGGGTTATGGAGGCATCCACCCAGATTTCAAAGGAAGGCTTGGGAGGTCAGGCAACGTGTCTCTGAAAGAGTGATGTGTGAAGCTGTTAGAGTGAAGCTGTGAGAGTTCAGTGGAGGCCCCAGGAAGTTAAAGATGCCAGGAATGTGGGACATCTGAGAAAAGTCACATACAACAAGCAGAGCCATCTCAAGAGAGAGGCCTCACAGGTTGTAACAAGTCAGGAGATAGGAGCAGGGCTGCCCCAAACCTTTGAAGTTCATATCTGGCCACAACAGACAGGGCTAGCCCTGCAGGAGTCAATACAAAAAACATCTAGATACATTCAGTGGTTAGCATTATAAAAAAGAGAAAAAGTACTGCACCCACTTACTTCCCCTGGGGATAAATAGCAATGATTGATATTCTAAAATGATATCAATCTCCCTAGACCATTTCCTTTCCAGAAATTCCTTGTATACTTGCTACATGACTTGTTTTCCTATTTGATCCCTATTTAATCAATAGTACCTGGGTGACTGTAATGTAATCTTATTGGTTGATCATTGTTTTATCTCATCTCATGCCTACCTTATAATTTTCCATTAGGTCTTATAGTTTTGTCTCACTTTATACCCACCTCATCTCATGGATATGCCCTATAAAACACCTTTGAAAAGCACAAGAGGGGCAACCCACTTTCCTGTTTCCCTTCTGTCTCTCTTAGACAGAAACTGTCTTTCTCTCAATAAATTTTTCCTACTCTTAGCCTCAATTGTTCCTAGAAATCATTCTTTGATTTTAGAGAACACAAACTCACATTTCAGGTATCTAGTAGGTTGGGAGTTATAATATTTCCCTTATTTGGATTATTTTTGCTTATTCAGATTACTTGCCCTATATCATATTTTGATTACTGGGTACCTTATATCACTTTCTTTTGGAATGGGAATGTTTACCTTGTGTCATTCTATGTTGTAACTATTTAAGTTTCTTTTTGATTTTTTACAGGGCTTCACAGCTAAGAATTTGCCTTGAATCTCAGAGGAGACCTTGGACTAGATTTTCAGCAATGTTACAATTGTTAAACTTAGAGATGGACTAAAAGCATTTTTCACAATGAGATGGCCGTGAGTCTTTTGGAGTCTGGGGGTAGAATGTTATGATTTGAATCTCAAATGTCCTCCAAAAGTCTCATGTATTCATAAGTGGGACTTTTGAAAGGTCACTGAATCACGGAGAGTAGTATGTTCATCAGTGAATTAGTCCATTGATAAATTAATAGCTGAATGTACTGTTAGGACATAGGGACTGGTTGGAAGAGGTGTGTCACTAGAGATGTGACCTAGATGAGTACACTCTTTCTCTCTCTCTCTCTCCCTCTTTCCTTCTCCCTCCCTCTTTCACTGTCCCTCTCTGCTGCTTCTCCCCAACCCTCTCCTTTCTGCTTCCTCTTTTCCAAGGGGTGAGCATATTTCCTACACCATGTCTTTTTGCTCCATTCAACCATGACCTGAACCCACTGGAAACTGTGAGTCAAATAAACCTCTCCCTTTTTAAGTTGTGGGTGTCAAGTATTTTTTGTCCTAGAAATTAGAAACCAATATATTCTATAACTATGAATTTATGTATTTTTTTCTTTTTATTTATATCTATGTATATTGAAGTCATTATTTGTTTTGATGTTTATATTATCTTATTTTAGGTCAATGAGAGCTACTTAATGTTAATCTCTTTTTTGATTTGATTTATTGGCCTTTTATGGTATTTTTGATTTCTAGAATAAAATGGTCATGATTCATTTGACCCTATTTCATGCTCTAGAACTGGATTCAAAGATTTCTCTTAAGAGCACTGGTTCATTTTAGTGAGACATAATACTGAGACATTGAAATCTGAATGGTAGGCATACTTCCTGCTATTGTGTTATCACTGCTTTAAGGACTTTTCAATGGAAGGATGGAAAGTCATTTTTTTGGAAAGAAAAAGTAAATTACATGTTCATATTATTATTTCTAATTCCAACTTAAAAGTTTTTTACTTAGTGTTATGGCTTGTGTTTAGATGTTCTCCCATCATGCTTTCTCAGAGGTGGTTGAATCTAGAGTGTGTAATTAACTCATGATAGGGTTCGACCCAAGGGCAGTAGGATTAAGGTGTGAGTGCTACCTGCCCTAAATAGTCTGAGTAACATAACAGGAACAGAAAGATGCTGTTAAGATCTCTTGTTGCTTTTGCTGTCCAATGACCTGTTGCCCCTCTGCCATGTACAACTCTGCTTTGGAGCCAGCTGACTACGTACTGAAACCTCTACAAAACATGAGTTAAATAAACTCCCCTCTCACTTTGGGTGTCAGGAATTTTGTCTCAGCAATGAGGGAAAAGTAACTGACACAGAAATTTGGTACCAGGAGTGGGGGTGGGGTGGGAGGTTGTTGCTGTGACATTACCTGGTCATGTGGCTCAAGAACCTTTGGAACTAGCTTGTGGGAAGAAGAGTTAAGAAAAGTTCAGAGGTGCTGGCTAAAGAAGTAGAGCTGGAATACCTTAGGCTGTAGTGTATAAGAGATTCTGGTCAGAGCTCAGAAGACCAGAAAGCTGGTAAGGACCAAGCTCCAGAGGTTTCTTCTGGGAAGAAGGACTGAATTGGCTGTTGGACTTCAGACAATATTTGTTATGGCGTGGCAGAAAGTTCATCTGAATTTTGCTCATGTCCAGAGACTTTGCCTGAGACTGAGATTAAGGGCAGTGGACTAATTAATGTGGCAGAAGAAATTTCAAGGCAGTCAAATGTTGAGGTGATAGCATGGCTACTGTTGGGGGTTTTTGGCCAGATTTATGTTGAGAATCAAGAGCAAAGAGCCCAGCAGAATTATTTAAAATGTCTTGAGTTTTGCCAGAAGGGAAGTTCTAATAAATCTGTGGACTGCAAAGATAGCAGAGATCTTGATTTCTGAGAAGAAACAGGAGAATAGAAAAGATGACCTGAGAGCATCACAAGAAACAGCAGGAGTCCACCCTTTACAGCTTCAAAACTGCAAAAGTGAAAGACTTTTCTTTGAGAAGAGATCCTCAGAGCACCATGTTCCAGAATGGTGGCAGCCTAGGGAAGTCGTTTCTTTGGACTTGGTTCATAGGCACTCCACTCCTACAGCCAACAGAGGGGAAAGACTAGCTACTACTCCAGCTGTCAGCAGACCTTGGCATCATCCACGTGGTGATGGTTTTAGGTACATGGAGAATGGAAGAGTTATGGGGTTAGGAAGGCTTCCACCCAGATTTCAGAAGGTAGTCTAGGAGGCCAGGCAGTGTGCTCCTGAGAGGGCAGTGTGTGAAGATGTGAGCGTGAAGCTGAAAATGCAGTGGAGAACCCAGAAGCTTGGAGAAGCCAAGAGTGCTGATCATCTGAGGAAAACTGAAAGGAGGGAGTAGAGCTGGCCCAATAGAGAAGCCATGAGAGCCTCAACTACCAGAAATGCCATAGGGGTGGAGCCACCAAAGCCCTCTGGAGTTCACAACTTGCCATAAATTGCCAGGGATGCTACAAGTGGAACTGTGGGATTTAATGTTTGCCCTCCTGGATTTTGGACTTGCTTTGGCCCCATTACTTTGTATTCCCACTTATAACTTTTGGAATGAAAATATCTATCTTGTGCCATTGAATGTTGGAAGGGTTTAACTTTCTTTTCATTTGCACAGGGGCATGAAGCTAAGAATTTGCCTTAAATCTCAGAGGAGACTTTGGCCTTGGACTTTTCAGCAGTGCTGAAATCTGTAAGGACTTTGGGAACACTGAGAGATGGACTAAATACTTTTTTTGCATAAAGGGATATGCTTGAGTCTTCGGGGCAGAAGTTACAGCTTCTGTTTAGATGTTTCCCCCAAAGCATCATGCTTTCTCACAGGTGGCTGAGTCTAGAGTGTGTGATTGACTAATGGCAGGGATAGGCCCAAGGGCACTAGGATTAAGGGTGTGAGTGTTGCCCATCCTAACTAGTCTGAATAAAAGGGGGCAGAGGGACACTTTTAAGGGCTCTTGTTGCCTTTGCTGTGTTCCGTGGCCATGACCTGTTGCCCCTCTGCCATGGCCACTTTGCCTTTGAGCCAGCTGAATATGGACTGAAACCTCTACAAATTGTGAGCTAAATAAACCCCTTCCCCTTTAAATTTGGGTGTCAGGTATTTTGTCTCAGCAATGAGAGAAAAGTAACTAACGCATTTAGTTTTTTAAATTTTATACTTGTATAATTTTTCTCTTAAAATTGAAATCCTTGACATCCAAAGAAATATACATACTTGTTTTAAAAATAGCATATATAGGGTAATATAGTACTGTATATACAGTAGGCTCAAATACCAACAGCAATTTTACTAATAACACTAAATTCTCAATGCTCTTACAGATTTATTCAGAAAATTTTGAGCCTTAGATTATATACTTCAAAAGACAAATGATCAAAATACTAGTTTTGAAAGTCTCTGAGAATAAATATATATCTTTTGTGTAATTATGACACTTAAGTAATTTGAGTTTTATTGTTTTGGATTTTTTTCAATGTTTAAAGAAGTTTTTTTTATTCAATTTTTATTTCAAATAATGTAAAATATTTACACGGTGCAAGCTTAAAACAGAAAGGACATTCACATAAATTTCATCTCATACCTGCCTACTTTTCACTTCACTCCCTCCCTTTATAGTTAACCTGTTTGTTTGTGTTTTGTTATGTTTTCAAACAAGGTCTTGCTACGTAGTCCTCCCTGCCCTTGAACTCACTATGTAGCCTAAGCTGACCTCAAACTTAGAATCCTTCTGTGTCAGCCTGCTGAGTGCTAGGATTACAGTTGTGTTCCACAGCACTTAATTCTAAGTAATCATTTGTAATACTATTATATCTCCTGTGATGATGATGATGATGATCATGATCATGATGATGCATGTATATTCATGTTGTTCTAGATCTTTTTAAATGTATTCTTAGGGTCAGATGATATGCATATATAGATAGATAGTTTGCTCATTCTTCATCCATAATTTCTTTAACCAATCCCCTATTGTTGAGCCACTAGTTTGTTTCTAGTTTCCAGAATCATACAATGTCCTCAAGCATAAATCTATTTATCAAAATAATTCTGGGCCTGGTATCAAGTGAGGAATTGCTCAACCAAAGGGCAAATATATTGTAATTTTGCTAAGTAAGAGGCAAATTTTGCCAAGCATATATAGGAAATTTTAAAAAAATCTCTTGTAATAAAATCTATCTCACTGTAATGGTCCTTTTCATAATTTATAATGGTCCTAATAATAATTTGTTACTAAATTTAAATTATTAAATCACATTTGTCGTAGTATAAACACTTCGAATAGTAAAAAATATTTAATAACTTTGTTGGTTTCCAACCCATTTTGTCTTAGGAAAGAATGTAATAAGAACTTTTAAAAACCATCTATTTGTATGTTTGTACATATATATCTATATATATGTATATATAGATATATATGTATACAAACGTATACATGTAAATGAGAATAGATAGCTTCGGAAAAATGAAGAGATAGGCATAGATATAATTGTTTTACCCAGGAGAACATTTTTTATTTTGATAAATTGGCTAACTTTTTAATTTGGTCAAAAGCATTTTATTATACTTTAAATAAATCCCCTTACTCATCACACTGCAATGTGACAAAAGAGAATTGGAAGTACAGTTAGTAGATCTACATATTGGATTATTTTTTCAAAGTGTTAGTGGATCTGCAACTTTGTTTCCTTGGGCAGAAAATATAATGCAACTTTTAATTCATAGTGACACACATATTTGCCAGTTCTGTATATGCTCATGTATGTTAAAAGTACATAATTATATTGTCTAGTGATATTTCAGTTATGATTATCTGCAGAAATAGAGTAGCTACTCCAAGAACTGAGTGAGTCATGTTTTCCTTTATATCATATGTGCTATAACAATTCAAACTCATAAACAATTGAACAATGAATAAAAAAGGAAAAATTCACATTTGAATATCAGCTAGTTATGTATAAAATATGCACAGGTGAAAAAGTAACTTGAATCAATAAAAAACTGGCAAATAAATCTCTGATGATTTGTTTTCTCATGATACCGTATTCTTCAGATACACTCATATAGGCAATAAGCATTCACAAGATGACATAGAAGAAAATTCTTAAGGTATCTTCTTCCAAGTTTTTGGCCTTTTAATTGAAAAGGGAGGCTTCTGTGTCTTCCTTTTTCCCCTCTTGTAGGCTAAAGTCAACAAAAGAGCAATTAATATTTTATATTTCCAGTCTGTAGGCTCAGTTTAAATCGCCCTTTCGAATTTCCTTTAAGATTGGCTCATCTTATTTTTCTGACTATGAAGTCAGTTAGACTCACTGTACATTCAGTTAGTTGTAACATTCTACTTTTAAAAATACAAGGTTCTAATTTTTGTCCACTGTATCTAGCCCATACAGGCATTTGACAAGACAGATCAGTAGATAAGTGTTATTTTTGTAGAATTAGTCTAAAAATGGGAATTTCTGATTAGTAAAACAGGTACCTAAAATATAGTCTTATTTATTAATTATTTTTAAAGTTTGTTTAAAAACTGAATAAAGAAAATGTCATTACCTTTTTCACAAACTCGTTGGCAATCCTTCAAATAGGAGAAATTATTGTCATTCCCTCCACAGCCAGTGTAGGTGAAGGTCGCACAAGCTTTGCGTCTCATGTTAAAATAATAGCGAGTCTCATTAGCAAAGCATAATCCTTCATCTTTTGGACTGTAGCAAAATGATGGCACTTTGTGAAAAAGAAAATAAAATTGGAAATGTTACGATGCCAAATTTAATAAATGGTGATGATTACTGAAGTAACTGAAGAAATCCAATCCCATACAAACCCCATTCCAAATCCAACATCACTTAAGAAGGTGAGCCTCAAATTGTAGGTAAGCTTACATGCTGTATTTTGGTAATTCTAAATTTTTATAAACTAGACCAAATACCTTCTGGAGATATCTCTTTTATCCTTTCAAGTTGAAAAATTTAATCCCCTAAACCAGACATGGTCATGTTAAAATGGGCTAAATTTCAAGGGGAAATGCATATATAATTCAGTAAACATAGGCCAGGGATTTAGCTCAGTGGTTTCTCCGCCTGCTGTGCAAGCACAAGGACATGAGTTCGATCCCCAGTACCAAAAAAAAAAAAGATAATTCAGTAAACTTCCTTGTGCTGATAATTTTATGTTAAATGATTTTATTAGCTTTTCTTCCACTCTTAATCAAGAATACACACATGTGATTCCTAAGTCTAACCAGTGGAACTTTAACAACTTCACAACGTAATATCATCAACAACCATCTCCCTATTGATTGAAGATTTTGCATATTTAACAATATAGGTACACAGCTTAATTAAAGTCTCTTCCAAAGCAAAACTTCATGGTTTGTTGAACTTTTTTTTATTCTTTGTTTCTGATGTGTCTGAGGGAGATGCTGGTGTTATCTCTCTCCACAAACATTAAATACTGCCCTAGTAATCGATCATTTCAAGGTTGGGGAGGCTATAGAACATAGATCTTTTTATTCTGTAATTTGCAATTACTAAAAATTATAAAATCTAATTAAATTCTTAAGTCTATATATTCCACTATCTCATATACAAAACTGATTCCATATAAACCTGAAGTCAAGACATTCATTAATGAATAGTAATTTTATGTATAAATTGAGAAGATCAGAAATACAGGTTAAGTATCCCTTATCAGAGTACTTAGAACAAAAAATAGTTTGGATTTCAGATTTTTTCAAATTTTGGAATAAATATACATGTAAGGAGGTATCTTGGAGACTAGACATTAAGTCTAAACACAAAGCTAGTTCATGTTTCATGTATACCTCATACACAGAGACTGAAGGTATTTAAACAATAGTTTTAGGGTGTTTGCATTTTGCCAGTGACCTATCATATGAGATTAAGTGTGAAGTTTTCTACTTGCACCATCGTGTTGCTGCTCAAAAATTTTCAGATTTTGAAGAGTTTCCAATTTTAGATTTTCAGATTTGGGATGCTCAACCTGTAGCTCTAAGGAGGCAACACAAAAAAAGCAGCAAAAATTTGAATAACGGCATGGACACTTCCCAGCCCTGAGAACTTGGGAAGTCATTAACTTCCAATTTGTAGCTTTACAAGTAAAAATGGGACAAAATGCTCCCTCACGGGGTGATAGTTAAGACTGATATTATATTATACATGAACATAGACCATTTTAATTTCACATCAAACTACTGATTTCTTTTTGAAGCGCTGAGGATTGAACTTAGGGCCTTATATATGCTAGGCAAGCACTCTGCCACTCAGCTATATCCCTCAACTCCAAGCTATTTTTTCACACAAAAATCTTAATAGAAAAAAAAAAATTGAAACAGCCCAAAAATAGTCCTTACTTTTCTTTGACACACAGAAGTTCATACAGGAAGCTTCATTGGGGAACCGGTTCAAACTATAGGGACACCCACCAGATGCGAATTTTTCACATCTCATGGACTTCAGATCAAAGAAATACTCTTCACTGGACTTGCCACACTTATCCTTACTGATTTCGAACCTACAAATTTTGGGAACTTCTAAGAAAAGAAGGACAATAAAATAAAGTTAGTCAAAAGTAGACTTCTTACTATTACTTTCAAAACTTTACTAAAATTTCAGAAACAGATGAAAGAAAAGTATTCATATTTACTATTAGATTAGTAAATTCTCCAGACATTGCCCATTAATCTGGTGAGTTACCTCGGGTTGACTCAGCTGTAATATTTCTTTCCTGTTCAGGGGAATCTATGTTCTCTGTTCTTACATATGAAGTTAATCAAAGCTTATTCATAAAAATATGCATTTCTTCCTGCCTTAGTACTTTAAATGGCAAAGCCCTTTTATAGCCTTTACAAAGTAAAACACATTTTTGTGAATCTCCATAATATCCCTACACTAATTTACGGCAAATTTAGGTCTTGGGACAAAAGCAAAGTTTCATAATGAACTAAATCTCCTTTCAATAATAAAATCCACAGGGGCCCGGGGTTCAGTGGTTCAGGCTCAGTGGTTTCCCCGCCTGCCTCGCAAGCACAAGGACCCGAGTTCGATGCCCTGGTACCAAAAAGCCCCAAATAATAAAATCCACTGAAATATTTCAGATCGATGGACAGTTGACACGAACAAAGAGTGTGTTCTCAGGGACAGAAAAGAAACATATAGATTTGGAACTAACGATAAACACAGAAAGGCACTTACGTTGCATCTAATACAGTATTCGCTTGCACTTACTATGCCCTGTGGTGAACTCACAAAAACAAAACAAAACTTTCTCAAATTCGCCACAGGCTTTGAATTATGATAAAAGTCAGGTGAGAGGACTGTAATAGTGGTTGTAGATTTGTGACTACGTTTGGGAAACGAAGCCAACGAGGGTGTCTGAACACTTGAGAATACTCAGGCTAAAACGGAGGAGCGAAAAAAATAAACCAAAACAAAACAAACGGAGATCTGCAGTTAGGAAAGTTCCTTGCAACCCCTTCGGAAGAAACAGCCTTCCTAGCATGCACGCAAGGAGCAAGGAGCGCTTACCCTCGATCATCCAGCAGGCTTCATCGCAGGCCTCCAAGGTGGCGAACTGGTTGGCGTTGCCCCCGCAGCCCCCATACCTGAATGCCCGGCAGGTCTGCGTGTACCTGTCGTAGTAGTAGCGGGTCGTCGGGAGCCGGCAGAGCCCTGGGTCCGAGGGCAGGAGGCAGATCGCCGTGCTTTCTGCTGGTGGGCAGGGGAGGGAAGGAAGAGGTCAGATCCAGCTCGGGAGAGGGACAGGGTCCCGCGCTTCTGAGCAGGGCGGGGCTTGGGGACTGCGGGGCGCACCTGTGCGCTCGGGGCTGGCGGGGCTTGGCGCGGGGCCGAGCAGGAGCAGCGGCAGCAGCCACAGCGCAGGGGGCCCGGCGGGATGCATGGCGCGGGGCAGGCGGCGGCGGGACCGGCGGCCAGACTGCCGGCAGCAGCAGGAGCGCCGTCCACCCCAGCGCCGGACGTTTTATGGGACGCGTCCTGCCCACCGCGGGGCGGGCCCTGACTCACGCCCTGGGCCGGGAATTCCCCGCTGCCTGCAAGGTTGAACCCGCCTCATGCAAGTCTGGGATGCCAGGAGAGGGCCTTTGTGTCCGATGGGAAATTGGCAAGTTCCAGGCGAAGGACTTGGGGTTGGGGTTACTCAATGTCCCAGCTGGTAGCAACACCCCATGAGTCTTGGCCAACATCTTGAAGGGAAGAAGTCCGTGTTCCTGAAGGGCCTGGAGAAAGCTGGATGTTCGTGGGCCGGACCTGAGTCAGTTGATTGGATTGGATGAGCTCTCTATGTTTGAAATTTAAATGTGATTATATGTGTACACATATTTCAAGTGAATTCTAAGGTACAGCGTATGATTTAGTGAATTTTGACAAGTGTATGCCTACCACTCCAATCAAGAGTTTAGACATTTCCATGCCCCCAACCCCACAATTCCCTCATACCCTAATTCCCTAGGACAGGGGCAACCATTGTTCTGATTTCTAGAACCATAGATAAGTTGCGCCTATTCCTAAATTTCATACAAGTGGAATTATAAAGTATGTACTGTTTTCCATTTCTTTGACTCAACTGCTGTTTTTAAAAATACAATCATGTAAAAAAAAGTACACCCATGTCACTGCATATCAATGGCTCATTCCTTTTATCAGTTATATGAATGTACCACAAACATCCTGTTGTTGGCTATAAACCACAAACATGCTGTATCTAGTTTGGGGCTATGGATAAAGGTGCTTTGTCTGGGCCTGCAATGTTCATGAACCAGGTAAAATACAAATTATCACACAATTTTCTAGAAGGATCATGCAATTTTATACCTGCATCAGGCATGTATGACGGTGGGGATCTCTTCTTTTCTAGATGGACCATCAAAGTCCAGAGAAGTCCTGAGATGGGACTGAATCATCAACTTCCATATAGATCCTACTGTCACTACATCTATTAGAGTTCATTGCTCATTTGACATAGTAGCCTGTGACCTACTTTTTGTTTATGGAAAAATAGAAAAATCTACATTGAAGTTTTAGGAGAAATATTACAGATATTTTTGAAGAACATTTTAAAGTCTTCTCTTGATGTCTGTGTCTTCCATCCTCCCCTAGTCTTCTTGTTATATTTGACATTCTCTAGAGAATAATTGTTCCTGACTTTTCCTGGGAATAGTAGAGGGAGTTTAAAGAAGTTTTATTCCAAGTTTCTGGGCAACCCTAGAAAGTATAGGACACTTCTTCTAGTGGGTCAATAGTTGGGAATATTTTGCAGGTTATGTCCCTGGGCCCTGATGTCCTGTTACATAAACAGATTTTGGGGGGACTGGCCTGGAAATGCTATGGAATTTGATTACCAGATATCTATGACTAAGAATGACAGGGCCATAAAGGTACAGTAAATGTTTAATCACAAAGGGAAAGAAGACATTGGTTTGTCTAGATTAGTGATTTCCATGCTGTGGTACTCTCACCCTGGACCATTTTGGGGTGTCATTGAATGTAGAATTGGGAGGAGATGGGCACAATCAACTCTCCAGAGTTACAGCCACTGTAAGCAAGCTTCAAAACATCAACCACTGTGACAGCCACCAGGTTTTGGAAACAATACGTTCATAGGGGAATCAGATTAGACCCTGCTAGTACTTTCCAAATAGTATCAGGGGAAAGTTCAGCATTTAGCCAGGGTCTTATTCTGGAAAAAAGTTAACTTCAAATTCTCCTATTCCCATTCTTCTGACTACAATTAAGTATATCTCTAAGCCAGTTAAAGTAAAATTCAAGGACTGGACCTGAAGCACAGTTGTTATACAACATTAACAATTATCATTTCTCTTCTTTGTTCTCAGCCACTGGACACCATTTGATCATCTTCTGCTCATATAAAAAGAGGGAGTTTTGGAATCCAAGCAGGTATTTTAGGAAATTTCATATTGTGTTGGGAAAATTGACTTGGGAGTCAGAAGAGACCTGGATTTTTTTTATTGCTTGCTCCTTTGGATAAGTCCTTAGAACTCTCTGAGCCTCAGTTGTCTTCTCTGTAAAGAAGATCTAATAAAATAGTAATGAAAGACCTACTGCACAGATGAGTTGTGAGGACCACATGGAAAGCACTTAGGCACTCAGAGAGAGTAATTCAGCTCCTCACACAATGGCGCAGAATCTACCTAAGTCCTCTTGTAGTTTGGTTCCCATTGAGGGCCTTGGTATAAAGATGGCACATCAACTCCACTCACAAAAGAGAGCATTACAGATTGGCCCTGTGGAACTGAAACTTGTGACTTTGTTTTCATCAGCAATTCTCCTCAGTGGAGCTCAGAAGCCACCCCTCTGTCTAGAAGGGGTCATACCATTCAGACACCACTTTATGGTAGCTGCATCTAGAGCAGTGGTGGCAAAACTATGGCACACTTGCCACAACTGGCTGTTTGTTATCATTGAAAGCTTTACAAGTTTTTCCATTATTGTTCTAGGGTAATTGAATTCAGAGTGCTCTTGGCCAGAGCAGAATACTCAGTCCACTAAGGGCTCCTGTGTAACTCATGGATTGGGAAAATGAGTGGGGAAAAACAGGACTCTTTTCTTTCTGTGGTGTAGACTCTATAGACCCAAGTGGAAATTGCTTCTCAGACAGATACTCTAGAAATGTTACTTTCCTTTCTTTTTCTGTACCATATGCGGTGCATCTTTTATACCTCTTTGATCACTGAGGGAAGAAGAAGAATTGAACAAGAGAGGTAGTTGAAAGTCAGGTGAGGTTAGCAGGAAGGAAATTACTCCTCTGATTGAGAAACATTGGAGTGTTCTTTATATCCATGGAAAAGACACCTTCCAGTGTAAAGGGAGTCTAAATTTGCTGGAGACTACACTCAGATTACTGAATTGACATTAGAATCATCTAGGAGGAGCAATGTGATCTCTGCATCTTTCAGAGAGGAGTCATGGTTCTCTTTGTGTGGAAACCAGTATCTAGGCCAGGAAGTAGACCGAGCAAAACAGTTCCTTATTCAAGTCAACAGGAAAGTCAAGGGGAGGCGATAGAGAACTGGGAAAAACAGTTATCCCAACTGACTTGTCATTACTGTACCAAGTGGCAGGCAAAATGGCTGTGACTAAAGACAGAAGCTTGAAATAGAGTTCTGTGAGATACAGTATAAGGTATGGAGTTCTTGTAATTTGAATGCTGAAGAAAACTATGAATATATTTATTTTACAGAGGTATGAACAGACTTAGAATGATAAAATGACTGGTCATGTTTACTTACTATGGCTGTTTGCCTCTTTGACATTTGTTCTTGATTCTTGGTCCTGTATACTTTCTAAAGGACCCAGGTCTCTTTCTCCTGTACCAAGAACTTAGAGTAGAGCGCTAAATGTCAGAATTAATAAACAACACAAAGCCCATACGGAGTCCGGATCACCTCTGCATGTGTCTAATCTTTGCCCTTAATCTTTCTTACCTTCCCCTTGTCCCTGTAACAAATGAATGTGAAGTTAATTTGGATTATAGAGCCTCATCAAGCATTTGGTATGATGTTCCATCCTCTGAGAGCCCCACAGGCTTTGCAGTTGACCAAAAATTTATGGAAAGGATTGGAGCAGATGGTCTTTCTCTCTATCAGACCCCTTAGGGAGAAGTGACCTGTCTGGTTCATGAGTGAATGATGAGAATTAATTGAGTCCAGTGACTGGGGAATACATATTATATAATGGTCATTTAAGGAGTTACACTGATAACTCCTTAACAGACAGTTCTTGCTGTCTGTTAGTTTAAGCCCTGTCAAAATAAAACTTGAAGTGAGTCCAGCTGACACTAAGGAGGAGTTTACACATCTGCTAAGAAAGGCATTTAATCTCTCTGGGAGATAAACAATCACAAAGGTTTTGTTAAAGTTTAGGCAACTCCAGACCAATTAGGCATTTTTTTAGCAAGTTGGGCCAGGTAGGTTTAATCCAATGCGCCCTCTGTCAGACACAGTGCATTTGAATGTGTTACCTAATGAAGGAACCATGGGAAAAACAATGTATTACTAATGTTGATCATTCTTCTCTTTAGAGAAAAAGAGATAATGGAGTATATAACTTCTCTTTGTCTTCCTTCTTTCATTTTCCTAATAAAAATAAGCTAGTTAAATTTTTACATCTGTCAAACCTTGTTTTAGATGTTTGAGACACAAAGATAAACACATTAGGGATTTGATAGAACAAATGAAAATTATATAAGCCAGTTATAGGGTAGTGTTCTTAATACAACGTTAAATACATGTTTCAGGTTCTATGGGATGATAGAGGAGGAAGTATGCAAAGCTCAAGTCAAAGTAATAGCTAATCCAAGCAAGCATGTGTGGCACTACATCTCCTATGTCCTTGGTACTCAATGAATCAGTCCTTCAGCTAGTTGCTTTGATGGTTGTTTGAGGTGCTAGAACTCTAGAAGCACATCGCATCTATGTAAAGACAGAATGTCAGCAGCCCCTTTTCTCTCTTCCAGGTGAATGTTCCTTCATATACCATCATGCCTATGCAGCATGCAGACCATGTTTTTCCTCATTCAAGTTACCACATTTTTCATTGTATAAGAGACCCAGAAAATTGGGATACATTTTGAACTACTTTATACAAGGCTTCCCAGGAACAGAACAGCTACTGCCTACTCATAATTCTAGCCTGGGTTACCAAGCTGTTAGAGAATGTGACATGTCAAGAACAGGAAAAAGAAGATAAATTTCCTCTAATTCCTATGTATCATTTGGGAACAACAACACTGATAAACACTAAAATTATTGAGAGCATTATGTTTGTCTTCAGTAGCTCAGCATGTCCTCCACAGTAACCGTTTGAGAGAGATACTTTGTTCTCTACATTTTGCAGTCAGGATGCTGAAGCTTTAGGTGGACATGTGACTCTTCCAAAGCTATACAGCTCGTACAACTAGTCCAAGTCCTCATTCCCTGTATGCTCATCCTTTCTTTCATATTAGCAAATGCTAAATTCCGGGTCATTGTATAGATGTTGAATGATTTTACAAAAATGCTTGGGAAAGAAAGTTTAGAATTGGGAACTTCTTTAAAAAAATTTTGGAATATGTGCATACACATAATGGATATCTATAATAATACAATAAATGGTGTATAAAATTACCTTCTGGCTATGCATATAGGATACATAGGAAACATATTAATTTCATGTTTAGATTTGATATTTATGTTTCCTATATATCCTATATGTATAGCCAGAAGGTAATTTTATACATTTATAGTATGCTACACTGTAACTGTGACCAGTCACATGAGGTTGGGTGTGGAATTTTCCACTTGTGGCATCATGTCAGTGCTCAAAAAGTTCCAGATTTTGGTGCATTTTGGATTTTGGATTTGTGGATTAGGGATGTTCCACCTGTGTAACATGTGCTCATGATCCTCGCACTGGACATGTCTCTGGTTTCCTTTTTACCCAAACATGAAGCTCACAATTCATTCAAAACTAAACATCTACAATGTAAATGCATTGCCATAATGCTCTAAGAGGAACATCTGTCAAAATTGTTAATCAGATTAGAGGACTGAGAGAGCTAATCGCTACAGTCCTCATTTCAGGATTATATTTAGCATGAAATAATAGACCTTAACCTTTCAAATGTAAAGACATGCTTTCTTGCAAAAATGTTGTAATTTTAATAATATAGCCCAAATATGATGTTAGTTATACATTAATTACTGAAGTAGCATATGCCTTCCAAATGTGCCTTCATTTTGGTTTTATATGGAAAAGCTTTTGTATCTTTTGTCTCACAGGAGGAACAGCTTCCCAATTCGTGGCATGGAAGGGTAGCTGCTGTAGTTTTAAAAGGACATACTTGTACATCTCCCAGGATTCTTGTCATTTTTCCCTCTTACTATTAGCTGAAGGAAAAGCTGAGTTGAACTGAGTTGAACTGAAACTTCTGTATTAGAAGAGAGCTATGTGCACTGGCCCGACAACACACACTGAAACAGCCAGACAAGCAGCCCATTGAGTCACTCATATTCGTTATCTTTCTTCCTCTTACAAAGGAAGTTGCTCTCTGGTCCAATCAGTCCAAGCCTTTGGCTACAGCGCTGTGTCCTTTCTCCTCTTCACTTCCCCTTTCAAGGTTTTCACTCTCCCTTTTCTCCACAAGATCAGTTCTGCCTGTGCTGACCCATTAGCAGACACAGTCAGGTTGCAATCATTTCCATCTGAAGTGCTTTATCTCTTATGTGTTTTCAATCCAAACTGACAGTTCACACATGACCCTTGTTCTTCTTCTTTGAGAGGGCCATTGATCGCATTGCTTATGTTTCCAGCAAAACTTATCAAAAGTGTTACTGGCACTATCTGCTTTCACCTACTTACCTCCTGTTTCCCCCACATTCCCTTCCAATTCATTTTCCATTCTGGTAAGAAAAAGAGTAAGAGCTCTCTTATCAAGGACAACTATAGTGCTGCCACATCTTCCATGACTTCTCAGAACACGTGCCACCTGAGGCACTTGCACTGGAGGTCACCCAAGAGTATATTTCCACCTATGTTTTGCTTAACTTCTCACTAGTGCTTTACAATTTCAAATCTTTCTCATTCTTGAAGTGTTTTCCTCTTAGTCTTTATAAAACCACAGTCTTCTGGTTTTGCCTACTTAGTTAACTATTCCTTCTCAATTGATCTGTCCCTCTTATCTGGCTAAACATTAAAGACTGGTGGCCTGCAGGCTTAACCCTGAGAAGTTTATCTAACTGTACTTTCATGTGACTTCAAATAACTAAAAATATAAACTTCATATACAGATACATATACATGCATACATACAGGCATACAATTGTGTTTAGTCCTTATCTCTTCTTTAAATTTGCAACAGTAATGCCTACTTAATATGTCCACTTGGATATCTAATAGATATCTCAAACATTATGTATTTAAGAATGAATTTTAGTCTTTTATCCCCAGTCTTTCCCTTTTCTGTAAATGACACTTCCACTAAGATTTTGAAGGCAAAGTCTCCAGAGTTATTCTCATCCTACTATCCCATTATTGCCCAGTCCATCAATAATATTGTCACCTCTACCTCCAAATCACATTTTCCCTCTGCCCATATATTTTTTAGCCATGGCAAACAGTGAAAGTAGTTCCAATTTGTCAGCTCATAAGGGGCACTAGATTAAGTTCTTACCTAAATACATTACTTTCACTCAACTCTCACACAGCAGAGTATTTCTTACACACCGGTCCATGTCACAGCACCCTACTCCTTCAAAACTAAAATCAAAACTTTCAGTAGCTTCTCCATTTACTCTTCACCATGATTTGCAGGGTTCTACCAGATGTCACCAATGTCTTCCACACTAATTCATCCCATTACTCCCATTTAATGTCGCTATACTTAAGTTACATTGTGTTTTCTATTCTAGCTCAACAACTCATTCCCAAGTCAGGGCTTTGTGTAAGCTGTTCCCTCTGCTTAGCCTTTCTTTTCACCTGAAATGCTCTTTTCCTGATCTTCATTTCTCAGTCTCCCAGGAAGCTGAAGAGACAGTAAGAGATAAGAAAGCTGATTTTGTTTGGTGCTTCAACCCAAAGCAATCAAAAGAGTGCTCAGCCCATGGTAATGACTCAGTAGATACTGCCAAATAGTTTAATTCTGTTAGCTGTTATTGTTTAATCTACTCAGGCAGAAAGACAGAAATAAAAAAGACTACACAGGTGTAAGTCACTGCATTTTAGCAGAGTGAGTCTGATATATGGCAAAGGCTCAAAAAAATGTTAACTAATGCCATCTCAGTTAATCCTCGGGAGAACAAACTCACTCTTCTTTCTAATGTCTACTTTAGAGAGCTTCCGGGCTTGGTTCTTTGATCACATGTCTTTCTAATTTATCTTGGGGATCCTCCTCCCTTTGCATGGCTCTCTTCAACTCTGGCCTCTATCCTAAACTCACGAATGCCTATTTAAATGAACATCTCAGATTTGGCATTCCCTTCTTCTAGTCGTCCTGATCTCAGGGAATAATCAATTCTTTCTTTCCATTGCTCAGACCAAAAAAGTCACACTTATCTCACCTTCCCCCCCCCGCTTTTTATTCAGCATCTGATTGTCAGAACATGATACTTTCAAAATATGTTTAGAATTTCTCCACCTGTCCCCACCTCCACTCTTACCACTCTGAGTATACTCATCAGCATATCTTACCTCAATTTTTGCAGTTGCCTCCTCCCTGCTTCCATCTGTGCCCCCCTGTGCTCTAGTTTCCATAAAGTTGCCAGAAAGACCCTACTAAAATCCATTTCAGATACAGTAATGTGGCCCTATTACTGAAAAAACCTCCAGTGTTTTCTGAGTCATTCAGAGTAAAGAAACTTTTTTCAATGGTCTGCAAGAGCTACACGGGCACTGATCTCACACACTGCTCTTTCCCCACACTCCTTAGCCTCCTCATAGTCATACCTGAACATGCTCCCCTTGCCTGTACTGTGCCCTGGAATGATCTTCTCTTGAATACTGGCATTGCCCAGCTTCTTCATGGTTCTCAGGTCTTTTTAAAGTAGCATTGTTTCAGAGAGAGCTTCTCAGGCTACTCTTGATTAATGAAACATTTCTGACACTTCTGTTCTTTCCTGATTTATTTTTCTCCTTAGCAGTTATTCTAGTGAATAGATGATATAATTTACTTTTGTACATAGTTATTGTTCATTTACATTTCTAGAATGTAAGTTACTGGATGGTAAAAGTTTTAAGCTATTTTTTTCCTCTGTTCTACCCTTAAGCATCTAGAATTGTATCTGGCACATAAGAGGCACTGGGAACCTATTTGTTGGGTAAATGAATAAAATGCTAGCTATTACTCTTTTATTCTCCCAAGTAGAATATTAGGATTAAAAAGTATAATATAGGATGAATTTATATATATATGGCTTCAAGTTTATTGTGCATAATTTGTTTCTGAAAAAATTATCAAACTGAATGATTATAAATTAAATAATATTCAGAGTGTACTGGCAACATTTCTATTTCAAAGAACATGTCATTAATCCTCTCTATGGAACAAAGAATTTTCAGGCAACCACTTTAGTAATTTCTCCCTAATCTAACCCTTTATAAATTAAATATTTTATTTATCAGATATTCTTACTTCAAACCCCACTTATGTATAATACGTAAAAGCAAAGATAAAACAGGCAGCCTTTGAGACTTACTCTAGCTTATTTTAACTCTAAAATAAATTAGCAAGAAATTTAATGAAATCTCTGAAAGACATTAAGAAATACTTACCCCTCTCGTATATTTTCCCAAAGTGTTTAAAAGTGTTTTTTTAAAAATCCGCTAACACATGGTTTAGTGAGTCTCCTTGCCCCATACTTGCTTATATGGCTAAATATGTTTGATTTTCCCTTCCACACTTTGTCAATGTAAGCTCTTTTGAGAATTCTCAACATATTGAGATATAAACATATAATATTTTATGATTTTACAGAAATCACATCACCAACTAGCTATGTCTAGCTATTTCCCAGTAAGTAGCTATTACCATAACAATCCTTTAAACAGATATCATCATTGTTTGCCATATTTGGATGGCAAAAAACTCATCATGGTTTTAAGGCAAAGATAAATCATGGGAATGTATTTTTCTTCCCCCTTTACTTGTGGCTTCATGGCTATGAATCCCATCTAATCAAGAGTCTAGTTTATATAAGAAGTATTTCATCATAGCCCCTTAAAAACCATCAATACGGTGCCTGAATTCTACTCATAAAATAAGAAAGCAGCAAACTATAGAGAATGAAGATGGGCTTCAATATGAAAGTCTTCATCATGATTATTCATAATGAAATGGTCAGTGCTTTTAATGTGTAGACTCACCAAGGACACAGAAAATCCCCTTTATTTAGAGAACATTTGTATGATTGTAAAATTCAATGTGTATAAAAACCATGACATAGACATATTTTTTGTTTATATGTAAAAGGAAGTTAGGCTCATGTTTCAAATAACTATAAATACAGTTTTTGTTTATGTCAGTATTCGGCATGGTATTTGAGAATCATGCTGAATTTGAGATAGCTTATCATATGCATCAGAGTCTTGCAAAAATGCAAAATACCCGAATGAATCCCTCATTCACACCTATAAACTCTTGAAAATTAACAGCCTGATATATTTTCAAAAATAGCCCCTAGGAGGCAGTATTGCTCCCTTTGAGAACCACTAACAATGGGTACAATTCTAAGATTCTTCCTTCTCCCACTTTACTTTGCTTCTTTGATGTGTAGATCTTCTACTATACACGTAGGGTAAAAGAAAAGGTAACAGCAAACATTTCCTAAACTGAGTGAGTGGCAACAGACAGCTTAGCTTCTTGGACTATGGGTTATCTGTCTTCCCCTTAAACTCTGACAGTGGACTGGGAATGGTCAGTAATAGAGCCAATAGGACTTTTCTACCTGAAAGTTTATGAGGGCAAAAGAGGGGATTTAGTGCCATTTGTCATCAACATTGAATTTATTTTTATGTAGTTCTGAGCCATGAAAAAAATAGTTTCACTCCTTTACCCTAGTTTGAAGAGGGGGAAAAAAAATCTGCTCTTACAGTAGTTTGAGAGAACTGTGCTGAAATGGAAAATACCCCAAACTAGAAAATAAATATCCATGTGATAAGTTCGATTTTTACTGCCATTTAAAGTGTGATTTGGGTTACTTGAACTCTGGACTGCCTTTGCTTCATCTGCAAACTGAGAGTAAAGTAGATGATGTTATGTCTGAATTCTTTGAACTATTGACTTCACTGTATCTCTGAACATTTGGAGTATCCTTGTAGACAATGTACGCTGTTCTTCTTTGGTTGTCTGAGTGTCCTTGAGGGAGGTGGAAATGGATTGTACTCTGACTTTTTGCATACAGACTGTGTGGCATCAAATTTGCAAACTTTCTAGAATCCTCTAAGAATATATTTCCTCAAAATGAAAAGTTTTAAGGTTAAATATTATTATACCTGTTATCCCAGTATTTTAGAATTGAAAAATCATTTGATGAAATAGTAAATTTAGATAGTTTTTCCTTATATGAATCTTTAGACATGGGTTAATTAACTTTAGCAACATTCCTGACTCTCTTCTGTATATCAAATAGTGTACAGAGCAATAGGCAGTCATGACAGCATGAAAGCTATGAAAGGTTTAATCATCCTTGTAAAGGTCTTAATAATTCAGTGTATCTTAGAGTGGATTTTCTAGAAGGAGAGCTTTTGGACAGGGTTTCTTGTCCAAGTGATTTATTGTGAGTTAGCTCTCAGGGAAAAGCCTCTGAAGAAGTGAGGAAATCAGGACTGAGCAGGAGATGACATTATGAAAAGTGATGTTTCAGAAGTCTATCATTGCCCTGAAGTTTTTGGAGCTTGAAAATTTCTCAATTACAACCAAGATTTTCAGGCCAGACACATGGGAGTTAAGACCCTCTGTTGTTCAGCATTTGCTCATGTACAGATCATCCTTGGGAGTCAAACATGAGTATGATCTTCCAGGTGTGACTAGGTGAAATGGTCCCAAACAGCTAAAGGCCAAGTTGTGCCGAAAGGTTGTCTATGACAGGCAGTCATTGCAGCTGATGCTGACCTCAGAAGGCTGGAAAAGGAAATCTCAGAGGGACAAAAGTAGCATCGGTAAAGTGTGTTGGTAAAGATGTCCATATCATATGCACATGAAAACCTTTATGAGCACCTGTAAGTCACCTCTCAGGAACAGTCGTATAAGTACAGTCTGAAGTGCTGTAAGCACAGAGTGAATGCCACCTGCTAACACAGAATGAATGCTTGTTCTGTGTTGCATGCTGTTAAACATTCTTCACCTACATTATCCCTCTTTAAGCCTCTCAACAAATCTACAATGTACATAATATTATTGTTCCTAACTGAGGCACAGACAAGTTAGGTAACTTGGTCAAGGCTATATAGCAAGTACCAGTGAATGATCATTTTGCTCTCGGTAATACACTAGGGCTTCCTAAAATACAAAAGTGAAATCCTAAGCCCTATGAAAGATCTACTAAGTCAAAATCTCTTCACTTGGGCTCATATTTTAACAAGGCATGGCTTTTTCTAGTAAAGGTTTTAATAACCCCCATGATTACTATAAAAACTGAAGAGGTTCATACACACACCAAAGTGTCAGAACTATTACCTACTGCTATGAGAAATCTTCTGACTTGGAGGAAACTTGTACAAAAGACAATATTAACAAGTAAAACAATCTGAAAAAATGCTTGTGAAGTTTTATATATAGTCTAATGAGACGAAAATAAAATTGAAAATGGGCTTTCAAGTACCAAACCATTATTGTCCAGGAAGAAATGACTTTTTGGGCTAGGGATTTAGCTCAGTGGTGCCAAGCCTGCCTTGCAAGGCAAGGTCCTGAGTTCGATCCTTGGTACCAAAAAACAAACCAAATAAACAAACAAACAAAAAGAAATGACTTTTTATTGTCATATTGTATGTTTAAGGACAGAGTAGTAGAAACAAAGACAGGGGAGACATTGGGCTTAAGCACCCCTGGGATATTCTTTTCCATCTCTGTGCTTATGCAGCCATTCACTCTTAAAAATATCATATATTAGCTTCTTTCCCAAAAAAGAACTAGATATTCTAAGACTACAAAGAGAGAAAATATTTGCAAAGGTTTTGGAAATCAAAATGCCATACAAATACAAGGAAAATTTTAAGTTTATTGCTGATATATTTTCATGTAGCAGTTGTTCTCTGAAATATATGTGATCTGCATGTCAAGTTTCATAAAAATACTTCCTTATAAAAAGTGGACTAGAGAGACAGAAAAGAAAAAAAAAAAGGTCATAAAGGACAGCCTGGAGGCATGGTACCGTTTGGCTATAATAAACACTTTTCTGGCAATTTCATGGGAAAGCAATCATCTACTAAGCATGTTCTCATTACATGATCCAACTGAAAAAAGGGATGGCTAAGAAGGGAAAGAGTCTATTTGTCTTACATGATGTATGTTGGTAGATCAGGCTATATTCCCTTTAATCTGTTAGATATACTTATCATTCTAATTCAGATCATTATGACAGCTACATAAAATTTCTAGATATTGTTTAAAGAAACACTTCAATGTATTAGTTTATTTCTGATTAAGAAGGTTGTTTACTATATTTCCATTCTATTGGTTCATACTTCAATCTATTATTTAAAATAGATTTCACAGGAAGAAATGACATTTTATGGTCATATTGCATCTTATAATGATAGTTTTTTATATAGTTCTCTTTGTTATCAGATTAAAAACTCTAGCATTTTAAGGGAATTAACTGGCAATCCTCAAAATAACCTCAAACTTGGATATATGGCATAAATTTTATGGTGGAGGTCTTTGACATGGGAAATGAGAGTTGAAAACCCAAAAGTTTACACTGTGCAAAAGACCAAGGGAAAGGAGAAACTTTAAGTGTTTCAGATTAGGCATGGACTAAACGGGCCCCTCCCTCCCGCTGTTCTACTGGCAGGTGTTGAGAGTCAAATGCTTGATTAATCATATTAGTGAAGATTATGAAGAAGCTTTAAATTCCCAAGGTTAGTTTGCAGTAGTAGTGGAATAGTTCAGGGGAAGCTCATGAGACATTGGTTATCATAGGAAATTTAAAATAAAACCAAGAACAGTTTATTTGGTAAGTTAAGAGCAGACAGAAGTGTTGGATAAGACTGAATAGAGGTTGAGTCCAGGAGCTCAGGTATATGTGCTAATGTTCTACCTCTCCAGCGGGCAAAAGATGCCAGTGATCAATATCGAGGACCTGACAGAAAAGGACAAATTGAAGATGGAAGTTGACCAGCTCAAGAAAGAGGTGACATTGGAGAGAATGCTGGTAAGTTGCTGTACTCATTTGGATTTTATACTAAATGAGAGAGCCTGTGGGAGGACCAACTTAGAAAACATTGACTGTCTTTTGTTATTTATTTATTTATAGAGCAGTGTGATGTTCATACAAAAACTTACCCATGATCAAGAAAATTAATCATAATTTAGACTGTAAATCAAGTGTTGGCAAACTTTGCCTAATGCAAAAGTCAGTCTATAGTCAGTTCTTTTTTTATGATCACTAAACTAAAAAGTGTTTTAATTTTCAAAAAAAAATTTTAAAAAGAAAAGAGGAAGGAAAAATAAAAGAAGGAAGGAAAGAAGAAAAGAAGTGGAAAATGTGACACTATATCTTAACTAAGCATTGAAATAAAAAATGCATACAAGCATTTTGTTTTTTACTTTTCTAAATTGGTGACCTTTTTATTTGATGCAATATTTCGGTATTGTTGACAAACTTTAAGTTATGATTTAGTCTTCCCTGCACTGCCATGGTTAATAATAAATGAGTACACTCTATTCTTCTTTTGCAAATAAAGACAAGATCAGGGACAAGAACTTACTGATTCCTCCTAAAAGAATCTGACAGTTCTTGGAAATTCTTACCAAGAGCTCTCTGCCATTAGAAGAAACAGAAATAACAAAAGAATGAGGAGTTTCCACCAGTGACTACTTTTGGCAAATGTACTTAAATCTCTTCATTTTAGGACAGTTAATAGAACAAATCCTCCCTCACAAATGATAACAGCATGTCTTCTATTTTGAAAGATATATTTTTTATCAGTACAAAGTGAAAAAGGGAGTGTGTATTCTTTTCATACCTTGCTAAGAATTCCTTACTGCCTCTCAAAATTGGCTTCTTTTGTGTTTATAACTGTCTTAAACTCCCCTACTGCCCTTTCCATGCTGGAAAAATATGTTTTGTTATGAAGATAACATTAAATCTATAGCCAGCATAAAAGATTGGAAAACACATCACAATTTAAAGACCTTATCTTTAGAATTTTGGGAAAATAAACTTTTGGCATAAAAGAAAGGGTTTTTTTCCCTTTCATTTGAAATATTTAAAAGTTGTTTTATTATTTATATACTCTGGGTTGTTGTTTTGCCAGAGATTTGTCTTCGGGTTAAAATCATTTTGGAATTCCTATTTTGAGTGACCATCACATACACCCGGGCTGCTCTAGCAGTTCCTCTACCTCATTACTGCACATCACCTTACTTCTGGAAGTTAAAGTAATTCCATATTAGACTGCAAAAGTGCTCTCTCTGTCTCTGTCTGTCTCTTCCTATCTCTCTCTCTCTCTCTGTCTCTCTACACACATTCCTAGCCCCACACCTGTTCACATCCCCATATACAAACGTATTGTCTTATTCTGGTTAGGCTGCTAACTAGATGATGGATTGTCATAGGCTGGGGTCTTATAAACAGTAGAAATTTATTTTATTTTCTCATAGTTCTGGAAACTAGGAAGTCCAAAATCAAGAGTCTGCTCCCTCTTTCATAGATGACCGTGTTTACACTGCGTTCTTACATGGAGAAAGGGGAGAGGGAGCACCTAGGTGTCTCTTTCATAAGAACCCTAATCCCAGTCACGACGGCTCTGCAACCATGAACTAATCACCTCCTCAAGGCTTTGCCTCCTCGTGCCACCACACTGAGGGTTAGAATGGCAACATAGAAATTTGGAGGGCCACAATCCTTTCGTCATACTTGTATGCATGCACAAACCTGTATACATACATACTATATATGTACATGTACATGTACTCATATTCTATATGTTATAAAGATTTTACCTGAAAAAATCCGTAAGTTGGCTCAATAACTTATGAAATGGTCACTTAATGGAGATCGCCTCTCTGAGTCCGTTAAAACACTAAAGCTTTATTTTCTCACTAAGTCGTTACTATAATGATGCAGATGAGTGAGGAAGAAGCTAATAAACAAAAAGAATGGTTCAGTTCAGCAGGCTCTGTTCCAGATGCCTGGGTTACACTGAACAAGTCAGCCGAAGTCCCTGACCCCTTGGAGCTCATGGCTGGCGCGACCCATCACTGCAGACGAGTTTAAAGGAAAGCTGCATCTTTTAAAGTTATTAGAATCCAGGACTGATGAGAAGCCTGGAAGTGAACCATTATTTATTCCCCTCCACCTTTGCAAGTCACATTTTTTGAGAGAGGAAAGAGGTATACTCAATATTCACTAGGGTAACATCCTTTTTTTTTTTTGTACCGGGGATCGAACTCAGGTCCTTGCGCTGCAAGGCAGGCAGCGAAACCACTGAGCTAAATCCCCGGCTGGGTAACATCCTTAACATTCATTCTGGTGTCTGTCTCCAGCTGTGTTCTGATGCCTGCATACGGTCTACTGTGAAGAAGCAGAGTCAGGTTTGCTGAGATTCTTTAGTTGGAGGGTCCAGCATGGGGTCCTGCTTGGAGATATCCAGGGGGTCTTCTTCGGTCCTGTAAATTATATATATGCATTGGCCAAAAGCAGAGAGAATCATTTAAAAAGACACAAGACAACATTTATTGTAATAAATAAATTCTCAGAATCTGTACTATTCTGTTTCAAACTAAATGAGTCTTCTTCTTCTTCCTCTTAAGGTATCCAAATGTTGTGAAGAAGTAAGGGATTATGTGGAAGAAAGATCTGGTGAGGATCCACTAGTAAAGGGTATCCCAGAGGACAAAAATCCCTTCAAGGAGCTCAAAGGAGGCTGTGTGATTTCATAAAGAAAAAAAAAATCCCTGGAATATTTAGAAATTTAATAATAATGTAAATTTTTCTCAAATATAAATAAAAATTTACATGAATGTTGAAATTTGCAAATGTAAACTTTTAATAAAACCTGGAATATAATAACATGTAAATTTATGTTTTTCTGTATGCTTCCTTAAAAAGAGTTACTATGGTTGATGAGTGAGTCTACTTTTCTGAGATGCCAGCATATAGGTAATGTTTTATATTTCTTCATTTCCCTTTCATTACTCATAAAATGCTACCTTTAGAATAAAGGTAGGCAAAGTTTCATAGTTAAATTTATATTTTATAAGTAGTAAGACTGTAAATTTTATCGTCATATTTTATAGCTAGACATATTTTTATCAATATTTCCCTTGCTCAAGGGACTAAAAAATCTATTGTGTGGGTACAAAGATAACTTATCTTGGCGAGATATGTACTGCAAAGATTTTTGGTCTACTTGTCATTGATGATGTGGCTTTGTTCCAGAATACAAATTGAACTAAGACTTCAGTCTTTGATTACAGAGCACAGTGAATATAACCAGCAACTGAATGAAAGTTACGTGCATAGACTTAGGAGCCAGTGTGTTCTAGTTCCGACATTTTACTAATTGATTTTGCATACTTTACTTAATTCTTTCTAGATCTCAGATATTTTTACTGGAGGATGAAGGTGTTAGTGATTTTCTCCCCTATTTTTATGAGGTTTAAATATTTGATAGTGCAACTATAATATTTAGCATAATGCTTGGCACATAGTTAGACCCAGTAAGTGTTAACTAGTATCATTACTGGGAGAGAAACTAGACAAAATTTCTAGAGTTCTTTAAGGTAAATTCTATTCTATACCAGGCTCATAATGAATCTCACCAGCACAATCTTTTCCATAGTAGGATAGGGCGAATGAGATAGAAATTGCCATTACTAACTTCTCTCTCCTTCTGCAGTGAATGACAAGTGTTATTACCCCAAATCAGAAACCATTTTTTGTCTGTTTTCTGATTAGTAACTTGAATTTATAATACTGTGTGGGATGCCATAGTCACCAGAATACCCCGAAATGCTAATTGATTATCATTCTTTTAAAAACAAAGTAAAAATTCTCTATTTTTTGGCCTGGAAGGGCACCCAAAATCATCCTAAATTTGGCTCTCAGGTTAGTGCTCCTGCTCTGACCATAGTAAACATCAAAAATGTCTGTTGATCTTCTCCAATCCCCTCATTTTGAAAGGGAGCAAATAAAGACTCAGAGAAGCAAACCTGAAAATATTCTAGGTCAAGACTCTGGGCTTCTGGCTGAAGCCCACACATCCTCTCAAATATGCCCTGGATCTCAAAGGATAAACTGTGGAGCCTCTTACCTCTTTTTCTTGAGAAGATATTTTTTTCCCTCTTATTTAAAATTACAAAATCCCTCTCCTCTCATGCAAGCACTTCTTATCCCCTTCCCCAGTCTGTTTTCCTCCATATCATCTGTTTTATTCCATAGCACCCAACACCATCAAACATACCATATATTTTACTTATTTATTTAGTTGTGGTCTGTCTTTTGGAATTTCCCCTCTGTGAGTTAGTGTTTATTTAATGGAGTGCTCTATATATCCTTTTATTCTGACTAAAATAAATACAAAGACTTTGCTATGGCATTTAGCAACTTGTAAAGCACAGTCCTAACCAACAGCTCTAGTTTTCACCTTACAAGTAGAGATAGATTTTGGAGCCTGATGATTCTCATTTAAAACCTTTGCTCTTCCACATTATTGAGAACTTTGGACAGGCTACTTCTACTCTACAAATAAATTCGTTTTCTTTTTCCCTATGTATAAAATGATGGATTTGGACAGATCCTTTTGTTGTGGTGGTGGTGGTGGTGGTTTTTTTTTTTTTTTTTTTTTTGAGTAGAGCCTGTTTTCACATTTTTAATCCCATCAGAAATAGGCATGTTGAAAGAAGCCTTAATAAATGTACCCTATTGTTATGAGTCCTATAAACTTCCTGTAGTCAACAAATAATCCTTGACATAACATCATATTTTCCCACCTGCAATTTAGTTATTCTGATCCCTCAACCTGAAATATCCCTCCAGTCCATCTCATTTCAACCTTTTGAAATGCTTCTCATGCTTTAATAGCTACTGCCTCACTACTTCAAAAGTACGCATCTTTTAAGTCACTTAATATTACTTTACTATCCCTTATTGTAATTTGTACAGTTATCTTAAATTCAATGCTATATTATGAATTTCCCAACCCTGAAACTCTGTTCCTCTTTGAGATTGCCATGCCAACTGACAAATTGTCTCTACAATTTGACTTCCTAAATATTTAACTCAATTAAGGGCAGACAAAGACAGTACTTGTGAAATGTTTACATTACATAATTAAGAGACTTTTATGGATTAATGAATGATGAGATCAACAGGATAAAACATGGATTGTCAGCAGAATTTTGAATTAAAGAGAAATTATGGGAAGGAAGTATAAAGAAAAAAGGCCAAGAAAGGAAGGAAATGAAATCATGACTGTTCCTCTGGCAGCACAGCTACCACAGGCAATAACTCTGTTGTTCAGAAGCTGTTACTTCAAGGCTGGGGTTACTAGGTTAAAAGGAATGGGTAAGACTACAAGGCAACAGGAAGTACCTTTGCACAACCTTATCATTTGCCCTCGCAACAAAACTTTCTGATGTCACTAGTGAGTATGAATCATATTCTACAATATATCATTTGAGATGGTTGCACTTTGAAGGTATTTTATGTACATGGACAAATTCAAGCTTTAGTAAAAATGAAAACAAAGCAACACACCATTCTTTTCTTTTAACCTGATTTGATTTTAGACAGATTTCAAAAGAAAACAAATCTCAAACTTCCTAAATTCCTAAAAGTTTTTTATGAACATCAGGAAAATAGTTAACTGAGCAAGGAAAATGACTAATTATATATGATGGAATTAAAGTCTTGTAGGAACAATATCGATAAAAGAAATCATTTTGATACAGTGCATTATACTTAGTTTTTGAGGTAACTGGCACATCAGACCCAGGTCATCCTAACACCTGACTTCTTCATCTAGAAAACAAATCCTATGTGGTTACATGGAATAAGCGTTCCTGGAAACTGCCATGAGATTGTCTTAACAAATTGAATCAAATGTCAAATGAACAAAAAATGCATCAAATGTGTGCTAAATACTTTTCTTAAAGAAATTATCTTCTTCTTTCTGTTTTTTTCTGCTTTTCCTTTTGAAACAGAGTCTCACTATATATCCCAATCTGGCTTGGAACTTGAGATCCAACGGCCTCAGCCTCCTGAGTGCTGGAATTACAGGCATGTGCCATCAAGCCTGGCTGCAGAAAAAAAACTACCATTTTAATGACCTAAATAGTCACTGTTTACTTCATAAATTTTAGAAAGGCTGAATTTTGGAGGTAACCTAGTTTAATTATACAAAAGGCAGAGAGAATGTGTATTTTTCAAAACTATAAGACAAAAACAAGACCAGATCTCTCATCTCTTTCATTTCAAGTTTATATTAAATCAGTTCCAACATAAATTCCTTCAATATTTTTGTCTAGTGTTTTCTTCATATGAATTTTAATAATATACTTAATCAGAAAATGATTAAAAATAAACATGATTTTCTCCTTTTTGCATGTCAAAGTAAAAATTTCATGGTCTTTCCTCTTATAATTTAAAAGTGAAAGACGTTACTTTTATTAAACAGATTCATTTGAACATTTGTCAAAATACAGTGAGCTTTTAATAAAAGTTCATTTTTGGTTATACCTGTCATTTTTACTACAAAGTGTTTTCATACTACACTATTTTGTAAAATGATTTTCATTAGGAGTATTGTGTAGAAGATTAGTAAGAAGTTAAACTATGTACATTTGGACATCACTAATACAACCTAATTCAAAATTTGTTGATTCGTAACTTTGTTTATTCTGGGGCAGATAGTAGTTCAGTTGCAGAGTCCTTGCCCATGTGAAAAGGCCTGGATTGGAAACCTAGCTTCACAGAAAAGAAAAACAAAATATTTACTTAAAATTTTTGAATATGCTGATAGAATAGTTCTGTAAGCATATGAAAAATTGCAGTACTGTTCTTTGGAAGGTAAATTCATTGCCTGAGAAGAGGGGATTACATACTCTTGTTTAAAAAAAAAAGTTGACCCATCATTTTAGCTTTCAATACTGAAAGCAACTACTAAATATTTTCAGAATCCTGTGTGATTATGAGATTTCAGCATTTCACAATTCATCTTAGATTAATTTAGTTATCACTGTGAATTATATGATAATGAAAACTAAAAGCAGCAGTAGACCACTGCATGTTTAAGCCTCATAATACAGTAGAAAAAGTTAAAGAACCAACATGGCTGTATAAATATTTATCCCTGCATAGAACTAGATGAAAAAAATTTCCAGGCCGAAATAATTCTATTTTATTCTTCTTGTTATTATTATTATTATATTCTTATTTTTTTTTTACTATTATTCTTACTATTCTTAGCCAACTGATTTAATTTTGGTGCTGGACTTACTTAATTTTAGGCCCCTTCCACACTCACTACTTTCATTCACTTGTTTAAACTGCAAGTGGGAAATGTAAGAAACAATGAATCCATTCTGGAGAAACATATGAGTTTGACTTGATTCACTGCTTACTAAGAAGGAAAACTTCAGCAGATGAGGAAAAACTTCTCTAAGTCTAGAAGATCCCTGGTATTCCAAACATAGAAAACGAAGCTCCTAAATGTTTTCTTTGTGAAAATGATTTATTTTACATAGACGCAACTGTGTTTTCCGGAAAATAAGATCTAACTGGAAAATAATTAGCCTTGAAAATTAGAGATCAAGAAAAGCCAGTCCCGGTGACTGTGCTCGCCTGTCGCCTGTCGTTACAGGGAATCGGGGAGCAGTTCCTGGTGTCTAAGGTCATGAACTCTAAGTATTTAGCTAAGGGCTTCACTCTTCCTTAATCATTAGGAGGTTATTTTGGGAAAGAAAGAAAAATATTTTCCTGCTGGGAAAGGTTTCGTAACATTGTGGGGTTTTTTCTTTTATTCTTTTGAGCTATTAACAATGTTTTAGCTCATTAACTCATACTCAGAGGGCAAGTTTATATTCCATGTAAGCATTTCTTCCTACCAGACACTTTTCCTAGCTGTAGAAAGCAACAGCTAGATGAGTGTTATTTTCCAGAAAGTGGAGAATCCTAAACTAAACCATGCTACTGCCTACAGTGTAGGAGTTGAGAATTCAAAATCCTCTGGGAGGGGGAGTGGAGAAAAAAACCCTTCGAGATCCCCATTTCTGTCTTCACACATGATATTCCAATCGCTACATAATATGAAAGGGGTAAATAAAAACTGTTATTCAGGATGCAGATGATTATTTAACGATAGAGAATGTCCATGGAGTCTAAAACACTATTCCTATCCCGAATCCCCTTCTCCTTCCTCCCAAATTTTATAAAATCCCTTCCAGGCCTGAATGGGTAAACATCAGCAGGGTGCTGGGGGTTAATTCCAGAGTGCAGCTGCCTTTCACTTTCCAAGGCGTTTATCCCAAGTCTCCAGCTTTCTCACTGTATAGATGAAAAACTCACAGACTGCCAATTTTTACAACTTTTGGGAAGGTGAGGGGCTGTTATTTCCTGCTGGATAATGTCCTCCTTTCCTAGTTGCACAAACAAAACCCGGATGTGACTTGGAAAAAAAACCCAAAAAACAACTTAGTGGTCCGCCCTGGCCTGGCCGCAGCCTCACCCTGCGGTGGGGCGTCTGCACCTTCACCTTGCCCCAGCCCCGAGCAGGCCTCCCGGGCTCCGGGAACGGAGAAGAAGCCCAGGGGTCCGAGATCTCGGGCTCTGGGCTCTGGGCCGTGCTGGCGTGAGCAGAAGTCCGGAGGAAGCCGAGCCCCGGGGGAGCCGGCCGTCACGTCCTGCCTGACCCTCTGGGGTGGCCTGACCAGTCACCTCTGGAGGCTCTCCGCGCTCCCACCGACTTCACTGCGGGACCTGCCCGGACCAGTTCTGGGGCAAAGAAGGATGCCAGCCCTGCACATCGAAGATTTGCCAGAGAAGGAAAAACTGAAGATGGAAGTTGAGCAACTCCGTAAGGAAGTAAAGTTGCAGAGACAGCAGGTAAGGAGACTGCTCCAGAACCTGTCCCTCTGTGAAATGGACCGCGGCCAGCTCGGCCTGGGTAGTTACAGCCAGAGGAGAGCTTTGTTTTTGTGTAGCTTTTCTCGAACGAAGGCTTTGGCAGTGCCTGGGGCATGCCAGTACCTGGGAAATCACAGGAGGAAAATCATAGGACAGTCTGATAGGAATGGAAAGCACAAGGCCTAACAGTGAAAGACCGCGAAGTGGAGAATAGGCAGGAAGCCCTGCCTTGTACTATTCAGCTGGTCTTCAAAACTGAGCTGTAGGAAAAAGGCAAATGGCTACTTTGGCCTTGAAAGAATTTTTCTAAAACCACATTTTAAAGTTTGCAGAGCTTTGAATTTTACCAGTAGTCTTCAGGGATGGGTGAATACAGTTCCTTGGAGCCTGTGTGCAAAATGTTAGAATTTCTATTTTTATTTATTTGTAAATTTCATCCCTTTATATTAATTATCCACCTTGTGTTTTATATGTATGCATAATAAATTCATATTTATAAATAAATAATTATGTCTACACCGAGGTGAATATGGTTGCAATTAAAAACTTTTAGAAATCACTGATAGGGGTTACAGTTTCACTGTATTAAGTCCCAGTATTCAGAAGTCTGCACTGAAACTTGATGGAGGTTTTGTAATTTTTACTTCAATTTCTAGAGTTTTTACTAGGACACTTGTTACACAGTCTAGCACACTTTAGTTTGGGAAAAGGTTTTTGAAGAGATGTTTTTTAAAAGGAACCCCCCCCCATGAACTGATTCTATTTACAGTTTAATACTTGAAAAAAGAAGAGAAACAAAAATGAAGCAATGATTGCATATATGCTCCTTTGCTTTCTTGCTGTGGTTCTGTTAATGACAGGAATCAGTCTTCTTGAGTGATGACTGCAGGATCATTTATTTTTTTAAGTTTTACTTCTTTGCACATTTGTTTTCTCAGATTTAGCTTTCTACTTCCTAATTCCAAATCCTAGCTTTTCATAGATGTTGTCTTTTCTTTCCATGTTGAGAGTTTTGTAACTTTAAAAGAATCTGTGTGTTCAAAGGAATAAACAGTTACAAGACCCAATTGATAAGCCTGTTTCTTGAAGGCAACTCATTTTGCCAGTGGAAGAAATGGCAATAAAGCAAATGTCACCCTCTTAGATTATTTTTTTTCACACAATGAGCTTTAGGGATTTTATAGTCACCAGAGTTGCATAAACTAAAGTAATGCATTGCTGGTACAAAGCTGGAATATCTTAAAATCTGATACCTCTGTGCAGAACTTACAGGGGATAAAAAGAGACAAGTCTTTTATTTTTTTAAAGTTTCAAGTTAGATATTGGGCAGGGTCCTGGATGCAAGTGACATCACAGAAACCAAACATCTTTCATTAGCAGTTTCTCCCTGCCAGCAGCCTTGCCCCTTAGAACAGGCCCTGCAGCATTTTCTTCCCAGTGCCTGATACCCCTGGTGTGTGCCAGAGAGAGAAGACACTTCAGGGTTATTCTTGCTGACACAGGAAGAGGTATCTAAGTCTTCATAATTTTCAAACACATTTTATTATGGACTGTGAATGGTAGAGTATTAGTGTGGGGCAAGTCTTGCAATTCTTTAGAGACTGTTCCTCCACCTTGTTTTAAGAATGAAAACCCTGAGTCACCAAAAGGCTGGCTAGTTCCTCACTTAGGACCACGGAGCGATGGGACAGGCACTTAGAAACACAATTCCATCACTCAGGTGTTAACATGTGAACTACGTACCCTGCTTAGGCCAAGGAGACAAATTCACAGGTTGTATCTGACTTCAGCTAAGTAATAGCCAATCAAATATATCCTCTTGATCATGAAAGAAAAGATGTCTCGGGCACTTTTTCACTTTTGAAGATGATGATCTCTTCAGAAACCGAATGAAAAAGGCCCCGTTAGAATAAATACAATATGGGGAATGTGAATCTTACCTAGAAATTTCCCTGGAGCTAGTGGATACAAGCTCCATCAGTTTTGAATTCATTTAAAATGCACACACTATCAGTATCAGCAAACAACTGAGAGCAAACATTATCCCAAAGAATGATCCTTGAAGAGGTTTTATTTTACAGTATTTTAAATGATATAAGGACATCACCTATTTTTAAACTTAATTTATTTAATTTTAGTTTTTTGTGATACTGGGTATTAGACCTATGGCCTTCACCTAGAGCTACAGCTCTAGCCCCCTAACACCTCTTTAATTTTTTTAAAATTTGGAGACAGGTTCTCACTAAGTGGTCCAGGTGACACTTGAGCTTTCAATCCCTCCTGCCTCAGCCTTCCACAGTGCTGGGATTACAAGCTTTAGATCAGTGAGGCCTCCACTCTACTGTACAAGGAATTGCCCTTTAAACTATGTGAATGAAATAATGAAATTTCTATTTTTGTTTAGTTTTAAATTTCATCCCTTTATTATTACCAGTTTGTGGTCTCTGAATTTATTTATAAGTAACTGTCATGCACATTTTGGGATACATATGCAAACATGTTTTAGTGATAACCATTAACACAGTTAGAGGCCACCAATCTAGATTACAAATTCAATGGTAGCATTTGTCCACTTTTAGTGTGCCTCTATTGCAGTTTACTAGAACTATAATTTTTACTTCTAATGTAATTAATGAGTATTAAGATACTAATCTTTCTTTTTTCTCTTTCCTAGTTATTCTTTTCTTTTTAACACACTCTTGTCTTTTAAGGATTTTTTTTCAAAAAATTATTCAATCCTTTTTGCATTGTAGAAAACATTTAAACTGATTATATAAACACAAGAATCTCAGAGAAGCCTAGTAAGTCTCTGATCATTGCCATAATCTGTCAGGAGGGAACTTTGAGCAGAGGCAGACAGGGAGGTATTTGGGCAACTCCAGCCTTTCCAGAGTCTGGCTTTTGCCTATGCTTCTATCAATGTGAAATTCCAGAACTTGGCACATACTCCTCAGTGAGAATTATCACGTACACCCTCCCCCAAACACTTGGGGATTGTCTGCTTCCAAGCCTACTCCTTAGCATGAAAAAATGAAAGTGGAATATGTTTTAGTTTCTAAAAATGTGCTAAACATGTCATAATTGTATTTTAACAGAGGAAGGAAAAAGTATGACAGTGAATAGATATCTCTGGGAATGATCTATTGAATACAGTGACATTCAAACTTTTCTAACTTTGACCAATAATAAGAAATGTACTTTATATAGATTGTATTTTATGTAGAAGTGGAATAGAATAAAATTATTAGCATGCAGGACACAAATAATATACATATATCAATTTTTTAAAAATTTAAAGCTGATTTACACAATTATAATAATTTCACAAAAAGATTCTGACAGTTTGAGCATGCCTGACGTACTGCATTCTTTTCTTTTTTCTTCTGTACTTCAGGTGTCTAAATGTTCTGAAGAAATAAAGAACTATATTGAAGAGCGTTCTGGGGAAGATCCTTTGGTGAAGGGAATTCCAGAAGACAAGAATCCCTTTAAAGAAAAAGGCAGCTGCGTTATTTCGTAAATAGCTATGAGGAGAAACTCTATCCTCAAAAGAAGAGTTCAAGTCTTTAGTTTCCCCAAGTAAACCTTACATGTCTTTTAAGGAAGAAGAAATGAAACTTAATTGAGACTCTTAAGCACTATATGGATGGGGTTATGTGTAAAAGCATATCTTCTTTTCCTCTTTGCTCACCATATACCCTTTTAGCAGGCAGCGTATCTGCTTTTGCACTATTATGGAATTAAGGACATTATTGTGCATGACTCAGCTTTTTCAGTATCTTGCTTGATGCCTCAAATAAAGTTTTGTCTTGGGAAAATGAATTTTGGTGTTCTAAGAAAGCACATTTCATGACCTTAACGTTTATATTCCTCTCCATAATCTTTCAGCGTTTGGGATATATGTTAAAAGATTAGGTAGTGCAGTAGATCACATCTCCAATCCTACTCTCTGCTCCCCATATTTACAGTGCTAAGTTCTGACTTGGGGAATGTGTTTGTGCTAACCCTCACTATTGGGAAAAGAGCGGGCAGAATTGCTTATGGCATTGACAGGAGTCAGATTGCCTGAGTCAGGAATTGGGCCGTGCCGTGTCTATGCGATCATTTCCCCAGTGTGTCATCATTTAGATCCTGTCACAGTGTTCCTGCTGCAGTGGCCTTAGGAAAGGCCTGCCTGGGAGTTGAGAAGCGCACCCTTCCTCCCTCGCTGCAGCAGTTGCCCAGCCCAGCTTTCAGGCAAGTACTTTTGCCCACACAGAACCGTGTTGTCCCTGTGCACTCTAGGTGGGTGTGGTTCTGCTCCAGTTCTGTGACACTGATGCAGATACTTGGATCTTGCCATCCACTCCAACCAGCCTTTCCACCCAGCCTTTCCCATCAGGTCCAGGCCAGCCATTCCTCATTTTCTTCTCCTCTGAAGGAAACCATGAGTCTTGTCCCATTTTAAAAATTAATTTGCCCCTTTTCTTACTGATTTCTAGGAATTTTCCCCATATTCTGACCGATTGTCCTTCACTGGTGGTGTGTGTTGGAAATACCCTTTACCAGGACATAGCTGCACTTTGCATTGTGACCTTAGCCTCTGTGGCTTTACGTTTAGCAGCAGAGCACAACATACCGGGTACAATGCCTGCTTCAGGACACCCACAAGACATGGACCTTTCTTCCCTTCTAAGCAATTTTTCTCTTTTTCCTGTCTTTTAGTTGGAAATTGCTCCAGGTTTGGGTCAAAAGAAAATGAAAACCTTTCAGGTTAGCTCTGTCTCAAATTGGTAACTAAGCAAGTTAGTTACCAGTTTGTCCTATGATTCTAAATGTGGCACCAGAAACCCACATTTCTCCTCAAGTGGATCTTTCTCCTGTTTAGACATGTAAATGCACCTTCCTTTTCAAGCCAGAGAGGCCCTTGTACCTATATCATCTTCCCAAAGTATATCAGCCTCCTTAGTCTGATTATTCATTTTGTTTCCCCACCTGGAAAAGAACAAGATAGCCAGGCTGGTAAAAACATAGTTTACGCAAATCCTAAAGTAAAGGCTATTTCCTTCCATTTCTGCCATTTTCCAAGTCTGACATCAGTTAGGGTTACTGAGAGCCTAGGGGTAATGTTAATGGTTATCGGTAATAAAGGCATGTTTCTTCCAAGCACCGTAAAACAATTCTTATTTGGCCTGTGTTGCTACTACTAGTTCTTTAACATTTAATACAGCATGGGATTTTAGTATCCTGGTGCTTATAAGTTTTACTTTAATGAGCTGTTTCACTTTTTTACAGACATCAAGTTTTCTTTTTTTTGGATAAGAAAGCAAACATCTATTGCCCTCACTGGTAAAGCAGATCAAGTCACCTGCTTTCATCCTCATGGGCCAAGGAAGCAGAGTTACCGCTACCTTCTTGAGAGCTATGCTTACCAGGCTACATTCTGGCTTTCTATTACCTACATTCGGCTATCTATTCATCCAGAACCCCAGGTTGATCTCCTTTTTCATGTCTTAATTATATTACAAATTAATTAACCAACTTCCCATTTTTCCCTAGTGAATCCCTAATTTTGTAGGTGTTTTTACTAAATCTAAATTTGCTATTTTCTTACTGTTTCACTATTGTAACCAGCAAAAATAGAGCAAAATAAAAGCTCTCATGGTTTTTAAGTATTTAAGTTATTATGTGAAAAGCTTAATAACTTGTAGTAGGATAAAACATGGCATCCACATACATATATTATAAAAGTATTATAAAATCAACACAGTAGAATTTAAATTATGTTTTCAATTTCTTACAAGTATAAAATTGTGTGATCATGTGGTATTTGATTAAAATAGTTGCCACATTTTGTGCATTGAGACTTAAATTCTATGAACTTGATCTAATTTACCAATTTTTCCTATTATGGATCATACATTTCTTATCAAGTCTAAAGAACTACTTGCCAACTCTTAGTTCCCAAAACTTCCTTCTATGTTTCTTCTAAAAGTTTTATAGTTTATGTTTTGTATACTAAATCCACTGTCCATTTTGAGGTAATTGTAATGTGAGGTGTGATGTTTAACTAGAGGTCCTGTCTACCATATTTCCCTGAAAATAAGACCTAACTGGAAAATAAGCCCTAGCATGATTTTCAGGATGCTCATAATATAAGCCCTACCACAAAAAGTAAGCCCCAGTTAAAACTGTCAGCCAGATGGATGCATTTAGAACATCCATTGCAACACAGAATGGATGTATTGCATCATAAAATAATATTAATATTTAATGAATATAAATAATATTGTTGACATTAATACTTAAAATAAATGATAATATATATTATAATTAAGTAGTTTACAGTATGTGTAAATACCTATGTAGTATTACACAATATTATATGAATAATAGTTTTTGTTACATGAATAAATGTAGATTGTTTTACCTGAAAAAAAAATAGGACATCCCTTGAATATAAGCCCTATTGTGTCATTTAGAGCAAAATTTAATATAAGACCCAGTATCATTTTTGGATAAATCTTTCTCCTTCCTTTCTTTCTTTCTTTCTTTCTTTCTTTCTTTCTTTCTTTCTTTCTTTCTTTCTTTCTTTTCTTTCTTCTATGTATCTATCTGCCAATGAATATCTAATTGCTCCAGCACAATTTATTCAAAAAGCTATCAGTCCAGCATTAAATAGCTTTTACTCTTTTATCAAAAATTAGTTGGGTATATTTGTGTAGATCTATTTCTGAGTGTTCACTTCTGTTCATTTATGTGTCTATGTGTTAGTTCCACATTGCTTTCCCTTCTACAGCTGCATAGTAAGCTCTGAAGAATAGCGACCACTTCACACTATACTTTTTCAAATTTTTAAAGATATTGATTAAAAACATCATTCAGAACATATGACATCTTTACCAAATTGAGTTCGCCAGTATGAATATGCTGTGTATTTTCAAATATTTTGATCTTTGACTTCATTCATCAGTATTTTATAATTCCCATCATATTTATCTTGTGTACATTTCACTATATTTATACTTAAGTAATTAATTTTCTTTGGAACAATGGCAAATGATATGGCTGTTTTACTTTCTATTTGATTTTTGTTCTAGAAATGCAACTTTATTAGTATATCTTGCAACTTTAGTAAAATCACTTTAGTTCTGAGAGAGATTCTGTAGATGCCTTGGGGTATGTTGACAGTCATCTGCAAATATAGACAGTTTTTTTTTCTTTCTAATGTGTTTTCTTGTCTTATTTCAGTGACTAGATCTTCTAGTACTATGTTAAATTGTATGGTAAAAATTGATACAAAATTTCATCAATAACTTATTTTAAATTGATGAAATGAATCTTTAAAATCATGATTTAAAAAGCAACTTGGTAGTATCTAAAATCAAAAATGTTAAGAGAAAAATGTAAAGAAAGCTTTTCAAGAACATATGGAGAAGAATATAACCTATTGGTAAATTGTCACACAAATACACTGAGATAAGATAGAACTTTGTTCTCTTTGACTACATTGAAATTAAAATAATTGTTTCTCAGGCATCTGAGGGCAAACAGCTCTCCTGTCCTTGGATCACATCAGGAGGAAGTGAGCAGGAGCCTTAGCAACACCCGTGGAACAAAGCAGACCAGAACAGCACTGCAAGGCTTGAAAAGTCAAGCTGCCATTGGAACCAAAGCTGTCAAAAGTAGATCAAAACCCATGTACAAAGCACAGACAGGATGACTCCCTGCTAAAACAGAAAGCTTAAATAGGATCAACCCGCTCCTTACCTAATAGCTAAAATATCCATGACAAAATTTTTAAAAATTTATTATAACAAAAACCAGAAAAAAAAAACCATGCACAATCTGAGTAAGAAAAGATAACCAATGGATGCCAATAGCAACAGGAGTTAGATATTGGAATCATTTGATATGAATTTTAAAGCCATCATTATAACAATGCTTCAAAAATCAATGATAAACCCACTTGAAACAAAAAAAGAAAATCCCAGAAAAGTAAGAGAAGCTATATGAAAGTATTTAGTAGAAATTATAGAACTAAAAACATAGCAATTGAAACTTAGAAAGTAAATCTCACTTGATGTTCTCAGCAGTAGTTTTGCTAACAAATGATAGAATTGGTGGGCTTGAATATAGGTCTGCAGAATGTACTGAGTTTGCAATCTAACACACATACAAATACAAGAGAACTAAGTCAATCCACAAGAATGTGTAGGACAATAATAAATGATCGAAATTTGTAGCTAGAAGAAAGGATAAACACATGGGATTGAAAAAGTAGAGAGGAAAATGATGGATGAAAATTTAAAATTTGGCAAAATACACAAACTTACAGATTCAGGACCTGAGCAAAAGTAGGATATACCAAAGGAAATTCACATCTAAATACACTATAACTTAACATCTTAAATAAAGACCCAAGGAAAAACTTTTTAAGAGCCAGGGGTAAAAGCTACATTATGTAAAAAGGAAAAAAGTTTTGAATTAAGTGGGTGCCCCTCAAAAACCATGGGGGCCAGAAGAAGAGGTGATATTTTTAAAAGCTAAAAGAAAAGAACTGTTGACATTGAAGCTTCTACTAGTGAAATTATCCTTCAGGAAAGGAGAGGAAATGAAGACATTCTTAGGTGAAGGAAAATTAAGAGAATATTTTGCTAGCATTCCTTCTTTTGCAGAATGGCTAAAATAAGCTCTCAGAACAAAAAAATATACCACTACCAACAAAAAGGCTTGTACCTGCAGAGTGAAATGCAGAACAAAAGATGAAAGGTAAAATTTGGAGCAAATATTACAGACTGTTCTCAGCTTACAAGTTTCAAGGCAGAACAAGCTAAAAGCATAGCAGAGCAGTTCAAGTTGTGGAGGTCCAATCTCCTGCAAAGTGACTAATCCAAGTAACCATGGGGGAGGGGAGTACACATGCATTTATGGTTCAACAACAAACATGTATGGTGCTGATGCTATGCTAGGTCTCATTCTATGCCTAACGGCACTGGTGAATTATACAAAGTCCTTAATGTCAGTAAATTTATAACAATTATAATCAATCAGGTATAAATGCAATTTACCTTATTTATATAAGGTAGGATAAATAGAAAAATGGTTTTTGAATGTTTTAATAATGATGACAGCTTATACATATGAAGTGCTTAATATTTTCTCAGAGCAGGAGTGAGCTTTTTACATAGATTATATAATTTAATTTTCATATCTACCTTATGTGATAAGCTAAATAATTTGCATATTGCTATGGTAACTGGCAAAACTGTGCCTTAAATATTATGCACTTCTGCATCTCTTGTAGAAGTCAATGCACATAAGAAGTGAAAAGAACTGTTAACTGATTTACAGAAGTTATTTTTGGCAACAGTGATAGCTAGTTACTATAGCCTTAGAAAAGTTTAGCCTTTGTATTTGATGTTTTATAGTAGTTTATTTTAGTTATTTTTGTTGATTAGTTCATTGGTTTTTCTGTAATCACAGCCTATGATAATTATATTAATTTTAACCTGTGCCAACTGGGTGAATTTTGCTTTCAATAAAAAATCACAACTCTAAATTATTGTGACAGTGATGAAGTCTAATTATGCATCAAACACTTTTGCTCATTTGTTGAATAATACAATCTTTCAGTTTAACACAAGAAGTTACCTGATGGAAGCTATGAGTGATGGTAGACTGTCTAAAAAATTTCAGACTCTGTAAGGACTTTCTTAAAAACAGGAAAATTATTAAGGGATAGGCTGTCAGCTCTAGGGAACTGTTTACAGGTACCAAAGAATCTTTTCTAAGAAGTGGTTAAATTAATTCTCCATAAAACTTGGTTTTCTTTAATCAAGGTAGCCCTGGACTCCACCTTGTCAATTCTCTCCCTTTTCTTACAGACAGACTGATCCAGATGAATGACCTACATCATAGGCTCAGCTTGGCAATTACTGAGCCTGACTCCCTAGGCTGGGAACAGAAACCTAAATACTGACAAGTTGGCACTCATCGCTATCAGTAAGCAGCTTGAAATTCTGTGTGGAAGTAATCAGAGTAAATATATATGAAAGTATATATTCCACAGAATTAGTGTATTTACTTAAAGTTTCATATGGAGTCAGTCTTGCTTTATCATTTATGAGTTTCAAAATGGAGTCAGTCTTGCTTTATTGAATGTTTTGAAATGGTATGAAACCTATATGTGTCTCAATCTAAGAGAAGAGAAATGCTTAAACTTATATTAAATAATTTAAAAACATAGTCTGATAACCCTGATATCGATATAGTCCACTGATTACTTGAAATAGTTCCAAGTGCACTGTGGCTAAATGTTTCTTTTTTAAAACTGAAGTTACATGTCAGTGAGGGACATCCCACTGAGGAAGGTATGGTTCTTAATTGTCAATATCCACACTTGCCTTTTCTCTTTTTTGAGTTTTTTGTTTATATATGTGTGTGTGTGTGTGTGTGTGTGTATGTATATGTGTGTGTATATATATATATATATATATATATATATATTTATCTTTCAGTTTGGGATAGGGTGTAGACTCTTAGAAACTATTCATTTCTGGGCTGGGGATTTAACTCAGTGGCACCACACCTGCCTCACAAACACAAGGTCCTGAGTTCAAGTCCCACTAACAACAACAAAAAAACCCATTCATTTCAATTTGATTTAACAAATGAATCAAAGACCTGTAAATGTGACACTTAATAGAGAAGTTCAGCCAACATCTTTCCTGTGTTCTAGGAACAGATATTTGAAATAAAAAGATGTGACATTTTAAAAGTGTAGTTAATTAAACAAATTTAATTGTGGGCTAAGTGTTCAAGAGAAGAAAGAACACTAAATGAATGGTTGAGTAAGAATAGAACATTTTCTCCCTTTCTTCTGGTAACATTTCATGGAAAAAGAGACAATAGCTTAAGTGAAAGGGAATAATTTGTAAAGTATTAAATCTAAGAGGAAGAAATTTAATTTAGTGAGTGTAGCTTGGCAGACCAAGTAGTCATTTATCAAATTTGTTAGAAGAATTGAGTAAATTGTCTTTGGTTTTTTAAAAAAAGTCTGAAATACTATTTTCAGTTACTGTCTGTAACAGACTACCTTGAGTTCAGTGATTTTAAACAATTCATTCATTACTACCAGTCTCCTTGTCAGTTTATCTGGACCTGACTCTGAATTTTGACTGCTTTTACTCATCTGCAGTCAGCTAGTGGATCAGCTGAGGTCTGGCTGTTTGCCTGGGTGTTGGCTGGATGCTGCTGGAACAAAATGGGTGACTAGGTTAAATGTGTTTTGTCCTTCATTGGGCTTTCCTAGGTTTGTTCACATGGGATGGCGGGCTTCTAAGCAAAGGAGATTGGAAGGGTAAAGGGTATCTTAAAGTTTAGTTTAATAATTGGCACATTATCATGCCCATTGCACTCTGCTGTCAAAGATGACACTAGTCCAACCCATATTCAAGAGCAACAAAAAAGATGCCTCCTCTTGAGAGTGTAAACATAAGGTCATATAACAAGAGACAGGGACACAAAGAATCATAGAAAATGAGGGTCTTTTTGCAATTCACCTACCTCATTGGGTAAGGGTCTTGATCTCAATCTTAGGCCATGGAAGTCAATCAAAATGACATAGGAACATGTAGGACTAGAAGCTCCATTAGGGTAAGTCAGAAGATTTGATGTTAAAGGGAAAACATGGCGGTGGTCAGGACACACAGTCATTATGTAATTCAAACAGGTGAGGGAGAGGATTTGAAAGGTTCTGTGAGAGAAGGATCAACATGATTACATGGCAAACCTTCACCTCTGGGATGGCTAAGCCTAATTACACTTAGGAGGAAATGAGCTACCTCTTAAAATTTTGTGAACCCAATTAATAGACATATCCATTTCTAGGAAGCAGAGGACTTCTGGGTGTCTCTTTCATATGTGATAGAGTAGAAAGAACTCCTGCAGTGTTGCCCCCTCTTCACACAGAAGAACTTATTTTCAATACAGACAAACTTGGTAGATTTCCAAGCTTACACTTCTATTCCCAAGTCTGGTCACAATGAGGGTAAAGGCTAAGCCAGTCCTGCCAGTATTGCCAAAATGTATATACTGTGCCCTTCTCCCTTTGCCTAGCTCAGCCTTTGGGGTAGCTTCCATTGCTTCCTAGTCTTTTGCTCATATTCAACCAAAGATGACAGGGATGAGAGAGATTCCCAGAGAATGTGAGTTTGCTATTTATCTATACCCAACTCCAATTTCTAGTCTTCTGACTACTCTGTCTGGATTTGAACTTTAGAGCAGCTCTTATTCTTCCAATATTTCTGTATTGGAAGCTTTTGTTTTCCCCTGTTGGTACAATGAATTTCTCTTACTGAGGCTGAAATATTTCTCCTTAATCCTAACCAATATTTCTCCTGATTTCTTTTATTATGCCACATAATTCCTCATATTTTGCTATAGTTGAAAGTTACAAGTTATATGAAAGGAAAGGACTTTGCTAATACTTTTGATGAATGAGTAACAGTCAAATTTGAAGACACACAAATCGTGAGCCTAAAGCTTTACACAGCTTTAGGTCCTTCTGTTGATTTTGTGGCTGACCCTGGAAATATGAGATTCCTTTCTCCTTTTTAGAAGGACATTTTCCAAAACAGTACTACAGAGCTCCTTTAAAAAATGTTACCTCGCCTTGTTGCTTTTGCTCCCTTGTGTGTGCCGTGTTGTTTCTCCTCTGTGATGCCTGTCTGCCATTCACCCTGCCTTGGAGCCAGCCAATTATGGACTGAAACCTCTACAAAATGTAGATTTCTAAGCACTTTTGAAAAACTCTCTGTTGAAGCTGAGCCGGTCCCAGCACCCAGAAGGAAGCTCGCCATGGCCATCCCAGGCTCCTAGGGCAGAGAAGCTCAACTGGTCCCAGAACCCTGAAGGAAGCTCCCCCGCTGCCATCCCAAGCTCCTAGGGCAGAGAAGGTGAGCTGCGTGGACATGAGAAGCACCCCCCGACACTGTGGAAATGAGAAAACACATAAACAAGCCTCAAAAACAGACTTCCAGATCACCTACAGCAACCCCAAAGGGAAACGAGATGGAAAAATCTGATACTCAACCACCTGGACTCTCTGAACTGGCAAACAAAAGAGGATCTGGGAAAAATGAAATCAGAAATAATTACTCAGATAACAGCAAAGATTTTGCGCATGGTGCAAGACATGATTAATAAACTAGAGAGGACACAGATAAAAAAATAGAGGATCTGAGGAATGTGATGGAATCCCAACATAGGAAACAAATGGAATCCATAAAACAGATACAGATTTCCAAGAGATTAAAAGCTCCTTCAAAAGTCTGCACAGCAGAATGAACCAATGTGAGGATAGAATTTCACATATAGAAGATAAGATTGCGATTAGTGACCAGGAAAAGAAAAATTGCTTTAAAATTGTAAGGGAACACGAGAAATCAATCCAGCAGCTGCTAGATGATGCAAAGAAGAATAACGTAAGACTGATTGGGCTCAATGAAGAAACAGGAGAGAGTGCAGATGACATAAAAAAACTGTTCACAGAAGTGATGGCAGAAAACTTCCCAAGGAGGGGAAAAGAACTTGACATACAGATAAGTGAGGCATATAGGACTCCAAATAGCCTTAATCAAAAAGAATCTACACATAGGCATATAATAGTTAGGATTCCAGAAATCCAACAGAAGAACAAAATTCTACAAGCAGTGAGAGAAAAGAAACAAATCACGTACAAAGGAAAGCCCATCAGAATCACAGCAGACTGACTTCTCAATGCAAACCCTCAAGGCAAGAAGAGCTTGGAGTGATATATTTCAAGCCCTAAAGGAAAACAGCCTCCAACCCAGATTGATGTACCCTGTAAAACTATCTTTCAAAATTGATAGAGAAATAAGATACTTTCATGATAAAGAGCACCTCAGGAACTTCATGAATACCAAACCGGCACTCCAAAAAATTTTAGACAATACCCTAGGAAAAGACAATGAGGATCACATCCCCAGGAAACCCAGCAGAATGAATCCATTGGATGTGACAAATTAAATGCAAAGGGGGAGAATCCAACAAAAAGAAAAAGTCATGACAAGGCTTTTAAAACTTTTAACTTCATCTCCCTAATGAGTGTATAATTCAATCTTACTATTGTACTGATTAGTATTTTTTGTATTCTAGAGTTGCACACCATTCCTTGTGCTATACTGGCTATTTATCATCTTCTTATGTCTACATTTTAATTGGGTTGTCTGTTAATGAGTTCTAAGAATTCTTTATATATTCTGCTCATAGGTTATATGCATTGTAAATATGGTCTGTTTAAGGACTACTTTTCTTTTTTTTTTTTTTGGTACCAGGGATCAAACTCAGGTCCTTGTGCTTGCGAGGCAGGCGGAGGAATCACTGAGCTAAATCCCCAGCCCTACTTTTCATTTTAATGATGTCATTTAAAATTCTAAATTTTGATGGAATCTCATTTATCAATTTTTTTCTTTTACACATCATGTTTTTCGTATCCTAGGTAGTTCTTGCCTACCCTGGATTCATAAATATTTTCCCTTATAATTTCTTCTTAAAGTTTTATACTTTTAGGCTTTCTTATTTAGGTTCATAGATCCCTTCAAGTTATTTTCATGTATGGAAATAAAGGGTTGAGGTTAATTTTTTATATATGGATACCAGGTGTTCTAGTGCCATTTCCTGAAAACACTATCTCTTCCTTGGCTCTTGAATTGAATTTGTATTCTATAAAATGCTAAGGTTAAATAATCTTTCAAAACTCTGTGGACCATATATGTGTGGTTCTATTTCTAGATTCTCTGTTTTATTCAAATGATCTATATGTCTTTCCTTACACCAACACTGCCTTGATTACTGTAGCTTTAGAAGTCTTAAAATTGGGTGCTAAACGTCTTCCAGCACTGTTTTTGTTTTTAACTTTTCTAGGTCCTTTGTACTCCTGCATAACTTTTAAATTTCAATATCCAATTCTTCATTTATAGCAAGTATACACAGACCTGAATTTTTATATATACCTTGTGTTTTCTAATCCTGTTAAATTCAAGTACAAGTTCTAGGGGCTCTTAGAGATTTCTTAGTATTTTCTCTGTAGATGATCATTTCATCTACATATAAAGATTTTGCTTCTGCTGTGCCAATCCTATCCTAGTTGTGTCATTTTATTGCCAGACTATTTTGGTGGGGACTAGGTCTCAAAATTTAATGGACAGATAAAGAGTAAGCATATCTACCCTTGTTCCCCACCTTAAGGAGAAAGCATTGTATCTTCTCCATTCATATAAGGCATTCTCGCTGCAAGTATGGAGTACATGCCTTTAATCTGTTGAGAAGTTTCTGTTCTACTTCTAGTCTCCTGAGAGCTTTTACCATGAACAGCTGTAGAATTTAGTCCAATACTTTTTCTCCAACTAGTGACAGGATCATATGGCTTTTGCCTTTCCTCTGTTAAAGTGACGACTTTTGGGGGTGGATCTTCCAATGCTGAACCAACACTGCCATCCCTATAACAAAACCACTTTCTACATCCTGCCAGATCTGACTTCTAATAGTTTGTTTTGTTAAACAAATTTCTATGTTCATATTTTTTCTTCTATTATCTTTATGCAATTTTAGGATTAGCACAATGTTGATTTCCTAAAATGAGAGAAGTGTTCCTTCTTTTTTCTGCTTTAAATGTTTGATATAACTTATCAGTTAAAATGTATATGAGCCTGTTGTTGTCATATAGATAGGTTTTCAAGCTAGGAATATACTTTCTTTAATAGGTGCTATTCAAATTTTATATTTCCTCCAGAGTTAGTTTCATTAATTTGTCTTCCAAGGAACTTCTTAGAAGTTGTCAAATTTATTTCCAAAAATATTTTTGTAATATGCTTTCTATATCCTTTTAAATTCTGTAAAATCTGTGATAATGTCTCCTAGATCTTAATATTGTAATTTTAAAAATGTATAACTGATATTGTGTAACAGGGAGAAAAGGTCTAAAAGAGCAGGGGAATTGGGAGGGGTAGGGGAAGGGAAAAAAGGGAAAGGAAAAAATATAAGAAGAGGAAAAAAATGGAAACAAGGTCTTTGCAAATAGGGAAGGGTGGAGGGGGTGAAGGGAGGGCAAAGGAAGGGGAAAAAAAATAAGAACCAAGAGACTCATGTAATGGTACAAGATCCCAATGATGAATGCAACTGTATTTTATACCTAAAACGTACCAATAAACTTAATGAGGGAAAAAAATGTTACCTCAGAGTCTGGAATCTAAAATGTGTAAGATTATCATGTATTTATATAAATTTAAAATGTGTATAAGACTACACATTTGTTATATATCGAAATGGATGCACTGTAATATTATGAAGGTATCCTCTTGTCATGAATCATAATAGTACAGTAGATCAGGTTTTGCCAAAATTTTTCTGTGAAGGACCAGATAGTAAATATTTCAGCCTTTGCAAACCTACCATCTCTGTAGTGGCTACCTCAGTATAAAAGAAGCCACAGACAATAAAATATGTAAACCAATGAATAAGGCTCTGTCCCACTGAAAAAAAAAAAAAACATGCAGCAGCTGGATTGTTTGGCCCATAGCCATGTGCACTGACCCCTCCTCTAGGTCAGTGCTTTTCAAATTACATGTTAGGATACATTAGCAGTTGATTTAGTGAAATGTGAGCAATATTTTGAATCAAATAAAATCAAATAAACTAAAATATCAGCAAATATTCATAGAGTAAAAAGGTATTTGTCTTAGGGAAAGTGTGTGTGTGTGTGTGTGTGTGTGTGAATTAGTCAATATGTAAAATGTATTTCTTTACATAGGTTCTCAACAAAAAAAGTTTGAAGCCTATTAGATAGGAGAATTGGAGCTTTAAGTCTTTTCTGAGTCTTTGAGAGTGTACAGTAATGATTTCAAGCTCGACCAAGGAGAGGTCTGGCCTTTGTCTGTTCCCCCAGGAAGTTTTCTCTCAGCCTTTTCAGTGTCCTGTCTATGAATCTTTATCTACCTGGAGGACTGACAGATGTGGGGCATTCCAGAAAATCCAATATGTGACTTTATCTCCAGAGTGGCTGAAAACTGAGGCCAGTGGACCTTGGAGTTTCAGTGAAGACTTTGGATACCAAAGCTTAACCATACTCCATGTATTTTGTCCATGTTGTTCAGCAGTTCTGTCTGCTTCCACTTGAAGAAGGCAATTGGAAGCTCTAGGCTCAAACTTTTCTTGAACATCACCCTATACATCTCTTCCCCTGGCTACATTTAATTCATATTCTTTAAATTTGTTAACTGAAAGTTCAAGTATAAATGTTTTCAGTGGGTTCTGTGAGTCCTAGTAAATTCCTGATTCTTGGCAGTGGTCTTGGGGAATGATGAACTGGTCTTTGGAATCAGAAGTGAGTTCAGTCTTGTGGCGTATACACCTTCTAACTTCTAAGTCAGAGGTGCCAGCCATGAAAGAAGGACCTTTATACAGTTGGTGCAGCAAATTAGTGGCAAATCAACACTGAGAATATTAGGTAGTAGTTTCTATATTGAGAGACTTTTTTCTACTCTTGTGCTACTTTCTGCTGCTTGCCAACATTTGTTGAGTGTATCTGAGACAGTGCTAAGGACTTTGTACACATTATCTTATTTTATCCTCACAAGTACCCATGAAATATGTACCAGGATTATCCCCTTCTTATAGTGACAAAACTGAGACTCGGAGAGCTGAGGTAAATTCCTCCAGGGAAGAGATTTTAAATAGCAGTACATTTCAAAGCCAGGGGTTTGGATTCAACTTGAATTGTTATTCTTCTCACTGATCAATATTTTTCCTTGAATGTTAAACATTTTACTTCCTAAAGAAGAATAGATTAAATTCTTTCACTTGAAACCACCAAGGTATTTGGTATATGTGTACATAACAAGAATGATATTACATACGTTTTTTGTGCTTCCCTTAGTATGTCCTTAGCTAAGCCTTAGTAAAGAGAGGTTGAACTAATAAATAAGAATAAAAGGTACAGGGTATAGGCCTAGAATCCCATGTCTTCTGGACTTTTCCCATTGACATCTTACTTTTCTGCCTCTTCATTTGATCTTTTTCTGCTCTCTCTTCTGCTCTTTTTTCCTGCTTTTCTCCTTCACTCTCCCTCATTTTCATCTCTCATCTCAATTGTGCAAATTATTACCCAACCTGATTAGACAAATCTCAACCTCTTCTACTTCCAAACAACTAAGTTAAACCAAAATTATTGGTAAGTAGGATATCTGGTTGGGTTTTGCTTAGATTTTTGCTATAATGCTTTTTCTGAGGTTTTTACTGCTATATACTACACATCGCTACATCAAAATTTTCTTTTGTTCCACCTTAGATACTTAGGGTAAGGATTTCCAAAACATGGGATTAAGAAAAACATTTTTTAAAGCATATTATAGTTTCAATCAGTATAATTTATTTAAATCTGAAATTGAATAACTATTCTGACCACATACATAGTAATTTATGTTACTTAAATATTCTACAAGAAAACTTTCCTTTGACATAAAGCACTTATTTTCTCTTTTCTAGCCTTGATTATAGATAAGGAGATTCACATATTTAGTCACTAGTGGGATGGACAAATATGTTTCCTTGCTCTCTGTTTCCTTTATATTCTAGAAAAGCTAGATTTTGGGGGATGAATAAGCCAAAAAGTAATAGGTAAAGCATGACTTTCATTTGTTTGATATTTTGATATTTTTATGCATAGTCACTTATTTCACTTGACCCTGAGATGTAGGTAGAATAAGAATTGTACCACCTGACTTAGTTTCATCCTGGAAATGAGGAAATTAAGCCCCAGGGTTAAGTTATTCCTCTAGGTCAGATACCGTGTTAGAACTAGCTTAAAATGAAGCTATTTCCCCATCACGTGGTACTGCATTTGTACTCTGTTTAAATAAATATTTCCTTTTAGCATATGATTTTTTCAAATCAAATACATATTCTCCTTAACTAAGAGTCTTTACCCTACCCAATGAGTATACGTAAGTGAGTTTGGGGAGTCAGAGAACTACTGAAATATAATTTGTTTTGTTTTGGTTTTTTGGTCTCACTCTATAGTCCCGGCTGGCCTTGAACCCAGGCTGGCCTCAAATTTGCAGCAATCCTCCTGCTTGCATCCTGAGTGCTGGGGTTACAGGTGTGCCCCCTCACTACTGAAATGTAATTTAACATGCTGTGTTCCTGTGCATCCCTCCCTACCCATAAGACAATCTGGTGTTTTTTCACTTCAGAAGTGTCAGTAAGACAAAAATGGTTAAGTCCTTTTCTCTTAGGAAGGGGATTGTCTGTATCTTTCCCATATAAGTGAGATAGATTTGGGCCCTTAGTGTGGACAGTGGTGTGGCACTCATAGCCTGTATGCATTCCACTGGGCCTTGTTGTCTTCGGCTCCACAGTAACCAGACTGGCTGATCTTCTCAACCATTTCTTTCCGTGAGCTTTTTCTATTATCACAATTAAAGAGGTTGCTGCTTCTTCCAGGAATTTTCCTTCATGGACCGAGTGTCTCCCTGCAGGCATATTGTGACTGACACTTCATTGCCTTCAGGTATTGACATTTGAAGTTCATGCTGCCTGCTTTAGTCCTTCTTTCTTCTGAGATGCAACCTCCTTCATCTCAGTGGCATCAACACAGTACCCAGAGGCTCGAGTCTACCCCTCTGCCCCCTGCCAGCTTTGAGGTCTAAGATAATGGCCCTTCTGGCACTTTGTCCTTAGAATTTCTCCTCCACTTCTCACTAGTCCGGTACACTGTGCTACTTAAACTGTTAAAGAAAACCCTGAACATTTTCATAGGTATATTTCCAATTTGGAATATTAATAGTTTTTATTATGAAGTCAGAGATTATTAAAATTTTGAACAAAATCACTGAATTTTTAATGAGGCACTAATGGTGGCTGGTGTTAGAACTAAAGATTGTAGCTGTTCCTGGGTATGTGGCTTGACTGAAAGGGGAATCTGAAGGTCTGTGGGATACAGATAATATTTTGGTGTTGAGTGGACTCTTGGGAACATACTTGTCTTCAACTGTTGAAAATTATTTGTGTTGTGTATGTTAATATACACACTTTCAGTATCACTTACAAAGTATTCCAATCTCTTTTTTTCTCTTTTAGCTATTTAATATTTATGAGGTTTTCTCTTTTTTTGTGTATTTTAAAATCTGATTTCCCTGGTTAATGGAGTTCAGTATCCTTCTGAATGTTTTTAATTCCCCAAAGCCACTCTGTCCTGCACTTCCTGAAGGTCCATGATAGGATCTATGAAATTGTGGGAGGAAGGGTAGGACCTAAGGAAAATAGGAGATTGTGTGGCAAGGGATTGTGGGAATACCAGAGAGTAAGAAGGGTGGGAGGTCACCGCCTGGCCTCAGCCCCACAGGCCTCTCCAGGCTGATTAATGATGCACTTCACGCTCTTTCTTTTCTCAGTCTAAGTCTGACAATTGTCAAGGGCCTGACCCTTGGTGCTCCCGGATGGTTTATTTAAACCAGGACTTTAAAAAAATTTAGTCTTCTGAGCTGGAAGGTCAAAGGTACCACACACCTGGACCCTGACCTTCTTTCAGAGGAAACAGTTCCTTGGGCAGAATGTAGAATACGATGACAAACCTATCTTGCTTTATGATAATATGATATTTAAGTTATAAACTTAAATATTGAAATGCTAATTATTATCATTTGATTTTTATGCTGCTTTCATCACTTAACTTCCTTTATCTTCCCTTCCTCTTTCCCTCTGCCAATTCTGGCTTATCTTTAAATTATTCTGTGTTTGATATTCCAAACTTGTGAATTCTCTAAGTCTCCATCTTCCTCTCTCCCTTAAATAAATCCTAATGTTTGTCCACCACTGCATCTCTAGTCTCTCTACTTCACTCAATTTTTTCCCCCACACTCTGATTTTCTTTGCCTCTACTGTGTGCACCAGGCAGGCAGCCATTTTAACACCGTGCTGGTACTGCCCCAGTGTCTGATGATATCTGATTGTCCTTTAAGATGCCTGGGACTGACTTTCCCAGGCTGCCTCTGGTTTTGAATTCTACTCAGATTACCCCTCCAGTTCATGCACACCTTGCACATCTTACCGCTTGCTGCTCTTTTCTGTTGTGTTTTTTCCATTTCTCCCAAAATTTTCTCCAAAGACATTTCAGGCATCACAAACATCAGTCATGATTTGAGTGAAGAGCAGTTTCCCAGATAAAAGAGAAAACAACCTGACACTGAGGCTCAGGTGGCTCTATCCATTGCAGTCTTTCAACACTCGTTTCTCCAAGCTGTGCTGTCTGGTTCTGGCCCAGCATTTCCCTCTTCCAGCCTTTGCTTCACCTCCCAATTACAGAAAAGATCCACTGTAAAGCAACCAATTTAACTTGCTTTGTTTTTCTTAGCTCAGGCACTCGATTTCATTGCCTTTCTTTTCATCTAAATTGTTTAAGAAATTTATGTAAAGACAGCTCTTTCCTTATGCAAAATCTTGTGCCTTTTCTCCCTTCTGCATGCAACACTTGCTATCATTATACAGCACACAGTTTCTTCCTTCCTTCCTTCCTTCCTTCCTTCCTTCCTCCCCCCCCCCACCTCTTCCAAGGCTCTACCTATATCTTCTTAAGAAATACATATGAAATAAAGTGTTTACAAACACAATATTGGTAGATACATCTGTAATTAAATCTTTGCCTCATAATCAAAAATAATGCATTAGCCCATACTTTTACATTTTACCTCTAACTTACTACTCTCCTGGTTTATCCTGACCCAGCCTTCACTGGGGGTTGCTTACTGGAGTGGAATTCTCCCTTGGGTATTATCTCTTCCTCAAGAGCAAATCCCTGGTACCAACTTGTTTCTGACTATTGGTCTTTGCTCCCAAATTGATTTTGAGTCACAGCATTTTGCCCCCAGGATGCTCTCCCCAGCCCACAAAGATTTGTTCAACTCTATTACCAGCTTCCTTTCCTTATAGTCAGCACAAGAAACTATTTTGCTTATATTTTGCACCAGTTCCTACACAGAGGTGGCCGAATGCCTCTCCTACCTAACCTTTCCATGCCCCCTCCACCTCCCTTCCCTCCTTCATTCTGTCAGTCAAAATGTAGTGAATATAGACTGGCTACCTTTAAGTTCTAATAGTACTAGGGTTATTAAGTGAACACATTTCTTGGTTCTCAGAGCCCAGTGGAGAAGGCACCTGAGTAGTTAACAGCATATAACTGGAATGAAGTTCTTCACTGGTTCCAAGTAGCAGTATGACATTTCCCGTTTTTCCCCAATAAATTATTAAATTTCCTGTATCATTAATACTACGTAGAGTATTGGGTTTTCTTTTATGGATTCAACCAATCAAGAATCAAATATGTGGTTAGACCTATAATGATTGCATGAACAGTTTTTTTCCTTGCCATTATTCCCCAAACATGTTATAGAGTGCATTGACTACACACGCCTCACTTATATCATAGTATGACAAGTAACCTGAAGATCTGAAGTCTATGGAGGGTGTTCCTAAGTTACAGGCAAACCCTGCATCATTTTATATAAGGGACTTGAGAATCCACGGGTTTTGCTATCTGCCAGGACCCTAAACCCAATCCCCCTCAGATGCTGAGGGACAGTTGTATTTCTCACTTGACACTTATTCACCTCAAACTTTTAAGAATGTTAGGCTCTTATGTAGTCCAAAAAAAGAGTTCAGTTGAGTTCCCAATGCCAGAAGTTAGGGAAATAGAATGCCTAATCAAGTCACATTTTCTGTTCCTTCTGAACAATTCAATCACAGGCTTTCCATCTTTCAGTGATATGCTTGTTGGAATGAATAACATTCATTCCATTTTTAGGCTTAAGTTTGAAATTTATGACTCCTTCCCTTGATTTACACATAGAGTCATGTGTTTCAACTATTTACCAACTATTTACTGTGTTTCAACTATTTACCAACTATTTACTGTGTTTCAACTATTTACTGTGTTTCAACTACTTACTGTGTTTCAGCTATTTACTGTGTTTCAGCTATTTACCAAAGTGCAACTTGGGGCCAGTATAGATGCTCCTGAGATGAATTCTGGCCCAGCTATCAAACAGTGAAGCCCAAGTCACCAGCCTAGAATAGACCTTGCCCTTCTAATGTAATTGTCTTTGGGGCCTTTGGAATCTTTTCTTACAGTCAATTTTGCTCTAACCTAATACATTTTCTTAGGTTTAAATTATGGAGACCAAGACTCTCTCCTCTCCCAGAAGGCTCTTTAAATAAGAGTATGCAAATTGGATTATTTTTCCCTTATGATCATATCTGTCCACCAATGATTAATGTAAGAAGACTTCTTTAGGTCACATCAGTGTCATATAATTGATCTAAGAGAGAGTTCAGGAATGGGTCTTTCCTGAGTAAAGTAAGCCCATAAAATAGTTTACTGTTTGATCCTGGAGAATGAACCCAAGTTTTCTTGAACTACATCCTCAGCCTTTTTAATTTTTTTTTTTTTGAGACAGGGTCTTGCTAAGTTGCTCAGGCTTGCTTTGAACCTGGGATCCTCCTTAGCCTCCCATCACTATTCCCCAGCTGGTAACTTAATTTGTTTACTCAGGCAAAAGGCAGTATGTTTTTCTGGTACTAGTCACTCAGTTTCATATAAAGGAGTGTAGTAAGAAAGTGATGAAGATGAATATAGAATTCATAGCCTCTCCTATGAATTCTACCAAGGGAGATGACCATCCTTGGTATCACTGTCTTGAGTCTCACTTGCTTTCAGGAAGTTGTCTACATGTGGAGAAAACTTGATTGATCTATCCTGTACCCTGAGGTCCTTTAATTCTTACTGGAGTGTTCCGCTCCATCACTTGCCATTTTTCTCCCTTCCCTTTGAGGGTCCAGCCTTGCTTCAGCCTCTTATCTTGCTGGTAAATATCCTGTGCTTCTACTTAGGAGAAAAATTTGAGATGTGCACCCTACTACTTTGCTTCTTTCTTTCCTGAGAATGTGTCAAATGTTCATCTTTCCTCCTTCTTGGTCTTTCTATTTTCTGATAAAGAAGCAAGAATTTCCCTTTTTTTTTTTTTTTTTTTTTTTTTTGCTAAGCCTGTCTTCTTGAGTGCTTGTATCCCTGAATCTCCTGGGGCCTAAGACTACAAGTTATGATTTCAAGAACTCTTAGATTTTCTATCCCTTATCCTCAATTATTAATCAGTATCCTTTTCTCTGACTAAAATATGATTTGCACAATCTACCCGTATCTATGTAAGTATAATAATAAAACGAAAGGAGAAACTTTCCCTTGCTATTGTGAGTACAATGCCTTTTATGTTTTTATTCAATTCCATTCTTCTTAGAACATTGCCTGTATCAATTTCCTGCCTTCATTCCTTACTAAATAACCTTTCTTTGAAATCTGTTTCAATTTTCACTACTCTCTCAGTGAATAAATTCTTATGCACTGAGACTCCGTGTGTCACTGGAAATGGTTTCTGTGCAAAGCCCTTTCCTTCTCTGCAAAATCAAGCTTCTCTCCCTGCCTCTGGCTTGTGGAACTATCCTTCCTTTGGCAGCAGCTGTTTCCAGACTCAGATACACTGACAAACCATGGCCCTGTTCCTTAGCTTCTTGTTTTACCCCTCTCCAGAAGAAATCTTACCACCCTTCCAATAATACACTCCCCACCCCAGAGAAACCCTCCCTGTCCTTATTTCATCTCCTTAGGTAAGTACGAACTACTTACTTTGACTTCATGATTCCACACCACACAAACTGAATCTACCGTGTTAAAATGTTTCCTGTTGCACATACTATGCAGGGATTTGCTAGTTGATAAATAAAAAACCCTTATGCCTCAGTACCTTCCAATATTACAACACTATTTACTATGTCTTCTTTCCCCACCTCACCCCTATCAAGATGGCTGAGGCTAGAATGTAGACCAGGGAAGGGCACATCCATCACTTTTCGGTTATTCCACTAAGAAACTGACCAAGTGACTATCTTTTCTTGAGAATTATTCTTAATCAAGTCCATTTTCTTCTGTTTAATCTTTTAAATGAGTTCTCATTTTTCAGAAGAGAAACAAATGCAAATTCTATCCTCTATGGATGTGTTCTATGATATTAGGAAGGAAGTTTATTCCTTTTTCAAGAATTCAAAAATGACTACTTCTATTTTTCAATAAGAAAGGCAAACAGTCTTAGAATAATCTTCCTCACTTTTGTTCTCTTTTGCTTTATTTATAACTAGATCACACATTTTGTGGTTTGTGAAAGCACTGGACTCTGCATTGAAGAAGAGGCGGTGGGTGGTATGCAGTTCATGACTATGGCAGTGAAAGTGTGATCATACTGTTGACTAGTTTGGCTTAGACAGTAGGAAACATCTGGTCATTTTGTGATATTTATCAAGACAGACCTGTGTTTCCTTTAAAAACAGCTTCACATGAACAAAGCATTGCATAATAACAGAGGAATTTTATAACAGTGCAGAAAACAAGACTGTGACTATTAAATATAGAAATCAGTTTTAACAACATTAATCAAAAAGTTAATTATAATCTCAAATATATCAACATGTATTTTTTTTTTTTTTGGTACTGGGGATTGAACTCCGGACCTTGAGCTTGCGAGGCAGGCACCAGAACCACTGAGCTAAATGCCCAGTCCAACATGTATATTTTTAATAAAATATATTCTTCTTAGAGCTTATTTCTATCTCCAGTGTACATTGAGGTAAAACAAAGGCAGAGCCCAGCTGTCTTACAGCATACCCTGTCTTCTTCCTTGGTTCTTGGCTGGTATTTGTATCCTTGGAGGGGATGAAGGCTGTGGACGGTGTTCTCATGGCAGTGCCACCTACTTTGCCTCATCTGCAGAGACTGTCTCTACAGGGACACTGCCACTTTCCACATCCCCATTATCCTCTCCCATTTCATCCCATTAAAGAGAGTATATTCTGAAAACTTTTTAGTCTAGAATAGAATATTTCGTTCCGCTGTAAAGAATATCAACAAACCGGTTTGGGATCATGGTGCAGATTTAGGTGTATACTTCTTTGAATATAAAGTTCAAATGCATTTATAAGCTGATCCAAAGAAATTCTGAACCAAGAAAGAATAAATATAAAACCTAAAACCACCTTAGGGAAATGAGTGGAGCCTGATTGTGCTGTTTCAAAACCCAAGTTCCAAAACCCAAATCTTTCAGTTAGGTAATATTAAAGTAAGGTGACTTTTGTCTACTTTCAAATAAACCTGTGATAGATATCTAAATGCTGCCTTGCTTCCAGCCTTTCTAGAAAGAAAATTGGACTTCATAACTTATAGTTATGGTTTGAGAGTTAGCAAATATATCAACCTTTTATGCTTGGCCCAAAGTAGACATTGTTAACCAATCTCAGAGCACTACCCTGCTGAGCTAGAATGAACTTCATAATTCTTTCCAGTAGCACCGCAGGTTTCCTAATCAATTGGAGTTGACATGATATATTAGATCTATTTCCTTTCCTAGGGTTAAACTTATTGAAATATAAGAAGAACAACAATCATTTGGGCAAAACTTAGCGTTACTCACTTTGCGAAAGGAAATCTGAAAAGCTATTTTGACAACCCCTCCTTTCTGTCTAATATATGGCTATTTTGGGAGGGAATAACTGCACGTGATCTGTTCCTCTCTTATCTTTCTTTTCCAACAATGCCTACAAACATTATCTCATCCAGTTTGAATAAACTTCTCAGCATAGCACTCTTAGGTCTTCACAGCTGATATATTTTCAACCATTAAGTAATGTATCACCTCACAAGTTGTGGTGTCCTCCCTTTTTTCTATACCTTATCTTTTTCAATTACTTTAATTTCATTAGTTTTTTCACCCTCCAAAATGTCTATCATTTAGTCATGTTTTTACCATGTTATATCTCTTTTCTCCAGGAATCACTGTCTTCTCAGTACAAATTTGCTATCAGTTTTACTTTAACCTTAAAAAAAGAACAAACTTTTAATCGATTCTACTACAAACTTAAACTAACATGTAACTTTTCATCCCTTTAACCACAAAATTTTTTAAAAGACTGGAATATCTCATCTGTCTCTTCTTAATTAATTCTTTGCAAAGATTGAACATTTTCCAGAATCTGCCATACTTCCCTCTCCCGTTGGCCTCTCAGAGCACTCTTGACATACTCCCTTTCCTTGGCTTACCTCACCCTGTAAAAATTGAAGTTTTCTTTGCTTATCCTATTTTTGTTTCCTTCTATAATAGTTTATATATTTCCCAAGTCTTCTCCTTAACCTTCTCTCTCACTTCTCAATATTTTTTTCTTTGGAAAACCCAACTTTGAAACTTTCAGTTTTTAAGTTTTTATTCCTTTCTGACTTTAAAATTAATATAAGCATTGTAGGCTTTTTCCCTAGTTGCTAGTTTTGCATTTTCAACTCATTTTCAAAGTATTGAATAGTGACTCATGCACTATTCACTTGTACAGCAGCAAATCTTTCAACTTTAAAGAAACTTTTTCTTCTGAATGTTTATGTGTGGAATACCATACACACCAAATTTACTTGTTGTCTTTCAATATATTTTTGGTGGCCAACCAATTTCCTTCCAGTTCTCATTGTTATCTTTATTAAAGTCATTATTATCCCAAAATAGCCTGAAATAGTTATATCCCAACTTTGTATTCTATTCTCTATTGTCTCTTTTCATAGTTATCTCACATAAGGTCCCGAGATTTGTCATATTAAACACTGTTTTAAAATCATATGTCCTTAATTAAGTACATCTTGAATTCCTATTATCTATTAAATGGGGGAATGGGATTCTTGCCTGGTAGTCAAATTCCTCCATGAACCAGGGTCAACACTTCTTCAAGTCTGTGCTTGTGTCAAACAGGTTCCTATCTGATTTCAAAACTTGCCTTGATCTTTTTTCTTATTAGTTTGTGTCCTTGTTTTGTCTTTGTCCTTAAATTTCTGTAATAATTACCTCTACTTCTATATTCCACCTTTTAAGATTCTCTTTAACTTTTAACACACAAATTGAATAACACCTCCACAATTCATCTTGAAGTAGCTGTGTGGCCAGGTCCAGGTAAGGCACAAACAAGGAAAAAAAAAAGAGGGAGGCTATTAAGGAGACCTTAGAAGGTGCATAAGATTGTGGGTGCTGACTTCTGGGAAGATGGTGGAGTAGCAACAAATCAGCCTCTCTGAGATCTGGAGTCCAGATGCCAGAGTTTAGCAATTTGGGAAAGAGAAGAAGGAAAGAGGTCAATTCCTGGGACCCAGGAAGGATCTGAAGGGAGAATTGGATCCCATGGGGAGAGGAAAGAGAGGGACCTCAACACAGAATAGGGAGATGGCAAACAATGCTTTCTTCCTGATTCCTAGCTTGTGACATGAGAGAGGTGGCTTGAACCTACAGAAGCACAGTGACTGCTGGTGACTCTAGTGGTTTCTCCATGGAGAAATGCACCAGTGGAACAGAGCACTGGGTACTGTGGGCTGCAGTGGCTAGTGAGTGACTCCAGTCCAAACATCCCAGGAGAGGATGAAAGGCCAGATACCATTTTGGGAAGGGGTCAACTGAACCTGGGACTTGGAGCATCTGTGGGTTGGTTTCATCTCAGGGCTCCCAGTGTCTGGGTGAAGAGCAGCTTTGGGAGACATTCAAAGTCAGGGAGCTGAGTTTCAGTGAGCAAGAGACACCCAGAGGATTGTGGGCTGGATAATTTGGGTCCCAGTCTTATAGCCAGAGACTAGGATCAGCCTGAACTTCAGTGGAGTTGAAAGCACAAGATTTTTGAGATTATTCACCACCTTACCCTAATTCTACTGCAGGCTTGTTGGGATCATCCAACATGGATCTGGCTCCATCTGCCTCCTTTGTCTTACCAGTGACAGCAGAGACAAGCTATGAAGATTTTTTTCCCCTTTCTTTGCTTTTTTCTCTCGATTGTTTAGTCTTTTTTTCAGTTTTTTGCCTTGTTTTGGTCTTGTTTTTGTTTCTTTTTTCTTTCTTTCCCCTCTGTTTTCTTCACCAGCTTCAAAAAGCTTGGGTAATTCTCCTTTGTCCCTCAACCTTGTTTCTAATCCCTTTCTCTTCTTCTATTTCTCTATTTTTTCCTCTTGTCCCTTTTAAATTTTCTTCTCTGAGGGTAAAATCACTTTACTGAGGGGATATTTATTGTATATAATTTTCTGGTTTGACTTAGATTTTGTTATATAACTATAAATCTTGTTGTATGGTTAATGTGGTAAATTAATACTTTGCACAGTTTGTCATTTTCTAGGCTGTGCTTGATGCCTTTGTTATTACTGACTGTACTACTTTATCCAAGGTGACATAGTTGTTATGATCAGTTGTTCTTCTTTGTAAGCCAATACTGAGATTGTCTGGAGGTCGTAAATAATACCATAGTCAAACTACTGGGTACTAGACCAAATAGGCAGTAACTTTGCCTCCCTAATAAACTGAAGAGGTAGGATCTTGAGGCAGACTCAAAAGCCAAAAGCCAGCTACAAATAGAAGATATATCTAAAAAGTAGCCATTTCCTAAGGAGATCTCCATACTAGTAATAAAGCTACCTACCATAAGCAATTTATAAGCATCAACACAAAAAACAAATTTTTAAAAATAGAAAATGAGGAGACACAGAAGCAAGATGCAACCTCAGTCCTCCAGCTCACCCAAAGCAAATTCAGGAGGCAGTGAGGTGCAAGAAAATCAAAAGTCACCCCTCTGAACTTTCTGAAATGGTAGCAGCAGAAGTAACAAAGCATAAGAATGAAGCTCTCAAAAAATAAGAAAATTTTCTAATAAGATGATGAATATAATGTAAGATATGGTTAGTGAATCTAGAGTAGATACAGTGAATCTAGAATAGAAAATATAGGAGTTTAGGAAATGATTAAGTGAGGCAAGGTCACTACCTACTTGCTAAGGAAAAATCCAAGAGGAAAATATAATAATCATAAATATATATGCACCAAATACCAGCACACTCAGCTATATAAAATAAATATTAATAGACATGAAAAATCCAATAAACACTAATATAATTGTAATGAGACTCAATACCCCATTGTCACAAACAGATTAACTAGACAAAAAAAATTAACAAAGATATGAGAACTGAAATAAATCTTTGAACAAATGCACTTAGATATCTACAGTGGTCCACCCCACAACTACAGAATACATATTCTTCTCAGCTTCACAAAGGGCTTTCTTCAAAATAGACCACAGGCTATCTCATAGAATATGCTTATGTAAATTCAGAGGAATTGAAATTATCCCATATGTATTATCAGATCATAGTGCAATAAAATTGGAAATCAATGAAAAAAGAAACCATAAAAACTGCATGAATCCTGCCACCTGCCTCACAAGCTCAAGGTCCTGAGTTTGATCCCCGGTACCAAAAAAAAACAAAAAACAAAAACAAAAACAAAAAACCCTGCATGAACACATGAAAATTAAATAACACCTGCTGAACAACCAATGGGTTATAAATGAAATTAAAAGAGAAATTAGATGGTTCTACAATTAAATGATAATGCCAGTACAACATTCCAGAATTTATGAGACTCAATGAAAGTGTTATAGGGAAATTTATAGCAGTGAATTCCCACATCAGAAAAGTAGGGCAGATTCAAATAAATAACCTAATGTTGATCCTCAAGCTTCTAGAAAAAGAAGACCATAATAAACCCAAAGCATGCATGAGGGAGGAAATTATAAAGAGCAGAGCAGAAATTAATACAATTGAGACTAAGGAAACAATGCAATCAATGAGTGAAAGTGTTGTTTTTTGAAAAGATTAAACAAAATAGACAAGCCCTTAGCCAACATTATCAAAAAAGAAAAGATTCAAAGACATCCAGTTTGGATTGAAAAGGGTAAAATCACAACAAATTGTGCAGAAATCCAGATCATCAATACTTACTTCAAGAATTTGTACTCTAATAAATTGAAAAATGCACAAGAAATGGATGGATTCCTAGATACATATGAATTACCAAAGCTGAATCAAGAAGATATAAAAATTCTAAATAACCCAGTATCAGTCAATGAAATTGAAGATATAATTTTTAAAAGGGCCAGTAAAAAAAGCTCAGGTCCCAACAGATTCACTGCTGAATTATACAAGAAATTTAGGAAAGATCTAACTCCACTACTCCTCAAACTCTTTAATGAAATTGAACAGGAAATAATACTCCAAAACTCATTCCTGGAAGCATGCCTTACCTTGACACCAAAACAAGAGAAGGATCTAACCAAAAAAAAAAAAAAACAAAAAAACAAACCCCCCCCCCCCAAAACCCCAGAGAAATACAGGCCAATTTCCTTCATGTACGTAGATGCAAAAATTCTCAATAAGATCCTGGCACACAGACTGCAACAAATCATCATAAAGATTATACATCATGGCTAAGTAGGAGTCATCCCAGGGATGCAGGGATAGTTCAACATACACAAATTAATAAATGTAATACACCATATCAACAGAGTCAAAGACAAAAATCCCATGATCATCTCAATAGACACAGAAAATAGCATTTGACACAGTCCAAGATCCATTTGTGATAAAAACCCTACATAAAATTGTAATAGATGGACATTATCTCAATCTGATAAAAGCCATCTATGACAAACTAACAGCCAACATCATATTAAATGGTCAAAAACTGAAAGTTTTCACTCTAAAATCAGGAACAAGACAAAGATGTTCACTATCACCTCCCCTACTCAATATAGTTCTGAAAACATTAGCCAGAGCAATTGGACAAGAGAAAAAAATAGAATAAAGATAGGAAAGGAAGAAATTAAATTATTGTTATTTGCAGATGACATGATTCTCTACATAGATGACCCCAAAAACTCCCCCAAAAGACTCCTAGATTCAATAACCAAATTCAGTAGCATATCTAGATACAAAGTGAATACTCAAAAATGAATAGCATTCCTGAACATCAATAACAAACTCATTGAGACAGAAATTAGACAAACAATACTTTTCACAGTAGCATCAAAAAATGAAATACTTAGGAATCAATCTACCAAAGGAAGTAAAAGACCCTTACATTGAAAACTACAGTACTCTGAAAATGGAGGTCATGAGGACATCAGAAAATGGAAATATATCCCTTGTGCTTAGGCAGAATCAATATAATGAAAATGACCATACTGCCAAAACTATTATAGATTTTCAATACAATCTGGATCAAAATACCAGTAGAACAGAACTAGAGAAAGAACTAGAGAAGAAAATCCTCACAGAACTAGAGAAAACAATCCTAAAATTCATATGGTACCAGAAGAGGCCTAGAATAGTAAAAGTAATTCTGGGCAACAAAGGCAAGGCAGGGGGCATCACAATCCCTGACTTGAAATTATACTACAAAGCTACTGTGAAGAAAACAGCATGTTACTGGCAAAAAAATAAAACTAAAATAAAAAAATAAAAGACAAATTAAACAAACCCAAGGATCAGTGGAACAGAATAGAAGATGCAGAAACAATTCCAAACACACTCAGCCACCTTATCTTTGAAAAAGGGGCCAAACACCTTCAGTGGAAGAAAGATAGACTCTTTAATAAATAGTGCTGGAAAAACTGGCTTTGCACATGCCAAAGACTAAAGCTAACTCATATCTCTCACCATGCACTAAGCTAAAATCAAAACGGATCAAATATATAAATATTAAAACAGAACTACTAAATATGTTGGAAGATAGTTCGGGTAAAACTCTTGAAGACATACATGTAGGCAAAGATTTTATGAACAAATTCCTGATCGCATAGGAAATATTACAAGGGATCAGTGCCTGGATCTCATCACACTTAAAAGTTTTTGCACAACAAAAGAAACCACCAACAGAGTGAAGAAACAACCCATGGAATGGGAAAAATTTTTTTACCAGCCATTTCTCAGACAAAGGTCTAATATCTAGAATATATAAAGAGAACTCAAAAACACCAACCCCCCCAAATTTAAAGACCCAATCCAAAAATAGGCACCTGAGGTAAATAAGTGCTTCTCAGATGAAGTATTACAAACAGCAAATAAATACATGAAAAAAATGTTCAACATCACTGGTCATTCAAGAAATGCAAATTTGACAATATCAAAATTCCATTTCACACCAGAAAGAATGGCTAATATCATGCAGTCAACCAATAACAAATGCTGGTGAGGTTATAGAGAAAAAGGAACCCTTCTCCACTGTTGGTGGGAAGGTAAATTAGTACAACCAATATGGTAATCAGTATGGAGATTCCTCAAAAACTTAAAACTAGAGGTTTCATTTGAGCCAGCTATTCTCATTCTTGGTATCTTTCTGAAAGAATTAGAAAGCATCATACCACAGAAATATATGCATACTCATGTTTATAGCAGCAAAATTTGTAATAACTAAACCTTGAAAACAGCCAAAATGCCCATCAGTGGATGAATGGATAAAGAAGATATGGTTTTTATATACAATGGAGTATATACTACTCTGCCATAAAGAAGAGTAAACTTGAGATATTTTTAGATAAATGGATGTCCTTGAGAACATACATTTAAGTGAAATAAATTGGACATATGGGTTTAAATATTTCATTGTTTCATTTGTGTAAGAAACTGAAAGTATAAATAAGGACCAAAATGGATGACAGATATTGGGAAGTAGAAAGAAAATGTTCAAATGGGAAGGGGAGCGTGGAAGGGAAAGTATGAAGGGAAGGAAAGGAAAAAGAAAAAAAGAGAATAGAAAGAAAAATGAAAATAAAGCTTTTGTAAATAAGGAGGGGAAGAACGGTTGAAGAAAGTGAAGGGGAGCAGGGGAAAAAAGAATCAAAATACATTTTGTGCAGGTACAAATTGCCTATGATGAATGTTATCATATATATCAAAAGTGTACTGATAAAATTAATTTTAATTAAGATGTGGATGCTGGTGAAGGCCATGGATTTGCTTCCAGTGGGCAAAAAAAGAATTAGCATGCAAAGGACACTCAGGAGTTAGAGCCAAAGTAAAAGGATAGCCAGGAGAATCTGATACAACTTGAGTCAAAAATAAAGAGGCTTTATATACAGAGAAATGACATAAAAACAAAAAAATAATAAAGACATAGTACTTAGTGACATGGAGGCCACCAAGGACCTTGAGGAGAGCTCTTCTGGTGGGGTGGTGAGGATTTGATATAGATTACTGAATAGTGTTGAGTAGAGATCAGGAGACAAAGAAACAGAGACAGTAAAATGTGCACAATGCTTCTGACAAGTTTGTTGTAGCTGAACAAAATGAGGGATTGATCTCTTCCTTGGGAGAGACTGAGATGGCTTCAAAGCCATTGAAAAATGTCAGACTTAATTGAAAACCTCGAAAATATTGCAAAAAGAAAAATTTGATTATGTAAAATTCTTAAATAGTTGGGAGAAGATAATCAAGAAATCTCAGCATGAAGCTTTGGCACTAGCAAAGAGGTCATGCCTTACTTGATGGAAGAGGTAGTAGAGGTGTGTGAGGGGAGAGGGACCATGCATTTGGTGACTAATGAACAATGCCACTTGATTTAGAAGTCAAAGAGAGGGCCAACTAGAGGCATCTCATTTTCCTGTTTGATAGAGAACAAAGTTAACTGCTGACATCAAAGAAGTAAAAAAAATGGCAGGAATGGGAATTTAAGGAGAATGTGAAGTTTTGAAACAGTAGTTGCAGAGTAATGCAGTTACAGAATAATACAAAACATTTGTGGAATGTCAGGAAAGAACACAAGCAAGGAGCAAACCAATACAATAATGAGCTCTTTCAGGACTAGTTTTTACAAGAGTAGGATGATCAAAGTATAAGATCAGGGGCTTCTGAGCTGCCGTCCCTCTCCTCCTGGCCAAGAGGAAGGGGCTTCTGGGCCACCATCCAGCCCGCTGCTCCCAGCCCAGAGGTAGGGGCATCCTGGTCACCATCTGTCCCACCACTCTCAGCCAAGAGGAAAGGGCTTTTGGGCCCCCATCCATCATGCCACTGCTGGCCCAGAGGAAAGGGCTTTTGGGCCACCTTCTGTCCCACCACTCCCAGCCCAGAGGAAGGGGCTTCTGGGCCACCATCCCTTCTGCTGCTCCTAGCCCCTGTCCTGCCTCTCCCACCTCAGAGGAGGTGAGCCATGCGGGCACCAACAGCACCCTCTGCCCCCCGAGTAGAAATGAGAAGACACCTAAATAAGTTTCAAAACCAGACTTCCAGATCACCTACAGCAACCTCAAAGGGAAAAGAGATGGAACACTCTGATACTAAAACACCTGGACTCACGGAACTGGCAACAAAGGGGGATCTGGAAAAAATGAAATCAGAAATAATTTCTCAGATAACAGCAGAGATTGGGCTCATAGTGCAAGACATGATTAATAAATCTAGAGAGGAGCTCAGGAACATGATGGAATCCCAACATAGGAAACAAATGGAATCCATAAAACAGATGCAAATAGATTTCCAGGACATGAAAAACTCCACTGAAAGTCTACAAAGCAGAATGAGCCAATGTGAGGATAGAATTTCAGATATAGGAGATAAGACTGCAATTAGTGACCAGGAAAAGAAAAATTGCTTCAAAATTATAAGGGAACACAAGAAATCAATCCAGCAGCTGCCAGACAATGCAAATAAAAATAACATAAGACTAATTGGAGTCAAAGAAGAAACAGGAGAGAGTGCAGACAACATAAAAAAACTCTTCACAGAAGTAATGGCAGAAAACTTCCCAAGCATGGGAAAAGAGCTTGACATACAGATAAGTGAGGCATATAGGACTCCAAATAGCCTTGATCAAAAAAAATCTACACATAGGCCTATAACTGTTAAGATCCCAGAAACTCAACAGAAGAACAAAGTTCTACAAGCAGTTAAAGAAAAGAAACAAATCACATACAAAGGAAAGCCCATCAGAATCACAGCAGACTTCTAAACACAAACCCTCAAGGCAAGAAAAGCTTGGAGTGACATATTCCAAGTCCTAAAAGAAAACAGCCTCCAACCCAGATTGATGTACCCTGAAAAACTATCTTTCAAAATTGATGGAGAAATAAGATACTTTCATAACAAAGAGCACCTTAGGAACTTCTTGAATACCAAACCAGCACTCCAAAGAATTTTACACAATATCCTAGGAACAGACATTGAGGATCACAACCCCAGGAAACAAAGCAGAATGAACCAATCTGGTATGACAAGAAATTAAATGTAAAGGGGGAGAACCCAACAAAAAGAAAAAGTCATGACAATGATAAGTCAATACGTTTCAGTTATAACCATCAACATTAATGGTCTCAATTCACCAATCAAAAGAAACAGACTGGCAGAATGGGTCAAGAAGCAAAATCCAACAATATGCTGCATATAAGAAACATACTTGATTCAAAAAGAAACTCATAGACTGAAAGTTAAAAGGTGGAAAAGAATACTCCATGTGACAGGAACCCGAAGAAAAGCAGGAGTAGCTATCCTCTTTGCAGATCAAGTAGATTTCAAACCAACTCTGAGTAAGAGAGACAAAGAAGGACACTACCTCCTTGTAAAGGGAAGAATCCAAGAGGAAGAGATGACAATCATAAATATCTATGCACCAAACACTAGTGCACCCAACTATATAAAACAAATACTAACGGGCATGAAAAGTCATATATGCACTAATACAATTGTAGTGGGGGACCTCAACACCCCACTGTCACAAATAGATCAACTAGACAAAAAATAAGTAATGAAATACTAGAACTCAATCGAACTCTTGAACAAATGAACTTAGCAGATGTTTACAGAGTTTTCCACACCACAAAATCAGAATACACATTCTTCTCAGCTGCACATAGGTCATTCTCAAAAACAGACCACATACTCACACATAGAACACATTTACATAAGTGCAAAGGAATTGAGGTTATCCCCTGTAGATTATCAGACCACAATGTAATGAAATTGGAGATCCATAGCAAAGAAGCTCAAAAAATTTCATAAACACTTGGAAATTGCACAACACACTTCTAAATAACCAATGAGTCACAGAGGAAATTAAAGAAGAAATCAGACAGTTCCTTCAATTAAATGATAATGACAATAAAACATATCAGAATCTATGGGACACAATGAAAGCAGTCTTACAAGGGAAATTCATAACAGTGAACACGCATATTAGGAAAACAGAACAAGTCCAATTAAACAACCTGATGCTGAATCTCAAGCTTCTAGAAAAAGAAGAGCAGGACAACCCCAAAGCTCATACAAGGGAGGAAATTATAAAGATCAGAGGAGAAATCAATGCAATGGAGACTAAGGGAATGATACAAAAAATCAAGGAAGCCAAGAATTGGTTCTTCGAAAGAATCAACAAAATTGACAAACCCTTAGCCAGCCTTATCAGAAAAAGGAAAGAAAAGGCCCAAATGCATGCAATTAGAAATGAAAAGGGTGAAACTACAACAGACCCAGCAGAAATCCAGAGGATCATCAATACCTACTTTCAGAACCTATATGCCAATAAGATGGAAAACACAGAAGAAATGGACAGATTCCTAGATATGCATGAATTACCAAAGTTGAATGAAGAAGACCTAAAAATTCTAAACAACCCAATATCAATCAATGAAATTGAAAATGTAATTAAAAACGTATCAACTAAGAAAAGCCTGGGCCCTGATGGCTTCACTGCTGAATTCTACAAGACATTTAGAGAGGAACTACTGCCACTACTGTTTAAACTCTTCAATGAAATTGAAAGGGAAGCCATACTCCCAAATTCATTCCTGGAAGCAAGCATCACCTTGATCCCCAAAGGAGAGAAAGACCCAACTGAAAAGGAGAACTATAGGCCAATCTCACTAATGAACATAGATGCAAAAATCCTTAAAAAAATACTGGCAAATAGAATGCAGAAGATCTTCAAGAAGATCATACACCCTGATCAAGTGGGATTCATCCCAGGGATGGAGGGATGGTTCAATATATGAAAATCAATCAATATAATACACTATATCAATAGAGCCAAGGACAAAAACCATATGATTATCTCCATAGACACAGAAAAAAACATTTGACAAAATCCAACATGCATTTATGATAAAAACCCTACAAAAAATTGGAATAGATGGTCTCTACCTCAAACTGATAGAAGCCATCTATGAAAAACCAACAGCCAACATCATACTAAATGGTCAAAAACTGAAATCCTTCACACTAAAATCAAGAACAAGACAAGAATGTCCACTATCACCACTCTTGTTCAATATAGTTCTGGAAACATTAGCCATGGCAATTAGACAAGAGAAAGAAATAAAAGGAATAAAGATAGGTAATGAAGAAGTCAAATTGTCATTATTTGCAGATGACATGATACTCTATATAGAAGACCCCAAGAACTCCACCAAAAGTCTTCTAGACTTAATAACCAAATTCAGTCAAGTAGCTGGTTACAAGGTCAACACACAAAAATCAATAGCTTTCCTCTACACAAATGACAGACTCACTGAGAGAGAAATAGGGCAAACAAATTCCTTTCACAATAGCATCCAAAAAACTGAAATACCTAGCAATCAACCTAACGAAAGAAATCAAAGACCTCTTCTCTGAAAACTATGGCACTCTGAAAAGAGAGATTGAAGATGATATCAGAAAATGGACAGACATCCCCTGCTCCTGGGTAGGGAGGATTACTATAGTGAAAATGGCCATACTTCCAAAACTGCTATATAGATTTAATGCAATTCCAATTGAGATCCCAGAAGCATACTTCACGGACCTTGAGAAAACAATGCAAAAATTCATTTGGAACAAAAAGAAACCCAGAATAGCAAAAGCAATTCTAGGTAACAGAGACATGGCAGGGCGTATCACAATCCCCAACCTCCAACTCTACTACAAAGCTACTGTGATAAAAACAGCATGCTACTGGCAAAGAAACAGACCTGAGGACCAGTGGAACAGATTAGAAGATGCAGAAACCATGCCAGACACACTCAGCCATCTCATCTTTGATAAAGGAGCCAAACATCCTCACTGGAGGAAAGATAGCCTCTTTAATATATGGTGCTGGAAAAATTGGGCTTCAACTTGCCAAAGATTAAAACCAGACCTATATCTCTCGCCATGAACTAAACTGAAATCAAAATGGATTAAAGATCTAAATATTAAAATAGAAACTGTGAACCCGTTGGAACAGAGGTTAGGTAGAACTCTTGAAGACATGGGTGTAGGAAAAGATTTTATGAACAAAACCTCAGTTGGCCATGAACTAGCACAAACCATCAACAAGTGGGATCTCTTCTTATTAAAAAGCTTCTGCACAGCAAGAGAAACCACCAGCAGTGTGAAGAGACAACCCACAATGTGGAAAAAAATCTTCACCTGCTTTTCCTCAGACAAAGGTCTACTATCTCTAATCTATAAAGAACTTTAGAAGATCAGACCTCCCAAATTTAAAGATCCTATCGAAAAATGGGCATCTGAAATGAACAGACATTTCTCAGACAAAGAAGTAGAAATAGCAAATAAATACATGAAAAAATGCTCAACATCACTGGTCGTTCGAGAGATGCAAATGAAAACAACGCTGAGATTCCACCTCACTCCAGAAAGAATGGCTGCTATCATGAAATCAACCAATAACAAATGCTGATGGGTCTCTGGGGAAAGAGGAACCCTGCTCCACTGCTGGTGGGAGTGTAGACTGGTGCAAGCACTGTGGAAATCAGTATGGGGATACCTCAAAGAACTAGGACTGGAAGTCCCATTTGATCCTCCTATTCCACTGCTGGGGATCTTCCCCAAAGAATTAAAAGAATCATACCACAGTGATATATGTGCACCCATGTTCATAGCAGCACAGTTTGTGATAGCTAAAACTTGGAAACAGCCCAAATGCCCATCAACTGGAGACTGGATAAAGAAAATGTGTTTTTTTTTATAAAATGGAGTACTACTCAGCCATAGAAAATGAGAAATTAGAGACATTTATAGCTAAGTGGATGCACATTGAGGCGATACTCTTAGGTGAAATAAATAGGACACACATATATAAGTACTGAATAGTTTCTCTGGTGTGAGAAACTGAAAGTGTAAGTAAGGACTAAAATGTATAATAGGTAATGTGAAATAGGAAGAAAAGGGGCAAAGGGGAAGAAGTGGGATGGGCAGGGGAAAGGAAAGAAGGGAATGGAATTAATATGAGAAAAATGGAAAAATAGGAACAAAATTTTTGTAAATAATGAGGAATGGAGGAGTTGAAGGGAGGGCTGGGCAAGGGTGAAAAATGAGAACGAAGAGAGACTATGTAAAGGTGCAAATTTCCAATCATGAATGTCATTACATTGTATACCTAAAATGTACCAATGATTAGAATGAATAATCGATAATGCAAAATAGGAAGAAAAGGTTCAAAGGGGTAGGGGTAGTGGGAGGGGCAGGGGAAAGGAAAGAAGGGAAAGGAAAAATAATGAGAAATGTAAAAATTGGAAATAAAGTCTTCATAAATAGGGAAGTGTGGGGGAGGGGTGAAGGGAGGGCTAGGAATGGGGAAAAAATAAGAACCAAGATTCATCATGTAAAGCTACCAGTTCCCAATGAGAAATGTAAATGTGTTGTATACCTAAAATGTATCAATTAAAGAATTTAAGAAACAAAGTGTACGATCATAAGTATGTTTAGAGTGTGACCAAGAGTGTTGTTGAAATATTGGGTAATGGAATATAATTTGTTAAGGGGTAATGAAGAGAAAATTAAGAGAAAGAAAAGGAAGGCAAAAGAGGGGGTTGTAAGTGGACTGGTGGTTAGAGTGAGACTCCACATCAGTGTCAGGGCCTTAGCTAATTAACCCTGGAGGAAGGTCTCTCCATCTAACTGCACCCACCCTGGGTGTTTGAACTGACATCATTCTAATGTTATCCATCATATACTGCCACATTTCCATAAGGATGCCCTAGCTTTCTTAAATGTGTTGGTAGCATAGTACACCTATCCATTTGTTTAGCCTTGCTGAAGATCAGTACTCAGTCGGGCATGGTATGGCATGCCAATAATCCCGGCCCTTGGGAGGCTGAGGCAAGAGATCAGCATGAGTTCAAGGCCAGCCTGAACCACATAGTGAGACCTTGTCTCAAAAAAAAAAAGATAGATACTCAATAAATATTTGTTGAATGAATAAATAAGTGAAGAAATGAAAGAAGAGATAAAAGTAAGCACAATGTACTTCAGCTTTGTCTCTGTTCACAGGTTATCTACCACCTCCATCTTATCTTACTAATTCCTTTTCTTTTTCTTGCTTTTAAGAGTTAATGGAAGGTATTTTAGTCTTTTATTGATCAAAAGATTGAAACATAACATTGGATCACTCAACCTAAGAAAACAATTGTTTTATCTGTTCATTAAATATGTATCTTTGTTTTCTTTTTATTCACAACATGAGGCAGAAAATTGGAAATTTTTCCAGTAATTAAGATTCAATCCAGAGGACCAGTAAAGGAATAAGTTTTACACATGCCTGGACCTCCCCTGTGGCTGTGCCCCTGGCTGACTGTTAATGGTAGCAAATATCTGCTTTCCAGCTCCTTTTTAGTTTCCTTCTGTAAGAAGAAAATAATTGAATGTCACAGGATAGAACTCACTGAACATCACTGTTAACGGTTTTCTGAATTTGCTGCAGCTGTTGTGAATGCTATTCCTAATACACTGATAGCCGTATCTTAATTATCACCATCTTTCAAAATATGAATTTTCCCCTTTACCTCTGAAGCTGTAAAGAATCTGTGCAAATATGACTTTCCTCTTTACATTTTTTATTACAATTGAACTGATGTCTTTGAGTCTAGTGTGCCTTCCTTAACTTATTTTGTTGCATTCCTGTTTAACAATATTTCACACACTGTTGAAGATACAGTAAAAAATAAGGTTAAAAATTAAAAGAAATAAACAATTGTAAACTAGACTATTAGGCGTTATGTTAATCACCTTAGTGAACCAATATCTGCTGTTTTTGACTGAATTAACTGAACATTTTCCTTGCCCTCATCAAATAGCAGATCTCTTACTGAACATATCAAAGTCTGCACACACGGTGTAAATAGCCTAATTAAAGTAAGCAACATTATGTCCTATAGATGGAACTTTGGTTTCTTTCTTCTTGCTGATATCCATCACAAGAACCCTTATCACCATCTTCGTTACCACCCCTATTATTGTTGTATCAGGGACTTCAAGCAGCGATTCTGAGTACCTCCTCTTTTCAGGTACTGTTAATGACTTTGTGACAAATGTGATTTGGAATACAATCCCTTAAGGGACAAATATTCTCCATGTTTTTCTTACTGTGTCTTCATTTTCTGGAAAAGACTTAATGTAGCATGGTTTAAAAAGGAATGAAGAAAAATTAGGTTCTGAATAGTTCAGGTTAAAATCTTGTGTGTATTGTTTATTTGCCTGATCTGCAAGAGATTGTTTTGGATTTTTATTTCTTCATCTGTAAATCATTGATGACTGCTACCTGATATGGTTCATTAATTCAACATTTATTTCTTGGAAATTTGCAATGTGCTAAGCTCTGTGAGCAAGGTAAGTAGTTGATGCTTTTGTGAAACTCATACTTTAACAAAGACAATGAGCAAATGATTTTCACTGGAGTGGAAGGTTGTGCAGTGTCTAACAACTGAAGGATTCAGCCAGTCTACAGGGATGAAAACTCAGCTAGCCACTTACTAGCTTCAGTGTATTACATTGCCTAATCTCACTGACTCAGTCTCCCCCTCTTTAAAATAGGGTTGACATTGGTCTTATATTCTGGAAGCTGGGGAGGAGTAAATGGACTATTCTGGATAAAGGTGGGTTTTCTTTTTCTTTCCGAAGAGACGACTTTAGTTTCCTTTTCTTGTAGTGTCTTTATCAGGTTTACATGGGCCTTCTGACATGAGTTCAGATTTACTCCACTTTCCTTTATTTTTTGAGATGTGTATGTTTTTTTCCCAGTACCAGAGATTGAACTCAGGACCTTGTGCTTGTGAGGAAGGCGCGGTGCCACTGAGCTAAATCCCTGGCCCAACTTTCCTTTATTTTTTGAAAACATCTGTGCAGCATTTCTGTTTTTTTCCTGCAAGTTTGTTACAATTCAGGAATGGAGGCATCTGAGCTTAGTGTTAGTTTTTATTTACATTGGTAAATTCCATTTTAAAATATGTTTATCATTAAGCTTTAGCATGCACCACAAGTATCTGTCAGGTTTGTTAAAACACAAATTGTTAAGCCCCTTCCAAGATTGTGGAGCTATGAAATAAGACCCTCAAAGTTCCATTCCTGGTGTGGTCCCAGAATTGCTGCTGGTGTGGACCCTCTACTTCCACCTTGAGAATCATTGCTGAGTTGATAGAAGGCTTTTGTAGTGCTGCTGGTGGATTATAACAATAGTTATTTTAAATTCTTACTCTGATCATTTTAACATCTGTTCCATGCCTAGTTTCCTTTTAATGACTATGTTTTCTTGATGATATATTTTCTTACTTTTTAATGAACAGTATATTGTAACTCTGTATTAAATTATGCTCATTGTAGAAAAGATTTGTAAGATCTGGAGTGTTGGAAAATTTTTATCGGTTTTCCTTCTTTACTCTCAGACTTTAGTGGCCTTATTTTCTGCCCCTGCCTTCTGGATGGATCCTCACTGTGTAGTTTGGCAATGCCCAGACTGCAAGTGGATTTTTCACAGTTCTCTTGCTCTGCTCTTAGTGGAGGGGAACTGCCTCCTGCATTCCAGGGGTGGAGAAGAGGAAGTTCCTCTTCTGACCCTGACTGAGGCCCTGCATTGGCAATGGTGGTGATTCATGTGGGAAATAATGCGCCTACTTTTGTTAACAGGAAGGATCTAAGACAATATCAAGGAGTGAATACAGGGATAGGATTATTTTGAAGAACTTGAGCAATATGATAAAACTACACTCATTTGAAAGCGACAATCCTCTGCTTGAGAGGAGGAAAAGAGGAGTTTCCACTTGTGTATGGTATTGGAAAAGATAAATCAGACAAGGACTGGTTTCCTTGAAGTTCATTATGAGACTGACATCTGTGCTCTCCCAATGAAACGAATACTAAAATATCACCTAGAAGACAATCTGAAAATAGTATGGAGAGGGAAAAGGCAAGATAATGGAATGTTCCCTTTAAAAGATACAGGAGTGCTGCACTGAGCCATGCTTTTTCCTTTTACTTGTTACATGTGGGTCATGGTCAGGTTTGCTGACAAAATAGCACTCACTGGAGAGATCACAGATAAGACTGTGCTTAAATCTACTTTATGAGCTCTGAACTAATAATCAGGGAGCTCTACATCTTAGAAGGGCAGTGTCAGTATGTAACAACATAAAACATCCTGTTCTTGATCAAAACTGCCTCAGTGGGTTAAAAACTGCCTTACATTTGGTCATATTTAATCCTTATAACAAGCATGAAAAGTAGGAGTTGCTTGTCACATTTTACATGCGAACATAAACAATGCAAAAATTCCATATTAGTAGGTTCCATGCTACATAAAAATACACACATTCAGTATAAGTAAAACAAAGGTTTTAAATTAAACCTATGGTCTCATATATTTTCTCTGTTGACCACTGCTTTTATGTAGTCTTTAGATTTAAAATTGGAAACTTTCACTTTGCAGTATGTTTTGCTTTTAAAAATTATTTTGCATATTCTTTGTTTATTTTTCTTTTGTTCCTTCCTTCTTGTAGTTCCTTCTGCAAGTTAGAGCTGCCTTGTCTGCATGGAGGAGTAAAGGAACCCAGGGAAGACTTCCCATGCTGTTTCTGCAGCACACGGAGCACGCCAGGCTGCAGTCTGGGAGGAAGGCCCTCTGCAACAGGACCATTTGTTAAAAAGTATTCCCTGGAGGGGAAGGGGAAAGGAAAAGAGGGAAAGGAAAAACTATGAGAAAAGAAAAAAATGGAAATGAAATCTATGTAAATAGGGAAGGGCGGAGGGGGTGAAGGGTGCACAGGTAATGGGGAAAAAAATAAGAACCAAGATATATCATGTACAGGTACAAACACCCAATGATAAATGTAAACGAATTGTATACCTAAAATGTACCAATAAAATTAATTTAAAAATTATATATACAAAGGAAAAAAAAAAAAAAGTACTCCCTGGAAAATGAGTGGTACAAAGGAGACTGTTCCTCCCCTCCGCTTGGCAATTCCTTTGCAAAAGCACAGGTGAAAATGGTTGAAAAAGATGAACTATGATTTCAGTATGGCAGATATTGCATTTTTAGTGCAGGTGACAGGAAAGATTGCATCCAAAAGGCAAAATCATGGTTTATGCTCAACACAGATTCTTTTAAAAACAACAAAATTGGAACTCTAGCAAAAGAAACGTAAATGTACACTGAATACATTTTAGGCCCTAGGCCATGTACTTTAAGCTCCCAGCAAATAATAATTTTATTTTTACAATGTGATACCTATGCGCAAGCACAAAGTCCCGAGTTCGATCCCCGGTACCAAAAAAAACACACAAAAAAACAATGTGATACCTATATACATAGTTCTCTAAAAGAAAAGAATAGAAAATTTTATCCTGTTGTGGGTACACATACATCCCCAACAAGGTTTTCTTACTCCTAAACTTTCAATACCTTTCAATTTTAACCCTTTGTATAGTCACAGAATTCAGCCTAAAAGAAAATATTGAATATAGATTTTAAAAGACTTAGCATTCATCTCAGTTTTACCACTTGACACCTTCTAATTTCCTTGAGACTTGAATTTTTGGTTCTTAATTCAAATGAGTTTTGCCACTGATCTCAGGTTACTGATAAGATAATTATGTATTCTGCATTTTAGTGTGCATTCTGGTGATAAATTATATTGTAATTGTCCCTGCCAGAGCTGCTTTAGTTAAGTGCCCAGTAGCATTTTCATTACATAAGTCATTTTCTTCCCCAAGGGTTTATAACTTTACCCTTCTAAAGTCTGCTATTGTTATTCAGTTACTAATAGAATATGCATATTGGAGAAAGGCAAAAACATATACAACTAATATTTAAACCTCATCTCAGTGGGGAGTCCTTTGAGTAGAACCGTTGCAAAGAAAAGGAAAAAAAAAAATCTTCCTTTCCTGTTTAAGTAAAAACAAAAGAAAAAAAGGAGATTCAGTGGACCATACCTGTTGTTGGTTTGAAAAACATGGTAAAGGGCAGACTTTATTCTATGCCTGAATGTTCTTTCCCTGTTACACACATACCAATGCAAAATAATCAAACTGATGTTGATTGTTTTCACAATAGTTTAATAGAGTTATATAGAGGATAAAGACAAGTGGTGAAATGGTAAAGGATGGGCTCATCATCAAAACAAGTCATATTATGGACTGTCAGCATCACATGAGGGGAACATGATACAGCTTCTGCTGAAAACAAAATTGAATGCAGCCAGCGGAACACAGAGGAATAGATAGAGCTCCTGGAGTGATGGGAGATAGCAGTGGAAAATGTCAGACAGCATATTTGCAAGAATTTCTGTTCCTTTTATGTGACACATCTGCAATATGTTTTTGTAGATGCTGCACAAAAGGAGTTGCAGGTAGAGAATCTGCAGTCATATGTGCGTTAATATCTACATTTAAACCAGTAGATTGTGCAAAACCATGCTCTTCAAATTTGCATTGCTGTTTTATCCATATCATGTGATTATTCTTAGGTGACATATTATAATGATACATCAGAGCAGTTATGGAGTTGAGAATTAGGCAAAGTTGTGTTTGAATCCTCGTTTTCTATGTAACCCTGCACAATTCTTTCCTTAGAGTTTTAACTTTCTCACCCGTAAAATGAATATCATATCTACCATACAGAATTTGCTATGCCAATTATGTATCATATAAAGTATATAATTTCTAGTGTGTAGTATGTGTTTAATAAATACTAGATCCTTTCCTTATGGTGCATAACCAAAGTTGTAAATATGATAGTGCTACAGTTTTTCAGTAAAAAACAATTATTTACTCTTTCAAGAGATGAAACATATTATTTAGCAAGAAAGCTGGGAAGCTATTTTTAGGTAATGTGTGCATCAGTTCTGGACATGGAAGCAGAGAGTCAGGCATTGATTACCTAAGTGCTCCTCGGATCAAGGTCTTAAAGCACTTGCTGTTGTCTTTAGGCTATTGCAAATTATCAGATTTGTATTTACTAAAATATAAGAACTAAAATAAAACTTAAAGCCTTAAATAATTACTTGGAGATCACTGATGCTATAATCCAGGAGTTTATAAACTAGAAAGAAGACAGATGTGGTAGCAAACACAACATCTTGAAAAGTGTGGCACTAGGGTTTTATAGAAACTGTGCTGTTTGACTCAAGGGATACTTATAGTTAAGTAAGCAAAAGAAAAATTAGGCTAAAGTTGATAATCATTTGAAATGATACAAATATAGCATAACTGTGTTTGTAAATTTAAAACATAAAATCAGGTTCATTTAGTGTTATATCAAGTTGTTTCCTTTGATATGTCTGCTGATTGAACTGCCTGTTCTTTTTCATTTTTTTTCATAAATCATAACCACAATACAATGTCTCATATCAAATCTAGCTTTAAAAAAGCTAAACAAGACTTTTTAAATTTGAAAAACAATTTAAGTGCTGAAGGAAGTCTTGTATTAATATCTTATCCATACTTAATTCAATAACAGTTTGTTACGAAATTCATCCTTACAAAATTATTTGTAAATTTATTCATCTTTGTTTTTATAAAATCATAGCATCCTTTCTTGACCCCTTCTATAAATTTACAGTGTTTAACATAACATAGGTAAAATAATATGCATAGGTGATATAAACAAGTTTGAGAAGAATCACAAACTGACCCAGTGAGGGTAGAGATTGAATTTATGGGAGGGGTGACTCCTCATCATACACACTGTGTTTTGCAGCACATCTTGGGGACTAGTTCCTCTTGAGAAACTGGAGACTGTTGGTTATCCATTTGTTAAGTGAAGATTGCTTGTGAGAGGTTTTACAATATAAGGTTTTTAAGTAGTGTGAAAGGGGAAATGCTGTAATAACTGTGATGGTTATTCTAAACCACCGAGTGTGCTTTACTAAATGATCACAACTGCATTGTTATAAGAAGTAAACCACTTAGCACAATGTGTGGTATGAACTATGTTATCCAAAAATGTTAGGGATGATAATGATGATGGTGAAATGTCAGAGGGCTGAGAAGATGCCACCATAGTGTAGTTTATTGTATCCTAAATATTTTTGCTTCTTAAAATTTTTCTGTAACAACTATGTTGTTAGCTTGCAAAAATTCTCTAGCAAATATATAACCAACCACACCTTACAGAGGTATGTTATGTTCCAGGCACCTGCCATCCTTAGGTTTCCCTAGGGACAAGAATTGTTCTAACGAATATGACCAAGTATTTGAAAATACTGATTTCTATTAGAAAGAAAACTTCAAATGTCACAGTCAGAGCCAAAGACAAAGGCTGGTGGGGTGAGGTGAAGTGTGGAGGGAGGATAGAGTACATTCATGAAAGCATCTCCTTCCACATTGATTTAATTTTCTTTCATGATATAGTTCCCTGCTTTGAATATAAGATAAATATAATGAAAACTGTAATCTATCAATGTGGTATCAGATATTTCAAAATATTTGATTTTTCCATTATATAAGTTTTATCTAAATAGGAAACCAGAATCTCTTCCTTTGTCTGATTCTCTAACATTGCTGTCTGCAGACTTCTCTCCTTGACCTCTCCTCTCTTTGAGTGCTTTGAATAAAGAAATAAATTTACTTCTATGGCCACAACTCCAACAAAGACACATCTGTGTCTCTTTTATGAGTCCAGGCCAATGGCAGATGGCATGTTGTATACAGTTTGCTCTAAATGTAAGGATTTTCTTCTTACGTTCTCCTGCCATGATCTGTGCCATGGGTCATTTGCTCAATCCAGACATCTGGGAACCAAACTTCACCATTAGACATCCCTTGCTCCTCATGTCCACATGACCCTCCCAATCCTGTTGATATTTCCTTGTGAAAATGTTAAAATTTTATCCAAAAAGTATACAAATTTTTCTAAGGTGGCATTTAAAACTCCTAAAATAATTAACCACAAGGGGAATGATTAGTAGTAATATTGCTAGAGATGAATTCTATGAAGTAAACTTCGTGGACGAGTGAAAGTTACAAGTGACCTTTGAAATATGGGTGAGGCATTGGGAAAGTGCTGCAGGAGTCCACAGACATCACCTTCATGAAAGGCAAGAGAGATTGGGCTGAGCATGCAGAGAACTAGAGAGCCAGCACTGTCAACAGGTATAGAAAAACTGGGTTGAATGAAGACTGAGGTAAGGCACAGGATCTGTGCACCAGGGTGTCGTCAGTGGTCCTTGAGTGAATTGTGTCACCAGAGTTGGACAGGAGACCTAAACTGAAACAGGAAATATGAAAACAACATATAAGAATATATAAAGGGGGGGTTAATGATGAAGACAAGAGAAAAACAGAACTGATATTAGCAGAGGAAAAAGTGTAAAGAGAAAATTTCCCTTAAGAAAAGCTGTTTGGGAGTTTTTAGCCTAAGGAAAGGAAGATTAAAATGAGAAAGAATAGTGACAGTCAAACAAACTACATAGGAAAGAGTAGGTAGTGGAATCAGGAACAGACATAGAAGTCTTATACTGGAAATAACATAGGACAATTTCATTCTAAGACCAATAGCAAGAGAGTATAAATGACTATGTCTAAAGAAATCTGAGACAAAAGAAATATGATGTTGAGAGAACTTTCTTATATGGCTCTTATCACCAGAAATGAAGAATGAAGAAACTTACACAGTTGGGCAACTTTTAAAAAATGGTAATGCTGGGCCCCATTTATAGAGACTCTGATAGAAATGGTTGGAAGTAGAGTGCATTTATCAATCTTTGTCAATGTTTCCCAAATAATACTAATATTAAACCAAGTTTGAACATATGGACTAAAGAGAAAGGCTGTGGTGATTCTATTTAGAGGTGAAAGAGACGGTTTGAACAACAGCTGAGATAAAAGAGCCATTAACTAATCATATCTTTCCACTCAAATAAGAAAAAGTAGGGGTGGAAAAGGAAATGGCAGTGAAAATGCAACTTAATATCTAACCCAAAGATGTAATCTTTTGCACATTCTTTCCCCTTTTTTTATGTCATGCACCATTCTTATCTATTTCAACCTATTTCATTTCTAACCTTACCCTCTGACAGCTTTGATATTACTTTTCCTTTTATCATTTGCTTTTCTTCCTTCTTAATCCTCTACACTTTTAAAATGTTCTAATCTCCCTGTTCATTCATTCCATTCCACTTTTCTATAGCCACAGTAGCGCAAATGACTTGGAGTAGGAGGGGACAGAAAGCCAGACAGATCTGACAATGAGCCAAACCTGTGCTCATTACAAAATAGAGCAAGGCTGGAGGACTGACAGCTGCCACTGCAACTACTAAGAAAGGTAAATCGGGACAAAGCCAAGGGAAGAAGCCCCACTTGCTTCTCACTTACCACCAGACATATAATCTCAAGCTCTTCAGAGAAACTACAGTTACACAGTTACACCTCTCTGGGTATGAGCAATGTACTGACAATCAGTTCAGGCCTTTGTGTGCCAGTGGGTCTGACTGCGAGGTGATGCTAGTTAAGTCTCTTAATTGCAAGAGAGAAAGCAATGTGAGATAGCTTGAGAGAAACAAAATCATTAAAACAGGAATTCTCTGAGGCTCCCAAAGACAGGTAAGAAAGAAAACTGAGAACTAAAATGTTCTCCAGACTCTCTCTCTCCTCTCTCTCTCTCTCTCTCATATTTTACCACACAAGAACAATAATACAGTTGGCTTCATTGGGATTGCTTATCAACTTTCGCCCTGGTCCTCTGTAGTTCTCAATTCTCAACGTGGTTGTTTGGTTTGCAGCTCTCTAAACTAAAGGAGAGGAATATGAAGATTTTGAGTCACCAAAGGGTTGTTCCTTCAGAATTGGTTCTGAATCTTATCTGGTAATTTATGTTAACTCTTCCAAAGTTTTTCGAAGATAAATAATTAAGAAGTTATTTTTTGGAAGTTCAATATATAAAATTTCTCTATTTAGAAACAAAAGAAATAGTGTATTTTTAAAAAATCAAGTGAAGATTCAGTACAGACAGGAATCTAGTTTCATGTATATTCTGAATACAAGATAGAGATGGATCATGGCTCCCAAAATGTGTCTCACTTTTCATCCTATCTAAAAGGAAAGAGAACCATTGAGGGGACAATACTGCACATGAGGACAGGAATGATTGTTTATCTTTAATGCCATTCCTTTCCATTTCATCTACTATTAACTACAAATCATGTGGTTTCATCTATTTAAAACTTATGTATGTACAAAATTAGTACTAGTACTAGTAATAACAGCAAGAAATGTTTTTCTTGTTTGTGTATTTCAAATTTTGTTTCTGTGTCACTAATTTAAAATCCAAACAATAATTTCCTATTTTATTTCATTTTTATCAGAGAACTAATAAATTAATAGTAGTTACTTATTGGCAATGAGAAAATGCAAATGTTCATATAATAACAGCTAGAATTATGGGAAAATTGCTGGAATTGTTATTTGTTTAAGTGCAGGACCGTGGTACTATGAGATGACCACTCAAGTATGACACAAATCATCACTAAAAAAAGACAGTATATGAATTGTGACCAAAATGTCTATAATACACTGATGATCTCACTGACACTCTTAGCTCTATGAGGGAAGATCACAAATGCAAGAATTCAAGGAAGAGAAAAAAAAAACCTGAGCTATATGAATCATAAATAGCAAAACTAAATAAAAGTAAAATCTATAATAAAATGAAATTGGTAGTAACACAAGGAATACTAGATATTGAAGAAAACATAATAAGGGGTAAGATGGAAATGAGAAAAATGCACACACACATACATACACACATACATACATACACATTCTCAAATACACAAAGGACCTAGAAACTCTCTTAGAACGAACAATTCAACTTAACAAAGATGCTAGATATAAGTTCCATATGAGAAAATCAAGAATGTTTGTGCCTACTACCAGCTTAAAAATGAAACTTGGGATATCATATACAGTAGGATCAAAACCCATCAAATAGTGCAAGAATTACAGGGTCATAGAGGCTTCCAACCATATTTCAAAGGAAGGCCTGGCAATGTGTGATAGGGTCAAAAGAGTCCCTGCCAAGGGGTCCTGAGATGAGGATGTGTCAAGATGTGGGAGTGAAGTAGGAGCTGCACTGGAGACATCAGGAAGTCAGAGATACCAGGAACCTGGAACGCCTACTAAGCAAAGACAGCTGCAGGCAGCAAGTGAAGTCAGCCCAAGAGAGAGGCCATCTGGGCTGCAAGTGGCAAAGCCATAGGGACAGGGCTTCTCAAGCCCTCTGGAACTCACCTGTCCCACTATGTGCCCCAAATGGCAGATGGGGAGGTGCAGGACATATTGGTTGCCCTGCTGGCTTTCAGTCACACTTTGGCCTGATTATTTTCTATCCTCATATTCCTCCCTTTTGGGATGGGAATGTTTAGCCTGTGCCATTGCATCTTGGGAATATGTAGCTTGTCTTTTATTTTCATAGTGTTTCACAGGTAAGAAGTTGTCTTGAGTTTCAAAGGTGGCATTGGAATTAAACTTTTAAGTAATGTTGGAACTGTTGAGACTTAGGGAAGGGATTAGTGTATTTTCAGTTGTAGGCAGGATAGTTGTGTTTGGCAGAATTATTAATTTGCTATTATGTTTATCTGGAGTTCAAAGAGATGCAATTATATGTCAAGTTGACCACAGGTGAAGCTTGTGCCAGGTATTCTTTTTTTTTTTTTTTAGTTCTTTTACTGGTACATTTTGGGTATACAATTCATTTACATTTATCATTGGGTGTGTGTACCTGTACATGATATATCTTGGTTCTTTTTTTTTCTCCATTACCTGTGCACCCTTCACCCCCTCCACCCTTTCCTACTTACATAGATTTCGTTTCCAGTTTTTTTTCTTTTCTCATAGTTTTTCCTTTCCCTCTTTTCCTTTCCCCTTCCCCTCCCTTCACTCCTTCGTCTTTGGACCTTTTTTCCTATTTCAAATTGTGCCAGGTATTCTTAATTGTCAGTCTGACTGGATTGAGAGATTCTTGACAAGATCATGGGGGTGTTGTACTCATCAGTGGGTTAAACCATTGCTCTTCATAGATGACTATGCCGTTAAGAGGTGGGGCCCAGATGGAGAAAGTGGGTCACCAGGTGCATGTCCTTGGGAGCTGTATCTGGTCTCTGACCCCTTCTGGGCCTTCTTTCCAACCTGCTCTACTTCTCCACTGCTATGAAGTGAGCAGCTTTCGTCTACCATGCCTTTCCACCATGATATGTGCCTTGGAGTCAGCAAACTATGGACTGAAATCTCTGAAACCATAAGCTGAAATGAATCTCTCCTCCCTTAGGTTGTGGACATCAGGTATTTCATCCCACCAATGGGAAGCAAATCAATACAAGTAGCTATATTCCTAAGTATTTCATATTTTGCTGCTATTGTGAAATGTGTTGTCTCCCCAATTTCTCTTTCAGTGAGTTTGCAATTTGTGTACAGGAATGCTATTGATTTTTGATTGTTCACTTTGTATCCAGCTATGCTACTAAATTTGATTATTAAATCTAGAAGTTTTTTGGTGGAGATTTTGGAACTTCTATGTAGAGTATCATGTCATCTGGAAATAATGATAATTTAATTTTTTCCTTTCTAACTCTTATTCCTTTTATTTCCTCCTCTTGTCTAATTGTTCTGGCTAATGTTTCCATAACTATATTGAAAAGGAGTGGTGATAGTGGGGATCCTTGTCTTGTTCCTAATTTTAGAGTGAGAGCTTTCAGTTTTTGACCATTTAGTATGATTTTGGCTGTTAGTTTGTCATAGATGGCTTTTATCAGATTGAGATAAAGTCCATTTATTCCAATTTTATGTAGGGTTTTTATCATGAATGAATCTTGGACTTTGTCAAATGCTTTTTTCTACATCTATAGAGATGATCATGGGATTTTTGTCTTTGACTCTGTTGATATGGTGTATTATGTTTATTAATTTGTGTATGTTGAACCATCCCTGCATCCCTGGGATGAATCCTACTTGGTCATTGTGTGTAATTTTCTTGATGATTTGCTGCATTCTGTTTGGCAGTGTCTTATTGAGGAATCAGTCTCACAAAAGAGGTAAAATATCTTTCCAAAGAATATTACAGTATTCTGAAAAAGGAGATCAAAGAGGAATTCAGAAAGTGGATTACTCTTGGGCAGGAAGAACACACATAGTAAAAGTGACCATGCTCCCAAAATTTAATACATATTTAATACAGATTAATATAAATTAAATACAGATTTCATGCAATCCCAATCAAAATATTACTATACCTCACAGAACTAGAGAAGTGATTCCTAAAATTCATTTAGAATCAGAAGAGACCTAGAATAGAAAAACCAATTCTGGGCAACAAAGGCAAGGGAGGGGGTATTACAGTCCCTCACTTGAAATTATACTACAGAGCTGCTGTGATTAAAAACAAAAATGAAAAACTCAGCATGGTACTGGCCAAAAAAATCCCAAAAACAACAAACAAAAAAACAGACCTGAGAATCAAAGGAACAGATTAGAAGATGCAGAAACAACCCCAAACACACACAGCCACTTTATCTTTGACAAAAGGGTCAAACACATTCAGTGGAAGAAAGATAGCCACTTTAATAGAAGGTTCTGGCAAAACTGGCTTTCTACATGCTGAAGACTAAGACTAGACCCATGTCTCTCACCATGCACTAACCTAAAATCAAAATGGATCAAAGATCTAAATATTAAAACAGAAACACTAAATCTGCTGGAAGAGAGAATAGATAGCACTCTTGAGGACATAGGTGTAGGCAACAACTTCATGAACAAAACCCAGACCACGTGGGGAAATACTACAAAGAATCAACAACTGGGATCTCAACTTATTAAAAACTTTTGCACACCGAAATAAGTCACCAACAGAGTGAAAAGACAACCGACAGATTGGGAGAAAATTTTAGTTAGTGGTTCCTCAGACAAAGAACCAATATCTAGAATATATAAAGAATTGAAAAAAATCGGAACCCCCCAAAATTTAAAAATGCAATCCAAAAATGGGCATCAGAGATGAATAAACACTTCTCAAATAAAGAAGTAGAAATGGAAAATAAATACATGAAAAAATGTTTAACATCACTGCTCATCCAAGAGATGCAAATTAAAACAATGCTGATATTCCATGTCACTCCAGAAAGAATGGCTATTATTGCCAGGGACCTGAGCTTGATCCCTGCTACCAAAAAAAAAAAAAAAAAAAAAAGAGAATGGCTATTATCAAGAAATTAACTAACAACAAATGCTGGTAGGTACGTAGACTGGTGCAACCACTATAGAAATGTGTGGTGATTCCTCAAAAAACTAAGAGTAGAGGTCCCATTTTACCCAGCTATTCCCATTCTGGTTATCTTCCTAAAAGAATTAAAAGCATCATACCACAGTAATATATGTGCACCCATGTTTATAGCAGCACAGTTTGTAATAGCTAAATCTTAGAAACAACCCAAATGCCCATCAATTGATGAATAAGTAAAGACGTGGTTTTTTTTAATACAATGATGTACTATTTAGCCAGAAAGAAGGATAAACTGGAGACATTTCTAGATAAATAGATGCACCTAAAAACCATACTCTTAAGTGAAATAAATTGCACACACTTGTAATATTGCATTGTTTCTCAGGTGTGAGAAACTGAAAGTATAAATAAGAACCAAAATATATAATATATATTGTGAAATAGGAAGAAATTGTTCAAAATTATACTAAGATACTTGGTTAATAATTAAAATATTTTATGCAAAAAAGGTACAGTATTATTAGTAAATGAGAGAGTAGCAATTGAAAATACAATCTTTTGGGCCAGGGATTTAGCTCAGTGGTTTCACCACCTGCCTTGCAAGCGCAAGGGCCCAGGTTTGATTCCCGGTACCAAAAAAAAAAAAAAAAGAAAATATAATCTTTTAAGAATGTGATACACAGTATATTTGCCATTATTGTTCTTTATTTGTTATGAAACATTTTTTCATATAACTTTTTATATTTTATGTATTATATATACTTATATTACATTAAAATAAATAAAACAAAATACAGGTAGTTATAAATAATTTCTAATAAAATGTACTTAACACTGAAAACTACAAAACACAGCTCATTACTAATCTAATAAAACAGAAGAGTAGTCCATTTTTGCATATTGGAAGATTCAATATTGTAAAGAGGTGAATTTTAGTCAAAATTATCTACAGATCCAGTGCAATTCCAAAGACTTAGAAGGTCCTTTTATGGCTATTAACAAACTGACTCTAAAGTTTATGTGTAAAAACAAGGTCCAAGAGTAGCCAGGAAAATATTAAAGAATAACATAGCTGGGAGATTTGCACTACCAGATACCAATAGTTGTAAAGCTATAGAGGTGTGGTGTGAGTGTAATTATTTTAATAATAGTGCTGGGCAATAGAATATATAGGGAAAAAATCTCTTTTCTTGCATTATCCATCATACATAAAAATAATTTCAGAGAAATTATGAATATGATTGTTAAATGTAAACAATTGAGTTTTTGAAGAAAGCATATAACCAATATTTTAATGATTTGGAGGTAGAAAAAGAATTTTTAAACAAGATCCAAACTCTAAAGTAAAATAAGTAAATTGAATTTCATTAAAATTGTGGACCAGAAAGTGAAACTACAATACACACAGCTGGATAAGCAGTGTAAAATATACTTATTACTCATACCCATAATTCAGAGATAATGCCTGTCAATAAGGCAAAGACAGACAATAGAAAAAATGAGGAAAGAATTGAACACTTTACAGTGGAGGACATCCAAATGGCCAATAAACATATTTAAAGTGGTAAATCCATCTCATTAATAACTGGAAAGAAATAAACCCACAATAAAATATAACACAGATCAAATGAAAAAGATGATAGCACATCTAGTGTTGACAGTGATGGAGCAATTGAAACACTCATTCCTGATGGAGTGTACATTATTTTAACCACTTTAGTAAATACTTTTGCAGTATCTATCAGAGCTGAAATTTCATATATATTATATAAAACATATATATATGTGTGTGTGTGTTACAACCACTAATTCCACTCATATGTATCTTTTTTTTTTTTTTGGTACTGGGGATCAAACTCAGGTCTTTGCGCTTGCGAGGCAGGCGACAGAACCACTGAGCTAAATCCCCAGCTCTCCACTCATATATAGCCAACAGAAATGCATAACATGTTTATGAAAAGATATGTATAAATGTCCATAAAAACAGCTTTTGTAAAAGTATCTTCTTTCCTTTCCTTTACTCTTTATTTATATTTCAGTTTTCTCATATATGAAAAACCATGTAATATATAAGTGTCTGTGTCTGATTTATTTCATTTAACATTATGGTACACTATTTATCAACAGTAAAATAGATCAATAAAATGTAGTTTAATCACACCATAGAATGTCATCTAGCAATGACAATAAAGTAATATATAACGATGTACTGAATTTCTCAAGCCCAATTTTGATCAAAAGAACCATACACAAAAGAAAATATTCAGTAGACATAAAGAAAATCAAGTAGTCTAACCTGTGGTATCAGAGTAACAAGCTACATTTGCATAGTAGAGAGGGGAGTTGAGCGGTGACTGGGAGGGTATCCGACATAAAGAAAGCTTTTCCAATGGCAGTAATGGTCTGCTTCTTAAGCTCTTTTTAGTTTCATAAGTGTGTTTATTTTGAGAATATCAGTCTAGGTGAGTATTTATAAGCTATGTGTATTCTATGTACATTATACTTCAAAAAAGTGTACTTGCAAATTTAAAAATAAAAGTGTTATGGAAGGTAGGCAAAGAAAACCCAACACACCTATACAGTAATGGGAATTTCCAAAAGAGGAAATTGTCAAACCAAATAGCAAATAGAGATTCTCAAAAGATTGTTTATTTAAGAATAGCATTGCAATGGGAATATGCATACATAGTAAACTAGGTGTGAATTCAGGGAGGTTGAAGCTAGGGAAATTTTTCTTACCAAAAAGGAAGAAATTCAAGGAAAGTTCTGGGACACAAAAGTCGTTGATCTTGGAAATCCAAGATGAGAGTAGGCTTCAGCTTATTGGTGGAGGTGCCATTTCCAAGCAAGTGCTCTGCTAAGACACTTGTCTAAATTGTCACAGTCTTAAAGAATAAACTTATAGGGGCTGGGGATTTAGCTCAGTGGTTCCGCTGCCTGCTTCACAAACACAAGGACCTGAGTTCGATCCCTGGCACTAAAAAAAAAAAAAAAGAATAAACTTATACAGAAACATAAGTATATGTATGTGGCATGCAAGCTTGGGATGCTTATAGAATGTGAAGGAATTTCTTGTGCCTTTTTAGAAAGAACATTTTGATCTTGAAATGAGCAAATTTTGCAAAGCAAACAATAATAGACATAATGCAGATAACTCTTAAGAAAAACATTTGTGAAAGAAGACATTTAAATCCATATATTAGGAGGAGACTAAAACTGGTGATACTTGAGCAAGAATATTCAAAACTAAATTTTATTTTAAAATTCAAAAACCTCAAAATTAAAGAAAACCTTCTCTGGGAATTCATGAAACTAGATACATTTTAACAACATATATGTTGGAATGGACTCAAATTTTTCTGCAGTAAGATATGTGCCATGAGACAATAGATCTCTAAGGAAAATAAATGTATGCATTAAGATTTTTGTATGCAGTTGAGCTGTTCTTTAAACCTGAAGGCTACAGGTAAATGTTTTTAATATACAAGAACTCAGAGGTTAAAATCTTTTCACTAAATAGTGAACATTGAATATATTAACTGTAGGACCAAGCTTAAAACCAATAAAAAAGACAGAATAAATAGAGAGCATATGCATATACACACGCACATATACGCACACATTCAGACAACGTAGATAGTACACACATATCAGCAGCACATGAGGGTATCTGTATTTCAATCTCTCCCACCAACACTTATCATTAGTGCTTTCTAATTTTACCAGAGAAATAGGGTTAAAGACATAAGAAGTGATGTTTTAATTTGCATTGCTTTGATATTATTTAGTATCTCTCCTTAAGTATGTAAGTTTCTGAGATTTCCTTTCCAAGTGCTCAGTAGCCATGTGTCTAATGACTTGATAACACACAGTTCAGACATAGAACCTTGCATTCTTTTTATTGATCCCTTTGCCTATTATTTTACAGAAATTTCATATGTATTCAACAAATCAACTAGTCGTTAAATTAAGATATTACTTCAATCTCCCTTTATTCTTTCATCTGTTTCTTAGTTATACTGTCTTTGAGCAGAAATCTGTAACTATCATCACATTTTTTTTACCAAAGAGTTTGCATTTTCTGTACTTTTGTTCAAGAAGAACATATGCCTATATTTTATTCTATTGACTTTCTAGTTTTATCATCACATGTTTTGTGCTCAATAAATTGGGAGTCCAACTTTGTATAGAGAGATTAGGTCCTAATTTTTTTGCAATATACTGTGATAATTTGTCTACAGTATTTAAATGATTGTATTTTCCCAATGGATCTGTGATGTATGTGATTTATGGTTTGAATCTTAAATAACCCCCAAAGGTCTACAGACTAAAGGCTTGTTTCTCAGTCTGTGGCACTTTGGGGAGGTGGTAGAACCTTTAGTAAATGGCAACTAGTGGAAGGAAATTAAATCATTGAGATGTACTAGTAGTCCCTTCCTGTCTTTCTTTGCATTCTGGCACCATGGGTGAACAGATTTGCTCTACTACATGCTTCCTGCTGTGTGTTCTGTTCTCAATGATCCCTAAAACAGTGGAGTCAAGTGACCATGGACTGAAACCTCTAAAACTGTAAGTTCAACTAAATCTCTCTCCCCTTCAAGTTGTTTATCTCAAATGTTTTTTCACTGTGATAGAAAGCTGACTGACACATACTATACAGTTGCTGTTTTGAGTTCTGTATTCTATTTCATTTGCCTTTTCATTTGTTCTGTGCAACTATCACTATGTTGTTATTATGCCTTTGTCAGAGGTTATAATGTCTGGAAGATAATACTTTCCAACTTATTCTTATATTTTAAGGTTGAATTATTTAATCATGGGCCTTTATTTTTTGAGTAAGTCATCGCTTCTCGGCCTTTTGGCTAAGATCAAGTGTATTTTTTGAGTAAGTCAAGAAAAAATTTAAATAAGAATTTTCATCAGGATTAAAAAGAATGTTTAACTTACTTCATAAGAAAGTTGGGATTTTTATAATAATGAAAAGTCATTATACAGAGACAAATATACCAATGGAAGGAAGAGCCCAGAAATGAACCCTTATAGATATAGCCAAAAGATTTCTGACAATACTGTCACAACTACTCAATGGAGAAAAGGACAGTCTTTTTAGCAAATAGCACTTGCAAACTTATATATCCACATGGGAAAAAGAATGAAGTCCTATTTTTATCTTACACCACAAACAAAAATTAACTCAAAATTGGTTAAAGGCCTAAATGTCAGACCTAAAATTCCTAGAAGAAAATATAGGGGGAAAGCTATGTGACTTTGAAGTAGCAATGATTTCCTAGATATGACAACCAAAGCACAGGCAAGATAAGCAAAGTTTAAAAATGGGACTATATCAAACTAAAATATAATTGTACATCAAAGGATGTGACCAACAGGGTGAAAGGCAAGGTACAAAATAAAAGAAAATATTTGAAAATCATATATCTGATAAGACATCACTATTCAAAATATATAAAACTACAGTTCAACAACAACAAAACATGAGATAATCTCAATTTAAAAATGAACAAAAATCTTGAATAGATATTTTTCCAAAAATGATATATGGAATACCAAGCAAATATTACACTTTGAAGTTAGCATAGGAATAGTTCTACTACTTATGCAGATACTAGAACTCTCTATAATCCAACTTAGAGATAATTCCATACAGACATAATTTTTAATGATCAATCTCATAGTCTTTTAATAGATCAGTTCTACACTGCTATGGTTATGTGCAAGATTTTTATAGACAAGCCTAATCTCATGTATAAAATATGATTCCCCGTGTTTTTACTGTATCTTAGAGTTATGTTCCCATGGCAGAAGACTTCTGGATTTGCCAAAGGATTGTTACTGAAAAGATATCAGGATAAGGAAAAAAAAGTCAAAGGGAATTTATGAAAATTCAACCACATTATAAAAAATCCTAGTCTTGATTTTGTTGTTCTTCTATGTTTAATCACAGCCTGAAACTACAGCTGAACTCATACAGTTCAACTCTGATGAACTCTAAGCCTGAAAGTCTAATCTCACAGAACAAAGATGAAACAAAGTTGATAGCTTTTGAAAGTTTATAAGCTCTGTCAATTAGGAATGTAAACTGAGAATCCCCAGGTACCAAGATAAATTCCTAAGAATTAAGTATATTTTGATATACAAACTCTTCAAAGCTTTCATAATTTAACGTTAAAATAAACACTTTAGTATATGTGCTGCCGAAGTGAGCACAAAATAAACACTTTAAAAAGTAAACCTAAGGATACATTATCTGAAATTCAAAATATTGAGCTAAAGGATTCCCCACAGTTAACATCTCAGACTTCTTAACAAGATTATAGATATCTTGCCTGAGATTAAAACTGGATGTATTGAATTATTTATCTATATCTCTGAACCTTATTTTCACTTCTATGGGCAAAAAAGAATGTAAGCACTTCTGTATATTCACTTTGATGTTTAGAAAAAGCTCTCCGCATTTGATTTGATCTGATATCATAAAAATAGTGTCAAACTTATGTGAAATTAACATTGGCCATGAATTTGTCAAATCTGTGTAAAAGTCATTCATTACTTACTAGGTAAAAGAGGAGCAGTTATTCCATTAGAAGGTCTAGAAAGCAGCTAGATATGTATTTTTTTCATTTCCCTTTAAGAAAAAACTATTAATATACTGAAAGAACACAGATGAGTAAATATTTTCTAAATCTTTTAGAACTTAAAGAGCAAGCCAGAATAAGTTCATGTTGAATCTGTTCATCAGATTTGTTTCTTCTATGGCATTTATCATCATCTGAAATACTATTTTACCTGTTTATTTGTCTAGTTTTTTGTTTCATTGGCTAAAAGTTAACCAAACTTAATCAGGACAGGAGCTATATTGGACTGCTCAATATGGACTAATGATTGCCACTTAATAAATATTTTTAAATTAATTTTTATCAGTACATATTAGGTATACAATATATAGTGATGTTCATCATTGGAAATTTGCACCTTTACATAATCTCTCTTGGTTCTTGTTATTTCCCCATTCCGCTGCCCTCCCTTTAACCATTCCATCCCTTCCATCCTTTCCTGTTTACAAAGATTTTGCTTCCATTTTTTCATTTTCTCATATTAATTCCATTTCCTTCTTTTCTTTCCCTTATCCCTCCCACTTCCCCTTCCCCTTTGCCCCTTTTCTTCCTATTTCACATTATCTATTATACCTTTTAGCTAAAACTTGGAAGCAGCCCAATTGCCAATCAACTGGAGACTGGATAAAGAAAATGTGGTTTTTTGGAGTACTATTCAGCCATTTAAAAAGTGAGAAATTAGAGACATTTATAGCTAAGTGGATGCACATTGAGGCGATACTCTCAAGTGAAATAAATCAGACACACATGTGTAAATACCGAACAGTTTCTCTAGAGTGAGAAACTGAAAGTGTAAATAAACCACTTAATAAATATTTGTTGAATGAACAAATAAAATGGTTCTTTCAGTTTCCTCAATTTGATAAAGGATGTTTTTTACATGTAAGTATCTGACTTAAACTATTTTCTCTATGAGCAAGAAAAAGCAGCATGGGCCTGATTGTCTTCACTGGCAACAAATTTCCTTTGGGTCTCAAGTTTACTTTTTTCTTACTGCTATGATAGGGATTAGGTTTCTTGTTTGTTTGTTTGCTTGCTTGTTTTTAGGTACTGTGGACTGAAATCAGGGCTTTTGTCCTGAGCTATACCTCTGGCTATTTATACATTTTTTTACTTTGGCTAGGCAAGGCTTGAATTTGTGATCCTCCTGCCTCAGTCTCCCAGAGTACTGGCATTACAGGCCTGCACCACCATTCCTGGCTGAGAATTAGCTTTTTAAAGAGTTCTCCATCTCCAAGTTAATCAGAATTTCTGTTAGCAGCCAGTGGTTTCTCACATTCTGACCAGCGGACACTGAGTTGTAATCATTCTTGGGCTGCTTTCAACCATTTGTTTCTGATCTTCAGAACTCTAAATGTTGATCCATGTACTTTGAGGTGTTGTAAATTTAAAGAAGTTCCTAGAACCTTCTATAATTTGTGAAGAATAGAAACAGCGTGATGATATTAATGATACCACTTATCCTAGACTAGTTCCCTATAAAAAAATCAAGGTAAGAGTTAGTATTCACCATTTTGGGAATCCCAGATCCCCAAAATGAATTTTTAAGTGATTTTAGTAGAGATAAAATCAAATTAGTCCAAGACCATTTCTTTATCTTTATAATGGCATACAATATTATGTTATGATATAATTTATATAACTATGATTAATTTATGAGATAGTTAAGCTTGAGTAGGTCAACTTGATTGGCTTGAGAGCCAAAGAGGGGATAGATAGAGCACCCTGCTTTTTGGGCCTGTCTGGATGAGTCATGGAGGTCTCAACTTGGGTCCTCTTTGTGGTCCCTTGTCCCTTCCCCTCCATTTCTCTGCTTCCTGCTGCCATGAACTAAGCAGTTTTGCTTCACCATTCTCCTCTGCCATGATGTTTCTGCCTGGGAACTAACCAACCAGAGATGATTCCTCTTCATTTATGAGCCAAATTTAAATTCCCTTCCCTTAAGCAGTGGGTGTCAGGTGTGTCCAGCAACAGAAAAACTAACACAACCTCTTTCTTCAGCCATAAAAAGTAAATGTTCATATTTGTTAATATAATATTCTTGACAATAACAATGTGCTGCAGGGTAACAACCTGCACCCACAGCAAGTTGAAATTTTTCAAACTATCAGAAACAGAGTCTCAAATAGTGTGTATGCCTGATCCTGTGGTGCAACTGTCTCACTGGGCATTCTCTAAATTTGTTGTTGTCCAAAATAAAGTTTTTGTTAAAGAATAAGGATTAAAATGTACTAATTTGAAATTTAAAATATGATTGCAAATTAACAATAACCAAAGCACTGTAGAAATTAGACCAATAAAATATTTCCTAGTAGGAGTGCTTTTATCATGAACATTTGAAAAATTGCTGGTGGATCATGATAATATATTAAGATAGAGCTTTACTTGGTTTTAGCATTTTTAAATTCTCTACAGGCAGTTCCTATTCTTATTGCCTGCGCTTGGGGGGACCGCTTCCACCATCCTGGCTTCCTAAGCCACTGCTGAACAAGTATTTCATTTATGTTGAACAAAATGAAGTTATTTGTAAAGAATAATCATGGTCAAAGTAGCCATAGAGGAAATATTAAATGTTGTCCTTGAGTCTGAGAAGTCATGTAAGCTGCCTGGAAGGGGTAAAATCCAGGTAAATAAAATCAGTGATATGAATCTAAAACTTTTAAAGAACCTACTTCTCCAGTACAGAGAAATGATTGGAACCAAGTGAAAGAAACAAAGAGAAAGGGATGCTTTTCAATTCTTCATATCTTTGTTCTTTTCTCCCCAAAAGTAACAACTTGGAGTTTCTATTTATGTTGAAATTTTAAAACAGTGAAAGAGTGTGAACCAAGAGATGGCAAGATTTTGGTCTGTTTTTGGCAAATGTTAGTTGATACAGGAAATGTTCTTACTAAGCTGAAAAATATTTAAGCAGGAGTTTAATGATTGTCAGGTATATAACTGCCCTAACATGGAACCACATTCTTCTGGTAATTTGAACTTCTCATCACCTGCTCTGGACAAATCTTGATGCCTTTAAGCAAATAAAGGTCACCCCATCTCTCTTCGCACTTGTTTTACAAATAAGCATGCAATGCAATTCAGGCCCATGTGATATGAATATCTGATAGAGGCACCTGGAAAAGATTCTTCTTGGGAGGTAAGAATAGACCTTTAACATGCTTTCGTCTAGTTCTTTAATGTGCTTTGAGAATACCATGATTTGTTCCGGCAACCTCCTTGAGAGTATCATAATCTAACAATGATATGGATGTTATCAACCCATAGGGAAAACAATCTATGTTCTTAGCGGCATCCTTGAACCATTGAGTCAACCATCTCTGGAACTTCTCTACCTTTGGATTTTGGGTTATACTTGGGCCATTTGGAATTAGTTCTCTCATTTTAGTCAAAAGCATTTGAACTGACATGTTTCCCATGCTTTGCATATGCTATATTAAAATATGCTCCATTTTGTGTAGGCACTATAAGGGTAGTAGTTATATAGATCAAGAAAGAATGTACTTATGAATTAGGAAGCTTCAAGCAATGGAACTCCACCATAGAAGCAGATACTTATATATTAACCCTTTATGTTACTTCTTAATAACAAGAGTCATTTATACAGTTGTATAAGATACATTGAATTATACATATCTGCATCCTCAAACCATACAGTGACTTCTAGAATGATATTGAGTTCTGCTTGACCTCTTAAGGAGTTTCCTGTGCTTACTCCACATTATATCAGGTATTCACAGAGTAGAAACACTTTTCTTCCAATGACTCAAAGCAAGCTTGTGGTCATAGTTATGTACAAGAATGGTAGTCTTTCTCATATTACAAGGTTATATCATATTATATTTAACAGCCTCACTATGAAGGAACACTAAATGTATTCCCACCAACTGTACTTTAGCTGAAAAATTCTTTTGTGGTATGTTATTTCTCAATTTTCATAGAAACAGATAAAAAAATTAATGTGACCTCAAGGAAATACTTAGAATACATAACTGATAGTTATCTGTCTTCATCATGCTTAAGAAACTGACACTAAATCTTGTATCTATTTTAAAAACCTGAGTTGAATTTTATTTATAAATTTTACAAATAACTCAAACTTCTGCTGATTTAAAAAGCATAAATAATTTCCAGTGAATATTATTGTTCTAGAGGGCAAATATAGCTATATTATTTATAGATAATTGCTGAATTTTTAGTTTAATAAATTTCATTCCATAGAATTCATCACAAACACCATCAGAAAAAATAGCATCTGGTTCTATTTGTAACACCTCTGCAATTATCACAGTGAATTTTAAAATACCACAGAAGTAATAGGCATTGCCAGTAAGAGTTTCTTGCCCATTCAATACATGACCAAATTTAATTCTGGAAGAAACTCATTTGACACACACTGACCAGAATACATTAATTGAGTTGTTTGCTTTATATCGGACAATAAAATGATTTCATTTTATCTTTCTATTTCTGTAGCATAATAATAAATATTTTGAATTTGTAAAAACTTTGTTTAGTTATAAACTCACTTCCTCTGTAGTACTTCTACCTCCTCAGCTTCAAATTCACCATAATTACTCTCTTGGTGATTTATGAAATCTAAAAATGTTAGTAAACATAACTGAACAAATATAATTTCTTAATAAGCATGAATTACTTTTATAAACACCTGCAAAGGTGTTCATAGTTGTACAGAAATTGATCTCATTTTAAAGTAGATTATTCTTAATTTACAAGGCAAGAATATACAAACATTGAAATATACAAATATTCTAAAACCATACACACTATCATTTTAGTAGTGGCCCACCGAGGTAGAGCAGTGGGAGCATAATAGTCACTAAGTCATCTGACACTCTTGGTACTGCACAGAAAATTATCTTCTGTGAAAGATTCAAAAGGGATAAAAATTACCATCTGTAGAAAAAAATATGAGGGCAAATATGTCTAAAACATTTTTCTAATACTCTTAAAGTCATGACTATTTTATAAATGAGGAGTCTGAGGCTCTGAAGGATTAGATAATTTAGTCAAGGTAGCATGGATGGAAAAGTACAAGAGTGAAATTTACATCCAGTTCTCTGAGAAGCCAAGAGCCATATGCTGTGGTTATATTCTTCTAACTTTCTTTTTGGATTAATAATCTTTTGGAGGAAATAAAGACACAAACATGAAACAATGAAGAGTAAAAAGCTAACTATGATTTTCTACCAGAACATATAACCCAGAAAGTGTGTGTGTGTGTGTGTGTGTGTGTTTAAATTCAGAGAAGGCAGAGGTAAGTAAACATAGACAAAGGCAATCAAAGAAGTTTTTGTCTCTTATGGGTGTTGTATCTGTTTTTGATGATCTTCATTTTTTTCCATCTCTTTAAAGTTGATCTTGTCTTCTTTCCATACTCTTCCCCACCCATCCACCAATGACTTCAGCATTCTCTGAAGGAAGAAGGAAGAATATGATTGGTCTAAATGGTGTGTCATGTAGTAGAAGACTGAGAAATATTGGTCCACCATAGGCAGCATGAGGTGAAAACTGCTGGAGTGTTATGTCACTGGTTGCCCATTAATTTTGCTCTTGTTAGGGTGAAGAGTGGTGAGTGAGGAGGAGGAAGAATTAAAGACACATTTTTTGTTCTTGGGACCAAGAGAATGCTCTAATCCAATGTTAATTAAATTTTAGTTATTTGATCACTATCAGAATTTTGACCCTATTTTCATTAAATTTTGTTCAAAATTCAGACAGGGGAAATATGTGATGATTTGTATCAATGAACCTCAATACTGCACAGTTTATTTTCCTGGTGAAAGTGTTTCCCCCCCTAAGGAACGCTCCCTATTTTGAAAGCAGCTGGAACTTGGCAGTCACTCTCAAACTTCCAATATAACAAGTAAAATTATAAATTTATTTGTGATATTCTGATTGATATAACTCAATTAGAAAGAGATTTAGATGCCAGACTTATCATTTGGGTTAAAAACTCTGTTAAGACTTGCTTTTTTCCTGGTAACAAAGAAAACCAAGGCATAACCTATTAAATGGTTGCCTGAGGGCATGCTAACTTCATGTGAAAATTTTTCTGCTTTGTTGAATTTATAACACTCACAGAGATCCCATAGAGCATATATTTCTGGGTTTTAGATTTGTGGATACTTTGATTATTTATATGCTTAAGTGTCATATTGCTTCTCTCTGTCCTTGATTGTTCATTAGTTTGGCAATAGCAATTTATTCTATTCCTACCTGGTTTATGGTAATTTCAAGTACCCTAGTCAGTCTCACTGACTTTACTTATGAGATTCAACACTGAGCTGGAGTAAATTTAATATATATTATTTGAAATCAATTTTGGGTAAGTAATAAATACTCATCCATTTATTAATTTGATAAATTTCTAATAGGTTTTTTTGATCTTCACAGGAAGAGAGTATAAATTACTGATCTTTTTCAGTCAGTGGCTCTTTGTAAATGAAATATCTTAAGTTTATAATCAAGCTGTTATACAAAGTTAGTGTTATACAAGAGCTTTTGCTTTAAGATAATTTACTCTGAAATAAAATTCTATTTTGTCTAATGTGTGAAAGAGGAAAATAGATGGGATTTGCAAAGAATATTCATCGAGAACTTTGTTTAATAGAAAAATATAATTAAATACTAGCAGATAACAGAGTTGTTGCAGGGAAAATGTACTCAATTAGGCACCTGGGGAGCATTCTGTAAGTACCTCCTCTTGTCTAGGTAGGGAGGCTGGGTACAGAGAAGCTAATGAATGCAGGACAAAATTGAACCTCTTTGCTTGGCAGATTTTCCTCCATTTCTATTACTTCTTGGGACTAAAACACCTTTTTTTGACCTTTCAAATAGATAGACTTCAAAACAATTTAGAATTGGCACATTTGATACATTTTTCTGACCCCTGAGAACATATAGTGCAAATATACAGTCATAATTCTTACTCTGTTACCTTATGCAAAGTAATAAAAAGTGCATGTGAGCCCAGTAAGACAGGACATATGTCTTACCTTGGCATTTTCACAATGATAATAGTACTTAATAGGCAATAGTTAAAATACTATATGGATTATAAAATGAATGAAATATTTGAAGAAGAAAAATCTGTTCACAAATGCAGTGGAAATAAATTTTAAATATTATACAGTGTCTGGTTTTTGACAAACACTCCAAACTTGTTAATCAAGTGTGTTTTTTCATTCAACCATTTTTTTTCTTTAAATCTTTTAGTATTTCCAGTAATATACTAGCTGGAAGGTAGTATATTTAGCTGAATGCTAAATTGTCATAAAGAACATAGAAAGCTAAGAGAGGACAAAATATAGACAGGATTAACAGAAATTGTCAGGATTCTGCAAAAGGAGAGATGCCATTATCAAAATATTTGAAATAACTTTGAGTAACATAATAATAATTACTGAAGATATTTATGTTATTAAAAAAATTTCCTGGCAGAGGATATTGTACAATATTAAGATATCTCTCACTTCACTGAACTGATAAATCCAAGAGATTCAAGTATAAGTGGTATACTGTAAATAATATCTATGCATAGATATCTATAGAACACAATAAATATATTTTTCTCACATAATCACACTTTATTTAAAATCCCAGCCATGTCTTTAAACCATACATCCTCGGGGAAACAATATGTTCCTTTTGGGGAGAGAGAACATAAAATGTGGATCAAATATAATAATCATGAAATTGACATACTGTCTCTAATGGATTAGTAAACAATAAGTCAAGGTCTAGGCAATCAATACCAGAATTCTATTCCTGCTGTGAAATTTGAAGATAATTTAGCTATACAGGAATTTTCTTAGAGTAACAGTTCAAATGAAAATTATGTACAAGTAACATACAAATCTTCCAATTCAGGAGAAAAAAAACAGTTAAAATATGCTGTTGCTGAACTCTAAAGAGCCTCATGCCATTTCCCAGTCTCATGTGATCAGCCCTCTTAGTCTCAGTGGTCAAACTAGTCAATCTTTCTGACCTTGGACTGACCCTAAATGGTCCCATTTACGCTACCAGGGTAATTATTAATAAAGCCCACTTTTACTCCCAGAAGTGTCTCAGCCTGGAACAAAGTATATAGTTACCATAATTAAGTGAAGGCAACAAATATGAAATTTTATTAGTGACATGGGTCCATTGCTAATGAGATTTAACTAAGAAAGTTTTAATTATACAGTATCTGTTTATGAAGTAAGCTGATTTTTAAAAGGGCAGATAAATATTTTATTAAATGAAATGCTTTTTGATATTTCACAACTCCTTTCAGCAGCTGCTATTTTTAAAAAATCCATCTGGGATAGAAAAAGAGATGTATTCTTGAGAAAGGCTTTTCTTTTCTTTAGTGGGCTATATTTGAGGCATCAACTTTAGGTTGTTCTCTTCCCTATCTAGAGAATGACTTTGCACCAGTATTTGGCCACAACTGTCCTGGAGAATTCCTGTAACACTTAGGAATGTTTGCTCTAGAATTGAGCTGCCATCCTTTAAAGATGGAGTCCGTTTCTCCTATGTTATCATGTCCACAGCAGTGCCTAAACAGTTGTATAGTAAAACAAATATACATGAAATGCTATCCTTGGTGTTGGCTTAAGTGTAAAATATGTTGAACCATGGCTATTTTCTGCTTCAGTTAACATTTATAGAAAACTATTATGTGCCAGGCATTTTGACACAATATTTTTGTCTGATCCTAATAATCTGTGAGGTATGTGTTGCTCTCCAGATGGGGAAAGAGAAACCCAGAAACAGTAAGTGACTTTCTTAAAGTCACTTAGCTGTTAATTAACGGGAAGTTGATCAAATCAAGGCTGATTGATTCAACATGAACTCTTTCTGCTCTGCCCTCTGCTTTGATGTCTGGCTGAGAAGAGAGTTTTTCCATAAGTCTAAAATAAGAACCTTTGCATCAAAGTTGAGATTGACTATTTTTATTCTACATGAAGCATCTCAATGCTTTCCCTAGGGAAAGAGGGCCAGACAGAGTCATTCTTATCTTCTTTTTTTCTACCATCTGGCATTCGCAATTTTTTTTTCTCTGTCCTGGGGATAGAACTCAGGACCTTGAGCTTGCGAGGCAGGTGCTGTGCCACTGAGCTAAATCCCTGGCCCTGGTCTTCATAATTTTATGAAGGAATTGTTTATTTCAGCAGGAAGACTCTTTCAGGGTGCTGCCCCAAGATGGCCTCATCTTCTCTGTTTCTTTTATTTTTGAAGCTTCAAGTGGGCTAAATTGTTTAGTCTTTTCAACTTTGAAAGTGGAAATTTGAGTGCAAATTATAGCATATCAGGAACCAAAGGAAAACAAAGAAATCTGAGATTCTTTTTATTTAGATTCTAGAGACTAATAAATCATTTGGTTACATAGATATTTGAAGTATAGATGATAGAAATGAAGATAGTCCTGCATGCAGTCATGGCTGCCACACATGTCAAAACTTCACATGTGGGATGAAAGCTTTTCCACAATATTGACAATCAAATCCAGAGCCCTGTAAACTCTGTCTGTCTTAGTTTGAAAGCCTGGTGTTTAAGAAGGGCTGTCTCACCTGATCGGCAGGGTGACAGTCCTTCTTGTGTCAGTCACTGCTAATCTCCACAGGGCTGCCTGACAGCTGGCGGAAAAAGCTTGACCTCCAGCCACATCCGGTATAGTTTCAGGAGCTTCAGTTCCCTCAGCCTTTAGACAACACAGGAGCGTGACACTCCCGGGACACCAGAACTTAGCCCTGGGAACATACTCTGGAAAGGGGATTCTAATGAAGTGGATTTCCAGTGTTATTTACTAAGAGCTCCGGGGATACAATTATTTAATGTACATATAAACCCTTAAATTAAAAGACCTCTTAATTATTGCTCATGGGGAACTAAGTAGCAAGAACACAGGAGAGATGAGACAAGTCTACAGGCTTCCCACACATATGTCACCACTGGTCCTCTGAGCGGGGTGGTGAGGAAGCTAAAAAGCAAGAGAAGTTAAAAAGGGAGATTTTGTAAAATTGATTGTGATGACGATTTCAGCAAAACTACTCTGGGATTGCCACAGACGTCTTAGCTCTTTTTAGAGACTGGAAGTGCAGGGTACACGTGTGTGTAGTATCCCGACTATGATAATAGATAGCAGACTCTATGCCTTTGTCAAAACTCACAGCACTCTACACCACAAAAAATGGTGTACAAATGCACTGTGTGACTTTATTTTTTTTAAAAAGTGGACCAGGCTATAAGAAGAACCCCAAATGGAATAGAAAGCGTAGCAAGTGAATCTATTTTAAATGCACAACACTGGAGGAGGCGTAAAAGAACTCACCTAAGTTACTTTGGAAAATAGTCCTTTGACTGAATAAAGACAGAAAGAGCTGCATGTGTTTTACTTAGTAAATTTGTTTTCTGACATGAGTATGTATTTATATTTCAGACAATATTTTCTTTGTATACCAGAGTTGAAAATTAAATGCATGTATTTTGGAGACTATGAGAACCAGCTTTCTTGCTCTCTATAATGGGAAGAAAGTACATATAAGGAAAGACGATGAGAATGAATCCTGTAACGTGACTGTAATCACAGTGTCACTATAAACTCATGATTTAAAAAAATATACATAAAGTACATGTATCTAATATATATATATACATATATATATAGAGAGAGAGAGATACAGAAGTAAATGTAGATGTTTATACATGAGTTAGTATGCATACAAGTATTCCCAAGCTCTGTCCATTGAAAGAGACTAGAACTAGAGACAGTGGTATCAGTGTAGATCTTGATGAAAAACATAGATCTTAAAATGTTATCTAATAAAGAGAATCAGGGTTTCGTGGAGATGAACTTGATTCCAGGTGTGGGACAAAAAATACATAAGATGAAATTCTATCCTCTTGCAGTGGCAGAACATCAATAATGGTCTAAAATGTATGGGAACATGTCTGAAGGACAGGAAAACCAGACAGAAAAGATCCCAGTGCCCAAATCTAGAATAATTTATAAAATAATATAAACTGCTTGAATTATAATCCATAAAATAAATACATATGAGTACAGCAATATAAATAAACATTTGATTAAATGCAAAATTGAAGAGAAAAGATAGCTCTTCCTTAAGATTACAATTAATAAATGAAGAAGGAATGAGAAAAATAGAAAATTATTGCTGAAACACAATAGTAAAACTTATCTCATGCAATATCCACTGATAGATACTAAAGTTAGTGGGAAAAGTTTGAAGAAAAATAGAATCTTTGCATTTGAAAATACTTTGTCCAAAAGGTTTATTAGTTACACAGGGATAAATAGTCATTTTAGAGTCCATTTAGTGGAGAAATCCAGAAGACACCACTTGTACAAAGTGATCTAATTAATATAACCAATAATTATTTATGTTGATATCATATACTTTCTCATATGATAACATGAGCAGAGTAGTGTATATCATTCCTGTATGATTCTTGCCAAAAAGGCATAATCTCAATCTAATCATTCAGCATTATATTGAAAAATGGTATCATGAGAAAATATCATAAGCAACCAAGTTGATAGAAATTCTATAAAATAGCTGATCAGTACTTTTCCGAAGTGTTATTTGCATCTGATGTCACAGATCCAAGGGACACTAGAGAGATATGACAACTAAATACAGCATGATATTCAGAAGGATCATGGATCAGTGAAAGGACACAATAAAGAAAAATCTAAAGAAATACTGTACCTTAACTAATAGTATTGTGTCAATCTTGATTTCTTAGTTCTGATGATCACAGTATGATTATAGAAGTTATTTTAACATTCAGTGAAGCTTTGTGAATTATATAAGGCAACTATTTCTGCAACTGTGCTATAAATCTAAAATCTTACAAAACAAAAAGTTTCTAAAAGTACCAGAATATTAAGAACAGTTATATTTGAAGGTGAACATACAGATGATTTAAAAATGTTTTCCTTTGCTTTATTTTTAAAATTTCTACAATGAGCATGTAATATTCAAAAAAGATGTTATTTTAAATTTTGATGAGAAAACCCTTCAGGTGTAGCTTTAGTCATAAAAAATTAACTGAATTTTAAAAGATAATGCAAAAAGTTTTATATCACACATTAGAAAGTATCTGAAAGCTTAAATGGAAAAGAAGACTAGGACTTTGATAGGAGATGTTCAATCATTATATATTGTCACTAAGTACTTCTTCATATTTTAATTATAAGCAGCTTGTTGCTTGTTTTGAAAGCTGAGATCATCCTTGACATAGTGAGTTTATTTGAAAAAATAACTTTTCCTTTGAATAGTTGAAGAATGTTGTATTATCTTTTAGTATTGTGTTCAGCCATATGTATCTATTATTGGTTTTTAATTTTCAATGCATTATGAATATACAAAATATACTTGTTAAAAATTTATGTCTTTCTTGGAAGCTTTGGAAGGCATTATAAAATTCTGCAGCACCCCAGAGTTATAATTTTACATGTTGCTATATAATTCTGTGCCTGGGATAGATGAGACTGAAGGGAAGTCTGTCTCCCTTTAGACTTCTGGATAAATGCTAAAGAGAAGCTGAAACAGGCTAGCACTGTTATCATTACTTGAAACGTGAAAGATTTTCTGTAAGAAACAACTATGTTTTAGTTTCTAAACAATTTTAAAAGTTAAAGTAAATATACTTTCAAGAGACTTAAAGTAAAACATATAATCAGTGGATTAATGATGGGTTGCATGATAAAAAATAAAAACCTTCTCAATTGATCTTTTATTCTTGTTCCTCCCCATCCTATTCACATCTAGACCATTTTTCATGTTGTGAAAGAAGGATGTTAAGATTGTACTCTCAAAGGTGGAATAAAGAAGGTACGACAAAACTAAATTTGAGGGATTTACCAAACATGATATACCTAATATACAGACATATATTCACTTTTCATTGGACAATGACAATAAAGTGTAAGAATATTTGATACTACCAACTTTATACTAGCCTAGCTTGACTACCAGAAAGGTCTGTAAACAATAGTTTTCTGAGTAACAATGCATATAAATTTTTAATTTTTACTATTTTTAAAAAATTGAAACTAGCACTGCAGCATTGCTTGGGTGTTTGTTTCATATATCATTACAACTTGATCAGAAATGGTTGATTGACATGTTATTATTAATTGAGGGACATTTCAGTACTTACCCAACTGTTTCTGTATCTTCTTCAAGGAATCACAACATGGGATATAAATCCATCCACTCTTCACAGAGCTTTCAGTGTTGAAAGTGATAGAGCAATTAATTCTCTTCAATGGTGACTTAGAATCAGCTTTACCCTGTATACTAGGCTAGTACTTGGGACAATAGTTTGTCTTCTTTTTGTCTCTGTGAAAAAATACCTGACAAAAACAGCTTGAAGGAGGAATGATTTATTTTGGATCATGGTTTCAGTCCATGACCCATTGCCTTATCTCAGGCACCATTGCTTTCAGCCTGAGACAAGGCAGGACTGCCATGGCACAAGAGCATGGCAGAGAAAAGTTGCTCACCTTGTGGTGATCAGGAAGCAGAGAGAGCAAGAGCATACCAGAGGAAGGGGCCAGAGACCAGATATGGTCACATGACCCATTCCCTCAGACCAGGCCCCACCTCTTCATAGTCCATTCAGCTAGGAACTCATCAGTGGCTTAACCCATCTATGAGGTTACTGTCCACACAATTCAGTCACATGTTTCTCTTAATCCACTTGTTGACAATCAACATTAACCACCAGAGGATGTTTCTTATCTTTGATGTAGGGCTGTCTTCATAATTTTGAACTTTACGTACATTGAATCAGGAACTTATGGTCTGGTACTTGACAGTTGTTGAACAAAATTTTACATGGAGCTTAGTAGTGATCACTTGCTCTCCTCAGAGTAACTTTTCAGTAGCATTAATGAGGCATGTAAAATGTACAAACATCCCAAGGGCTACCAAGCTGAAAACTTTTTAAAAAATATGGTATTAGTGAATATTAATATTCCATAATGATGGGGATTATTTTGAGAAGTTGGTATATACCTTTAACATAGCTTAATTAATTTCAACCCCATATCCCCCCTTCTTCTCTTCCATTTGACCCCTTCCCCACCTCCAGAAGTATACCTCCTACTTTCCAGTTCTTATTTATTTATTATTTATTGTTTTGTTTTTTTTACTTTTTATATTTCTTATATAAGAAAAAACTTGTGATATTTAACTTTCTGAGTCTGGCTAATTTCAGTCAATATGATGGTTTCCAGGTCTATCCATTTTCCTGAAATGACATAATTTCATTCTTCTTTATTGCTGAGTAATATTCTGTACATATATATATATTTTTTTTTTTCTTTTTTTTTTACATATTCTTTATCCATTCATCTCTTAATGGGTATGTAGGTTGTTTCCACATCTTAGCTATTGTGAATTGCCCGGCTATGAACATGGGTATGCATGTACCACTATAGTACTCAACCCTTAATTCTTTCAGGAATATGCCCAAGAGTGGTATAGCTGGATCAAATGGTAATTTCATGTTTAGTCTTTCTGTACTGATTTCTATAGTGGTTGTACCAGTTTATACTTCCACAATAGAGAATTAGTATCTATAATGTATAACAAATTTTAAATAGTAACCCCATAAAATGATGAATCCATTAAAAAGTGCGTAGATGAACTGAATAGATCCTTCTCAAAAGAAGTTCAAATGGCCAAAAATATATTTTAAAATGTCCAACATCTCTAGCCATCAGAGAAATGCAAATTAAAACTACATTCAGTTTCCTTCCTACCTCAGGCAGAATAGCTATCATTAAGCCGAAACCTTCCATAAGAAGAAATTTATTTGTTCATCTCAACATGGATAATTCAGTAACTTTGGTTATCATTCTCTGAGATAAGTAACTGGTCTTGAATATTATTTTGACTGAAAGGGATATATTGTTAAATCATTTACTTTAGGAAAAAGTTAACACAGATAATTAAGCTATTCATAAAATTGTAGAAATGTAAACAGACTAATTTTTATTTGATTGTTTTAGAATTGATCATATATCCCATGTGTACACCATCCAAAGTAATTACAGTCAAGAACATATTTTACCTCTTCCTTTAAAATGTCTCAGCCAATTAGGCTTAAGTGATTATTTCAACCCTAATAATGAATTTTCCCAAAGGCTTTTATGGATTGCTACTTTACTCATTAGATTTATCACCACTGAAACTCCTAAAGCTGCTCTCACGTGCCCTGGAAGTGTGTGTTGAACAGAATAACCTCAAGAGTGGAAGTAGGAGTTCATGTGCAGAAGAGGTGCTAGATGTGCTGTAGGTGCAGGATCATGCCGCTAAAAGTGGAAAAGCTAAAACATACACCTAAGCCTTTCTCACTCAAAATTTTTTCCTTCCCCATCGAAGTTTGAGCTAATTGGCTTTTAAAGAACTTCGGGTAAATCCATTCTTAAAACTATAATAGCATTTGTTTTTGTGTAGATTGTTTCCATACACTAACCTTTTAGAGGCTGTTCATCATCTGAATATATTAATGTTTAATGAATTAACATAGAACTTATGCTCTAAGTGATGCAAGTTCAACATGACTTCTAACTTTCCTTCCCCTACAAAATTTTTTAGTGAGAGTCTTGACATTTCCACTAAGATGTTTAGATATTCTATACACTAGGATAACTCAACCTTTCTTTATTTACTCCCTGCAACTGTGGCAGTTTTGAAATAAAACAGAAACTATACCTATAATTCAAGTTTCTATGTCAACTTCATTACTACAGAAGTAAAACTAAATTGATGGTAAAAGTAGGATTATTTAATCAACAAGTTTATCTTTGAAGAAATTACATCTGAAAGTAATAATGGATTTTTAAAAATCTGGCTTTAAATTCTAGCCCTTTGTTTTGTATGTTCCTCATTTAAAAAATCTGTTCAGTTCGATCCCCAGTACCAAAAAAAAAAAAAAAAATCTGTTCAGTAATATATTTCATGAGAGAGCTGTCATCAGATATCAAATTTCATTAACTTTCTATTTCTGGTAGGATTTCCATATATATATATATATGTATATATATATGAATATTCACTATTCAGTGAATATATAATGAAGTGAATACTTTCCCAGCAAAGCTCAAATGAGTAATTGTTTACATATATAATGTAATTACTAATATTTTTATTTTCCTCTAGGAGATGGTAGGACTTCCCTTCCCAGCCCTCTTGAAATTTGGGAGACCACGGACAGGCTCTGGCAGCGACACGTGAAGGGAACACCATTATCCTTTCTGAGGACCACCCAGCACTGTTGGCAGCATTCTGTCTTTCCCCCTTTAGCACTTACAAAGTTCAGAGGCAGATCCTCCCTCTGCATGAGCAATCAGGAAGCAGAGATTCCTAGCCAATATGTGATAGGCACAGCATGAAGAAGAAGTAGATTTTGGTGTTCTAGACCCCTGAGCATTTTGTAGTTTGTTTTAATAGTATGGCCAGCCCTTATTCCCCAGCCAAAATGAAGATATTACTGTTTCCTTCAAAGCAACATTCACGTGACAAAAGTGACAGAGAGGCAAACAAAGCTGAAGTGAAATCCGGGTAATTGTGCAAATAATAGCAGCTAACTATGAGGAAACCAGAACAAGTTTCAACTCTACTATTTGTGTGATCTTAGTCAATTCAATTCATATGATTCTTGTTTTATTCTCTTAAATGACAGTTTGGATCATATTGTTCCTAAAATCTCTTTTACAACCTTTGGCTCTTACTATTATTGTTTTGTTTCACTGTTTCTTATACTTACCAAAAATATAACTTAAAATTAACTACTTGGTTTAATTATTAATGAGTAAAAGTTCATTGTGGCTTTAATTATTTCTAATAACAAATCTTTTATGAAATATATTTGGTTGAAGATGTAAGCATTTTACAATATTAATATTCTATACCTTAAATATTTATCTTATGGTATATATAAATAAGAGGATATAATAAATAAGAGGATATATTACTCTCACATATATTTTATAGTTCTCAACTCTTAGGAAACAACTTATCCAGACAGTGAGTTGCATAGTAAATTATTTTTATTGTTGTTGTTGTTGCTGTTGTTACTGTTATTTTGCTGTTCTGGGAATTATATACATTGGATGTATATACTACTGAACTTGAAAACATTCATCTATTTAAAACAACTTAATAAAGGCTGTATTATCCCTCTCCAAAACAGATTTTTACTATTTATTTTTCTGTTTCAGTTCTTGCTTATTTAAACTGCAATTATAAAATAGTTACACATAAGTAACGTAAATAGTTCCAAATGAATACAGAAGGATAATTGCATGGATAGAAATTGTGTGGATATTAAGTAACTAATGAATAACAATTAATGGTGAATCAAAGATGAGAGCTCATTTATTCTTTGGATAAAGTACTAGTGCCAATTAATTCTTCCCTATTAAGAAAACAACATATTCCCTTCTCTTTCACTATCTAGAATTGCAAATTAATAAAAATGGCCCAAGAGTCCCCTAATAATAAGGCACTTTTCCTCTTTTTAAATGAAATAGCAGAAGAAAAATCACTGTGTTACATTAGAAGGACAAATAGAAGACTACTGAGGCATAGAATTCCCCCACATTCCTAACCCTCAAAACTAAGCCATTGGGCCTAATATTTTCTGGATTAAGAGTCTTCTATATAACAAAACTCTCACTTTGTTGTCAATAATGATGAAGAATTATGATGAACTGTTTTACATTTGGAAAAATGAACATTCATTTTATTGTATCTTCCTCACATTTAAGCTGATGATATTTTTATTCTCTTTTCTTTTCTGTGTATACTTTATTTTTTAAACTTTTATTTCTATTAGCACATGCTTGGACTATGTAATGATTACATTCATCATGGGGAGTTGATACATGTACATAATATGTGTTAATTCTTTTTTCAATCTCCTTCTCTTTTCCTCCTTAGATCTCTCTTGTTTTTATTCTTTTCCTTATCAAAGTTTAAATTTTTTCTGCTATAAAGACATTTCTTAATTACTGAATAAAAGAAAACAAGTATAATTGCAGGCATGTGCAAAGCTGGAATATCTTATGTAATTACATATATAATATATATTATGTATTATATCATGTACATGTGTCCACTTGGACTAGTGTCCCATTTTCTTCCTTTAGAGCTAGGATGATGAGATGAAACATTTTAAATTAACTGAGCCTATTCAATTTCATCTGTGTTATGTGCGCAGAACTCAGAATGTTGAAATGATGGATTAGGATCAACTTGCCCCTAATCAGTTACTACTTACAGCTCACAAGGAAAGTAACAGCAGAAAAATGGATTTAAAACATTGTCTCTAACATTCTCTGAAGAGTAAGTTACCTAGTTAAAAATAAAATATGCCTCTCTATAACAGGATGCACTACCTGAAAGACAGTGTTTAATACAGCATAGGCAGATATTGAGCAGAATATAAACATTTATCTGCAGCTGTTACTATCTGTAGGGCAGACTGCACAAATAGCCATTCAAGTGGCATCATGACAAGTTCGAAATACTTTTCACAAATTAATTCATCCTACAATTTATTGTAATTTTTCTTTTTCTCCAAGATAAAATGGCAACAATGTACAAGTAATATATGTTTATTTACTATTTAATGAATTTACTGTAAGCATGAGCAATATTGCCAAATCAGAATAGTATTTTCATGTTAAAAAATCTGTTTATATTATGGGCAACTAAATCACAAGGTTGATTTCTCATAAATACATTTATTACTATGTAAGATGATCTAATGAGGTCTCACTCTAAGTGGAATGAAAAGTATCTAAAATACTTGATGTGTACCTGAGCCTTACAATAATTTTTTGGTACTTTTTAAATTTCGTATATTTGGTTGGTTTGTTTTTGAATTCATCTCTTTAGGAGTTCAATATTTTAATTAAACTAACTATGTCTTCCGTACTAATAAGCAATATTTTATTATAATACCATGCATTTCCCCAAGAGTTACTCAGACAATACAAAGCGTAATTTTTCATATTATAGGGACACATACTGCTTTGCATTTTATAGTGGTTAGATAAACTTGATTTCAACAGCTACTCAGTTAAAGCTGTATTTTCCAAGAAACTATTCTAGTTTCTTTTTGTTTTAAACATTTTAGTTAAAGAAGCGACAAGATTTTTATTTTGCCGATAAGGACTGGAGATATTTCTCTATGGAGAAAACTGAAGAGCAAATATCTGATTGGAAAGAGGGGCTGGATGTGGACTTGAAATGACAGTTGCAAAGCTTTAAATAAAACTGAAAAGCACCAATTGCCAATTTTTTTCATAAATTATTTTATTGGTACATTTTAGGTATACAACACATTTACATTTCTCATTGGGAACTTGTACTTTATACGATGCATCTTGGTTCTCATTTTTTTCCCATTCCTAGCCCTCCCTTCCCTATTTACAAAGACTTTATTTCCATGTTTTCCGTTTCTCAGCATTTTTCCTTTCCCTTCTTTCCTTTCCCATGTCCCTTTCACTACCCTTACCACTTTGGAACTTTTCTTCCTATTTTGTGTTATCGATTATTCATTCTAATCATTGGTACATTTTAGGTATACAATATGACATTCATCATTGGAAATTTGCACCTTTACATAATCTCTCCTGGTTCCCATCTTTCACCCTTCCCCAGCCCTCCCTTCAGCCCCTCCATTCCTCCCTATTTACAAAGATTTTGTTCCTATTTTTCCATTTTCTCATATTAATTCCATTCCCTTCTTTCCTTTCCCCTACTCCTCCCACTTCCTTCCCCTTTGCCCCTTTTCTTCCTATCTCATATTACCTATCATACATTTTAGTCCCCATTTACACTTTCAGTTTCTCACACCAGAGAAACTATTCGGTATTTATACATGTGTGTCCTATTTATTTCACTTAAGAGTATCACCTGAATGTGCATCCATTTAGCTATAAATGTCTCCAATTTCTCATTTTGTATGGCTGAGTGGTACTCCATTTTATTAAAAATCCACATTTTCTTGATCCAGTCTCCAGCTGATGGGCATTTGGGCTGTTTCCAAGTTTTAGCTATCACAAAATGTGCTGCTATGAACATGGGTGCACATATATCACTGTGGTATGATTCTTTTAATTCTTTGGGGAAGATCCCCAGCAGTGGAATAGCAGGGTCAAATGGGACTTCCAGTCCTAGCTCTTTGAGGTATCTCCATACTGATTTCCACAGTGCTTGCACCAGTCTACACTCCCACCAGCAGTGGAGCAGGGTTCCTCTTTCCCCACAGCCCTGCCAGCATTTGTTATTGGTTGATTTCATGATAGCAGCCATTCTTTCTGGAGTGAGGTGGAATTCCAGCATTGTTTTCATTTGCATCTCTTGAATGACCAGTGATGTTGAACATTTTTTCATGTATTTATTTACTATTTCTACTTCCTTCTCTGAGAAATATCTGTTCATTTCATATACCAATTTTCAGACTGGGTCTTTAAATTTGGGAGGTCTGATCTTCTAAAGTTCTTTATAGATTTGAGATAGTAGACCTTTGTCTGAGGAAGAGCAGGTGAAGATTTTTTCTCACATTGTGGGTTGTCTCTTCACACTGCTGGTGGTTTCTCTTGCTGTGCAGAAGCTTTTTAATAAGAAGAGATCCCACTTGTTGATTGTTTGTGCTAGTTCATGGGCAACTGAGGTTTTGTTCATAAAATCTTTTCCTACACCGATATCTTCAAGAGTTCTACCTAACCTCTGTTCCAACTGGTTCACAGTTTCTATTTTAATATTTAGATCTTTAATCCATTTCAATTTTAGTGTACTGCATGGTAAGAGATATAGGTCTAGTTTTAATCTTTGGCAAGTTGAAACCCAATTTTTCCAGCACCATTTATTAAAGAGGCTATCTTTCCTTTAGTGAGGGTGTTTGGCTCCTTTATTGAAGATGAGATGGCTGAGTGTGTCTGGCATTGTTTCTGCATCTTCTAATCTGTTTCACTGGTCCTCAGGTCTGTTTCTTTGTCAGTACCATGCTGTTTTTATCACAGTAGCTTTGTAGTATAGTTGCAGGTTGGGGATTGTGATACCCCCTGCCATGTCTCTGTTACCTAGAATTGCTTTTGCTATTCTGGGTTTCTTTTTGTTCCAAATGAATTTTTGGATTGTTTTCTCAAGGTCCATCTCAACTGGAATTGCATTGAATCTATATAGCAGTTTTGGAAGTATGGCCATTTTCCCTGTATTAATCCTTCCTACCCAGGGGTGGGGGATGTCTGTCCATTTTCTGATATCATCTTCAGTCACTCTTTTCAGAGTGCCATAGTTTTCAGAGAAGAGGTCTTTGATTTCTTTCATTAGGTTAATTCCTAGGTATTTCAGTTTTTTGGCTGCTATCGCGAAAGGAATTTGTTTGCTCTATTTCTCTCTCAGTGAGTCTGTCATTCGTGTAGAGGAAAGCTATTGATTTTTGTGTGTTGACCTTGTAACCAGCTACTTGACTGAATTTGGTTATTAAGTCTAGAAGACATTTGGTGGAGTTCTTGGGGTCTTCTATATACAGCATCATGTCATCTGCAAATAATGACAATTTGACTTCATTTCCTATCTTTATTCCTTTTATTTCTTTCTCTTGTCTAATTGCTGTGGCTAGTGTTTCCAAAACTATATTGAACAAGAGTGGTGATAGTGGACATCCTTGTCTTGTTCCTGATTTTAATGTGAAGGATTTCAGTTTTTGACCATTTAGTATGATATTGGCTGTTGGTTTTTCATAGATGGCTTTTATCAGTTTGAGGTAGAGACAATCTATTCCAATTTTTATAAGGTTTTTATCATAAATGCATGTTGGATTTTGTCAAATGCTTTTTCTGCGTCTGCTTATAGACATTTTATGATTAATTCATTAAAATTCTCCTTTTAACATTTTAATTTCATGTTAATATGCTTAAATTATTGAAAAACTTTAAAATCAAATTTCATTTGGTTTATATACACACAAAACAACTCCAAGGAATACAAGTATATTATGATAAGATTTGTTAAAGAAATTCATGTTAATAGATTAAAAATTCTTCAATAATTAATGGATTATTTTAAATTACTACTTGAAAGACAAACACATTTCTTTTTTTAATTCATTAAGTTTATTGGTACATTATAGATATACATTATGACCGCACTCATTGTTGGGAATATGTACCTGTACATGATCTATCTTTGTTATTATTTTTTCTCATTCCCCTTCCTTCCCTTCAACCCTTCCCTATTTACAAAAGCTTTGTTTTCATTTTTTCCTTCTTTTCTCATTCTTTTCTTTCCCTTCTTTCCTCCCTCATTCCCCGGCCCCAGTTCCATTCCCCTTTGAACATTTTCTTCCTACTTCAAAATATCTATTATACATTTTGGTCCTCATTTACACTTTGAGTTTCTCAAACCAGGGAAACAATTCAGTATTTATACATGTGTGTTTTATTTATTTCACTTAAGAGGATGGTTCTGAAGCACATCTATTTAGCTATATATATCTCTAATTTATCTTTCTTTATGGCTGAGTAGTACTACCTTTTATTTTTTAAAAACCCACATCTTTTCTATTCAATCACCAGTTGATGAGCATTTGGGCTATTTCCAAGATTTAGCTTTGCCAAACTGTGCCCATAGAAACATGGGTGTGCATATATCACTGTGGTATGATACTTTTAATTCTTTTGGGAACATACCCAGAAGGGGAAAAGCTGGGTCAAATGGGATCTCTAATCCTAGTTGTGTGAGTAATCTACATACTGATTTCCACAGTGGTTGTACCAGTCTACACTACCATCAACAGTGGAGAAGGGTCCCTTTTCCCCCATAGCCCCTCCAGCATTTGTTATTGGTTAATTTCTTGATAGCAGCCATTCTTTCTGGAGTGAGATGGAATCTCAGCATTGTTTTCATTTTCACTTCTTGAATGACCAGTGATATTGAACATTTTTTATATGTTTATTTGCTGCTTCTACTTCATCTGAGAAATGTCTATTTATTTCAGATGTCCATTTTTGGATTAGGTCTTTACATTTGAGAGGTCTGATTTTTTTTAAGTTCTTTATATATTCTAGATAGCAGTCCTTTGTCTGAGGAACAGGTAGTAAAACTTTTTCCCCAAATTGTGGGTTATCTCTTCACTCTATTGGTGGTTTCTATTGCTGTGCCAAAGCTTTTTAAGGAGATGAGATCCCAGTTGTTGATTCTCTGTGCTAGTTTCTGTGCTATTGAGGTTTTGTTCATAAAGTTTTTTCATATACCAATGTCTTCAAGAGTTCTACCTAACTTATCTTCCAGCAGGCTTAGTGTTTCTGTTTTAATATTTAGATCTTTGATTCATTTCAACTTTAGTGTAGTGCATGGTGAAAGATATAGGTCTAGTTTTAATCTTTGGCAAGTTGAAACCCAGTTTTTTCAGCACCATTTATTAAAGAGGCTATCTTTCCTCTAGCAAAGGTGTTTGGCTCCTCTGTCAAAGATGAGGTGGCTGAGTATATCTGTAGTTTTTTCTGCATCTTCTAATCTGTTCCATTCATCCTCGAGTATGTTTCTTTGCCAGTATCATGCTGTTTTTATCATAGTAACTTTGAAGTATAGTTTCGAATTGGTGATTGTGAAGCCCCCTGCCTTGCCTTTGTTGCCTAGAATTGCCTTTGCTATTCTAGGTATCTTCTTTTCCAAATTAATTTTTGTATTGTTTTCTACAGTTCTGTGAAATATGTTGCTGAAATTTCAATTGGGATTGCACTGAATCTATATAGCAGTTTTGGAAGTATGGCCACTTTCACTATGTTGGTTCTTCCTACCCAAGAGCAAGGGATATATTTCTATTTTCTGATATCTTCTTTGATCTCTTTTTTCAGAGTGCTATAGTTTTCAGAGTAGAGGTCTTTTACTTCCTTCATTAGATTGATTCCTAGATAGATCTGTTTTTCTTTTTTATGGATGTGATTGTGAAAGGTGTTGTTTCCTCAATTCCTCTCAGTGATTTCTGTTATTCATATACATGAAGTTAACTGATTTTGGAGTGTTGACCTTGTATCCAGCTACTCTACTGAATTTGGTTATTAAGTCTAGAACTCTTTTGGTAGAGTTTTTGTGGTCTTCTATATAGAGTATTATGTCATCTGCAAATAATGACAATTTGAATTCTTCATTTCCTATCTTTATTCCTTTTATTTCTTTCTCTTTTTTAATTGCTATGGCTAATGTTTCCAAAACTATACTGAACAGGAGTGGTGATAGTGGACATACTTGTCTTGTTCCTGACTTTAGTGTGAAGGATTTCAGTTTTTGACCATTTAGTATGATATTGTCTGTTGGTTTTTCATAGATGGCTTTTATAAGGTTGACATAAAGACCATCCATTCCAGTTTTCTGTAGGGTTTTTATCATGAATAGGTGTTCAATTTTGTCAAATTCTTTTTCTACATTTATTGAGATGATCATATGGTTTTTGTCCTTGTCTCTGTTGATATAGTATATTACATTTATTGATTTATGTATGTTGAACCCTTCTTGCATCCCTGGGATGAATCCCACTTGGTCAGGGTGTATGATCTTCTTGATGATCTTCTGTGCTCTGTTTACTGGTATCTTATTGAGGATTTTTGTGTCTATGTTCATTAGGGAGATTGGCCTCTAGTACTCTTTTATTGGTTTGGTCTTTCTCTGCTTTTGGAATCAAAGTAATGCTTGCTTCCAGGCATCAATTTGGGAGCATTGCTTCCCTTTCAATTTCATTGAAGAGCGTGAGAAGTAGTAGCATTAGCTCTTCTCTAAACTTCTCATAGAATTCAGCAGTGAAGCCATCAGAACCTGGGCTTTTCTTTGTTGGCAAGTTTTTAATTGTGTTTTCAATTTCATTGATTGATATTGGGTTGTTTAGAATTTTTAGGTCTTCTTTATTCAACTTGGGTAATTCATATGTAACTATGAGTATTTCCATTTTTTTCTGTGTTTTCCATTCTATTAGAGTACAGGTTCTCAAAGTAGGTATTGATCCTCTGGATTTCTGCTGGATCTGTTCTAATTTCACCCCTTTCATTTCTAGTTTCATGGATTTTAACCTTTTCCTTCCTTTTCAGAAATAAGATTTGTGGGGGGCCTTGCCCCCCCCCCCGCTGGAATTCTTGAGTGCCCATTACGGACATGCCCGGGCTTGTTGCAGATCTACCCGGCAACAAGGAAGTAGCCCCAGTACACTCCTCTTGCTCCTCCCCTCTCGCCCTACGGTATATATGTTGTAGCAGCTTCCACAATAAACGAGACTTGATCAGAAACCTGTCTTGTCTCCATCTCTCGTGTCCCCTGTCCCCTCTCATCCTCGCTCCCCCTCTAGGGTCTCCGTTGACTTACCCGCGGGCCGGGACAAAGATTGGCTAAAAGGTTTGTCAATTTTATTTATTCTTTGAAAGAATAAACGTTTTGCTTCATTGATTTTTTGGTATCATTTCTTAGTCTCCATTGCATTAATTTCTGCTCTTGATCTTTATAATATCCTCCCTTGTATGAGTTTTAAGTTTGTCTTGCTCTTCTTTTTCTGGAAACTTGAGGTTCAGCATCAGGTTGGTCATTTCAGCTCACTCTGTTTTCCTAATATGGACCTTCGCTGGTATGAATTTCCTTCATAGGACTGTTTTCATTGTGTCCCATACATTCTGGTATGTTGTATTGACATTATCATTTAATTGTAGAAACTGTCTAATTTCTTCTTTAATTCCCTCTGTGACCTATTGGTTGTTCAGGTGGTTGTCATTCAATTTCCATGTGTTTATGAATTTCTTGTGATTTCCTTTGATATTGATCTCCAATTTCATTGCATGGTCTGACAATATATAGTGGATAACTTCAGTTCCTTTGCATTTACTTAAGCATGTTCTATGAGGTAGCATGTGGTATATTTTGGAGAACAAACCACATGCAGCTGAGAATAACATGTATTCTGGGGTGAAACACTCTGTAGACATCTAATAAGTTCATTTGTTCAAAATTTTGGTTCAGTTGTAGTTTTTCATTTTTGATTTTTTGTGTAGTTGATCTGTTTGTGATAGTGGGGTATTGAGCTCTCCCACTACAATTGTATTACTACGTATTTGATATTTTATGTCTGTTAATTTTTGTTTTATATATTGCATGCATTAGTATTTGGTGCATATATATTTATGATTACCATCTCTTCCTCTTGGATTGTTGCCTTTACAAGGATGTATTGACCTTCTTTGTCTCTCTTAATTAGTCTTGGTTTGAAATCCACTTTGTCTCCAAGTAGCATGGCTACTTCCGCTTTTTTTCCGGGTTCCTTTTTCATGGGGTATTGTTTTCCCTCCTTTGACTTTCAGTCCATGGATTTCTTTTTGAATTAAGTATGTTTCTTGTATACAGCATATTGTTGGATCTTGCTTCTTGATCCACTCTGCCAGTCTATTTCTTTTGATTGGTGAATTGAGACCATTGATATTGATGGTTATAACTTATGTGTATTGACTTATCCTTGTCATGATATTTTCCTGCTGTTGGCTCTTTTTTTTTTTTCATGTCTCCTTTTCATTTAATTTCTTTCCTTACCTGATGAATTCACTGTCTTAGGTTTCATGGAGTTGTGACCCTCGTTGCTTTTTTCTAGGATATTTTTAGAATTTTGGGGAGTGCTGGTTTTGTATTCATGAAATTCCTCAGGTGTTCTTTGTCATGAAAGTATCTTATTTCTCCATTGATTTTTAAAGATAGTTTTGCAGGATACATCAATCTGGGTTGGAGGAGGTTTTCTCCAACGGCTTGAAATACTTCACTCCAGGTTCTCCTTGACTTGAGGGTTTGTGTTGAGAAGTTTACTGTGATTCTGATGGATTTTTCTTTGTATGTGATTTGTATCTTTTCTCTAAGTGCCTTTAATATTTTGTTCTTGTGTTGGATTTCTAGAATCTTGACTATTATATGCCTACTTGTAGATTTTTTTGATCATGGCTGGTTGGAGTTCTATATGCCTCACTTATCTTTATATCAAATTCTTTTTCCCTGTTTGGGAAGTTTTCTGTGCTTACTTCTGCGAATGGTTTATTTATGTCTTTTGCATTATTTCTTACTCCTTCATTGACTTCTATCCATCTTAAGTTATTCTTTTTTGCATCATCTAGTAGCTTTTGGATTGATTTCTCATGGCTCTTTGCTATTTTTGAGAAATCTGTCCTTTTGTGTTTGCTAACCACAATCCTGTTTTCTATATCTGAAATTCTGTCCTCATATTCATTTATTCTGCTGTGGAAACTTTCAATGGAATTTCAAATCTCTTGGATATCTGCTTGGATGTTTCATGTTTTCCATTTCTTTCCTATGCTGAGTATTCATGGTTTTGTTACTTTCCGCACCTCTATATTTTTAAAAAATCGGTATCTTCTCTAGTGTTAATAATCATGCCTTTCACCAGTTCCCACTGGGCTACGAGGGTGCATCCCCAGCCATGCATAAGGGCTTTCAGCATGCTCCCTGCACCAGCTACCAAGGAGGAGTCTTGGCGCTGGAACCCATGGGAGACCTGAACCCATGGGAGGCCTCCTCCCAAACTACTACACACCACCGCTGCCACCGCCACAGCCACAGCAGCAGCCCTTGACCCTCCCACCAGTCTTCCTCTTCCGGCTCCACCTTCTCCCGCTGGCCCCAACTTTCTCACTGAACATCAAGCCTGAGAGCAATGACAGCCAGAATTCAGAGGTGCCTGGCGAGGCCCGCCTATCCTCATCTCAGGAACAGTCTCACTAAGCCGACCGCCCTCCAGGCCGGTGGTGGGTGTCAGGGATGGCGGCAGTGATTTTCTCTTCTGTGTTTCATGTTGTGCAAGGAGGAAGGATATTGAGAGGTAGAAGGTGGGAGCTAACTCTCATTTGGAGTTGAAGGGAAGAAGGGTGGTTTCTGAGGTCTCCAACCCTGGGTCATAGGGCTGTAGAGACTGTGGGGGAGGACATGGCAAGAGGAGGCCAGGGCTCTGAGAAGTGGGGCTGGTGAAGCTCACATTGGAAATGAATTTAACCATCCTGAGTGCCATTCAACAGAGTCACTCAGGGTCAGCCTTTGACCTCCTCAGCTGCCACTCAGGACAGAAGGTACCATTTATTTTAGCCTTCTGAGGTACCACAGCTATCAGGTGCAGCAGCCCACCCTGGGGTGTTGACAGTGGGTCCTGCAGTGTCCTGCCTTTGCCTGGCTGTGCCCCTCACCCCTTTGCTGGAAGACGACCTGACCACTGAAGTCACTTCACTCCCCTCCACCAAATTCAAGCTACGATAGGCCTCGTTTTTTGGTTTAAAAATCTGTTCAAGTTTCATTATTTGATATTTTTATATTTGGGGACACTGATGCAGTTTTCTGAGAATAGAATGGTGCAGGTGAATGGGCTGTGACATCAGGAGTTTCTTCCTGGCGGACAGTTGATTGTTGAAATAAAATAAGCAGCAGAAAAAAAATCATGCCTTTCATTATGGTGACCATCTCTGTTGTTATCTGAGAAATTATTTCTGACTTGATTTTTTTCCAGAGCCTCTTTCATCAGTTTTGTTATTTTCTATATTACCAGTTCAGGGAGTCCAGGTAGTTGACTTTTGAATTGTTCCACCTCATTGCCCTCTGGATTTGCCTTTGATGAGCTGGAAATTTGTTTTTGTATCTTTTAGGTGTCTTCTCATTTCTATTTTTGTTGTTGTTGATGTTTTTAGTTTAATTCAGAGGTTGATGACTGTAGATTGTTTATTGCGAGTATACTTTTTTAAATTACTTTTATTGGTACATTTTAGGTACACATTATAATGACATTCATCATTGGAAATTTGCACCTTTACATGATCTGTCTTGGTTCTTATTTTTCCCCATTCCCCTGCCCTCCCATTAACCCCTCCATTCTTGCCTATTTACACAGACTTTATTTCCATTTTTTCATTTTCTCATATTAATTCCATTCCCTTCTTTCTTTTCTCCTACCATCCCACTTCCCCTTCCCATTTAGTGCTTTTCTTCTTATTTCACATTATCTGTTATAACTTTTAGTCCTTATTAACACTTTCAGTTTCTCACACCAGAGAAACTATTCAGTATTTATATATGTGTGTCCTATTTATTTCACTTAAGAATATCACCTCAATGTTCATCCATTTAGCTATAAATATCTCTAAGCTCTCATTTTTAATGGCTGAGTAGTACTCCATTTTATTAAAACCCCCACATTTTCTTTATCCACTCTCCAGTTGATGGCCAATTGGGCTGCTTCCATGTTTTAGCTATTACAAACTGTGCTTCTATGAACATAGGTGCATGTATATCCCTGTGGTGTGATTCATTTAATTCTTTGGGGAAGATATCCAGCAGCAGAATATCTAGGTCAAATGGGACATTCAGTCCTGGTTCTTTGAGGTACCTACATATTGAATTCCACAGTGGTTGCACCAATCTAACCTCTCACCAGCAGTGGAGTAGGGCTCCTCTTTCCTCATAGCCCCACCAGTATTTGTTATTGATTTCATGATAGCAGCCATTCTTTCTGGAGTGAGGTGGAATTTTAGCATTGTTTTCATGTGCATCTCATGAATGACCGCTGATATTGAACACTTTTTCATATCTTTATTTGATATTTCTACTTCTTTGGCTAGGAAATGTGTGTTCATTTCAGATGTGCATTTTGGATTGGGTCTTTAAATTTGGGAGGTCTGATTTTTTTAAGTTTTCTATAGATTCTAGATAGTATACCTTTGTCTGAGGAAAAGCAGGAGAAGCATTTTTCCCACATTGTGGTTGTCTCATCATACTATTGGTGGTTTTTCTTGCCATGCAGATGCTTTCTAATAAGAAGAGATCCCACTTGTTGATTGATTGTGCTAGTTCACGGGCAACTGAGGTTTTCTTCATAAAATCTTTTCCTACAAAAATGTCCTACCTAACTTATGTTCCAGCCAGTTCAGCACTTCTGTTTCAATATTTAGATCTGTAATCAATTTCAATTTTAGTTTAGTGCATGGTGAGAGATATAGGTCTAGTTTTAATGTTTAGCAAGTTGAAGCCCAATTTTTCCAGCATCAATTATTAAAGAGGCTATCTTTCTTCCAGTGAGGGTATTTGGCTCCTTGGTCAAAGATGAGATGGCTGAGTGTGTCTAGAGTTGTTTCTGCATCTTCTAATCTGTTCCACTGGTCTTCAGGTCTGTTTCTTTGCCAGCACCATTCCACTTTTTTCACAGTAGCTTTGTAGTATAGTTTCAAGTTGGGGATTGTGATACCCCTTGCCATGTCTCTATTGCCTAGAATTGCTTATGCTATTCTATGTCTCTTCTTGTTCCAAATGAATTTTTGGATTGTTTTTTCCAGGTCTGTGAAGTATGCTGCTGGGATTTCAATTGGAATTAGATTGAATCTATATAGCAGTTGTGGAAGTATGCCCATTTTCAGTATGTTGATCCTTCCTACCCAGGAGCAGGGGATGTCTGTCCATTTTCTGATATCATCTTCAATCTCTCTTTTCAGAGTGCCATAGTTTTCAGAGAAGAGGTCTTTGATTTCCTTCATTAGGATGATTCCTAGGTATTTCAATTTTTTTGGATGCTATTGTGAAAGGAATTGATTGCCTTATTTCTCTCTCAGTGAGTTGTTTTTTGTGTACAGAAAAGCTATTGATTTTTGTGTGTTGAACTTGTATCCAACTATGTTACCGAATTTGGTTATTAAGTCTGGAAGACTTTTGGTGGCATTCTTAGGGTCTTTTATATAGAGTATCATGTCATCTGCAAATAATGACAATTTGACTTCTTTGTTTCTTTTCTTTATTCCTTTTATTTATTTCTCTTGTCTAATTGCTATGGCTAATGTTTTCAGAACTATATTGAACAGAAGTGGTGATAGTGGACATCCTTGTCTGGTTCCTGATTTTTAGTGTGAAGAATTTCAGTTTTTGACCATTTATTGTGATATTGGCTGTTGGTTTTTCTTAGATGGCTTTTATAAGGTTGAGATAAAGACTATGTATTCCAATATTCTCTAGGGTTTTTATCATGCATGTTTGTTGGATTTTGTAAAATAATTTTTTGGCATCTCTTGAGATAATCATATGTTTTTGTCCTTGGCTCTATTGATATAATGTCTTACATTAATTGATTTGCATATGTTGAAGCATCCCTACATCCCTGGGATGAATCCCACTTGGTCAGGGTGTATGATCTTCTTGATAATCTTCTGCATTCTATTTGCCAGTATCTTATGAAGGATTTTTACATCTATGTTCATTAGTGAGATTGGTCCATAGTTCTTTTTTTCGGTTGGGTCTTTCTCTGCTTCGGGGATCAAGGTGATGCTTGCTTCCAGGAATGAATTTAGGAGTATTGCTTCCCTTTCAATTTCATTGAAGAGCTTAAAGAGTAGTTACTCTCTAAATGTCTTGTAGAATTCAATAGTGAAGCCATCAGTACCTGGTCTTTTCTTAGTTGGTAAGTTTTTAATTACATTTTCAATTTCATTTATTGATATTGGGTTGTTTAGAATTTTTAGGTCATCATTGAACCTTGGTTATTCATACATATCTAGGAATCTGACCATTTCTTCTATATTTTCCATCTTATTGGCATATAGGTTCTCAAACTAGGTATTGATGATCCTCTGGATTTTTGCTGGGTCCATTTGTTATCTCTTCTTTTTCCTTCCTAATTGCATGGATTTGCACCTTTTCTTTCCCTTTTCTGGTAAGGTTGGCTAAGGGTTTGTTAATTTTGTTTATTCTTTTGAAGAACTCTTTGCTTCATTGATTTTTGTGTATGTTTTCTTAGTCTCCATTGCATTGATTTCTGCTCTGATTTTTATAACTTCTTCCCTTGTGTGAGCTTTGGGTTTATTGTTCTCTTCTTTTTCTAGAAGCTTAAGGTTGAGCATCAGGTTGTGTAATTGAGCTCTCTCTGTTTTCCTAATATGAGTATTCACTGCTATGAATTTCCCTCATAAGACTGCTTTCATTGTGTCCCATAGATTCAGGTATGTTGTATTGTCATTGTCACTTAATTGAAGGACCTGTCTGATTTCTTCTTTAATATCCTCTGTGACTCACTGGTTATTCAGAAGTGTGTTGTTCAATTTCCACATGTTTATGAAATTCTTGCAGTTTCTTTTGCTGTTGATCTCCAATTTCATTGCACTATGGTCTGATAATATACAGAGAATAAAGTCAATTCCTTTGCACTTACTTATACATGTTCTATGAGGGAGTATGTGGTCTATTTTGGAGAACAATCCATGAGCAGCTGAAAAGAATGTGTACTCTGATTTTTGGGGGTGGAACACTCTGTAAACATCTGTTAAGTTCATTTGTTCAAGAATTTGATTGAGTTCTAGTATTTCATTGCTTATTTTGTGTACTTGATCTATCTCTCTGTGACAGTGGGGTTTTGAGGTCCCCCACTACTATTGTGTTAGTGCTAATGTGATTTTTCATGTCTGTTAGTATTTGTTTTATATAGTTGGTGCACTAGTGTTTAGTGCATATATATTTATGATTCTCATCTCTTCCTCTTGGATTGTTCCCTTTACAAGGATGTACTATCCTTCTTTGTCTCTCTTAATCAGTGTTGGTTTAAAATCCACTTGATCTGTAAAAAGGATAGCTACTCCTGATTCTTTTCAGGTTCCTTTCACATGGAGTATTGTTTTCCACCCTTTAACTTTCAGTCTATGACTTTCTTTTTGAATTAAGTGTGTTTCTTGCATGCAGTGTATTGTTGGATACCATTCTTCTTGACCCATTCTGCCAGTCTATTTCTTTTGATTGAATTGAGACTGTTAACATTGATTGTTATAACTGATATGTAGTGAATTATCATTGTCATGACTTTTTCTTTTTGTTGAATTCTCCCCCTTTGCATTTAATTTATTGTCATGCTGGATGGATTCATTCTGCATGGCTTCCTGGTTTTGTGATCCTCATCATCTTTTCCTAGGATATTGTTTAAAAGTTTTTGGAGTGCTGGTTTGGTATTCCTGAAGTTCCTAAAGTGCTCTTTGTCATGAAAGTATCTTCTTTCTCCATCAATTTTGAAAGAGAGTTTTGCAGGGTACATCAATCTAGGTTGGAGGCTGTTTTCCTTTAGGGCTTGGAATACATCACTCCAAGCTCTTCTTGCCTTGAGGCTTTGCATTGAGAAGTCTGCTGTGATTTGGATGGGCTTTCCTTTGTATGTGATTTCTTTTCTTTCACTGCTTGTAGGATTTTGTTCTTCTGTTGTGTTTCTGAAATCTTACCTATTATATGCCTATGTATAGGGTTTTTTAAATTAAGACTATTTGGTGTCCTATATGCCTCACTTATCTGTATATCATGTTCTTTCCCCTGCCTGGGAAGTTTTCTGCCATCACTTCTGTGAATAGGTTTTTTATGTTGTCTGCACTCTCTCCTGGTTTCTTCATTGACTCCAATCAGTCTTATGTTATTCTTCTTTGCATCATCCAGCAGATGCTTGATTGATTTCTCATGGTCCCTTACTATTTTCAAGAAATTTTTCTTTTCCTTGTCACTAATTGCATTCTTATCCTCTATATCTGAAATTTTGTCCTCACATTGTCTCATTCTGCTGCATAGATTTTCAATGGAGTTTTTAATCTTCTGCAAATCGTTTGCATCTGTTTTTTGGGTTCCATTTGTTTCCTACAGTGGGATTCCATCATGTTCCTCAGCTCCTCTATTTTTTTAATCTGTGTCCTCTCTAGATTTATTAATCATGTCTTGCACTATGGGCACAATCTCTGCTGTTTTTTGAGAAATTATTTCTGATTTCATTTTTTCCAGATCCTCTTTTGTTGCCAGTTCAGGGAGTCCATGTGGTTGAGTATCAGAGTGTTCCATCTCGTTTCCCTTTTGGGTTGCTTTAGGTGATCTGGCAGTCTTGTTTTGAGTCTTGTTTATGTGTCTTCTCATTTCACCTCTGGTTGGGGGGCATGTGAGGCTGGTGCCTTCTAGGCTCACCTCCTCAGCAATATGGGGGGGCTGCTCCTTGGCACTGGTGCAGTGGTATGGCAGCCCAAAAGGCTCCACTTTGGCACTGGGGGTGGTGGTATGGTGGCCTAGAAGGCTCATGTTCTCAGCACTGGGTGAATATTTCAAGTATTCTTATTGCTAATATTTAGAGCCCTTATGGAATGACTAATTCTCTGGGGTACCTTCCAGGTTTTGCTGGCTTTGGGGTTTTGAATCTGCAATGACTCTTAGGAAATCTCAGATTTGGTATACCAGAAAGTACAACTCATTAGGATAATTATGTCACCTTGGCTAAAGTAATACAAAAACCTTTGACAATAGCATCAACCAGCTTAGAAAATGACAAAGTGTGGTAACTATTAGTTTGCCACCTTTAACTGCATGAACTAGGTTTGTGGTTATATATCAAAATCTAGAACCAATCAAAAATTTGTTTGCAGTAAATAAGTACAGCAAATTTACCCTCTGGGAAGAAGTGTTAGAAGGAGTTGGTGGGGAATGTAGAGAAATATAAGGAGGAAAGGTTAGAAGAAAGGCTAGAGGACACAGGAAGATCCTGAAAACCTTGGAAAATTGGTGAAGACAGGAGGAAAAGTGAGATGGAAGGAATAAAAAGAATAGAACAAACTAACAGGAACAGGAAAACTACAAAAACTGTTCATGTTACTATAAAAATAAGAATAATCAAGAAAAACTAAAACAGGACAAAAACAGGAACAAGAAAGGAGAGAAATGAAGAAGAAGAAGGAGGAGGAGGATAGGGAGGAGGAGAGAAAAAAAGTGTTCTCTTCAAGGCATGTCTCTGTTGTCATTGATAGACATGGGCAGCATACAGATCTAAGTTGATTAATTGTAATGAAATTCAGGCTAGTTTCTGGCAGTGAGACTGGAATTGAGTTCCCTGACCTTTTGTGGGTTTGAATTCTGCACAGTTCCACTGCAGGTTTGACCCACCCTTCCTCCACAGAGAGGCTGGGCTCCAGTAGGAGGTGCTGACCCCAACAACTTACCAACTGCTGCAGTCTGCTGCATCTTTGTCTTTATTGCAATGACTTTCTTCACTCTCCTGGTGGGCTTCAATTCTCAGCAACAAGCCTTGGAGAGGCTCTCTCTCTGATTCTCATCACTGCATCATTCCTGAGCTCAGAATGATGGCCTTTCTGCCTTTTAACACTGTCTGTCTCCAGGCACCTCTGCCACATATGGTGTGGATTCTGATGCCTGGTTCTGCTCTGACTTCTTGCAGGCAACACCTGCTCCCACTCTGACAAACACATTTCCAAATGGTGAATGCTAGTCAGCTCCATTAAATTCTTTATGCCGCATTTACTTATGACTACAAATTTTACATATAATTTTAAATAATTTCTGAAAAGCTTGTTAGAATTCATACAGCTTTTTAAAAGAGAACAATTGGGATATAGAAAACATTATTTTTATTGATTGCACAATGTTTTATCTTCAAAATTGCCATAAAATGGCCTCTTTTCTGCAGGCTTAGTGGAAACTGAGCACTTAGTATGTGGAACATTGATAATTCTGGAAGAAAATTAGAAAGCACAAAAGTTTGGTTTGTATTTACAACTAGTCATGTAAGGCAACTGGAAATGCCAGGCTTTTCACTGTGAAATTCATGACAATTGGCAAAGTTTAGGTCACCTGGTTTTTACAATAGTGTATTTGAACCTATCTTTGGGCATGACCAGCAAAGTATAAATTATTTTAAGAAATAAGTAAACTACAAACCTATATCATTAAACAGCTTTTAACATTTCAAATTAAAGGATTACTATGATTTTAATACACTTAAATTATTTGTACCTTCATTTATCTTAAAATTATTCACCAGAAAATTTTCATGTAATAAGTTTTAATGTAAGTGCAACATGTGTGAGAAAGTGAAAAGCAAGAAAAGAAAGCCCACCATAAAAACAGAAAGAATATTAAATTTTAGTCACTTACATTTTTATACTCTTTGATCTAAATAATACTCATTTCTGGGTCAAAGTAAGTATTTGAAAGGCAAGCAGACAGTATAAAAATATATGCTAAGTGATTTGTTTTTTAATGAAATATACAAGTGTTTTATTTAACACATTAGTTTTTCTGTTTTTCTAGTAGTTGAATGATGCCTGTTTTCAGGAATTTATTGAAGAGATAATTAAAAATTATGCCGTCATTAATAGCATAACAGTTCATTTACACCAAGATACATCATGTACAGGTAAAAACACCCAATGATAAATGTAAATGAATTGTATACCTAAAATGTACCAATAAAAGAACTAAAAAAAAAAAAGAGTTCATTTACTACTTGGAGGCACAACATTGTAGTCATTTAGTTGAAAACCAAATTTTTTTGCTAATTTAAAATTCTTACAGTTCTGCCTTTTATAAAGCTGATGAGATATGGGTAAACATTGAATTCCCTGTTTATAGGGTAAAAAATAGATAAAATTTAAGCACAAGTGGTATAATAATTGAGAAAAGCTGTTTACTATTTCTCTGTATCCATCAAAATTCACATTTCAAAACATAAAGGATTGATCAGTATCTCTGACCCAAGTCTAAATTGATCAGCTATGTAGGGCATTCAATTCCAGAAAGACCAGATTAAAAAAAAAACAAACAAAACATTTTTCCCCATTTCTTTTTCTAAGGAACCAGATTTAAATCCTGCTTATACTAAGAAGTCTCCATTTGACTCAGTCCATCAGCAATATGAGACTCAGCCTACAAAATATATGGTAGTTTGTCACTTACCAGAAAGTTCCACTGGCACATAAATTAAGAAGGCACTCAGGTAAGGGGATAGGACATATCACTGCTGTTAGAAATTAGGCATATCTAATCAGTTTGTCATGTCCACATTTTGCTACCATTGATGATACACTTAGTGCTGTTTTTCACATCCATTAAGTATCTACTGCAAAAGGAAATCAGAGGAAGTAGAAGCTTTATTTTTCAGCTTTCAGAATAGACAATCCATTCTCATTCATGAAAGGCAAGTGATAAATATTAGCAAATTAGAAACTGAGCTCTTTACATCTACCATGGATTTTCAGTGCTTAAAGCTTCCAGTCTATCCATGAGATTATCAAATTTTGAATTGCAAATGAAGCACTAATTCAAATGTATTATTTCATAAATTCAAAGACTGGTAAAGCATATCTTGGTAGGTAAAATCAAAAGATGACTGAAGGCTAATTAAATCAAGAGGGTGCAAATAGCTAGAGTAACAAAATCAACCAGGTTTTTCTGGTTTGGCTACCATACTTTCTCATTATTTACTGTGTAACAATTGGTTTTATTAGTACATGTTTTCAGTATATGCATTTTACCATCATTTTGGGGAATGGGTACATGTACATAATACAACTTGCTTCCTTTTTAAAAATCCCCATCCCCTCCCCTAGCATTTTTTTTTTTTTGTACTGGGGATCAAACTCAGGACCTTGCACTTGTGAGGCAGGTGTGGCATCACTGAGCTAAATCCCTGGCCCTCCCCTAGCCTTCCTTCTACTCTAATTCCTCTTTCCCCATTTTTATGCTTGTCAGTATTGTTAATCTCAGCTCATTTATGGTATATGTTTACATTCATTAAGGTTATTAGATTACTGTACATGGCTTATCTTTATTCTACTTACTTCTCCTTTCTCTTCCCCTCATCCCTTGCCCTTCTTCTCTTGGACACCTTCCCATTTGCAGGAGATCCACCCCCATGTCTCCTTCTCTGCATCCTCTATCGATCTCTTTGATTGTACTTTGCCTTACTCAAATGAGAGGTTCTATATAGTATTTAACCCTGTGTACCCAGTTTATTTCACTCAAAATTATATTTTCCAGGTGCATCCATTTTCCTACAAGTGTCTAAAATTTGTCTTTCTTTATAGCCGAGTAGTATTCCATTACATATAGATACCACACTTTTTTTCTACAATCATCTCTTGACAGGTATACAGAGAGTTCCCAGAATTTAGCTATTATGAATTGTCTTGCTATAAACATTGGTATGTATGTATCACTGTAGAATGATGTCTATAACACTTTGGGGAAAATTCATATAAGGGGGATACGTGGGTCATATGGAATTTCTAATTTTAGTTCTTTGAGAAATCTCCACGCTGATTTCCATAATGGTTGTGCTAGTTTACATTCCCACTAACAATGTAGGAGGATTCCTTTTTCACTATAGCCTTCCAAGTATTTTCTTTTCCTTAATGATTGCCATTCTTTCTGGAATAAGATGAAATCTTAGCATAGTTTTTTTTTTCTTTTTTAGCTCTTTTATTGGTACATTTTAGGTATACAATTTGTTTACACTTATCATTGGGTGTTTGTACCTGTACATGATATATCTTGGTTCTTATTTTTTTTTCCCCATTACCTGTGGACCCTTCACCCTCTCCACCCTTCCCTATTTACATAGATTTCATTTCCATTTTTTTTTCTTTTCTCATAGTTTTTCCTTTCCCTCTTTTCCTTTCCCCTTCCCCTCCCTTCACTCCTTTGTCTTTGGACCTTTTTTCCTATTTCAAATTATCAATTTTTCATTTTAATCATTTTAACCCTTGTTTACACTATCAGTTTCTCACACTAGTGAAACTATTCAGTATTTACACGTGTGTCCTATTTATTTTACTTAAGAGTATGGCCTCGATATGCATCCACTTAGCTATAAATGACTCTAGTTTTTCACTCTTTATGGCTGAGTAGTACTCCATTTTATAATAAAACACATTTTCTTTATCCAATTTCCAGTTGATGGGCACTTGGGCTGCTTCCAAGCTTTAGCTATTACAAACTGTGGCACTATGAACATGGGTGCACATATAACGCTGTGGTATGATTCTCTTAATTCTTTTGGGAAGATACCCAGCAGGGGAATAGCTGGGTCAAATGGGACCTCTAGTCCTAGTTCTTATTTCTGCAGATATCTGGGATATTATTTCTGCTTTGAATTTTTCTACAGCCTCATTCATCTGTTTTGTTACTTCCTGTGCTATCAGTTCAGGGTATCCAGGTGGTTGATTATGGGACTTTTCCATCTCATTTCCCCCAGGATTTACCCTCGGTGTGGTGGAAGTCTGAGTTTGTGCCTTGCTTAAATGTCTTCTCATTTTTGTTTTTGGTACTGTCCTTGGTTTAACTCTTGGGTTGATAGTTTGAAATTGCTTATTGAAGGTATCTTTATTGCTTGTAATTAGAACCCTTATGGAATGATTGCTTCTCAGGGGTGTCTCCCAGATATAGCTGGTCTTGAAGTTTTGAGTCCCTAATGACTCTAAGGCTATCTCATTTTCCTTATACTAAGAAGGTTCATTGACTAGATCAGTAACAACACCTTAGCCCAAGTGATACAATCAGCAACACCATTGCATCAAGTACATCTTTGAAAATGACATTTTGTGGTAGTTATTAATCTATCACCTTTAGCTCTGTGAATTAAATCAAGATCAAGGACCAACCCGACATATAATGAATAAACTCTTCAATATAACAACTTCACCCTTTGGGATGGGGAGTTAGAAGGGGTTGGGGAGGGAGGGACAGATGGGAAGAAGGATAGGGGAAGGTTAGCAGTGTGGCCAGAGGACACAGGTGAGAACAAAAAAGAGAATAATAGGAAAATAAAGAAGAACTCTGACTGAGGACCAAAACAGGGACAAAAAGGGAAGATGAACAATGTGGGAGAGCAAGAGTGAGTGTAAGAGAGAGAGAATGGAAAGAGAAAAGAAAGAAAAGAAAAGAAAAAAAGGGAGGGGAAAACAAATATTTGCAAAGAGTAGGGGAAAAAATAAAGATAAGAGGAGCAAAAGAAAAGAAAAGAGAAAAAAACGAAAGTAATAAAACTAATTTTGGGAATAAAAAATAACCATGAAGATGAAGGGCCTCTTTCAGGGTATGTCTCTGCTGTCACAATAGACAACGTGGGATGCAGTGTGCAGATATAAGTCAATGAGTCTCATCAAGCTAGCTGCAGACCCATGAGATTCAGGCAGATTTCTGGCTGCAAGTCCCAAGTTGAGCTCCCTATCCTCCTGTAGGGTTGAACTCTGCAGAGTTGTATTACAGGTTCCAGCTGCCCTTCCCCTGAAGATAGTCCCGGTCCTAATGGGAGGTGAAGATGACTCCAACTTACCCAGTACAGTGGTCTGGTGGTCCGGTGTCCTCTGTATCTTTGTAGTGTGCAACCAGGTGGCTGTCCAGAGGAGTGGGGGGCGGGGGGGCAATGTCCAGTGGATTGCTGCCAGGGCTGCAGGCTGATTCGGTGCGTTCTGCGTGACTCGACTCGCAATGTTGCTATGGCGTCTGCAGACCTGCCTGTCTGCAGCAGGCTGATTCGGTGCCTTCTGTGTGACTCGCAACGTTGCTACGGCCCATAGTTTTAATTTGGATTTCTCTAAAGGTCAGTGATGTTGAACATTTTTAAAAAATATATTTGTTGCCCATTTGTATTACTTCCTCTGTGGAGTATCTGTTCTTTTCACTTCCCCATTTCTTCACTTGGTCTTTTATTTTAGGTGGTCTACTTTTTTTTAGTTCTTTATTATTCTAGATATTAGAACTCTGTCTGAGGAGTAGTTGGCAATTTTTCCCCATTCTGTGGGCTGTCTGTTCACTCTACTAATTGATTCCCATGGTGTACAGAAGCTTTTCAATTTGATGTAATTCCATTTATTGATTCTTGGTGTTATTTCTTGAGCAATTGCAGTTCTGTTTAGAAAATACTTTCCCACACCTATGGCTTCAAGTGCTTTACCTATTTAATCTTTCTGTAGATTCAATGTTTCTGTTTTAATGTTTAGACCCTTGATCCATTTTGATTTTAATTTAGTACATGGTAGGAGATATGGGTCCAGTTTCAATCTTCTGCAGACAAATAACCAGTTTTCCCAGTACCATTTGTTGAGTAGGTTATCTTTTCTCCAATGTATGATTTTGGCCCCTTTGTCAAAGGCCAAATAGCTGGATGTGTCTGGGGATGTTTATGTATCCTCTATTCTGTTCTGTTGATCCCAGAAGCTGTTTTTGTTCCAATACCATGACACTTGTATCACTGTTACTTTGTAGTATAGCTTGAAGTCTGGTATTATAATGCCTCCTGCTTTGCTCTTATTGACCAAAATTGCTTTTACTATTCAGGCTCTTTTCTGCTTCCTTATGACTTTTAGGATTGTTTTCTCTAGATCCAAAAAGCATGTCCTTGGTATTTTGATTGGGACTGCACTGAAACTGTTTAACAGTTTTGGGAATATGGCCATTTTAACAATATCCTGCCTATCCAGGAGTAGAGGACATTTTTCCATTTTCTAATGTTGTCTTCAATCTCCTTTTTTCAGAGTACTGTATTTTTCTTTATAAAGACCTTTCACTTCCTTGGTTAGGTTAATTCCTAAGTATTCCATTTGTCAAGCTCATTTCATTTGTCAAGCTTCTGTGAATAGTATTTTCTTGTATGGGTTTTTTTTTCAGTACCATGTATCAAACTCATGACCTTGCACTTGCAAGGCAGGTGTGGTGCCACTGAGTTAAATCCCTGGCTGACAAGTATTGTTTTCATAATTTCTTTCTCCTCGAGTTCATTATTGGTGTGCACAAGTGCTAATGATTCTTGTGTGCAGGTCTTATATCCTGCTACATGGCTGAAGTTGTTAATTCTATGTTTTTTGGTGGAGTATCATGGTATCTGTAAATAATGATAATTTGAATTCTTATATATATATATCCCTTTCGTTTCTTTCTCTTACCTGATTTCTGGCTAGTGTTTCAAGTACTATGTTGAATAGAAGTGGTGATAATTGTCATTCTTGTCTTGTTCCTGATTTTAAGAGGGATTCTTTTAGTTTTTCCCCATTTAATATGATATTGGCTGTTAGTTTGTCTTAAATAGCTCTTATCAAATTCAGGTGTGGTCCTTCTCTGCCTATTTTCTTCAGGTTTTTCTTTTTTTGTCATGAAGGGATGTTGGATGTATGATCTTTTTGATGATGTGCTACATTCTATTCACTAATATCTTGCTGAGGATTTTTGCATCTATTTTCATTAAGGAGATTGGCCTGCAGTTTTCTTTTTTAGTTAGGTCTGTATCTGGTTTTGGAACCTGGGTGATACCAGCTTCCATAAGTGAGTCTGGGAGCACTCCATCCTTTTCAATTTCTTTGAAGAGCTTGAGGAGTGCAGGTGATATAACATCCTTAAAGGTTCTGTAGAATTCAGCAGTGAATCCATCAGGTCCTGGAAATTTTAGTTGGTAGATTTTTTTATTACCATGTTGATTTCATTGCTTATTATTGGGTTGTTCAGCATATTTGTGTCTTCTTGCTTTAGCTTCAGTAATTTGTATGAGTCTAAGAATGTGTTCACATCTTCAAAATTTGCCAATTTGCTGCAATATAATTTTTAAAAGTAGTTACTATCACCTCAATTTTGACAATTTTGGCTGTTATGATTTCACATTTTTTATTTGTAATTTTATTTATATCTTTTCTCTCTTTCTCTTGGTAAGTAAGTGAAGGATAATCAATTTTGTTTGTTCTTTCAAAGAATCAGCTTTTTGATTTGTTGGTTTTTAAAATATTTTTTGTTTCAATTTCATTGATTTCTGCTCTATTCTTTATAATTTCCCTCCTTAACTTTGATTTGGGCCTGGATTGTTAATATTTCTCAAGTATCTTAAGATTTTGCATAAGGATATTTATTAGAGCTTGCTCTGTTTTCCTAATGTGAGCACTGATTGCACTGATTCATTAGGACTGCATTTGTAGTCTCCTAGAGGTTTTGTTGAGTTGTACCAGCACTGTCATTAACTTCCAGAATTTTTAAAATGTCTTTTTTTATTTCTCCTGTGATCCATGGTTTAGGACTGTGTCGTTAATTTCCCAGGTGCTTCCACCTTTTCTGTGATTTCTTCTGTCATTGCTTTGTATTTTATTTGCACAATGCTCTGATAGTATACATGTGGTAATTTCATTTCTTTTATATTTACTTAAGCAGGCTTTGTGGACTAGTATGTGATCTGTTTTGGGAAAAGTACCATGTGCTGCAGAAAAGAATGTATACTCTGTAGTAGTGTGGTGGAATACTCTATAGATATCTATTAACTCCATATGTTCAAGGGGGTGGTTCAGTTCTGATATTTCTTTATCAATTTTTTGTTTAGTTGAGCTGTCTCTTTATGAAGGTAGGGTGTTAAGATCTCTCACTATGATTGTGTTGGCATTTATTTGATCTTTTATGTTTGGCATTATTTGTTTTATGAAGATACAGGTTCCAGTATTTGTTGCATAAATATGTATTAGCATTATCTCTTCTTTTGTATTGTTCCCTTAAGTAAAATGTAGCAACCTTCTTTGTCTCTTCTACTCAGTTTTAGCTTGAAGTTTACCCTAAGATTAAAACTGCTACCTCTGCTTGTTTTGGGGTCCTAGTAAATGAAATATTGTTTTCCATCCTTTAATTTTTGTTCTATGAACATCTTTTCTATTAGATGATTTTCTTGAATACAAAAGACTGTTAGATTCTGTTTTTGATTTAGTCCACCAATCTGTGTCTTTTAATTGAGGAAACAAAGCCATAAATGTTGAGAAATATTACTGAGATACAGCACTGCTTTCATTGCTCAGTATAAGACTTTCTAGAATCTTCACAGACTGAAGGAAGGTTATAAAAGGAGGAAGGAGAATCAAGAACAGAAGCATGTTCCTAGCTTTCTGGAATTAAAGGAATGGTTGGGGGAAGCACCAGAGACAGTGTGGGGGAAGGAAGAGGTATGGACCTGGGGGAGTGGGCAGTAAGACTATCTTGTTAGGACTTGGGTCTGATTTTAAAGTTCTGAATTTTGAAATTATGGAGTGGAGATATCTCCTATTCATATCTTTTGAAAATCCAAACTAATTAAACCTGCTGATTTATATTTAATTTTACAAAGCCAGCAGCCAACTGAGTTTGGTGAGAAAATGTACTAGAAAATGTATTAAAGAAATCTGTTTAACTTCACATCTGATGTTTCTCTTCATCCTATGAAGAAATATAATATTAATACATGACTCAGTTTTCCAGGGAATAATATTTATTCATTTCCAAAGTCATGCCTAAATTTTTTGGAAAACTTTTCCCTTTTTCAATTTGTGTAATTCTCTACAGTGCTCTGATTTGAATTTCTATCAGAAATTTACAAAGACAGTCTGGGAACTTTTTGTAGCCTATTATACTAATAGGTATGTAGCAGGAATGATCACAAAGAAAAAGAATGATGAGTTGATCAGCACTATGCTTTGTCATTCTAACTAGGGCATTTAAAAAAAAACTCATTACATTTATCATTTTTGTCACAAAAAAGAAAGTGGCCTTCTCAAATAGGAGGGATATCTTATCCCAAATAAGAAATTATAATTAATGTTCATTTCTCTTGGCAGAATGTCATTTTAACAATAGTAAAAGACAACATAATTGGTCACTAATATTTCTCAAATGTACTGGGTTAAATAATTTCTTAAATATTAATTTTCACTCAGAGCCTCAAAATGTGATCATATTTTGAAATACTCTCTCTGGAGGGTGAGATCACAGTGAATTACAAAGGGTCCTAATACAATGACTGATTTCCTTAGAAAAAGGAGAAATTTGATGAGTGATACCATAGGAAAATGCTCCAGGAAGACAAGAAGAGATTAAGTGAGTTGCAAGAGATTCCCCACAAGCAAATGAACACCAAAGATTTTGGGCAACTACCACAAACTAAAAGGAGACAAGAAAAGATCTTCCTGATGTGCCTTTAGAAAGAGCCTGGCCCCATCAACACCTTGATTTTTGAGATCTGACTTCCAGAATTGTGTGAGTATATAGTTCTGCTGTTTTAAACAACTGTTTTGCAGTTATTTTTTATGTGTCCCTAGGAAACTGATACATTGTCCATGGTACCATTCCATGGGTTAGGTAGGAGTGACAGATTTCATCCAAGGTGCACAACTAGAGTTCTCTGCAGAGCAAAATACAGGACTCTGGCTGTCACATTCTCATCCACATCAACTGAAATCTATGCATGGAAATTTATGGATTTCTTTGTTTCTTTACTTTTTTTTCCCCTTTTGCAAAATATAGTTGACAGATTAGAGAACTGAATTGAGTAAATGATAAAAATAGTTTAATAGGGGAAAAAACCTGAAATGAAGCTGAAATTAATGAAAATATTTGTAATCATCAGCTTTACTGTTGCTGGGACAAAGTATCTACCTCAAAGGAGGAGAGGCTCATTTTGGCTCATATTTTCAGAGGTTTTAGTCCATAGCTGGCTTGAAGGCAGAAACATGGACATGAAAGCTGTGATTTGGAGTCCAATTTCTGTTTCCTCAGAAGTTCAATATACAAAGATGAGCCACCAGTGCTATAATTTTTGAAAGACAAGAGTTAAACTTGACATGGCATAAAAGAATAATTCATAGAGAAATTTCCACAAAATTTAAAGTGAAGTGGTGTTACAATTAGAATTGGGAAAAATATTGGGCTGGGGATTTAGCTCAGTGATTCCAGCATCTGCCTCACAAGCACAAGGTCCCAAGTTCAATCTCCGGTACCAAAAAAAAAAAAGAATTTGGGAAAAAATAACATGACACCTAACAACCTTTTTTATAACTAATAGGAAAAGGCAATGACAGATCAAAAATAATCACCAAACTATTGATAATGCCTTAATCACCGAGTTAATGCTAAATAGTGAAGCTCCATGGTTCTTTCCTTTATACATTGCTGGGACCAATTCTGATACTCAGATGCTGATTTTTAAAACAGGACTAACTTTTTATCTGATAAAGGTGATTATCTGATGGATATAGACAATGTTTTATCTTACCTTCCCACCGTTTCCTTAGTCTAAGCTCAATGATGCCAAAGCTGAAGAAGCTTTGTACTTATAAGAAATGTACATACTGTTTTCTTCAACCAGAAGTAATAAAAATAACTTTTCTTATTGAAATATGGACAGGTGTTGAGAGTATTAAGCACAATTTAAACAAACAAGTAAAATTATCCTCTGTCCTGGAAATATAGCAAGAGATTCTGTCTTATGTATCCATTTCATGTCTACTTTCCTGGCTATATTATGAGTCTCTTTAGGGCAGGGACAGACATAAAAATATTCAATCATTATTACTTACATTATTACTCAACAGTATCTGGCATTGAGTAGAAAGTCAATAAACTGAGTGGATAAATAAATGAACAAAGTAAGGGGCAGCTGAACCCAAATCACCAAATTGTGGAACACTAGATGCTGAGATAATAAATTGCTTATGACTGACAAATGGAAATTGTCATGGAATTACATGAAAATACTATCTTATTCTTAGTTTCTTTTTGCTACAAAGCCATACATTGAGATTTATAATGAGATTTATAATTACACAATTATCTATATAGAGTTATGTTTTCCACCAGCCTGCTCTGATCACAGAGTATTTATTAACCTTCTGCCAATAGTCTATAAAGAAACACATATGTAATCCTACCTTTGGCAGGTAATGATATAGTTGGGGAAAGATATGTTTACATTCTTAATTACAACTAAGCAATAAAACATGTGTGTATTGATATGAGATTAAGTTGGGATATTTTATTTCATATCCATTCCAGACTCAGTTTATGTCACACCAGAGCCAGTCAGCATTGCCCATCTACTCTCTCCACAAGCCTTCGCCACTTCCTTTATTTCCCATCTGGAAGGCTGACATTGCCTGCTGGTCCTGTGGCTGCCACTTCCCAACATCCACACAAGCCAGTGTCTATCAGCACTATTGACCTCACCAGCCAGATGAGCCCAGCGAAGCTGTCACTTCTCCAGGACTGCTTGATAACGTGCCTGGAGTCATGGTGGCTTTCATGGGCCCTGAGAGGACCTCACTCAATGAAAGTCAAGGAAATACCTCATAAATTGTCTTCCTTTCTCCATGAACTCTAGGAACTGTCCTTTTGGATAAATTATTTGGGACCCAGTAACATATTACTTTTCTTGCAAAGAAGGCTGTGAACAGCTCAGAAGTACACTCCCTGGAGGTTTAGCTATTCTTCTTAGCCTTACTTTTCTTTTTCCCTTCAAATTTACTTCCCAATGAACTTTTGAATCAAATTTTATTTTCCAGGAAACCTGAACAAAAGCAGTGCTTGAAAGATTTTACTTGGATAACATGGTTACCATTTTTGCTACTTAAAAGAGTTCATAGATGATTTATTTTTGAGGTAGTGGCAATAACTTTTGACCCTAGAAGTTCCTCATAATATTGAACAATAAAAAACAACTGAGTGACAGAGCATCCCAGTTTGTCCAGGACCAAGGGAATTCCCAGGCCTGGGACTTTCATTCTAAAGCTAATGTCCTGGGAAAAACAGAGGAGTTGATCACTCTGGAAAATAATTTTGAGATATTTACAAAAACAGCTCTACCTCCAACAGACACCACATAGGAATGATTGGTGGAATATCACAAATATAAAACCAAATTGTATATAGGAAGATATGGAAGAAAGAGAAATCTCCAGATGGCAAAAATTAAAGAAACTATCTAAAATAGAGAGACAAAGAATGGAAAACTGAAAAGATATTAAGATATGTAAGATAAGAGTTCCAAGATCTATCTATCTATCTATCTATCTATCTATCTATCTATCTATCTGTATGGAAATATATATATATGGAAAATGAAGCAAAGTTTGAAGAGATAATAGATGACAGTATTTCAAAATTGAAGAAATAACAAAAGTTTTCATTGATACACTATTTTAACACATAACTAGTTTAAAAAGGAAAAGAGCCACAGCTATGTATGGCATATTGAAAGTGAAACATCAAAGTTAAAGAGAAAAAATTTTAAAGTATTTTTAGTAAGAAATTAAATGTAGAAGGGAAAACATGACATAAAAGCAATTTAAAGGAAAGAAAAATGTCAAATTTATCTGGGCATTTCCTTGCAAATGAAGTCATTCCTTGAATAATTCTTAGGGCATACAGATGATGAAAAATAGGCAAAATAGCTTGTTAAATAAAACAACCCCAATTTATGAAACTCATAATGGTGATTAAAGTTATGCCAGCAACTTCAAATGCATGCTAAGGAAAAATGGGAATTGGTGTTAGAGAGGAAATGACCTTAAGTTTTTACTGTACTCTCTCTTGCCTGGTAGTATGGTGCTAGTATAACCTAATGTGCAAAGCTTGGTACCCAGTGATTCCAATAGATAGCATGCTTCAGAACACTGATAATCATAGTTGGAACATAAAATCTGGGAAAACACATAGAAAGATGGTAGATTTCAGGGAAGCTGGTTCACTCACTTGCAACATCAGATTATGCACCAGTTTCACTGATGTATAGACATCTCTCAATTATCTCTTGTTTTATTGATATCAGTCATTCTAACAGTATGTGGTGATATATCATTGTGACTTTGATTTGCATTTCCCTGATTATTAGTGATGTTGAGCATTTCTTCATACTTGTTAGCCATTTGTACATATTCTTTGGAGAACTATTTAGTTTTTTGTCCGTTTTAAAGTTGGGTTATTACTATTATTATTATTTAATATTTAGTTGTAGGGATTCCTTACATGTTCTAGATGTTAAATTCTTAGTTTGAAAATATCGTCTCTCATTACCAAAGTTGTCTTTTTACTTTATTGACTCTGTTTTTTCCTTTGCTGTGCAGAAGCTTTTTTATTATTCATTAAGTTTATTGGTATATTATAGGTATACAATATGATGACATTCATCATTGGGAATTTGCACCTTTACATGATATGTCTTGGTTCTTATTTTCCCCCTTATGCTGCCCTCCATTCAACTACTCCACCTCTCCCTATTTACAAAGACTTTGTTTCCATTTTTCCATTTTCTCATATTTTTTCTTTTCTCTTCTTTCCTTTCCCCTACCTCTCCCACTTCCCCTTCTCCTTTAGACCTTTTCTTCCTATTTCACATTATCAGTTATACATTTTGATCCTTATTTACACTTTTATTTTCTCACACCAGAGAAACTATTCAGTATTTACGCATGTGTATCCAGTTTATTTCACTCAGGAGTATGACCTCAATGTGCAACCATTTAGTTATAAATGTCTCAAGGTTCTCATTCTTTGTGGTTGAGTAATACTCCATTTTATAAAAATAAAACATATCTTGTCTATCCAATCAACAGTTCATGGACAATTGGGCTGTTTCCAAGCTTTAGCTATTACACATTGTGCTGCTATAAACACAGGTACAAATATATCACTGTGGTATGATTCTTTTAATTCTTTGGGGAAGATACCCAGTAGAGGAATAGCTGAGTCAAATGGGACCTCTAATCCTAGGTTATGAGATATCTCCATATTGATTTCCACAGTGGTTGCACCAGTCTGTACTCCCACCAACAATGGAAAAGGTTTCCTTTTTCCCCACACCTCTGCCTGCCTTTGCTATTGGTTGATTTCATGATAGCAGCCACTCTTGCTGGAGTGAGGTGAAATCTCAGCATTGTTTTAATTTACATCTCTCAAATGACCAGTGATGTTGAACATTTTTTTGTATGTTTATTTATTTCTAATTCTTTGTCTGAGAAATGTCTGTTCATTTCAGATGCCCATATTTGGATTGGGTCTTTAAAATTGGGAGGTCTGATTTTTTTAAGTTCTTTATAGATTGTAGATATAAGACCTTTGTGTGAGCAATAGCAGGTGAAAATTTTTTCCCACATTGTGGGTTGTCTCTTCACATTGTTGGTGGTTTCTCTTACTGTGCAGATCCTTTTTAATAAGAGATCCCTCTTGTTGATTGTTTGTGCTAGTTCATGGGCAACTGAAGTTTTGTTTATAAAATCTTTTCCTACACCAATGTCTTCAAGAGTTGTACCTAACCTCTGTTCCAGCTGGTTTAGCATTTCTGTTTTAATATTTAGATCTTTAATCGATTTCAATTTTAGTTTAGTGCATGGTGAGAGATACAGATCTAGTTTTAATGTTTGGCAAGTTGAAACCCAATTTTTCCAGCACCATTTATAGAAGAGGCTATCTTTCCTCCAGTGAGGGTGTTTGGCTCCATTGTCAAAGATGAGGTGGCTGAGTGTATGACCTTTTCTTTTTGTTGGATTCTCCCCCTTTGCATTTAATTTCTTTTCTTGCCTGATGGATTCATTCTGCTGGGCTTTGTGGGGTTGTGATATTCACTGTCTTTTCCTAGGATATTGCTTAAAAGTTTTTGGAGTGCTGATTTGGTATTCATGAATTTCCTCAGGTGTTCTTTGTCCTAAAAATGTCTTATTTCTCCATTGATTTTTTTTTTTTTCTTTTGGTACCGGGGATCGAACTCAGGTGCTTGCACTTGCAAGGCAGGTGGCAGAACCACTGAGCTAAATCCCCGGCCCTCTCCATTGATTTTTAAAGATAGTTTTGCAGGTCATATCAATCTGGGTTGTAGTTTTTTTTTTTTTTTTTTAGGGCTTGAAAAACTTTACTCCAGGCTCTTCTTAACTTGAGGGTCTGTGTTGAGAAGTCTGCTGTGATTCTGATGGGCTTTCGTTTGTATCTTTATATGTGATTTGTTCTTTTCTCTAACTTTTTGTAGTATTTTTTTCTTCTACTGGGTTTCTGGAATCTTGACTATTATATGTCTAGGTGTAGACTTTTTTTGATCTCAGCTAGTTAGGGTCCTATATGCCTCACTTATCTGTATGTCAAATTCTTTTCCCCGCTTGGGATTTTTCTGCCATAACTCCTGTGAACCATTTTTTATGCCATTTTTTAGTCTCTCCTGTTTCTTCATTGACTCTGATTAAGTCTTATGTTTTTCTCCTTTGCCTCATCTAGCAGATGTATTGATTTCTCATGGTCCCTTTCTATTTTAAAGAAATCTTATTTTTTCTGGGTCACTAATCACAATCCTTTCTTCTATATTTTATATTCTGTCCTCACATTGGCTCACTCTGCTCCAGTTATCTCTTTGTATGTGTTTTATGGATTCCATTTGTTTCCAATTCTATGATTCCATCATGTTCCTCAGTTCCTCTATTTTTTTTAATCTGTGTCTGCTCTAGAGTTACTAATCATGTCTTTCACTATGGTTACCATCTCTGTTGTTATCTGAGAAATTATTTCTTATTTTATTTTTTCCATATCCTCTTTTGTTGCCAGTTCAGGGAGTCCAGGTGGTTGAGTTTCACATTGTTTCATCTTGCTATACCTTGGAGTTGCCTTTGGTGATTTGGAGTTCTGGTTTTGAGTCTTGTTTAGGTGTCTTCTCATTTCAACACATGCAGTCTGCTGCACCTTGATTAAGGTGACTCGCTCTCCCAGTGGGCTTCAATTCTCAATAAGTTTCAGAGAGGCCTTCTTGCTGCTGCTTACCACTGCACCAATTCCTACATTCCAAATGATTGCCTTCTGGATCCCCATGTTAGGCTCTTGTCTGGGAGGGCTTCTAGCTGGAGTGTATGTGCACTTATCAATGGTATCTGGGTTGGCCTCTGGCTGGGGCCTGCACACCTGCACCACTGATGATCAGGCAGGCTTCTGGCTGTGCACACTTTCTGTGGGTTTCTGTGTGGGCTCCTGGCTTTGGTCTGTGTGCACTTCTTGAAGAAGCATTTTTTTTAGTGTAACCCTTCTTGTCTAATTTTGCTCTTGTTACTTGTGCTTTTAGTATAAAATGTTTTTAAAAATTAATATATGCAATCAAGACATCCAAAGATACAGGAGGCTGAGAAATTATTGAAGACAGAATCAGAAGCATTGAGTGTTTCAGAGAAATAGATACAGTGTCCAACAGGAGAGGCCCCAAGTGTCCGGTGTCACAGTTACATACTAGGAGAGTGGCCTTTTCATCCTCTAGTGGCAGTGACAACTATGTGCTCATGAGTCATGACTAAGTGGGCTTCTTGCTCTGCAGTCAAACTTCATTTGTTCTTATTCATTTTCTTTTCTTCATTACCCAGCTTGCAAAATGATTATGAAAAAATATTCATTTCTCATTAGATAAGTCAGAGCCATTTTCCTTACATGCAACTCTGATATACCTTGACTTTCATGATACAAAGTCATATTATAGGGATTTAAAAATCATTAAAAGAAGACACACAAAATCAGCACATCCATTGTAAAGTGGATAATTTAAACAAGATGGGAGCAGGAAGCAAATGAAAAGTCAAACTAGCCAACAGACTGTTAGAGACACAATCTTAAGAAATTTAGAGAACTCCAATATTGCCTCGTAGTGCAGTGAGAAAGGCATCCTGGGGGAGATAAAACATACATCTTCTAGGAAGTGCTGGAAGGAAATGGATGAAGAAAATCATAGAGTTTTCCAACTGGAAGCACTGCAATAAGCAAAACCCTGAAAATGAGATTTCAGATGCCATATTTCAGGACAGTAACAACCAGAATATGCTAGAGTATTTGAATAAAAGAAATGTTGACTATGGTCACAGTAAAGAGCTTGTTTGAGGCTGTAAATATGGAGTGGTTGAAGGTTCTCAAGGTAGCGAGTGGTGTGATACTTGAGGCAGTTGATAGTAGGATCACAGAGAAATTCTCAGTAGAAATTTAAATAAATTGAGTAAAGTGGTTAGTGAAGAAGGGTACAGAGATGGTTTGAAATCTGGAAGAAGACTCACATAGATACCTGGATTTGGGGACATTTAGAGTTCACTTTCCTTTCTGTTTACTTGGAAGGGAGGTCAAAGCTGGATATCCAGCTTAGGAAGTCAGCACAGAGTGTAGAGTGGCCTGGGAGAGATGGATTCATGGCCAAGGATAAGAGCTAGAGAGAGATCATCAGAGAGCTGCAGTCTGAATCTGGTGTCAGACAGAATTCAGTAAGTGGCCAAATATTGGTTTTATATCCATATCCTTAAAGCTAATTAAGCAAATAATTATAATATGAAGAATCATCTATAAATCACTTTCCCTCAAATCATATACATTTATATAGAAGTATGCTTATCCTCTGTTTGGGGTTTCTTTAATTAGAAGGCATTTTGGAACAGCCAATGAGGGGTAAATAATGACTTAGACCAAAAGTTAGCAGAAATACAAATTCACAATTACTGTCAAAAAGTGAGAAAGGGAGAAGAAAGAAGAGCATTTATTTCAGAATTCATCAATTAGGTAAAATGCAGGGAGGGCAGCCACACAGCACTATAGTAAACACCACTGTTCATTGTGATTTTTGTCTTTTTGCAAGACACAGGTCTTGCCTCAGGAGTTACCACTCTGAGCAATCTGAAGCTCTTCTCTGAGGTTCCTTAGGGACACAAGAGGGCATGAGATTCTGCAGGAGTAACAGGGTGTATCCAACTTCCACTTTTATACACTATTAGAAATGTAAATGTAGTTTTCTAGTTAGAAGGACACAGTGTGAATAGAATTAGCCTTGTCCAAGGCAGTGAAGCTTTCTGAATATTATCAGAAATGGTTCTTTAAATTTGGCAATTGGTGCAAACACTAGTGCACCCAACTATATTAAAAAAAATACTAACAGACATGAAAAGTCATATATGCACTAATACAATTGTAGTGGGGGACCTAAATACCCCACTGTCACAAATAGATAGATCAACTAGACTAAAAATAAGTAATGAAATACTAGAACTCAATCAAACTCTTGAACAAATGAACTTAACAGATGTTTACAGAGTGTTCCACCCCACAAAATCAGAATACACATTCTTCTCAGCTGCACATGGGTCATTCTCCAGAATAGACCACATACTCACACATAGAACATGTTTAAGTAAGTGCAAAGGAATTGAAGTTATCCCCTGTATATTATCAGACCATAGTGCGATGAAATTGGAGATCCATAGCAAAAGAAAGGGCAAAAATTTCATAAACACGTGGAAATTGAACAACACACTTCTAAATAACCAATGAGTCACAGAGCAAATTAAGAAGAAATCAGACAGTTCCTTCAATTAAATGACAATGACAATACAACATATCGGAATCTATGGGACACAATGAAAGCCGTCTTATGAGGGAAATTCATAGCAGTGAACATGCATATTAGGAAAACAGAACGAGCCCAATTAAACAACCTGATGCTGAACCTCAAGCTTCTAGAAAAAGAAGAGCAGGACAACCCCAAAGCTCATACAAGGGAGGAAATTATAAAGATCAGAGGAGAAATCAATGCAATGGAGACTAAGAGAATGATACAAAAAACCAATGAAACAAAGAGTTGGTTCTTCGAAAGAATCAATAAAATTAACAAACCCTTAGCCAACCTTATCAGAAAAAGGAAAGAAAAGGCCCAAATGCATGCAATTAGAAATGAAAAGGGTGAAATTACAAAAGGCCCGGCAGAAATCCAGAGGATCATCAATACCTACTTCCAGAACCTATATGCCAATAAGATGGAAAACACAGAAGAAATGGACAGATTCCTAGATATGCGTGAATTACCAAAGTTGAATGAAGAAGACCTAAAATTTCTAAACAACCCAATATCAACCAATGAGATTGAAAGTGTAATTAAAAACTTATCAACTAAGAAAAGCCCAGGCCCTGGAGGCTTCACTGCTGAATTCTACAAGACATTTAGAGAGGAACTACTGCCACTACTGTTTAAACTCTTCAATGAAATTGAAAGGGAAGCAATACTCCCAAATTCATTCCTGGAAGCAAGCATCACATTGATCCACAAGGCAGAGAAAGACCCAACCAAAAAGGAGAACTATAGGCCAATCTCACTAATGAACATAGATGCAAAAATCCTTAAAAAAATACTGGCAAATAGAATGCAGAAGATCATCGAGAAGATCATACACCCTGATCAAGTGGGATTCATCCCAGGGATGCAGGGATGGTTCAGTATACACAAATCAATCAGTGTAATACACTATATCAATAGAGCCAAGGACGAAAATCATATGATTATCTCCATAGACACAGAAAAAGCATTTGACAAAATCCAACATGCATTTATGATAAAAACCCTACAAAAAGTTGGAATAGATGGTCTCTACCTCAAACTGATAGAAGCCATCTATGAAAAACCAACAGCCAATATCATACTAAATGGTCAAAAACTGAAATCCTTCACACTAAAATCAGGAACAAGACAAGGATGACCACTATGACCACTCTTGTTCAACATAGTTCTGGAAACATTAGCCACGACAATTAGACAAGAGAAAGAAATAAAAGGAATAAAGATAGGAAATGAAGTCAAATTGTCATTACTTGCAGATGACATGATACTCTATATAGAAGACCCCAAGAACTCCACCAAAAGTCTTCTAGACTTAATAACCAAATTCAGTAACATAGCTGTTTACAAGACCAACACACAAAAACCAATAGCTTTCCTCTACACCAATGACAGACTCACTGAGAGAGAAATAGGGCAAATAATTCCTTTCACAATAGCATCCAAAAAACTGAAGTACCTAGGAATCAACCTAATGAAAGAAATCAAAGACCTCTTTGCTGAAAACTATAGCACCCTGAAAAGAGAGATTGAAGATGATATCAGAAAATGGACAGACATCCCCTGCTCCTGGGTAGGAAGGATTAATATAGTGAAAGTGGCCATACTTCCAAAACTGCTATATAGATTCAATGCAATTCCAATTGAGATCCCAGCAGCACACTTCATGGACCTTGAGAAAACAATCCAAAAATTCATTTGGAACAAGAAGAAACCCAGAATAGCAAAAGCAATTCTAGGTAACAGAGACATGGCAGGGGGAATCACAATCCCCAACCTGCAACTCTACTACAAAGCTAATGTGATAAAAACAGCATGGTACTGGCAAAGAAACAGACCTGAGGACCAGTGGAACTGATTAGAAGATGCAGAAACAACGCCAGACACACTCAGCCATCTCATCTTCGATAAAGGAGCCAAACACCCTCACTAGAAGAAAGATAGCCTCTTTAATAAATGGTGCTGGAAAAATTTGGTTTCAACTTGCCAAAGATTAAAACTAGACCTATATCTCTCGCCATGCAGTACACTAAAATTGAAATGGATTAAAGATCTAAATATTACAATAAATAAATATTAAAATAAAATATTCAGAAACACTGAACCAATTTGAACAGAGGTTAGGTAGAACTCTTGAAGATATCGGTGTAAGAAAAGATTTTCTGAACAAAACCTCAGTTGCCCGTGAACTAGCATAAACAATCAACAAGTGGGAACTCTTCCTATTGAAAAGCTTCTGCACAACAAGAGAAACCACCAGCAGTGTGACGAGACAACCCACAATGTGGGAAAAAATCTTCACCTGCTTTTTCTCAGACAAAGATCTACTATCTAGAATCTATAAAGAACCTAAAAAGATAAGACCTCCCAAATTTAAAGACCCAATCCAAAAATGGGCATCTGAAATGAACAGATATTTCTCAGACAAGGAAGTAGAAATAGCAAATAAATACACGAAAAAATGTTCAACATCACTGGTCATTCAAGAGATGCAAATGAAAACAATGCTGAGATTCCACCTCACTCCAGAAAGAATGGCTACTATCATGAAATCAACCAATAACAAATGCTGGCGGGGCTGTGGGGAAAGAGGAACCCTGCTCCACTGCTGGTGGGAGTGTAGACTGGTGCAAGCACTGTGGAAATCAGTATGGGGATACCTCAAAGAACTAGGACTGAAAGTCCCACTTGACCCCCCTATTCCACTGCTGGTGATCTTCCCCAAAGAATTAAAAGAATCATACCACAGTGATATATGTGCGCCCATGTTCATAGCAGCACAGTTTGTGATAGCTAAAACTTGGAAACAGCCCAAATGTCCATCACCTGGAGACTGGATAAAGAAAATGTGGGGTTTTTTATAAAATGGAGTACTACTCAGCCATAAAAAATGAGAAATTGGAGACATTTATGTCTAAATGGATCCACATTGAGGTGATACTCTTAAGTGAAATAAATAGGACATACATGTATAAAGACTGCATATTTTCTCTGGCGTGAGAAACTGAAAGTGTAAATGGGGACTAAAGTATATGATAGCTAATGTGAAATAGGAAGAAAAGGGACAAAGGGGAAAGAGGTGGGAGGGGTAGGGGAAAGGAAAGACGGGAATGGAATATGAGAAAATGGAAAAATAGGAACAAAATCTTTGTAAATAGGGAGGAATGGAGGGGTTGAAGGGAGGGCTGGGCAAAGGTGAAAGATGGGAACCAAGAGAGACTGTGTAAAGGTGCAAATTTCCAACGAAGAATGTCATCATATTGTATAACTAAAATGTACCAATGATTAGAATGAATAATCAATAATGCAAAATAGGAAGAAAAGTTCCAAAGGGGTAAGGATAGTGGGAGGGGCAGGGGAAAGGAAAGAAGGAAAAAGAAAAATGATGAGAAATGGAAAAAATGGAAATAAAATCTTTGTACATAGGGAAGGGTGGAGGGGGTGAAGGGAGGGCTAGGAATGGGGAAAAAATAAGAACCAAGATGCATCATGTAAAGGTACAGTTCCCAATGAGAAATGTAATTGTGTTGTATACCAGAAATGTACCAATAAAAGAATCTAAGGAAAAAAAAGTCTATAAGCAGAGTAAAGCATATCCTAGTAACTTTTCTGCAATACAAGTTATCTCCTATACTCTCATGCTCCAGTTTCCTCTAAAGTAAGAGTTTATGTGCTTTAAAGCAAGTAGATCATTAAATAATGCAGAAATCACAATCAATTACAAACTTCTAGGACTTTTAATTCATTAATTAGATAAAATTGAGAAAATTGTAATTATAAATATTATTCTAAAATGTGAATTGATGACCTAAGTTTTTTATTACATATGAACATGTTTTATATAGATTTTTATAGGTGGGTTTTTTAACCCATTTCCAACTTCATTTTAGACATCAAGGAGGCCACAATAGTAATAAAGTCAGATTCACACTATGATCTTAAACATTTGAAAAAACACAATAGGAACTTTTCTATATACAATTATATAATATTGATCCTTCTTGATGTCTGCAAAGTTGACTTAATGAGTAAGAAGAAAACTGTTTATCTTTTAAGTGACATAAAGGCTTTGCAGAATACGTACATTTATTACTGACAACGTGGCTATATTTTACATTATCCTTTAGCTGCTTGTTATAAATCATTAAGCATATTTTACAGTCACATTTAATATACATGCAATTCGTTTTATCAAAACATTTTATGCATATTTCTAACCTGTTAGTTTTGAAGATTAAAGAAAGATTAAGACTTGGACTTGGCATATCTGAATTTCTGTGGTAGTCCTTAAAGGCTTGTGAGAAACAGGGTTTTCACAGAGTTGAACTCCTCAGCTAAGACAAAGTATAAAAGCCAAGATATACACAAAAAGACAAAGCTAATAAAATCCACAGAATGATCCTGCACATCTGTTTGACCATTTACCTGGAGGAAATAACATGAAGAAAACCTAAACACAAATAACCCCCTATCTTTTTCCTATATTATTATCTAGTATTTGAACTACATAGAGATGGAAGTCAATAAATGTAGCAAGTACCTGAAAAATACAAGTTCCTTTGAAAGAAGAGATAAGATGAGAATTACCAGGTACTCCAATTCCATGTAAATTGAGAAAATATTGGCATATGTATGATGTACAAATGATCTTTTAGGTATCCATTTTCTTTGTAAAACATTATTTACAAGTCAATTTATCAGTTTAACTTCATATCTCTTGAATGTGTCCTATTACAGTTGGATGATAGCTTCTCATTAAAAAAACAAGTGTATGCTGGAAGAAGTTTGTACCAGGTCATGGGAGCCAATCGTGTATGGACTTTCACAATCTGCTGTTCATGCTGGCACTCAAAATCAAGTGTGCTAAGAGGAATTATACCACACAAATAAGGTTACTACCGATCAGGGCTCCTCCCTGTACCCCACTGGTTTACTGCTACCAATGGTTTACTATTAACTATGCATATGTATAGAAAGAAAATGAGAAATTTGCCAGGTGTAAAAATCGAACATTCCAATAAGAGAAGCATCTAAGAAACCTGTATTTTTTCTAGAGCATATTATAGAAGATGAATGTGTTTCTAAAGAAGTCAGTATGATTTATTAAAATATTATCAAGGTATGTTCATCAGTCAAAAGAAACAGACAAGAATATCTATTGGCTATTGAAACCCCATGAAGACCCAATAATTAAAATAGCATGGTACGGGAATAAGGATAAAAAAGTAGCTGAAACAACATATATTAAAAAAAGATCTATTTTATGATATACAAATAGATACACAATACCATCACTCTTATTTTGTACTGGGGATCGAACTCAGGACCTTGCACTTGCGAGGCAGGAGGGGCACAACTGCGCTTAGTCACCAGCCTGAAATTTCTCCTTTCAAACTTCCACCTCCAAGAAGTTGAAAGGTCTGCTGTTCTCCCTCTAATAAGCCAAACAAGCTAGAGAAGAATTTAAAAAAAGAAAGATTTTAAAAACATGTTTCCTCAGATTGCTCAGGATGCAAAGAAATCTAAGTGGACTAAATTCCAGAAAATGATAAACCTTCCCTAGAAAAGATAATAGAGGCCTTTATTCCTGGCAGAGTGGGTGGAGAAAGCAGCTAAAATTTCATCTGCTGCATGTGGGTTGTGTAAGATTGGAATTCCCAGGTACTCCAACACAGAATGACAACAGTAACAACTATCTTCGAGTATCCATGCTAAGCTCTTTCAAGTAATATTTAATTATCACACTAACCTTACAAGTGTATTACTACTACTAACATCACAAAATTTTGATTCCTGTTTTACAAGTAGAGTAACAGATGGAGAGGTCATCTGCCCAAAGACCTAATGGGCATGGCAGAGCTAGGATTTATGCACACTGTGAATTCATAGCTGTCAGTGGATGCTGCTTTCCAGTAGAGTCCAAATTTATTCATCCATACAGCCTGATAACATCAACTACTGACTGAAGGAGCCCAAATTATCAAGTACTTTTTCAACTCCTCAAACAAGTAAATTCAATCTATATAGTTGGAAATGTAAAAACACTGACAAAATTAGGAAAACATATCCATTTTTGTAGAAACAGAAGCTTTTTAAGGATGCAGGTGCTAAGATTCTCTGCTCCAAAATTCTGATTCTTAAAATATTGCCTATTTGTCATAAATTTAACATCTCTCAGCTCAAGTAAAATCCAAAAATTAATGCTAATTTAAAGGCTATCAATGATATATACAATTCTTTTCCTCATTGTAGAGTCCCATGCTTGGTATGCATAGGTATAAACTATACTTTCAATTATTTGCCAATGTTTGTGGCACACATCTGTAGACCAACTCCTAGTCACATAAAACGACTAGATGTTCTAGGAAAATTTGGACAGCTAGGATTTTTATAAATTGCTTGTTACTTGTTGCACCATTTAAAATATAGAATAGTGCCCCACCCACCACCCAAACGTTGTTGGAATAAAGATTATAATGTGAATATTGCCTATTCAATTATTACAACTCCAAAACTTACAGCAATACTTTATGGAATTAGTGATAGGCTTGTAAATGACTACATAGGATTAGAATTTTTTCACATTTGATATTTCCTCAAAATTTTATTTGTGGGGATACTTTTTCCTAAGTTTCCCCAAACAGAAGAGCACTGGCAAGAGCCACAGAGTGCAACAGGCCATTACTTCCAGAGTAGCTAGGTCCCTGACTGATAGGACCTCAGCACAGTGCCATGGAGTGACACTGAAATATCAGGTTTTAGCCAATTCTTTAAAAAAAACAACCAAAGAAAGATTGAACCATGCAGTGACAAGAATCTTTTACATCACCCAAAACTCCTTTGCCAGAAATCTCCTACCTCCTTGATGATAACATCCAACTTTATTTAAATAGTGTTAGTATTTTATATTCTCATGGAATAGACAAATTTTAATATTAAAAGTCCACCATTCTTTTGCCATTACTGGTTTTCCTGAGACTGAGCTCCTCTAGTTCCACTGATAATTATTTTACATTTTCATCTTTCTTTTCTTTGGTCATGTTTCTTCCATTTTTAATTTTTTTTTTCCGGTACCAGGGATTGAACTCAGGACCTTGTGCTTGCCAGGCAGGTGCAGCATCACTGAGCTACATCCCTGCCCCCATCTTCCATTTTTTGTAACTTATTGTCAGTGACTTCTGAGTATTCCTGAGCTCTGTTGTCACATAATTGACAGAGAAAGAGAAGCTCAGCCAGTCCCAGCACCCGGAAGGAAGCTCCCCACCTCCATCCCAGGCTCCTAGGGCAGAGAAGGTGAGCCGGTCCCAGCACCGGGAAGGAAGCTTCCCTGCTGCCATCCCAGGCTCCTAGGGCAGAGAAGCTCAGCTGGTCCCAGCACCTGGAAGGAAGCTCCCTGGCCTCCATCCTAGGCTCCTAGGGCAGAGAAGCTCAGTGGGTCCCAGCACCTGGAAGGAAGCTCCACCGCTGCCATCCCAGGTTCCTAGGGCAGAGAAGGTGAGCCGCGTGGGCACCAGAAGCACACCCCCCCCCCCGTGGAAATGAGGAAACACATAAACAAGCCTCAAAAACAGACTTCCAGATCACCTACAGCAACCTCAAAGGGAAATGAGATGGAACAATCTGATACTCAACCACCTGGACTCTGAACTGGCAACAAAAGAGTATCTGGGAAAAATGAAATCAGAAATAATTACTCAGATAACAGCAAAGATTTTGCTCATGGTGCAAGACATGATTAATAAATCTAGAGGACACAGATTAAAAAAAAAGAGAGGATCTGAGGAACAGGATGGAATCCCAACATAGGAAACAAATGGAATCCATAAAACAAATACAAACAGATTTCCAAGAGATTAAAAACTCCTTCAAAAGTCTGTGCAGCAGAATGAACCAATGTGAGGATAGAATTTCACATATAGAAGATAAGATCGCAATTAGTGAGGAGGAAAAGAAAAATTGCTTTAAAATTGTAAGGGAACATGTGAAATCAATCCAGTAGCTGCTAAACAGTGCAAAGAAGAATAACCTAAGACTGAAAGGAGTCAATGAAGAAAGAGGAGAGAGTGCAGATGACATAAAAAAAAACTGCTCACAGAAGTGATGGCAGAAAACTTCCCAAGGAGGGGAAAAGAACTTGGCATACAGTTAAGTGAGGCATATAGGACTCCAGCTAGCCCTAATCAAAAAAAATCTACACATAGGCATGTAATAGTTAGGATTCCAGAAATCCAACAGAAGAACAAAATTCTACAAGTAATTAGAGAAAAGAAACAAATCACATACAAAGGAAAGCCCATCAGAATCACAGCAGACTTCTCAATGCAAACCCTCAAGGCAAGAAGAGCTTGGAGTGATGTATTTCAAGCCCTAAAGGAAAACAGCCTCCAACTCAGATTGATGTACCCTGCAAAGCTATCTTTCAAAATTGATGGAGAAATAAGATACTTTCATGATAAAGAGCACCTCAGGAACTTCAGGAATACCAAACTGGCACTCCAAAAAATTTTAGACAATACCCTAGGAAAAGACAATGAGGATCACAACCCCAGGAAACCCAGCAGAATGAATCCATTGGGTGTGACAAATTAAACGCAAAGGGGGAGAATCCAACAAAAAGAAATAGTCATGACAAGGCTTTTAAAACTTTCAACTTCATCTCCCCAATGAGTGTATAATTCAATCTTATTATTGTATTGATTAGTATTTTTCTGATTCTAGAGTTGCACACCATTCCTTGTGCTATACTGGCTATTTATCATCTTCTTATGTCTACATTTTAATTGGATTGTCTATTAATGAGCTCTAAGAGTTCTTTATATATTCTGCTCATAGGTTATATGCATTGTAAATATGGTCTAAGGACTACTTTTCATTTTAATGATGTCATTTAAAGTTCTAAATATTGATGGAATCTCATTTATCAATTTTTTTCTTTTATACATCATGTCTTTTGTATCCTAGGTAGTTCTTGCCTACCCTGAATTCATAAACATTTTCCCTTATAATTTCTTCTTAAAGTTTCATACTTTTAGGCTTTCTTATTTAGGTTCATAGATCCCTTCAAGTTATTTTCATGTATGGAAATAAAGGGTTGAGGTTAATTTTTTATATATGGATACCAGGTGTTCTAGTGCCGTTTGCTGAAAACACTATCTCTTCTTCACCTCTTGAATTGAGTTTATATTCTATAAAATGCTAGTGTTAAATAATCTTTCAAAACTTAGTAGACCATATATGTGTGGTTCTATTTCTAGATTCTCTGTTTTATTCAAATGATCTATATGTCTTTCCTTACACCAACAGTGCCTTGATTACTGTAGTTTTAGAAGAAGTCTTAAAATTAGGTACTAAATGTCTTCCAACACTGTTTTTGTTTTTAACCTTTCTAGGTCCTTTGTACTCCTACATAACTTTTAAATTTCAATATCCAATTCTTCATTTATAGCAAGTATACACAGACCTGAATTTTTATATATACCTTGTGTTTTCTAATCCTACTAAATTCAAGTACAAGTTCTAGGGGCTCCTAGAGATTTCTTAGTATTTTCTCTGTAGATGATCATTTCATCTACATATAAAGATTTTGTCTCTGCCCTGCCAATCCTATCCTAGTTATGTCATTTTATTGCCAGGCTATTTTGGTGGGGCCTAGGTTTCAAAGTTTAATGGACAGATAAAGAGTAAGCATATCTGCCTTTGTTCTCCACCTTAAGGAGAAAGCATTGTATCTTCGCCATTCATACAAGGTGTTCTTGCTGGAAGTATGGAGTACGTCTTTAATCTGTTGAGAAGTTTCTGTTCTACTTCTAGTCTCCTGATAGCTTTTACCATGAACAGCTGTAGAATTTAGTCCAATACTTTTTCTGCAACTAGTGACAGGATCATATGGCTTTTTCCCTTTCATGTTAAAATGATGACTTTTGGGGGTGGATCTTCCAATGCTGAACCAACACTGCCATCCCTATAACAAAACCACTTTCTACATCCTGCCAGATCTGACTTCTAATAGTTTTGTTAAACAAATTTCTATCTATGTTCATACTTTTTTCTATTATCTTTATCCAGTTTTAGGATTAGCACAATGTTGAGTTCCTAAAATGAGGGGAGAAGTGTTCCTTTTTTCTGCTTTAATTGTTTGATATAATTTATCAGTTAAAATGTTTATGAGCCTGCTGTTGTCATATAGGTAGGTTTTCAAGCTAGGAATATACTTTCTTTAACAGGTGCTATTCAAATTTTATATTTCCTCCAGATTTAGTTTCATTGTCTTCCAAGGTACTTCTTAGAAGTTGTCAAATTTATTCCAAAAAAGATTTTTGTAATATGCTTTCTATATCCTTTTAAATTCTGTAAAATCTGTAGTAATGTCTCCTAGATCTTAATAATGTAATTTAAAAAATGTATAATTGATATTGTGTAACAGGAAGAAAAGGTCTAAAAGAGCAAGGGAATTGGGAGGGGTAGGGGAAGGGAAAAAAGGGAAAGGAAAAAATGGATTAAAGCAACAATCCTTTTAACTCCAAGTGCAGTGCCTGAGTATTTTCACTCTTTAGAGCACATAATAAAACACAATTAATTTGGCTTCAACACTTTATTCTCCCCCAGAGCTTAGCAATTACTTAATTTCACATTATTGTCACAAATGATAATCAAATGGACCACCTAATTAGTTAAAATCATAAAACTATTAAAAATCACGTCAATGGAATTTATAAAATAACTACACTGATAACACAGATGTATTGAGCCCTATTAGAAATATGTGAAAATAAAAAGCTTTATTAAAGAAGGAGGCCACTGGAGAAAAAGAGGAGTTATATAAACAAATATTATTAAGATTTCAGGTAAAAAGAAATTGGGCTCCAAATGTAACCAAATGAGGGAGGATGGAGGAAGAGACCAGTGATGATGAACCTTTTAGAGCTTACAGTGATACAAACAGCCCTGCTACAGCATACTTCCCTTGGTTCGCCATCACTGGAACAGACCATCACATCTGGTAACAGCTGAGGAAAACACAATTACCATTCCATCACAGGTGGGCTCCCTACTTAAGAGCTCAGAATCAGGCTCTCCAGGGATTCTAGTCCTCTCCCACTAGTTTCCTTAAATGGAACCTAAACCTCTATTTATGGTAGCAACAGGATATTAGATTGCTATTTAATCTGACAGCAAACAATGGAAAAAAACTAGTAGAGCTACACTGACTCCAGGCCATCTCAAAACCCCTGAAAATAGGAGTTTAAATGAGTCAATAAGAAATAATATTCAAAGAGCACTGAAATTTTCAATGGAAAAGGCCATACAATTTGAAAATTAGGAATGTCCTGATGCTGATTTTTATCAAAATGATATCAAGCCATTGGTTAGAACAAATTCCAAATGCACACCTAACTGCATCACCTCAGTTTAATAATCCAATAAATGACAAAAAAGACAAATAATGAAAACAGCATCATATAGCACAGCAGCTTTGTTTGGCTCCCGGTAGATAAAATCTTCAGTTTTCCCATAGTTTTACCTAGAAATCCAGTTGTAGAATCAAATTGTGAGTCCTATAAGAGAGTAAGGAAAATATCATATTTACACTCTAATATTCTACATATGTACATTCAAGTAATTGAATGTACTGCTATTAGGGTACATTTTTAATGACAGTTTTGTATTTAATCAATTCAGGAGCCTATTTATAACTTTGGCAATCACCCTGAGTACTCTATGCAAAGTAAACCAAGTCTTTCAATGAATAAAAAGCTCTTTTACTATCCAATTTAAACATTTCTTTCAATCACAGAGAAATTCAAACACTCAAACTATTTATTCCAATTATATGCATGAAAAAACATTAACAAGAAAGGCCAGTACTTTGTATAGTACCACACAACTTTCTGTTTTTGTTGTGACATTGCTTTCCAAGGTCAAATAGTTGATTGCTACCAGTAAAGGAATTCATCCAAAATTTAATACATTTAGCAGTTAAACATCCCTTTATTTTTTATTTATTTTTTTGGTACCAAGGATCGAACTCAGGACCTTGCGCTTGTGAGGCAGGCAGTGGAACCACTGAGCTAAATCCCCAGCCCCATCCCTTTATTCTTAGACACACTGGTTTAGATAGCCAACTCTGAAGTACAACAGAGTCTACACTAAAAGCTAAGAGTATCATGTGGAGGTGGTAAATGTGGTAAGGGTTATAAATAGGAACAAAGAAAAACCACCATATTAAAACATAGTTGGAGAAGTCCTTAAGATGAAAAGACCAGGTACACATTAGAAATATTACACTTTCAAAGAAATCTCAATATCCTGAGATGAAAAGATCTCGGTATAATACGAGATTTTTGCATAGCTCAATCTCAGTGCAGTTCATAGACTTTAAATTTATGGTTCTTCACCAGGATTATACATCACAATCACCCAGGAAGCTTTTTTCAAAATATATATGCTTGAGCCCTCCCCTTCAAATTTTGAATTACAGTCCTTTACTTAGAGTGAAAAATAGGCATGTGCATTTTCAAAGAGTTCTCTTGGTAATTCTAGTAAAAAGCTTAGTCAGTTCCATACTGATTTTGGAATAGTACAATTTTTAAAATATGTAGAGAAAAAAGGAAATGACCAGAGAAGTTTGACGTCCAAAATAAACATTAGTGAACCAAGAAGGCTCTAACAAAAAAAGTTAATATATAGCTCTCACTTAATGAAGGGCTCTCAGGCGACTGAGATCTATGAAGGTTTTGCTAAGAAAGATGAAAAAATGCAAAAAATAAACCTTACAGCTATGAAAAATTGATTAGATACAAATGGATGGGGATCTATGATTTATAATCTCTAAATCTGTTTCAAAATGGATAAAAGTTAAATTTTACTCATTTTTGGTTAACAGTTGTTACATGTGAGAATATTAGGTCAAATATCTTAAAGTTTAAATAATAATTACTTACCACTTCAGCTAATAATTTATTTTGATTTTTAACTTCATGGCCTATTTCAATGGAAAGCTACAAAGAAAAATGTATATCTATTAATACTCATAGAAAAGTATTTGAGTGTTATAAAGTAAAAATAATAATGCCACATGTAAGCATGTGCATTTTTTCAAATGAAACTATATTCTAGAAATATTAAATATAATCTATTCTAATACTTTGTCTACTGAAATGGAAAATAAATTTTAGAATTTCTACTCCTGTGAATATTTTCTCTCCATTCTAATCTCATTGTTTAATCAATTCTGACTTAATTTTAGTAAATGCTCTGATCCTTTTATGTTTGCAGGCTTTGTTCTGTATTTTATTTGTACAAAAGTATTTACCTATATATTTCCTCCTTATATCTTAGAAGATATAGAAGTGCCCATATGACTAATTCAAATCCAGATATAAGTACTTAATATTTTCCTAATTAAATATATTACTTTGAATATATGTCTAAACTTAATTAGAATTTTTTTTATTCTTTTATTGGTACATTTTAGGTATGCAATACATTTACATTTATCATTGGCTGTTTGTACCTGTAGAATTTTAAGATAATTTTTCTCTATGATAAACTGAAAATAAATTTAACAAGTTAATGTTATCTACATCTGAAAGTAATGCAGCGTAGAACCTGAGCCTATAAGAAACAAAAGAATAAGTAATTATGGCTGTGGTATAAACTAAAACCTAATACTTTATACTATAAATTCTTCAAAGCCTTCAATTCCAAGATACTGAATAAATGCAATCAACAGTCTTAGCAAGTCATTACAATTATTGTTCTCAACTTAATTTGTGTGGAAAGCATATGACATAATATTGATATAATAACCATATTAGAATGCAGTAGATCAGAACACGAGTATTCTTCCAAAATTTAACAAATCAGATAATAAAGCTAGATAGCCCAAATCACTCAACTACTTCCAACAAATGTCATTAATGGAAAGGAAAAAGATTTCCAAGACATCACAGTTTTCTTCTAAAATGTCTCAGTGATCAACACTGGGGTTTTGTTGTTTTAAAAAGGCATTTAATTCCCATATCCTTCCAAATGTTATATTTTCCAAATTATTAACATCATACAATTATTACTAGGTTCACAGATCTACTCCTTTTGATATAATATCACTTTAGAAACAATGCTATTTTAGAACACAAGTTTCCAGGCTGAATACAATTTGATTTTCCGAAGACTGTAATGCAATACCAATTAAGTTTTGGCAACATGGGTTTCTACTGAATGCTTTGCAAGTGTATAGCATATGTACTACAATACAGAATCGATCACACACTATTTAAAGTCATTGGTGTGTAATCCCTTTATCAAATACAAATTTACTCAGTTAATACCACTAATAAAGAATCATTTTAGGGTCTATACAGAATATAAAAGAAAGTACAAGACAAAACTTCACATTCAGGTTTCTTTTACATACAAATAATGCCAATGAATATGCAATAAATGGTACAGAAATGATATAAGTGGTTTTATGCCATAGCATGGAATTTTGAATGGAGTCGACAGCAAGCTTAGGAGAGAGAGGATGCAACAACGTAGGGCCTTCTGGGATGAGCAGGGCTTCAGTCAATGTAAGAAGAAGAGGATGACTGAGGCAAAGGGACAGTGCAAAACATGGGGGATGGGACGGCAACAGCCTGCAGAGGACACAAAGAGCTCACTCACTCGTCTGAGGAAGCAATACAGATTCTGGAAGCGGGGAAGGTCTGAGAAACTGGGGCCAATCTCTGAAAGACTTATCTGATCACGCTATAGGGTGTGAAGTTTGTTAAATCATGGAGGATACGAGACTTCTTGGAGTGCAGGATGCAATTTTAAATATTCTGCAAAGATAACAGGATGTACCTAGGTCAGAACTAAGAGACTTTCCCAATGGTTCACCTATGAAAATAAGGGGTAGTCTTAGAAACAGAAATGTAGAGAGAGAAACATGAGAGAATGTACAGTCTCAGAGACTGAAATGAGTTTCAAAGGTAGAAAAAAGAAAGATTAAAATGTATTTGTACCTTGGGAAATTAGAGAAAAAGAACAGCTACGTGGGGACAGTAGGACAGTTCTTTTTCAGACGTGATGTAAGTGGAAACAATATAGAGTGTTTTTTAGATTGTAATACACAGCAACTGGAGTTTAAGAAAAACATTAAACCAAAGTATCTTTTGATTTGCTACATTTTCTAGCATACCTAAAGTATGGTCTAAATTTTGAGTGCATTTTGACCTCACTGAACCATAGCATTTAAGTAGCTAAATTTTAAAAATTATGATCTCAATAAAAGTATATAACTGACAAGCGTATATGCATATAGAAATTAAAATATATATAAGTCCTACTCTGTACTTACAGATTTGATAGCAGTTACTTTACTTCTTAAACTTTCAGTGAGTCTCTCATTTTCTTCTTCACAGGCACTGTACCCACTATTAGGATAGCCATAGTTCCCATAGCTGCCAGGAGGGGCTGCTTCACCTGCAAGGACCACAGCCACAAGTGTTGTGTAGCAAAAACAGAAGCCATTTTTGAAAGGTTAAGAATTAGCAAAGAACCAAAAAAGACCCCTGGAGGGTGTTGCAGACCATGTATGTTTATAATATTCATAATCCAAATAAATTTAAAAAATTTAGAACCAGAGAGCAGAGCGACTCTTTACATTATCCCCTCTCACAGACTATTCAGTTTACTCCAACATTGCTTTATTGATCACTTACTGATTGCCCAGAAGACATGAAACTAGGCACTGATATGCAAGAATATTCAGAGTACATTCCCTGCTCAGTAAAAACATAGGTTTTAATAAAAGATCTAAAAGTAGTAACATCAACTACCCACTACAGCACTTTGGCTATGAGGGGATAACCTAACGGGAGGGAAAGCCCAGAACAGAGGGATGGTCTTTTTTTTTTGGTACCAGGGATCGAACTCAGGACCTTGCTCTTGCGAGGTGGGCATGGTCAGAGGGATGGCCTTTTACCATATCTCTTTCTCTTAGAGAGCTGAACAGAAAAGAGCCAAGGGACAAGGGGAAGTGAGGACACAAGTTAAAGCCCTAGGAGACAGATGAGGAGTCTCTTATGGAGAATGTTAGCTGAGAGTTCGTGGAGTGTTATTCTTTCTTCAACAAATAATTGAGGAACTACCATGTATTACATCCATTATTCTTTCCAGGGGCTACTTTCATGGAGCTTATCTTCTAGTAGATGGCACTGAAAATACATCACCCTGTAATTGATGTCATCAATGTTCACAGGAAGCAAAGGAACTATCTGCTAAAGAATGGGGATCACCTGGAATAGTAAGAAGGATAAGAAAAGTGACAGGATTGCTCAGAATGAATAGGAGGATAAAACAAACTTGGCTCCTGCAATATATTGTGGTGGCTTCAATCCTGCCAGATGTGTGCTCTTTCTACAGAAGCGCTCACTGGTGTCATTTAGCCTCTGAAAAGCCCCACTGTTCCAGTGAACTATAGTTAGAGGTTTATAGTGTTAGGGTGCCAAAGAACAGAACCCCCAAAAGTTGAGAATGCTTGACAAAAAAAAGTGGTTGAAGATATGGATTATGGGGTACAGGGTTTGAAACAGATACAATGGTTCACTATGAAGATAGGGGAAAGGAATAATGTTAAAATAAGTCATTCATAAGCCAAAGACAAGATGGAAGAGTAGTGACAATAAGAGCTGGAAAGACAGGGTGTGGCAGTCAGCGCTGATGGTTGCAGGATGATCAAGGTGTGAACAGGAAGCTCTCTCAAAGCACAGTACAAATTTCATTTTCTCTAAGAAGCAAATCTCCTAAATTCCTATAGTTTTGACTATACCACTACTATTGCTCTCTAGACTGTACTAGTAGGGCAGACAGTAAGTTCAGTTCACTCATCGCTATATATCTCCATAAACACACACACATGCACACAAAGAGTAAGGCACACTCAGTGAATGTATGTAAATATGTAAATAAACTCAATAAAGAACAGAATTTGAATTTACTGTTATTCACCTTTGTCAAGAATGTAATGCTTCTGAGTACAGAAACAGTGTGTCATAGTTTTATCTCCCCCATACCGAATATGCACTTTATATGCATCAGACATCTAACCTATCCAATTTCTACCACCACAAAATCTTGAGCAAGTACATCCCAAACAGAGGAGCTGCTTACTCAAATTTTTCTTCAACTGCTGCCATACTATCTCTTAAGTATTCAAAATGTGTTATTAAAAAAATTAGGAACTCAAAGATTGGGCACACTAATTTTTCCCCACTTAATAATTAAAATCATCATTTAAAGGGCCGGGGATTTAGCTCAGTGGTTCCACCGCCTGCCTCGCAAGCGCAAGGTCCTGTGTTTAATCCACGGTACCAAAAAGAAAAAAATCATCACTTAAAAATGAAGTCTCTGTTGATGGGCATATGCACTCTTTCCAAGTTTTAGCTATTATAAATTGTGCTGCTATAAACATGGGTGTGTGTTATGTACATGTACACATCTCCCATGGTGAATGTAATCATTATGTACTGCAAACATGTACTAATAAAAAATAAAATAAATGAATTCTCAATCTATTAACCAGTACTACCTTGTGTAAACTCTACATTAATATGGCCCAAGGCCCTTAAAGAACAATGTATTCTACTTATTTTATGTGACTAAGAAGCCACGTATATTAACATTTGCCCAAAAAGTAATTACTGATGATGAATTTAATCACTCGACAATTTCATCAATGATTTTCTGGTTTATTTCTTTTCTTTTGCTCCTTTTGTCTATCTTAATTTTAGAATTCTTCCATACTGTTCCATTTCTGAAGTGAAATTCTCATTTATAGAAATCTTCCAATGCACATTTCTAAGATATGATCTTCACTTAAACTGTCACCCACCCCCGATATAAAGAAAAATAAAGAGACAGAGTTACTATTCCAACTCATCTATTACTTTTTGTGTGAAATACTGTTAAGAAGAGTTGTAGAAAAGCTAATGAGGACTGAAGATCATCTTCAGCCTTTGTCAATTTAGACAAATGCTGCTTCTTTTGCGTAAATTCTAACAATAACTGAACCAAATCATGTGGCAACGCATGTGAAGTGTGACAGCGTCTACACATGAGGATCTATCAGATTCACTGTTATTTCAAATTTAAAATTCCAGATCAATATACACTGATACTTAAAAAATACTTTACACCAATGTAAATTATAGCAACATTTACATAAGTAATCACATCTTAACAGGGAAACTTTTCAAAAGGTGGGAGAGCGCTATCCTAGATATTCTAATTTGGTTGATCTGAGCTGGGATCCAGGTTATACTTTTAAAGCTTCCTAGATAATTCTAATACACACTCAGGGCTGGAAATCACCTCTTCTCAATTCTCTTTCCTGGAATTTAACAAAGCACAATGTAGCACAATAATTTTCAAATAGGCCAATGGCCTATTGATAGCATGTAAACGCCATGGCCTGGCAGGCAAAGATCTCCACAGCTAGGTCTTCTCATGCTTTGTACTTCAATGAAATTGACTTACTCATAATATCTTGAACACAGCATTCCTTAATTCTAGTTCCATATCTCTTTTCCTTTGGGCATCATCCCATCTGGAACTTACTTCTCCAACTCTCCATTATTTGAGGTCTAGTTAGAATCCCAACATCTCCACAAAGTATACTGTGATCTATCTCTCAAATCTGAGACTTTCACTCTGTAGAACTTACTTGGTACTTGTAGATGTATAGCTAACATCTTGTATCATAATTCACCTTTGCATATATTCCTATTCTTCAGTTAGACTAGAAGTTTGGCGAGTACAAACAGGGAGACAACTGACAACACAGACAGAATTTATTCAAAGATACAATAAATGTTTGCTGTTAAGAAAAACACTTAGGCATGTGAAACTAATCTTGTTTGAAATTACTTTTTCTTCATCTTCAATTTACTGACCCCGCATTGTTTCTATGATGCAAATTTTCACAGAAAAACTACATTTAAAAAACCTGTTGTCATACTATGATGTATTAATCAACATATAAGTCTATATTTACTGGAAACTTTCACTGACTTTAAATATCTAACACTTTTGAAGTACTTTTTTCCCTTTTCCATGTTACAATGACTGATAATAGAAATATCTTTGTTCAAATGTTTCATACATTTACTTAAGTATACTGCACTTTGAGCAATTTTCTTCTTTTTAAACCATCTCTTAATAGTTTCAGAACCAGAAAATGCTATTCTAACATCTGTGTGTTATTATAAGGGTCTATTAAATCGTCCGGGGCCTAATTTATTCTTGCTGCATAGAATGCCAGCTTCCTAACCCCAAAAAATCAAGAACACATATTAAGTCATTAATTCTTACTATAGTCTGCGTCACCAGTGGAACAAGGTTTAGAGAAGAGATGGTCTAGGGAAAATCGCCTTTGATCCCAACCTTATACACCAGGGCTTTATTACCAATAATGACACATACGTTTACCTTTGTAACTCCCTGTTACCAGTAGCAATCATTAGTAATGGTTACCAGGCAAAACCCATTCTTCCAATGTCGCTTCTAAAGAAACTAAGATCCAGCCACGATCAGTAGAGAAAGAGAAATTAAAGCTGGGCTGAGGGAAACATAGTACTTTCCATAACCACAGCTCAGACAGTCAATCCCTTACACACACCTCGATTACGGAGGTGGCAGCTGCACACACCGCACTCCTAGTTTTCCACCACTCTAACTGATCGTCTAAACTTGAGTCTGAATCAAACTTAAGGAAACTCCCGTACTGGGACAAATGATGTATTTCCACTTCGCACCGCCTCCAAAGATCCCCTCCTGACCTCCCGCTTTACGGCCCCAACGCCAGTGACACGGCCGGTGCTAGGGTCCCCAAACTTCGAAACTCAGCTCTCTTCTTACCCAGGCCTGCACGCCTCATCCCGACAGAGGAGTGAGAGAAATGACAGACAAGAGGGGACCGGGTAGAAAAGGGTCAGGGATCGCTCAAACCGCGTCTTCAGCCCCAGGGCCCAGTGCAGCACCAACTTCTTGCCCCAAAGCGCCACATCAGTGGAGTCTAAACTGCGCGCCGGCTGATGACGTCAGTGGCGCCTACTGGTGCTCTGCGAGGGTCGTTGCGGGGTGTTCTGGGGAATGTAGTCCACTGAACGCGAAGGGCTGGTGAGAGGGGTCGTGGCGGGTGCTCTACTCCCGGAGCCGGCGACGCTTCCGGAAGGGGAATTACAGGAAACGCAGCTCAGACTAAGTTTCTGACCCTGGATCCAAGCTGCTCTGCTTACGGCCCCCAGGGCCTTGCTTTCAGATGTTGGCCCCCACTTTAAACCCAGGAAATATGCTTCTTCCAGGCCGCAGTTTAGAGGACTGTTGGCTTACTGTTGCCTGATTCAGGCAATCTTTCCCTCTCAAGTCAGGTAAGGGAAAGCCAAAGAAAATTTTGTTCAAGTTTCTGACTTTGCAGACAAGTAATTTGAGACCCATAGTAGAGGTGGAAGAGAGTAACCAGTTTGTGGTTGATTAGACTCCGTGTAGTTGACAAAAGCAGGTTCCTTGGGGGGCTCTTGCTAGGCTTAGAGAAGATAAGAAACCATGGCGTCTCCTTAGGATTCCCTGTTAGGCATTTGCTGCACTTCTAGGAAAAAGCAAGACTTTTAGCTATTAAAGGGACTGAAGGATCCCTACACACCCTCCTACTTAGAACTTCTTAAATTTAAAAAAGCATCTGAGGTCATTCTGACTTGTGGCAATGTCTGTGGTTTAAAGACTGGAGGAGAGAGGGTGAGAAGCGAGGTGCTGGTGATATCAGGGTTAATCTGAGGATTTCATTTTTATCTCACAGGCCTGTTTAGTGTGAGGATCCAATGAAATAATGGTTTTTGAAAAATGTGTTAACATTCAGAGCCCACTTTTCTGGTTTTGTTGATGCTGTAAGACAGTGGAATAGTCTCCACACTGGACATGTCAGAAAATATTATTTCTGAACATTTAGTGTTTCCTCATATTTTCTCAATATAAGCATTAACAATGAGATTAATTTAAGTCTGCCTTAAGGCTGCTTTTGTAAGATACACACAAAGACACTTTTTAATAAGCGTTATTAACCTGGAAAATAAGCTCAATCAGTTGTTTTCTGAGAGGAGAAAGTCTTTATAAATATAAAATAAGCTATCATTCTTGAAATCCAATGAAATTAGATGACAGTTGCAATCAGGGACAATTTTAACAATAAGCACCACAGTTTCAATAAGATGAATGATATCCTGGTTTCCTTTTTGACTTAGAACCTGACAGTCTCTTCTTTGGCTAAAAAAGAAAAGAAAAGGAAAAAAAGAAGGAAAGAAAAGAAAAATACATGTACTGTAATCAAAACATGTTAGAAAATATTTTAGTAAGGGGTTTGCAAATTATTGCAAATGTAATAATGGTTATTTGTTAAAATCTAATGTCATTTTAATCAAAACTGGGATTTAAATAAAACATATTCATCCTCTTGTAAGCTATTTCTCTTATGTGGTAGGGAGACATAAAAATAAAATATGATTTTAAAAAGAAAAAAAAAGGATACCCAGAATATAATTCCAGAAGCAAAGCTTGTTCATATTGAGTTTGTGGCCTAAAAATCTAATAGTTTTTCTATTGCTACCATCGCCAGTTATATTTTGCATTCAAATCATGGAAAAAAATGTATTTAATTAACTGAGGAATAATCATTACAAATGACAAAGGTTAACAGAGATCAGAGAGAATTCTTTTACATTTTCCTATATTATTTTATTTTTAAATTACAATCTTTTACTGACAAGTCAAATAAAGTTCTTGTAGATAAATAGCATCTATGCCCTTTTTTCTATTCACATAGGATAATATTATAGGAAATCTACTCTTTGGGGTGCTTTAGGAGATGGCTGACTAAAAATAACAAAATAATATTAAGTATCTTTTATAGTAATTATAGAAGCAAGAACATGAGTAGAAACATCTGAATTTTTGTACAAAATTAGAACCTTTTTTTTCCCTGTGTATCTGCTTCCTTTGCATTTGTATTATCTCTTCCTAACTAATTTTTAGGACCAAACCAAGGGAAACTACATACTGAACTCTCAAAACTGACTAAATACATGTTAACAAATTTTCCATCATGAAGCAAATTCAGTATCTCAAATATCATAGTTGAAACTGTACGAAAATATAAACTAAAATGAAATAGCTCTTTATTTACAAACTGGCTACAAAAAGGAACAAGACGTAGTTTTTAAATTAGTTATTGGGCCCCTAAAACATATTTCCTAGTCACTGAAATGATAGTCAGTTTCCCAGTCCAGCCCAGAAAACACATGGCCATCGTGGGTTTTATGTGGGCCAGTCAAAATCTATGTAACCTATAGAACAACTGAAGTACTATATGCTTTCAGAAAAGACCATTAAAAATATAATCCTTCTGATCAAATAATGCAATACCATTAAAGAAGCATGCATAATTATTCTTGTTCAGTAAAGAATGAGTTTTACTTAAAAGTTCCAGACAATGCATATAAAAACCTCAAGGAGTTTTCAAAGAGCCACCAATGCTACCTTCCTTTTCCTTAAGTCAGGAATATTACCAGTCTTGATGTATTGCTTGTTACCATGGTTAGTAAGAATGAGGTACACAGGGTGGAGATATAACTCAGTTGGTAGAGTGCTTGTCTAACATGCATAAGACATGGGATTGATCTCCAGCAGCACATGAAAGAGAAAGGCACACTAAAATTCTTCATCCGAGCTAGCTATATAATTTATAGGGCTCAGTGCAAAATTAAAATACAATAACTCTCTTTTCAAACAAAACAAAATAAAATAATTAAAGATCCTAAAACATAAAGTTATCTTCTTCCAGGGTCACCTCAACTTGTCACATTGTTTTTATTTACTATTTAATGTCCTTCTAATAATGAAAATATGAAATTTTAATTACTGGTATTAATTTTACCCTCCCTATTGATATTGTGTGATGATAGTTATAAATGCAAAACATAAGTGAGTTCACTAAAATTATACAGTTTTTATTTTGTGGCTCTGATATGAACATGTACTTCATTCTTACCAGGACAGTAGAAACAGTACACAAACTAACTCAACTCTTTTTATCTCACATTTTGATATGCGCATATTCTACTAACACTCTGCCTTCAGTTTACTGATGAGTTAAGGATTGAAAAAATGAAATATGGGTTGGTTGCCTTGTCCTTTTCTCTGCTTTTGGGCTATACAGTTCAATATAATTTGCTGATACAAGGATGTAAGATAAGAAGGTAAGTATGATAGGGTTCTTCAGACATTTTCTTCTTTCTGTAGCAGTTATGGTTCCCAGAACATGTGGCCTTTTGGGGCTGTCAGTGTCCAGTGTCAGTGTTAGGCACAAACCTAACACTTTTGTCTTTCACTCACTTGGTGTTGTGAATCATAGGGCCACTGGTACTCTGTGTTCAAGGGGGCATTGTAAACATTATATTTGAATTTGTGGCAAAGACCATGAAAATGCATATTGCACATACTTCTTCTGCTCATGTGCATGCTAGATTGTTGCCTTAGGCTTCATTTACAGAACACAGGGTCAAAGATAAAATTTTCTTTTTTTTTCTTTTTGGAAGAATAAACTTTATTAACTGACCAAATCATAAAAGCACCATGGTAGATACCTTAGTTCATCCTTCTGATAAGCCCATTGAACTGGTCTTCCTGTTTCCAGCATTTCCGCCTTCTACAAAATGGGTGGTCTTTTTCTTCATTCCAGCTCATGGAGAAGATAATATGAAGGGCCACATGAAGTTATTTGCCTCTTTATAGCATTTTTCAACAGTATTGATCTCATGAATCAGCTCCTCCATGCAGATAGTGCCATATTTACCAAGAGACCAAGCAATCAATGAATTATCTGTTAAGGCAATTTGCTTCTTATTGATTTTGCCATAGCCACGCTTGTATATTAGTTCATTTACTGACTTCAGGTTTGGGTACCCCCATGCAATATATGGTTCAACAATTTTCAGCATGTTAATCGAAACCTTATTAAGCTTAACAAAGGTACCATTGAAGATTTAGAGAAAGCAAAACAGCTGCAACACCTTGCTGACCTTTGGGCTCACACCATTGATACCCCTGATCCAGAAGCCAAATGCCAATTTGGGTTCTGCAAATACTTAGAAGTTTCCAGCTTTCCTTGTCATCCTAGCCATTCCAATCTCAGTTCTGTACATCTGTCTATATTTGTTATGATAGTTCCTGGATTTTTCATAGAAGACCTTCCTCCTTGTCTTTCAAAGCATCTTTTGGGCAAACTTCTTTCTCAGGTGCTTTACCTTCAGCTCTGTGAAATGTCTTCACTTTTTCTTAAGGGTTTCTGGAAGAGTAAAAACCTTCTTTTTCTTCTCTTAGACATCCTCCATGGTTGCAGTTGGAAAAAATAGATAAAATTCTTAAGAATTTTGTAACAGCAAACTAACTATAGAAGTCTGAACAAGAGTTCTACGCAACTGTAAAGATTGAATGTCCATGAAACTGCCCTGTTCTTGGGAGAGAAATTCTCCAAGAAATGGAGCCGTAATAGGTAGAGTAAAATAAAGAAAATGAGTGAGTATAGAAGAGATCCATATTCACAGAGAAAGACTGAGTAAAAAATATGTTTACACAGCAGTGAAATTCACAGGTGTGGGAGTGTTGACCAGAGGTCTGTATAAAATGGATATGCAGAGGTAAGAAACTTTTGGAGCCACAGGCCCCATGCCTCCTGGAATGCGTGATTAGAGATGAAAAAGATAGCATAAAGGGCCACAAGTCCAAGTAGGACCAAAACACACTGCCTTAAGGAATGAATGCTCTGGCCCTAGTCCTACCCATACTCTGATTTATTACTTAGATTGGTCATAAGGTCAATCATGTAACTTTCCCCTGTCCTTCTTGGTTTTATCAATAAAAAACTACAGAAGCTTTAGCTTGGGGCTATCTTTATGACACTCTTTCACTCAGAGGGGTCTTGGTTAAAGGCAGTCCCTCTGGGCCTTCTTGGAGTTTGAATTGGACATTGACTCTGAGTAATCTCTCATCCTTTGTGCCATGCCACAGCCATGAACTGTGACACCCAGGGAAGAAAAGACAAAGTAGAACATTGTGTACGTGTGATGCCCTAGAGGAAAAGGAAAGAAGAAGGAATGGAAGAGCTGTCATTGCCCAGTCCTCTCAAACCACCACAAAGCTGGTTTCTGTCTAAAGGAAAAGGTCTGTATGGTTAATGAGCCATAGATGAGTTCAAGTCTTGTGACTTTGTACAGGTAGTTAAAAAGGAATTTAAGTTAAGTAAGGACTAGGTCTCATTCTGGGAAGTGATTCTTTCCTTAATCTCAGTTAATCAGTAGCTGTTAATTTTTTCAAAATGTTTAGTCCTGCAGTAGAGAAATATTATAAAGCTAAAATTAAAAATGAGCATATTGCGTTGGTTGTCTTTTTAATATTCTAATTTCAAAGGCATCTTTAACATATTTAAAACAGCATTTTAGATTAAAGAAGGTTTAATTTGTATTTCTTAGGAACCATTCATATTGTATGTTTTAGAAGGCTCTGCATTGCCTATCATTCAAGATCAATTTAGTCAAGTTGATATTATTTTATCTTAATAACATTTATCATTCAAGAAGCATATTTAATTGTCATATTGATACATTTGAAAAAGGAAACAAAGTATACAACTTAGTTTCATTTCTAGACACTTGGACAGACATGCTATTTTATCATTCCACTTACTGACTTCTTTTTTCCTCAATGGTGCCAATTCATTTTATATATACAAGAGACAAACTTTTCAATCAGTTTTGCCAAGATTGAAATACACTATCAGTTTTCATGTAATGGATATTTACACAAATTTCTATTTCCCAAAATGCAATGCTTTCATAAGTCTTGATTTCTAAAATTTGATCAAGACCATGTCACAGATATACCCAAGTAAACTCATCTAGTTGCCTTAGTTTATTGATACAGAAGTAGTATGTAGTCAGTGCCCAAAAGGTACAATTTTATTGCTTTGCCTGTTATTAACCATATTCACTCAGTCAACTGAGGTGGTTGAGTTTGTATATATTCAATATTTGGTTCTTTTTGTTTTTATAGGCTGAATTTATCTGCTTCCAAATATTAGATAGTGTTAAAATGACTTAATCACCATATAAACAGTGATTATTATTTGGACCCACAATCCAACAGATAAAATGTGATATTCCTTTAAAACTTACTCATGCTTTTAGTAACTTTTCCTTGTAACTGATTTGGACTAATGTCCTCTTCTTGATTTTCTTTGTGGTACATCTATAGTAACAGATATACATTGCACTAGTTTGCACATTACATATGCAATAATGCCACTGTAGTACTATTTAAAGCAAGGTAAATCTTAAATAAATGCCATTATTTCAATTGTATATTCATATAAAAATATAATTACTTCTACCTCTTTCTTATACAAAGTAATTTGAGATAGATTATAACCTAAAGTGAAAGTGAAAACAAACCTTTGAAAAGAATATATAATGAGTCCCTGACTTATGAACATTGGAGTTGTGAACTTTCATAGATAGGAACAGAGCTCACATTACTAGCATTTTTAGATGTGAACAAAATGCGGAAGTAGTTCATGTGCATGCTGAACATTGTCACAATTGTGCTGCTGAGTGCTTACTGTACAGTGCCATAGTGTACAGTAGTACAGTGCTTAATCAGAGCCCAGGATGAATAGACATAAGAGGAAAAGCCATAGTGATGTGGAGGTGATTGCTAAGAAGAGCAAAGCAGTAACCATGGAAACAAAAGTGAAATTTATTTACAGTGGTGGTACTTACTGTACCACCACTGTAAGGTAACTGTAGAAGTAAAAATAGTTATAGTATTTTTGTGTATGTGTTCGGATTTTTTAATGTCTTACATTGTATATTTGTGTAAAAGGTGTATAAGACTCACTTTGTCAGACTTACGAGTGAATCTGACTTACAAACGTTCCCCTAGAATGGAACTTGTTTGTAAATCAGGGACTTACTATAGGTATTTTTGACTTAGAATAAATTTCCTAAGCAAGGTACACAAATTATTAACTAAAAAGGGAAATTTTGATAAATATAAGTACATTAAAAATAAGAACTCTGATTCATTAAATAGCATGATTAACGGTGAAAAGAGAAGTCACTAAATCAAATATATTTTTGGTATAAGTATTTGATGAAGGATTTATGTGGAGAACATATAAAGAACTCCTGAAAATTAAAAAGGAAAAGATAGCCAACTCAAGAGAAAAATGGTCAAAAATCTTCAAAGTCTCTTCAGTAAAAATGATATTGAAATGGTGTGTGTGTGTCATATCATTCAATATCTTAGACATTAGAAAAATGCATAAAATCACAATGAATTATAAATGCACTTTCTCCAAAATGTGTGTATATCTTTGTGTGTGTGTGTGTGTGTGTGTGTGTGTATGTATAAAAACCATTAAGTATTGATAGAGATATGGAGCAAATAGAATTCTTAAATGCTGCTGGTTAGAGTGCTCATTGGTACCAAAATGTTGGATAGTTATTTGACATTATCTACTAAATATCAAATATACATAAACATACTCCTGTGAATCACCACCTACCACAAAAGATGCTCATAGAAACCTGCCTGTGGTTCCTCCCACCACTGAAATCATGTTATCTTTCAGATTTTCCCAACCTGCTGTACAGTAGATAATGAATGATGTTTCCATTTACAAATGCTTTCATCTGGGTCCCTTGGGAAGCCAACACTGAGAGGGAGGTGGCAGGCAGGGAGTTCACTGGACAGTGGGATCAGAATCACTGCTGGTGCACAGGGTGGAAGCTGACCGAGCAAGGAAAGTTGGGCTGCGAGAGAGTTGCCATGCTGACACAGTCAGCTCTGAAACTCAGATGGCTCTTTAAAGTTGTCCCAGGTTGCCTCAAATTGGGGCTACTTTTTACCTTTCAGTGACTTGCCGGAGTGGTTTTAGGGTAGAGAACTCTGCTGCAGATGATAATTCCCCCAGATATCTGACCGCAGAATGCTGAGAACAGGACGGACGTGTTCCCAGCAGCCGGTACACCAAGTCGTTCAATCCGGGCAGCAAGTGTCCCCAGTTTCCCCTCTGAGGATTAAAGCAGCACCCCAACTCAAAAGCCTCGATGCCAATTCCCGTGCATGTTTTATGATATAATTTAGCTTGAAGGACTACATGGAACCATCATCCCTGAAAAAAACATGAAAATTGATGAAATGAAAGGGCTTTTCCCCCATCTTGATGGAAAGAGATTATTTGTCATAATGAAGAAGGAAGACTGAGAATCCCATAACAGACACATTTGGAGGTCAACAATATCTCCTTTTGAGGATAGAAGAACATGATTATAGCACAATGTCAGGAGAGGACATTTTATGTATAACACCATTTACCTACATTATTATATACATATAATTTTGTGAATTCAATATCTACCTGAACTCACAAAAAGAAGCAGGTATAGAAGTAGATTTTGTGTGTGTGTGTGTTCATTTATTTTTAAAAGTAAGATGAAATATTATCAGAAGGTATAAGCAATAAAGAGGGCCTATTTGGACACATAGGTCCATGACAATTGTCAAAACTCATAAATCTTTATTATATTCAGTGAAATAGACAAATATTATGTATCTCAACTCTTCTTCTTGAGAATATTAAATTCTCACCCAGATAGTGGTCAGGATATAAACGGGGACCAGGGTCCAATGCTTTAAAACAATTCAAAATCAGCCAGATTTCCCCAAATGTGTGAACAATCCATAGCAAACATTTTAAATATAATATTTGGAAACCCAGAAGAATTGTTTAACATGAGCTTACCTAATCCTTTCTTGGATGTATGCAAATTTAATGATTTTATTTCCATTTTAAAGTAAGTCGTTTAGGCTACAAATAGCTCATGTAATTGACTATGATGGTTAATCCGGACTGTCAACCGGAATTGCTTGAGAGACTAGTAAATCCCACTTCCAGGGGTGTGTAGGTGGTTCATGGAGGCATGGCCCTGGGCTTTACATATGGTGCTTGGCCCCTTCCTCTGGTGTTCTTTCCCTGTAACAGCCTTCTTTCGTCCAGGCCCTTCTGTTGGCCAATTGATTATAAACTGAAAACCCTAAAATCCATGTGCCTAAATCAACCTCTTCTTGTTTAATTTGTGAGTCCCTGGGCGAGAAAGTGACTAAGACAAGCATGTCATGGATAATTTTATAATATATTATAAAAATATATAATGTATTGTATAAATTATGCATAGTATATAATATAAATATATAATATAAAATATATAATATATTAGATGGTCATCAATAACTTTATATTAGAATGATGAGATAAGCTAGGAATTAAAGCTTGTTCTTTGCAGTTAAGATTATTCCCCATACCTAAGACATCAATTCTGATATTTGAAACAAAATTATTAAATGATGCAATGCATTTTTTAATTTGAAGGAAATAAGTCTTAAGAATAAAGAATGGATGGCAAAATCTGCTTGAAAAAATTAGTTTTTCCTGTGTACAATCCACCATTTTATTTTAAGGAAAATTATTTATTGTGGTTCTTTATATAATACATTTCAGATATATATATACAGTATAGACATAGCATATATATATCTATACTATATATAGTATAGATATATATAGTATAGTATAGATATATATAGTCTCACTTACAAAACCTAATAATCACACAATATAAACATCATTATTTTTTTATTAAATTCTTTTACTGGTATATTGTAGGTATACAACACAACTACATTTCTCATAGGGAATTGTACCTTTATATAATGCATCTTGGTTCTTATTTTTTCCCCATTCCTAGCCCTCCCTTCACCCCCTCCACACTTCCCTATTTACAAAGACTTTATTTCCATTTTTTCCATTTCTCAGCATTTTTCCTTTCCCTTCTTTCCTTTCCCCTGCCCCTCCCACTACCCCTACCCCTTTGGACTGTTTCTTCCTATTTTACATTATCGATTATTCATTCTAATCATTGGTACATTTTAGGTATACAATATAATGACACTCATCATTGGAAATTTGCACCTCTACATAATCTCTCTTGGTTCTTATTTTTCACCCTTGCCCAGCCCTCCCTTCAACCCCTCCAGTCCTCCCTATTTACAAAGATTTTGTTCCTATTTTTCCATTTTCTCATATTAATCCCATTCCCTTCTATCCTTTCCCCTAGCCCTCCCACTTCCTTCCCCTTTGCCCCTTTTCTTTCTATTTCACATTACCTATTATACATTTAGTCCTTATTTACACTTTCAGTTTCTCACACCAGAGAAACTATTCGGTATTTACACATGTGTGTCCTATTTATTTCACTTAAGAGTATCACCTCAATGTGCATCCACTTAGTTAAAATTTCTCATTCTTTATGGCTGAGTAGTACTACATTTTATAAAAAAAAACACATTTTCTTTATCCAGTCTCCAGTTGATGGGCATTTGGGCTGTTTCCAAGTTTTAGCTATCACAAACTGTGCTGCTATGAACATGGGCACACATATATCACTGTGGTATGATTCTTTTAATTCTTTGGGGAAGATCCCCAGCAATGGAATAGCGGGGTCAAATGGGACTTCCAGTCCTAGTTCTTTGAGGTATCTCCATACTGATTTCCACAGTGCTTGCACCAGTCTACACTCCCACCAGCAGTGGAGCAGGGTTCCTCTTTCCCCACAGCCCCATCAGCATTTGTTATTGGTTGATTTCATTATAGCAGCCATTCTTTCTGGAGTGAAGTGGAATCTCGCGTTGTTTTCATTTGCATCTCTTGAATGACCAGTGATGTTGAACATTTTTTCATGTATTTATTTGCTCTTTCTACTTCTTTGTCTGAGAAATGTCTGTTCATTTCAGATGCCCAGTTTTGTATTGGGTCTTTAAATTTGGGAGGTCTGATCTTTTTAAGTTCTTTATAGATTCGACATAGTAGACCTTTGTCTGAGGAAGAGCAGGTGAAGATTTTTTCCCACATTGTGGGTTGTCTCTTCACACTGCTGGTGGTTTCTCTTGCTGTGCAGAAGCCTTTTAATAAGAAGAGATCCCATTTGTTGATTGTTTGTGCTAGTTCACAGGCAACTGAGGTTTTGTTCATAAAATCTTTTCCTACACTGATGTCTTCAAGGGTTCTACCTAACCTCTGTTCCAACTGGTTCAGAGTTTCTATTTTAATATTTAGATCTTTAATCCATTTTGATTTTAGTTTAGTGCATGGTGAGAGATACAGGTCTAGTTTTAATCTTTGGCAAGTTGAAGCCCAATTTTTCCAGCACCATTTATTAAAGAGGCTATCTTTCCTCCAGTGAGGGTGTTTGGCTCCTTTGTCAAAGATGAGATGGCAGAGTGTGTCTGGCGTTGTTTCTGCATCTTCTAATCTGTTCCACTGTTCTTCAAGTCTGTTTCTTTGCCAGTACCGTGCTGTTTTTATCACAGTAGCTTTGTAGTATAGTTGCAGGTTGGGGATTATGATACCCCCTGCCATGTCTTTGTTACCTAGAATTGTTTTTGCTATTCTGGGTCTCTTCTTGTTCCAAATGAATTTTTGGATTGTTTTCTCAAGGTCTATGAAGTATGCTGCTGGGATCTCAATCGGAATTGCATTAATTCTATATAGCAGTTTAGGAAGTATGGCCATTTTCACTATATTAATCCTTCCTACCCAGGAGCAGGGGATGTCTGTCCATTTTCTGATATCATCTTCAATCTCTCTTTTCAGAGTGCCATAGTTTTCAGAGAAGAGGTCTTTGATTTCCTTCGTTAGGATGATTCCTAGGTATTTCAGTTTTTTGGATGCTATTGTGAAAGGAATTATTTGCCCTATTTCTCTCTCAGTGAGTCTGTCATTGGTGTAGAGGAAAGCTATTGATTTTTTTTGACTTGACCTTGTAACCAGCTACTTGACTGAATTTAGTTATTAAGTCTAGAAGACTTTTGGTGGAGTTCTTGGGGTCTTCTATATAGAGTATCATGTCATCTGCAAAGAATGACAATTTGAGTTCTTCATTTCCTATCTTTATTCCTTTTATTTCTTTCTCTTGTCTAATTGCCATGGCTAATGCTTCCAGAACTATATTGAACAAGAGTGGTCATAGTGGACATCCTTGTCTTGTTCCTGATTTAGGTGTGAAGGATTTCAGTTTTTGACCATTTAGTATGATATTGGCTATTGGTTTTTCATAGATGGCTTCTATCAGTTTGAGGTAGAGACCATCTATTCCATTTTTTGTAGGGTTTTTATCATAAATGCATGTTGGATTTTGTCAAATGCTTTTTCTGTGTCTATGGAGATAATCATATGGTTTTTGTCCTTGGCTCTATTGATATAGTGTATTACATTGATTGATTTGTGTATACTGAACCATCCCTGCATCCCTGGGATGAATCCCACTTGATCAGGGTGTATGATCTTGATGATCTTCTGCATTCTGTTTGCCAGTATCTTATTAAGGATTTTTGCATCTATGTTCATTAGTGAGATTGGCCTATAGTTCTCTTTTTCAGTTGGGTCTTTCTCTGCTTTGGGGATCAAGGTGATGCTTGCTTCCAGGAATAAATTTGGGAGTATGGCTTCCCTTTCAATTTCATTGAAGAGTTTAAACAGTAGTGGCAGTAGTTCCTCTCTAAATGTCTTGTAGAATTCAGCAGTGAAGCCATCAGGGCCCACGATTTTCTTAGTTGATAACTTTTTAATTACATTTTCAATTTCATTGCTTGATATTGGGTGGTTCAGAATTTTTAGGTCTTCTTCATTCAACTTTGGTAATTCATATGTATCTAGGAATCTGTCCATTTCTTCTGTGTTGTCCATCTTATTGGAGTATAGGTTCTGGAAGTAGGTATTGATGATCCTCTGGATTTCTGCTGGGTCTGTTGTAATTTCACCCTTTTCATTCCTAATTGCATGGCTTTGAGCCTTTTCTTTCCTTTCTCTGACAAGGTTGGCTAAGTGTTTGTCAATTTTGTTGATTCTTTCGAAGAACCAACTCCTGGCTTCATTCATTTTTTTGTACTGTTCTCTTAGTCTCCATTGCATTGATTTCTCCTCTGATCTTTATAATTTCCACCCTTGTATCAGCTTTGGGGTTGTCCTGCTCTTTTTTTTCTAGAAGCTTGAGGTTCAGCATCAGGTTGTTTGATTGGGCTTGTTCTGTTTTCCTAATATGCATATTCACTGCTAGGAATTTCCCTCATAAGACTGCTTTCATTGTGTCCCATAGATTCCGATCTGTTGTATTGTCATTGTCATTTAATTGAAGGAACTGTCTGATTTCTTCTTTAATTTCCTCTGTGACCCATTGGTTATTCAGAAGTGTGTTGTTCAATTTCCACGTGTTTATAAAATTTTTCCAGTTTCTTTTGCTATGGATCTCCAGTTTCATTGCACTATGGTGTGATAATATACAGGGGATAACTTCAATTCCTTTGCACTTACTTAAACATGTTCTGTGTGTGAGTATGTAGCCTATTTTGGAGAATGACCCATGTGCAGCTGAGAAGAATGTGTATTATGATTTTGTGGGGTGGAACACTTTGTAAACATCTGTTAAGTTCATTTGTTCAAGAGTTTGATTGAGTTCTAGTATTTCATTACTTATTTTTAGTCTAGTTGATCTATCTATTTGTGATAGTGGGGTGTTGAGGTCCCCCACTACAATTGTATTAGTGCATATATGACTTTTCATGTCTGTTGTTTTATATAGTTTGGTGTACTAGTGTTTGGTGCATAGATATTTGATTGTCATCTCTTCCTCTTGAATTCTTCCCTTTACAAGGATGTAGTGTCCTTCTTCATCTCTCTTAATCAGTGTGGTTTGAAATCTACTTGATCCACAAAGAGGATAGCTATTCCTGCTTTTTTTCGGGTTCCTGTCGCATGGAGTATTGTTTTCCAGCCTTTAACTTTCAGTCTATGAGTTTCCTTTTGAATTAAGTGTGTTTCTTGTATGCAGCATATTGTTGGATTTTGCTTCTTCATCCATTCTGCCAGTCTATTTCTTCTGATTGGTGAATTGAGACCATTAACATTGATGGTTATAACTGATATGTGTTGACTTATCCTCATCATGACTTTTTATTTTTGTTGAATTCTTCTCCTTTGCTTTAATTTCTTGTGGTTCCCAATGTATTCATTCTGCAGGGCTTTCTGGGGTTGTGATCCTCAATGTCTGTTCCTAGGATATTGTGTAAAATTCTTTGGATTGCTGGCTTCATATTCACGAAGTTCATAAGGTGCTCTTTGTCATGAAAGTATCTTATTTCTTCATCAATTTTGAAAGATAGTTTTTCAGGGTACATCAATCTGGGTTGGAGGCTGTTTTCTTTTAGGGCTTGGAATATGTCACTCCAAGCTCCTCTTGCCTTGATGGTTTGTGTTGAGAAGTCTGCTGTGATTCTGCTGGGCTTTCCTTTGTATGTGATTTGTTTCTTTTCTCTGACTGCTTGGAGAACTTTGTTCTTCTGTTGTGTTTCTGGAATCTTAACAATTATATGCCTACATGTAGATTTTTTTTGATCAAGGCTATTTGGAGTCCTATATGTCTCACTTATCTGTATGCCAAGCTCTTTTCCCCTGCTTGGGAAGTTTTCTGCCATTATTTCTGTGAAGAGATTTTTTTATGTCATCTCCACTCTCTCCTGTTTCTTCATTGACTCCCATCAGTCTTATGTTATTCTTCTTTGCATCCTCTAGCAGCTGCTGGATTGATTTCTCATGTTCCCTTATAATTTTGAAGCAGTTTTTCTTTTCCTTGTCACTAATTGCAATCTTATCTTCTATATCTGAAATTCTGTCCTCACATTGGCTCATTCTGCTGTGTAGACTTTCAATGGAGTTTTTCATGTCCTGGAAATCTATTTGCATCTGTTTCATGGATTCCTTTTGTTTCTTATGTTGTGATTCCATCATGTTCCTCAGCTCCTCTCTACATTTATTAATCATGTCTTGCACTAGGGGCACAATTTCTCCTGTTATCTGAGAAATTATTTCTGATTTCATTTTTTCCAGATCCCTTTTTGTTGCCAGTTCAACGGGTCCAGGTAGTTGAGTATCAGAGTGTTCCATCTCCTTTCCCTTTGGGGTTGCTGTAGGTGATCTGGAAGTCTGGTTTTGAGACTTATTTATGTGTTTTCTCATTTTGACTGGGGCAGGGGGCTGTTAGCACCTGCACAGATTACCTCCTCTGAGCTGGGAGAGGTGGGACAGGGGCCAGGGGCAGCGGTAGGGATGGTGACCCAAAAGCCCTTTCCTGTGGGCTGGGAGCAGCAGGAGTGATGGTGACTGGGAAGCCCCTTCCTGTGGACCAGGAGCAGTGGGACAGCGGCTCAGAAGCCCCTACCTCTGTGCCAGGAGCAGCGGGACTCAGTACCTTGGTCTGGTGGTCTTGTGTCCTCCGTGTCTTTGTAGTGTGGAACCAGGTGGCTGCCTGTCTGCAGTGGGGTGATTCGGTGTCTTCTGAGTGACTTGGGACCTCGGTAGGGCGTGCCTAAACATCATTATTTAAGAGAGATCTATAAGTATATTTCCATTAACTTCATGGACTATGTTAATATTTGTTTTCAATACACTGATCACAATAATTTCCCTAAAAGATTAATAAGCATATGTATCCTGAAATTAGAAAGAACTTCTTAAAATCCTAAAATTAGCAACATTTGCCCTACTTAAATTTTATTTATCTCATAGAATTCATTTTAAGCCCTGTAAATTAAAATAATCAATCCTTCCCAAAATTTTGGTTGCTTATAACATATTCAATAAGCGTTTTCTAAATATTTCCTATAAGTCCATCTCTCTGGTAAATACAAAGAAATAAAAGCCATGGTTATTACTTTCAGGGAGTTTACAAATGTATTAATGTAGTTAAAAATATGGATGAAGGAAGTTAAATATAATTTAAGAGACTAATTCTCAATTATTTCAAGGTGATAGATCCTCTTCAAGTTGTAAGAGTTTAGATGGGTGTAGAATCTAATAATACATAATCAACACCTTCAGTTTTATGTTTATTAAGTAACTCACGAGTACCAATGAATATAAAAATAATGTACAAAAAATGGAAGTGGGTTATGCAGATTATGCTTAATGAAATTTACATAAGACATTTTCAAAATAACGTGAAAATCCAACATTGTCTGGTGAAGTACATACTGCAACATAGTAGAAAAATAGAAATAAAACAAATGTGCATGAATGATAAAATGGCTGCATAAATTGTGGAATATCCATATTACTGAATAGAGCAAACCCATTAAGTAGCATCATATATGTTTGTATTAATTGATTTGGAGGGATTTCTACAATGTGTTTTCAAGAGAATAATGATACAAAAATGTAATATTGTCATTGTTTATAAAATAATATGTTCTTTCTCTTGCTACTATGAGATTAGGGAAATTCCTATATGCAGTAGGCATCGAGTTTTGCCTAAGGAGCAGAAGGGTAGAGAGAGACCTAAGAGAAATGATAAAAAAAAGAAATAAAAAGAAAAATGTTACCAGACAGTAAAGTGCAGCAAATTGGAAACATGCTGCTAAACTTCTTTTTGTATTCATGTTGCCAGTGAGGGCACCTTGCAGCACCCGCTATCAAGAGGTGAATCTGGAATGGCCTGGTAACTTGTTTTGCACTGTTAAATTTCCTGAAAAAATACTGTGTGAGTTCTGAGATTGGTCCTTCTTAATGGACCTTGCTGTCCTTATTGGAACCCTTTCCAATCACCAGAGAACAAGCCTAGTAATCTCTGTTGCCCTCACCAACAGCCAGCCAACTCCCAAGGCAGAGCCACCTGGGTAACTGGCAGCTCATCACAGCCAGGTGGGGAATCTCACTCATGATCCCTGTAACACTCACCTGAGCACAGGCTAGTAAATAGCCAGACAACAGAAACAGGATATTTATTTTGTTCTCAATTTAAGGACCCAAATTCTGGGAAAGTTAGTACATAGCAAACACTAAGTGATACAAGTTTTCTTTAAGAAAAAAATTAATATCACTTATTACACAAGTATTCTCTGAAGAAACAACTGTAAATAGTCCAAACTCTTTATTTTAGGAACCACATAGATAAGTAAAATAATAGACTTAAAACAAAATCAAACTGTTACAGAGAATTACTGATGAAAAGGAATTCTCTTTCCATCTGAGGAGAAATTTGTATAGACCTTTGTTATTGTAAACTACCTCACACATAGAAAAAGTGCATATGACCCGGACACACAGCGTAACAAATTATTGTACAGCAAACACTTGAATAATCAAAACAATATTATCAATATGTCTTCAAATACTTCTGTATTACAACTGTCACTTGTCCCTTTAAATAGTCTTTTATGATGTAATTTTCATTTTAAACATGATAATTTTACTTGTATTTTGTGACCCTTTTTGCTTAATAGTATGTTCTTAATATTCAACCACATTGATATATATGTCCATCTTCTATTTCTGCATTTTTATTGTTGTATTATGGTCATTGATCTATTCTGAAGTTATTGGACATCTAACTTGTTTCCAGTTTGGGATTATTACAAAGAATCTACTTTGAAAGTCTTGTAACTGTCCCTTGGTGCTACCTTTTATATATTTCCCTACTGCATAAATGCAAGAGTGGAATCATTTAAATATTGTGTAGTTGTATCTTCAGTTTAAAAGATAATGTCACATTCTGTTTGAATTGAATAAATAATGGCATATTCTTGACTTTATTTTGAATTCCCTTGATTACTAATGAGGTTGAGCACACTTTTTATATCTCTGAGCCATTTGGATATCCTCTTTTATGACATACACGTTCAAGTTTTCTGTCCATTTTTTATTGTGTACACCTATTGATTTTTATGTTTATTTGTAGGAGGTCTTTGAATATCTTTTTATAAAGCCTAGATTTGCTATATGTATTGAAAATAACTATCTGCTCTGTGTATTATCTTTTTTACACCTTAATGATGTCTTTAGATGAGCAGAAATTCTATTTTTTCTTCATAGTTAGAACATGTAATATTCTTTTTGAAAATACTTTTTTTACTTAGAAGTCATCAATATATTATCTTGTTGTAGTTGCAAATTATTAGTTTTCCATCATTTTCATTTATGTCTATGCTTTGATCTGTTTTGTGTATGGCATAAAATAGGAACCAAGTTGCATCTTTTCTGTATGGATAACTAGTTTTTCTATTATCATTATTATTGAAAATATTTTCCTTTCCCCTAGGGAAAGGAATAGTTTCTTAAACCAAGGACCACAGGTGTATGTGGTCTTTTTATGAACTTCCTACTTATTCCATTTGTCAGTTCTTTTATCCTTGTACCAGCAATGTGCTGCTTAAATAGCTTTATAACTGAATATTCAGTAAAGTCCTCCTACCACATGTTTAGATATTTTTTACCCTTTGGCATTTCCACATAACTTTACAAACAGCTTGTCAATTTTCACTTTAAAAAAAATACTCTGAGTATTTTGATAGGGGTTGCATTGCATTACAACATAGAGTTTTCCAGTTCTTCTGTATTCCTTTAATCACATTGAGTATCTTCAATCTCTCAAAACAATGTTTCACCATTTTCTTCACAGAGATCTGTCAGAATTTTTGCTAGATGTATCTGTATATGTTGATATTTTTGATAGGATTGTAAATGATATCTTTCTTAAGCATTTCATTTTCTAATTATTGATGGTATATAACAATGAAACAATAGTAGATTCATAGATTATCCACTGATTCAAGAAAACTGTAAAATGTGAACAGAATTTTATTTCTTCATTTAAATTTCCAGGCCTCTCATTTTTTTCCTATTGTTTTTTCTTTGTTTCACTGGCTAGTACCTCCAAAAGAATTTTGAACACCAGTGATTTCATTTCTAGATTGAAAATGGAAACTTTCAAAATTGTAACATTCAGTATAATGCTATCATACATACATTTTAGAAATATTTTCTAAGTTAAAAAGTATTTTTTCTAGATTACCAAGAGGCTTTTTCAATAATAATAATTATTAATGATTTTTGAAATTCATCTCATATTTCTGAACCTACTGAAATGATCAATTTTTTAAGTCTTAATATGGTAAATTACGTTGATTTTCAAATATTAAAGTAATTCTGCTTCACCAGATTAAACTCAACTTCTCATAATATTCTTTTTTATGTGCTGTTGACTTTGATTTGCAAATATTTGTTAAATATTTGCTTTTATCCATGACAAAATTCTGCCTATAATATTCCCATCGTGTAATGACTTGTCAAGATTTAAACTCGAGGTTGTGCTGGCCTAATTAATTACATAGTTAAAAGAATTTTCTGGTGAAGTCATCTGGTTCTGATGACTTTTTACTTATTTTCTTGAAAAAATTAGTTAAGATTGTTTTCTTGAGTAGTTTGAATATCTGAATTATCTATGGATCTGTTTTTATTGTCTTTCTTCCTTTGTTTTCAGTCACTAGTCCAGTTTCTTAGCATCTCTGTCAATAACTTGTACAGTATTTGTGATGCCACTTCATAAAATTTGAAGTTTTTACTTATAAAAATAATATGCAAACTCAGATTGTTTCATTTCAGAATATGGTTATGTTGCATTTCCTGGCTTGTTTAATGCTTTTAAAGTAAAAATGGGTTCTGCTTGAAAAATATATAGTGTCCTGAACATCAAAGATTTAGGCAAATTGACAGATGTCTCAGCAAAAATTAAATTGGGAACAAGTTTGTATAAGGACAAAGCATATAATATACATTTGAAAAGTAAACTGCCTATAAATCAAAGTCTATCTGGATAAAATGAAACTAGTCTGGAAATGATCCACCCCAAATCCCTGAAATACTGTTAGAAAAAGAATTGACTGGAATTAGCAAACTGTGCTTAAGCTTTTAAAATCAAAACATAACAAAACCAGAGCTAAACAAAGTGTTTTTCTCTATTTTTCCAAAAATTCTTTTAGAAACCACTTTTGAAATGTTTCAAATGACTACAAAAAAGAAACCTCTTCTATTTAATCCCAGCACTCTGAATTGCTGTGTCAGAAAAATCACAAATTTGATCCCATTCTAGGCAATTTAGTGACTTAGTGAGACCTTGTCTGTCTCAAAACAAAAATATAAAAAGAGGAACAGGTATGTAGCTCACTATGAAGGCCCTCGGGGCAATCTCCAATGCTGAAAAAAAGAGGATCTTCCATCAATATACTTAAATCAAAAGAATATATAGATAGTTACTTTCCAAATGTTTCATGGGATTTAGTCTCCATTTATGAAAAGGTGTTTTTTATGGTTATATAAAGGGCCAACTAGTGTAACCTCTATTTGAGAAGGCCAGGGGTATGTATGAGGAGGCTATGCATAAGTAAGGGACTTTTGGAGACACCCATCCAAAATCTAGAATGCATGATTAGAGATTAAATGATAGCCTATAGGCCCTCAAGTTAAAGTAGGATCTGGCCTACTCTGGCCCTCTCCTCCTCATACTCTGATTTATCACTTAGATTGGCCCTAAGGTCAATCATGTAATGGACCACCCTGTCTTTCCCCTGTCCTCTACATGAATTCTTGCACAGACTTCTCTTTTTTCTGTCCTTTATCCTTGTTTTCTGGTTCTATCAATAAAAAGCCACAGACGCTTCAGTTCAGGACTGTCTTATGAGACTCTCTCACTCTGAGGGGTCATGGTTAAGGGCAGTCCCTCTGGGCCTTCTTGGAGTTTAAATTCATCATTGTCTCTGAGTAATTTCTCCTCCTTTAAAGTGTGCAACAGTCATGAACTGGAACAAATGATGCCCTATGTGAAGAGTATGTTGGTGCAACTCAATGCAGAGAACCGACCTTCCAAAGCCTGGAGAAGGAAAAAGGTGTCCAACTTCACATCCCAGTAATGGGACAGAAGCTGCCATCTAATAGCCTGGAATGCCTTCATCAAGGTCACAGGTTAGGTTTATCAGCCCAGATGTCTTTCAACTGTCAAATTCTAAGTGAGCAGGGGTAGCTCAATTGTTCTTTTTGCTCTTTTACTTTCATGCATACAGTATTGATCAGACTTTATCCATAGAGGAAAAGCAACTTAAGCAACATTTACAATGTCTCTTAAAGACATCTGGATGTAAAGTTTCTGAACCTCAGTTTATTAAATTATTGATAGTCATTCAACAACAATGTCCATGGTTTCCTCTGGAGGACAACCTGGAGGTAGAGGATTAGGAACACATGGACCAAAATTGGAGGTAGTCATTAGGTCCTGTAAAAGCTATGCACCTTGCTACCTGGCATCTTTTCAGGGTCACTATTTGATCTACTCAAACAAATGAAGTTCCCCTAAAAAGGCTTCCTCCTTCTCTCTCAAATCCCTTGGAAAGCTCCCTTCTACCTCTGACCCTCTATGGGACCAAGAGAGTTAGCCTGGGAAGGGGGACACTAAAATAATAATACTGTAGGCCAGATGGACTCATTTTACAAGAAACACACACACACACACACACACACACACACACACACAGAGAGAGAGAGAGAGAGAGAGAGAGAAACAGAGAGACAGAGAAGACAGAGAAGACAGAATAAAAATTAGAGGAAATAGGAAAAGAAAAGAAAATTAAAAAGGAGAGAAAGCTTAAAGACAACAAAAGTCAAGCCAAAAAGTTATTTTGAACTGAGAAAAATTTATCCAAAAAAAGAAACCCCCATCAGTATTTTTTAATTAATTTTATTGGTACATTTTAGATATACAATATGATGACATTCATCATTGGAAATTTGTACCTTTACATAATATATCTTGGTTCTTATTTTTCACCATTACCCTGGCCTCCCTTCAACCCTGCCAATCCTCCCTATTTACAAAGACTTTGTTTCCATTTTTTCCTTTTCTCATATTAATTTGATTCCCATCTTTCCTTTCCCCAACACCTCCCATGTCCCCTTCCCCTTGGATCTTTTTTTCCTATTTCAAATTATCTATTATAAATTTTGAACCTTTTTTACACTTTCAGTTTCTCACACCAGAGAAAATATTTGGTATTTACACGTGTGTGTCCTATTTATTTCACTTAAGGGTATAGCCTCAGTGTGCATCCATTTAGCTATAAATGTCTCTAATTTCTCATTTTTATGGCTGAGTAGTATTCCATTTTATTTTTTAAAAAAACCCACATTTTCTTTATCCAGTCTCAGCTGATAGACAATTGGGCTGTTTCCAAACTTCAGCTATTAAAAATTGTGCTGCTATGGATATGGGTGTACGTATATTGCTATGGTATGATTCTTTTAATTTTTTTTAGAAGATATCCAGAGGGAGAGAGCTGGGTCAAATGGAACCGCTAATCCTAGTTCTTTGAAGTATCTACATACTGATTTCCACAGTAGTTGCACCAGTCTACAATTTCACCAAGAGTGGAGGAGGGCTCCTTTTTCTCCCACCACCTCACCAGCATTTGTTATTCATTGATTTCATGATAGCAGCCATTCTTTCTGGGGTGAGGTAGAATCTCAGCATTGTTTTCATTTGCATCTCTCCAATGACCAGTGATGTTGAACAATTTTTCATATGTTTATTTGCTATTTCTACTTCTTTGTCTGAGAAATATCTGTTGATTTCAGATGCCAATTTTTGAATTGAGTCTTTAAATTTGGGAGGTCTGATTTTTTTAAGTTCTTTATAGATTCTAGATAGTAGACCTTTGTCTGAGGAACAGCTGGTAAAAGTTTTCTCCAACATTGTGGGTTGTCTCTTCACATTGTTGGTGGTTTCTCTTCCTATTCAAAAGCTTTTCAATAAGAAGAGATTATTGATTCTTCTTGCTAGTTTACTTGCAACTGAGGTTTGTTCATGAAATCTTTTCCTATGCCAATGTCTTCAAGAGTTCTACTTAACCTCTCTTCTAGCCAGTTTAGTGTTTCTGTTTTAATGTTTAGCTCTTTAATCCCTTTTGATTTTAGTTTAGTGCATGGTTTAGTGCATTAGTTTTAATCTTTGGCAAGTTGAAACCCAATTTTTCCAGCACCATTTATTAAAGAGGCCATCTTTCTTCCAGTGAGGGTTTTTGGCTCCTTTGTCAAAGATGAAGTAGCTGCATGTGTTTGGAGTTGTTTCTGTATCTTCTAATCTGTTCCACTGGTCTGTTTCTTTGTCAGTAACATGCTGTTTTTATCACAGTGGCTTTATAGTATACTTTCAAATTGGGACTTGTGATACCTGCTACCTTGTTTTTATTGCCTCGAATTGCTTTTGCTATTCTAGTTCTCTTCTTGTTCCAAATGAATTTTTGGATTATTTTCTCAAGGTTTGTGAAGTATGCTGCTGGGATCTCAATTGGAATTGCATTGAATCTATATAGCAGTTTTGGAAGTATGGCCATTTTCACTATATTCGTTCTTCCTACCCAGACTCAAGGGATGTCTTTTCAGTTTCTGATATCCTCTTTGATCTCTTTTTTTAGAGTGCTGTAGGTTTCAGAGTAGAGGTCTTCATTTTTTTCATTAGGTTGATTTCTAGATATTTCATTTTTTTGGATGCTATTGTGAAAGGAGTTGTTTCTCCAGTTCCTCTCTCAGTGAATTTGTTTTTCATGTACAGGAAGGCTATTGCTTTTTGTGTGTTGACCTTGTATCCAGCTACTCTGCTCAATTTGGTTATTAAGTCTAGAAGATTTTGGTAGAGTTCTTGGGGTCTTCTATAAAGAGTATCATGTCACCTGCAAATAATGACAATTTGACTTCTTCATTTCCTATCTTTATGCCTTTTATTTCTTTCTCTTGTCTAATTGCTGTGGCTAATGCTTCCAAAACTATATCGAACAAGAGTGGTGACAGTGGACATCCTTGTCTTGTTCCTGATTTCAGCACAAAGGATTTCAGTTTGTGAATCATTTAGTAGGATGTTAGTTGTTGTTGTTGTTTTTTAAATCAGGTTAAGATACACACGATCTATTCCAATTTTGTGTAAGGTCTTTATCATTAATGAGTGTTGGATTTGTCGAATGCTTTTTCTGAATCTATTGAGATGATCGTATGGTTTTTGTCCTTGGCTCTGTTAATATAATGTATTACATTTATTGATTTGTGTATGTTGAAATATCCCTGAATGCCTGGGATGAATCCCACTTGGTCAGGGTGTATGAGAGTGATTGGCCTATAGTTCTCCTTTTCACTTGGGTCTTTCTCTGTTTTTGGGATCAAGGTGATGCTTGCTTCCAGAAATGAATTTGGGAGTATTACTTCTCTTTCAATTTCATTGAAAAGTTTAAACAGTAGTGGCAATAGTTGTCTAAATTTCTTATAGAATTCTGCAGTGAAGACATCAGGACTCAGGCTTTGTTTGGTTGGTAAGTTTTTAATTACATTTTCAATTTCATTGATTGATAGGATTGCTTAGAATTTTTAGGTCTTCTTTGTTCACCTTTGATAATTCGTATGTACTAGGAATCTGTCCATTTCTTCTATGTTTTTCATGTACTGGCGTATAAGTTCTCAAAGTAGGTATTGATGATCCTCTGAATTTCTGCTGGGTTCATTGTAATTTTAACCTTTTCATTACTAACTGCATAGATTTGGGTCTTTTCTTCTTTTATTTTTTGATAAGATTGGCTAAGGGTTTGTCAATTTTGTTTATTATTTTGAAAAATCAACTCTTTGCTTCATTTTTTTTGGTATTGTTCTTTTAGTCTCCATTGCATTGATTTCTGCTCTGATCTTTATAATTCCTCCCTTGTATAAGCTTTGGGTTTGTCCTGCTCTTCTTTTTCTAGAAGCTTGAGGTTCAGCATCAGGTTGTTTATTTGTGCACGCTCTGTTTTCCTAATATGAGTATTCACTGCTATGAATTTCTTTTGTAAAACAGCTTTCATTGTTTCCTATAAATTCTGATATGTTGTATTGGCATTGTCATTTAATTGTAGAAACTGTTTGATTTTTTCTTTAATTTCCTCTGTGACCCACTGGTTATTCAGAAGTGTGTTGTTCAGTTTCCATGTGTTCATGAAATTCTTGTGGTTTATTTTGCTATTGATGTCCAATTTCATCACACTGCATTCTAATAATATACAGAGGATAACTTCAATTTCTTTGCACTTACTTAAACATGTTCTATGAGCAAGTATGTGGTCTATTTTAGAGAACGACCCATGTGAGGCTGAAAAGAATGTGTATTCTGATTTTGTGGGGTGGAATACTCTGTAAACATCTGTTAATTCCATTTGTTCAATAGTTTGATTGAGTTCTATATTCTGTTTTTTTATTTTTTGTCTATTTGATCTATCTATTTGTAACAGTGGGGTATTGAGGTCACTCACTACTATTGTATTAGTGTTTATTTGATTTTTCATATCCATTAGTATTTGTTTTATAACCCCATCAGTATTTTTACAAAGGCTTAAACACACACATATGTGAGACCAAAACTACAAAGCCTAAAGGAGCATTTTCCATGTGTTCTATGATTCCCCTCTCCCCCGGAAAAGTTAAAAAGCAGTTATTCAAGTTCTGTGATTGTTGGTTTTCTGCTTGGTAATGTGGTTGGAGTTAATCATAGCTTTTGTCTTTAGAAACATGTTTTGCTAAGAACTGGAGATCCACCCTGAGAAAGTTTTCAGTCTTGCTTGTCTTCCTGCCCTTGAGATGGTTAGGATTTGGTTGTCATGCTCCAGGGTAATTCTCTTCTCTATGGCTGCTGCATTCTAGAAACTGGTTTCTGGGGTGGTGGGTAATCCCCTCCCTATGACCCTCCCAGAGTGAAGCTGACCTTCACTTATCTCTGACCCATAATCTTAAAAACTGGTCTTGATTTGACCCTCAAACTCTCAAATAATAAACGTAATTGTTTTAGTCCAAAATTATCAGCCCTTCTACCCTTAGGGTTCAGGTTAGGTTAACTCCTTTCACTTCTCTCTCCCTTCTAGAATACTGCTCCACAGGGCAAACTAACTGGTTTTTATAGCACAAATAAGTTCATTGATGAAACAAAAAACATCCCTAGGGGTCCTTATGAATTTGCTAACAGTTTTAAACAGAAACAGGTTTATTCCAATAAGATAAGCCATCAGTCTAAATCCCTTCTTAATAACAGTATTTGATTTCACACATGTAAAAGGTTATTTTTCCTTCTAACACTTATTATAAGAGATCTCTGCTAATTGATGACCTAAAGGAAAAGTTCTGGCTAGTCTGCTTATAGTTACAAACTTAAAAACTATAAAAAGATTATTGTAGTTAAATTTGGCCAGTATATCTATCTTATTTATAAGTGTTATCTGTTATGATCTGTCGTTTAAAAATAATTGTTTTTTTTTACTATACTTAAGAAGCTAAGTCTTTATGCCTAAAATAATATGATTTTCTGGAAATATTGAGATGTTCTTCATTAAACTTACAAAACTAAATTGAAAAGCAAAGGGACTACATTTTAGTAGAATAAGTTCCTTATGTTCTCATTGTTAGGCTTATGGTTACTAAAACGATAGCTTTAAGCGGTAAAGAATATTTGAATGTTGCCCTGTAAAATGTGTTCAATAATCAGTTCATGACTGGTTAAATACACAGCTATTATCTTAGTTTATGACATAACATATGTTTGGGCCTATATGTATGTATACACTTAAAAGCAAGATAAGTCTAAGCTTTAAGGTTAAGTTTGTAGAATTAAGACTACATAAGTTTAATATATACAAAATAACTAAGAAATGCTCTCTTTTATATAATATATGTTTAGACCTTAAACATATAAAATGTTCAAAATTTGACATCTCTTTAAATTTGGTTCTGACACTTAAAGTTGATCTATATCTATTGGCTTTGATTAAACAAGCATTTTATTATTGTATAAATGAGATACACATATATTGGGTAATAAGTTTATTTGTGGTCATTAACACTGTTTCCAAAACTTATCTGAGCTGAAAAGATGTCTTTAATTCTTGTCAATATAGTTACACCTTTTAAAACCTGTTAAAGGAGTCTAAAATTTATCTTAAGAGTAGAAACTAAATATATGTAAAGATTTCTATATAGCTTCAAAAGCAATTATTGCTAATCTCATGGTATATTAAGTTTTATATTTATGCCTCCCAAGTGTACAAGCCTTCAAAAATACAAAACCAAAAAAAAAAATATCATCCTGGTGACTTATGGTGATAAATTTCTTTTTAGGCACCAGTATCTGGCTTTCCCTTATTTGTCTTTCAGCTATTTGTGATGAAATGTACATGTCAATTCAACATGATATAGCCAGCCAGATTATGAGAATACTTATGTTTATGTGATTGTTATGTAATTATAAAAGTTAAAGCTACTAGACACTGTACGGTTTAGGCAGTATCACTCTAAAAATTAAAAGTTTAGAGGTTAATAACCTATAAAGTACATCTATAAATAACTTCATTCTTCTTAAATGTTACTATGGTAACAGAATGGTTAAAGATAATTTAGGTAAAACTTCCCTTATGTCATTTAATATTTTGTAAATAAAGGTAATCTGACCAAATATGAAGATGGAGATACTTACATTTTATATTTTAGTGGGTTTCAGATATAATAATGTCCTCATGATTGTAATGCTAAAGTGTTATATTGCCACTCACCTCAAGTTTTCTCTGTGAAATTTTATAATTGTTATCTGTTAATGTTCTCCAGGGATTCACCTTCTAAGGCAACCATGATTAGTGAAACCTCCTTAGTCAGGATTCAATTCCTGTGGTTTAAAAAGCAACAAAATTTGGCAAACGGACATGACTCACATGAATTTTTTGGCAAATTTAAATATATTCATTTCTCTGTCCATACTTACTATGCAGGACTTGGTGGTTCTAGAATCCTGTGCCAAAGCAGATTCCCTTTAACTGTGGCATCCCAAGGGGTCAAAGGGCCAACATATAGCCCTTTGTGATTGATCTACAAGTCACCTTCTGTGGCAAAGTTTTACTATTTAAAACTCAATTATTAAAATATAAAGGGGAGAATATGATGAGACACTTTACCCACAGGAACAATTATCTAAAACACCCTTTTCTTTAAGTTTTTAAAATTGTGACTCAAGATGACTTCATAGCAGTGAAGAAAGCATTTTATCCCCACAAAGGGCCTTATTTGGCCCACAAGGGCTGGTCTCTATGGAACTCCTCACTTGGGGAAAAGGGTTTGTATCTATTTTATCACTCGTGTGTGTTCTTATCTGTGGGTGCCTTATAGGAGATGGCCTCGATTTGGGGTAGACTTCATTTTGGTCCATCAATCTCTTCATTATTCATCTTGCTCATAATCTAACCCTAGAAAACTTGGGACCTCATAATTTGATGGTATTAGAATCTAATTCTACTTAGAATTATATTTTGCCTTTTATCTACAGTGATAGTCCACCACCCTGGAATCTTCAGTTTACTAGACCCTTATTGTGCCTTTCCTCAGGAACTTACGATTCCCCTGTCAAGAAATCCGTATGGTGCCTAGTAATTCCCTTCTCTCCTCCAGTTGTTAGAACTGGCAGCTCTCAGCATGTGAGTAAACGCATGTGGCTTGTTCACGGCACTTGTGATTATGTCATGATCTGCACTTCACATCCATATATTTTAGCTCTCACCAATAAGGAGCCCAAGATAGTTGAATATAACTCTTCTAACCACTAGTACAGACCCTTTAAAGTACTCAATATCTCTTTGCCCACCAATGTCACCCGGTTGACTCCTTGTGTTACAAATAATTATATTTCTCAACTGAATATTATGCACATTATGGTACTCATACAGTGAGCCAAAGTGTGGCTCCCCACCAATCTCACTCAAGAATAAATGGGATATTCTGCTCTTGAACAAATCACCTCAGTGCTTGAAGTCCGACAAAAATGCCTTCTGATTGATTGCTGCTATTATTACAGCTACTGCATTGGCAACCACAGCAGCGACTGCAGTGGTCGCTTTGACTCAGTATCCAAACTGCTCAAACGGAATAGCTATTTTCAGATTGCTACCTCAGAATTACTGACTTAGACTAATGTTGATAAAGAGATTCTGGAAAGACTTGAGGCCTTTGAGGCAGCTGTTGCCTGACTCAGAGAACATCAACAAGCTCTTTGGACACATAGCAGGCTCAGCTGTGATGCTGGCTACGGTTCCATGTGCTTCACTCCAATTCCATTTAATCATTCTGAATCTTGGGAAAAAGTCCAATGCCCTCTCCATGGTGCTTTTCATACAAATCTAGACAGAAATAACTGATCTCCAGGGCCAGCTTCAGGACCAACTTTAAAAGATTCAAATGGAGTCTCACAACATTACTTTAAATCATCTCAATGATATTGCCTAGTAGCTTAACCCTAGGAACTGGTTTTCTGGTCTCAATCTTCCCATTTGGATTCTTACAGCTATTGAAACAATTTTCTTTTTGATCTCTCTTGCAGTCCTAAGATGTTTCTGTACACTATTTCAGCAGACCTGTGTGCTGAAACTGTGATGACCTTTCTCTGCCAAGCCCAATATCCCTCCTCTCTTCACCATGTCCTTCTTTCTCAAAGCCATGTACAAAACATAAAAGGGGGATATGTGGAGGCAATGGCCAGAGGTATCTATGAGATGGATATGCAGAGGTAAGAGTCTTTTGGGCCCACCTGCCCAAAACCTCCTGGAATGCGTGATTAAAGATTGAAAGATAGGGCATGGGGCCACATGTCCAAGTAGGATCTTGGCCTACTCTGGCCCTCTCCTCCTTATACTCTGATTTATCACTTAGATTGGCCCTAAGGTCAATCATGCAACAGACCATCCTGTCCTTCCTCTGTCCCCTACATGAATTCCTGCTCAGACATCTTTCTTTTGTCTTTTATACTTGCTTTCTGGTTCTATCAATAAAAAACCAACAAGCTCTAGTTTGAAGCTGTCTTTATGAGACTCTCTCAACTGAGGGGTCTTGTTTAAGGGCAGCCCCTTTGGGTCTTCTTGGAGTTTGAATTGGAGATTGACTCCGAATAATCTCTTATCCTTTATGACATGCCATGGTTGTGAATGGTGACATGGAGGTAGTCTAATTTCTATGGGCCACAAAGCCCATGTTTCTGATCATGTTAGATCAGAAAACTTGTTCTGATGCCAAGTGAGACTATAGTAAAAGTTAGATACTTGCATTCTACACACACACGCGCACACACACACACACACACACACAGATTAGGAAAAAGGGTTTATGTTCTGCACACTGCAATCTCCATTTTCAGAAGCCCATGTTACATTCCTTATAAACCTATTTTGCTCAAACAATGCAAAATATTTACTAACATATAAATAGAAATTGATTTTTTTTGCAAAACAACTCTTAAAGATAGGCTTATTCCCTTATTTGTTAGAATCATAGCAAATTTTAGTTTTATGACTTTTTTCCTCCTTGGATTTTTTGCAAACTATTAAAGTGGAACCCTGAAATGGTGGCACATCCATGTAATACAAGAGTCTTGGGAGGCTGAGGGAGGAGGGTCACAAGTTCCAGGCCAGCCTGGACAATTTCATGTAACCCAGGGTCAAAAATAAAATAAAATGGACTAAGATGTAGCTTAATAGTAGTGTACTTACTAGCATTCAGGAGGCCCTGGGTTCAATCATCAATACTGCAAGAAACAAAACACAAACAAACAAATGTCACAGTTTTTAAAAATTTAAATGGGATTCACTAGCAGAAAAATGAAACTAATTTTTATACTTTAAAGCATGACTTAAAAACAAAGAAGCTAGCATATTAAGTAGTTAATGACAGAACAAGTATGGAGTCCACGCAACTGATAAGCAAAATCTATTTTTACCTCCAGTTATAGTCTCATTAAAATAAGGGATGGGACTATATTTTTATGTTAATATCTAAATGATTACATCTGCTATTTTAATGGCATGTATTACAATTTCATTGAAAAAATTCCAATTTGTAATGAAAGCCAAATCAAACATGAATCATCATTTCAAAGTTTCCATGACCCCTAAAAGATAAAAGGAAAAAAACCAAAAATTTTCTAACCCCTGAAGGGGACTGTTTAATCCATGGCAGAAAAAACAAGTCACATTTTGTGGGAAAAACAGCAACAACCCAGACTACTTCAAGACAGTTTCATCAGGGCTCAGTCTTCAAAGTCAAACCAGAGGGCGCTGGAAGAAGATACTGAGTCATTCTAAATTCCCTCTAACTAGTTTATCACTCTAGCTTATTATAAATACAGAGAATATTTAAGTGGAATTGCCAAATATTTTTTCAAGAGATTTTATTCTAGCAGGCAGTTATAACCAGTTGAACTGTGCTGTTTTTTATTTACCATTACTTATAGAGCATAGCATGTTCAGACTCTCAATACAAATCATGGGCTTTCCTCCTTGATTGGCCTGGAACTCAGACTATTTTCCTGGCACCATCTAACTTTTGTGTGCTCTGCCTTAAAGGTGTAACTTTTCAATTGCTTTCTCACAGTTGTTCACCACACCTGTACATACTAGTTAGGAGTCAGCACATGTGATAATGGGAGATTCTGTATGCAGAAGCTTTTCTCTACAAGTCCCTTTTGTTTCTGGGATCTTGTCTTCAACTTCCAGTTGTCTTTGAAGTTTTAAACTCCAATTTCTATCTCCTCTGTTCAATGAGAAGACTGTTGCAAGTTCTAGACAGCTCATTACTCTCCATGGCCCCACACTGCAGGGAATCAGAAAATATTTTGAAAGGAAAAGAATGATTGCTTTCACTTCATAAAATTTAGAACCTCTGCTTGCCATACACACCATAAACAAGGTGTGTCAGAAATGGTATCTGTTCCTTAAATTTTGTTAATCTTTGTTTATAATGTATAGTGGTACAGGTATGTGGGAAGTGATAGCTCAGCCAGAGGTGAAATTTCCCCATCCCATTTGCTGAGCAGGTATGGCCGCATGATTTGTTCTTGCCAATGAAATATGAGTAAAAGTAATTCATGCCAACTTCTGGGCTGATGCTTATTAAAAAGCAAGTGTGCCTCTTCCATAATCTTGTCCTGCTTCCAGCTGGTGTAAATAATCTTTATCAAGGGCACAGTAAAAGCACAAAACCGAAGAAAGCATCTGGACCCCCAAACTACTTCACTGAATTGAATTATTACAAATTTAGGGCTGTAGATGCTATAATAATTTAGTCTACACTAATACATGATGTAAAATGATAAACTGAAATGTGTACTGTCAAAATATATAAATAAATGATTATAAGCTAGGATATTTCAAAATTCAATTATTAAACTGATAAGAACAGATACTACACTTGATCTTAGCCAAAAGGCCGAGAAGCAATCAAAATTCAATTATTAAAAGAAATATTTCAATAAATATTAAGCCATTCTCAAAATAAATATAACATTAAAGATGAAGTTCAAACTAACTACTGATGTTACTATCATGAATTAACAATTGTATCATATATAATTTATGAGATTACAAAAAAGAAAAGTTAATGAAAGAATCCAGAGCTGATGAGAAAAATATAATGTTGGTGGGACTATAATCAATGAAATCTGTATGACAAATACTTTGGCAATATGTATCAAAGTTTTAAATGATTATATACTGGGAGGCAAAAATAACGTCTACTATTCTTCCAAGAAGAAAATTAATGGGAAAGGAATGTAAGCATGAAAATGTTAATCATTTTTTAGGAATCCCAAAAGAAAAAGAACATTAGTAATATTGACCATTCATTATATAAATTATGCCAGAATCACACAATTATGGTCATAACTAACATATTTTGGGTATTATTCCATTTATAAAATGCTATTCATATGCAAATACATGCATTTTACTTCTAAGTGAATCAAGGGTGTGTGTAGAGTAAGGGAAGAGACACAGAACTCTGGACAGATGTTTACCAAGTATGAATAGTGATGATCAGTAATGACAGTATTCCTGTTTCCTGTTTATAACTCTGAACAAAATCATTTTTTTTTACATCAAGTACTTATTAACATTTCTTATGAAAGAAAGAAGAATAAAAACCAGTTGATTCTTCAAAATGCACAGAGGAAATTTAACTTGAAAACTATGTAGCAAGAGCAATTTACTTCTCTAAAAGGATAAAGTCACCAAGATTCAGCTTCTTATATTATACTACTCTCATTCAAATATTTGGCAAGTCAGTCATCAAAAATTGCATTTTTGGAATTCAGCATGTGGCAGATAACATGTCTTCAGAAATCAGTTATGGGCCTGACCTTAGGGTTAACTGAGGAGGACTCTGCATTTTGGGGGCACAGGGGATGTTTCTTGCACATTTGATGGATGCTGCAGAGTGTCGTATGTGTCAGGGAATCTAAAAACATGCACGTTTTATCCACTTCCATCAGCAGTGCAATGAGTAGATGTACTACCCCCAATTTTTTGTCTTTCTCTTCTCTTTAGCATTCAGCACTATTCCCATTGTTTCCTAATTGTTTTAGTTTCCATAGGTATATGTTAATGGCTTAGGGATATTTAATTTTTTCAACATACTGACTTTACAAAGATTTTTTAAACTCATTTTCAGAGCTCTGTTGGAAATTTATGTATTCAGTCACTTCCCATAGGGAAAATTGAGAGAAAAAAGGAAGATGCTATCCCTAAGACTGTAGATCTTATGATTTATATGATGCCCTACAACTCTTTGATTAAACCAACTATCTCCTTTCTCTAAAAAGCTGAGCATGGAAAATTGCCGACCGAGAAACTTTTACAAGAAAGCTCTCCATCTGTTACATAGCCTTCAAAAATAGTGATCTTTCTTCCATTGATATAATTGATAAAAATCTAGGAAACCTGAATGTAACTTTAAGCATTTTCAGAAATACACGACTCAATATTACAAAGCAAAATATTCACTTTGAACTTGAAGGTTGCTATGGCTGCATATTATTTGGATAAAAGTTTTAGAGCTGATTCCAGCACATTTGGGGTGGTTTATTTGTATCTCACACATTTTCAATTCTGCCAAAATTATAATCTTTATTAATTTGTTTGCATATTTCTTTCTCCTGGAGACCCCAAGTCCTAGTCACCATCCTCATCTTTTCCCATAGTCTTACTTTCTTCTCAGTCTATACTGGCCTGTGTTTGTCTTATTAAATACCTTGCCATTGTCATTTCCTATGTCTCCACATGATTGGAATGCTTGTTTCCCTCTTCCAGCTGTATTATATTATCATCATCTTCAGTTGTTAGAATGCTACCCCCTCAAAGATATTCATGTCCTAACGTTCAGAACCCATGAATGTGTACACGGTGAAGGATAATTAAGGTTCTGATAATATTGAAGTTATCCATATGCTTGTATTACCCAGGTAAGCCAGTGTGATTAGAGGACATCTTAAAATAGAAGAGGATAATCAGAGGATTGTATGACTGTGAAAAAATGAGGGAAAGATGCAATGTTGCTGGCTTTGAAGGCAAAGGAAGAGGACCATGAGCCAAGGAATGAGGGCAGCTTCTCAAAGCTGGAAAGGCAAGGAAACATTGTGTCCTAGGGTCTTCAGGAAGGAATGTGGTCCTACTGACACCTTGATTTTAGCCCAATGAGAACAATGCCAGAATTGTATCCTGCAGAATTGTGCAGTTTAGACCACCTCATTTGAGTAATTTTTTACAGAAACAATAGAAAACTAATGCATCATCCCTCAGATTTCAACTTAATAAAGTCACCTCTTAATGTCCCTGTAGAGTCAGGTACTACTCATTGATCTTTTATTAGCACAATACTTATTCCTTTTAGCACGGAAAACATCCATAATTAAAATTTAACTTTGCTATTTGTAGCTGTTTCTCCATTAGTATGCAAATCCCAAGAGTCTGGTACTTTGTGCCTGTGTCTTTCACAAAGTAGATGTCCATAAATGTCTATGGAGCAATTAACTCTCCCCTTTACATCCCTACATACACATACTGCAAAGGAAATCAGATAAACTTTCAAACAAAACCATCATAGAGCAAAGATAGTCAAATTCAATGAGCTTTTCTTTCCTCATCTCTAAGAGTTGCTGTGAATTAATTTTTCTTAAAGCACCTAGGAGGTGCCTCAAAAGTTATTATTTCAGTTCCTCCACTTTCCATCCATCTTTTATAGTAGTCTAACATTTATGTCACAAAACACTCTATAAATTCAAATCCATAAATATTTTTTAAAAATTTCACGAATCCTGTGTTTAAAGTGTCTGTTTTATCCCATTTTTCTATGATGACTTGTAGCTCTATAACTGTATCTCCTCTGCATCTTTTGATGGTTTTTCTCCTCAAGGCACTTCCTAGAAGTTCTTATTCTATAATGTCACATCAGATGACCTCAGTTATTTTCAGGACATTAACAAACATAGAATGACACAAATCCACATTTATATTTCTTTTCTTTTTCCTCTTTTTCTCCCTTCTACTCCCCCTCCCATCCTTATTTACAAAAGTTTTGTTACCAACTTTTTCCTTATTTTCTTACTTTTTTATTTTCCATTCCTTCTCTTCTCCTTTGCCCTTCCCAGTTTCCCTTTTCTTCTGAACTATTTCTTCCTGTTTCACATTATCTATTAAACATTTGGTCCTTATTTACCCTTTCAGTTTCTCACACCAGAGAGACAACACAATATTTACACACATGTATCTGATTTATTTCACTTAAGAGTAAAGTTCCCAAGATATATCCATTTAGGTAAAAATGTCTTAAGTTTATCTTTCTTTTTTTTTTTTTAACATTCATGTATTTTTTTACTGGTACACTTAAGGTATACAATATAATGACATTTATCATTGGAAATTTGCACCTTTACATAATCTCTCTTGGTTCTTATTTTATTGTAATTACCTTGCCCTCCCTTCAACCCCTCCATCCCTCCCTATTTACATAGACTTTGCTTCCATTTTTTCATTTTCTCATATTAATTCCATTCCCTACTTTCCATTCCATTCCTTTCTTTCCTACCCCTCCCACTTTCCCTTCCCCTTTGCCTCTTTTCTTCCTATTTCACATTATCTGTTACACATTGTAGTCCTTATTTACACTGTCAGGTTCTCACACTAGAGAAACTATTTGGTATTTACACACGTGTGTCCTATTTATTTCACGAAAGAGTATTGCCTCAAGGTGCAGCCATTTAGCTACAAATGTCTGTAATTCCTCATTTTTTATGGCTGAGTAGTACTCCATTTTATTAAAAAACCACATTTTCTTTATCAATTCTCCAGTTGATGGGAAATTCTAGTTCTTTGAGGTATCTCCATACTGATTTCCACAGTGCTTGCACCAGTCTACACTCCCACCAGCAGTGGAGTAGTGTTCCTCTATCCCCACAGTCCTGGCTGCATTTGTTATTGGTTGATTTCATGATCTCAGCCATTCTTTCTGGAGTGAGGGGGAATCTCAGTGTTGTTTTAATTTGCATCTCTCAAATAACCAGTGATGTTGAACATTTTTAATATGTTTATTTGCTTTTTCTACTTCTTTGTGTGAGAAATGTCTATTCATTTCAGATGTCCACTTTGGATTGGGTCTTTAAATTGGGAGGTCTGATTTTTTTTAAGTTCTTTATAGATTCTAGATAGTAGACCTTTGTCTGAGGAAAAGCAGGTGAAAATTTTTTCCCACATTGTGGGTTGTCTTTTCACACTGTTGGTGGTTTCTCTTGCTGTGCAGAAGCTTTTTAATAAGAAGAGATCCCACTTGTTGATTGTTTTTGCTAGTTCATGGGCAACTGAAGTTTTGTTCATAAAATCTTTTCCTACACTGATGTCTTCAAGGGTTCTACCTAACCTCTGTTCCAGCCAGTTCAGTGTTTCTGTTTTAATATTTAGATCTTTAATTGATTTTGATTTTACTTTAGTGAATGGTGAGAGATATAGGTGTAGTTTTAATCTTTAGCAAGTTGAAGCCCAATTTTTCCAGCACCATTTATTAAGGAGGCTATCTTTCCTCCAGTGAGGGTGTTTGACTCCTTTGTCAAAGATGAAGTGGCTGAGTATGTCTGGAGTTGTTTCTGCATCTTTTATTCTGTTCCACAGACCCTCAGGTCTGTTTTGTTATCAGTACCAAGCTGTTTTTATCATAGTAGCTTTGTAGTATAGTTTCAAGTTGGGGATTGTGATACCCTCTACCTTGTCTCTGTTGCCTAGAATTGCTTTTGCTATTCCAGGTCTATTCTTGTTCCAAATAAATTTTTGGATTATTTTCTCAAGGTCTGTGAAGTATGCTGCTGGGATTTCAATTGGGATGGCATGGAATCTATATAGCAATTTCAGAAATATGGCCATTTTCACTATGTTGGTTCTTCCTACCCAGGAACAAGGATGTCTTTCCATTTTCTGTTATTCTGTTTGACCTCCTTTTTTCAGAGTGCTATAGTTTTTGGGGTAGAGGTCTTTGATTTCTTTCATTAGGTTGATTCCTAGGTATTTAAACTTTTTGGATGCTATTATGAAAGGAACCATTTGCACCATTTCTCTCTCAGTGATTCAGCTATTTGTGTACAGGAAAGCTATGGATTTTTGTGTGTTGACCTTGTATCCAGCTACTTTATTGAATTTGGCTATTAAGTCTAGAAGACTTTTGGTGGAGTTCTTGGGGTCTTCTATATAGAGTATCATGTCATCTGCAAATAATGACAATTTGACTTCTTCATTTCCTATCTTGATTCCTTTTATTTTTTTCACTTGTCCATTTGCTGTGGCTAATGTTTCTAAAACTGTATGGAACAGGAGGGGTGATAGTGTACATCCTTGTCTTGTTCCTGATTTTAGTGTGGAGGATTTCAGTTTTTGACCATTTAGTATGATATTGGCTGTTGGTTTTGCATAGATGGCTTTTATCAGATTGAGGTAGACTATTTCAATTTTTTGTAGGATTTTTAACATAAAAGTTTGTTGGATTTTGTCAAACACTTTTTTTGCATCTATTGAGATAATCATATGGTGTTTGTCCTCACTCTATTAATATAGTATATTATATTTATTGATTTGTGTATGTTGAACCATCCCTGCATACCTAGGATGAATCCCACTTGGTCAGGCTGTATGATCTTTTTGATGATCTGCATGGTATTTGCCAGTGTCTTATGAAGGATTTTTGCATCTATGTTCATTAGTGAGATTGGCCTATAGTTCTCTTTTTTAATCGAGTCTTTCTCTGCTTTGAGGATCAAGGTGATGCTTGCTTCCAGGAATGAATTCAGGAGCATTGCTTCCCTTTCAATTTCATTGAAGAGTTTAAACAGTAGTGGCAGTAGTTCCTCTCTAAATGTCTTGTAGATTTTGACAGTGAAGCCATCAGGACCAGGGATTTTCTTAGTTGGCAAGTTTTTAATTATGTTTTCAATTTCATTGATTGATATTGGACTGTTTAGAATTTATAGGTCATCTTCCTTCAACTTTAGTAATTCATACATATCTAGGAACCTGTCCGTTTCTTCTGTGTTTTCCATCTTGTTGGTGCATAGTTTCTCAAAGTAGGTATTGATGATCCTCTGCATTTCTGCTGGGTCTGTTGTTATTTCACCCTTTTCATTCCTAATTCCATGGATTTAAGCCTTTTATTTCCTTTTTCTGATAAGGTTGGCTAAAGGTTTGTCAATTTTGTTTATTGTTTCAAAGAACCAACTCTTGGTGTCTTTGATTTTTTGTATTGTTCTCTTAGTCTCCATTGCATTGATTTCTCCTCTGATCTTTATAATTTCCTCCCTTATGCAAGATTTGGGTTTGTCTTGCTTTTCTTTTTCTAGAAGTTTGAGGTTCAGCATCAGGTTATTTAATCAGGCTCTTTCTGTTTTCCTAGTATGAGTATTCACTGCTATGAATTTCCCTCATAAGAATGCTTTCATTGTGTCCCATAGATTCCGATATGTTGTATTGTCATTGTCATTTAATTGTAGGACCTCTCCAATTTCTTCTTTAATTTCCTCTGTGAACCATTGGTTATTCAGAAATGCATTGTTCAATTTCCATGTGTTTATGAAATTCTGGCAGTTTCTTTTGCTATTAATGTTCCATTTTATCACACTATGGTCTGATAATATACAGGGAATAAATTCAGTTCCTTTGCACTTAGATAAACATGTTCTATGAGCAAGTATGTGGTGTATTTTAGACAATGACCCATGTGCAGCCCAAAAGAATGTGTATTCTGATTTTGTAAGGTGGAACCCTCTGTAAACAACTCTTAAGATCATTTGTTCAGGAGTTTGTTTGAGTTCTAGTATTTTGTTGTTCATTTTTTGTCTAGTTCATCTATCTATTTGTGGCAGTGGAGTATTGAGGTCCCACACTACTATTGTATCAGTACTTATATGATTCTTTCATGTCTGTTAGCATTTGCTTTATATAGCTAGGCACACTATTGTTTGGTGCATATATTTTCCTGATTCTCATCTCTTCCTCTTAGATTGTTTCCTTTACAAGGATGCACTGTCCTTCTTTGTCTCTCTTAATCTGTGTTGGTTTGAAATCCACTTTATCTGCAAAGAGGGTAGTTACTCCTGATTTGGGGGGGGGTTCCTGTCTCATAGAGTATTGTTTTCAACCCTTTAAATTTCAGTCTATGAGTTTCTTTTTTAATTAAGTGTGTTTCTTGTATGCAGCATATTGTTGGATCTTGCTTCTTGACCCATTCTGCCAGTCTATTTCTTTTGATTGGTGAATTGAGACCATTAACATTGATGGTTATAACTGATATGTGTTGACTTATCCTCATCATGACTTTTTATTTTTGTTGAATTCTTCCCCTTTGCTTTAACTTGTTGTGGTTCCCAATGGATTCATTCTGCAGGGCTTTCTGGGGTTGTGATCCTCATTGTCTTTTCCTAGGATACTGTCTAAAATTTTTTGGAGTGCTGGTTTGGTATTCATGAAGTTCCTAAGGTACTCTTTGTCATGAAAGTGTCTTCTTTCTCCATCAATTTTGAAAGATAGTTTTGGAGTACATCAGTCTGGGTTGGAAGCTGTTTTCCTTTAGGCTTGGAATACCTCACTCCAAGCTCTTCTTGCCTTGAGGGTTTGCATTGAGAAGTCTGTTGTGATTCTGACGGGCTTTCCTTTGTATGTGATTTGTTTCTTTTCTCTAACTGCTTGTAGAATTTTGTTCTTCTGTTGTGTTTCTGGAATCTTAACTATTATATGCCTATGTATAGACTTTCTTTTTTTATCAAGGCTAGTTGGAGTTCTACATGCCTCACTTATCTGCATGTCAATTTCTTTTCCCCTCCTTGGGAAGTTTTCTGACATCACTTCTGTGAACAATTTTTTTTATGTCCTCTGCACTCTCTCCTGTTTCTTCATTGACTCTGATCAGTCTTATGTTATTCTTCTTTTCATCATCTAGCAGCTGCTGGATTGATTTTTCATGGTCCCTTACTATTTTAAAGAAATGTTTCTTTTCCTGGTCTCTAATTGCAATCTTATCACATTGGTTCATTCTGCTGCATAGACTTTCAGTGGAGTTTTTAATCTCCTGGAAATCTGTTTGTGCCTGTTTTATGGATTCCAATTGCTTCCTATGTTGAGATTCCATCATGTTCCTCAGCTCCTCTATTTTTTAATCTATATCCTCCTTAAATTTATTAATCATGTCTTGCACTATAGGCACAATCTCTGCTATTATCTGAGATATTATTTCTGATTTCATTTTTTGTAAATTCTCTTTTGTTGCCAGTTCAATGAATCCAGGTGGTTGAGCATCAGATTTTTCCATCTTGTTTCCCTGTGGGGTTGCTTTAGGTGATCTGGAAGTCTGGTTTTGAGATTTGCTTACATGTCTTCTTATTTCAAGATGGGGGAGGGGGGTGCTGCCTGCACACAGAAGGCTCCTCCTCAGTGCTTTGGCTGTTCTGCTCCTTGGGGCTGGGGGCTGTGGTCAAGGTTATCTTTCTTTGTGGCTGAATAGTATTCCATTGTATAAAAAACTCACATCCTTTTTTATCCATTCATCAATTGATGGGTATGGGAAATTGTAGAATTTAGTTGTCTAGTTGTAAGAATTGATCACAATAAGTTTGTTAACTGAGAAAATTAAGTCATTTCTGGGAAATTCCAGAAGTCTGTTTGTTAAAAGAATGCCAGAAAACTTTAAGTGACATTGTAAAAGTTTCACGGGAGAAAAACAGATTTTCCTAGTTTTCTTATTTACCATTGCCCAGGATCAGAGGACCATGACCCAATGACTCTACAGGTAGTGAGAGAGATACAACCCACTATGCACATCTGTGATGTTTGTGGTGGGCTGGTGGGCTTGATTTCAGCTGAAGTCGCCCTGCTCTCTTGATATCATCTGATAAGAAGAGGGCTTTGGTGTGCTCTTTGATGTACAGGATTGATGAATGGGAACAGGGGATTTGTGAATTCACCTGTAGCTTTTATGAATCACTTAAAGTCACTTGTTACCAGAGGTTAAAATCAGAAAGACGATAGCCAAAATAACTAAGCTGCTTTCCTACATGTATAAAAGCCTTACTTCTTTCCTTTGTGATTGTCGAACAGTGTCAGAGGACTAAACTTCTGTTCATCCCCTAGGCTGTCTCTTTTTCTTTCTTTAAAGGTTGGTGCTCTCTGGGGTCTCAGGTCTCCCTTTAGAGAGACCACCAATAGATGGGCATTTGGGTTACATCCAAGATTTACCTATAACTAACTGTGTCACTATAAACATGGGCTCACAGATATGATTGTGTTATGATGCTTTTAGTTCTTTTGGAAAAATACCTTGAAGGAGAATAGCTGGGTCAAATCTGTCTCTACTCCTAGTTTTTTGAGGAATCTCTACACTGATTTCCACAGCAATTATATCAGTCTGCACTACCACCAACAGTGGATGGTCCTTTTTTCTTCACAGCTCCACCAACATTTGTTGTTTGTGGATTTCTTGATATTAGCCCTTTCTTTCAGTGGTGAGATGGAATCTCAGCATTGTTTTAATTTGCATCTCTTAGATGGCCAGTGATGTTGAACATTTTTTTCATATATATTTCTGCCATAGTTCTTTATATGAGAAATGTATATTCATCTCAGCTGTCCATTTTTGGATTGGATCTTTTAATTTGGGCGGGGGGTCTGATTTCTTTCAATTCTTTGTGTGTTCTAGATATTACTTCTTTATCTGAGGGACTACTTCCTAAAAACTTTCCCATTCTTTGGGTTGTCTCTTCACTCTGTTGGTGATTTCTTTTGTGGCACAAAACTTTTTAATAGGATAAGATCCCAGTTGTTGTTTCTTTGCACTATTTCCCGTGAAATCTGGGTTTTGTTCATGAAGTTTTTGCCTACTCCTATGTCATCAAGAATTCTACCTATTCTCTCTTCCAGCACTAGTGTTTCTGTTTTAATATTTAAATCTTAGATCCATTTCAATTTTAGTTTCATGCATGATGAGAGACAATGGTCTAATTTTAGTCTTCAGCATGTAGAAAGCCAGTTTTTCCAGCACCACTTAATAAAGAGGTTATTTTTCCCCCAGTGAATGTATTTGGTCCCTTTGTCAAGGATAAGGTGGCTGAGTGTGTTTGGTATGTTTTTCTGCCTTTTCTAGTCTGTTCCATTGATCCTCAGGTCTGTTTTTTTTTCCAGTACCATGTCTTTTTTTTTTTTCTTTTAATCACAGTAGCTCTGTAGTATAATTTCAAGTCAGGGATTGTGAGGCCCCCTGCCTTGCCTTTGTTCCTCAGAATTATTTTTGCTATTCTAGGTTTCTTCTGCTTCCAAATGAAGTTTAGTAATGTCTTCTGTAATTCTGAGGTATAATAATGGTATTTTGATTGGGATTCATTAAATCTGTATAAAAATTTTGAGAGTAAGGCCATTTTCACTGTGTTGATTCATCTTCCCCAAGAGCAAGGGATATCTTCCCATTTTCTGATATCTGCTTTTATTTACTTTTTCAGAGTACTGTAGTTTTTACTGTATAGGTCCTTTATTTCTTTTGTTAGATTGATTCCTAAGTATTTCATTTTGGGGGGATGCTATTGTGAAAGATGTTGTTTCTTAATTTCTTTCCCAATGAGTTTATTATTTGTGTACAGGAATGATATTGATTTTTTAATGTTCACTTAGTATCTAGCTATGCTACTGAATTTGGCTATTAAATCTAGAAGTTTCTTGGTGGAGTTTTTGGGTCTTCTATGTAAAGAATCACCTGCAAATAATGATAATTTAACTTCTTCCTTTCCTGTCTTTATTCCTTTTATTTCTTTTTCTTGTCTAATTGCTCTGGCTAATGTTTCCAGAACTATGTTGAACAGGAGTAGTGATTATAGACATGCTTGTTGTGTTCCTGATTTTAGAGTGAAAGCTTTCAATTTTTGATCATTTAGTGTGATGTTGGCTATTGGGTTTTCATAGATGGCCTTTATCAGATTGAGGTAAATATCATCTATTCCAATTTTCTGTAGGGTTTTTTTTTTAAATCATGCATGGGTTTTACACTTTGTCAAATGCCTTGTCACTACATTTATATTTCCAGGACAGACCACTCTTCTGACCTTTCAAGCTGTATATATAACTGATTATCTGACATCTTTGAAATAACTCAAATGTATCTCAAACTCAATAAATCTAAAGTAGTGACTTTGATACCTTAGAAGTAACTTTCCTTAAGAATAAGAATCCCTGGGCTGAGGATTTAGCTCAAGTTCAATCCCTGGTACCAAAAAAAAAAAAAAAAGGAATAAAGAATAAGAAGCCCTACTAGCTTTTAAAAGCAAAAAAATTTCAATTCAGTATTTGAGAACTAGGGGGAAAATTTTAGATGCTTGAATAGGAGAAGGTCAAATTTTGTCCCTTGTAATTTGCATCAGTGATTTTGGTTTTGTCCCCACCCCCTGTATTACCGTATTTTATTCTCTCTATTCCTTTGGGTTCTGGAAATAGCCCTTGATTTAATGTCAAGAAAAAATAATCTGTAACCTGTGATAAAAGAGACATATTATTCATTAGTTTCATTCTGGAGGGGATTAAAATTCAACCAGGCATTGATGAGTTTGGAAATGGTGAAAGCATACAGTTTAAATGCAATTAAAGGGCACAATAAAGGATAAAGAGAAGCTGTCGGTGATGAGGATCATGGAGTAGGCAACTGCTATGTGCCAGAGGGTGGGGGGAAGGTAAGACCTCAGGGTCTGGGTGGATCACAGGCCTCTGCAGACCCTCACACCAGGGAGGAGTGGGGTCAAGGGGTTTGAAAGCATTTGTGGGAATTTCGAGACAAATATGTCATGATGCTTCACACTGAACAGACCTGGCAGATCTTCTCTTCAGCAGAGGAAGGATGTAGGAAATGTGTGTGGGAGTTAAGTGAAAATCCACAAGCATGAGTAAATGCTGAGATCATTAAATCTATAAGAAGTATTTCCACACAAAAATCCTGAGAAGGCTTAGAAAAAGGAAGACAAATTCATGCTACTGTAACATCGTCACCATTCTGTTCCCTGGACTGGTTCAGCTGCAAGGTCAACTATCCTTATCCTCCCCACAGTTCTGTGTTCTCTTCCCTAAAGCTGTACACTTTGTCTACAAGAATAATCTACCCATATAAGCAACACCCTTTGTTCCATAAGCAAGACCATCAGTATAAATAATGTTTATTTAACATAGAAGCATAATCTGTATTAGTCAGGGGTTAAACTTAAATAAATTTAAGAAAAAAGTAATATATTAGCTGACTTGGCCATGAAGTCCAAAATGATGCTTTCAGGAGTCACTTGCTCTAGAGTTTTATATTTTCTATTTAACAATCTCTTATTCTCCCTGTTGACTTTCTGTTTGTCTCTTCTTCTCTTTACCTAATTATATTTTTACTTCTTATTACAAGAACCTTCCTCCATATGACCAAAGAAAATGACTACTTCCAAATGTACCTTCACACCATCTCAGCTTAACAACTAATAGAAGGAAAACACTGCTCACCTTTATAGGTATATATAGATCCAAGACTAGATTCTCATTGGCCCTGGTTGTGTCATGTGATTATCTCTGTTATACACAGTGTGCCTGCAGCAATAGGATATTGTGATTGTTACTGGAGCATAGGCAATGGGGAAATATCTTCCAAAATAGCATAGAATGGGAAAAAAGAAGTATACTACTCAATAGAAATTATGTATACTACACAGAAATTGTCTCCTTTTAATAGTTCTTCTGAAGTTCAGTACTGGTATGTTCTGAATGTTTGTGTTACCTTAAAATCCAAGAGAGTAAAGTCTTCACAAAAAGCTCTTTTGAGTGGGACTAGTTTTCACATAAAGAGACCCCCAGAGAACTAATTAGTTCCTTTGGTCACATGAGGTCACAGTGGAAAAATGTCTGCCCATGAAGGAAGCAGCCCCTTCCCAAACACCAAATTTGCTGACACCTTGATCTCCCAGCTTTCAGAACTGTGAGAAATAAATTTCTTTTTATAAACCACCCTGTCTAAAGTATTTTGTTTTAATAGATCCAGAATACTGGGACAAATACTAAGATCATTTATTACCTATTTGAAAAAGAACATCTTATCACGATTTGATGGAGATATTTTGGTTCCAGAGGGCAGAAAGGATATGTGGAATACAAAATCAAGGTTGATGTCTTATGGCTTAGTTTCAATTTGCTGTCATTAGAATATTTTTCCCCCTTTTGGATTCCAGGAAATATACTGTTACCTTTTGTGGGCTGTCAAACTAAGAGATTTTTGTCTTGTAAATCTATGCCTTTGTCGTTCTAATGCAATTTCAGACATTATACTGGGCAAAAGAATAAACACCAAATAACATAAAATGTTGAAAACTTGTCATGCCTCCTATATAACATGGTCTGATTAAAATTCACATTTCTTTTCCTGAAAATGCAAGAGAAACTTGGAGAAGAAAATCCAATGAATTAATATTCCACGAATACTGAGGTTAGGTAAATCCAGCAATTTCCTTTCAACTATGTACTAGGATTGGAATAAAAAAGACAATTCTAGTTTAATATTTATAACCCATGAAAGTGTGTAAGTTATAAGCTTCACAAACTATATTATCCAATTTCTAAAAAGTATGTTTAGAAATAAATTCAAAAGAGCATCAGTGGAGAAACAGGTGAAACACTCTTATGACAAAATATGAGATAAATGACAATTCTAAAATGTCATAGCACCACATTACAAAAATCTCTTCTATGACTTTTATTAATGTGTTCCACTGAATGCATCTTTAAAAATATAAATAAATAGTAAAATAAAAGATAAGTAGTAGGGAAAGGGGAGATAGATCTTTTGCAAAAAGGAAGGGGACCAAGAGATGGAGAGAGGGGAGAGGGAGTGGAGGGGAAGTATGTGAAAAAAGAATTAAGGAGTGTTATGTACAAGAATAAACTCCCCATGAGGAATGTAATCATTATGTACTGCAAATATGCACCAATCAGAAAAAACAGAATAGGAACGCATTTCTTAATATCATTCCTACACTGATCCAAAAGCTGGCTGAATCTCAAGTTGACTTTGTTTTTCAGACAGGCTCTCTTGATTTCTTTCCTCTTTTACAGGGGAAGAACATGCTTTTTAGAGCTGTAGTAAAAATGCTAACCCTATATCAGAAATACAAAGGGATTAAATTTTCTGTTCCATTTTAAGAAATAATGTATCTGCGCAATGTAATATGTGTGATTTATTTCATCAAACCAATTATAACTTATATTGGCATACATTATAATGCAATCCTAATTAATTGGTAGAGTAGTAGGTAGAAGAGTTTATTAGCATAGTAACTTTGCTCATCAATTAGAGTTAAAGAAAAAAACAGTAAACAAGTCTTGACCTTAAATGACTATGAAAATGACATTTAAGTAATAAATGTTGGTTCAGGAGATGAAGCCAAACAAGTCCATAAACTAGGGTATTATCTAAATGTTTAAAATTGACCTTCCCATAATTATATAGCTCAGGGGTAGAATTTTTCCTAATCAGAGTTGCACTGTGATGTATCCTTCCTGAAATTCGTGTCACCTGGTACTTTGTAAGCCTGATAAAAGGGGAAATCTGCAGGACACGTGTTCTCATACAGTGTTTCCAACTCCATGCTCATAATGATTTTGGTTTAAAAAAAAAAACCCTTAATGATAGTTGAGAAAAAGCCATTTTAAAATGCATGTCAGCTCATTAGGTTGCTAAATTGACTGAATTTGGTATATTAGAAAAAATTCTTCCTAGTTCCATATGGGGAGAGTCCCTTGGGGATTATCTGGAATGTAAACTTCCTTGACCAGATGATGCTATGGATGGGAAAGGAGGAATGACTTTCCACTGCCCAAGGCTCAGTCCTGCCAGTAGTCTCAACTCAGTTGAGAGAGACCTTGAGAAAATTGCATCAACCCTATGTTGCCCAGAACTCTATCCTCAAATGACAGTCTGCTTCTTCCCCCTCCACCACATCTCACCATGCTATGGCAAAGATTAAGTAATACCTCTGAGTGAACATAGTACAATCAGCTAACTTGTTTTTCAAGAAATCACTAAAATTAGCATTTTTTAAAGCATCAGCTTTATATGAAAACTGTGGCAAAATATTTAAATAATATAAAACATTATGTACTGCATGAATCTGTGAAGTTCAACCATGAGACTGGGAGAGCAGCATCCATCTGTAAGTGCATCACTACTGACACACCCTTTAGTGTGTACCTCACTCTCTGGCCATAATGATCTGTTGATGGATAAATTCAGAAGCCCAGAGGGGAAGACATCTATGGGTCCCTGTAGCTCTACATTTAAATACAATTATTCATTTGGTCTCTAAATCTTGTAGCAGAGTAGGGAAAGTTCAAGCCTTTGGAAGCCTAATCCCTACTCTTTTTCAGGGAAAAGTAATTTCTGATAATGCCTTATCTATCTGACCAACTTCAAATGCTCTTGTTTGAGATCTCTTACAGACATCCTGAGGGATGAGAAAAGCTGAATAGCTTAGGCTATTCATTATTTTTTCAGTAGATTTGTTTTCAAATAATTTGAGGATCCAGAAGTTGCAAAAATGGAATAGTTTCATACACTCTTTATTTAGCTTCCCTTATTGTTAACATTTTATATAATCATGGCACATTGATCAAAACTGAGAAATTAACATTCATAAAATGCTATTAATTAAAGTACAGACTTCATTCAGACTTCCCAAGTTATTTCACTAATAATCTTTTTGTGTTCTGGAATTCAATTGCATTTAGGAACTGTGTATTTTTCCTTTCCTCTTTTTATCTCCTATGATACAATGGACAAAACCTTACTATTTTTAAGAGCTTTGACCTTTCAAGTTAATCAGAAGCTATTAATAGCACTCCATTCTTGTTTTAAAATAGGGTTAAACTTTTGCATTAAAGTTAAACTCTTACATTAAACCGCTAGTTCTTTTATATCAATAATAATTTTAAATGAACATAACAAAGCGAACTAAAAATCTCACCCGTTCGAAGGCAGCATGCAATCTCCTAGCAAAATCCTTTCACCTAGGAAATGATTTTCTGATAAGCTAGATGTGATTAATTCCAAAACAGCTTTGAATAGTTTCTGTGAGGAATTTTCCAGCCCATTTACAGATCAAATTAGCACTCTCTTCAAACAGATAAATTTTGAGGTGCTTGAAGGTAGTGACTTATTCTTACTTATATCTGTATCCTAAATGCTGCCTTAAAATTGATAAAATATTTGTTGACTTAATGAATATGTGAAATTTCCTAGAATTTTCATGCTACAGTGAATTGAAATCTTGACACTTTCAGATTAATTAGACTCCAGAGACTTCACCTCTGACTGTGCTTGGGATGTTTTGTTGTAGATAGTTTCAAAGGGGTTGATAGGTATTGCATTATAGACAGCTTCATGGAAATGTCATGAACCTGTGTGGAATAACACCAGAAAATTTGCCAAGTTTTAAGTACCTAATGTTTCTTTTCTAAGAGACATAATGAAAACTTATCTTTTCATTACAGTGAAATGGAGATATTATGGAGAATTGTGCCTACACCGCAATGACAGACATAAAATGAAGTATTGGTCATATCCTGCTTGAGCATAAGTAGTTTCCTAATGGTGAAGGCATCACTCAAAGCAATTGTTCCAAGGCCTTAAATACCAACACAGGAAGTAGACTAGGGCACAAATATGCCCTGTGGTCACCCCATTATTCTTAATATCCTATTGTCTTGCCACAGTGTCAAATTTAAATCTTTCTGCCATGTTTTTTTCACTATTTTCCTGTCTGGATTATGAGACCCTTGCAGATAAACCAGTTCACATATGTTTGTACATATGCTTGACATTACATGTAGTATCCATGACAGTCTCATCCCTAGATTAAACAAATGGTAGTTTGGAAATATTCAGGGAAAAAATTGCATCTGTATTGAATAGGTACAGAATTTTCATCATTCTCTAAAGAATATAGCATAGCAATTATTTATATAACATTTACATTGTATTAGTTATTATAAGTGACCTTGAAATTATTTAAAATACAGAACAGAGTGTGTATAGGTTATATGTAAATACCACACCATTTTATACTAGGAACTTGAGCATCCAAAGATTTCAGTGTTCAAAGGGTTCATGAGAACCAATCTGTTATGAATTCCACGAGGCAACTGCAATTGTTTATATATTTTGTTTATTTTACTAAAATTTATATTACCAAGATAATTTAAGTAGGAAGACCTCTATACAACTTTAAACAAATACTTGTTAAGCCAGAAAATTAATGTTTTATTTTTTCTTTTCTTTTTAAGCCTGTGAGTTTTGAAAGTCTGAATAGATTGTCAAGGCTAATTTTTAGCTAATATTGTGGGTTTTAATTAAAATGTCTCCCAGGCAGAATTTCAGCCACGATAGCATGATCTAGATGTCTGCTATGTTTTGAAGGTGTCCCTCTTAGTTTATGCATTGAAAACTCACTCCTCAAGGCAACAGTGTTGAGAAATGAGGCTTTGGTGGAGTTTTTCAGATCCTGAGACCTATGTCTTTTGAATGGATTCACGCCTCTACAAAGAAGGCTTGCTGATTTCATTCTTCTTCATATGGACACTTTCTGTTCCCCGGCATAATATTCCTCTTTGAGAGTGCTTTCAGGCTACTCACCTGAGCTCTTTAACCATGTACAAAATCAACTAAAAATGAATCAAAGACCTTAATATAAGATTTCAAACTATAAAACTAGAAGAAAGCATAGAAGAAAGTCTTTGAGACCATGGCACAGGCAATAATTTTTATAAGATTCCAATAGTAGAGGGAACAAGAGTAAAGTAAATAAATAAAGTAAATAAATCAGAATATATCCAACTAAGATTCTGCACAGGAAAAGAATCAATTCACAGAGTGAAAGGACAACCTACAGAATAGGAGAAATTGTTCGCATACTATTCATCCAATAGGAGATTAATATCCATAATATATAAAGAATGTAAAAAAACATGAAAACTCAAAAAATGTGATTAAACTATTGTTCAAAGAAAAGAAATCCTGTCATTTGCAGCAATATGCATAATATTATGTATAATATATATAATATGTATAATAGTATGGTAAATACAGTAATAGAGGTACAGAAAGACAAATACTGCATGTTGTCACTCATATGAACAGGCTAAAAAAGTGATTTCATAAAGATAGAAAGCAAAAGAATGATCACTGGAAGTTTGGAAAGGAAAGGGATAAAGAGAGGTCAGATAGTGGGTACCAAAGTGCAGTTAGATAGGAGGAATAATGATAGTATTTTATAACAGAGTAGGGCAGCTATAGTCTACAAAATATATAAATATCATATATATTTAACATATAAATACATATATGTTTCTCATATATTTTATAAAGAACTAGAAGAAAGGAATTTGAAGGTTTCAACACAAGGAATTGATACATATATTAAAGGAGATGAAAATGCTAATTACTCTAATTTGGTCATTAAACATTCTAAATATGTATCAAATTATTATAAATATGTATGAAGAAATAATAAATAAAAATCAAAGTTTAAGAGTATATATGGGTTCTCTCTCTTCTGCCCTGAATGTGATGACACAGCAAGAAAGTCCACACCAGAAACCAGTACCTTGATTTTGTACTTCCAAGTCCCCAGAACTGTGAGACAACAACACATTTCTCTTCTTTACAAATTACCCAATTCTAGGGGCCAGGGATTTAGCTCAGTGGTTTCACTGCCTGCTGCTTAAGCGCAAGGAACCGAGTTTGATACCCAGTACCAAAAAAAAAAAAAAAAAAAAAGCAAATTACCCAATTCCAGATATTCTGTTATAGCAGTGCCAAATGGACTAAGACAGCTTCCTATGTCCTAACTTTTCCTAAAATACTGCGAAGAGAACCATGCTGAAGAGAACTGAGGAAATATTAGCCTCTTAGAAGATTTAAGTTTGGCCATAATCCTGAGCTCTTGGCTGTACAAACAGCTAGTGATGTTATTTGTACATTGTTTCTGGATATCCCTAAAAGATAATGCCTGATTATTCAGTGAGAGACAAGCAAACCAGTTTGACCACAATACGATCTTAATAAACATCGTAGATTTTATTGGGCTTATGAGATGGAATTTGAAGGACAATGGAGCATATTTAGAATAGGAGTTATTAAGATGTTTCTGTAAAGAGTTAGTAAATAGTTTTGAGACTGAAAGTCTGTCTAAACTACTCTCATCTTGTAGCTTGAACAAAAATATAGACATCACATAAGCAACTATATCTGGCTGTGTTGCTATAAAACACTATTTATAAAAACATGTGGTGGGTGTCTTGCATTTTCCTTTGAGCCTTAGTTTACCAACTTGGTTTAAAGTTACAAATTTTTCTAGGGGTTTCCTCAGGCAAACCTATATTTGCAACAAATTCAGATAGAGATTTAGATTCCTTCAGCTCACACTTATGGGCCCGGGTCCTGGCCCCATTCCCCTCCACTAACTGCCTCAGGATCTTCTGTCTTAAAATGAGATGCAAGTTAAATGTTTGCAGATAGCCTCCTAATGTACAACTGGCATATTTAACATAAGGAAGAGGTTTATTGATTTAGGACATAAATAACTATAGCAATTATATCAATTACAACAGATGATTTATGGTAATGATTAATTCAAACAATCCTTTTATTTGATTCACCCAGAAACTCTGTGAAAAGTAAAACCTCAATTTCTCCAGAAATATAGTATTTGAGGAAAAAGTTTCTACCTTATAAAATTTTTGGTAAATATGGAGTTTGTCAAATAGCCACTTATATCTTATTTCTCACCTATTAGTACAAATCTTTCCTGTCTAAATGAAGTGCACCTTCATTTGCCTCCAAAAGTGCAATTTGAATGCCTCGTCCTTTCTTTCTTGCATTTCAATTCTTCTTTGCACTTCAACATTTACTACGCATTTATTTGGTAAGGTGAAAGAGGAGGGTAAGACTAAGGAGCATATGTAAATTGATCAGCAGTAACTGTAGTTATCAAAAATGGTAGATGCATTGAATATAGTCACAGAATCTGTTCCTTCTGTTCTGGCACTTGTGAAATATTTGGGCTAGGGAAAATTGAGACTTCCTCAGAAATCTTCCAATGCCTTTCAGGCAGCTGCTCTTAGTAGTTGATGGTTTCTATTAATCAATCTGGCCAGGTTTAATTAGAAGTCACTTGCTCTTGTGCTCTGTCCCATAGCAGTCAGAATTTCATATCAATTGTTGGAATGTCTTCTTTTCCTTTGGCAGCAACTGAAATTAATTTTGTTCTCTTCCTGCTGGCTTACCCTTGTGAAATATTATTTCATCTTAGTTCTTGACATATTGGCTGCTTGATGCACAATTTGTACTCAACTCCTTCCTCCAGCAGGACTGCTAACCTATTCCTGATGAGGAAAATTGTCTAGTAGATAACTCACAATGTTGAGCCAGAGACACTGGACCAAAACCCAGGGGGGCTGCCCATTTGCCCTCCCTCTACCTTTCCATTTGTCTATTTGAAGAGACTCTTAAAGTAGCTTTTGTGCAAACTGCAATTAGTTGTAAGAGGTTATGAACAGTAGTATAAAAAGAGAGGCCCTGAGTCAATTTACTGTTGGTCTCTAACTCTTACTTCTATGACCTGGCACAAATCATCAACTCTCTCTTCTCTCTGAACCTCAGTGATTTCATCTCCAAAAGAAGAAACTCACATGTGTCACAGAGATCTTTGTATTGGGAGACTGTATTCACATAAACACGCAGTATATATCACCTATCTTGTGCTGGATACACACATGGTAAGCTATTCAGTGCTTCATAAATGTCTAGGGAATGCTTTCCTGTAGCCTCAATCCAAAATAAATGGCTGTAATTTTTTGGATGGATGTACCCTTGAAGATCTCTTGACTCAGATAACCTGGCTCCATGAAGGTACAGCATTTTCAGTTTCCCAAGGATCTGTCACTAGCTATGCTTTACAGCTCATGACAGCAAGTGCTCCCATTTGGAACCACAACTTGGGAGGCTGGGGTGGGTTCTGAAGGCTTTTGTCTAATGGGCTTTGTGTGATACTAATAGACACAAAAACATCTCCTCCATTAAAATGTTCCATGTGGACCCCCTGAGGCTGCAGTGCTGATGAGTTTATTTTTTTAATGAAAAATAAAATGAACTGCAAGCACCCAATTAGAGAGGCTCAGTGAGATCACTGGAAGCTTTCAGGCCTGGATACAATAGAAGAGATTTTAAGGGGCTCAAGCAGGAGGAGCCATAATGAGAAGTAGAAAAAAAACCTGAGCTTGCTTTACGCTTAGCAGTAGCTTTGTTTGTCTTTTCTCTGGGCTCAGAGCTGTGCTGCTGGGACTGAACTCATTTCCCAACAAACTAATTTGTTCCTCACGTGTAGTGCTCTACGAATGGACTCAAAAATGCAGGCATTTCAGTCTCTGTGAGTGCAAAGGGTTTGACAATACAATGAGCAGCACTTTGTATGATTCCTAATCTTCAGCCAAACGACTGTTCCTATTGCAAAAGACACCTTAAATTCCATGATTGTTCTGATCCAGGGGAGTCCCTGTAGAAACATAAAGAGTCTGAGACTTGGGCAATGATTTTTTTCTTTTTTATTTTCAATACTGGGGATTGAACCCAGGGGTGCTCTACAACTGAACTACTTCGCCAGTCCTTGTTTTATTATTTGGTGACAAGGTCTACTTAGTTGTCCCAGTTAGCCTCAAACTTGGGATCTTCCTGTACCAACCTCTAGAGTAAACTGGACTACGAAGTGAGTCTTTTTTTGGTACTGGTCCTACACATGGGTTATGCCACAGAGACCGCTGTCTGCATATTTTTTAACACCAGTTTGTGGGTGATGGAGTTGTTGGCAGCTGATTGAACAAAATATTAAAATAAGATTTCTAAGCATAATAAGCCTCCCACCTGCAGAGCCATCCTGAAGTGCAGATATACTCTAAAGTTTCAGAACCCAGGTGGTTCCTGTTTAATGCACTGAAATTGGACTGTAATTTTTTGTGGACCCAGCCAGACTCAGCAGTAGAGTTCTGATTACTTGAACACTTTCCTTGCCTTCCTTTCATTGTTCCTCCCCTGTTGACATCCCCAACACTGTCAAATTCCACTGGTCTGTTTTGCTTTTGGTCTTTATTTAAAATTAGAGGCAAAATGTATTTACTTATCTCTTTTTAAATGTAGGTCTTGAAGCAGATGTAGCTCATTCCCTATCAATTCATTTTCCCTTGCTAGTAGCTTGTTCACCCTTTACATATTTACAGAATAATAACACCAGACATACTCTGGATAACACATTAGGATTTGATGGTGAACAAACAGTATAGACACAGTCCTAACAGAAAATCCCACAGAAAATCCAAGGTGTCACTATAAACTACTATAAACTGTTATAAGTGCCAGAAATGAGAAGTACAGGCTAGAATAAGAACTACTAATTCAGGAGCTGGTAAAGGCTTATGAGTCAGAGAAGCCTTCCAGAAAAATATGCCTTTTGGACTAAGACCTGAATGAATAAGTGAAAGCAAGAGGAAGATTATTCTGCACAAAAAGAACAACATGTTCAAGGACCTTGAAACCAAAGGAATTTGACATCCTGAAGAAACTCAAAGCAAGAGTGTGGCCAGAGAACCAGAGAAGAATGAGAGGTGGCACTGGCAGGAGAAAGGTTCAGTGGCTACATCGAGTAGGACCAAAGCCATTGAGTTTTTGTGTTCAAACTAATGAGATGCCATTAAAAGATCAGTAAGAACAGAGACATGATCAGGTTTGTTTGCAAAATGTTAATATAACTGCAGTAGCTAGAACTGATTAAAGATGACTAGAAAAACAGATATAACACAAGATATACAAATATATAAGAATTTACAAGATTGGCTTTCAATGGCCACCCACAGAGTTGGATGTTGGAAGAGTTCAGAAGGGCTGTCTGCACACTGGAGATCCAAAGGTTCTAGTCAGATGTATAGAGATCAATGTAGTGTCCAGTGCAAGTGCATATCAGGAGGCCCATGGGACTCCAATGAAAGGCTGAAGGGTCTATGCCGGAAGGCTGAAGGATCTGTTCCAGAAGCTGAAGAATGAGCTGGAAGCCAGGAGATGGTATTCAAAGTGAAGGTGAAGACTGGGGCACCTACAAAGAAACAGAAGTAGATCTGTCCTTCCTCATTTCCCCTTTATACCATCTAGGCCACAAAGCTGCCCTAGGATGGGTCTTCCACACCCTATGGTGTGTAATTGCTGAGCCAGTTTAGTTGAGCTTCTCTTATTCAAGTTGATACAATCAATCAACCATCACACTGAGCCTGTCTACTAAAGTGAAGATTTTATTTTGACAAGATTGGCATGGGTTACTTTTCTTATTATTTAGTGGGCCAAAGTATTAGGCCACTTTTAGGTTGAAAGAGTAGGACCAACTTAGCATAGGATTAGCAGCATAGGATCCAGACTTCACTCTTGGGGGACAAGCACCCTTGATCTTCCAGAAGAGCAAGGGATAAGCATGGTTCATCTTTGGGAATGTTGCCTTATTTGCCCTTTTGTGGAGATAATTATTCCTTTTGCCTTCAGTTCCACATAGATATATGGTACAAATGTGAGCCTAAAGATGAAACAGGAGACTTGAGAAAGCCTCTTTGGCTCCTATCCCTGACTTTGCACAAAGATCTATGTTCATTCTGCCCTGCCCTTGGGGAGGATATATTTGAGGAGGAAAAGGGCATAATGTCACATCAAGGGGAATTTAAACTCTTCTCAGCCTCTCACTAGCAGTGCCACTTTGGTAAAGTTGCCTAAGATCTTTGAGATTTATTCATGTTCAAGAAAGCACTAGGATTTCTTCAAGGGTTGGCACGAATGATAGAAAATGTGGTGGTGAAACCTTCTTGTCCATGGATAACTAGATAACATCCTGTCTTCTTACTCCTCCCCTCTCTAAAATTCTGTCAAATCATTTAGGCTTAAGTTTCAAAAGAGGGATAATAGACTGCCAGGATGCTTTATCAAAATGTAAGTGTGCACTCAAGTTTGCTGCACAGGGATTAACTCCCTGCACCATGGTTCTGTCACAATGATACTATCATAAAGGCTGGAAGGAGTCTATGCTAAGAACATAGAGTTTGGGCCACACATGACTCTTGCCTTGCAAACCAGACTTGGAGACAGTTTCAGATTGCTTCTCTTTCCTCAGTTGGGTGAAGCTGAGCATCTTAGTTACTATCTCGTTGCTCGGACAAAATACCCAACAATTACAAGTTAAAGGGTGAAAGGTTTATTTCAGCTCACAGTTTGTAGAGGTTTCAATCTATACTTGGCTGGCCCCGGAGCAAGGTGACACTGCAGAGCAGAAATAGTTCGTGGCAGTACAGACAGAAAGCAGTCAGTATTGAGCTTTCTTTTCCCTTTTTATCCTATCCAGGCTACAAGCCAATTGTTTGGTGCCACCCATACCCAGGATGGACCTTCCCGTCATCCATACCCAGAACTACACTAAACCAATCAGTGGATTAATCCAATTATCACATGCCCATAGTCCAGTAGCACACACCCATGATCCCGCCACCTCCCAAAAGCCCCACCTGTGAGTGTTTTAGGGTTTGGGAGAACATCTAGATATAAGCCATAAAACTGAGTAAAAACAATGTCAAGTAGACAGACTGTACCAAGAGTTTAACTTGAATAACTACAAAAAGTAGGGCAAAAGTGTGAGAGAGGGATTCAGTCAGGAGCTCCCTAGTGTTCTTGTGGACTAAAGATTAGGGGACAAGTAGGAGGGTGACAAGGAGAATGACTGGAAATGTACAAAAAGAGTTGACATCAGGAGCTTAGCCACTTTTCTGTTGTCTTGGGCTGCTTGGTATCTGAGGGTAACCAAAGTGTAGAGTGAAATGGAACAAAGTGCTGGTGACAGAAACATGAGCAGCAGTAAATGAAACCTTTTTCTACTCAAGTGGTTCATAGATAAGTGTTACTAACAAACTGGGAGTTTATAATTTGGAGACTTTGTAAAGAATAAGTTTTTCAGTAATACCTCCATGCATATTGTTTGTAGAAATATAAAATTCCTCTGTTAATGATTATATATTGAGTCAAAACAAACTAAGGGCAAAAAAACAAGGCAAGATCCTAAAGTGTTCACTGATCTGCTCTTTAATGACTCAACAATATGCAGCATGTATTAAGCACTGGGAATGTAAAGTGAAAAGCCCATGGCAAAAACGTATATGTGAAAGTTTATACGTAGAAAAAAGTATATGTGAAGTTTAAAGTTCAAGTATTCATTTTTCTTAATGTAAAATAATATGTTGTGGGTTTATTATCTCCTGATTTTTTAAAGGTCAAAGGACATCCCTAGCTTTAGTTCTGATAAATAAAAAATATATTTTACATATATATAATCTTTAGCTTGACTCTAAGCTTATAGAATCAAATTTCATTTTTGGAGACTCAGAAGGTTGCTTTGTAGCAGACTTCCAGTATGATCTTATGTAATTAAAAACTGAGAATTCTAGCAGACTCTCTTTCTTAACGTTCTCCCTTATTGTTAAGATAGAAGACACGAAGGACTTTAAAAGCAAAAAACAGAAAAGACTACATCTGCCATGAAATTTCTAAACACAATCTTTCTAAGTATGTGTTGGTCCATAAACTGATTGTTTTGACTGATTTTATCTGTGGGGCCAAACCACAGACCAGTGGTGTCAATCCAAGAGTCAATTCCTTCTATTCGTGTTTTAACATTCACCCACCTGGGGCTGTCACAGACAAGGGTCACCTGATTAGGTTACTGAGCCAAGCAGTTGGGTGACTTCTGTGTGAGCCAAACCTGAGACATCTATCAAAGTAGAACTTTTCAGTGGGCAGATCAGCACTTAATGAAAGTGTCAATGGCTTTCACAAAAAAGTTCATCTCCATTTTTTTCAACTTTTGTGGTGATAAACTTTCCCACTTTTCTCCATAAATAATCACTCTCAGGTGTTTTTCTTCTCACTTTTTTTATTAGTGCATGTTTGCAGTACATGCCATTTACAGTCATCTTGGGGAGTGGGTACATGTACATAATACAACTTGTTTATTTTTTAAATCCCCTTCCCATTCCTTCCCTACTGCCTCTCTCCTACTCTTAATTCCCATTTCCTTCCTTTCATTTATGTTGATATTAGTCTTAGCACCTGTTTATGGTATATAATGTTTACATTCCTTGAGGTTATTAGGTTCCTGTACACAGCACGTCTTTATTCTATTTACTTCTCTTCCCCTTCCCTTCTCAAAAGCTCTTAGTTTTCAAGAAAGTAAATGATTAGGTGTAAGGGACCCAAGTGTACTTTGTAGGGATACAGTGGCAGAGATTCAGAAGCTTTGTTCCCTGGCTTTTGAAAGAAAGCACAAGTAGCAGGAGAGGGCTAGAGATTCCACCATGGTTTCTGGATCCTGGAGGAGCAAATCCAGGTCTCCCACTTACCCACTTACTAGTTTTTCAGTGTGGCCAAGGCATAGTTTTCTCATCGTTAAAAGGAAGAATAGTAACAGCTCCTATGTATTAAGGGCCTATTATGTACCATGCCCCATCCTGAACACTGGACATGTATTAACTCAGTCTTCACCATAAATCTAGGAAGGAGAGGATACTGTGCTTATCTTACAGTAGATGAAACTGCATGTATGAATTAATTTCATGTTATTATAACAAATACCCAAGATAATCAATTTATAAAAAGAAAAGACTTTTTGGTTCACAATTTTTAGACACTTCAGTTCATGACCCAGTGGCCCTATTGTTTTTTGGCTGTGATGAGGAAGAAACCATAGTGGGAAGGCCAGGCTTAGAAAACCTCTTCACCTCTGGCCAGGAAGCAAAAGACCAGGAAAGATTGGGGTCCTTCAGTTGCCCCTCCAGGGCATGCCCCGGTGCCCTAACCATTCACTGAGCTCCACCTCCTAATGACTCCACTACCTCCTACCTTAATAGTGCCACCCTGGGGAAAATGCCTTTGACACATGGACCCTTGGGAACATTCCAGATCTAAACTATAACACTGGGAAACAGAACAACTTCACAGAGTTTTTGGCAGCACTGACTATGATGATATTTGAAATGCTTAACACAGAGCCTGACACTCATAAATGCTAAAGGTTACTATTAAATTCACCCTGTTTTTTTTCTTTTTAAGCCTTTTTCAATTGTCATTGCTTCACAGCCTCTTGGGTCTGATCCCTGAGCCAGCTAATTAGTTAAGATTCATCCTTTGAATGCAGATGGGCTGCCCTCTCCTGACACTTGAGATGAATCATTGAGACTCCAAAGTCAGTCCCGGGAGATGAGACCCTATTTCCCTAAAATGTGACTCTGAATTGTTACACTGGGCAAGACCAGAAAACACACACAATCACGGCTAGATAAGGCAGTCCTATAGATACTTAGTTTGAAATTTTACTCAACTTAATTTTCAGTGAAAATGCTTTTCTTATATGGCATGAATTGATATTCTTGTTTCACGGGTGTCCTATACCCATTCTCCATATCCTCCACTTGGCACAGTTGTTCAAGCTGGTATTCCAGGAATTTCTATGTTTAATATTTTAAATTAACACATAATAATTGCATGTATTTATAAGTTGGAATGTGACAGTTCAACACATGTATATAATGTATACCTGTTGTATCAGGGTAATTGATATATCTGTCACCTTGAACATTGGGGACATCAAAATCCTCTCTAATAGCTACATTGAATATACAATTAGTTGTTGTCAACCATTGTTACCTTATTGTCTTACACAAGAGTAGAAATTATAACTCTTCTCCCTGTACTCAATAATCATTTTCTCTGCGTCCCACTGTTCCCTCACCCTTCCCAGACACTACAAAAAGATTATTTTACTCTAACTTCTATGAGATCAGCTTTTTAGCTTCTGGAATTTTTTATATTTAATGATCATTTTCAACCCTGGTTTATGACAGCAACAGTTAAAATTATGGTACATTTATTTTTGTTAATGCTCAGTTTCTTATTTGTATTTCTTATATTTTATTGTTGAACAGAATGCTGGACCTGCCTCTTTAGGAGCCATAAATATTATACACTGAATTTGAGAGTTCTAAGTCACTGAGCAGTGTAAGAAAGTAGAGAGTGGAATTTGTAAAATACATATTCTAATCATTACATTTTCTTCAAATATAACCTACCCCAGTCTCTCATCTGAATTGATTTTACAAAAGTATTTTGTGTGACAAACTGTGTCCAACTTTTTTCTTGTGCTCCATAGATAGTCTTTCATGGACTGATGAACAAAGTGTATAGTCTGTTACAGAAATTAAATAGTGCACAGCGAACAGCATGAGCTTTGTCAACAGAGATATCTTGGTTCAAATTTCAACCTTGACCCTTCATAAATAAAGAGTGACCTTAGACAAATTTACTTTTCCTTTTTGAGTCTCAGCTTTTTCATCTGGGTAACGGAGATAATGCCTTCCTCTTTGCTTGTTGTAAGAAGAGCTGACTTAGATATGAGTAATATTAAGCATACGTATAAGCCATTATTGTTTCATAAAGATTATTCTTTTTCAAGCCTCTTAGTCCTCTCTGCAACTTCTTAAACTTAAAGTTGAAATAAAATCCCTTGTGGAAAATTAGAGAAAAAAATTTAGGTTGTATATACTCAATATTAGAGGAGAATGCTATTGCTCAACTACCTGTTTTCACTTATGATAAGCAGGTATGTTTGCTTAGTGTTTACTGTCATTTCACTGCTGTTTGTCTGCATCAACATTAGCAAACAGATTTCACACAGATCAAATAAAACCAGAGGCCTGGAGAGGACTTTTCTCTAGCCAAGTAGGTCATGCTGGAATGCTGGCTTAACATCAATACACATCAAACAATTTGTAGTATCTCCTGTGACTAACACAAGATATGCATGGCTTAAAAGTATTTGTAGCTTAAATTAGGCAAATATGGGAAATATATGCAGATATATACTGTTCTTCCTTTGTTGTAATTGATCATTTATCAATTCCAGTCTCAATCCTCCGAGAAAATTTTTCTGTGATATTTTGTGCTTATTATTTTCTTTGTAAAATATGAAATTACTTAAGCCTGACCTCTTTAGGATTGAGTAAAACACAACCATTGGCCAATGCTGCCACAGGCCAAGCCTTAAGATGGTCCTTTGCCTCCTCCTTACTCCCTTTCTCCTCCATAGACTGTGTCTGTTTGACTAAGATTGTAGAACCTGGATGGCACAGTCCCAGGAGACAGTTACATTATGTATCCTTCTTCCTTGTTCCCTTTCTGTGTATGCCCTGATCACGAGACAATCAAGTATGTTCAGCACGCTATGTTCATCATAGGCCGCATAGCACTAGTTACCCTGCCTTCTCTTCCTGTTTGTCTTACACTATAAATAAAGAGCACACTGGACTCCAGACTAGCCATTAGCTCCCAACAAGCTATGGCTCCCCCTGGTCCCAGCTTTCAAGTATAATCTTGATGTTCATTTTTCTTCATTTCCCACCACTCTCCCCAGCCTTGTACCCTATGCCATATGGGTCACTGCACAGCTTTGTGTTTCCAGTGACATCATAGTTGCTGCATACCTTGTCAACAACATCTTACTCTACCTTTCTTTTTCTTGTAAAATGTGACCATTTCTGACTTCATTTGTGTTGAAGATTCACTGTAAACCTTCTTTTGTTTGTTTGTTTTGAGGCAATCTCACTATGTAGTCTAGGGTAGCCTGGAACTCACTGTGTAGCACCGGCTGACCTTCAGCTCACAAGATCCTCCTTCCTGGGCCTCCTGAGTGCTGGGATTACAGGCATGCACCACCAAGCCCAGCTTTACTATCAATCTTATCATCATGGTGTAATGTTTATCAATACTACTTTGTTTTTCTTTACCATATAGGAAGCCAATGTTATGTCTTCCTGAAAGCCAAAGATTGTACTATACATCACTCTATTGTGAACTTGCAACATTTTTTCAGGAATCTCAGCTTTTTCTTGAAAATAGTTTCTGCTGGTCCACAGATGTTCTTTTAGCAAACGTATCAATGGATAAGTAGTGAACCAACTGTGTAATTTGGCATTTGGGTTACTTTTTGAATTAGGTGCAACAAGTCTGTTCACAACATCATACAGTTTATTACTGCACAAATAAAGATCTATTGGCTGAGTTTCAGGATAAATTTCTAAATTCAAAGTGTAAAATGTCTTTGCATCTATCAGGGCATATACTTTTATACTATGTTTGGAAGGTTTATTTGGCATATATTGCCAAGAGCTTCAACTACCACAAAATGATGCAAATTGTCAATTGTCATGTATTTGGATGGTGTATAAATTGACAGTTTGAAACAAAGCTAACAAAAAACGAGGAAAAAGTAGCCAAATTGATATTTTTCTTTCTTGGTGGGTCTTTTTGTTGTCAAAAAGTAGTCAATTTTGAAAGAAACCAAATCTCTTGAGTGTCCTTAGTGTTCTAAAAATCTCAATGCCACGTCTGTTACTTCTCCATAAATCTTTTAGAATATGATAATTAAAATGTCAAAGTTTTGTTATGAAGGCTTTTAGTTAAGATAGTGAGGTGTCATGATAAATATTAAGATAGTTAGGTGTCATGATAAATATATTTTTGAGTATTACTATTGATGTATATGGAATGTTTTACTTTTATTTCATTGTTAATGTATTTCAAAACATTTTGTAGCATATTGTCCATTACAAACAATTTCCAACGTTGAATTGCAGTGCTGGCACTCTGCCAATAGGTTTCACCCTTGGCAAGAACCTAATAACATTTTTTGACCTAGTTCTAATATTGGATCATTTAGGTATATATGATACATTAGTAGCATTTGGACTAGTCAACTATTTATTTATAATACTGTTTTCTTCCTCATCTGAATCAACGTCTTCATTCTGTACTTCTCTATCTGTCATATTTTGCTAACTTCTTTGGCTACCATGATCCAAGTGATCGTCAATAGCCAAGTCACCCGATGACTCACTTTCAACTTCCTCTCAAATTGTAAAAGCAAATTTTTATGCAATATTGTACTGAATTGGGCTAATTCTACGTGAAAAATTTAAAACAAACATTTAATAAAACAAATTATAAATACACAAAAATGCAACACAGGATATAATGTAGGTAAAACTCACACATTTACACTTTGACACACTGCATACATCTGCTCATCTGAGATGCACAGCCAGTTACTGTTATACTAAAGTATGTATTTTCATTAGAAAAGTATAGTATGGGGATCTGAGACACTGAGGGAGGAAACACAGGTAAAGCATGTGCCTCCATGCTTGGCTTCTATTTCTTTTTTAAGAGAAATATATTAGACACCAAACTCCAAGTTTTAATTATCGAAAGATATAACATGAGCGCAGTAGCTAATAAAAGATAAAGGTCAAAAGGGACCACAGTCATGTTTATAGTGCTTGGGCATTTACTGAATTTAATTGTTTGCTCAAGAGCATGGGTTCTCTAGCAGAAACATCTAGGTTTGAATCTATACTTGCAACTAATTAGATTTGTGACTTTGGACAAAAATTACTTAATCTGTATTCATCAACTCTTTCATCTTCACAATAGAGATGATAGTAGTATTTCCCTCATCAACTTTCGATGAGAATTGAATGAGTTAATAATTATAAGGCACTAATAGTGTCTGCCCATAATAATAAGGGGTTATAAAAGTATTTGATAAATAAAAATATTTAAAAATTTCGTTTAAACCATGCAGTTTCTAAGAAAGTATATTCACACTCTGTAAATTGCTTAACTTTTTAAGGTGGCAATATTTTCCTGCTTGATATTCTTCTTGCTCACTTTCCCAGAGTCCTTGTGATGAATTTCCACTTAGTGGTAAGCAACCACAGACAGGACCCCATCTGAGATAGCTCCAGAAAGCCACATGTTACAAATGAATGTCAGTGTGGGCAGCAGCAGCAAGAGTTTCACAAACTGTGAGTGAGAAGAAAGTTTAAGTGCAGTGGGAAATGAAGTCCTCCTGCTCCAATTCTAATTCACTTCAGAAGCTTTCAGACTAAAACCTGTGAGGGATGAGTCACAAATATTCCTTCAGAGTGGAGAGATAAAGAATTTACTGGCTTTTACCAGTTTGACAGTCAGAGGTGCATCCAAATCCTAACCCAATTCTTACTATCTACAGAGCAGTAAACTTTCTTAATGTAACAAGGAAATCTTTGGTACTCTGGCTGGGCTCTAATATACATACTTACATGTGTGTGTATGTGTGTGTGTGTGTGTGTGTTTGTGTCCATGCACAGTCCAATAATTTAGCAAATCATACTTATCCACAGCTAAGTAGCAGACTATGGAATGAATGCTCAGAAATGGGAGCACCCAGGGAGTAGAAATACATATTTTTATTCTTTAGTGGGAAAAGAAAGAAATGCCACCCCAAGCCTGTTGTGTGTGTGTGTGTGTGTGTGAACTTTTATTGACCTAGCTTTCTGTCTTTTGTTTAATCTTTTTAGAAATTGAAAACATCCAGGCATTTCCCTTGGCAAGTCTGGCACATATAAGAGGGATAGGACTTAGATATTTTTGAGTTTCTCCAGTAAACTGGATATGTAACACAGAATGGTGGTCAGTCACAGTCCTTTCCTGAAATGAAGCCCAAGCCCTGATCTCAGAAGAATTACTTCAGGCTGCCTCTGCCATTGACTCTGAGAACAGTTAGAATTGTAGATATATGTATCCCTTCTTGTATGACCTTCCCACCCCCTCACACACATCAGTAATTTCATAGCCACATCTGTCTGTGTTAGTTCCCTGGGTTTATTTAACTCTCAAAGAAAGCAACAGTTGAGAGCCAAAAAGCTATGTGCTCTTCAGCTTCTTCTTTCCGAGTAAGACAGCCTTCTTTAAAGATTTTTATTTTCAGGTTAGTTCCTAAGCACTCCCAGATATTAAGGAACAGGGAAGGGAGTTGGATTAGGATGACTCACTATGGTACATCTTTTTAATAAAGCTGACATATTCAGTGACATAAGCTGAATAAAAACTGTTGGCACAAATCAAAGTGGGATGAGGATGTCATTCATAGTTTACAGATGGAAAGCAGATGGAAATGGCACAGAATGGATAAATGATTTGACTATGGTCACGAAGCTTGTTAGCACACCTAAAGCCACAGCCTAGGATTCTGACTTCTGTTTTTTTGTGTGTGTATTCTTGGGAATCAACATAATCAACATCTGCTTGGCGGTATATGAGTATAGAATAAATAGTGTTCCTCTTGTCGGTTGAGTTCAATTTGACCTGAATATTAAATTTCCTCAAGTCCCACTATCTTATTGAGTTATGTCTACTCTGATTTTCATTTTTCGAAACTACGCTGTGACTTTTAGACTGTGGATTTGAATACGGGAAGACAGCATTGACAGAGCTACCAAACAAGAAATCCAGTGAATCTGGGAGACCTGTAGAACTCAGAAACATGGCCAGGTAAGTACATCAGATATTCAAGGATGGAGAAAAAGAAGTAAAATAAACAAATCCAATTTGGCAAGGAAGAGAAATCTTTCCCATTTAGACCCAACATAGATTTTGACTTTCAAGGCAGCAGCTATTCTTCCCGCCTGCCTGTCTGCTCTTATCTTCTGTATTCAATTTTCTCTTGTTCAGTTGAAGAATGACATTTCCCTTTAGTTCTGTCCTAATATCCTAGGAATAACCCAAAGTGAGTGACCTTGGGTCCAGGGATGTAGTGGCTCATTCTTTAAGATTCAAGTGCAGGGATTACATTGACACAATCCAAACTCTCCCCTGTTCTTTAAATAAGGATACTTCGGAAAAGTAGGAAAGCAAATAAGCAATCTTGGAGAATTCTGAACCCCTAGAGCCAACTTCTTGTACTGTTTCCTCTCTTCTGGGCTTTGCTAGGGAAAGCTTGTCCTTGTCATCTCCACAGTGACACTGTCTAACCCATGAAAGAAACTAAAATTTAAGAGATAGACTATTGCTATACTGTTTAGGGATATTTTGCCTAGTGGTTGGCTGTTTATTGGTTTGTTTTGAAGTCTGAGGTTGCTCAACAAGGGCTTAAGTTAATGCAAGTAATAATCCCCTAAATTTTCCTGTGATTATAACTGATTATGATAATTCTTCTTTTGGGAATCTGAATTTCCCAGAGAACTTAGTTTAGCATCTCCTAACTCTTTTAAGACCCTATCCAAAATTGATGATGTAAATAAAAAAAAACTTAAAAGCTGTATGGATCTCTTCATTTTACTCTGAATGAAGCTCTATTTATATATACAAGAAAGCCCAGCCCAATGGCAAATGTTTTAATTTTTTCATTGTTTGTATCTCATGATATGGTGTGGATAGGTGGGTATTAGGAAATAGTCATTTCATAATGAGCCAGAGCCTGGCTAACAGAAGACACACTAGCATGTGATTGGTAGAACCAGACAGAGATGTCATTTCTTAAGAACCAGGCAACGAGAGGGATTTAGAAAACAATCAGAGAATGAGGAACAGAAAAGTATGAATCCAATTCAGGAAGGGAGTATAGGGCCTAACGGCATAAACAACATTCTGAATAATGGTTAAAAACATCTGATTACATGGAAAAGTGGTCCAGTAACTGACAAGAAAGGAGTACTTTACACTTGATTTTATTTGAACCCAATTTTTATTAAGAACCAATTTCCCAAGGACCAGATTTAACAGATATGGAAAATTAATTTGGGGGAAAGAAAACTGATTTATTAAAGTATATTCAGTTTAATTATGTGATGAAGATTAGCATTTGCATATATTTTATGGATAACAATGTATTAGAGTATAATTAAAAAGACTTTGTACTGTAAGCAGTGGCTGAGATTTGAATAGCTTGCCAGGGAAGTATGTGGGAAGTATCCTATTTTTCTTGATGGCATCCCCAGATCAACCTAAAAAGAAATAAAATGTCTGGACTCTCTTTTTCCTTTGTGATGGAAAAAAATTTTAACACAAGGTTTCTTATCTAATTGTATTAAATTAGCATCAGTACTCTATACAAAAGATGTTATAAATTGTGTACCCTCTGATTTTTTTCAAAGCCAGGACTGTAAAAGAGTAACTTGTTAGCTATCAAATTCAACCCTGCCTTGACAACATGTTTATACACTAATTTATGCAGGTAGAGTGAGGCATAACTCACCATATTTCCTTCCTGCAAATTGGACTTCTTTTAAAAAATAGAAGGAGAGATCATGAAAGATAGCCCAAAGAACTACTCATTTCATTGCTTAATGTCTCATTGCTTGGCAATTCTCTCTGCTGTCATTTTCAATGGAAAATACCTGAAATTCATCCCCTGAAATTCAACTGAATAGAATGATTTTAAAAGAATCAATAGACATGCTAATAATAAGGAAAGCATTCAAATGCAATGCAGCATTTGTTTCTAATTATTTCATCAAGTCCCAGTTATAAATTAAGTCTCTTATTTTAATTAACGTTCTAGTCGTGCTTTAGGGAGATAAAGAATGTTTTAAACAACAAAAAAAATAAACTTCTGATAAAGAACATCCAGTTTTCTCTCCCTGAAAAAACATTATACAGGCTTTGAGCTATGAGAAAAAAATCTAGGCTAGATGATTTGTGGATGCACTATCCACAATAGGTAGGTAGGACAGGTAGGTAATTTTGTTCTGTTTTGCTTTAGTGTTCCTCTTCTTGGGACAACCTCTACCATTTTATTGCATATGTATTTCCTGTTATCACAGGGAAGACACCAGGCATCCAGCTATGCATGTAGCCAACAGATATTTATTAAGTACCCACTTTGTACCAGTCCTTGATTATGATGATTCAGTTAATAAGATTAAGATTTAGCCCTTTCTTAGAAAGACTGCTGTTTAGTTTTAGATATACTTGAAAACTAATAGTTATAGTATAATGCCTCTAAGACTACAAAATGATAACAGCTAAAATAAAATTGACCCATTGCTTTAATATGTTACATTATTTCATCCAGAAGTTCTTAAATAGGCAGAAAAATATTACACACACACACACACACACACACACACACACACACACGATCCTCTATGTAAGATTCTAGGCATTTGTGATTTGTGTAGTGAGATGTCTAATACACATACAGGTGATCAAAACCTCTGTATGTCAGAAAATTGAGCTTTATTTTAATTTCAACTCAGTGCTAGTGCCAGGGATTTAGCTCAGTGGTTCCACTGCCTGCAAATGAGGAAATCAAGACCTAAAAAAGTCATTTTCTAAGTAGACATAGAACATCATTAGAAAAGAACATTAGATTTTAGCTCTCCTGATCCTTAGTATAATATATTGGAGAATATATATTTGTCTTTACTTACAATGGAGTCATTTGTCTGGCTTTGTCTAACTGGAGTTCCCTATAAACTCAGGACCTGTAACTGTTATTCTCTGGTCTGTGGTGCTACTGATAAACTGGTCCGAGTCAGCCACCCAGCTGATAAAAGAAGTTAATACTCTGATTTTTATAAAGGAGAATGAGAAGCAAAAGAGAGACCCAAGGATGGAAAGCCACTTGAAGTTTCTTGAGAGTGTCCTGCAGTTCTTTTTGGTCATTAACCTGAAATGGATGCCTGGTAGGTGTGTATCTGGCCTCCTTATTTTGGTGGATGTGTGGAAAGTAGATTAGCTACCTCAGATGCTATAACACATTATCACAAAGTTGGGAGGCTTAAAGCAACAGCAGTTTATTCTCTCACGGTTCTGCAGGCCAGAAATTTGGAAGGTATGAATCTGTTCCTTGCCTCTTTCAGCTTCTGGTGGCTGCTGGGATTCCTTGGCTTGTGGTCAGTCCTGTCACTCCCATCGCTTCTTCTGTAGTAAGATGACTTCTTTGCTTCCTCTTAAACATTATCCCACATACAAAGGATATATTTGTTTGCAGGTTTGCCCTACTTGGATAACACAGGATAATCTCCCCATTTAAAGACCCTTCTCTACATCTCCAAAGTCCTCTTTTGCTCATATTATAACATTCATGGGTTCTGGGTATTAGGGCATGAATATTGTTGGGGGAGTATTATTCAGTCTACTACCAATGGGTAACTGGTTATCTATCCTTAAATCTGAGGCCATGACATGATCTCTTCCTGATTTCACATCATTAATTTATTCATTTTTCCATTTTGCATATAATTACTGTGCCCTGAAGGTTTAGAGAATTTTATTTGATTTTTTTTTTGCCACATCTCTCAAAATGTCTCACAAGTTTTCTCCAGTTTATTATTTACTTACGCTTTTTTGTAGGTGTTCAGCTATCTATCTTGGTCAGTGCTCTCAGGTAATTAAAATCACTGAGGAGCTGAGTTTAAAATCCAGAGAATCAAGAGACTGTGCTTATGTGTTAGGAGAACTGTGTGTTCTTGACATCTAGTTTTAGAGTTGGAGGAAATCTTCTGAACTGACTGCTGTAGTCAAAAAATCAAGTGTTCTTATTCCCAACCACAGAGTCAGAGAAGACGGCTGGGCACTTAAATAATCATCATTGATTCACTGTCAGATAGGCCTGGGATTATGACAATTCTTCAATATTATTGACTTTAAATACAAAGGCACCTCTTCATTTTAGGTACAGAAAAGCAAAATGATGGATGAGGATGATATGCAGAAACCTTGTGGCAGAAAAATAAACATGAATATATCCTTTCATGCCTTCTGAGAAACCTGATGCTTGACACAGCCTCTTCAAGGTGTCTTGTCTGATTTTCTGATTCTAGTTGACATGTAAGCATCTAAAGCAACTTTTTAGTAGAGCCAAAGGGCACCATGCACATATGGTTCTATATGAAGTAGACAGTTCAGGAGGAAAGCTGTTCAGGAGTAAGACTTGGTATTGATCAAGGATGTTGAATTGATTATAAACCTGAGACCACAGATGTAAACACTTCTGAGACTGGTTTCCTAAGCAGAATGACTTGATTCCACTCCCACAGGCAACCTCTTGCCCAGTTAAATGTAGAGTTTGGTAAAAGTGGCAGTTCCAGAAGGAGCTGGTGGAAAAAGCAGAGACCCAGCTCTTTTTGAACAGCATGAATTGTCATAGCTGTAGTCCCTAGTTTAATGCTGACTTTTCCTACCTAATAATCAAGTTCTACTTCTGCCTAACAGAGAAACTATAATAGATGCGCCTTCATTCTCAGATTTTCAGCTCATGCTGCAAAAAGATACCACTATTTGAAATTATGTGTTTGTCAAATGTAGCTAGCTTCAAGTTCATTCAGTATAGGAAAAGATTAGCCAAGGACTTTGGGTGTTGTTTCTTCAGATGATGGAGAATAAATGATAAAGAAATTATTTTGGATATATCTACCATGCCCTCCAAACATGATTGTTCATTTCCTTCCTGTATAAATGGTACTTAACTTTCCATGGAAAAAATAAAAATATAATCATATTCTCTTCTCTCCAGCTCAAAGATAACTATATGGTCCACAGATTATAAATAAGGTATATTTAATACTCTTCAGAGAGAATTTTAAGAATTAAAAGTGGAAAGGAACTGCTATTTTTCATTTTGTATTACGACAAATCATCAAACCTAGGAGGAAGAAAGGAGAAACATAATTTCTGAAGAGTTCCAATATATGACATAAAAAGCATTTAACATGAATAGATGCTCCAACTATCTAGATGATCACAAGGCTTGTCTGAGCATCAATGACCTAATTGGCTAAATGTAAAAGAGTATCCAACTTGCTGCCTTGTGATGGTAACACCTGTTGTAAACTAGAAAATATGCATTAGGTATTATTATCCACATGGCTTCATTATAATGGAGAACTTATCTTCCATTGTATGATGATCTTCCTACGAGTGAGTAGCTACTTCAACATTTACATTCAAGTTGTAGCTTGCCCATAACTTTTCTTGGCTCCTTTTCTAGATCAATTGTGGCAGCACTTGTGGCTGAACTAGTCTAACTTCTCAGACACCTGCACTGTCGTTCAGTTGTTCCAGTCTCTTTTCCAGGGCCAAGCACTGCAATCATTTATCCTCATCAGCCTGGCTCCTGTTCCTGATGCCACCGACCCTGTAGCAGGTGGCACATCAGTGCAACCCCCAGAAAGGCCTCCAAGGTCAGCACCTGTCATAAAGCTACCAAGCCAGACACATCTTCCAGGCCCTCCGCAATCAGAGGCTAGAAGTAAAAACGGTGCTAAGGATTGGGAATGAAGGGCTCAAGCCCGGCACCACCTCTACCCTTTTCCTTATCCCCAAAAGGAATGAGAAATGTTCCTGCTGCTATGACCTCTTTCTCTCCTCCCCTAGATTATGCCCAGTGCAGATTTTACACAGTGAACATGGCCTTAGTGGTCACTGAATCACTAGCATACTTCTGTAGTGGTTTGTAAATAGCGGCTGCCCAGAGCACTGAGTAAGTTGCACTGCCAGGTGCCCACCCCAGACTTCTCCATCCCCTCTTCACTTCCAGGAATGAAAAGGTTAGCCTGGCACAACAGGAGGTCTCCAGACTTTTTGGATACCCAGTCTGATTATGAAAGATAGCTTACATGCCTCTCCTAGCTGCATCACTTTTGGCTTTCAGGATCATATAGAAGATATCTTGCTTTCCAATTAAAGATGTTTGATTGCTCTTTTAGAATAATTTGTTTTTTCTTTTTTTGGTACCAGGGATCGAACTCAGGATCTTGCGCTTGCAAGGCAGGTGCTGGAACCACTGAGCTAAATCCTCATATTTTTTTTTCATGTTCACTTATTTATGTGGAAAAATCCCCAAATTTTAGAATAAATATTAAAGGTTCAAAAAGTAGTAGATATTATTATAGGTATTAGAGATGATTCAGATGTCCACTTTTTAGACATTGCAGCAGAATGTCCCAGTCAGTCCAGTCCACCTTCAACCAAAGGAGAACAGTTTCAGAGATATTTTATAGACCTTTTACCTTCTTTTGATTATGATAAGTATCACTATGACAAAATACATTCATTAAGAAGTGAGGTTAGAGAGGCAACTACTTTTGCATGTCTAACTCCTTCACCTACAAAATCATCCTCTGATTGACGTTTTGAATTGACTTTTTGAAAAGTCCAGGTAGTTTAAAATTTACATATCATGTAGAATGAAAGGAGACAGGGACCCTAAGAGCGATTCATAAAGAAAACAGAAAAGTTTTCTGCTTGTTCTCATATTTTCCTCTAATTTTCTTGTACTATTGGATTAATACTCCTTGACACCATCACACATCGGAGGACATTTTGTGTATTCTCACATGCCACACAAATTCCAAGAATATTTCTCTGATAAAATATGTATAAAATTAATACATTGTTGAGTCTCCAGTAAGATACAAATCAAATAGGCTTTTTACCTAGAAACAATGGGCTTGAAAAGATAACATGGTGAAATCTGCGGGTAAGGGAATAGCCCCTTTCGTAATGAACAATTTGTCTTCTTCACCATGAGCTGTATGTAGATGTTCTTCTTGCTCAATATTTAGGGAAATGCCAGGAATGTAAACACTTTGAAAGCTGTAGAAAACAACTGAGCCCTGTCTCAGGTCGTCAGTCTGCACGGTGCTTAAAATGGAGAAAGTGAAGGGCAGAGAAAGAAGGGAAGAAAAGAAGAAACGGCAACAAGAAGAGAGCATATGGCTTCAGAGGTTCTCCCTGCACAAGCCTACGCTCCTGAGTATCTATGAGAGGCTGATGGCAGATGGAAACCAGTTTAAATTACTTCTTACTTGCACTTTGTGGGTGATCTCTCTAGAGGGAGACCTGGAACCCCGGAAAGCACCGACTTTTAAAGAAAGACAAGGAGACAGCCTGGGGGACGAGCAGCAGTTTACTTTCTCTGGCATTATTCGACCATCACAAAGGAAAGAAGCAAGGCTTTTATACATGTAGGAAAGCAGCTTAGTTATTCTGGCTATCGTCTTTCTGATTTTAACCTCTGGTGACAAGTGACTTTAAGTGACTCATAAAAGCTACAGGCGAATTCACAAGTCCCCTGTTTCCATTCACCAATCTTGTACATCAAAGAGCACACTGCAGCCCTCTTCTTATCAGATAGTATCAAGAGAGCAGGACAACTTTAGCCAAAATCAAGCCCACTGGCCCACAAACATCACAGATGTGCATAGTGAGTCATATCTCTCTCACCACCCGTAGAGTCATTGGGTCGTGGTCCTCTGATCCGGGGCAATGGTAAATAAGAAAACTAGGAAAACCTGTTTTTCTCCCCTGAGACTTCTATAAGGTCTCTTAAAGTTTTCTGGCATTCTTTTAACAAACAGACTTGTGGAATTTCCCAGAAACGACTTAATTTTCTTAGTTAACAAACTTCTTGTGATTTATTCTTACAACTAGATAGCTGAATTCTACCATTTCCCACAGCACTTTAGTCCAGAAGTTAAAACACAGTTCTGAATAGTCACACCTTTCCATTTGACCACCGCAGATGCGTGTTCATGTCATAACAATTATCAGCCATGTTTACCCAGTGCACTGCAGCTTCTCATGGAGGATGCTATTTTTCTCCACAATAAAGCTTTCCAGTCCTTTATCACATACTATTACAGTTTAGACCTAAAATGTGCCCTCTAAGTCTCCTGTGTGTAGAAGGTGACTAGATTATGGGAGTACTACATTAATCAGTGGATTTATCCACTGATGAGTTTATAACTGAATGTACTTATGGGAGGTGGGGCCTTGTCAAAGGAGGCAGGCCAGTAGAGGCCATGACCTGGAAGGGTGTATTCTTGTTCACAACCCCCATCTCTCCCTCCTTCCTGGCTGCCACAGGTTGAGCAATTTCCTCAGCCATGCTACTCCACCATTCTGGGTCTGTCTTGGAGCTGGCCAACCGTGCCTGGACTGAGACCTCTGAAACTCTAAGCCAAAATAAATCTCCTTCCTTTAAATTGCAGGTTAGGTATCTTGTCCCAGCGATGGGTATGTCGTTAATACACACACGATCCTCAGTGTAACCAGTAGGTCTGTTGGAGGGTAATGAAGCCACCAGATGGCCCAGTGGGTGGCTTTTCAGCTTCTTTCCTAATGGGATTATGGAACTCATCCTGCAGCTCAGGGCTCCAACAGGACACAGAGGAACAGCTAACTTTCTGGGTTTTGCCAACCACGTCATCTTTGGTTGATTGGATTGTTATTAGGAGGTTTCTGATTTAGACAAATGATATAATTGCGGAAAGCCTCTTAAAATGAGAGCTAGTATAAGGTTTTGCTTGGACCTGGAGATGAGGGATAGATACATTTACTAATTCAAGATGTCATTTTTATGGCACCCAGAAAATGGTTACAGTAAAATTGAGTCATGCTATAGCCCCTTCCAATATAATTTACACAGTCAATACTTAGCTACCTCTATTATAACCAGTAAAATATATAGTACTTAAAAAAATTGGTCTCCTCACAGAGGACTGTAAAATTTAGAGAATGACCAAGAATTTGTAAATACAAGATCATTGCAACCATCTAGAGACTATGTCACATTAAATGTTCATTTTCTGGTAGACGAATGAAAAAGAAGCATATTTTTATTGGATTGTTCTGAATGCTGAAAACCTAACCAGATTCTGATTGGTTGGTAGGCTTCCATTCACCAAGTTGCCAATCTTCATAACTGGCAGCAGGTACCTCAGAGAGCATGTGGTTCAAATAAGTTACGATGCAAAAGAGAAAATGGATTTCACAACATATTAAATTTTGAGCCTAGGGTGGCACTGGACAGTTTTATTACATTATAATAACTATAAGTATTTTCCCCTCCCCATCCCCCAAAGCTCAGATGTATGTATAATTTAAAATTGGTATTTAGGAGGACCGTAAAGATGTCATCCTGAGTTTTGACTGATTGGTAGAGCATCCAATTGACTGGTAAAAAGTCCTGTAATATACATTATGAAGGATTTTGGAGTCACATTCAGGCTTCTTAGAAAAGAAGATGCAAGGTCAAAAGCAATTTCTATCATTTAAAAGAGAAAAAAGAAGAAGAGTGTTGATGTCATATTTCCAATCTTGAAGCATCCAATTTTTGGACAGTCATTATGAGATGTGTTTGAACTATAAGTAATGGTAGTAAGAACTGATTTTATAAGCTGTTAGTGAAAGGACCATAAATAATAAATGTGGATTTGGGGATCAGTGGTCAAATAGCACATCAAGTGCCTTCAGTTTGCCTGCTGAGAACCATGCTGAGAACAGTGAAAAGGGAACAGATACTGATGTAGCAGTGGCCTGTACACTGTAGTGAAAAAATCATTTCGCAACCCTGTGTTATGGTAGTCATTTCATAAGAACACTGTACTTTACATTTTCAAAATGCTTTCATTGAATTTTCTTATTTGATATATACAGCACCTAATATAGGTATTTTAGGAAAAAAAACTTTGAAAAATAGAGAGGAAAAGGATTTAATTTAATAAAAAATTCCAAAAATAAAGGCCATATGTAGTATTAAAAAGATCTCATGAATGTTATATTCAGATGTTCAGATGGAAGTTTCTCTGTCAACACAAAGTGACTAAATAGAATAAATCAATTTATTTTTCACATTTCATTTTTCAAAACTTGTTTTGAAATTCTTTCCTATTTCATGGTTAGTTGCTTGGCAGTCTAACTTATGGAGTGGCACAATGTCTTTAGAGTTATCAGCATGCCTAAATGAGAAGTCAGAGTTCAAATCAAGCCACCCAGGTATTATTTGAATCATTTCAAATGTCCTCAACCAATTCTTTGTGCCGCTGATGGGTGCCTTTCATTCAGTGAACAGAATAAAAGGAAATTCAATAAGTCCCATACCTTTATTTATGTCAGTTGGATGAGAAATCTTCCTATCCCTTGAAAAGCATGCAGCTTCTAAAACACACCACAGAATGCACAGAATGCATCTCACCAGGAATTATTACCATTGTAACTTCCTTAATGGCCAAGAATGCCACAAAGTATGAACATCAGTTGGTCAGTGCCTTTCAAGAGAGTCCACTGGATTTATATTTCTCAAGGTATTGTTTCCAAGGATCTCTAGATGAACCATTTGGAGTTCTTTCCGTGCTGCAAATGTGAAGGTTAAATTCACTTAATCAGAATTTTTGAAGGTAGTTCTGGGAATTAAAACATTCTTAGGTGCTTCATATGTTCACTGGTGCCTTAGAACCATTACATTTATTTTTCCATGGACAAAATGATATTGTGTGAGAAACGCCAAAGGTGTTGACCAGGGCTCTTGTCTTCCTTACTAGTATGGCAAATCAGAAAAAAATGAAATTGTGTTACAAGTTTATGGATGTAAGGATGGTCATCAGCTGACTTTCAGGATGGGTCTCCTGGTTTGTTTCCCAAGACCATTTTTCCAGGGAAGAAGAAGCATGCCTTCACCAGCAGTGCATCCTGAGTAGCAAAGAGCAGGCTCAGTGATCACAGCTTTGTCTCTTTTCTTTAAAGCCTAGTTTCTTAATTTTCTCAACATGGTAAGTATAGATTAGAGAGGAGAAGAAGGAAGAGGAAGAGGAGGTGGATGAGAGCAAGTGAGGGGTAGGGAGAGCCACACAACCACCACTGGTAACAAAACTTTCTTGACAACCCCAAAAGTTGTTCATTAACCTTGTTTTCTGGGGGTCCATTTGAAATGCCCCTGAATACTCCAAATTGTTGAGCTACTACTTTTATCATTTCTTTCTTCATTCCCTTTCTTCTTTATTACTTTATTTTCTTTCATTTTTTATAAATTCATGTGCTTCTGGATACTGTGGGTCTTTCTGAAATATCCTGCAGATTGACTTCTTGGAAAACACCTCTTTCACTTCTCATAAAAAGTCAAATATCAAGAATCTTGGTGGAAAAAATAAACAGCAGAATCATAGCATGACTACATGATCATGGGATTCGTGTACACATAGAAGCCACTAGCTGGACAGAGTGATAGGTAGATGACCATTGACAGAACAGATGAAGCACCAGCTCGAAGATGGCACTGAAAATACAGTATACCTTAAATCAGTTATTTCTATATACTTCTATGTTTCCAAAAGGTAGATTATGGGGCAGGAAGACAAGTGGTAGAAGAAGAGAACTCTGCTCCTAAGGACCTACTTAAAGAAGTTATGCCTCTCATCTCTGGACATTTTTGTTTTAAAGTTGCTAGATCCTACATGAATAATGTGCCCACCATGGGCACAGGAGTTCTATCAAGCTTTAAATTATGGATGCCATCTGATCATTACAGACTCTTTACACCAAAGGACAACAAGCCAGAGAAAGAATTACTGTCCTCATGGAAGTAACTGACCCTGATAATCTGGTCCCTACTGGGACCAGAAGCCTACACAAACCCAATCCACTAGTATATCTCTGGTATTGCCCTGTACAATTTGGATGATAAATGGATATGTACAACAACTACAATGTGAAAAAGTACAGTAACAAGAGGCCCAGACCCTTCATGTATAGAAAGTCTTCATGTATAATTAAGCTACCTAGACCAAAAACGTGTAGGTCAGGGATCTGTAGACAGGGAAAATAATAGAATAGGGGCTTCCCTGGGTCCTCTAGCTAATCCTGACTAGAAGGAGTTAAAAACAAACTTTACTTGAGAGATTCTTCTGAAAAACAAGACAAGGATGAGGGTAGAAACAAAGAAAAATCAGATTAAGAAAGACACCAGATGGCCTTGGAATTTACATTAAGAAACCAAAAAAAGAGCTGAGAGTCAGGACTCAGAGAGAAAGCCAAGTGCAGAAATGATAAGCTGCCTGGCTTCTATAAAATATAAGAAAAGCGAGGGTGTGGTACTTTTTTTTTTTTTTTTTTTTTTTGAGACAGCGTCTCACTATGCAGTTCAGGCTGGCCTTGAACTCACTATGTAGCTGAGGCTAGCCTCCAACTTGCAGTGATCCTCCTGCCTCAGCCTCCCAAGTGCTGGGATTACAGGCATGCACCACCACACCCAGCGGAGCTAATTTTAAGGCAGTATATACTCACACCTATGCACTAACATATACCTATATATACATGTATATTTACTCTAGAATCACTATATTATTCACTCTAGAGTCACTATAGAGTACAATAGATATCCACACACACCCTTACTAACTCTAAGCAATCATGAATAAGGTACCCCCTTGCCAACCCACCATCCACCCAATAGTTAAGTCCTTAAAATGTAAGTCAAGGACAAATAAACAAATAGAAAAAGCTGCACATAGACCACCAGAAGAAATGACATTAGGCAGAGAGTGGAAGCCAATCCAGTTATGGCAAGTTCCAGGTGTGTGGGGGGAGCAAGAATCTCTGACCCCCCCCCCCAAAAAAAAGTAGCTGGAAAGAAAGAGCCTATGGGTCTTCCATCTTTCCGGAGTCCCCTACCCTGATTCTTTCTTATCAGGGTAGCTATCTATCTTCTCCTTTCTTCTTCCTTCACTTTTCTCTTTACAAAGTATCTTTGTAAAGTATCTTCCTTCCACTAAACTTTGTTTTTCTGATTTTGTTTTGGGGCTGAGTTTGCAATCTTGGTGGGCCACTTAGCAGAGCAGCAATCCTCATCCCCCAGATGTGACATCTGTCCTTCCCTATCCAGGAACCAGGCTCAACAAAAGCATTGGCTAGTGTATATCAGACACTTCTGCCTGGTGTTAGCAGGATATAAGTGGCACAAGCTTCTTGCTCCTCCACAATTAGACTATATTATTCTAGGAGTCTGAGTGAAGCTTTACATGACTCAAATGAGCATGACAGATAGCAGAGTGAGGCGAGTATAGCTCCTCTGTTAATGGCTACTACCAAGACTTAAGTCTTAGTCCAAGAAGTAGTAGGGCTTGGCTGAGTTCACTTCCAGCCAAGGTCAATTTAACTCCAAATAAATTCTTTCCCTCTGAACTACCCATTTGTTTTCTTCTGAAAAGACATGATAGTTCCTGCCTTTCAGAGTCCTGCCTGTGAGACCCACTATCAGCAAGTGTCCAAGCTCAATCCTGCTCCCCTCCTTCCCACGCTTGTAATGAATAAACACTGGATGTCCTTGGTGCTTTTGTCTTTGCTGCCCAGAGCAGCTTAGATCAGCCCAAGATTCAGCTCTCTCTAGTCCTTGTTTGTTTTCTGTTCTTGTCAGCTTGCATCATACTGTCTTGTAGAAGACAGATCCACCGCAGGAGAAAGTAGGAAGGTATAGATGTTTGTTAAATTAACTGCAGAAGCAAGGACTAAACTTCATCTCATTAATGTTCTTTTAAATTCCCTGAAGAAAAGAGATCAATCAGAATCCTGTAGAAACTTTTCCCTGATTGATTGCACTTCTTATATGAGCATGTAGATCTAAACAACACAAAAGGTGAACTATAGTGGATGCTTTTGTTTGAAGGCTAGATTCTCCCTTCCAGACTGGGACATTCATTCCTCATCTGTCAGGACTGTTGTCTGCTATTAGCACATAACTGAATTGCTTACCAGAAATTTCTCCTGGTCAAGAGTTCTGTGTCACGTAAGTATAAAAGCCCTTTCCCCAGGACTCCTTCAGTGATAAGTCAGCTGGAGAGAAGGAATACAAAGACCTGGCTCTTGTGCTTTAGTCTGGGACAAATCTGAAAGCCCATTCCAGCTCCATAGTTGAAGTCTTTGTTGTGAGTACATCATAGTTCAATTTATCGCTCTCTCTGCTTAATCTTACTTCCTTCACCCATCAAAGAAATATTTTTTAAGATGTGGACTAAGCTTCCTACTCTCAAAATCTGTTCTAGCAGCTTCTTCCTAGAAACTTAGCCAGACAATACAATATATTGCTGACCCTCCAAAGTGGGCTGAACTTACTTTCCCAAGAAATCATTTAAAAACAAAAAGAAATAGATCTTTTCCACGGTGGCATAATGTGTCATGTTATATCTTATATATTTATTTTCTTGCCATTGGAAGCTCCATTGGCAATAAAAGCTGATGAATTCATTAAACTCTTTCTGTCCACATCTACATTTCACAGAGTGCTTGAGGTAAATGTCATTTTTAAAGAAAACTATGGAAATTCCCAGCCTTAGGTAGATCCCACATGATTCAAATAGCCTTCAAGAAACATAAGCCATTTGGAACTAAGAATTCTCCAAGGTTCTGTCTAAAGGTAGACTTTGGAGCTGTTGCTGAGTTTAATTTATGGGTCAAAAAAACCCCAGATTTACTTATGAAGGGATTTGGAAATACAGATATGGGTTACATTTTTCCTAGGAGCCAATTTATGGGCTTTTAATGAAAACATATGGAACAATTTGTAGTCTCAAAAAGAGAAATGGCTGAATCGTACCGGGTTCAAAGTTTAACAGATATCCCAAACTTCTTTTCAAATTGACTGCAAACATAAAGTCACAAAGCCTTAAGACCAATGAAAGCTGAACCTTGCTGATTCTTTTTAAAAATATAATTCATCCAAATACTGATTTGTTAACAATTACTGGACAGCTGGTGATATTTCACAGGAGAAAATTGGAAAGATTTTTCTATACTTTTAGGCAAGAGTGAATTATTTCAAACACCAAGTGGTTCCAAATCCCACTGAGCTCAAGAAGCTGGGTTTCAGGAGATTTTTAGTGGGCACTGTACTTGGCATAATAAACTTCCTCTCCTGCTTCATTCCCTCCACCTCAAAATAGCTGCCTGCCCTCTAACCAGCCCTTGAGACAGACCTCAGAGTTGAATGATGGATAATAGTCATTTTTACCAATTCACTTTAAGAACTATGTTTAGTTTCCAAATACAAAAGCAATGGGAACTGTTCCCTTAGGAAGACAGTAAAAATGCAATCAAAACAGTTTAAATTTCGAAGGTCAAATTCATAATTCTATGCTACAGCCTGATTTTCTCCCCATAGGCAATGTGGTATTACATACAGTATAAAAGGCTGCACTCACATGTAAGGATTAGTCATCGGCTGTCAGAGCTGGGAAGGACCTAGGAGATTACCCATTTCTTTGCTTTTCTTTTTTTAATGATACAAAAGGCTCCAGGGAAATGTTAACAGAATGGAGAGGAAAAGAGACAAAGTTGGATACCAAAGTTCTTAAATTTGTTCTCAAACACACTGTGGCGATTCTAGTTATACTGAGTATTCCTTTATGCAGTAATTTCTCCCAAATCCTCCACTTGGTCTCCACATTTCCACTGCCATTATACTTGCCCTCAATCTTGTTGCCTCTAGCAGTAAGCTGACCTTGTTGGTAAGATGTTTGGTAGGTCACCTCTCTGAGAGCTACCACATGGATTATTATCTTTGCCATCGTCCTTTTAAATACAACAGAGGAGAGTAAAACCCTGCTGCCACTGGCTGCTTCATAACACAGAGACAGAAAGCTGATCTCATCCTCTCTTTGTTAATCAACTTGTGCAAAAATGGTCGTAACCAATTCCTTCTTCCCCTTGTGCCGAATTGGAAAGGTCCCTTCTGCCTAAAGTCCTCCTATGGGTACACAGTTTAGAAGAGAAAAACTCAAGTTTGCAACACTCATGGACTGGATGATTAGGCAGTGGATCATTCACAATCAACTAAATGTGTGTGAGTTTTTAAATGATATCACAGTCTAAGATCATATCTCTCAATTTGATTATAATATTAATCATTGAGATATTTTATTTCCACTATAGTTTGAGGAGCAAAGGGCAGGCAGATATTCTTATTCATTTTACAGATGAGAAACCTGAGGCTGAATGAGAGTGTGTGTTTTTTACAAAGTAAAGATGCATGTTAAGACAAGATAGATAATATCAGAGAAGTAACTTAGTTTTTTTGGTAAACAGTTTTTGGTTTTTTTTTCTGGTACCAGGGATCAAAATCAGGATCTTACACTTAGCTAGGCAGGCGTGGTGCCACTGAGCTAAATTCCCAGCCCACAGTTAACAGTTTTTAGCTTCAATTTATCTATGAAAAAGGGTACAAACTTTAAGAGTACAGTTCACACACTTTGACAAATAAACACAATCATGTATGTATCTTTATCCACAACGTGGATAAAGAATAGAATATTATCACCACCCATAAGATCCCATACTCTACTGCTAGTCACTAGCCCCAAGGTAACTAATATTCTTACTTAAATTATTAGTGATTAATTTTACAAATTTTTTAATTTAGATAAATATTCTCTTTATGTCTGGTCTCTTTTACGCATCAGTATGCCTTTGACACTCAATCACTGCTGTATGTAGGAATAATTTTTCAAATTCATTGCAGTATAATATTACATTATATAAGTATAGTTTTTACTGAAATCAGTTCTGTTGTTTGCAGTTTGGAGCTACTGTGAACCTCATTGCACACTAAAAGTACCATAATGAAAAACTCCACAGAGACCCTGGAAATCAGTTCCTAGCCTGAAAGAAGACTAGGCCTCATACAGCCCTAATCATAATGTAATTGTGAAATGATTTTTTTTTTGCCCAAAGTTATTAGAATGGCTCCCAACAGACAGTACTTTTTTTTAATCCCATTAAGTTTATTGGTACATTTTAGGTATGAAATACAGTTACATACATCATTGGGATCTTGTACCATTACGTGAGTATCTTGGCTCTTATTTTTTTCCCCTTCCCCTACCTTCCCTTCACCCCCTCCACCCTTCCCTGTTTGCAAAGACATTGTTTCCATTTTTTTCCTTTTCTCATATTTTTTTCTTTTCCCTTCTTGCCTTTCCCCTACCTCTCCCAATTCCCCTACTCCTATAGACCTTTACTTCCTATTACACAATATTGATTATACATTTTAAAAATTACAATATCAGGGGCCGGGGATTTAGCTCAGTGGTTTCACTGCCTGATACGCAAGCACAAGGATCCGAGTTCGATTCCTGGTACCAAAAAACAAAACAAAACAAAAATTACAATATCAAGATCTAGGAGACATTACCACAGATTTTACAGAATTTCAAAGGATATAGAGAGCATATTGCAAAAATCTGTTTTGAAATAAATTTGACAACTTCAAAGAAGTACCTTGGAAAACAAATTAATGAAACTAACTCTGGAGGAAATAAATAATTTGAATAGCACCTATTAAAAAAAGTATATTCCTAGCTTGAAAACCTACCTATATGACAACAACAGGCTCATAAACACTTTAACTTTATAATTTAACTTTAAATTATATCAAACATTTAAAGCAGAAAAAAAAAAGGAACACTTCTCCCCTCATTTTAGGAACTCAACATTGTGCCAATCCTAAAACTGGATAAAGATAATAGAAGAAAAGTGTATGAACATAGATAGAAATTTGTTTAACAAAACAAACTATTCGAAGTCAGATCTGGCAGTATGTAGAAAGTGGGTTTATTATAGGGATGGCAGTGTTGGTTCAGCATTGGAAGATCCACCCCCAAAAGTCATCATTTTAATAGAGGAAAAGAAAAAGCCATATGATCCTGTCAGTAGTTGGAGAAAAAGTAATGGACTAAATTCTATAGCTGTTCATGGTAAAAGCTATCAGGAGACTAGAAGTAGAACAGAACCTTCTCAACAGATTAAAGACATACTTCCAGCAAAAATGCTTTATATGAATGGAGAAGATACAATGTTTTCTCCCTAAGATGGGGAGCAAGGGCAGATATGCCTACTCTTCATCTGTCCATTAAACTTTGAAACATAGGCCTAAATCAAACTACTCTGGCAATAAAATGACACAATCAGGATACGATTGGCAAGGTAGAAGCAAAATCTTTATATGTAGATGAAATGATTATCTACAGAGAAAATACTAAGAAACCTCTAGGAACCCCTAGAACTTGTATTTGAATTTAACAGGATTAGAAAACACAAGGTATATATAAAAATTCAGGTCTGTGTATACTTGCTATAAATGAAGAATTGGATATTGAAATTTAAAAGTTATGTAGGAGTACAAAGGACCTAGAAAAGTAAAAAGAAAAACCATCCTTGGAAGATGTTTAGTACCTAATTTTAAGACTTCCTCTAAAGCTACAGTAATCAAGACACTGTTGGTGTAAGGAAAGACATATAGATCATTGGAATGAAACAGAGAATCTAGAAAGAGAACCACACATATAAGGTCCACTGAGTTTTGAAAGATTATTTAACATTAACATTTTATAGAATATAAACTCAATTCAAGAGCAAAGGAAAAGATAGTGTTTTCAGCAAATGGTACTAGAATACCTGGTATCCGTATATAAAAAATTAACCTCAACCCTTTTTTTCCATACATAAAAATAACTTGAAAGGATCTATGAACCGAAATATGAAAGACTAAAACTATACAACTTTAAGAAGAAATTATAAGACAAAATATTTATGAATTTAAGGTAGGCAAGAACTTCCTAGGATACAAAAGACATGATGTATAGAAGAAAAAATTGATAAATGAGATTCCATCAAAATTTAGAACTTTAAATGACATCATTAAAATGAAAAATAGTCCTTAAACAGACCATATTTACAATGCATATAACTTATGACCAGAATAAATAAATAACTCTTACAGCTCATTAATAGACAACCCAATTAAAATGTAGACACAAGAAGATGATAAATAGCCAGTACAGCACAAGGAAAGGTGTGCAACACTAGAATCAGAAAAATACTAATAAGTAAAATAACAAGATTGAATTATACACTCATTGGGGAGATGAAGTTGAAAGTTTTAAAAGCCTTGTCATGACTTTTTCTTTTTGTTGGATTCTCCCCCTTTGCGTTTAATTTGTCATGACCAGTGGATTCATTCTGCTGGGTTTCCTGGGGTTGTGATCCTCATTGTCTTTTCCTAGGGTATTGTCTAAAATTTTTTGGAGTGCCAGTTTGGTATTCATGAAGTTCCTGAGGTGCTCTTTATCATGAAAGTATCTTATTTCTCCATCAATTTGGAAAGATAGTTTTACAGGATACATCAATCTGGGTTGGAGGCTGTTTTCCTTTAGGACTTGAAATACATCACTCCAAGCTCTTCTTGCCTTGAGAAGTCTGCTGTGATTCTGATGGGCTTTCCTTTGTATGTGATTTGTTTCTTTTCTCTAACTGCTTGTAGAATTTTGTTCTTCTTTTGGGTTTCTGGAATCCTAACTATTATATGCCTATGTGTAGATTTTTTTTGATCAAGGCTCTTTGGAGTCCTATATGCCTCACTTATCTGTATGTCAGGTTCTTTTCCCCTGCTTGGAAAGTTTTCTGCCATCACTTCTGTGAACAGTATTTTTCTGTCATTGCACTCTCTCCTCTTTCTTCATTGACTCCAATCAGTCTTATGTTATTCTTCTTTGCATCGTCTAGCAGCTGCTGGATTGCTTTCTCGTGGTCCCTTACAATTTTGAAGCAATTTTTCTTTTCCTGGTCACTAATTGTTATCTTATCTTCTATATGTGAAATTCTGTCCTCACATTGGTTCATTCTGCTGCGCAGACTTGCAATGGAGTTTTTAATCTCCTGGAAATCTGTTTGCATCTGTTTTATGGATTCCATTTGTTCCCTATGTTGGGACTCCATCATGTTCCTCAGATCCTCTATTTTCATATCGGTGCCCTCTCTAGATATATTAATCATGTCTTGCACTATGGGCACAATCTTTGTTGTTATCTGAGAAATTATTTCTGATTTCATTTTTTCCAGATCCTTTTTTGTTGCCAATTCAGAGAGTCCAGGTGCTTGAGTATCAGATTGTTCCATCTGGTTTCCCTTTGGGATTGCTGTGGGTGATCTGGAAGTCTGTTTTTGAGGCTTGTTTACATGTCTTCTCATTTCCATGGAGGGCTGGGGGTGCTGGTGGTGCCCACATGGCTCACCTCCTCTGCTCTAGGAGTGATGGAATGTGGGCAGGGGAACCTCCTCCTGGGCGCTGAGATTGTCTCACCTCCTCTGCCTTAGGAGCAGTGGAACGGTGGCAGGGGAGCCTCCTCCTGGGCACTGCCCAAAAGATAGTTCTTGAAATAAGAATTTAGTTAGAAAAAATTCCAAGAGATATTAACAAAGTTAAATGTTTTGGGGTATTTCTTGAATTATAGGAATTTAAGAATATTTCTTTTAAATAAATCTTCAATGTGATGTGGGGAAATAGAGCACATAGTGTTTCCCAAATTCTTTGACAATGAGATACTTTTATTTTGTTAAGAGATTTGTGTTCTGAGAACATATGTGTTCCCAGATGTTGTTCTAAGTCTACCCTTTTCTCTTGGGCTATTCACCTTCCCATCTCAACAATACACCGACAAGGAACAAAGTTTAGGGCAAAACATTCTGAAGGGCTTCTTTCAGATTGCACAAAACATGTTAGAGCTACAGTTGCTTAGCCTGTTATTAATCCTTTCACTTCCTTCTAAGCCACTTATTCCCAGGATCATATCCCTGTAATACATATCAGTACTTCTGATGGAAAAAGGGGTTATGCATATGTTTTCTCTGAAAACAAGATAATATTTATTGAATATCCCACCTTGTATAACCTAGTTCCTGTTTCTCAATAGGATTTTGCTACGGTAATTTAGTTTTGCAAAGGTAACTTGATCGAAACTCATTAGCATGTTACTGACCATACAGCACAAATAGTGTAGAACAGAAGTAATTAACCACTGTTCCAGTTGAAAACCTACACTCAGCTCCTTTTCTATTTTCTTCTTAGCTTCTGGGATTGAGACTACTGAGGTGAAGGCTGTATCAAAGAGGTCATAAATAAAACTACCACCTTGGATAATTAATATATAGTGCTTTGATTTTTTTCAGGCCAAAACTATTAATTTTTTAATAAAATGCTATGTATATCCATACAGGAACTCATTTAGAAAAATGTTTTTTATATAAACACTAGAGGAACACCTTATTTTTCTTCCTGGGTTTAATTGAACAATTGAATACAAAGAAAATTAAGTAAAATAGACTCTAAGCATCTCTGCAAAACAATCGTTCACTAAGTTGAGCTAGGTGTATGATTAATGAAAAACCATAAATATTTCTGAAGGTGCAGGAGCCAAGACAATGGTTGTTTGTCATATACTTCTGGCCAGATGTTTAGGCTTTTTGGCTACCTCTTAAGATGTTGGTAAATTAGCTGGCATCTAGTCTCAACTATGAGCAATTAATACCAACAATTAATGTCCCCTAAGCAGATAAAGGTAAGGTATAGATAACACAGTGTATGATTCCATCCATTTCAAAAGAACAACATCTCAAAGTATCTTTGTTGCACTATCATTTTATGGCAAGTGAATCCTGCTTGAGGATTAATAATACACTTTTAGTCCTTGGGAAAAATATAATAAACTCAAGGAACTAACACAAATGAAATAAATCAAGTACTTAAATCCCTGTTCTTTGTGCTGCATCATGGGGGTCTACCACTATATTTTAGTAACTAAGGGTTTTAAATACTGCCACTAATATCATCTTATAAAAAAGTAATACTTTTAGGGTGATAGAATTGAAAAGACACCACATCAAGCTGTTCAATGGAGGTCCAGAATGTCCCCAAGAAGGTGGACTTTTAGAAGATAAGAACACTCCTCAGTAAATGAAGCTCTTCCTTAGGGGATTGTCTCATTGTCTGCAGAAGATTTTGTTGAAACATCATACAAAGAACCAGCTACTGCTCTCTTCTCAAGATGTCAGAGCCCTAGAGAAAAGGAGAAGCACTTTGCAATAGAGAAGATGTTAAAATTAATGCATAGTTAAGAAAGTTCTCAGACTATAATTTCATTGATCAGTACAATTAAAAAATAAAATACAGGGTCCATAATAGAGGCAATACTTTTTAAAATAAAGATGCTGAAAATAGCATCATTTACTATTACCATCTCCTGTAGGAGGAGATATTTATAGTAACAGAAACAACATAATGCCCAATTAAAACACCATATTTAAGTTTAAAAAGAAAAATACAAGCTTTGTGAAAAATGCATTCTATTACCCTTATTGGTTTTCTAGAGAGAATGGTGAAAACCTTACCAAGGGCCAAGATTCGTCAGTAGGCTTGAGTAAGGATCATTAACTTAGGTCAAATTATGTAGTATTATTCTTTTCACTTAATAGGTGCTTTAGGGTGGGATTTGAGAAACTTTGATTTGAAAAGCTAATCTTGCTACTTCAATTGCCAGCTACCGTTTACAGAATAAATAATACTAGAGTTCAAAATTAGCAAAATTTTACTTTTTCTGTAAATATTTGATGTTGTTACTTGTTTCTTCAGATACAAATCAGACATAAAAAAACAAAACAGTAAATACTAGGTGTTAGGTTACTAATTTACACAGTCTTTTTGAGAAATGGACCTTAGCCTGAGCTTCAGAATTAATTGGTGGTGCTTTTAAAAATGAAGAATATGGAGTCATCCTCCAGAAATGCTTTATCAAAGTCATTGGGAGTAAGACCTAGGAATACACATTTTTGTCATGCTCTGCATGTGATTCTTACATACAAAATATTGAAAACAGCATTTTCAGATGACCACAGACAGACAAGGTCATATTCTGTTCTTGAGGCTAGAGTAAGTGATTTTTAGCTGGACTTTGTAAAGATGGCTAGAACTTCAGAATTATAATTAGAAGAAAGGGGGTTACTAATTGGAAATAAAAACAAGGATGGAGACACAGAGGCAGGAGAACAAATTATATTTAGCAAAGAGTGAAGAAAATGGTTTTGTTGGAGGTACAACATAACATGGAGTAGAAAAGAGAAAAATGAGAAAGCACACAGGACTTGGATTGTGTCTGGTTGTCCCATTGGGAAACATCTCCCTTCCATAAGCAACAAGATATTGAAAGTCCTCCAGTTACAGGTGACTGAAGCAAATATAGTAAACCTTTCAGGTTGAGAGAGAGAGACAAGATTTCTTTTGGGGAGAGGGAGGTTTTAATGAAATGATGAATTATTTTGAATTATCTATGTAGTTATTAATACTCAACTTTGATCCAAAAATTTAGGAAAAACATTGACCATCTAAATTTGTTCACAGAATTAATAAGTAAGATTCATTGATATGTTTGCAGTCCACCATCTTCTGATAAAGCAATGCTAACTGGATGCTGTGGTTGATGCAAATGAACCTACAAATATTGTGATGTATTTTCCCTCCCTTTTTATAATTAATTTTTGAATCTGTTGTGTCTTTTAGAATCTAAAACAAAATGTTATGTAGATAAGTTTGATCATCAATCCAATTTAACAACACCAATGAGTAGTAGATCTTACTATTCTATTTACTATTTTACTTATTTTTTTGTTTAGTAATTGTCCACTTATTATCTGATCTTCACAAACTCTAAATTTTTCTGCTTTTTTTGCCCTTTAACTTCCGTAACTGGGATTAGGGTGACAACCTCCATTGAATAGCTCAGTGGGAGGTCCATCCACTGTAAGAACAATCCAGAGCTGGGTCACAAACGTCAGCCAGCTGTAATGGTGGAAGGGCTCTAGTGCCATTCTCAGATGATTTGTCTTAGCCACTTCTTGCATCGGCCACCATGTTCCTCTCAGCCACCACTGTTTATGGCACACAACCCTAGACCAATCTGAGACTGGTTATTTTGGTCAAATGCTGAGTTGAGCACCAGTCACAGAACAATAATCCAGTGTCATCAAATGGTACAGAACATGGAGCTCCAAATAAGCAATCACTTGTAAGCAACCTTCAGATTCCCTGAGCAGGGAATTCTGATCCTGAGAGTTTATATTATTGCCAGGATACTAGATATTTGGCACAGGGGTCTTTAGATACAAGCAATCTAGGATATAAAACAACATACTATATGACACGTCATCTATTCTCAAATGATGAAATATTGACTTTATAACCTTGACCATGAGTGACTGAACTCTAATCTGTTGTGGATCTGTGGTACCTATCTGATCTGAAATTTAAATAGTAGTATAGGGAATGATTTCAAGTTCAGAGTTTGTAATATCAAATTCAAATTTGTGAACAAAATATATAAAATCTCCAGGATGAAAAATATATGTGAAGCTCAACTAGTAGACCATAGAGAGAACAAATTGAATATCCAAGCAAAAATGCAAAAGAGATTTTGTAGCTCCAGAGCTTTATCCCCCAAACAAAACAAAAGTGGGATTAAGCAAGTTACTGTGTGGCTGGAGTGACCAGGTCTGCTTTATCACTGCCAGGGATATCTAGCTGGTCTTTCTGCCACACTAGTTCTTAGAGTCCAGGGTTGTTGGGAGCAGAGCAAGAGCATGGGTTGAAGGCAGACCAGTGTCCCAACTCTCTAGTCCCAGGACCGAGGACCTCCATAGCCTCCCCTTACAAGCTCAAGGTATAAGATTCTGGCCAGAGCCCACACTTACATGGTTTTCCTACTTCACTGTGGTCCCTCTGTAGAGTTCAAAGATTTTGCTGTTGCTGTTCAGAAACAACTTAAATGACTCGAAACCATTTCCCAAAAGCATGAAGCAGCTTGTCATTCTGGCTTAACACCCAAACCATTCTTTGCAGAAACATCTGTGATGTCCCCGAGAAGCAAGTACAGCAATCTCTCTGTCTAAACAAGTGTTTATGTACTAGTCCTCTAGCAAGCATTCAGTGCCCACATTGTCACCATCCTGTTTGCAAGAGGTATGATTTTTAAACTGGCAGAGGGGACTCCAAAAGAAGTGGGTTTTTTTCTGTGGGTGAGGGATATTTTCTCAACCAGGAATACCTGTGCAAGGCAGGTCACTTCTGCCCATTTTTATCTAACAGAACAGAGCCTGAATGGCTCAAGAGGAAGTTCGAGGTCAAGTCTGGCAGATGGGTCTGAGTTGTGTGACTGTGGGAACATTAGTACCCTTTGTTGCATTTCAGTTTTCTCCCTTGGAAGACTAGGATTGGGAATTAGAAACACCTAATGCAGCGCTTGACATGGATCAGGTATTCCAGTAATGGCTGGAATATCTATCAACATATATCAGGAGATATATATCAGTATTGCTGAGGTTAATATGTTGATTATATGATATATTATTTTGTATATACATGTGCAAGTTAGGCTTTTTAGAACAAGTGGCAAATACCTGGAAGTCACAAAACTCTTACATTCAACATTACATGGGTCTATAAAACAAACCCTCTAGGCCAGCTATGGAATAGATGGAGCCATTGAATTTGTCCTGGCCCCTGAGCTACTCAGGTACTCTAAGAATCAGAGATGAGCTGGAAGAGGTACTGATCAATCAGCAAACCTTCATTTTCCATCTTGAAACTTTACTAGCTATGGTCAGTCAAACATGTGTGCATATAAATATATGTATATGTATGTATGTATGTGTATATATATATATATTTTTATATATGGTGGTAACAGTGTTCTTAGTTTTTGTCATTCCTCTACCAAAATGTGTTCAAAGTACCTTAGAAACTGAAAAATCACTGAAATGTGGGTCTGGACATCTGGACACCTGGGTTCTAAAGTGGCGTACTGATAAACCTGCTTGCTGGGGTAAAACGGCTTGAAGTGTTTGCCAGTTTCTGTGGTGAAATATTCCCACTGTGGCTGATTTCATGTTGTCAGTACCAACTTGAGAAGAGATTAGGATCACTGGTGCCCATGAGCTGGCACAAGCCAACTGTAACACAGCAGTGTTCTCGACTGGCAATGCCACTTACAAGAGGCAAACCTGACTTTCTGGGCTTCTATTTTCTCATCTGTACAGTGCAGAAGTTAAATTAGACTAAATTTTCTCAATCTGTGTGTTAACAAATAATAAACATATTCTTTGGACAAAGAAACTTGGGAAACAGTGGATTAAGCCAAACCAAATAGGATTCTTTATAATACTAAAGCTTCTTAGAGAAAATTTAAAATAAACATGGTGGTGCATACCTCTAATCCTACCTCCCGAGGGAGAGGACCATGAGTTCAAGGCTAGCCTGCGCTTACTTGTGAAACCTTGTCTTCAAAAACAAACAAAACGAAAACAAAAAAGAAAAAGAAATTTTATTTTTTCTTTGTTTCTTCCCCTGAAAGATCTGACTTGATAGTGGGTGTGGTGTGAATTCCACCTTCATAGTTCTACTGCATTTCTCCAGAAAAAACTGCAAGGAGAACATTAAAGTAAGAAGAGTTTTTTCTAATTTTATATTTCTTTTATAACATATTAATGTATGGTTAAATGAACTGATATTTGCTTTCAAGCAAATATTAGGGAAAACTTGTAATGGCTATGTCATTGGAAAAATAAATTACTTTTTTTTTTTTGAGGCCTATGCACCCCTACGGGGTTTTTAGAGGATTTTTAGTCAGATAATACCCAACCTTCCTACCTCATAAAGTTTGTTTTGTACTCATTAATGTCAAAGAAGAAACACTGTAAACTGCACAATGTTAAAATAATAAACCAACATTTGCGTATGTGACTTTGCTCTGATTAATCTCTAATCCAAACATCCCTGATTATCTAATCCCAGCAGAGGAAAATCACTGTGGATTAGATGGTTTGGTAAGAATCTGAAGTGGGTTTCTCTTTGGAGTGACTAGCTATTGCCCAAATCTCGAGAACCTTCTTTTGGCCTTATTCTTTGCAGAATTCTTTCCAATTGAAGATAATGCCAATTATTGAATTCACTTTTGAAATTCTATGATCCTAATCTCTGTGCCAGAGTTGATTATGAATTAGGGGTACTTTGATTCTAATGAAGTTTCCACTGAAAGATTTCTGATTTTTTTCCTGAGGTTGAATATGAAAGGGGGAAATTAGAATTTTTTTCATACAACATATATAGAAAATTTCATGCTACTTATCATAAGCCTAGGAATAGGTAGTCAGGGGTAAATGTATGGATTGCTTGTACCTTTTTAGACTTAGTCAAATGAGTATTTTAACTAATATATCATAAAATTTAAAGCAAACACTTTAATAGTGGATAAGATCAAATCTCAAAAGTAACCATATCTACATTTTTTCATGCATGCAAAAAAAACCCACTCATTTTCCCACTATCCCTTTTAACAAACAAGATAAAAATATATTTTCTAATTTTTAAATTTTTTTTTTAGTATCAGGAATTGAACTCAGGACCCTGTGCTTGCCAGGCAGGTACAGTGCCACTTAGCTAAATTCCCAGCTCAAAACTGTATTTTTTTTTTAAAGTAACTGCTGCATTTAGGTTGAGTGTGGTGCCATACACTTGTAGTCTCGGCACTCTGGGAAGTTGAGGGAGTAAAATAGCAGCTTAGCAACACTGTCTCAAAATAAAAAGTGGGCAAGGTTGTGGCTCAATGTACAAATACTTGGCACAATGAATACAGATTCCAATAGAAGAGAAAATCCAATTTTTATATGCTTCTTAATGATGAACAAATTTAAAGGGAATGATGAAAACGATTTTTAAAAGTTCTCATTGTTAAATTATTTAAAGTTAAACTTTGTATCAATATGCCATAGTTCTTAAAATGTTAAAATACCTTTTATTGTACAGAACATTTTATTACCTTTGTAATATATTTGTATACAGGTTTTTTCTTGGTAATACAATACATGTAAAAAACTCTAAATGTTAAAGCCTCTTAGAGACTTTAGTATTATGACTCTGTAAAAGGAAGTTATGGTGTTTAGCTTTTCCTGAACATTTTTTAGTGGCACAGCCACGAAAATCTATATTTGATGATGTTCTTACAGCTGTAAATTCCAACAGAGATCAAAAAGTTATCATCCCCCACTACCATTTCTCAATATTTCTAAGTGAAGAGAGCTAAACTTTGTTGAGTGCTTACCAAGTGCTGCCTATGAAACTGAGAAAGCAAGGTTTATTTATTCTAATTTAAGACTAACAATTATCCTGAAAACCCAGATATTTGTCATCTCCTATCTGATTTTCAGGTTAGAAATCTGAGTCTCACTAAATAACTAAGCTAAGCTCACTGTTTCAAGGAGGCATCTAACACTGCCGATTAGAAAGCACCCTTCCCAATGAGCCTATTTAAAAACAAAAATGGAATCTAAGGTACTTATGCATAATCACATTTGATTCTGCAGGTGGAGAGTGATGTTAGCAATAGTGACACCTTGTGGCTTTATCCACCTCGGCTTAGTAGCCAGAAAGGTTACAAGGGATCCTTCCTTCCCATGTGAATGGGGGACCCTTTGCAACACAGGAGCTCTGAGAATCTTGCAGGATCCTTGTTTTGTTGTTTCACAAACATACCGAGATGAAAGAGTCATGCTCTATTTTTTTCTTTTCTTTTTTTCTTTTCTCCCCAGTTCTCTTCTTTGATTCTTGTAATCAACTAAGAAGTAAGTTTGCTTTAAGGTCTGGCTCCACCCTAAGTGAAACAAAACAGTACATTTTAAATGCTGGGGTGTCTCTTTTATGTTAGGAAAAACACTAATGGGCCTTCATTGCCAGGGAACTTTCACTTTCTGGGAGGCCCTCTGTATATCCTTTTCATCTGTTTTTACAGATTTCAGATGCTGGTTAATGAGATGGAAAGACACATTTTTCTAAAGCAGGCAGAGCAGAGAGCTTTTAGGTTCTTAGAAGATAGCAGAGCTGTTGTTGAGCCATTGGAAGAGACATCTGGAAAGCAATCTTACAAAGATACGAGGGAAAATAGAAAAGCCAAAATTGGACAATAGAGTGGAAGAAAAAATTTTTATGAATCTCGTATCATAAAACCAAAGCCATACACTGGATCCTCAGGATCCAAAATGTTAAAATTTACATTGGAGATCCAAAAAGGGAGAATTGAAGACGCATGTGAACTTACTGCAGAACATCAGGTTAAGGCAGTGGGAAGAGGAGGAGGTTGAAATTTTGCAGAGGGTCAGTGACTTGGAGGGAAGGGTACAGTGGAAAATGAGTGTTTGGATTTGCATCTGTGCCACACTGAAACCACAGTAACTCTTAGAGCCTCTTTTACACCAACCACAGCCCCTCGAGAAAGGCAGGCGAGGTGTCCAGGAGGTAGTGTGGAAACCACGCAGCTTCGCTTGTATCCAGATAACTGCATCTGTGCTTTGTTCTCCTTTTCCAGAGGGGGAGGCAAAAGGGAAATGTGATACCAGGAAGCCATAAGAAGGATAGAAATGAAAGAATAAGTGGGAGGGAAGGAAACAAACAGGCAAGGTTTGTGAGCATTGTCAATGTAAAGAGAACCTCTAAACTATTTGCACCAGGGAAGTCTTGTTTTCAGCAAGAGCAATCTATCCTAAAATTTCTGAATGAAAGCAGAGGGGGTTGTGACATGTACAGGAAGTTGGGCAGAGATTCTGTCTCTGAGCTGTTCTTGACGTTCTTTTTTTCAGCCTAGAATATTCTCCCAGACCCTATCTCTGATTCACACTCCTCCTTATCTTTCTGACAGCACTTCACTGGCTAGGAAGTCCTTTTAGAAGCATCCCTCTGGGAGAACCCTTCTAAATAATGGATTAACAAACACCAGCAGGTCCCCCCCCCCGCGCCACTGGTCTGTGAGAGGGTCGGAGGCAGAGAAAGGACGAGGTTAGGACCTCCACCCACTGAGGAGCTCCATCTCTGCACTTTCAAGCTCCTCTGGACATTCTTTCACCCTTCTTCAAACCCCACTCTCTCTGTCCTAGGCCCTCTAGGGCGCTCTTCCTGGTGGAATCACACCAGCCTTTATTCCAAGCACTGAAAGCTGTTCTAAAGAGTAATTTGTTCCTATGAAATGTGTAGGACTAGCAACAAGGCAACACATGATAACTTAATTAACACATTCTCAGATAAGACAGTCCTATTTTAAAACAACAAAAGGAAAAAAAGTCTTCTTAATTCATCCTCAGGAAATGCTGCTCCTATATTAAAACAAGTGAGCTGTCTGTCAGACACAGCTCCCCTTCACAGGAATGGGGCCAATGCTCTGAGTGGATGGAAGCAGCAACCGCATCAGCCAGTGATGGCCCTCGAACAACTCATGCAGCATGATGTCCACGTCCACCCACGGATTCCTCTGTAATCCCCACTGCAAAAGCAATCTCCTTTCTTCTCTTTTCTCTCGTCAGAAAGAACACAAGCTGATAAAGACACTTTTTCCCTTTTTTCTTTTTTTCTCCTCCCTCTCTTTCTCCCTTTCTTCTTCTCTTCATCCTTCCTTCCTTCTTTCTTTTCTTCATCTCAGAGACACAGAGACTGGGAGTGGAGAGACAGGAATCAGCAAAAGATTTCAAATTTGTTCCACATCTTCTACTTGCAGAGCTGGGAAGGCCATTTTGTAATCCCCCTAGGGAAAGAGAACGTAATATCATGATGTCCAGAGTCATGTCTGGTCATTTCCAGCTGTTTAAACTTGGGAGTCAGCTGTGCCCCAATGCTGCCCTGTCCAGCTGTTCCTCGATAGCCATCTGAGCACATACAGAGTTGCTCCCTCCCCATCACATGACTCTCAGAGCTTTGCCTATCACTGATAGAACAGTGTGTGTCATTTTAATTAGTATTTACTATTTTAAAACTATTGCTACATAGTTTTTCCTTTCATTTTATGTGTCCTATAAAGCTATTTCTATGTTTCACTCATTTTTTCATAAATTATTATTATAAATTATAAATGTCTACTCTAGAAAAATGTAGATAATAAAGAATAATATAAATTTTTATATTAAAAAACTTGCATAATTTCACCATTGATTACCAAGATACTGTTTCTAAGATCATACTTTGAGACTCTCTCTGTCTCTCCCTCTCTCTCTCTCTCTCTCTCACTGTGTGATGATACAGCTATCCTAATCCAATCTCCACTCCATAAATATGCCCTGGATTAAGACAAAAGAACATATTATTGAGCCTGGGAAGTAATAGGAGTCCTCTTAACTATGAGATCTCTACCATGAACTGGTTTTCTGGAAAAGCCACTCTTCAACACTAATGCTATTTAGGAATTTCTTCCCCTATTTAGCTCATCTTCCCAGTGGCTTAATACCAACAAACAAGTTGGCAGAAAATAAAACCACTATGACTGAACAAAGTGAGAGATACATAAAGTACCAGCCTCACTTGAGTTTCTCAACAATTCTGCCTCACATGGGGAGAGGGCAAACCGTCTTCCAAAGGATTCCTTTCTCAAATATTCAATAGAGTTCAATGAGCATTTGATTTGGTGTAGTTTCTTTAAAGATTATTTTGATGGATTTCCAACCTTAAAGCTATGGCAGCCCTTTATCAGAGCACAATGAATGTAAATGACAAGTAGTCATTGGCAGAGATTATCTGCAGTAATAAGAAAAGGAAAAAAATTGTAGATATGCATTGGAAGAGCAGACTAATTGTTCTAATTTTCTTTAAAGGGGCATTCTATATGATCATGTTCTGAATTTGTTTGACCTTTTTTTAAATTAGACCTTTTCCCATTATTAAAGGAGAGCAATAGAATAAGTCCTCCGCTGACAGCATTCTTGCCCCCTGGCTTATTAGTTTGTATGTTTCCCTAGTAGCAGCATAGACCAGGGAAAGAGGGAAAGGAATAAAGGGATAGGAATAAAGTTACAGTAACAGCTGATGGTGAAGTGAGCCTCTCCTTGAATCTGGGCTTTGGGAGTGATCTTACTAAATGGACTTGCCTTGTCTCATCTATACTATGGTGATAAAACAAGTTCTTATCTTATAAGGCCACTAGAATGATGTGGACAAGGTGATTGAAGTGGGTACCTTGCACTGAGATAGTGTGTAATAAATGTTAGTTCCAGTCTAGAAGTTTTTTCATGAACTAAAAGCAGAACCTATCTGATTCAGTATCCCTACCCTCTTTAGCCCAGGATATTGCTTTCTGAAATTGAGAATATTCATATACATAGCAAGGACACAGTATGGTCTGCAATGCTGAGTATGGAGGCATTATCTCCCTTCTATAATATTTTGGAGTAGTAAGGAATTTATGCTGGTTTTTATAGCTCTCCTCTCTTGGTTGTGCTAGAAGCTCTTGTATTTATGTGGTATTTTGAAATAGGGATGGGGTGATACTTTCATTACATCCTGAATTCCATTGACTTCCTCATGGTTTGTGTCTGCTGTCGTCCCTGGAAGGTGACTGACTCACTGTGTTCCTACCCACATAGGTAAGAGGGTCTTTGCTCATGCCCACATTTTTTCCTGAGATGTCCAGGCTCAGAGTAATGATCCCTGTCTCACTTCCTTGTACTCTTTCCAAAGCTTGTCTCCTCCCAGGCTCCAGAGTCCCAGTAAAATTTCAATAGGTGAAAGGTTTTCCAATGATTAACTTGCTTTGGACTTCTGCCTTTTATCCTGTTCAAATTCTGGCTGCATGAACATCAGGTACCATTATGCCTAGTTAACTTATCTCCAAAGAAAAGGTTAAAGAGGGCAAGAACAACCAATATTTCATTTAATCATCCTGCCACATACATAGGAGACCATCAGTTTTCTTTACCTCCAGGGTAGTCAGACAGAAAGTTTCTTCCTGCGGTACACAACTTGAAAAAAAAAAATCACCCAAGAAATGTACTGTGACATTTCCTTGTGAATGTAATTATTTGGCCACGTTTTGCTGCTTGGGTTGCTCCTCTATCCATAAACTTCCTGTTTCAAGTGCTCTTCTCAGCTTCTGCTCACCCTTCCTAAGCCACAAGCGCATTTGTCTCCATCTTTTATTTAGGAGCTGCTGCTTAGCTCTCAGTCCCTGAAATAAATACTACCTCCTTCAGGAAGTCCTCTAGGACTTTCCCACCTGCTTCTTCTTTGTCAATGAGTCACTTCTTTCTCCCTTGACACTGTAACTTACACCACTGTGAGTCCTTATTCTGCTAACTGGTTTCTCCTATCTCTACTTCCACATAAGCATCTTTAAAGGCCACAGTGACACAAATTTTTCCTAAAAATAACTTGAGTCAATTGCAATTAAACAAATAGTGACATAACATAGAGAAGGGTGTTCCAGGTAATCCTGGTGATTTTATTTACATTTAAAGGAGAAAACAATATGTGTTTGTTTATTCAATTTAGTTATTCATTTATTTGGTATAGGGCAAGAATTGTTAAACCTGGTTCCATGTCAAAATGAACTATATAATTTTCTGAAAGTAGCAGCACTGAAGTTACACCCTGAGAATTCTGGTAACTGGGCTGAGGTGGGCTCAGGCACTGGTATTTTTAAAAGCTTCTCAGATGGTCCCAGTGTATAACCAAGATTAAGAAACACTAGTATCGAGGGGAGTTTTATTTTCCTGTAATTCATTAAAATTTCTTTATTCATGTTTCTTATTTCTTTATCTCCTTAGTTTTCTAATGTATTTATCACCCTTTTATATTGTGTGCAATTTTTGCTATGTAAGCCACTTCAAATTCTTTTGAGAATAGAGTTTAAATAATCAAGATGGTAAAACAATGAGATGTTTCTATTAATCTTAGGAAAAAATGATAAAATTCTCAAAGCAAATTTTATTTTCTTGTATAATTTATTCTTAAAAGTATTCATTCCATCCTCTCCTTTCATGCCTCAATGCTTTCTTTCAGCTAAAGGAAGCAGCACAAGAAGATAAACAAATAATAGGGATAACTGAAAACTTCAAAAAGTTTGAGTATCTTATAAAACTTGATTAGTTTTCACAACTGTCTACTAGTCTAAAATCATTCTTTTGGGAATTGAAATTGTGAGACTGAACAGAACAAAATTGAATCACATGGTTAACCTATATATCTAGTCAGAATCCCCTTTGATGTAGTCACATTCCTTGTTCATCATTAAATATTAGAATACTCTACTATGATTTAATCTCAATTAAATTTGAGCCATTGTATGAAGTCATTGGGATCTTGTGAATTTTTTTAATATAACCAGAAAAATATGTAAAATGTTCTGTAATTGATCAGATTTAATTTCAGACTACCAAAATTCACTGTAATAATTGAACCAGGGGTCACAAATGAAAATACTGCCTTTTAAGCATTTCAAAACAATAATAGCTATAAAAGATCACAATCCTGACATAATGAAAGGAAAATGGCTTTTGTTGAAACTTTGAAGGTTATGTATTCCAGCTTACGTGTTTATATTCAGTCTCTTTTCTATTTAGGGTTCACAGAATTTTACTGCCTGAGTTTTTGGCTTTCTTCCTGGCTGCGTTTGAGCATTACCTTAAAAATTTACCAGAAAATAAATCCTTTGTAAACTTAATAAACTATGTTTGTTTTTAGAACAAAACAAAATAAAGAGAAAAATGGAACTATTTTCCTGCCAGATAGCACTTAAAGATGTAAGAACCACCTCAGTTATATATCAGGCATGCTGGCTAATTATAAGGTTGCTGAAAGCGTTGCAATAGCTCTGTGTTATCATCTCTCCATTTGTAAAACAGAAATGAGGGCATCTTCTACTTTCCTCTAACTGACAGGCAACTTATGATACATAAAACTTTATTCTGTATGGTGAAGAGAGAAAAAAGTTTTCCATAGCCATTAATCTATATAGAAATATCTAAATTATATACATTAGAAATTAATAGCAATTTTTAAAGCTCATTTAAAGTTTCCTGGAGTATGTACCACTCTTTTTTTACACAGGTAAGACTTTTTTTTTAAATTACAGTAGCAAATTCAAAGACAAATTCATTTCCCTTGTGTGTTCCATCTTGGAACCTCTGGGACGCAGCATTTTTCTATTTCCCAGAATTGATTTTTTTGTTGTTGTTTTGTTTTAATTGGCCTCTCTAGGTAATTTCACAGAATAAAAATGAAAATAGTCTCTGTGCAAAAAATGTACCATTGAAAAGCTAGTTCCAAAGGTAGATGTACCAACTATAAATTAAATGAGAGACATACAGTCTCATCAGTGCCCATATGTTAGTCAACTGGGAATGCTTTTATCAGAAGGACTTTATAAATGTAACAAGCCTGTTTCAATGCTACCCACAGCATGAGGCTGAGTTCTATTTTGCATTGTAATAGATTATACAGCTTCAATTTTCAATGGACATGCCCTAACATATTGGGTCTCTCAGAAGACACAGCAGTAGCATTGACAAGGGGGGCAGAGGGCTAAGTATTATCACAAAATATTTAAAATGTATGTTCCTGATGAGTAGCAAACTGTGATTATCAAATAGGATGATTCACCACTTCCAGCTGTCAGAAATAATACCATCTCCCATTACAGGTGCCTATTGCAGAATGAGCATCTAAATGTCTAATTTCTGAAAAATATGCATGTTCACATATTGATTATGAGATAGTCTTTAACTTTTTTCTGTGAAAAATACAGCTGTATGGACTTGCTTTTTGCTGTAAGAATTAAGGTGAGGAGGGATGTAACCAAGGGGAAGGAAACCCACCACCACAGCCTCTCAGGAGGTCGAGATAACCCCAGCGGATGCTGTGTCTCCTTTGCAGAGAGGTCTCCACACAGACACTGAGTTAAGTTACAAACTAGAGTGATCATCAGTGCTGGTTTGACCTCGGATGCCGGACCCTTAACACTAAGATTAAGAAACTTCCAGGTAGACCTCAGAGTAACTGGGTAACTCCCATTGGTTAACCGCATGGAAACTTTTCACTTACCATCAAGTCCCCACTTTGATCTGAAATAATGCAAAACCATGTATTATCCACCCAAACAATTGACAACTATACTGGAATTCTTGTGTTGTGGAATCTAAAAGAAGACAAAGAAGCAATTGGTTTTGTAAGACTTTCTAAGCATTATATGTTGGCAAAGACTTTCATGGGTGTTTCCTAAATGTTTTCATGAGAGTTTGAGCACCCTGATCCGATCCCTGAGATGGCAGGGAGATCTTGCCAAAATAACCTCATATCAGTGGAAAAGAAACCAAAAGCACGTTATTTGGGTTGAAGTAATCTCAAAATTGATGAAATTATTGATGTTCCATTTTTAGAAAAATTGAAAACTAGCTATCACACTCTATGTCAGAGTAGGATATGCTAGTAGGATTTCTTTGGGGGGGCCATGAAGCTAGGTCACCCCAAAAGAAATGGAAATTCCTATAATCAGTCATCCTGGGAAATGGCAATTCTGTGACAGAAAATGAAATCAAGGGAAAGAAATGTAAAATTCAGAGCATCTAACGTGCTCAGAACTCCCCTGATCTGAAGCAGGCCTGCAGTTGTGTAGGGAGCCATGCTGAGTGAGGTCCCCAAGGGGGGATGTGTCCTGAGGAATGCCTTGTTCAGCACTGCCAGGACATCCATCTTCTGTGTGCCCCAGAGTCTTCAGCAAAGTCTTACAGAACACCTGTAGGTTGGTCACACAGGGATTATGAAATGTTAAGGGAGTGGCTGGAGCTGATCACATACTTGGGAAGTTGAAGCGCTCTCTCCCTCTCTTGCTCTCTCTCTCTCTCTCCCTTCCTCCCTCCCTCCTTCCCCTTTCTCTCCCTCTTTTCCTTCCCATTTCCTTTTCCCTCTTTCTCTCCCTCTCTCTGTACTTGGAAGTTGAACTCAGGGCCTTCTACACTCTAAGGAACATTCCCTTTCATATATTTTATTTTGAGACTCAGTCTCACTAAGTCACTAAATTGCCCAGTGTGGGGTTGAACTTACAATCCTCCTGTCCCAGCCTCCCAGAGTACTCAATTTTTTCATTATTAATCCTCTAGGAGGCCTCTCAAGCTTTTTTCCATAATTGATTTTTCTCTTGAAATTTTGTTATCACACATAAATCACAAATTTACATACTGTGTTTCTTGGCTTTATACATTGAAAAAAAAAGATATTTTCTCCCCCAAGAACCAATCTATACTCCATGGGTGTGCTATCTCCCCCACTGAGAATGAATGAATGTTAGAGAAAAGGGAAAACAGCTTGAGAGATACTGAATTTCATTAGGAGATGACTTGCAGTGGAGCAAGTGCCAAGTCACTGGGCAGAGTAAAAACAGAAGACTGATGAGACCCCAGAGGACAGCCTCAATTTGCAGAGCATTTAAGTGTTCCGAGGTGGACTTGATAAGAGGCTGGATTACTTGTAGTTGAACATGATGACAGTTCTGAGTCATCATAATATAGCTATTAAAGTAAACATAATTTAATTTTGTAGTTGAGAGCTGATATGCCCAGAGAATATTTGGTTTACAACTGTAAATGGGACATATTTTTGATAAAAATTGATTAAGAAATTGAAAGAGACAGAGACACAGACAGAGAGAGACAGAGAGCCAAGAGCAAAATAAAAGATAAATAAATAGAAAGAAGGGAGAATGTCAAACAATTCCCCAAATTATCTATTTCATTGTTTCAAAAATATTTTAATATATATGCTAATTTATTTTATTTATACTACTAGTTTCTCTTCATTCATTGAAAATAAAGTTTTGTGCTATTATCTGTTTCTTCTTTGTAAGAGAAAATCTTTTTTATCCATGTCTTCTTCTCTGAATAACTAGATAATGATACACCATGTATTAACTACTATTATTCTCTTATTATTTTGTTCTAAAATTTTGTTTCATTTCTTCATAAAATAAAAAATCTGAAAAAAGAAGATGGAGTTAAAATGCTTTTAGTGAAGATGGAATATCATATATACTCAGCTGCACTAAGAAAGAGGTATGTATGATTAAATGCAAACAGAAAATAATGATTAAGCAATCAGTGCTTCTGAAAACAAAGATAAAAGTTGAAATCATTAGTCCATTTCAACACTGTGGAGTCTCAATGGTTCAGGCTGCATTGGTGTTGGATAAGGACAATCAGAGACAATAACAAAGCAAAACAGCCCAGCTCAGCTTCACATACTACAGACTCTGTTGCCTCCAATCTTTTGTATTGGAGACCATGTCAACTACTCTGCAGGAAATAATAGGATGTACTGTGAGAAATGGACTCCAGTCAGCAGACCTGAGTTCTCTTTCCAGCTGGGTTACCTGGAGTTCCTGGATTTTCTTTGGTTCTTAAATCTGTAAAATGATGGGGGTAAAATAAGTGATCTACAATATAGTTTTCTACAAGTAACATTATTTGGAGATACTAAATTATGATTTTCTTTCTCTGTTCAAGCAGATAATATGTGATGAGCATAAACAGCCACTAAGCATCTTCCCCTTTCCTTTCCACATTGTCCTAAGCACTGAGATGTGGCTGGGTTAACACAGTTCATTCAATGGGATCTTATTCTTTTATACACATCTGTAATTTATTGTATGTAAAATTAGAGGCAAGGGTTGAAAACAAGTAATCTAGAGAAAAATAATGTAATAATTTAAATGAATACAAAGATATAAATATCAGATCCTTTTCTGAAACCAGGGTTTTTTTTGGTTTTTTGAGGTTTTTTGTTTTTTGTGTTTTTTTGGTACCAGGGATAAAACTGAAACCAGGGCTTGACAAAGAGGAAAGATGGAAAGGCTAGAAGGATCAGAGCAACTGACCTTGAAACAGGACCTGCGAGGAAGAAAGCCAGCCGCTGGGAAGCCATGGCTGTCACTGCTGATGGTCCTCAGATATGTTCTCAGTACTCCCACAGGCTAAGTGCTACTTAATACTTTTGGCTTGAGTTTTATCATATCAATTGTATTTATTTAAAAATAGACTAAAGATCTACCCACCATTTTACTGTGCAAAAATTTTAAAAAAGGTCAGAAATTGGCTTCAAATCTTTAAAATATGGTACACCGATTCTATGGCTGACAGGATCTTTAGGAAAGTAGAATATATCCAAACTGTGATGGAGTTTTTGATACCATATTTAGACACATATGTTATCACTTCAAGGTTTTTTATCTTACATAACACTAGTGAAAGTTGTGTAGTTACAGAAAATGAATTTGCATGTGAAATTAAAATCTCAAATAACAAGAGAAATTATTTTTTACTTTGAAGTATTTTTATTTATACTTGAGTACCCTCCGGACTAGAATTTTTAAAAATGGGTCTAAATAATACCACTTTTTCTCTAAGGAATGAAATCTTCAGGCCATCTTTACAGCCCATCTTTGGTAACATCCCCCCACTGTACACTGTGAGCTTCCACCATGCAGACCCACTTGCTGGTCCCTGAGGGAATAGGATGCATCTCTTACTACCTCCTGAAATCATTAGTCACTTAACTCCCTTTTTCCCCCATAGACTCTGAGTTCCCCAAGGGCAGAAACCATAATTATTCATCTTAGTCTTCCTAGCACCTGGCACATCTGCGTAATATATGTGCTCAGTGTTAGCTAAATGAATGTAAACTACTTTTATTTTCAGAGGTCTTCTAATTATGTAAAACAGCATAGCTATAATGAACGTCAGAATCCTAAATGTAACATAACAACACATCCCTGTGTTTTGGAAATTTCTTTTTTAAAAAACGAATTTTAGTCAAGTATGTGTTTTCTAATTATATAAGCAAAAACATTCTTTGAATTATCCCAGATTTCTAATGCCTTCTTTTATGCAACTATGTAGACAAATGGGGTCTTCTGCTACATTTATGGGTCCCGTTTGGTTTTAATTAGCATTGTTAATATAGAACAAAACACACACACATAGGAAACAGATACCCATAGTTTTTAAGTTTTATTCACACATTTGGAGGCATGTATATATAGTCATTTGGTGTCTAAATATTTATTTACAAAATGTCAACACAGGAAAAATGTAAATAGAAGTGCTACAGATTTTAATGAGACCTAGCTGTGAAATCTAAGCTTAACTGAGTCTCAAATGCTACAAATAAATACTTTTTTATCTGAACCAATACTTCATTAGAGCCATCATTAAAAGCTATGACAAACATTTTTATTACATTTTCTTCAGAGCAATGGATAAAAAGCATAACAAATAACAAATACTGATTCTAGGGTTCCAATAGTCTCCCCTTCCTTGTCCAGTTTTATTTAATTAATAATCTGCAATAGTTTCCATGGATTAATCACAATGTTATCATGCATTAATGAATTATAATATGAAGTATTATTGGTAATGCTAGCTATATTGTTAGGCAAGAAAAAAAGCTTGACATGGCAGGTCATTTTCACAAATCTCAAAAAAGATCAAATTGAAACAAAAGATCTGTTCAATTATTTTGGAGTCTGTTGAAAATTACATACACAATTCATTGCTGAATATTAATGAATTTTAATAAATATATTCCTCTTTGTTTAAAATGTGCTTATAATTTACAACTGTATTTCCATGAATACTTGAACTGGTTTACAATTGAAAAACTTATATGAGACTGTTGAACATAAAGTCAGTAAGAAGAGATAATCAACCACAGAGTGCAGTGGTTTTCATTTGAGAGTGATTTGCCCATGGGAGGACATGAGCAAAGTCTAAAGACGTGTTTGGTTTTTGCACCTGGGGAAAAGCATGGGTAGAGGCCAGGGATGCTGCTATACCCCACAATGCACAGGCTAGATTCATATCTTCCCCCAACAAAAAAATTATCTGACCTCAAATCTCAATAAACCCAAGGTTGAGAACTGTGAACAATAATTGAACCAGAAACCAGGTATAATTAAAATTGTCTTCTAGCTTACTGTCTCCTAATCGCAATCAGTAGGATATTGCTAATGATAATTTTACAAAGAACAATGAAGTACTCTAATGTTCTCCATGAAGCTGTTTTGTTTGCTTTAGCCTGTCTACAAAGCCAAAAATTCAAGATTAGTTTGTCAATTGTAAAACTACTAGGATACTAAGATATTTTAAGTATGAGAATTAGGAAGTATATAACAGTGGTTCTCAAACTTTATGCAAAATTCACCAGGGAGCTTGTTTAAGATACAGTATTAGGACATGCTATTAAGAGATTATTCCTTAATGGACATCACCTCAAAAGACCACATTCTGAGAAATGTTAATTTAGTGAAACTACTGATTAATATAAACCTTGCACCAGCACTTACTAAACACTTAACTGTGGAACTTCTCAAAATTATGAATATGGAACTATAGGGTTTAGTCTCAAAAATTCTAGTTCAATAGGCTTTGTTTGTTTTATTCTTTTTTTTTGGTACTAGGGATCAAACTCAGGACCTTGTGCTTGTGAGGCAGGTGGCAGAACCACTGAGCTAAATCTCCAGCCCCAATAGGCTTTGGAATAGGGCATATCTCTATCTATCTATCTATCTATCTATCTATCTATTATCTATCTATCTATTATCTATAAATCTATCTATCTATCTATCTTATACTTTTTAAACCCTAAAGTTGATTCTACTGATCAGCCAGGGATAGAAACCATAGTAATCTATTACTATAAAATATCATTTGAGCTAAATTCATTTTTGGCAGAGCTTGATCTGAAAGCCTATTCAAACCTGAAATTTCTAGACAGTGCTTGGGCTGGATATAGGAAGATCACTGACTTCAGTGTCAGCCCCAGTTATCCAGCTTATGAACTATATGATGCTGAGTGCTTGAGTTAGACTCAGTTTCTTCTTCAGTAAAATGGGAATAATGATGTTTACTCTATGAGGGGATTTTGCAGGTAGATAAACAACTGTAAGCTTTAAAATAAGACAGATATTTAGACCTATATAGATATAACTAATATATACACACGTATTCCTATATAATAATGCCATCCATTCTAACATCAATAACATTATTCATAAAAATTAAAGAGCTCAGATTTATATTCTTCCCAAAAGCATTATACTTTTCTATCAAATAGTTGGCTATCATAATCAGTCTATAAAAAATGCTCGTATTAGTCAAGTTTTCCATTTCTAGACATAGTACTTGACACTCACAATTTAAAGGAGGAGAGGTTTGATTTGGCTCATGTTTTCAAGAGATTCAGTTCATGGTTGGCTGGCCCCCAAGCAGGAACATCATGGTGGAAGGGTATGGTGAAATAAAGCTGCCTAATTCTTGGGGGTAAGGAAGCAGTGCCAGAGAGGACCAGGAGAGGGTTCAGACATAGACACCAAAGCCACACATCCATGACCCCCCAACACACCCAAAAATGTACTTTACCAATGCCCCTTGTGAATCCCAAAGCAAATCAAGTTGATACTCCACCCTGACCACCACATCACTCCAATATATTTACAAGCCAGTTTTATAGTGCAACTGTGGCACATATTGGAAAACAGCATTGTAGTAGGTAACTGAAATGGCCTCAAATGATCCCTGACTCTGGGTGATTATAGCTTTTGTTATTCTTGCCCTGTAAGTACTTACTGGACTTTGTGACTCACTTGTATTGAACAGAATATACAGAAGTGATGGGATGTCATTTCTGAGAATAAGTTACAAAAACTTGTGGTTTATTTCTTTAGGTGTCTCTGTGGCTTTCTCATTCACATCCTTTAACTGAAGTCAGCTGCCACACTGTAAGCTGCTTTACAGAAGGGCTCAAGTAGCAAGGAACTGATGTCTTTGGTCAACAGAAAGAAAGGATCTGAGGCCCATGAAGAGCCACAAAAGTAAGTGGAAGTGGATCACCCCCAAGTAAGACTTGAGACAAAGTCAGACCGTGTTGACTTTGCTTGCAATCCTGCGGGAGGATCTGAGCCACAGGTACCTAGCTAAGCTGTACTTGAATCCCTGATCCACAGAAACTTATATAACATGTTGGTTTGTCTGAGTCTCTAGATGTTGAGGGAATGTGTCACATAGCAATCGATAACCAGTACAAATGTCATCAATGTTCTGTTTATAAATCCAAGGATGTGATAAACCTTTGAAAGAAGAAAAGTCACCATGGAAGAAAATGAATTTCAAACTATTCTTGGATACAGTTAAGGAATAATTATGGAAATTCACATCACTTGGCATAATATGTATTTACTGTTTACACCTGGGAAACATAAGGGCTGTCCCATGAGCAGCAGGGCCAAGCCTGATATGGAACTTTTCTGAAACAGTGTCAGTCAGTGTCCACATCACAAGAAAAGGGTTGGTTATACCATAACTAAAAATTACAGTGATTTCTCAGGGAATTGGTGGCCAAAATGATCTTAACATGAATGTTTTAAGATCATCGTGATGACAAAATCATTCAGGTCATTTAGTGCCATCAGAAATCCTAGAACAATCACAGATTAAACAGGAAACTAGTTTCCAAGATTCAGAAATGCTTTCCATGAAATCTCTGACTAGGAGTTTCTCTGGTATCCTAGACTTGGTTTCCCTGAAAACATAAAGAGATATGTCACTTACCGGGCTCATTGGCACACTCTTGATCAAACTGACTTTTCTCCTGTGGAAAATCACAGGCTCTTCAATGGTAATTTGAAATGTGGGCTGCCATTCCTAAAAATAAATTTGCATCTACTTACAGGAATTTTAGCTAAGCTATCCTTGAAAATGCCTCATCGTCTTCATACAAGTAACCAACCAGAAGATGGACGGACACTGACCAATATGATCTGACTGATTTGCTCCTGCAACTTCGTGGTCATCATTTTGAGTCAGATGAGGTCTTAAAAGAAATCAAGTATGTTCTCTCAATGCTGCATGGCCAAACTCATAATATTATTCAATTTTAACATAAAATGTTTTCTTTTGAGAAACATATGGCATGAGTCTATACATCGTGTCTTCAAGGAACAAGGAGAGGATTTGAACTCATAAGTGTCAAACCATCTTTCTGTTTCTCAACTCCAGTACTGAATTTCTACTTGAGTTTCAGCATTGTCAGTTTTTTTTTACCTGAAAAATAGGATGGCTAACAGAAACTACTTCATATAGTCATAAGAAATATGTGAAAGAGTCCAAATGTATTTATTAGATTTCTAACATGATTATTTAATATAAATATAAGTTGTGATACTAAGGTATCATCTCACATCAGAAGTATATAAGATTTAGTGTCCTTTCCTTTCTAAGCAATAGTAATCTTATTTTCAGAGTGCTGATGAAAATCATTTGAAATCTAGAACTTCAGGTAGCTAAAAGAGCATTCAGTCAATCAATGAATGATGATAAAAGACTTACTAGACATAAAAAGGCACTCAAAGTTAAGATAGAAAATTTCCTCCTGAAACATATACCACAGAGAATACACCCAGCCAGAGGAAAATGAATCTAGGAGAAGCAGATGACAAAAATCAATGATAAGTGCTGGGGATGTAGCTCAGTGGCAGAGCAATCACCTAGGAAGCATAAGGGCCCTGGATTCAACCTCTGGTACCACAAACAAAATAAATCAAAGACTAGTAAACTTATTTTTAAGTCTAAACAAGTTTTTAATCAGTGTATTTAGCAAGTGGATTCTCTGCCCTTCCCCATGCCCTCTGCAATGTAATTCAGTTCTTTCCTCCATGAGGAGAAAGCGTATGAGCCAATATAGTTGATTATAAACAACTAAATTTGATGTTTTTCTTATTTCTTTTTATGATATACAAATATAAGAAAGAAAACTAACCAGTACCTTTTTTGATTCTTGAAACAATAACCTTTAACATTGGTGATCATCTTTATATGTTCTGTTTTGTTTTATCTTTGTTTTTCTTTGTTTTGTTTTTTGAGACAAGGTCTAGCTACATAATGCAGGTTGACCTTGAACTCACTATGTACCCCAGGCTGGCCTCGAACTTGGAGCAATCCTCCTGCCTCAGCCTCCAAAGTGCTGGGATCAAAGGCATGCACTATGACACCTTGGCTGTATGTTCTTTGTATAATTTTAAATAACTAAGATTTATATCATGCAGGCTGTGTAAAAATTTATATCAGCAAACATTTGGAAGAGCCGAGGGAAAGAGGGAGGAAATAAAACAATACCAATCTCCTGTTGAGAAAGAAAATACATATATAAAGTATGAATTGAATTATATGTTTCAAAAATTATGTAAAGCTATTATAAGAATAGTCTAGGCTATAACACACAAAAGAGGGGAGTTTCAAAAGTAAAGATCACATGACAATATTAGATGTATAAAGTGAAATGAAATCCACAAGTTACTAAGAAAATTTAACTAATTAAAAAGTTGGACAACATAAGCGGAATATTTGAATGGACCCCCATCCACTGAAATTACGGTTAAAGACACAGGCCCTGGTCCTCAAAGGTGCTAAGTTCTAACTCCTTTGCAGTAACAACTGGAAAGATTTGGTTGTGAGAATTGGTAGTCTACCAAATCTTCAAAGAACATGGAATTCCCAACTTATACAAAAGTGTTCCAGAGAGTGGGAAAAACTAGAAACTATTAAATTTGTTTTCTAATTCATAGGAAACACTAGAGCTAAATGTAGCCAATGATAGCAAATGATAGCTCTAAGACAATCTCATCTGTATACAAACATTGATAGCTTGTCTAGACACTTGCATAACCAATTATAAAATATTATTAAAAATTTTTAAATAGAAATAAAATCAACATATAGATGAGAATAAAATCAGTTAATTTTCTTAATCCCTGGAGAAACAGAATCTTACTTAAAGACCTAAAAAAATGCCTTTAGAACATGGAAAGATGCTACACTTACGGATGCACAAACTCAATTGAAGATCAATTCTCACCACATTAACTGATTAATTCAGTTAATCCCAAACAAAATTTCAGTACAATTTTTTTGACAATTGAAAACCTAATTCTCAAATTCACGCACAACAGTAAATTCACGATGATGGTTAAGACACGACTTAAAAATAAGCGGAGGAAAAAAAATAAGCGGAGATATATTTTGCATTTCTGATATTAAATATATTGCAAAGTAAAATAATTGAAATTGTATGGAATTGGCCTAGGAATAAAAAATACATCAGTGAAATTAAATAGATAAATCAGAAACTGACCTGTGGATATTTGAAAAATAAGACCATGATAAATGCTGCATTTCATATCAATGGAGAAATGACAGATTATGCAATAAATGTTTTCCAGACAATTATTTAACCATTTTGAAAAAAAGAAATAGTTATAAGCTTCTATATGGTAAGTATAATATTAAGTTTGCAATGGATTAAATACCTAAATGTAAAAGACAACATAATGGAAAAAATAAAAGAAAGTATAAGTGATTATGTTTATGTCCTTGAAGCTCTGGAGACAAGATACTAAAAATTGATAAATTTGATAAATGGATGAAATGCAGGCTTAGAGAGTAAACAGAGGAGGGCACTCTAGAAGAAAACATTTTCAATGTAAGGACAAGGGGTTTTCATCAATAAGAAACAAATTCCTGCAAGTCAATTAGAAAAGGACTGGTAGACCACTAAACAATTAGCTAAATAAAAAAATGATCAACCATACAAGAGGAAATACAAATGACTAATGCAGGCATAAAAATGTATTCAACCTTGCTGATATTTAGGGAAATAAAAATTCAAACAATATATTAATTTATGAGATTGCCAAATATTAAAATATATAATGATATCAAGTGTTTATGAGGGTGTGAAAAATGTGATAGTCTAATGCAGTTTAAAATTCAAAGTTCATATAAAACATTTCCCATGAATAATTGGGCACATACCCTAAAAAGTTAGTGTGCCTGGGGGATAGGGTGACATGGAAAAAACATTTGTTACAAAAGGTGGAAACAGCCTTTTTTTATACTGTGAATATGCACTGAATCTTCCATATGTGCTTTATCTTGAAATAGCATGTTCAGCTTTTATATTTCTGTAGTAATTCCTTAGTTAACAACAAATATTTAATTTGAGTGAGTGTCAAAAAATCCCAAGTAGAAGATTAAATGGTATTCTAAATTTTGATAAAATTAAAGTCATCATTGTGGATGCATTTTCAGCTGTCCTTTGTGAGTTCCTGAGAAAAGAGTTATGCATTTTTCCTGTTTGTTTTTTTGTTGGTACTGTTGCTGTTCAGTGAGAGTATAAATAGCCAGATACTATATGCATTTGTTTGTTCTAAAGTGACAACTTAAAAAAAAAAAAACAACAACCAAGAGGGGGAGAGAGAGAGAGAGAGAGAGAGAGAGAGAGAGATAACTCACTTATTCTTATTTCTTCAGAAATTATTTTTGTCTTCCACCTGGGAGAGTCCACAGTTGCAGTTGGAATTGATTTTAGCTCTAGTCCCACAACTGTTAACTCTTAGACTGGTATGTGACTGAGAATCTTACACTTTAATTGATCTAATTTGCACACATAATTCTGATGGAATTATTCATTGTACGGTGCACCTTTGAGTCTTCCATTATTCTCCCTTTTTTTTCCTGTGAATCCATTGCATTAATTTACCCGTAAATTCCTCCTTTCTCTAGAGGCTTCTCTCGGTTATGTAAATACTTTTGTACACATTTCCTGCTACAAATTGCTGTGAAATACCACATTCCCTCATTTCTTTCCTGCTTAGATTAGAACATAGGTATTAGAAATTTCAAATTTGCAGTTTTTGGTGATTGTTTTTATGACAATTCAGAGAATTTTTTTTATAGCTCTGATTCATTAATAGCATAAATGTTATAATGAACATCGAAATGTTGATACAGCATTCTAGCCCTCAAATATCAGAACTTCACTTCCAATACAATTTAATCTTTAGTTTCTAAAGTGTTAATAATAAAAGTATGTGCTTTTGAAGATAATTCAACCTTGTTAATTCTACTGTAGTGTAACAGTTGAAGAGACTGAATGTAGGCAAAAGTTGCAATGGCAATACAATATGTGTGGAAAGGCAATGTATGTAGAATTTTATTACTCTCATTCTGTGTAGAGTAATACTTGAATTGTGACCTTATATTTGTCATAAATGGCTAAAGTATGTGACAATCATCAGATATATTCTGGTGTTTATTTTAAATGTTGCACGTTTCTCCTAATCTGTGGGGAAAGAAGGAAAAGAACAGCTCAATTCTTTCCTGTCTGCCTGCCTTCCTGTTTACATCCCCATTTTCTTTCCTCCTTCCTTCCTCTTTTTCCTTCCTTTCTGCCTGTTTCTACAAAGACAAAAGATATTTTTTAAAGCTCAGGATATATAACTCTACCTTATGTATTACTTACATTAGCTACATGGTAAAAAAAAAAAATGCTTGCAATTTGGTTCATGCTGCCAAATTACCATGATCTTAAATGCAGGTAATCAGACTTGAATATTTATGATGAATTGATTTCCTCAGTTTCTGATGTAAAAAGAAAACATTGAGAGCAGCAGCTCTGCTTAGTAAAATGCACCTGTTCTGAATAAATAGGAAACTGTGAATTGGTGAATTATTCTTATAGTGTCTTCTGATCTACATTAGATTATATCTTGAGATATTAATATTCTGGGTGACAATATGGTATGACTCATATAGGGTGCTGAATTGAATGTGGATGAGTTTTATTAAGGAGCCAAATGATTTGCAGCAAATAAACAGCACCATATATGTTGGTGCTTATTCCTGGGACAGACGTATTGGTCACTAAAACATAAGGCAAGGTGGGTATTAGGAAAGAGGTAGTTGAAGCATTGCTGGGTAGTGGCTATATTTAATTTACTGAATCATATGATGTCATGCTCTAAAATAAGGACAAAATCTAAAAAACAATTCTCATGACTCTAACTTTTACTGATGTGAACATAACCTGCATATAAAAATGTGTCACCTCACTGTCCATCATGAAGAAAACTCGGGATAATCCTTCCCATGTGATTCTGTGCATGTAACTCTCTTTGACAGAGGCACCTGAGTCTGTATAAAGTCAGTGATGGAAAAGGGAGCTCTTTACTTTCATGGCGATACTCTTGAGTCATTTATCATTGCCAAGGTCTGTATGAAATGGCTGGGCCCAAATCCTGTGATAAGTTATTACATTTGGTACCTGCTGTCTTAGTTCTAGCCTGCAATAAAAATTAACTTACTATCTGTGACTTTTGTTATGGCTTTCTTCTCTTTTGGTAATGGTTATCATTAATTTTCATTATTTAGAATGGTGATTGTAATAAGCCAGAGATACTCCCTCTCCATGGCTCCCACTTTCTTATCCCTTACTTCTTTGCCAGCGTTCAGCCTGCTTCTTCATTCAGGCCCCTCAAATGCCAGAACAGTACTTCAACTTTCTCATTTTTCATCTTTCTTCCACCTTCATCCCACATTCCTCACTGGCTCACAGCTCCCACCCATATTCTAACGAAAGTCCAGATCTGTCTATCTCAAGCACATTTATCTGTACTATAACTATTACAACATAGAACTGATAGAGGTCAGAAAATAAGGGGTCCTTTCCAACAGTGGTATTGCAATGAATGGTTTAACTAGTGTTATCTTGGACTATAGTGGCAATCCTAACCAAACGTCATGAAAATTTGTTTTCTCACGTTTTCTCTTTGCTCTCCTGTCTTCTCACTTCTTTTTTGTTGGTTTTTTTTTTTGCTTTCATTCTTTTATTATGAAATATTACAGAACAATGTAACAATTCACATGAAGCCTTTCCATATCTTCAAAGGCAACCAATATTATATATAAGTGCTGTTGTTCACATTGTTCTATTAAATGTTTCATTGTGAATTTTGCTTTTTTTCTCTCAATATATCAATCCATGTAACTATATGTGAATTTTGCGTTTTCTTTCTAAATACTGTATAGTATTCTATTGTAGATGTCAGGGTCTTGCTGTGTACTTCAGGCTGGTCTTGAACCCACTATGTAGCCCAGCCCAGCCTCAAACTCACATCTATCCTTCTGCCCCAGCATCCTAATTGCTGGAATTACAGGCTGCACCACCACACCCAGCTCATTTTTTTAAATCTATAAAACTAAGAACTATTCCTTAGTAAAACAGTAGTTATTGCAATCTTTCTTTTAAAATATATTTTATTAGTGTCTATTAATTTTTAAAGTATTGGATTTCAATGTGGTATTTCCATAATGTATGTAATATATTTTCAGCAAACCTGTTCCCCATTATCCTCTTTTTCTCACCTCTTTGCACTGCTCCTCATTCCTTCCCTCCTGCCTAATACCACTCCCCCTTCCACTCTACGTCATCTTCTGATTCTTGCATTAGGCCAATCATGCAATGATTGTCTTTTGAATCTGGCTTACAAAATCTCCGCTTTTTCAATTATTAAGTTGCCTCTCTGAATTAAATATTCATAATTCTCTTATTCCTTAATTGTCTTTGCAAGTCTGCCAACAACAAAAGGGCAGGTAATTGATAAGGGCGATATTTTAAGCCACAGAAAATATGAAAAAAGTTTCTATTTCTAATCTCTAAGACCTGGTAGAATAGTTACTCCTGCCTATAATTTGATAATATGTCTATTTAAGGCATTAATTTTGTTACAGTGTCCTTAATTTGCTGGAATGGTTTATTTTTGTTGAAGGTTAAAGTGCTACCTAGTGGTATCTCAAGGTCTATGAGCTGTATATTGAATTAAAGCTATAAATTTTCCCTTTAGGATTTGAAAAAATTGTTATTCTTTTGCACCTATTACACATTTTAAACACACATTATTTAAACCTGATGGTGACTAAGAATCATGGAAGTTGTTTACTGCATTTATCTGCTGGTAGAAGTAGTTGGGGACAGGAAGCTGAGCATAAATCCTTAAGTCTGAGAAGCAGAGAAATAAATACTTGTTTGCATCAAAAATTTATGAAATAAATATGCACAAAGTTATTATCTGTCAGTAATTTTGTTTTCTGTTTGATGGATGTATGATGAAGAAAAATTAAAATCCAAGGGAAAAGAAGAAAATTATGTACAAAATGCTGTGTTCACAAGTTTACACTGCATAAAAAAGGAAAGATGGGTCTCACTGCCACAAATAATTAAAAAAAGAAGAAAATAATCAACAGAATTTAAAAATTTGGCTTCTCATATAGGTTTGAGACTTAGCAAATGTAGGAAGATTCAAATAATGTCAATTATTATAATAGCATATGCTTCTTTCTGAATTTCCACTCAATGCCAGGCAGTACTAACTTTCATCATCATTATGAAAATGCCACTCAGTAAGTAAGTATGCAATATTTTTTATCATGTCTAACCAGTGCAGAAACAAGTATAAAAGTTTGATCTACACTACTAGGAGAGTATCTGAGCAGTTGTGCTGACTCTGAAGCCCATTATTCTTCAATACTTTGATTAAATAACATCTAGAGAAAGTGAGTGCAACAAAAGCAAAAAAAAAAAGTTTATACAAGTAAATCAGTTGTTCTCATTCTCATTGTAAATTATATTCTTGGGCTTGATCAACCACTTCATTTTGTGTATCTTTCAATCTTCAGATCCTATTTTCCACTATTAAGTGGAAGAAGTCCTATAACCAATGAAGTGAATTCCAAAGAAGCTTCAGAGGTACCCTAAGCATTTGTACATATGAGAGGCACCATGAAGATGACAGCTATGGAGGCAAATTGGCTGTATCATTTACATTTAATAATATACTGTCTTAGAAATCAGCCATATTGTCTTGCAGCCATAACTTTTAAAGAAATTCCATATATTAGCACAAAGAGAAAGTTTCACACATACTTTAAAGTAAATGCTATATGCACAACAAATTTAAGTGGAAAAAGCTAAAACTAAAAGAAGAAAATATAGATAATGATAACACAATAAAACCTTTGAGGTTTTAGATTAGAGAATCACTTAAAAACAGTGATTTGTTTTTAAAAACAAAAGATTAAATTAGAAAATAAAAACAAAGTTCTGGAGGTCAGGAATTGATAAGTTGAATTTTCTCAAAGTTAATTAAATGATTTATAGCCATCCTAGATAAAGTTAAAAGACAGACAACAAACCAGGACATACAATACTTAAAACTTTCAAGGATTTTCTATCTAGAACAACCAAGGAACTCCTACAAATCTTTTTTTTTAAAAAAAGACAAGCAAACCAATAGAAAAACATGACAAAGGACATTTGAGGCATAATCAAAAAAAATGGTGAGGCCATGGTGTTCTCGCTTACATGGTGGCCCACCCTCATGCTGTACGTAGGGCTTACTTTGTTTCCCATTTTTACTTGGCACACACTTCATCTTCAGAGCCTGTTTCTTTTCCTGCCTTCAGTAAAATTTCACTACTGGGCAGGGAACCTGCCCCATCCAGCTCGTGGCCATGCCAGCGATCCACAGGACCCCCCCCACCCCGCTCCTCTGGCCTCTTGGCTGTACTGCCACCTGGCTCCACACTACAAAGACACAGGGACACCAGACCACCAGACCACCATGCTGGGTAAGTTGGAGGGATCATCATCTCCCATTGGAACCTGGACTATCTTCAGGGTAAGGGCAGCTAGTACCTGCAGTACAGCCTTGCAGAGTTCAACCCTACAGGGGGATAGGGAGCTCAACTTCGGATTTGCAGCCAGAAATCTGCCTGAATCGCATGGGTCTGCAACTGGCTTGCTGAGACTCATTGACTTATATCTGCACACTGATGCCGACGTTGTCTATTGTAACAGCAGAGACATACCCTCACGGAGGCCCTTCATTTTCATTTTTATTTTTTGTTTCCTAAATTAGTATTATTGGTTTGGTTTCTTTTCTCTTATTTTTAATTGTTTTTTCCTACTCTGCAAATTTTTGTTTTTCTCTTCTTTTTTTTCTTCTTTCTTTTCTCTTTCCATTCCCTCTCTCTCACACTGGCTCTCTTGCTATCCCACATTGTTCTTCATCTCGCTTTTTGTTTCTGTTCTGGCATAATTTGGATTTCTTCTTTTTTTCTTCTCTTTTTCCTTCTCTTGCCCTTGTCCTTTGGCCTCACTGCTAATATTCCTGTATCCTTCTACCTACCTATCCCTCCCTCCCCAATTCCTTCTAACTCCCCATCCCAAAGGGTAAAGTTGCTATATTGAAGAGTTTATTCACTATAAACATATGTTGGGTTGGTCCTCAATTTTTATTTAATTCACAGAGTTAAAGGTGATAGATTAATAACTACCACAAAATGTCATTTTTTAAGATGTACTTGATGCTATGGTGTTGCTGATTGTCTCATTTGGGCTAAGGTGTTTTTATTGATATAGTCGGTGGTCCTTCCTGGTGTAATGAAAATGGGATAGTCTCAGAGTCATTACAGACTCAAAACCTAAAGACCAGCTATAGCCGGAAGACACCTCTGAGAAGCAATCATTCCATAAGGGTTCTAACTACAAGCAACAAAGATACTTACAATAAGCAATTTCGAAGTATCAACCCAGGAATTAAACCAAGAACAGTACCAAAAACAAAAATGAGAAGATATTTAAGCAAGGCACAAACTCAGACTTCCTCCCCACCAAGGGTAAACTCTGAAGGAAACAAGGTAGAAAACTCTGACAATCAACCACCTCAACACCCTGAACTGATAGCACAGGGAGTAACAAAACAGATGAATGAAGCTCTAGAAAAATTCAAGGCAGAAATAATCTTCCAGATAAATACAGAGATGGTGAGCAGAGTGAAAGACATGATTAGAGACTCTAGAGCAGAAACAGATAAAAAAATAGATGACCTCAGAAACATGCTGGAAGCCATGAATGCCCAGCATAAGAAAGAAAAGTAAACCATGATCGCCCAACGTAAGAAAGAAATGGAATCAGTGAAACAGATTCAAACAGATATTCAGGAGATTAAAAGCTCCATTGAAAGTATCCACAGCAGATTAAGAGAATCTGAAGATAGAATATCAGATATAGAATACAGGATCACAATTAAGGACCATGAAAACAGAGATATCTTAAAAATAGTAAGGGGCCATGAGAAATCAATCCAGCAGCTGCTAGACGATGCAAAGAAGAATAACATAAGACTGACAGGAGCCCACGAAAAAACAGGAAAAGTACAATTGAGATTAAAAAAACTGTTCACAGAAGTAATAGTGGAAAACTTCCCAGACAGAGTTAGAGAACTGGACATACAGATAAGCGAGGCATATAGAACTCCAACTAGCCACGATAAAAAAAATCTACACCTAGACATATAATAGTCAAGCTCCCAGAAACCCAACAGAAAAACAAAATCCTACAAGCAGCTAGAGAAAAGAAACAAATCACCTACAAAGGAAAGCCCATCAGAATCACAGCAGACTTCTCAACATAAACCCTCAAGTCAAGGAGAGCCTGGAGTGAAGAATTTCAAGGCCAAAAAGAAAATAAATTCCAACGTAGACTGTTGTATCCTGCAAAGTTATATTTCAAAATTGATGAGGAAATTAGATACTTCCATGACAAGGAACACCTGAGAAATTTCATGAACACCAAACCAGCACTACAAGCAATTTTAAATAATATCCTAGAAAATAACAATGAAGGTCACAACTCTATGAGGCCCAAGAGAGGGAAGCCACCAGGCAAGGTAAGAAACTAAAGGGAAAGGGGGAAAAATAAGAAATAAAAGAGCCAACAAAAGTAAAACATCATGACAAGGATGAATCAATATCTATCAATTATAACCATCAGTGTTAATAGCCTCAATTCACCAATCAAAAGAAATAGACTGGCAGAATGGATTAAGAAGCAAAATCCAATAATATGCTGTATACAAGAAACACACCTATCTCAAAAAGAAACTCATAGGCTGAAAGTTAAGGGTTGAAAACAATACTCCATGTGACAGGAACCCGAAAAAAATCAGGAGTAGCTATCCTCTTTGTAGATCAAGTGGATTTCAAACCAACACAGATTAAGAGAGACAAAGAAGGTCATTACATCCTTGTGAAGGGAATAATCCAAGATGAAGAGATGATAATCATAAATATGTATACACCAAATAGGAATGCCCCCAACTATACAAAACAAATATTAATGGACATGAAAAACCAAATAAGCACTAATACAATTGTAGTGGGGGAACTCAATACCCCATTGTCACAAATAGATAGATCAACTATACAAAAAAATAAGCAACAAAACACTACAACACAATCAAACTCTTGAAGAAATGAACTTGACAGATGTTTATAGAGTATTCCACACCACAAAAATCAAAATACACGTTCTTTTCAGCTACACATGGGTCATTCTTTAAAATAGACCACATATTCCCTCACAGAAGATGTTTAACTAAGTGCAAAGAAGTTGAAGTTATACCCTGTATATTATCAGATCATAGTGCAATGAAATTGGAGATCAATAGCAAAAGAAACTGCAAGAATTTCATAAATGCATGGAAACTGAAAAACACACTTCTAAATAACAATGGTCACAGAGGAAACTAAAGAACTAATGAGACAGCTCCTACAATTGAATGACAATACCAACACAACATGTCAGAATATATGGGACACAATGAAAGCAGTCTTACGAGGGAAATTCATACCAGTGAATACTCATATTAGGAAAACAGAGTGAGTTCAATTAATGCTGAACCTCAAGATTCTAGAAAATGAAGATCAGGCCAAACCCACAGCTCATACAAGGGAGGAAATTATCAACATCAGAGTAGAAATCAATGCAATGGAGACTAAGAGGGCAATACAAAAAACCAAAGAAGCAAAGAGTTAGTTCTTCAAAAGAATAAACAAAATTGGAAAACCCTTAGCCAACCTTATCAAAAAAAGGAAAGAAAAGGCCCAAATCCATGCAATTAGGAATGAAAAGGTAAAATTACAATGGACTGAGCAGAAATCCAGAGGATCATCAATACCTACTTTGAGAACCTATATGCAAATAAGATGGAAAACATGGAAGAAATGGACAGATACCTAGATATGTATGAATTAACAAAGTTGAATAATGAAGACCTAAAAATTCTAAAAAAAAAAACCCAATATCAATCAATAAAATTGAAAATATAATTAAAAACTTGCCAACTACTAAAAGCCCGGGCACTGATGGCTTCACTGCTAAAGTCTACAAGACATTTAGAGAGGAACTATTGCCACTACTGTTTAAACTCTTCAATGAAATTGAAAGGGAAGCAATACTCTGGAATTCATTCCTGGAAGCAAACATCGCCTTGATCCACAAAGCAGAGAAAGATCCAACTGAAAAAGAGAACTATAGGCCAATCTCACTAATGAACACAGATGAAAAGATCCTTAATAACATACTAGAAAATAGAATGCAGAAGATCATCAAGAGGATCATATGCCCTGGCCAAGTGGGATTTATCCCAGGGATGCAGGGATGATTCTACGTAATACACAAATCAATAAATGTAATATATTATATTATATTAACAAAGCCAAGGACAAAAAGCATATGACTATCTCAGTAGATGCAGAGAAAGTATTTGACAAAATCCAACACACATTCCTGATAAAAACCTTAAAAATATTGGAATAGATGGTCTTTACCTCAATCTGATAAAAGCCATCTTGAAAAAAACAACAGCCAATACTATACTAAATGGTCAAAAACTGAAATCCGTCACACTAAAATCAGGAACAAGACAAGGATGTCCACTATCACCACTTCTGTTCAATATAGTCTTGGAAACATTAGTCATAGCAATTAGACAAGAGAAAGAAATAAAGGGAATAAAGACAGGAAATGAGAAAGTCAAATTGTCATTATTTGCAGATGACATGATACTCTATATAGAAGACCCCAAGAACACCATCAAAAGTCTTCTAGACTTAATAACCAAATTCAGTAAAGTAGCTGGCTACAAGGTTAACACACAAAATCAATAGCTTTCCTCTACACAAACAACAGACTCACTAAGAGAGAAATGGGGTAAACAATTCCTTTCATAATAGCACTCAAAAAATTTAAATACTAGGAATCAACCTAATGAAAGAAATCAAATACCTCTACTCTGAATGCTATAGCACTCTGAAAAAAAGAGATTGAAGAGGATATCAGAAAATGGAAAGACATCCTTGTTCCTGGGTAGGAAGAACCAACATAATGAAAATGGCCATACTTCCAACATTGCTATATAGATTCCATGCCATCCCATTTGAAATTCCAGGGCCATACTTCAAAGACCTTTGAGAAAACAATCCAAAAATTTATTTGGAAGTAGAAGAGACCCAGAATAGCAAAATCAATTCTAGGCAACAGAGACAAGGTTAGGGGGTATCACAATGCCCTACTTGAAATTATACTATAAAGCTACTTTGATAAAAACAGCATGGTACTGACAAAGAAACAGACTTGAAGAACAGTGGAACAGATTAGAAGATGCAGAAACAACTCCACACAAACTCAGCCACATCATCTTTGCAAAGGAACCAAGCACCTTCACTGGAGGAAGATAGCCTCTTTAATAAATGGTGCTGGAAAAATTGGGCTTCAACTTGCCAAAGATTAAGACTAGACCTATATCTCTCACCATGCTCTAAACTAAAATCGAAATGGATTAAAGATCTAAATATTAAAACAGAAACACTAAGTTGGGTGGAAGAGAGGTTAGGTAGAACTCTTGAACACATTGGCATAGGATAAGACTTGATAAACAAAACCTCAGTAGCATGGGAACTAGCACAGAGAATCAACAACTGGGATCTCATCTTATTAAAAAAAGCTTCTGCACTGCAAGAGAAACTATCAACAGAGCTGAGAGACAACCTACAATCTGTGAAAAAATTTTCACCAGCAGTCCCTCAGACAAAGGTCTACTATCTAGAATCTATAAAGAGTTTTTAAAATTCAAGCTTCCCAAATTTCAAAACCCAATCCAAAAATGGGCATCTGAAATCAACAGACATTTCTCAGACAAAGTAGTAGAAATAGCAAAAAAAAAAAGAAAAAATGTTCAACATCATTGGTCATTCAAGAGATGCAAATGAAAACAACGCTGGGATTCCACCTCACCCCAGAAAGAATGCTGCTATCATGAAATCAACCAATAACAAATGCTGGTGGGGCTGTCGGGGAAAGTGGAACCCTGCTCCACTGCTGGTGGGAGGGTAGACTGGTGCAACCACTGTGGAAATCAGTATGGAGATACCTCAAAGAACTAGGACTGGAAGTCTTACTTGACCCAGCTATTTCCCTGCTAGGTATCTTCCCAAAAGAATTAAAAGAATCATACCACAGTGATATATGTGCACCCATGTTCATAGCAGCACAATTCATGATAGCTAAAACTTGGAAGCAACCCAATTGCCCATTAACTGGAGACTGGATAAAGAAAATGTGGGGTTTTTTTTAATAAAATAGAGTATTACTCAGCCATAAAGAACAAGAAACTAGAGACATTTATAGCTAAATGGATGCACATTGAGGCAATACTCTTATGTGAAATTAATAAGACACATGTAAATACCGAATAGTTTCTCTAGTTTGAGAAACTGAAAGTGTAAATAAGGACTAAAAAGCATAATAGATAATGTGAAATAGGAAGAAAGGGGCAAAGATGATGGGGAAGTGGGAGAGGTAGGGGGAAAGAAAGAAGAGAATGGAATTAATATGAGAAAAGGAAAAAAATGGAAACAGTCTTTGTAAATAGGGAGGGTGGAGGGAGGACAGGGAAATGGGCAAAAAATAAGAACCAAGATGGATTATTCAAAGGTTCAATTTTCCAATGATGAATGTCATTATATTGTACACCTTAAATGTACCAATAAAATTAATTTTTTAAAAAAAGAGAAACATCCTGTATGAAAGAGAGAGGGAGAGAAAGGTTTCTTTCACTGGGAAAGAAACAGTAAATTGCCAGGACAAATTATGAAGAGCAATTTGACAATGTATATTTTTTTCAAATGTTTAAAACACAAGAATTTTTCTAATTTTAAATTTTAAAGAAATAAGTATATGTATGTGAAGATATTTATATTCACAAAATCTTCATTATAATGTGATTATAATAGAAAAATGAGAAATACTCGAAGAGTAATAACAAAGAATGAATAGAATTATGGCAGTTTTTAAATAGAGTTCTATTTAGTCATGAAAAACCATGTTAAAACATGGAATAAAACAGATAAACACTGCAGATATGTGAAAATGCCATTTATCTGTATATACCAGAATTGAGAAAATGTTAAAAACTAAGTGTTCAGCTTTGAGAAGAAATTACATACAAAGTAACTTTTGCTTCTTTTTTCCCCAAATTCTCTTCTGACATGTTACTATTATAAAACAAAATAAATAATATATAATTTAAGTGTATTGGATAAATTAAATATTAAAACTGAAAAATTTACTAACTCATAATCATTCCAATATTTTAATATATGTTTGGATTCCTGCAGGCAATCTATAAGAATGGAAATTTTGATACACATCCAACCATAGTTTGGAAGTATTCTGGTAATATCTGTATTTGAGATACATATTGTATGTGGATAAAGGGGATTTGACTAAAGGAAAATAGCCAAGTTAATCGTGGATTTTACACTCTCAAAGAATTAAAGGAAATTTAAAAGGTGAAAAAAGCTGTGTTTTTACAAAGCACAGTCAAGTGCCTCTTTCAAATGGCATTTACCCTCATTTATACACCAAGACTCATGAGGGATTCACGTTCTGATTCACTGCTCACTGTATCCAAGGTGCTTCTCAAGCACCTGCTGTGGTGTTTTCAATAACAGTGAAATGAAGAAAATGCTCACCTTGAAAACTAAAGAGAATTTAGAAAAGTAGAGGATGAAGTCAACAGCCATGACCTATTAAATGCTGGTCACCTCCTGTTTTCTCTTACCTCTCTCACAGGGTTTTTAACAAAGTATCCCCAATTGTTCTGGGAAACCACCTACAGAATTTCTGATTGTGGGAGTCATGCTACATTTTAATTAGCAGGAACCAATCCTTTAATCTGCAAAATAGAAAATGGGTCACAAACTATGAAAGATCCCAAGCTCAGAGTATTCGCTTTTCTTGCTCAGATGATAAATGGCAGTGAGCGTCTACAAGGTGTGATCAAAACTTATGTACTGCAAACGTGTACTAATAAAAATAAATAAAAATTTTTAAATATATAGTAAAAGACACATTGTCATCAATCCCCCCCCAAATATTCCCCCTAGTTTTGAACATTTATCTGACCGTTCTTGCTGCTTTCTGAAGCAGCTCTGGAAGTACTCTTTTATGACTGTCTTTAGTTGTGTTGCCATGGCTGCCTTGATGTCTTGAATAGATTCAACATGTTTAAGGCAATGTCCTACCACCTTATTTACTGGATCTGGCATTGTGCAATTTCTGGCTCTTCCATAATCAAAATGACCACAAAAAGTAAATGATGATCAGATTAGTATTCCTTATCCCCAAACAAAAGGAATAAATTTTCCTATCACTTTGGGGCATCATTAGTCAGAAATCAAGGGAAGGAGGAAGAATGAATTTCTTCATGGTCTGTCAAAAGAAACTAAAAAAGTCATTCCACATGATAAGTGAGAAGTGAGTTTCATTTCCACAGAACTTTCCCCAATTTCAAGATCTTTACTGACATAAAAGAAACCTATGAATTGACCAAAGACTTGGGGGCCTGGAATGCCCCACTCAAAATGGAAGTGAATGTTTCAACTGATAGTTCAAATAGTATGAATTCAGACTCGAAGGCATAAAGAAAGTTTTCCATCATAAAGGTTGTCTAGAATTACATGCACACTATACATATGAGATGAATCAGGACTATCTGGGGCCTAAACATTGAATGGAAGTCAGTCAGTGTTTCCATGAAATTTGATTTTTTGATTTTAGTAAATAGGGATGGAACTATTATACTGGTTGCATACTGTACATATCCTCTAAAGTGCCATCCTAATTTTATCAATTTCCTTGGCATATTTAAAGATGAGTTTGAAGATCAGCGAGTTTAGAGACATTGGAATGGATTAAGCTTTGACAAACAAGGTGCTGAAGTAAAAAGATAAAGCAATCTTCATTTAATGAGAAAATATTTAAGCAGCAAAAGGAAAGTTTAATTTGGACCTCTTGAGGATCTCCAAGATTTGCTGGCTGCTAATAATGTCCATCATTTATAAGAGCTGAATGCTTTACATACATCACACATGGATTTAGTCATTATAAATTCAGGTTTGCACAACATGTGACTGTTTTCATTGCCACAATTGTCAGATCTCTGACTTAACCTTCCAGTCTGTTACACAAAAGCAACTTAACATTGTCATTTCTGATATTTTTCTTTTCCAAATGTAGTGATTTCTTGCTGAATTCATGGCTAGAGGTGAATAAGTCATCTTTCCTGAGAAATCAGCCTTGCTCTCCCTCCTGCCTCCAGAAAGTTAGGTGAAAAACTTGGCCTACACTGCACCTTCTTTTTGGCCCAGACTATCACTCCACTCCTTCCTTGGGAAATGGCTTAGTCTCCAGCCTCCTGGAACTTCTCCCAGTCTCCCTCAATCCTCAGGGGAGGTTCCCTACCCCACAGGCCATGTAGATGTTTCCTGATTTAGGAGACTAAACTGAGACACTAAACTGAACCATGAACATTTCCTAAATTTCTCTGAGTGCCTTTTCTATTTCCTGTTTCTAATGTCTATTCAAATCCTGTCTACTAAGTGCGCCCAGTATTTACTCTTGGTCCCTCCAGCTGGGAAGGGCTTTTCTTTTTCTGAGTTCACAGTCTAGCTCTCACCTACAGCACCTTGCACTGGTACACACAGCCAGCTGGCACACACCTGTACAGGTAGAACTGCTGGTGGCTAATCCTGTCCATGTCCACTATGATGGCCTTTTGGCTTTGTCCTTCTGATTGCTTTGCATCCTTACTACCACTTCTGCCTTCTGGTGTACATTATAATAAATATCAATCATACCTTCCTCTTCCACGGAAAAAAGATGATTGTCAAATTGGTAGCTCATTCAGTGCTTTGCACATTTTTGTAAGCAGTCTTTTTTTTTTAATTGATGGTGGTTTATTTTATTTTATTTTTTAAATTCTTTTATTGGTACATTTTAGGTATACAATATGTTTACATTTATCATAGGTTGCTTGTGCCTGGACATGATGTTTCTTAGTTCTTATTTTTTCCCCCATTACCTGTGCACCCTTCACCCCCTCCACCCTTCCCTATTTACATAATTTCATTTCCATTCTTTTCTTTTCTCATAATTTTTCCTTTCCCTTCTTCCCTTTCCCCTTCCTCTCCCACCACCCCTACATCTTTGGACCTTTTCCTATTTCAAATTATCAATTATTCATTTTAATCATTTTTACCCTTATTTACACTTTCAGTTTCTCACACTAGAGAAACTATTCAGTATTTACATATGTATGTCCTATTTATTGAACTTAAGAGTGGCCTCAATATGCATCCATTTAGCTATAAATGTCTCTAGTTTCTAGGTCTTATGGCTGAGTAGTACTCCATTTTATAAAAAACAAAATCTTCTTTATCAGTTTCCAGTTGATGGGCATTTGGGCTGTTTCCAAGCTTTAGCTATTGCAAACTGTGCCGCTATAAACATGGGTGCACATATATCACTGTGGTATGATTTTTTAATACTTTGGGGAAGATATCCAGCAGGGGAATAGCTGGGTCAAATGGGACCTCTAGCCCTGGTTCTTTGAGGTATCTCCATACTGATTTCCACAGTGGTTGCACCAGTCTGCACTCCCACCAACAATGGAGAAGTGTTCCTTTCTCTCCAAACCCCCACCAGCATTTGTTATTGGTTAATTTCTGGACAGCAGTCATTCTTTGTGGGGTGAGGTGGAATCTCAGTGTTGTTTTCATCTGCATCTCTCAGATGACCAGTGATCTTGAACATTTTTTCATATATTTACTTGCTCCTTTTACTTCTTTGTCTGAGAGATGTCTATTCCTTTCAGATGCCCATTTTTGAATTGGGTCTTTGAATCTGGAGGGTCTGATTTTTTTCAGTTCTTTATATATTCTAGATAGTACACATACTCAGCTACCTCATCTTTGATGAAGGGGCCAACCACCCTCATTGCAGGAAAGATAGCCTATTTAATAAATGGTGTTGGAAAAACTGTATTTCAACCTGCCAAAGATTAAAACTAGACCAGTACTTATAACCATGCGCTAAACTAAGATTAAAGTGGATTACAGATCTAAATATTAGAACAGAAACACTAAACTTGCTGGAAGATAAGTTAGGTAGAACTCTTGAACACATTGGCATAGGATAAGACTTTATGAACAAAACCTCAGTAGCATGGGAACTAGCACAGAGAATCAACAACTGGGATCTCATCTTATTAAAAAAAGCTTCTGAACTGCAAGAGAAACCATCAGCAGAGCTAAGAGACAACCTACAATCTGGGGGAAAAAATTTAGCAGCTGTAAGCAATCTTTTTATTTCTTTTGGCAGTGATCGTATTAACACTGAACACAAGTCTTTCACACAGAGCTATATCTTCAGCTCTTTTTGCATTTTTTATTTTGAGACAAGATCTCACTAAGTCCTTAAATCACCCAGGCTAATCTCAAATTTGCAGTCCTCCTGGGAGTTTATACTCCTAACTCTCAGTGTATGGGACATATCCCTGTGCAGGGAAATCCCTCAGGTGCTACTCTAAATCCATATTTCTGCTCCCAGCACCTACTCTTCTACACTAGACTATTTATTAGATCAGCTCAGCAATCAGCATTTTTAATTCATTCCTATTATCATTTTTAATTCAAAAAATTGCCATGATAAAGACACTGTGTGCATTTCAGATTACCTGATGTGTTAGCCTACACTACCAAAAAGTAAGCTCTTGGTATAAATAGCTTTACTGACAATTTCAATCCAAAAGGAAAGATTGCCCTCCTAAATGGTGCCTCATCCTGAATAAAAGCTCACAGCATCTTAAACCTATAGAACCATCAAGTAATAGGTTAAAGACATAACAAAATCAAATGCCCAATTGTTTCAATACTATTCACCAAATTTTAAGAATATATTGAAATAATCCTTTTATCTCCAAAAATTCCAGGTGAAGAATCCCATTTAGCTATTATTAAACTACAAAACCCTTAAAACAGGATGACCTAGGTGATTCCTCATTTGAGATAGTGACTGAGAAGGGGCTCACTATGCATATAGTTCTATTAGACCAAAATTATTCAGGAAACTTTTACACAAATAGTATATCTGAAATGACCATTCCAGTCACACCTATTGTCAACTGCCTTGAATGATAATTGCAATAAAAACATATAACCCAATAAAAAGCCAAATAGAAGAGGCTATTGCTTTTACTCAGCTCTCAAAACACCTATTGTATATGGCAATTGAAATCTTTCTTTTTGCAATAGCACATTATAAGCATTATTTAGAGCATTTCCTTATTAGTTTTGTGCAACTAACAGTTTCAAGTTACTTAAGTGATTGCTAATTTATTAGTAAATTTATTAGTATTTATTAGTAAATTTTTATTTATAAGTAAAGTTAACACTGTTTTTATTGATAAGTCTGGTAGTAGTGATTGACAACATTAATATATTGCTTTATTTCTCTGTAAACTCTGGTGTAGGAGCATAATGATATTGGGAAACAGTTGAGAGATAAAGAAAAATACATTATATGCCTTAGATTGGGTCAATTGTGTTAACATGCTGCCAGGGTTCTGATAACTGAATTAAGGGCTAGAGCTTCCTTTCCTTAAGCAGCTGAGTGTGGTGGTTTCTTGTTTGTTTGGGTTTTTTCATTTTGTTTTGTTTTGTTTTTGGTCTTCCCCTGCACATCACCTGACAATGAATCTGCCCAGAGGCCAGAGAAGTGGCTCTGTGATCTTAGGTACAAATCCTACATTGCGTCTTCAATTATTATCAGCAGCAGAACATAACAAAAGAGTTTATAACAAAAATTTGAAAATGTAAAGTTCAGTGGAAAAGCTTACCCTCTTTTCTGAGAAATCATAGACCAAAAGGAAAAGGAGAATTAGTACACTCTGCTTTTTACCTCTCTAGAGTTACAAACCTTGTGTACACCCCCTCTCATTGTCTGGCATAAAATTAATGTTGGTGATGTCCCAGAACTATTTTGGATTTGACTGCAGTGTTACTTCTTATATTACCTTTGCTTAAGGGTTCCTAGAAAAAGAGAGTAAAATCTGAGGATCAGAATCATATTAAGATTGCTCCAAAGTTTCAGAAGTTTGGAAGTACTGGGAGTTCAGTGCTTTATCATAGTCAACCTATTCCTGCAAAATGGCTAGCATTTTATTATACATGACCTATTCTAAAGGACTACACTAGTGCCTTTATAGTTACCAAAGATGTTAAAATTTTTTAAAAAACTTTATTATCAAACACACACACATACAAAAAATTAAAACCATTCAAAGAAGAACAGTGCAAGGGGAAAAAACTACAATAATATTCAAATACAGTAGAGCTCAGCCAAAACAAAACTGAAAAGCACGTAAACATTTTTCCATATAACTTAAAAAAGCGTCTCAAGCATCAAGACACCAGAGGATGTGATTTGTTTCAGAAAGATCCCCAAAACCAACATTGAACAAATAATGATCTGGAAAAAAACTCCAGTTAGTTAGCAGACTCCACATAAGCCAAACTTCTTCCTAATTTGAATTTCGATAGTCATATGACAAGCGATAGAAGATGTTAAAATTTATTAAATATTTTTCTTTTATTTATAAATCATTGAGAAAAAATACAAGTTTTGTCAGAATGTTTGCTCAGGATGATATGACTATTCTAAAAGTTGTTCAAATAAATGTTTCAAAATATTTATGATGTGCATAAAATTGTAGATCTCTTTCCATTAAGGATAACAATCACTGCTTGCCAGGTTCCAGGTAGAATACAAGTTAAATTAAATGTTATCTTCAATTCTTAGAGTAATTTGCCAGACAATTGTCCAGTTTGACAGATGAGGAAACTCAGAGTAAATGACTCTTACAAGATAAAACAAGTAATAAGAGACAAACTCAGGTTTGTCTTGTTCTAAAACCTGTGTCCTTTCTGGTACAGCAGACTTCTTGATGGAAATTTCAGATTTGATTTCATCTTACTCCTCAAGGATGTCATTGTTCTCTTCAACAGTTAATATTAGGGATTTGAAGTTACTGGAAGAGGTAGTGCCATCTGATGAAGGCTATAGGTTCCAAGGCAGCCTTGCTGGGCCTGAGTCTTGGCTCTGGCCCTTGCTAAACATATGTTCTTAAAAATGGAATTTCAGGAGCTGGGAATCTAGCTCAGTGGTTTTGCCACCTGCTGCACAGACACCAGGATCAGAGTTCGATTCCCGCTACCAAAAAAAAAAAAAAAAGAACTTCTGAGTGCCTCTGTTTCCTCCTCTCTTGTGGGGGGCCTTGCCCCCCCCCACTAGAACTCTTGAGTGCCTTTTACGGGCATGTCTGGGCCTGCTGCAAGTCTACCCAGCAACAAGGAAATAGCCCCAGTACCCTCCCCTTGCTCCTCCCCTCTAGCCCTACGGTATATATGCTGTAGCAGCTTCCGCAATAAACGAGACTTAATCAGAAACCTGTCTTGTCTCCATCTCTCGTGTCTCTTGTCCCTTGTCATTCTCACTCCCCCTCTAGGGTCTCCGTTGACTTACCCGCGGGCCAGGACACTCTCTCCTCTCTAAAGTAATGGTAATAACAATACCACTTGACAGGGTTGTGGCAAGAATCAAATGAGTTTCTAAGTATTGCTCAGTGTGCCTATAAATCAGCTGGGAATCAAGTCAGTCTGAAAAGTGTGACCCTGAGGGCTGGGGTGATGCCTGAGATGCTGCCTGCAGCTTCTTTAGGGCAGTGGCCAATAAGGAATGGTTTTCCATAAATATTGTCTATGATCATTTCATGATCAAGTAAGAGACAGTCATATACAGAAAAAAACTAATTTTCAGTGAACTTTTGAGGGCATGGTGATTTAAGAGACCTTACATTGTGCAGGCCAGCCCACCTGCCAAATCCTCTACCAAGTGCCAAGTGGCCACAGGGACAGGCACAGGCCACCCTCTTACCGGACATGGTATAATTTGTAAAATGCACCGGAGAGGCATGTGGCTCACTGTGAAGTAACTTCCTAAAGAGCAATTCATTTATTGAACAAATATTAAGTATCTACTATGTGCCAAGCACTAAAGGAGGCACTGGGAATATTTGTGCATACTATGACTGTATTTTAAGTGCTCTTTTCATGGATAATATTCCCTAACACTCATTTCAAAGTAAATGGTTTTGTTTCTAGGGAATAATTGGAGTAACTTTCCATTCTCCTAGTTCTTCCTTTTCACTTTGTATCTATCATTTCCTATTTATTCCCTTTACTTCGTCCCATCCTATCTGTTTATTCTAAGTACACTCTTCTGGACAATTCTTGAGCATTTTCATTTTATTGTCTACCCCATATATTTTTACTATGTTCTCAACTCATAGATGATCTACAGGTCTTATCATTGTCCAGATTGGAAAAATAATTAATAGATAATTAGTCATAATTCATTTATATGCTGTATAGTATTATTTTAAAATTTTTATTTGACTGCCACAAAATAAAATCATTTTTACTCATGCACCTAACATATCTGTAGACAAAAAAGAAAACTTCTAGCCACAATTACCTAAGATTAACATTAATATAAACACTATTTTACATCTGATTTAGCTGTAAGACATAAAGGTGTTAGAAACTCAACTGAAGCAAAATTCTGAGGCTGCCTGGCTTGAGAGAAACCTTTCTCATGAGACATATCTGTTAATGAATTTTGCTTCCTTTCACATGTCAGTATTCTATCAACTTAATCTTTATGGACATTATTCTCAGGAATAGTAATAATGGTTTCATGTGTTAGAAAACCCAGCTTCTTATCAACCTTCTTAGGATTTTCCCATATGCTATGGAGCCACAGGTTTTTGGCACATTTTCTGCTAAATGCTCAAAGGGATGAAACTTTTTTTTTTTTGGTACTGGGAATCAAACTCGGGTCCTTGTGCTTGTGAGGCAGGCGGTGGAACCACTGAGCTAAATCCCCAGCAAAGGGATGAAACAAAAAACAGTTGTTTCTAATTAAACATTTTTGAGTCACAGATCCCTGATGGCTTTACAGATCCTGTGCCCAGAAAAATATCCATATACATATACATGGAAATTTCACATGTAACAGTGACAGTAGTTTTGACTCCTCAAACTGCATCCATTTGATGACTCTTGGTTAAAAATTCCTGCTTTCAGAGTGTTGTAGCCAGTGCACAAGCATCTGTACAATTCTGGCAAAGTCTTGCTTCTAAGATATTCACATAGAGAAGGTAGGAAGCAGCAATACATGCAAGTGGCTCCAAATGAAGTTGGGGACTCATTTCACAAACCCCCACACTGCAGTTGGTCCAAGAACCTCACTTGAATGCTCTACAGTGTGGCTCTCTGAACCATGAAACAGTTCCCAGGGAAGAGAAACACAAGGGTAAAGAATTGATGCTTACCACATTTCTTTTAAAATGGGCTCTGGGTGCCTGGGCATTCATTTTTGTGTGCAGATATGCCTAGGGAGGTGCATGCCACCTTTATGCCACTAGTACTTCCTCTTTAGAGATGGACATGCAGGTAGAGTTGTGAGAATGGAGGGGATGGAAAAGAGACACAATTGCTATTATTACAGAAAGATTTCTGATGTGGCCAAGAAATGCTGATTTTTATTTAAATATGTGATCTTTAAGCAAGTCACTTTATTTCCCTTAACCCAAGTTTATTAATCTGTTGAAGTTGTTTAGGGGTATGTGACTTTCATTCCTCAAAGGCTTCTCTAAATATTCAGAAATACCTAATGAATAGTGTGTTGGAAAATATATCTATAAATTCATACAGAAGCACCATACATTACTAGCATTTTAAAAAAATATCATCAAAGGGTTTTGGAGACTTTTTAATTCTTGTCATTAACTCATCTAATCATGGCTTCTTTTACCATGGCTACCACCCATAGTATACCAGCGTGCAATTGTTTTATTTGCCTGATGTGTAAGTTTCTCTTCTTGCAGTCAAAGGTACTGTATGGCACTCTTTTTCCATATAAGAAGACCTGTGAGGTCTTTGAAAGGAAGTCCTTGTGTTTAGTTCAAGAGTTCACTTTCTAACTGAAGTCCTCAAAGGCTCTCCAAATCGGTCAAACTAATTTAGACAGTCTGAAGATAATATTAAATGTATAATTCATTCTGATTAATAAATAATAGTTAACCATAGAAAGTTCCTCTTAGATGAGAATCTTTGATTGCTAAAAGAGTTTAAAACTTCAAATGAAAGTTTAGCACCCTTTTAGAAAAAAAAAATTCAGAGAGCTCCTTTTGCTTCAAAGTGCTACCACACTAATGGACAAATAAGTTTTACATTGTTCTGTTTTCATGTTTTTTTTTAATTGGGCCTTAGTGGATACAGAAAATTCTGATTGTCTCACCTTAATCTAATAAGAGACATTTAAAAGGTAATGACTGTCACAGGGCTTGTTTTTCCAATTCAGAATCTTCTCAAATAATTCATTTAGTTTAGATTCTCTGTAATTATATAGCATTTAGATTTTCTTCTCAATATATTCATATTGCTTTTATGTCAATTGCCAGAATGTTTCAGGGCAGAATAAGTTGGGCCTTTATTTCCCTCTGCTGCTTCCCTATAATTGTTCAGAGTCTTTTTTTAAATTCCCCTCACTTTGAGGTAAGCCTTTTTCAAGACAGTCGCAATGTGGAAAGCAGAGACTTATGTGGAGGATGACATTGTTTCATAAAATATCAGTGATTATTCATTCATAGAAGATTTGTGAGCAAGTGGAAAGACCCGGTAAGCCTCATTTCCTTGACCATATTCATTTTTTACCCTGGAATATAAATTTTGCTAATTACTCCTTAAAATTGCATTTGCTTTTTACCCAGTAACAATGGTATTTATTTTCAATAGTTCACATTTACGGGATGTAAAAATGTTTTCCTATTCATTGAGATGTTACTAAAATAATACTGTCCAGAGTCCTGAGCATTCCTAAGAAAGTGAGGCTCCCCTCTTTCCCTAAGTTCTTGTATGTAAGAATTAAAATATATATAACTCCAGGAAAATAACTAGCTTCCAAATCACTTATCACTAAAACTTCAGCGATTCCAAGAAATAATTACTTTTATCTAACACTGCACTCTAAATTTGTTCAAACAAACCCCAGGGAGCAAAGATTGCTGTTTTAATACAGGACTGCATTAACCCCAAGGACTATTCAACTACAAGTTATATTTCTTCCCAGGACCAGATTTTCACTACTTTGCTTTCAAATGCTTTGAATATCCTCTGAGGCTCCTCTGTGCAACAAAAGGTCAAGCAAGTGACATTTCAATATGAGAAACATAACTTCCAAAGCTAGCAGAAAGATAAACTCAGTGAGGGTGAAGCACTTGTTCAATCTTGACAAGTAATATGGCTCATCCAGTCTAAGGCATCCCCAGTGAAAACAACAGATGTTGGTGTCTGTTTTGTGTAAGACATCTGGGGAGGTCATAGCCAGAATCAGGAATGAGCAGCTTAAACTTCTTTTAAAAATTGTCAGGGTAAGAGTATTTACATCCAGAAATTATATCAACCCTCAGGAAGCACATCACGAATTCTCAAAATGGACAGAATTTAATGCAAGTCATTGGAGGCAGTTTTTGAACCACAGGTATTTTGTGCCAATCAGTGCTGCAAATGAGTTTTAAATGGATTGAACCAAGAGTGGAGCAGGAGAATTTTTTAATGAAAGCTTTAAGAGAATTTTCATCTAACTGAAAAACAAAACTTTCATGAGAACACACACACCCATTGACATACACCTTTCTAAAATGGAGTTCTTAAACCTATTCTGATAATTGTTAAGATTTTTTGAGAGTTTAATGGACAGATGAAGAGTAGGCATATCTGTCCTTGTTCCCCACCTTAGGGAGAAAGCATTGTATCTTCTCCATTCATATAAGGCATTTTTGCTGGAAGTATGGAGTACATGACTTTAATCTGTTGAGAAGGTTCTGTTCTACTTCTAGTCTCCTGATAGCTTTTACCATGAACAGCTATAGAATTTAGTCCAATATGTTTTCTCCAACTAGTGACAGGATCATATGGCTTTTTCCTTTCCTCTGTTAAAATGATGACTTTTGGGGGTGGATCTTCCAATTCTGAACCAACACTGCCATCCCTATAATAAAACCACTTTCTACATCCTGCCAGATCTGACTTCTAATTGTTTTGTTAAACAAATTTCTATCTATGTTCATACTTTTTTTCTTCTATTATCTTTATCCAGTTTTAGGATTAGCACAATATTGAGTTCCTAAAATGAGGGGAAAAGTGTTCCTTCTTTTTTCTGCTTTAATTGTTTGATATAATTTATCAGTTAAAATGTATATGAGCCTGTTGTTGTCATATAGGTAGGTTTTCAAGCTAGGAATATACTTTCTTTAATAGGTGCTATTCAAATTTTATATTTCCTCCAGAGTTAGTTTCCAAGGTATTTATCTTCCAAGGTACTTCTTAGAAGTTATCAAATTTATTTCAAAACAGATTTTTGTAATAATCTTTCTATATCTTTTTAAATTCTGTAAAATCTGTGGTAATGTTTCCTAGATCTTGATACTGTAATTTTAAAAAATGTATAATTGATATTGTGTAATAGGAAGTGAAGGTCTAAAGGAACAGGGGAAGTGGGAGGGGTAGGGGAAAGGAAAGAAGGGAAAAGAAAAAATATGAGAAAAGGAAAAAAATGGAAAGAAAGTCTTTGCAAATAGGGAAGGGTGGAGGGGGTGAAGGGAGGGCAGGGGAAGGGGAAAAAAATAAGAACCAAGAGACTCATGTAAAGGTACAAGATCCCAATGATGAATGTAACTGTATTTTATACCTAAAATGTACCAATAACCTTAATGAGGGGGAAGGTTTTTTGAGAACAGGTTGATTCATTCAACAGTGCTATGGCTTACCCAGGGAGGTGCTTGATTCCTATAGAGTGAATGAATACGGCTTTCAATACACCAACTTCTCGCCAAATCCCATTCCATGCCTATCATCCTAATGAAATTCTCCTTCAGTCCTTCTTCCCACCACTCTCCTCCACTGTTGTGGGACTTATTTCCTTGCAGAATTGTTGCTACTGGATCATGTGCCCTTCTTCCATTTGTCTTCTCAGTCTCACCCACTGCCACCACCAAGTCCCAATCCATGTCTTATCTTGTTCATAAAGTCTCCTACTGCTTAGCCCACAAAGCTCTGTGTGCATGTGTGTGTGTGTGTGCGTGCGCGTGTGTGTGTGTGTGTGTTACCCAGTGATTCTCATTTAGCTCTTCTCTGATAAACATGTGTTAGGTTTCTGACATGATCAAAGTGTCAATCCACCCAGAGTAAGGATAAATGTGTGAATCCACCCAGAGACACGCTTGTGTCTTTTGCCTCCTTTTCCCCTCAGGTACCAGAGTAGAATAAAAACTGGGTATGAGTTATGGTGGGCTCCCAAGGCCTGAACTTATAGGTCCTGATGGAGTCAGAGCAACCCTGTTAACTTGGGGGCTCAGTTAACTTTCATTAATAGATCAGACTCTGATTTAGTCTAGTTTCATTAGAGGTAAGTTAAACCTTTCCTAAATGAGACAGGTGTGTGATTTGCTTGTAGAATTGTAGATTTTTAATAACAGATGATCACAAACCCACAGAACATTTTTAATAAAAGTTCCACATGGTACAAATCAATCCCCCCTTATAAATCGAATGTGCCCATATTTATTTTGCAAGAGTGAGCTCAGACCAGATTGATGTGTAAGTATCTTTTAAAAGTACTGGGGAATGTGTAAATTCTTTTGTGAACAATGAATTTTGCTTTATTCAGTGGTTTCAAACTATGGTCCAGAGTATGGGTGACTCAAAGACCACAGCAAGAAGAAACAAGAATCAATGAAACTAAGTTTTTTCTCCTTTAAACTCTCTATAAACTAAAATATTGGTAGAGTAGGAAAACAGGTCACTTTCCCTCACATCCCAAGATTTCTTTGTGTGTGTGTGTATGTGTATTGTGTTTTACTGGAGACTGAACCCAGAGCCTTTACACTGAGCCTTTCTTTTTTATATTTGAGACAAAGTCTAAGTCACAAAGTTGCCTGGGCTGGGCTTGAACTTGCAATCCTGCGGCCTCAGCCTCTCAGATTGCTGTGATTACAGTTATGCACCACCATGTCCAACTCCAAACCCATGGATTTCTAACATTAACATTTGTGAAACAGATACCTAGACAAAACAGTCACTATCTTTACAACAACATGGGGAATTCAATAAGAAATGAAAATCTAAATCAGGAAGAAAGAAAGAAAGAAAGAAAGAAAGAAAGAAAGAAAGAAAGAAAGAAAGAAAGAAAGAAAGAAAGAAAGAAAGAGAGAGAGAGAAAGACAGAAAGAGAGAAAGAGAGAAAGAGAAAGAAAGAGAAAGAAAGAGAAAGGAAGGAAGAAAGAAAAGAAGAAAGAAAGAAAGAAAAAGAAAGAAAGCAGAGAGAAGAGAGAAGAGAAGAGGATAAAAGGGAAGAATAATACATGATATGAACTAGAAACTAGGTTTAAGGAAACACTTAGCTATATCAGCGAAAGACAGCCTTATGCCTCTCTAGCTAATATAGAATATGATATGGTCCTCACTACAGATTTATTATAAAGCTCAAACTTGTTTCAAACATTCATTCAGCATTTTTTAAAATTACTACTATGTGCCAGATCCTGTAAAGGATATGCCAGCAAAGGAAAAAAGCCCATATCCTCATAGTATTTATATTCTAGTGAAGGACTACAGTCTAAAGCAGACACTGTAATGGTATGCATTAATTGAGTAACTACTAAGTGCTAGATGTTTTTCATGCCATATCTGACTCAATCTCCAAAACAACCCTAAGAGATAGAAATAGAAGTCCCTCTATTTTGTAGTTGAAGAAATTGAAGAGAGAACTAAATATCTTCCACAGAGTCATACACCTAATAAGAATTGGAGCTTGGATTTGAACCCACATTTTTCTGACTGCTATGCAGGACAACACAAATAGGCTTTGGATACCAGAGCATTAAGTTAATTGATCAAGAATATGTCTCATCTCAGGGATGTTCTGTAATCCAGAGAAATGTTGGAACTGGGAAAGATTTTATTCCTGAAATATTAAATCAATTTTTTATTATGAGTTTTATGGGAGCTGTTATATAGCAAATGACAAGGTATTTGTTTTAATATCAAACCTTCTTCCTGTTCCTGTACCTTATGCAGCCTCCTGCAATATCCCCAGTTCTCTTTAAGGACAGCGCTCTGCTTGCCTGCAAAGTACAATCATAAAACATTTCCAAAACTCTTCAAATAAAAAGCATTCTACCAAGCAAAAAAGCAGTGCTTTCTTCTCTCTCTCTCTCTCTCTCTCTCTCTCTCTCTCTCTCTGTGCCTTCTCTTTGGACCACTTCTCACTGCCAGCTGCTGGAGGTACCAGTGTGTGAGCCTGGGCAGCCCACTGGCTCTGGTCAGAGGGGTCCTGGGCTCTGTACTGGGCAGGAGGTTGGCAGCTGCAGAAGTTTCAGAAGTTACCAGAAATAAGTGCTATTCTCCAGAATGCTGAGACTTCCTTAGATGGAAAAATGCTTTACTGCTTCAGAAGTGTTAATGAGAATATTGCAAGGTGGTGGAGAAGGCCAAACTGTTAGGCTTCTTAATTCTCAGCTCCTGGGATCCACTTACAGTTCCTAGAAGCCCGGGGGAAAATGAAAGACAGAAGACAGACCAAACCAGACAATAAGACCTGCCATGAACCTGCAGCATACAGGAAGTTGTACTCAGTATAAGGAAAACAATACATATTGCTGGAGTCCCTGCAGATTTTATATTCTAAAAGAGAAAGAGAAAACATTCTGAAACCCAGGTCAGTCAACAAACCATATACCTAATTAGAGCTAGGCAACTATTGGAGAAATCTCTAACTGTAAGATTTTTCTTCCCTAAGGGAAATTTCCTTCCAGAAGCCATGTAACATACTGGTTGGGAGACTGGCTTCCAGAACTAGACTTGGTAGCTTCAAATTCTGACACTAAACTGGCCAGAGGTGTTGCCTCAGCCACTCATGGAGTAATTTCCCTATGTTCAGGATGGGCAACTAACAGCACTTCCCTCACAGCAGTTGTGTTGTAACACACGAGTAAATACATTTAGAGTACTTGTTTTTAATGACTTTTAAATGAATTAATATATAGAAAGTGCTTGTTACAGTGCTTCCCTTGTGATAAGGGCCATAGTAAGTGCTCCTCCCAGCTGGCACAGCTTCCTATTTGTCTTCCCATCTTCAAAACTGCTAGGAAGATTTAGCCACCCATTTCCCCTATTCTAGTAGTAAAAATAATTTTGCATTTGTAGTCACTGTTAAATGTGAAAATGGGATATGTCCTACTTTGTTTCATTCTCAAACCACCTTCTGAAATATGAATATGAAATGTGAATATGAAGAAAACAGTTTAGGGGCTAGGCATTGAGATCAGTGGAGTGCCTATCTCACAAGCCCAAGGTTCTGAGTTTGATCCCCGGTACTAAAAAGAAAAAGAGAGAAAGAGAAGAAAACATTTTAGAGAGGTCTACATAATGCTTCTAAAACTCTAACTCAGATTTGTCTGCCTTTTCTGGGACCCATTTTCCACTGTGACAGCTTGCTTCCAGCCCTCATCCATGAGGAACATGAGGGGAAATGTTCTGGCATTTGAGATGAGCTGTAAGCTGGAAAGAAATTAGTGAATGTGTATTGGAAGAAAGGGAACAGACTTCACATTTTCTTATTGGAAACAGTGGAAGTGCAGGCTTTTGTAGTAGAATTGTGCTCCCTGTAAAGCTTCTTTAAGAAGCTGAATATCCACACATTGGAAGTCCACTCAGATCATGGTTTTCACTTTTAAAGTTCTCTGTGCTGATATTTATAAGAAAAGGCAAGAGGAATTTAAAAAGCAGAAGTTCTGAGAACAGTTACTAGAATCTTCATCCAGTTTTGACCAGAAAAATATCAAGGCTGATGACGCTATCAAAAATCTGTTGATAAGTGGGAGAAAAACACCTCACATCCTTGGCCAGCCACTCTAAGTTGCATTAGAACAGCAGGTACCTCTTTAAAATTGTTGACTGCATTCTCCATGGTCAGCCCAATCTTAAAATATCTGGACTGAAAAAAGAGCTAGAGTGCTGCTCCAAGAGACATCAAGATAATGTCGAAGTTTCCTACAGTTCCAGGGGGGAGAATGAAAAAAATAATGAGTTTATTAAAATTGCCTAGGTACATGATACTAAAACTTCTACAAGGGTGCACAGATGGGCTTCAATTTGGACAGCTCTGTTGCTGCATATTAAAGACCTTTGATTTTAATATCCAGTAATGAATAAAACTACTGGTGGGTGTCCTCCTGAGTCATAATGTAATCAGAGGAGAATAGCTGGGTTTGGCTGTCACTTCTTTTCACTATTGAATATTTGCTCTCAGCCAGATGTACCTAAGCTGAGAACACAGCAATGAGCCATTGTATATGTAGCAAAGGAGACTAAGGGGATTTTGTCAGAAGGGAAACAAGAACTGATTAGAGTCAAATTAAAATGTGGCTTTGAAATTATTGATATTGGATTTTCTAAAAGATAATCCATAGTCCTCCAAGTAAGCCAGAACTTTTCTGCAATAAAACATAGTTTATTGAGATGTGCTGTCTTTACTCTCTACTTAAAGTTCCAGCCCTACCCTTATGTAAGTCAGAGCTTGGCCCTAGAATTCAGCCCTACTTCACTCCCTGAGTGCCCTAGTGCTGACTGCAGATCAGCTGTGTCCATTCCAACGTTAAAGCTTCTCTTTGAAATCCCAATGACACTGTTACTTGAATGGAGGGTGGAGTAGCTATGTGCCTTGCTTCCTATACCTTTCTCATTTGGTTAACTGCATTGCCTTAGTTGAGTGGTTTTAAGTCAAATACTGGTTCCCTGTGCTTTCCTTCTTGCCTCCAAGTAAAATCAGTGTGTGGCCCCAATTCTTTACCCTTTCCTCTGTCACACTCATGCTTTTTGTGTGTGTACACCTCTTCCCTTCAAAAATGGTAGTTTATTTCTTTACTTTTTGAGTTGACTACTCTTTTAACTCAATTTGCCAATAGAATGTGGAAGAAGTAGAAGCATAGAATATCAGTCCCAAACCTAATTCCAAGATGTTAGGGAAACTTGGGCTTTCTGCTTTCATTCTGAGAATATGAAGAGTCTATCATGCTGGGAGACAAGAGACCTCACATAGCAGAGCTCAGTACAAGCAGTTGAATCATTCAAAATCACAGAAGGAGTCTACCCAAAGCCAACTATACACCTGGCTAATTGGAAGCTGCCATGATCGCATACCACTGACTGGCAGAACACCCAGTCATTCTTGCTACTCTAGGGAGAAAAACTGATACTTGTTTTAAGCCACTAGAATGTGGGGTTGTTTGTAATGTGGTAATATCTAATAGATCCAACTTCCGTGAATCTGAACTGGAATCAACAGTTCCTGACACAGTAGCTGACACTTGGTGCTTTTCATACCATAATTACTACAGAAAGTACATCACTGAGTCAGATCAGTGGAGATTTGAAATGCTCTCTAATTTAAAATGAAATACAATTTATTTTTCTTTTTTTAATTAAATTCTTTTATTGGTACATTGTAGGTATACAACACAATTACATTTCTCATTGGGAATTGTACCTTTACATAATGCGTCTTGGTTCTCATTTTTTCCCCATTCGTAGCCCTCCCTTCACGTCCTCCACCCTTCCCTATTTACAAAGACTTTATTTCCATTTTTTCCATTTCTCAGCATTTTTCCTTTCCCTTCTTTCCTTTCTCCTGCCCCTCCCACTACCCCTACCCCTTTGGACCTTTTCTTCCTATTTCGCATTATCGATTATTCATTCTAATCATTGGTACATTTTAGGAATACAATATAATAACATTCATCATTGGAAATTTGCACCTTTACATAATCTCTCTTGGTTCTTATTTTTCACCCTTGCCCAACCCTCCCTACAACCCCTCCATTCCTCCCTATTTACAAACATTTTGTTCCTATTTTTCCATTTTCTCATATTAATCCCATTCTCTTCTACCCTTTCCCCTAGCCCTCCGACTTCCTTCCCCCTTGCCCCTTTTCTTCCTAGTTCACATTACCTATTAAACATTTAATCCTTATTTACACTTTCAGTTTCTCACACCAGAGAAACTATTCGGAATTTATTCATGTGTGTCCTATTTATTTCACTTAAGAGTATTGCCTCAATGTGCATCCACTTAGCTATAAATGTCTCTAATTTCTCATTTTTTATGGCTGAGTAGTACTCCATTTTATTAAAAAATCCACATTTTCTTCATCCAGTCTCCAGTTGATGGGCATTTGGGCTGTTTCCAAGTTTTAGCTATTGCAAAATGTGCTGCTAAGAACATGGGTGCACATATATCACTGTGGTATGATTCTTTTAATTCTTTGGGCAAGATCCCTGGCAGTGGAATAGCAGGGTCAAATGGGACTTCCAGTCCTAGTTCTTTGAGGTATCTCCATACTGATATCCACAGTGGTTGCACCAGTCTACACTCTCACCAGCAGTGGAGCAGGGTTCCTCTTTTCCCACAGCCCTGCCAGCATTTGGTTGATTTTATAATAGCAGCCATTCTTTCTGGAGTGAGGTGGAATCTCAGTGTTGTTTTCATTTGCATCTCTTGAATGACCAGTGATGTTGAACATTTTTTCATGTAATTATTTGCCATTTCTACTTCTTTGTCTGACAAACATCTGTTCATTTCAGATGCCCATTTTTGGATTGGGTCTTTAAATTTGGGAGGTCTGATCTTTTGAAGTTCTTTATAGATTCAAGATAGTGGGCCTTTGTCTGAGGCACCGCTGGTGAAAATTTTTTCCTACATAGTGGGTTGTCTCTTCACACTGCTGGTGGTTTCTCTTGCTGTGCACAAGCTTTTTAGTAAGAAGAGATTCCACTTGTTGATTGTTTGTGCTAGTTCACAGGCAACTGAGGTTTTGTTCATAAAGTCTTTTTCTACACCAATGTTTTCAAGAGTTCTACTTAACCTCTGTTCCAGCCGGTTCAGTGTTTCAGTTTTAATATTTAGATCTTTAATCCATTTTGATTTTAGTTTAGTGCATGGTGAGAGGTACAGGTCTAGTTTTAATCTTTGGCACGTTGAAACCCAATTTTTCCAGCACCATTTATTAAAGAGGCTATCTTTCCTCCAGTGAGGATGTTTGGCTCCTTTATCAAAGATGAGATGGCTGAGTGTGTCTGGCATGGTTTCTGCATCTTCTAATCTGTTCCACTGGTCCTCAGGTCTGTTTCTTTGCCAGTACCATGCTGTTTTTATCACAGTAGCTTTGTAGTAGAGTTGCAGGTTGGGGATTGTGATACCCCCTGCCATGTCTCTGTTACCTAGAATTGCTTTTGCTATTCTGGGTCTATTCTTGTTCCAAATGGATTTTTGGATTGTTTTCTCAAGGTCTGTGAAGTATGCTTCTGGGATCTCAATTGGAATTGCATTGAATTTATATGGCAGTTTTGGAAGTATGGCCATTTTCCCTGTATTAATCCTTCCTACCCAGGAGCAGGGGATGTCTGTCCATTTTCTGATATCATCTTCAATCTCTCTTTTCAGAGTGCCATAGTTTTCATGGAAGAGGTCTTTGATTTCTTTCATTAGGTTGATTCCTAGGTATTTCAGTTTTTTGGATGCTATTGTGAAAGGAATTGTTTGCCCTATTTCTCTCTCAGTGAGTCTGTCATTGGTGTGGAGGAAAGCTATTGATTTTTGTGTGTTGACCTTGTAACCAGCTACTTGACTGAATTTGGTTATTAAGTCTAGAAGACTTTTGGTGGAGTTCTTGGGGTCTTCTATATAGAGTATCATGTCATCTGCAAATAATGACAATTTGACTTCTTCATTTCCTATCTTTATTCCTTTTATTTCTTTCTCTTGTCTAATTGCCATGGCTAATGCTTCCAGAACTATATTGAACAAGAGTGGTGATAGTGGACATCCTTGTCTTGTTCTTGATTTTAGTGTGAAGGATTTCAGTTTTTGACCATTTAGTATGATGTTGGCTATTGGTTTCTCATAGATGGCTTCTATCAGTTTGAGGTAGAGACCATCTATTCCAATTTTTTGTAGGGTTTTTTATCATAAATGCATGTTGGATTTTGTCAAATGCTTTTTCTGCATCTATGGAGATAATCATATGGTTTTTGTCCTTGGGTCTATTGATATAGTGTATTACATTGATTGATTTGTGTATATTGAACCATCCCTGCATACCTGGGATGAATCTCACGTGATCAGGGTGTATGATCTTCTTGATGATCTTCTGCATTCTGTTTGCCATTATCTTATTAAGGATTTTTGCATCTATGTTCATTAGCAAGATTGGCCTATAGTTCTCTTTTTCAGTTGGGTCTTTCTCTGCTTTGGGGATCAAGGTGATGCTTGCTTCCAGGAATGAATTTGGGAGTATTGCTTCCCTTTCAATTTTATTGAAGAGTTTAAACAGTAGTGGCAGCAGTTCCTCTCTAAATGTCTTGTAGAATTCAGCAGTGAAGCCATCAGGGCCAGGGCTTTTCTTAGGTGATAAGTTTTCAATTACAGTTTCAATTTCTTTGGTTGATATTAGGTTGTTCAGAATTTTTAGGTCTTCTTCGTTCAACTTTGGTAATTCATATGTATCTAGGAATCTGTCCATTTCTTCTGTGTTGTCCATCTTATTGGTGTATAGGTTCTAGAAGTAAGTATTGATGATCCTCTGGATTTCTGCTGGGTCTGTTGTAATTTCACCCTTTCATTCCTAATTGCATGGATTTGGGCCTTTTCTTTCCTTTTTCTGACAAGGTTGGCTAAAGGTTTGTCAATTTTGTTGATTCTTTTGAAGAACCAACTCTTGACTTCATTGATGTTTTGTATCATTCTCTTAGTCTCCATTGCATTGATTTGTCCTCTGATCTTTATAATTTCCTCCCTTGTATGAGCTTTGGGGTTGTCCTGCTCTTCTTTTTCTAGAAGCTTGAGGTTCAGCATCAGGTTGTTTAATTGGGCTCATTCTGTTTTCCTAATGTGCATGTTCACTGCTATGAATTTCCCTCGTAAGAGTGCTTTCATTGTGTCCCATAGATTCCGATATGTTGTATTGTCATTGTCATTTAATTGAAGGAACTGTCTGATTTCTTTAATTTCCTCTGTGGCCCATTGGTTATTCAGAAGTGTGTTGTTCAATTTCCATGTGTTTATGAAATTTTTTGAGTTTCTTTTGCTATGGATCTCCAGTTTCATCGCACTATGGTGTGATAATATACAGGGCATAACTTCAATTCCTTTGCACTTACTTAAACATGTTCTATGTGTGAGTATGTGGTCTATTTTGGAGAATGACCCATGTGCAGCTGAGAAGAATGTGTATTCTGATTTTGTGGGGTGGAAGACTCTGTAAACATCTGTTAAGTTCATTTGTTCAAGAGTTCAATTGAGTTCTAGTATTTCATTACTTATTTTGAGTCTAGTTGATCTATCTATTTGTGACAGTGGGGTGTTGAGGTCCCCCACTACAATTGTATTAGTGCATATATGACTTTTCATGTCCATTAGTATTTGTTTTATATAGTTGGGTGCACTAGTGTTTGGTGAATAGATATTTATGATTGTCATCTCTTCCTCTTGGATTCTTCCCTTTACAAGGCTGTAGTGTCCTTCTTCATCTCTCTTAATCAGTGTTGGTTTGAAATCTACTTGTTCTGCCAAGAGGATAGCTACTCCTGCTTTTTTTCAGGTTCCTGTCACATGGAGTATTGTTTTCCACCCTTTCACTTTCAGTCTATGAGTTTCCTTTTGAATTAAGTGTGTTTCTTGTATGCAGCATATTGCTGGATTTTGCTTCTTGACCCATTCTGCCAGTCTATTTCTTTTGATTGGTGAATTGAGACCATTAACGTTGATGGTTATAACTGAAACATATTGACTTGTCATTGCCATGACTTTTTCTTTTTGTTGGGTTCCCCCCCTTTACATTGAATTTCTTGTCATGCCAGATGGGTTCATTCTGCTTTGCTTCCTGGGGTTGTGATCCTCAATGTCTGTTCCTAGGCTATTGTGTAAAATTCTTTGGAGTGCTGGTTTGGTATTCATGAATTTCCTAAGGTGCTCTTTGTCTTGAAAGTATCTTATTTCTCCATCCATTTTGAAAGACAGTTTTGCAGGGTACATCAATCTGGGTTGCAGCCTGTTTTCTTTTCGGGCTTGGAATATGTCACTCCAAGCTCTTCTTGCCTTGATGGTTTTTGTTGAGATGTCTGCTGTGATTGTGATGGGCTTTCCTTTGTATGTGATTTATTTCTTTTCTCTGACTGCTTGGAGAACTTTGTTCTTCTGTTGAGTTTCTGGGATCTTAACAATTATATGCCTATGTGTAGATTTTTTTTTATCAAGGCTATTTGGAGTCCTATATGCCTCACTTATTTGTATGTCAAGTTCTTTTCCCATGCTTGGGAAGTTTTCTCCCATTATTTCTGTGAAGAGATTTTTTTTAATGTCATCTCCACTCTCTCCTGTTTCTTCATTGAGCCCAATCAGTCTTATGTTATTCTTCTTTGCATCATCTAGCAGCTGCTGGATTGATTTCTCATGTTCCCTTACAATTTTGAAGCAATTTTTCTTTTCCTGGTCACTAATTGCAATCTTATCTTCTATATCTGAAATTCTGTCCTCACATTGGCTCATTCTGCTGTGTAGACTTTCAGTGCAGTTTTTCATGTCCTGGAAATCTATTTGCATCTGTTTTATGGATTCCATTTGTTTCTTATGTTGGGATTCCATCATGTTCCTGAGCTCCTCTCTAGATTTATTAATCATGTCTTGCACTAGGGGCACAATTTCTCCTGTTATCTGAGAAATTATTTCTGATTTCATTTTTTCCAGATCCCCTTTTGTTGCCAGTTCAGTGGGTCCAGGTGGTTGAGTATCAGAGTGTTCCATCTCATTTCCCTTTTGGGTTGCTGTAGGTGATCTAGAAGTCTGGTTTTGAGACTTATTTATGTGTTTTCTCATTTCGACTTGGGCAGGGGGCTGTTGGCACCTGCACAGATTATCTCCTCTGAGCTGGGAGAGGTGGGATGGGGGCCAGGAGCAGCAGTTGAGATGGTGACCCAAAAGCCCTTTCCTGTGGGCTGGGAGCAGCTGGAGGGATGGTGGCCGGGAAGCCCCTTCCCCTGGACCAGGAGCCGTGGGATGGCGGCTCAGAAGCCCCTACCTCTGGGCCGGGAGCAGAGGGACAGAAGGTGGCCCAAAATCCCTTTCCTCTGGGCTGGGAGCAGCGGGAGGGATGGTGACCGGGAAGCCCCTTCCTCTGGACCAGGAGCTGTGGGATGCTGGCTCAGAAGCCCCTACCTCTGGGTGGGCAGCAGCGGGACTCAGTACCTTGGTCTGGTGGTCGTGTCCTCCTCGTCTTTGTAGTGTGGAACCAGGTGGCTGCCTGTCTGCAGTGGGGTGATTCGGTGTCTTCTGCATGACTCGGGACCTCGGCAGGGCGTGCACAGACCTGGCTGTCTGCAGCAGGCTGATTCGGAGTGTTCCATGCGACTCAGGATCTCAGTAGGGCGTGGACAGACCTGCCTGTCTGCAGGGGAGTGATTCCTATTTTTCTTTTTAATCAGCATCCTGCTTTCTGAATTGTTTCTCATACTCTTAGCTGGATTTCTTTTCTGTTTGTGTTTTATTTTCATTTAGACAGAATGAATACTTGATAGGTTAACTAACTTCCTAAATTCTTTAGGTGGAGGAATTTGGAAAGTATAAAAATCACATGAGAGGAAGAGCAAATATTTCCAAAGAAATGAGAATCAAAAGTTTGCTTATATCTTATTAATCAATGATGAAATTTTTCATCACCAAACAATTCTTAGAGGCATTATTATATAACAATACCCCCAAGATTGAACAAGAACCTCTAGCTTGCTGAGAATGTAGTCTCTGAGCTACAAGTTCAGCTCCAAATCCTTCCAATTTTTAGGATAGATAATGCTTTTTTCCATTATTTCTCCTTTATGATAAAATTGATCAAATTTAATTCATTGATATTAGCGTTATGTGTCAAAGCAGTAAGCATGTTTGGGTCACTTGCCCTTGTGTACACCTAAGTGAGTGGGTACAATAATGTTGGCATCAGAAAGCCACTGCATTCTAGGGAGATTCTGCGAATGTTGTTCCTTTGTCAGATTGAGGATTGGCTGTTTGTTTCCATTTTCTGCAGAGGTAGATGAATTTATAATCAGAAAGGGCATTTCATAAAGGGCAGAATAAAGGAAGGACACCTGTATTATTCTCTTAAGGACCATACTGAACAACAGCCATTAAAGACCTGGCACTTGTTTGGGTTCCTGGTCTCATGCAGTATGGGAATATTTCCTATCACAGCTTGAATATTGGTGCAAAGATACCTTGAAACCCATGTTCTTGTCTCTCTGTCTGACTCAATTAGTTCATTGTAACCACTGCATCCTTACAAAATCTAACATTTCAACATCAAATGCACTATTCTGAAATTAAGATTTAAAAAATAGAGACAGGAAGGTTAAGGGTCACACTGTATGTCTTATTTCAACAGTCAACAATTACAATGGAGGAGTGCAAGGTTCAGTGTACTCCTGCACCATTACTATCTATTGATACAACCATACTTTGATTCCAACCTCATTCAGTGCATATTTATTGAGTTCTTTCAATATTCTGGGCCCTGGAGAGAATTTGAGGGAAGAGAAGTTTTGACACCTCCCTTAGAAAATCGTATATCTCCTTCCCTAGAAGGGATCAACATTAATATAGCAGAAAAAAGACTTGAATAAAGACCTGGAAGATTAGATGTAGACACAGGAAGGGAAAACCATATTGGGGAGATTTACCACTGCTTTTGTAACTTGTTAAACTCCTTATTTATATTTACTTTCCTCTAGATTTATGGTGCTTGCAATTAAAATGACAGTAAAGTGGAAGTATACTGGTAATGCTACAAAGAAATAAACAGGAGAAATCATTACCAAAAAATGATCTGATGCTCTTAGGAAGGAAAGGACAGTTAATTTTTAGGAAGATGATTAAATTGCTACTTTATTTCAGTATAAATTAGATTCAAGGAAAGAGTAAAAGCTACTCCAGTATGATTGGATTCTTCTCTCCATAGAATAGAACTCTGACTTATATATAGGTGTTAACAACCATCTTTCTGTTATACTACACTCTAAATTCAGTCTGTTTGTATTAATATTTTATATTACCCAAGTTAACAGATATTAAATGTTTGATCAATTAAAACATGCTAATTTCTTTCACATGAAAACAAATATTTTTCCTATTCTATATAATTGACTTCTTCAGCTAAATGCATACCTTTACAATATCCATGAAAATTTCATCTACATATTTCCAATCTATTCAAATTATTTTAAAAATATTTGTTCTCTGTCAATTATTTACCCTTCCTATTAAGTTATTTTATCATCATTTATGAAATCATTCAATAAATATTTCCTGAGTGTTTCTTATGTGCTAAACACTCTTTTAAGTGCTAGGGTCATAGCAGTAAGTTAAAGACAAAGTTTTCTGCTTCAATGAAACTTAATGAAGCAGATTTATAATTAAAACTACAAAGAGAAGTAGAAAGTGCATAAGGGAGCAATAGGAACATGAAGAAAAAGTAAGACAGGGGTAAGAAGCATTGTAGCCTCTAGCCCTAGGACCCAGCCTTGGGTTTGGGGAGGAAGAGCAAGGAGGTTGGCAGATGTAAAAATGGAGAGGGAGAGCCAGGAAATAAATGAAAAGACAGCAGAGAAGCATGCAATATGGTGCTTTCTAGACCATGGAAAGGTCTTGGTTTTATTCAGGACACAGCAAGAAGCCATGGGAGAATCTGGGCCAAGTCGTGACATAACCTAACCTACATCATTAAGAAATCACTCTCAAAAAAAAAAAAGAAATCACTCTCATGTCTGTGCTGAGAACGTATTGAAAATTTAAAGTAAGCAATCCAGGCAAAAGTTACTATTGATTTGGACCAAGTTATAGCAGTGGAAATTCATGTGAAGTAGAAAGATTTTGAAGATATATTATGAAGGTAGAATCATATAATTTGCTGGCTATTTGGAAATGAGATCTAAATAGAGTCTATGGTCATGGGACTGAGCAACCAGATGGATGGATTTGCTTTTCACTGGGAGAAGTGAGGGAAGGAAGCCTTAGGTGGGAATCAGAAGTTGGGTGATAGGCATATTGTATTTGGGATGTCAAACAGATATTGATGTCAAGAAAGTAAGTAAATAATTCAAACTTCAAGCTTTGCAGTTCCCAGTAATGATCTCATAACATTCACATACCACCTATTGGTGTCGTTTCTCCATCATATAAAGGAAGTAGTGAGATTGCTGGCCATAGGGTTCATGCATCTTTCATTTTATTAAATATCACAGAATTGTTCATCAGAGTGGTTCTATCAATTTATGCTGCTTCCTGCTATGTTTGACAGTTTCTTTTGCTGAACTCCTTAGCAAATTTTATATCTGATAGGACCAAAATTATATCATATTATTGTTTTAATATTCCTTCTCTTGAATCTGGAAGTTAAAATCACCTTCTTAAATGTTTGACCTTTGGGTTTCTTTTGAATGGGCTGATCATATCTTTGCCTATTTTTGTTTTTATTTATTAATATTCTTCAACTAGAAAAATTCACATTAAATCTTAGGTTCTTTTTTCTTTCTTAAAAAGAATAAGATATGACACTTAGTTGCAAATTTTTTCACAAGGGAATTTCTGAGATAAACATATAATTACAGTTTGTCTCAGTCCCAGCCACTCCTTCTGCACGTATCTAACTTGGATGAAGACAGGTTACTTGACAGACACAGCAGTACAGTTAGGAAGGAAGAATAAGAATAAGCACTGATGCTCTATGGCACAAAAATTTGAACATAAATAACACTAATGCATTATATAGCTAAAAACAGAAGAGATTATAAAGAAATAAAAGCATTTAAGGTGATGAAAAAATAAAGTAAAAAGCTGCATTTAATACCAAAAAAAACCCATTTTATAGACATATTCTTGTTTTACATAATTCCAAAGTATGAAAAATCTGATTTTTTTTAAAGCAGAGGGTGATTATTCTCCTTGTTCCAACTAAGTACTTCTGTAGGTGGACTTCATAATCTACCATAACACACTTGTTTTCTTTTCTAAGGAAATTCCCCTAATACACTTAAAACATAAATTACTGTTCTGCCAACATGTATTTAACAACCTGCCATTATAGTGCACTCTCTAAAAACATCAGCTACATAAAGGAAATTACATGTATACTTTGATTGTGACAACTTTTTTCAGCTGATTAAAAAATAACACATTCATTAGCACCTGCCTCACTGAAAGTTAGTGTGATGAGAACCCTGACAAAATAATAGAAAACTTAAAAACAGGAGGGAGAGGGAAAATGTGAGAAGTTTTGAGTGGAGAACCACAAATGCGATATTCTGGGGCATTTCTTCACTGATGAGGATCTGGGACACAAGGCTGATCCAAGGGAAGTGAATTATTTCCCCCAGGCAGGCTGTCTGCTCTTCTGGAGCTGCTACCACATAAATATTAATGTCTGTTTTGGATAGCATAGCCTTGATGACTCTGCTCACTTCAGGCATGGATGGTGCAGAAAAACAAGGGAATAATACATTATTAATTTCCTGATATTCTTTATACAAAATAAACACGTTAAAATGAATCTACCTAAGCTGATTAATTTCTACTTTGATTGATCTATTATTATGAGAATAAAGTAGGAACACAAGTCAGTCTAAATTCAGACTAAATATTTTCATCACTAACTTTTTAATCACTTCAACAAGTATTTATAAAGCACCTACTATGTGCCAGGAACTAAAAATAAAACCATCAAAAAATCTCTGCGTTTATATGCTGTGCTCCTCTAGTCCCTGTTTTACACTATAAAAGAGTATTCAGATCTAGCCTCAGTTATTGCTTTCCCAGCCCATTCTCATTTCCCCCATTAGAATAGTTTACTATTTTGCCTTCTGTGCTCTTACTTTGTGGTTAGTTCCACACAATAGGAGAATTAGGCAGCCACAGGAAGACTGAAAAGATATTAAGAGGAAGCAAAGAAGGATCTGCATATTAAATACTCAATGAATACAAGAGTGGTAGGCTCATACGGGCAGTAAAGAATTAAGTCAGAAGTCATGTCTATTTCTTTGCTGCAGCATGTCTGATATAGCCTGTTCCTGACCTCAGGGCCCATTCTAGGCAACTACATTCACTAGTCAAAAGATGAAGCCTTCTTCATTGTATCAGCAATACTACAAGATCAGGTATTACGTCACCAAGTTCTAAGCATTCCTATCTATCTTTCAAAAAAGTCTTTATAGAGATATTTTCTAATTTTTCCACATATTTTAGATTTATTCAAGACCTCTAAAGCATTCCTGACCATTTTAACAATCATATTTTACTCAGCATAAATCTACAGTAAGGTCTGATAATCACCATTCAAAACAAATTCCTCTACTAAATTGCTTAACTTTGTTCAGTGCTTAAATAACTCAAAGAGGTTTTTTTATTTTTTAAGATGAAAGACAAATATTTTTGCCCTCAATTATTTTGTGTGGAATATTATATCACAGAGTATAAAAAGAATTACTACAACAATCAAGCTCTATTAAAGTCTGACTCACCAAATTAAAGACTGTATGAAATCTAAAGATGTTAAGAAATTAAGCCTGTTTCAACTTTCCAAAGTTGTCTACTACTATAGACTTGAGAAAAAATTATCCTTTTCTGTCAAATAAACAATACACAAGTTTTAGTTGCCACAGAGAGACAAACTTCTTTCACATCCTACAGATTCACTAAATGGTAGAATTCCATACTGAGTTAAGGAAGTGTGCTCATCTACAATTTTATTTTATCCCATATAACAAATATAGTCCCATTTCTTATCACATTCCAAATATTTGTACTTTATTTTCTCCCAGGTACATTTCAGAAAGATACACATTATGTTTGTATTTTTTAATACTTTTCTCCTCTACTGAGCCAAAGTTCCTTTAGGGCAACAGCTTGCTCTTCATTTAGTGATTCTAACAATGCCTCTCAAAGTCAGTGGAAGACACAGAAAAAGAAACTCCAAAGAAAGTAGAAGGATGCAGAAGAAAGAAAAAAAGAGCAGCAGACAATGAAAACAATAGTGAAGATTAGGCATAGCAGCCATTGAGATAAATAATAAGTACTGGAGCAGGTATGTGTTATGGGGATAGCTGATAATTCTTTGTAGTCAAAAGTCTAGGAGTTGAAAGTTGCTATATGCAGGGAATAACAGTCAAACCTTAGGCTGTGTTGAAGATCAAACCAATCAAAAAGCAACGTTCTCAAAGGCAATGAGTAAGGATACATATTTACTCAATTTTTACTCCAGGTGAAGCTACTAAATAGATAGATAAAAGGACAAAAGGAACGGAGGAAGGGAGGAAGGAAATTTCTACAATCAATGCCTAACTACATAGCTGTAGACATTTCTCATATGAATTTAGAGCTGGAATTCATAGTAATTGTATTATGTAAAAGAAAAAATCACAAAGTAAATATTAGTTGTAAGTGGTCCCAAAATACCTAGAGAATGGCAATTAAACTGATATCATATCAATGATAGAAAGTGGGAAAAATATTTCAAAGTCCTGAGAGGAAATAGCTGTCATCCTCAAATTGCATAACTAGAAAAAAAAATGATTGATTGTTTTTACTCAGAAGGAGGGCAAAGATGTTTTCAAACATTAGCAACAATAAAACTGAATTTTCCAGTAACAAATCTTTGCTAAAAACTTGTAAAATTATATTTCAGGAAAAAGAAAAATGCCCCTCAAAAATGTTTTGAAGTTCAAGAAAGAAAGAAGGGCAAAAAAGCAGTAAAACTAAACACTATTTCATAAGAATGATGACATCTAAATATGGACTTTAAAAATATGAGAGCAAACTGCCTCCCGAGAAAGGTGGTACTTATAAAGGAGAGCAACAATATTCATAAGGACCTAACAATTTAGACAGTACCACCTGGGAATAGTAACAGACAAGTGAAACAATTTAACAGGAAAGAGAGCCCGGAAGGAAGGCATATATTTGCCAGAGACACCATGACCACCATAGGGGAAAAAGGAACTGTGTAGTAAATTGGTTTTACAAATGGAAAAATAAAACAGAAAAAAAAGAAATAGGACCAAGATTCAGGCCATATATAAAATTCAATTCTAAATGGACCTAAATATGCAAAACAAAACTTCAAAGGTTTCTAAGAGACTATCTGTAAGAACTTGATTCATAAGAAGTTTCATTAAAATCTTAAAAATACATGAGATACAAAAGAAAAGATGGAAAACGTGTCAAGGTGTATAAAAAATTGACTTTTATCAGCAACACCATGAGGAAAAATAAAATATAATCCTCTAGTTGGGGGAAATTATTGGCAAAAATATACATTGTCAAAGACTGGAATCTAGACTGTAACGAGGTCTCCTACACATTAACAATAAAAAGTCAAACCAAGAGAAAAGACAAACTATGGAAGAGGAACTTGAATGATTCATAAGCAAATTAAAATATGCTTAACTATATCAGTCATCAAGGAGAAGCAAAATAAAATCACAGTGAAACCTAATTTATTTCCAAAAAAAGAGCAGGTAAATGTCTGATCATAGCCAGAACTGTAGAAACTGTGAAGAAAAATTCTCAAAGTAGTGGTGAGAGTGAAAATCAACACAAACCCTTTGGAAAGAATTTCCATTACTTAATAACCCTTTGAACCCCCAGCGTTTTTAGTAAAATACTCTACAAGAGATTTACATATGTGTACATGAAATCTGAATTTTTGCACCAGCAATGTTCATATTAATGCCAAACATAAAACAACCAAAGGTGACTTTGTCCATATATGCATTGTGATATGTTTATACAGTGAAATTTCACATAGCATGAAAAGAAATAACTTGTATCTAAATGCATCAGTATAAATGAATCTCAAAAACTGAATGTTGAGCAAGAAGAGCAGCCAGTGAGAAAAGAGCACAGTTTGATGACTTCTACATAAGATTAAATATTTACAAAACCAAGTGTATTGTTTTGTGGTATATATTGATAACTATAAAATAAATAAAAGTAAGGCAAGAAAACAATACATTCAGTCTATTTTATTTCTTAAGAAGCCATGTAAACAGTAACATACATAAATTAGCCAACTGGTAAACGCAATTCTCGTTTTGCAGTGCCTTCATAATACGCATGTGATTCTAAATCTAGTATCTTCATAGAGTTCCATGCCTAATATCAACTTCTCCCATTAACTTAGAGATTTATGATAGAATTAAAAAGACACCTCTGTCTCATTCTACTCCTGCCCAGACACCTTAAATGCTCATCTTTTCCTGCTCAACATAAGCTCAATAAGCATGCAAGGCAGCTGGGCACCAGACCCACAATGAGAATCTTCACCCCCGTGATTTCCCACATAGCATCTCCTCCAGAGTCTGAGCGTGTTCTGTGCAAATGCTAACAACCCCCAGGGCCTCACAGCTTAGAACCTCAGAACTCATCTTAGAACTCAGAACTTTAGAACCTACTGCTTCTGGCTTTCTATGTTGGCCTTTTTCTTCCTTTGGAGTAAATTTTCTATAGACATTATCTCTCCTCCCATCCCTACCACAACTACCACTTTCCACCACCAGGAGATTCCTCTGCTTCTAAGTACGGCAGTCAATGTAAACAGCTAACTAACCACACCAGTTTCACATTCAGTCTTGGGCCCTGCAGGAAAACCCCACAAGGACATCGCTGTTTTGGGCATAGAGAAGTGGAGGGATGTAGGGAACAGGGAAAGGGGACGTTACTAGAACCTCTGCAGTAAGTCCTAGTCTCCAGCAAGCTACGCCAGCGCAAGGCGAATTACAGGAAAGGTAGAAAAATGAGACTGAGAGAAGCTGAGCTTTGGGTCTGATCAGTGCTGCTCTGGGCAGCAAAGACGAAAGCCCCCAGCTTACTGCACCTTTTATTCAGTACTCAGTACATCGGGAGAAACAAATGTAACAAATGACTTGCAGAGAGTTCAGTACATCCGCTTAAACAAGATGTAAACAATCCAAGAACAATGAGGGAGTAGATGAAGATTTTGTTCCTTCCTGGATGTCTTCAGCTGGTGTAATCTTGTCCTGGAGAATCACAGCATCACCGAATCATTGAGGTCTCAGTTGTGCCCGGAGGCCAAAATGGAGTTATGTCTTGGAATTCCATAGCTGGGCTGTAGGCAGGAGAACTAGGCTAACCAAATGATTTTACCCTAAAATTATGCAGCATTGCTCCTGACAGAGGGAGGTCTAGAGTTTGATATTTTTTTTTTTGTATCAGATCAGAAATTTTCCAATATTTTCAACTTCACTTCAATACTGACATTGAATTGTTTATTAATTCTTCTGTTATTATTTTATGTTTTTACTCTGATTCATGCTTGTTATAATTCTCATAGGATTGTGATGGCCAAGTCAAGTAGAGTTAACTATAACTTCATGGCAGATGGTTGCAGAGAACACAGAAAGGGCAAAAAGTACAAGAAAAAAATCCCCAAACCTCTCGCCATGTCTTCAGAAAGCATTAACTGTGCACAAATTACTAGTGTTCATTTGAATATGGATGATTCACTATATCTGTACCTCTGTAATCCCCTTCACCCTCCAGATTGTCCTGTGGTCTGACACCAGCATCACTTTGGCCCAAAACAGCATGTTAATCTTGTTGCTCTTCCAATTTATAAAATGACATTTGCTTTCTGAATTGTACCCTGTGGACAGTGGTTTCCTGATTTTTAGCTTACAGCCCTATTTTGCATTTGATGTAGAGATTCTTTGGTTTCCAAAGAGTTGAATGCCACATAAATATTTAACAATAATAAAAAAGTAGTTCTGAGACGTTGAAGTTAAGTTGTTGCAGTGTGTCTTAAAAAGCACATCATTGAAGAGCACTGGCAAAGTATATGGAAAAGCGCAAAGGTAGCCTGCAAACATGTCCCATTTAGAATGTCTCTTCTTGGGTATAGAATCCATATATGAATATTGTTGAGCCCAGTAGTCTCTCCACTTCAGAAATACAAGGTCTTTAGCCCTACCCCGACTCTTCTGTTAAATGGTTTTCAAAAACCTGTCTCCGCCTTCAGCTACATTTTCTGTGTTGTTCAAAAATTTGGAATTTTTCAGGCTAAGGAAAAATAACTGCTGTAACATCCTTATAAGGGAGATATATCTGTTTATACTAGCTTTCCTCAACAAATATAAGAAGCGTATTAAAAATACAAAATGTGATCTTAGTCTTTGCCTCTCATGGAAACTGCTAAATATTATCATCCATAATCCACAAGGATTGGTAACTCTTTGCATATTTCTATTTTCTCATTACTTCCTTTCTCAAACTCAGGAAATTAATTTGACAAACAAATTTATCAAAGGCTTCAGGAGGTGCTTTCTTGCTCTTTGAGTCATCAGCCTGATCAGCATCAAATAAACAGCAGAAAAGTAGAAAGGCATTTGGTGGAACATTACTAATGTAAACAACCATCCACGCAGGTCCACATCCCTTCCTTTTCCCCATTTCACGTAGCTTTGCTAATTAGTTTGAATTACTTTTTCTTTTTTAATTATAATTCTGGTTCTTTCTTGTGCATTTGGAAAATATATAAGAAATTTTTAAAATCATTAACATCTCCTGAATTATATCTCATTTCCTAGAGACAAATAGATTTTGATCCCTCCCCCCTCTCTCTCAGATTTTGGTTTACTTAATTTTGTTTTCAAAACAAAATGTGAGCCCCTTAATACTGCATTGCCACAAAATTACCTTGATATGTAAAAGGTTGATATTATTTGTGATCTGACACATTGTTCTTCCTCTTGAATTTTAAAATCTGACTTTGCTGAGGGAATTTCATTTTCTCTCATCTGAATTGCAAACAGATCTCTTCTGTGCCTGCGTTAAGCATGAAATTAAGGTAATTAAAGATGATTAATACTAAAAGTTCCCTGAGCAGAATCAAAGGACAAAAAAATTAGACTGTCATGACTGAGGCAGCATTACTCACAAATCTGGGATTTGTTCTTTTGTTTTGTTTTAATTTTTTCTCCTGTTTTCTTTTTCGCTGCAAGATTAAAGCAGAATTTGTTATCAAGTGACTTGTCCAAAAGAGTTTTAGCAGGAAAGTTACTGTAGGGATCTTTTCTTCATTCCTGTAAACACTTGCCTGTCTCTATAAAAAGTGTTCATTGTGTACTCATGATGTGTCATTCTACAGTACCAAAATGCCAATGTGTCAGGTATAGGCTGGTGATTGCTAATTTATAAATTCTTAACCTACTGTCAATGCCCTTAACCACAAACCACCAAAAATATGTGTGTATGATTGAGGATGTTCAATTTCTTGTTCTTTTCACTAAGGGATAACACACAACATGAAAAATTTCGGGGTATCTCAGGATGAGGATGTTAGAGAGATAATTTTATAGGATTTGGGTTCGGGTTGGTGAGAAGGTCTAAGGAAGCAGAGTTTACTTTAGATTCAATGCTTTTAGAAAGGAGGGCAACTGTCTAGGTATTTCCTGTACTTATATAATGTTTTTGCCTGTGCAAAACATTGCCTGTGTATGAAGTGGGCTTACTATGTTCCATTTTATCACTGTCTCTGTGTAACCTTGACTTGAGTTAGAAATTGTTGATCCCCAACAGGAGAGTAAAAGGCCCTGGTTCTGAATGTCAGACCAGCCTGTAACAATACTAATGTCAACCTGTGGATGTCAGATGAATTCCAGATGTCAAGGGTTGCATATATAGGTGTGCACATGTGTATCACCTTCAAGATTCTGTGTCCTCCCCTCAGTGGCTCCTATTCAGTGGTTGTTTGACATGGGTGGCGCCTGGTTCCTGAAGCCTACCCAGCTCAGGATAACCCTGAAGGGTTATTTCAACTTCAGAACGACCTCAAGGGCCACCTGTGGCCATGAGACAGTTCCTCAGTCTCACTCCTCCCTCTGTTTAATTGTGCTATTTTTTCATTTTCTTTCATAGCAACATCAGTTTCCAAGTCTGCCTTCTGGGGAACTCACCCTACAACAGGTGGGGAAAAGGCACCATTAAGGGACCGTAAGCAAGAACATGACACAGTTCTTCAACATGTGTTTTCTGAACATACGAAAACAATTAGGCTTCAAACAAAAAGGCACATCATTAATTTATTTCATCAGGGATTATTCTTGTAGGGCAAAAAATGCTGCTATGGCAGCTGCAAAAACATACAGTGTTTACACTTTTTGATAATGAATCATTTTTCTTCATTATTGACATCATAGTCATCTTTTTAGGATATTTTTTAAGCATTATAATTCATTACACATTGTCTCAGAGCCAAGGAAAATCTTGATGTTCACAATTCGATATTGGGAAATTATCCTGCAGAAGTAAGATATATTCTTGATTTTTAGAGCACTATATCAGCTTGAAAATACTGTAAATAGAAATTTTCCACAAAATTTACACTAACTTAATATTCCTTGACTTTACTGTGGCAAAATAAAAGTCTGAATTCTTCCAGATGGGATAGTTTTGTTCTATCATTAGATGATAAAAGGTGCACTCTTTTCATTGTTTCAAATGCTCACATTTCATTGAAACTGAGTATAGGATGGGATTATCAGAGGCTGGGGAAGGGAGGGAAGAAAAGGAGGGGGAGAGCTTAGTCAATGAGCACTAAGCTATCTCTAGATAGGAGTAAGAAATTGTGCTGTACTATTGCACTGTAGGGTGAATATAGGTAATGATAAGATACTGTATATTTCAAAAAGCCAGAAGGAAGGATTTTGAGTGATTTCATCACAAATAAATGTTACACATTTGAGGAGATAGATATGTTTACTCTGATTTAAACATTATGCAATGTATATATATATATATATATATATCACATGATAATAAATGTGTATACTTTTTATTTAGCAGTTAAAATAATTTAAATTTTTTTAAATGATCAAATCCTAAAGGCAAATTAGAAAGCCCACAGAAAATTATATTAAATAAGGCTGTGGTTGACCTTTTACATTTCCAATTTTTTCTTCTAATTCTAGAGAATATTATTAGATTATCTTTTTTTTTTTTTTTTTTTTTTTGGTACCGGGGATTGAACTTGAGTCCTTGCGCTTGCACAGCAGGCGGCGAGACCACTGAGCTAAATCCCCGGCCGTAGATTATCTTTATATCACTTAGTTTATGGTTATGGAGAACTGATTATAAGGAAAACACCAAGAATGGGCATAAGTGAAATTTACTCAAACCTGCTACTGAAAGGCCCATGTCCTAACTCTACTTACTTATACACTAGTGGGAGTGTCTCAGGCAAGTTCTCACAAATCCAAACATTATGGTGTCAGCTGCCAAACTGAGGCTCCTGTTTCCTCTCTCTGGATTACCAATGCTGGGCACCACCCCTTTTACTTCAGTGGGATTTTTCTACATTTCTAAGCCAGTGGACTCCTCCCAGGACCAGTGTAGTTTCTAAGGACTGAAGAGTTTGTAGGAAGCATCCTCTCATGCCAGTTTATACAAACACTCTTCAGCCCCAAGTTGAAACACCAGAGCCAAAGCTCTTAATGTGTTTAGCCCCAACTTGGCAGCTGACACCATTATGTTTGGATTTGTGAAAACTTGTGTTTTCACACTCCCACTAATAAAAAAGAAACAGTAAGTCCTCTCTCCCAGTTCTGCTATTATAGGGGATCTCATTTTAACTCCATAAGCATTAGCGCTCTTATGTTAGAGGAAATGAGCCAGGACAAGGACATCATGTAGAGTGCAGACTTGCCCATTCTTCAAGGACTAAGGTTTTGCCAATCATTTCATGTCTACTCCTACTTTCCTTGGAAGGACCTTAGACATGTTGATTCACACAGGTCTCTTCTGTAGTTCAAATAATATTTCTCAACCTGTGGCAGTCACAGTTTGGACTGGGAGTGCTACAAACACTAAAAGAATATGTGATCTGCGCCTTAAGAAATTCCAGAATTTCTGTAATTGCTAACTCATGTCAAGATGTGTTAAAGCCATGAAAAACCTGTAAATGGCAAAGAGAAGGGACTAAATTGCTATTTCCAAATGGTACACTCTTTATTCAATTTTGAAGTATCAAAAATTCTAGTTTTTAATTTATTTATTTTTTGAAAAGAGTAACTGAACAAGTACTTTTCCAAATTTTAAGAATTGTCTGAGCACTTCCTGTGAACAGAACATAAACATTTGTGTGGAGGAAAGAGGGGTTTATTTAACAGGTTACTAAGAAGTTATTTAGTATTTAGAATCTTTTTTGACCACAGAGAAGGGAACACTAAAATGACTACCATTTCAAAAATGACAAGAGAATTTGTAATACTTAAATCCAGGCAAAAAACTTTAAAATTATTACTGTAGGAAAAAACTTTAATTTTCTGAGAGAAAAATACTCCCTGTTTATAGTTTAATATAGCTTCATTTAACATGAAGGACAGCAGAATGCATTCATTAGTTGCCTGAATAAATATACATCTTAGAATATTTTAATTTGCACTAAATATAATTTGGATGGCTCAAATGAAACATAAAAACGTTAACTGAACAGATTATTTCAGGTATAAATTAGATAGAAATCAAAACTTGTTGCTGGGTATAACATGTGATTTTTACTCCTAAGGTAAATTTTGAGTACTTTAAAATGATACTCATGCTGCAAAAATTATAAAGTTCCAACATATTTGAATAATTGCATTTCAGTGAGAATTCTTTTTTATAATTATAACTCATGCCTCTAGAAATTTCATTGGTCATAAGCCCATTCTATTTCATCCAAAATTGTTTCTTTACATGCTAATGGTTTATTGTTTAGAATTATGCAAGACAAGTAGGATTTGTTAGAAGGGGATGGGGAAGTAAGGAACAGTCTAAATTCTGTTTAAATAGAACCACCAGTATCAGCTATCTGGATTTCCAATTCCAGACAATGAAGTCTACTTGATTTTCAGATATAAGCAAGAATTCTACAGTCTCATTTAATCACCATGTCCATCAACTAGCAATCCACACTGAAGAAAGTTTGACACAAATACTGGTTGTGACATGTGATTCATGCAATGTTTTTCTTTCAAAAATAAAAGACTCTGATGTTATCACCTTGTCTTTTCTTGAAGGACTAGAGTTAGAGTCTCAGCAGAAAGAATTCAAAGGATTGGTAATTTCTAACAGAAGTCAAAGTTTTACAGAAAAGCAGCAGAACACTAAAAGACCTTGTATTTGGCTTGAATTTGGCAGTGAACTTAAAAGAGGTTAAAATGCCTAGGATCAGATGATGCTTTAGAAAACATCAAAATTGTACAGATCTATAGTTCCATTACTGTACAACTTCCCAAGCTGGAAACCTGCAACTACAATCTATTTGGAACAACTGGACTAACATTGCTGTAAGCCAACTACCTTCTTATAGCAAATGAAGTTTTCCAACTTTATGCAACTCAGGATTTCCAGACAAGTCTACATACAACACACCACTTGATAATGAAGTTAGAACACAGCTCATTCTCACACTTATTGAATGCAGAAATAGTCATAAATTCTAGACCAAAAACAAACAATTTAAATTCTAAAGCAAAGGTTGATATCTTTCAGAGAGCACTGAGCTTAAAATGTGAATGACTATGGTATTTTTTGGAGGACTAAGTGGGTGTATAAGCCATATGCATGTATATGCAACATATGTGAATTTGTCCTCCATATTTTGAGAACAATTTTAGCAATCTTTTGTCCTTTTGATCCATTTTCAATATTAAACAATATGTAAAAATTAAAGTGACACTATTTATAAATGTCTGTACTGTTTTGATTTAGCAACAATAGCTGAATTTATGGACATTTAGAGGTAAATGAGGCTTTCTTTTTTCTAATTTAAATGACTCCAACTCTCTTTCAAAGCCAGCAATTTAAAATGAACATGTTTTAGTATAGTTGAAATATATTGCAAAAGTTATTAGAATAAACTTGTGTTTCATCAGCAAAATATTTCATAATTACTCAAATATGAAAGTTAGCTGGCTGCTGATAACATATCTGAAATATAAATATTACTGAAAATACTTATATTTTATTAGATTTTTTTTAATATTTAAGTATCTTTCTATGAATTAGCCAAAAGTTTCAGAATGCAATAAATCTGTTAATAAATATTCCCTATGATTTACAAAGAAAACATAGGCAAGAATTGGGTGGATGAGGTAGAGCAAAGTTGATAATAAACTTTTTATCCAGTAATAATAATAATCCAATGTATTTCCGACCTCTAAGGAAAGGCTGCCGTATGGATATTGCAGTGATATGATTTGACAAAGTAATGCTCATATTCACAACTATTCTTATATATTTTTCACTAATAACATATACACCATCTTTCTTATTTTCTCATATGGAAAATATAGCATTCAGAGAAATTAAAAATTACATTTTAAACCATAGCAACAATGTTGGCAGACAAAAATATAGAAAAAATTTTCAAAGTTTATCCATGTTTCTATGAATATAATATAACTATTATTTGAAATACCTGTCTTTTTTTAACTAAAAACCATTTTTATAAGAAAATATTTCTTCCTCCATATTTTCAGTTGTTTAATTTATTAATAATTTCATAAATTGATATTATTTATGAATCTAGTTGTATTAATATTTATAACATTTCATAATGTTTGTTATTATTTACTGTTCAATTCATTTAATTTACCTTACAGTATTTTAATGGCCATCATTTTTGCAATCTCTGATGGTACATGGCATGTGCAATTTTTCATTTTGTAAGGTCACTTTGTAAGACGCATGGCTGAGTTTTGTTCATTGTGACCATATCTATTTTAGTAGTGCTCTCAGATGCCAGTTTTTAAAGTAGAGAGAGAAGTTTGACATATTTTATGTTAATTTCCAGAAATTCAAGACATTTAACCAAATTTAAGCATTTCCTTTATAAGAATTCACATTGACCCTCACTCTGGTTGACTACAGGTAGATCTTATAACAACTCTTTGGGGGGGGTTTTGTTTTGTTTTGTTTGGTACCGGGGATCGAACTCGGGTTCTTGTGCTTGCGCAGCCGGTGGCGAAACCACTGAGCTAAATCCCCTGCCCTTATAACAACTCTTGTGATGAGAATATGCTATTATTTGAATGTTCTATATTTTCTGTATTAACTTGATTTTTTTTGTTTTGTACATGACTATTACTCAATCATTATCCCAAATTATTATGCTTTTGATATAAGGAACTCTAATTGTTTAGACATTAAGCCATGGGTGTGATGAAAGTCATTTAATTGTACACCTCTAAAATAAATAAGATAAACCTGAAAACACTATTTGAAAAAATCTTTTACTAAGATTTATTAGTAAATTTACCAGTAGTTTCTGTTATACTATTGTTAATGAACTATTAAAGATTATGTCCAAAAGATGCAATTTGCTTGTTACACCTTTATCCAATAAAAATATATTTCTGATTACTAGAGAGCACATACTTTCAGGTATGAGGTACCCTTAACACACCTTTCCATATAATGACTCATTTCTCTTACCAAAACCCTAGCTCCTACCACTGAGTGACCTTGGTCATGTTACTTAATTTCTTTGTGCCCCAGTTTCATTATCTCTAAAACAGCAGTAATAACTGTACTGATTTGCAATTTGCTACATAAATTTTCAGTAGTTTTCTATTGCTGGCATAACATTATCAAAATTCAGCATTTTAAAACAATGACCATTTATTATATCTCAGGTTCTCCAGCCCAGAATTCTGGAGAAAGCGTGGCTCAGCTGAGTTATCTGCTAAGAGTCTCACAGGGCCAAAATTTAGGCTCAACCATTCTGTTTCTGTGGGTTCTAAGGATGAATGTGCATCTGCACATTTACATTATTGATCAAGTTTGGTTCTTTGCAGTTATGGAACTGAAGTCCCCATTTCCTTGTTGACTGTCAGACAATGGTCAGTTTGATTGGACTACATAGTCACCTTTATTTCTTAAACTTCCCTGGTGCTCCTCTCTAGCAATGGCACCCTGAGTTCCACTCACATTTTGAATCTTTCTCACTTCTGCTGCTGAATTTTTCTCATCTCAGCCAGAGGATGTTCTTCACTTGGTAGGACTAATGTGGCAAGATTAAACCTACCCAGAGGATTCAAAATAATCTCTTTATTTAAGGCTTATCACTTTAATTACATCTGCTAAGTCCCACCTGCCATATATGTGGTATAATCAAGCATTTTGGGAACCAGTATATAGATATCTTTGAGACATTATGATTCTGCCTACCACAAGACCAATAAATTAGCTCATGTAATGTGCTTGATATAATGGCTGGTGAAAATATAATAGCCGTGAAATTTCATATATACTATGACATCATTTGTGTCCAAAATTTTATTCAAATCCATCATTAGCATTCATTAGTATAATTGACTCTGATTGTATTATATGTCCACAATATTTAGAAAAAATTCATTGTTACCCAATCATTTTGTGGCATCAAATTAAATTGACATTTTAAAATATATTTCAAAACTAAAGTCAAATTGTATCTTTCAATTATAAATGATAAGTTTAGAAGAGAAGCTTTGTCTTTCAAATTAGGAAAATAACTCACTCTGAATATTCAACTCTGAATTCACTTTGGGCTATGGCTAACACTTTGATATTGATAAATTAACAGAAATCTATCAAAGTTATCAGTACATTAAAAACACCTTTATCTTAGATACTGTCTTGATCAAAAACTCAAATACATGCATGTAAATGTACAGCATTTCACAATTACAGAAGGGTCAGCTCAATATTCTCAAATAGTACTCTTTTAGTACTTCCAAATGGTTTTAAATTTACAAGAAATAAATTTCTGCTTAGGGAATGAGCAGGTCCTGATAATACAGGGAGCTCAGTTGGATAATTATCCATGTGGAAAAGTAAGTGCTTTGCAGACATATAATATATTACATATAATCTTTTACCATGGATTAAGCTCTTTGAAGAAAAAAAAACCTACTTTTTTCCTATTTTGAAATCTATACATTCTACAAGATATTTACTATACCAAATTGCCTAAGTGAAATTTAACAAATTGCTTAATAAATACAACAAATTAGAAAAAATTAGATAATCTTAAAAACCCATAAATGCGATAGAATTTTCATTTTGGGTTACATACGAAGTATGATTACTTCTTCAATAAACAGTAACAGTCAAAGTGAAATAAACAAGGAACATTTCTAAGGTACCCTCTCTCTTCTTATCTCAATAAAATATTAAAATCTATATATCTGGGGGTTATATATTTTTCATATATTTTCTAGCTTTTAATTTTTCTTTATTTCTGTCAGAGTCTGTCATTACCTTCGTGTGGCAGAATAAGAGACCAAAGATCTATTGAGCATTCTGAAAGCTTGTGACAGTGCAAATAGACAAAATAAGAAATAGATGCACACACACACACACAAACTTAGCAATATAGTCTTCATGGACTTTTAGACTGATAGTTATCAAATCTTTTAAGTAACAAGGTCGTTGATAAGTAAATACATAACTTGTTAAATACAATAACAAATTGATTTGTTCTGAGAATAACCTCTAGGGGTGAAAAGAATGGAGAATTCCCTGGCTCTGACTCTGCAATCTATACTAAATTGAAGAGTTCAAATAGAAAAATAAAACTTTAGCAATGGGGGTTGGTGGGCAATAGGAAGAGAGCAAATAGGAAGCACTAAAAGAGAAAAACAAAGAAAAATACAATAAAAATCTTCAGAACATTGCCCTGGAGCCATTTATAATTCCTGGATACACTTCAGTATTTAAGTTGCTTGTCTCTTAATTATGTGGGCTTCAACTTATTACCTGATCACATGTTTTAAGCAGAACACAGGCCCGACTAGAACAAAATAGTGATCGATAGGAATTAGTTCCATGATGTACTATTGATTGCATATAAAACAAGGAGTATTCAGTTTATCACACAGCTAAAAAAGCTTATTTTCTTCCATAGATGAAGCCAGTCAATAAGAGCATAGCATATGGCTGGAGGTTAATTAAGAAGTTGGTTCTTAGTGGCATAAGAATAAATAAACTGGAGGATGAAGCCACATTATATCCCTGTGCCCTACTTTCTTCATAACAGAATTGTGCTTACTTAATGACATGTGGAATTCTGAGGAAAAGGTAAATTGAGGGAAGAGAAGAAAGAAAATCAAAAGTTCTGTTTTTACATGTCAGTTTAAGGTATCCTTTAGACATTTAAGCATAGACATCAAATATGTAGATATTCAAAGACTCTGTGCTCAAAAAAGTTTAAGAATGGAGCTATAAATTTGGGGGTTAAGCATTTCAAAAACTATTGGGAAAGAATGAGATTACACAGGGAGAAATAGGAGCCCTGTGGTTCTCTATCAGTAGGGATCTGAAAGAGGACTAAAAAAGCAGACTGATAAGAAGCAGCAATCAAAATAAGAAGAAAAAGGAAGAGAGTGATGTCCTACAGCATCAGTACAAAGGCAATTCAGAGAAAGGAGTGATCAATAGTGTCAAATGACAGTGAGAGGAGAGGGGGAATAAGGACTGCAAACTAACTCCACTGGGAACATGAAGGTCATCCTTGGTGTGAAAAGAGCAGGTTAACGGGAACTACAGGGACAGGAGTGGAATAAAGAGAGAATGTGAGGTGTGGAAATGTACAGACAGAGGATATTAGCCTTTAAGATGTTTGTGTTTTGTCTTGTAGTGTTGGAGTTCTTTCTCTTTCTCTGTCTTTCCTTTTTTTTTGCCATAAAGAAAGAGAAATATGGCATAGTTGAAGGGAAATCTACTGTCAAGAATCACAACTGTGTTTACTTTTCTGTTTGTTTATTTTTTGGATCGGAGATTTTATAGCATTTGTGTGTGCTGTGATGGAAGAGAAACGTTAATTGTGCAGAAGAGATGCAAAAACACTGCAAGGAGGGCCAGGATTTAGCTCAATGGCCCTGTGGCTGCCTCGCAAGTGCAAGGTCCTAAATTCAATCCCTGGTACCAAAACAAAAAAACAAAAAAAAAACCTGTAAGGACAGTTTTCAGTAGGTGAAAATGCTACTTGGGGAAGGATTCATTCTAAATAAAATCCAGACAGTTTACTCCTGGTACAGGAGATCAATTATTGCTAAATACAAGGACACTGAGGAAGGGGTAGTCATTAGGGCAAGTGGCTGAGGCTGGGTGGGGCTCAAGATCATGGAATCCATGAATGTGAAGACTTGAACAGGGAGGGCAAGCTAGTGGACAATTAGTCTTGGCACAATCTATCACCATGCAAGCAGTGATTATTGAACATACCCAAGGGGTGTTTTACATGTACTCGTAAGTGAGAGCAGAGTACCCCTTGTCTCTGATCACTGATGCTCTGAACTCCTCCCACTCTGGCTATCCATGTTCCCAAAATTGGGAAGTATAGGACAATTGTAGTCTCCCTGAAGGGGAAAAATGGAAAGGCTTACTTCCTACTGTGGTTAAGTATAGTCCAGAGGATGTAGCGCTACTTTAGGATCACTGCTCTTTACTTCCTGGGGTTATCACATCCAGGAAGGCTCAGCCCTGGGGCCTTGATTACTTTTACCTTCAACTCAGACCTTGTCATGGAATCCAGCTCTTATGGCACATTCTCTGTTGTAAATTTTCTATTTGAACCTCAATTATTGAAATTACTTACATTTTTCTTACCAAAATATGATGTGGCCTATGCAAATTAGTCTTTGCAAGCCCATAATAGAGGATATCTACTAGCTATATCTAAATATCGACTTCAACTCTGCTTGGAAAACCAAGGTGCTCATCACATGAGGCAACACAAACAGTAAAAAACTTTAAGGCCTTAGGATATAGCAGTAGAGCTTGGTAGATATAAGAGTGGATATAATAGACAATATGGGAATGTGTTCTCCTTCTGCAGTCTCACAGGGCACTGACTGATATGGGGATTTCAATTTGCATGAAGCTTAATGTTAAAAGTATCCCCTTATCTATAGGAACATTCACCTGTCCGACAAATGTCTGCTTTTCATGGGAAGTTTGAATGGGAACACCTCGACCAGATGAATAACTTTCTGCATGGATGACAAAATGCTACAAGTCTATCACTCTCACCAGCGGAGGCAGGGTCAGAGAGACGGATAATATGGGGAGGAAATAGGAGTTACACAGACAAGGGGAGTTAGGTCTCAAAAAGGATTTCTTGTCTTAGTCAGAACTGGATTAAGGAGGAAATGTTGATAGTACATGACTGTGACTCATTTCTAGTACTGCTGGCAAGTCTCAAAAGGCAAATGAAGGAGAGATGTCAAGAAGGCAACCATCGGGAAAATGATCTGAGGTCAGAAATAGTTTATAAGTAATAAAATGTATGACTGACATTGGGATGGTTTTCAATATAATCTTTCCAAATTATATTAGTAATAAAGTCAAAGGTCAGAAATAACTTTCTTTTTTGTTTTTAGAGGCAATAATCTTAGGACTTTATAGTTCATACAGACACTAGAATTTAGGTACAGATTTCAATGAATCTCAGTTTATGAGACATTTTACCAAAAAAGGGAAAATAATGTACCTTCTGGAAGTGTATCTTTTCTCCCTTTCCTTTCACCAGAATAGATTTACCTAACTCGAGAAAGAGAACCTTTAGAAGTCCACATTGCTTTTATCATTCATATCATGACGTTTAACTGTCAGCTATTATTCCTAGACTATTAACTTTTATGAAAGCTATTTGGATGATGATGTCAATGGTTAATACTATCAAAAATATCCAATAAAGGACATAATCCTGATGACAGTCTTTTAAATTTTGTAGCCTTGCCTTTTTTTGAGGAATAGTTGGGGCACTGTTTTGGCAAAGTCCTATTTTGTTTCATTTGGAAGCATTCTTTTCTTTTCAGGGATATAAACATCTACAAGTACTGTTCCCTGAGAGCACTGTAAAAAGATTTTAAACTTTTGTCTTAGTTACTTTTTTCATTGCTGAGACAAAATACCAACACCCAAAGTTAAAGGAGGAGAGGTTTATCTATCTCACGGTTTGTAGAGTCCACAATGGGCTGGCTCCAAGGCAGGGTGGCACAGCTGACAGGCATTGCAGAGGAGAAACAGTCCATGGCAGGCAGAAGGTAGCAAAGCAACAAAGGACAACCACAGCTTTTTCTATCCCTTACATCTTATCCAGGGTACATAGGGTGGGTACTTAAGTACTCACACCCTTAAGGCTAGTGCCCTTGATCCTAGCATTGCACCATGGATCAATTCCAGCCACCTCTGAAAAAGCGCCCACCCATGGCCGCATAAGGCTTTAGGAAGACATCTAGACACAAGCCATAACAATTTCTATTAGACTGCAACCTGCAGGTAGCTTCAGTGCCACATACCTAGTGGCTTCACAGTACTTGGCACTGAGTAGGTATTCAAAAACCTGCTGTTGCATGAGTAGATTAGCAGGAGCAAGTGCTTCGACTTGATTGAGTGTTGACTGTCAGCAATGCATGTATTAGGAAGAAAGAGCCAAATGCAAAATCAAAACAAAATATGTCTCTAATTGCATAGATGATTCTGGCTCAACAGTTGTTTTCGCAGTTCCTGCTTATAATCCTACTGTGATCAGCTTACAAAATTCCTTAGCTAAGCCAGTTATTAATTCCTAGAGAAATTTCAATTTTACTTTTTTAAAAAAGCAAAAATGTCTCTAAATCTGTTAGTAGTCATTTTTCACTTAATTAAGCTTAGTTATTTTTCACTATAATTAACATTACAAACTTAGAAATTTTTAAAGATATTAACTAGGGATACATTTAAAGATACATATGGATTTTATGAGCTATAAAAGAAGTTGTTGCACTCTTAACATTTTAAATTCATTTTTCACATATCAGTCCATTAAGACATTTTATTTCTCTGACCTGATTCTTCCCTGAAGCACAAAACATATATATTTGTTTATGCAAAGGATCAATAGAAACCTGAATCTCAGAGAGAAAATCATTCAGTTCTTCTCTCAGGACGTAGATAGATTTCTTCTCAATAATGCCTGAAGCAGTTTTACTTCTCACTTTTAATTCCAGACAAATGAACTTTAGTTTTGAATCCACTTGTATCTCCAGGTTTAAGGTAAATTGCTCACACTCCTGTTGGCTGCAGCTTCTTGAAGCCCAAAACAGAGCCTGGATTTTGTGTATTTTCACAGAGAAGCCTTAGGATCTACACTCAGGAGAGCTCATTTCTCTGCCCATGAGAAACAAAGCCAAGCTTCCAGGAGGAGTCAAGTCCAGAGGGCAGCACAAAGACAACAAAACAGTTCCTAGTACTTTCATAGCAACTTGAAGGCATTGCAACATTCAGAAGACAGTGAGGAACAGCCAATCATTTTCAAAAATTAAGTCTGCCAGAGGTAGTGAATGGTCTACTTAGCCAGGGTATTATTGTTCTTCCTTTCATCAATCTTTAATAATAACTTAAAATTTGAAGAATTATAACCTAGCATTCATATAGCAGCTTTAACTTTTTAAATATTTTTTACAGCTATCATCTCAATGTACCTGCAGGACATATAAGAAACATTTTGTATGTGGGGTCACTAGAATAGTATAGTGAAATGATGCTTCTAAAATCACTTAGAAATTGAATGTCAAGGTCACATTTGAATTTCACTATTCTAATGAAAATCTCTTATGTATTGCTTAGTGCTGCCCTTTTGCAAGAAAGAATTTAGAATTCTTGCCTCAGCTCTCATGACAGAGACATTTGGAAGAAAAACAGCCTCACTAATTATCTACATACTAAAGCAAAATTTTAGTTAATCTTCTTCGTCATTTATTTTCATGGAGAAGTTTAGTCAAGTTATTATGAAAATTATTTCAAAGAACAAAATCTTTTAGTAATGATGGACTCTAACGAGCAAATATTAAGCTACTACATTAGTTCTCCAAAATTAGTGCCCTTTATATTTCTTCTTTATAGTAATAATTTCTGCCAGAAGAATTATTCTTAGTCCTTGACATCAAAAGTCATGGGGTGTTAATTACATAAAGTTTAATGAATATCTTTGTTGTGTGGCAGGCATTAGCCTGTCTGTAGAAAGCTCCTAAGTAGACATACATAGAAAACACCTGGACCCTACAGTGCAGAGAAGGAAGTGTGTGGTGTGGCTGAAAATGAGTGCTATTCAAAATGCCCATTTCCTCTTCCTTCTGTGCTACTTGCTAATGCTGTAGGTGGTGACATGACATAATCTAGCCAACAGAGTTTGGAAACCAAAGTGATAGATGCCAATTTCAGGTCAAATGGGTGCATCAAACCTCATCTGTGCCCCTTCCACTTTTACCAGCTTGCTGCAACAAGCACAGCGCCCTGAAAGTGTCCCAGTTGAGTTCCAGACTGAGAGGAAGCCAAACGCCATGAGTGCCATGCTTTTGTAGAGTAAGTACAATTACCATCTTGCATGGACCTAATCAAATGGGTGCTAGTGTGACACTTCCAAGAGAAGAGAAGCTTAAAGTCTGATATAGTGCTTTGCCCCTTTAGATGAGGAATATCTCACACTCTGGGTAGGGTAGGGACCATCTCTACTGACCAGGTAGACCCTCATTAAGATCATACGCCTTTGATTTTTGATAAAGCATGTAAGTCGATCTTGGTATGGGTGATTTTTGTCATCAATAAACTAGAAGTCCCAGTCTTCTATGATCATGTAAGTGCAGCCACTATGAACTTTCTGGGTATTACACAAAAGAGAGGAAATAGAACTTGTTGGGTAATAAGAAAAAAACATATTTATTTTTTAATCTATTTTTTCTGTAGATTTAAAAATATGCTGTGAGGTTGATTTGGCCTCTACTTCAGAATAAATTTTAGAGAATGGCTCATCTTTTTCTGAGTACCGTTGTGCAAAGTATAGACTCGAGTCAGTAATTATTGAGTCTAATTCATTGTTGTAATTAAAAATAAAATTCTTTTGAAGATTTTCCTTTGATCCCCTTAGTTCAACAGCCTGACCATCTTCATTGAGAGAATAGACTATTTATCTTTCTCTACCCTCTACTTAAAGCTGGTTACAGGTATTTAGACTTACAGGAATATTATTTTTAACCGACTGTAATATTAGAGTCAATATCATTATACAGAAATATAATATCAAAAATATGATTATCCAAAGGTATAAGATTAATATGTAGTTTAATAAAGAAAATGTTTACACTTCAAGAAAAATTTAATTTAATTTTTTCTTTTATGGCTATAATCATTCCTTGGCAACTAGCCATTAGACAATATTAAACATCAAACAGCAATTTTAAATTCTGGGCCTTAATTCCCAATTCCATCAACAATACTGGTATTTGATTCAGAAAAAAATGGTACATTTTCTTACTAAATTACAATGCAGTATGAGAATGTGTTACCTCAGGCAATCATATGAAATACTATTAAAAATGCAATTTATTCTACTACATAAAAAATAACTAAAATGCTCCAAAACACAGAAGTGATATAAGCAATGAACTGAAACATTTCAAATTCATTAAATTCCAAAATATGTTCATTCTACTTCTACACACAAACTAGTACTCAAAAGAGCCAATGCCATCTTTTAAAAATCTAAATTACATTGTAGGAAGAAAATACTTTGAAAAATATTGATAATTTTTGAAGCTAGATGAGGATTGAATGGGGATTCATTATATATGGTCTCAATTATTATGTATGTTTTAAAATTTACATAATAAAAAATTCCAATAATTTTCAAATTAATTTGAATAAAATAAACTATACTTGAGCCAATTTATTTAACTGTTGGTAGGAAATCAGACTGGCTCTTTCTCTGGAAGTCAATTTCTGAAAGAAAATAAGTAAAAGGATTTTAAAAATTATAGGACAGAAGTATAGTTGTCAAAGAAGGCAGATGATATTATTCCAATGCCAGGTTCAGATGTTGCAATAGAACCAAAAAACTCAGAGGCATTGTAGCTAGTGAGGTTTATATGGGTCACAATTATTGCTAACACAAAAACTTTCCCAATACCTATCCATAATGACTTGAAATATAGTTGTCATTGACAATTTGTGACAGTTTCTACAAAGAAGGTAGGCATGATCCCACATACCTGTAATCCCAGCACTCAGGAGGTGAATACAAGAGGATTGTAAGTACTAGGTCAGCCTGGGCTATATAGTAAGACCTTGTCCCAAAAGACACACACACACACACACCAAAACCAAAAATCTGAAATTAATATATCAATAACAAGCAACATTTATCAAGGTAAAACATCCTAAAGGTACAAATTGATCCACTACAATTCAATGAGAATTTAAATAGATACTTGTATTTCAACTACATGCAAAGAATAAGTACATCAACAGTGTGTATATGTAGTACAACTACTTATATAACCATATATACCCACGATCCTGACTGTCATAATAACTCATGCCTTCTTTCTTGACTGTGTTGCCAGATACAGATGCAGCCCTGAATTATATATTACTTAGTTTTGTCAGTGTCTAAACTTTATTTAAATGTAATAATACATGTATATTTTGTTGTCTTGTTCCCTTCATTCTAAAGGATCTTTGAGAAATTCATTCATTGGTGCTTAACTGCTGTTCATTCACTTTTGTTGGTATTCTTCAATATATATAGCAATTTATTATTGTTGATTATTCATCCACAATCTACTTTCTTTGAACTTTTAGATGTGCGCATGTTTGGGTTATTACAAACAAGGCCATCCAATTAATTTAGTGAGTATGAGTTAATCTTGGATAAATCTAAGTTTGGAATTGCTATGTGTGTGGAGTTCATGTTCAACTTTTAAAAGTAATGTCATAATGGCCTCCAAAATTTTTGTACCAATCAGCAACATGGGGAGTTCCTATGGCTTTACATCTATAAGGATAAATAATAAATGTTTTGTATGTTTTGTTTTGTTTTTGTCATTCATGTGGGCATATTTTCAGTTTCATGGGGTTGAGGAAAAGAGAAAGATGATAAACCCAAGTTTATTACTAGCCAGAAGAGTTTGATGTGTATTTCTCAAGCTCTTGCCTATTATAACTTTACAAAAACAAATGACATCCTCTGAGAGTTGTAAGGCAGTTATTTCTGAAGTGGATCAGAAATAACTAGCTGCTAGAGAAGGCTAAAATTAATGGAGACAGACCTTTTAAACAAATAAAAATTAATAGTGACATTAAGGCATATTATTTATACTGGATGTATTCCATTTAGTATTTAGACCCACTTCTAGTCTCAGCGGGAGGATATCAGTAGGACTCATTGCATCCTTCTCCAGTTGGATTCAGCAACTGAAAAGCCCAAAGGGAAAACAAGGAGATCCCCTTGTGGCAATCACAAGCTGGCCTTGTGTCCCAGGGGCATACTTCATCCCCTTCCACAGACCCTCTGTTTCAAGTCCAGTAGCCTCTTACTCTCCTCATCATCTCAGGATTAAAGATGGTAAAGATGTTGCTACCATACTACCAAGGCACCACCCTATCCTTTCTGCTTCCCTTACACCTGAGCCACATTTAAAATCATTCCTTTAGGGAAGCTTTCTTAAAAGCCTTCTAAAAATTAGTTATCCTAATTTACATATGGCATCTGTTTCATACTGTGGCACTATCTGACACATTGCTCCAGTGGTCTTCAACCTTCAGTGGGTATGAAAGTCAGCTCTCCAACTTATTAAAGCACAGATTGTCATCTACCACCTCTGTAGTTTCTCATCCAGTAGATTTGGGATGGAACCTGAGAATTTATACCTCTAACAACTTTCTAGCCACTGCTCCAGCATCACATTTTGAGAACCATTTTTTTTCTCTATCAAAATGTCCCAAATTCCGTAAGACTTGGCCACCATTGATCCAGAAGTACCAGGTTGCTGTTACAGTCCCAAGTTCCTTTGAGGAAAGAGTGTTGCTCAAGTAGGGAAATGTGCCAGAAGTTCTGGAACCTTAAGATCAGAGAAAGTTCTAAAACAGCTTAAGTATTAATAAGACTATTCTATCTCTGGTTTCAGTGAGTAGAAGGTGGGGATCATTTCTTTGATTTCAATCTTTTCTTCTTTAAAAACAAATAAAACCTATTTTAATTGGAAGTTGTTCATACAAAATTCTTTCTTAGAAGCATGTTAAGTTACCTGGCTTGGAAAATAGTGTGGGTTTCTTCTCTAAACGTAGAGTAGAATAAGGAATGTGTAAAGAAGAAAACACCAAGCTGAAAAAGAACTGTATAGATATGACAATCCTTTTAACCTATTTTAAAATGGTGAGAAGAAGCCAATATTTATTGAGTGCCTACTCTTTGACAACCTTTTATTAATATTAACTGCTTTTTATCATCCCCAGAAACAGAGTGGTAATAGGTAAATGAGGAAACAGACTGTGAGAAGTGAAATAGCTGGTCAAATAATGCACTCCTCATGATGACATTAATGTTGGCACTCAGCTCAATTTTCAGTGCTTACAGTTTCTCTACTAAGTCACACTCATTCCGAAAAGGGCATAAAGGTGATTGAGGATCCTATACTGCCCTTGGGACTGAAGGTTCTCAGCTGCTGGGAATGTTGCTAGCTGACATCTCTCTACTCCATCAAATCACTGAGGGGTTTGTGGGGCAGTATGAAGTCCTGGGCCTCTTGGCGGGCCACAGCCCTACTAGGACCTCCACCTTTTACTCTCTTCCCTTCCCTTCCATGACGGGAGATTCTGAGAACATTTTCTAATCAATCCTGTGCATGCTAATCTCCATCTCTGCACCTGTTTCTCAAAGTACCTAATCTATGGCAAAGATTGATTCTTTTGTTTGTGAATTGATGAGAAATAAGAATTTAATCAGAAATATAAATGTCCTTATATTGTAAGATGGCTTACAATTTGGATGTTCGAAGCATGATTAAATAATGTGTGGATTGATTTAACTGAAAAGATCAAGAACTCCTAAACTGCTTTGAATATGGATAGATTTCTAACACAAAACATAAAAACAGAAATTGGAGACCAAGGGGGATCCATAAGAATATTTAAATATGCATTTTCTTGTGTTATCTTTCTCTCTCTTTCTCCTTTCTGTATTCTTTTTCTTCCCCACTTCTCTTTCTCCAAGGGTCTTCCACTACTGTCTCTTTTATTCTCTCTTTTTCTGTAGGCATATGTTTTGTGTTTCAGAGAAGGTAGTTTTATTTATTTTTCTCTATGTTTCTTATGTTCCAGCTTTTAAAGGTAGTCTTCATATTTACCAAAGTCATTTTGGTTGAGACTATTGTTTTGTCTCAGCTTATTAGACTCCAAAAACAATCATCTTCTTGCATTGAGATTGCAGCAATTTTATTTCACTTTTCTCCTGACATACTTTTCCCAGCCAATTTAGTCAACCTTAGAAAACTCGGAAACAACTGTTGCAAATTCCAAAGTTTCTCATTTATGAAAAATTTATTTTAATTCAGATGGGGTAGTTGCTCACTTTTCTAACATGACTGGGACAAGAACTTGTTATTAATCACTAAACTAGTTAATAATTAGAAGCCATTGAGTAATGATACATCTTTAACATTTTAACTTTAAAAAATGTGTTGTATTAACATACCAATTCTTCACAATGACTACAATCATTATGTACTGCAAACACATACTACTATAAATAAACAATAAATAAAATAATAATTACATGAAAGATTAAAAATGTACATTCACTTACCAATACAATGTGTGACTGAAATATATGCTAAATATCTAAATTTAATTTTAAAAATTATTACAGTGAAAGACCTTGTCATTAAACCTTTGCAAAATACAATGGACTCTGGTGATATGACCAGACTGACATATGAGTAACTTCGTTCACACTGGAATTTTAGTTTTAACTTGTGATCAAAGTCTTCAGTTATAACCCAAATGCTGGACACCTGTGCTTCCACATGGTTTCAGATGCAGATTTAACCTTTAAAGAGTTCAGGAAGGAACATTACAATATCCATTCCTGTATGGGATTAATTGAGAAATCCTGGGCCAATGTCTCTCTAAGGATACCAAGATCTGTCTGTATACTGGAAAGTGACTTTTTTAAAATGAATTTTATTGTTACATTTTAAGTATACATTATAATGACATTCATCATTGGAAATTTGCACCTTTACATAAACTCTCTTGGTTCTTATTTTTTCCTACATTCTCTTGCCCTCCATTTAATCACTCCATCCCTCCCCATTTGCAAAGACTTTGTTTCCATTTTTTCATTTTTTCATATTAATTCCATTCCCTTCTTTCTTTTCCCCCATCCCTTCCACTTCCCCTTTCCCTTTGCCCATTTTCTTCCTATTTCACATTACCTATTATACATTTTAGTACTTATTTACACTTTCAGTTTCTCACATGAGAAAAACTATTCAGTATTTACACATGTGTGTCCTATTTATTTCACTTAAGAGTATCGCCTCAGTGTGCATCCATTTAGCTATAAATGTCTCTAATTTCTCATTTTTGATGGCTGAGTAGTACTCCATTTTATGAAAAAAACGCATTTTCTTTATTTCTCCAGTTGATGGGCAATTGGACTGCTTCCAAGTTTTAGCTATCAAAAATTGTGCTGCTATGAACATGAGTGCACATATAACACTGTGGTATGATTCTTTGAATTCTTTTGGGAAGATACCCAGCAGGGGAATAGCTGGGTCAAATGGGACTTCCAGGCCTAGTTCTTTGAAGTATCTCCATACTGATTTCCATAGTGGTTGCATCGTTCTACCCTCCCTCCAGTAGTGGAGTAGGGTTCCTTTTTCCCCACAGCCCCACCAGCATTTGCTATTGGTTGATTTCATGATAGCAGCTATTCTTTCTGGGGTGAGGTGGAATCTCAGCATTGTTTTCATTTGTATCTCTGGAATGACCAGTGATGTTGAACATTTTTTGATATGTTTATTTGCTATTTCTCCTTCTTTGTCTGAGAAATGTCTGTTGATTTCATATGCCCATTTTTGGATTGGGTCTTTAAATTTGGGAGGTCTGATTTTTTTGAGTTCTTTATAGATTCTAGATAGTAGACCTTTGTTTGAGGAACAGAAGGTGAAAATTTTTTTCCACAGTATGGGTTGTCTCTTCACAATGCTAGTGGTTTCTCTTGCTGTGCAGAAGCTTTTTAATAAGAAGAGATCCCACTTGTTGATTGTGCTAGTTCGCAGCAATTGAGGTTTTGTTCATAAAATCTTTTCCTACACCATTGTCTTCTAGAGTTCTACCTAACCTCTGTTCCAGCCAGTTCAATGTTTCTGTTTTAATATTTAGATCTTCAATCCACTTTGATTTTAGTTTAGTGCATGGGGTGAGATATAGGTCTAGTTTTACTCTTTGGCAAGTTGAAACCTAATTTTTTGAGCATCATTTATTGAAGATCTTAGATCCACTTTGATTTTAGATTAGTGCATGGTGAGAGATATAGGTGTAGTTTTAAGCTTTGACAAGTTGAAACCCAGTTTTACCAGGACCATTTATTAAAGAGGCTATCTTTCCTCCAGTGAGGGTGTTTGGCTCCTTTGTTGAAGATGAGGTGGCTGAGTGTGTCTGGAGTTGTTTCTCCATCTTATAATCTGTTCCACTGGTCCTCCAGTATGTTTCTTTGGCAGTACCATGCTGTTTTTATCAGGGTAGCCTTGTAGTATAGTTTCAAGTTGGGAGTTGTGATGCCCCATGCCACTTCTCTGTTACCTAGAATTGCTTTTGCTATTCTGGGTCTCTTCTTGTTCCAAATGAATTTTTGGATTGTTTTCTTAAGGTCCATGAAGTATGCTCCTGGAATTTCAATTGGGATGGCATTGAATCTATATAGCAGTTTTGGAAGTATGGCCATTTTCACTATATTGATCCTTCCTACCCAGGAGCAAGGGATGTTTTTCCATTTTCTGATATCATCTTCAATCTCTCTTTTCAGAGTGCTATAGTTTTCAGAGAAGAGGTCTTTGATTTCTTTCATTAGGTTGATTCCTAGGTATTTCAGTTTTTTGGATGGTATTGTGAAAGGAATTGTTTGCCCTACTTCTATCTCAGTGAGTCTGTTGTTCATGTAGAGGAAAGCTATTGTTTTTTGTGTGTTAACCTTGTAGCCAGCTACTTTACTGAATTTGTTTATTAAGTCTAGAAGACTTTTGGTGGTGTTCATGGGGTCTTCTATATAGAGTATCATGTCATCTGCATGTCATGGCATTCTTATCCACATCTAACATAGTAAGAACTATTTTAAACAGTTCATTCTCATTGACTATTTCCAAGTATGTAATTAAGATTCCACAGAAAAAAAAACTTGCCAAACTTATATTTCATTTGTTTGTTTTATATCCAATGAAATATCAGAAATTCAATATCCTTGGCACTACCAGGCTTGGTAACACAAGTTGCAGGAAAATGCCCAAAGTAGCCTGGGAGCTATGGACATTAACTGGTGTCCTGTAAAGAGGAACTGGAGAGGGACAGTTAATTTTCCCAAGTTGCTTAAGAAAGCTTCCACTGAATCTCCAAACCTGAAGAGCTAACTGAATTATTCTCAAGTTACATATGCTCTCTCACAATTAATCCATTCACTTTCTATAAAAGTCATTTAATTTTCATAATTTTCACCCCTTTCCCAACTCAGTTTCCAGAAATAGCTATTGCTTCTAAAATACCAGAGAAGAAACTCATTTTGTGCAGTCAGCAATATATCATATATTTTCATAAAACAAATACTTGGAGAATTAAAAGTGTTATTGTGTTTCAAGCTTAAATATCACATGATTTCTTTTACAGGAAAAACCCAATGTATAAACCATTTAAAGAGAAAAATAAAAGATAGATAATAAAAAATAAGAATATAGATCATCTGCAATGGGAAGGGGACCAAGAGGTGGAAGAGGGGTGGGGGACAAGCCAGGGGGGTAGTGAAAAGAACACAGATATGTTGTGCCCATGTACCAACTCCCCGCAACTAATGTAACCATTATGTACTGCAAATACGTATTAATAAAATTCTTTTAAATTAAATAAATACAAAACAAAACAAAATAAAAAATGTATGTGTATGTGTGTGGTAACAAAGGAATATGTTTTGTTGTGAAGCCAAATCCAGAAGAAAAGAATATCATAATATATTAAATACATACATTAAAACACTCTTCTGAATCCTGTCAATAAATTCGTGTTTCCCAGCGACCCATTTGGCTTTGACATACCTCTCTTCACTTCTCTGGGATTAGAGATGAATTTACAAACTAGCTGTTGCCCGTTCAAATAATCCTATCATTAAATATGATTGCACCTACCATGGTCAAGTGCAAACATTTTAGAAAATACTACTTTTTTCCCAAGTGAATAATAGCTTATATAAAATAATCACTAATCGAATTTCTTGAGAATTAAGGTTCAAATATTCAAAATAAGTTTTTGAGGTATAAATATAATTTTTTCTCTGAAAGTAGAGCTGTGCAGTAGCTAGGAGAGAGGAATGATGCCTTCAGTTTATTGTGACATTTTACAATGAGATAATAGAATTTCAATGTAAAGATATCTCGGATATGATCACTTTTAGTACAGAAACAGGATCAGAGTGGTTGAAATAACTCTGTTGGGACGGCAATAATAATTAACAAGAATTAAAATTCAGGTCTCCTAACTCAGAATCCTGTTACTTGTCCACAACTTGAATCACTATTTAAACTACTACAGAATCCACCCATCAATATATCTGTTTTTTAGAAATCCTCAGAAGATCTTAGCTATACAGCTTATTTTAAGTCCACAGCCAAATTATATTTCATTTAGCATAACTGACTACGATGCCAAAACAAAAATAATTCCAGTTTCTCAAAGCTACAGAATGTAAAATGGATTTTAATGTTTAGGTTATTCTGTTGTAATAAGCTACCTCAGAATTTGGGTAGTTTAACATAACAAACGTGGTTCATGTCACATTTCTCTTTACATGAACATCACACAGCAAAGACTAGTGATAGTTTCACTATCTTGCTGCTGCATGAATACATAGTATCAGATGTAAATAAAAATGCCTTACTCAGAAGATGACAGATGAAAGATTGAGCATGCGCTTTCAAAGCCACAGCCAGAAAAATGGCACATTAAGTACATGGATTAGCCAGAGCCAAAGGACTTAGCCTCGCTGCAAGAGAGGTGAGAGGTGTAGAGGAACAAATACAGTGTTTAGTGAACATTAATGTTTCCAATACAACACACTCAACTCCTTATACATTTGCTGTTTGAAGAGTACAAGACAGGAGTGTACAGTTTTAGTGAAGACCTTCGTGTGTTTAAATGGTTTTGTGATTTGATGACTATGGACTCCTGGTCCTGGTTATATTGCCTACATTTTCCCATGCATTAAAAACACCACATACCAAAAACAAGTACATTTGTTTCATTCTGGGTAAAAATACACTTAGTTTAAAACTGTGAAGTACCTAATAACTTTTTATATTGATTACATGTTGAAATGATCATCTACCGGATTATGTCAAATACATTAATTCCATCCCTTGTACTTTTCTCAATGTGACTAAGAATGATGAAGTTCTGAGGTTTTGTCTTACTTTTAGCTGATAGGTTAAATTTCCCAGATGGTGCCAGAAGACATAAGATTTCTGGGTGGCTCAGAAATAATGAACTGTGTTACTCATGGCACAGCAAGCAGCAGGAGCAACCAGTTCCCATTATTCCTCCTGTCTCTAGAAAGCAATGCAGCTCAGCCCAACATAGGCACAGGGGCATGCGGTAGGTTCACTGAACAGCCAAGGGACTCAAACTAAGGGAGTTAGATTTTCAACTGGGCTACAAGTGAACTTACCTGACTTCAGCTCTTGTCGGAGGTAATGCTTTATTATACTAGCAAAAATCTGTCTTTTGCTCCAGAAACACTATCTCTTTCCAAAGTTCTTTTTTATACAAACATTCTTGAAAAATCAGACTAGCACATGAAGGCAAATTACTGCCTTACAGCAAACATGAAAGGTCAGAAATAAAAGTTTCCCAAAAAGGCTACTAGAGAAAAATTACATGTGTGGCTTATGTTATATTGCTTCTGGATGGATCTTCCTTCAATTTTTATAGGCCACTTCTATTGAGAAACCACCTTTGCATTTAATGTAATTAGCATCTCCTCACTATATCTTATAGTCAGACACAATGATAGCTTTTACATAGATTAAAGTAGCAATTATTTTATAATTGTCTCCTAGATGTGGGTTTACAAGTGAACCACAGAGATGCTAGTGGAAATTACTACTTTGAGGAACTTTGTCTCTCTCTCTCTCTCTCTCTCTCTCTCTCTCTCTCTCTCTCTCTCTCTCTCTCTCTCTCTCTCCCCCTCTCTCTCTTTCACCAGGGATTGAACTCTGGTCCTTGTGCTTTTGAGGCAGGTGGCAGAACCACTGAGCTAAATCCCCAGCCCCTGTAACTTTGTCTCTTTATATCATTCTCTAACACAGTACACAGAGAAACAAGCAGCAGCTTGCTCTTTAGCACACTTCTTTCTTTTGCTCATTTTCAGATCTCCCCAAAATATGAATATTATTAGGCCAGAATTTTCAAGAATCTAGGAACAGAGAGATAAACGATGGCTCTCAAACAGGACAGATTGAGAAAACATAGTGAAAATAATCTCCTCCAGAATACAACCTACAAGAAAAACTCCAATAGCATGAATGCATGTTGGGGAACTGGCTGAGGAGTGAATGGTTAAACTGTGCAGGAATCTGCATAGAAAAAGCACATGGGTTTGCACATAGTGTGTTAAGCACAGCACCACTGAAAAAACAACAAAAAGTTTGGATTAGTAAAGCATGTTAATCTGGTCATTTTCCTTCCCCTTTCCCCAATAAACTGCTTAACCTTGAGATAGTTCTTTGCTCAAACTGCTTTTATTCTGTTTTTTTTTCTCCTACTCTGATATTCTGAATAAAACCCAAAGAGTTCTTGGTTTGGGGCTGCTACTGTGAGATTCCCTCCCCATGGGTACTCTCTTGGGACAGTCCCTCTGGGCCTCTCAGGTGTTCAGGCTAAGTTTCATCTCTGAATAATCTTTTCATCCTCTGTGCCACCACAGTTGCATGCTGCAACACATGCACTGCCTAAAATTTTGCATTGTTTAAAAGAGAGATAAATCAGGCAAAATAAGAGAAAGAAACCTGTAGACATAGAACTCCACTGCAGATCTCCTAACAGTTACACCATTCATCTGAAGAGATAGCAGTTCCATAGATGGATGTGGAGTAGGTCACATTCTTCTTAACTCTGCCTACCTCTATCTCTTCCATCCACGGTCCTCCTTTCTTTGGTCCTTCCTCCTAAAGATAGCACCCTGGTGTTCTTATGTTTAAGTGTAACATTATTTTACATTGAAGGGAAAACAGACAGAAGGTGATAAGTATAACAGATGGATAGATTACAATGTTTACAATAAGTATTCCTGCTGTATAATTCATAACTCATGGACAAGGTAGAAACTGCAAGCCATTCAGTTTCAGCTCTGTGCTTTGACTTAATGTAGCTTACATGGAGCCTAGCATCAACTTGCTAGTACACAGAACAAGACCTTGATCTTAGGTCTGTCAGGCCCCAGAGCCTATTTTCATAATAGCTCTGCTATTCTGGTTCAAGACAGAAACTGAAACTTGTGATATTTACCTTTACTTACCTGGTACGTGTTACTGTTGAGGGTAAAAATTTATCATAACTTTTATATATTTTTCTTCTCCACTATTATTTTGTAAACACACAACAACTATCTTGTTATGTAGGTCTTCTATGACCTTCACATTAAAGGACCTCTGTCTTTGCAAGGTTAAAGTAAACCTTCTAGTGTTAGAGCAGCTTGGAGCTATATCAGAAATTACAGAATATTCCTATGAGCTTTCACTTTTCTTAGGTACAACTCAGTGGCCTATCTACAAGAAAACATCCATGGGGCCAGAAGTGGGAGAAGGTCTATCTTCTCTCTGTACCCAGAACAACACCAGGTTGGCTCTATGTATTAGTTGAATATTTACTTCTGTAACAATTATACAAATGTGGTATTTAAAACTAAAAATTTAATACCTTATAGTTCTTTAGGCTAGAACTCCAGCAAGGATCTCCCTGGGCTAAAATCAAGTCCTGCAAAGCCGGGCTTCTTTTTCAGAGACTGGGGAAAAAAAATCCACTCTTCTGCCTGTGTTCACTTTTAAGAACACTGTGATGACATTATATCTACACAGATAATCCAGAATAATCTTCTGCTCTAAATCCAGTTTCTTAGCAACTTTCATTCCATCTACAATTTCCCTTTATTTAATTTCTCTTTACTACATAAGCAAGCCTTCATATAGGGTCTTGGAATTAAGATACTAACATTTGGTAGCTGTTTTTCTGCCTATCATACTCATTTATGGGGCTTACACATGAAGGATAAGACCCACTATTCCAGAAAGGCCAAAGACAGTGTCCTGGTGTTAATAAGGGAGAATTCTTAGAGCAGGAGATTGAGGCCAGGGCATTTTCCCTCTGTTTTCCTTTCCCTTTTGCTCCTCTCCTCCCCCTTCTTCCTCCTCCCCTGTTTTTAGTCTTTTTAAAAATTAGTACTGTATTCTTGCAATACATAATAAAGAAACACTCATTATTGGGAACTGGTACGTGTACATATTGCATCTTGATCTTTTTTACTTCACGTTCCCCTCCTCTCCTTCCTATCTTTCCCCATTCCCAGAACCCCTTCCCAGTATTCCAGCTTGGAGCATTCTTAGAGCAAGCAGAAAACCAGAAAGAAGAAAAGTCACTCAGTTGAAGATGTGTAAAGATGTGAATCACCTATTTAAGTCTCCATAGATGACATGGGAGCTCATCTTTCTCATCAGTAGCCTAGAGTTGCTATTTCTCTCTCAGGTTTGCATGGCAGTCCGATGTGACAGGAGGTACAATCTACTTGGCACACTGGCCTGTCACCTTCTGGACTGCCCTGTTAGTGCAGGGATAGTGTTGATTTCAGGCCTATTCTAGTACAAAAAAATACCAAGATAAAACAAAACACCCCAACATTTAAAAAAAACTTTGTTTCTCCATAGTTTTCAGAATTTTAGTTCTGAAAGAGACAGCAGGATTTAATCATCAGTACACAGGCAATTAACTGTAAAAATTAATTGGTGCCATTGACCCAGGGCTTATTGATTTACACATCTTTATTGGTATTCAAAATGATACCCCCAAGAAAGTTTTTCTGTATGGAAAGTTCCTAGGCAAAGAAAATCTGCATAATCTTGAGAAAAGGCTAAATATAATGAAAATAAGTATTCATCATAATTCTTACTGGCAAGCATCTAAAACTAAATCATGCTGTTAGAAATAATAATATCCTTCAATTATTATAATAATAGCCCACCTTTAACAAATGTGGTACATATTTCAAAATACTTAAATTTACATTAGTTCACTTTCAATGCAACCATAGTTCTTGCTCTAACCTCATTTCCAGCTGGCCTATAAGTCGATTTATTTGTGGCACTTAGCCCTTGAAATTAATAATCACTCCAGCTCCCTCAAACTTACCTAAATAAGTAGTTTGTTCTTGATATAATTAGTCCCGATTTAAGGAAGTATCTGGTATTTAACATGGAAAATGCATATTATCCTAGGAAATGTCAGACCTTTCACAGTGTAATCTCATCAAGTTTAGCTTCCTACTCTTCCTCATTTAGCATTTTATAATACATATTAATCTGATAATATACTTTTAATCAGGTAAATGTTCTGCATGAGGTCTGTACTTACAGATTTATGATCTTTCAAGGCAGAATAAGAATTGCTATGATATTGTTAAATATGCTTGTTAGAATAGCAATCCACCCAAAGTACTTTATGTACAGAAGGGATAGTCTGCTCTCATTCATAGTAACTGGGACCACTTCTCCCAGTGTGTAACTGATGGAATAAACTCCCCTCTGTGAGTTTAAGGTTATTGATGCTGGGCCTGAATCCTTATGACCAACCTGTACATGAGCTTGGTTTTGTTTCCTAATCTAAGAATAGGAGCCAAGTATGGTGGTACATACCTATGACCCCAGCTGCCCAGGAGGTTGAGACAGGAGGATAGCAAGTCTGAGGCCAGCATTCTAATCAAAGAAATGTTAGTGTGATGTGGTGCTCATACTTTCCATCCTGCATGTTCTGAGTATATTCGCAGGACAGACACATAGATCCTTTGGCACATCTATTTTCTGAGGAAGGCAGCTGGGGCAAGAGAGAGGATAAAAGTCACCCACTTCCTGTTGAATCCAAGTTCTTCTTAGAACTATGCTAGTGAAGGGATATCGAGTCCATATTGACAGAAAGTATTTCCTTTATACTTAGGATCAAAACTGAAAATAGATTTTCTCCACAACATGGAAAGTGGTTCAGTATCATGTAGGCATGCATTCTCATGGAAGCCATATCTCAAAATGTTAAATAGCAAGAAAAGGGGCAAAGGGGAAGGAGAAGTGGGAGGGTTAGGGAAAAGGATAGAAGGGAATGGAATTAATATGAGAAAATGAAAAAATGGAAACAAAGTCTTTGTAAATAGGGAAGGATGGAGGCGCTGAAGGGAGCAGGGGAATGGGAAAAAAATAAGAACCAAGAGAGATTATGTAAAGGTGCAATTTTCCAATGATGAAAGTCATTATATTGTATACCTAAAATGTACCAATAAAATTAATTTTTTTAATTAAATTAAATTTTTTAAAATGCTATTGTCTAAATTGACCTGTAAAGCATGATCTCAAAGTGCATCCATTTATCTCAAAATGTCATGTTTATCCTTCTTTATGGCTGAGTAGGACTCCATTTTATTAAAAAATCCACATCTTCTTTATCCATTCATTTAATGGTGGGCATTTGGGGCTGCTTCCAAGATTTATTTATTACAAACTGTGCTGCTATAAACATGGGTATGCATATATTGCTGTGGTATGAGCCTTTTAATTCTTTCAGGAGGGTACCAAGAAGGGGAATAGCAGGGTCAAATAGAACCTCTAGTTTTAGTTTTTGAGGAATCTCCACACTGATTTCTATAGTAGTCGCACCAGTCTACACTCCTACCAACAGTGGAGAAGAGTTTCTTTTGCCCACAGCCCTGCCACCATTTGTTATAGGTTGGTTTCTTGATAATAGCCATTGTTCCTGGAATGAGATGAATCTCAGAGTTGTTTTAATTTACATTTCTTGAATGACCAGTTACATTGAACATTTTTTCATATATTTATTTCTTATTTCTACTTCTTCATCTCAGAAACGTCTGTTCATTTCAGATGCCCATTTTCTGTATTGGGTTTTTAAATTTGGGAAACATGATTTTTTTTGAGTTCTTTATATATTTTAGATAGTAGTCCTTTGACTGAGGAACAGCTGGCAAAATTTTTTTCCAACTCTATGGCTTGTGTCTTCACTCGGTTGGTGATTTCTGTCCAAAAGCTTTTTAATAAGATAAGACAGCAGTTGTTGATTCTTTGTAATATTTCCTATGCAATGGGAGATTTGTTCATAAAGTCTTTGCTTACACCTATGTCTTCAAGAGTTTTACCTATTCTCTCTTCCAGCATATTTAGTGTTTTTGTTTTAATATTTAGATCTTTGATCCATTTCAATTTTAGTTTAGTGCATGGTGAAAGACGTGGATTTAGTTTTAGTCTTCAGCCAGTTTTTCCAGTACCATTTAATAAAGAGGCTATGTTTTTCCCAGTAAAAGTGTTTGACTCTTTTGTCTAAAATAGGGTGGCTGTGAGGTCTGAGTGAGAAGCGGTGTAGACCAGAGCCCTGCAAGGGCCCTGCCCAGACACCAGTGCTCTGGCACACAAGCCCAAGCCAAAGGGCTGCCCAGAAAAAATAGATGAACAGGCACACAAGCATCAGCCAGAGGCCTGCCCCATACCATCCATAAGTGCATGGAGATCCTAGCCAGACGTGTGCTCAGACACAAGGGTCTGGTTGCACAGCCCACAGGCAAAGGCTCTCCCAGACAATAGCTACATAGGGGGGCAGGCCCTAGCCAGAGGCACACCTACATACCATCACAAGGGTGCACAGGCCCCAGCCAGAAGCCCACCCAGACAACAGGTCAGCTCAGGGACACAGAAGGCAACCATTCTGAATGAAGGAATTGGTACAATGGTGAGCAGCAAAGAAATGGTTTGGTTGGTGGCTTGCTGAGACTTGAAGATCATTGGTGAGGAAAAAGTTGCCTCTACAAAGGCACAGCAGGCTGCATCTGTTGCAATGAGAAGACACATAAATAAGTCTCAAAACCACACTTCCAGATCACCTAAGGCAAAGCAAAAAGGAAAGCAGATAGAACAACCTGATACTCAACCCCCTGGGTTCCCTGAACTGTCCATGAAAGAGAACCTGGAAAAAATGAAATCAGAAATAATTTCTAAGATAACAACAGAGATTGTGCCCATAGTGCAAGACATGATTAATAAATCTAGAGTGGACATAGATTAAAAAATAGAGGAGCTGAGAAACATGATGGAATCCAACATAGGAAACAAATGGAATCCATAAAACAGATGCAAACAGATTTCTAGGAGATTAAAAACTCCATTGAAAGTTTATGCAGCAGAATGAGCCAATGTGAGGACAGAATTTCAGATATAGAAGATAAAATTGCAATTAGGGATTAGGAAATGAAAAATTTCTTAAAAATAGCAAGATACCATGAGAAATCAATCCAGCAGCTGGTAGATGATGCAAAGAACAATAACATCAGACTGATCCGAGTCAATGAAGAAACAGGAGAGAGGGCAGACAACATAAAAAAAGACTGTTGACAGAAGTAATGGCAGAAAACTTCCCAAATAGGGGGAAAGAACTTGACCTACAGATAAGTAAGGCATATAGGACTCCAACTAGCCATGATAAAAAAAATCTACACATAGGCATATAATAGTTAAGATTCCAGAAACCCAACAGAAGAACAAAATTCTACAAGCAGTTAGAGAAAAGAAACAACTCACATACAAAGGAAAGCCCATCAGAATCACAGCAGACTTCTCAACACAAACCCTCAAGGCAAGAAGAGCTTGGAGTGGTGTTGTTTCAAACCCTAAAGGAAAACAGCCTCCAACCCAGATTGATGTACCCTGCAAAACTGTCTTTCAAAATTGATGGAGAAATAAGATACTTTCATGAAAAAGAACACCTTTGGAATTTCATGAATACAAAACCAGCCCTCCAAAAAATTTTAGAGAATATCCTAGGAAAAGAAAATGAGGATCACAACCCCAGGAAACCCAGCAGAACAAATCCATTGTGTATGACAAGAAATTAAATGCAAAGGGGGAGAATCCAAGTAAAAGAAATGTCATTACAATGATAAGTCAATATGTATCAGTTATAACCATCAATGTTATTGGTCTCAATTCACCAATCAAAAAAAATTGACTGGCAGAATGGGTCAAGAAGCAAAATCCAACAATATGTTGCATACAAGAAACACACTTAATTCAAAAAAAACTCATGGACTGAAAGTTAAAGGGTGGAAAACAATACTCCATGGGACAGGGACCTGAAAAAAAGCAGAAGTACCTATCCTCTCTGCAGATCAGGTGGACTTCAAACCAACACTGATTAAGAGAGACAAAGAAGGATACTACATCCTTGTAAAAGGAGAAATCCAAGAGGAAGAGATGACAATCATAAATATGTATGCACCAAATACTAGGGAACCCAACTATATAAAACAAATACTAACAGACATGAAAAATCAAATAAGCACTAATACAATAATATTGGGTGACCCCAATTCCCCACTGTCACACATAGATAGATCAACTAGACAGAAAATAAACTACAAAACACTGGAACTCAATCAAACTCTTGAACAAATGGACTTAAGAGATGTTTACAGAGTGTTCCACCCTACAAAATCAGAATACACATTCTTTCTGGCTACACACAGGTCATTCTCCAAAATAGACCATATACTCCATCATGGAACATGATTAAGTAAGTGCAAACGAACTGAAGTTATACCCTGTATATTATCAGACCATGGTGTGATGATATTAGAGATCAATAGCAAGAGAAACCACAAGAATTTCATAAACACATGGAAAATGAACAACACACTTCTGAACAACCAATGGGTCACAGAGGAAATTAAAGAAGAAATCAGACAGTTTCTACAATTCAATGCCAATGCCAATAAAACATATCAGAATTAATGGGACACAATCAATGTAATGAGCTATATTAACAGAGCCAAGGACAAAAACCATATAATCATCTCAATAGATGCAGCAAAGGCATTTGACAAAATCCAACACACATTCATGATAAAAACTCTACAAAAAATTGGAATACATGGTCTCTACCTCAATCTGATAAAAGCCATCTATGAAAAACTAACAGCCAATATCATACTAAATGGTCAAAAACTGAAATCCTTCACACTAAAATCAGGAACAAGACAAGGATGTCCACTATCACCACTCCTGTTCAATATAGTTTTGGAAACACTAGCCATAGAAATTAGATAAGAGAAAGATATAAAAAGAATAAAGATAGGAAATGAAAAAGTCAAATTGTCATTATTTGCAGATGACATGATGCTGTATATGGAAGACCCCAAGAATGCCACCAAAAGTCTTCTAGACATAATAACCAAATTCAGTCAAGTAGCTGGTTACAAGGTCAACACACAAAAATCCATAGCTTTCCTCTACACAAACAACAGACTCACTGAAAGAGAAATGGGGCTAACAATTCCATTCATAATAGCATCCAAAAAATTTAAATACCTAGGAATCAACATAATGAAAGAAATCAAACACCTCTACTCTGAAAACTACAGCACTCTGAAAAAAGTGATTGAAGAGGATATCAGAAAATGGAAAGATATCCTTGTTCCTGGGTAGGAAGAACCAACATAGTGAAAATGGCCATACTTCCAAAACTGCTATATAGATTCAATGCAATCTCAATTGAAATTCCAGCAGCATGCTTCACAGACCTTGAGAAAACAATCCAAAAATTTATTTGGAACAAGAAGAGATCTAGAACAGTAAAAGCAATTCTAGGCAATAGAGACAAGGTAGGGGGTATCACAATTCCCAATTTGAAACTATACTACAAAGCTACTGTGATAAAAACAGCATAGTACTGACACAGAAACAGACCTGAGGATCTGTGGAACAGATTAGAAGATGCAGAAACAACTCCACAAACACTCAGCCACATCACCTTTGACAAAGGAGCCAAACACCCTCACTGGAGGAAGATAGCCTCTTTAATAAATAGTGCTGGAAAAATTGGGTTTCAACTTGCCAAAGATTAAAACCAGACCTATATCTCTCACCATGCACTAAACTAAAATCGAAATGGATTAAAGATCTAAATATTAAAACAGAAACACTAAGTTGGGTGGAAGAGAAGTTAGGTAGAACTCTTGAAGACATTTGTCGGGAGCAATGCTATATGATTTTAGGAAAAAATCATTTGATTAGGTCTAGTTCTCCTGCCTACAGGCCAGCTATGGCATTTACAGACATGGTTTCACCTTGGCCTCTGGCCACAATTGAGACCTCAAGGATCCTGTGATGCTGTGATGCTCCAGGGCAAGACCACACCTATGGGAGACATCCTGGGAGGAACCAAATCTTCCTCTGTAGAGTTCCTCATTGATCTAGGGATTCTGCCACTCCCCAGTTATCTGTTACATTTCTTTCTCCCTATGTACTGAATAAAAGGTGTGGCAAGCTCAGGCGCTCTTGTTTTTGCTGCCCAGAGCAGCACTGATCAGGCCCAAAGCTCAGCTTCTCCAAGTCTCATTTTTTCTACCTTTCCTGTATAATAAGTTAATTCACCTTATGCTGCTGTGGCTCACAGGAGACTAGGACTTACAGCAGAGGTTCTAGTAACATCCCCTTTCCCTGTTCCCTACAGACATTGGTGTAGGAAATATTTTATGAACAAAACCTCAGTTGCACATGAACTTGCACAAAGAATCAACAAGTGGGATCTCTTCTTATTAAAACCTTCTGCACACACACACACACAAACACACACACACACACAGAAATCTTCTGCACAGCAAGAGAAACCACCAATAATGTGAAGAGACAACCCACAATGTGGAAAAAATTTTTCACCAGCTGTCCCTCAGACAAAGGTCTACTATCTAGAATCTATAAAGAACTTTAAAAAATCAGGCTTCCCAAATTCAAAGATCCAATCCAAAAATGGGCATCTGAAATGAACAGACATTTTTCAAAGAAGTAGAAATAGCACATAAACATATCAAAAAATGTTTAACATCACCTGTCATTTAAGAGATGCAAATAAAAACAACCATGAGATTCCACCTTACCCCAGAAAGAATGGTTGCTATCATGAAATCAACCAATAATAAATGCTGGTGGGCTTTTGAGAAAGAGGAGCCCTGCTCCACTTCTGGTGGGAGTGTAAACTGGTGTAACCACTGTGAAAATCAGTGTGGAGATACCTCAAAGAACTAGGATTAGAAGTCACATTTTAACCAACTATTCCCCTGCTGGGGATCTTCCCAAAAGCATTAAGAGAATCATACCACAGCACCCATATTCATAGCAGCAATGTTCTAAAACTTGGAAACAACCCAATTGCCCATCAACTGGAGACTGGATAAAGAAAATATGGTTTTTCTATAATGTGGAGTACTATTCGGCCATAAAGAGCAAGAAATTAGAGACATTTATAGCTAAATGGAGGCACACTGAAGTGATACTCTTAAGTGAAATAAATAGGGCACATACATGCAAATACCAAATAGTTTCTGTAGTGTGAGAAACTGAAAGTTAAATAAGGACTAAAAGGTAAAATAGATAATGTGAAATAGTAAGAAAAGGGGCAAGGGGGAAGGGAAAGTGGGAGGGGTAGGGGAAAGGAAAGAAGGGAATGGAATTAATATGAGAAAATGAAAAAATGGGAAGAAAGTCTTTGTAAATAGGGAGGGGCCTAGGGGTTGAAGGGAGGGCAGGGGAATGGGGAAAAAAAATAAGAACCAAGAGAGATTATATAAAGGTACAAATTCCAAATGATGAATCCCATTATATTGTATACCTAAAATGTACCAATAAAATTAATAATATAAAAAAAGATAAGGTGACTGTGTTTGGAGTTGTGTTTGCATCTTCTAATCTGTTTCATTGATCCTCATGTCTGTTTTCTTGCCAGTACCATTCTGTTTTTAATCATAGTAGCTTTGTAGTATAATATCAAGTCAGGGATTGCGATGCCCCCTGCCTTGCCTTTGTTGCCCAGAATTGGTTTTGCTCTTCTAGGTCTCTTCTGGCTCTAAATGAATTTTAGGATTGTTTTCTCTAATTCTGTGAGGTATGTTATTGGTATTTTGTTCATGATTTCAATAAATCTGTAAAAGAATTTTGGAAGTATGGCCATTTTCATCATGTTGGTTCTTCCCACCGAAAAGCAAGTAATATCACCATTTTCTGATATACTCTTCAATACTTTTAAGTTAGATAAATTGGAAATTCATGTATAAATATTGCTTTGTTTCTCTAGTGTGAGAAATTGAAAGTGTAAATAAGGACCAAAATGTATAATAGATATTGTGAAATAAGAAAATGTTCAAGGGGAAGGACAATGGGCTGTAGCAACAGAAGGAAGGAAGGGAAATGAGAAAAGAAGGAAAAAATGGAAACAAAGCTTTTGTAAATAATGAAGGGAAGAGGAGTTGAAGGGAGGGGAGGGGAATGGGAGAAAAGAAGAATCAGGATACATCATGTATAGGTTCAAATTCCTTATGATTAATGTGATCATTATGTACAGATAGAATATACTACTAAACTGAATTAATTTTTAAAAATATTACAATTGGGAAAATTTTTTTTAATTAAATCAAACTACATCTGCTCTTATAGGGATAGCAGGCAGAAAACAGTATATTGCAGTTTATACCACTTAAAGGTTTACTTAAAATATATTTAAAATAACTTTCCAGAAATGGTTGACATGGATATTAGCCCACTCTATTCTTATTTTTAAAGAATTTCATAATTTTTTAAATGCTGAAATGCTTGTTATCTAAAAGACCTTTAGGTTATCTGACAGTACAGGTAAGTTACTTCTTGCCTTATTGTATGTAGTAGCTGAATTCTTACAAATAATATATGTCTAAATTGTAAATACACATACATACACACACATGCATACACACATGTGCATTTATACACATGGTTTTTCACAATGGCATTTTCCTCTAACATAATTTTCTTATCAGTCCCTACACTAATGTTTTCAAGCAATCTAAAAGCCTGCACTTCAAATACATTCATTTGAAAGTGTAACTATTTGCCTCTGGACAATTCAGACTGAATCATTAACATTTTTTTCTACTTTCTCTTATTTAAACTTACTTGATAATGAAATGCTGTATTATTGTGTTATTTTTTTCAATTGTGAAAATTCTATTGTGGAGAGTTTCATAAAACTCCTGATGTTAATAAGCTAATACATCTTTCCCCAGGATCTGCTCTGAAGATTTGTGATACATAGGGACCATAGGTCTGAGAATCACAAAATAAGTCCCCAGTGGCTCTTAGCATCTCTGACAGGGTCAGGGACTGGTGTCCACCTCTGCTGTGCTATCCCTGCTCACTACTGCCTCTGCCCTCTGCCCTTTTGTTTCTGATGCAGCATAAGAAGCTTCCTGTCTAAACCACATGTGGCTACAGTTCCTTGATCCCTATGGTAACAAGGGGAAAAAAGGGAAGGAAGCAAGTGGGCCCTACTGAAGGCCAACCAGGATGTTAGAAATTCTTGTCTTCTGATTAATCATCTTTTTTCTATTGAACCTTCCTGTCTTTAATTTAAGAAATCCTATTTGCGTCACACTAAAAGTGAGATTCCAGACAGCAATGCCATTTGCAATGAAACAAACAAAAAAAGAAAAGAAAATGTGGGACACAGACATTCATGTGAGAGTTTTCCTTTGACCAGTGTAAATCCTGAGTCGTGAGTTTGGTCACCTTTGCCAGAACTCAAATAAGCTACTTGGGAAGAATATTAGTTCTTACCACAGTACTGCTTGGAGACTGAATCTTTTCACAATGTATTTCAGATAATTTTCTAAATCTGTGTTGAATAGAATACTGTTTGAAATTGACAGCATTTTATCTGGAGTCTGATCATCATTTTGTTACATGGAGAACTTTTTGATAATAGCTTCATTGTGATAGAATTCACATACCATATGATTCAATCATTCACTACGTACAATTTAACAGTTTTAGGGAATTTACAGAATTATGCAACCATTTCTGCAATCAGATTTGGAAAACTGACATCAGAAAAAAAGAAGCTTGTGCCCTTAAGCTATCTCTACATTTGCCTTACAACACCCTCACCCCCAAATACTAGTCAACCACTAATCTACTTTCCATCTCTACAGCTTTGCCTATTCTGGGCATTCTGTATTGCTAGAATAATATAATTGTCTTCTTTCATTAGCATAATGTACTCTCTATCCATAAGTATCACTTCCTTTATGTCATCAAATAATGTCCCATTGTGTGTATACTTCACATTGTGTTTATCCCTTCTTCAGTTGATGGACATTTGGGCATTATGAATAGTGACTGCATGTATTGCGTATTAGTGTTCACAGTGTATATTTTATGTGAGAATAGGTTTTATATCCTTTAAAATAGGTTGGATATCCTTAAAGTAGAATTTCTGGATCAAATGATAACTCTTGTTTAATTTTTCAGGGAACTACCAACATATTTTTCAAAGTAACCATGCTATTACACATTACATAAAGATTTAATTGAAGAGAATTTGACCCTGTCATTAGTTGCTATCCCTGTTTGAAAATGATACTCAGTTTAACATATCTTAAATGTACTTGTTTCTTCATTTCAATTACCAAATTCTACATGAAACCAGAAGAGAATGAGGAAAGTCCTTAGGAACCAAACACAACACCAAATGGTCTACACACAAAAATTCATGTCTTCCCTTAAAAAATTTATATAAGCTCTCACCCAAAGTCAATTTACTCCTTTCTTTTGCTAGTTATAATAAGCATTTTTTCCTGTTCCCCCGGACCTCTTAAGGTGAAAAAAAAGAAAATTAAAACACTGACAAGAGTTTTTGAAGATGGTCTCTGTTTCATCTGCTAAAATTATGGACCCCTGCCCCAGGGCTGCATGATACTTTAATGGCCATCTCCTATTTAATGTCATGCTATAGAAAAAAATCTAACAGAGGAATTATAGAGAACCTCTTGTAGGTTTACAGGTGTGTGAGCTTGAACACAGAATGTTAACTTTGGATTACTCTTTCATCACATGTGAAGTGCTAGATCTGAAATGGGTATCATACAAAAATCTTTTTATATTTTTAAAATCTCTTCTACCTCTTCCTACAAGGAAGGCTTTATGCAGTGTTATAGCATACTTCAACACCTCCCTCAATAAAAGAAAACGTACTTTGAGAACTTTGAAAATCCTTTGAACTCATATATTCTTCATTTAGAAAAAAAAATTGAAGAAGCATTAAATACCTACTAACTGTCAAGCTTGGTTATAGGCTTGAAAGAAACCTGTTTCTTTCCTTCAAGAATATCCAAACCATTTATCACATCTATCACTACAAGTGACAGAAGTCCATACAGAAATAATAATTCTAATAGGAGAGTTCATTTGTTGGTCATTTACTATGTATCGGGAATTATGGTATGTTCTCTATACATTTTATAATGTAATACTTCTAATTCACCTATTATTATTCTCAGGCACAGAGAAATAACTTGCTGAAGGTCAAAGAGGGAGTCTGTTTGTGATTTCAGAGGAAATAAATTAGGAAGGGAACAATCATTAGTTCTTTCCTTTCCAAAGGCTTTCTGGCAGAATGACACTGCAGTCTATGATAAGGATGTGCTGTACTATTGTGTACAAGTTTCAATGCAGGTAACAGAAAATACTTCAGCTCTCTTAAGTGGAAAAGAATTTGGCAAAGGAAATTTAACACAGGAAATTAGAAAATAATCTAATACCTAAAGTAAGATATTTACAATATTGTTATAAGAACTATAGGAGCAGGCTCTTGGCTGGGCCTCTGGAAGTGTTTCCCAGACCATGGAAAACTGACCTGCCAAGGCCACTGAAACCTGGGAATTCAGCTGACTCCTGCCTGACTCAAGGATTTTGTTTCCTTTAGCAGTGCCCTAGACACAGCTAAAAAGTATATCACTGCCACTAGTGGCTCCCGGAGCCGTGCAAATTCTGCCAAATCTGCATCCACAAAGCAAGTGTCTCTCACTCTGGGTGTTGACTCACTCCTTGGTTAACTTGTTTCTGATCCCAAGTGTCACTTAAGAACACCTAATGGTTAAGACCTAAATCACATCTAGAATCCGAGCTTCAAAGACATCTGGGATTATTTTTTTGTCTCTGCTTATTAGATGATTAAAAAGCCAATCCAGTGTATGCACTATAACCAAGAAAAATTTCTGGGTAAGCTCCACTGTACTTCATTTAAAAGTTTTGTGGCTTCCTCTCCCCTTCTTGAAGGATCTTGCCACATTTCAAAATGCACTTCTTTTTAAACATTCGCTACATTACAACTCCAATTCTTTGTTTTGTTTCTTCTTACATATAAATGAGCCAGCAAGAAACATTTTAAATAAAATTATAGAGTTGACAATTCATCCTCTACATTTAACTGTAAAGTTATGGTATTTTTCTTTGAAAGAGTAAACATGTGCTGGTATTCATTTTATATTCTCACAAGCTGTTATTTTGGCCACAGAGTTCTATTTGTATTTGAATCCAACAAGCAGCCTGAATTTTTGTTATGTTCCAGGTTTGGGGAGAAACAACTGAAAGAGAATATAAGGTTTTTCAGCCTATTAGTCTATAGAAATGACATTTTGACAGAGCAGACAATGCACTTTCCTAATCCCCCCAAGACCTCACACCTTTCCTAATCCCCTTCAAGTCTTTGTGTTCTTTGAGTTACAAATTCCCTCAACTGTGCCCTCCCTTAGACATCACTGGGTATCATCGGGGTCCTCCACTGTTCAACCCATATTCTTGTCCTGTTACAGTTTCACTTGCTTGACCTAAACCATGAGCATAGACCTCTGAAGTACAAAAAAGTATACTAGCATATGAAAAGCAGATGCACTACCCAGAGGCGCTCTGTCTCTGGAGTTACTGAATTGATACCTCAGTAGTGCATTCGAACAAAGACAAAGAATCCTCCAATCAAATTAAATCTTGGTACAGTTTATTTGGGGCTTCCAAATTTGAAATAGGAAACACTCAAAAACTGTAAAAAGTGAAACATATTCTGCAGAAACTATGGTGGGAAGCTTATATACATAGCTACTAACATTTGGGGAGAATGTCACATCATTGCAAGGCAGAAAACTCAAAGGTTGGTGATAGACAATACATTCATGAGCCATGTCCTCTTTACTTCTTTTTTGCTAAGTTAATTTTTTCCCTGCATTTTGGAACTTGTGTCATTTAAAGATAATATTATGACAGGTCCCTCACATTGATCTCTGCTATTCTGTAGGAAGATCATAAGGCAGTAAGTACACTGTTTTCCCAGAGCTTATTTCTTGTTTTCTAGCTTTAGAGGGCATTTTTTGGTACTTGAGCTTATACCCAGAGACTTTATATATTTCTGATGTTTTTCCTACATAAAGTAAATGTGAATTAAAAGGTCTCAAGCACCATTTTCATTGACCTTAGAAATCCCTTTCCCTATAATAAATCTCAGGCTCTGAATCCTGCTGAGAAAAGTTAATGTCCTCAGAAAGAAATCAAGATCACATACTAAAGTCATGTAACTGAATGCTTTGTTTGTTACTTAGGAACCTACTGTGTCCCCCTTGTGAATGGAATTAAGATGCATAAATACAATTATTGACATATGTATGTGTTTTTTAATTTAGCCAATTTCACCTACTAAAATATAAGATTTCAAATCCTGTTGACAAGAAGGAAATTGATTCCTGATTCATATCACACAGTTTATGTGACAAGAAAGTTTCTTATGTCTACAGAATGTAAGCTTTTTTTCCCCCTTGTAACAAAGAAGTTAAACTAAATGCTTAGATTTAGATTCTAGGTGTATATAACTGAACTTGCCAGAACAATTTTTAACTTGAATACAGTATTTGAAGTGTCTCAGAGGAATTTACTTGAGATGCAGGTATATCTATAATATTGTCCTCAGACTGCCTGCCTTAGTGTTGCATATTTTCAGTCTTCCTTAAAGCTCTTTTCACTCAATAGGCTACAAATATTATATTAGTTACCTTTCTGTTGCTAGGACAAAATACCGAACACCATCAAAGGAGAAGAGGTTTATTTCAGCTCACAGTTTCCGAGGTTTTAGTATATGATTGGCTGGCTCAAAACCAGAAATAACATGGTAGAAGGACATGGAGGAGAAACATTGCTCACTCCATAGTAGTTAGGAAGCAGGGAGTGAATAAAGGAGTCAGGGACAAGAATACACTCTTCCAAGTCACATCACCTTTTCCTATCAGGCACAGGCGCCTAATAATACATTCACCTATGAATTCATCACTGGATTAATTCACTAATGAATATTGCACCCCCATGATCCAAATACCTTCAAAAGCCCCACCGCTGAACACATGAGACTTTTGGGGAACATTTTAGACCTAAACCATAACAAATATTATTCTCAATTCTTATACACAAAAATAACATAATTTCAAAAATATGTAGTGAGAAATGTAAAATTCTTACTAAATTTCATTTCTTTGTTGTATTTTTTAAAAATATTTAAAATAGAATTTTGACTTCTCTCCACATTGCAAACATTAAGTTTTTTAAAAACAAAGTACCACACTGGATTACCACATTTCCAAGTCCTAATTTCCTTGCATATGATTTCAGTTTCTCTGTTAGTTTTCAGAGATTTCCATAAGCTCTATTCCTCAAAACCCCTGATAAACTTGTTTTTATCAACTTAGAAATCTCTAGTAAGTTATGCTGTCTTGATAAATTCAAATAAAATGTTCCTGACATTCATTTAATTATATCAGTTATCTCCTATTTGTAATTCTCCCATAATGTAATCTTTCATTAAGATGATTCAATGATTTTTTTCTTTCATATAATCACAGTTTTAGCAGCAAACAACATACATTGTATACTAAATAAAGTCATTTATTTGTATGGAACATTTACATAATGGTCGCCATATGGACACTGAAAACACGATGCATAATGTAAACCTGTTTTGTTACTTAAAATATATTATGAACACAACTAAAGAAAATACTGTACCAATTTCTCACAGTTATTTATTCTAAGGAAAAGGAAAAAGGCTCTATTTTATAAGAAACAGATGTCCATATCATCCTTGAAATTTAAATTATTTTATGTTCCTTTTCAGAAGGCCTAGTTTATTTATTTTAACTTTCTTAGTTAAATATTTTTCCAAGAAAAGTTTTAATTCATTAAACTACTGAATAATTAAAATGTTCACAGATAAGGATGCAAATACTTGCAGTTCGAATATTTCCTATAACGTTGTTCATTTTTCGGTTCAGCAAGCTGTTTCACACATGGCTTCTCTATCTTTATGGTTTACATGAACCCCTAAGATTTTCTAGACACTTTTTATCCATAGAGTATCTTTTACTGACCATTTAACATATGAAACACATTTACTGAGGCACTGAATAGTAAATAAGAAGGAAGAAAATCTTGGCTTTCATAGAACCGATTCTAAAAAGGTAATACAGATGATGTCCAAGATAATTAAATATTTTAGAATGTGACAAGTAATTAAGAAGAAAAGATGAAGAATATGAAATATCAGTGAAGGTAGCTATTATAAACTACCTACCTGTGCCCTCTCAAACTTGGGGAAGTAATTAGGCTCAGATATGAACATGAAGGTAGAGCCTTAGTGATGGTATCAGTGCCTTTATAAGAAGAGGAGGCAACATCAGGTCTTTCTTCCTCACTTTGAGCACACAATGAGAAAGCAGCCAGCTAGAATATAGTATGTGGGCCTCACCAGACATAACCCTGATGTCACCTGGATCTTGGGCTTCCATTCATCAGAACTGTAAGAGATTAATTCCTGCTGTTTATGCCACCATGTTTACCATTTGCTATTATGGCAACCAGAGTTGACAAGGATAATGATAATGCCAGGTTTGAAGTTTTAGATGGGGTAGCCAGGGCAAAAAAGATATAAATAAAATAGGAAGAAGTGAACCATGTAGATACTGGAAGCAAAGCATTTCACACAGAAAGAGAACTCTGAGGGAGGCCTGTGGACACCCTACCTAGGTGGCGAGTCATGTGGAACATGCCGAATCAGCCCGTGCGGCTGCAGGAATCCACTGAACCCCCCCACCCCCCCACCCCACCCCCCCGCTCCTCTGGCCTCTTCTCTGTACAGACACCTGGTTCCACACTACAAAGATGCAGAGGACACGGGACCACCAGCCCACTGTACTGGGAGGACAGGGAGCTCAACTTGGGACTTGCAGCCAGAAATCTGCCTGAATCTCATGGATCTGTGACTAGCTTGCTGAGACTCATTGACTTATATCTGCATACTGTTACCCACGTCGTCTATTGTGACAGCAGAAATATACCCTGAAAGAGGCCCTTCATCTTCATTGTTATTTTTTTTCCCAAAATTAGTATTATTAGTTTGGGTTATTTTCTCTCTTCTTTTCCTTTGCTCCTCTTATCTTTATTTTTTTTTCCTACTCTTTGCAAATATTTGTTTTTCTCTCCTTTTTTTCTTTTCTTTTCTCTTTCCTTTCTCTCTCACACTCACTCTCTTGCTCTCCCACATTGTTCATCTTCCCTTTTTGTCCCTGTTTTGGTCCTCATTCAGAGTTCTTCTGTATTTTCCTATTATTCTCTTTTTCCTTCTCACCTGTGTCCTCTGGCCACACTGCTAACCTTCCTCTATCCTTACTCCCATCAGTCACTCCCTCCCCAACCTCTTCTAGCTCCCCATCCCAAAGGGTGAAGATGTTATATTGAAGAGTTTATTCACTATATTTGGGTTGGTCCTTGATCTTGATTTAATTCACAGAGCTAAAGGTGATAGATTAATAACTACCACAAAATGTCATTTTTTTAAGACATACTTGATGCAGTGGTGTTGCTGATTGTATCACATGGGCTAGGGTGTTGTTATTGATCTAGTCAATGAACCTTCACAGTATAAGGAAAATGAGATAGCCTTAGAGTCGTTAGAGACTTAAAACTTAAAGACCAGCTATATCTGGAAGACACCTCTGAGAAGCAATCATTCCATAAGGGTTCTAATTACAAGCAACAAAGATACCTACAATAAGCAATTTCAAACTATCAACCCAGGAGTTAAACCAAAGACAGTAACAAAAACAAAATGAGAGGACATTTAAGCAAGGCACAAACTCAGACTTCCACCCCACCAAGGGTAAATCCTGGGGGAAATGAGATGGAAAAGTCCCACAACCAGCCACCTGGATACCCTGAACTGATAGCACAGGAAGTAACAAAACAGATGAATGAAGCTCTAGAAAAATTCAAAGCAGAAATAATCTCCCAGATAAATACAGAGATGGTGAGCAGAGTGGAGGACATGATTAGAGGATCTAGAACAGAAACAGATAAAAAAAAAATAGATGAGCTAAGAAACATGCTGGAAGCTATGAATACCTAGCATAAGAAAGAAATGGAAACTATGATTGTCCAACATAAGAAAGAAATGGAATCAATAAAACAGATTCAAACAGATATTCAGGAAATCAAAAACCCATTGAAAGTATCCACAGTAGATTAAGGGAATCTACAGATAGAACATCAGATATAGAAGACAGAATCATGGTTAGAGACCATGAAAATAGAAATTTCTTAAAAATAGTGAGAGATCATGAGAAATCAATCCAACAACTGCTAGACGATGCAAAGAAGAATAACATAAGACTGATAGGAATCCATGAAAAAACAGGAGAAAGCACAATTGACATAAAAAAACTGTTCACAAAAGTAATAGTGGAAAACTTCCCAGATAGAGGTAGAGAATTGGACATACAGATAAGTAAGGTATATAGAACTCCAAATAGCCATGATCAAAAAAATCTACATCTAGACATATAATAGTCAAGATCCTAGAAACCCAACAGAAAAATGAAATCCTACAAGCAGTTAGAGAAAAGAAACAAATCACCTACAAAGGAAAGCCCATCAGAATCACAGAAAACTTCTCAACACAAACCCTCAAATCAAGGAGAGCCTGGAGTGAAGTACTTCAAGTCCTAAAAGAAAATAACTTCCAACCTAGACTGTTGTATCCTGTAAAGTTATATTTCAAAATCAATGGGGAAATTAGATACTTTCATGACAAAGAACACTTGAGAAATTTCATGAACACCAAACCAGCACTACAAGCAATTCTAAACAATATCCTAGAAAAAAGCAATGAAGTCCACAACTCCATGAGGTCCAACAGAGGGAAACCACCAGGCAAGGTAAGACACTAAAGGGAAAGGGGGAAAAAATAAGAAATAAAAGAGCCAACAAAAGTAAAACATCATGACTAGGATAAATCAATATATATCAATTATAACCATCAATGTTAATGGCCTCAATTCATCAATCAAAAGAAATAGACTGGCAGAATGGATTAAAAAGGAAAATTCAACAATATGCTGTATAAAAGAAACACACCTAATTCAAAAAGAAACTCATAGACTGAAAGTAAAAGGATGGAAAAAAGTTCTCCACACCACAGGAACCCAGAAGAAAGCAGGGGTAGCAATCTTATTTGCAGACAAAGTAGATTTTAAACCAAAACTAATTAAGAGAGAGACAAAGATGGTCACTACATCCTTGTGAAGGGAACAATCCAAGAGGAAGAGATGACAATCCTAAATATATATGCTCCAAATACGAATGCCCCCAACTATACAAAACAAATATTAATAGACATGAAAAACCAAATAAACACTAAAACAATTGTAGTAGGGGACCTCAATACCCTACTATCACAAACAGACAGATCATCTAGACAAAAAGTTAACAAGGAAATTCTAGAACTGAACCAAGCTATTGAACAAATGGACTTAATAGATGTTTACAGAGTGTTCTACCCCACAAAATCAGAATACACATTCTTTTTGGCTGCACACTGGTCATTCTCCAGAATAGACCACATGCTAGCTTATAGGACATGTCTAAGTAAATATAAAAGAATTGAAGTTACCCCCTGTACATTATCAGACCACAGTGCAATTAAATTGGAGATCAATAACATAAAAAACTGTAAAACCCCAACAAACTCATGGAAACTGAATAACACCCTTTTGAACAACAAATGGGTCACAGAAGTAATTAAAGAAGAAATTAAACAGTTTCTACAAGTAAATGAAAATGCCAGTACAACATACAGGAATCTATGGGACACAATGAAAGCAGTTCTACATGGGAAATTCATAGCAGTGAATGTCCATATTAGGAAAACAGAGAAAACTCAGATAAATAACATAATGCAGAACCTCAAGCTCCTAGAAAAAGAAGAGCATAATGAATCCAAAGCTTGTACAAGAGAGGAAATTATAAAGATCAGGGCAGAAATCAATGCAATGGAAACTAAAACAATGAAACAAAAAATTAATGAATCAAAGAGTTGATTTTTTGAAAGAATAAATAAAATTGATAAAGCTTTAGCCAACCTTATTAAAAAAAGGAAAGAAATGACACAAATACATGCAATCAAGAATGAAAAAGGTGAAGTCACAACAGATCCAACAAAAATCCAGAGGATCATCAATACCTACTTCGAGAACCTCTACTCCAATACAATGGAAAACACAGAAGAAATGGAAAGATTCCTAGATACATATGAATTGCCAAAGTTAAATGAAGAAGATATAGAGATTCTAAACACTCCAATTATAATGAGTGAAATTGAAAATGTAATAAAATATTTACCAACAAAGAAAAGCCCAGGTCCGGATGGCTTCACTGCTGAATTTTACAAGACATTTAAAGAAGAACTAATGCCCTTACTCTTTAAAATCATCATGGAAATTGAAAGGGAAGCAATATTTCCAAATTCATTCCTGGAAGCAAGTGTTACTTTGATTCCAAAACCAGAGAAAGACCCAACCTGAAAACAGAACTACTGGCCAATCTCCCTAATGAACATAGATGCAAAAATCCTCAACAAGATACTGGCAAACAGAATACAGAGGGTCATCAAGAAGTTCATACACTCTGACCAAGTCGGATTTATCCCAGGGATGCAAGGATGGTTCAACATTCATAAATCAATAAATGTAATACACCATATTAACAGAGTCAAGGACAAAAACAATATGATTATCTCAATAGATTCAGAAAAAGCATTCTACAAAATCCAGCACCCATTCATGATTAAAAACCCTACAGAAAATTGGAATAGAAGGTCTTTATCTTAACCTGATTAAGGCTATCTATAAAAAACCAACAGCCAACATCATTAAATAGTCAAAAACTGAAAACTTTCACGCTAAATTCAGGAAGAAGACAAGGATGCCCACTATCACCACTCCTGTTCAATATAGTTCTGGAAACATTAGCCACAGCAATTAGAAAAGAGAAAGAAATAAAAGGAATAAAGATAGGAAAAGAAGAAGTTAAACTGTCATTATTTGCTGATGATGTGTTACTTTACATAGAAGACCCAAAAAACTCCACCAGAAGACTTCTAGACTTAATTGACAGGTTCAGTAGAGTAGCTAGATACAAGGTCAACACTTAAAAAACAATAGCCTTCTTGTACACAAATAACAGACTCACTGAGAGAGAAATTAGGGAAACAATTCCTTTTACAATAGCATCCAAAAAAATGAAATATCTAGGAATCAATCTAACAAAGGAAGCAAAAGACCTCTACACTGAAAACTACAGCACTCTGAAAAAAGAAATTGATGAGGATACAAGAAAATGGAAAGACATCCCTTGCTCCTGGGTAGGAAGAACCAATATAGTGAAAATGGCCAAACTTCCAAAACTACTATATAAATTCAATGCAATGACAATTGAAATTCTGACAATATACTTCACAGAACTAGAGAAAACAAACCAAAAATTCATTTGGATCCAGAAGAAACCTAGAATAGCTAAAGCAATTCTAAGCAACAGAGACATGGCTGGGAGTATCACAATCCCCAACTTGAAACTATACTACAAAACTACTGTGATAAAGTCAGCATGATACTAGCAAAGGAACAGACCTGAGGATCAAAGAAATAGAATAGAAGATCCAGAAACAACTCCAGACATGCTCATCCACCTCATCTTTGACAAAGGAGCCAACCACCATCATTGGAGGAAAGATAGCCTATTTAATAAATGGTGTTGGAAAAACTGGATTTCAACCTGCCAAGGATTAAAACTAGACCCATACCTATCACCATGCACTAAACTAAGATCCAAGTGGATTAAAGATATAAATATTAAGACAGAAACACTAAACTTGCTGGAAGATAAGTTAGGTAGAACTCTTGAAGACATTGGCATAGGAAAACACTTCATGAACAAAACCTCAGCAGCATGGGAACTAGCAGAAAGAATCAGCAACTGGGATCTCATTTTGTTAGAAAGCTTCTGCACTGCAAAAGAAACCACCAACAGAGCTAATAGCCATCCTACAATATGGGAAAAAATTTTAGCAGCTGTACCTCAGACAAAGGACTACTATCTAGAATATATAAAGAACTGAAAAAAATCAGACCCCCCAAATTCAAAGACCCAATTCAAAAATGGGCATCTGAAATGAACAGACATTTCTCAGACAAAGAAGTAAAAGCAGCAAACAAATATATGAAAAAATGTTCAACATCACTGGTCATTGGAGAGATGCAGATGCAAAAAAACACTGAGATTCCACCTCACCCCAGAAAGAATGGCTGCTATCAAGAAATCAACAAATAACAAATGCTGGTGGGGTTGTGGGGAGAAAGGAACCCTTCTCCATTGTTGGTGGGAGTGCAGACTGGTGCAACTACTGTGGAAGTCAGTATGCAGATACCTCAAAGAACTAGGACTAGAGGTCCCATTTGAGCCAGCTATTCCCTTGCTGGGTATCTTCCCCAAAGAATTAAAAAAATCATACCACAGTGATATATGTGCACCCATGTTCATAGCGGCACAGTTTGTGATAAATAGCTAAAGCTTGGAAGCAGCCCAAGTGCCCATCAACAGGAAACTGGATAAGACAATGTGGTTTTTTAATAAAATGGAGTACTATTCAGCCATAAAGAATGAAAAACTAGAGTCATTTATAGCTAAATGGATGCACATTGAGGTCATACTCTTAAGTGAAATAAATAGGACACACATATGCAAATACCGAATAGTTTCACTAGTGTGAGAAACTGATAGTGTAAACAAGGGTTAAAATGATTAAAATGAATAATTGATAATTTGAAATAGGAAAAAAGGTCCAAAGACGATGGAGTGAAGGGATGGGAAGGGGAAAGGAAAAGAGGGAAAGGAAAAACTATAAGAAAAAAATTGGAAATGAAATCTATGTAAATAGGGAAGGGAGGAGGGGTGAAGGGTGCACAGGTAATGGGGGAAAAAAAGAACCAAGATATATCATGTATAGGTACAAACACCCAATGATATTTGTAAATGAATTGTATACCTAAAATGTACCAATAAAATGTACCAATAAGAAAAAAAAGAAAGAAAGAAAACTCTGAGGGAAAGTGAGGATGGCATGGAGAAAATAACAGACAATGCATGGGAATAGAGGACAGAAAAGTAATCATAGATGGCTTTGCAACTCATAGTAGGTACAGTAAAACTTTGGTTTGCAAGCATAATTTGTTCCTGAAACATACTTGTAATCCAAAGCACTTGTATATCAAAGCAAATTTGCCCATAAGAAATAATGGAAACTCAGATGATTCATTCCACAACCCACAAATATTCATATTAAAATGATTATAATATGTAATATAATACAAAATAATAAAGAAAATACAAAATTTAAAGAAAAATAAATTAACCTGCACTTACCTTTAAAAACATGGTGTGAGGGAGAGAAGAGGGAGGAGAGTTATTGTGCAGAACAGTTTTCACTATCACTAACAGAATCATGACTATTGGCTCAATGGAACCTTTTTCTTTTCATGAAACTTTAACAAGCAACCTATCCAATGACAAGTGCTTTTGCCTCCTTTTGAGTATTTGGCAGAAATGTGACATTGTATTGTCGGTAAACAGATTCATCACTCACATTGCTATAGCCTTATTTGGGTGGTGTTTTGTAAAAATTTAGCACTTTTATCCATCTCCCTAATCTCATTTGCAGTGGAGGATTCTTCCACTTTTTTCTACTCCTTCTGTACAGAGGAGGAGCCAAGGTCAGAAGCAAGAAGACCAGTTTAGAGTTGACTATCATAATCCAGGTGTGTCTAATGGTAAATTATATTTGAGATGATAATGTACAAAGTGTGCTTGAGACCTATAGATATGCTAGAAACCAAGAAGCTTCTCAAAAAGTGACTCAGTTTTATCAAAAAGACAATTTGACGAGACTTTCTCTAGATGAAAATAGGTACTTTTCATGGGTGCTATAGATTGGAAAATATTAATAATATGAAAATCAATAAATTAATAGGATATGAACACCTCATGATCATCATTAGAGGCAAATTGGAAATCAAACTATTATTTTTTAAAAATACACAAAAAGGGGTACAGCCACCTGGTTCCACACTACAAAGATGCAGAGGACACCAGACCACCAGACCATGGTACTGGGTCCCGCCAATCCCAGCCCAGAGGTAAGGGCTTCTGAGTTGCCAACCCACTGGTCCTGGTCCAGAGGAAGGGGCTTCCTGATCACCATGATGCCTCCTGCTCCCAGCCCAGAGGAAAGGACTTTTGGGCCACCTTCCCTCCCACTGCTCCAAGCCCAGAGGAAGGGGCTTCCTGGCCACCATCCCTCCCACTGCTCCCAGCCCAGAGGTAGGGGCTACTGAGCCACCATCCTACTGCTCCTGGTCCAGAGAAAGGGGCTTCCTGGCCACTATCACTCCTGCTACCCCCAGCCCAGAGGAAAGGGCATTTGGGCCACATTCTGTGCCACCACTCCTGGCACAGAGGAAGGGAATTCTGGGCCACCATCCCTACCACCACTCCTGGCCCGTCTCACCTCACGTAGTTCAGAGGAGGTGATACTCCCAAGCACCAACAGTGCCCCCTCCCTCCCAGTCGAAATGAGAAAACACGTAAATACATCTCAAAACCAGACTTCCAGATCACCTATAGCAACCCCAAAGGGAAATGAGATGGAACACTCTGATACTCAACCACCTGGACACACTTAACTGGCAAACAAAGGGGATCTGGACAAAATGAAATCAGAAATAATTTCTCAGATAACAGGAGAAACTGTGCCCCTAGTGCAAGACATGATTAATAAATCTAGAGAGGAGCTCAGGAACATGATGGAATCCCAACATAGGAAAAAATGGAATCCATAAAACAGATACAAACAGATTTCCAGGAGATGAAAAACTCCACTGAAACTCTACAAAGCAGAATGAGCCAACTTGAGGACAGAATTTCAGATATAGAAGATAAGATTGCAATTAATGACCAGGAAAAGAAAAATTGCTTCAAAATTCTAAGGGAACATGAGAAATCAATCCAGCAGCTGCTAGACGAGGCAAAGAAGAATAACATAAGACTGATTGGAGTCAATGAAGAAACAGGAGAGAGTGCAGATGACATAAAAAACTCTTCACAGAAGAAATGGCAGAAAACTTCCCAAGCAGGGGGAAAGAGATTGACATACAGATAAGTGAGGCATATAGAACTCCAAATAGCCTTGATAAAAAAAAAATCTACACATAGGCATATAATTGTTAAGATTCCAGAAACCCAACAGAAGAACAAAGTTCTCCAAGCAGTCAGAGAAAAAAAACAAATCACATACAAAGGAAAGCCCATCAGAATCACAGCAGACTTCTCAACACAAATCATCAAGGCAAGAAGAGCTTGGAGTGACATATTCCAAGCCCTAAAAGAAAACAGCCTCCAACCCAGATTGATGTACCCTGCAAAACTGTTTTTCAAAATGGATGGAGAAATAAGATACTTTCATGACAAAGAGCACCTTAGGAACTTCGTGAATACCAAACCAGCACTCCAAAGAATTTTACGCAATAGCCTAGGAACAAACATTGAGGATCATAACCCCAGGAAGCAAAGCAGAATGAACCCATCTGGCATGACAAAAAATTAAATGTAAAAGTGGAGAACCCAACAAAAAGAAAAGGTCATGGCAATGACAAGTCAATATGTTTCAATTATAACCATCAATGTTAATGGTCTCAATTCACCAATCAAAAGAAATAGACTGGCAGAATGGGTCAAGAAGCAAAATCCAACAATATGCTGCATACAAGAAACACACTTAATTCAAAAGGAAACTCATAGAATGAAAGTGAAGGGGTGGAAAACAATACTTCATGTGACAGGAACTCAAAAAAAAGTAGGAGTAGCTATCCTCTTGGCAGAACAAGGAGATTTCAAACCAACACTGATTAAGAGAGACAGAGAAGGACACTACATCCTTGTAAAGGGGAGAATCCAAGAGGAAGAGATGACAATCATAAATATCTATGCACCAAACACTAGTGCATCCAACTATATAAAACAAATACTAACAGACATGAAAAGTCATATATGCACTAATACAATTGTAGTGGGGGACCTCAACACCCTACTGTCACAAATAGGTAGATCAACTAGACAAAAAATAAGTAATGAAATACTAGAACTCAATCAAACTCTTGAACAAATGAAATTAACAGATGTTTACAGAGTGTTCCATCCCACAAAATCAGAATACACATTCTTCTCAGCTGCACATGGGTCATTCTCCAGAATAGACCACATACTCACACATAGAACATGTTTAAGTAAGTGCAAAGGAATTGAAGTTATCCCCTGTATATTATCAGACCATAGTGCGATGAAATTGGAGATCCATAGCAAAAGAAACTCAAAAAATTTCAAAAACAGGTGGAAATTGAACAGCAGACTTCTGAATAACCAATGGGTCACAGGAAATTAAAGAAATCAGACAGTTCCTTCAATTAAATGACAATGACAAAAGAATATATCGGAATCTATTGGACACAATGAAAGCCATCTTATGAGGGAAACTCATAGCAGTGAATACACATATTAGGAAAACAGAATGAGCCCAATTAAACAACCTGAAGCTGAACCTCAAACTTCTAGAAAAAGAAGAACAGGACAACCCCAAAGCTCATAAAAGGGAGGAAATTATAAAGATCAGAGGAGAAATCAATGCAATGGAGACTAAGAGAATGATAAAAAAAAAATCAATGAAGCCAAGAGTTGGTTCTTCAAAAGAATCAACACAATTGACAAACGTTTAGCCAAACTTGTCAGAAAAAGAAAAGAAAAGGCCCAAATCCATGCAAGTAAGAATGAAAAGGGTGAAATTACAACAGACCCAGCAGAAATCCAGAGGATCATCAATACTTACTTCCAGAACCTATACACCAATAAGATGGAAAACCCAGAAGAACTTGACAGATTCCTAGATACACATGAATTACCAAAGTTAAAAGAAGAAGACCTAAAAATTTTAAACAACCCAATATCAACCAATGAAATTGAAAACTTAATTGAAAACTTATAAACTAAGAAAAGTCCAGGCCCTGTTGGGTTCACTACCGAATTCTACAAGACATTTAGAGAGGAACTGCTGCCACTACTGTTTGAATTCTTCAATGAAACTGAAAGGGAAGCAATACTCCCAAATTCATTCCTGGAAGCAAGCATCACCTTGATCCCTAAAGCAGAAAAAGACCCAACTGAAAAAGAGAACTATAGGCCAATCTCACTAATCAACATAGATGCAAAAATCCTTAATAAGATAATGGCAAACAGAATGCAGAAGATCATCAAGAAGATCATACACCCTGATCAAGTGGGATTCATCCCAGAGATGCAGGGATGGTTCAATAGACTCAAATCAATCAATATAATACACTATGTCAATAGAGCCAAGGACAAAAACCATATGATTGTCTCCATAGTTGCAGAAAAAGCATTTGACAAAATCCAACATGCATTTATGATAAAAACCCTACAAAAAATTGGAATAGATGGTCTCTACCTCAAACTGATAAAAGCCATCTATGAAAAACCAACAGCCAATATCATACTAAATGGTCAAAAACTGAAAACCTTAAGGGAGGGCTAGGAATGGGGAAAAGATAAGAACCAAGATGCATTATATAAAGGTACAATTCCCAATGAGAAATGTAATTGTGTTGTATACCTACAATGTACCAATAAAAGAATTTAATACAAACAACAACAACAACAACAACAAAAAACTGAAAACCTTCACATTAAAATCAGGAACAAGACAAGGATGTCCACTATCACCACTCTTGTTCAATATAGTTTTTGAAACATTACCCATGGCAATTAGACAAGAGAAAGAAATAAAAGGAATAGAGACAGGAAATGAAGAAGTCAAATTGTCATTATTTGCAGATGACATGACACTCTATATAGAAGAACCCAAGAACTCTATCAAAAGTCATCTAGATTTAATAACCAATTCAGTCAAGTAGCTGGTTAGAAGTTCAACACACAAAAATCAATAGCTTTCCTCTACACGAATGACATACTCACTAAGAGAGAAATAGGGCAAACAATTCCTTTCACAATAGCACCCAAAAAACTGAAATACCTAGGAATCAACCTAACGAAAGAAATAAAAAACCTCTTCTCTGAAAATTATAGCACTCTGAGAAGAGAGATTGAAGATGATATCAGAAAATGGACAGACATGCCCTGCTCCTGGGTAGGAAGGATTAATAGAGTGAAAATGGCCATACTTCCAAAACTGCTATATAGATTTAATGCAATTCCAATTGAGTTCCCAGCAGCATACTTATGGACCTTAAGAAAACAATCCAAAAATCCATTTGGAACAAGAATAGACCCAGAATAGCAAAAGCAATTCTAGATAACAGAGACACGGCACAGGGTGTCACAATCTCCAACCTGCAACTATACTACAAAGCTACTGTGATAAAAACAGCATGGTACTGGCAAAGAAACAGACCTGAGGACCAGTGGAACAGATTAGAAGGTGAAGAAACAACACCAGACACACTCAGCCATCTCATCTTCGATAAAGGAGCCAAACACACTCACTGGAGGAAAGATAGCCTCTTTAATAAATGGCACTGGAAAAATTGGGCTTCAATTTGCCAAAGATTAAAGCTAGACCTGTATCTCTCATCATGCACTAAACTAAAATCAAGATGGATTAAAGATCTAAATATAAAAATAGAAACTCTGAACCAGTTGGAACAGAGATTAGGTAGAACTCTTGAAGACATGGGTGTAAGAAAAAATTTTATGAACAAAACCTCAGTTGCCCGTGAACTAGCACAATCAACAAGTGGGATCTCTTCTCATTAAACAGCTCCTGCACAGCCAGAGAAACCACCAGCAGTGTGAAGAGACAACCCACAATGTGGGAAAAAATCTTCACCTGCTCTTCCTCAGACAAAAGTCTACTATCACAAATCTATAAAGAACTTAAAAAGATCAGACCTCCCAAATTTAAAGACCCAATCCAAAAATGGGCATCTGAAATGAACAGACATTTCTCAGACAAAAAAGTAGAAATAGCAAATAAATACATGAAAAAATGTTCAACATCACTGGTCATTCGAGAGATGCAGATGAAAACAACGCTGGGATTCCACCTCACCCCAGAAAGAATGCTGCTATCATGAAATCAACCAACAACAAATGCTGGTGGGGCTGTGGGGAAAGAGGAACTCTTCTCCACTGCTGGTGGGAGTGTAGACTAGTGCAAGCACTGTGGAAATCAGTATGGAGATACCTCAAAGAACTAGGACTGGAAGTCCCATTTGACCCTGCTATTCCACTACTGGGGATCTTCCCCAAAGAATTAAAAGAATCATACCACAGTGATATATGTGCACCCATGTTCTTAGCAGCTCAGTTTGTAATAGCTAAAACTTGGAAACAGCCCAAATGCCCATCAACTGGAGACTAGATAAAGAAAATGTGTTTTTTTTTATAAAATGGAGTACTGCTCAGCCATAAAAAATGAGAAATTAGAGACATTTATAGCCAAGTGGATGCACATTGAGGCTATACTCTTAAGTGAAATAAATAGGACACACATGTATGAATACTGAATAGTTTCTCTGGTGTGAGAAACTGAAAGTGTAAATAAGGACTAAAATGTATAATAGGTAATGTGAAATAGGAAGAAAAGGGTCAAAGGGGAATGAAGTGCAAGGGCTAGGGGAAAGGATAGAAGGGAATGGGATTAATATGAGAAAATGGAAAAATAGGAACAAAATCTTTGTAAATAGGGAGGAATGGAGGGGCTGAAGGGAGAGCTGGGCAATTGTGAAGAATATGAACTAAGAGAGATTATGTAAAGGTGCAAATTTTCACTGATGACTGTCATTATATTGCATACCTAAAATGTACCAATGATTAGAATGAATAATCGATAATGCAAAATAGGAAGAAAAGGTCCAAAGTGGTAGGGGTCGTGGGAGGGACAGGGGAAAGGGAAGAAGGGAAACGAAAAATGCTGAGAAATGCAAAAAATGAAAATCATGTCTTTGTAAATAGAGAAGGGTGGAGGGGGTGAAGGGAGGACTAGGAATGGGGAAAAAATAAGAACCAAGATGCATTATGTAAAGGTACAATTCCCAATGAGAAATGCAATTGTGTTGTATACCTAAAATGTACCAATAAAAGAATTTAACAAAAGAATACAAAAAAGGAAAAGATGAAGCCAGACTGTTCAAAATCTAATTCAGTACAACAAATTAATTGATAATAGAAAATTCCTTAAAGAATTCAAGCTAATAAATGCAAAGGAGTGACGCTATTAGAAAAATCACAATTTTGTAGCAATGATGTAATGGATCTATGCAGCTATCAACATGGGTATTGAAATAGTGAGAAGTAGTTAGAGAATTTATTAACATATAATGGACCATTGTCAGTTTTAATATTTTGGGGCACTCCCATGGCAGCAAAGGCAGACAAGCAGTGTTGTTGAACGTGGTGACCTTTCTCACCAGAGTGACACATGGCATGTATCATGTGTGAAAATGTATCTATAGAGACATGTACAAATCGAGACTTTCCAAAAGAGGGGACATGCATCACATCCATCTGCCAAATCATATTGGCAGCTAGGCCTCAAGGGTTAGTTCCCTCAGGGGTAATGGGTCGTGGAATCTGCTGGCAACTAGGACAAGTCATAACTATCTGTTGTGCCTGAGCTTGAGATAGCTGAAAATCATGTTGTAGTGCCTTGGAGTTCTGATGGAAATAACTATGTGATTTCTTAGCCTGATCAAAAGCAGCAAGGAATCCTATAAGCTGATCTGCTTGTGCATTGCCATAGGAAAGTGACCCAGGAAGGTTTGTATGTGATCCAATATGTCCAATATAAAAGGGAGCAGTTCTTTGACCTATGGCCTTTTGTAATCTTAAAAACAAGTTTAATAATTTGGGTTCTAAGGTAGAGCGAACCATCGCTCCTTCCAATCTTTGAGTCAAACAAACTGCATAAAAGGAATCACTTAAAATATTGAGAGGTTGGGAGGGAAAGTTTTCGATCACAAATAAAATGGCTAGCAACTCTGACCACTGAGCAGAGAGACCGGGTGTAGGCAACACATAACTAAAGGAAGAGCTCCAAATTGCTGCTTGGCCCTTAGAGGAGCCATCAGTGAAATAGGATGAGGCACCTTGCCATGGCTGTAATTGAGTAATCTTGGGGAGAATAAACTCATGTCATGAAAAAAGCTGAAACAGAGGATCACTAGGGTAATGATTATCTATCTGGTGACAAATGCTTTTTATCAAGCATTTACATGATGATGAATATGGCTCTTATTATTATTTATCTTGAGAAATTTGTTCTGGTATGTCAATTTACTATTCACTCAGTGGACAGAAAAGGTCTGGCTGCATGCTCATATAGATTTTGATTTCTATACAAATGGCCATTTTCTAAGGAGACTACTACCTAATTCCTAGCTCAATTCTCAGTCACAATATAGCTTTCAAAGAATATGTGTTGCTGAAAAAAAGTGCTTTAATTCCTTTACAGGATTTCAGCCACTGTTCTCCAAGCCCCCAGTGGCTAAAGAAGAATAGAATACAACAGAATTTAAGATTCAAAGTCAGTTTTTCTGCCATAGTATGTTATATAGGCAAAGAAGTCTTTGAGAAAATTTTTATTTGACAACATAGAAGTATTCCATCTTCTGTCTCAGTTATACCATGGCTTGGAAAATACACTATAGGTAAAATAATCCCTTAGACTGTGCATCCAGACAAACAGATATTAGAAAGGACACTGAGATAGAAAGATTTGAGTGCTGGCTCTCTTTTTGCTTTACTGAGCTTTTATTACCCACAATCACATCAACAATGTGAGCTAAACTGTATTAATTCCACAGTTCACTTCTCATTGGACAAGTCAGGTGGGGACACTATTGAGTATAGTCACCTTCGAAAATAAGTGGGAGAAATACATAAAGATGAGTAGGAAGATGATAAATATACTCAACTCCTCTATTTCTTAGATAGATGAGCTAAGAAACAATCAGGCTAATTTAAGACTGAACTTGGGAACTATGTTAGTTCTATGATAAACCTGCCACTGAAAAATGCCTTGCTCAAAATTCACCTTGCAGTCCATCATTTGGAATTTGTCTTATCCAAAGGTCCTACTTCTGTAATTTTTGTGCTAGATGCCACCATGAATAAATTTTAAACTTGTTCTTTTGACCTCTAAAAACTTTGAGAGTTGTCTAAAAGTTTTTTCAAGATCAAGATCACATTGAAGGATATTCTATACAGACAAATTCCATGGAAAGGGGGACAAAGTAATGAGCTGTCAAGATACAAAAGAAAAGACGATTACTGAGAAATATTAACTGTAATTTTAAAAGTCAAGCATATAGAGTCCTGCTCAGAAGGCATTATGAGGCGAAACAAAAAGGAAAAGGACTACTGAGTTTCCTCAAACAAGGAATTACTATAAATGGCTTTACAATGTAAATGGAAACTTTCACATCCTTAACTGCTAACCAAAAGTTCTTAATCCAAGAAAGAATATATTTTTCCCTGAGCAGTTGCCCCAGGGATTGAAATTGCTCAATAAAACATCTGTATATGTGTTCTTGAGTTGAGAAGTTGCTATCTAGTCAATATATTATGTAACTATGAAGCAAGAAAACACTAATTACTTTTTTCTAATGTTTGTTATATGTTAATCTGTCATCTAAAATTCCCTTGAAACAATGATTGGAAATCCCCCATATATCTTTTGCAATGAGAAACCTTCCACATGTGAAAAATCTGGAATGGCTATGTTGTTACCAAAGTGATACACTTGTCAGTATTGCTCATTCTAAGACTAAGTTACTGAACCAAAATTTCTAGAATCTTACCAACTTATCTTTATAAAAACTGCTCTCCAGAATAAGATTCCATAGGATAGGGTATATACAGTGATGGGACTATGGTGAGACAGATGGGAAAAAGAAACAGTCAAACATTATCTGTATGATGAAAAGAAGTTCATGATGAGGATTATAATTCTAGAAAAGTCAGGAGACAGGATTGAGTTCAGCTCTACCCTTGCTCTTTTTCCTCCCCACAGTTATCAAATTTCTCTTTTCCTTATTATTATAATTTCACTTGCCCCAATTGTTTAAACACTTTGATTTTACATATTAAAATGGCCCAGAGTCTAAAAACTAATATGCGATACCACATACTTTCACATAAACAAAAACATTTTTATGTTTTTCAGGCCCCAAACATTGTTTTGCTCCAACCCCTCAAAGAATATGATTTAAACATAATGAAACTCTCAAAGAAGAACATACCTTAAAAATAAAATATATATTTGTCAAATACACAAGCAAAACAAAAAGGTCTATCACTTTTTCATGATTGTAACTCCAAATTAAAGTCTGGTCCATGATTCCAACCTCAAATATAGACTCATTTTAAAACACGGAAAAAAAATATAATAATATTAATTCATTTTAAGATAAATAAGTACATAAACATACAGCATTGAGTAAATAACTTATATACCTTTTTATTTGGTTAATGCAAAAAACAGCAACAATAATAATAATAATAATAATAATAATAATACAGAAAGGTCATCACAATTTCCACTCCTTTAATAATTGCTATAAAATGTTTGACAAGTATTTCCAGACTCTTCTTTTTTATACCTACAACTCACAGACACACACACACATTTGGCATCATCATACACTGATTTGTTAAGCTTTTTTATTAAAACTATGTTTTATATATAAATATCACTTATGAAATACATCACCCATCCCTTCAGGATGAGGCTCCCCTCTAAGAAATGCATTTTCAGGTGATGTTCTCATCATGGGTGCAAAACACAGCATACTTACATGAACCTACATAGTTTAGGTCAATCTCTCCACATGCTACCCTGATACAATCAAGACATGGCTGTAAACACAAGGCGTTAAAGCTGCTTCTGGCATAATAGAGTACACTGCTATATAGCAAACTTCAGCAAACTTATTTTTTATAGGTAGAAGGAATACATTTAATGCTAAAAAGAATGGTATAGTAAGCACACAAATCAGTCACAGTTCCCATTTCTTATCACATATGCACTGTATGTAATTGTATGTGCTAAATGTTGTATGACTAGTAGTGCCATTGTTTTGTTTAGATCATGGATCATTACAAACAAAGGACTAATAAGTTACACTAAGAGCATTATGACAGCTAAGACATCGCTAACCAGTTGGAATCTTTCAGTTCCATTATAATCTTATGAGACCACATATGTGGTCTGCCATTGCCCAAAATGGTATTTGGCATGTGACTATATTTATGCATATAATATAGCAGTGGTACAATATGCTATGGAATACATTCAGAACTTTTAGAAGAAATAATGATATAATACAATGAAATAAAAGGGCATCAAGAATGCAGGGTAATCTCAGACTAACCACAGCAGAAAATTAGTACTGCACTGAGACATTCAGAAAGGTCAAGCCCATATCCTGTCAGCCCATATCCTGTCAATTATTCACACCTTAACTGTCAAGGTCTCAAAAAAAGAAAAACAGACACAACATTACCCTGCCTAAATTTAACTCCCTTTTATCCATCTAGCCTCTTTATCATTCTTTATTTGACTGAATCATCACTCACTCTCAGCTTTTAATTGTCATTTCCATTGATACCATGTGGTCTTTATAAAACTTCAGATGTTGAGGGTTTGCACACACAACAAATACACATAGACCCCACACACACACCCCAGCACAGAGGAGACAAGCTGCTTCCAGCACACAAGGGAGGCTTCCAGGCGGCCAGGCCACCCATCCAGCACAGAGGGAGTGAGCTGCTCCCACCGCACAGGAGGAGGCTTCTGGGCTGCCATACCACCCCCCACCCCAGCACAGAGGTGAGCCACTGCCAGTGCACAGGAGGAAGCTTCTGGGCCCCTGTACCACCACCCCCTCCCAGCACAGAGGAGATGAGCCGCTCCAAGCACACAAGAGGAGGGTTCTGGGCTGCCATACCACCCCCCAACACACAGAAGGTGAGTCTCACAGGCACCAACAGCAACCCCCCCCATTGAAATGAGAAGACACATAAACAAGTTTCAAAACCAGACTTCCAGATCACCAAAACAACCCCAAAGGAAAAGGAAATGGAACACTGTGCAACTCAACCACCTGGACTCCCAGTACTGGCAACAAAAGAGGATCTGGAAAACATGAAATCAGAAATAATTTCTCAGATAACAGCAGAGATTGTTCCCATAGTGCAAGACATGATTAATAAATCTAGAGAGGATATAGACAAAAAAAAAATAGAGGAGCTGAGGACTATGATGGAATCCCAACATAGGAAAGAAATGGAACCCATAAAACAGATACAAACAGATTTCCCAGATTAAAAACTCCATTGAAATTCTATGCAGCAGTTTCCACCACTTGCAGCCCAGAGGAAGGGGCTTCCAGGCCACCATTCCACCACTCCCAGCCCAGAGCAAGGGGCTTCTGGGCCACCATTCCACTGCTCCCAGCCCAGAGCAAGGGGCTTCCGGGCTGCCATTCCACTGCTCCCAGCCCAAAGGAAGGGGCTTCTGGGCCATCGTTCCACTGCTCCCAGCTCAGAGGAGGTGAGCCCTGTGGAAACCAACAGCACCACTCCCTATCAAAATGAAAAGACACATAAACAAGTCTGAAAACCAGATGTCCAGATCACCTACAGCAACCCCAAAGGGAAATGAGATGGAACACTTTGATACTCAAACCACCTGGACTCCCTGAACTGGCAACAAAAGAGGATCTGGAAAAAATGAAACCAAAAATAATTTCTCAAATAACAACAGAAATTGTGCTCCTAGTGCAAGACATGATTAATAAAGCTAGAGAGGAGCTGAGGAACATGATGGAATCCCAACATAGGAAACAAACAGAATCCATACAACAGATCCAAGCAGATTGCCAGGAGATCAAAAACTCCACTGAAAGACCTTTTCCCTGAAAACTATAGCACTCTAAAAAGAGAGACTGAAGATGATTTCAGACAATGGAAAGGCATCCCCTGGTCCCGGTAGGAAGAATCAACATAGTGAAAATGGCCATACTTCCAAAACTGCTATATTGATTCAATGCAATCCCAGTTGAAATCCCAGCAGCATGCTTCATGAACCTTGAGAAAACAATCCAATTCATTTGGAACAAGAAGAGACTCAGAATAGCAAAAGCAATTCTAGGTAACTGAGATATGGCATGGGAGTATCACAATCTCTGACTTGAAACTATGCTACAAAGCTACTGTGATGAACACAGCATGGTACAGGCAAAGAAACAGACCTGAGGACCAGTGGATCAGATTAGAAGATGTCAAAACAACTCCAGACACACTCAGTCATTGCATCTTTGATAAAGGAGCCGAACACCCTCTCTGGGGGAAAGATAGCCTCTTTAATAAATGGTGCTGGAAAAATTGGGCTTCAACTTGCCAAAGATTAAAACTAGACCTATATCTCTCACCATGCACTAAACTAAAATCAAAATGGATTAAATATCAAAATATTAAAATAGAAACTCTGAACCAGTTGGAACAGAGGTTAGGTAGAACTCTTGAAGATATTGGTGTAGGAAGATTTTATGAACAAAACCTCAGTTGCCCATGAACTAGCACAAACAATCAACAAGTGAGATCTCTTCTTATTAAAAAGCTTCTGCACAGCCAGAGAAACCACCAGCAGTGTGAAGAGACAACCCACAATGTGGGAAAAAATCTTCACCTGCTCTTCCTAAGACAAAGGTCTACTATCTCAAATCTACAAAGAACTTAAAAAGATCAGACCTCCCAAATTTAAAGATCCAATCCAAAACTGGGCATCTGAAATGAACAGACATTTCTCACACAAAGAAGTAGAAACAGCAAGTAAATACATGAAAAAATGTTCAAAATCACTGGTCATTCGAGAGATGCAAATGAAAACAATGCTGAGATTCCACCTCACTCCAGAAAGAATGGCTGCTATCATGAAATCAACCAATAACAAATGATGGCAGGACTGTGGAGAAAGAGGAACTCTGCTCCACTGCTGGTGGGAGTGTCAAATAGAGCAACCACTATCGAAATCCGTATGGAGATACCTCAAAGAACTAGGACTGGAAGTCCCATTTGACCCAGCTATTCTCCTGCTGGTTATCTTCCCCAAAGAATTAAAAGAATCATACCACAGTGATACATGTGCACCCATGTTCATAGTAGCACAGCTTGTAATAGCTAAAACTTGGAAACAGCCCAAATGCCCATCACCTGGAGACTGGATGAAGAAAATGTGGTTTTTTTAATAAAATGGAGCACTACTCAGCCATCAAAAATGAGGAATTAGAGACATTTATTGCTAAATGGATGCACATTGAGGCAATACTCTTAAGTGAAATAAATAGGACACACGTGTAATTACCAAATAGTTTCTCTAGTGTGAGAAACTGAAAATGTAAATAAGGACTAATAGGTATAATAGATAATGTGAAATAGGAAGAAAAGGGGCAAAGGGGAAGGGATAGGGGAAAGGAAAGAAGGAAATGGAATTCATAGGAGAAAATGCAAAAAGGAAACAGTCTTTGTAAATAGGGAGGGATGGAGGGGTTGAAGGGAGGGCAGGGGTAGGGGGAAAAAATAAGAACTAAGAGAGTATGTAAAGGTGCATATCTCCAATGAATAATGTTATTATATTGCATACCTAAAATTTACCATTGATTAAAATGAATAATTGATAATGCAAAATAGTAAGAAAAGGGGCAAGGGGGAAGGGAAAGTGGGAGGGGTAGGGGAAAGGAAAGAAGGGAAATGAAAAACTATGGGAAATGGAAAAAATGGAAACAAAGTCTTTTCAAATAGGGAAGAGTGGAGGGGGTGAAGGGAGGGCAGGGAATAGGGAAAAATTAAGAACCAAGATACATCACGTAAAGGGACAAGTTCATAATGATACATGTAAATACATTCTATACCTAAAATGTACCAATAATAGAATTTAAGGGGGGATAAAAAAGAAAGTCTATCCAGCAGAATGAACCAATGTGAGGACAGAATTTCAGATACAGAAGATAAGATTGCAATTAGTGACCAGGAAAAGAATAATTTCTTTAAAATTGTATGGGACCATGAGAAATCAATCCAGCAGCTGCTAGATGATGCAAAGAAGAATAACATAAGACTGATCAGAGTCAATGAAGAAACAGGAGAGAGTGCAGATGACATAAAAAACTGTTCACAGAAGTGATGGCAGAAAACTTCCCAAGCAGGGGAAAAGAACTTGTTAAGTGAGGCATATAGGACTCCAACTAGCCTTGATCAAAAAAAATCTACACATAGGCATATAGTAAAGATTCCACAAACCCAACAGAAGAACAAAATTCTACAAGCAGTTAGAGAAAAGAAATAAATCACATACAAAGGAAAGCCAATCAGAATCACTGCAGACTTCTCAGCACAAACCGTCAAGGCAAGAAGAGCTTGGAGTGACACATTTCAAGCCCTAAAGGAAAACAGCCTCCAACCAGGTCTTTGATTTTTTTTCATTAGGTTGATTCCTAGGAATTTCAGTTTTTTGGATGCTACTGTGAAAAGAATTGTTTGCCCTATTTCTCTCTCAGTGAGTCTGTCATTGGTGTAGAGGAAAGCTATTGATTTTGTGTGTTGACCTTGTATCCAGCTACTCTACTGAATTTGGTTATTAAGTCTAGAAGACTTTTGGTGGCATTCTTGGGGTCTTCTATATAGAGTATCATGTCACCTGCACATAGACAATTTGAGTTCATTTCCTATCTTTATTCCTTTTATTTCTTTCTCTTGTCTAACTGCCATGGCTAATGTTTCCAAAACTATATTGAGTAAGAGTGGTGAGAGTGGACATCCTTGTCTTGTTCCTGATTTTGGTGTGAAGAATTTCAGTTTTTGACCATTTAGTATAATATTGGCTGTTGGTTTTTCATAGATGGCTTTTATATATAAATTGTGTTTTCTAATCCTGCTAAATTCAAATACAAGTTCTAGGGGCTCCTAGAGATTTCTTAGTATTTTCTCTGTAGATGATCATTTCATCTACATATAAAGATTTTACTTCTACCTTGCCAATCCTATCCTAATTGTGTCATTTTATTGCTATTGGTGGAGCCTAGGTTTCAAAGTTTAATGGACAGATAAAGAGTAAGCATATCTTCCCTTGTTCCCCACCTTAGGGAGAAAGCATTGTATCTTCTCCATTCATATAAGGTGTTTTTGCTGGAAGTATGGAGTACATGTCTTTGATCTGTTGAGAAGGTTCTGTTCCTTTTTTTTTTTTGTACCAGAGATCGAACTTGGGTCCTTGCGCTTGTGCAGCAGGCGGCAAAATCACTGAGCTAAATCCCCAGCACCAAGAAGGTTCTGTTCTACTTCCAGTCTCCTGATAGCTTTTACCATGAACAGTTGTAGAATTTAGTCCAATACTTTTTCTGCAACTGCTGACATGATCATACGGCTTTTTCCTTTCCTCTGTTAAAATGATGACTTTTGGGGGTGGATCTTCCAATGCTGAACCAACACTGCCATCCCTATAACAAAACCACTTTCTACATCCTGCCAGATCTGACTTCCAATAGTTTGTTTTGTTAAACAAATTTTTACCTATGTTCATACTTTTTTCTTCTATTATCTTTATGTAGTGTTAGTATTAGCACAATGTTGATATTCTAAAATGAGGGGAGAAGTGTTCCTTCTTTTTTCTGCTTTAAATATTTGATATAATTTATCAGTTAAAATGTATATGAGCCTGTTGTTGTCATATAGGTAGGTCTTCAAGCTAGGAATATACTTTCTTTAATAGGTGCTATTCAAATTTTATATTTCCTCCAGAGTTAGTTTCATTAATTTGTCTTCCAGGTACCCCTTAGAAGTTGTCAAATTTATTTCAAAAAAGATTTTTGTAATATGCTTTCTATATCCTTTTAAATTCTGTAAATTCTGTGGTAATGCCTTCTAGATCTTGATATTGTAATTTTAAAATGTATAATTGATATTGTGTAATAGGAAGTAAAGGTCTAAAGGAGCAGGGGAAGTGGGAGGGGTAGGGGAAAGGAAAGAAGGGAAAAGAAAAAATATGAGAAAATGAAAAAAATGGAAACAAAGTCTTTGCAAATAGGGAAGGGTGGAGGGGTAAAGGGAGGACAGGGGAAGGGAAGAAAATAAGAACCATGATACATCATGTAAAGGTACAAGATCCCAGTGATGAATGTAACTGTATTTTATACCTAAAATGTACCAATAAACTTAATGAAAAACAAACAAACAAACAAAAACAAATACACATAAATTTTGATCAAATGAGTGGTTACCATAACATATTGTGAATGTTTCACTAGAGGTTGAGCTAATGAAAGCAAGACTAATTTACCCAATCATACTATTACTCAATAAAGATGACAGTGAAGTCAGAAGACAAAAAAGTACACACACACACAACACAGAACTAGCTAGATTAATGATTAAATCAAAGTCAATAAAAGTCAAAAGTTTTTAAGAATGGCACATATAATGACTCACCACAATCAATAGGAAATAATCTCTAAAAACAAATGAAGGTAGGATCCTCAATCTGTGCTGTATTTGAAGTTTTAAGCTCTGAGTCTATTAAAAGTCAACATGAACATGCAGAACTTATAGTTTCTGGTCACACTGTGACCTTTCCAGTGAGAGAAAAGCACTGCGCCCCTCAACCCTGGACACTGGGCCCAGTATCCTCCCTCATCACAAGTTCTTTTGAGACTATAACTTTGGCACCAGTTCCCAAAATGTAAGACTTCTCTTCTAGTGCGTCATAACTTCATACACTGAATACTTCTTCACTCTTCCCCCGGGCTTTTTTCTGCTCTATCATTTATATCAGTAGTGATGAACCCATGGCTCATGTGGGATGTTTGTTATCATTGAAAGCTCTAAAAGGTTCAACATTGTTGGTTTATATCCTTCCAGTGGGCTCTTCTCTAATTGTTATTTGAAGACTAGCTAATCCTTCTGTCTCTTTGACTTCGCTGAATCCTCCATCAATGTCCTGTTCTATCTCCAATCTGGCTCTCATCTCAGAAGCTCTAAAGTTATCTCAGGGGTTCATTTCATCTTCTTATGTCTTATATACGCTCCATCTAGGAAGTATCATAGCTCCTTTTGAGTTATTTTCTCATGTGAAGAGAAAAGGGGGAAACGGAGAGAGATAAAAGAAAATATTTTCCTTTGAGTATTTGTATATTGAGTACAACATTAGGTCACGTGAAACTCTCCACCTTGTAAATGCTGCCACCTTCCAAAGTCAGGATCATTATCTGTAGGTCACTGAGGAAACTGATTCCTGACTTGTGATTTTTTTCCAGGATTTCCAAGGCACCATTCCTGAGTGTTACCTACTATCTTCCCCTTGGAAGACTGGCTCTAAGTGCTGGCTGCTCAGCTGCTCAGCCTCTGTATCTCCAAAACACCTTAGGCTTTTCTATGTCCAAAACAACAATCCAAATATATTCAAATAATTATTTGACCTCCATTCCTTCTCCTCTCAGCTTGGTACTTACAAATACTTTCGGCCTGTCTAATACTCCCTTCACTTCCTCTTAATTTATCTCCCTCTTTCTTGTTTTACAAAAATCTTTTCTATGGTCGATTAGCATGCTCCATTGTTATAAAAATACTCTCATCAAAGTTGTAAGTTTCATGGCCTTTCTACTTTGTTCATTATTCCACTCTAAGAAAACCTCCAAATGGAAGGTGAGCAGCAGCTGAGTGCAGCCAGAAAAAAAATCACACAGCAGGCCCAATTGGCTCTATTGTAAACCTGTAATCACTGCCTCAAATGGAGCCTTCAGCACCACATAATGATCTCATCAACTTTCCCTGGCTCATTCGCTTCTGTAGTCACCTCAACGATAATGTCAAAGTTTTCTACTCTTTTCAAACCTTTCTTTTCATCTCTCAAACTCTGCAAATTGCCTTTTCTTAAAAATGTAGGAACTTTACAAAGAAAATAGAAACAATCAGATGGGATTTACTTCATGTCTTTTAAATCAGACAAACACATCTACATTTTCAATTATCCTATCTCCCTACCACTATCCCCTGAAATACATATATCCTTTTCCCCCCTAGCTAAACCCTAAATTTCCACTAGCTGTGTTTTGGATGCAATACTTTCCTTAGTGGTTAAGAAACTTATAGTACTGATTAGCTTTCTTCTTTCCTATATATTCAACACCTTTCCCCCTCACTGGTCTTTTCTATTGAGTTTTACACTGTCAAATTTCTGCCATTAATATTTAAAATTTCTCATCAATTCTTTATTCTTCTCTAATAACCCTAATCTTTTCTTTCTTTCACATCCAGTTTTCTGAAATTGTCTGAAATTTTTGTCCCTGTTGCATTTCTTCACCACTGCACCTAATTCCATCTAACATCTGGTCACATGGTTTCCCTGAAGCCATATAAAGTTAAATTAAATTAAAATAATAACATGGAACCCAATTGACAGTTTATTCTATTTATTCAACCCAATTGCAAATTTATTCTAAATTTGCAATAAAATCTGACACCATGGACAGTTCTCTCTCTTGTGAAAGTGTATGACCTCTTGACAGATGAAGAGGAAGAACCCAAGGAATAAAGCTCATGAGCCTCATTACCTAATGACCCAGGAGACAAAGGCAACTTTTGGACCTCAGCTGACTGAGCCTAGGCCTTGTCTTTGGACCCACTTAAGCTCCCATCCTGGTAACATCATCTGCATCCACAACCTCAATACCCAATTTCCACAACTACCTCCAAGCCATCTATTTCTTCTGAATTCAAAGTACCATATTCAACCATCTACATATCTTCTCCAGGATATTTCAAAGACACTTTAGTAAAATATTTCTGAAACCAAACTCAAAATATTCATCCTGGGAGAAGCCAGTGTGGACCAGAGCAGCTAGGCTGCAGGCAGGTACAGCCAGGGCTGCACAGGTATACCATCAAGAAGTGCCTGCAGATCCCAGTGAGAAGCTGGTGTGCCCCAGAATGGCACTGCTGCAGACAGTCCAGCCAAGGTCCTGCCCCAACCCCAGCTGCTTGGGCCCACAGGCCCCAGCCAAAGACCGGTCTGGAAAAGAGCTGCACAAGTGCACAAGCAACAGCCAGAAGCCTGCCCCAATACTTGAGATATTTTTGCCCCAGACTGGGATTACAGGCATGAGACACCATGTCAATGTAGAACAATAATTAAGTAAATATCAAGGAGCCAGCAAATAGTGACTGAACCAGTGAATTGCCTAAAGAGAATTAAAAAGATCCTAACTTTAGTGAACTCTAGTGAAGCATACTTACATCCCAGAAAATTGTTTTATGAACTCTGTGGCTCTCAAAGCCAGTCCTCAATTCTGTGTGCTATGCCCTGCGATGCTGTCTCTCTGCATAGCACACATTTCTCCCTCTGCAGATGTGTATCTGAGAAATATTGTCACTAGAAAAGACAAATAAGAAAGAAAAGGAGTCATAGAACACATGTTGCTGGCTCTTCTGCTAAAACTAAAATAGTTAAAATAGTTAATTTTAGTTTTTACCAGATTCAATGCCAGCTAAAACTATGTTTTGATGTGTAACAAGAGATACTAGAAGCCATGGGGCTACATTTGGCACTAGACAAGTTGTTGCTCCATCCTAAGAGACAATTTAATGAAAATTCATGCATGGCATAGCTTCATATGTTGTAGAAAACAATAAGCTTGAAACAACTCAGTACTATTTATTTTTATGATATGGTGTGGGACTCAGCTTTGTTTATCTAACATATTTGCAAACTCATATTGTACAAGTTTGAACTTTGCCAATCACCACTCCTACTTCATACAATTATTGATGGGTGCAGTCTGCTTTAGTCTATTTAACTCATGACATCGGGTGACATTTCAAAAGAGTAAATGTGCATTTTCTCTAAGCACACACAGTAGATTACAACCCCAGTATCTTTCTAGGCACAAATGTTGACTCTGGTAGTCTAACCATGTCCCTGTCTAAATTTGATTATATACCCTTTGCGGACTTTGGTAAAGCAATAAATCCCAACCAGCCAAAAAGAGGCAAAATAGTAAAGTATAACATTCTAGTCTGGGAGCTAATGATATCTAGCAGATATTTTATAGGAAAGATCTTTAATTTTTAAAAATACTAAAAATTAAGTGAGAATGGACATGAAATTGTCAGTGAGTATAACCCATTGCTGCTGCAAGAACAGACGTGAGAGGGACACACTAGCAGCTGGAGCCAGAACTCATAACCTCTGTGCTGCAGGAGACCATCTTTCATTGAAAATTGAGCTCCCCACTAAATTTAAACTAGAGAAATATTCCCAACCAATGCAAATTGGTACAAACTTTCTGGGAATTTTGAGGGAAGAAGTATATCCTCTTTAAAGTGGTCTTATTCTTTAACCCAGAATTTCCATTTCTGGGAATTTATTTTGAGGAATCACAATAAAAGGTGTAAGGCCAGAAACTAATTAAGATATAATTTACAACAGCAAAGAAAACATTTGGGACAAATAAAGAATTGTTAAAATCATTATGAAAAGCACTATGATAAATAAGTTTAAAATACCAAAGCCAATTATTTAAAAAATCACTGATTTGAATAGCAACAACTTAAAAAAACACTAGGTAACAGTAAATTAAAAATCAAGTTTTAAAATTATAATTATAATTATAGCTGGATTAAATATTATATAAACATGAAAGAAATTAAATCCCCTAAAATAGTTACTTTTTCTCTCAGCAATGAAATCATGGGTGATACTTTCTTCAATATACTTTAGTATATTTTCAAAACATAATAAACAGTATTTTTTTAACAAACTGTACTAATGTCAAATAATATTACTATTTAAATAACCAAGAAAGAGTAATGTAAAAAAAATCTTTTCATTACTCCCCAGCCCAAGTTTCAGAATCAGCCAAGAAATAATGCAAGGTAGACAGAAAAGAATCCCAAGGCCAGAGCAGTGGGTAATCCCCTGCCAGAAAGACAATGAAGATCCGGAATCCAGTAATGGACTCTGATCATTGATGAGATTTGGGATAGTGAAGAAGGAGAGCAGGGAGAGAAAGAGCAGATGATTAGAAAGAAGATAGGAATGAGGACAATTTGCCTCTTGGCTTTTTCTGGCTATAATTTATGGATTTTTATTGTGGAATGACTAGAAGTTAGTATTAGAGCTCTACTATTTATTATTGGTAGTTATACTGCATGCTAAATGTGTTCAACTTGTACAGAATTCATTGCTCAGGGCTACTTCAGCCAATCTCAATTCGTTGTCTTGATTAAATTCATAATAGAAGAACTCTTGGATCTTATTATAGATGGAAATCAAGCACCTGATTTCAGTCATCGCTGTAGACAGAATTCTAGGGCCTAAAATGAGCAAAGCACATAAACTACACTTCTTTGTGACTGAATGGCAATTTCCTTATGGGCGAGCCAAATATAGCAGGAATTGCATGCTTGAACAAAAGGATCTTGAAGTCTATCTAGTACTTCTTTCTTTCATTTTTAATCTGCTTACTGTTTAAGTGCTGAATGAAATTATAGAAGTGTTCCTTAGAGGAAACTGAGCTCAACAACTTTTGAAAATCCCTGGAATCGTCTGTTTCTAACAGAACTTTTAAAACTAAAAACGTACTTCTCTTTCCAAACATAAAGAATGCTAAAGTTAGTAACCATATTTGCTTTCTAGAAAAATTGATTTCCTGAGGAAGTAGTTCTTAAGTGTTTTAACCACACATACATACACAAAAAGGTATTTACTGATGCGTTAAGTAGCTTGATTGGGGCAATCATTTATATATATTTATATATATATTTATGTATATGTATGGACATCAAATCATCACTTTGTACAATTTAAATATATACAATTTTTGTCAGTTATACCTTGTAAAACTGGGGTAAAAATTAACCATTTCCTACAGAGAATCAAAGGTTATTATCAATGAAAACTGCCATTACCTATTCAGTCCTCACTCCTAACAAAGTCTAAATATTTCTATAACTGGCAGTCTAATCAGCAGCACACTACTGCAGCACTGTTAGCTACAAAGAAAAGCAATGTCAGTGATGATAACTTAGTCCTAATGAGAGAGGGATTCATTTACCACATCAAATGAAATTGGTTCAGTGGTGGAGCTACTGGCTCTAATATTTTGGACAGAGCAGAGACTCAGAAGAGATTTCAGGGAATTGATGAAATTCTTACACAATTTAGGAAGAGGTATACTGAGTTATTGTGTTCTGTAATCCCCTGTCTCACCTCAAGTATTATTATCTAGAGCACATTATTAGCTGCTGCTATAAATGGTGCAATACAAAATGGTGTGACTGCCCCAATGCTTCAAACTCAGATTGTCCCCTAACTCTGGATGCATGAATAATGGTCAGGACATCATTGAGCCACTGGTTCTTTCTACACACAAGTGAATATTCATTACCTGTTTGTGCAATAGAAATATGTTCCTGGTTTTTGTTTTGTTTTATTTACTCAAAGTACATCAGAATATTTTAGGGATCCTATCATCTTCAATGGGTGTAAAACTAATTTTTAAAATTGCAGATGTGTGTGTAAAAGGAGACAATATATTCTAGAAACTGAGGGAGGAGAGCAATTATGAGATAGTAGTGAGAGAAATTTTAGGGCTTTTCACAATCACCAATTGCTCAAGATGGTAAAAATTTGAGATTTTCATTCCATTTCTTTTTGGTGGTAAAGAGTACACACACTATTTTGCCTGTATCTTCTGGCTCTTCAAAGCAAGGGGGTTCTGATGCAATTTCATAGCCTTTCCTAGATCAGAAATTGTTCCATTCTGTTAACTTTCTTTATGCTTTATGCAATGGATGCCATAATTAGGTCCAATTTTTTTTCTCTAATAACAACATTAAACAGTAAGCTGCAACTTGAGAGAACAACTTCTTACTGGAAAATCTTAAGAATTACATGTTTCATTTGTTATAAGATATAAAATATATCTTCCGGGAAATATGCACAATAATCTTAATGTGACTAACTAGAGCCACAGACACAGTTTTGATTTGTTAATTCCATTTGTTTCCAGAGAACAAAGATAGTCATTAATGAAGTGGTAAGTGCTGGAAACTTTAGCCCTATAAAAAGACCATTTTACTGCAAACATCTAGTTTAGGTGGTATTTGGCTGATCTTACACTAGGAAGCTGGGTGGAGTAAAGCCATAACTTATTTGATAGAATATTAAAGGACTAAGACTTTTCTCATCAGGACAACATAGTGTCGAAAATTCCCCGCTGTCAGAATAGGAATAAGCTCAGTGGAAAAGTGCTTACTTCACACATCCAGTGCTCTAAGTCCAGTCCCCAGTCCCCAGCATGAAGAAAAAAAAAAATCCCATCTTTAGTCATTCTTATGAGCACAATGTTGTGTATCTTACATTATATTTATTTTCCAATTGCTTGTTTCTCACTGCGAGTTTTTGATTTGATTATAACTCAAATATTTCACTATGTAATTATTGGACTGTTGGAAGACCGAAGTTATAATTTCACTACTAGTAACATAGGTGATAAGACCTATATGGTCTCTCTCTTCATGCAGGACTAATAAAAAGTATATATTTTGCAAGCTGTCAACCTAGGTTCGAATCATAGCTTCACCCCTAGCTGGGGTAATCCTGGACCTCATATTCCTCATCAATAAAATAAGAACTTTTAAAAAGTCTATAGAGGAAGTTGTTCAAAGTTTAAACAAAATAATGACATGAAGACATAGTCATCTTAGTTGATAAAATATCTGTCATCCAGGTGAAAATTTCACAGGATTTCAACCAAAGATACTCTGTTTAAAGTAGGGTTGGGTAAAACTAAATGTGTAAAGCCAAACTTACTGTGATTAAAGTAGAGTTGGGTATAGACAGAACTTTATTTGCCCTACCACTCCAGGATAAAATATAGTTATTTCTGTTAACATCCTATAATCCTTTATACAAACTTGTTTTTCAAAATCCTTACAGGCAAACAAAAGTAACTACTTATAATCAAAGTGATAACTACTTGTATTACAGTAAAATAAAAAATTTAAAAATGAAATAAAATGAATAAACTAAAAAATAAAATATTATTTGTTTACTGGCTTCATTTCACCAGTTATTTCAAAACTAGGTTTTAAAGAAATAGACCTAAAGTTCCTATTGCAAAACTTTTCCACAAAGCCGTATTTCATTAAAAATGAAGAACGTGGCCTTGTGGAAGAAGATCAAGAATTTCTAAGTGCCACGCTTATGGGGTATAACAGTAATAGCTGACAACTATATCTCAAAAGGTAATATTATGTTATTAATTAATTTTTATTAATTATTTATTTTCTGCCAAGAGGTTTATTCTCACAAGTTACTGCTGGAAGAAATCCTTCAAACAAATAGTGCAGTGAAAAATGTCTAAGAGAAGTACCAATTTTTCACATTTGTTCACCACTGTTTTAGTATGTACTATCTTTATAATTTTATATGTTCATGTTTTTAAAGAGCTGCTCCTTCAGATGACAGTAACTCTTCAATATTTCTTTTCCAGGTTGCGATTTTATAAACAGCTACATTAGGGCTGTGAATTGTCTCACTGTCTTTTCACTCTCCCTTTTTATTTCTTCAATATGGGCATCCAGGCATTCTAGAATATGATGAGACCTCAGCTCCTTCTCTTACAGAAATCCAGCAGCTGCTGAACCCAGAGGAGATACAGGCATGGAGTAATCACATATAAACCCAATTCTAATTTCATCACCATTTCAGAAAGACGACGATTTTCGAATTTGAGTGATTCCAACTGATTTAAAATTTCCTTATGCTCCAATGCTTTTTCTTCTGCCTTTTGCATCTCTGCTTTGAGTTGCTTTTCCATGTCTGAGGAAGAACATTCGGCACAAGCAATAGTGATTATCTCGCTGATGTAACTCCCAAGTCAGCTGGGAGATTTCCATCTTCATACCTTCCAGTACAGAGCTGTAAGTCTGTTCACCTTGTAAAATCTGTTCTTTCAACGTCTTAATTTCTGCTCTATACTCATTGTTATGTTCTTCCATTTTTGTGTGTGTGTCCTTGCAACTCTAAATTTTTATTTTTTAAAGGAATATGGGTTCTTCAAATCATAAATACCACCACCAGAGAAGAGCTGGACAAAGCATTAGATATCATCTGAATAATGTTCCACTTCCTACAGTAAATCGGTGAATAAACCCAAGAGCGCCCCTTTGGAGGGTCACTGAACTTTCCTTTGAAAATATCCCCATCTTGTGGAGACCCCGTGCCCGGAGGGCTTGCCACACGGAAACTCCTTGTGGCTTTTTAGCCAGGAGACTGGAGAGGGCTCTGCAAGGACAATCCCTGAGGATCTGGGTAAAACCGTCCAGTTCCAAGGGGTGCCCCACTCCTGAGCGCCCACTGCGTGCGGGGCCTGCTGGGCCCTTTCTGCCACTCGTCCTCTCCCGCTCCTTCACAGAGCTCATTCTTCACAGCGCCACAAAGCCATGACCCAAGCGAAGTCATCGTCCCCTGCTTTGGAAGAGGTGAGGTTATCTATGCGGTAATTGGTCCACATCTGCAAAGGGGAGAAATAAATCAGCGTTCTGGGCCCGTGGTCAGTCAGTGCCCGCAAGAACCCCTCCATGAGGCTTCCAGCACTTGACTGCTTGGGAGTCAGGACCTCGGGTGGGTTCCTTCAGGACTCCACACACCAGATTATTCCTGGCAGCTTTTTAAAACGTGGCTTCTGACAGTCAATTTTGTGAGAAGAAAAATGACTTCTTTTTTTTTTTTTAATGAAAAAGAATGGAGGGAGGGCAGAGGAAAAGGGAAAACAATAAGAACCAAGAGAGACTACGTAAAGGTGCAAATTTCCAATGATGACTGTCCTTATATTGTATACCTAAAATGTACCAAGAAAATAAAATTTAAAAAAAAGAAAAACAATGGGGAATTTTTAAATGTCCTCAATCTACATGTAAATGTATCATTTATCACACTCAATACATGTGGCATGCATGTAGATGCAAAGCAAGGTGAAACCATGGTCCTGCCCATTTACTTGAATATTACATCTCTCATCTCCTTCAGCTTTTCTCTGCAGTCCTCCGCTCTCTCGCCTCCTCCCCACCAGCCAAGGCTAACCACTGTACTAGCTTGAATTGTGTTTCTCCGTTTTCTTTTTAGGTCTATTTTTAATTGACACAATATACGTATTTATCATGTACAAAATAATGTTTCAAAACACATGTACATTGTGGAACGGCTAAATCGAGCTAATTAACCTGTGCACAATCATGCATTTTTTTCTCATTCTTTATACCAATGTTCACATCCACAATCTCTTATTGAAAATCCTTAGGAGCAGAAGAAATTCAGATTCAATTTTTTAATTTCAGAAATATTATACAGGGCCTATCTTGTATATTAGGACCATTCGATCAGACACCAGAAGCAATTCCATAGTCAAACTCATTATTTATCCCAGAGCAAAATGGGTGAATTTCACATCTAGTGTAAGGAATCACTAGCAAAAGATTTGTGTTTGTTTTTGCCACAAAATAAGTTGCCTATGAAAATAAACTTTCACATTTCATGGTTCTATGGATTTCAGAATTGCACTTAAGAAAGCTTAGATCTGCTGTTGAATTTAACTTTTTTTTTTACTTAATCCTTGTAAATTTTATGAAAACTTTTCTACCATGAAGTCATAAAAATATTCTCTTAAATGTTTTCTTTTATTTGTAAGCTTTTACCTTTTTATCTGGAAATTATTTTGTATATTATGGAACTTCTTTTCTCCTCTTCAAATAATTATTGCTGTAAAATTTATAAGATACCATCTCAGTTATGCATTTTATTTCTGTATATAAAGTAGATTTCTGAGCTCACTTTTCACTGATCAATGTTTGAACTCGTACTAATGCCAGTCTCTTAATTAGTGTAACTTAATAGTCACTCTATTGGATGGCAGAGCAATTCTCTTAACTTTATTTTTATTCACCAGGAATATCCTGGCTCTTCTTGACCCCTTGATTTTGTATTCAAATATTATCGTAAGCGAGTCAGATACCACAAAATTCCTTTGGGGAATTTGACTGGATTTGCCCTGAAACACTCTAATTTAGAGAAAACTGGCATCTTAGCAATATTGAGTGTTCCTAACTCAGAATACGGGGCTTTCTCTGCATTTATTTTTAAAATCTATTTCAATAAGGTTTTCTAGCAGACATTTCATATATGCTATTAAATTTACACTTCTGAGTACTTTGTAACTTTTGGTATAGTCAAAATGATGTTTTTTAAAAGTTGCTTTTTAAATTTACTGCTGGTGTTTATAAATGCAGTTAAGTTTTGTATTTACCTCATATCATGTAGTCACTTTCTTAACTTTTCTCTTACTAATAAATTATATTGTATGTATTTTTACACCAACAATATTATTTGTAAATAATTGTGTTACTTCTTTTCCAAACTGCGCATTTTTTCATGTATTTTATTTGCCAGAAGCAGTAGTGCAATGTTGCAGTGAAAGAAAGACAGCAGAACTGTTTGTCTTGTTCATAATTTTAAAAGGACTATTTCCAAAATTCACCATGAAGAATGATGTTTACTGTAAGGGTTAAATGAGTACTTTATATTGCTAAGTTAGAAAGGCTGGCAATTGTAAATGGGTGTTCAATTATGTAAAATGATTTTCTGCTTCAAGTAAGATTGAGATGATCAAATGGTCTTTCTCCTTTTATCAGCAAATACGGTGAAACATATCAATTAATTGTATGATGGTCAAATGCCTTTATATTCCTGGGATAATCTCAACTTTATCATGATGGATTATCAGTTTTATACACTGCTGGGCTTGGCTTATTAAAACTGCTTTGAATGTTGGCATGCATGCTTAAGAGTAAGATTGGTCTGCAGTTTTCTTTTCAGATAGAAACCTTATCTGCATTTTGGTAGAAAGCGTATACTAGAAAATAAGTTGTGTCCTCTTTGCCTATTTCCTAAAGAATTTATGGAAGGCTAGAACTATCTTCCTTAAAATTTTAAATAATTCATTAATAAAAGTGGGCTTGCTTTTTTCAATAGGAGGTGATTTGCAACTACTGATATAGATTTCCACTTATTATTAAATAAGTTTTCAGATGTTATAGTTTTCTACAAATCCATCATTTCTGTTTGAATTTTTATTTTAAAATTGTTCATAATGGTCTCTTACTTGTGCCTTGTCTCTTTCATTTGATAAATATTACCACAAGCATATATATATATATATATATATATTTAACTTATTTTTCAAAATAATGACATTTTCTTTGCTGAACCTCTTCATTATAGCTGTTTCTACTTCATTAATTTCTTTAATATCTATCTTCTACTTTCTTTGGATTCATTTTGTTGATTCTTTTTGTAAAATCTTAAATTAATTAATTAATCTTAAGCCAATTAATTTTCTTATTTTCTAATATAAGCATTAAAGGTATATGTGCATATATTTTAAATAGTCATTTTATTATTATTCTACTCTAGATATTTGTTTCTTCTAAGTGGATGAGTTTTGTAAATTCCATCTTTTAATGTATGATCTTTAGCTTAATAATATTGAGGCCTATATGATATAATAATTTGAAATGTGACAAGTCTTATGTCAAATGGAAAAGAAAGTCTATTCTCCAATTGTTGAGATAATTGTGAATTTCACCTGTAGTGAATTTCTATGGTAGTTCAATCATGTTTTTATTTTGGTACTATTTAGCTAAGTCCATACAAATTTAAAATGTTATGCTTGTCTGAGGAACTGAACCTCTCACCATCTTATAGAGATCTACTTTATCCTTAATAATGGTTTGTTCTTAGTCTTATTTTATTAAATTTTAATTCAGCTGATACAACTTGCTTGGTTTTTTTATTTTTAAATATACCAACAAAATATTACTAGTCCCCTGCTAACTGCTATTATCTGTAGTATCCTCAGAGGTACATATTCACAAGTTCTTGTTTTATTTAATATTTTCCTAGCTATCACTTTTCCCTTTCTTTTATTATTAATCTCTCTGGGCTTATATGTTTCTTCTAAATCTATCTGACAATCTCTATCATTTTGCTAGCAATAGTAAAATTGCTACAACCGAATTTATTAAATAAATATTTATTCATAATAGAAATATCTAGGAACTTATTTACTTTTATTGCTGTTTGAATCAGAATGTTGCTTACAAATATTTTTGTCTTTAACGTCACATTACAGGTGGAGAATATATGCCTATGCCATCATTGTTGGAATTCACCATAGGACTTGTACCTGAAAGTAGGGTCTTAACAGATATAGCAGAGTATATGACTGAATTATGCTTGCATGTTTCCCTGTTATTATACCCATGAGAAAACATCTTTAGGGTAGCCAACCAGGCCTAGGCCACCAGTCTTCAAGTCATGTTAACATCTATGGGCATGGATGCCTTTTACGCTAATCCACTGACTTGTGGAATGATTTTTTACTAAGCAGTTTTGTTGCAATAGCTAAATAATATATATTATGCGTTTACTTGTTTCTGCCATTTGGACTTTGTGCTTCCATTATTGTCTCTTTTTCCTTAATAGAAGATGAAATAATTGAGTTCTCTGGCAGTTCATATCTTTTTCTTCATTGCAATTCTTCCCTCTCTCTATTATTTTCCTGTTCTATCCAAATATTTCTAACTAATTATTTATGAAAAGAAAATTAAAAATATAAAGCTAAACTCTACATGGAAAAATACATTAGAAGGCAGTTAATTAATAGAAACAACAAATTGGTTTTCTGTGCTTTGTGATGGCTCTAATGCATATCTTTTTTAAAAAGTGATTTGTTATCCCTTGTTTTACTTTTCTAAATAAATATGTGAATTTTAAAATTATTTGAAAATTGCACATTCCATTTGTTTGTATGAAAACTACAAATGTGAACACTGTTAGTATACAAAGAGCATTAAGTCAGATGGCTTATAAAAGTCTGATACCAGCCTAAGAACAGGGATATAGTTGAGCATATTGTCAGTATCATTGAAAACAAAATGTGCCAGTCAGCATGTTATAGAAAACAAATGAAGGACAAGGAGTAGATCAGAATATTTTGTTGACCTTCAAAGGTTTACAGTCTCTGTCTCTAAATAAAATACAAAAACAAGTAGAGCTTTTGTTTTGTTTTGTTTTCCCCACACTGAATAGAAATCAGAGTTCTTAGCCTGTTTCTGACAGCCTATTAATTTATTAGGACAGTTGTGTTTCTTTTGTATTCCAATAAGCATAGTAAATTCAGTTAAAGAGCACATCTGTATGCTAAAACTTTATTATATCTTTTTTCTAGCTATTTTACATTTTTCTTTTATGATGTTTCAGTTTCTGCATGTAGATTTAAATAAAAAACAAGGTTTGTAAAGAAAACAGTTGTATATTCTATTTTTCACATAAGTACCCTTGAAATTCTATCATGCATGTTACACAGTCTAAAGACAAGCTTTTCTCCTAAAATCAGCACAAGAACTTCAGAATAATTCAATTTAAATCATCCCTTCTCAACATATCTGCTATTCGTATTGTATTGTAGATGATATCTATATCTATTTCCATACCTATATATAGATAGATATACCTTACTCTACCCGCTGTTAAACTAGTATTTTATACAAATTACTTTTATCTAGCTTTCTTTAAATGGCTATTCTTTCTTTGTTTACTAGTCTTTCTTACAATTCAGACCTTTCATCTTTTTGTTGTGGTTCAAAATACAGCTATTAAATGTGAAGTTTTTTAATGGCAAAATATGCTAATTATTTATTTTAAATATCTTTATTTTATTCATTCCTAAAATCTAATTTCAATGAGTAACATATTTTTCCCAGAGTATTGAAAATATTCTGCTGTCTCTTGTCTATTACTGAGATTGAAAATTATGTTGTTGGTCTGCTATCCCTTGTGAGTTATTTGTGTTCTCTCTCTCTCTCTCTCTCTCTCTCTCTCTCTCCCTTTCCTCTCTCTCTCAACAAGACCTTTTTTGTCACTAATATACTAAAATGTTGTACAAAACTTTGCAAGATATATTAGTCAATTTTTATTGCTTGGACAAAATGCCTGACATACACAACTTAAAGGAGAAAAATTTTATTGGCCTCATGGTTTCAGAGGACTCAGTCCATAGTTGGCTGTTTCCAAGGCAGAAACATTGTGGTGGGAAGGTGTGGTGCAGCAAAGCTTCTCCCTTTATGACAACTGGAAAGCAGAGCACAGGAAAAGAGGGCCAGCAAGACACATACTCTCCAAAAGCACACCCTCAATGACCCACATCCAGCTAGGCCTCACCTCTTAAGAGCACAGTCAGCTATTAACATTAGTGGATTAATCCACTGATAGAGAATAGCACCCCCATGATCTAGTCACCTCCAGGGTTCCCTTCATCCTCTCAAGATGACATTTAAGATGAACTGGCACAGATGATATAGATTTATTTTTAGCTTCTACTGGGGAGCTATCCTGAATTCCATGCTGGTGAATTTCTGTATTTTATCAAGTCTAAAAAAATATTTTTGATCATTTTGTTTTTAGGCATTTCCTCAAGCTAAATGTATTTTTAGTCTTTTCATTCTATCTTCCATGACTTCAAATTTTGGTCTTTTTCTGTGCTCGTTTTTGGAGAGTTTCCTTACATTTTAATTTATACTTTCTTAATGTTATTGGCTCTGTGAGTAACATATTAATGGAACTTTTAATTTCTGAATTTACATTTTTATATGTAGAGATTCTATTTGTATCCAAATTTTGATATTTCACATCTGTAAATTCTAACATTTGAAATTCTTGGTGGCATGCAGCTATTGTCACCTGTCCACTCTCATTTATAGTGGATAGCTTTCTTGGATGTTTTTACTATGGTTATTTTGTTGGCATGACTCTGTAGGAGTCCTGAGTTTATAAAATAAGCATACTCATCTCCAGAGTTAGGTATGAAAGCTAGAAGATAGTGTCAAACCAGGACAGTGTATCAAGTCTTGAGGGGCTTGAGTAAACCTGGGAATCTCAGTTTCATCTCTTTCACTTCCCTGCTAACCCAGACCTTATTTTCTACTCTCAAAACTGGTGGAGGCTTTTCCCTGGACAACCCTAATTTTCATCTCTGGGGTTTCCCTGTTGCTCACTGTTCTTTATTTTTTATTTCTTAATTGTCTTTTTTTGTTGATTTGTCATAAAGATTTTCCTTATACCCTAAGAAAGGCAAAAATTCATTAAAAATTCTGTTTGTGTAATTTTTGCAAAATTTAAATATATGTTAATAGATCAGATTTCAACCAACTAGTGACCTACATTGTCTCAAAATATTTTCATAATGTAATATTATTAAGAAGTCTAAACAATTTTACAGATGATGGTGCTGTATTATCTCCAACATCAGATGAGAAAGCAGAGTCTTAAATGAGTTATTCCTCTAAGAACACAGAGTAAACATTTATCTAGGCTGAGAACTTGGAGATGAAAGAGAACACACACACTGTGGAACTCTGGCACAATTTTTCTTTTTTTTCCCCCGCATTAGATTTATTGGTACATTTTAGGTATAAAATACAGTTGCGTTCATCTTTGGGATCCTGCACGATTACATGAGTATCTTGGTTCTTGGTTTTTTTCCCTTCACTTGCCCTCCTTTCACCCCCTCCACCCTTCCCAATTTGCAAAGAGCTTGTTTCCATTTTTTCCTTTTCTCATATTTTTTCTTTTCCCTTCTTTCCTTTCCCCTACCCCTCCCACTTCCCCTGCTCCTTTAGACCTTTACTTCCTATTACACAATATCAATTATACATTTTAAAATTACAATATCAAGATCTAGAAGGCATTACCACAGAATTTAAAAGGCTATAGAAAGCATATTACAAACATCTTTTTTGAAATAAATTTGACAACTTCTAAGGAGTACCTGGAATACAAATTAACGAAACTAACTCTGGAGGAAATATAAAATTTGAATAGCACCTATTAAAGAAAGTATATTCCTAGCTTGAAAACCTACCTATATGACAACAGCAGGCTCATATACATTTTAACTGATAAATTATATCAAACAATTAAAGCAGAAAAAAGAAGGAACACTTCTCCCCTCATTTTAGGAAATCAACATTGTGCTAATCCTAAAACTGGATAAAGATAATAGAAGAAAAAATCATGAACATAGATAGAAATTTGTTTAACAAAACAAACTGTTAGCAGTCAGATCTGGCAGTATGTAGAACATGGTTTTATTATAGGGATGGCAGTGTTGGTCCAGCACTGGAAGGTCTACACCCATAAGTCATCGTTTTAACAGAGGAAAGGAAAAAGTCATATGATCCTATTAGTAGTTGCAGAAAAGGAATTGGACTAAATTCTACAGCTGTTCATGGTAAAAGCTATCAGGAGACTAGAAATAGAACAGAGCCTTCTCAACAGATCAAAGACATGTACTCCATACTTCTAACAAAAACTCCTTCTATGAATGGAGAAGATACAATGCTTTCTCCCTAAAGTGGGGAACAAGGACATATATGCCTACTCTTCATCTGTCCATTAGACTTTGAAACATAGGTCTAAACCAAAATAGTCTGGCAATAAAATGACACAACTAGGATAGGATTGGCATGGCAGAAGCAAAATCTTTATATGTAGATGAAATGATCATCTACAGAGAAAATACTAAGAAATCTCTAGGAGCCCCTAGAACTTGTATTTGAATTTAGCAGGATTAGAAAACACAAAGTATATAATAAAACATCTGTGTATACCTGCTATAAATGAAGAACTGGATATTGAAATTTAAAAGTTATGTAAGAGTACAAAGGACCTAGAAAAGTTAAAAAAAAAAAAAAAGAAAGAAAAAAAAACAGTGTTGGAAGACATTTAGCACCTAATTTTAAGACTTCTACAGCTACAGTAATCAAGGCAGTGTTGGTGTAAGGAAAGACATATAGATCATTTGAATAAAACAGAGAATCTAGAAATAGAACCACACATATATGGTCTACTAAGTTTTGAAAGATTATTTAACACTAGCATTTTATAGAATATAAACTCAATTCAAGAGGTGAAGAAGAGATAGTGTTTTCAGCAAACAGCACTAGAACACCTGGTATCCGTATATAAAAAATTAACCTCAACCCTTTATTTCCATACATGAAAATAACTTGAAGGGATCTATGAACCTAAATATGAAAGCCTAAAAGTATAAAACTTTAAGAAGAAATTATAAGGGAAAACGTTTATGAATTCAGGGTAGGCAAGAACTACCTAGATACAAAAGACATGATGTATAAAAGAAAAACATTGATAAATGAGATTCCATCAAAATTCAGAACTTTAAATGACATCATTAAAATCAAAAGTAGTCCTTAAACAGACCATATTTACAATGCATATAACCTATGACCAGAATATATAAAGAATTCTTCAAGCTTATTAATAGACAACCCAGTTAAAAAGTAGACATGAGAAGATGATAAATATCCAGTACAGCACAAAGAAAGATGTGCAACTCTAGAATCAGAAAAATACTAATCAGTACAATAACAAGATTGAATTATACACTCATTAGGGAGATGAAGTTAAAAGCTTTAAAAGCCTTGTCATGACTCTTTCTTTTTGTTGGATTCTCCCCCTTTGCATTTAATTTGTCACGCCCAATGGATTCATTCTGCTGGGTTTCCTGGGGTTGTGATCCTTATTGTCTTTTCCTAGGATATTGTCTAAAAGTTTTTGGAGTGCTGGTTTAGTATTCATGAAGTTCCTGAGGTGCTCTTTATCATGAAAGTATCTTATTTCTCCATCAATTTTGAAAGATAGTTTTGCAGGGTATATCAATCTGGGTTGGAGGCTGTTTTCCTTTAGGGCTTGAAATATATCACTGCAGGCTCTTCTTACCTTGAGGGTTTGCATTGAGAAGTCTGCTGTGATTCGGATGGGCTTTCCTTTGTATGTGATTTGTTTCTTTTCTCTCACTGCTTGTAGAATTTTGTTCCTCTGTTGGATTTCTGGAATCCTAACTATTATATGCCCATGTGTAGATTTTTTTTGATCAAGGCTCTTTGGAGTCCTATATGCCTCACTTATCTGTATGTCAAGTTCTTTTCCCCTCCTTGGGAAGTTTTCTGCCATCGCTTCTGTGAACAGTTTTCTTATGTCATCTGCACTCTCTGTTCTTTCATCATTGACTCCAATCAGTCTTATGTTATTCTTCTTTGCATCGTCTAGCAGCTGCTGGATTGATTTCTCATGTTCCTTTACAATTTTAAAGCAATTTTTCTTTTCCTGGTCACTAATTGCAATCTTTTCTTCTATATGTGAAATTCTATCCTCACATTGGTTCATTCTGCTGTGCAGACTTTCCATGGAGTTCTTAATCTCCTGGAAATCTGTTTGCATCTGTTTTATGTATTCTATTTGTTTCCTATGTTGGGATTCCATCATGTTCCTCAGATCCTCTATTTTTTTAATCTGTGTCCTCTCTAGATTTATTAATCATGTCTTGCACCATGAGCACAATCTTTACTGTTATCTGAGTAATTATTTCTGATTTCATTTTTCCCAGATCCTCTTTTGTTGCCAGTTCAGAGAGTCCAGGTAGTTGAGTATCAGATTGTTCCATCTCGTTTCCCTTTGGGGTTGCTGTAGGTGATCCAGAAGTCTGTTTTTGAGGCTTGTTTACATGTCTTCTCATTTCCCCGGGGGCGGGGGGGGGCTGTGCTTCTGGTGCCACTCACCTTGTCTGCCCTAGGAGCTTGGGATGGCAGCAGGGAGCTTCCTTCTGGGTGCTGGGACCAGCTCAGCTTCTCTGCCCTAGGAGCATGGGATGGCAGCAGGGGAGCTTCCTTCCAGGTCCACAATTTTTCAATGTAACTTGATATGCTTATCAAACCAATAATTTGTTCAAATGAAACAAACTACTGTAATTAATAACTTCATATACACTATTTAATTTTTACACCCCCCAACCATCAAAAATTATTTAAAAATCTCTAACTTGCCACTTAAAAGTTCCTTAGATTTTGCAAAGTCTGTTCAAATGCATTAACAGGCATTAGGATTTAGTGATAGTTTAACTTTAAAATTTATTTTTAACTATAACTTCACAGAGACCCAGATAACAAAAAAGCTGACTATTTTCCAAATAAGCCAGTGCTCAAGAGTGAATGATTTTGAAGCCAAAGAGGGATTTCAATTTCTAGATAGAGCCTTAACCATAACTTCTCTGGGAAATATTCCAAGTCTGCAAAATAATACTTTAAAATAAATACTTGCAAATCCATAGCACTATTCATGTGAGCCTAAGCATTGTTAAGCCTTAAAGGACATATTCCATCTTGCAGACAGTGATACAGAAACACAGAAGCATTAAGTGCCTTTGCAGTGACACAGAAGGTCAATTAAAGCTGAGTCACTACCAGTCAATCTCAGAAGTATCTAAAAGGAAAATCAGTTTCAGAAGATCTTCAGGTTTAAAAAGACTGAGATATCATAGGATGATGGTTCTCCACAAAAATATAACCTGTGAACTTGACAGAAATACAAATTCACTCTGACATATGGAATCAAACTCAGGGAGAGGCTTAGAAATCTGTGTTTTGACAAGACTGGTATGTGATTCTAGTATATCCTGAAGTCTGAGAACTACAGCTATAGCCAAATGTGGGCAAAACATGATCTTTCCATATCCTTTGCCCAGTTGTAAGATGTGATATTTTTCAGAAAAGAGATGAGAAGCACAACTTATATATTCCCAGGTTTCTAGATGCCACCAGTATGATTGTCTGTCAAGATTATTATAAGACTTGTCCTCAAGCCTGATGGCAGGCTAGTTTAGCTGTTATGCTATGAATCTGAATGTCCCTCAAAAGCTTATGCATTGAAGGCTTCATCTGCAAAGAGCTAGTATTTGGAACTGTGGCTTTTAGGAGGTGACTGGGTCTTGAAGGCTGTAATTTCAATGGATGGATTAATGGCCTATCAGAGGTAGTAGAAATTTGGGGCCTCTACGTAGAAGCAGAAGATCACTGAGAGCAGACCTTTGAAGGATATATTTTTTCCCCACCACTTCATGACTCCCTCTCTTTGACTCCTGGCTGACATTCACAGAGCAGCTTTGCTCCACCATGTATCTCTCACTATGAACAAATGCTGGTGGGGCTGTGGGGAAAGAGGAACCCTGCTCCACTGTTGATGGGAGTGTAGACTGGTGCAACTACTGTGGAAATCAGTATGGAGATACCTCAATGAACTAGGATTAGAGGTTCCATTTGACCCAGCTATTCCCCTGCTGGGGATCTTCCCAAAAGAATTAAAAGAATCATACCACAGCAATATATGTGCACCCATGTTCATAGCAACACAGTTTGTAGTAGCTAAGACTTTGACAGAGCCCAATTGCCTATCAACTGGTGACTGGATAGAGAAAATGTGTTTTTTTATATAAAATGGAGTATTATTCAGCTATGAAGAATGAGGAACTAGAGACATTTATAGCTAAATGGATGCACATTGAGGCCATACTATTAAGTGAAATAAACAGGGCACACATGTAAATACCAAGTAGTTTCTCTGGTGTGAGAAAATAAAAGTGTAAATAAGGATCAAAATGTATAATTGATAATGTGAAATAGGAAGAAAAGGTCTAAAGGGGTAGCGAAAGTGGAAGGGGTAGGGGAAAGGAAAGAAGCAAAAGGAAAATATATGAGAAAAGGAAAAAATAGAAACAAAATCTTTGTAAATAGGAAGGGGTGGAGGGGTTGAAGGGAAGTCAAGGGAATAGGGAAAAAATAAGAACCAAGATACACCATGTAAAGGTACAAGTTACCAATGATGAATGTAACTGTATTGTATACCTGAAATGTACCAATAAACTTAATGAAAAAAATCATTGCTCCTTTAAGTTGATTCTCTCAAGCATTTTATCACAATAATGAAAAGTTGACCACACACCAGCCCATTATTATTTGTGAGATGAGTAACTTGCTACTACTAATAAAATAATAACTTTTATAAATTATTGACTTTTTAAGTAGCAATAAGTGTAAAGATGTCTGTACAATGTCATTTCAATTACATGTGTACTTCCTTAAATGCAAGAATAATATGTAGAGTTTAGCCAGAATGCTAAAATTTGGCAGCGTTATCAGGCTGACTTGCATATGCCATACCCCATACTGAGAAACCATTAACAAAACATGCACTTCTGGTTTTAGAGATAAGAGATTGTTCTGGTACAATATTTCCCACAGTTCTGCAGTCTTTGAAGATGGAGGTAGAGGACCATGAGCCAAAGAATACAGGGGATCTTAGGAAGCTACAAAAGGTCATATTTTGCTTTTAGCCCAGTTAGATATATGTGGACCTTCTGACCCACAAGATTGTAAGATCATAATATCATATACTCTAGTTTTAAGCCACTAAATCTGTGGCAATTTGTTACAGCAGCAATTGCAAACTAACACAACCTTTCTCTCTATATGAATTACAAATCTTAGCCACTGGGACTTTGAGCCACCTGGATTATCTCCCCAGTATAGGCTTTTATAACTCAAAATATCCATCTCTGGAGTAAGAAAGTGCTTCTTGATACCTATAATCCCAGAAAGACTTCTCTTACAAATTTTTAAAGCTCCTTTTCCAGAACCTTTCAAATTTTTCAGATCAGTACCTTCTCTTCAAGAAAGAAAACAACACAAAAATATTGAAGCTCTGGTGATTCTGTCATATCTTTTTGTCTCTCTTTCTCAGGATATTTTAACATGTAGTAATAATAATTCTTCAATTGTTTCTTTAAAATTGTTGTCTAACTGGTTTAATAAACTATTACATGATGGTGCTAGAAGGCTAGAAGGCACACTGTAGGCAAGGAATAGGAGTAATTGGCCCAGGATTCAGATGCAGTTCAGATTAATTGTTGGGGATAAGGCCTGTCATATGACTGTGCCTCCAGATGAATAACCTGATCTTTTCATTTCAAATTAAAATGTAATTTTTTTCTTCATATTCAGTTCAAACCCTGACTCTTCATATTTAAGACAAGATCAACTTGTAGACTGGCTCAGAAACATACTTGACATGGTCACACTCAAGTGGAAACAACATAGAACTGCAGAAAAAAGAGGAGACAGTGAGATTAGCAGGAGCTGTTATGGTAGGGGTTGGGAGGTCAGGAGGCAGGTGACAACTTTAAGCACTTACAATATCACTTCTATGGTCCAGTCCTTCATAGGACCTAAAATGTGGATAAAAAGTAGACTCCATAAAAGTCAATCTGAACATACAGCTTTATAACATGAGGGGAAAAAAACTTTTAAACCTTGAAATGATAAATTGTGGTCTCTAAATTAAGCTTATTCATAAATAGCTCAGGTCACTGTTCTAATAATTTTTACTAAACTCTAGAATATGAAATGAATCCACAAAATTAATTTTCCATTTTCATTTCTAGGTAGGAAGTAGAAAGAACAGAAATAGTTTTAAATAGAGGTCATTAAAAAATGGTCTAATAAATGGCCCTATACCAGTATCTGCAACCTATAGGATACAGTTTTACATAATAACTGAAAATTGTGTAATCTTGGTTTTATGCAAGAGATTAGCAGATTGGTTCAAATTTGCCATCTGTACTTCCTACTTTCTGAAGTGATCCTCAGATGTGTACTCTCTCACATCCACATGCAAATAAAATATTAAGTGTCATCAACAGTTGTTTTCATCATCTAAAATATTATTCCTTCACTTAACAACAGGTTGTGAAGTCTTAGCAAAATCTTGAAAATTAGCTAACTGATATTGTATCAATATCCACTGGTTCTCTTCCAATTTCAATGACAATTTTTGCGATTCAATAACTAGAATGCAAGATAATATTACTTACTGAAAACTAAAGAAGGGAGGAAGGCTCTTAGGTTAAAGTAAAGTAAGTTTAATCTTTCACATTCCCAGGCAAAGAAGGGCTCCCATCCCTTTGGAGTCCTTAGCAAATGCAGTTTCTTCCTGCTGCTGGCTACAGAGTGGAGATGTGGTTTCCAAGCAAGAAAAGCCTTTGTCTCTCAAGAGCAAAAGAACTGTCATTCTCGGCACAGTAACAAATAAGTAGTACTTTGCAAGTATTTTAGGTTGGAGGAAACAAACGACCTGAGTGAAAATGAATATCAGAAAATAAATGCTAAAATCTTCATTGTCCTTATTTAAAATATTCAACTATCAAAATTCCTTTCCCATACACTTAATTGAAAGCCTTTAAAACTCTTACAAGAGTTTTTTTTTTGTCTTGAGTAGATCCCAGGCTCCTGCCCCCATGCTAAGCAAGGGCTCTACCACTAAGCCACACTGCCACCCTAAAAAAGATAATCTTAAAAAGCACAACTGTTAAACACAATTGTAAACAATTGTTAAATATTTACCCACACTTGATATAATAACATTCCTCCAAGTAATTTCCATAGAATAGAAGTTCAGTTGTATATGGACATTCCATTAACCCTCTCTGGTTTAACAAGAATTCCTGCTCTATTCACCAATACCAAGGGCCGTACACTTTAGTGATACAATATCTATACATGCATTTTTTTTCTGAAGTGTATAGGCTGTATATGAACACAGCCTATTATAGCTGTAAGGTATCAGGTTTGTCAAACAAAAATTACACTGGCCAAAGTTAAATAGCCAAGGAAGACTTATTCAAGCTACTGCAGTTAGAGAGAGAGACTGAACTCAACTCTACTGGTGTGGAACCAGTGGAAGAGTACTGGAAGACACTGGGCCAGCTTGATCAGTGGGCGGTATTTAATAACAGTGAGTTATTCCTGAATTTGAAGATGTTTTTGCTCTATGATCTGGCTATCGTGCTTGGTAGTTGGTGCCTAAAGTTAGGCTCCTTCCCAAGAGGACAAGGCTGGGAGACAGGAATGTTAACTCCCTTCCATGTTTACATTTCACAGAAGGTGGTTCCACAGATTCTTGGGAAAAACACTTCCTGGGTTATCAAACTGGTTAGAGACTGGGAGAATATTTATTTGGATTTCTAAGAAGCAGAGAAAGAATTTAGCATGACAAGTTCTCTAAAGTATTGAAAATATGTTAAGAAAAGGAAGTCGGGGATGGAGAGTCCAGAAGAAACGTGTCTAAAGTTTAGTCAAGCTGAAAGTTTACAGTCGTCTTGGTCAGTAAACAAGAAACAAAACAAATCTAACACTGGAAAGACTACTTTTGAGCAGTATTTTAATTTAAAGAAAGAAAAGCACACAACCTCATAGAAAAGAAGTAGTTGGAGGCTGTGATCGGACTTTGCCAGGAACAAGCTGACAAGTCTCACCAGAGACCTGGTAAACAGCAGGCCTCAGTGCGGAAGAGGATGGCCATTAGTAGCAGGAAACCAGAGAGTTGCACAGGCTTTGGTGCCTGTGATTAAGAGTGTTAATTTGGCTGGAGAAGTAACTGGGCATTGGTGCAGGATTCTGAGAGGGAGAAGTAAAGCAATCAGAGAGAGGCCCAAGGAGGATGATTGTGGCAGCTGTGAGGGATTGGAGGATGCAGGGGCTAAGGCAAGAAGACTCATGAGGAGGTCATTATCATGCTGCCTGAACAACTCGAGTGCTCCTTCTCCCCACTCACTCCCATTCTGTCCCTTTTCTTCAGTGAAGCACTTCTCCTGTCTCTCCTTAATTATCTTTTCACACTCCAGTCCCTATGACCACCTTTTAAAAAATCAAATTGTCCTTCTTGTTTCTTTGAAATCTCTTTGCAAGGTACACTTCAGCTATGAGATGTACAATGTAATTAAATCATCAGCTCTTTGATGCAGGAGCTATGAACCAATAATTAAGACAGTTTCCTGAGTTTGCCTAGTCATGAGACCCAATGTGATAGTTTTTAAATATTTTTAAAATTTTGAGGGCTTTTTAAAAAGTTAAATTCCTGGGCTCCACTTCAAATTCACTGAAATAATATTGTCTGTGGGAGGAACATAGCAATGTGATTTACAAAAGGATACCCCAACAATGGTGATGATCTGGAAATTCAGAAAATGTGGTCACGGGCAGTTTGGGGCTGGCAAGGTCATGAAAGAGCCTTCATGAAGATGTTAGTTAATTGAGTTAATTTTAAGCTACTTTTCTCTTTGTTTTGCTTCTGAAGGCACTAGTATATTAGGCTAATGGTGAATACCTAATGCCTGGGAAAACTGGTAAAATCAGGCTGAAGAATGTCTCTGACAACAGCTAGCTGAGAGTAGAAGGCCCAATAGGAGACATGACACAAAGCAACCACACTGAGAATGAACCAGGGGCCCTCGACATGCAACCAGTGAAAGATTTTTAAAAAGTTGTGCTTCTACATCTCTTTGTCTCTGTTCCAGTGTAGCAAGGAATGCAGGGGATAAATATATGAGTACAGAAAGGAGTAATACACTCTACTGATGCTACCAGGTTTCTACAGCTGGGGACCAAGTGGATCAGCTGTGAAAATCTCCTGTAAAACTTTAAACATATATAAAACCAAGTGTCTTCAAAGAAATAAGAATTAATGTGGAGGGCTTTTTTTAATCAATTCAGTTTTTTTTCCATTAGGAAGAGACCTAAGAATATGTATCTGAGTTCTCCTAAAAAAAAAAAAAAAAAAAAAAAAAGTGGATGGAATCTGGAGAAAAACCAAAGGAAGGACTTGGGGTCATGAAAACAAAAACAAGAGGGGCAGTCTAGTGTCATTCGAACATTTCCACTAAAGAACAGACTACCCGCTTTCCTCTTGCTATTGTATCACTGGTGCCTTAAAATTTACTTTGACTTGGGATTTGGAGGTTATGTGAAGGTAGAACAAGACGATAACAACCCTCAGTGACATCCATCATCTTTTAGCAAGTTCTGCCAGGACCTAGTGCTCATTTGACCGTAGATCCCTTTTTGTCGGGACTATTATTTTTCCAATTCATCTGATTCAGATATTGTTCTGATGATATTGAGAGTTTTTTTTTTCCAAAATGATGTCTTCTTTTGGTCATACCTTTACCTAATTTTCCAACAGAAACAAAAAGTAAGCAGTCTCCACAGACCTTTCCATGTCAAAGTTCTTATTCTCTTAGCCCTTGGAGCAATTATCTTTGCAAGGTGCAAGAACAGAGCTACATGCTATAGATAAACAATAGTCACATCCTGTCCCATGAGAGAGAACCCATAGGATATTTAATTTGCTTTACAAATGGAATGGAAAAAAATTTAGTTTTTTTCTCCTATATTTTCTTTTTTCATTACAAGCACTGTTTTGTAAAAAAGAAAAAAATACAGGCAGCAAATGCAAACAGTACAGAAGAAATGAAGTGACAGAGAAGGCAAGGCATAGAATTTCAGTACAATCTCATATAGACAAAGTCAAGAGAATATTTTTAATGCAGTTTGAATGTAGATACACCAGAAGAAAAATAAAACAATAAGATATTAGCAATAATGGTGAAAGAGAGAAATGTGTATGAGTCTTTGGCATACTATGCTGATTTATCACAATAATAATTTCTGGCAACTTATAAGCATTCACTGTCCTCTTTCTTTGGAGCCTTGATGCTAGCACTTGATAATGCCAGCCTAGAAGATAGACTTTGCAAAGCCTGTCCTTTTGTTACTGTGATTCTCTATTAGAGCACATGTAATATTTGATTCTGATTTGTTTGAATAAGCCACTCTATATCTTGATTTTAAAGCTTATAAAAAATTCATAAGCAAAATTAAAATGCAAAAGACAAGCTTGGAAGATTACTTTTTCAATTAATAAATATAGATACCCTTATTATAGAAAAAGCTGATGCAAATCACTAGGATATAGTAACATTCTAACAAAAATACAGCCACGAATGAATAATGCTCAGAAGAAAACTACCAGGGGGCCATTCAATCTCATAGTAATTTGCATATTTAAAAATGAAATATAATTATTTAATGATACTATTCAAAACTGGCAAAAGAATAGTGATATAAATATTCTATGTCATACCTTGTAAATGAGAAGGGTATAATATTAGAGAAAAACTATTTAGTGAGACGCCAAATCACCCTGCTGCAGACAGGCAGGTCTGCTCATGCCCTACCGAGGTCCTGAGTGGCACAGAACATGCCTAATCAGCCCGCTGCAGACAGGCAGGTTTGCCCACACCCTATCAAGGTCCCCAGTTGCGCGGAAGACACCGAATCACCCCTCTGCAAACAGACAGCCACCTGATTCCACACTACAAAGACACAGAGGACACCAGACCACCAGACCAAGGCACTGAGTCCCACTGTTCCCGACCCAGAGGTAGGGGCTTCTGAGCTGTCATCTGACTGCCCCTGGTCCAGAGGAAGGGGCTAGCCAGTCACCATCCCTCCCGCTGCTCCCAGCCCAGAGGAAAGGGCTTTTGGGCCACCTTCTGTCCCGCCACTCCTGGCCCAGAGGAAGGGGCTTCCAGGCAACCATCCCTCCCACTGCTCCCAGCAGAGAGGGAGGGGCTTCTGAGCTGCCATCCCACTGCTCCTGGTCCAGAGGAAGGGGCTTCACAGCCACCATCCCTCCCACTGCTCCCAGCCCACAGGAAAGGGCTTTGGGGTCAACATCCCTACCACTGCTCCAGGCCTCTCCCACCTCACTCAGCTCAGAGGAGGTAATCCGTGCAGGTGCTAACAGCCCCCTGCCCCAGTCGAAATGAGAAAACACATAAATAAGTCTCAAAACTAGACTTCCAGATAACCTACAACAACCCCAAAGGGAAATGAGATGGAACACTCTGATACTCAACCACCTGGACCCACTGAACTGGCAAAAAAAGGGGATCTGGAAAAAATGAAATCAGAAATAATTTGTCAGATAACAGGAGAAATTGTGCCCCTAGTGTAAGACACGATTAATAAATCTAGAGAGCAGCTGAGGAACATGATGGAATCCCAAAATAAGAAACAAATGGAATCCATAAAACAGATGCAAATAAATTTCCAGGACATGAAAAACTCCACTGAAAGTCTACACAGCAGAATGAGCCAATGTGAGGACAGAATTCCAGATATAGAAGATAAGATTGCAATTAATGACCAGGAAAAGAAAAATTGCTTCAAAATTATAAGGGAACATGAGAAATCAATCCAGCAGCTGCTAGATGATGCAAAGAAGAATAACATAAGACTGATTAGGCTCAATGAAGAAACAGGAGAGAGTGGAGATGACATAAAAAATCTCTTCACAGAAATAATGGCAGAAAACTTCCCAAGCATGGGAAAAGAGCTTGACATACAGATAAGTGAGGCATATAGGATTCCAAATAGCCTTGATCAAAAAAAAATCTACACATAGACATATAATTGCTAAGATTCCAGAAACACAACAGAAGAACAAAGTTCTCCAAGCAGGCAGAGGAAAGAAACAAATCGCATACAAAAGAAAGCCTATCAGAATCACAGCAGACTTCTCAACACAAACCATCTAGGCAAGAAGAGATTGGAGTGACATATTCCAAGCCCTAAAAGAAAACAGCCTCCAACCCAGATTGATGTACCCTGAAAAACTATCTTTCAAAATTGATGGAGAAATAAGATACTTGCATGACAAAGAGCACCTTAGGAACTTGGTGAAGGCCAAACCAGCACTCCAAAGAATTTTACAAAATATCCTAGGAACAGACATTGAGGATCACAACCCCAGGAAGCAAAGCAGAATGAACCCATCTGGCATGACAAGAAATTCAATGTAAAGGGGGAGAACCCAACAAAAAGAAAAAGTCATGGCAATGACAAGTCAATACGTTTCAGTTATAACCATCAACGTTAATGGTCTCAATTCACCAATCAAAAGAAATAGACTGGCAGAATGGGTCAAGAAGCAAAATCCAACAATATGCTGCATACCAGAAACACACTTAATTCAAAAGGAAACTCATACAATGAAAGTGAAGGGGTGGAAAACAGTACTCCGTGTGACAGGAACCTGAAAAAAAACAGGAGCAGCTATCCTCTTTGCAGATCAAGTAGATTTCAAACCAACACTGATTAAGAGAGACAAAGAAGGACACTACATCCTTATAAAGGGAAGAATCCAAGAGGAAGAGATGACAATCATAAATATCTATGCACCAAACACTAGTGCACCAAACTATAGAAAACAAATAATAACGGACACGAAAAGTCATATATGCACTAATACAATTGTAGTGGGGGACCTCAACACCCCACTGTCACAAATAGATAGATCAACTAAACTAAAAATAAGTAATGAAATACTAGAAATCAATCAAACTCTTGAACAAATGAACTTAACAGATATTTACAGAGTCTTCCACCCCACAAAATCAGAATACACATTCTTCTCAGCTGCACATGGGTCATTCTCAAAAATAGACCACATACTCACACATAGAACATGTTTAAGTAAGTGCAAAGGAATTGAAGTTATCCCCTATATATTATCAGACTATAGTGCGATGAAATTGGAGATCCATAGCAAAAGAAAAAACAATTTCATAAACATGTAGAAATTGAACAACACACTTCTGAATAACCAATGGGTCACAGAGGAAATTAAAGAAGAAATCAGACAATTCCTTCAATTAAAGGACAATGACAATACAACAGATTGGAATCTATGGGACACAATGCAAGCAGTCTTACGAGGGAAATTCATAGCAGTGAATATGCATATTAGGAAAACAGAATGAGCCCAATTAAACAACCTGATGCTGAACCTCAAGCTTCTAGAAAAAGAAGAGCAGGACAACCCCAAAGCTCATACAAGGGAGGAAATTATAAAGGTCAGAGGAGAAATCAATGCAATGGAGACTAAGAGAACGATACAAAAAATCAATGAAGCCAAGAGTTGGTTCTTCAAAAGAATCAACAAAATCGACAAACCTTTAGCCAACCTTGTCAGAAAAAGGAAAGAAAAGGCCCAAATCCATGCAATTAAGAATGAAAAGGGTGAAATGACAACAGACCCAGCAGAAATCCAGAGGATCATCAATACCTACTTCCAGAACCTATATGCCAATAAGATGGGTAACACAGAAGAAATGGACAGATTTCTAGGTACATATGAATTACCAAAGTTGAATGAAGAAGACCTAAAAATTCTGAACAACCGAATGTCAACCAATGAAATTGAAAATGTAACTAAAACCTTATCAACTAAAAACTTATCAAAAGCCTGGGTCCTGATGGCTTCACTGCTGAATTCTCCAAGACATTTAGAGAGGAACTGCTGCCACTACTGTTTAAACTCTTCAATGAAATTGAAAGGGAAGCAATACTCCCAAATTCATTCCTGGAAACAAGCATCACCTTGATCCCTAAAGCAGGGAAAGACCCAACTGAAAAAGAGAACTATAGGCCAATGTCACTAATGAACATAGATGCAAAAATCCTTAATAAGATACTGGCAAACAGAATGCAGAAGATCAACAAGAAGATCATACACCCTGATCAAGTGGGATTCATCCCAGGGATGCAGGGATGGTTCAATATATGAAAATCAATCAATGTAATACACTATATCAATAGAGCCAAGGACAATAATAACATGATTATCTCCATAGACACAGAAGAAGCATTTGACAAAATCCAACATGCATTTATGATAAAAACCCTACAAAAAATTGGAATAGATGGTCTCTACCTCAAACTGATAGAAGCCATCTATGAAAAACCAACAGCCAATATCATACTAAATGATCAAAAACTGAAATCCTTCACACTAAAATCAGGAACAAGACCAGGATGTCCACTATCACCACTCTTGTTCAATATAGTTCTGGAAACATTAACCACAGAAATTAGACAAAGGAAAGAAATAAAAGGAATAAAGATTGGAAATGAAGAAGTCAGATTGTCAGTATCTGCAGATGACATGATACTCTATATAGAAGACCCCAAGAACTCCACCAAAAGTCTTCTAGACTTAATAACCAAATTCAGTCAAGTAGCTGGTTACAAAGTCAACACACAAAAATCAATAGCTTTCCTCTACACTAATGACAGGCTCTCTGAGAGAGAAATAGGGCAAACAATTCCTTTCACAATAGCATCCAAAAAACTGAAATACCTAGGAATCATCCTAACGAAAGAAATCAAAATCCTCTTCTCTGAAAACTATGGCACTCTGAAAAGAGAGATTGAAGATGATATCAGAAAATGGACAGACGTCCCCTGCTCCTGGGTAGGAAGGATTAATATAGTGAAAATGGCCATACTTCCAAAACTGCTATATAGGTTTAATGCAATTCCAATTGAGATTCCAGCTGCATACTTTATAGACCTTGAGAGAACAATCCAAAAATTCATTTGGAACAAGAAGAGACCCAGAATAGCAAAAGCAATTCTAGGTAACAGAGACATGGCAGGGGGTATCACAATCCCCAACTTGAAACTATACTACAAAGCTACTGTGATAAAAAAAAACAGCATGGTACTGGCAAAGAAACAGACCTGAGGACCAGTGGAACAGATTAGAAGATGCAGAAACAACACCAGACACACTCTGCCATCTCATCTTTGACAAAGGAGCCAAACACCCTCACTGGAGGAAAGATAGCCTCTTTAATAAATGGTGCTGGAAAAATTGGGCTTCAACTTGCCAAAGATTCAAACTAGACTTGTATCTCTCCCCATGCACTAAACTGAAATCAAAATGGATTAAAGATCTAATTATTAAAATAGAAACTCTGAACCAGTTGGAACAGAGGTTAGGTAGAACCCTTGAAGACATCGGTGTAGGAAAAGATTTTATGAAGAGAACCTCAGTTGCCCATGAACTAGCACAAACAATCAACAAGTGGGATCTCTTCTTATTAAAAGGCTTCTGCACAGCAAGAGAAACCACCAGCAGTGTGAAGAGACAACCCACAATGTGGGAAAAAATCTTCACCTGCTCTTCCTCAGACAAATGTCTACTATCTCGAATCTATAAAGAGCTTAAAAAGATCAGACCTCCCAAATTTAAAGACCCAATCAGAAAATGGGCATCTTTAATGAACAGACATTTCTCAGACAAAGAAGTAGAAATAGCAAAGAAATACATGAAAAAATGTTCAACATCACTGGTCATTTGAGAGATGCAGATGAAAACAACCCTGAGATTCCACTTCACTCCTGAAAGAATGGCTGCTATCATGAAATCAACCAATAACAAATGCTGGTGGGGCTGTGGGGAAAGAGGAACCCTTCTCCACTGCTGGTGGGAGTGTAGACTGGTGCAACCACTGTGGAAATCAGTATGGAGATACCTCAAAGAACTAGGACTGGAAGTCCCATTTGACCCCACTATTCCAGTGCTGGGGATCTTCCCCAAAGAATTAAAAGAATCATACCACAGTGATATATGTGCACCCATATTCATAGCAGCGCAGTTTGTAATAGCTAAAACTTGGAAACAGCCCAAATGCCCACCAACTGGAGACTGGATAAAGAAAATGTGTTTTTTTTTATAAAATGGAGTACTACTCAGCCATAAAAAATGAGAAATTAGAGACATTTATAGCCAAGTGGATGCACATTGAGGTGATACTCTTAAGTGAAATAAATAGGACACACATGAATAAATACCAAATAGTTTCTCTGGTGTGAGAAACTGAAAGTGTAAATAAGGACTAAATGTATAATACATAATGTGAAATAGGAAGAAAAGGGTCAAAGGGGAAGGAAGTGGGAGGGCTAGGGGAAAGGATAGAAGGGAATGGGATTAATAGGATCAAATGGAAAAATAGGAACAAAATCTTTGTAAATAGGGAGGAATGGAAGGGTTGAAGGGAGGCCTGGGCAAGGGTGAAAAATAAGAACCAAGAGAGCCTATGTAAAGGTGCAAATTTTCAATGATGAATGTCATTATATTGTATACCTAAAATGTACCAATGATTAGAATGAATAATCGATAATGCAAAATAGGAAGAAAAGGTCCAAAGGGACAGGGGTAGTGGGAGGGGCAGGGGAAAGGAAAGAAGGGAAGGGAAAAATGCTGAGAAATGGAAAAAGTGGAAATAAAGTCTTTGTAAATAGGGAAGGGTGGAGAACATGAAGGGAGGGCTAGGAATGGGGAAAGAATAAGAATCAAGATGCATTATGTAAAGGTACAATTCCCAAGGAGAAATGTAATTGTGTTGCATACCTACAATGTACCAATAAAAGAATTTAATACAGAAAAAAAAAAAGAAAAACTGTTAGTAATAAGCCATGAAATGTAAAGTTTTCAGTTCAGTACTTAAACTCATAGGATGCCATCAAGGACAATAAGGGATATGGAGGGAAATAGTATATACAAAGGTAGTTATTGCAGAACTACTCATAACATTGAAAAGAATAAAATTTCCAAAAGACAAATTATGACAATGAGCTTGCAGAAGATATGTTAAATGAGTTAAAAAGTATAATGTTATTTGCATTGATAAACAAAACTTTAAATATATGAGTGTATGTAGTTATTTTAATTATGTATTTTACAACATGCCTGCCCACATGGTCTGTTTCTTCACAAATATATACTTTGGAAATTCTCAAAGTTTTGAATATTACAATGGCAGGTAATTTCATCCAAAATTCATATTTTACAGATCCTAAAATTCATTAATCTCCTCTGCATGATGTGGGTTTTCTTTTTAAAGTTCATTCCATTACATAGAAAAGATACTGCCAGCGTCCCCCAATATATTTTTAATTGATTTAAAACTTTGATTTTTGGGTAAGCAATCATTACTTTCTCCATTCTTCACTCTCTCTCTGCATCTCCTTGTCAGTAAACACTGGTTTTCTTTACAGGAGGATTTTTATAAAAACATAGGTTTTACTTACTTTTTTAAGAGTAAGAGATTTGGAAAGAAAAAATACACCCTCTTGTGCAGAAAACTCTAAGTTGTTTTTTAAAAAGTTGAAATCTTGAATCATAAATCAAACACAGGGGTCTAATGCATAAGGATATTCATTCAGAATGAGCTAGGGGAAAAAATTATACTGTGGTTATCTGGAACAAAGGAATGCTGCAAATTTCATTCTTTTCTCATTACATTTTATTATTTCTTCATATCCTGGCTCTTCTATGACTAAGTGATCTTGAACAAGTTATTTATCTCCAGTGCCTCAGTTTTCTCTTCCATAAAATAGGGATCAATAATCTTGGTAGCTATGTGATTGAGTCGTTTTGATAGTTGTACATATGAGTAACATATGAGAAATACAAAGGAGAATGACAGCCAAATAACACTATAAAAGTATTCATTATAATTATTTTGTTCTAAATAAATGTGTTCTAGAATGTTCTGAAAACTAAATGATCTAAAGATTACAAATCAGTCAATTTTGAAAAGCAGAGGCTCTCAAGGATACATTAAAAGTTTAATGATGAACTGAGCTTAGTGGTACATGCCCATAATCCCAGCATTCCGGGAAACTGAGGCAGGAGGATCACAAGTTTGAGCCTAATTTAGCAAGATCTTGTCTCAAAATGAAAAATTTAAAAAGGTCTAGAGGTACAGCATTCCTCAGTACCACCACCAAAATATAATGATAACATTGCTAACAGTTACCATTTACTTGCTTTTTGTCTTGTGCTAGAAACTACTCTAATTATTTTACACATATTTATTAATTGTATTCTTACAGAAAGTTTTATAAGTTATTTATTAACACTGTCATTTTATAGACAAGGAAACCAGATAAGCACAGAGGTTTAGAAAGCTGCTTAGAATCACAGAAGAAAAAAACAAGACACCAGAATTTAAACATAAGTCTTCTAGGCCAAAAGATTACCTTTTCTGGTAAGTATACTAACCTAGTCCTAGCTAGAACTAAAATCTGCATTAATCCTTAAAATTTTGTCTGAGAATTATTAATTAGAGATCAGTTTATATTAATGCTTTATTATTCCACTAAAGAGGTCATTTATTATAATCTTCAAATGTGAATCATGCCCCTGAAAAATCTATTATTTTAGGAAATATAGCATCATCCTGTCACCATTTGACAACTTTTGTCAAAAAGTAGTGCCAATAGAGAATTGTCTCTGATGACTTAAAGTCGCAAGTTCAAACCTATAGAAACACAAGAAGATAAAAAGTTCCAGTGGTACAATTACTGATGTGAGTTTGACTTTTTTTTACAAGTTTGTTTTACTTTTGTTTTTCCATATACATATACTGAGGTAGTACTTAAGAAATACTACAAATACTTGGCCCAGAACTTTGAACAGAGGTAATCTAGTCCTACGGAGTGAACCCACTTAGAAGAGTCCATAATGAAGAAGATTTGAGGCACTATTTCTTATTCTGAAAGTGAATAAGTGGGGAGTTCCACTCCCTCTTCCCCAATATGCCTGGATTGAGGAGACATAGCACAAAGACACAGAAAAGGGCCTATTCCCTTGGACTTCTTGAATGATGCATGAGCAGTGCTGGGAAAGATGCCAAGTGGACACTCAGCAGCTCATTTCTAGGAGGTGCACTGTGTCCTAACAGAGACAAACAGAAACTTCCATTACTAACAAGAGATCTAGTGAAGGGTTGACAAACTTGAATTATCTTGTCCCTAATAGAAATCACAAGCACTCTATTAAACACATCAGAATAAGTCCTAACAAGGCTTTTTCCTCTTTGATTGGCTGTTCTGCTGCTCTCCATGTGGAGGCCTTTCAGGGAGTGTAGATTCTATGATTAAGGTAATCAGTTGGGCTGACTCAGGCACTCAATCCAGCCACTGCCAGGGGACCAGCTGGTAATCACCAGAAGAGTATGCTTTGGAGATGATTTCTCTCTATAAGTACCCTCGTGTTTGTTCAAGATAAAACTAAGTTGTACAAAGAACTGTGCTTCAAAGTTTTCCAACTCCGTAAAGTACAACTTCCGTAAGATGTACCCCTGACCAGTTGTCCCTGCCACATGCTAGGAATTACACTTGTGGGTTCTATACTTTTCGTAACAAACTACTTGCCATACAATGAACATTGGATTAAATTTGGTGATAAATCCATAGGTAACAGGACAAACTCCATCTTAAATTAGCCCCAGTCACTTAAATCCTGTTTCTTTTACCAAAGCCATTGTGACTTGAGGATCGACTGATTAAGCTTCCACTTTTGAGATCCATTTTTGATGCTGAATACTGTGTATTCACTAGCCATGTTGAAAAAAGTCCTTATTGTTCAACAATTTTACTCCAAGGGCTCTGATCTTCTGTCTACCCTGATAGCCTTATCTTATAGCTTCCATTTTTAAAAAATTGCGGAGCAAACAAATGCTCAGAGATTATTTAGTTCACACATCTCAGAGTATAGGCACTTGTGTTACAGTATGGTAGCCATGAGCCATATGTGGCTGTTTCAATTTAAATTGATTAAATTAAATTAAAATTCCATTTCTCAGTTGCATGAGCTAAATTTCAAGTGCTCAATATCCATGTGTGGCTTTTAGCTACCATTTTAGATAGTTGAGATGCAGAAAATTTTCATCATCATGGAAGGTTATATAGGGTAGTGCCAATATACACCAATAAGGGTGCTTCTGGTATTACATATAATGATTATAGTTAGTATGTAAATTTTAATATTTACATATTATTTTAATGTGTAATATGCAGTATAGTTCAAAGCCATACTTCCACAAATATTGCTTGGATAAAAGCTAAAATACACATTAAAGTGAGTATTTCAAAGAAAAATATACTGCAAGGGTTACTGAGATATGATAAAATTGTGCAAGTGTTAGCTGAATGAGTAAAGTTTGGGAGATTGGGGGTTAGATTTTTAAAGTAAATATTTTTAAATGAGCAGAATTTCTAGAAAGCCACAAGTGTCATTCTGGAGCATTTATCTCCTCTTAACAGAGATTATCAGAAAAAGTGCTTTTAACACGATGACAAAGAAGGGAGGGAAGGAGAGAAGGGAGGGAAGGAGAAAAATAAGGGAAGGAAGGAAGGAGCTTCAGAGGAATGTGCAAGTAGAGAGTAGATTAAATAAGTCAGAAGGGCTGAGACCACATAAGAAGGAGTTCACCAAGTCATAGCAAGCACGACAAGGAGGGAAGAGTACAAACTTTCTAGTCTAGGTAAAGTCAACAGCCTCATGAAATCATCCCTTGCATTTCATAACAGAGCTTGAGTATTCATGCATATAGTGAATTTCCAACGTGTGTACATTTCAAAACTCTCAAAACTGTAATCTTCCTCTCTGCTTTCACTGGCTGCAGTGGAAATTTTATTGGGGGAGATTTGGGTAGAAAGGTAAGAGCAGTCACAATAAGAGATTATTTAATCTTCTAAGTAAATTTTCGGACTTACTGATACCTGGGCTAATCCGCTAAAACCTTCTAATCTTGCCAAGTCACATTCTAGGAAGTAACAGGTGCTGATAGTGATGCTCCAGGAATCTTTCCAACAAGCTAAGTGTTCATTCCGTGGTGGTCAGCTTCATAGTTAGAGAGGCTGTGACTCACTTGCTGTATTATTTTTGCAATCTAACATCCCCTATAGAAGAATATTTAGTACCTTTAACCAGCCTCAAAAGAACTCCAGAGAGCACAAAAACTACACTGATAATGTATACAGTAATGACAGAGCTGCATCTTCAGGGCAGAAAGAGCAAAGGCGGCAGAGGGGAGGTGTCTTACTTGGGAAACAGACAAAATAAAATGCCATGAACAAAGTGGCCTATGAAAAAGATGCTGGTAAGATTGTTTTGACCACATCAGAGGTCTCCATGGTGATTCTAGAAATTCTTGGGTGGATTTTTGGAGGAAAGAACAGGAGCTACAGTCATTTTGAAGATGGAAGTAACTGGCCAGTAAAATCTGATTGTAAATGCGATGCTAATGTGATCTCACTGGTCATCACCAAACTCCAGTCTAGAGTTGTTCAAGCTGTACTTGGCATATGTATCCACAAGAAGCTGCAAGAATGTGTAATATCCTTTCTTAGCCATCACAAGGATCATGACCAACTTCTGTACAGGAACAAAAAAACCCATGTTAATAAGAGAAAAGCATAACACAAGTATTTAATCAAATTTCTACATAATATGGGAGCCTTCCAAAAGGCCCAAAGACCCAGGGAAAGCTATGTGTTGGCTTAGATTCCATAAAGCATGGACAGCCATGTGCAAATGGGACTGGACAAAAAGATTTGACCTAAAGGTAATAGATTGAGAGAGGCTGGGTGAAGCCTGTCTCTCCATTCTCCCTGGCCTCTCTACGTAATATTCCTTCCTCCAGGTAGAGGGCAGGACTCCTCCTGGAACGGGGGTCTTATGACCTATTATGATACAAGGTAAGTCAGAGAATTTCTTTCTAGAATGCTCTTATGTAGAAATGTGGAGGGAATTAGAGTAATATTTCAGTGGAGGATCCTGAGGTCTGGAGGAAGTAGGTTACTTAATCCATGCCATAGATCCTTCCCACGAATCTAAGTGATTCTGAAGCTCATACTCTTTGCATTGGACCTTGCTGTTATTTTCAGAAGATCAGCTAGAGCCTCCTGCCTCAGGCAGCCAATGGCAGGTCAGCCAGCCTAGTGGAGAAAAATCTTGGGTGTTTCAGGCTAATGGCATTCAGTGTTCTTTTAACTAGGATTGGTTCTGCTTCCTATGTGCAAGTACATGAAGACCTCTGTAAGTCTGAGGATTGGTATGAAAAGCAAAATTCAAAAGAATTATAATGAGACTGGGAATGTGTGTAACTCAGTAGAGTGCTTGCTTGCCATGCACTAGCCCCCGGATTCAGTCCCCAACACCACACACCCACACAAAAACAATCGTGATAGCCTGATACCTTCCTCTCACCTTATACTTCTTGGAAATTCTAATCTCTACAAATGTACACACAATGAGCACCTGCAAAGACAGCAGGACTTGTTCTAAAGGAATATAGCCAAGCAAAGAGGCCCAGAAGGCAATATTCTGATGGGCTTCCCAAAGCCCCAACTTATATCTGCCTAGAAATAGCCCTGTACTTGGTTCTTGAATGGTTTAACACTCATATTATAAATTATTTCTCTTGAATTTATGTCCTTTTTTCAAAAAAAAAAGAATTTTTTTTAGCAATCTATTTCCCATCTCTAATATTTCCAGTCCTCACATTCTTCTGAATTGCCTTTACTCTGCCATGTGTGCAGAATTATAGAAAAATAAATCCAAGAGCCCCCCACACACACACACACTATGGAAACTAAATTGGGGTGTTCCTTGGCCGATATTTTCTGTCACATCACGTCATCATCTCTTGCAGCCAGAGAGTGGGCATATGACCAAAGCCTAGCCAATCAAACTTTATCTACCAGGATTTTGAATCTTGTGTTGAATTATTCAAGGACAGAAGAAAGTCCACTCTTTATAGATGCAGTGCCTGGAAGAGACTCTTGCGCAGTCCCCATTACCAAGATCTTTCAACACTATCTTGTTCTTCTTCAGTGGATTCCATTTTTCACGATGTAAAAGTTTCTGATATTTATAACTGTTATGGTATGAATGTGTTTTCTAAAAACTCAAATGTTGAAATCTTAGACCTTAGAATGTGCCCTTATTTGGAAACAGGGTAGTCTCAGGTATCATTATTTAAATTGAGATGAATTCATATTAAAATAGAGAAAATCCATAATCAATATGACTAGTGTCCTCATAAGCAGGGAGAGCTTGAACACAGGAGAACACCACGTGAAGACAAAACCAGAGGTTGAGTGATGTTCCTCCAAGCCAAGGGATACCAAATATTGCCAACACAGCACCAGAAGTCAGGTGAGAGCAATGGGGCAGATTCCTTCTCATAGCTCTAAGAAGGAACCAACCTTACCATCATCTTGCTTTTGGACTTCTACCCTTCAGTCTCTGTTGTTTTAAACCAACAGTAGGACTGTGCTATAGCATCCCAATAAAATTAATCCAATAAAAGAGTTGAATTCTCCCCTGGAATTTAAGAGACAGATTCACATGGAGTTATTAGGGTTGGAAAGGCCTGAGTAGCCTGAGGAGAGGAGGAAATCCATGTAGAAAGTTCATAAGTTGGCTTTCAATATAGATCTGAGTACTTTACAATTTTTCTTACATCATCTCTAGGCACACAGAAAGAAAACAATAATTGATAAGAACAAGGAGATAATTGTGCATTTAGGACAAGAAGAAAAGCCTGAGGATAAACAATAACACACGGCTGGAATGGTTTGAGACTAAGTGAAGGTGTATAATGCATAGACATCAAGATAAACTCCGCTAGAAGCACTAAAGTTTTTGCTTTTTCTTGTTTCCTGAAAAATGATGGATTATATTCACTATTCTCTAGTTGATACCTTGATATAATGTTAGCATCTGCTCTGAGTCAGATGTTAATATGGTAGGGGCAGAAGGCCCAGTTTTGATTTGATTAAGGTAACTAACTTCATCTTTTTAGTACACAAGGATTAAATGATCCCTAATTAACTCTTATTCTTTCAGCAAATATCTATTAAGTATGTACTCTGGGTCAGAATTGTGTGGTGCATAAGACAGGCAGGTTTTCACTCCCACAGTGGAGGGAGCAGCAATTGTTACCAGAATTAATGGTCAGGTGTGTTGTGGGGAAGCAACATTTAATCTGCTAAGTAAAGGTCAATGAGAATTAGCAGGTCTGAAGTAAATGGGAGGTGGAATGTCCACAGGTAGAGCATTCCTGGCAAATTAGAAGGTACTGTGAAAGCCTAGCAGTAAGAGAGAACATTTTGGCAAGGTAGAAGCACTAAAAGAAGCCGACCAATGTGAAGACATGAAGCCAGGGAAACCAGAAAATAAAAAGTTTGTTTACTCTAAGAAGATCATGAGTTTTAACCTGGAAAATGACATAACTAGATTTGCCTTCCTTAAGATCATTCTTGTTGCTGCACGGAGAATGACAAGGAGACAACCAGGCTACATGCACAGAATCCACTTGAAACCTGTTAGCATGGTGGGAGAGGAGGAAACACATCATGCTAGGGCAGTGCTCATGGACAGAAGGCAACATCACATCTGGGAGAAGGAAAATGCTTGGGCTCCTGACTGGGAGGGTGCTTTTCTATGCCGACTGAGCCCAAACTACTGTTCTTGCTCATTGTCTCTGGATTTGGTAAGGAAGAGCAGTGACTCCAACATTCTCATTGCTGAAGACCAGTGAGTACACGGACACATTTTCTCAGGTGGAGGCCATTTACTATAAGAGACAGATAGGAACTCTGCGACCTCAGGTTGATGCTCAACAGAGTCTCCATGATCCAGGCCTCCTCGCTTCTGTGACATACCAAGTCTATCTTACCTGTTTTCTCCGGACAATTCTTTGAACTAAGAAACATTAGATAGGGAACAACTAAGGTGTGTTCCTCAACCCCAGTCCTCCCTTTACCTGGAAAATCCTTCACCTCCCTCCCAAATTGCCTTTTTCTTTTCTTAGAACGAAGGCAGGTAGCAAGCCAACTGGCTAAGCAAACATCCCACATGGAAGCAAAATCTAAGTAGGGTATAGGCATCTTCAGGAATATTAAAATCCACAAAGAGAAGCTCATTCCTTTTCTCTCCCCAGAAGTTCTCTTCTATTTATTGGCCATGAAGGTATAAGGCTTGCATTTTCCATAGGAAGTGATTTGGTCCCAGCAACTGCTGGTTCTCTGCTTAAGAGTCTTGGGTATTGAGCACATTTTGCCCACAGATTTGGGACTTGCTACAACTCAGAGAAAAAAACCCCACAAAAACCTGGTTCATCTTTTATTATAGTAATTCACACATTGTAGTATAAAATTATTTGGGGTACCTGAATATGAAAAATAAAATTTTGACCAGGCATTTTTAAAATGACAGGAGAAGCTGACCATCTATGTTCTGATACCATTTGATTGAGCTGTGTATCCATAAGTATTGAAATGGTCATACTTGATTGAGTGACTATTAATAAGTACTATATTTACAGCTATAGACATATAGATACATTCAGAACTTCTTTTATGGGATTAACAATAGAAGAAACATTTTTTTTGTATTAAATTATTTTATTGCTACATTGTAGGTATACAACACAATTACATTTCTCATTGGGAATTGTACATTTGCATAATGCATCTTGGTTCTTATTTTCTCCCCATTCCTAGCCCTCCCTTCACGCCCTCCACCCTTCCCTATTTACAAAGACTTTATTTCCACGTTTTCCATTTCTCAGCATTTTTCCTTTCCCTTCTTTCCTTTCCCCTGCTCCTCCCAATACCCCTACCCCTTTGGACCTTTTCTTTCTATTTTACATTATCGGTTATTCTTTCTAATCCTTGGTACAATTTAGGTATACAATATAATGACATTCATCATTGAAAATTTGCACCTTTACATAGTCTCTCTTGGTTCTTATTTTTCACCCTTGCCCAGGCCTCCTTTCAACCCCTCCAGTCCTCTCTATTTACAAAGATTTTGTTCCTATTTTTCCATTTTCTCATATTAATCCCATTCCCTTCTATCCTTTCCCCTAGCCCTCCCACTTCCTTCCCCTTTGCCCCTTTTCTTCCTATTTCACATTACCTATTATACATTTAGTCCTTTTCTACACTTTCAGTTTCTCACACCAGAGAAACTATTTGGTATTTATTCATGTGTGTCCTATTTATTTCACTTAAGAGTATTGCCTCAATGTGCATCCACTTAGCTATAAATGTCTCTGATTTCTCATTTTTGATGGCTGAGTAGTACTCCATTTTATAAAAAAAACACATTTTCTATATTGTCTCGAGTTGATGGGCATTTGGGCTATTTCCAAGTTTTAGCTATTACAAACTGTGCTGCTATGAACATGGGCACACTTATATCACTGTGGTATGATTCTTTTAATTCTTTGGGGAAGATCCCCAGCAGTGGAATAGTGGGGTCAAATGGGACTTCCAGTCCTAGTTCTTTGAGGTATCTCCATACTGATTTCCACAGTGGTTGCACCAGTCTACACTCCCACCAGCAGTGGAGCAGGGTTCCTCTTTCCCCAGAGCCCCACCAGCATTTGTTATTGGTTGATTTCATGATAGCAGCCATTCTTTCTGGAGTGAAGTGGAATCTCAGCATTGTTTTCATTTGCATCTCTCAAATGACCAGTGATGTTGAACATTTTTTCATGTATTTCTTTGCTATTTCTACTTCTTTGTCTGAGAAATGTCTGTTCATTAAAGATGCCCATTTTCTGATTGGGTCTTTAAATTTGGGAGGTCTGATCTTTTTAAGTTCTTTATAGATTCGAGATAGTAGACCTTTGTCTGAGGAAGAGCAGGTGAAGATTTTTTCCCACATTGTGGGTTGTCTCTTCACACTGCTGGTGGTTTCTCTTGCTGTGCAGAAGCCTTTTAATAAGAAGAGATCCCATTTGTTGATTGTTTGTGCTAGTGCGCAGGCAACTGAGGTTCTCTTCATAAAATCTTTCCCTACACCGATGTCTTCAAGGGTTCTACCTAACCTCTGTTTCAACTGGTTCACAGTTTCTACTTTAATATTTAGATCTTTAATCCATTTTGATTTTAGTTTAGTGCATGGTGAGAGATACAGGTCTAGTTTTAATCTTTGGCAAGTTGAAGCCCAATTTTTCCAGCACCATTTATTAAAGAGGCTACCTTTCCTCCAGTGAGGGTGTTTGGCTCCTTTGTCAAAGATGAGATGTCTGAGTGGGTCTGGCATGGTTTCTGCATCTTCTAATCTTTTCCACTGGTCTTCAAGTCTGTTTCTTTGCCAGTACCATGCTGGTTTTTTTATCACAGTAGCTTTGTAGTAGAGTTGCAGGTTGGGGATTGTGATACCCCCTGCCATGTCTCTGTTACCTAGAATGGCTTTTGGTATTCTGGGTCTCTTCTTGTTCCAAATGAATTTTTGGATTGTTCTCTTGAGGTGTATGAAGTATGCTGCTGGGATCTCAATTGGAATTGCATTGAATCTATATAGCAGTTTTGGAAGTATGGCCATTTTCACTATATTAATCCTTCCTACCCAGGAGCAGGGGATGTCTGTCCATTTCCTGATATCATCTTCAATCTCTCTTTTCAGAGTGCCATAGTTTTCAGAGAAGAGGACTTTGATTTCTTTCATTAGGATGATTCCTAGGTATTTCAGTTTTTTTGGATGCTATTGTGAAAGGAATTATTTGCCCTATTTCTCTCTCAGTGAGTCTGTCGTTAGTGTAGAGGAAAGCTATTGATTTTTGGGTGTTGACATTGTAACCAGCTACTTGACTGAATTTGGTTACTAAGTCTAGAAGACTTTTGGTGGAGTTCTTGGGGTCTTCTATATAGAGTATCATGTCATCTGCAAATAATGACAATTTGACTTCTTCATTACCTATCTTTATTCCTTGTATTTCTTTCTCTTGTCTAATTGCCATGGCTAATGTTTCCAGAACTATATTGAACAAGAGTGGTGATAGAGGACATCCTTGTCTTGTTCCTGATTTTAGTGTGAAGGATTTCAGTTTTTGACCATTTAGTATGATATTGGCTGTTGGTTTTTCATAGATGGCTTCTATCAGTTTGAGGTAGAGACCATCTATTCCAATTTTTTGTAGGGTTTTTATCATAAATGCATGTTGGATTTTGTCAAATGCTTTTTCTGCATCTATGGAGACAATCGTATGGTTTTTGTCCTTGGCTCTATTGATATAGTGTATTATGTTGATTGATTTGCATATATTAAACCTTCCCTGCATCCCTGGGATGAATCCCACTTGATCAGGGTGTATGATCTTCTTGATCTTCTGCATTCTGTTTGCCAGTATCTGATTAAGGATTTTTGCATCTATGTTCATTAGTGAGATTGGCCTATAGTTCTCTTTTTCAGTTGGGTCTTTCTGTGCTTTGGGGATCAAGGTGATGCTTGCTTCCAGGAATGAATTTGGAAGTATTGCTTCCCTTTCAATTTCATTGAAGAGTTTAAACAGTAGTGGCAGCAGTTCCTCTCTAAATGTCTTGTAGAATTCAGCAGTGAAGCCATCAGGGCCCAGGCTTTTCTTAGTTGATAAGTTTTTAATTACATTTTCAATTTCATTGGTTGATATTGGGTTGTTCAGAATTTTTAGGTCTTCTTCATTCAACTTTGGTAATTCCTATGTATCTAGGAATCTGTCCATTTCTTCTGTGTTGTCCATCTTATTGGTGTATAGGTTCTGGAAGTAGGTATTGATGATCCTCTGGATTTCTGATGGGTCTGTTGTAATTTCACCCTTTTCATTCTTACTTGCATGGATTTGGGCCTTTTCTTTCCTTTTTCTGACAAGGTTGTCTAAAGGTTTCTCAATTTTGTTGATTCTTTTGAAGAACCAACTCTTGGCTTCATTGATTTTTTTGTATCATTCTCTTAGTGTCCATTGCATTGATTTCTCCTCTGATCTTTATAATTTCCTCCCTTGTATGAGCTTTGGGGTTGTCCTGCTCTTCTTTTTCTAGAAGCTTGAGGTTCAGCATCAGGTTGTTTAATTGGGCTCGTTCTGTTTTCCTAATATGCATATTCACTGCTATGAATTTCCCTCATAAGACTGCTTTCATTGAGTCCCATAGATTCCAATCTGTTGTATTGTCATTGTCATTTAATTGAAGGAACTGTCTGATTTCTTCTTTAATTTCCTCTGTGACCCATTGGTTATTCAGAAGTGTGTTGTTCAATTTCCATGTGTTTATGAAATTTTTTGAGTTTCTTTTGCTATGGATCTCCAATTTCATTGCACTATGGTCTGATAATATACAGGGGATAACTTCAATTCCTTTGCACTTACTTAAACATGTTCTATGTGTGAGTATGTGGTCTATTTTGGAGAATGATCCATGTGCAGCTGAGAAGAATGTGTATTCTGATTTTGTGGGGTGGAAGACCCTGTAAACATCTGTTAAGTTCATTTGTTCAGGAGTTTGATTGATTTCTAGTATTTCATTACTTATTTTTAGTTTAGTTGATCTATCTATTTGTGACAGTGGGGTGTTGAGGGCCCCCACTAAAATTTCATTAGTGCATATCTGACTTTTCATGTCCATTAGTATTTGTTTTATATAGTTTGGTGCACTAGTGTTTGGTGCATAGATATTCATGATTGTCATCTCTTTCTCTTGGATTCCTCCCTTTATAAGGATGTAGTGTCCTTCTTCATCTCTCTCAATCAGTGTTGGTTTGAAATCTACTTGATCTGTAAAGAGGATAGCTACTCCTGCTTTTTTTCAGGTTCCTGTCACATGGAGTACTGTTTTCCGCCCTTTCACTTTCATTCTATGAGTTTCCTTTTGAATTAAGTGTGTTTCTTGTTTGCAGCATATTGTTGGATTTTGCTTCTTGACCCATTCTGCCAGTCTATTTCTTTTGACTGGTGAATTGAGACCATTAACGTTGATGGTTATAACTGAAACATATTGACTTGTCATTGCCATGACTTTTTCTTTTTGTTGGGTTCTCCCCCTTTACATTGAATTTCTTGTCATGCCAGATGGGTTCATTCTGCTTTGCTTCCTGGGGTTGTGATCCTCAATGTCTGTTCCTAGGATATTGTGTAAAATTCTTTGGAGTGCTGGTTTGGCCTTCACCAAGTTCCTAAGGTGCTCTTTGTCATGAAAGCATCTTATTTCTCCATCCATTTTGAAAGATAGCTTTTCAGGGTACATCAATCTTGGTTGCAGGATGTTTTCTTTTAGGGCTTGGAATATGTCACTCCAAGCTCTTCTTGCCTTGATGGTTTGTGTTGAGAAGTCTGCTGTGATTCTGATAGGCTTTCCTTTGTATGTGATTTGTTTCTTTCCTCTGACTGCTTGGAGAACTTTGTTCTTCTGTTGTGTTTCTGGAATCTTAGCAATTATATGTCTGTGTGTAGATTTTTTTTGATCAAGGCTATTTGGAATCCTATATGCCTCACTTATCTGTATGTCAAGTTCTTTTCCCCTGCTTGGGAAGTTTTCTGCCATTATTTCTGTGAAGAGATTTTTTTATGTCATCTCCACTCTCTCCTGTTTCTTCATTGAGCCCAATCAGTCTTATGTTATTCTTCTTTGCATCATCTAGCAGCTGCTGGATTGATTTCTCATATTCCCTTATAATTTTGAAGCAATTTTTCTTTTCCTGGTCATTAATTGCAATCTTATCTTCTATATCTGGAATTCTGTCCTCACATTGGCTCATTCTGCTGTGTAGACTTTCAGTGGAGTTTTTCATGTCCTGGAAATCTATTTGCATCTGTTTTATGGATTCCATTTGTTTCTTATGTTGGGATTCCATCATGTTCCTGAGCTCCTCTCTAGGTTTATTATTCATGTCTTGCACTAGGGGCACAATTTCTCCTGTTATCTGAGAAATTATTTCTGATTTCATTTTTTCCAGATCCCCTTTTCTGGCCAGTTCAGTGGGTCCAGGTGGTTGAGTATCAGAGTGTTCCATCTCATTTCCCTTTGGGGTTGCTGTAGGTAATCTGGAAGCCTAGTTTTGAGACTTATTTATGTGTTTTCTCATTTTGACTGGGGTGGGGGGCTGTTAGCACCTGCACAGATTACCTCCTCTGAGCTGGGTGAGGTGGGACAGGGGCTGGGAGCAGTGGTAGGGATGGTGACCCAAAAGCCCTTTCCTGTGGGCTGGGAGCAGTGGGAGGGATGGTGGCTGTGAAGCCCCTTCCTCTGGGCCAGGAGCAGCAGGACAGAAGGTTTCCCAAAAGCCCTTTCCTCTGGGCTGGGAGCAGCAGGAGGGATGATGACCAGGAAGCCCCTTCCTCTGGACCAGGAGCAGTGGGATGACGGCTCAGAAGCCCCTACCTCTTGGCCGGGAGCAGCGGGACTCTGTACCTTGGTCTGCTGGTCTGGTGTCCTCTGTGTCTTTGTGGTGTGGAACCAGGTGCCTGCTTGTCTGCAGTGGGGTGATTCGAAACACATATTATTGAAAGATTTTGTTCCTAAATACAATTTTTAATGTCATTTAGGACAGAAAAACATAATTGAGTGTCATTTCAATTCATAAATAACCCATCTCAATTTTTTTTGTCAAGTTATTTATTTGTTGACAGATCAGCCTATCAGAAAATAAATTTTAAAGCACTCTTCTTATATTTTATATGTGATGGACTCAGATACACTGATCTTTAAGGTCCAAAACTTTCCACCAGTCAAAATCAGTTTTTCATTCAAGTGGACACTGAGCTCCTAATACAGTTGAAGCCGATGCTTCTGTCTTTCTGAAGTCACCATCCTTATGTGGCTGATTAGATTCCACTTCTGAGAACAGATACTAAGCACATTTCCAGTGACAGCAATTGCTTTAAACTCCTTAAAGCCTTCAAAAATAGAGTATGTTTAATTTAAAGCCCTTAGTTAAAATAATTAGCAATTAAGACTCAAGGAAATTACATTTAAATCTTTTCTGTAGAATTCTTGAAAACTTAGATACCATTTCAAAAATTGCCTATTAGATTGCTCATTTTTAAAGTTCTTGAACAACTTTCCTTCCACCTTTTCAGTTTAACCTGAATGTCCCCTTTGTGACTCTAGCAGAGCACATGACCAAGACCATGAGTCATTTTGAGACAGCGGAGCTTATGAGGCATCAGATCTGCTGCAGAATTTCCTTTGGTGGTTTGGCCAGTGACTACTCTTCAACTTCATCCTAAGATAGGAAAAGCATTCCTATCACAGACTCAAAGACTTCAAACGTCCATTTTAATTATGTAAAAAACTTTTTCTTTTTTTTTTTTTTTGTACCAGGGATTGAACTCTGGTCCTTGCGCTTGTGCAGCAGACAGCAAAACCACTGAGCTAAATCCCCAGCCCAAAAACTATTAAACTCTGGTCTCCAGGAAATGTTTCTTCATTAGCTGGACTTTAAAAGGTGATTCCATAGCTGCCCTCATGGACTTTGGCAATGCTTGTCTTTGGTTCCACTTCATTATCCTCTATCCCCCTTTTGCCTCCACTCAGGACCCACATTTTCAAGCCCACTGTGCCCTATGAGTCCTTCTAAATGGCAAGGATGGCCACTAAGGCAGTGCTTTCTATATATGAGCCTCTTCCTACAGCACCTTCTGATCAAGTCACACCTGTCCTATTCCCCTTCTGTTAAGGCATTAGTGAATAAAAATGGTATAACTTTCTCAGAAAAAAAAATGGCTTTTAAATTTCAGCCTTCATTACATTGTTCCAAGACAGTGATGCTCAGCAAGAGAGAAGCAAGGTTCTGAGAGGCAGAGGAGCACTTTGGCCCCTGCACAATTCATGTATTCTGGTCACACTTCATTTTGTGACTGACTTCACTCACTCACTTCATAAAATTACAAAGGCTAAGATTTGGAAAGGATTTAGAGATAAGTCAACACTTTCATTTGAAAAGTAAAGAAACCCCACCACAGAAGAGCTCCAAAAGCAGTCACATGATAAACAGAGAAAGAAGCCACAACTCTTGGCTCTAGATCTGACACTTACTTCTTTACCTACAGACTTCCAATTAACGAACTTTCCAGAAAAATAAACCTGCACTACTAATTCTTTGGGTCTGTGATTTCCAACTGAGTGGGGGAAATAAGGTTGGCAAGAACATATATAAACATGTTCAAACAGCATGTTCAATTTTAAAAAGAATAATCAATATTAAAATATAAGCATTCCAAACTGAGGAAATAAAAACTCTATTGGTTGTCTAACAAAATGCACAAACTACTATTAAATTGCCACAAAACCTTGGCAAGTAGCAACTCCATCCTGTGTATACAAATGATTCTCAAACATGGAAAACAGTGAAGACAAAGGCATATCGAAACCTTCACAAGAAGAGGAAAGCTCTAATCTTCACTCAAAATATATGACATTTCATTTATTCAGTTTTAAAATCTTATTTACAATTTTGAAATATTTCAAACTAATAGAAATATATAGTCACATGTCCGCTATAGTTAAAACACATTGTTCTAGGGCTGGGGATTTAGCTCAGTTGTTCTAACACCTGCCTCACAAGCGCAAGGTCCTGAGTTTGATCCCCGGTACCAAAAAAAGAAAACCACGTTGTTCTATCACATTTGCTTAATATACGTGTTTGTTGCTTAAATTTTGTTAAGAAATATAATGTACAGGCATAGATAAAGCTCTACCAGGAACATACCTTCCTGCCCTTCTCTTGGAATGACAAGAACCTGGGTCAAGTGTGAGTACATACTTTGCCTTTTAAAGTATTCTATTTTACAAATATGCATATGTCCATAAATAATTATGCTGTTGTTTTAAATGTTTTAAAATTTTATAAGAATACTGATGTTGCATGTATATTTTTATAATCTGCATTTTCCCTTGCATATATTTTTTGAGATTTATTCATATAGATATATGTGGCTGTCATTAATTCATTTTAATTTCTGGGCAGTATTCATTGAATAAGTAAACACAGTTCTCTCTCCAGTTCTGACCTAAGAGAGAATTAAATTGTTTACTTTTTCACTCTTTTAAATCATCCTGCTATAAAAAATCTTGGTGTATGATCCCTTGTGCACATGGAGAGAGAAGTGGTTCTAAGGTGTATAACTAGAAATAGAATTTTACAACTTTAGGATTCATGTGCTCTCATCATTACTGGTTAATGGTATATTGTTTTCCAAAGTAGTTCTATCAATTTATCTTTCTGATAACATCTCCTGGGTTCACTTTCTCTATATTTTTTACTAATATTTAATGATATCAGACTTGCTATCATATGTCTTGGGACAAAATAGTATCTCATATTAATTTAATTGGTATTCTCTGTATATTAGTCCAGTTGAATATCTCTTCATATATTTATGAAATCTTCCAGTTTCCCCTTCTGTAAACTGCTTTTTCATATTTTTTCCTATTTACAAATAAGTTATTTTCTTTCCTCATTGATCTGTGAAAGTTTTTATGTATTCTAAACACTCTTGCTTTTTCAATTATATAAATGAAAAATATTTTCTCTCAGTGTGGGTTGCTTTTTTGGTCTATGAAATATTTGGTTGTGCACTGGCTTTTAATTTAATGAAGTTGAATTTATCACTATTGCTTTTATTTGTATTTGTCATTTCAAAAATGTCTCTTACCTGAAGTCACAAATTATTATTCTTCATTCATTCGTGAACATTTTAAAAGTATGTTTTTTCACATTTTGTGTTCAATTTATCTGCATGCATTTTTATAGAGAGTGTGATGTAGGAGTTTAACACCCTTTTCTCCAAAGAAAGCCAGTTGTTCCAACACTGTTTATTGACCACGCCAAATTTTCCTTATGGATTTGCACATTTTACCTAAAGTCCAACTTAGAGATCAGTCTATTTTAGGCTCTAGATTGTCTTTCCAGTGGTCTCTCCATGTCCGTAATGCCGTTTCATTTAGTAAGTTTTATGCTTAATCATTTCCTCTTTTTCTTCTCCTATGCTTCAGTTTGTTTCCTTCTATAAAGAAATTGCTTAGGCCATTCTCAGCCCTTTTTGCTTCTGCATGACACTGTGGGTCAGCTGGTAAAGCTTTGTAAAATTAAATTTACTTTATAAATGAATTAGAACATTGCTAGCCTGCAAATATCAAATTTTGCAACCCTTGCACATATCTTTTCTCCATGTATTGAACACTTCTTTTAGGTCTTTCAATAGAATTTTATAATTTTCCTCACAAAGATATTTTATTTCACCAAATTTCTCTTCAGGTACATTTATTAAACTTTACGGTGGTATAAAGATGCACTGCTGCGTCTGTATGTTTTTTTCCAGGAATGCACTGAGTTAATACTGATACTAATAGTTCATGAATGTTCTATATTTTTCTAATCATATCATCAGTAATACTTATTATTTTGTTTATTCTTTCTAATTTTTTCACAATTAAGACAATTTATTTATCTTGTTTGCACTGGCAGTACATTATTTAATAAAATGTTAACAGCAGGCATCACTCCCAAAGAATTTAAATGGAGATTTATTAAATACATTGGCTGTAAGTTCTTGACTAATATTCTACAGCAAGTTAAGGAATTTTCCTCTTGTTCCAAATCTACTATGAATTTTTGGATTGCTTTGTTTTTTACCCTGCATGGGTACTGACTTTTATCCAGCAATTTTTCTGAATCTGTTGAGATACTTGTTTTCCATCTTCAATCTCTTCATATGGTAAATAAAATTTGCAAATTTGTGTAATGTTTGGTTATCCTGGCATTTCTAAAATAAGTGTCAATTAATTGTGATATGTATGTATTTTGAATACATTTTCAGATTCATTTTTATAATTTTTTATTTATGATTTTGTACCATTTTCATAAATGAAATTAGGAGTTTTCCTCTATGATACTACAGCTCTAAGATCTTCTGTTATGCATTTTTACTATCCACATGGAAGAAGTCTGTCTTAAATGTGTAGCACGTGCCTGTAAAACTCTCTGTATCTGATGAATTTTATCTGTTTAATTTCTGCTACTGATTAAATTTTTTAGTGATACAAAACTATTCAATATTTTTCTTAGTCATTTCATAAACATAGTAATTTTTCTAGAATTTTATTCTTTTGACTAAAGTTTTCCAATTCATCACTATATAGTTTTTGAACACACACATTCATTCATTCTGATTGTCTTTTTTATTTCTAATATGATTTATCTACTCCCTTGCTCTTTTTCTTTCATTAATCTTATTCACAATCTTGTCTTTTCAAAGAACAAGCATTTGCTAGAGATGTAGCTGAGGCGCACCGTGCCTGTCTGGCATGCAAAAGGTCCTGAGTTTGATTCCTGGTGTGTGGGGGGGGGGGGATGACACAGGACCTTTTATTGACAGTCATTATTGTTTCCTTTTTGTCTGTCATTAATTTTATTCATTTCTTTCACATTCTCTCCCTTCTACTTTCTTTGGGCAAAATGCATATTAATTTCTAGACCTGAGGCTCCCCAAATAAAGCAAAATTGTAAAAACACGCTCCAAACTAATGGCAAAGGCTTGAGATTTTCACGAAAAAATTTTTTCCTCAGTTTCTGCATTTCTTTTTTTCTCCCTGGCAGCCTGAGTGGATTTTTTGAAAACCACCTTTCCACTTAAACTGAAAATCCTTAAGAGTCTTCGCTTTAAGCCACAATCTCAGTTTTCTTTCCTTTTCTTGTTTGTACCCAAGCTTTCTCTCTTAACTACATTTACCATGACTCTCCAGAGACCAATATTCTCCATCCTCAGGCAGAGTTAGCTTCCCTCCATGGTGGCACCCAATTCTAGCCCTTTTCTCAGTCCTTAGACTTGGGGGTGCACAGGGTAGCACGGATTCTATTTCTTCCCAGAGGACACAGGTGTCCAATAATTTCATCCTTGTTGTTTATCTGTTTCCCTGGATTTTTGAATGTCTGTAGAAATGTGTTTCTGTTATCCTAGTTGATAATTTTGTTGGAACAAAAAGTTTTTCAAGTTAGATTTAAGATAGATGGACTCACTATTTAGATATACTTCTTATCTCCTGTAAATATGTATTTTTTTTTAATTTTTGAGACAAGGTCTCATTATGTAGTTTAGTTCAAGTTGGCCTTGAACCCATGGCAATCCTCCTGCCTCATTGTCCTGAATGCTGGGATTACAGGTGTGTGCTGCCACACCCAGCAATAATTTCTATTATTTATAGATTTCTACTAATTATATGATATAGGCACAAAGGGTTTCATATATGCTTTATTTAATTCTCAAAGCAATTTTACAGAGGAAGAAGTTGAGGATTGGGAAATTGGGTAATTGAGTAATCGATAAATAATTTTGCCCACACTCACGGAATAATTCAGCAGCAGGACCAGGGTGCCCATCATGTCAGTCTGACCTCAGAACAGATATGACTGTTTCCTGAGACCCTGGTTTTGGGGGTGGGGGTGTTGTTGCTCTTGTTGTTTTGGAGTATTGTTTTGCATTGTGTTCTATTGTTTGTTTCGTTGTGATTTGTTTGGCTTTTCAGCAGCTCAACATCTCTTTCCTGTATATGCCTCCTAGTTCTACAGATGGCAATAAATCCCTGGAGGGCTAGAAAACCCCTCTCCCTTCAAGGGCCCCTGTGCACTCTCCTTCACCCACTAAAAGTTCATAAACCTGTTTTGAAAATGATGATTTCTCATTCAAAATAGAGTCATTAAGGAAGGAGACACAAGGATCATTTCTGAAGGTGGGGGTCTAAGTGCGCAGATTTATTTCAGAGGGTCCCTGAGGGTGAATGCAGAGCAGCTGGCTTCTGCTGAGGCCTCTGGCTGTTCGGCACGGTGGCTCCTCCGCTGGCAGAGTTCCTGTGTCACCAGGATCTGCAGAGCGTGGCCAACCAAATGAAAGAGGAAGTTTGCAATTAATTAAAAATAAATGAAAACAAAAATCTTCCCCCAGTGACTCACTTCTCATCTTGGTTGTAATCCACAGTCAACATGTGGAGGCCACGCAGGGCATTTACCAAATGGAAAAAGTATGGAACTGTGTCGGCAAGACCACAGACAGCCAATCCAGACCACACTAATAATTCTTTTAAATCCTCTCATTCCTCCTCGTCAAGAGACACAGCAGCATTTAAAATCTGACTGACCCATATAAATTACCTTTCTACTCATCCGGCTGTGAAATTAACAATCTAGGAAGACAGGTGCTGTCAAGCTTGCTTGCTGAGCTGCTGAGGGGCTCAGAATAAATGCGGGTGGGGAAAAGAGCCCTGGCACCTGGGAGAAAATCAGGAGCCTGAGCTTGACCAGCACCAGCAGCTCGGACCTGGGTGCCTACTATCAAGACTGAGCCCCAGACAGCTTGGGGAGGGTATTTTCCCAAAAGACACCAGTTCCAAGCCACCAGATGCTGAGCAGAAAGACAGAGTGCTGTGAACCTAATGCCCAGAGCAACGTGACAAAGGCAGGCAGTAAGCCCCTAAAACAGGCTGAGATGCTGTAATTCAAAAAATAAATCCACGGATTTTTTTTTTTTTACACTTTTAATGTCACCTAAACTCACTAGATCCTTGGAGTTGAACATTTAAACTTTCTTGGTCTTTATTCTTTAACATTTTAAATAACATCACTAATATATTTTAGAAGAAGTAGCTAAATCATAATGAAAGCTACATTAGTAAATGATTAAATCATCACATGATTAGGTACTGTTTAAAGATGTGATTTGGAAGGGTTAGAACCAACCTTAGACCCCTAAATTCTCATAATTTCTTTCACATCCTCAGCCCTTTCTACAGTGGAGAGTACTGATCATTTCCAGGTTCTCTGTCTTTACAGATGGATAATGGGCTTGACTTGAAAGACAACATGGACTTATCTCCTGTTCTACAATAGAGAAAAGGCCAATTTTATCAGCAAACTCTTATCTACTAGGAGATGGAAGACAACAGAGGGAGAAAATGATCTTGCTGGTTTTGACCCCACAAGACCCTGTGCACACACCCACACACATGCACACACAGAAATCTGGAGGTAGCAGCATCTATTTGCCCATTAGGCTACATTCTGTGTGAATTGGGAAAATGCCAGTCTGGGAGCAAACAGGCCAGAACTGCCATTGCACACCAGTGTCCCAGAGAAGCACAAGCAAGGCTATTGGTCAGCTACTGTTATTAACCATTTTATTAGTATTATTGATGTGAAGGATTCTGTTGGTGATCTTACATTTATTAACTACTGTTTTCCTCAAAAAGATTTGAGCTAAGCTTCATTATCTCCCTTTCATAGCTCAGAGGTTTATAAAGCATCAAACATCACAGCTCTTGAGGCAGCACTGGACTTTGAACCAAGCTCTGACTCTAAAATGTCAAAAAGACTTTCAACTCCATAGTCCATTGAAACATAGAAAGAAGGCTACATTAAAACAAGGAAATAAAAATCATACACAATTTTTACAGTTCATGCCCTCTTCTCTTTCCCAAACCCTGTACTTCTAAGAGAAAACAAGAACATTATAGAATGATTTGTTCTCCTTAGACTGTTAAAACTAAAAAAGCTTAAAGATCACTTTACATGTTTGTGTTTTACATAAGCAAAACCTGAGGCTCAAAGAGTTGCTTACAAGTGATCTCAGACTTTAGTGGCAGAACTAGAATTAGAAATAAGTGCATTATTATTATCAGATCAGTGCTCTTAAGTTTGTACCTAAAAAGAAAGCACTTTTCAGATGATAAAACTGTTTTCTTAAGTTTATACCTACAAAGAAAGCACTTTTCAGATGACAAAATTTTTTTCTTCACCTTTTACCTTTCTCAATTATCCTCAACCCAGAAAACCCTAGGAAAGTTTGAAGACTTACAAACTCTTTCCCCTGAATAACAATGTATGAATTTATGGTTAGAGCTTTTCTCCACCATGAAGGAGAAAATTAAGGCTATTAACTGGAAAAAAAAAGAGACATTTGTCACTTTTTTTCCATAGGAAGAAGACAACAATTCATTTCAACATCAGTATATTTTTCTTTTCATCTTTTTCACTCAAACAAGGAAAATTTTGAATGAGTCTGTGGTGTCAATTTTACTTTAGTTTTAACTTTCCTAGCAAGCTAGTCTGTAGCTTTTGGTCATTTGAGATTTTCTCACTAAGTTGTACGTTGATATTCTATATTCCACAAAATTAGATGCTAGAAATGTATATTTGACACATGAAGAAGTCTCCAAAGAAAAATATTTATAGTCTTTAAGCTGAAGAAAACTTGACTTGTTGGAAAATTAAGCCATCTGTAAGTGCTCGCAGATCCCAGCAAAAAGCCCACATGGACCAGAGCTGCACAGGTACCAGCAGGCACTGCCAGGGCCCTACCCTGAAAAGAGCTGCATAGCCCCACAAACAACAGCCAGAGGCCCATCCAGATACCAAACCAAGTGCCCAGAGGCCCCAGCCAGAAACCTGACTGGAAAAGACAGCACCACAGGGATCCAGAAGGCCACATTTTGAACCCAGGAATTGGAACAGTGGTGAACAGCAGAAAAAGGCCTCAGAGTGGCTTGCTGAGAATTGAAGACCACTGGGTGAGCAAAAAATCCACTCAACAAAGGCACAACAGGCTGCATCTATTGAAATGAGAAGACACATAAACAAGTCTCAAAACCAGACATCCAGATCTGAGATGGAATAATCTGAGAATGAGATGCAATAATGTGATACTCAACCACCTGGACTCCCTGAACTGGCAAGGAAACAGCATCTCAAAAAAATGAAATCAGAAATAATTTCTCAGATAGCAACAGAGATTGTGTCCATAGTACAAGATATGATTAGGATGTCTAGAGCAGACATGGATAAAAAATAGAGGAGCTGATGAACATGATGGAATCAGAGCATAAGTAACAAATGGAATTCATAAAACAGATGCAAACAGATATCCAGGAAATTAAAAACTCCATTGATAGTTTACTCAGTAGATTATAAGAACAGAATATCAGATATAGAAGACAGGATTTATTTTCCTGTAAATAGAAAAAGAAAAATTTCTTAAAAACAGTAAGGGGCTGGGAGAAATCAAGCCAGCAGCTGCTAGACTATACAAAGAAGAAAAACACAAGACTGATCAGCATCAATGAAGAAACAAGAGAGAGTGATAATGACATAAAAAAACCGTTCATAGAAGTAATGACAGAAAACTTCTGAAACAGGGGAAAGAACTTGACACACAAATAAGTGAACCATATAAAACTCCAACTAGCCACAATCAAAAAACATCTACACCTAGGCATATAATAGTTAAGTTTCCATAAACCCAACAGAAGAACAAAATTCTACAGGCAGTTGGAGAAAAGAAACAAATCACATACAAAGGAAAGCCCATCAGAATCACAGCAGACTTCTCAATGCAAACCCTCAAGGCAAGAAGAACTTGGAGTGATGTAGTTCAAGCCCTAAGAGAAAACAGCCTCCAACCCAGATTGATGTACCCTGCAAAACTATTTTTTAAAATTGATGATGAAATAAGATACTTTCGTGATGAAGAGCACATGGGGAACTTCATGAATACCAAACCAGCACTCCAAAAAATTTTAAACAATATCCCAAGAAAAGACAATGAGGAACACAACCCCAGGAAGCCCAGCAGAAGGAATCTATCAGACATGACAAGAAATTACATGCAAAGGAGGAGAATCCAACAAAAAGATAATGTCATGATAAGAATAAGTCAATAAATATCAGTTATAATCATCAATGTTAATGGTTTCAATTCACCAATTAAAAGAAATAGACTGGAAGAATGGGTCAAGAAGCAAGATTAAACACTATGCTGCATACAAGAAACATACTTAATTCAAAAAGGAACACATAGACTGAAAGGTATATGGAGGAAAACAATACACCCTGTGACAGGACCCCCCCCCAAAAAAAAGGAGGAGTAGCTATCCTCTTTGCAGATCAAATGGAATTCAAACCAACACTGATTGAGTGGGACAAAGAAGGACACTACATCCTTGTAAAGAAAAAAATCCAAGAGGAAGAGATGACAATCATAAATATACATGCACCAAACGCTAGTGTACCCAACTATATAAAACAAATACTAACAGACATGAAAAATCAAATAAGCACTAATACAATAGTAGTGGGAGACCTCAATACCCCATGGTCACAAATAGATCAATTAGACAAAAAGTAAACAACAAAATACTAGAACTCAATCAAACTCTTGAACAAATGGACTTAACAGATGTTTACAGAATGTTCCAATCCACAAAATCAGAATGCACATTCTTTTTGGCTGCAAACTGGTCATTCTCCAAAATAGACCACATACTAGCACATAGGACTTGTTTAAGTGCAAAAGAATTGAAGTTATCCTCTGTATGTTATCAGACCATAGTGTGATGGAATTGGACATCAATAGCAAAAGAAACCACAAGAATTTCATAAATACATGGAAATTGAAAACACACTTCAGAATAACCAAAGAGTCACAGAAAATTAAAGAAATCAGACAGTTTCTACAATTAAGTGCCAAGACCAATATGACATATCAGCATTTATGGGACACAATGAAAGCAGACTTGCGAGGGAAATTCAGAGCAGGGAATACTCATATTAGGAAAACAAAGCAAGCTCCAAATAAACAACCTGATGCTGAACCTCAAACTTCTAGAAAAAGAAGAACAGGACAAACCCAAAGCTCATACAAGGGAGGAAATTATAAAGATAAGAGCAGAAATCAATGCAATGCACACTAAGAGAATAATTCAAAAAATCAATGAAGCAAAGAGTTGGTTCTTCAAGAGAATAAACAAAATTGGCAAACCCTTAGACAAGCTTATCAAAAAAGGAAAGAAATGGCCCAAATCCGTGCAATTAGGAATGAAAAGAGAAAAACTACAATGGACCCAACAAAAATTTAGCAGATCATCAATACCTACTTTGAGAACCTATATGCCAATAAGATAGAAAACACAGAAGAAATAGATTCCAAGGTACATATGAATTACCAAAGTTGAATGAAGAAGACCTAAATTCTAAACAACCCAATATCAATAAGCAAAACTGAACTGATGGCTTCACTGCTAAATTCTACAAGACAATTAGAGAGGAACTATTGCCACTACTGTTTAAACTCTTCAATGAAATTGAAACAGAGGCAATACTCCCAAATTCATTCCTGGGAGCAAGCATCACCTTGATCCTCAAAGTAGAGAAAGACCCAACTGAAAAAGAGAACCATAGGCCAAAATCACTAATGAATATAGATGCAAAAATACTTAATAAAATACTGGCAAATAGAATGCAGAAGATCATCAAGAAGATCATACACCCTGACCAAGTGGGATTCACCCCAGGGAAGCAGGGATGGTTCAACATACACAAATCAATAAATGTAATACACTATATCAATAGAGCCAAGGACAAAAACCATATAATCATCTCAATAGATGCAGAAAAAGCATTTGAGGAAATCCAACACAAATTCATGATAAAAATCCTACAAAAAAATTGGAATAGACAGTCTCTACCTCAACCTGATAAAAGCTATCTATGAAAAAGCAACAACCAATATCATACTAAATGGTCAAAAACTGAAATCCTTCACACTAAAATCAGGAATGACACAAAGATGTTCACTATTACCACTTCTGTTCAATATAGTTCTGGAAACATTAGCCACAGCAATTTAACAAGAGAAAGAAATAAAGATAGGAAATGAAGAAGTCAAATTGTCATTTGCAGATGACATGATATTCTACATAGACTACTACTCAGCCATAAAGAACAAGAAACTAGAGACATTTATAGCTAAATAGTGTGAGAAAATTAAAGTGTAAATAAGAATTAAAATGATTAATTAAAATGAATAATTGATAATTTGAAATAGGAAGAAAAGGTCCAAACGGGTAGGGCTGGTGGAGGGGAAGGGGAAAGGAAAAATTATGAGAAATGAAGAAAAAATGGAAACAAAGCCTATGTAAACAGGGAAGGGTGGAGGGGTGAAGGGCATACAGGTAAAGGGGAAAAAAATAAGAATCAAGTTGCATCATGTACAGCTACAAGCACCCAATGATAAATGTAAATGTATTGTTTACCTAAAATGTGCCAATAAAAGAATTTAAGGGGAAAAAAAAGAAAAACCATATCTTGTTTATCCAGTCTCCAGTTGATGGGCATTTGGGCTGTTTCCAAGTTTTAGCTATTACAAACTGTGCTGCTATAAATATGGGTGTGCATATATCACTGTGGTATGATTCCTTAGATTCTTTTGGAAAGACACCGAGCAGAGGGATAGCTGGGACAAATGGGACCTCTAATCCTAGTTTGTTGAGGTATCTCCATATTAACTGCCACAGTGGTTGCACCAGTCCACCCTCCCACCAACAATGGAGAAGAGTTCCTTTCTCTCCACACCACTGCCAATATTTATTATTGGTTGATTTCTTGATAGCAGCCATTCTTTCTGGGGTAGGTGGAATCTCAGTGTTGTTTTCATCTGCATCTCTCAAATGACCAGTGATGCTGAACATTTGTTTATATGTTTATTTGCTGCTTTTACTTCTTTGCCTGAGAAATGTGTGTTCATTTCAGATGCCCATTTTTGAATTGGGTCTTTTTATTTGGGGGGTCTGATTTTTTTGAGTTCTTTATATATATATACACTAGATAATAGACCTTTGTCTGAGAACCAGCTGGTAAAAATTTTTTCCCCACATTGTAGGTTGTCTCTTACCTCTTTGGGTGGTTTCTCTTGCAGTTCAGAAGCTTTTTAATAAGATGAGATCCCAGTTGTTCATTCTTTGTGCTAGTTCCCTTGCTACTGAGGATTTGTTCTTAAAATCTTTTCCTATGCCAATGTCTTCAAGAGTTCTACTAACTTATCTTCCAGTAAATTTAGTGTTTCTGTTTTAATGTTTAGATCTTTAATCCATTTCACTTTTAGTTTAGTGCTTGGTGAAAGATAGGGGTCTAGTTTTAATCTTTGGTAGGTTGAAATCCAGTTTTTCCAACATCGTTTATTAAAGATGCTATATTTCCTCCAGTGAGGATGGTTGGCTCCTTTGTCAAAGATGAGGTAGCTGAGTATGTGTGGAGTTGTTTCTGTATCTTCTAATCTATTCTACTGGTCTTCAGGTCTGTTTCTTTGCCAGCACCGTGGTGTTTTTATCACAGTGGCTTTGTAGTATAGTTTCAAGTTAGGGATTGTCATACCCCCAGCCATATCTCTGTTGTCTAGATTTGCTTTTGCTATTCCAGGTCTCTTCTGGTTCCAAATGAATTTTTGGATTGTTTTCTCTAGTTCTATGAAATATACTGTTGAGATTTCAATTGGGATTGCATTGAATCTCAACAGCAGTTTTGCAAGTATGGCCATTTTCACTATGTTGGTACTTCCTACCCAGGAGCAAGGGATAATTTCCATTTTCTTATATCCTCTTTGATCTCTTTTTTCAGAGTGTTGTAGTTTTTAGTGTAGAGGTCTTTTGCTTCCTTTGTTAGATTGATTCCTAGATATTTCATTTTTTTGGTTCTATTGTAAAAGAAATTGTTTCCCTAATTTCTCTCTCAGTGAGTCTTTTATTTGTGTACAAGAAGGCTATTGTTTTTTGAGGGTTGACTTTGTATCCAGCTACTCTACTGAACCTGTCAATTAAGTCTAGAAGCCTCTTGGCAGAGTTTTTTGGGTCTTCTATGTAAAGTGTCATATCATCAGCAAATAATGACCATTTAACTTATTCCTTTCCTATCTTTATTCCTTTTATTTCTTTCTCTTGTCTAATAGCTGTGGCTAATGTTTTCAGAACTATATTAAACAGGAGTGGTGATTGTGGATATCCTTGTGTGATTCCTGATTTTAGTGTGAATGTTTTCAGTTTTTGACCATTTAATATGATGTTGGCTGTTGGCTTTTCATAGATAGCCTTTATTAGCTTGAGATAAAAACCATCTATTCCAATTTTCTGCAGGGTTTTTATCATCTATGGGTGTTCAATTTTGTTGAATGCTTTTTCTGCATCTATTGAGATGATCATATGATTTTGTTCCTTGATTCTGTTAATATTGTATATTACATATATTGATTTACGAATGTTGAACCATCCTTGCATCCCTGGGATAAATCTGACTTGGTCAGGGTGTATGATCTTCTTGATGATCCTCTGTATTCTGTTTGCCAGAATCTTATTGAAGATTTTTGCATCTATGTCCATTAGGGAGATTGGCCTGTAGTTCTCTTTTTGCGTTGGGTCTTTCCCGGGTTTTGGAATCAAAGTAACACTTGCTTTCAGGAATTAATTTGGAAGTGTTGCTTCCCTTTCAATTTCATTGAAGAGTTTAAAGTGTAGTGGCAATAGATCTTCTCTAAATGTCTTGTAGAATTCAACAATGAACCCATCAGGACCTGGGCTTTTCTTTGTTGGTAAATTTTTAATTACATTTTCAATTTCACTGATTGTAACTGGGGTGTTTAGGCTTTTTATATCTTCTTCGTTGAACTTTGGTAATTCATATGTATCTAGGAATCTGTCCATTTCTTCTGTGTTTTCCATTTTATTAGAGTACAGATTCTCAAAGTATGTATTGATAATCCTCTGGATTTCTGCTGGATCTGTTGTGACTTCACCTTTTTCATTCCTAATTGCATGAATTTGAGTCTTTTCTTTCTTTTTTTGATAAGGTTGGCTAAGGATTTATTAATTTTATTTATTCTTTTGTAAAACCAGCTCTTCAATTCATTGATTTTTTGTGTCATTCTCTTAGACTCCATTGCATTGATTTCTGCTCTGTTCTTTATAATTTCCTCCCTTGTGTGAGCTTTGGGCTTGTCTTGCTCTTCTTTTTCTAGGAGCTTAAGGTTTAGCATCAGGTTGTTTAATTGAGCTCTCTCTGTTTTCCTAATACAGGTATTCACTGCTATGAATGTCCCTTGTAAGACTGCTTTCATCATGTCCTATAGATTCCTGTAAGTTGTACTGGCATAATCATTTAGTTGTAGAAACTGCCTAATTTCTTCTTTAATTTCTTCTGTGACCTATTGGTTGTTTAGGAGGGTGTTATTCAATTTCCATGTGTTTGTGGAGTTCTTGCAGTTTCTTATGCTATTGATCTCCAGTTTAATTGCACTATGGCCTGATAATATACAGGGGATAATTTCAATTCCTTTGCATTTACTTAAACATATTCTATGAAGTAGCATGTGATTTATTTTGGAGAATGACCTGTGTGCAACTGAAAAGAATGTATATTCTGATTTTGTGGGCTCTAACACTCTGTAAACATCTATTTTGTGAAAATCTATTGCTTCAAACACTTGGTTCAAGCCTACTATTTAGTTGTTGCTTTTTTGTCTAGTTGATCTGTCTATGTGTGACAATGGGGTATTGAAGTCCCCCGCTACAATTGTATTAGTGCTTATTTAGATTTTCATATCCATTAATATTTGTTTTGTATGGTTGGGGGCATTAGTATTTGGTGCATATATATTTATGTTTGTAATCTCTTCCTCTTGGATTGCTCCCTTTACAAGGATGTAGTGGCCTTCTTTGTCTCTCTTAATTAGTTTTGGTTTGAAATCTAGTTAGTCTGCTAAGAAGATAGCAACCCCTAGTTTTTTCTGGGCTCCTGTCACATGGAGAACTGTTTTCCATCCTTTTACTTTCAGTCTATGGCTTTCTTTGTGAACTAAGTGGGTTTCTTGTGTACAGCATATTGTTGGATTTTGCTTCTTAATCCATTCTACCAGGCTATTTCTTTTGATTGGTGAGGTGAGGCCAATAACATTGATGGTTATAACTGATATGTATTGGCTTATCCTTGTCATGTTATTTTCCTGTTGTTGGCTCTTTTTGTTGTTGTTAAATTCTTTTATTGGTACATTTTAGGTATACAACACAATTATATTTCTCATTGGGAATTGTATTTTATATAAAGCCTCTTGGTTCTTATTTTTTCCCCATTCCTAGCCCTCCCTTCACCCCCTCCACCCTTCCCTATTTACAAAGACTCTATTTCCATTTTTTCCATTTCTCATCATTTTTCCTTTCCCTTCTTTCCTTTCCCCTGCCCCTCCCACTACTCCTACCACTTTGGACCTTTTCTTCCACTTTTGCATTATCAATTATTTATTCTAATCATTAGTACATTTTAAGTATACAATATAATGACAAACATCATTGGAAATTTGTACCTTTACATAATCTCTCTTGGTTCTTATTTTTCACCCTTACCCAGCGCTCCCTTCAAGCCCTCAATTACTCCCTATTTACAAAGATTTTGTTCCTATTTTTCCATTTCCTCATATTAATCCCATTGCCTTCTATCCTTTCCTCTAGCCCTCCCACTTCCTTCCCCTTTGCCCCTTTTCTTCCTATATCACATTACCTATTATACATTTTAGTCCTTATTTACATTTTCAGTTTCTCACACCAGAGAAACTATTCAGTATTTATATATGTGTGTCCTATTTATTTCACTTAAGAGGATCACCTCGATGTGCATCCACTTAGCTATAAATGTCTCTAATTTCTCATTTTTTATGGTTGAGTAGTACTCCATGTTATAAAAAAACCCCACCACATTTTCTTTATCCAGTCTCCAGTTGATGGGCATTTGGGTTGTTTCCAAGTTTTAGCTATCACAAACTGTGATGCTATGAACATGGGCACACATATATCACTGTGGTATGATTCTTTTAATTCTTTGGGGAAGATCCCCAGCAGGGGAATAGTGGGGTCAAATGGGACTTCCAGTCCTAGTTCTTTGAGGTATCTCCATACTGATTTCCACAGTGCTTGCACCAGTCTACATTCCCACTAACAGTGGAGCAGGGTTCCTCTTGCCTCACAGCCCCTCCAGCATTTGTTATTGGTTGATTTCATGATAGCAGCCATTCTTTCTGGAGTGAAGTGGAATCTCAGCATTGTTTTCATTTGCATCTCTTGAATGACCAGTATTGTTGAACATTTTTTCATGTATTTATTTGCTATTTCTACTTCTTTGTCTGAGAAATGTCTGTTCATTTCAGATGCCCATTTTCGGATTGGGTCTTTAAATTTGGGAGGTCTAATCTTTTATGTTCTTTATAGATTTGAGATACTAGACCTTTGTCTGAGGAAAAGCAGGTGAAGATTTTTTCCCACATTGTGGGTTGTCTCTTCACACTACTGGTAGTTTATCTTGCTGTGCAGAAGCATTTTAATAAGAAGAGATCCCACTTGTTGATTGTTTGTGCTAGTTCATGGGCAACTGAGGTTTTGTTCATAAAATCTTTTCCTACACCAATGTCTTCAAGAGTTCTACCTAACCTCTGTTCCAACTGGTTCAGAGTTTCTGTTTTATTATTTAAATCTTTAATCCATTTTGATTTTAGTTTAGTGCATGGTGAGAGATACAGGTCTAGTTTTTATCTTCGGCAAGTTGAAACCCAATTATTCCAGCATCATTTATTAAAGAGGCTACCATTCCTCCAATGAGGGTATTTGGCTCCTTTAATGAAGATAAGATGGCTCAGTGTGTCTGACATTGTTTCTGCATCTTCTAATCTGTTCCACTTGTCATCAGGTCTGTTTCTTTGCCAGTACCATGCTGTTTTTATCACAGTAGCTTTGTAGTATAGTTTCAAGTTGGGGATTGTGATACCCCCTGCCATGTCTCTGTTACCTAGAATTGCTTTTGCTATTCTGGGTCTCTTCTTGTTCCAAATGAATTTTTGGATTGTTTTCTCAAGGTCCATGAAGTATTCTGCTGGGATCTCAATTGGAATTGCATTAAATCTATCTAGCAGTTTAGGAAATATGGCCATTTTCACTATATTAATCCTTTCTACCCAGGAGCAGGGGATGTCTTTCCATTTTCTGACATCATCTTCAATCTCTTTTTTCAGAGTGCTATAATTTTCAGAGAAGAGGTCTTTGATTTCTGTCATTAAGTTTATTCCTAGGTATTTCAGTTTTTTGGATGCTATTGTGAAAGGAATTATTTGCCCTATTTCTCTCTCAATGAGTCTGTCATTCATGTAGAGGAAAGCTATTGATTTTTGTGTGTTGACCTTGTAACCAGCTACTTGACTGAATTTGGTTACTAAGTCTAGAAGACTTTTGGTGGAGTTCTTGTGGTCTTCTATATACAGTATCATATCATCTGCAAATAATGGCAATTTGACATCTTAATTTCCTATCTTTATTGATTTTCTTTCTCTTGCCTAATTGCTATGGCTAATATTGCCAGAGCTATATTGAACAAGAGTGGGGATAGTGGACATCCTTGTCTTGTTCCTGATTTTAGTGTGAAGGATTTCAGTTTTTGACCATTTAGTATGATATTGGCTGTTGGTTTTTCATAGATGGCTTCTATCAGTTTGAGGTAGAGACCATCTATTCCAATTTTTTGTAGGGTTTTTATCATAAATGCACGTTGGATTTTGTCAAATGCTTTTTCTGTGTCTATGGAGATAATCATATGGTTTTTGTCCTTGGCTCTATTGATATAGTGTATTACATTGATTGATTTGCAGATGTTGAACCATCCCTGCATCCCTGGGATGAATCCCACTTGATCAGGGTGTATGATCTTCTTGATGATCTTCTGCATTCTGTTTGCCAGTATCTTATTAAGGATTTTTGCATCTGTGTTCATTAGTGAGATTGGCCTGTAGTTCTCTTTTTCAATTGAGTCTTTCTCTGCTTTGAGGATCAAGGTGATTCTTGTTTCCAGGAATGAATTTGGGAGTATTGCTTCCCTTTCAATTTCATTGAAGAGTTTAAACAGTAGTGGCAGCAGTCCCTCTATAAATGTCTTCTAGAATTCAGCAGTGAAGACATCAGGACCCAAGCTTTTCTTAGTTGATAAGATTTTAATTACATTTTCAATTTCATTGCTTGATATTGGGTTGTTTAGAATTTTTAGATCTTCTTTGTTCAACTTTGGTAATTCATATGTATCTAGGAATCTGTCCATTTCTTCTGTGTTGTCCATCTTATTGGCATATAGGTTCTGGACGTAGGTATTGATGATCCTCTAGATTTCTGCTGAGTCTGTTGTCATTTCACCCTTTTCATTCTTAATTGCATGGATTTGGGCCTTTTCTTTCCTTTTTCTGACAAGGTTGGCTAAGGGTTTGTCAATTTTGTTGATTCTTTTGAAGAACCAACTCTTGGCTTCATTGATTTTTTTTGTATCATTCTCTTAGTGTCCATTGCATTGATTTCTCCTCTGATCTTTATAATTTCCTCCCTTGTATGAGCTTTGGGGTTGTCCTGCTCTTCTTTTTCTAGAAGCTTGAGGTTCAGCATCAGGTTGTTTAATTGGGCTCGTTCTGTTTTCCTAATATGCATATTCACTGCTATGAATTTCTCTCGTAAGACTGCTTTCATTGTGTCCCACAGATTCCGATATGTAGTATTGTCATTGTCATTTAATTGAAGGAACTGTCTGATTTCTTCTTTAATTTCCTCTGTGACCCATTGGTTATTCAGAAGTGTGTTGTTCAATTTCCATGTGTTTATGAAATTTTTTGAGTTTCTTTTGCTATGGATCTCCAATTTCATTGCCCTATGTTCTGATAATATACAGGGGATAACTTCAATTCCTTTGCACTTAAACATGTTCTATGTGTGAGTATGTGGTCTATTTTGGAGAATGACCCATGTGCAGCTGAGAAGAATGTATATTCTGATTTTTTGGGTAGAAAACTCTATAAACATCTGTTAAGTTCCTTTTTTCAAGCATTTGATTGAGTTCTAGTATTTCATTACTTATTTTTTGTCTAGCTGATCTATCTATTTGTGACAGTGGGGTGTTGAGGTCCCCCACTACAATTGTATTAGTGCATATATGACTTTTCCTGTCCATTAGTATTTGTAGTGTCCTTCTTCATCTCTCTTAATCAGTGTTGGTTTGAAATCTACTTGATCTGCAAAGAGGATAGCTATTCCTCCTTTTTGGGGGGGTTCCCGTCCCATGGAGTATTGTTTTCCAACCTTTAACTTTCAATCTATGAGTTTTATTTTGAATTAAGTGTGTTTCTTGTATGCAGCATATTGTTGGATTTTGCTTCTTGACCCATTCTGCCAGTCCATTTCTTTTGATTGGTGAATTGAGACCATTAACGTTGATGGTTATAACTGAAACGTATTGACTTGTCATTACCATGACTTTTTCTTTTTGTTGGGTTCTCCCCCTTTACATTTAATTTCTTGTCATGCCAGATGGGTTCATTCTGCTTTTCTTTCTGGGGTTGTTATCCTCAATGTCTGTTCCTAGGATATTGTGTAAAATTTTTTGGTGTGCTGGTTTGGTATTCATGAAGTTGCTAAGGTGCTCTCTGTCATGAAAGTATCTTATTTCTCCATCAATTTTGAAAGATAGTTTTGCACGGTACATCAATCTGGGTTGCAGGCTGTTTTCTTTTAGGGCTTGGAATATGTCACTCCAAGCTCTTCTTGCCTTGATGGTTTGTGTTGAGAAGTCTGCTGTGATTCTGATAGGCTTTCCTTTGTATGTGCTTTGTTTCTTTTCTCTAACTGCTTGGAGAACTTTGTTCTTCTGTTGGGTTTCTGGAATCTTAACAATTATATGCCTATGTGTAGATTTTTTTTGATCAAGGCTATTTGGAGTCCTATATGCCTCACTTATCTGTATGTCAAGCTCTTTTCCCATGCTTGGGAAGTTTTCTGCAATTACTTCTGTGAAGTTTTTTATGTCATCCTCACTCTCTCCTGTTTCTTCATTGACTCCAATCAGTCTTATGCTGTTCTTGTTTGCATTGTCTAGCTGCTGCTGGGTTGATTTTTTATGTTCCCTTATAATTTTGAAGCAATTTTTCTTTTCCTGGTCATTAATTGCAATCTTATCTTCTATATCTGAAATTCTGTCCTCACATTGGCTCATTCTGCTGTGTAGACTTTCAATGGAGTTTTTCATGTCCTGGAAATCTATTTGCATCTGTTTTATGGATTCCATTTGTTTCTTATGTTGGGATTCCATCATTTTCCTCAGATCCTCTCTAGATTCCTTCATCATGTCTTGCACTAGGGGCACAATTTCTCCTGTTATCTGAGAAATTATTTCTGATTTCATTTTTTCCAGATCCCCTTTTGTTGGCAGTTCAATGGGTCCAGGTGGTTGAGTATCAGAGTGTTCCATCTCATTTCCCTTTTGGGTTGCTGTAGGTGATCTGGAAGTCTGGTTTTGAGATTTATTTACGTATTTTGTCATTTTGATTGTGGGGGCAGGGAGATGATGTTGGCACCCGTGAGTATCACCTCCTCTGAGCTGGGAGAGGTGGAACGGGGCTGGGAGTGGTGGTAGGGATGGTGGCCCATAAGCCCCTTCCTCTGGGCTGGGAGCAGCAGGAGGGATGGTGGCTGGGAAGCCCCTTCCTCTGGACAAGGAGCAGTGTGATGGCAGCTCAGAAGCCCCTACCTCTGGGCCGGGAGCAGTGGGAGGGATGGTGGCCCAGAACCCCCTTTCTCTGGGCTGGGAGCAGCGGGACAGAAGGCAGCCCAAAAGCTCTTTCCACTGGACTGGGAGCAGAATGAGGGATGGTGGCCAGGAAGCCCCTTCCTCTGGACCAGGAGCAGTGGGATGGTGGCTCAGAAGCCCCTACCTCTGGGGTGGGAGTGGTGGGACCCAGTACCATGGTCTGGTGTTCTGGTGTCCTCTCCATCTTTGTAGTGTGGAGCCAGGTGTCTGTACAGAAGAGCGGGGGTGGAGAGTGTCCAGTGGATTGCTACCATGGTACAGGCTGATTCAACATGTTCCATGCAACTCGCAACTTCAGTAGGGCGTCCGCAGACCTGCCTGTCTGCAGCGGCTATTGGCTCTTTTGTTTTTTATTTTCCCCCCTCTCTCTTTAATTTCTTGCCTTGCCTGGTGGATTTGCTCTGTTGGGCCTTATGGAGTTATGACCTTCATTTTCCTTTTCCAGGATATTGTGTAGAATTGTTTGGAGTTCTGGTTTGGTATTCAAGAAATTTCTCGGGTGTTCTTTGTCATGGAAGTATCTTATTTCTCCATCGATTTTGAAAGATAGTCTTGCAGGATACATCAGTCTAGTTTGGAGGTTGTTTTCTTTTATGGCTTGCAATACCTTACTTCAGGCTCTTCTGGACTTGAGGGTTTGTGTTGAAAAGTCTGCTGTGATTCTGATGGGCTTCCCTTTGTATGTGATTTGTTTCTTTTCTCTGCTTGTAGTATTTTGTTCTTCTGTTGAGTTTCAGGGATCTTGATTAGTATATGTCTAGGTGTAGATTTTTTTTGATCATGGCTATTTGGAGTCCTATATGCCTCACTCATCTGTATGTCAAATTCTTTCTCTCTGTTTGGGAAGTTTTCTGTCATTAATTCTGTGAATAGGTGTTTTTTTATGTTATTTGTACTTTCTACTGATTTTTCATGTATTCCTATCAGCCTTATATTTGCATCGTCTAGGAGCTGCTGGATAGATTTCTCATGGTCCCTTACTATTTTTAAGAGATCTCTCTTTTCATTGTCACTGACCACAACCTGTCTTCTATATCTGATATTCTGTCTTCACATTCATTCATTCTGCTGAAAATGCTTTCAATAGTGTTTTTAATCTCCTGGATATCTCTTTGAATCTGTTTCATGGATTCCATTTCTTTCCTATGCTGGGCATTCATGGTTTCCATCATGGTCCTGAGCTCATGTATTTTTTTTATCTGTTTCTGTTCTAGAGTCTCTAATCCTATCTCATTCTGCTCACCATCTCTGTGGTTATCTGGGAAATTATTTCTGTTTTGAACTTTTCTAGAGCTTCTTTCATCTATTTTGTTACTTTCTGTGCCATCAGTGCAGGGTGTCCAGGTGATTGATTATCAGACTTTTCCATCTTGTTTCCCCCAGAATTTGCCTTTGGTGAACTGGTAGCCTGATTTTGTGCCTTGCTTAGGTGTCTTCTCATTTCTATTTTTGTGGTTGGTACTTTTTTGGTTCAATTCCTGTGTGGATACATCAATATTGCTTATTGTAAGTATCTTTGCTGCTTGTATTTAGAACATTTATGGAATGATTGTTTCTCAGAAGTGTCTTCCAGATATATCTTGCCTTCAGGATTTGAGTCTCTAATGACTCTTAGGCTATCTCATTTTCCATATACCAGGAAGGACAATTGATTAGATCAATCACAACACCAACTATGGGGGTCTGATGTGCCTTTATTGCAGAGATTTTCTTCACTTTTCCAGTGGGCTTCAATTTTCATCTAGGAGCCTCAGTGAGGCCCTCTTTCTCTTGTTCACTTCTGTTTTATCTTCTGGAGCTCAGATCAATGTCCTTTCTGACCCACTGCCTCTCTGTGGTGTGGATCTAAGTGCTGGCTTGACCCAATGGTCAGAGGTGGGGGGAGAAGGGGGGAAGGAGGGCTGTATTGGCATCCTAGCAGCTCCTCTGCACCAAAGGGGCAGGGCCAATGGACCCCCTGCACACTGCTCAGAACCTCCCTTATTTGAGTTTCTAATGAAAGATTTTAAAAGAAGTTTTTTAAAGGCATATTCTGGATACCTTCCCTCCATTCCAAATCCACCCTTCTTTACTTTTGGAAGCTGGGGTTGAGTGTTGGTCAAATCCACTTCTCCTCTGCCAGTTGATTTCCATTTATGTTCTGTCAATAGGAGGCACTGGAGATAGACTGAAAGAATAGAGAAAAGGAGAAAGTTAGTTCCCTTTCTGTTGGATCCAGCCTAGGGTTTGTTTGGGCACTGTCAGAACTAAAGTCATTCTTTTCCCCTAGGGGTAAGATCAGCACTCCCACAATGTTGAGCGCTGAGCTCAACTTCACATAGGGCCTCCTCCAAACTACCCCAGTGTCTAAATCCCACCAGCAAGTACCATGTCTCTCCCAGTTATCTGACCCAACTGCCAACATCATAGGCCACTTTTTTTTTTTTTTTTGCAATGTCAGATTGAACCCAAGATCTTTTCCCTGAGCTACATTCCCCAGACCTCTTTTAGTTTTTATTTTGAGAAAGGGCCTTGCTAAATCACTAAGATGTCCAGGTTAGGCTCAAACCTGTGATCCTCCTGCCACAGCCTCCCAGAGTACTGGGATTATGAGTGTACATCACTGTGCCCAGTTTTCTTCTTGAGCAGCTGAGGTGTGGCAGCAGTCTAGCACTCCTCTTCAGAAATCTGAGGACCAGATCTGTGAAACCCTTCCTCCCAACATGGGATTTCCTTTTGAGTTCCTAGTCCTGGAGTGGTGAATTTCACTACATCCTCCTACTCACTTTTTGCTTTTTTTAATCCTCCAACTTCTGTGTGACCAATTCCCTAGATTAAATCATCTTGTAAAATACTTATATGCCTTCTGTTTTCCTGATTATACCTTGACATAGAAGTAAAAATGAGATACTATATGGAGAAATTGGTGGAGTTGAAGACCTAAAGAAGTGAGTTGGAAGGAGATACACTAATGCAGAAAGCTCATTACTATTACTTTGAACTGGATAAGAAAACAATGGAATGAAGCTTTTAAATGCAATTGTTTTTAATTTTTTAAGGGCTGTAACATGGCCAAGAATGTATAATAGCACAAAGTACCAGGAAAACAGAACTAAGCACAGAATGCAACAGAAGCAGGGTAGCCCTTACTTTTCATAAGAAAGAAATTTCTTCCAGGGTATTCCTTGGCTGGACTTTGTAGAGAAAATTCATTTTAAGATTCTCAAAATTCTAATATTCAATCTTTCTATCAACAGCTGGAAATAAATAGAAAGGTAAAAGGAGTAATGGGGGATCATGTATGATAGGTTTAATCTGATAGCCCCAAAGCAACCAGAGACCAATCTGATTATCTCCAGAATCAAATTGATTACCCAGAAATTGATCTCTAAGTTGCCTGGAAAAAAGATGCAAATGATAACTGACTAATGTAGTGACTCCTGTCAGATATATGAAAAGCAATGTGAAAGGCAAAATATTATTTTTAAGAATTTAATAAGGCAGGGTTAAGGCACCAATTTTGTCATTTATTACTCCATTAGAGTTGAATAATATCAAGGGTATGAACTAGCTTATATCTAATACAAAAGATTCTGGAAACTAGAAGCACACTTTTTTTTTTTTTTTTTTTTTGGTACCGGGGATCGAACTCAGGTCCTTGCGCTTGCGCAGCAGGCGGCGAAACCACTGAGCTAAATCCCCGGCCCTAGAAGCACACTTTTTAAAAAGTCTAGTATTCTAATCTAAAGCTACCCTGAGGTTATCATCCTCACTGTTGCATTTATGTGAACTTTTAATCAAGGATGTCCAAGGCTAACCAAAGGAGATGCAATCTCTCAGCAAGTTTATAATAAAACAACAACAACAACAAAAAGAATGAAAACATGACTTAGAATCAGTAGGTGCTTCTGTGTGTTGCCCTAATTTCCCCTATTCTTAAATAGTCTCTCCAAATCAATGGACATACACTATATTCCAGGTTTTTTAATGTGAATTTTTAAGTTGTATTATACAAATTTAGTTGACCTTTTCTTCTTATAAGATTTTCAGCATATCCAAATAAGAAATTTCTAAATAACAATAACTTTCTGCACCAAATGTAAGTTGTTAGTATAAAAGAAAGAAAAATAATTGCATTTTTCTTTTCCTCACTTTCTTTCTCCTATCACCTTAAAGTCCTTCTCTAGGTGAAGCAGTTGAGAATACATCCCCATGTTAGTACTTTAATTTTGAGAAGCATTTCTGCTCCCTCAAAACCTCTTGGGAAGTTTTAGTTTCCATGCTCAATCAGAGCCAAGGGGGGAAAACCAAACATAATACAAAAGAGCTAAAGTTTAACTCAAATCCCACAGCCTAAGGATAAATTTCTGTGATATTTTATCCAGCTTCCCCTCCTAGTCAATATTTACAAGTGCAAATATGACAAGACCCATCCCAAGAATCAGTGTTCTAAAATCACAGCTGAAGTGCCGATTCACAACATTTGTTACAATAGGCCTCAGCTTGTTTGTGTCCTTAGAAAACAGATTACAATCATAATGGCATATGGTGGCCCTTACAGATTTGGGATTTTTGTAAACAGGTATTAGCACATGGGTTTCAGGTTTGACTTTTTCTTAAGCTTGTTCATGGCAAGCTTTATTCTAGTTTTTGGAGACCCATGGTCAAGAAATCTGGATCTGCATATGTAAATAAAAACATACATAGTTAAGTGCAAAATGAAGGAATTTAATAATGCACACCTTCACAAATTAAGAACACAGGTGACTAGTTATATCTCTCCACTTAAGCAAAAATGGAATCTTGCATGATTATCCTATGAATTTAAAACCAGCCTAAAACTGATCTTCTGAAGGACAGTTGTTTTCCCTAAGATTACTTACCAAAACACGACTCACACAGGACCACTCAGTGAGTGTCCCAAACACCCAAATATCCATACACCTAGAACTCAGCTGTCACACAAAGATGCAGGCCAAAAGCAATCACTGGGGTTTGAATTTGACAGAGAAGTAGCAAAAACAGTTAGGAGGATAACCATATAATTAATAATAAAATTAAAATCAACAGTATTATTTTAGCCTCACAGTAATGCAGAGCAGAGGTGCAGACAGATTAAGTGGCTTCCCCAAACTTCCACATCTATCGAGTGGCAATGTTGAGGTGTGGACCCAAGTCTCACTCTACTGTTAGGTTCTTCCTTTGATTCCCTCACCTACAAACACTGCTGCTCAGCACCCTTAGCTTTCATCCTGCAGAGAAGAATTAATTTTTTATCTTCATCTTTGTTAATCTTGTTCATCCTTTAAGACTCAGCTCAAGTTTTACTACCCTTAATAACTCTCCTTCATTATACCTTACAAGTACTCTCTCCAGGTCTAAGGTCTATGATATTTATTCCTTGCCTGTGTTGGAAATTATCTTGTCATGGGTCCATTGTCACTTTCCCTATCAGGTATGTTTCTTTGTAGTTTCTAAAATGCCTAGCACACCACAGAATAGTAAAAAATCCAAAAATGATTGGCTAATTGCTAGTTGAAGATTTTATTAAAAATCGTTTCAAATCATTCCAAACTTCAGCCCTTTTTGTAATAGGGAGAGCCTGGATTTTTTTTTTTTTTTTGGTATCCCAAATTACTAGTTGATATTGCAAGATTGTATGTTGATCTGTATATGTACATCAGGATGATATTCAAAATAGTTAATGTCATAGGTGAGGATTCTAGGCAATCAGAATGGAGCAGGGTACCGGAGCCTATCTATTGTGTAAAATATTAACCCTTAAGTTGATAGATTGATGTAACACTGTGGCCAGAATGACAGGAAGGTACTGGCTGGGTTAAGGGGCTTAGAACAAGACCTCTCTATCAAATACTTCTCATGGAAGTATCTCCCCCCCCATTAACTTTATTGGTACATTTTAGGTATAAAATACAGTTACATTCATCATTGGGATCTTGTACCATTACATGAGTCTCTTGGTTCTTATTTTTTTCCCCTTCCCTTGCCCTCCCTTCACCCCCTCCACCCTTCCCTATTTGCAAAGACCTTGTATCCATTTTTTCCCTCTTCTTATATTTTTTCCTTTCCCTTTTTTCCCTTCACCACCCCTCCCAATTCCTCTCCTCTTTTAAACCTTTTCCTCTTGTTACACAATATCAGTTATACATTTTTTAAATTACAATATTAAGATCTAGGAGACATTATCACAGATTTTACAGAATTTAAAAGGATATAGAAGGCATATTGCAAAAATCTTTTTTGAAATAAATTTGACAACTTCTAAGAAGTAACTTAGAAGACCAATCAATGAAACTAACTCTGGAGGAAATATAAAATTTGAATAGCACCTATTAAAGAAAGTATATTCCTAGATTGAAACCCTACCTATATGACAACAGCCTGCTCATAAACATTTTAACTGATAAATTATATCAAACAATAAAAGCAGAAAAAAGAAGGAACACTTCTCCCCTCATTTTAGGAAATCAACATTGTGCTAATCCTAAAACTGGATAAAGATAATAGAAGAAAAAAGTATGAAAATAGATAGAAATTTGTTTAACAAAACAAACTCTTAGAAGTCAGATCTGGCAGTATGTGATTTTGTTATAGGGATGGCAGTGTTGGTTCAGAATTGGAAGATCCACCCCCAAAAGTCATCATTTTAACAGAGGAAAGGAAAAAGCCATATGATCCCGTCACTAGTTGGAGAAAGAGTATTGGACTAAATTCCACAGCTGTTCAAGGTAAAAGCTATCAGGAGACTAGAAGTAGAACAGAACCTCATCAACAGATCAAAGCCATGTACTCCATACTTCCAACAAAAACTCCTTCTATGAATGGAGAAGATACAATGCTTTCTCCCTAAAGTGGGGAACAAGGACATATATGCCTACTCTTCATCTGTCCATTAGATTTTGAAACATAGGTCTAAACCAAAATAGCCTGACAGTAAAATGACACAACTAGGATAGGATTGGCATGGCAGAAGCAAAATCTTTATATGTAGATGAAATGATCATCTACAGAGAAAATACTAAGAAATCTCTAGGAACCCCTAGAACTTGTACTTGAATTTAGCAGGATTAGAAAACACAAGGTATATATAAAAATTCAGGTCTGTGTATACTTGCTATAAATGAAGAATTGGATATTGAAATTTAAAAGTTATGTAGGAGTACAAAGGACCTAGAAAAGCCAAAAACAAAAACAAAAACAGTGTTGGAAGACGTTTAGCACCCAATTTTAAGACTTCTTCTAAAGCTACAGTAATCAAGGCACTGTTGTTGTAAGGAAAGACATATAGATCATTGGAATAAAACAGAGAATCTAGAAATAGAACCACACATATATGGTCCACTGAGTTGTGAAAGATTATTTAACCTTAGCATTTTATAGAATATAAACTCGATTCAAGAGGCAAGGAAGAGAGAGTGTCTTCAGCAAATGGCAGTAGAGCACCTGGTATCCATATATAAAAAAAATTAACCTCAACCCTTTCTTTCCATACATGAAAATAACTTAAGGGGATCTATGAACTTAAATATGAAAGCCTAAAAGTATAAAACTTTAAGAAGAAATTATAAGGGAAAATATTTATGAATTCAGGGTAGGCAAGAACTACCTAGGATACAAAAACCATGATGTATAAAAGAAAAAAATTGATGAGATTTCATTAAAATTTAGAACTTTAAATGACATCATTAAAATGAAAAGTAGTCCTTAAACAGACCATATTTACAATACATATAACCTATGAGCAGAATATATAAAGAATTCTTAGAGCTCATTAATAGACAACCCAATTAAAATGTAGACATAAGAAGATGATAAACAGCCAGTATAGCACAAGCAACGGTGTGCAATTCTAGAATCAGAAAAATACTAATCAGTACAATAATAAGATTGAATTATACACTCATTAGGAGATGAAGTCAAAAGTTTTAAAAGTCTTGTCATGACTTTTTCTTTTTGTTGGATTCTCCCCCTTTGCATTTAATTTGTCATGACCAATGGATTCATTCTGCTGGGTTTCCTGGGGTTGTGATCCTCATTGTCTTTTCCTAGGGTATTGTCTAAAGTTTTTTGGAGTGCCAGTTTGGTATTCATGAAGTTCCTGAGGTTCTCTTTATCATGAAAACAACTTATTTCTCCATCAATTGTGAAAGATAGTTTTGCAGGGTACATCAATCTGGGTTGGAGGCTGTTTTCCTTTAGGGCTTGAAATACATCACTCCAAGCTCTTCTTGCCTTGAGGGTTTCCGTTGAGAAGTCTGCTGTGATTCGGATGGACTTTCCTTTGTATGTGATTTGTTTCTTTTCTCTCACTGCTTGAGTTTCTGGAATCTTAACAATTATATGCCTATGTGTAGATTTTTTTTGATCAAGGCTATTTGGAGTCCTGTATGTCTCACTTATCTGTATGTCAAGCTCTTTCCCCCTCCTTGGGAAGTTTTCTGCCATCACTTCTGTGAATAGTTTTTTTATGTCATCTGCACCCTCTCTTCTTTCTTCATTGACTCCAATCAGTCTTATGTTATTCTTCTTTGCATCATCTAGCAGCTGTTGGATTGATTTCTCATGTTCCCTTACAATTTTAAAGCAATTTTTCTTTTCCTGGTCACTAATTGCAATCTTTTCTTCTATATCTGAAATTCTATCCTCACATTGGTTCATTCTGCTATGCAGACTTTCCATGGAGTTTTTAATCTCCTGGAAATCTGTTTGTATCTGTTTTATGGATTCCATTTGTTTCCTACGTTGAGATTCCATCATGTTCCTTAGATCCTCTATTTTTTATCTGTGTCCTCTCTGGATTTATTAATCATGTCTTGCACCATGAGCAAAATCTTTGCTGTTATCTGAGTAATTATTTCTGATTTCATTTTTCCCAGATCCTCTTTTGTTGCCAGTTCAGAGAGTCCAGGTGGTTGAGTATCAGAGTGTTCCATCTCATTTCCCTTTGAGGTTGCTGTAGGTGATCTGAAAGTCTGTTTTTGAGGCTTGTTTATGTGTCTTCTCATTTCCACGGGGCGGGGGGGGTGCTTCTGGCGCCCACGCGGCTCACCTTCTGTGCCCTAGGAACTTGGGATGGCAGCAGGGGAGCTTCTTTCCGGGTGCTGGGACTGGCTTTGCTTCACTGCCCTAGGAGCCTGGGATGGAGGCGGGGTAGCTTCCTTCCAGGTGCTGGGACTAGCTGAGCTTCACTGCCCTAGGAGCCTGGGATGGCAGTGGGGGAGCTTCCTTTCGGGTGCTGGGACCGGCTCACCTTCTCTGCCCTAGGAGTCTGGGATGGAGGCAGGGAGCTTCCTTCCAGGTGCTGGGACTGGCTGAGCTTCAGTGCCCTAGGAGCCTGGGATGGAGGCAGGGGAGCTTCCTTCCGGGTGCTGGGACCAGCTCACCTTCTTCTCGTGGAAGTATCTTAATACTTCAACAGCCAATGTGGCTTGACTAGTTCAAAATTTTCATTATCAGCATTGGCCTGGCCCTCGTACTTTTCAAACACAGAAATAGTCAACATGAAAAACAAAGCACCCACTAAGTAGGTCCTAAGGAGGATTGAGCTCCCACTCATTCTGATGGAAGTTTTTCAAACAAATAGAAAATTCTCATCTCCTCTCCCAGTCTTGTGTAGTCAGGACATCCATGTAACTTTAGAATCAACAGAACAAAACACTGCAGAACTTTGTTTCTATACTGCAGTTTGAAGGAATTTTAGGATTAGCTAATGGCACCTGAATTTTTAATATTCATATTTGTCATTTTCTATGCTTTCATTGGTTCTGCTAACACTACAGTTATCAATTATTATTGTTTCTTCTTTGTTCCAAGGAAAACACTTAAGAAAATTCAAAAAATATACATTGCAACATGATAAAATATATTTATTATAAACCAGATGGGTTGGATAAAGCAAAAAAGACACATTAGGAGTGATATTAGTATATAAAGTACTTACTAAAAATTTAGAATAAGTGAGCTATAGATTTGGCCTGTAATCTTTCTATCAGATAAAATGCAGAGGGAAGCATCCATTATAAAATTTTCAGAATCCAGAGATTAAAAACAAACCAATTGTTTAGAGAGACTCATTCATTCCCTTGAGACTGTTATCAGTAATGAGAGTGTATACTTGAAGGGGAACTCCACACAACTGTTTATTTTCATAGGAAACTTGATGTAAAAAGCTAATAAACAAACATGAAGCCTTACTATTGCAGGCATTAAGCATGTACTGAATTGAATTTATTCAAGCCTCTTCTCCTAACCAAGTTTCAAAACCAATCCAAACTATCTCAGTCAATAAGCCAAACTTACAATTTTGAATACTGGGCATGTGTCACAGAGCTTTCCATCTCTGTGACAAAATGCTTGGAGGAACCAACTTAAAGGAGAAGAGACTTGGGTGACTTGGCTCATGGTTCCAGGTGTCAGTCCATGTCAGCTGGCTGTGTCACTCTGGGTCTGTGGTGAGGCAGAACACTGTGGCAGAACATGGCCATGCAGTAGAGCCCAGCTGCTCACCTAAAGGCAGGTAGGAAGCAAAAATAAAAAGGTGAAGGGACCAGTGTCCTAAGGTCCTTTCCTGCCTCTAGTGATCTAACATTCTTCCACTAGGTCCCCACCTCCTAAAGGTTTCATCATCTCCCAGCATTACCCTCATCTGGGGACAAGCCTTTTAGTACATGGGCCTTTGGGAATATTTAAGAATCAAACCATAACACTAGTTAAGCCATTTGGGCAAAACAACCACATTCGAGATATGCGCTCCCCCAAACTGTCAGAAATGAAATGAACATGGATTTACATAACATGTTTTGAGGCCTTGAATCCCCTAAAAGGAAGCAATAGTCAAAATGTCAAGGACAAGGTAAGACCCTGTAAATATGCCACAGCATTGAAAACCTCAGACCTGGAATCCCATTTTGAGCAATTACTAGAAGACCCATTTAATTTGAAATTCAATTTATGTATCTCTTAATTCTAGGCAGTTCTACTATGAGAGAGTCTCTTATAGTATACATTTGGGATATGTTCCTTTGTGTTTCTGGAGGAGAAGAGATGTGTTTTAGAACTTTTTGTGATAGATTGATGTAATTGGCTTTAGTGATTCAGAGACAGAATTCATTTCGGAGACATTTGTGGAAAATGAATATTAATAAGCAAAGAGTCATTCTTTCCCTCCATTTCCCAAGAGGCTTCCCAGAGGAAACTGGTAGGTGTGATTGCTTTCAGTTTTTCCATCATGCTCTCTCTTTTTGATCCAATATACTAAATCAAGGAACTACAAAAAGCACCAATGGGGGGCAGAGTTGTAAAAGATATGGGCTAGTGGCACCACCATCTTCACACCTCAAGAGTTCAGTGCAAGGTGCCAAAACCCAGTGACTGGCACTGTAATGGCTGGAACACATGCTGTGGCAGTGCCCAGGCAGTGGGAGTGGAAACAAAAGAAAACGTGCACCATTTGATCATTTCACTATCAATCTGTGCAGCATTCAATCTTCATGGTTCAGTGGATTTTTTGTAGTGCCATTCACAATATACATTAAGGTTGAGTTAGGTACTTTTTAAACTTCTTCAAAAATTCACAGTATACAATTAGTTTTACTTTGTTTAATTATTCTGAAAATGCAAAGGAGGAAATATGCAAAATAATTTAATGAACTTAGTTTTTAACTTTTTGAAGTCACTAATCTTATTTCCTTTAATAAACCCATGAACAAAACTCTCCTGGCTTATTAATCTTGAAATCGGAAGTCAAATCCAAAGGGAGAACCACTTAATATACTTAAAATGTTGAGCACTTTTACAACTCTTTCTCATACAAAATCTTACTTAAATTTATCTTATGAGAACAATTTATTCTTTTAGCTTTGAGAGTTGTTCCCTCAGCACTGGCATCCTTCATGGGCACATAATAAAGCTTTAATTGATTTTTAGAAGAAGGAATGGAGGAAGGAAAGGAGGGAGGGAAGAGGGAAAAAGAGGGAGGAAGAGGGGCTGATTTTACATAAGAGAATTCAGAGATACCAGCAATTTATATTGTATTGGTGGAATTAAAGCTTTCACTTTTTAAACCTATCATTCTTTATTACTCAAAGCTCCTTTTGTTCTGCCTAAAAAACAAATAAGATTGCATTTTCTATCAAATCACAATATTATTATTATCATTAATGAGTTGTTCACTGCTAACACATGATTTTAATTCTTCACAGTCTCTTATTCTGATTATTATTTATTATTCCACTTGTAATAAAATCTTTTTTTTTGTACCATGGATCGAACTCGGGACCTTATACTTGCAAGGCAGGTGCTGGAACCACTGAGCTAAATCCCCAGCCCTCCACTTGTAATAAAATCTTAACTCTGTCTGCAAACATATCCCCAAATTAGACTGATACTGTTAAACGCAACTAGAAACTTTAAGGCATGACTAATATTTAACTTTTTATGCCAAGTCTTAATCTGATTTCAAGGCTTTGGACAGAAACTTCTCATTTGAATCTCGTAAGAGAAGGACATAATTTTTAACTTTTTATTGTTGTCATTTCAGCTAAGCCATTCATATTAGAAGCAAATAAATGAAGTTTTTGTTCAAATCTCTCAGAGATAGCACAATAAAAAATTAAATACATAAAAGTGTAAGGTATAAATATAGAAGACAATTGACTTCCTAAGGTTTGAAAAAGAATAGTAAATGTATGATCATATGGTTAATTTTCATGCCATTGAGTGCATGATCACACTGTGATGGACTATATTGTATTCCTCAAATTTATATCTGATTAGTCTCCAGTCACACCTAGATAGGGTAGAGGCCATGAGTTCAGAAAAAGAAATTCTTAAGTCTCATTCATAAAAATATTTTCCCACTGAATTTCAATTGACTCTACACATAAAATTCTCTTGAACAAATTACTGTTCATGCATGGGAATATAATGATACAATGAACCTATTAAAATGGTGTGTGGATAATAGTCAATGAGGTCAAAAGATATTGATGAAAAGTTAGGCTACAAAATAAACATATATCCAGAATGAACACAAGAACACACACGCATATGCACACATGCACAGACACACACTCCAGTCATTAGTAATACTGATAATCTTAAAAGATGAAAAGCATGAAGACTCACAGGATGGGGAATATAGTGGAGAACTGAAAGTATTTTAAAAGCTCTGAGGGTCAGGCTCAAGGATTGAGATAAGTATCTCTTTATATGGATGGCAACTCCCAAATCATTCTGATTTTGTGCCTAGAAATAAGCATGCTATTATTGCTTCCTCAACAATTTGTTGTGAAAATTGAATGGAGAAACTGGAAGCTTACAGCACAGTGTCTGTCCATAAAGGTATTGAAATGTCAGGTTCACTCCATGTGTGATTCTCTAGTTAGCAAGGACGAGGGAAATGTAAATGCCCATTTTTTTTCCTCCATGATCTAATCTCATTTTTCAAAATAGCCTCTTGAAGAATCCTAACTAAATAAAGCCCCTTTTTTTCTTGATTTTGACAGCAAATATCCTGTTTTTACAGTTTGGAAATAATAGTTTGTCATTTTCTCACTGTCTTTATTTTAGTTTAATTCTACATATTAGTCTGGGTTTCCCAAATTAACCTTATAAAAATATAACAAGTTTTTTGGTTAATTTATTCTCTATAATTATCTAAGTCAGACATCAGTGTGATGTGTATATTCCTAAAATATTAAGATTTGAATTTCTGTATTATCTGGCCCTCTTACAATCTATATCTACATATAGATATATAAAATCACAATCAACAAATTAGCTATAGAGATAATTCCCCATACCATCTTAGATCAGAGGAATACAAAGGGACATGGGTAGAGGAATAAAGAATTTGAAGGATTTGTTTACTATAGTGGAAAGCTGCCAGTTCCCTAAAGTACCAAGCTTTCCTGTGCTAAGCTTTCCTCCTTTTAAAGGAAAACAAATTAAGATGATTATAAGGCAGTAGTTCTGAACCTTCAGAGTGCTTAAGAATTACCCTGAAAGCTTATTCTATGTAGAGATTTGCAGATGCTATCTCAAGGCATTCTTTAGTAGATTTGGAAAAAAGACAGGATTCTGACATTTTTAACAAGCTTCCCAAGTGAATCTGTTAGAGAAGTTGCATGTCCTACATTTTGCATCGTAGTCGTGAAATACAACTGATAAGTAGAAAGATAAGTAAAAATTATAAAACCTGAGTTGTTGAAAATATGAAGAAACAAGGACATTACTAATATAATCTACATATTTACTATTAATTAGAAAACAATGCAAAACAGAAAGTATTAAACAACCAGAGGCTTATGTCTGTTTGAGGAATCTTATCCTAAGGAAAATAGCTAGAATGTGTATTTTAAAGTTACTATATAAAGACAATGAAGTACAATTAATCATACAAATATATTAAACAACAAAAATTTTCAACAAATAGTTTATTTAACAAAAGTTTATATAACATTTACTATGAAATATATAGTTCTAGCTCTTTATGAATATTACCATTTAAGCTTCATTTTTAGAAAATCTTATGAAATCTAAGAAAATAAGATTTGTTAATTTGAGCATACTACATAAATTTTTAAATCAAACATGTGTGAACCATAATGATTCATGGAGATATACGAAATAAGGTGAAAATAAGAAAAGTATAGCAATAATTTAATTACAACTTTTTAATAGAGTAATAGGGATTACAGACATAAAAACACAGCAATTTGTACTAGATTTTTCAGTTACATCCTTTGCTTTATAATTTTTAAAGAACTTTCCATTCCAGAATTTCACAAGCTAAGACAAGTGAATAATTTCAATATGTGAACAAAACAAAGATTAGAGGATAGAAATTATAAAACAACCAATTTATTCAAATAATGGTGTTATATTTAACAAAAAAGAAAGAGAATAGGTAGATTTATGTGATCTCAGATTCCATGAAGTTCTGAGTACTTCTTAAGAATTTTTTGAAACAGAAAATTTTTTCAAAAGGTCTGGGTAAATTTTAGAAATCAAGAAACCTTGAGTTTGATTGCTTTCTCCTGATTTCTTTGATCACTTGTGGCTGACAAATGCTGGTCAAGTTTCCTTTGCCATCAGCCTATCTCCACTCCATCCCCTAGATTTTTATCCTTCAGTCCTTCCCATGTAGGCCATTAAAGAAAAATGACAAAGAACAGCTGTAATAACCTTCCTGATGGCTCAAATCCAAAATTGCCTTCTATCTGAGATCAATCCTTCATGAGATTTTTAAAGTCCCTTTGAATTGGTATATTGCCAAAGAGTATTGCTATCTTTGATAATTTGTTTTAGCCTGAAACAAATGTGCATGTATGTATGTATGTATGTATGAATTTGCACTAGCATCAAAGTCCCAAAGAAGACAAATTATTTCCAGCTTATTTAAAATTATTTAGCCACTTAGAGAAAAACTGGCACATTCATTCCAATATAATTAATTTTTGAAACACTGAAAACACTCAGAGGTCTGTTTTCCCAAAGTAGCCTGTGATCCATGTGTGGCACCGGTGAGGGCATACTTCACTGGACATTGTCACTGCTTTTCCATTTGCCAACAGGTGGCTGTTAATATAAAATGCTAAACTAACACTGAAATGAAATCCCTGCACAATCAGTGATTTGAGAGAGTGCTATCATGTTTGAAAATCTAAGAGCTATTCATTTCTCTAAACAAGCAAGCTTTCATTCCAAACTCTTCAACAAAAGCAAATGAGCTACTGACATCAGACTAAAAAAGTAGTTTCCAAATGTTGTCTTTTACAAATTGATTCAGTAAGGAAAGCAATATGTACAATGGGAATCCTTCTAGCTAAAAGCAGGGTAAGTGCTGTGATAGCCCACCATGACCAGAAGAGACCCAGTGGGGATTCCATGGGGCACATTTTATCAACTATCGCTCTTCTTTTGAGCACATCTGGCTGCCAATGTGGTAGCAATGGAAACTAGACAGAGAGCAGCTCACACTCTAGGTTCATCACAGCCTCCAGACGCTTTGAGGAATCGTGGCTGCAGCTGGGATGATTACATGCATCTGGCAGGTCCATGCTCCCAAAGGCTAAACAAAGGGCCATCCTAAAGAACCTACATCTCAGCCTTTATTGAATTCAGCTATAACACTTTGCTCTTGCCTTTATCTGTGATCTTTATATGAAGCAATGTTTTTTAAAGCCCTATTTTTGTAAAATGCCTAGCAATAATTTTGTGCATTATGTGGTTAGATGTGAGTTACACAGAAACCTTCATGGAGACTTTTTCTGGGTACTCTTGAGAAATCAAAATGTTTATTCACATCAGATTAAGAGATCAGGCTGCAATGATTTCCTGATTACCCTGATTGCTAGAAAGTTTTTACATTTTCTATTGTAAGTATTTTCCTCTCACTCTTATTAAATCTCTTCTTAAGGGTTTTATTGTGAGACACTTTCAATTGTTTTGAAGATAGTTAAGATATGGAGAATACATATATGTAACCAATACTTGCCTATGAAAAACAGGAAGCTGTACAGAGAAAATTTAGATGCTTTTTTATAAAGTTTTAATAGGATATTCTCCTTGATTTTTTTTTAGTTCCAAGTATCTAATGAGAGTACATGTCTTAAGCATTTTTGTCTTTCTGTATCTCATTGTTACCTGTAAATATTTTACTTTAATTATGAAGATTGTATGAGACTACTTCCACTTAAAGGACGCTTATTTTGATGTCTTGATTTCACATAAAGGTCACAGGTCACACAGAGCTCTCAGATTATCCTCTCATTGTGACAACATTAGTACCCTCCAGGTTGTGGGGAGAGAGGAACCCTTCTCCATAGTTGTTGAGAATGCAGACTGGTGCAACCACTGTGGAAATCAATATGGAGAAACCTCAAAAAGCTAGGATTAGAGGTCCCATTTGACCCAGCTATTCTCTTGCTGGATATATCCGCCAAAAGAATTAAAGGAATCATACCACAGTGATATATGTGAACCCGTGTTCATAGCGGCACAGTTTATAATAGCTGAAACTTGGAAGCAGTCCAATTGCCCATCAACTGGGAACTGGATAAGAAAATGTTTTTTTTTTTAATAAAATGGAATACCACTTAGCCATAAAAAATGAGAAACTAGAGACATTTATAGCTAAATGGATGCGCATTGAGGCAATACTCTTAAGTGAAATAAATAGGACAAATGTGTAAATACCGAATAGTTTCTCTGGTGTGAGAAACTGAAAGCATAAATGAGGATCAAAATGTATAATAGATAATGTGAAATAGGAAGAAAAGGTCTAAAGGGGAGGGGGAAACGGGAGGGATAGGGGAAAGGAAAGAAGAGAAAGGAAAAAATATAAGAAAAGAAAAAAAATGAAAACAAAGACTTTGTAAATAAGGAAGGGTGGAGGGGTTGAAGGAAGGGCAGGGGAAGGGGAAAAAATAAGAACCAAGATATACAAATTCCCAATGATGAATGTTATCATATTATATACCCAAAATATACCAATAAACTTAATGAAAAAAGAAAAAAATTAGTATCCTCCAAATGTGTTCTCATTTTCATAAATTTTGGTAGTGGGGAAAAGGAACTCGAATGATCAATATTCGGTTTTAATCATCACTCAAGGAGTACAAATATAATTATTTTCAATGGAAAAATTTTCCCTACCAATGATGCTTTTTAAATGCAATATACCACTAAAGATAACTTCAAAGCTGAACTTTCAAGAATATTTCAAGCAAAATAGAATCATTGGGTGAAGTGGCCAACATCTCAAGTTAACTACTTTAAAATATGCATGCTTGTTTGGATGTCTAATCCAAACGTACTTCTCTTAGAAGTCCCAGTGTCCTAGAAGTCCTTCCTATAAAGAACATGAGCTTAGAATCTGGATGCCTACATTTGTGACATACCTAAATGGTCAGTTACATCTGTACCTGTGTGTGTGTGTGTGTGTGTGTGTGAGACGATGCTTGTGCATGCCACGCCCATATCCCTAAAGCAGACAACATGTACATTTGAATTGTGAGTCCAAAAAAGTACAAATTAAAATGGGAGAAAACTGCAAGAAGTCTGCACAACTATAGGCTTCTTGGAGCTATGAAGGACAAACATGGGTATTCTCTAAGCCTGTAAAGCACTATGCATATCCAGTGAACCTTACTATAAAGAATATTCCAGCCTTCCCTTTATAGACTGCCTGGTGAGCTGGGTTTGATAAAATGATGTTCTCCAGTCTCACCATCTCCCTTTGATGCAAAGCCTGTTTGCCCAGCCTGTTGCTCTTCTTCCCAGGGTGCCAACTAACTGCTCATTTATCGTAGGTTTGTCTCAAGTTTGAGAACTTTGCTAAGATCACAAACTTCTAAAGCAATCTTTTTCTTTTTAACTTCCTTCTTGCCAACTAAATCTTTAATTGTCAAAAATATTAAACTGGAAGTAATCTCTCACAGAAGCATTTGTGAAAATTTCTGAGTCCTCATGACTTCAGATATGACTGGGACCAGCTGCTGATAGTAACTCAGATAACAAAACATTTCAAACAGCTAATCTAGTGAGGCTTTCTAAAAATATTAATAATAGAGTCCAAGTGATTCAATCTCTCTACATGAGTATAACGCAAGCTCACAGACTCCGTGCGTCATCAGGCTCTGGTTGCTAGGAAATCCGTGAATAGAAGTTAATATGCATTCGGCAACAGGCTTCAGGCACCATTTATCTCTATGGATGCTCCTTAAATTGCCTTTGAAATGACATTACAATAACTTTGAAGCATTCAAGACAAGTCAGAGTCAGTGAACACAAAGGAAACAAGCCATTTTTGGACAAACTTCCTGCATAGCTCTTTCTAGTGCACCTCTGAATGCATATTCTATGCAGGTAGGGTCTGTGGGACTGTGCCCATATTGTGAGAGAAAGATGAGAAACAAAGAGAGGTGCAAGAGTGTGAGCTTTTGGAGGCAGGCAGATGCATTTAAGGTCAAATTCCAGGTCAGCATCTTGCTGGCTTGACCACATCAGAATGAGAGCAATATTATTTTTTTCACAGAATGACTTAAGTATTAAACATCCATGGATCTAAAGCCCATAACAAACACTAGAACAACTAATTATAGAACAATAATAAGAGCTGTAGAAATAGTAGAGTTTGTAGACTTGCAGCAACAGAAGTAGAATACTTATTGCCAGTTGGATGACTACTGCTATGATAACTACTATAATATTATTGGAAATGACCATATAAGAGGAATCTTTTAGTTTTAAAGCCTCAAAACTATCCTTGTGACCTAAAAATAAATGAAAAGAGATACTGATCAGACACCTACAATGTGCTTGTAAGTGTGATAAGTCAGGGAGTTTTGTTTTCTTTTTGTTTTTACTTTCCATCCACTACAGAGAGAAGATCATGAAGCATAACCCAAAAGTATTAAAGATGCAAAGATCTGACTTCTTCAAACAGTGTTTGCTAGTTCAGGGGCAGCAGCTTCTACTCCAATACATTTAGAAGTATCTGTACTTTATATTGATCCAATAAATTAAAAAATCACAAGTGACATCTAAACAGCTGGTTTAAAAAAAATGGTTTGTCTTGAAGTTTTTCAATTTGAACAGAAAATTATAGAGCAGTGGAATGGAATAGCACTAAGAAAAGCTGTGTTTGGTCCCAGCTCTGGTCTCTGCTTGCTGGCTAGCCAGTGTGCATACAGTTCTGCAGCTCCCAGTTCCTTGTTTAAGAGATGAGAAAATTAACGTTCCTCTTACAATCTTCTGAAATAGTTGATGTATGTTAGAGACAAGAAAACCAACTCTCAGAAATTCCCAGAAGTTACCAAACTCACAAAACTAGTAAGAGGAAAAGCAAAAATTTAAGCTCAGTTATGCTCACTCTAAGGATGGTATCTACCAGCTGTTGTAGTGATTTTTCTGTGTGCTATGGAGGGATCTGCAAGGTTTGGTGAGGAGAGTTAGGGAGAACTAGGTGGTGAATGACCAGGTATCTAGAAGTTTCCATTTCAAGTTCAGCAAGAATAGCTCTGTCTTAGTTACTTTTCTTCTCGTTGCTGAGACAAAATACCTGACATCCAAAGTTAAAGGAGAAACAGTTTATTTACTCTCAGTTTGTAGAGGTTTCAGTCCATAATTGGATGGGTCCAAGGGAGGGTGGCACATGGCAGAGGGGCAACAGTTTATGGTGGCAGAAGACAGCAAAAGCAACAAGGGTCCTTCACAGTGTCTTTCTGCTCCTTTTATCTTTTTTTTTTTGTATTAAATTCTTTTATTGGTACATTGTAGGTAGACAAAGAAGTAGAAATAGCAAATAAATACATGAAAAAATGTTCAACGTCACTGGTCATGCTCCCTTTACCTTATTCAGACTACTTAGGGCGGATAGCACTCACACCCTTAATCCTAGTTCCCATAGGCCTAGCCCCACCATGAATCAGTCACACACTCTAGATTCTACCACCTCTGGAAAAGCACAAGGCTTTTGCTGGACATCTAAACACAAGCCATAACAAGCTCTACAATTATCTTTTGTATATATTTAGTTCCCAGATGCAATTTTATTCAAGAAACAGTTCCCTTGCTAAAAAATTCATAAAACCTCTCTTGTGCCGTGCTGCATTCCAACATGTGCATTTAGTCTCCAGAGCATGCTATTCTAACAGAATTTTGAGTAAGGATAGACACATCCCTTATCTGTGCTCTTCAGTACAGTGGCAAGTTGACGTTTGTGACTATTGAGCACTTGCAATGGGAGTAGTGTTTGAACAAATGAATTTTTGTGTTAAATTCTAATTAATTTGAATTTTATATAGCCATATGTGGCTACTGACTACATACTATACAGTGCAGTAATGTACAGAAATAGGGGAGGAAGGAAGGTCCTTGGATTCACCAGAGTCAAACCATGACAGTGAGGAAACTTTCAGTTTAAGGTTAAAGAATATCCAGTAAAACTAATGAGAAATGAAAGTGGTTTCCTTCAAAATGTGAAATAAGCAGATGGTGTAGCTTTCCTGACGGTTCTGGGCTTTGGGTGTTGTTTTCCCTAGAACAAACTGAATGTCTTCCCCATCTTTCTGTGTGCAGGTGTGAGAGGTGGGGCTGTGGATGTCTGTGTTTCCTGCACAGCTGTCCGTCTACACTGAAACAGGGGCTCCACTTTTCTCTGCCATTTATTCTATATGCATCTCATTATTTTAAAGCAGGCTGGTTTCTAGTGCAGCAGTATTTGTTCCTTCAATAGGATAGCTGAATGACTGATTTCCGTGTACTCACTTCTGCCTCTTTTGAAAGCCAACCCCCCCACCCCCTTTTCCTGGAGGCTCTCCTTCTCTTTCACCTGGGAGCACCTTGACTTTGTTTTCTGCAAGGGAGATGGCCTCACCCCAAAAGGCAAAGCAAGGGGACAGGCCAGAGGGAGAAAGTGTTCAAGTCAAATATCTGTCTCTAATGGATTATTATTTTTACAGCTGTGTTCTTTCCCAGTGGCTGAATAAACACAAAATGAGATTTCATTTTTTTGCTTGATTCCAAAGAAACCAGTGCATTCATAGTTCAATTCTCTCCCCCATAGGCACGCCCTCTCCCCCCTCCATAGCTCAGTGAATCAGACCACCTGACAGCGAAGGCAGGAAAATAATTTCTCATATTGTCATCTGATGAATACCTGAACAATGCACTGTTTAAACAAAATCAGAATCTCACAGTTTCACAATGCTGATAACTTACTTTTTCATGTGCTTCCACACTAGGTCTGTATTAATTCTTTCAGATACACTAGGGTTAGACATTAAAAATAAAAATAGTCCAAACCAGATTGTTCTGACTGAAACAAAAAAGGGGTCATGGATCAAACCCTAGATAATGATATGAGCACCCAGGGAGAAAGAAATAAGCCAAGCTAAGCAGAAATCTTTACAGATACAGTTTATCTTCCAGACCTGACTTCCAATCACTGTGCAGAGCCCAGCAAACTTGTGTATTCTTTCATATATGGATATTGATAGTTAACGTATGACTCCTCTGTACATCAGGCACCCTGACAGATCCTCAGAGTAGCACAATGGACACGACCAGTCCTCGTTCTGTCAGAGCTGAGATTTAGTAAACAAATAATTCAGTTAATTGGGGATCTCTTTAACCTTAAGAGCTATGAAGGAAACAGACGATGCTGGAGGGATTGGTGGGAGGAGCTACTTTCAGCTCAGTGTCCTGGGAGGTTTTTCTGTGTCAGTGACTTAGGGCTAGCAGGAGTAGGCTCCCGAGGGGCAAGGGGCAAGCAGCCTGGGGAGAGAAGGCTGACTCTGAAGAGGCTACCCTGATGGTGGGACTTGACCCCTGTGGCTTCACAGGAGAGATGACCTGCAGAGGTGGCAGGAGCGGAATTCCCAGGACTAGGGACTTCCTGAAGGGTGAGGTTGGTCCACATGCCCTACGGGAGCTTGCACAGGGTTCCAAGCAGGAGGCAGTGATGACCTGCCGACCGTGTGAAAATGGTAAGAGAGGCCAGAGCTCTGTAAGAAACCCAGTCCTCCTATCGAGCCCCCATCTCCCTACCGTGGGGCAGAAGGAAATCCTTAGTCCCCACTTTGCATCATGCTCCTATGAGCCCCACATCCAGCCCCCTCCAGGCCACACCCTGAGCTCTACCCTCTGAGAGCAGCCTCCTGTCCTTCTGTTAGTGGACAGTTGCTGAGTGCCCAGCCTTCAGAAGTCACTTGTTTTTCTTCCCAGGAGCACAGGCTCCCCACTTTCCAGCTCCCTTCACTCTCTGCTCACATTTCAGGTTATCAGAGGGGATTTCTCTGACCATCCAATCCAAAATAGTGCCCCTATCTGTCCTCTCTCTCTCACACACATCTTCACTTTTCTTCATAGCAATCATCACTGAATCCCACATTACCTATCTTTCTATTTATCTCTTTATTGCCAGTCTCTTACAAGTGAATGTAAGATACTGGGGGCAGGGTGGTGGCCTGTGTTGCTCACCCTCCGGATCTGTGAGTGTCTGTGGTGACTGATATATTTACTATATGAAAAGGAGCTATTGTCCCTTGTCCTTTATACCTATGGGCCCAGAATCAACTACAGGTTAAGTTTCTCCTTCATCAGGGTCTTCCTCAGTGGGAGCAGGATATAAACCATTCTGTAAGAAATTCACCTCTGCTAGCACACACAACTCAGACCACATTCAACATGATCACACCCTGCACACTCTCCTTGCTACCCTTCAGCCTTCCCCTGAAGGACCAGCCCAAGAGCCTTACAGAGTTGATATTTCATGCCAGTTATCTGCTAGGGATCAACCTGGAAAGACATTCTTCTCTGAAGGAAGAAAAGGGTTAAGATATATATATATATCCACAAGAAGAAGTAGGTCTGTTAAAAGGCAAAGGAAAGCATACTAGGCCAGCCTCTCTTCACCACACTGGGATTGCCCAAGGGTAGACTTCATATGTTGACCAAGGTATCCACACCATCCAGCCACTTAGTAGGCTCTGAATAGGAGTCAGAGTAAGAATCACTGAAGGGACATGATTACATACATAGAAGTAACTGGAGAGTAAGTCTGGTACAATAGGAATTGAAAGACAGACGCTGACTCAGAGAATAAAGGAGTTCTTTAATGTACAAAGCCTCCCTCCTCCAGACAGCCTTTTCTAACTGCTCCAGTTCAAACCGGATTTCTGTTCCTCTCAAAATTCCTGGCACATATTAGTTAGCAGTTTTCCAATGCTTTAATATAAGCATCACTTCTTTCCAGGATAGTAACATCTTAGAGAGTTAGGATATATCAAATATTTCTTCTGTATGCAACCTACTTCCTGAAGCCATTCTGGGATTAAGTAGTAGAAATATAATTTTCTAGGCATGCTTTGGTTGGTTAACAAGAAATCATTTTTCAATTTCTGTTCCTCTAATCAATAAGCAACATAACTTTGTTTTTCCATTCTTATTTGTATGTTTACTTACAATGTCCTTTATGTATATGCTTTTTTTTTCAATCATTAACAAGTAGTAACATTAACATCCAGAGCCTAGAATTTCCCATTGGCTGGCAAATCTCACAACAAAGAGGCTTTTTGGAAACATGGTTAATCCTTTAAATAGATGTATTTTACAATTCAACCCTTATCTGATGTCAACAGAAATATATTTTTGCAAATGAGACTCAGATGCAAGAGTGCTGAATTGTGAGCTTAAACTACAGAAATCTGGAAGGGTTATGGGTAAATTTAAAAATGGAGAGTAGTCTCATTATCCAAAGCTTCCTAAAGAGCCTGGAAACATGGGTACCCTATGCCCAAGACTGAAGAGTTTCTAAGCGATGCCTTCAGCCACAGTTTCCAAGGTTCTTTGGGAAAAGTCTCTCTGGCAGTTGGGTGAGGGGAACTCAACTGGGAAAGATAGACCTTAAAACAAACAGGAGAAAACACAAGGAAAATGAATTCTTCTTTTTTAAGATCATGGTTGTACTATTTCTGCTCTCACCTCAAACCTCTATTGCTTTTCCCCATCTCTCACTCTCAACTGAACTGGCTTCTTATTTCACCAAAGAGAAAAGACAAAAATAAAGGGAGATTTCCACCACACCATAACCACTATCTTTCCCTCCAAACATACCAAGCTGCCAGCATCTGGACCCCTCTCTGTTACCCTGCCTTCTATTGTTAGGGGTCCTACCTGCAGCCAACCCTCCACCTACCTATTGAAGGTAATGCTTACTGAAGAATTGTCCTTTCACACATATTGTTAACTTCCTGTCTCTACCGGGTCAGTCCACCACCATGAAAAAAATGTAGTATCTCCCACTCATATCTTCTCTGCCTCTGTCTGAGTCCCCCACCTCTTTTATACTGTCACAGTAGAAATATTTTTCTTGCTGCTTCTACTTTCTTTCTCCTCTGTCAAGCATACTCCCTCGGGGTTTTGACCCTAGGAATCAACCACTGGTAAAGTTCCCAACGGCCAGCTTATCGCAGACCCAAAAGCAAATTCTTAGTCTCTATCTTCCTCAACTCCACAGGGACATTGCCTGGAGTGGGTACCACCCCATACTTAAACACCTTCTTCACTCAGTGCTGTTATTTGGGTCTCCTTCCATCTCTTTCACCCCAAAGACCTTGTCTCGTATGCCAGCTTTTCCTTATCTTCCCAGCTTTCAAGTGACTCTATGTTTCAGTCCTCAGATTGCCTCTCTTTCCATTCTCACTCAGGAGATCTCATGCACCTATCAAGTTCAAAGTTCCGAATACATGTCTATTTGGAGGTTTCCAAGTATTTTTTCTCAAATATACGACTTACCTATTCATCCACTACACCATACCCCCATGTATACAGCCAATGGCATTTTATATTCAACACATCAAAGACTCAATATTTTTATTTATTTACTTAAATTGACAAGTAAAACTTGCATATATTTACTGTGTACAATACGAAATGTACACACATTGTGCACTGCCTCAAACTGAGCTCATTTACATATATCATAGAGACAAAAGAAAGCTGCAAAGATTTTTAAGCAGGGGAATATTACCATGTAGAACAGTAATGGGGGCAGAATGGAGATTAGTAAATGTGTTTGAAGAAAAAAATCCAGATCAATGTAAGTGTAAAGTAGGGGTAATAAGGAAACTATGGAAGAGTGGGATCTATGGCAGGAGTTCAAGCAAGAGGAGGAAAAAGCTTGCCCTAAACTGTAATACTGAGAATAGCCAGTAAAGGGCAGTCATAGGAGAGGGTGTGGAAACAATATTGCTTATGGAAAATTAAAGGTGAAGAAGAAATAGAGGCACCAAACCGTACTAACCTCCAAAATTCTTCCCTGACACTCCAAAATCCTGAGCATCCCAAACTTCTGCCAGTCTTGTCAAGTAAAGAGGAGACCAGCTCCAGGAGAAGAGCTACAGCCTTGTGGGTCTCGCCAAGCCTATTCCCAAGAGTTACATTCATATCCTGTGCTCAGTGATCTTGAGTGGAAATGAAATAGTCATTTTTCACAACCATGGCTACTTTTAAGTGGGAATCTACCATAATGGATTTGGGTGAGGGTAGTAAAGTGGGGTGCAAAAGACTGGAAGTGAGATAAAATTTCCCTATCACTAAATGTTACCTATAGTCAGTCCTGCTCCCCAGAAAGAAAAGAAAATATCTGTCACAATCCTTTGCTACATGGTTTGTTGTGACCCTGGACTCCCAGTTCTTGTTTGTCTTATGAGTTTCATGTTAATATATTATAGTTTAAGTAGATTTTGAGACAGATGCTAGCATAGACAACTCAGGGTTATTTATAAAACTATTAGTATTAAGAAAAATGCATTGAGTTTTTAGCTATAAACTTATAAGTGAACTTTTTGTACTTAATTCTTTAGGGAATGGGATTCTTTTTATTAAATTCTTTTACTGGTACATTGTAGGTATACAACACAATTACATTTCTCATTGGGAATTGTACCTTTACATAATGCATCTTGGTTCTTATTTTTGCCCCATTCCTAGCCCTCCCTTCACCCCCTCCACCCTTCCCTATTTACAAAGACTTTGTTTCCATTTTTTCCATTTCTCATCATTTGTCCTTTCCCTTCTTTCCTTTCCCCTGCCCCTCCCAATACCTGTACACCTTTAGACCTTTCCTTCCTATTTTGCATTTTCGATTATTCATTCTAATCCTTGGTACATTTTAGGTATTCAATATAATGACATTCATCATTGGAAATTTGCACCTTTACATAGTCTCTCTTGGTTCTTATTTTTCACCCTTGCCCAGGCCTCCCTTCAACCCCTCCAGTCCTCCCTATTTACAAAGATTTTGTTCCTATTTTTCCATTTTCTCATATTAATCCCATTCCCTTCTATCCTTTCCCCTAGCCATCCCACTTCCTTTCCCTTTGCCCCTTTTCTTGCTATTTCACATTACCTATTATACATTTAGTCCTTATTTACACTTTCACTTTCTCACACCAGAGAAACTATTGGGTATTTACACATGTGTGTCCTATTTATTTCACTTAAGAGTATCGCCTCAATGTGCATCCACTTAGCTATAAATGTCTCTAATTTCTCATTTTTATGGCTGAGTAATACTCTATCTTATAAAAAAACACATTTTCTTTATCCAGTCTCCAGTTGATGGGCATTGGGCTGTTTCCAAGTTTTAGCTATTATAAATGGTGCTGCTATGAACATGGGCGCACATACATCACTGTGGTATGATTCTTTTAATTCTTTGGGGAAGATCCCCAGCACTGGAATAGTGGGGTCAAATGGGACTTCCAGTCCTAGTTTTGGGGGATCTCCATACTGATTTCCACAATGCTTGCACCAGTCTACACTCCCACCAGCAGTGGGCAGGGTTCCTCTTTCCCTACAGCCTAGCCAGCATTTGTTATTGGTTGATTTCATGATAGCAGCCATTCTTTCTAGAGTGAAGTGGAATCTCAGCATTGTTTTCATTTGCATCTCTTGAATGGCCAGTGATGTTGAACATTTTTTCATGTATTTCTTTGCTATTTCTACTTCTTTGTCTGAGAAATGTCTGTTCATTTCAGATGCCCATTTTTGGATTGGGTCTTTAAATTTGGGAGGTCTGATCTTTTTAAGTTCTTTATAGATTCGACATAGTAGACCTTTGTCTGAGGAAGAACAGGTGAAGATTTCTTCCCACATTGTGGGTTGTCTCTTCACACTGCTGGTGGTTTCTCTTGCTGTGCAGAAGCCTTTTAATAAGAAGAGATCCCACTTGTTGATTGTTTGTGCTAGTTCACAGGCAACTGAGGTTTTGTTCATAAAATCTTTTCCTACACTGATGTCTTCAAGGGTTCTACCTAACCTCTGTTCCAACTGGTTCAGAGTTTCTATTTTAATATTTAGATCTTTAATCCATTTTTATTTTAGTTTAGTGCATAGGGAGAGATATAGGTCTAGTTTTAATCTTTGGCAAGGTGAAGCCCAATTTTTCCAGCACCATTTATTAAAGAGGCTATCTTTCCTCCAGTGAGGGTGTTTGGCTCCTTTATCGAAGATGAGATGGCTGAGTGTGTCTGGAGTTGTTTCTGCATCTTCTAATCTGTTCCACTGGTCCTCAAGTCTGTTTCTTTGCCAGTACCATGCTGTTTTTACCACAGTAGCTTTGTAGTATAGTTTCAAGTTGGGGATTGTGATACCCCCTGCCATGTCTCTGTTACCTAGAATTGCTTTTGCTATTCTGGGTCTCTTCTTGTTCCAAATGAATTTTTGGATTGTTTTCTCAAGGTCTATGAAGTATGCTGCTGGGATCTCAATTGGAATTGCATTGAATCTATATACCAGTTTTGGAAGTATGGCCATTTTTACTATATTAATCCTCCCTACCGAGGAGCAGGAAATGTCTGTCCATTTTCTGATATCATCTTCAGTCTCTCTTTTCAGAGTGCCATCGTTTTCAGAGAAGAGGTCTTTGATTTCTTTCATTAGGTTGATTCCTAGGTATTTCAGTTTTTTGGATGCTATTGTGAAAGGAATTATTTGCCCTATTTCTCTCTCAGTGAACCTGTCATTGGTGTAGAGGAAAGCTATTGATTTTTGTGTGTTGACCTTGTAACCAGCTACTTGACTGAATTTGGTTATTAAGTCTAGAAGACTTTTGGTGTAGTTCTTGGGGTCTTCTATATAGAGTATCATGTCATTTGCAAATAATGACAATCTGACTTCTTCATTACCTATCTTTATTCCTTGTATTTCTTTCTTTTGTCTAATTTCTGTGGTTAATGTTTCCAGAACTATATTGAACAAGAGTGGTGATAGTGGACATCCTTGTCTTGTTCCTGATTTTAGTGTGAAGGATTTCAGTTTTTGATCATTTAGTATGATATTGGCTGTTGGTTTTTCATAGATGGCTTCTATCAGTTTGAGGTAGAGACCATCTATTCCAATTTTTTGTAGGGTTTTTATCATAAATGCATGTTGGATTTTGTAAAATGCTTTTTCTGCATCTAAGGAGATAATCCTATGGTTTTTGTCCTTGGGTCTATTGATATAGTGTATTACATTGACTGATTTTCATATATTGAACCATCCCTGCATCCCTGGGATGAATGCCACTTGATCAGGGTGGATGATCTTCTTGATGATCTTCTGCATTCTGTTTGCCATTATCTTATTAAGAATATTTGCATCTATGTTCATTAGCGAGATTGGCCTATAGTTCTCTTTTTCAGTTGGGTCTTTCTCTGCTTTGGGGATCAAGGTGATGCTTGTTTCCAGGAATGAATTTAGGAGTATTGCATCCCTTTCAATTTCATTGAAGAGTTTAAACAGTAGTGGCAGCAGTTCCTCTCTAAATGTCTTGTAGAATTCAGCAGTGAAGCCATCAGGGCCAGGGCTTTTCTTAGTTGATAAGATTTTAATTACATTTTCAATTTCATTGGTTGATATTGGGTTGTTCAGAATTTTTAGGTCTTCTTTGTTCAACTTTGGTAATTCACATGTGTCTAGGAATCTGTCCATTTCTTCTGTGTTGTCCATCTTATTGGCGTATAGGTTCTGGAAGTAGGTATTGATGATCCTCTGGATTTCTGCTGGGTCTGTTGTCATTTCACCCTTTTCATTCTTAATTGCATGGATTTGGGCCTTTTCTTTCCTTTTTCTGACAAGGTTGTCTAAAGGTTTCTCAATTTTGTTGATTCTTTTGAAGAACCAACTCTTGGCTTCATTGATTTTTTTGTATCATTCTCTTAGTGTCCATTGCATTGATTTCTCCTCTGATCTTTATAATTTCCTCCCTTGTATGAGCTTTGGGGTTGTCTTGCTCTTCTTTTTCTAGAAGCTTGAGGTTCAGCACCAGGTTGTTTAATTGGGCTCACTCTGTTTTCCCAATATGCGTATTCACTGCTATGAGTTTCCCTCATAAGACTGCTTTCATTGTGTCCCATAGATTCCGATCTGTTGTATTGTCGTTGTCATTTAATTGAAGGAACTGTCTGATTTCTTCTTTAATTTCCTCTGTGACCCATTGGTTATTCAGAAGTTGTTCAATTTCCATGTGTTTATGAAATTTTTCCAGTTTCTTTTGCTATGGATCTCCAATTTCATCGCACTATGGTCTGATAATATACAGGAGATAACTTCAGTTCCTTTGCACTTACTTAAACATGTTCTATGTGTGAGTATGTGGTCTATTTTGGAGAATGACCCATGTGCAGCTGAGAAGAATGTGTATTCTGATTTCGTGGGGTGGAAGACTCTGTAAACATCTGTTAAGTTCATTTGTTCAAGAGTTCGATTGATTTCTCGTATTTCATTACTTATTTTTAGTTTAGTTGATCTATCTATTTGTGACAGCGGGGTGTTGAGGTCCCCCACTACAATTGTGTTAGTGGGTATATGACTTTTCATGTCCATTAGTATTTGTTTTATATAGTTGGGTGCACTAGTGTTTGGTGCATAGATATTTATGATTGTCATCACTTCCTCTTGGATTCTTCCCTTTACAAGGATGTAGTGTCCTTTTTCGTCTCTCTTAATCAGTGTTGGTTTGAAATCTACTTGTTCTGCCAAGAGGATAGCTACTCCTGCTTCTTTTGGGGGGTTCCTGTCGCATGGAGTATTGTTTTCCACCTTTTAACAGGACCTCGGTAGGGCATGGGCGGACCAGCCTGTGTGCAGCGGGGTGATTCGGCATGTTCTGTGTGACTCAGGACCTCTGTAGGGTGCGCACAGACCTGTCTGTCTGCAGTGGGCTGATTCTGCATGTTCTAGTGATTTTTTTTTAGTCTGTGTTTCAGATGAATATTTCCATCTCTTTGTCAATGATTCATTATTACACAGCTTATAAGAGGGCACAAAGTTAATAATAATGCTTATATCAATGATAGATGGGTTATTAAAATTTAGTTTAGTAGCCACCATATTTGTGATGATAATTATAGTTATGACTAACTATGATTAAAGCAACTCCTGTAATCAGAATAAGCTCAAGGATTATTTAATGTTAATTGCTCCATCATAAAGAAATTAAAATATAGAACTATAAGTGGATATAGTATAATTGTAAGCCAATAGAATGTATGCAGCTATTAATTACTAGATATTAACCTTCTCCATGAGATCAGAGCAAAAAATTTTTTGATAAACCCAGATTTGACTCAGATCTGTTTGAAACCTTCACAGGAAAAAAAATGAGTAACATTCTTAAAACAAAATTCCCTAAATTTGAAATAATTTGAAATTTAGAAAATGTGCTGATATATTAAGGTCCTCTTTAATTCCAAATGAGAAAAGTAGTAACATGGACCACAGTCCCTGAAATAGGCTAATGAAAGAAACAGCCGATCCATCAAGATCATATAAAACTAGCTACAAATGGAGCTTCGTGGGGGTGTTTCTATTGAAAAGATTTCTGGAATGTTCTCGTCTTCAATCCTGCATATAGCAGAAGGTCACTCTTGTCAATCCTGACAACAATGAGCTATGCGTGCTTGACAATTGTAGAGATGGATGGGTAAGATTTTGGATTCATAAATCTTATAAAAGTCAGTACACTTGCCCACTGATTATTTGTGTTTAACTCTACTCCACCACATACCTCCCCATCTCAGAGACACATCACTTTGCAAGGCTACATGAACAGTATGGTAATTCAATATTCTGGAGTTAGTTAGTTTACTTTCAGACATCTGAGGTAGGAGAAGGCAGACTGAGCCAGCCAACATGGTCTTTATGAGAGAGAAGAAAATGTCAAGCAGCACATTTTATAATAAACACAAGATACACTCATTTCACGCATATTTGGTACAGATGGAAATTTTATTTAATGATGGCTGGTTGTGGACTCCAGCCAAGGGTTTGTAAATACCAAGAAGATATCATTATATGAGATGACCTCACTAAAAATCAGCTACACAGAGACCCCAAGAACACCATCATAGCTGGTTTCAAAGGAAATATCTAGTGATAATGGTGACATTAATCAGAGCAATTAGGAAAGATCTGGAGGAGGAGGAGGAGGAGGAGGAGGAGGAGGAGGAGGAGGAGGAGGAGGAGAAGGAGGAGGAGGAAAGGAAGGAAAGAAGGAGGGAAGGAAGGGAGGGAGGGAGGGAGGAGAAGGGAAGGGAAGGGAAGGAGGGAGGAAGGGAGGGAAAGAAAGAAAAAAACTGTTGGTGTTTTCAATGGTATAAAGTTAACAAGTTTCATTTATTTCATGAATGATGAGCATTTGAAATCTTGAACTAATTCCCAACCTGGAGTAGATAAGCTAGTCAAGGATTTCCCAAAGCTTTCTTGACTCACCACATTCAGAAGGCTTAAGCCTCAGAGGCTTCTTACCAGCAGAGGATGCTGTTCTTCCGTGCAAGGCATATCATCCCTCTCCCGCCCCCACCACCTTTGCCCCAGTCCCCAATCTTAATTCCCCTAGAAAACAGTCCACACAAAGAAAGGTTTTCTGTCATTGGGCCATTTTGTAAGTGTGGTTTTGTACTTCGAACAAAGAGAAGGGACTCCTTTATTTAAATACTTTTGTGGTAATTCCTAAGGCTATAATTTTTTAATGAAATTTTGAAAATACTGGAGTAGAAATGGGAATGAGTGAAAATGTCACTGTCTGAAGTATAAGAATCAGGCACTGTTTACTCTTCTACAAGTTCATAGCTCCCATTTAGTGCATCCAATGTCAGTGAATTTCAGTGACAGGAGGAGGCTTCTGAAATTGGTCAGAATTCTCCCTCTGTGAATAAATGAAACCAACACAGACAGCCAGGCTTTAGAATAAATGCAAACAAGAAAGCCATTCAAATGAATAATAATTTATTATGTAACAATAATCTGAAAGGGAGAGATGTATCTCCAAGGGGAAAGAGTTTGAAGAAAAAGAAAATATATTTTACAGCAGGAAACAGATAAAACATAAAGCCTAAGAAAATGAGTGTAATAAAAAGTAAAATAAGAAAAGAACCCATTTCTCTGAAAAGAAGACCTGTAAAAAGTACGAGCAGGATAAAATTAGTCAGGGCCTTTTCTCTCACCATGCATAGCCTCTCATTCATTTGGCAGGTGTGGCCTTAAAGCTCCACACTTACAGAAAGCCCTGAGGTGCAGACACAAAGCTAGATGACACCCAGGGTCTTGGATCCTGTTTCCAGGCATGTTAGAATCTAAAAGCAGACATAAAATACACAGAAGCCATAATGTACAGGAGAAAGTAATAAATGTCATGAGAAAAATAGGTATGAAGTGTTACAAGTGACAGGAAGAGAGGGGACATAACCCCTGTGTTGATGGATGAGTCAAGGAAGACTTCATAAAAGGAACAGGTTTTCAGTTCGGCAGTTAAAGCTGAGTAAGATGTCAATAAGAGGATTGGGGCATTCCTTATAAAGAGGAGAAATGCCATGAGTGAGGCTTCAGAGTTGGGAAAGTAATTTGTTTTGTAGCAGTGAGTGCCTGAGGAAAGAACAGGATAAAAGCCTGATGAGAGACCCCTGCAAACCATATCATGAAGGCCTTGGGAAGACAGGAAGTATGCCCTTGATGGTTTTGGAAAGGGTGCTTAATTTACTTTTGTGCATAAACTTGCAAGAAGCTCATGAAATCCCTTATGTATTTTTGTGATTGCATTGGAGGGTAGGTGAGAACAGTCAGGTTTCAGTAGATTCTTGAGTCTGACATGCTGGTGGAAGAGCTGCCCAGCTCACAAAGCCCCGGCTTCTCTTAGGTGCTGACCTTAACACACACGCAGCTGGTCTCTAGCGGTCGGAGTGGTACAGTCTGATCTTCCTCAACAGCCAGTTGAATCAATCTGGGGAGGTAACTTGCCCATCTTGGCTCAATCAGAACCTAAAGTTGTATAAATTTCAACCCAGAATCCTGAAGTCTGGGATTATGGGAATTAATTTATCCCAATAATAGAATTTAGAGAAATACTTATGAATTCTTTATCTGAAGATAGATGTCACTACTTTGATTTCTGCCCTTCATGACACTGAATTGTTTGCATCTTTCTTGAGTTTTGTAACATACCACAATATCCTTCCATTATCCCTCCCTACTCCCTTGGTCTGGCTAGCCAGTTCATTTTACTGTTGATTAATATAAACATTTCATATCAAACACTGTAGTGAGAAAGTATTGAAATGTTTTCAGAGGGGCATGACATTATTTAAAATTATTTCAGAAACATTAGAGTTATCTGTGTTTTTCAGTTCTATCCCCAATTCTCCACATTAAATCTGCACTATCTTCTATCCATTTTACATGCACAGGATTTCAAGCTTCTATTTCCAGTGAAACTATATTGGTTCATGTCCTAATCATTCTCTCTCTCTGAGATCATTAAGATGAGCTTCTAGACGGTCCTCCTAACTCCAATCTATTCCTCACACTGCTGATATACATCTTTTGTAACTCATGTAAGATGGCATGAATTAGCTCAAAAACATTAGCTCAAACATTTCTATTGAAAAAGTCTAAACTTACCTGTGTAGCATTCAAAACTCTTCAGTCTGGTCACAATCTACTTTTGTACTGTTATCATCCACAGACAATATTCTCAAAGTTCCCAGACCGCTGATCAAATTAGACCTCAGACTTTCACAACTTCAGGTCTCTAGAGACACACACCGGTACTACTCTGTATGTTGGGGTTGACATTCTTCTTCTTACCCTGGTTATACGGTATAGATGTCCAATCAGGCAAAAATCATTCTCTTCAATACTCCATATGCTTCAGCAGGACTTAATTATGATTTGACTATATTATAGCTATTTGCACACTAATTCAAACCATATTCTATTCACATTTATATTTAGAACCTAAATAGAAGTACTTGATAAATATGTAAAAGACCTTCAGAAGTCAGTGGTGAATGAGAATTAATGAAGACAATACAGAATACATGTTCAGAGAGGCATAGAGAGGATTTGGTTAAGTAGAATGACTACCATCAAAGCAGCTCCAGAAGGTTGGGCTGGTTCTTGTCGGGACGGAAGTCTTGGAGAGAATTAAGAGTGATCAGTGAGGGAAACTTGGTAAGATATGACTGGAGAAGTGAAACATTGGGATGTGAGGAGGTGGGGAAGAAAAGGAAGCATGAGAAACAGTTTAGTTCTTCAGGAACTAGGAAATAAAATGAGGTTAACTGGAAGAACAGCACTGGCCAAGAAGGAGAGAAGGGCATTAGAATTGCCCTAAAGAAGAAGACAGAAGCCAGAGGAACCCATTGTCAAAGAAGGGAAGAACCTTCTACTTGAGACATCAGATGGGTATGCATACAATTATTTTGGAAGAAAAATAACATATACTAATTCCTAAAAAGGAATAACAGTAAATAGCCCTAGTTGTTATCAGTTATCACTCTGCAGTACAAAGAATATTTCTGCTGCCTCTGTCAAGAAATCTTCCCCAAGGAAAGTTCATCCAATATAGAGTCAGGACAAAGAATAACTGTACTTTTATAAAAGGGGACACAGTAAGTACATAAAGACAGCCAAGATCATTTGAGTTGCATCAACTTCACATAAAGGGCATCCTTATAATCACATTTAGTTACACATGGATAGGTTGTGGAAACAGCTCGGTGGACCTTAATTATTTTACCTAATTGATTTATTGGTTTCATTAATTGCTGTCAAAGGATACAAATACTGTCCCCAAGAGCCACAGTTTAGTTGGTCATCACTAGACCTAGAAAAGAAATTGGATTTCTTAGTTCAGCCCTGGAGGTGAGCTATCAAAGAGTAAGCAGGTTTAACAATGTAGTGCCGTAGAAAATAAAGACAAAGAAGAACCTACTGGTACAGTGTCTGCTGACTTCTCATTTTCCTCCATGACAAGGTCTTTTTCCATTAGTCTTTTTAAATTCCTTTTTATTGGAGTAAATGACTTTCACTTCTTCCCCCAAGCACTCCATCTCTACTATCCTTTTCTTCCAACTTCATCTCTCAATTTTAACAGTAGCTTTTCTCTAGTTATCATAAATGCCATGAAATCTTCTTTGTATATAAGTGAGGTATAGATCAATTAATAATTGATACAACTATTAACTCAGAATCTTTTCCCCTGCTGAGTTTTAATCCTTGGACATAATACTAAAACTCAGAACTTTGAATTATACCCATTTATAGACTATTTCCAAGTAAAATTAATACTTACTCATTTTTTCAAATAAAAATGTCCAAGTGTTGAAAAATAAAAATAATACCAAATCCTAGATTTGTTAGCTTTTGATCTTTTTCTTCTGCATATAGATAAGACAAAATCTCAGCAAAAAAAATAAAAACAGAGCTATAAGTAAAATTTTCAGAGTGAATTATTTAGTAACACACCTAGGCAAAACAGCACTTTTAAGCATAAAACACCATCAGGTAGAAAACCCTTCTTTTATTCCTTTTGTTCTCTCTCCATCTCTTCCTTCCTTCCTTCCGTTCCCAGATATAACATCTTGAGGGCTCTAAAGAACTTGAATCAGTAACCAGAAAAAAATACCAGTGTCAGACTTCATTGCTAATATGTGTGGAAAAGCACTGATGTTGCTACTTGGAGAACTGTAAGGCAGGGAAAGCGGAGAGAGGAGCTGCAGGGTGCAGAAGTAGAGCAGCAGTTCCAAGGAAGTTGCTGACCCCATCACACATGGGAGACAACCCCTAGTGAAGCTTCTAAAATGGTTGGCAAGAGGAACACTTTGAATGTTGGCTCAAGTCCAACATTCTTCATGTAAATAAAATCAACTAAGGAAAGTTGGGCAATGGACATTGATGTGAACTCACTCATCTGTTAAGGCGACTGGGAAATTCAGGTATTGAGATACCTTTGGACATTCAGAACATAATGAAATTCAGCCCCCTTTCACGGTGTATATTCTCTCATTCTCTACACCACTTCTATAATGTATATGCCTACTACCAAATGCCAGTTTCCTCTTAAATATTTAAATTTTGAATCCCAAACTAATTCAGGACCCAATTTGTTCTGGAAACATACAGAAAAATTACCTTAAACTGGCAAGATGAATGTAGCAATGTGCATTGTGATTAACTCTGTAGTAAAAAGACCTAAAACACACAAACACACACACACATACACACAACCAAAGACACAAGGGTCATCTCAATAGTTCACTGTCAACTCATCATCCAGAAGGAGGGTTTGACAAGAGAAACTGCTGGAACCAGAAACAAGCATAATCAATTGAAATCTCTAGTTTGCAATCTCTTGTTTATTGTGGGTTCAACACTACTTCCCATGGAACTTGCACTTGAGAAATTTCATTATAGGTATACTCAGGTGCCTTTGCTATTAAACTATGTTGTTATAATAAGAAGAAGCTATTGAAATACTAGAGTTAAATCTCTATAGAATAGAAATAATATTATTTTACCACCCTATAAAATGTAACTGGCTTACTACATTGACATTCACTCTGATTTACAACATAATTTTTCATTCTACAATGTCTTAAGACCCTTAGTATGCATCTAGATTTTATGACCACAATCTGGTTTTGATTACACATGTAAAATGTAAATTAGTAACTGTACTTAGTATATCTTACATAATGAGCCAAACGATCCCAATGTGCTAAACTGTAGTCCAAGAGAGTCAAAGGGAAAATAAACTGCATGTTTTCAGGCCAGTGAACTCCCACATGCACATTACTGTTGATATCAACTTGTCCGCAGATGGTTGTAGAACACTTGTTAGGCAACGTCTGGTGGAAATCTCAGCCTGTCTTTGTGCTCACCTAGATTCTCTGGGGCAATCAGTCCTTTTGGCCAGACTTGTAAAAATGGACTCATGGTCTCTTACAGCTGGAAAGTCACTTGGAAATCATCCCTGATAGCTTCATGCCCTTAGTCAGAACCTGCTTCTAACCCACAGTAAATCCAGTTCTCCTGTCACCATTACGCTTAATTTCACTTTTGCACTTCCACTTTCTGTTCAGAATCCCGACCCAGGACAGCAGTCTGATACCTCCCCTATGAAGCTTCCAAGTTTTATTTTGGGTTCATTCTGTTGAAAACTGGGTTTTCTGTGGTGTGGCTCTCTGTATTTCATTTGAAGAGTTAAAGTCACCAAAGCAACACTGGACTAACCCAGAGACACTCTGCAGGAGAAACTCAGGCCACCCTGACCTCCCTCCCCACCGTAACTGTCCCCAGAATGGGACCTGACCCAGCTGTCGATGAACTGAGGATCAGTGGGCAACGTCACACCATACATTATCTCCAATACGGGGATTCTACTTTCCTCATCCTTCAAGTCTCAGCTTAAATACTCCATCCTCCTCACTGATTGATATTAATAATTAATATCATTCCCCTTGGGTCCTGAATGCTTTGCATAAATCTCTATTGTAGTTAAGAGTCTGTCACCCAGTGAGATTATGTAGTTTATTGAGGGAAGTAACTCTGTCTTATCACTTTCATATCTTCAGTGCCTGGAATAGAATAACTGTTTAACAAATGTCTGAATGTAGAAGAAAATGTCAGAGAAAAACATGAAGATAGCATACCCTGTTATTGAACATTGGGAAGCATCAGAAAAAGAGAGTACAAATACATGAAATCTTATCTCCTCTTTTATGACCATAAAAAAGGCTTATGCATATAGTGAGATAATTCTAACCACTGTGGTAAATTCACTTTTGAAAATCAGTCAAGTTTACACTGACTCTATACCTTTAATAACTCTTTCTGATTTTATTTGTTCATTGTTTGTTCAGCTAATTTCTCAACGCCCTACTTCCTCTAATAATGTTAACCAGTTGCATACCTGCAATACATACACAAAGTCTAGAAAAGTGCCAACATTTCCTTTGTAAACTCAGTCTTCAGCACATGAAATTATCATTGGAAGGCATTTTATTAATGGTATTTTAAAAATAGATTGATGTTAGAAACCATTATCTGTAATACTTCACTCCTGTTTCTTCCATTCAGCACTCCATACTGTAGTCTTCACAAAGGAACACTAGAGGGTTCAGCTTCATATTTTTCAGAAGCCTTTGTGTCGACCAAGCCAAGTACAATTATGGCTCTTCCCAGAAGAAGGAAAAGAATAACGTTGGCAATAGGGTGTTACCACCCAGAACCACAGAAAAAGCTTCAAATACACCCTAAATGGCTTTCTCAGCCTTTATAAGCCCTGGAGCCTACGTGGCATTTTCTATGGCTAGAGGCAGCGTTTTGGGAAATTATCTTTTAAAAAACTAGTTAGAGAGGTGTATCAGAGCTTTGAAAAAAACCTAAAACCAAATAAGCAGATTTGGTTTTTAATTTGCCAACCAATTGTGTTTTTTTGTTTTTACTTCCAAATGACAAAAATCAAGCAAATGGAAAATTTTTCCCAGCTGGTAAGCACATTCAGATTTTCAACTAAAAACTCCCAAAAGGCCTACGACTGATGATGAGAAACCAAGAAAAACATGAATTCCTTCTTTTCAAAATAAGAAGGAGAAATTAGTCACACTTGGTCTGAATATTTTTCTGTCCACTTTGCATAACCCATGGTCATAAAAATACAAATTAACAAATACTGTCACATCAGTGTTTATAGACAGATAAAAGGAAGCTAATAGATCTAGTCATCCACATCTGTCAGAACAAAGTGAATAAGATAAAATTAATGAAGAAAAGGACAAAAAATACCCCACTTGTCTATCATGTCAGACAACACTGTAGCTTTAATTTGTTGATCTCAGTTTTCGGAAAGACTTTCTGGGCTCCTAAGCTTATTTGGTTAGTGAATTACCTCACTTGCTAATCCTCTCATCTCCTTGGCCCCTGTGGTCTCTCTTAATTAAAATAAAAACCATACTGTTTCAATAATTTGATCATACCATTTCTCTTCTCAAAACTCGAGGAGGCTTTTAATTGTACTAAAACTAGAATTCAATTTAAAATCAATACTGGAACCCCAAGTCCATGCCTGAAATGTTCTTGTGTCTCTAACCCAACTACTAGTCTCCCTGCTGTACCATCCTGGGATGATACAGGGGCATCCGGTCTGCTCTAATAACATCCTGCTGTAATTCCCCCTTTTCTTGATTGTACCTTTCTCTGGTCCAATAAAGAAACACTCAGGAGACAGCAGCTAAGTGACTTGTTTGCTTGACTATAGTGGATTGCTTTTCAGAGTCCGTGTGCAACACCTCTTGTCTTATTTCTTGTAAAACCATAAACTCCATGTTTTCAACTTGTAAGGAGGTCCACAGCACTCCTCGTAGGGACCGATCTGATAGCTCAAATCTGTGCCTTTAAATCCAAAAGTGATAATGTAGGTGCAAAAATTTCAGGAAAAGACATACAGTTCCCTTTAGCCATCCACCCTCACCCTTACTCCTGACTTTGTTCTTCCTTGCTCCATAAAAAATAAAGAACCCTGGCTTTCCTCTATGGTGAACTTCCATAAAAAGGATGGGCTTTGTTTCAGAGCCAATGAATCTGTCTCCAACATTCTGGGCTGGGTTATGGAGGGCTTTTGTTGTTAATACTTTAGACAACGTGGAAGTATCTAGAAGGGTGCCTTCATTCTCAGCCATCCTAGAAATCACTCAGCATTTCAAGGCCCTGAGCCAGCAGCCACTTCCCTGCCATCACTGCCACATTAGCTCCAAAAGTGATGTGGGTAAGCTATGAGTCCAGAAAGGCCAGAGTAATGGGGTCTCTTGTGCTGAGAAACCCTCCACAAGATGTACAATAATTCCCACCAAGGCATCCCCTCCATCCAGTTCCCACGAAGCCTCTTCAAAATTTAAGTTACCAAGACCTTGAAAAGCTGGCTGGAACCCACCCATGAGAGCACCTCAACCTAGGGATGGCCTACTCAGATGGGGCTTCTTTTTCTAATTTGTCAGTCACAAGAGAGGAGATTTTAGGAGAGTAGTCTTTTATAAATTTTCTGCAGAGATGGCCCCTTACTATAATTGTTCCATCTAGTGCATCCACCTTTACTAATTCCTCCAAAGTGCTATCCAGAAGCCACACCAATGACAGAGACTTTCAGATTCCAGTCAAACTTCACACATGCAAATGATTTTTTTTTCATTTTAGGAAGAGCATGCTCATCCCTAGCTCTGGGAGTCTGAGCCGGCTCCTCTGCAAATGCCAGGGTGGAAGATGGTCCCCAATATCATAGGTTCCTCAACCAGAGCTGAAACATGAGAACCAGGTTCTCATCAGGGACAGAATATCAAGAAATTTAGCATGAAGAAAGAAGTGAGGCTACTGTGGGCTGTCTGGGTTCCCCAAGAAAAACGGGTCTCTGATTCCAGGCAATCTGACAAGCTGTCTTGCTCCACCCAGCTTCACTGACTCACATGAAGACCTAATCCTTAACCAGAAGGATACACACACACACACACACACACACACACACACATCATGAAAGAGAATCAGCATTAGACTTTTGCTTGGCTCTAACAACACTTTTGAATTAGACATGTTATTCCACATCACTGAACCTTAGTATATTCATGAATAAAACCTCTCCCCTCCCCTGTGCATAGCCAATTCCACTTTCTCATATTTTAATATTAGTATTCTACCTGATTATCTATTTTAATCTCAAGTCACTCCTGGCAGAACTTTCCTACCATTAGAAATCTTCTTTGTCTTGGATCTTCATCTTTCATGCCTAAAAAAGTGCTTGGGACAATGAATATTGATAGAATTAACAAACGCTGGAAAAACCTATGTATCTCCAGTTTTCTGTCTGTCATTAGCAAACTTTAACCTCAAGTAAGTCATCTGATCTGATGCCAACAGTTTCTTCATAAACAAGATCTTTGAATTACAGTTCTTTGTTTCTTGAGCTGGGAGTGTAGTTTGGTGGAGTAGAGTACTTGCCTAGTTACATACAAGGTCTTTGGTTTGATCCCCAGCACCAGAGATGGGGGAATAGCCTGGTTCTTTAAGACAGTGAAGAGCTGTTCCAGTGTTCTGCTGGATTCCTTCATCTGCGGAACTTTCATCAGCTGAAGCACATCTTACATCCTAAAGACAACCTGCAGTGACTCAGTCCAGTTAGGCTCCTGGGCTTTGTGTCCTGATCCTGATCCTCCCCCTGTCAGGCTCTGGCTTCAAGGCAAGCTTCTTAATTTTGCTGAGCCTGTTTCTTTAGCTATAAAATAAAGATAGCAATAATAATAATAACGCAAGGTGCTGTTAGATGAGTAAGTGGCCAGATTTATGTAAAGAGTAAGAAATATGTGTAAGAAATAATAGGCCCTCAATTGAAGTCCACTTTAATTTCTATATTTTTAGTTTAGATGAGTAATAGTGACGCCCTTTGGGATGTTTGAATAGCATTCATTTTTGTTTTAAACTTTTGCTTTTTGATCAATTGTAGTCTGATTTCTACAAATAGCAATCTAACTTGCTATCAATAAGAATAGTAATGACATATCTTATAGTTAGTCTCATACTATTTATCAAAAATATTAATAATTACATCTTCTAGTCTAAAACCACAAGTTGAAGAATTTGAAGCAGTCTTAGTCCTTCCTGACTTCTGGACATTTATCCTCATGGACATTTTGTTTCCCTATGTATAAGATCAGTTTTATTATTTTTCTTTATTAAAGATATTAGGAGTGGAGAAATGTTAGGAAAATTATATAGCCTATACTTTAAACTTTTACTCTTTACTATTATTCATGTTGCTCTAGTACTCCAACATAATTCTCCCTGTGGTAGAAAATTATGTGGTCATTTTGTTATTCAGAAAAGTTTGCTAAGATTTAAGTTGAAAGGAACTATGCATAACCCATATACTACTAAGTGGTTGTTACATTATTATTTTTTTCAAAATTATTCTACTCAAAAAAAACCACACAGATTTATTTGGAAAGACTCAGAACAATGAAATAAATACAGTACTGATTTCAAATGCAAATGTCATGTCACTTCCAAATGAGTCAACCTTCAGAAGACAATGATAAATCAACCACATAATTCCTGCACATCAAAGAGTTTTAAAGGTGATAGCTAGTAAATTGAAGTACACATCAAAGTTTCTCAAATAAAAATGTTAAATATAAGTTCCTTCTTGATACATACGTAAAACCTGTCAGGCACAGGGGAAAATGATCCATTAACTGAACAGAAGTAACCAGCATCTTGCCACCCCCCAGGAACAGCCACAGGGTACGGTGGCAGCATTCTGGTCCCCGCCCTGTGACTGTTTCCCTGAGTTCAGCAGCTGTCTTGGGGACATGACAGAATGACAGGTGCAAAAGGTCTTTCTGATCTGTCAAGGCCCTAGCCTAGGCTAAAGAGTAGCTTAGCTGTGGCCTCAGGAAGAAAGCACAGGGAGTGGCTGCAAGCAGACACCTTTCTCAGAAAGCATTTCAAGTAGCACTGGACTTGCTAGCCCAGCAAGCTGCCTCAGCTGTGTGTGTTAAATCAATGCCAACATCTGTTTTTACCAGCTGTTGAAACCTGAGGACACCCCCCCTCCCAGGTTACTGCACATTACGTTTTTTGAAGAGATTGATGCTACGTGTTGTTAATTTATGATAAGAATGGGCTGAGAATCAAGCAGCTGGAAAAATCGTGACCTGTAAATGAATTTTCCCTCCTATTATGGATCAGAACCTTAATTATACAATAAATATTCTTATTTTTCACCTAGAGGATACACGTGACCTTTAAATGCACAGGGGCTTGTAAAATCCAGTATGTTTCTCTGTTTCTAAGGGTGGGGGCTTTGAGTAAACTGTAGCCTTTTCACTGGCACTTACGTTTATGGTAACAGTGCTGCTGGAAATGCTAGCGTTCAGTCCAGAGAATCTCTCTGCTCCCTAAGCTGAATCCGCGTGCTGCGCCTTTAAGGCAGTGGGGTTTGCACCATAGCTGGCTGAACTCTGCCCTTGCTGGGCTGTGAGTCACAAGAAGGAATGCAAGCTCCCCCAGTGCGAGCCCCCCAAGCTTTCTACTTTGGAAAGACAGCCCAGTCTCCAGGCAAAGAGGCCAGTGCATTCTCTACAGAGAGCGCCAGAATGTTCCAGAAGCCTGCGAAAATTACAAGCATAATTCTTGACACAAGCAAAACTTCTCCTCTGCCTCTTTGGGAATGACCACTAGGGAAAATACAGCTCCAGGCTCGGGGCGGGCTCAGACAGATGCAGGGGATTCAGTTGGGGGGAGGACACTAGGATTGGTTCTCTTCTGGGTACACACACACACACACACACACACACACACGCACGCACATCCATACTGTAAGTCATTGCCTGAGCCAAGGGGGAACAAAATGTTTCAAGGTAAGAGTTTGAGGAAGGACACTGTGAGAGGGAGTACAGCATCCCCTACACATGTGAGAGAGGAGAGGCAAGGAGGGGACGAGAAGGGAGAAGGAAGAAGGGAGAGAGAGAGCCAGATAAATAAACCCAAAGAAGAAACAAAAAAGAAAGAAACAAAACAAAGTTTTTTGGCAGCTTCTAACTTTGCTAACATTTCCAAGAGTAAGTTTCAAGGAACTACAGCTAATTCAAGAGACCAACAAATTCAATAAGAACACGTCAGCCTTTTATAGTAAGAATTAAGAATGGCAGCAGCAACACACCTCCAAAACTGGACATCGGGGAGGAAGAGGGAAGGGGAGTATGAGGAAGGAACCCTCTGGGACCGTGAATGTCACTCTTCAAAAGAATTCTGTAGGCTGTTAGGCCTGTAAAGTCAGCACTCTGGGAGGCTGAGGGAAGCAGATCCCAAGTTTGATTCCCAACCTGGACAACCTGTCAGACTGTGTCAAAGTAAAAAAAAGGGGGGGAGGGGACAGGGATGTAGCTCCATGTGAAGGCCCTGAGTTCAACTCACACTACTGAAATAGAAAAAACGCACAGCAAGAGCTGACTCTTCTCCCTCCCAATGTTGCAGTGGAATCAGTTGTAGGAAAACCATTGCATAATTTTGTATCCGGATATTTCTGTCTTATTTGTTCTATTGTATATAACAGTATCAAAAACAAGACAAAACATAGTTCCTAAAGAAAAATTGAAATTAACACATTATTACATGAAATATGACCTTTTGTCCCTCAAATTGAGTAAATGAAATAAGTTGGCTACATAAGTAAAAAGTTTGCCTAAAAGCAGAAATTTAAGTTTTGCTTCCTAGGAGTTTAATGTCACACTAGTTAGTTTATGTTCGGTTATTGTTTGGACTTAAAGTTGAAACACTAAAATGGCAATTAAAGATCTGCTCATAACATTCTTAATTAAAATATGCATTCTAACATGCAACTTTTAACAATATAGATTGCTTTTGCAACAGTGTAACATTCTTTAGTTAATCTTGTCCACCTAGCAACACATTTATCCACTGATCAAATGCATTAAGTGAAGATACAAGAGTCAGAAACCAGTCAATGAACTATTGATTTCATCTTTTCTCCTGGATAGCCCTGGGTTTCCTTTCTCCAATCAACTCATTAGCTTGGAATTCAAAACCTTTAATGACCTGGTTAAAACTTTCTTGCTACCTTTCATTTGTTTTTGTACAAGTCATTTTAATGTCTTTCTGAACTTTAAAGCAAACAAAATCCACCCATTTACCTCCTTCACCAGTTTTTTGTTGTTGTTTCGGGGTTTTTTTGGTACCAGGGATCGAACACGCGTCCTTGCGCTTGCAGAGCAGGTGGCAGAATCACTGAGCTAAATCCCCAGCCTGTACCTCCTAACTTCTTTCAATTTCCTTTTTCTGAAATGACTTTCTGCTCTCCATCCTCTGCCCATTTTCATAGACCAGCAACACTGGCATACATCTAGGCTCTTCCAACTGTTTGCTTCTTGCTTGCTTTTTGTGGTACTGGGATTATACCTAGGTTGTTTGTACTGAGTTACATCCTCAATCCTTTGGAATTTTTACACTTTGAGACAGGGTCTCACTGAGTTGCTCAGGCTGGGTTCAGACTTGAGATCCTCCTGCCTTGGCCTCCCAGAGTGCTGGATCACAGGGATGCCCATTGTGCCCAGCTCCAACTATGTTTTCTTGTACAGATTGTTGATTTATGGCCTCTATTGTGGTTCCTTGTATCTCCTATGCTTTTCAGTGATGAAATTTCCTGTGCTCTTTTTATAGTCATGCCCCACAACTGTTTTTATCATAACCCTCATGTTAACACACATAGGCAAAGTACATAATTTCCTAATGCCACACCCAAAAATCAACAAGACAAAAAATACCGGACAAACAGAATAATATTTTTTTCTCGGTCATCTAGCAGTAGCTTTGCTAATGTATACAGATATCATCATGGTACAAACAAAGCAAAATGTTAGGTCTGAGCTAGACAAATCTGTCAGGCAAAAGGGACAATTTGAAAGTAATATCAAGCCCAGTTCCCAGAAATCCTCTTCACCCCTGCTCCGAATCACCACCGTGCATCTGTGGCACCTGGCCTTGGAAAACGGAAGTGCCCAAAAATGTCCATTTGTCTGATTCAGTTTGCTTAGTCAATATAAAATAGGTTTACTACAAGACTCAAAATACTCTTGTCCATTCCTCTAAAAATCCTGGACCTTAATCTACTTTTATTAAAGCAGCTACTGAAAGTCTTTATTTTGCAGAGTTTTCCATCAGGCTTATGAAACACTCCACCAAGTTGCCTAAAGGTAAAAATTAATTTATTCACAAGATCTGAATTGTTTTCTCCTTAATTGAACACTGCCTTCTCAACCCTATTGTAAGCTTTTCAGAAGAATAAAGACCCTCTCCACCCCCCCCCCCCAAAAGCCCTGTTTGCTGAAAGGTCAAGGGCTTTCATAAAGCATTTCCACTGATTTGTCGGAAAGCAATGTGCAGTACAGCTGTGCCTACCCTCATGCTGGCCTCTCACATTTCTTTCTAGTGCCTTTCTTCCAGCCTCTCTCCCCGCCTTCAGGCATACTTTCCATCTCTGCTATTGCTCTCTCCTGCTTTCTCTCCTTGGCACCCTTTCATTCCCAGCTCCTCAGAGTGTGTGCAGGGAGGGAGCAGGCGTGGGAGGAGGAGCACAGGCCCTGCACACTCTCCTGTTCTTCACAGACATGGGAGGAGTCGCTAATGCTCCAAAGTAACTACAGCATTTTAAAAGAAGATATATAAATACATTTTAAAACGACTCAAAATGGCACACAAATTATTCTGCCCTTTATGAGGTTAAAAGAGAGAGAGCTCTGGTTGAGGAAAATAACATATGCCTTGGAAACATTACCAGATAGAAATCACTGTCTTTGAGAGCTGTAGCTTTTCCTGTATAAAATCCAGAATTTGGAAATCAATTTCCATATTCCTAAGCAAAACAACCACCAGATCCAAGAGAAATTTACCTAAAATCATAACATTCTGTGGGTTGGGAGGCTCCCCTTCATCAGTGTTAACTGCTTATACTCTTTTTCTTAAGAAAATGATCAAAACCTAGTCCTCAAGCTTCCCAAAGTGAACACTACCAGATTTCACCTAGAAATGCAAGTGAGGGCATTGGGTCAGGGTGGAAGGGTAGGGGCAGAATGAGGTAGTGGTGATCTCCCCAAGGATTTGTGAGCCATGGGGTCCCCACAGGCACAAGGGTGTCAGATTTCTGAAACCTAAAGCTGGAAAAGAGGCAGGCAAGGAGGGCAGCATCTTCCTCATGGAATGCAATCTATTTATCCACCCATCCTGTGTGCATTTACATATTCTTCCTGCTCAGTATTTACTCATTGCTTATACCATTCCCAGTATTTTTGGCTCCTCAAGACAAGGCAAAGAACAAAAACAAAACCCCTGCTCTCCTGAGCCTTATCTTTCAATGGAGGAAGACAGAAAGGAGAGATAAAAAGTAGGTTTGATTGATGGTGGAAAGGGCTAAGGCAGGGTGGGTGGTCACAACTCCAAGTAGGGTAGCCAAAAAGACCTCACAGCCACAGATGGGGACACAAGCAGTAATCTTAGCTATTCAGGAGGCTGAGACAGGAGGGTTGCAAATTTAAACCCCACCTGGGAAAATTAGCAAGATCCTGTCTAAAATAAAATAAACCCTCACAGAGAAGACATTAGAGCACAGACCTGAAAAGATGGAGTCAGTAAGGCCTATGGATAACCAAAGAAAACTGTCTCCAGCACAGCAGCAGCCCACACAAAGGCCTTGTGTCTGGTGTGCTCCAGGGGCAGCCAGGCACCTGGAATCAGGGAGGTGATGTGAAGGGACAGAGTACAGGGCAGGGCAAGTCAAAGCAGTGATGGCGCTCACCCTGCAGAGGTTACACAGTGGCTGATGGACTTGTGCTTGGACAGTCTGTTGATGACTGTGAGCAGAAATTTGACATGACCTTAATTTTTGTGGGGTTTTTTGGTACCAGGGATCAAACTCAGTACTCTGTACTTTCAAGACAGGAGACACCACCACTGAGCTAAATCCCCGGCCCTACCTTAAATATTTTTTTTTATTAAATTCTTTTATTGGTACATTGTAGGTATACAACACAATTATATTTCTCATTGGGAATTGTACCTTTACATAATGCATCTTGGTTCTTATTTTTTCCCCATTCCTAGCCCTCCCTTCACACCCTCCACCCTTCCCTATTTACAAAGACTTTATTTCCATTTTTTACATTTCTCATCATTTTTTCCTTTCCCTTCTTTCCTTTCCCCTGTGCCTCCCACTATGCCTACGCCTTTGGACCTTTTCTTCCTATTTTACATTATCAATTATTCATTCTAATCATTGGTACATTTTAGGTATACAATATAATGACATTCATCATTGGAAATTTGCACCTTTACATAGTCTCTCTTGGTTCTTATTTTTCACCCTTGCCAGCCCTCCCTTCAACCCCTCCAGCCCTCCCTATTTACAAAAATTTTGTTCCTATTTTTCTATTTTCTCATATTAATCCCATTCCCTTCTATCCTTTCCCTTAGCCCTCCCACTTCCTTCCCCTATCTGCTACTGAGTGTAGAATAAACTAAAATAGTAGTGATAAAGAGGCAAGAAGCAGTGAGGCTTTTTATGTACCTGAAGACAGATCTGCCAAAATTCAATAGATAGCCTAAGGTGAGTGAAAGAGAAACCCAAGAGGATTCCCAGGTACTTGGACTGAGCAACTGGAGACCTAGAGCTGCCATTTATTATGATCTATAATATAATGGAGTCTTGATTTCTTTCTTGTTTTCTTTTTTTGGAAGAGAAATTACACCATGATTGCATGCTAGTAGAGTTGGCGGGGGGGGGAGAAAGAGAGAGAGAGAAATATGCTAGAGAATGAGGAAACAATTACTAGAATGATGTTCTTAACAAGGGAAAAACATCACATTACAGTGATACATGCATATCCATATTTATACTAACTCAACTCATGATAACTAAATCTTGGAAGTGGCCTATATGTCCATTGGCAGATAAATGGATAAAGAAAATGTGGTATTGATACATAATGGAATACTACTCTGCCCTAAAGAAAGACAGACTTGAGTCATTTGTAGGAAAATGAATGCACTTTGAGACCGTAATGTTAAGTGAAATAAATCAGACACACAAGCTTAAATATCACATGGTTTCCCTTGTATGAGAAACCCAGAATAAAAATAAAGAGCAAAATAATAGATAATAGGAAGTAGGGAGAGAGATGGTATTAAAAGGGGAAGGGGATCAAGAGATGAAGGAAGTGGGAGGGAGGAAAGGGATTAAAGACTTTAAAAAGTAACGATAGTGTATCATGTACATCTATCAACTTCATACAATGATTATAAACATTATGTATTCCAAACATGTACCAAGAAACAGAAGATGATAAAGAGATGGGTGGGAAGAGGGAGGGAAGGGAAGGGGGAAAACGGATTTAAGATGTGTTATATATGTATACCAACTTCCCACAAGGAATGCAAACATTATGTATTACACACATGTACTAATAAAAAAATTAAAGAAAAAAGAAAAGAAAGTGGCTTTGGACTAGAAACTCCAAGTAGTATGATGAAAGAAGAAGAAGGAAGAAGAGGAGAAAAAGAAGGAAAAAGAAAAGGAGAAAGAGAAGGAGAGGAGAAGGGAGACAGAAAAGGGGAAAAGGAGGAGGTGGAGGAAGAAGGAGAAAAAGAGGCAAGAGTGACCCTGCGGTATGGTGATCCATTCACAGTCACTAGGGGGAAGGTAGAGCTGGATTAGTAGAGATGGATTAGAAGTGACCTTTTTGTGTCTGGTTTCTTTCACTTTGCATATTTTCCAGGCATAGTTCATGTTGTAGCTTGCATCGGTACTTCAGTCCTTTTTGTGACTCATTGTATGGATATACCACATTTTGTTTATCTATTCACCAGTTGATGGGTATTTTAGTTGCCTCTACCATTTGGCTACTGTAACTATGGCTACTTTTGTTTGATACTTGTATTCAATTCTTTTGTGTATATACCTGTGAGTAGAATTGTTGAATAACATGACAATTCTGTTTAATTTTTTGAGGTACCACCAAAACATTTTCCATAATGGCTCCCCATCAACTTTTAGACATGCTCTTATCCTGACAACTGAAACAAACAAATGAACTAAACTCCATGCTCTCCTCCAGCTACTACTCTTTCTATTATCTCCTTCTCAGAGCAACTTCCTAGAAAGAGGTGTTTATGGGTTCACCCTTCTTTCCAGCCATGCAGACCCTGCCTTGCACATTTTCCTTTTCTTCTCTCTATGCTTCTCTGCACTGATTCAGGCACTCCTCCCACCCATTCTCCAAACGGCAGCCCATGTGTCCTATCCAAAATGCAGAAGCATTCAGAGCATTTTAGTTGCTTTAGGGAAGACCTGCCAGGCCTCACTTTGCTTTCCACTGGGCATTTCCTCACACTTGCTGTGGGAACCAGCCCAAGACCTCCTAGCCACCCAGTCCTTTACTCTCTCTGCTTTTCCTTCTGGGCAATCCCTCTCACATCTTTACATCTTCACTTTTGTTATCTCACATCTTCATTTGTTAACTTTTACCCTTTATATCTCTTCACTCAATACTCCTCTTATGAAGCAAGCAATCCTTCCCCTCCCTATTCTGGTAAAATCCTACAAATTCTTACTATACAGTCACAAGCTGAATGGCATCCCTTCAGAACTCAGTCCGGTTCTAGTTTAGTGACTCAGATTGTGACTACATTTGAAGATACAGCTTTCAAAGAGGAAATTGGAAATTGAGGTAAAATGAGATCATGTAGAGTGGACAATGATCTGGCTAACTAATGTCCAAGAAGAAATTGGGATAAAGGCTGATGGGTAATCAGGTGAAGACACAACCGGAGGTCATTTGTAACCCAAAGACAGGGCCTCAGAAGAAACCAACCTGCTAATGACCTTGAACTGTTACCCTCCAGAACGATGAGAAAAGCAAGTTCCATGGCATTTTGTTACAGCAGCCCGACCTGATTAATACAAACACCCTCTAGCTCTCTTCCTCCAATTCACTTGCCAGAAAGTTGATTTTATTTTAAATTTTTTATATTTCATATTCTTGTTTTTTAATTGGTGTTTGATTAATTTTTCAACTGTAAATTAATGTTGAATCTTGCATTTCTTGACTATAAGTTACACTAAGGTAATGATTATTCCTGTTCTTATTTATCTTTTTAGTTCAGGTACACAGCAGAGTGATTAGCACGAAGCAGAAATGTAGTGAACATTTCTCAAATGAGTGAATGAGTGAAATAGATGAATAGGTGTTCTTTAACTGAACAGTCTAGGTCTCTCTAACTTTCATTCATTGAGCTTTTTGTAAAATTCAGTAGGCAGGAACTAGCAAGCCCTTTGATAGGTGGTCCTGCTTTAAAAAAATTTTTAAATTAATGACTCCAAGAAAAAGAACCAAAACGTAAATAATCAAAGCCCTAAGGGCTAGTCCTTCGGGAATTAGATTTACAAACTGCTGTGTGGACCCAGATTAAGGAAGAAGCAGCTCTGAGGGGTCAGAGGTTTTATTAAAGAAGGTGAGGCAGAATTTGGGCCTGGAAGAGAGCAGGAGAAGAAAGTCCAGGAGAGCAAATGGAGATTCTGGCAGCAAAGAAGGAGAAAGCTAAGCACTGATGTCCAGGAAATACCGAAGAGTTTTATGACACTCAAATTATAACCCATTAATGTCTGCATATTATTATGTAAGATTTCTTGAAACTAAAAAAAAAAAAAAATTGAGCTCAAATTTAATTAATGGCAGCCTAAAAGTAAGCAAGTTTCTTTACTACAGGACTTTTCAGAGCCTTTAACATGCTATGTACATGTGAATTTTCAAAGGAATGGTGTATTTCCTCAATTGCTGTGATTTTTCAACTTCTTTTTCTTTTTAAAGCATGTATCACAGCTCTACTGTTCTGTTTATACTCTTTGGAAAACTAAAGGCCAAAGCATGGTGTATTATCGGAGAAATGACTAAGAAACTATCTAGAAAAATAGGTTGGCATTTAACCATAAATCACAGAATCTGTGAGAAATATTAAGATGTCATTTAATTATCTTAAAAAATTAGCATCCAGACAGGAAGTATGCTTAATAGAATCAGTCAGTAAATATATTATTTGAATCTCACTATGCAGTGAAAACACTTGAGTAAAAGAGTGTAGATTTAAATCACATTTCAGAATTAAGTAATGTGGTAACATTTTAAAAAGGTTAGGACCTTTTTAAAATTAGGGAGCCCCTGTGAGAATGAGTGTAAAGATCATTTAGAGTATTTTCAGTGTCATTCACAAGCAAGCACTTAATAAAAAATTAGTATGAAAGTTATCAATTTTATAAATAATTTGTGTACTTGATATATAAGTAATACCAGTTCTATAGGAGATATGCAATGTCTGGCATGGTAATACTGCCAACTGACAGGTAGATTAGATTTGGATATATATGATGATGAAATAAATATAACATTTTTTTGAAAAGTAGACTGCGCACAAGCAGTTCCGAGTAATCGTAGAAGGCCTATGGATACCAAATATGTGTGTTCCTTCTGTTTTTCTACTTTACCATCCTGGATGTTGCCTTTAGTCTTCAAGATCATTTCATAGTCCAAAATGGCAACTGTAAGAAAGAAGGGCAAGCAGATAAAAAAGTCTTGAGGCCCAAATAAGTCATTTTCCTTTAAGCTGGATGATGGTCTCACGGCCACCCTTAAATGAAAAAATAATTTGGAAAATGTAATTTACTTGGCTTACTGTTGCCCAGAATATACCAAAACCTGATACTAAGGAGAATTAAGGGACTAGAAACCTTATGGCAGCCTGCAGTCTCTGCTACAATAGTGTCATTTAACCCTAGGGAATTTAGAAATAAATATACAGATGACAAAGTAAACTAAAAGGATATCATTAATTTAGGAGTTTTATATAAGCAAATGAATATAGTTAGTATTTTTATATCTTCAGTGCACAAGGGAGTTGGCATTTTGGAGAATCCAATGGATTAGTCATATGATTTCCATTTAATGCATAATTGCATAATTTGATAATTTATTAAATTTTGTATTTTAATTTCAAAAATAAAATAGAATTTTATTAAATTTGCTAAGTGTATACATGGTAAGGCTTTTTAAAAGAACCTAAGTTTAATCATCTTTATAAGTTTAATCTATAGTATTTCTTGATTTACTTAAGTAATTAAAAAGTATTTTTTGTTAATTAGATTGCTCAAAGTCCTAAAAATCAAGTTTTTTAATTCAGTTCAAAATGTTTAAACAATTTTTATTAATTAAGTTTTTAGAACTTGATTTTTAAAGTGATTGTTAAACACACACACACACACACACAAACACGTGTGTGTGTGTGTTGAGGATGGAACCCAAGCCCTTGCACATGCTAGGCAATGCCTCTACTTTTGTGTTACACCCTCAGCCCCATTATGCTACATTTTAACAGTTTCTAAGTTGAATGGAAAAAGACTGAGGATAAATATTAAGTTTTATCTGTAAAATGTTGTATATTAATTTTTTAATCCAGAAGAATCAGTCTTCTGTACATAAAAACTGCCTGTTAGATCACAAGCAAAAACTTTATATTAATAGGCACATTTTTATGCAAGATAATAAAATAAGAAGTCCTAAATATTTGGGTTTTTCTTTTCTTTAAGCAAAGTGAGTTCATTGGAAGTTTTGAAAAAAGAGAACACCATGGTTATGTTAGAGTTTTTCCAGTTAATTCCGATGGCAATAAAATACTATTTCCTACTTTAGCCAGATGCCTACCCAGTTTTTAAAGCACCAACTCCAACACTGCCTCCTCCATGAAATCCAAACCAACACATACTCCCAGGGAGCAGCATCTCTGGTCATCCCTGCATTTTACCCCCGCTGGATGACAAGCTTCATTTCATTCGGGTTTTTGGTTTTTGTTGGTGGTGGTGTTTTTGCTTTTGTTTTTTGCCTATGTCCCCAGTAAACCATGAAGTAATACTATCTTATTCATTTTCTGATTTTTCTGTGCCTAACACAGAACCATGCGTGTCATGGCTATACACTGTACACATCAGCTGGGGAAAACATAATCAAAATGCAAAGCCTAGAACTCGATTTTGCATTCAGTACCATCTTAGCAAGGTGTGGCTGTTGCATAACATCATACCTAAAAGAGAGGTGATCTTTCCTTTCCTCTCATTTTAAAATATTTATTGCAGTTATAATTAAATAAATAGCAAGTCATAATTGTTAATTATTTTTGCCCAAGCTACATCTAGCACCAAAGAAAAAGAACTGGTTCTCCCAGCATTTCCTATCAACAGGTTTTCAGCTGTGTACTCACTTTCAAATGATTACACATTCGCAGGAAAGAAATATGTTTGGGCTGGAAAAAGTCCCAGCAGACCCACAGGGTGGGCATTTGATTCCTTGATGAAAAGCCAAGTTTCTCTGTCTGGAAAGGAGGAAATTACAAAAGGGGCAAAGGACCACTTGCTTCAGGGCCTAAAACAACACCAATTTCAGCAATGACTATAAGCAACAAGATGGTGGAATTAAACAATACAGAAAAAATATTTGCTGTCTATGACTTCCTTAACTATAAAACAACTTAGAAAATAACTTCAAAATAATTCCCCAATCAACAACAATATTTTTGACAAAGTATATATTGAAAGGGAATTTGGGAAGATTAGTTTAAGGGAATTTTAACAAAGTAAGACATATCATCTTTTTAGAACATGGAGAGACAAATAAATATTAGTACAACAAAATCTTGAGATCATATTTGTATGTTATTTCCTTTTGTGTGAGTGTATATGTTCCTTCGTGCCTCTCTCTCTCTCTCTCTCTCTCTCTTTCTCTCTCAATTACACTGTAGAAATCAAACCAGCAGGAACTGCTTCTTAACATTTAATCATTATCCACCCTGGCTGTTGTAATTTTTTTCTTTTCTTATTATGGAGAAATTTTTCTTTCTATTGCCTATACTTCCAGCACATTAATTATCTTTCCTGTGACAAGCCCCTAATCCATTTTTTTTCTGTGAAATCTGTAGCACTTAATGACGATTATTCTCCCTTTGTAAAGGCTTTAGAAGGGACTTTTCAGATCCTGTCTAAATGAGGCCTCTTAAGTCATATGATGTGCTTAGATTGGAGCCTTGGTCTCTCAGATTTGATTAGCAGATCCCAATGGTTTGTTACTTCCTTACTCAACTCTGTGATTTTTAGCAAGAAAAAGAAGCAAAAAGAAAAGAAAAGAAAAACAAGAGTAGCTCTCTGGATAATAACAGGAACAAGCCAGAGAGGGGAACATTCACCTGCTATATGCACTACAGCTGAATACAGTCATTAGCCACAGATGCCTGGTCATTTGAAATGGGGACCTTTCTGCCTTTTAGGTAGTCTTAGAGTTGAAAACAGCGTGTGTAAGTAAGAGCTCTTCTACTGGGGCTCAGAATTAGTAACTATAGCTTCTGATTCCCCCTTCCTGCATCTTCCTGATCTTCCTGTATTTTTAACAATCAGTACTTTATCATTATGGTATCTTAGGTCTGCTTTCACTGGTCCCTCTCAGGAAGAAAAAAAACATGTAATGTATTAACTCTCAATTCTCAGTAAACAGAGTTCAGCCCTGAGAAGTCATTGTGACTATTACTAAAAGAGCTTGGAAGACATACTTCCATCTTCTCTCACACTTAAGGGGAAAGTCATATTCCAGCCTTTCGTTGTCAGAAACATGCACACCTTACCAGATGCAGTTCAATTTTGGGGTTTCCGGTGCTATACTCTTCTCTCAAATGAGTGACACATGCACAAATGCAGGAGTTTTAAATCAGGGTTATACAGCAGGCAACTTCTGGACTGTCTGTGAATGGAATAACACAACCAAAGTCTGGGAACAAGATATCATGATTTTGACATAAACCTAAAGGATAGAAAATAAGTGAGAGCCTTTGTCAGTCACTGTGATTAAACTGGCATCTTCTGCCCCTGGGAACCAAATGAGAAAGGAGTAATAACAACCAAAACAACAATACTAACACTTATTAAGAGACCAGTAAGGTGGGGGGTTTTTTCACTACTTTCAATCATTGCAACAAATTTATAAGGAAGACTTTTTTGTTACTGTTTCCATGTTGAAGATATGGGGGAAATAAATTGTAAAGTTGTATTAACTTGTTCCATGAGTTTAGGAAATACTAGAAGCATTGCCGTCCTATGGTGGAATTCTGCTATCTCAGACCTTGTGCTCATCACAACCTCTTCTGCACTAGGTCCTCTCATCCAAGAGCCCCAAATATACCAACATCACCCCTCCCATTGTCCGCATCCCTTTTTTCCAATCTGTAGCCAAACCCAGGGACAGAGTTTTATGGAATAAAACAAGCCAGCCAGCATGGAAAGAAACAATCCCTAGATGCAAAATCTTTAGGATGTGGACAAGGTGTGAACCAAAAAAGAAACATAGTAACAGCACCTTCCATAAAATGTCCATCCTTTGATGTCCAAGAGAATCATGATCCTAAAATGTACCCTGGCTCTCTGTCTTTCAGCTCTCATGCATGCTGTTCTTCTGCCTAAAAAACTTCTTTTTGTCCCTTGCCTTGCCCCACCCAAACCCTGACTTCACTCTTATTTTTGTTTCTGACTTAATTTAAAACTTGCATTAGCTAAGAAACCTTCCTTGGCCCCCTACACCTCATTTTTATGCATTCTGGTGGCCCTCTATACTTTGCTTATTATATTATATATTATCATTTTTCATACTTTCTTATTTTATTGCCTTCCTTCTTCTTGGATTACAAATTCTATGAAAGACTGAAAGGACCTAACTCATCCTGGACCCAATATACATAATAGTTGAATAAAGAAGAAACGAATGAATGAAGCAGCAGCATATCTGCTGACAGTACAGAACACCAAATCCTGAAATTCGCTTTACAGGCGAGAGAAGTGTCCTTTTTCTGAAAACTCTAAAAAACAAGATCAGGAGTTTCTAAGAGGAGTTAACTGTCTTTTCCAGGTCCCTTCTGGTCCTACAATTCTGGTATTTTTTAATTAATCTGCCAATACAATTTTTAGATTAATAATAGCACTGCCATTATTATTTTGCCACTTCAGTAGATGAGTGTCTGAGATGGAGGTGAATAGCGGCCCTGGCCTCCATCATCTAATCAAGCCCTGAGCAGCACTTGTCAGGAGGTGGGATGGCCACCATTCCACTTCTCAGCATTATCTCCATGAGAGAAAAGAGGCAATAAGGAGATTTTTGTTAAGTAGAGTTCTTTAGTCTGTGCAATTTTACCTTCACCACTGATTAATTTACTAACCTCACATCTCTACTCTAGGGTATGTAAATTGTTTTAAAAGGTTGGAGTCCCATGTTAGCTATGTGAAGTTCTGCAGAAATATTTGACTATGTTTCCCTTAAAAATAACTAATTTAGAACATCATTCTTAACCTGTCAATACTGTTGATTAATCTGCAACTTCTTCCTGTGTCAAAATAATTGGATTGGTCAGTTTGGTGGACAAATTTTATATAACATAAAGGGCTTTAATATAGCTTTCTAGATTGACTGCATGGCCAAAATATACCTTTCTGTTAAGTTTTAAAACTGAAATATTCAACAAGAACAAAAAAATGAAGATAAAGCATTGGTCATTAACATGAAATGCACCTTCTAAATTCTGATATTTTTTCAAGGAACCACCTCAACCCATGTTTGCCTGTTTTAAATGAGAAAATTGAGAAATACATATAATATATTTTGTTCATCTGACAACAATTTCAATTTTTAGTCTTGATTATCTTCATGAAGTAATGTTCACTTAGAAGAAAAAAATATAAAGAACCTAGAAAGTAAACTGAACTATGAAATTTTTAGCCACATAAATTCAATAAAATCATTGTACTATGGAGTCTCCGGAAACAGTGTTCCCTCTTGAATTTCCAGTACAATGCCTGCAGTACAGCTAATGCTTCATACAAGCCAAAACAGAACGAGATCTTCATTTCTTCTGGACAGATGTTTAAAATCCTTCACCTGGCTCCTGGGGCCCCTTGGGCTCTGCCCTTTGCTTATCTCTCCAGTGGCAGTTTACCACATTCCTCTTTGCTGACCTGACAGTCACAACTCCCATTTATTTCTCCAAACATGTTTCACATTCTTTTCCCTTGGGTATGTTAAGCATACTCTTTCCCTGGCTGCAGCTCTCCCCTCTCCCTTCACCTGGAGATGCGTCTGTTTCAGCTCAATGGCACTTCTTCCCTGGCACAATCAAATCCCCTTTTCACACATTCCAGCCACTGCACTTCTCTGGCCCAGTGCCTCCCGCACCTCCTCGGTCCTACCTACTAACACCAAGTATTCCCACTACTCTCGTCCTTGAGGGAAGAGGTTGGGTTTGTTCAATACTGATCGTGACTCTTTCTGTTGCAAGTGGTAGGATGCCTACTGAAACTCATGGAAGCTCAGCAGTGATCTATTGGCAGTATATTCTGGCATTTCAGATACTCCTTTGAAGTTGTCAATCCTCTCTTTCTCTTTATCCGTGTTTCTCACCTGTGCTTCTCTGTACATCCTCATCTTCTCTTTATTCCTATCTTCTTTCATTTCCTACACCATCTGTCTCTAGCATCTCGTCATCTCTAGTGTCTTAACTTTCATTTACACTTTTCTGTTTGTCAGTAATCCTTTCTCATGGCAGAAACTTCCTGCAAGTGTTAGGAGAGAGTGTGGAGTTGGAGTCTGACTTTGGCTATGCATAGATCTAGATGACATCATCTCAATGTAATAATCATGAAGGAAAAAAAGAGCCTTTCTTTTCCTGGCACCCAAACATAAAATCTGAGGGTGGAACACTAAATTTAATCCAATGCTCTGGGATTAAACCATTGCTTGGACCAATCATCGAAGTGAAAGAAAATAACTACTATGATTAATCAGTTCTGGGTATATTCCCAGCCCTATAGACTGGGCCATTAGGATATAGGCACCTCTACCAGAATTAGTATTGAGGAGCTATAATTTCCTCAAACCAAAGGGGTACTATTACTAGAAAACAGAAGGATATGATACTGTATGAACAAAACAATGAAATTAACCCAAATTTTAACACATTAATTACATTAATGACTTCCATTATATAATCTAACACCAGAAATTCACCACTAGAATGACTAGGTTATTGAGTATCATTGTATCATGCCTATTAGTTTTCCCAGCAGTATGGCATACTATACCACATGACCCTGAAATACCATACAAAAATACTGTAGTCAGTTCAAATACTTCCTTGCCTGGGAAAGGAAAATCTTAAGTGTTTTATTACATGGTGTTTTATCAAACACTAATTTCTTTAGTCTCCCGAGGAAACAGCATTTCCTTTCAATTATAGCCTTAATATAATTCCCAGAATATGCTCATTTCAAGATAGATTTAAATGTCTGTCTGTGTTTATACCATTAAATACACGATCCCCAGTTGTATTTTTCTAAAATCACAAAACCTAAATTACTCCAAAATCTGAATCTTGATCAAATCTTTTATTTCTCCAGCTATGTAGATGGGACACAAAAGAATAAAAAAGCAGCCACTGACCTAATCACCTTGAGTAAGAAGGAGACTGCTCATACTCTCTGTGTCAAAATAATGATCACTTCAGTCATATGTCAATTTGAATTTTGAAGAGAAAGAATAACCATACCACTTTTCATTTTTCTTTCCATTTTTCAAGATGGACATCTTAATACTAGCAGCCAAACTATACCTCCTATATACGTTTGATTTTATATTCTCTATTGTGTTTTTATCCACTAAACATATTAAACAAACACCATGAGCTCAATACATATGAAGACAATGCTATTCGCTGATTTTCATTTTCAAAGAGTAGATTTTTGTTGTTGTTGTTCCAGGGATCGAACCTGGGGCTTCGCACTTACAAGGCAAGCGGCAGAACCACTGAGCTAAATCCCCGGCCCCTCAAAGAGTAGATCTTAAACCCTAAGATTCACTATTTTAACACTAAAAAGAACTGCAGAGAGAAATGCTCTTCACTCCTAGTTTGGTAATGGAAATATCAATATTCATCCTTTAGTATGGCTTTTCTGAAGAACACTGTACACATTATTATTGTCACAGCTCAGTTTCCCATGGTTAATCTCACACATACATATTCTGTTACATTCAGGTTAAAAAAATTAGTCCATTAAAAAGGAGGCAGGTGAAAATGCAAATAAAAGTTCAAATCTATTTGTCTACATTCTCAACATTTACTATTCCTAACTCTCTAACAAGGCATTTTAGATTTGATTAAAGAACGCTCAATTAATTTCTGTAAAATGCTCACTGATGATCGAGGAATACAATAGAGAAATAAACTTCATTTTGCCTCACTGGAACTATTAAAATATAATACCATCAGTTAGGATATTATTCTCCTCTGAAACAGCCATTAGGAGATGTCCTGAGGTAGGCAGAGGGCATCCGCAGGGATTTCTCTAGATTTACCAGCACTTGAAATCGCACAAGACATGACCTCCTTTTTTTCTCTGGCTCGATTGCCACTGTTTATGAATTTTGGGGTTCTGCTCCGATAAAGAAGAGACTGAAGGAAGAACTGAAATAAGGATTGAGATCATACATGGTGTAAGCTTTCCTCTGACCATAGCCACAAATAATAAAGAGGATATTTTAAAGGTTAATAATTAAAGGCAACTCCACTCATCGCCTTTGGCAGACGGAAAATAGGCAGGGAGATGCTACACTCTGCGATATTGTGGTTCGGAAGGAATGAGTGCTAACATAGCCTCCTCCCTCTTAGAACCAAACCTGTATCATTTGGAAAACCTTTATTTATTATGCAGAAGCTGAGAGATACACAATATTCCAGCTGGTTTCAGAGAGTGTTATCAACAGCCATGTCACCGTCACTGTCTCTCTCTCCCTTCCTCTTCGTCTTTCTTCACTTTTCCTGCCTTCCAAGTAAGTGAGTTCCCAGTTTCCTCCTCAGTTCCCATATCTTTTGCTTAGAACATTTTTTTTTAATGATGACAACTATAACCTGCTGGAGAAATTCAAGTTTGGGTTTTGCCCTTATCAACTTTAGTTACGTAAGTAATTAAATCAATTTGGAAGGGCTATTGCCACCATTCTAGAAGGCAACCAGGAGACAGGGAAGCACCAACCACAGCTGAAGAAACTGAATCACCAAGAACAAGGCAGCTTGCTTCAGTCAAACAAAACAAGCACCTCGAAGATCTGAGTAGGACCTCACCCTGGACTGGAGGAAAGGGGCAAAAACAGAACATGGAATTATTGATCAGAAATAAGAAGAAACGCAACAATTTTAAGATTATATGTTTGTGTGTATTGAAAGGAAATAACTTCAATAAGGAGAGAAGAATTTTAAAAGAAATAAAATTAAATTCTGGCTAAAAGAGAAAGCACATGAAATCCCAGGAATTTATAACTGAAAGTGTTTCTGACTCCACAACTACTCACGAGATTTTAGTCTTCTTTAAACCCTGCCTTGTAATAAAGAGAAAAACACTATGAGTGTAGAGTTTCCATTGTTCAGCTGATGCTAATCTGACTGTCTGGAAACACTAAGAGTAGTGACATATGGTTTCAATTAGGTGCATAGTTCCACAAAATAGTCCCTCTACGAGACAGGAAAAGAGCTAGAAGAGGTTAACAATGATACTAAAGACCCTTTGTTTTATCCTTAGACACTTCAATGCATATTTCCGGAAAGAATTCCAGTTATACCACAATCACATCGCTGAAGCCTCTACAAGACCCATCATAGATCAATATCTGCCTGATAAATGGCTGAACAAGTGAGTGTTGAATGAATTAAGGAATAAATAACACCAGTCCCAGAATTCAACAGAAACTCAGATGTTGAATGTTTATGTTCTGGAAAATCTTTGCATTCATTTTCTAGTTGCCTTGGCTTTGCCTGTGGAGAATGAGTATCTCAACCTTCTTTCTATTTTATTCTCAAATGATCTTTGTGAGAATTTGTTGGTTAACAAACATCTCAGAAACATTTTGAAAATCACAGAAATGGGAATGTCAAATAACTGCCTCCAAGTATCAAAATTACATTAGAAGTTGCTTTTATAACTCTCAGCTGCTATTTTCAATCTATAAAGAATAAAACCAGAAAAATTTTCTGATTAGTCCTGTAATCATACCCTAAAAGCCATAAGTAGTCATATACCTAGAAGGTACTTTTTACAAAATACCATTTGCTCCAATTTCAAGAAATGATTAAGGTATAGTTTAATAATTATATTTATGTAGAATTTACAAAGAAAAAATACTTAGTAACTTGATAAGAACTATCTCCAACTGAACTCAATGGAAATAGAACCCTGAGACGCAAAGCCAGAAATTTACATCTTTAATTATCAATTTATATGTAAATATTTTATAAAACTAGATGAGGACTCATGACTATGAGGAAAAATGTGTGATTATTTTCCTCCTATAAAGGGAGATTTCTAAATCTAAAAGAGAACTTGGAGATCATCTACCACAAAATCCTCATTTTATGGATGAGGAAACCAATGCCCAGAGAATTCAATGTTCTTTTTCAAGGCTTCTCAACTATTCAGTGAACCAAACAGCAAAACAGACTTTTAACTTAGACTTATTTCAGAAGTGTAGCATTTCCCTCAATAAGTGGAACCCATTACTTTCCTTGACAATAGACGTTCAAGCCCAAGTCTAGTTGTTACAATTTAGTAGGGTCAAGCTGACCTTATAAATATGTTTAAGTTTGAGAGGCCAAAGGGCTTTATAAAGAATTTTGCCTAAGCCTCAAAGTTATAAAGGGAAAACTGAGCCTGAGAAAGAAAAAACAGGTTTTTCAGAGCATGACAAGTAGATGCCATAGCTGTGGACCCAAGATATGCTGTTTCCACTCTGGAGGCACAGATCATACTTTTCAAAGAAACGTCAGTCAGGGCCTCAATAAGAAGGTGAAATCTGAGGAAAAACTTGACGAAGGAGGAGAGAGTGAGCCATACAGCTATTGAGGCAAGAATTTTTTAGGTGTAAGCATTTCCCAAGAATAGTAAGGAGGCCAATATGGCTGGAGCTATAGGAACCAGGTAGAAAGTAGGTGGGAATACAGTCAGGGAGGTAATGAAAGGCTAGATCACGTAGATTATTGTTAACCATTGTAAGAATTATGACATTTACTCTTACTGAAAAGGACAACTTCTTGAGGTTTTTGAGCGGAGGAGTACCTTGATACCTTTTTATTTTTCAAGGGTAGGTCCAATTTCTGTGTTCAGAGTAGATGACAGAGGACTAGAGGTTGAAGCACAAAGACCATTCAGGGGCTTTTACAGTAAATCTAACAAAAATGGTAGAGGCTCAGACTGGAATGGTAAAATGAGGTGGTGAGAAGTGATCAGATTCTCTGTGCATTTTGAAACCTGAAGGATTGAGGACAAGGAAAAGGAAAAGTTGGAGATAACTACCAAGTTTCTGCCTGAGCCAAGCAGAAAGATGCAGTTGCCATTAAGTGAGGTGACTCTGGCTGTGAGGGGATCTGGAGGGCGGTGGAGAGGAGAAGGAGTGAAGTTGTGGACCTGTGAAGTTTGACTTTTCTGTCATACATAAAGTGGATGAGTCAGGCGTTCAGGTGTACATATAAGTCCATAGTTCAGGGGAAAAGCCAGGCCAGACGTAAACATTTGGCAACTTTTGTAGATATTTGACACATGTGGTATTTGAATCTCAATTCTTAAGCTAAAGAAATACAAAAACAACAGGGAATCCATGAATTGCATGTAGCTGTATTCAATACCCACACAAGAAAAAAGCTGACAAAGTGTCCCAAAAGAATGAGTCAAATCTCATTAAATTTTAGGTTCACCTTGTGGTTGGTCTCTTTGTGATCCTAGATATTAGAAAACATTGATCTTCTGAATGAAAATATAATTACTCTACAAGATACCATCAGTCACCTTGTGTGTTAGCTAATTTCCTTGCAAACGTACAGTAGACTAATTTTTATTCTTATATCATTCTACCAAAGATTACCCCATCCCAAAATCCTACATAAAATGATGCTTCAGTTTGATATTTAATTACAATTTTCTTCACCTTGCGGGATCTGACAATATCAGGAACCTAGTCTGAAATGTGCAGAAAAAGATGAATATTGACTATCTTGTCAACAGTTGACAAAGTTTCCCTAAGTGAGCAATTCAGAAGACACACAAAAGATGTGTGAGTATGTAATGCCCATAAACACATACTTTAAAGATCAATTAATTAATCATTAAATTTTCTCTATCAAGTAGTTTGGCTTATATCTCTATGGTAATGTCATTAGTGAAAGTTACATATGCTGTAGTTTTGTTTCCTTTCAGAAAGTACATATTAAAATTTTTAATTATTTTTAAATACATTTAAATCTCTTATATCTAGAGTATTTTAAGTAAAATTTCCCATAAGGTTTAAGAATCCCTTCTTTATGAAAAAAAGATCCAAACCCAATTTATCTCTACTCCTGAAGGAAAATTCCCTTAATATTTTATTTTAAACTGAGAAAATCATGAATAATTTGACTTGTGTTGAAGAAGATACAGAGCACACAAATAATCTTTCAGAAAGGACTAAAGTAAGTTAGTTCCACCTCTAAATATTTACAAGTACATTCTTGAACTAACACAGGAATGACTGAAACATGTGCTTTCTCTGCACATCTGCCTACCCTACAAAACATACTTAGTATGTATTTAAAGGAGATTGGAGATTGGAAAACAATACTAAGGTCAACACAAGTGGAGGTAGCTATTGGATTAATTTTGTCTTGGCAGTATGCAAAGGTAACTAAAACCAGAAAGGCATATGGGAGGTGGAAACAAAACAAAACTTACAAAGGCATATGCCATCCAAATATACAAAAACCTACACTAAAAAAATATTTAATGTACTGGGGATTTAGCTCAGTGGTGCCACTGCCTGCCTAGCAAGCACAAGGTCCAGAGTTCGATCATCCCTGGTACCAAAAAAAAAATATATATATATATATATATATTTTATATATAATATATATTTTATATATTATATATTATATATTTTATATATTATATAATATATTTTATATATTTTTTATATATTATATAATATATTTTATATATAATATATATATATAACACAGAGAATAAACAATCTGTACATGATACGTGTTCCCCTTTCTTATTCTCACTGTGAGACTCAACAGTGATACATTAGTCATTCATTTAACAAATACTTCTAAGCTTCACTGCTGTCCCTGCTCTGTTAGGTTCTGTGGATACAATGGAGAACCAGCTCTGGGAGTTTCAGTCCAGTGGGAAAGAGACACAACAAGACCACCCACTGAGGCTGTGAAAAGTGGAAATGCAGGCACTCTCCACTGTCTTACTGCTACCACTCCTCAAATTCACTTCCACAATGAAGCTGGCCGTCCTCCCTCTGCCCAGTAATTCTCACTTGATCCCTTAAAGGTGTTCTAGAATCCTGCTCCCCAGTCAAGTGAAGGTAAGTTTTTCATTTCTTGGTTTGTACCTGCTCTAAATTGCTCACACAGATATTTAAATTCATCCCTGGTATACCTATTCCCCCCTCTGAATAAGACAACAGAAACCACCACCCCCCAACCACCACCACTAAAATTGAATAAACCATATTTGCTGTTATGAACCTGGCCCTCCTGAGCAAGGATAAAAATGAACATGAATAATTTTAACACACATCACCATCTGATAAACCACCCCCATAAATCATAAAATCATGTATGAATGACATTGTTTGGAGGAGCCAAGTCTAAGGAGGGAAACATTCAAGGCAAATTTTAAAAAACACTACCAAATAAATGACTGAAATCTGAGATGCTCTATAAACAATGCATAGAATTTTAACAGGCAGAGAAGACAACGGAACACAGACCAAGCTGAAGGGAAAAAGGACAGCAAACTCACAGACATGGAAAAATACGGTGAGACGGAAGGACCACGAAGGAGCAGGAGAACTGCCTCTTGGAAGGGATACTTCACTTTGTCCAGGTTTGTGTTTGTTCACTTGTGTGTTTGTCAGTGAGGGCTTTTTGTATGTTTCTTGCAAACTGACACCCCTATCACTTTCTCAAAAGTATTTAAGTGAAAAAGTACGGGCCTCAGAAAATCTAGGAGCTAATCCCAGTGACTGTTGAACCATGAGTAAATCATGTTATCTTTATGGTAAATAAATCATGATCTATGAAATAGAGAAGAAAATGATGTCTTACAGAAGAGTTTGGAGGCAAGTAAGACAATGCCTTTGAAAACATACCATATGGGAAGGATGTGAAAATGCTTAAGATATTTCCAAGGACTTAATGGGTGCTCAGAAAGAGTTCTGTTGTTTCATAAGTCAGCACATTTCTAGCCAGGAGTCTTTATTTGATTCCAAGTCACCGGTTTCAGTTGACAGTTTCATCAGAGATGGTTCTGTCACAGCAGAACTGAATCCCCCATTACTCTTCTAAAAAATTTAGTTTTCCCAAAATAATGACACACGTATCAACATCATCTGTAATACTTAACTGTATTTTAATTTTTGGTTTGAAATTTCTGCTAAGGAGAGATAGTATAACACTTTTATTAAAAAAAAAAAAAAAAAAGCAAACCATCTAACATGGCTGTTATCTCTTCCTGCAGAAATATTACAGTTTATGAAAGTTCAAGGTAGCACTATAAATTTTTTAAATTAAGGAGGGGGAAAAGAGGGCAGAGGGGACAAAGGAATAGTTTCGAGGTGATGCTGTTTCATTTCCTCTCTGTGTCTGGGAGACATCTCCTGGAAGACACAGATGTTCAAGAATTTAGATAAAAACTTATTGTTTTAAACTCATATATAAACATAAACTTGAAATCTAGATTTAAGAAAGATTCTACTTCTACAGTCTACAATTTAAAATTTGAAGGGTTCCCCTCTACAGTGTTGTTATATAAAACTTTATAAACACATAACTAGTCTAAGACAGTGTTACATGTCAAAAAGTCTCTGCCAACTTCTATGATTGCTAAATGTAAACTAGTTTTCTTTTGAGATGCAAATTCAAATAGCATTTCAATTTCATGTAGTTCTCATGCTCCCTTTCCATGGTGACAATTAGATACTACTAAAGTGTGTTTCATATTTTTATCGACTATTCCTTTCAATGAGGAGGCCTCAATCTCAGTGAAATTAATGATATTTGGAATGCATAGCGCTGTCAGAAAGTTGAACTAGTACTATTTGGTATGAGAAAATAGAAGAGTCACCTTCAAAACTAATGCGGTTCCTCTCACATGATGTGAGGGCAAGCTTTGCCCTTGGACTGGCAGTGAAGCATATCATGAGAGATAAGAAATCTGGTGGAGTCCAGCGCTTTTGCACATTAGGTAGAGGAAGGGGGCTATCAGGAAAGAGCAGTGGTTTGGAAGTGGGGGAATCCCTGCTCTCTTCCCAGTTTGTGTAAACATGAGCAAGTCCTTGAACTTCTCAGCATTTTATTTTCCTCATTTACAAAATTAGAGGCTAGTCCTGGACAGAGTTCTAAAAAGCAAAACAAAACCCAAAACCCTGTAATTCTAATCAGTGTTTCCTTTCCAGGTACAAACAGGAAGGATACAATGCTGCTCCTCAGAAAATTACCTCAGAAAATTCAAGAACAAAATAAGAAAAAAGTTATGACAGGAGAACTGGTAGTCCTGTCTCCCTCATTTTTTCTCTCCTTTGCTCTCAAATATTTGCATGCAGTAGGGGGTGAGGTAGAGAGAAATTGTCGGAGCAAGACTCTGAGAAGATCCTGAAATATCTTAGGAAGAAAGACACTTAGTTTGGATCCAGTTAGATCTCTAATAATCTCTCTTTAATGTTTCTTGCTCAGCAGCAGCTGTGTCAGAAGGGAATGTGTCTGTCAGATCAAGTACAGTTCCCAAATCATCTCCAAGGTGGGTTCACTCATCTTCATAATTCTCTGATATATTTTTGTAGGACATTTTTTAAAGTACAGTGGTACTTCGGTTCATGAACGCTTTTGTTTGTGAACAATTTGGTTTCCAAACAGAAGCATTTGGCAAAATTGTGTTTCTGTTTGTGAACTCTGCATCTGGTGACAAACATGACCTTGGCCATCTTTCCTAGAATTGTGGAACGAATTAAATTCATGAATCAAGGTCCCATGGATAAACTTTTCTTCTTAGATAGATTACAAATCATATTTTGAAGAATAAAATACATCAGATACTTTGCCTTTGGAGCCCTTCTGAAACTTCAGTCTAGACAGAAAAGCTTTCCATATGTTTCTTGAATAAATATTTGCTTAGGCATTAACAAACTAGTGTGACAGTGAGATGCTATAGCAGATCCAGTGAACCTCCCCTGACATTCAGGTGCTTGTGTTAACCCTTCCTTGGAATCCTGGACTAGACTTAGTGACTGGAGTATAATAAACAGAATATAGGAAAAAATGATCAGATATCACTTCCTAAACTAGGTGACAAAAAGAATGTACTCCCATTTTGCTTGCCATCTCTTATTCTTTCTCCGATTAGCCATGTTGTGACAGCACTGTTGAGAAGCCCATGTGGCAAGGAAATAAGGACCCAATAGCCACCGGGAGAGATCAATAACCATGCAAGTAAGCTTGGAATTGTGTTGGCCCCAAGTTAAGCTTTGAAATGTTTAGTGCTTCACCCAATGTTCGTTTAATCTCTTAGTGCTCTAAGAGACTCTGTGAGCCAGAAGACCCAGTTAAGTCATACTCTCATTTTATGGCTCCCCAAAACTGAGATGATGAATGTTAATTCTTTTAATCCTCTAGATTTTGAGGCAAGTTGTACACAGCAGTAGACAATTAGCAATACAATTAGCAAAGGAAGAGAATCTAAATAAAAAAGCATTTAGGAAGGTAACATCCAGAGATTTCTTTGAAGGCATACTGAGAAAGAATACCTTAATCTTCCTTAATCTTGCTCACCACTATCCCAAACACACACAAACTGTGGTCACAAAACTGTTTCTACACTGAACATAACTTTTGGTTGGCCTACAACTATATTCATGAAATTAGAAAGACTGCTCTTTGAAGTAAGAAGAAGAAAGGAAATGGAGAAGTGTGCATATAATCTAAATGAATGAAATAATTAAAGATACAGTTCACGTACAAGCAAAGTCCCCTGCAAGACAAAAGAACGGGATGCTGAGGCTTCGTCTGTGCTCATCATAAATCAACACTGCATATGCCCAGAGCTCTCTCTCCTTGGGGCTGAGCAGAGGAAGTGGATGGGAACTATGTGAAAAGTACCCGCTCTGATTTAACACTTCAGTCTCAATGTGTACAAATGAGCTTGGCGAGGAGTCCTCCACTTTGAGTCCAGCCTGCACACCCCGAGAGAGGAAAAGGTGAGGATTTGTACAGTCAGCCCATGGAAAAAGCAAAGACACCATGAAGACTCATAATTTTTAAAAACATTCTGAGAAAAGGGAATAAGGGGGAGATGGAGAATGCATCTGGATTTTTCACTAAGGCCAACACACTGAGAAGCCTGGCCATTTTCTGCTGATGAAAGCTCTGTTGCTGTGTACACAGGTTTGGGGAATTCTGTGTTGTTTTTGTTTGTATTGATTTTAAGTTTTCTCAGCCTTATATCTGCCTTACACCTCAGCCATCTGGGTACTTCAAGTTACTTTCATGCAATATCATATAACCAGGAAGTTCAGGTTTTACTACCGAGGGAGAAAAACAGCACTACCCCAAAGAATAGGGACTTAGCTCCTGCTTTTTTTAAATAGAAGGAAGTCTCTCTTTCTCTAGGGTTCCACTAACCTTGGTACATACAAAAATCCTAGAAGAGTCTTTGGGGCTGCATCTAGGAGTCCGTCCGTCTCCCCACACCCAGGAAACTGACTCTGCTAGAAGCTGATGCAGCTGAAGACTGGCACATCAGGACTGCCCCTTGTGCTCAGATTCAAAGTTCTTGCCAAAGGAGACTGTTTTTTTAAAGACACTAATCTCTTGAGCATCTTCCAACACAGCCCCCCAAGGACTGCAGCTCTGGTCACAATGAACCATTTGCTGCTTTGTGAATGTGAATCATACTCTCTTTCTTACCCTTTGCAAATTAGGTCTCTGTCTAAAGCCATTACTCCTTGCCCTAAACTTTGAACTTCACTGGATCTCAATAACACTCTTTCAACCTTCAAATCTAAACTTGGACATCACACATTGTGTTTGGCTATGTCAGATGTTAGTCTTTGTTCCCCTACTGCACAGCTTAATGTACTGCAGTGTCACCTCTTAAGAACTTATCAGTATTCCCTATAGATTGCACTTCCTGGGAGGATAACACTCTATCCCTTTTGATCACCACTGTATCCCCCAACATCTCACAGAAGGTCTGCATACATGGAGAATAGATCAGTTGTTTCAAATTCCCAAGAATAGGACAGGACTGGAGAAAGGACAGGTGAGGAGATTAAGACTGAATTACAGTCTGGAACGGTGTGTGTCCCCTGCTGTCTACATCTGTTATCCTGTGCTCAAGAGGAAGTCAAGGAAGCGTTCCAAGCCAACAGACAGCAGCATATCAGCCATAAAAGGACCTGAAATCATAGCAGGAGACTGAAGACAAGAAGACTGATTGCAAGAGATACAGTATTTAAGAAGTTGTATCTCTAAGACCTGATGATTTATTACAGGTTTAGGAAAGAGAGTCAGAGAGCAGGATGACTCAGAAAATTGGTAAAATGGAAGGTCTGTGGGGAATATCTTTATTTTTCTTTTACATGAGAGAGATGAGTAATGTAAACAATAGGGAGGCCCTGGGTATTCAGTGTGTCTATTGTTCATTGCTGCATGTCTTGGTATTGGCAGTTCATTAAGTTACGGGGACATTTACACACCCACAGTTGGAAAACTAGAAATTCAGAAGAATGCTTCATAATTAAAATAGCTGAAAAATAGGTAGAATGCTTTTTTTAAATAACACAAAATAAATCATCTTTAAATCCTTTATGAACTGGATAGTACCTGGAGTTGAATCACTAAATCTTGACTTTGAAAAATGACAAATTCTCTGTCTATTTTTCTCGTTGCTTATTGCCTTCAAACCACCAAAAACTTTAGCAAAGTTAAAAAAGAAAATGTCTTTCAAGTGGAAACACTGAGCAAACAATATTATAGTAGGGATGGGGAGATACACATGATAAGTGGGAGAAACAGAGTGTGGGAGTGGAAATCACTTTCAGAAAACATCTTGAGGAAATGAAAGAGAACATAGGCAATAACAAAATGTATGCACTTGACTAGGGTTTAGAGTTTTGGAAGAAATAAAATCAAGAGTGCTGAGAACAAATATAATTCTTTCTTTTTCTTTTCTTAAATTCTTTTATTGGTACATTTTAGGTAAACAACACACTTACATTTCTCATTGGGAACTTGCACCTTTACATAATGCATCTTGGTTCTTATTTTTTCCCCATTCCTAGCCCTCCCTTCACCCCCTCCACCCTTCCCTATTTACAAAGACTTTATTTCCATTTTTTCCATTTCTCATCATTTTTCCTTTCCTTTCTTTCCTTTCCCCTGCCCCTCCCACTATCTCTACCCCTTTGGACCTTTTCTTCCTATTTTACATTATCAATTATTCATTCTAATCATTGGTACATTTTAGGTATACAATATAATGACATTCATCATTGGAAATTTGCACCTTTACTTAATCTCTCTAGGTTCTTATTTTTCACCCTTGCCCAGCCCTCCCTTCAACCCCTCCATTCCTCCCTATTTACAAAGATTTTGTTCCTATTTTTCCATTTTCTCATATTAATTCCATTCCCTTCTTTCCTTCCCCCTACTCCTCCCACTTCCTTCCCTTTTGCCCCTTTTCAACCTACTTCACATTACCTATTACACAACGCCAGACACACTCAGCCATCTCATCTTTGATAAAGGAGCCAAAAACGCTCACTGGAGGAAAGATAGCCTCTTTCATAAATGATGCTGGAAAAATTGGGTTTCAACTTGCCAAAGATTAAAACTAGACCTACATCTCTCACCATGCACTAAATTAAAATTGCAATGGATTAAAGCAGCCAGTCCCAGCACCCAGAAGGAAGCTCCCCACCTTTATCCCAGGCTCCTCAGGCCAAGAAGGTGAGCCAATCCCAGAACCCAGAAGGAAGCTCCCCCACCGCCATCCCAAGCTCCTAGGGCAGAGAAGCAGAGCCGGTCCCAGCACCCAGAAGGAAGCTCCACTGCTGCCATTCCAAGCTCCTAGGGCAGAGAAGGTGAGCCACATGGGTGCCAGAAGCAACCTGCCCCTCCTGCCATGGAAATGAGAAGACACATAAACAAGCCTCAAAAACAGACTTCCAGATCACCTACAGCAACCCCAAAGGGAAACAAGATGGAACAATCTGATACTCAACCACCTGGACTCTCTGAACTGGCAACAAAAGAGGATCGGGGAAAAATGAAATCAGAAATAATTACTCAGATAACAGCAAAGATTTTGCTCATGGTGCAAGACATGATTAATATATCTAGAGAGGACAGAGATAAAAAAAAATAGAGGAGCTGAGGAATATGATGGAATCCCAACATAGGAAAGAAATGGAATCCATAAAACAGTTGCAAACAGATTTCCAGGAGATTAAAAACTCCATGGAAAGTCTGCACAGCAGAATGAACCAATGTGAGGATAGAATTTCAGATATAGAAGAAAAGATTGCAATTAGTGACCAAGAAAAGAAAAATTGCTTTAAAATTGTAAAGGACCATGAGAAAGCAATCCAGCAGCTGCTAGACGATGCAAAGAAGAATAACATAAGACTGATTGGAGTCAATGAAGAAAGAGGAGAGAGTGCAATGACAGAAAAAAGCTGTTCACAGAAGTGACGGCAGAAAACTTTCCAAGGAGGGGAAAAGAACTTGACATACAGATAAGTGAGGCATATAGGACTCCAAATAGCCTTGATCAAAAAAATCTCCACATAGGCATACAATAGTTAGGATTCCAGGAATCCAACAGAGGAACAAAATTCTACAAGCAGTGAGAGAAAAGAAACAAATCACATACAAAGGAAAGCCCATCAGAATCACAGCAGACTGACTTCTCAATGCAAACCCTCAAGGCAAGAAGAGCTTGGAGTGATGTACTTCAAGCCCTAAAGGAAAACAGCCTCCAACCCAGATTGATGTACCCTGCAAAACTATCTTTCAAAATGGATGGAGAAATAAGATACTTTCATGATAAAGAGCACCTCAGGGACTTCATGAATACCAAACCAGCACTCCAGAAAATTTTAGACAATACTCTAGGAAAAGACACTGAGGATCACAACCCCAGGAAACCCAGAAGAATGAATCCATTGGGTGTGACAAATTAAACACAAAGGGGGAGAATCCAACAAAAAGAAAAAGTCATGACAAGGCTTTTAAAACTTTTAACTTCATCTCCCTAATGAGTGTATAATTCAATCTTATTATTGTACTGATTAGTATTTTTCTGATTCTAGAGTTGCACACCTTTCCTGGTGCTATACTGGCTATTTATCATCTTCTTATGTCTACATTTTAATTGGGTTGTCTATTAATGAGCTCTAAGAATTCTTTATGTATTCTGCTCATAGGTTATATGCATTGTAAATATGGTCTGTTTAAGGACTACTTTTCTTTTTAATGATGTCATTTAAAGTTCTAAATTTTAATGGAATCTCATCAATTTTTTTCTTTTATACATCATGGTTTTTGTATCCTAGGTAGTTCTTGCCTACCCTGAATTCATAAATATTTTCCCTTATAATTTCTTCTTAAAGTTTTATACTTTTAGGCTTTCTTATTTAGGTTCATAGATCCCTTCAAGTTATTTTCATGTATGGAAAAAAAGGGTTGAGGTTAATTTTTTATATACAGATACCAGGTGTTCTAGTGCCATTTACTGAAGACCCTATCTCTTCCTCGGCTCTTGAATTGAGTTTATGTTCTGTAAAATGCTAATGTTAAATAATCTTTCAAAACTCAGTGGACCATATATGTGTGGTTCTATTTCTAGATTCTCTGTTCTATTCAAATGATCTATATGTCTTTCCTTACGCCAACACTGCCTTGATTACTGTAGCATTAGAAGAAGTCTTAAAATTAGATACTAAACATTTTCCAACACTGTTTTTGTTTTTGGCTCTTCTGGGTCCTTTGTACTCCTACATAACTTTTAAATTTCAATATCCAGTTCTTCATTTATAGCAAGTATACACAGACCTGAATTTTTATATATACTGTGTGTTTTCTAATCCTGCTAAATTCAAGTACAAGTTCTAGGGGCTCCTAGAGATTTCTTAGTATTTTCTCTGTAGATGATCATTTCATCTACATATAAAGATTTTGCTTCTGCCGTGCCAATCCTATCCTAGTTATGTCATTTTATTGCCAGGCTATTTTGGTTTAGACCTATGTTTCAAAGTCTAATGGACAGATAAAGAGTAGGCATATATGCCCTTGTTCCCCACTTTAGGGAGAAAGCATTGTATCTTCTCCATTCATAGAAGGAGTTTTTGTTAGAAGTATGGAGTACATGTGTTTGATCTGTTGAGAAGGCTCTGTTCTATTTCTAGTCTCCTGATAGCTTTTACCATGAACAGCTGTAGAATTTAGTCCAATTCCTTTTCTGCAACTACTGATAGGATCATATGACTTTTTCCTTTCCTCTGTTAAAACGATGACTTACGGTTATAGACCTTCCAGTGCTGTACCAACACTGCCATCCCTATAACAAAACCACTTTCTACATACTGCCAGATCTGACTGCTAACAGTTTGTTTTGTTAAACAAATTTTTATCTATGTTCATACTTTTTTCTTCTGTTCTATTATCTTTATCCAGTTTTAGGATTAGCACAATGTTGATTTCCTAAAATGAGGGGAGAAGTGTTCCTTCTTTTTTCTGCTTTAAATGTTTGATATAATTTATCAGTTAAAATGTATATGAGCCTGCTGTTGTCATATAGGTAGGTTTTCAAGCTAGGAATATACTTTCTTTAATAGGTGCTATTCAAATTTTATATTTCCTCCAGAGTTAGTTTCATTGATTGGTCTTCTAAGTTACTTCTTAGAAGTTGTCAAATTTATTTCAAAAAAGATTTTTGTAATATGCTGTCTATATCCTTTTAAATTCTGTAAAATCTGTGGTAATGTCTCCTAGATCTTAATATTGTAATTTTTAAAAATGTATAACTGACATTATGTGTCAGGAAGAAAAGGTCTAAAAGAGCAGGGGAATTGGGAGGGGTAGGGGAAGGGAAAAAAGGGAAAGGAAAAAATATGAGAAGAGGAAAAAAAATGGAAACAAGGTCTTTGCAAATAGGGAAGGGTGGAGGGGGTGAAGGGAGGGCAAGGGAAGGGGAAAAAAAATAAGAACCAAGAGACTCATGTAATGGTACAAGATCCCAATGATGAATGTAACTGTATTTTATACCTAAAATGTACCAATAAAGTTAATGGGGAAAAAAATAAAGAAAGGAATGGATTAAAGATCTAAATATTAAAACAGAAACACTGAACCAGTTGGAACAGGGGTTAGGTAGAACCCTTGAAGACATTGGTGTAGGAAAAGACTTTATGAACAAAACCTCAGTTGCCCGTGAACTAGCACAATCAACAAGTGGGATCTCTTCTTATTAAAAGGCTTCTGTACAGCAAGAGAAACCACTGGCAGTGTGAAGAGACAACCCACAATGGGGGAAAAAATCTTCACCTGCTCTTCCTCAGACAAAGGTCTACTATGTCGAATCTATAAAGAACTTAAAAAGATCAGACCTCCCAAATTTAAAGACCCAATCCAAAAATGGGCATCCGAAATGAACAGACATTTCTCAGACAAAGAAGTAGAAATAGCAAATAAATACATGAAAAAATCTTCAACATCACTGGTCATTCGAGAGATGCAAATGAAAACAATGCTGAGATTCCACCTCACTCCAGAAAGAATGGCTGCTATCATGAAATCAACCAATAACAAATGCTGGCGGGGCTGTGGGGAAAGAGGAACCCTGCTCCACTGCTGGTGGGAGTGTAGACTTGTGTATCCACTGTGGAATCAGTATGGAAATACCTCAAAGAACTAGGACTGGAAATCTCATTTGACCCTGCTATTCCACTGCTGGGGATCTTCCCCAAAGAATTAAAAGAATCATACCACAATGATATATGTGCATCCGTGTTCATAGCAGCACAGTTTGTGATAGCTAAAACTTGGAAACAGCCCAAATGCCCATCAACTGGAGACTGGATAAAGAAAATGTGGTTTTTTATAAAATGGAGTACTACTCAGCCATAAAAAATGAGAAATTAGAGACATTTATAGCTAAATGGATGGACATTGAGGCGATATTCTTAAGTGAAATAAATAGGACACACATGTATAAATACCGAATAGTTTCTCTGGTGTGAGAAACTGAAAGTGTAAATAAAGAACAAATATAATTCTTAAGAAAGACTACAAAATATAGGGAAATGGAAACAAACATATGGTTAGAGAAAAAAATTACAAGGCAGGTCCCCAAAATCTCACCCTAACCCAGAAAACACAGGGGTTAAACTAGGGATAAAATACTGTCCAAATTATTTTTTTTCTTTTTCACAGTGTGCTTGAGCCCACCAGTTCTCTGCCACTGAGCAACATTCAGCCCCACTGTCAGGATTCTGTAACTCACTGGCCTAAGGCTCTTTCCTTGTGTATAAAAAAAAGGCATCCAATAAAGGCTGTATTAGTTAGCTCATGGGGTCCTAACAAGTGCCATAGAATGGGTGGCTTAAAGAACAGAAGTTTTTCTCCCAGTTCTAGAGCCTTGAAGTTTTGATGTGAAGTTGACGATCAAGGTGTGATAGGATCAGTGTCTTGTGCAGGTTTACTGCCTGGCTTGCATGCCGCAATCTTCTTCCTGTGTCCTAACATGGTGAAGAGTAAGCCCATGTCTCTTCTCATAAGGATGCTAATCCTGTTAGAGCAGGGCCTCACCTTCATGACCTCATCTAACCTTAACCACTTCTCTAAATGCCTTATCTCCAAATTCAATCATACTGGGGGGGGGAGAGCTTTAACTAAATTTGAGGAGACATAACTCAGTTTATAACAAGGTTGCTATAAGAGATATGTGAAACTGTGCAGAGCACATTGTGGCTGGTAGTAAGTGTTCAGAGAACATTAGCTAATATCAAGTGTGAAACCATCCTTATCATAGAAATCATCTCTGTTGTAATTTAAAGTCTCTTTATAATTTTGAAGGTCTAACAATGGAAAAGCCACTTGCTTCCAACTGCTCCCCTGAATACTTCTCAGTTGCCTGGCATACTAAATGTGCTCAGGCCTCTCCAGTGGGATCCTCCAAGGCAGATGCAGACATAAAAGGAGGGGATATATGGTGAAGCAGTAGAGAGAAGTTTGGGTGAGGATGTGAGGTCCTGAAGAGTCTCTGTCCTTCTCACACACCCACAAGTCTGCAACTAAGTTAGTGAAGGTGCATTAGAACTTCCACCTCCATGAATGTTCACTGCAAATATCCATTGAGGAGCCAACAAAAAATGCCATTATCTTAAAGACTTCAGGACTATTCTCATGCTATTCCATTCAGAGAAACCACAGTAAGCAAAGTCAACTAATATCTCAGGGAGGATCACAGTCTTAATAAAAAAGTTGTGTTGACCTAAAAAAATCTCCTTTAATTTAGAAAATATGCTGTTACTTTTATTCAAAGGCTACTGTACATATTTGGTTCAAAGTGTAAGATCAGCTATGGACTTAGAGCATCCAATGAAGTATAAAAATATACTATATATAGGATCATGCATTTTCATGCCATATTCTAGAATTTTAAATAAAAATACAGATAGGAAGCCATTGTATTGAAAATCTGGGAAAATGTGACCAATTTAAGTCACTCAAATTATCACAGACCTACCAGGATGTAATTTTTTAAACCACCTACCTTCTAAAAGGGTGAGATGATGTAAGTTAAAATAATGCCCCACTTGGCTCTTGAAATATAATGGCCATCATTTATTCAGTGCCTAGAATGGCAGGCACTTTACAAATATTACCTCATGCATTTATTTCTAAAAGTCTTGTTGGGTTACCACTAGTTTTTACTATTTTATAAATAGGTAAGCCGTATTGCCTGAGGTTATACACTAACAAATGCAAGTTACAATCAAAACCATCTCTCGTTCCAGAGACATCTTCTCCCACTTCTGCCAGATGCAACCTCATCCTGAGGGTATAAGAACGGGGATGTACAACTAGGAAAGAAACAGGCCAGGCTGGCTAAAAAAAAAATAAACATACTGACATTGATTCTTAAATCAATATTTTATTCTCTAATATCATTTTTATGAGCACTTACTCAAATTTTTTTAATCACCTGAAAAATGTATCAATTCTGACAAATTGCTCTACCATTCCAGTCAGTTGATGATATAATGGGCATTTTAGCTTAAATTCTCAATCGAAAAAAAATCTGGGTTGCAATTCAACCTTGCTACTTCTAAAGTACATATGTCATTTCTAGCAAATTGCGTATTTTCTCTTAGCATCTATTCTCAAGGAACATTAATTATCACCTATGTCCCAAGGAAATTTTTAAAATTACATAAAATGAAGTCTGAAAAAGCATAGTAAACTGCTATATCAGTGCTCAGTGTCTATATGTTTAAAGTTAATAAAAACATTCCCAACATCTCCTTTTCTGAATAAAGGCAAGCAAGACAAACTATGAATTTTTACAAAGAATCCTAATGTCTGAGAATTAGGGCTTATTATCATATAAACTCCAGATATAATCAAACTTGTTTTCCAGTTTCATTGGTCCAATTTAGTTTATCTCCTTTCTCCCCCAGTTGTTTTGATGGGTGTTTCACAAACTATGCAGATGTCAATAACTCACTCTCTAATAATATACTCTGGATAATTGTTAGCTTCGTGAAATACAGTTGCCTATACTTTAAGTTATAATTAAAGGCATTACTTAAACCCTCAAGTGGTCTTTGGAAATCTGAAAATGGAAGTTGAATTCATTAATGCTAGAGAGGAATAGGAAATCCCAGAACCTTAAATCAGCAGATTCAAAATCATGTGAATGCAACTGAGAGAGAGAGACCTCCTCTTGTTTCCATTATAGTCACCAGACTTACACTGACATTAATGCCTGTTCTGCAATGGCTAAATGAGAAAACTGGGCTCTCCTTGCATGTTTGGGGTTTTTTGGGGGGTTTTTTTTGGTACCGGTGATTGAACTTGGGACCTTATGCTTGCGAGGCAGGGGGTGGCACCACTGAGCTAAATCCCAGACCCTTTACTTTCTTTTTTTTTTGGACCAGGGATCGAACTTGGGACCTTGTGTTTGCAAAGCAAACAGCGGAACCACTGAGCTAAATCCCTGGCCCTCCTTGCATATTAATACATTTACTGATGGAACAGGCTTTGTGTTTCAGCTGCACAAAGGAGATGAAGGTTTTCATGCAGACCTGTTGAGTAAAGGAGAACTGCAGGCATGAAGAAATTCCAAATGTGCCTCTGTGGCTTCTGATGCAAAAAAGAATCATGAATTTTGCAAATTAGGTACCCAAGACTTGGAATCCTTTGCTTCCTTTCCAACAGTATTGCTGGCTGCTGTCAGAAAATGACTTGAATAGCCATTTGAAAAGACCCATAAGTTATTGTATATTAGACAGCTTGAGCATTCTACTGGTTTTCCCCAAAGACATCCAAGGTTTGTCTACATTCCAATAATCTTGTCAGAAGAATTCTATCACACTAGTCATTCCAAAATTCAGTTAAATCAAATCTCCTCAAGTTCATGGTCTAAATTCTATTTTTCTTTCCATCCGTACTTGAGCCTCTTTACCCAATATATCTATATTAAAATAAACAGCATACAACCTAAATTCTACTCTTTCTGGATACATAGACCACTAGGAGTTAAGCATAAGTCTCTACACAATACAAATAATAGTGTTGGCTCTTACTAACCAAGTAAGTTCAACTTTATACACATTAATTTTTTATTCATATGGCCCAACTGTACACTTAGGTCCAGGTACACCAAGGTGAATAAAACACGAAACCTAGTCTCAAAAATGTCACTAAAGAGTAAGACTTCTTTACTACTTCTGCTATTACTACTTCTCTATGACATCTCTACTTCATGAAATGTAGGTGGTCTATCCATTCATACTTCTCCCATCTTTCTTTCCAGACCTGTATCTCCAGGTTTTCTCTATTCTTTAGGTTCTCCTTGACTTCATTACTCCCCAAAATATTATCATCCTGGCCATTTGTTTTGGTACTTTTTTAAAAACTAGAATCAAGTTAATAAAGCAGAAAATGGCCTGAGATTATTGATTCCCTCCTTTAATTTTACAGATGAAAAATATGAAGTCTTTCTGATTCTGAAAACATAGAAGATTGAGAAAACAGAAACTCACTCCGGTTAATCATAGAGAAATGTATGATAAAATGACAAACCAATTGTTTGATACATAGCATGCTTTAAAAGTAAGAAAGAGAAGGAATTCATTCTAGCACTAATACCAAGCTTCAAGTAGCATGGGCACAATGCTAAAAGGCTCTGGACCTCACCTCCTTGGGTGAGACATCTGCTGCTCCAAGGCTTCTCAGGCCCTCTGAGCAAAAGTAAAGCACTACCTACAGCAGCCGCAGAGGTGTGCTGCTGAGATCTCCTTCAAAAGAGCCCTGCAGGAAACTTCCTTCACTCTTAGTGCCAACTGAGCCTGGAGATTCATACCCTCCCCTGCTGCCCAGCCCATGCCTGAACATCATGTGGAAACCAGTGGTCCATTCTTACCTGACTCTGGACTCCTTCCTTTGCTGAGATATTCCATCAGCCTGATGGATATTTTCCCAGAACTGTGTGGGGGACTGAGACTCTTCCGATCCAACCACCCTTTCCTTTCTTATTTCACAGGTGCCTAACTTGCACTATGTCTGGTCTCCCTCCCACATTCTGCTCCTTCCCCCTTTATCTATCAGAGGTTCCTTCCAAAATAAACCTATTGCACATCTAATCCTCTCTTGGTACCTACTTATTTCCTAAGGTCCCAGGCTGACCCCCCAAACTGAGCACATCTTTAGTGTGGCATGGTATGTCAACTGAGGACCCAGAAACCCTTGTGAAACTTTCAGATGTATATATACAGGTCCATTACAGCACAGCTTGAAAGAGTAAGAAAATTAGTGACATCTTAAATGTTAGAACAAAAGAAAAGAGAATTTTGAGATGTATTTATTTAATGGTACAGTGACTGAAAAATAAAAAGAACTATACTCTTAAGTGAACAAAAGAAATTTCAAAAATACTCAAATGATATGGCACTATTTGTTTAAATTTAAAAACACATAACTAGTACTTCATATAGTTTTTGTAAATTACAAGAATGTGTGTAGCAAGAACACACATGAACTTCAGGAGAGTGGTTATCTCTGGGATGAGGAGAGAAAATAGGACTGAATGCATTTCAATACTTTCTGTGATTTTTAAAAATTTTACTGGTGGATATAGGGACCTGTATATATGGGCACATATATACTTTTCTATGTGTTTGAAATAATTCCAGATTTTTCAAATGAAATAAAATAAACATTTATTAAAAGAAACCAACTCAAAAAAATTAAATGGCATGACTCAGTTCCCTACTTAGTGAATGGTGGAGCAGATGTAGGCAATGGACTGCTCCTCTGGCCATCATATTCTCCTGCCTCAACTGTCATGCTTCTATCAAGTAGTAAATCTAGGGGTCAATGTGGTTTTTGTATCTTTCAGAGGATAAGTACCACTGTCAGTATAAGAAAGCACTTAAAATGTACTAGATCTAATTGAATAAGTAGAACTAAACCTTAAATGCAAAATTACACTGTCATAGGAGTCATGACCCAAGAGCAGAGGCCTCTCACTGTGGTCTGACGGCCAAGTGGTCAGAATGCCCTAAGCAGGCCCTGTGTTCCAGGTGCAGATCTGTCCAGAGGCCCTAGAGGGGGAGTGCCAATTTGGTTACACAAAGGTAACCAATCTGAAGACAGGTAACATAGAGGTGATTCTGGAGAGCTTACAGTCTTCCTCTGATTATTTCCATCTGTAAGAGTCCCACCAATAGCTCTACACAAGAACCTCTCTGATCAGAATCTGGGCAATTCCCCTGGCTCACGTTCTCTACATTCTAATGGTGAGGTAGGGGCCCCCAGAGAGTCCAGTGAAGGTTCCTAGGACCCACTCTCTAGCTAGCCAATTTATAATAGGCACAAGGCCAACAGCAGCCAGGACCAAGCACATTAGATCTTCTATACCTGAAGAGTAAACAGGCTGATAACCTTATGGAAAAGAGCAACAAAGATTTACATTAATTAGAGTCCTTTTTGTGTATTTCCATTGTGAAAAGCAATTATTTTTCTAACTTTAGGAAAACTAGCGCCTTTATACTAGTTTTTATTACTTGAGAATCTGAGGTGAATATGTCCTTGAGGTTATGCTTTGTCTTTTTTCATCAGTATATTTTTTAAAAACTGGAAAAGTGCTTGGCACATTATTAATGTTTGTTGATTGAATGAAAGGATGAATAAATGAATATAAGCAAAATTAAGGCATATTTCTTACTGACAGACACTAATGACCAAAAAGGCTTCCAACAAATGAGCAGAGTTGACAATTAAAGTGTAAATAGAAATCTAATGAATGTTCTAATTGATCTTCCCTGCTTTAAAATGTAGCCAGAATTTTTTAACCTTGAGATAAAATGCTTAGCAAATTAGTAGACTGTCCTTGTGAGAAAATCTCTTTAATCAATCTAATAGTTTGTCTACTCAACTATAGACTTTAAAACTGCTGCTAAATTAGTGTTTTGTTTTATTAGTCTTAACAAGAGTTATGTCTTAATAATAATAGATTCATATGTGTGTGTATATATATATTTAGCTTAACACTTTGGACTCTGGTGATAATAATGAGCACATGTTAAAAGAAAAAAAATACTCTTCAAAGATAATGAAGCTGAGAGGAAAAGAAAACTTTCATTTTCTCCTGATGATTCTACTTCCAAGAAAACAATGAACAATGTCTGAATCAGGTTTTAACAAGATATTTTTTAAATCAATTCTTTATCCTTATTTTTGCAGAGACCACAAGACAATGGGTACTAAACATTATTTCAGCCATTGAGAAGTTGGGTAGCATTTATACAAGGCTTCCTGAGAGGGGGCTAGAAATAAATGTGTTTTACTCTGACCAGACCACCCCTCTTCTGTCCTATAAACATTGGTCCCTGGAAGAGGAGTTGGAATTTAAAAATGGATTTTGTGAGGAAGCTGTTGATAAGCACTGCTACATACTTCCCAGGGGAGGAAGGGTTGGGTGTCTTTTTCATTCCAAGCCCAGGGAGAGTGGCTTCAGTGGCACCAGAAAAGAGCTTATAGTGTCCCTAGATGCTGAAATAGGAAAAGGGAATATGGAAAAAATGCTTAACTAGAAACTCTGATGTGATGGAAGACAGAGGGAAAATGATACAAAGAAAAGTTCCAAAGATTCTTGGTACAAAAGATCTGTGTAGTGATTAAGAATTCAAGAGAAACAAGCTACTCATGGTTTCTCTAAATATTGCCCCCAAATAGCTACTAGAGATACATAGTAGCCCTAACAGTGGAGTGTAACATTAGGTACGGGGGTGGGGGCTGGGGATTTAGCCCAGTGGTTTCGCTGCCTGCTGTGCAAGCGCAAGGACCCGAGTTCGATCCCCAGTACCAAAACCAAACAAACAAAAAAAAACATTAGGTACAGGGGTACTGAACAACTATTAATGATGAATTTCTTTCTCAATACTAAAAAAGTTGCAAGTTAGATTCCCAAGTGATTTGGGGTTGGAGACAGGGATCTTTCAAATAAAGTTTTCCAGGACAAAGTGTCAGCTTTCAAAACCTACCAACCCCAGAGGGCACAGACACCAACTCATTTCAGTACAGGTCAAGTGCTTTTGCTTTCCTCTAATTTCCCCCTCCAATTCCAAATGGTCAGAAACTGCAGATAGCAAGTTGAAAGAACAGGCAGAGAGGCAGGAGGTAGGGAACAAGAGATAGAGTCACCACATCTGCCTTCTCTACCTCTGGCCACTACCTCTTGGAGCACTAGATTAGAATTGAGAAACATCAACTTCAACTAATTTGAAGGTTATTACATGGAAGTAGACCCATTAATGGACAAAATAAAACATCTAGGGTGTCTATAAGAATACAAATGGTTTGTCTTTATTCAAAAGTAACCCAAAAAGCCACTATGCTGTTCTTAAAATTCATCAAGGGACTTCACAAATGGGAAGAGAATCAAGAGGTAGAAGGAGAGGGGAGAAAGAGGAGGGAAAGGGGATGAAGAAAGGAATTAGCAGCCTGTATAACCATCAATAAACAATTGGATAAAGAAAATGAAGTATCTATACATAATAGAATATTACTCATTTACAAAGAAGGACAAATTTGGAGTCGCATGAGAGACCCTGAATCACCCCGCTGCAGACAGGCAGGTCTGTGCACGCCCTACCGAGGTCACGAGTCATGCAGAAGACACCGAATCACCCCGCTGCAGACAGGCAGGTTTGCCCACACCCTATCAAGGTCCCAAGTGGCACGGAACACTCCGAATCAGCTCGCTGCAGACAGGCAGGTCTGTGCACGCCGTACTGAGGTTCCCAGTCACCCGGAAGAGGGCAAAACACCCCGCTGCAGACAGGTAGCCACATGGTTCCACACTACAAAGATGCAGAGGACACCAGACCACCAGAACAAGGTACTGAGTCCCACTGCTCCCAGCCCAGAGGTAGGGGCTTCTGATCCGCCATCCCACTGCTCCTGGTCCAGAGGAAGGGGCTTCCCGGCCACCATCCCTCCCACTGCTCCCAGCCCATGGGAAAGGGCTTTTGGGTCACCATCCCTACCGCTGCTCCCAGCCCCTGTACTACCTCTCCCAGCTCAGAGGAGGTAATCCATGAAGGAGCTAACAGCCCCCTGCCCCAGTCGAAATGAGAAAACAAGTAAATAAGTCTCAAAACCAGACTTCCAGATCACCTACAGCAACCACAAAGGGAAATGAGATGGAACACTCTAATACTCAACCATCTGGACCCACTGAACTGGCAACAAAAGGGGATCTGGAAAAAATGAAATCAGAAATAATTTCTCAGATAACAGGAGAAATTGTGACCCTAGTGCAAGACATGATTAATAAATCTAGAGAGGAGCTGAGGAACATGATGGAATCCTAAAATAGGAAACAAATGGAATCCATAAAACAGATGCAAATAGATTTCCAGGAGATGAAAAACTTCACTGAGAGTCTACACAGCAGAATGAGCCAATGTGAGGACAGAATTTCAGATATAGAAGATAAGATTGCCATCAGTGACCAGGAAAAGAAAAATTGCTTCAAAATTATAAGGGAACATGAGAAATCAATCCAGCAGCTGCTAGACTATGCAAAGAAGAATAACAAAAGACTGATCAGAGTCAATGAAGAAACAGGAGAGAGGGCAAATGACATAAAAAAAACTCTTTGCAGAAGTAATGGCAGAAAACTTCCCAAGCAGGGGAAAAGAGCTTGACATACAGATAAGTGAGGCATATAGGATTCCAAATAGCCTTGATGAAAAATGAATCTACACATAGGCATATAATTGTTAAGATTCCAGAAACACAACAGAAGAACAAAGTCCTACAGGCAGTCAGAGAAAAGAAACAAATCACATACAAAGGAAAGCCCATCAGAATCACAGCAGACTTCTCAACACAAACCATCAAGGCAAGAAGAGCTTGGATTGACATATTCCAAGTGCTAAAAGAAAACAGCCTCCAACCCACATTGATGTACCCTGAAAAACTCTCTTTCAAAATGGATGGAGAAATAAGATAATTTCATGACAAAGAGCACCTTAGGAAATTCATGAATACCAAACCAGCACTCCAAAGAATTTTACACAATGTCCTAGGAACAGACATTGAGGATCACAACCCCAGGAAGCAAAGCAGAATGAACCCATCTGGCATGACAAGAAATTCAATGTAAAGGGGAAGAAGCCAACAAAAAGAAAAAGTCATGGCAATGACAAGTCAATACGTTTCAGTTATAACCATCAATGTTAATGGTCTCAATTCACCAGTCAAAAGAAATAGACTGGCAGAATGGGTCAAGAAGCAAAATCCAACAATATGCTGCATACAAGAAACACACTTAATTCAAAAGGAAACTCATAGAATGAAAGTTAAAGGGTGGAAAACAATACTCCATGTGACAGGAACCCAAAAAAAGCAGGAGTAGCTATCCTCTTTGCAGATCAAGTGGATTTCAAACCAACACTGCTTAAGAGAGATGAAGAAGGACACTACATCCTTGTAAAGGGAAGAATCCAAGAGGAAGAGATGACAATCATAAATATCTATGCACCAAACACTAGTGCACCCAACTATAGAAAACAAATACTAACAGACATGAAAAGTCATACATGCACTAATACAATTGTAGTGGGGGACCTCAACATCCCACTGTCACAAATAGATAGATCAACTAGACAAAAAATAAGTAATGAAATACTAGAACTCAATCGAACTCTTGAACAAATGAACTTAACAGAAGTTTACAGAGTATTCCATCCCACAAAATCAGAATACACATTCTTCTCAGCTGCACATGGGTCATTCTCCAAAATAGACCACATACTCACACACAGAACATGTTTAAGTAAGTGCAAAGGAATTGAAGTTATCCCCTGTATATTATCAGACCATAGTGCGAAAAAATTGGAGATCCATAGCAAAAGAAACTCAAAAAATTTCATAAATACGTGGAAATTAAACAACACACTTCTGAATAACCAATGGGTCACAGGAAATTAAAGAAGAAATCAGACAGTTCCTGCAATTAAATGACAATGACAATACAACATATCGGAATCTGTGGGACACAATGAAAGCAGTCTTATGAGGGAAATTCATAGCAGTGAATATGCATATTAGGAAAACAGAACGAGTCCGATTAAACAACCTGGTGCTGAACCTCAAGCTTCTAGAAAAAGAAGAGCAAGACAACCCCAAAGCTCATACAAGGGAGGAAATTATAAAGATCAGAGGAGAAATCAGTGCAATGGAGACTAAGCAAACAATACAAAAAATCAATGAAGCCAAGAGTTGGTTCTTTGAAAGAATCAACAAAATTGACAAATCTTTAGCCCACCTTGTCAGAAAAAAGAAAGAAAAGGCCCAAATCCATGCAATTAAGAATGAAAATGGTGAAATTACAACAGACCCAGCAGAAATCCAGAGGATCATCAATACCTACTTCCAGAACCTATACACCAATAAGATGGACAACACAGAAGAAATGGACAGATTCCTAGATACATATGAATTACCAAAATTGAACGAAGAAGACCTAAAAATTCTGAACAACCCAATATCAACCAATGAAATTGAAAATGTAATTTAAAAACTTATCAACTAAGAAAAGCCCTGGCCCTGATGGCTTCACTGCTGAATTCTACAAGACATTTAGAGAGGAACTGCTGCCACTACTGTTTAAACTCTTCAGTGAAATTGAAAGGGAAGTAGTACTCCCAAATTCATTCCTGGAAGCAAGCATCACCTTGATCCCCAAAGCAGAAAATGACCCAACTGAAAAAGAGAACCATAGTCCAATCTCACTAATGAACATAGATGCAAAAATCTTTAACAAGATAATGGCAAACAGAATGCAGAAGATCATCAAGAAGATCATGCACCCTGATCAAGTGGGATTCATCCCAGGGATGCAGGGATGGTTCAATATATGCAAATCAATCAATGTAATACACTATATCAATAGAGCCAAGGACAAAAACCATATGATTATCTCCAAAGACGCAGAAAGAGCATTTGACAAAATGCAACATGCATTTATGATAAAAACCCTACAAAAAATTGGAATAGATGGTCTCTACCTCAAACTGATAAAAGCCATCTATGAAAAACCAACAGCCAATATCATACCAAATGGTCAAAAACTGAAATCCTTCACATTAAAATCAGGAACAAGACAAGGATATCCACTATCACCACTCTTCTTCAATATAGTTCTGGAAACATTAACCACAGAAATTAGACAAGAGAAAGAAATAAAAGGAATAAAATTGGAAATGAAGAAGTCAGATTGTCAGTATCTGCAGATGACATGATACTCTATATAGAAGACCCCAAGAACTACACCAAAAGTCTTCTAGACTTAATAACCAAATTCAGTCAAGTAGCTGGTTACAGTGTCAACACACAAAATTCAATAGCTTTCCTCTACACCAATGACAGACTCACTGAGAGAGAAATAGGGCAAATAATTCCTTTCACAATAGCATCCAAAAAACTGAAATACCTAGGAATCAACCTAAAGAAAGAAATCAAAGACCTCTTCCCTGAAAAGTATGACACTCTGAAAAGAGAGATTGAAGATGATATCAGAAAATGGACAGACATCCCCTGCTCCTGGGTAGGAAGGATTAATATAGTGAAAATGGCCATACTTCCAAAAGTGCTATATAGATTTAATGCAATTCCAATTGAGATCCCAGCAGCATACTTCATGGACCTTGAGAAAACAATATAAAAATTCATTTGGAACAAGAAGAGAATCAGAATAGCAAAAGCAATTCTAGGTAACAGAGGCATGGCAGGGCTATCACAATCCCCAACCTGTAACTATACTACAAAGCTACTGTGATAAAAACAGCATGGTACTGGCAAAGAAACAGACCTGAGGACCAGTGGAACAGATTAGAAGATGCAGAAACAATGCCAGACACACTCAGCCATCTCACCTTCGATAAAGGAGCCAAACACCCTCACTGGAGGAAAGATAGCCTCTTTAATAAATGGTGCTGGAAAAATTGGGCTTCAACTTGCCAAAGATTAAAACTAGACCTATATCTCTCACCATGCACTAAATTAAAATCAAAATGGATTAAAGATCTAAATATTAAAATAGAAACTCTGAACCAGTTGGAACAGAGGCTAGGTAGAACCCTTGAAGACATCGGTGTAGGAAAAGATTTTATGAACAATACCTCAGTTGTCTGTGAACTAGCACAAACAATCAACAAGTGGGATCTCTTCTTATTAAAAGGCTTCTGCACAGCAAGAGAAACCACCAGCAGTGTGAAGAGACAACCCACAATGGGGGAAAAAATCTTCACGTGCTCTTCCTCAGACAAAGGTCTACTATGATTCCACGTCACTCCAGAAAGAATGGCTGCTATCATGAAATCAACCAATAACAAATGCTGGCTGGGCTGTGGGGAAAGAGGAACCCTGCCCACTGCTGATGGGTGTGTAGACTGGTGCAAGAGCTGTGGAAATCAGTATGGAGATACCTCAAAGAACTAGGACTGGAAGTCCCATTTGACCCCACTATTCCACTGCTGGGGATCTTCCCCAAAGAATTAAAAGAATCATACCACAGTGATACATGTGGGCCCATGTTCATAGCAGCACAGTTTGTAATAACTAAAACTTGGAAATAGCCCAAATCCCCATCAACTGGAGACTGGATAAAGAAAATGTGGTTTTTTTATAAAATGGAGTACTACTCAGCCATAAAAAATGAGAAATTAGAGACATTTATAGCTAAGTGGATGCACATTGAGGCAATACTCTTAAGTGAAATAAATAGGACACACATGAATAAATACTGAATAGTTTCTCTGGTGTGAGAAACTGAAAGTGTAAATAAGGACTAAATGTATAATAGGTAATGTGAAATAGGAAGAAAAGGGGCAAAGTGGAAGGAAGTGGGAGGACTAGGGGAAAGGATAGAAGGGAATGGGATTAATATGAGAAAATGGAAAAATAGGAACAAAATCTTTGTAAATAGGGAGGAATGGAAGGGTTGAAGGGAGGGCTGGATAAGGGTAAAAAATAAGAACCAAGAGAGATTATGTAAAGGTGCAAATTTCCAATGATGAATGTCATTATATTGTATACCTAAAATGTACCAATGATTAGAATGAATAATTGAAAATGTAAAATAGGAAGAAAAGGTTCAAAGGGGTAGGGGTAGTGGGAGGGGCAGGGGAAAGGAAAGAAGGGAAAGGACAAATGATGAGAAATGGAAAAAATGGAAATAAAGTCTTTGTAAATAGGGAAGGGTGGAGGGGGTGAAGGGAGGGCCAGGAATGGGGAAAAAATAAGAACCAAGATGCATTATGTAAAGGTACAATTCCCAATGAGAAATGTAATTGTGTTGTATACCTACAATGTACCAATAAAGGAATTTAATAAAAAAGAAAAAAAGAAGGACAAATTTGAGACTTTTGTAGAAAATTGGATGCACTTGGAAAATCTAATGTTGAGTGAAATTAATCAAACTGACAAACTTAAATACCATATGATATCTCCCATTTGAGTAAAGCAAAGAACAAACAAAGAGCACTATAAGGGATGGATGGAAGGAGGCAAGGGGATAGATCTCTTGCAAATGAGAAAGGTTCAAGAGAATGTGGGTAAGGGGAGAAGGGGAGGGGAAAGGGAAATAAGTAGTATAAAGATGGCATGTTCAAGGACCTAATAACCTCAATGAATGTAACCATTGTGTCATAAACATGAGACAAGATCAATGTATCATCCAGAATAGAAATGAAGAAAGGGGATTTGGAGGAGGAGGGAAGAAGAAACCGATGGGGAAGGAGATTTTTAAAAAAGAGCCAAGCTATATTATATACCTACTCCCAAGATGATTGTAAACTGCATGTATTACATGTACTTAAAATAAAAAGATTATGTTACATACACATAACAACTCCACACAGGGAATGTAAACATTATGTATTGCAATCATGTACTATTAGAAAAATAAGAAAAAGCATATAAAAAAGAAAAGAATTTGTCCCAGTGAGTGACTTAAAAGTAGAAAAGAAATTAAAGTTGCCTAGTTGTCTTGCGATTCCACTGTAGGATCTCTGCTTGTTCACTACAACAATGTTTTATATTCCAACATCCAAAGTTCAGTGAGTTCTGTTTTCTGGTCTCCATAACAGGAAAGAATGGGGAGAGAGTCACATTTAATTGCTATTTCTATGGATCCATGGGAAGAGGAGATAGGGCTAGGTTAGGAAAGACTCCGTGAGCCTCTCTAGCCTGACTGGACCTGCTGAAGCTGGGTCTTTCATTCACTCTGACTCAAGCAGGCAAATGAGTGAAAATTCATTTTGCTGCTCAGTTCACTGCCTCTGGACACTGAGTTCACTCTGCAACCCTTTCCACCATGAGTTCTCTTAAAGCCTTATAATAACTGACCAGTTTGTCTTCTGATGGTATCCTAATGATTTGGTTCCCCGGAAAGAGCTAGGTCCTTTGACATCCAATGCCAGGCCATGAGCTTCCAGACAGACTAATCTCCTAGACTCTCAAATGCACACCACCTGATAAGTTCTATCCACCACCTGTGCCTCCCCTGCTCTGCCCCACTGATCAGACTGAACCTCTTTCGAGCAACTCTGCCCACATCGCGCCTGGGTATGTCACACCCACATCCAGGAACACCAGCCTTTCCACATTCTGACTTCAGCCTCTACCAATCCACACCTTTGAGGTCTCAGTATGCCTTGAGGCTGAACCACAGAAAGTTGGGACTCATTTGCAACTATGTCTTGTCGTGCAGATTGATACAACCATTACAGAAGGAAGGTGGGAGGGGAAAATTGGGTGAGTTCTTTAAGAAGGCTTAAAAAGTACCCTTCTGATATTATATAAGACTAGGAAAGTAGCCACAAAGAGTTCTTAATGTTACTCAGTGGTTATTATTTCCAATCAGACTCAGACCAGGAAGATGCAAGGATAATCATGAAATACGGGCACACTGCTGCCGAACACCAGTTAGTTCCAAATGTGTTCATTTATTCATTTGCAGTTACAGCCTCAGACATCAGCGGTGTGGTCTCTAGGAAGTAAAAGAGTAAAATAATTTTCCAACTCTCATAGTCAGAGGGCAAATTCAAATTTCAAAAGGAACACTAACTTGCTTAAGGTACCATAAAAAGAGAGAGACAGAGAGAGAGAGCAAATTCCATCCGGCTTTAATCACTGTCCACTGCAAGTCTCCTTAATGATTTCCAGCTGCCTCCATTTAGATTTTGCATTGAAAGAACTCTCATACTAACTTGGAACATTTTAATGTATCCAAAAAAAAGAAAAAAAAAAAAAAAAAACTTGCTATGCCCTCATCTGCATCCTAACCAAAAGCAGATTTCTCTTGGATTATATAAAATGTGATGAGCTGGAGAAGGGTGGAGCAGGGAAGGGCAGGGTGAGTGAAGAGGCTGCCTTGGCTCTTCCACAAAGGCCCAAACCATTTGCAAGAGGCATCAAGGGAAATATGGAAACCCAAGGAGAAGCCCACCTCCTCTTCCTGCAGGAAGCCAAAATCTGCTTCTACTTCGACGTCCTGTTGCATTCTTACATAAAGGAGACTATCCAGAATTAAGTTACTACAAAATAATTCCTAATACAGATAAAATTTGAAATATACCTGTGTGTGTGTTTGTGGGCAAATTAGTGTGTAAGTATTTACAACCAAAATTGTGCCACCCAAATAGCTGTAATCCTAGATCACCCATCTCCTTGCATGGGCAAGGGAGCAGAGAACAATGCGTATAATATCATAACAGATTACATATGAACACTTGAAAATCAGACAGTTTTTGTTGGTGTTTTGCTGGGGATGGAACCCGGGGCCTCCCACCTGCCAAGCATGGGCACTGGGCTACACTTCCATCCTTGAATAAGGCTGGTTATCATAGATCATGAACTTGAAGTTTCAATCCCATTTAGAATCATTATTTTCTTCCTAACAGAGTTGTATGCTCGTTAAAAGCAAATAATAACTGTTTCTTAGTAATTTTGGTGTTACAGGATTGAATATGCTATTTCAACCACGTGATTCCATAAATCTATATTTTTTTCAGATATTACTAAGTTCTCCATGTAGAGATAAGCTGTACATTTTTCTTTGTCAGGCAGAAAGAAAATTTTGCAGATCTTCTAATTATTCTCCTAGAAAAGATCTCAGACTACTGAAAAATCTCCCTTTTTGAAAAAAGTTTTATAAATTCATCTAACTGCTTTTTATCCACTAAGTCAGTAAGGATATACTTTTTATATTTACCCCAAATACTGTATGTTCCATATCTAATCCTTGGGAATGAGGAGTTCTTAATATTCTTGACAAATTAATAATAATTTTCTACTTAAAACCCAAGATGGGTAGAAAGATGTACAGGACATGATAAATAAGTCAGTCTTTGAGGCATTGCTCATCCTTATCTTCATTAATTTTTTAACAAGTATTTTTGAAAGCCTAGGGTGGAGAAGATATTGAAATTTTTATAGACTTTCCTCATACACCTTCCTTTTCATCAGTTAGGAATATTTTGAACCTCCAAATTTTCTACCTCAAAAGACCCTAGGGATAATAACCAGCTTGACTCTAAAGGATACCAACTTTTGTCCTGAAGCTGTATGTGAAATCAAGCCCACTCTTTAACTTGCATTTTGTCTTTACTTTTCAGGGCTTGCAAGGTTAAATTTCCCTAAGCCACTTGGCACTATTCCTGTTAAGACGTTTTTTCAATGTATTTTTGAGATTTTACTTTGAATATTTCCGAGTTCTCTGCATTATTCTCAAATTCTAGGGCCAAAAATTGTACAGAGGGTCTCAAATAAGGATGAACACAGAGTTGAAAACAAATTCATCAGTTCATAGTTTCCGGATTTTGTCAATTTGTAATTGCGCTTCTTTTGAAGAAACACTCCATTGTTTTGATTCCTTATGACCAAGTCACTTCACCTGAATACCTGATGTGTAATCATTTATCTTCAACAAAACGATTCTGCAAATGAAATCAATCAATAATATAGAATGTGAGTCTCTTACATCTGTACTCACAGTTCCTTCCTGCTACTCACTTTCTATACATCCCTACTCCTTCCTCTTCCCTATTTTACTTTTTAGTAAATATTCTCATATATAAAATTCCATTAATAAATTTTCCTCTACCATACCTTTTTTATGGTTCATACACCTCACTAGATTATAAATTTCTGAATTATAAAAACAGTGACTACTTAATCTTTGCATTTTCTGCATCTTTGCATCCTTTGCATCTTTGCATCCTTTGCATCTTTGCATCCTGTACCTTGAACCCTGGAAGAAAGATAAAATAAATCTTCAAAACATTAATAAATGGATTCAAAATCTATTTCACATAAACCATTAGCCAATCTAACACTTCAAGAAGGTCCACTAGGGAGAGTCACATAACATGTAAGGGTGTAAACACAGCTGGTGTTCTCCCAGGACAGGATTAGTTTTGATTTATTGCTCGTGCCCACCTGTAAGGTTTCTCTGAGCACAGAGTCATAACATCCAAAGTGAGTGAGTCCCTCAGCTCCTTTGCCCACCTGGATCAGCAATTCTCATTTATCTGTCACAATCTCAGAATGGCTCCTTGCCTCTAGGCCCACCAGCTTAGACTCTGACAAATCAAATGGGAAATAATTTACAATATAAATATCTTTTCTAGAACATTGAGTTATTTCTCTTTGTCTTTTTTGTTGAAAAAATAAAAATCCTGAGATTAGAGACTACATGTAGATTTATAGTTAATTGCTCTTAAGAAGATATGGGCCTCATCAGGCCATTTGTCACAAGGAGGATGCCACAGAGTTGAAAGGATACAATAAGCACATCAACACTTCAAAGGACTCAGAGTATATGGATTAGTTGAATATAGCATTGAGCAGAGGAGTACAGAAGAAAGGAGAGGAATTTAGATAAAATTCAATTTCAGATTTGAGGTGCAAATGTAAAACAGGAAGGAAAGACACAGTAATCTACAAGAGAAGCCAGGCTCCCTGAGAAGTTAAAAATCCTCAATTCTAATCAGGCTTTAAATCATATCAAGTTATCTTATGCACTCATAATTTACCTCTTCTGTGAAGTTTGTCCTTATTTTTAAGTAAAAATAAGGCATGGACAATGCTTGAACATGTACAGAGAATACCACAAACAAAGAGCAGACCAAACTATGTGATTTCCACTAGACACAGGGAATTGTTACATTAAGAACTCCACTTGCTGACAGTGTTCCTGGACAAGTCAAGTCTTGCAATTACTATTCTCATCAACATAGACAGACTGTCCCCTTTCATCCTTTCCTAGTGGTTTCTGCAAAGAGAAGTGAACACTTAAAAATCTGTGTACCCCCTGATGTAAAAAATGTACCCCTACTCCACCAAAAGTAGAACTAGCTACTAATTTCAAGGTTTGATGTGATCATTTTTCTCTGTTACATAATACCTAACTAATTTTATGTCCTCAAAGACAAATACAATTATATATAGTAAAGAACATTGAATTGGGAATTAAAATTCTTGTTCAAGTCCTGACTCAATCTCTCCATGTGTGATGTTGAGTAAGTCACTTAAGATGTCTTGAATTTTTTTCAGTGATGAAATGGGGTATTGGGGGGGAGCAGTTAATGACACTTGCCCTACAACCTCCCTTACTGTTGGGAGAATCACATGAAATGGGACATATTTACTTGTGCTTTGTAAATGCTAAAGGACTACACAATGCAAATGTAAGATATTAACTGAACACATTTGCTAACATAAATGGCTTTCATAGGAATTTTTCTATTGTCCTCTATGATGGAAAACTTCTTTAAATCTTTTCCATAACAAGAAAACATATAAATAAGTAGTTGTAATGATACATAAAGAGCTTTCTCCTGACCTCAAACTGCCTGTCCTAAGAACAGCTACTAATATCATCAAGATAAGCAAATTCTTCCAGGTATTTCTGGTTTTTGTTTCATTGAGCTCTGGGGAAATGCTTTCTAAGTTCTAGTCTATTCCACTTAACCTGTTTCTGATGTACATATGAGGAATAACTCTCTAGATGCTCACTCTTTCCAGAAAGTATTTACTTAGAGAAAATTAGAATTTAATTTATACTGGGTGATCAATACAGACCTTTATGCATGCAATACATCTAACACACTGCAGCCAGATTAATTTCCCTAGTCAGTGATTAATCGCCTACTCTGTTCCTAGCACAGGAGAAGGTTCCTGGAATACTACAGAGAACATAATGGGCCAGGTCTCTGCCCTTCTAAATGTCAAATCCATAGTCTCCTTTCCGAGATCGTCTTGCTCAACCTCTATGACATCTGGGTTTTTGTTTTTGTTTGCCAATTTGCCTCCTAAAAACTTTCTTCTCTCTCAATTTTGAAGACCTAATTCTTTCTTAATTTAGCAGACACCATTTGCCAAGTTCTCTAACCTGTATATCCAACCCCTTCTCTTTCACCACCTGTCAGCAACCTGCAGCAATCTGAACAATTAGATGGCATAAGAAAGCATTATCCTAATGTTCCTTCAACACACTGGCAACCTTCTTTCTGCCTAATTTCTTTTTCTACAACTTGATATGATGGCTAGAGCTGTAGCTGCTGACCTGTGCCCTTGACGAAAGGTCAAGAGAATGGCAAAATCTGGGGCTGATACGGATAATCTAACTACCATATTTCCCCCAAAACAAGACCACGTTTTACCTTAATTTTTGCCCCCATAGATGCAGTAGGGCTTATTTTCAGGGGATGTCTTATTTTTTTCATGTACAGCAATTTACATTTATTCATTTAGTTATGTACAAAAAATCTACATTTATTCAAATGCAGCCATGTCATCTTCTTCTGAAATATACTCATACCTCTCAAAACCCTAAATTCCAGCCTGAATTTCTTATGACTCCATTTCCTGTAGAACCATTGGCCCTAATCTCTCATGTTCAGCAACAGAGCTCTGCTTAAATGAGCACTTCTTAACCATGTAGTCTGTTTGTAGTGTGTTGGCAACACAGCTGTCAGGAATTTTTAGCCCATGAATTCTTCCCCCAAGTCACGACCTCTTGCAGGCTAGGCTTCACAAAGTTTCCATTAAATCAAGTGTTAATTGAAGATTTATGAGACAGGACTGGCAACAAAAATGATGATAGTTAAGAATGATGGTCCACACAATAGTAATGAAAAATTGCAGCACTAAAATTTTTTAAATGTTTCTTTATTTCACACAAGTGAATCAAATATGTCCATTAAATCACATAATATATTGAATTATGAAGATTCATATTAGACACAATGACGTCCATTTTTTATCAAGTGTGCACGTGATTCCTATGTTGTGTCTGTACTCCAAATGGTCATTCAGCAATAAAGGTTTGATTTCATCTGTTCACACAGGCAATAGCTCTCATCCAAAGGTGCCTACTTGAGTACTTAAAAGTACTTATTATAATTCATATTATCATTTAAGTATTAATTTCAATGGTATTTAATTATACATTAATATTAGTATTTTATAATTCAATACATCAATCATTTGTTGCAATGGACATACTAAATGTGTCCATCTTGCTGTCAATCTTAACTGGAGCCTATTTTGGGGGTATGGGTTATATTACCAGCATTCTGAAAAATCATGCTTTGGCTTCGTTTCCAGTTAGGTGTTATTTTTAGGGAAATGCGACATACAGTTCCAGTAATTACCCATGTTCAGACTTCATTCCTTGTGAGAAAAAAATAAACCAAATACTTCTAGTTGTTTTAGGCACCATGATCAGGTTTCCAAGCCTTGTAGCCAAATACATTCCTAATCAACACATCTGGTTGTCCTTATTTATCTGCTTCATATTTCTTTCCCCAGAAATTTCACATTTTTTTGTTTATTCTTTGAAGGTCAGCTAGTAGCATTTGCCTAATGTATTCTCCATGGGCAATCTCAATCTATCCATTCCATTTGCCCTTTCATTGCATCATTTAAATACAGACTGAGAGCCAGACACTGCTCTGCCTACTGGGTATGGGGTAAACAGTGAAGTTTCCACCTTCAAAGGTGGTACAGTCCAGGAGTAACATATACCTGGCTAGCTCTAACTCATCCACAGTCACAGCTTAAGTGTCCTCAGAGACACCTCCCAAAACCCTTCAGTCCAGATGAACATATTTTACTCAATATTTTGTACCATCCTGTGATTGTCATTGGAATAACTTACACAGACTTTAGTTATATATTTCTTGTGTGGATATTTATTTTTACATCTTTCTTCTCCACAAGAAAATAAGTCTCTGTATGGACTTACATATCACCTAGGGTATACTGCGTGCTCAGCATATACATGCTGATATACAGTGACTTCTTCAGACTTACACTTCAAATTGCCTTCTGAGCCCACCTGCCATTCTAGGTATCTCTACAATGTGTTCTATAGGGCCTCAAGACCAAAGAACCAGCCAAGCACTGTCATATCTGCCTGTAATCTCAGCTGTTCATAGCTGAAGCAGGAGAATTATGAGTTTGAGGTCAACCTGAACAATTTAGTGAGACTATGTTACAAAATAAAATAAAAAAGGAATGCAGCTCAATGGTATAGTACCCTGGGTTCAATCCCTAGTACCACTAAAGCAAAAATAAAGATCCAAAGTAGATTACATTTGCACTAAATTACCACTCCTAATTAATGACATGACCAGAGACCAAAGTCAGAGACTCTTTAAACTATTCCTACCATTGATTCTTCTTTTCCCCCACTTCTAACTAGTATCCAAGACCCCTTAGTTCCATTAACCTGATATTGCTTACTCTCTTCTTCATTTTCATTAGTACTGTTCTTCCTCCTTCACTGAAAGTCCTCGTTCTACCTGCATTACTTCTGTATAACTACTGCTATTACAATAGAATTCTCATTCATCTTTCTGTGTGTCTATTAATGATCTTCAACTTATCAAGTAGTATGCCCATTTTACAGATTGTGAAAAATAAGGCTCCAAGAGTTTAAGAAACTTATTCCAGATCATTTAATTAATAAGTAGCAGAGCTGAGATTTACATTGGTCCATATGCTAATCAGAAGGCCTAGGAAAGACCTTCTAGTGCTCAGCATGACAAAAAGCTGACTTGCAAGGGTATATTTTGTCATGAAGATCACCTCCAAACTTTTAGTATTTCTTTTTTGTGAGAGCATGAGGAGATAAGGATTGAACCCAGGACCTTCACACTGAGCTACATCCCTAGCCTTTTAAATTTTTTCTTTTGAGACAAGGTCTTGCTAAATTGCTAAGTTGTCCAGACTGTGCTTGAACATGTGATCCTCCTGCTTCTGCCTCCTAGAGTGAAAAGATTACAGGTGTGTACAGCCAAATGTAGCTGTGTAATTTTTGAGAACAGAAAAAAGATCTTCCCATCTCCCACCCTTTTCCCAGCATGGTGTCTTTCCATCATAGGCTATCAAAGGAGCTCTGAGATTTTAAAAAAAAAAAAAAAACATAAAGGAAAATATACAGAAAGAAGAATTCATCCAAGGGGGAAAAAAGGAGGAGGATCCAGGGTTATAAAACATAAAGGAGGAAGATAGGAACAGAGAGCATAACTCACTCTGTTTAGACATTTGTTCAGAAGTTATGTCTTTGCAAAAGGGTTGACTAGAATTTTGGTTGATGTTTTACTTTGCTCACGACTTGGAAAATTTCGACCTGGCCTTCTACCTCAGGACCCTCTTAATGCAAAGCATTAAGAGTTCTACGATAATAGAACTGAAGAGTGGGCTCACACACCCTCACTCAGAGTAAAAGTTAGCAGTAAGTGCCACCACCTAAATCACTGCTCCTCTGAAAACTCTGCCTTCTCCCCTCAAAAACAATCACAGTTGAAAAGCTAGACTGATGTGTCACAATTCTTACTTTGTCACTTTGTGCTTTAAAGGTAATTTGGGACTGTGTTTAAGGTGGTAATCTCTTCTCTATAGCAGCTAAAAGCCTTCCAATCGGATAATTAACCTACTATGCCATTTCACCCAAATGATTCTCTGGAAATTTACCAAGGTACCCCCCAAATCTTTTACAGGCTGGTTTTGCCTTGGCACCATTAAAACACTCAGTATCATGTTTGTCATAGGTGGTGGCTAAAATGAAATCTGCATACTATGTAATTGGTAAAATATTCTGTCTCATTTGTCTCAGCTGCTCTTTCTTGTTGGAAAAGGAGAGGAAAATAAAATAGCAAGAATGTCTCCCTGCTGACAATGTGGAAGAAAGGTCACCCTCACAGACCCATGTCAGCTTCGGCAGCCTGAGGTCTCAGTCAGCTTCCAACAGGGCCCTCTGACCTCAAGACCTGAGTCAAAAACCCTTGACACTGACCTGGAAGAGTCTTGATAGAGCAACACAGTGTGTGATTCCAAAACGCCTCTTCAGTGCCCCTACTTACTGGTTCTATTCCCTTGTTTTTGTTCAGCTTTTCCAAATTTTTATCTGTAGCTAAAGTGCCACATGTGCAGGAAAGGAGAAAATTCTCTTTTTACTTTATATGGGTTTCCATAATCCTGGTAATAAAACATATTAAATGAGAATCTTCCTCATTAAGCTGGGGTTTATATGGGACACGATTTAAAATTTTGTAAATTTACTATCACTTTTATTTTCAGCTCTCTATTATTTAGAATTTAATTGTTCAATTCATGAAATAGTAATAGCAAATTCTCATTGTACTTTCCGTGTGCCAAGCACTGTTCTCATATCTCACGCACATTGTCTCCACAATAATCCTAAAAGGTGAGTGCTGTTATTATCATTCCTGCCTTTGCAAGTGAGGTAACTAAAACACACATGAACGGGTTAAATAACTTCCTTGGATCATCAGCTACTAAGTGATGCCCATATCATAATGCTTCCGCTTACAGCTCACCACGTGTGTGTCCCCTGCTCGTTTCTCTTCCCTTAGCTGGTCACTTTAGAGTCATTTTATCCATACATTCTCTTTTTTTTGTAATTTTATATTTTATTTAACCCAGTATATCCAGAGTATAATGATTTCAACATGAAATCAACATAAAATATATTGACATACAGGGCCAGGGATTTAGCTCAGTGGTTCCGCTGCCTGCCTTGAAAGCGCAAGGTCCCAAGTTCGATCCCTGGTACCAAAAAGAAAAAAAAATATATATATATATATATATATATATATATATATATATATATATATTGACATACTTTACATTCTTTCTTTTATGACATTCTCCTTTTATAGTAAGACCTCAAACTTGGTATGTTATTTTATACTTATAATGTATCTCAAGAGTGATGCAGGCTTGTTTGCCATATGTGGCTGACAGCTACCATATTGGAGCATGGTATCCAAGAAGACACCTAGCTCTTAGAAAAAAACCACTGATCTATATAATTTTTTTTAAAATGCTTACCTTTAGAGAACACCCCAAGAATATAGGGGAGACACAGTGAAATACACTCCAGAATTATGGAAGAAAATGAAATAAAGCAGGCTAAGAAAACCCACCAGAACATGTGATGGAAGCAGGCAGTGCTCCCTGAATATCCAGGGGTCCCTTCCTTGGGAGTTGGAGGAGCCATGTAACTAATTTTCAGGTGCATGGTCATTGGGTAGAAGTAAGGACAATGTGTCCAAGTGTATCAAATGCCACTGATAGGTCAAATAAGGAAAGAATTGAGTATTATGGCATTTAGTAACAGGGAGGCCATTTGTTGACTATGATAAGAACATTTTTTCTGTGGAAATCCATTAAGAGTATCATTGACTCCACCATATAGAGCACTAGAAATCACTTCACAAGTGAGTAAAGAATTTAGATTTATATAAGTCAAAGAATGACAGATTTAGAGCCCAGATCCTTCCCATTAAACGTATGCTGCTTTTCTCTAGCTGATCAGAAGCCTGGTTCTGGTTTTTCTTGTTATATACACACAAATATAGGTCAAGTTCTCATAAATTGAATTACTGGTCTATATTCTTACTCTCCTGTGATAACCCTAAATATCTGCACCTTTGCCATGGTTTTACTGTAAGTAGAGTATACTTTGGAGCCCTTTGACTTTGGACTTGCTCATAGGATTTACTTGATTAATTGAATAGAGAGAGCAGAATTTGCCTGAACAACCGGACTCCATCCAAAACCCACACCATCCAAAACCTAGACCAAAATAATAATTTGGTTCATTCTCTTCTTAAAAATTTCAAAAGTGAAATAAATAGGACACACATGTGTAAGTACCAAATAGTTTCTCTGGTGTGAGAAAATGAAAGTGTAAATAAGGATCAAAATGTATAATAGATAATGTGAAATAGGAAGAAAAGGGGCAAAGGGGAAGACGATGTGGAAGGGGTAGGGGAAAAGAAAGTAGGGAAAGGAATAAATACGAGAAAAGGAAACAATGGAAACAAAATCTTTGTAAATAGATAGGGGTGAGGGGGTTGAAGGGAGGGCAGGGGAATGGGGAAAAAATAAGAACCAAGACATGTCATGAAGGTACAAATTCCCAATGATGAATGTGCCTAAAATATACCAATAAACTTAATGAATAAAAAAAAAATTTCAAGACTTAAAAATGTGGAAGGAACCTAAGTAGCCATATGTAATCACCTCTTTTTACTTCACAAAATATTCAAGAAGCAAAATTTCATGTCCAATATCACATTACTAATAACATAGAACAACAGTTAGAATCCAGATTCCCACGTGTTATTACAGTAATATTTCCATGTTGCCATACTACCTGTCCTAATTCCAAATTGAAAACTCTCAGACTCAAGCTATATCCAAAAACAAGGAATCTAGACTCAACATTATAAACCCTTACTCTCTTGTCTCTTACAGCATTCTCTTTCCCTTTTCTAAATCCCTTTTTCTCCAATATTTGGATCACTACAACCACACACATACACACAACATATACACACACACTTATGTTTAGTATTTAGTCTTAACTTTGATTATGATTCCATACCCTCTAAAAATCTGTTTCATCAAAAATGAGCATATATATTTTAAATTTTTCATTGGGAGGTATTACAAAAAGAAGTGTGCCCAGTAAAATTACAAAGTTATTGAATTAATGTCTTCATTTTACAGGCAAGAAAATTGAGCCTTGAAGTGTTTCTGGACCATGACCGTGGAATTGTGAGTTCTTATGATGTTTACAATGCTTCCCTCATAAACAGCTTCTCTCCTTCCTCCTTGTATCCCCTCTGAAGCCTTTTTTCCTCCTTGCTTTCCCAGGAATCATCAGTTTTCATGAGGGTTCACTGATGAACCCCCTAGCTAAGGAAACTGTAGTCCTGAAACATTTTCTGTCAGGTAACAAGTCTGTACTTAACATCTATAGGCATATTCAACTTAGGGAAGCATAATAACTGTATGATTACACAATGAGATATCCATATTGAATGTTTAAATGTTTATCAAATTTCATTTAATAAAGTACTGGGCAACTATCAAAAACTATGACTTTCCCAAGGTCATATAACTGGAATAGCTGAAAAGAAGGCACTAGATCCAACAATTCCTGAGTCTTTTGGGTAATCTACCTCCCAAGCCAAAGTCCTACCATTTATGACTAGCGATATACAGTATATCCATACATATATTGGCTGGTGGTTATTAACTTCAAAATATCATTACTTTTAGATAATTTTTTCAATACATTACTTCTAAACATCTCTTCTCATAGAATGGAAATAGAAGTTGTCACATTAGAATTTAATCCAAATATTCTTGAGACATTTCAAACATAAAATACCGACATTTACTTTCAAAAAGATTGTTTCTTAAAGGGCCAGTAGCTTGTCTTTTCACTGCTGTTTTAAAACAAAAAGCTATTCTGTTGTTAAAAGGAAATTTTCATCCTTTTATCTGTGAAGCTTAGTATTAAAAAAAAAAGTTGTTAATTCTTTCTTACCTCTTGCCTCCTTAGCAAAGAAGAAAAATGCAAACATTCAAAAGTTAAGTCATTTTCTAAGTGCTGGGTAGGAAGTCACTAAGTTAGCACATTGCCTCCCAAAGGTTTTGATATGAAATTCTGCATATAGTATTATTAATAACGATTGCCATAAAAATGGCATTCATTTGATGTTATACTGTCATCTATGCATTGTGATGAGAATTTATATGCATTAATTTATTCCATGATGTTAGGAATCTTTTTTTCTAATATTATGACCCATATCTTATAGATAAGAAGAATATTTGAGGTGTTAAGTAACTTTACCAAAGTGACACAGTGGAGGGAACATGCTCAATTTCCTGCAAAGAAGTCATGTGTTTCTTATAAAGTATAGCCGGGTCTGGGTCAGAGAAACTGAAGCAGTGAAGACAATGATTCAGAGGTTTACACAGTGGATTGCTATGAGTACATGTAACTAATAGTTTGGGGCTCAGTGAATTGATTAAAATAATAATACATGGTGGAGCTCCTTCATGAAGGTAAACTAAAAATGAGGTAATGATATTAAAAGACAGGGTGGAGGTTTCTGACAGAGAGAGCGAGCATGGTGACTCAGACAGAAGCCCATGGGTCTTCTTCAAGGGAGATGGTGTTCTACACCTCAGTAAATGACCTTGGTAAAGGTCATTGCATGGGTGCATTTACTTTGTGAAAATTTGTTGTACTGGACACATGATTTGTGCAGTTTTCTGTGTATGTTACATATTATTATAGCTCATATTAGAATTAACCTTTCAATGTCCACAAAACATATCTGGAATAGAACCACTGTGTACATCTGAGCAAGCTATTTACTTTTACCAGCTGTGGGTCAAATGAGGCAGTGGGAGAGAGAGCGTGATGCCTGTGGACTTTGGAGATGATAGGTCTTGTTCATTTCCTTCCCAATTAAGGGTTTGTTCTAGCCTGTTAACATAAGAGGGCTGACTTCAATGAAATCTATTACAGTATTAGTTTTGTTCTGTATTTCTCTGTCTTCCAATTAAGGTTTCTGTTTGGCTTGTGTGTTGGTCAAAAAAAAAAGACAGTAAGATAAAATTAAATGTAGAATAGATTTATTGTGGAAAAAGTCAGAGAAGGTTGGGAGAGATGTCAGACGCAACAGTGTGAACTTTGTGAAAGTGAGAGAGGAAGGTTCATCCAAACAGACCATGTTTGAAAAGAACAAGGTCTGAGAAAGAGAAGCAATGAATCCAGTTTTGATATAATGAGCTTGAGATGTTTTTCAGATATCAATCGTGAGCTGTCACAGAGAACTGCAGGTCTGATGGGTGCTCTGGTTGCACATTTGTGAGTCATCTGCACATAGGCAGTAATTGAAGCCAGAGGCTTAATGAGGGAGCGAAAGGACAGAGTGTCAAATGAAAAGAGAAAAGCAAGGTCAAGTAACTGAAGAGTTCTGATGCCTAGAGTCAGGAGACAGAAGGATGCGACTGCAAAGTAAAACTCAACGAAGAGGAAGGAAGAACATACAAAAGGATTGTTCCCCAACAGTCCAGGGAAGTAAGAAATAATCAACAGTGGCAAATTCTGTAGAAAGGTCAAGTAAGAAGTCCTGGAAATGTATATCGGACTTAGAAGATGTGGGTCTCTTTAAGCAAGATTACAGCTTGGTGATGAGAAAGCCAACCTAGTGTACAGTGTAGTGGGTAGGGATGGATGAGGGAGACAGAGGTTGAGATAGTATACAAACCTAGATCTAAGTGAACAGAGCGGCTTTAGGGAGAATGAAGAACCTCCTCTATCAAACAAGAGGAAAGGAAAACAGATGAGATACAGACGTAGGCAGAGAAAAAATTTTGGAAATGGGAAGATGAGAGATCCTAATCTTACCTGATAGATTCCATTTTCTCTTTAAAATGTCCTCTCCGAGGAATAAAAAGGTAAAGTTGGAGGATTATGCTAAACAAAGAGTTTCAAAAAGTGTTTTCAGAGAATGGGCACAGGAATTGACCAAAACATGCACAAATTAAAAGCACCCTTTGCTGTTACTGATTATACACTGAGAATAGATCCATTGAGCACTGCTGTGGACTTTCCTCACCACCATGAGCGCTGGGAGGCCAGCACAGGAAAGCAAACCACTGGGTTAAGCCAGATCTGACTTTATGCCAACTTAGTTCAAAGAGAACCCAAAGAGGAGTGAATTAATGACATGGTCATAATGGCACTGAAATAATAGTTCTTGGGCTGACTCGGTGTTGAGAAGGGCAGTGATGTAAAACAACAAGAGAGAATGCAAAGCATCATGGACCGACCTGAATTTTTTTGACATTTACCTTTTAAAGACTCTTAAAAACCAATCAGTTTGGTTCTCAGGAAAACTGTTATACATCTTATATTTGAAAACCTCAACTCCATTTCTGTCAGCAAATACAACCAAAGCAATTTGCCTGCCCTTGAGAAATTCATGCTCTAATGAAGTCAGGCTGACAGTATTTGTTATGAGACAAATACTACCCAACAGAACTATGTCATGAGCTATATGAATTATAAATGTTCTAACAGTCACATTTTAAAAAGCTGAAAAAAACAGACTTGTCAGACTTCTTTTGTTTCCCCCATTAAGTTTATTGGTACATTTTAGGTATAAAATACAGTTACATTCATCACTGGGATCTTGCACCATTACATGAGTATCTTGGTTCTTATTATTTTCCCCTTTCCTTGTGCTCCCTTCACCCCCTCTACCCTTCCCTATTTGCAAAGACCTTGTTTCCATTTTTTAGTCTTGCTTTTATTAGCTCAACCTCTAGTGAAACATTCACAATATGTTATGGTAACCACTTATTTGATCAAAATTTATGTGTATTTGTTTTTGTTTGTTTGTTTGTTTTTCATTAAGTTTATTGGTACATTTTAGGTATAAAATACAGTTACATTCATCATTGGAATCTTGTACCTTTACATGATGTATCTTGGTTCTTATTTTTTTCCCCTTCCCCTGTCCTCCCTTCACCCCCTCTACCCTTCCCTATTGCAAAGACTTTGTTTCCATTTTTTTCCTTTTCTCATACTTTTTCTTTTCCCTGTTTTCCTTTCCCCTACCCCTCCCACTTCCCCCGCTCTTTTAGACCTTTTCTTCCTGTTGCACAATATCAATTATACATTTTTAAATTACAATATCAAGATCTAGGAGACATTACCACAGATTTTACAGAATTTAAAGGGATATAGAAAGCATATTACAAAAATCTGTTTTGAAATAAATTGGAAAACTTCTAAGAAGTACCTTGGAAGACAAATTAATCAAACTAACTCTGGAGGAAATATAAAATTTGAATAGCACCTATCAAAGAAAGTATATTCCTAGCTTGAAAACCTACCTATATGACAACAGCAGACTCATACACATTTTAACTGATAAATTATATCAAACAATTAAAGCAGAAAAAAGAAGGAACCATTCTCCCCTCATTTTAGGAAATCAACACTGTGCTAATCCTAAAACTCGATAAAGATAATAGAAGAAAAAAGTATGAACATAGATAGAAATTTGTTTAACAAAACAAACTATTAGACTTCAGATCTGGCAGTATGTAGAAAGTGTTTTATTCTAGGGATGGCAGTGTTGGTTCAGCATTGGAAGATCCACCCCCAAAAGTCATCATTTTAACAGAGGAAAGGAAAAAGCCATATGATCCTGTCACTAGTTGGAGAAAAAGTATTGGACTAAATTCTACAGCTGTTCATGGTAAAAGCTATCAGGAGACTAGAAGTAGAACAGAATCTTCTCAGAAGATTAAAGACATGTACTCCATACTTCCAGCGAGGACACCTTATATGAATGGAGAAGATACAATGCTTTCTCCTTAAGGTGGGGAACAAGGGCAGATATGCTTACTCTTTAACTGTCCATTAAACTTTGAAAGCTAGGCCCCACCAAAATAGTCTGGCAATAAAATGACACAATTAGGATAGGATTGGCAAGGTAGAAGCAAAATCTTTCTATGGAGATGAAATGATCATCTACAGAGAAAACACTAAGAAATCTCTAGGAGCCCCTAGAATTTGTATTTGAATTTAGCAGGATTAGAAAACACAAGGTATATATAAAAATTCAGGTCTGTGTATACTTGCTATAAATGAAGAATCGGATATTGAAATTTAAAAGTTATGTAGGAGTACAAACGACCTAGAAAAGTTTTAAAAAACCAAAAAAATCAAAAACAGTGTTGGAAGACATTTAATATCTAATTTTAAGACTTCTTCTAAAGCTACAGTAATCAAGGCAGTGTTGGTGTAAGGAAAGACATATAGATCATTTGAATAAAACAGAGAATCTAGAAAAAGAACCACACATATATGGTCCACTGAGTTTTGAAAGATTATTTAACATTAGCATTTTACAGAATATAAACTCAATTCAAGAGCCAAGGAAGAGATAGTGTCTTCAGCAAATGGCACTAGAACACCTGGTATCCATATATAAAAAATTAACCTCAACCCTTTATTTCCATACATAAAAATAACTTAAAGGGATCTATGAACCTGAATATGAAAGCCTAAAAGTATAAAACTTTAAGAAGAAATTATAAGGGAAAATGTTTATGAATTCAGGATAGTCAAGAACTACCTAGGATAGAAAAGACATGATGTAAAAAAGAAAAATATTGATAAATGAGATTCCATCAAAATTTAGAACTTTAAATGACATCATTAAAAAGAAAAGTAGTCCTTAGACAGACCATATTTCCAATGCATATAACCTATGACCAGAATATATAAAGAATTCTTAGAGCTCATTAATAGACAACCCAGTTAAAAAGTAGACATAAGAAGATGATAAATAGCCAGTATAGCACAAGGAAAGGTGTGCAACTCTAGAATCAGAAAAATACTAATCAGTACAATAACAAGATTGGATTATACACTCATTAGGGAGATGAAGTTAAAAGTTTTAAAAGCCTTGTCATGACTCTTTCTTTTTGTTGGATTCTCCCCCTTTGCCTTTAATTTGTCACGCCCAATGGATTCATTCTTCTGGGTTTCCTGGGGTTGTGATCCTCATTGTCTTTTCCTAGAGTATTGTCTAAAAGTTTTTGGAGTGCTGGTTTAGTATTCATGAAGTTCCTGAGGTGCTCTTTATCATGAAAGTATCTTATTTCTCCATCAATTTGGAAAGATAGTTTTGCAGGGTACATCAATCTGGGTTGGAGGCTGTTTTCCTTTAGGGCTTGAAATACCTCACTCCAAGCTCTTCTTGCCTTTAGGGTTTGCGTTGAGAAGTCTGCTGTGATTCTGCTGGGCTTTCCTTTGTATGTGAATTGTTTCTTTTCTCTCACTGCTTGTAGAATTTTGTTCCTCTGTTGGATTTCTGAAATCCTAACTATTATATGACTATGTGGAGATCTTTTTTGATCAAGTCTAGCTGGAGACCTATATGCCTCACTTATCTGTATGTCAAGTTCTTTTCCCCTCCTTGGGAAGTTTTCTGCCATCACTTCTGTGAACAGTTTTTTATGTCATCTGCACTCTCTCCTGTTTCTTCATTGACTCCAATCAGTCTTATGTTATTCTTCTTTGTATCATCTAGCAACTGCTAGATTGATTTCTTGTGTTCCTTTACAATTTTAAAGCAATTTTTCTTTTCCTGGTCACTAATTGCAATCTTTTCTTCTATATCTGAAATTCTATCCTCACATTGGTTCATTCTGCTGTGCAGACTTTCGATGGAGTTTTTAATCTCTTGGAAATCTGTTTGCATCTGTTTTATGGATTCCATTTGTTTCCTATGTTGGGATTACATCATGTTCCTCAGATCTCCTATTTTTTTTAATCTCTGTCCTCTCTAGATTTATTAATCATGTCTTGAACCATGAGCAAAATCTTTGCTGTTATCTGAGTAATTGTTTCTGATTTCATTTTTCCCAGATCCTCTTTTGTTGCCAGTTCAGAGAGTCCAGGTGGTTGAGTATCAGATTGTTCCATCTCGTTTCCCTTTGGGGTTTCTGTAGGTGATCTGGAAGTCTGTTTCTGAGGCTTGTTTATGTGTCTTCTCATTTCCATGGCGGGGAGGGGTGCATCTGGCACCCAAGTGGCTCACCTTGTCTGCCCTAGGAGCTTGGGATGATGGTGGGGGAGCTTCCTTCCAGAGGCTGGGACCAGCAGCTCAGCTTCTCTCTTGTCAGACTTCTTAAAGCAAGAGTATACTCATGCTAAACATTATTTCTATTTATTTGAAATGCAGATTTAATGGAACATTTTGTTCTTTTTCTTTTGCTAAATCTGTCCACCTAAACAAGTGAAATAAATCTTGACTCTTTTTTTTTTATACCATCTCATCATATATAATCAATGTAAAAATTTAGGTGTTTTGGGCCGGGGATTTAGCTCAGTGGTTTCTCTGCCTGCTGCGCAAGTGCAAGGACCTGAGTTCGATCCCCAGTACCAAAAAAAAAAAAAAAATTTAGGTGTTTTAATTTTTCTTGATAAAAATTAAATAATTGTTGAAATTATATAAATTTTAAAATTTAATCTCTCACTCCCACTAGCCACTTCTCAGGCATTGAGTAGCCACATGTGGCTAGTGGTTACTAGTACATTTAGACATCATAGTTCTAGACTAATACACAGCTGAAGTCAGAAGTGATTATTATATTTGTAATCTCCCCTTTGACTATCATAACATTAAGGCTTTACAATTACCATCAACAGATGGAGATATGCTTGAGTTGAAAAGATGTAAAATAATGAGTAGAGAAATGTATGTATTAAGCACAGGAGCCTTCTAGAGACCCACAAAATTGTGCCCTTTGGACAAAAACATATGAAAAAGATAATCCTTAGAGAAATGATTTCATAACCAAGTGAAATTTAATTTAAAAAGAAAAATATATTGTGTACTTCAGCATTATACACAGAGAAGAAATAGTGTATATTGAAGAAATTTTGAAGAAAATTTCTATCACAACCTGAGTCAGACATTTCTTTCTCTGCATTTTACATGGAGCTTAATTCCTAAAACAAAAATATATATCATAACCCAGGTATTGTAGCACACACCTGTAATCCCAGGACTCTGGAAAATGGAAGCAAAAAGACCACAAGTTTGAGTCTAGCCTGGGAAACTTAGCAAATTAACAAGACTCTGTCTCAAAGTAGAAAGAAAAAAATGACAGTCTTGGAATGTAGCTCAGTGCAAAGGCCCTGGATTCAAACCTCAATACATCCCATAGAAGCAGCATAAGAATCTCCATCTCTAAAAAGACAACAGGGGCAAACTCTCCCTATGAATTCTGCAGAGCAAAGAGTGGTGATGTAGGGTATCTCTGATGAACATGGCTATTTTCCCAGGATATTTTCTGTTCCCCAAAATAAAAGCAACCTGGGAATTATTTACTTCACAGTAGAGACCCAGAGGAAGAACAATGGGAGGCTGATGCTCACAAAAGAAGGCTGAAGCCATCTTTTTGCTCAGAAAAATAATCTGAATCTGACTGCAATCCAGCCATTTTTCTATTCTTTTTATTTGCCACAGCTGTGCTCTCCTAGGGCATCCATCAGGCAGCTCTCCTTGGCTGGCAGAAAGAACTCTACATGAATTTTCATCCCATAATATGATCTATCTTGGAGAAAGGAAAATGTAGTGGAAAAGGAAAGGGAGAGAATTCTTGTATTGATGTTTACATTTCCCAGAACATGTAAAACTTTCATTTATAATTAATTGTTCACATAACCAGTACTACACTGAAAAATGTTTTATTTAGAAAGGAGACTGACCTACAGCCCCTTTGAGTTGGAGATGGTGTTAATTATTTTTCTTTCTTTACCTCTCAGATGAGCCCTCTTTAAAAATTGGTTCCATTTGTAAAAAGTTTCCCTCCTTTGTATTTGTATTCTGTTGGCATTTAGAACTCATGATATCCTCTTCATTAGTAAAAAGGTTACTTTTATAAATCTCTGAACTACCAAAACAGTAATCACTTTCCAGTCTGTGAATAGATATTTTTCCAATGACAATTTCAAGACCAATTTCTGAAGTTTGAATCTGTGTAGGGCTAGGGTTAATATACTACTTTGTAAGGTAGAATATTACAAAAATTTTAATGCTCTTAAGAGAGTTGAGTAATGTTTGAATATTGAAAAGATGACACCAATGTACACTACCCACTGGCAATTTATGAAGTTATAATCTCAGAAATAATACTCAGAAAAGAAAGCTTGCATTTAGTAAAGATTGCTTCTACGAGTTAGCATTTACTGAAAGCTGAGAAGTTTTGAGCCCTTTAGTATATTCAACATATAGGAAAATTCTTCTTGTCCTTTCTTGTTTTCCTTAATCTGAAAGCTACTTAGTAACCCTATAGAAATGTAACATAGCCTAGAATGGAATTAGAGTCCTGACTGGAAATAATTCAGCAGTCCTTTATCCTAAAAAGAATCATTACCAGCTCTGTCTTACACATAGAAAACTGTTGGGATGCAATTCCCTGTGACTCTGAAATCTGTGCACGTTTTATAACTCTTTTTTCTGGACTGTATTTTCAAGGATATTTGCATAATGAACAGCCTTAGAAGAAAGAGATGGTGTGTGTCTCTGGAATAAGGGCAGGCATGCTTATCATCCAATAAAATAAAAATAATGTCTCCCTAAAAGCTAGTGCAGAATTAATCACTGTCTGTTGTAAAACCTTTAGGTTTCCTAAACTGAGGGTTCCTTTCCTGGAATACAGCCCATGTGCAGATGTCATTTGGTCCTTTTTTGCATCACTCTGCGAGGCGTGGAGACCTGGCAAAACATGCATATATTCTGCCCATTGCTATCATTATAATACATACTATTGCATCCCGTGCCCAAGAGTCTTATATTTTCCACCAGAGACCATGAAACTGTGGTAGGGTTGTCAGTTTTCAAGCAGTGTAAAATCTCAAACCTTTCATACCTCTTAACAAAAATTAGCTACGAAAGGATGCACATAAATACAGACTTTTTATCACTCACTGCCCACTCTTAATATAGTCCTTCAAGCTGAGGCTGGAGATGACTAGAAAGGGAGGGCTTTGTGGCACACAGTTCCCCAGTAAGTTACAGCACATGGATATACAGTAAACTCCTCATCAGTGTACACTATTGTATCAACATGTAAAATGGATTGTTGCTATAGCTGAGGAGGTGTACAATGGGATGTGTTCATCAGAGAGGATGCTGCCTGATCTGACCATGCAGCATCATTTTGGGTTTACCTTTTTGAGGATAAAAGGTGAGAAGTTCAAATTCAACCAGCAGGAAAAGAAAACTGAGCATTGACTGGAACTTGTAAGGATCTTACTTCATGAATGTAAATTCATTGTCAGAATATTTGAAAACTTGAATCAAATAGGGACCAGACCTGAAGGGTGATGTTGGAAAATGTGGTAACTTCAGGAATCTTTTCTGGTTTTCCAAACTTTTCTTCTTTTCAAGTGTGCTATCCCTCATCCTATAATTCAAAACCATGCCACAAAAACACAAGGGACACAAACTGCAGATGTGCACTATCCATGGCTATGTGTGAGGCTGGAGTTCCCAAGCTCAGGATCCCCAAGGTACCACCACTCCACACACCATGAGGTTCATTCTCAAAAGGATGAAGAGTTCACAATAGGCTCTGAACTCAGAGCTGAGCAAAATCCACAGTACTTATTAGTGCCATTTTAGAAACTGTGGGAAAAGACCTTCTCCTCAATCCACTCTGCCTCCCTCTAGCTCAGTGTAGGAGCCATTTAAAAAGATGTAGGGATTTATTGCTCTGGGGTAAGCTCATGTATGAAGCATTACTAATCATATATAAGGGGCCAGAGAGCAGCAGTTCAGGACCCCTTGTCAGAGGGAGGCTTCTGAGAGAGAAATCTCAAGACAGGGGTTCCACAGACTACAGACAATAAGCAACATGATGTAGAAGGGCCAAAAACAAATGAGCTTGACCCTGTTTTGCCCTGGGAAAAGTATGGCAAGCCCTGCAGTAGTTGAGCTCCCTTAATGTCAGTTAGAGCACATTACTGCCATCAGACATTTTGGTTTCATCACTATACTAATTTTTTTTTTTGATACCAGAGATCGAACTCGGGACCTTGCACTTGCACAGCAGACAGCGGAAACCACTGAGCTAAATCCCCGGCCCATCACTATACTAAATTTTTTTTAAAAGGGTTTCCGTTTCTTGAAGTCCTAGGTGTGCTATCAAAAGTGACCTTCTCTGACATCTGCAGAAGAAAAGCAATTTCTTTTAAGAATAACTTTAGTCTTCATCTTTGCTTCAAAATGGAGAAAAGAACATAAATATTTTAGATGAACGTTCTAATTGACCAGCTGCTTTGTTTACAGTTTTACTTTGTAAAAAAAATAAAATAAAATCCCTGTGGCTCTCTTCTAAAAAGACTTATATAATAAAGCTCTTTTTAGGAGCTTTTTAGGAGGGCTGTATGTTTTAATGAAGACTTCTGACCCCTGGGAAATATAAGAAGGATCATCTAGAAAGGGTGATGGTAGAGTTTTCTATCTTTTAATCCTGATGGGAAAACTGATTTGGAAGAATTTCCTTTCTTTTTTTGTTTTTTGGTTTTTTTGGTACCGGGGATCAAACTCGGGTCCTTGCGCTTGCAAGGCAGGCGGTGGTACCACTGAGCTAAAAACCCTGGCACGAATTTTAGTTCTTAATGAAGATACACATGACAGAACTGGTAAACTTCTGGGGGCTCAGTTCTTCCCCAGCAATCTATCCTGTTTGATTCCCTATTAAAATCCCACACTTAGGTGCATCAGGGAAGGAAGGAAAGAAAATAATGTCTCATGCTTCAGATTTGTAATGGTCTACAGGTCTGCTTTACCCACTTTAAGTAGATTGCTTGGCTTGGCCACTCACACTGTTTTTTCTGGAAACCACACATACTTTTTTTGGGTTGCACTTCTAAACTACTGGAAAGTAGTCTGGCTGAGAAGGAATTAGAGTCCAAGAATTTTTTAAGGCTTTATTTTCCCTGGTCCTTTGGAGCACCCTGCTTTTCAACAAACACAGAAAACAAATGTACTGACAACTTCTTACAATCATATCACTCAGGAAGATTCTGTTGTTACCACTTCTTCTTTCCAAATCTGACAGCAACAGAATAAGCACTGCTAACTGCAGCTGGTGAACTCCCATGGAAAACTTTACTGCAAAAACATTTGCAATCAGTTAAAACTTGAGTCCCATAATGCTTAGCAAAAGAAGCTGAAGACAATTCAGAGCGGATATGGAGTTCTATGTGCCAAGCCTTAGAGCTAAGCTTTAAAAAGTCACCCACAAAAGCTATGCACTTTTTCTCATTACTCAGTACCTGGTGAGTAGAGACAACTATGACTTTAAGGAGATTGTATCCACGCTCTCTGGGTCTGCATCTGCACAGAATATTACCGTCCCTTTGGCGAGTCACCAAGACTTACCCACATCTGTTTCTGCTTTCATTTCTGTTACCCTATTCATATCTGGCCAGGAGTGAAAAAGAACTGCAAGTTTAGAAGTGCCACGGAGGCATATGGTTGAAGGAAATATTTTCCCTTTTACCAAACCTGTATTTCTGGTCTTTCCCTCTTATTTTTCACTTAATTAAAACTAATCACCATTAAATAAGGTTTTGTTAGTATTCTGGAAAATGACATTCTAAAGAGACAGTTTAGAGTTCTCCCAGTGCTTAGAAACTTGATTTTTTTTCATTACTGAAGCACACTATATTGAAGGGCAGCTCTTCAGTGAAACGCCATGGTATTAAAGTTTGGCAGAGTTAATTCTGGTCCTACTGCTGTCACTTATGGGCTGTCTGATGAGAATCCTAGATTTTCTCATTTCTATATTGGTGATGAAAAGAATCCAACATCTGTAGGTTATTGTGGAGATTAACTATAAATGCATGCTAAATGCCTGGATACAGGCAGATATTATCAATAAAAAGTACATTTTATTAATATTTTGTGGCAGTAAAATGTAGTATTGTGGTCACAGTCAGCAATTTAAAAAAACTTGTTGGTTATCATCTCTCTGAAATCTAATTATCATGTACTGGTGTTCCATTAGGCCCGATAGAATGTCATTGCTAATGGTGAAGAATGCAAGAGCTTACTGAACCGTAGAAGTTTTATTTGCTTAATGTGAGAGAATGGGCCTAAGGACTACATTGATATTTGGGGGAAAAATAAATAAATTCTTGTAAAAGCCAATAGCACATTGAACATATAGAAAAATATACTGGTAGGCATGAAAATAAGTCCCAGTACCAGGAATAAGGGAAAAGAGCAATTATCTACTGAAAATCCGAGAGTAGACCTGAATAAAACAGACAATGAGATTTGCTGAAGGAAGCCATTCTCCATCTCTCTCCTCTGTTCTCTTGATTATAATCAGCTTTGGCTCTTAACTGAAGGGAAAAAGAAAGACTGCAGCTAGGTAAAGCCAATACCAGTCTTGTTTAACCCTTTGTGATAACAAATAGATTTGCCTCAGAATATCAATTTTTGGTTTTACCCTGTATGCAGTAGAATTAAGCAAGGAGGCTTACCTATATTCACCTAGCTCAACCATAAACCTACTTGACATGGACATTTAAAATAAAGAATTTCGGACCAGGGGATTAGCTCAGTGGTTTCACCACCTGCTGCGCAAGCGCAAGGACCCTAGTTCAATCCCCGGTACCATAAATAAATAAATAAATAAATAAATAAATAAATAAAATAAAGAATTTGAGGGCTGGGGATTTAGCTCAGTGGTTTTGCCGCCTGCTGCGCAAGAGCAAGGACCCGAGTTCGATCCCTGGTACCAACAAATTAAAAATAATAATAATAATAAAATAAAGAATTTGAACAAAGATTTAAAAGACAGCACATTTTGGTGTTTATTCATTTCTGGAGCTAAGCAGGTAATGGTGTTTACTCTGTCAGGGGAGATGTTTATGATTCTTATCTTTACAGCTGTGATTATCTCCTATACTTCCTAACAATTTATCCAGTACCCCAAAGACAGCCACAATCATCTGTCTATAGCCACTAAAACTATATTTTATTTCTTCATTGTCTCTCAGGTGAGGTTGACTTTCATAAAGAAAGACAGAGATTCTGATAAACATTGGAGTCTTTTCTTTAATCAGTTTTCTTGTCTCCTATTAGATATCACTTACTTCCCTCTGGGTCATTTCAATGAAATTAGACCTCACCATGCCATACAAAATAAAGGGGAAAAAAAGACTATGAATTAATGAAGTTTGGATAATATAATTCTTTTAATGAAATTCAGGTTTATTGCTTTAAAGAACCAGTGGTAATTAAAACTAGACTGAAAGCTTCTTCATTGAGATTCGAATTTAATAATTAACAAAGCAAGATTTGCAATTAGAATATCATATCAGCACCAGCCAAGTATTGCCAACATCTGCTTATTTTGTAAGCAAATTTTTATTCATTTATTCATTCACTCTTTTGACATTAACTTATTGAGCACATATTATTTGCTAGGCAATATGCTAGATGCTAAGGACAGAATGGTTAACCAGAATTACTTCTTCATCTGCTTGTTTCTTGTATACCTGGAAAAATTTTCCCTTTAATTAATCTTTTCCCTTATGATCTCATTTATATTATTCAGTATATTTGCATAATCACAAACTCAAAATTAAGTTTAAATTGATGAGGTTTTATTCTACTTTTTTTTCAAGGGCAGAAACTGATCAACTCTTTCTTTTTCTGCAGCTATGTGTCTTAAAAGATAAAATACTGTCTAAATCTATACTCTTTTTCTCTGAAAGAGAAATGGATGCCAGAAATGAATGTTGGAAATGAATGCCTTTTAGCCAGGAATGATTTATCAGATCAGTCTTTATTTCTGTTATGCCAATTATTGCAAGAGTTTCAAACAACTACAAGTTAAGAGTGATACTATAAAAGCAAGCAACAAATACAGTAAATATACAGAATGGTAGAAATACTCTGATTGGAAGAAGTTGAAATGTCCAACAGTGCACAGTAACCTGGTCATCTCAAGCAGCATGATGACTGTGGACAGTTGAGTGCAATAAGACAAACCTTCAAAGCTCTCAGAAATCTATCTGACTCTAGCAAGATGCACCAGCCACAGAGGGCACAGAGTCATGGAAGGGAAGCTGAACCTGAGAGTCTTGCTCTGCTGAAACCTCGAGCACACCCTCTACTTTTTGGAGAGATAGCGTCCTCCTAAGCATTGAAGTCTGAAGGGATGGTGGCAAAGCTCCTTCCCTCGGTACTCCTTGCCGAAATGACGAGGTCAGATCAGAAGTTCTTTAAAGAAATCTCCAGCATTCATTTTCTTCATTTGTAGAATATATGAATCCCAAAGATGATTCCCAGGTGAATAAACAAACAAAAATTGTTCTGAATGGCACCTGTCCCACCCACCACTCTTCTCCTACATCTACTCCTGTTGACATCTTCCAGGAGTACAGGAGAGGTGGTAAATCCACATTAGGGGTTGAGCTATGTCCCCCTTTAAACGTAAATGGAGAATCTTAATCCCCAGCACCACAGAATGTAGTCATACTGGAGATGGGGTTTGTAAAGAGGTAACCAATTTAAAATGAGGTCATTAGGGTGGGCTGTGAGCCAAATATGCTTGGTATCTTTATCAAAGGAGGAAACCTGGATATAGAGATCGGCACAGAGGAGGACAACCTGAGACATGGGGGGAAAATGAAAGCCATCTACACAGCAGCAGAGCCTGAGACCTGCAACAGCCCCTGCTCCCACAGCTCCCGGGAGGCCCAGTCCTCCAGCGCCTTGGTCTCAGGCTTGCGTCCGCCACAATAATCTTCTGTTGCTCAAGCTCCCCAGGCTGTGATGCTTTTACTGCAGCAGTTCTGGGCTAGGTCCAAGATCCCCAAAAAGGGTGGGGTCTGAGGGTCCCAAATGCCAAAAGCAGGAGTTTGAATCTTAGATTTCCTGTTCTTTCTCATCACAAATCTCAGTTTGCGTGGTTTTTCCTCTTCTCCAGTATCTCTCACTACCCAAGGCTACTTACAGTATGTTTTAACTAGATACAAATAGGTCCCTTTGCTGTAGAGGATTTATAACCTGTTTTTTCAGGCTTTCCTACCCTGCTTCCCTTCCCCAAAATGGACTTCTTTGAGCTTGGATATCATAATGAGAACCCCTGTTAGCTAGAATATCTGTACAAACATCTGTAGGAGGTCATTGGAGCCCTGAGATATGCCAAGGGAGGAACCACAGGCTAAAAATGGTGCTTTGGAAAGATAAATTAGGAACAGTGCAAAGGTTAGAAGGAAGAAGGAGTAGAGGCAGAGAGACTATTATTGTAACTGTTCAAGCAGGCGATATAACCAAGTAACCAATAAGATTGGACTAGAATAGAAGTTCTCAAGCTTCACTAGGCATCAGAATCACCTGGAGGGCTTGTTAAGAGAGATTGTTGGTGCCAGGTGTGGTGGTGCATGCCTGTAGTCCCAGCACTCTCAAGAGGCTTAGGCAGAAGAATTGCCATGAGTTCAAGGCCAGCCTAGGATACATAGTGAGTTCAAGGCCAACCTAAACTACATAGTGAGACACTGTCTCAAAAAAAAAAAAAAAAAACCAAACACAGATTGCTGGGCCAACTCCTAAAAATCATACATCAGTCAATCTTGGGTAGAAGCCCAGGATTTCTTATACATTAGGGCACCAACTCAATGACAATTGATCACGCAGTAGTCTACCTTCTTGGGAGAGTCCTCAAAGCTAACTACAGTCTTAAGTTTGAAACCTAAGTGATCACCGTTCCTGTCGTCCAAGTCCCACACCCAATGGAGAATCACTGATTTACATTTTGCAATGCCTTTCCATTTTATTTTCAAGAGAAACTGGAGAATTCACAAGTAGTGGCTCTGTTCATCATTCTCTGTAAGCAGACTGAGAAAATATTACCCCTAATTTACCAATAAAAGAAATGATGCTCAAAAAGAATCTAATCCCTCTCTCATTCCTATTCTTGCTAAGAGTTTAATAATTTGACAAAAATTGATTAATAATCCACCTCCAGAAGTTACACTTTCATGTATAGGATAGGAGCAATATTAGACTAATCATTAAATTCACACAACCAATTTAAAGCAAAGCACCACACAATCAAAATCCACTAAAAGCAGCCAATCAATCCTAATGGACTCCTCCATGATAAATTATAGAGTATTTTTGAATATTTATCGTATAGGACTGATCAAGTTGGTTTATTTCCTTGTGTTCTTAGAATTCATTTCATAAAAACAGCTTCAAGCTATAGAATCAGGAAACAGTTCCCTATGAAGTGAAAATAAGTTTCTCATTTCTGATTTCCTTCAAATTCATGAAGAGAAAAATCCCAAGAACTGTACTTTCTATTAAATTGGGAAGAGAGATGTGTAATGAGGAAAGAATTTTGTTCAACAATAAGAGCAGTGCCACATAGCTGACCAGCTGGAGCACAGCCCGGGCTGGGGCTCCTCAGCTCCCCACTGCTTCCAGAGAGAAGCCAGCGTGGCCCAACTGAGGTACTGCCCAGAGGGAGTCTGTCCTCAGCCACCAATCAGGAGCTTCCTCCACCTCCTCCTTCTCCTCCTCCTTCTGTCTCCTTCTCTGTCTCTCCCTCTGCCTCTCCCTGTCTCTCCCTCTTTCTGCCCCTCTCTCCATCTCTCTCCCTGTGTCTCTCCATCTCTCTCCCTGTGTCTCTCCATCTCTCTCCCTCTGTCTCTCCATCTCTCTCCCTGTGTCTCTCCATCTCTCTGTCCCTGTCTGTCTCTGTCTCTGTCTCTCTCTCTCTCTCTCTCTCTCTCTCTCTCTCTCTCTCTCTCTCTCTCTCTCTCTCTCTGACTTGAAAATGAGCATGTAAGTGTATTGGATCCACCCCAGCTGTCCTTGGGCTTAAATGAAAAAGAAGTTGCTTTAATTTCCCTGAGAAGTTAATTTTACTTAAAAGATGAGTGTTGCTCACTATACTTTAGATTTATGAGAGGGAGATGGGGGTAAATAAGGAAGGAGGGAGGAAGGAAGAAAGGGGGGGCTTGCAAGAGAGACCATTCTGAGCCCAACATTTCAACTTCTCCTGCCTGATTGCTATTTAAAGCACTTATTCTAACTTGGAGAAAATATAATATATAGTTCGTAATGTGTTTAGTCAAGGACCTCATGAATCATGTGGATTTCTGCACAACCTAAGTGGTTATTATGCTGACCCAAGGGTGTGCCGTTTTGTGGGCAATTACCCTTATGCATCCCTGTTTATTTGTAGCAAGCAAGCTCAGTTCTGTAAGACACTGATTAGAGGGACAATGGAAGTTGTTATCTACCCTAAGTTTTGTACCGCAAATAGCTTCCAAGTATTGTTCACATTATTGAAGATATGGAGCTTTCAGACTTAATTGTGATTTTTGGTTTGGGACTTCCAATTCTGGCCCAAGCTCTCAATAAAGACACAGCTACTCTTTATCCTGAATTTTTCCTTTTCAGAAACAATACTTTAACCGTGAATCTTGCAGACTGCAAATGAGTTGTTGCCCTTAAAGCCCCCCACCCTACCCCCGCTTTTTTAACTTCAACAATCTTGTGCTTGGTCCTCTCAGAGTCCTGCCTTTGCTTACCCCCAGGGATTTCACTTTGCAAGGAATTTTACTAAGTGAAGAGAGGCAGTGGGGGATGGTACTGGTGGTGACTTACTAGGAGCCAGAGCTGAGTATAAGGGAGATGCTGTGCTTTCTTACCAGCTGTTATACATCAGAAAGAGACAGGATTTTGTAACCCTTTCCTGGTGTGCAAGTTCGAAATAAAAGGCAGACACTCCATTTTGTTAAAACTTTTCTTGTAAAAATGTACACTCAGCATAACACTGTGAATTAATCCATATTTAAATATGATTAATAAAATGTGAAATTGTTTGTGCCTGCGTCTCAGATCATCACAAGAAACTGAAAACAAAACCATTAAACAGTGCTGGATCCTTGGCATCCAAGTGGCAGTATTTGCTTCTTTTGCAGAGAAAACCATCCTTTTCCACTGAGATGTAAGGAAAAAAAATAAGCTGAAAAACATAAAGAAAAACATAAAGTTGGCTCAGCACTTGGTCAAAACCTAGAAGCATATTTACATAAGCTTCCATTAAGGGTTAAATGCAGGGCACCTCCCAGGAAATGACAAAAGTCTACAGCCAAAGAGCTGCCCCCTCCCCTGCCCCCAGTCTCAGACTTCCAGACATCAAATAGTTAGAAAAAGTGTTTGGTTTGAAGTAATTCCTAAGGTTTAGCTTGCCTCACAAACTACATTCTTTTTACCCTCCTCCCCCACTGACTCCCAAAACAGAGGAAAATGGGTTAGAACTCTGATGATAGATTTTCACAGAATTGTCCACGTTGCTTGCTGAGGTGGAAAAAAAAGAAAGAAAAAAATCTATATATAAATTTATGGCTTTATGACTTCTGTAACTACTAAAATATTCATCTTCAATTAGAGATTTTTGTCTTCCATTTTTGCTTCTTCACATCAGGAGTTCTTACTATGGTTTTCATTTTGCAGTTTTCTAGTCTAAACAGTTTAATTCTATCTTAGCTCTACTCCCATGGAGACGTTCACTATTTTGTGAAGCCTGAGATGTCTGTATATCCCTAAACCAAATCAGCAGTCTGTGAACAGTTTTAATCAGCAGATTCTTGGAGCCCACACTTAACATTTTTCATTCAATAAGCCTACTGTAGAACTTTAGAAAGTGAATTTGGCTTCCCTAATGATTTCAATGCAGAGCTGGGTTTGAAAAACACTTCTGCATAGTGTACACACACACATACACACACACACCCCTTCCTTTAACGATACCACCAGAGAAGAATAATCATCGTTATGAGTTATGAGTTGGGGGGGGCGGTATTTAGTTGTACTGCAAACATGTACTACTTAATGTAAAATAAAATGAGTTCTGTGTATAGGCCCAAGGATGTAGCTCAGTGGTAGAGTACTTGCCTAGCATGTATTTATCCTTCAATTCAATCCTGAACACTAAATTTTTAAAAAGTATTCTATTTATAATTCTACTGTAGAAGATATCCTTCTTTAAAATCGCTAATCTTGAAAAAAGTAGCCCATTTGACCTCACTATTTCTATTTCCAGACCCCATAGCTCACTTACACTGAGTACAATCTAGCTTCCTCCTAATGACTCCTAGGTCAGCAGTCAGAGGTATCTTGTTCATAAAGCTCAATGGTATTCCTTAGTACCCTGCTTCTTAAACATATTTTCAGCATTTAACATTTGACCATCTTCACTTTCTTAAACTCCATCCTCCCTTGGATTATGGAGATCTGCAATCCCCCAACTTTCTGTTACTCTCTTTACTGTTTCTACAGATTTTCATATTCTTTCTGTTACAAAAATCTCCCTCAGGTATTCCTCAAGTCTACAAATCCTTGGTTATTTTGCATTCCATCTCTACAATGTTCCCTCTGGCCATCTTATTTATCATATACATCTCACCCTGCAGGTTCTAACCAGCATCTCCTGGCTGGGAGGCTCCCACATCTACCTCTCTCCTCTGACCGCTCTCCAAAACTTCATTCATCTTCCTTTATTGCTTGCAAGACCTGTTTATGTGGTGCTTCCACCATGCCTCATCTGGCATTTCCTCATTCTGTACATGGTAGCTCAATTCCGTTGAAGTTCAAAGCTATAGTATCATCACCTACAACATGAAAAAGGTATCTAGCCCTGTCGGTTCTTTAACCCTGATAGTTCCAACCAAGTCTCTCCTTTCCTAGTCTTATTCCCAGACTATAAATGCTGTTGTATTCCAAAATTGAGGGTGGTTTTTTCAAAGACAAGAATATTCAGAAAAAAATTTATAATATTCTATATGAAATTTAAACAAATCTTGAATCTCAGGTAGGTTTTAAGTAAATGCAAGAGGGGTTGGATGGAATCTGGAGGAACCACCAAGACAGATAAAGATCCAGAATCAGGGAACAAGCATGGTGTGTTCCGGTATAATGAGAATTCATAAAGTCAAGAATGTGCATCTCCAAAGTTGCTCTCTAATGACTCATGGTTCCAGATTATCACACCCTTATAAACTCATCTCAAGTCACAGTTGACCTTGTGCCTCCCTTGTTTATTGTAATGGAAGTGATACTGCATACTTCCAAGGCTAAGACAGAAGAAGCCTTGCAGTTTCCTCTTTGCATTTGTAGAATAGAGACATTTGATTGCTGTGCTAGACATCCAGGTCTAGGCATTTCATCCAGCAGTCCAGATGAGCTCAGCCTTCTAGTCCTCTTTGTTAATACTGGACAAGTGAACAAGTCATCTTGGACCTTTACACCAATCCAGGCCCTCTAAGGGGCCTCAGTGAACACAAGGCAGCACATAGTAGTCACCCAGCTAAGCACTTCTTGAATTCCAGGTTCATAAATCAAAAGATGTTAGCATTGTTGTTTTAAACCATTTCATTTTGGGATAGTTTTTTAAGTAGCAATAGGCAATCAAAATACAAAGGCACATTTTGTTGAATAGTAGAAAATAAGATTAAATATATATGGTGGTTCCAAATTATAAGTAGTCTCCAAAATGCCAACCAAAGGGGCTCTTCCTGATGATATAGGGTCACAGGGAGCAAATGAAAGTTTTTCAGTAGAAGAATGATAACCATAGCATCATTAGTTTAGAAGAAACACACACAATGTGTAGAAAAGTGGCAAGAATTTGGCAATTAGATATAGAGAATCTAGGGTCTAAATGTGGCTGTGTGTAATCAATAAAGTTATTAATTTGTGCATGTTATTTCAAGGGATATTTGTGATGACCAAATGAGACATAGATGATATAGTTACAGATATAGATATTGCTTTGAAAGCTTATTCTAAATACCATGCAAAATCAACCCTTATTGAACAGGTGAAAGAGTGACTAGAGGCATCAAAAGGAGATAGTAAGTTGGGGTACCTGCTTGGGTGAGGTGAGATGCATCCTTGAGAGTGTTCGTTTGGTCCCTCTGTGGTCTGTTTCCTGCAAATTTCTACTGCATGATGTGTGCTCTGGCTATGCTAACTATGGGTGGTGGCTTCAATATCCCATACCTTCTGTAAGCTTCAATACTCTTGGTCAAGCCGTACACCTTTACCTCTTCCTTTTCTCATCTACCATACCATACTTATTCATCTTTCAGGACTCTCTTAGTGTTGTGCTTCTCTTATAAACATTACCTTGATTTCCATAATTAGAATTAATCACCCCCTCATTGGTACATCCACTGTGCACTGGGTTCTACAATGATACCATTGTACTGTTAAATGGCATTTGTTGATTTTCTTGTACACAATTTCACTAGTGCTATATTCTGAGCCTTTTGATTAGCTGGTGCATAATGGGTTCTGTATAAATGTTTTTATTTTCTTTTTAATAACAATAATGGTAGGAACATGGGAAGAATTCAAACAAGGGGCCTCATAAAAGGGAGAAAAAAAGGCTTTATGATGAATTACATATGAAGAATAAAGAGTATGGGAGAACCAGCTGAGGTTTCACGTGTGTGCACCAGGAGAATCGGCCAAAATGATAAGGGCTTGAATATAATGGTATTCTGAAAAGGTAAGATGTAAATATGTTGAATTGGAAGGTGGCAAAACATCCAAATAGGCATATCCAGGGATAGTTATGTATGTACAGCTAACATTAAGTTCATAGAACAAGAATCAGCCTTTAGTTGTAATGCTTACATTAAAATGAAATCTCATTGTCTCTTTGATTTAAAAAAAAAAAAAAAGTCTTCTTTAAGGGAAAGTGCACAGACAGAAAAGAAGGCCAATTTTTTAAGGAAGGATCAAAAGTAAGAAAGAAGTTATAAAGAGAAGTTGAAACAGTCCAATGGTGATCCCACAGAAGCCAGCAACAGTTGGATGCCCTGAAAAACATACCATGTTCAAATCTAAATTCATATTCAGAAGTTTCCTTTTCCCCAATCTCTGTTAATGACACAAGCATCCACTCGGTGTTCTAAAGACATTTAGGAATAATTTTCAGTATTTCCCTTTATCCTGATAACCTCTCAACAAAGTCCATAAGTCTATCCTTGAAACATAATTCTCATCCTCCTTCTCTTGCGCAAGCTTACACTACTGCATAATGCATTGCTTTGTAGTCAGCTACTCCAATACCATCTCCCATGATGCATCCTTCCCATTTTCAGGATAATTATTCTGAAACATATAGCAATCCACAGATGTGCCCTACCAAGAACCCCCCAAAGATGCTCCAACCCTTGCAATGCATGCCTTTACTGCCATGACAAAGATGTCACTCACCTCTCTGCTACTTTTGAGTCTTTATCATAAGCAGCCATGTTCCAGCCATGGAAATTATGTACAGATATTTCAAACACAACATGTCTAAAAGATAACTCATCATTTTGTATGACCTCAACACCTCTCTGTTAGGATTCTCTACTTCAGAAATACTACACCAGAAACCTAGAAATCATATTTGATTTCTTCTTTGTTCTGATTCTCACAACTCAAACCCATCTAATTCCTTCCATCCCCAACACTGCCAATCCAAACTCCAACACAAGTTATTTCTCCTCTGGAAAAGTCTCTGAAACTCTCCGTGCCAACCTCTGATCCATTCTCTAGACCACAAACAGAGCTACCTTTCTAAGCACAAACCTGGTCAGGGTTAGAACTGGAGTGAGGATGTAGGCTAATATTTGGGCTAGAAATTAACACACCTCAGTGGATTCTCACTGCTATTGAGATAAATTTCTTAACATGTCTTCCAAGGCCCCCAGAGTTACCCCCAGATAACCTGATATATACCTCTATGGACTCAGCCTCTTTTTTTCACTCATCTTTTTTCCTTTATTTAATCTTTACCTATTTATCAAAGACTGAATATATTCACCCAAAGTTTTATATTTAAGCTGTAAGCCCTGTGGGATGGTATTTAGAAGGGGCCTTTGAGAAGTTATTAGGTCCCTATAATGGGATTGGTGCCCTTATAACAGGTAAACAAATGCTAAAGCACTCTGCCCTTTTGCCCAGACTGTCTGCTGTGGAAAGGCACAGCAAGGAGTGGCAATCTTCAACCCAGGAATAGGGACGGCCATCACTGTGAATCACATCTTCCTGTACCTTGATCACAGACTTCCCTGCCACTATAACTGTGAGAAGTAAATGTCTGTTGTCCCTACCATTGCATGGTGTATTATTCTAGCAACATACACTGACTAGAACACTATTGTAGTTCCAAGTCTGTCACTTCTTTAGAGTTCTTTCTTGTGTCCTATGTCTAGGGTCAGAGCCATTGCCACACACCTATATGACCCATCTATGTTTATTGTGTAGACTGTTGAATACCTGTATGCTGCACTAGACTATAAGGTTACAAAGTCAGGAACCTTCTTGCCTTACATGCCCAATTCTCATCACAGTTTCGGAGACATAATAAGCATTTAAAAATATATTTAATAAATGAAAGAACAAATATCTTGATTGTACCATGCTACCTTGGTTTTGTATATTCTTGTTTATTCCTGGAGTGCCAGCCTGACAAATCCTCACCCATCCAGACTTATTCCCCAGTGGAAAACTACTTTAATAGTCTTAGGCAAAGTTAGATACTTCATTTCTATTTTCCTACAGAAAGATCTTTATAGCTAATCTTTTCATATTGTTTATCTCTCACATGTCCCCACTAAATTATGAGCAACTTGAAGGCAATTATCATCATAAGCATTCTTCTAGTCTTGGTACCTGTGATTGCTGAAGGAATGAATAAATGATTTATTCTTTGAGAAGGAGATAGGTTAAGTGATATTTCTTCTATTTCTGAGGAATCAAGCTCTCTTAACTATTCAGTGTTTCCAGCTTTTTGTTACCATATTTGAAAGGCATTACAAACATACAGGAAACCTTTGTTTTTTTTAAAAAAAAAAGACGTTTAAATATAGTCACATTACAAGAGAGATACATACCTTCAGTTAATTGTGAGAACACCCTCTCAATTCCTTATTCCCTACATTACATTTGCAGCCCATTCTTTATTTTAAAAAAAAAGTTAAATAGTGAAGATTCTTTGGGAGATTACCTAAAACATTAAAGATAATACAATGTTAAATTGCATCATGAGTTTATTCTTTTTTCAACATTTTTTTCTATTTGTAATTTTTCTAATTATCACTGCCATTCTCTGGATTTGTTTTCTTCCAGTATGATGGAGATGAAGACTATAGAAGGAAAGTATTAAATTTTCAAGAACTGGTGAACTCCTCTACTTCAGACCTCTGCCATTGACTGATCACAAGACATTGATGGAACCACTTATGTCTCTGGAATAACTCCATTAAGCCTCACATAAAGGGTAGCAATCAGGACAGTAAAAATAGAGCTAATGGTCTCTTAAATCCCTGCTCTCTCCCTGCTCCTGCTATGGGCTTTCATTGTTGCTGAGGCTTTGTCCAGGCCACTTCTTCAACTTGAAGAACATTGTGTACTACTAGAGGCAGTTATAGATGGCTCCCATTCATTTGTCATATTTTTACTAGTATTTTTCATAATACTATGGTTTTTAAAAAAATTCAGTTGAAATTTGCCTAACATAAACCATGAGAATTCACCTCCTTTAAGTCTCATTAGCTATGTTAATGTGTAAAATTCAGTGGCATTTAGTACATTCACAGTGCTGTATAACCATACATTATTTAGGGCCAGACATTTATATTACCTTCAAAAGAGACCTTTCTTGTATGCATTGTACAGTTATTCTCCATTGTTCTCTCCCTCAAGCCCCGGGGCACTTCTAACATGTTTTCTGTCTCTATGGATTTACCTACTTGGGTTATTTCATATAAGCGGCATAACACTGTGTCTAGCTGCCTTCACTTAGCATATTTTCAAAGTTGAACCATGTTGTAGCTTGTATTTTCTTCTTTCCTTTTTATAGCTGGATAAAATTTCATCACATGGATATACCATATTTTATTTATCCATTCACCTGTTGATGGCTATTTGGATTGTTTCCAACTTTTCTCTATTGTGAATAGTGCTGTTAGGAATATGGCAATTTTTTAAGCACTGGAATCATCTTAATATCCTCAGTGCCTAGGTAAGGGGTTAATTAAAAGTCTGTTGAGTATAACAATGTAACTTGTATAGTTCTCCTGCAAAAACCCTCCAGTGGCCAGCTAGGGACTCTATATTAAGAGACTTAATATTTCACAAGATGTCCTTCATGATTTATGTCACACCAACAGATTTCCAACTGTTCTTTAGATCCCAACTACTAACTCAGAATATGCAGTGCTCTTTCCTAAATGTGTCTTCTCTTTCAAGCATCCAGTCTCTCAATAACTGTGAAATGAATACCAGCTCTGAGTCCAACCACGCTAGCTTCTATAGACATGGTGGTGAATGACAGTCCTTATGAGACTCACCTTATAGAGGAGCTGTAATTTTGGCATTTGAGGTAGACAGTTCTTTGTTATGGGGTCTGCCCTATGTATTGCAGGATCTTTAGCAGCATCCAGAGGCTCTGTCCACTAATTACCAGTAGCACACATCCCTCCTCCTGGCCACAACTGTCAAAAGTGTCTCCAAATACTACCAAATGTTCCGCGGGTCACAAAATTATCTTAGGCTGAGAACCACTGTCCTAGAGGAAGATTATTATAAATTTAATTATTTAAGCACAAATTATAACAAATGTCACCTCTCTCTACAAATACTGTACTACCTTCCTACACTTTTCTCCTTTCTGCCTGGTGAACTTTTCTAAAATTCAGTTCCAATGTCCCCTTCTCCTGGAAGCCTCCTCAGATTTCCCAAGCCAAACAAGTTACTGTTTGCTCTGTCATCTCCTACAGTGAACCTTGTTAGTACAATTTAGACCTCGTTAGTACATTGCTCATTGCATAAATACAAACTCTCTTTGCCTTAACAAGCTAATGCATTTGTTTCTCAGGTTGCATAAAGAAAATCATTTACTTCACATTTTAGTCAACAAGAGATTTCAGTAGATGTAAATTGAGTTTTGTGTACTTTTTCACAAGAATTTCCATTACCACAAGAATTTCAGGTTCCGAGTAGAAGAATTATGAGTCACTTCTATTGGAGATAATTAGAAAAAGAGGAAATTGGATGTTGAGAATAAAAAAGTAAAGTAAAGAAGATGGGATGGCAGTAACAGGGGTTTTGCCTTGAGGCTTTAGGAAATAAGGGAATCTGAGGAAAAGTAAGCCAGGACCTTAAAATGGCACTCCTACAGCTGCAAAGAAGGAAGAAGTGGTATTTGTATAAGAGGAGCTTGATTCTATGTGTGCTGGGGTGTTATCTCTGGGACCAAGAATACAGGAGTCAACAATTCCAAATCACAAAATCAGAAAGGCACTGCACATTTGGATGGAGAACAAGATACAAGAGGAAAGAACTTTTCATATGCATATTATCCTCAGCAAGGCAAAGCAAATTTATGGGTATTTCATTGAAATGGCAGGGGAGAAAGACCCTGAGAAATTGCCATTGAGCAAGAGATAGTAAATGGAAAGCAATTGTACCATAACCATTATTAGTCATTTAAGGTGTGTAAAATGTCACTGATACTCTTTCTATCACATTCTATCTCGATGCTTCTATTTTAGAAATGACACAAAGATTTTATAAAGGTTTGCATTTAATCCCTTTATATCTTTATTTTCCCCCTAAAATCTTAAGTACCTCAAACTGTAAAAAGTTCTTCTTATCCCCACAAAATTGGGGAGAATCTGCTATATATGTAACAGTTTCCTGAGATTAGAATCTCTTTCTTATCCTTCTATTTCCATATCTACACCTGGCACATAACAAGAATGCCATCGTTTGTTGAATATACAATTCAAACAAGATGTGGCAAAAGGAGCTGCCAAAACGTCTCCTCTTCCCTCACATGGAGATTCTAAAAGAAAAGTAGAGATTGGAGGCAGGCGTGACAGAAATAAACTAAGCTGCAGGCAACAGCTGGAAGTTAGAAGCAAGGGGAGCATCAGGATAATAAGCCAGACTGCAATCAGAGAGCTCCTGCAGGGAGAAGTGTAGCAGCCAGCAGGTGCTGGAATACAGAGCCCAGGGGAAGTCTTGTTGGCAATGCAGACAAGTAGGTCTGCAAGAGCAATGGATATGATCAAAGAGGCATGGCGGAGAGGTGCAGGGGGTGCAGCCTCCAGAGTAGAGGAAGGGGGAGTAGGGAGGTTGCTGAGACCACACCTCACACCCAGTTTCTCACACTTTGTCTTGCACAGACAGTAGTAGATTCACTGATGAAATGAACAAAGAAATGAATGGAATGATCAGTTTTACCCAAAGTAAGAGTCAACCACAAGAAGATGAAGGAGAAGACATGTTGCAAAAATGGGCATATAATTTAGCCTGGGGTTCAAAACTACAATACAGTGCTCAGACAGAAGAACAGGACCACAGAGTCAAAAACAATGAACAACACTTGGAAAATGCTAGAACTAGAGTTTCTTAAATTCATCTTAAACAAGGACAGAGCTTCTGGGCAGGATTGTGTCTGCGGGTGTGAACGAATTGCCACAGTTGTAAAATGAAGTCTGTGTCAGAAAACCCACAGGAATTCACAGGTGCAAACAATGACGCGATGTAACTATTTTAATTCAGTGTCTTGCACATTCTGAAGTTCTCAATAGGAATTTTTATTTTTTCTTGATCTCTTCAAAAGGAAAGTTCATTTGTAAGGCTCTGAGTAAATATTTTTACCCAATCACCAAATTGTGATATGGAAACTATAGAGAATAAATGAATAAGTGTGTAATATCAATATATAAATAAAATGCTTCAAAATATCATCTGGGCCAATTTCTGGAGTAATGGATTTACAGTAAACCATGAATCTTTCTTTCCTCACCTGATCTTGTTAATTACCAAAGGATTTACACTTTAGATCTACCAAGTGGTGAATTCCAAGGTAGGGTAACAAGGAGGAGTTAAGTTGTCCATAGTGGAACTGAGGCTACAGCTCAGACTTCAGCAGCATGAGTCTTTAACAGTCCAAACACATCCAGTTTTCTTTTTTATTTTTCACTTTTTCTTTATATTAGTGTATGTTTGTAACACCTAATCAATGTATTCAATACAGACACATATCAAATCGTGATCCTTTTCACTTCCTTCTCTCTAGCCTCCTCCTCTCTCCCCCAAAATCCACAAATCCTCTGCTCAGCTTTAGTGCATAGCGGATGAATGTATACAACATATACAGCATTTCCCACTATGAATTTTATGATATCAGAATAATTTTAAATAGAGTTGGGCTCAACCAAAAAAGATTAAAACATTACAAGTAAATGTTATAAGTAAAGAAAAATTAACAGCCACTTAGAATGTTCAGGCATCCATCCCTAGAAGGAAGGAAAAATGAAGAAAAGAAGTAGGAGGTGAGGAATGGAGGAGAAAGGGAAAATGTTGGTCAAGGGTAGAAAGTTTCCCTTAGTCAGGAGACATAAGTTCTAGTCATCTATTGCATAGCATGTTAGCTAGAGTCAATAATGTATACTTTAACATAACAAAAAGAGATTTTTTTAAAGCCTCACCCAAAGAAATGATAAATATTAGAGGTGATGAATATGTTAACTAGCTTAGTTTGATCATTTCGCAATTTATTTCAACATAACAATATCCCCCATAAGTAATACAGTGTGTGTGTGTGTGTGTGTGTGTGTGTGTGTGCGTGGTGCTGCAGATGGAACCCAGGATCTTCTGCATACTAAGCACACGCTATCACTGTCCTACACCATTATTATTTCCCTAGCCTTATACAATTATTATTTCTTAATTTAAAATAAAACAAAACAAAAAAAGAACCAACAAGTCAATCAATATATTTAAAAGGGAGCAAACATGAACATAAAGGTGGCATGCACACGAAGAGAAAAGTTCTCTTCCTCACAGGCTCTCCCACTTTCCCATCTTGTCTTGCTCAAGTCTGTTCTCCATGATGCCATCAGGGTGATTTATCTAAAGTCAAGTTAAATTACAGCCACCAAATTCTTCAACCCTGCAGCATACTCAGAATCACCTGGAAGGCTTGTTGAACGCAGATTGCTGATAGCCAGCCCCTCAGAGTTTCTAATTCAGGGGTCTGAGGTGGAGCATGAGCATCTATGTTTCTAACAAGTTCTAAGATGATGCTAATATTACTGGTTCAAGGACCACACTCTAAGAACCACGCATCTGGAGAAAACCTTTATTATTAATGAGCCTCAATTTTCTTCTTATGAAATAACAGCTATTCTTCAGATTGATTAAGGGTTAGGTATTTTAAAATTTCTAGACAGATGTTAACTATAATTTTAATTTAAAAGAAAAAGCAAGGGAGAGGGAATTCTAGTAGACCTTCTGGTTACAGGTCTACCATGAGCTGGCTAGTCACATACCTTCTTTAGCCATGTTTTCCCACTTATAAATCCATTAATTCATGAAATTAATGCATTTATTCATGAAACAAACACCTATTGAACACCTATTGTGTACCATCCATTCACACGTACTGTGATTTGGATGATATTTGAACTATCTTCCAATTCCAAAATTTTATAACTTTATAATTAATAAAATTAAATTTTTCCCATTCTTCAATCTATTATTCTTCAATAAAGTGTTTTATTCTTCAATAAAATGTTTATGAAATCTGAGGTAATATTTAGGTGCAACTTTTGGGTGGGTTGACCAAGATACACATGTATTATTCAAATAAATTTCAGGTATTGATTGCCACTCTATCAATAAAAATGTTTAGCGTGTGGGTCAAATAGTAACCCAGATTACTATAACCCATCATTGAAGAAAGAAACAAGTATTTACACTTAGGTTCCTTATCCTCCAGTTAGGTCACATCAGTCTTTGGTTACTGAGGAAATATTTTTTGACATCATTAATTCAGTAGGCACTAGATAGGATGTAGGGGTGAAAGGGAGAATACAATACACAATTTCCTTTCTATAAGATTTCACTTTCAAGTGAAGCCAGCCAATGAAAAATTAACCACTTTTTTTTCCCCATATCAGAGATCGAACTCAGGACCTTGTGCTTGTGAGGCAGGTGCAGCACCACTGAGCTACATCCCCCCCCCCCAACCCTTTAATTTATCAAGTAAACTACTAATAGAAATTAGATATTACAAGTTAAGGCATTTTATAAATGTATAACAGGGGAACTTAGTCCATTCTGGAGTATCTAGAAAGTCTTAGATAAATCACTTCATGTCTCTGAGACTCAGGGGGTTTTTTCTTATAAAATTGAAAATAATAAAATATACTGCACCAAGATTTAGATAATGATTGTTAGTAGTTCAAGACAATGTGTATAAAATTCCTACCACAATACTTAGTACACTACAATGCATCACCTTAATTAACTGGAAGATTATCCATACAAGCAGAGTCTTACAAAGGTCAAAATCAAATTTTAAACTTTAAGGAGTTCATTGGTAATATCATTAACTTAGTTTAGCAGTTATTTTTAAATGAAATATAAATTATATTAATTCTGAACATGGTGTCACATAGAATTAAATCTTTGTAATTCTTTTTCTGCCTATAATGTATGATTCAAAGTGTAGGTATGCTAATTCACCTGTATGAGAGAATCAATCAATTACCAACACCCAGATTCTTTCTTGAAACTGAGGTAAAAGTCTTATTTCTCCTAGTTTCTTGAAAAGAATGAAAAAATACAAGTCTGGAAACCAAAACAACAAAATTTCTAATAAGCCAGAATGGATTTTTGGAATGCATCAGATTCTAGCACTCCTCAACTTAAGGATGGATTGAGAACTAGCTGAATAAATGCAGTTAGCATCTTCTCAAAGAAAATGATTAACTTAATTAAAAGCTGAGATTTGTATGTCCCAATAAATCCCTCTGAGTTATGGGACTTGTAATAGTCAGTAACATGATAGCACAAAACAACTATTTCCATACTTCTGTGTACAAGAACATCCAGAGTCATATAGAAGTAAAAAAAAAGGACCGGGGATTTAGCTCAGTGGTTCTGGCACCTGCCTCGCAAGCACAAGGTCCCGAGTTCAATCCCCGGTACCAAAAAAAAAAAAAAGGTTGTCTATTTCATATTTCTAAACTTGAAAAATGGGGCACTGAAGATTAAACTAAGATTTTTAAAATATGAGATAAATTGACTTTTGCCTACACATTTTAAAGGGACTTCAGAAAAAAATGATCATTCACTACTAAAATAAAAATAATCCATACAGAATTATATGCACCTTGCTTCAGTACTGAAAAGCAAATGAAGAGAGGTAAAACATAAGAAACCTGAAGAATGATTCAATGGAAGGCTTTAAAAGGAGGGTTAGCGTTAAAATTAAACAGCTACTTTGTGTGATGTTGCTCTACATGTGCAGAGTTCTCTTTCATATTAATCCCATTATCCTTGAACTATACACACTATAATCCTGTTCTCTGTGTGTTCATTGCCTAACCTTCTTCCATTTTCTCAGCCCTGGACTCCGTTCCACTGACACCACCCACACCAGTGTCACAGGTGCTAAGTTGTCTATCTTTTTAGCCTTTACTTGCCCTCCAGTACGGTATAGAATTTTTCCACAGCCAGAAAATTATGCTTTCCCTTCCTCCAAAATAACCTGATCCCTTCCTTTGGTGATATAGACATCATGGGGTTTCCTCCTTCAGACCTGGCTGCTCCTCAGTCATCTTGATGCTTTTTTCTACTCTCTCCATTCTTTGCATGCTGGTGTTCTTCAGGGTTCCATCCTAGGTTTTATTATTTTCCCATTTCAATACATATATACAACCTGGAGATTTTATCCATGCGCATGACATCAGTAATCTCATTCACTTCCTTACACAGAAATCAAGACCAAATATAAATTGTATACATCAGTCTGAAACATTATCAATGAGACTTGTGCTTTTAGATGGTCCTTAATAATCCCAAACTAAATATGTTTTAACCTCTTTTTGCTGTGCTCCCTCATCCCCTCTTCAAGTGTCTCCTGACTCAATGGATGATACCTTCAACCAGCCAGTTCTAGAAGTGGCTCCTGAGACCCCTCAGGTTCCACATTCAAACATCTTTCCTCTACTTCTAAAATAAGATTAAAGCTCATCAACTTCTCTCAAACTTGACAACCACCACCCTGGTTCAGGCCACCATCTTACCTCTCAGAATTACTGCCACAGCCTCCTATTTTCCTCAGCTCTTCTGTGTTCTCCATCTAATCATCTCTCCAAATTGCAGCCAAATCGTCTATTTTAAAGCATTCTCTGATTGCATACTTTCTCCACTTAAAATCATCCCAACACTCCCACAGCACAGATAGCAAAACACAAACACCATAATCCAGGATCTTTTAAATTATGGCCCCTGCTAAATCCACTATCTTTGTTACTTTTCTCTCATTGCTGAGACAAAATACCTGACACCCAAAGTTAGAGGGGAAAAGGTTGATTTGGATCACAGTTTGTAGAGGTTTCAGTCCATAATCGGCAGGGTGACAGAGGGGCAACAGTTCACGGCAGACAGTAGCAAAGCACCAAAAGAACTTAACAGTGCTTTCTCTCCCTTTTATCTTATCCAGACTACTTAGGGTGGGCAGCACTCACACTCTTAATCTTAGTGCCCTTGAGCCTAGCATTGCACCATGAACCAATTCCAGCATCACACACTCTAGATCAAGCCACCTCTGAAAAAGCCTATAACCACATGAGGCTTTGGGGGGACATTTAGACACAAACCATAACATCCACCAATCTATTTTCTTCCCTCCTTTTTCCTCCCCTTCTCTCTCTCTGCAATCTCATTAGGCTGAAATGCTTCCTATTTGGTGCCTCTGTGCCTAGACCACTGTCCTTCCTCTTTTTAAAACCCTATTTATGTTTAAGACTTGAACAAAAATATTGCAGCCTTCAAGAAGCCCTGCTTGATTCTCCCACCTAAACCTAGATTAGGTGTCTATCTTACCTCAGAAGTACTCATCATAATCTTCTCTATCCTCCAATGGATTCTCACCCTGGCAGCAATGACAGCGTCATCCTGTTTCATAAGTCTACCCACCAACTAGTATAATGCTAAATACTACTTGGTTCATTGTAAATAACCAATGAGCACTCAATATCCTATTTGATATAATATAGAGCGAGAATCTCCAAACAAATCAAAATCCTCAAATCTCTTCCTCTATCATCTTAATTATCAGCAAATGCCTTCTTAGCAGTTGTTTGACAAACAACCTAACAAACCAGAATGAAAACAAAACCTAGTATGTGTGCTTTTCACTGATCCTGAGAGCGTTCTCAATGAATATTTAAAAGAAGCTGCTTCCATCAGCTGTATAATTTTAGTCAAAGAAAAGAGTCTAAGTGTAAGACAGCAGCCTTCTGAAGCTGCCCTGCACAGCTGAATCAGTCAGATTCAATCATCCTCTCGCCGTATTTGAAGGTGTGGTCCAGCTTACAGTCTATGTGTTGTTGGAAATTAAAGAGATCATTTTTACTCTCATTAGATAATGAAATGGGAGAGAAAAAAATCTATGCATTGGCTGTCTAGTAGTGAAGTGGCAGAATCTTCAGTATCCTCTGCTTCCCTTTCTCCACCCTTCCATGCTCAATGCCCTTCCAGATACCACCCCACCCCAAGTCCTTTTCCTTCCTACTCATTTTCTGCACCAACACCACCACCCCACATACCATCCAGGCCATAAATAAGATGTTAGGCTTGAAGTCAGTTCTCCAAGTTCTCTCAATCCCAGTCCCATCCACACAAAAACGTCTTGATATTTGCAGGCATGAAATAATGAACAGATCTCAATGTAAGAATTAATGAATTCCTCCTTTAAAACAAACACCTAGTGAAGTATCTTCCCCCAAAAGTGACAAAGACGGAGCATTGAAATTACAGACAAAAACTGCTGGAATTGGAATATGTCTCCCACAAAGAAAGAAAGAAAGAAAGAAAGAAAGAAAGAAAGAAAGAAAGAAAGAAAGAAAGAAAGAAAGAAAGAAAGAAAGAAAGAAAGAAAGAAAGAGAAGGAAAGAAAGAAAGGAAGGAAGAAGGAAGAAAGAAAGGAAGGAAAGAGAAAGAAAGAAAAAGAAAGAAAGAAAAAAGAAAGAAAGAAGGAAGGAAGGAAGAAAGAAAGGAAGGAAAGAGAAAGAAAGAAAGAGGGAGGGAGGGAGAGAAAGAGAGGGAGAGGAAAAATTCCCCTTCTGCCCTTCCCTTTTTTCCATTTTCATTGTTCCCTCCAGATCTAGGGCCTCCCCCCAAATGCTGACTGCTGCCTGCTGCTCTCCCTGCCACATCAGCAGGGAGGGAGCCCAGCAGCATTTGGTGTTTGCATCAGTTTCCAGGAATGCTTTTTAACCCAGTTCATTCTTCTGGCTTAGCAGAGATGTTTCTCTTCTCTGTTTCTTTACGTGTGCTTGAACTTCTATTTCCCTAATTCTCAAAAACTAACTGAAGACTGGTTTTTTTGCTAGAAGAGAAATTATAATCACACTTTCAAAAATGGCTTATATTTTAAACTTTTTGACAACCACCACCAAGCCTGCAATTAAATACTGAAGATCTTCAGTGGCCACTGCAAATCCTGTGAGTTGGCCAGCTTGACCCCAGAAATGTTACCAGATTACTGGTCTGAGCCGCATCGGGCAAGCTGCTTTCATAAATCCATTTTATTACGCACCTGAGCCATCCTGTTCAGAATTAATCTCTGACTTTTAGCAACATAGGACAAATACACCAATAATCTTCTACAAAAACAATTCAGCACAGTAGCAAAAAAGAGATAACTCACTCTCCTAATTAATCCAGAAAAAAAATGGCAATGTAGTGTTCAAGTTTTTCTTTCTTGATAAAAGTGATATATTTCCAGTTTTAAGGTTTTTGGTTAATTCTACAGCAGCAGTATACTGGGAAAGGGTTAAAATCTTTTTAGAATCTACCATTCAACCTCAGCTCCTATATCTTCAAACACCACTGCCTAGTTAGGAGCAAATTTGAACGTGAATTTCCGCTTGTAAACACCTCCTAGGACTGACCAGATACCCTTTCAAATTCATTTACTCCAAGTTATTTCAAAAGAAAATCCAAACTCATCTCCCAGGGCAGTAATTGCATAATTTTAATTATTCCCTCTTACTTCTATTAACCTTTCTTTGTTCATTTACATTTAGGAAAAGCAACAAGTTTCAGAATAGCCAGCTCCTTTAGTTTCTATCAGCTATTGAGCAGTTAACTTATACAGAAATTCTTCCTTATAGCAAAAACAAGAAAATGGAGAGGTGGGGGAAAGAAAAGAGAAAAGATTTCCAAGGATCTCATCCACTTTTACTTCGAGGCAACATAGTTGACTAAAGCCGCTCCATCCGTGATGGCAGAAGGACCCTGACCAGCCCACCACTGCCTCGTTCTCAGGGGTGCGGGGCAGGCCGAGGAGGAGCCTGTAGCCCGTAGTCTTCCCAGTCCTGGTCCCTGAGGCCTTGGAGGAGAGGCTCAGCATCTCAGTTCTCAGGACCTCGGCCCCCCACCCGATGCCTAAGGCCGAGGTGCCCGTTCTTCTTCTCTCTCGGATGTGCGGTTGAGAGGTGGATCAGAGGAAGGGAAGGCGGAGAGTGAGCGTGGAGGGGGAGAATGAAAGTCCACACTGGAGGGGCCGCTGACTGGTGGGTTGACAGGAAGATTATCCACACCCCAAACTCAAAGAAAGGTCCTGAGGATGAAAGGTCCGGAAGACGCACTGGGCTCCTGGTGGGGAGAGGAGTGAGCAGCGAGGCGGAGAGGGGCTGGGTGCTGGCTGTAAGAGAGGGTCAGGGAATGGCAGCAAACTCCACAAGGATGGGAGTGGCTCGGGGGATGGTTATGGGGGTCTAGGCTCAGGGTTCAGCTGGTAAATCCAGACGAGGAACTGTGAAGATTAGAAGCCTGAGGAGGAAGGGCAGATTGTCCACCATAACCTCAGGAGGGAGAGACTGAAGAAGCCAGGGCCTTGGTACCCAGTTGCAGTCATTTCCAGCCAGATAAATCCCCCAAATCCGGCTTATAATTAGCCTTAGCAGAGGCAGGCCCGGAGGTCAAAGAACTTCCCGGCGGCGGCGGCTTGGCCTAGGCTAGGGCGCCCCAGCGGACCCTCCCCGTGCGGGGTGCCACGCCGCCGCTCGCCTGCGCCCCGCCCCACAGTCAACAGCGGGCGTCTGACAAGGGGACACCGCCGCCCTCACCATTTCTGCTGGAGAGCGGCTGGACGGGGCGGGGGCCGGGGTGGAGGCGGCTGCGGGGAGGGAGCACGGCCTCGCGCCGCGCCACGCCGTCGCCCCCCCCCCACGCCCAGCCCCCTCCTCCCCGCAGGTGGCCCGCGGGGCCCTCGGGCCGGCAGGGCTGGACAGCTCCTGCTTTGATCTCGGGCTCCGGGCCCCTGTCCGGCCGCCCAGCTCCCTAAACTCTGCCCGGTCGGCGTCTGCGGGGCGCTCCGACGTGTCGCCGCGCGTTTCCAAACTTGGGAAGGGCGCGGGAGGGGCGGGTGGATGCGGAGGGCGGAGGTATGCAGACAGCGAGTCAGAGTTTCCCCTCGAAACCCTCCAAAGTGGCCACGTCCTCAAAAAGAATGGAACCAATTTGAGAACCCAGCCTGCGGCCACGTCCCTTCGCCCGCCCCTCCCGCGCCCCCCCAGTCTCCTCCCAGGGCCCAGCCCGCCCATTGGCCCAGGCGCTTTTGGAGGCGCCCTCGGGCCGGGGAAACTTTTGCCGTATAAATAGGGCAGATCCGGGCTTTATTATTTTAGCACCACGGCGGCAGGAGGTTTCGGCTAAGTTGGAGGTGCTGGCCGCCGCTGCATGCCTGCGCCCGCCAGGTGATCCTCCGTGACCCGGGCTCTGCGACACAAGGAGTCTGCATGTCCGAGTGGTAGACATGCTCAGCTTTGTGGATACGCGGACGCTGTTGCTGCTCGCAGTAGCCTCGTGCCTAGCAACATGCCAATGTAAGTGCCTTCCTTCCGCTTGTTCGGGGAGGCGGGAGTTAGACGGGTGGGCACCCCGGGCTGGAAGAGGAAAACCTACACCAGGTACAGCTTGGAGAGAAGGCTCTTCTGCACCCGAAAAGCACTTTAAAAACGAAAACACGAAAGGCGTGAGTCTCGCCAAATGTTAGGGAAGAAAGTGAGCTAACTTGACCTGGAAGCTCAGGTTAGTGAAGTTCACGGGGAGCGAAGGGCTTTTTACCCAAGGCTGAGAATTAACAACCGTCCTCATGCCCGCCTTGTAAATGTCGAGGCCTGCTTTACAAAGTCCTTTAATTCAGCTTTACAAAACTCTCCCCCTCAACTTTGATCTTCTGGGCGCTGAGTTTGGTCTGAAGGATGCTGATCATGGTCATGACGAGATGGTGATGATGGAAAAGCGCCCTCTACAGGGAGGAAAGCGAAACCACAGGGGACCGAGCTTTAAGGCAATGGAGTCCAGGTTCAGGACCATGGGGTTTGTCCATGCGATGGTTTGCATTTCTGGTTGGAACCATTCCCGTGGCTAATCAGTGTATCCTGGGAAGGTATCCTACTATTTAGAATGGATACCTTCTGAAAGTTAAAACCGCCTTAAGTCATTATCTGGAAATGGAAATGGTAACATCACTTAAATAAAATTTGCTCTAAGTTTTGTTGAGCTTTAGAGTTACCCCTTCAACATACTCCCAGTGAAAACCAGATATAGTGAACACTGCAAGTTGGGAAGTATCAACTGAAGCCGAGACTACTCGAGAGCTTGGGGTTTTTTTCCCATGAGTTTAACATTAATTTATCGTGTGAGCTTAGGCAAGTCAAATTAGGCCTTTTCAAACATGTGAGGAGGAAATTAAATGGACTCTAAGGTCAGTTTAGTTCTAGGTTTTATGACAAGACTTACATGTCAAGATAAAATGAAGAAAATCAGTCCGTTTTCATCTTAAATGTGGCTGTCTAGTTACTAGACAAAGCTATTGACTTGATGGGAGGTGACCACCCTCCTCTGGCCACACCCAACACTTCAAAAACTTGCTCCACCCACATGCCACGTTGTCTACAGTTGCATAATTACTGCTGTGCACGCGTGTGTGTGCGTTTGCCTACCATCCACTTTTAGTATACACACGATAGATACCAAATAAATTAAGTACCAGATAAATTTACTGAATAAATTCACATCACCAATTTAGTGTTTTATGAGATCTGAGAGTGTAAAGGAAGACTTGACTTCTACAGAAAAAATTGAAAGCAGACCTAGAGTAGTTTAAAGCTACAAAGAGCAACAGCCACCATGATCTGAAATAAACAATGCCATATACAGATTCTTCAAAATGACTCACATCTGAGTAATTAAAAGGCAAATATCCAAAATCTGAAGGGCTTCTGCTATTGCAGTCAGGAGTAATTCTTTCTACTGATGGACACAAGGAAGTAAACATATCATTTTTCTAACTTAACAATAATTCTCATAAATTGCCCTTAAATGTCAGTGCTGGATGTGGTCCACCCTTCTGAATTGTGACTGTTGAAACAGATGTTCTCACTCTAAATGACACAGTTCTTGTCTATCTAATTAAAACAATTTTCAGGGCCTGATTCATCCTATTGCAAGTGTAGCCACACTTGTATCCCATATTAACATATAATTTTACAGTATAGGAAAGGAGTTCAGTCTTTCTAAGCATTTTAGCAAAAGGGCGGATATTACTTCAGCTTTTTTCCCATTATTTTTCAATATCTTTAACCCACAGTCTTTCCATTTATACAAAGCAATCTTTTCCCAAACAAAACTGAACCATGTTCATAAATTGATCCTACCTAATTTAAGCAAACTAAAGCAAAAATTCACATGTCCAAATTAATCCATTTTCATAGTTACTAATATGCAAATTAAACCTTCTGAAAAAGGACATTAAGAATGGTAGAAACTCAGTGAAGTACTAAGTAACTTCAATGTTTTATTTAAAAAGTCTGGTTTAGGTAACATACTATCCTAAATTTTACTTTTTTTAGACTTTTAGATATTAAAAATTATCTACACCATGAATTATTTCTTTATCAATCTACTGGTATTATCTTATTGCCAGTAATTCATCTGTGTAATTTCCAGTCTAATTGCTAAGCATTAGAACTATCCTTCAGACACATTAATATTTCACATTTATAAAATAGTAAATAATTAATAATTTAATTCAAAAATATATTTACATATTAATACTGCAAAAAAAAATCACCTTACTTATCCCCGTAGTATTTTTGACCTGCATAATTTCTAGGTTATTTGAATATCTTAATAAAAACATAATTTGTTCTTTAATTATGTAACTCAATTTTATACACCTGTGCATTAATTTGTTACTCTTACTGATCAATGAAATGATACTAATAATTTTTTCCTACTTTCCCCTTTCCTTTTCAGCTTTACAAAAGGTGAGTAAAATTATTTTTAGAAAAAAGTTAAAACTTTTCTTTCTTAAAGATTAAGAATTTAAGAAGATTAAGAAAAGATTTAAGAATCTTTTCTTAAAGATTTCTTTGCTCCCAATAATGTCTTTTGTGGAGAGGGAAGATGAGGCTCCTTTGGTATTTACCAACCTGGCTTTACAATCATGAAGAGAAATGGTAATTCATAATTTCCTGGCTGCCATAGAAAGTACCTGCCCCATTTTCCAAAATGGGTGGTGCTACTGAATAAGGCCAGACTCATAAATACACACAGGAAGTAGAGAGGAAGGGTATTAACAGCAGCTACCATGGAGCACAAGACTTCACTAAGGTAGAACATGTTGTCATTCTCTTGGACTCATTTGCAAAAGTATTATGAACAAATTCTTAGCTTGCAAATTGAACTTGCAACATAAGTACAGATAAGTATACATATATTTTGTTTTGCGCATATTTTATTAACTTACTGGCAAAAATTTCACATTGAATTTTGAAATATTAAATTAAGATCACAGTAAATGGACAATAAATGGAGGCTGTAGACACCAAAATGAAAAATATATACAATAATCCTTGTAATAACCTTTTATTTATTCTTTTCCAGGGAACTCCAAGAAAGGTAAGAGTTCAATGTTTCTCTAAAAATATTTAAATTATCAAAGATAACTTTCAGTTTAACTAAATTTACGGAAAACTACAGAATGAAAATACTTCATCAAGATTTTACTCTTTTATGAATACATATAAGGCAAAATAACTTTGCTATTTAAGATAGTTTTGTTATCTTCCTGAATCATCTCTAATTACATTTATTTATACAAATTGTTGATTTACATGCTAAAGAAAAAACACTTGTTATACTATTTTAATTATGAGTAGTAAATGAAAGTTTATTTTAAAGGACTTTGACTACAGTATATAATATGCTGATAAAGATGTAACAGAATGATCATTTTATCCACACTAATCATCTTACTAAAAATGCTGTATATGGGCCGGGAATTTAGCTCAGTGGTTCCAGCGCCTGCCTCGCAAGTGCAAGGTCCCAAGTTTGATCCCCAGTACCAAAAAAAAAAAAAAAAAAAGGCAGAAAGATACTACTAAGTTTCCTTAGGGCCAGGGATTTAGCTCAGTGGTTCCGCCACCTGCCTTGCAAGCCAAGGACCCAAGTTCGATCCCCGGTACCAAAAAGAAAATAAAAAGTTGTATATAATATTGGCCTAGTGGCTGAATTTTACAACAGCTTGTAATCCTTCAATGTAAAAGAAAATTTGTGTGTAATTAGGATAAAAACAATGTACTTTTATCTATGATATAGTGCCTATTTTTTCAGCTATTATCTAGTAACATTGTGGTTAGATCAGCCTTACCAACTAATTATTATAAAAAATGACTAGTCTGTTCATGGGAAATTACTTAGACATTTATGATTGTGCTGTTTGTACCTTCCTTGTAGGGCCCCTCTGGAGATAGAGGACCACGTGGGGAAAGGGTATGTCATTTCTGAACTCTTAAAGGGCGTCAGCCCATATTTGAATAACTATGTATTAGAAACTACAGGAGACTCACAATTTTATGGAATATTATATATCCAGATAATTGTAGCATCTTTTAAATAGATAAAGCTTTGTAGAAGAGGTGAATGAGCATTATTATATATAATCAATATTCTTTTTTGGTTAAGACTATCCTTTTATAAAGAAAAATCATTACAGAGAGCCATATTCTTTGCATAGTATTTCTTTGTTTTTAATTGGGCTGTCCAACTCATACATAATAGAAAAGTATCTACGTACCACCAAAGAGTCTTTCTTTTAAACACGCTTTGTTTGCTTTTGAAGTACAATCTCTTCTATAGCTTGGGAATAATAGAGAAGCAGCAGTCAGTAACATATTTCTCTTTCTAAATGCATACATGTGCAAGTCAAGCTTACATTTTATTTGAGTCATTCTTAGATCACCTTGCTATGTTTTATTCACATTTATTATATGTGCTGCCAGAGTGAGCACTTAATTGACATTTATAAGTACAGGATCTTGCATTATTTTGATTATATAATATTTTTACCAATATGTAAATACACATACCTCATATTTACCTTGAAATGGAGATTTAAATGTAATTCACTGAAATATTTTGTTAGAGGTAGTATTATACTGATTGATTATCTTAACATAAACTATGCTAATGGGAGGAAATCAGGATTTTCTATCCTGTGATAAAGTGACCTTATTAATTTACTAGTCACACATAACATACCAAGACATTGAATTTGAAGTCAGAAACTAGCACTCAACATACATAGTACAACATTGTGCACTGCAAAACATGCAAAGGTCATAGAATCATCTAGCTCTCAGGTCTAGCTTTATCTGAATACTGGGGCTCCATTATGAGTTAATATTCAATAGCTGAGATATTCCCCTAGGAAAACTCCCCTGTTTGTCTTCATATGTCAGTTGCTAAAGCTTCTTTTAAAATAGACCCATGTTGTAAGTGAGTCTCCATCCATGTTAAATGTGTACCCTTCACGCACGTTGAAAAGTCTGAAGAATACATTTTTGGGGTCTCGTTTTTTATATCATGTAGGTTTCTGTGCAGCCTGTCTAACCCTACTCTAATTGCCTTGTACCTAATAGGGTCCACCAGGCAACCCAGGCCGAGATGGTGAAGATGGTCCCCCTGGCCCTCCTGGACCACCTGGCCCTCCTGGGCCCCCTGGTCTTGGCGGGGTAAGAGGTCTCAAGTATTTTAAACTTTTATTTGACTTTCTTATACTTCTCTTGGAAAAAGGCTCATTGTGGAATTTATTTTTAGCAGGTAAGAGGGCTTTGTGGAAATTAGTATATTTTATTCGTTTCTTTAGTTTCTTTATTCAGGGTTCTGCTTTGCCTGATCTCTTTGTGAGCCCTTGTGAATTTCAGAACTGTTCCTTATGTTCACTGATATGGCCATCAGCACCACTCTTTACTTTGGGGATTTAATAGTTTTTATCAGCAAGGTGCAAATAGGAGGTGTTGTATTATTGAAAAGTTTGATTAGATTGCAATACAGAAGTGAAATCCCTGATCTTAAGCAATTCCACAAACATCCTACCCTTTTTATTCTCCCTGGCTTGAAGTCTGCTGAGGTTTAATTTGCTTGAAACTAATTAGAGAATAGTATGTTTCCCTTTTTCATTAATATCTTCTTTTAGGTTTATGTCTTTAACTATGGTATGAGTGCCGAATGGCCTCACTGCAGGAAGGAAAACATATTTGCTTAATTGGTTAGCACTATGAATCAGAAGCCTGATTATAATATCCAACTGTATGCCAGTAACACAAGACCTTTCTCCCCTAAAGATCTTATTATGATTGTTTATCTACTGAGTACATTAAAGAGTGCCTTCTTTAATAGAGTTACCACTGTAAGTGAGATCTTTAACATAAAGTTAGGCTTGTGAACTATTTTTTGAAAGTTTGATCTTCCAGGGGGCATTTTAATTTAATTTTCTTCTCAACTTAAAACTCTTCATACCCTTCCTGAAACTTCAGCATGAAAAAGTCTCTTAATCTTTTTATGTAGTTCTGATGGGCAGGAGCAACAGGTGCAAATGCAAAGTTGTCTTCTTTATTTAATCTCTGCTTAGTTTAGTAGGAGCTCTCTGTGACTTTAAACATTTAGGAAACTTCCCTTCCTCTCTGTAGAGGCAGGGAGTCTGAAGAAAGGAACAGAGTTAGCAGGGAAAAACCAAAGTCCTAACAAGTAAGACAGGGAAGCTCACCACTTCAAATTAGGTGTGGGCTTATACCTGAAACTTAAGTATCTCCTGACTTTGTAGGAGTTTATCTCAGTATAAAATTCTCAACTAAGTGTAAAAAATATTACTCTCTTTTAAAGAGCAATAGAAAATTTTTTCAAACAAAATAGAAAAATGAGGGCCCGGGATTTAGCTCAGTGGTTTCGGCTCCTGCCTCGCAAGCGCAAGGTCCCAAGTTCGATCCCCGTACCAAAAAATAAAAGAAAAATGAACTACATGACAAGTAAACATAGATTACATATTTATATATTTTTCTTTACCTCTCCAGAACTTTGCTGCTCAATACGATGGCAAGGGAGTTGGACTTGGCCCTGGACCAATGGTATGCTCATTTCTTTTTATTTTATCCAAAAATATATACTACATAGAACATTTATGTTAAATTTCACAGAGTCATTTATTTAGCTATTCAGGTTAATACTTAAAACTTGGATTAAACTTATTCAAATCTATCAAAATCTAATATAAGCTTTAGTTAGGGACTTCAATTTTCTTTACAAATATATCTCACTAAGATAGGTCAGATATTCATACCTAAAGAAGTAATCTTTGGATATAGTAACCATAAATTAGGTAAGTCAATCTAATTTGAAATATTGACACTGGTTGATATTTTTACATTCTTTAACATTGCTTAGAATATTAAGCAACACTTAGAAGCATGGAAATATTTACTAAGTTCCTGGAAGATGTCAGATTGTCACAAAGGATCAACAAGTTGTAATTCAGCCTTTTCATTTTATAACTAGAGATTTTAAGCCCTTTTCCCAAGGTCCTGTGGGTAATTAAGGACAGAACCAGATCAAACCACCCAGCCAGATGTCTGATATTCAACATTCTGGCCTATATGGTTCTTGAAAAAAACACTCATTTAGTCACAAGTATTTACTAGGTGACTTCAATGGAGCCCCTGTGTTTTGTTACTTCAGGAGGCGGCAGTGAAAGAATGTGACACAACCTGACTCCTCCAAGTAGTTAACAATACACAAATGTTCCTCGTGCTCTATTTTTATTTTTAAAATCCCTTTTTAGTCTATTGATTGTAAATCATTATACAAGAGAATACATATAAAATTTAGCATTTATGTCAACATAAATATTCAGGAACATATCCAATCATTTTAGTAACAATTTATAAAAATTATGTATGTGCTTGTGATGATGATAATGGTGTATCAAACAAATAGGGCTTCTACCAAACATAAGTAATGTGTTAGGAAAAACTGATAAAATCATGCAAAAATGTATACTAGTATAATATATGAAAAGAGGAAAAACATTACTAGAAGTAAAACCATTAGGTTGATTAAGTGCTACAGAATTTAACTCACATACACACACAATTTGGTGACACTACTTGTTTCCAAGGTTATTTATCTGCTCAAAGTTAAAGTAATCTTTAAAAGAGAAATTTTACCTGAGCTGTGCATCCAGTGCTCCATCTTCTGCCAGAGCTAATGGTCCACAATAAACTAATACACTGTCAGGGCAGGATAATACTTTCTGTAAATTAAAACTCTCACTTGAGAAGTAATGTACATTTAATTAATGATTTCCAATTTGCTGATTTTTCCATGTAATTTAAAATGTTCATATTGAAAGAAAAAGTGAGAGGAGGGTCTTTCGTTTTGCTTATATTGGATATTTGAAATTAGCTATTTCTGCTAATGCCAGACATTAGTCAGTTCTAAAGCACCACCTATTTCTCAAGAAGCAGCAAAAAGATAAATAAAGTAAGTTTTCAGTAAACGTCATTTGTTTTAAAAGCACACACAAACTGGGAACATTAATATGAATTTCAGATTCCCCTGTCTTTGGAACATATTTCTGGGGTGCATAAAACAAAATAGTTTACATTTAGATATCAGTAAAATATAATTTAAGCTTGCACATCCACATACATACACACACATATGCAATCTACAGATATGTGTTTCACAAACAGGCAAGATGAGCAGTTATAAAGTAGTAAAGTAATTTCCCATGTTGGAAAATCAATAACTGTAGAACCCCAAGGGTTCTTTTCTGAATTAATGAGTAATCATAGTTTGTCTCACAGCTTCCACAAAATAAATGATATTTATGTAAATAAAATGGTTGCAAATAAATGGAAAATGAATAAATATAATTAAAAATTCATGATGTCAAAGAAAATTATTTTTAATGTATACATAAAAATATATTTCTTAAAAAGTGACCAAAAAAGCGACAGCTTTTTTTCATGTCAAAGCAATTTCTAAAACCAAAGAAATAATTCCCGTGATTAATATGATGCACATTTGAAATAAAATCTATAGTGTTTCAGTCCAGGCATTAACACAGGGGCATAGGCTTGTCTGCAGATGCACCATGAACAAATTACTCGGGACATATTTTCAGCATTATGAACAGTGGACCCTACAGACTAGCTTACACAGGTATCATTACTGCAAACAGAAGAATGTGTATTTAGCTTGCAAACTAGTAATATTCTGTTTCTTAGTTTTGTGTTCCAAAATAAAGAACAAAGGGGAAAATAATTTGCTGTCATTCGGGCCATATTTTAAATAATATCATGTGTGGACTCTTCAATAGGCTGTTTCAGTAATATTTTATTTTTCCTTCACCCCTCATTAGATCCACTTTTGTTTGACGTTTTCAGCAGTCATCAATAGCCCTTAAAGGAGCTACTAGGTTCTAGCAAGCCTCCCTCTCCAATCATTAAGAAGGACTTTTGATTTTTTTCAATTTGTGACCCTTGTGGCAATAAGAATATCAGTTTCTTAGCTAAGTATGACATGGGGAGATGACATATGATCAAAGGAATCCAAATGGAGTGCTCTGTGAGCTGTGCTGAAGTCAATGGTATATTCTGAACTTCTGTGGCAACAGATCAATTTCATTGCATTAGAACAATCTCAATATGGCCAATTGTGCACAACTTTAAGGGAACTATGGCAACCCATCCAGTTCTCATTGAGTTCAGCTGATTTGGGCTGAAAAAGGAAAAACAAAGGGAGAGAAATAGTGGGGGAAACTTGGAGTATTATGTGCTTCCTTGAGGGGAACAAAAACTGTGAAATAAAAGCAGCACAGATCTGTCCATCACAAAATGTCTATGGCATGGTAGTGTCTTATCTAACTTCAACTTACCTAAACTAATTCATCTGACCCAAACCAACTTGTTTTACCCTAACCAAATCCATGACAATTATCAGTGCTACTCTCATCTGTCCTCTTTACAGGGTTTAATGGGACCCAGAGGCCCACCTGGTGCAGTTGGTGCTCCTGTAAGTATGAAAGACTTGTAATTTCTCTTATGTAAAAGGAGAGAGAATTAAAAATTAAGGCTTGGAATGAGACTTTTCTTCCCCCTTCTCTCTTAGGGACCTCAAGGTTTCCAAGGACCTGCTGGTGAGCCTGGTGAACCTGGTCAAACTGTGAGTACAATTTTCTCCCTTTGTGATCAGTATTTTTTCAAGAAGTTTCTGAAATAGCCTTAGCCAAATGACTGGTCTCCCTTTTTCTCAGGGTCCTGCAGGTGCCCGCGGTCCTGCTGGCGCTCCTGGAAAGGCTGGTGAAGATGTAAGTGTTTACTCTTAAGCTCTTCCAAAACACCATTTCCATGTTCCTGCCTTGACAAGAATTCCTAGATCCAAATTAAGTGTTCTGCCAAAGCTGAGTATGCCTGACATAACTCTCCCCATATGGGAAATATTATTTTAATGAAATATTAATTAATTTGCTTGTATTTAGGGAAATATGATTATTAATTAAATATGTGTTTGGATCCATCTTTTTATGTGATACCTTTCTCTTCAATTGTAAAAACAAAATGCCCTCACTTTTGTCTGACGATTTCCCAAGTCAAGTCTGACCCTACGATGTTTTCATGTTTTAGGGTCACCCTGGAAAACCTGGACGACCTGGTGAGAGAGGAGTTGTTGGACCACAGGTGAGACTTTTTATAATATTATGCATTCCAAACCTTAAAGACTTTTCAGATATAAGATAATTGCTAAATCAAGCACCCACCTAAATGGCGCATGGATGTCACTCACACTTGTAACCTTTATTGAAGGCATCTGACAAAGGAACCTAGGAAAGAATTCATGTATTTTTATTAATGCAAATAATGTGCATTAGTGACACCACATATACTATGAGCAACTAAATTGTGTGTTCTACAAATACCATAGTCTTGGATATTCACATTAGTGCAATTAATTTGTGGCTCTGAGCTTTAAAATATATTAGTCTTTGATTCCAAATTTGAACTTTGATGAGAAGAATTACTTTGGAAGAAAAAAAATAATCATTGTCCTTTTCTTTATGACAAAAAACATTCACCTTCTTCTGAATTTCTTTCTAAGGGTGCTCGTGGGTTCCCTGGAACTCCTGGACTTCCTGGCTTCAAGGGCCCTAGGGTGAGCATATTCTTTATCCAGATGAGAGAAAATGCTGATTATTTTTCTGGACATAACTCAACTGTACTTAAACCCTGGGTGACACATCCTGGCTTCCACATCCCTGAAGTTTGCCAAAGGGGAGGGAAAATTTAACAGTAAGCTAACTGAAAGTAGAGTGTGTTTTCCAGTCGGTTCATACCTACCAAGAAACAGGATTGCTACAGGGAAATTGTATAAAACATGTATTATGGCTGAGTATTGACACCATCTGAAAATCATAAAATCATGAACTACAGCAAGGATGTGAGAGAGCATCTAGTCTCTCCCTTCTTGAGGGCATGGCTAAGTGGCTTAGCCGGGGCCATGCAGAAGCTCACCTAGAGCTGGACCCTTAGTTTCCATTCTGCAGAAGTGGCCACAGGTTTCACCCAAGAGATAGTAATTGCCAAGGTAGAAGATCTGGATCTGCCCAAGCATTGTAATGCTACAGCATTTTAATAATAAGGATTGTTTTCCAGGGACACAATGGTATGGATGGATTGAAAGGACAAGCTGGTGCTCCAGGTGTGAAGGTAAATACTACTAGAAGCATTGTTTTCAATAATTGATTAAATTTTCCCTTCACCACCAAAAAGCGTATTTTTATTGAATACTATGCACATTCTAAAAAGTATCCTGTTTTCTCTTCTATACTTCAAATCTCTCAATGGAGGAAACTATGAGATCCTACGACAAAAAGCTAATTATCAATATGTATTTCATTTAATGTCTGTTAAACAGTTGAGACACAAATAATGTCAATAATTTCCTACTTCAATTCCTCTCCTCTTATAATTTCAGTCAATCTCTGTAGCCAAAATAAAAGTAAATAAACATGTAATCAGGTATTAGGACACTTTGTTATTTTAAACTGTAAATTCTCCTTTGCCATGCACTAATTAGATGGGTACATTCATGTCACAACACACTTTTCAACCTCTTTTCTGTGATTTATCTGTGCACACTCAAAAAATTTTTAATTCGGTAATTAAAGTCTCAGAAGTGTGTTATCTCTTGGCTAGGCTCTTCTCTGACAGCATTTTCAACTATAAAATGTTCTCTTTCCTATTAAGGAGATAATGTGATAGTAAAGTGAATACCAATGTAATTACAAATTAATGAGTAACAAATACTAGCGGGACCAGAAATGAACATGAATATGGAAAATCTGTTCCTACTCTCCAGCTGCCACACAAATGGATAAGGTCACACTCATTCTCCCAGGAGCCCAGTATAACAGCTCAGACTACTAATCACACTATCATAAAATGTAAGAGCTGAAAGGAGCTTTGTGGGCTCCCTCATTTTGCAGATGAGGGAAACTGAGGCTTAGCAAGAGCTAGTGACTTGCCCAAAGTGACACATTTAGTGGTTGGAAGAGCATAGGCTAGAAATCCTGATGCTCATTCCATGCTTTTCCCCAACAACATACTTCACCTAGAACCTTAAAAATAAATGATGCTTATGTGGCCTCAGATACATTGTTTTTTTCTCTACCTAAGTCAGATTATTTTGAAGGAAAGTTTAAAAATATGAGTTGGAAATAAATACGACAACTCTAAAAATTATGAAGCTCCAACCTTTCATGCATATTTTATTAAATTGATAACATTGAGTGCTCACAATAACTTTAAAGGGGGTAAATATGGTTATATTGATAGTGTATTTATCATTTGCCATCTCTTTTCATAATATCATCCCTTAATATATAAGCCTAGTCTAATGATATTCATAATATAAAGTGGAAATTTGAGAGAGGGTACAGTCAAATAACCACAACTTCTTAGTACCTTGATATTTGATATATTTAAATGTACACACATTTTAGCAATTTTTAAAATGTAGCTACCTGGAATAATTAGGAAACAATCTGTATGTATAAGAGATGTTATAAAATATATACATAGTTCAAACTGAGAGCCGAGGATTTAGCTCAGTTGTTCTGCCTTCTGCTTCGCAAGCGCAAGGTCTCAAGTTCGATCCCCAGTACCAAAAAAAAAAAAATAGTTCAAGTTGAAATAGTAGGGTTAAAAAAAAATTCAAAAAATTAATCAATGAATTGCTTTTTTAAAAAAACATTCACTCAGAAGAAAATAATTGATAGGTCTATGCAATGAACAAGAACTCCATCTTTCTCTCCCATATAGGGTGAACCTGGTGCCCCTGGTGAAAACGGAACTCCAGGTCAAGCAGTAAGTATTGAGTGCTTTAAGGCAAATCTAAATGTGTACACTCTTTGCAAGCTGGAACTTCTTTAATGTTTTTGCAAATTAGCACTATTTTCCTCAGCATTGTACTCTTTGATATTGTTCTAATAGCCTTTTGCATATTTAATTGAAATCCACTACCTTTGGGTTGGTATTAAAACAACCCTATTTACTTTTAGTAGACTCTTCCACATATTGGAAATTGGACAAACAAAATGATGCTTGTGACAATTTATAAATTAGCTTTCTAGATTTTAATGAAAATATTCCTGCTTCCAGGGAGCTCGTGGACTTCCTGGTGAGAGAGGACGTGTTGGTGGACCTGGCCCAACTGTGAGTGTCTCAGTTTTGTTCCTTTTTATCCTTTTAAAATATCTTCTGCTGACTGCCAACAAACTTGCCCTTGACTCTTCCCTTTTTTCTGCATAGGGCGCTCGTGGCAGTGACGGCAGTGTCGGTCCTGTGGGTCCTGCTGTAAGTTCTGATACTGGGAAATTTGAGAGGATTCAGAGTATGGGTGGGAGCCAAGTTCTTCACTAATTTCCTATAAAACAACATCGATTCAGACATAACTAAATTTTCTATGAGGTCTTTTGAAGTTTATAAGTATTGTAGGCTACTTATAATTATTTGGGACCATTGACTGAAGTATGAAGTAAAGTCAACCCTGCCTTAGATACCTTGAATGTCTTCCTTTGATAAGACATTAATGTCAACATACTACCTGGCAGTGTTTCCTTTGGCAATATGAAGTAAGATGGAGACATTCTGAGCTACTTTAATCTTCTGTTGTTGTTTTCTTAATCCACATAGAGGAAATTTCTTACTGCTTTCTGTTTCTATTTCAGGGTCCCATTGGAGCTGCTGGCCCTCCAGGCTTCCCAGGAGCTCCTGGTCCCAAGGTAAAACATTGGTGACTATTGTCACTACCTTGATACACTTTGTAAGGTCATGTGAAAGATTAAAACTATATTTGCAGAAAGAGAGATAATTACAGAAAAGTTTCTTTAATTAGTTCTTACCGGTAAAGAATAACCAATTTTCTCACTCCACATTTAAAATAGATCATATCTCTGTACTTGTACACTAGTAGCATACATACAGATGGCAACACAGAAGTTGATTCCGTGAAGCCCTATGGGATCAGCTCCCAAAAGAGTCACCCCTGACTGACAACTAGTGTCAGCCACAGAAAGACAGAGGTAGAGAGAAGGTACCAATAATAATCAAACTGGTGGAACAAAGCTAGGAAACTCAGAAATGAATCCCAACTCTTTTAACAAGCCAGGTAAGAAAAATGATTGCCATTCTGAAGAAATTTTTTAAATGGTGTTCTAACAAAAGACATACACTTCCATTATTGGCTGTCTAATTCCTCTGGGTCATTTCCCCTTTTAGGGTGAAATTGGTCCTGTGGGTAACACTGGTCCTTCTGGCCCTGCGGGTCCCCGTGGTGAAGTTGGTCTTCCAGGTCTTTCTGGCCCTGTTGGACCTCCTGTAAGTAGTTTCGGTCACTGACCTTATAGAACAGAACACTGGGAAGAGGGCTGAAAAGAACAAGCTGGGGTCAAAAAAGACCAGAAATATTCCAGTTAATGGATAACTTTCCATTTCCTTTTCCTCTCAGGGCAACCCTGGAGCGAATGGCCTTCCTGGTTCTAAGGGTGCAGCTGTGAGTATATATATGGGTAGCTAACATGTGCTGCTATGGGTTTAAGGCATTTAATGAGTGCTGCCTCTGCAGCCCATAACCTTGTGATGGACCATGCTCTGTTTTCCTTCACAGGGCCTTCCTGGTGTGGCTGGGGCTCCTGGCCTCCCTGGTCCCCGTGGTATTCCTGGCCCTCCTGGAGCTGCCGGTGCTACTGGTGCCAGAGGACTTGTTGTAAGTAGCCTTAACAGTGGCTTTGAGCACCCCAAAAATGCTAGCTTTACCATCATTTCATCACTGTTTAGTCTTATCACAGTTTTGTTCTTCCTATTTTTCTTTCCTTAGCTTTTTAGTGTGCGTTTCCCATGTAATTGTATATATATGGGGGTTGATTCCCTTGTCCTCACGTGCACAGAGACACACTCCTCCTGCTATCTCAGGAGCTTGTGCAAAGGTAAATGAGGCAAAGCTCTACCATCTCAGTCCTGCCCTTACACAGACATCATTCCTCAGTAGGCCATTTAAGTATGAAGAGGGGCACATTTCTTGGAGAACCTGAGCTTCTCTCTAACTTAACCCATGAAAGTTCCAAGAGATTTGTCCACCAGAGGGTTCTGCCAAATATTTGTCATTTGACCTTTGTTTTGTCTTGGGTCTTAGGGTGATCCTGGTCCAGCTGGTTCCAAAGGAGAAACTGGTAACAAGGGTGAGCCTGTAAGTAGCTCTATAATCACAATTTTGTGCAGTTATTTTTCTTGCAATCCAGTTTCTGGAGCTGGGTAGGATATAATAATTGTTTTCTACTTTCCTTTCTTGTTCTTTTTGTTACACAGGGCTCTGCTGGACCCCAAGGTCCTCCTGGTCCCAGTGGTGAAGAAGGAAAGAGAGGCTCTAATGGTGAAGCTGGATCTGCTGGCCCCCCTGGACCTTCTGGACTGAGAGTAGGTTCTAAATGCTCCAGACGCCCAGACACACCAGAGGCAGTGATGACACTGGCTCACTGGGGATTGGTCAAAATCACTGCTTGCATTTTCTAGATGAAAGAAGCATCTGCTTTCCATCTGGTTTTCCTAAATCGGTGACTCAGTTTGGTAGGTCACAAAATTGGTCTGGAAATAGTGTTGACCTACTTTGGCAGAATGCTCATCCACACATTCCCTTGGAGTTCGAGTGAAGCATTTTGACTCTATATATGCCATGTTTTAATAAACTCTGCCTTACCACATTCAAAAGTTTTCTCTGATTCTCTTCTATTTTATGTTCTTTCTTGCAGGGTTCTCCCGGTTCTCGTGGTCTTCCTGGAGCTGATGGCAGAGCTGGTGTCATGGTAGGCTGTCCATCACCCATGCCCTAGGAAGCAACTTGATACTTTCTCTGGTGTGTGAGTCGTGGGCTATAGCTCCTCCTCCTCCACTCTTTCCTTCTAACAGGGCCCTCCTGGTAGCCGTGGCGCAAGCGGCCCTGCTGGAGTCCGAGGCCCCAATGGAGATGCTGGTCGCCCTGGGGAGCCTGGTCTCATGGGACCTCGAGTAAGTTTCAGATGGATTCCAAACAAGTCACATCTGGCACTGTTTTCTTCTGTAATGGGTTGTTTAATGTTGAAGATAACAATAAAAACACAGGAAGTAAATTTATTAGTAGACTTGCTGACAGTTGCCTTTTTAATTTAACTTCATCAAGGCTCCGTAGATATTTTTCATGTATTTAGTTAGTTCATAAATTTCCTATTTATTGCTTGATACAATGGCTTGATCTATTCTTTGGAAAAATAGATTTATTTTAATATATCCAAATTAAGTTGATTCTCCTATCAGCATGAATCTTTTATCTTAATTTGTGAGTTTTGTATAAGGTGTTCATGAAATGTATCAGTGCTATACATTATTAGTTTATTAGATTCATAAGTGAAGTCATTTTTTCAGCAATCACAAAGGGCTATAATGTATTCAGCATCACACAAGCTATGGGGAAATGACCCTTAGATCTGTAGACACTCTAATCCATAGCAATAGAGTAATTTTTTGCTCCATTATCTCTTGTGGGTGAATATCAACTGTAATTGTACCATAAACAAGTAATAGAGACACCAAATAAGGCAATAAAAAAAAAACCACTTTGAAAATTGCTTACTAAAAGTATTAGTTTTTCTATTATGAGGTAGATAGCATAATACATTTTCCCCATGTAGCATATTACTTAAGTTTCTTATGATATCTGTAACTGGATCTATTGCACTAAAACTCACTAAAAGGAGAGCCACAAAAAAAATAGGGGAAAAATTTCAGAGCTCTTTTCACACCTCCTGATTTCACACCACCTAATGATTTTACCCTAGGCAAAAAACAAAAAGTAGAGGAAAAATGCTTTTGTGAGATTCCAGTTAATCTGAGGCTTGAATGTGTGAGTTGAAATGCCAGTATGAAAGCACCCTCATTTGTTTTACAGGGTCTTCCCGGCTCCCCTGGAAATGTTGGCCCAGCTGGTAAAGAAGGCCCTGTGGTGAGTATTGCTCATTTTCCATTATATGTTCAAGGACACTTACTGCACCCTTATCAAGTCTATTTTGTGGCTTATTTATACATGAATACATTGAAAATAAATATCAGCCACCTACATCATCTGGGAACACAAAGTAATAGGTTGTAATTATGGAATCCAAATGAACACAGGACTGAAAGCAGAGAGGGACAAAGAAAAAACATGATAGGAAAAATTGAAGCAGGCGACAAGGGTATCGGGAGAGAGAAGTTGCATACGTATGAGATTGAATTGGCTGTGTGTATACCAACATCCTATTTCGATATGGAAAATGGAATCATAATTTACTGACACTTTATACAAGAAGCACAGTGTATTCAGAAAGCCTTTCTGTTTCAGCCCATGGCAGCATCACAGGCTTGAGGTTTGGAGACCATGTTGATGCTGAGTAAACTTTGAATATACTTTGATTTCAGGGTCTCCCTGGTATCGATGGCAGGCCTGGCCCAATTGGCCCAGCTGGAGCAAGAGGAGAAGCTGGTAACATTGGATTCCCTGGACCCAAAGGCCCCACTGTAAGAATCGCCATGACTTCCTCCCTTTAGCACTTTTTTGCTACATTTCACCAAACCTAGCATTTCCTACTCATCAGTCCAGTATACCACAGTGGGGGAAGAAGGGCCTTTTCAACTTGGGAAAACTGTGGGCAACTTACCACATTAGTCTATGTGTTGCCAAAGCAAGCACAGGCAGCTTACTACATTAAAGATTTCCCCCAACATTTCTTTACATACTTGCTGAAAACCCATCTCCTGGGACACGAGTCTCAGCAGACAAATGGGCCTCTTATTGTGATCAGAGCTACATGATGATGGATTGTACGTTGGATGATAGAATTCCAGAACTGGGAATCAGCAAGAAATTTCAAATTTGTCATGACTAATTGGACATTAAACACATGAGACCATTTTCTGTCTTGTTTTGTTTTTAATTTTTATTATAGGGTGATCCTGGCAAAAATGGTGATAAAGGTCATCCTGGTCTTGCTGGTGCTCGGGTAGGTGCCACCTTCTATACAAACCTATTCACACAGAATTGACCCAATAAATACACATCCTTTGAGGCCATCTGATATTATTCTATCACTTTTTTTCTAAGATGGCATCCCCATGGGTCCTTTACCATTGTAAAATGTCTTCATTTTTTTAACCACACATATAAGGCAGTGAGCCATAACAAATGAGAATATATGTTTAGTCAAAGATACTCAGAGAAGCACTTGGTCTTTATTTCACTCATTTTGTGATGAAAGGGGTTTGAGTATGTAGTCATAGTCTCTGGCATTTATTTATTGCCTTTTATCTGCAGAGTTCCCTTGAACCATATCAAATGTTGGTAGGCAGCATTCCGGCCTTGGCAAAAACCCACAATGAGTCTAATTCATGCTAAAAGGATAAATATGCTCTGAGGAACTAACTTTAAAAGATGCTTTGAGACATCTTCAACTGCCCGAGTTGCAGGTAACCATCAGACTTTCTGTTCAACATTTCTAGGGTGCTCCTGGTCCTGATGGAAACAATGGTGCTCAGGGACCTCCTGGACCCCAGGTGAGTATTTCTCCACCTCCTGTGCTTTTCTGCACTAGAAAGCACGAGTCCCAAAAAACAACCATCTCCATATTCCAGTTCAAAAGTTAGATAGGCAGCAACAGTGGCAAACTTTGCTATTTATGCTGTCTCTCCTGTCCCTTTCAGGGTGTCCAAGGTGGCAAAGGTGAACAGGGTCCCGCTGGTCCTCCAGGTTTCCAGGTGAGTCAACAAAAACATATGAAATCCAGCCTTTGGCCAGATTGTCCACCCCCACCTCATTGTATCCTTCTCCCCTACCACATGAAACACAGCTTTGCAGCTGAAGCAGAGGGTACATTTTTTTTCAAAGCAATGCTTTAATAACTTTTAATAGCGCTCATGTTGATTTTGTGTCATTCCCCCTTAGCCAATTATTAGCAAATTCCCTATATGTTACTATAAGATTGAGATTTGTATTTTTCTTCATTTAGGGTCTGCCTGGCCCTTCAGGTCCAACTGGTGAAGTTGGAAAACCAGGAGAAAGGGTGAGTAAAATCAGTGATAATAAATCCACCCAAACTTATGAATTTCCTTCTGCTTAATGCCCTCCAACAGCACAATCACAATATGTAAAAGGAAATTTCCTATTTCATGTGTTAATGATAGTGTTCTCCTTATGTTGATACTGAGAGTGAATGAACAAAGTCACTTATTTTAGTTGAAATTACTTTGTTTTATGAATTGAGTGGAACATCACATTATAAAAGTAGAATCTATCAGTGAATATTTCATGTACTAGCCTTACTTTTTGTTTTGTTCTTGGTCATGTTAAAATACAAATTATTTCCTCCTCCATAGTGAAAACGCAAAAGCACTGATTTCCCATTAAACTAGACCCTGAAAAATTGCTTTTAATGTTTTTCTTGGCATTCAGACATGACACTGCTATCCACAATCAGAGCATGAGTTCTGAGTCATTTTCTCTGTAATTGTGATGAATGTGCCTCAATTTAGTTACATTCTATGGCCTCATCTCCTTTGTCAACAGCAGGGCACATTAAGGAGACAGCTGGTCAGTAATAAAAGAGATACACTTGGGTGTACAATTAACTAAGTAATGTACAGAATATGATAATTTCTATTAAGAAGGCAGTCTGCTATATAGCTAAAAATAGGCGATGTCTCATAATGTTCATTATTATTTATCATATTATCAAAGAAGATAGTCTGCTTTGTCACTTTTTTAAAAGCCATAAACCAAATGGGAAACTTACGTTTTATGATACCAAGTTCTAAGATAGATCTATCTTTGGTATCAGTTAAATTCTCTCTGTGTGTGTATTTTTCCCACAGACAACTGAAAGTTCTGTTACACTTCTCAGTTGGTATACTTAGGCTTCTTTGAGGGGGAGCACAGGCAGCTTTATGTCACTCTTTCAGAACCGCCCGAATATCATATTCTTAAATTTAGAGATTACATATACATTTCACACTTAATTTATTCTTGTGTTTTACCTAGGGTCTCCCTGGTGAATTTGGTCTCCCTGGTCCTGCTGGTCCAAGAGTAAGTGTTATTTAATTAACCTTCATAAAATCTTGGCAATGTGCTTTTTAAAAAAGGAGTGCTTTCTCCTAAAGCCACAAATGGCCTTCCTTGCACCAAGTTGCGGACACTTTTCTGTAGTCAAGTGTGATCTGCAGAGACCACAAAGATATCTAAGTTGATAATGGACTTTGTTTAATTGCTCATGTTTCCTACTCAATAAGCACATGATTATATGAAACATAAGTGAGCTACTATCGGTTATAGTTAACAATTTATATAAGCATAATAATTTATGACCGTGGCTCAATTTGAGCCAAGGAAAAAGGGTACCTTACTGTGATTAGTAATGCAATCTTAGTTTACTTTGATGTTTAAAGTCTAAAGCTGAACTCAAGAGTCTAATTTTATGGGGCTGGGGATTTAGCTCAGTGGTTTCACCGCCTGCTGCTCAAGCACAAGAACCCAAGTTCGATCCCTGGTACCAAAAAAAAAGGTCTAATTTTATAAAGACAAATAAAGAGAGGAGGGGAGGGGAAATTAGGAGAGGAAGGGGATGAAAAAAGAATTAAAATGTGTCATGTCCATGTACCAACTCCCCACAAGAAATGTAATCGTTATGTACTATAAACATATTCTAGTAAAAAGTAAAAGTTTTAAAAAGAAAAAAAAATTATTGAACAAATCACAGAAAAAGAAAATAAACATTTAGTTTGTGGATATTAGCATAACTGGAATGTTGGTTTGCCACTAAAGTATTCCGTTATGTTGCTCATTACCATATACGTTGGAAGCCCAAAGTTAGTGTCAAAAAACCACAACACCATAGAATCAAGTTATTTTAACGTCTTTTGATATAGCTGTAATGTGGACCTGTGTGATAAATATTCTTAAATGCAAGCTGGGAGATATTTAGATAGATGATAAACAAGTTACAGATACTCATATATACATATTATATATATGTTAAATATTATAACTGTTACATCATTATTGTATGAGTTTATGAAAGGAGACAGTTATAAAAATATAATCTTATTTGTACTTGACATTGCTATTTAACTAAAATGCTACCATCTTTCCCTTTAATTATTACAAATAACCTGCATGGTTTTTTTTAACCTTAAACCTATCCCAGAAAAGACCACAAATAAATAATTAATAAACAAGAAAATGAATGCTAAAGGTTGAATGTCATAGTCTATAAGCAACAAATTTTGGAACTGTAGTCCCAGAACATTAGAACAAAATTCGACTTTAGAGTTTATCTCATGCCATCCCTTCACTTTGTGGTGGAGAAATTAGGAACAAACAAAAAAATTTAATTTCCTGAAAAGTTGCCAAACCAGGACTAAAAATCTAGATGTATGGTGTGTAAAATCAGAAAATGACTTCATCTAACTGCTGTTTTTCAGGGGGAACGTGGTCCTCCAGGGGAAAGTGGTGCTGTGGGTCCCTCTGGTCCAATTGGGAGCCGAGGTCCTTCTGGACCCCCAGGACCTGATGGAAACAAGGTAAGACTGTTTTATAGATGGCAGCAAATCCTAGAATAAACAGATCCTTTACAATAGAATAACTTTTTCAGATTTTCATTTATTTTCAGTTCTGTGACAATTTCCATCTCAGTAAACAGCAATTTTATTCTAGTGGATCTGAATTATTCCAACAGAAAACTGGAAGTATAGGAATCTCAGTGTTCTACAAACCGTAATGAATTAGTATAGTTTTCAACATTTTCCATCACATCATTTATGCTTTTTTGGAATTGAGGACCATCCTATACATTCAGACATTATTTTTGTTTCGAGAAAAAACTTTTACCCTCTTAACATCCCCCCACCCATAGGGTAAAATTTCTTAAAATAAATTTTAATAATAGAATAATTTATAATAATGAAAATTAACTAAATACTACATTCACCCCAAAAAGATAAGTCTGAAAACTTTTGTTCTAAAATAAAATCTGTGGTTTAGATTTTAAAATAGATGAAATTATGCCTACCTGAAAAACAGACACTTTAACCACAATAAAAAGAAGATAACTTATATTATTTCTAACTCTTAACCTCAAGTTTAAAAAATGTAAAGAGAAATTGTAAAAAGCTATTTTATAAAGCTGCTATAAGGGAAAAATGAAAACCAGGTCAGAGGGAGAGAAGAAATAAGACTTTCAAAGGGATCTGTTCTTTCAGAAGCTCGTCAACAGCTTCTTATTCGCTCTCCTGAAGTATGGAGAACTGTAGAGTTTTGTATCAAACTGAAAGGTGTAGTCTCTGCTCTTAAGGAGACTGAAACACAAACAAATATTCCCCATTAATGAAGTCCCTTTCCACTAAGAGACTTATCTTTGAGAAAGATTTGTGGACAAACCTTTTTCACTCTCTGCTTCCCATTGTTCCATCCTCTGCTTTTCTGTGCCTGTCTCCCCTGAGAGGATTTGGGGCTGGTTTTAGAAGAATTGCAACCATCCACTTCCACTACCCTCTTTTTAAGTCAACATTAATATCTCCCAGGATGTTCTCCCTTTTTTCAGTGGCCCTCCTTTTTATCACTTAGCGGACACGAATACTATCTATTAAATGTTTAAATTGGAATCCTTCAAGGGTTCAAGTCTTCACTTTCTTTTTTTACCACTGCAATAATTGACTTCACATGTGTTTGATTCAAGGGTGAACCCGGTGTGGCTGGTGCTCCTGGTACCGCTGGTGCATCTGGTCCTGGTGGCCTCCCAGGAGAGAGAGGGGCTGTTGGCATACCTGGAGGCAAAGGAGAAAAGGTACACTCTGCTGTCAACTGTGGACCTTAATATATACATTGATGAACTCTAGAACAAGGGTGCCCAGTTTTTTACAGTTCTTGGCAGGTAGTCTGGTAGCATTTTGATAACTATCTATACACATTTCCCTCTGCCACCTAGCACCTACACACTTCTAAACTCACAAGTGTGGCAAAATTCCTTGCTACCATGGAATTTCATGCAAACAGATGGTGTTGAGTAATACATGAGGCTCATTTTAATGCCACTAACAATAATGCCTCATTCTGCCCTAATTAATGGGAAAAAGCTATATTGAACAGCTGTCAACCGTGCTGCCGCATTAGTTATGCCATAAGAGTGAGCAGGCGCTGCAGCCCATTGTGATGGTGCCTTACAATTCTGTCCACATGAATTGGTACCTGGCTTGATTATGCGTCAGAGGGGTGTGTGGAAATTCAAAAATAAATGTGCAACAATAATCTGGAAAGGGTCTTGAATTATTTTTTTCTGATTTTTTCCCTTCATTCAACATCTTATAAAATGGTAGAGAAATGAGAAATTACTAAAAACCTTAAATGACAAAAGGTACAGCATCTTCTCTGAAAACACTTTGGATTGATCTGGATTCAAAAATTTGGTCAGAAAATGAAAACTTGTTCTTGCTTTATACTTTCAGGGTGAAACTGGTCACAGAGGTGAACCCGGAAACACTGGCCGGGATGGTGCTCGTGTGAGTAGAATTTTGTTTTTATGTTTGTTTGCACTTCGACTTTTATTTATTTTTCATATTTCACTCCATTTGATTGAGAAAGTTTCCAAAATAGAGCTAGAAAAAAGGAACCAAGTTTAGTAAAATAGTTTTTCATTTTTTCCTGGCTATATCACTAATAATATCATCTTACATGTCCCAAAAGAAAAATTCAACAGGAATTTGAAAATCACACCTGAATTTTCTACCTTTGCTAATGTTAAGTATACCAACTACAAGTGGCGGGCCCAAAGCTCTAGGTTTAATAGAATGGTAAGCAAGTAAATTAAGTGATGATAGGGCTTTAAAAAGAAAATGATAATCCCCTTGTCTGTTAAAATGCCAGAACCTCTAACAAGGTCTCACAGTCGTGCACACAGATGCCCTAGGACTTTATCGAAGAACGGGCCCAAACATTAGCTTTGAATGCCCTCTGGATGCCAAAGATAACCCCATATGGAATAATCCCCCTGCCTGGGTGTCAGCATTGTGGCGCTTCTGAGCCACAGTCTGCCTCACTTTGTTCTCATGACCTCTCCCTGGGAGCTGATAACTCTTGCAGCACAGTGCTAACAATCTTCCCCTCCAATCACACCATTCTGACAGTTCCTAACAAGGCTACTCATTTTCTGCTCTCCAGGGAATTTTACAAAAGCAGAGAGTTCAGATCTCCCAAATTCATAACCCACCCTTGATGTACACATTTTCATAGCCTTTATTACAGAAATTCTCTCTTCCAAAAGTGGCTTCTAGTAGTCTTGATAATTAGAACTGAAAAAAAAAAACAGAACTGAAATGTATCAAAGGTTTTCTTGATGTCCAACCAGAGTTTGCAATAAAAATGTTCTATCACTGTAAAAGCACAGCAGTGAGGAATGACAAGTTTTGCTTTTAATGGTATGAAGGTTATTAATAAGACACATCTTTTTTCTGGGTATTAGGGTGCTCCTGGTGCTATAGGTGCCCCTGGTCCAGCCGGAGCCACAGGTGACCGGGTAAGCATGCGTCTTCGCTGAGTGGTGACTTTCTGAGCTGCAAGCAATATCTAAACATTCCTGCCCACCCTAGTCCCAGGAAACCCAGCAATTCATTTTTACAGCTTGTAATAAAGTCCACTTATTTAAAAACCAAGCTGTTCTGACAGAGTAGTGGAAAACTAATGCTGTGTGTTTAACATTCCTTTTCACTTCGTATAGATGTACCGGCAATCTGATCTGCTTTAATCTCTATCATTTGTTTTAAAGGCTTTCCCTGTTGCCCATTAACAATATCCTAATGTACTAAGCCTCCTCAAAGCCTTCAATTGTAAAAAAAAAAAATCCATGAAATACATAGTGTGCTTATTTCGTATGGAACAGCCCACTTAAAATAGACCTTATTTATTGTATTGCAAAGATCGAAGGAAATAGATCAGCCCTGTGTCCATCTCAAAATTAAAATGTCCTTTCCTAGTATTATGCGTACTGATTTATAGTGCTATGGCAAGTGTACAGCCAATAGCACTTCGACCCTTATAATGAATACAACATTAAGTAGAGTAAGAGTCCACTTCATTTTGCTCTGAGATGCACATTAGTTATCTCTCTCAAGGCAACTACAAACTCTGACCAGAGCCCACTGTCGACCACTCTACTCACTCCTTCCTGCTTCCTGGAGCATCTCTGTGAGGCACATTAGCAAACTCATCTTTGGTCCCATTACAGGGTGAAGCTGGTGCTGCTGGTCCTGCTGGCCCTGCTGGTCCTCGGGGTAGCCCTGTAAGTAGAAATCTGGGTCATCTGGACATGAAAACATCACAACTTTTAAACATTCATGAACCTAGGGTGGCTAAAATATTTTGAAATCCCTTCCCCCACCTAGGGTGAACGTGGTGAAGTTGGTCCTGCTGGCCCCAATGGATTTGCTGGTCCCGCTGTGAGTATCACATAATTGGGGTCAATCTTAAAACAACGCAAGTTGAGGGGTACAGTGAGTCAGAATACCAAGCTGTAACTGTTCATTTTCTACAGGGTGCTGCTGGTCAACCTGGTGCTAAAGGAGAGAGAGGCACTAAAGGTCCTAAGGGTGAAAATGGTGGTGTCGGTCCCACCGGCCCTGTTGGAGCTGCAGGTCCATCTGTAAGTTGATTTCACTGGTGGTCTACACAGCCTGTGTAGTCACCCATGAAATTTTAAAATTCAACATTCATCACCAAGTGCCCATTATATTCCAGGGAGTACACCAGATTGAAGATGATTTTAAAAAAAAAAAAAAAAAAAAAAGAAGAGTTAACACTTGCATACCACTTTACAGTTTATAAAAGTTGTATAAATATTGTCTTATTCTTCAAGAACCCATAAGTTATAATATTAAAATAAGAGCATTTCATATGACACAGACATCTATTTCTCATTTCTAAATTTTATTCTAATAGGGGAATGATCTTGAATAAAAGAGTATCATTTAGAAGAGTTCTGTGTTTTGTGATTTGACTCTATCTCTTCATTTGCATTTAGGGTCCAAATGGCCCTCCTGGTCCTGCTGGAAGTCGTGGTGATGGAGGTCCTCCTGTGAGTATTTATAGTCGATTCTGACCACTTTTCCCTCTTCAGAATCTATTAGAGACAACTCAAAAGTTTTGGCATCTTAGGTAAATTTGAACTATAATGAGACATTTGAGATTCTGATCAGTCATTCTGATATTGGGAATAAGATCTGTTACATGGATATTAATTCCCTCTGAAACTCAGTGCAGGCTATGTTACTGCCATCTCACTTGAAGTAGGAACCGAAGTTAACCCCAAGCAGTTTAACTGGGAAGTGGATAAAACATTTCTTTGGCACTCTTTATCTTTTTTGTTAATGCCTCCCTTCTCTGGCTGGCCAAGTCATAAAAAACCTATGTAAGGGTGCCTACTGCCTATTCTTCAGTCCACTCCTACTCACATGAGGATTTGCTAGAGAAGAAGTTACTATCTTTTCTAAATCTTTGGTGTTGGTTTGACTGTGGAATTTTCTGTGCTTGGTTCTTAGGGTATGACTGGTTTCCCTGGTGCTGCTGGACGGACAGGTCCCCCTGGACCAGCTGTAAGTTCATCCCTCAAAACATGGGTCTTCATTTAGACCTGGCCTCTGGTAGGAAACTAGTAAAAACTCTCTGTGAAAACACATCACTAATATTTGCTATTACTTTTCCACTCAGTTTTTCTCAACCATTAAGGCAAAACCATCACAAATTATATTTTATAATATCAGTTTAAGAGGCTTTTATTTATGCAAATGTCAGTCCCCATTGGGGGCATGATCTCTTTGTTAAAAATGTGAAAAAAAAACCAGAATAATTTTAGTCACGTATCAGATATTTCTATATCTAATTACCCTTTATGGCTAACATTCTGCCTCTGTTGTTAAAGTATAATTGTTCCTGAATTTAAAGGTGGTTTGGCCTCTAATTTAATTCTGATTCAGACTCTCCTGTCGGGACTCAAGAGAATTTAATTAATTACCAAGGATTAAGTCTTCCAGTTAAGGTTTCAGGGAAAAAATAGCAAAGATGTTGATTTCTTGGAATCCTTTTACAGGTTTGTAACAGAAAAATCTTCATTCCCCGTAGGCATTTAATTAAACCTAGTTGACAGCATATGTGATTCCTCAATTATGAACCAAATGCCAGCATTGGCTTTCTTCAAAAAGAAATGGGCAGAGTGCTCCAAAACCCAAAGTCTTATTCATTTAAAACTCACTCTTATAACTCCACATAGTTCTGATTTCAGTATGCCGGAGTGCTAGCAGTGTGGCATTGCCTCTCCTCACGGAGATGTCTGTAGACTCTGTCTGAATTGTTTGCTTTGTTACCTCCTCAGGAGAAGTAAGGCAGGAGTTTCTTCTATGACAATTTTGAAAAGGCCTAAATCTTTCAGAAAAATGGCCAGGATATTTCTTTGTTGTTTCACAGAATGCATCTTTATATAGAGAACCTCTGCTGCTTTCATCCAGGTCTATGATAATTAACAGAAGTAAATGACTTTGTACATCTGTTCACAGGGTATCACCGGCCCTCCTGGTCCCCCTGGTCCTGCTGGTAAAGAAGGGATCCGAGGTCCTCGTGGTGACCAAGGTCCAGCTGGCCGAGCGGGAGACACAGGTGCAGGTGGCCCCCCTGGCTTTGCTGGAGAGAAGGGTCCCTCTGGAGAGCCTGGTACTGCTGTAAGTGATTTCCAACTCCTTTTTCTTAATACCTTATATTGAGTTAAAAATAAAGCCCCTGCACAAATCCTCAGGTGGCATGTATTTGTTGATCAGCACTGTGGGCTCTCAAGTAGAGCTCAGTTGAGACAGAAAATCCAACACACATTAAGGTGCTGTAGGTTTAGCAGATGCTCAAAAAAGCACATAATAGGAATGACAGTAACTGAAGGAACTCACTGTTTATCACAGCAGCCCTTTAAGCTTTTAAGAGAACCCAAGGTCCCAGGATTAGAACAAAATCCCACTGCTGTGACTGTCTTACCATAAATTAATCAACCTCAGTAAGCTACTGATTCCTTTAAGCACGCATTGCCCAGTATGATTGCTGCTTTGAAAAGTGCCTTTATTAGACCTTCAAGCCCAAGGTCAAAATGTGCTTCCTTACAAAGAGTCTGTAAAAACTATCCCTCTCCCAAATGGCCTCATTAATCTTAACTATATATTTTCAAATGTTGTACCATTGGTCTCAGATTAAAAAAATACATGTAAACTCATTGTTTTCACTAGAGAAAAGCCATCCAAGGATCTGTCAGACTCACGGGAGGTGTCCCAAAATAGAAACCTTGTCCTATAGACAGCTCACTCTCACAATTCTCAATCTAACTGGCATCATCAGCTAGGATCTTGCCCATGATACTCAGCATTTTTTCTCTTGTTTAGGGACCCCCTGGTACCCCAGGTCCTCAGGGTATTCTTGGTGCTCCTGGTATTCTGGGACTCCCCGGCTCCAGAGGTGAACGTGGTCTGCCAGGTATTGCTGGTACTTTGGTGAGTGTTTGACATTCTTATTAACATAATAAAAGATTTTTAAGAGCTGACACTTCAATGTGAAGACTGATCACTGAATAACTCAAGATTTTTATTCATGGCATTTTCTTTATACAGATCACATGTCACTTATCTAAGAAGCTTGAATACCACTTACTTAGATGCACACTATAAAGACACAGCATAACATTATGCAGAATGATTTTTTGTTCTTTCTGCAAGCTTGAGAATGATATAAGCTCTAATTGCATTTACTCCTCTGCAGTATGAAAATCGGGCATCATTTATCCTGCAGGAAGAATGAAATACTGGAAGTTCTGAATCATTTCATTTAACCTTCTCTGTGATAGCAACTAGGATGCATCTCATCTCCATAAACTTTATCAACTTTATGAATTCACTTTATTTGGGATATATTGGATGCAGCTAGGCTCCCCATTAAAGAGAGCCACATTCCAACACAACACAACATTGGCATCCTAAGTCCATAGAAGGAAGGCGAGGATGACATGAATGACATTTCTTATCATTTCTTATCATTTGGCAGCATACTCGTTCAATTTACCTTCTCTCATCACACTAGAAACTCCTGGCAGGGTTATTTGGGGAGGGTGAGTTAGCATCCCATCCAGTGAGAGCCCTGTTGTTTTATCTCCTTGTTTTATCTCTGTAGGGTGAACCTGGTCCTCTGGGCCTTGCAGGCCCTCCTGGTGCTCGTGGTCCCCCTGGTAATGTGGGTAATCCTGGAGTCAGTGGTGCTCCCGGTGAAGCTGGTCGTGATGTGAGTCCAGCACTTGGTTGGTAAAATGAAACTAAGCAGGCTTCCACCATATGTAACTTCATGTGCTAAGTGGAGATCCTCTGGCTTCATGTTTCTGATCTAAACGGTCTATTTTTCTATAATATCTGCATGTGAGGCCCTCTCTGAGCATTGACAATAGGAAAAATTACTTGGGATGGGGAATAAATCTAACACAGTTTACATTTGGACCCAACTACTAAAAATACCTCCATAAATATCTTTCTTGGTAAATTCTTACTTCTACTTTTTAATAGTCTGAAAGGGGTTCAATCTCTCGCGCTGGAGGTGGTGATGGCAGGGTAGTCAATATACACACATTGGTGGCCACAGAACAAAAGCCTTCATGTGCATGATGTCTCCACAGGGCAATCCTGGCAACGACGGTCCCCCAGGTCGTGATGGTCAACCTGGACACAAGGTCAGTACACTTTTTCATCTCTCTCTCATATTAAAGTAGTAAAATACAGGCCAGACATGCTAAGCTTTGTTTTGCTTTTGGTAGGGAGAGCGCGGTTATCCTGGCAACATTGGCCCCACTGGTACTGCAGGTGCACCAGGTCCTCACGGCCCTGTGGGTCCTGCTGGCAAACATGGAAACCGTGGTGAACCTGTAAGTCTATAAATGCCAATCCCTTCCTGCTGTTACCTTCTCGGGCTTCACTTCTAACCTTACACATGGGAACAGAGGGGGCATCGGGAAGAAGATCCTGGACTCCACTGATGAGTTGTGTTTGTCTTTTCCAATTCACAGGGTCCTGCTGGGTCTGTTGGTCCTGTTGGTGCTGTTGGTCCAAGAGGTCCTAGCGTATGTACATGGTGAAGTTTTCTGTACAAATTAATATTTAAGGAGAATCAATCCAAACCATCATTTAAAAAGTAGATAGAGCCAGGTGTGGTGGCATACACTTGTACTCCCTCCCAGGAGGCTGAGGCAGGAGGATTGTCATGAATTCGAGGCCAGCCTGGGCTATATAATGAGTTCAAGGCCAGCCTGAACTGCATAGTGAGACCCTGTTTCAAAAACAAACAAAAAAACTAGATAATGTGTAGACTTGTCTTCATATGTAAAAAAACTTTAGTCCATGCCAAGAATTGATAGAATAACTTGGTCTGGTTTTTTTGTTTTGTTTTGTTTTGTTGGTACTGGAGATCGAACTCGGGACCTTGCGCTTGCAAGGCAGGCGGCAGAACCACTGAGCTAAATCCCCAGCTCAACTTGGTCTGTTTTAAAGCTTTTCTGCTTGTTTGTATTAAATAATCATGAGGATCTAGCCCTTCTACAAACAACTCAACTAAAAAGGATTACCAGAAATGTTGAGAACCCATCTAGACCTTTTTATACTGAAGATAAGCTTTCTAAATGGATTAAATACTTGTAGAAAGAAAGGATGCCGTATTTTTAAAAAGGTAAAAGTCTTCTCTGACTTTTCTTACAGGGCCCACAAGGCATCCGGGGTGACAAGGGAGAGGCTGGTGACAAAGGGGCCAGAGGTCTCCCTGGCATGAAGGGACACAATGGACTACAAGGTCTCCCTGGTCTCGCTGTAAGTGAAATGTGCCCATCCTACTTGCAGACCAACCTTAAAAGCCTTCAGCTCGGAAGGACCCTCTTCAGATTTCCCCTGCTGTTGTCTAAAACATCCTGCCTCATATCCATTTCCCATTCTCTGGCCAACTCCGTCTGTCTCCGGGATAACACTATTTCATCCCAACACAAAAAGCTGAGGGCTGAGGGACAGAGAAACATACATGTATTAAAATCTCCTGGCAACATTGTCCTTCAACCCCACTTGGAATAAATATAATTAGAGGAATGACTAATGTTGCGCTGCAGAAATAGCTTTTGAAAAAAATAATTGAATATAATAGATGTAATGGGAGAAAAGGGCCCCACTTCATTTTCAATTTTCTTAATCCAGAGTCCATTGAAACTAAAATTTTCCATTTAATTTGAATAACAGAAATCTATCATCTATTGACACGCGTTCTGAATGTGTGATTTTTTTCCTGGTCTCTGTTTCAAGGGTCAACATGGCGATCAAGGTTCTCCTGGCTCTGTGGGTCCTGCTGGTCCCAGGGTAGGTGAATCCAAGACATGGTTCATCTCTGTAATTGGGCTAGTGCAGCTGATGAAATCTGAAGGGTTTTTCTCACTCTCTAGTTTTGATGTCCTTCTTCCATAGGGCCCTGCTGGTCCTTCCGGTCCTGCAGGCAAAGATGGTCATTCTGGACAACCTGGTGCCGTCGGACCTGCTGGTGTGCGAGGCTCTCAGGGTAGCCAAGGACCTGCTGTGAGTATGACTTGGGGAAATAGTAAAGTACTTCAGTGACCAAAGGCACATTTTCTTCAGACTAACACAAGGCAATTTTGACAACACATTAAAGTAGACCCACTTTGATATATTAGGAGGTCTAAGCAGGGTGTGGTTACACACACCTGTAATCCCAGCAGTCTGGCAAACTAAAGCAGGAAAGGTAAAAGTTTGAGTCCAGCCTGGGCAATTTAGCAACTTGGTGAAAGCCTGTCTCAAAATAAAAAAAGGGCTGAGAACGTCAGTGCAAAAGCCCTGGATTCAATCCTTGGTACCTTAAAAAGAGAGAGGGCTAGGGATTTAGCTCAATGGTGCTGCTGCCTGCCTCTCAAGCACAAGGTCCTGAGTTCAATCCCCGGTACCCCCCCCCCAAAAAGAGAGAGAAGCAGGGGAGGAAGAGAGAGATCTGAAAATTGTGGTGTTCAGTGGGCTTTTTAAGCTCATTTCCACAAGTGTGCCTGGAAGAAAGTCATTTATTTACATGAACTTCATTCTTTTCTGCTTATTAAAACATGCTTGTGTATGAAATTCAAATGAAAATCTGTTGCTATTGATGTCTTTCTCCTGTAACCAAATTCAAGTCTCTGCTCTCCTCTTTGACCTTCTCAGGGTCCTCCTGGTCCCCCTGGTCCCCCTGGGCCTCCTGGTGCAAGTGGCGGTGGTTATGACTTTGGCTTTGATGGAGACTTCTACAGGGCTGACCAGCCCCGCTCACCACCTTCTCTCAGACCCAAGGATTATGAAGTTGATGCCACTCTGAAATCTCTCAACAACCAGATTGAGACCCTCCTCACTCCTGAAGGCTCTAGGAAGAACCCTGCTAGAACATGTCGTGACCTGAGGCTCAGCCACCCAGAGTGGAGCAGTGGTAGGTCCAGGCAGCCAGAGCTTCTCAGAGTCAGTTCCCACTGACTTTTAAAATCCAGATGTCCCCTGGGAGAAGTCACATTACATGGAATCACACCCAATTCATGAAGCATCACTTTCTTCTCCCAACCAGCACCCATCATCAAGCTTAACATACATTTTTTGCTCTTTTCATAGCAATAAATACCCTGATTTGATTTTGAATGGAGAAGAGCAGAGAAGAAACTGTCTAGTCTTAAAAATAGCCACTCTCTTCCCCTTAGGTGTGGAGTAGATGCTGTAAAAGTATAACCAAAAATGTAACTTAAGGGAATCAATCAATGTGTTTGACTAGTTACTATTTGAATGTATGTTATGCTCAGTGAGAAGTTGTATGATCTGGATCTTGTTTTCTGAAAAGGTTACTACTGGATTGACCCTAACCAAGGATGCACTATGGATGCTATCAAAGTCTACTGTGATTTCTCTACTGGCGAGACCTGTATCCAGGCCCAACCTGAAACCATCACACCCAAGAACTGGTACAGGAACTCTAAGACCAAGAAACACGTCTGGTTAGGAGAAACTATCAATGGTGGTACCCAGGTGAGGAATCCCACAATCATTCCTGTTTCTGCTGCATGTTATTTCCTTACAATTGTTTGATTTTTGGTTATCTATGTGTTAATCCTTTACCAAAATGGACTTATTAAAAAAAAAAGAACCTGCTCTTTTCTCAGGTTCCAACTCTGTCCTAGATTGCACATTAAAATATGGATTGATTGGACACAGCCACATAACTGAAAGTTTAAAAATTTGACTTAATTGATAATTATTGACAAAACAGTCTAACATCATGTAGTGTAAAAGTACACTGGCCTCTCTCTATAGCACCACACCACACATATGTGTTCACAAAAATTGAGCGGTTTTTCTGAATTTTTAATCAAACCTGTTCTCCAATTTTATTGAATATCTATTAGAATCCAGTACATCACAGAATTACAGAAAAGAAAGAGGCTTGGATCTCTATCTTGATGCTCTCTTATTCTAACAAACCTCATGAACACTTAACTGAAATAGGTGTTTTTAGATGGCCTTAAAGCACATGTCCTTCTAGGGGACTGGGGCTTCAAACACAAGTAAATTGAGCTTCCTTTCATAGTGCCTTTTCCTAAGGCTTGAATATGAGCCCATATTACAGTCTTACTGTTTTGATGTTTGGTATCTGAGTCCTTCTCCTCTTAACCAGAATTCCCATATTATTTACCCTGTAGTTTGAGTACAACGTAGAAGGAGTGACCTCCAAGGAAATGGCCACTCAATTTGCCTTCATGCGCCTGCTGGCCAACCATGCTTCCCAGAACATCACCTACCACTGCAGGAACAGCATTGCCTACCTGGATGAGGAAACCGGCAGCCTGAATAAGGCTGTCATTCTGCAAGGCTCCAATGATGTTGAACTTGTCCCTGAGGGCAACAGCAGGTTCACTTACACTGTTCTTATGGATGGCTGCTCTGTAAGTAACAGTGAAATAGAGGAATAAATTTTATTGGAGGAAGTGGCGTAAGGGGAGTTCTAGTTTAGACCATTAAATGAACAGATGAATGAGAGACCTAACTTATTGATCCTTTTGCATAAATGTATTTATTTAAATTCAGGTGCTAAATCCAGAGAGTTCTTATCAGATACTGCCTTCTGAAGTACTCTGAAATACTTAAATGACTATTATGTCCATGTGTTAGTTTTTTTCTCTTTAATATGAGTTTCTTCAACAGCAATGTGGGCCCAGAATTTAAAATTTCTTGAGGTTTAAAGAGTCTAAGCTATAATTTATAGTTGTAAGTATTTTATGTTACTTTTTAGTATGGCATATATTCAACTTTTTTATAGAATTTTCCTTATAAAGGAAAAATACATAACATATTATCTAAAATATGCTATAAATAGAATTTAACTTTCATTTGCAGCAGTATTGCATGCCTACCCAAGACTCTCTTCACACACACACACACACACACACACACACACACACACCACACAAATTCTAAAAATAATGTTGTAGAAATAAGCCACTTTGAATGTGTGCTGGATTGCATTTAACAGAGGATAAGCAGGAAGCCTTACCCTGAAAGTCTCTGATAGTTCATGTCCAAAGATAATTTGTTGATCTGGGACACATGTCTTCAGAATGATTTGGACAAGCCAAAGAGTGATTCTTATAAAATGTAAGTTTCAGCTGTTAACCAGGTGCAGAAATAGTGCTACTTTATGTATCTTATCCCTTCCTTTTTTAAAACAGAAAAAGACGAATGAATGGGGGAAGACAATCATTGAATACAAAACAAACAAGCCCTCTCGCCTGCCCTTCCTTGATATTGCACCTTTGGACATCGGTGATGCTGACCAAGAAATCCGTTTGGACGTTGGCCCAGTCTGTTTCAAATAAATGAACTCAAACCTAAATTAAAAATCAAAACAAAAAAGAAATCTGAACAAACTTTCTCTTTGCCATTTCTTCTTCTTCTTCTTCATCTTTTTTAACTGAAAGCTGAACCCTTCCACATCTTCTGCACAATCTACTTGCTTAAATTGTGAGCAAAAGAGAAGGATCAATCAGAGCACTGTGCAATACAATCCCCCCCTTCCCAAAAGATTTGGAAATTTTTTTCAACACTCTTACACTTCTTGTGGAAAATGTCAACCTTTGTAAGAAAACCAAAATAAAAATTGAAAAATAAAATAAAAACCATGAACATTCACACCACTTGTGGCTTCTGAATATCTTCCATAGAGGGAAGTTTAAAACCCGAACTTCCAAAGGTTTAAACTACCTCAAAAGACTTTCCTGTGAGTGTGATCCTCCTCATTAGGTGCTAACCTAGACAGACATGAACTGAGGTACTTGTTTTGTTCATATCACAAAGGTGCTAACTAGCAGTATTTCAGATACTTGAAGAATCTTGATGGTGCTGGAAGAATTTGAGAAGAAATACTCTTCTGTGTTGAGTTGTATTGTGTGGTTTTTAAAATTTGACTTAACATCCATATTTGCCATCTTATCCCCAATTAAAGATATGCAGGTCCTTTGCCCAAAGTTGTCCTCTTCTTTAGATTCAGCATTTGCTTTCTGCCAGTCTAATTTTCATTCTCTTCCTCAGTTCCAGAGAAGCCTTGTTTCTTGGACAAGCAGAAAAATTAAATTGTACCTATTTTGTATATGTGAGATGTTTAAATAAATTGTGAACAAATGAAATAAAGCATGTTTGGTTTTCCAAAAGAAAATATTGAGTAAAATTCCTTGCTTCAATGCTCTTTGCAATGTAAATGTGCATCTCCATCAGCCATATGACCAAGTGCTCCCCAGTAGATAGAAATTAGGCAAAAAGGGCATTTTGGTAGGGTGGAAAGAGCAGAGAACAAGGCCACAGTAGAACTGAGCTTCAGTTCTGGCTCTGCTCCTTAGGGCTGAGTGATCTTGAGCCTGTGAGTCCTGTGTTTTGGTTTCCAGATCTATAATTTGAGCAAGAGTTTTTCTCTGCATGATTTAACATTTGCCTTACTCAGAATGGGTAACACAGAAGCAATGTTGCATTGTTGACCTAGGCTTATGATAGGCAAAGGTCCATAGAAACTTTTGGTTTATTATCCATTAAGCACTTTGTAACTGTGGCTGAAAGTTGGTCTATGCACAATTAATATTATTAACTAAAACAGTTTCAAATATTCAGTAAAAATGCTATACACTTAAATCTGATGCAGTTGAGTACAATGCCTGTTAAGAGGTAATGTGTGTGCTGTCAATCAGCAGAGACAGTTGTGGATAATAGTACCATGAACACCTACCTGCCAAATCAAGTTCATTTTCCTCCCCTGCACCTTTCAGTGACATCTTTAATACGTTTAAACGTAGTAATGTGTCAAGTCAAATGTTGAGATTCATTTAGAACTTATTTCCTGTTGCTGAACATAATTGTGATTGTAATATTTGTCTCCTGTTAAAAGTCATCTCAAGATTCAATTAGATTTAAAAGCAAATGACTGAACATCATGACTCTAAAAATTTAGTAAGAGCTACTAATCAAATGTTAACTTCAAATTATGGTTCTTCTACCACCAGAATCAGAACACTGGAATACTTGTTTAAAATACAGATTCACAGTCTTCATCCATCAAATTCAGATCCCAAGAATTGGTATTCATAAACGCCTTGTGAAATTCTGACATGCATCAACTGGGAAACCACTGGATATGGTTACCTCCATGGTACTTGTGTAGGGCTAACATTCTGTGTCTGACTTGGATCAATCAATATACCTAATCAAGTATTATAATAAAGAAAACTAAATATCCATATAAATTAGTAATTGAAATAGGTCAAACTTATAAAACAACTAAGACTCTCTTAAACTACCCTCATATTGATAGTCCAAGAAAGAAAACCATCATTTAGGAAATACCTACTTCATATGGATCCAATACCTCACTAGAACAATAATAGGACCTTTGTCAAGCTAAATGCTAATAGTTAAATGTAAAATGGTGTATCCACTATGTAATAATAGGGAAATACATTGTGGAATATCTAATAGACAACAATAGGGTAAATGGTGAAATAAATTATTGGTATCCTAGTAATATTATGGGATGATTGAACAAAAGAAAAACTGCTTAGAATGGAATATCCAGTCTTTAAAAAGTCATATCCAAGCACACTGTCATTAGAAAAATATAAAACATGCATTTAAGAAATGTTAAGTGTGGGTACTCTAGTGTAGTATGGTTAGTTATGATTTTTAGGCCTAAATTTTCCAAACTTTCTATAGTGTACTTTTATTACTTGTATCACTTACAACAAAATAATTCAAAATATTATGAAAAGAAATGAGTTGTCAACAAGGGAAAACAATCCTTATGGAACAGTGGCCCTCTCCAGGGAAAGTGAGCCCAACTTCCCACCCACCTGTTTCCTAAAGGAGAAGGAAAGCCTCAGAGTCCCCATCCACCATGTACCAGCCACTCTGGGGGAAACATAGGACAGGAGATACAAAACTTGGCCAGATGGCAGCAACATCAGGGTTCTCATGGTGGCAAAAACAGAATAAACTAATGTGTGAATCATATTTTAAACAATAACTCTCCAAGGATAGCAGAGGACACAATTAATTATAGGGACTTTCAAGAAATTAACCTTAGTCTCATGCATACAAGGATATTTGGATTGAACTCACCTTTCTCTCTAGAGATCTCACTTCATCTCTCAAGCCCTGTGTCTGGATGAATGCTTCTGCTCCAGAAGCTGCATATAAAGTAGTCCTCTACTTACCAAGCCAAGAGGTCTTCTGTGACTATTCCCTGGGCTCAAAAAGTAGACATAGAGCCCATCAACTGGAGACTGGATAAAGAAGATGTGGTTTTTCTATAAAATGGAGTACTAGTCAGCCATTAAGCATGAGAAACTAGAGACATGTATAGCTAAATGGATGCACATTGAGGCCATACTCTTAAGTGAAATAAATAGGACACACATGTGTAAATACTGAATAGTTTCTCTGGTGTGAAAAACTAAAAATGTAAATAAGGTTCAAAATGTATAATTGATAATGTGAAATAGGAAGAAAGGGTCTAAAAGAGTAGGGGAAGTGGGAGGGGTAGGGGAAAGGAAAGAAGGGAAAAGAAAAAATATGAGAAAAGGAAAAAATGGAAACAAAGTCTTTGTAAATAAGGAGGGGGTGGAGTGGGTGAAGGGAGGGCAGGAGAATGGGAAAAATAAGAACCAAGATGCATCATGTAAAGGTACAAGATCCCAATGATGAATGTTACTGTACTGTATACCTAAAATGTACCAATAAACTTAATGAAAAAAAGAATAGACACAGAGCAATGTCTTGAAGCCTTGACCCTTCTCTGACCAGTCCCTATTTGAGGCAATTACCAGGCCTAAGGGTTACTTCTCATGACATTCCCTGACCCTTGGCTGAGTGAAAGCCAGCCATGTCTAATGCATGTGAGTTTGAAAAGGAAGAAGAACTCGAAGTAAGGTAAAAACAGGTAGCCATGGTCTGGGGAGGGGATATTAATCACTTCTGCTAAAAGGGGTCGTCTACATTTCTAAAATCAACGTGGGTACTGCACTGGCAATGAGCGAAGACACCTGGGCAATGCTGAACATATTTATTATCTTTAATGCCAAAGGACTTTTTTAAGCTATTCCACTTAATGTCACTGAAAAGGAAGTTCAGAAATTGGATTATAGATAAGAGTTGGAAATGTTATTCTGGGTCAAAACAACAATCTATGTAGATGAGTACTTTGCCTTTGAAAGTGGTATCGGGAAATTTGGGAGAAAGAGTAGTTGGCACTTTAGTGAAGCTAGCCTCAGAACTGCTATTTAATAACCCATTGTAAATCTTCTTTGTACATAGATGTATCTAAACCCTTCCAGGGCCCTCTATCTGTTTTGAAATATGTTGGTATTACAGTACCAACAAGAGAGAGCTGATGCTGAAGTGTTAGCTCAGCTTTCAGCCCTCTTATCATGTAGCTAAAATATGTTTCCTAGACTTGTGCCCAGATCAGCCAGGAGTTCAGCAACTCTGCATCCTTAGGGAGCACCAGTAACTGCAGCAATGGGACCACAGACAGCCCATGATCATTGAATTATCCCTGCAAGACAATGAAATGAGCATATAATTTGTGGTTGGTGGCATCAGCTCTACCATTAACTGACTAGTCAAGGGCCCCAGAGAAAGTCTTCTAGATTATTTGAAGATTGGATTAACATACCTGGTCTCAGAGATTTCCATTAACATACCCACTCCAACTGTCTCTTATCTCCCAGGACCACAGGAGGGCCAAAAGGGCTGTGCCTGAGAGCACACTGCAAAGCACAGAAGACTTTGTATCAGTAGGTCTCAACTGTCAAGTCACTGTCAGTGAACTCTTGACTTAGTTCCATATCAATGGACCTGCAATTTAGGGAGAAGAATCTATAATTTAATTAGCATCATTCTCTAAATTGTTAGTCTATCAATTTTAAGTTGTGCCTCCCTATGAATAGAACTCTGAGCTCTGACAACTAATTGAATGTTTCTGAGAATAAATGTTATAGGTATACGATGGTACTAATATAATATGTATAATTTAAAACCTCTACAGGAACAAATGTAAAAGGAGAAAATAAATACAAATAGAGGAGTCCATAATTCAGTTGGTCATTCTGCAGTCTTACCCATCACATCTCCGATTTTTAAAACTACTGATCTAAAGAAGTGTCCATGCTGGGGCTCAGGGGGCTTCATCAGTGAATGCCTGAAACACTATGTAAAATTTTATGTGTGTGCATTTTTCTTGGAAGAAGGCTCACAACTGTCTTGAAATACCTCCAAGGGGTCCATGACCCAAAAAGTTATTACAAATCACTGAACACATACTTCTTGGTTCATTAAACTTGGACTTCTGAACTACAACTTATAACTCATCTTAGTTACCTTACTCAAAACATTCTGCTTCTCCCATCTTAATACCCAAAAACCAACCTGCACCTGGCCAAATTAAAATGGAATTTGTTTTTAATTCTTCCTCTTCCTTAGTACAAGCTCTCTGTCCTACCCTTAATAGGCGTGAGACCTTATGACCCAAACTTACGCTGCAACATCAAATGCACCTGCCCAGAGAACCTCAAGACCAAACTAAATAATGGAGATTAATTAATAAGCTATTTTTATATAAAATATGAATTTGTTGGTTATTTAATTTTTAGAAAAGAGTAATAGGACTTAACTTAAAAGAAATTGTAGTTCCTAGCACTATAAAAGATTGGAAGGACAATAATTGCTTCCCAGGGATCTTAAATGTCCTCATTAAACCAAGGCTCCTCTTCTGGGTGCTCCCAGACAAATCTATTATTCTGGGCCTGAGTTATAAGAGTAATTTTGACTAGAGTTAACAATCCTAGTGGACTCTTAAGATAAACATAAAATTGTAATTCACCATGTATTTCATGAAATTAATAAACCCAAAATACATTTTACCACCAAAGTGTATATTTTTTCTAGTACTGTATTGCTCTTGGAGTCCCATGGTTTAATTAACCATAAACGGAATGGGGAAAAACAGAAACCATCTTTTAAAAATAGAATCTATTACTGCCAGGATTAATGTGCAGGATAAGAACGCCTGTGCATAGCTGCTGGGCTGAGGGCGTGGCCCTTTCTCCCTTTGGGTTGTCACTTCTAGCTCACTGCTCCCCCTGCTGGTTGGATAATAGAACACCCCAGACCTATCATGGTCGCACGCGCTCTCACAGAGAATGAAAATTCAGTTAGGAGGAGAAAATAGAACATCTCCGAGTGTTTATTTCCTATCTGTCCCCTGCATACTGGCTTCTCTCCATCTTATGTAGTGGTATATCTCGTGGACACAATGCCCCCTCTTGTACTTGCCTCTCTGTCCCATCTTTAATTTCTTTCGCATGGAATTGATAAATGGAAATCACAAATATAAGTTTCACAGAGAAAGGTCTTTAATTTAATTAGAGCTGTTTCTAAGTGGTGCCCCAAAAGGCAGTGAGGAACCTTTGAGAATTTCAGCAAGGAGTGGGCAGGCGTGTTTCAGAGATTGTCTAGACCAGAGATGAGAAGATACAACAGAAAGAAAAAGGACTTAGGACACAAAACTATATGAATTTTAATCCCATCATTGACTTTCTCATCTGTAAGATGAGGTGATGATAACACTACTAATGATGTGGCTGTTAGAATCAGAGAGGAATGAACAACAACTTGTAAAGTTGGAGGGGAGCAGGCACTCAGCACCATTAGGCCCATTACTGTCATCCTCATGAGCCAGGAGCCTCCTAAAAAGCCTTTGTCTCCACCACCAGGAAAGTGTAATCACCTTCCGCAAGTACATCCTTCTCCAACAATGGTGGCCTAACACAATAACACATCCATGAGTCAATCACACCTCAATTCTCCTCAGTGAGAGAGGCTCTAGCAACGTTCCAAACTCTCACAACTTGGGTGAGCCCTTCTCCACAACTGAATAGAAATTTCCTGGCTTGTATTTGAAGAATGGAAATCTTTTCAATTTTTTACAAAAGTAAACTAACAATTCCACCTTCACAATTTAAACAAAAGGCTGACGAAAAGAGGGGATTGCATTTAACTGGTCACCTCTGTATGCCATTAGGTATAGCCAGTTTTTGAATGACAGCTTCCTGAGCTTAGAAATGGCCCCTTTGCTTACTTGGAACCAGCTCTTCCACAGAACTGGAAAATAACCCACCCATGTTGAATCTATCAATTTGTGACACTTCATTTTTACAATCTGATCTTCTAAAACTTTGTCTCCGGCAGTGGAAATCCTATCACAAGAGTTATCAGCACGCTAGCCATAATTATTAAATTCATGTCCTCTTGGGCTATATGGGTTTACTGAAGGGTTTTCAACATCGTTAAATCACCTATTATTACTGCCAGTGCTTTGAATGTCTCTATGAGTAATATCATAAGTGAATCCACTTCAAAAAAACAGAAGAACCTTTGATTATAGTCATTTCCAGCATAGTTTCTCTATGGCTGATTATAGATCTACTTTTTCTTTATTATATGGAAGTCTCAAGTAATTTCTGAAACTTTAGTAATGTAACTAAAGCTTCCATCTGCTACTTTGCTCATCATGATAAGATTTTTTCCTAATCAAAGGAATTTTTTAAAAAATTTTTCTTCAGATTAACATCTAGAAAATTGTTCATTTATCTAACTTCTCTGGTTTATTTGTAATGAATATTTACTTTTAATTACTGCTTGGCATGTTATTAAAATATGGTGAACTTAAGATCAATTTTAAGTTCCACATGTTTTCTTGGAATTCTTCAACTAAAATATCACAATACATAGCTGGCCAGTATAAATTTTTTTTTTAAAGCTTTGCTTTTCTTCTCTCAGATTATGAAATTATCTGTCAAACAGCACAAAGTTCATTAAATCCTTTGAACCTTTGAAGAGAGAAAGGTAAATCAATGCCAAAAAGCTGTGCTTTTCCACCAACAAACAAATTAAATTGTGTATTTTATAAAATTTATAGGGTTATTAGATTTCTTTTTATTCTCACTTTTACAAAGTATCTGCCACATGAGCTAATTCAGTAAAAATAGATTGATATATTGAGGGGAAAAATCTCTATTCTCCATCTCAGGTTTTGGGAAAAAAAAGAAATCAAGCAGATGGTTTAATCACCATAGACCACTATACCACTCATATTTAATTGATCTGAAATACTGTTTAAAACTCCCTTGGCAATTGTAACTTGCAGCACATCTGAGGAAAAGCTGGCCTGTACTAGACTAAAGCTACACCTGTGTGAAACCCTCCCTTCAAATCTCTAGAAAAGTAGGAAGTATGTGCAAATGTGCCCTTTTTTCAGGAAGACAATGTATACAGTATTTCTCAAAGATTTTCTAGATCCCACATAATATCCACTAAAACTGTTGAAGGTGGAGCCAAGATAACTGCATTTTTCATTAGTAAACCGACATGATTTTCATATACTCTCAATATTTAGGAGCCATTGGTTTATCATTTTCATTGCATTCCTGGATGATTCTGTATCACACACCCCAAAATGTTTAGGATCATAACACTCAAATTGTAGGCTCACCAAGCAGCTTTAAAAAAGAACATGTAATGGCTCATTGAACACATGAGCAATTAATTTGGAACAGTTGCAGTATTACAAATGTGATTACTTATTGCAAACCCAATTAATCCAGCCAGTAGGAATGTTAATTACAAAGGAGTATGGAAATGAGCATGAATACAAGACTATTTAAATTCTGGCTTATTTTGTCTGTCTACTAATTTACTTTTTAAAAAATATTTCTGGAGGAATCATGTAGGTATGTATATGTGAGAAATAAGGAAAAATTAATATGTACCCCAGGACTGATTCAACTTGGAAATATCCCAGTTAGGTAAATCCACAACTTTAGAGGTGGCTACTCTGACATTTCAAATAGCATTACTCAAATCTTCATCAGTGAGTGTGCTAATTAACATAAAATGTTAAATTTTTTCATTGTCGAAATAATGGTCCTGAAGATGTATGGCTAGCTAATAAATATTTAACGTTAGCAAGATTTGGGCTAAGTCTTTCTCTACTGGTAGCATTACCACTCAGCAACAAGACTGACAAGAAAAGACACATGGCCCTATTTATCTTCCAACTCCAGAGGCTACATATACTTACCAATATTTCTTGAAACACTAAATTGGCTAAGATCAGTTCACAGAATAACTCCAACAAACTTTTGCAAAAAAACTGAGAAATGGTACATGATAGCCAAGAAAATAGCATACAAACAGAAGCTGTGCTTAACTGATTTTTTTAAAATGAAATGAAATAATGCTCAAAACAACTGTTTTTCTCTTGTGAGCAATGGAGTATTAATTAAAATGAATCCAGATATAATTGAAAGTGATTGGGAAGGCCTGCAAAGCTCCCAAGAAATCATCCATTTTTCTATAAGAATAGCCAAGAGTTACTAGGTCTGTGCATTTATGACCCTTCCCTCCTGGTCATAATTGAAAATCAAGAGGAAGAGCTTTAGCCGATCAAGGCCACTCAATTCCTCTCATCTGAGAATTTAAACTTGGAGTAGAGAACGGCACAGAATGATGGAGCCCCAAATGTTAAGGCATGCTAAGGAGAGCACAACAGAAATAGCCACAAACTTCAGCTGACAAGGTTCCAGAACCCCACTGGGTGGGTTCTTGGTAATTCTTTGAATTAAGAAATAACCCAGTATCCTCCCACTAACTTTCCATTTGGCTTAAGTTCAAAAAAGTTAATTTCTGTTAAATAAAATAAAAATAGTTCCAACTAATATACCCAGTAAACAGGATATGGCAAAAGATGTGGGCATACAGGACAGTTTTAGAATAAGTAGACACTTAGAGTAAGTAGAAATAAGAGCCAAATTTGTGAATGATACATTTAAAAAAGCAAGCAGAGAACATTATCAGGATCATTTTCCACGAATGTTCAGCTCTTCTTCATTTCTTCCAAGCAGAGGCACTGATGGTGTTTACCCCCGAGTCTCTGTTCAAGGATGTTTTCATAATGATAGCAAACACCTTGGAAGACAGAGTATTTCCCTCCAGAGCAGAGGCCAAGTTACTGTCCAGCATAATAAATATAATGTCTCCCCACAGGGCAGGTGTCACGCAGGTTCACTTGCAGGACATTGTAAAAGATTTGGTTTTGTTGTGCCTGGTGACACATACACTTGAGTTTCTCTGCAATACCCCGTGGGACATGGGGGCAAGGAACCTAAAGCAAACATAAATCTCATGTTTCTTGCCTTGCTCTAATAATAAAGTCTTTTATCTCTGTGACCCAAAAGTCACATGTCGTGTGCCAACATCTGTTAAACAGTGGCAGGCTAACATCTTTAAAGTAGAGAAAATTTCAGATTGCTTACAATTCTTGACAAACATTTCAAAAAAGGAATTCATATCAGAATGAAGCTGCATTTGTACTGTATCCCTGGCTTTCAAGTTGCCTAGCAACTAGCTGGTCACCATTGATTTGACAAGCTGCAGTAATGAATGACCATGCTATGCAGAAGTGTGATTGAACTATATTCTTCTAGAGACTGATTCATCTCTGTATCTCTACCCCCAACTCAATAGCTACTATAGATTTCTATTCACACTGATTTTACGTTGAGCTATTGCTAAATGAAAGAAGTAACTGTAAAAATTGTTCCACTGAGGTCTATGTGGAATTATAGTAACTAAGATAGTTTTAGTTCCATATCTTAAGTATTTTCCTTAGAATTATCCTGTTCCTTTGGGTTAATTTAACTATAAATAACAAAGATCCACTTATAGAAGCTCAAGTAATGAGACATACAAAGAAAAGTAAGACCAAGATAGAGCTTCAGCTTGCCGAAACCAAACCTGAAGGTGGCTGTGGTTTTAGTGTTCCAGCGGCAGTATCTGATGACAGTCCCCTCCAAGCTGCACTCCCAATCTGGCTCACTTACCTTCTGTGTTTGTTCTTTCAGACCTGCTATTAATTGGCAACCTTTTCCCCATTCAAACTCCAGTGTGAGAAATTCTGGTACAGTTCATAAATCCCCAGGCAGCCTATTAACTGATGAACTTTCAGGAGATATCCCATCCTGATAGTCATGTGGTATAAAATGTGGCCACCTATGCTTCAGAAGCCAAGGGTGGGGCAATTTTTAAGGGAGGCAAGTGTATGAAAAGCTGTCACATTCCTCTTACAAGCTACAGCAAAAAGCCCACCATCTTCTGCACAAAGCAGAAACTTAATTCAAATACTTTCGTGTTAATGTTTGCTGCCTGTCTTCCTTTCTAACACTTTTCCTATCTCTTCTTGCTCCTAAAAAAAGTAGGTATCTTATTTCGCATGGTTTGAGCATTATCTTTAAATAATGACTTAAAATACAAAGAGTTCTTAGACAACAATTTGGAAAATGCTTGCACAGCGGAGAAAAGGAGGTGTTGGGGGAGACAAAGAACATGAATAACAAAAGATAAAGGGGCTATTAAAATGCAAAAAAATAATGCTCAACTCCATTAGTAAATGAAAGACAGAGTAGAAGCTCAGTTTTTTTAATGGCTGTGCTTCTTTTGGGGTTTTTTTTTTTTGACTGTTTTATTTTATTTTCTTTGTTTTTTTTAAAGCAAAACATTTATTGGTACATTTTAGATATATATATATATAATGATAACATTCATCATAGGGAATTTGTATCTGTACATAATATATCTTGCATCTTTTTTTCCCATTGAAAATAATTATGCTAATAAGGGTTCAGCCAAAATTTCACTTTCACATATAGTTATCATGAGTATAAATTGATACACAATTTCTAGCGTGGAATTTGTCAGTATATGCCCAGATACAAAAGTAGAAATAGTAAATAAACATATAAAAAAGAAGGTTCAACATCACTAGTCATTCGAAAGATGCAAATGAAAACAACACTGAGATTCCACCTCACTCCAGAAAGAATGGCTGCTATCAAGAAATCAACCAATAACAAATGCTGGCTAGGCTGTGGGGAAAGAGGAACCCTGCTCCACTGCTGATAGGAGTGTAGACTGGTGCAACCACTGTGTACATCAGTATGGAGATACCTCAAAGAACTAGGACTGGAAGTCCCATTTGACCCAGCTATTCCCCTGCTGGGTACCTTCCCCAAAGAATTAAAAGAATCATGTTGAAACATCCCTGCAGCCCTGGGATGAATCCCACTTGGTCAGGGTGTATGATCTTCTTGATGATCTTCTGCATTCTATTTGTCATTGTCTTATTAAGGATTTTTGCAACTGTGTTCATTAGTGAGACTGGCCTATAGTTCTCTTTTTCGCTTGGGTCTTTCTCTGCTTTAGGGATCAAGGTGATGCTTGTTTCCAGGAATTAATTCAGGAGGATTGCTTCCCTTTCAATTTCATTGAAGAGTTTAAACAGTAGTGACAATAGTTCTTCTCTAAATGTCTTGTAGAATTCAGTGGTGAAGCCATCAGGACCCAGGCTTTTCTTAGTTGGTAAGTTTTTAATTAGATTTTTAATGTCATTGATTAATATTAGATTGTTTAGAATTTTTAGTTCTTCTTCATTCAACTTTGGTAATTCATATGTATCTAGGAATCTGTCCATTTCTTCTGTGATTTCCATCCATAGGTTCTTGAAGTAAGTATTGATGATCCTCTGGATTTCTGCTAGGTCCATTGTAATATCATCCTTTCATTCCTAATTGCATGGTTTGGGCCTTTTCTTACCTTTTTTCTTATAAGGTTGGCTAAGGGTTTGTCAATTTTGTTTATTCTTTTGAAGAACCAACGCTTGGCTTCATTGATTTTTTTTATCATTCTCTTAGTCTTCGTTGCATTGATTTTTGTTCTGATCTTTATAATTTCCTTCTCCCTTGTATGAGCTTTGGGTTTGTCCTGCAAAAACCATATGATCATCTCAATAGATGCAGAAAAAGCATTTGACAAAATCCAACATGCATTTATGATAAAAACCCCACAAAAAATTGGAATAGATGGTCTCTACCTCAATCTGATAAAAGCCATCTATGAAAAACCAACAGCCAATGTCATGTTAAATGGCCAAAAACTTAAATCCTTCACACTAAAATCACGAACAAGACAAGGATGTCCACTATCACCACTCTTGTTCAATATAGTCTTGGAAACATTAGCCACAGCAATTAGACAAGAGAAAGAAATAAAAGGAATAAAGATAGGAAATGAAGAAGTCAAATTGTCATTATTTGCAGATGATATGATACTCTATATAGAAGACCCCAAGAACTCCACCAAAAGTCTTCTAGACTTAATAACCAAATTCAGTAGAGTAGCTGGACACAAGGTCAACATACAAAAATCAATGACTTTTCTGTACATGAACTATAGACTCACTGAGGGGGAAATAGGGTAAACAATTCCTTTCACAATAGCATCCAAAAAACAGAAGTAACTAAGAATCAACCTAACAAAAGAAATCAGAGACCTCTTCTCTGAAAAATATAGCACTCTGAAAAGAGAGATTGAAGATGCTCTCAGAAAATGGAGGGCTGGGGATTTAGCTCAGTGTTTCCACCGCCTGCCTTGCAAGTGCAAGGTGCCAGGTTTGATCCCCAGCACCAAAAAAAGGAAAAGAAAATGGTAAGACAAACCCTTCTCCTGGGTAGGAAGGATCAACATAGTGAAAATGGCCATACTTCCAAAATTGCTATATAGATTCAATGCAATCCCAATTGAAATTCCTGGAACATGCTTCACAGACCTTGAGAAAACAATCCAAAAATTCATTTGGATGAAGAAGAGACCCAGAAGAGTAAAAGCAATTCTAGGTAACAGAAACATGGCAGGGGGTATCACAACCCCTAACTTGAATCTATACTACAAAGCTACTGTGATAAAAACAGCATGGTACTGGCAAAGACACAGACCTGAGGACCAGTGGAACAGATTAGAAGATGCAGAAACAACTCCAGAGACACTAAGCCACCACATCTTTGACAAAGGAGCCAAACACCCTCACTGGAGGAAAGATAGCCTCTTTAATAAATGGTGCTGGAAAAATTGGGCTTCAACTTGCCAAAGATTAAGACTAGACCTATATCTCTCACCACGCACTAAACTAAAATTGAAATGGATTAAAGATTTAAATATTAAAACAGAAATGGTGAACTGGCTGGAACAGAGGTTAGGTAGAACTTTTGAAGACATTGGTGCAGGAAAAGATTTTATGAACAAAATCTCAGTTGCCTGTGAACTAGCTCAAACAATTAACAAGTGGGATCTCCTCTTACTAAAAAGCTTCTGCACAGCAAGAGAAACCACCAACAGAGTGAAGAGACAACCCACAACGTGGGAAAAAATCTTCACCTGCTGTTCCTCAGACAAAGGTCTACTATCTCGAATCTATAAAGAACTTTAAAAAATCAGACCTCCCAAATTTAAAGACCCAATCAGAAAATGGGCATCTGAAATGAACGGACATTTCTCACACAAAGAAGTAGAAATAATAAATAAACAGATGAAAAAATGTTCAACATCACTGGTCATTCAAGAGGTGCAGATGAAAACAATTCTGAGATTCCACCTCACCCCAGAAAGAATGGCTGCTATCAAGAAATCAACCAATAACAAGTGCTGGCATGGCATGGCTGTGGGGAAAGAGGAACCCTGCTCCACTGTTGGTGGGAGTGTAGACTGGTGCCAGCACTGTGGAAATCAGTATGGAGATACCTCAAAAACTAGGATTGGAAGCCCGATTTGACCCAGCTATTCCCCCTACTGGGTATCTTCCCCAAAGAATTAAAAGAATCATACCACAGCGATATATGTGCACCCATGTTCATAGCAGCACAGTTTGTAATTGCTAAAATTTGGAAACAGCCCAAATGCCCGTCAACTGGAGACTGGATCAAGAAAATGTGGGTTTTTTTATAAAAGTACCACTCAGCCATAAAAAATAGAAAATTAGAGACATTTATAGCTAAATGGATGCACATTGAGGCGATACTCTTAAGTGAAATAAATAGGACACACATGTGTAAATAACAAATAGCTTCTCTAGTGTGAGAAACTAAAAGTGTAAATAAAGACTAATAGGTATAATAGATAATGTGAAATAGGAAGAGAAGGGGCAAAGGGGAAGGGGAAGGGGAGGGTAGGGGAAAGGAAAGAAGGGAATGGAATTAATATGAGAAAATGAAAAAATGGAAACAAAGTCTTTGTAAATAGGGAGGAATGGAGGGGTTGAAGGGAGGGCAGGGGAAGGGGGAAAAATAAGAACCAAGAGAGATTATGTAAAGGTGCAAATTTCCAATGATGAATGTCATTATATTGTACACCTAAAATGTACCAATAAAATAAAATTTAAAAAAAATCATACCACAGTGATCTATGTGCACCCATGTTCATAGCAGCACAGTTTGTAATAGCCAAAACTTGGAAGCAGGCCAATTGCCCATCAACTGCAGACTGGATAAAGAAAATGTGTTTTTTTTTATTAAATGGAGTACTACTCAGCAGTAAAAAATTAGAAATTAGAGACATTTATTGCTAAATGGATGCACATTTAGGCAATACTCTTAAGTGAAATAAATAGGACGTGTAAATATCGAAGTTTCTCTAGTGTGAGAAACTAAAAGTGTAAATAAGGTGTAAAAGGTATAATAGAATAATAGATAATGTGAAACAGAAAGAAAAGGGGCAAAGAGAAAGGGGTATGGGAAAGGAAAGAGGGAAATGGAATCAATATGAGAAAAATGTTAAAATGGAAACAAAGTCTTTGTAATTAGCGATGGAGGGGTTGAAGGAAGGGCAGGGGAATGGGGAAAAAATAAGAACCAAAAGAGATTATGTAAAGGTGCAAATTTCCAATAAAAAATGTTTATACTTTTGAACAGTTATTATTCCACACCTGCGAATGTATCCTAGGAGTGGAATCCTTGCTTTTTCTAAAGACTTGTGGACAAAGAGAGTCCATTGAAGAGCATCTCATAAAGCTGTGAGACTCCTAGTTTTCCATTCACCCTTCAAATCAAACAGCACATAACTATCCAATGCAGCTGTTCAGGAAAACCTAAACTTGGAGGGAGAGCTACAGATCTGAGGAACAAGCCCTGGAATCCGAGAAGTATTCTAACTTTGGAAAGCGCCATGGCTATTGGCAGGACAAAGCCGATAGAAGGAACTAGAACACAGCAGCTCTCCAATAGCCCTAGTAAATACACTCTGAATCAGCTCACACGACCCAGTGCAATCTAGCCCTCCAAACAGGTGTCCCAGCAAAGGGGCAGCAAAATCACACCAAAAGAGTGTATTAAAAATTCATGTGTTATTGCCTGCATGTCCACTGCAGCCAACCACGAACTGGTTACTGTGACGTTCATTGCCCCTCCTCCCTACGTCTTATCAGCATGAAAGTGGCAAAAGTGCCTCAAAGAGAGACATGTAAACAGCATCAAGAATCTGTACAGAAATAAAGAGCACCTTTCATATCATATCTCAGCACCACATCTGTCATGGCCTTATTTATAACAAAACATTGTAAATTAACCAAATGTTTATTAATAATAGATTAAAATAGATAGGGACCATCCATATGATGGCTTGCCATACAATTATTTTAAATGTTCTTAAAGTCTACTTAATGACATATAAAATATTAACAACTGCATATTCAAGTAAACAAGTAGCACACAGTGGAGTGTCCCCTCGTGTGGAAGTCAGCCTTTAAAACCAGCCCGTGATGGAAACTGATCACGGGTGGTCAGTGTTACCCTTGCAGATCTCCAGATTAAAGACCAGACACCATAGATTCAATACAATTTTTCTTCTGTTTTATAACAGATAGCTGTGTGTGAATGAGCATCCAGAAGCTGTTGGCTTGAGTTTAGACTACGTTGTAAGAAAATCAGAATCATAGTCACAGAAAGATATAGAAATTGGAACTGATTGAGGAAGGACCACATTCCTGTCCCCCGTCTCATGCTTATTCTCATGAGCAGCATGAAGGGTATTTTTAAAAATTTACTTAAATTGCCTCTCTCTCACATGCAGAGTAAAATTTACCTAACTTAAAGATGTGTAATGATTATCTGTATAAAGCATTATATACAATATGAACCCACTTTTGTTTAAATGCAGATATGCATAAAAATCCAGAAAGGATATATGCAAAAATATGTATAGCCTTCATCAATGACATGATTGTACCCATCATGGGTTTTTTTTCTTTTATCTCTTTGTATTTTTCAATAAAAATTTAGGTCAACATATATTGTTTTCATTATCAGAAAAAAAGCTATTTTTTAAATGACATGGAATATAGATAACTTTAAAATTAAGCCTTTTTATTACAAATGATTAAAAATATAGTTTTTGGTGTGCAATTTCTTTATCAAAAGTGGAAGCACTTGTTTAGATTACTACTAAACAACACCAAACCTGAGAGCACAACTATGATTTAGGGTGTTCCAATAGGGTTCTATTAGTCTACCTAGGAAAGCAGGGTTATGAAGACAATAAAAGAGCCTTCTTATGTTGCACTAAACATTAAAACATTCTTGTCAAGGGAAGGAAAGGTTCTGTCTACATTTGGACTATATAAATATGCAGGTATCTAGGTAGTCTAGAGGAAACTACCTGGAGAGGTACTTTCTGAGCTTCCATAAATTCCTACCCTGGAGGCGCTTCCCTGGAATATTACTAAAATATGTATTACAGCAATACTTTCTCTCCTTCATTCATAAAAGATGCATAGATGCATTCAGAGAATGAAGGAAATTTCTTACTGAAATACATACATCACTTTAGTAAGTCTGCTTTAATGATTGAAAAAAATAAATGTCTCTTATCAGAAGGATTTAAAAGACAGGTCAGTTAAAATAATTCTTTGATTATGTAAAATTACTGGTGGTTGAACCATTGTGTCAGATGTAAAATGAGATTAAATTATAAGAATAAGTTTTAAGTTCTCAGCATTAAACTGAATTAATAAATTGAGGAAAAACATGATTAAATGGCAATTGAAAGGTTCTGCCAAAACCACACTGTTTAGATCCATTAGCAACACAGCTACAAAGAAAGAATACCTTATCAGAAAGCTAATAGAGAGTGCTAGACCCACTCTTGGTGTAGAATTACATGGAAGGGATTAGGAAGTGAAGGGAAGGTAATTAAGTAGAAAGAACAGCCGGAAAGAACTGAAAAGCAAAAGATCAGATGGTCCTGAAGTTGAGCCCCTCACCATCTGTTGGCAATCAGCAAAATTTATTTGATCTTATTGCATACTGACTTTGTAAAAGAAACAAAAATAAAACCTCATTCTAATGAATGAATAGGTGAGACACAAAGCGAATGTCAGTTATAACACTGCTCATTAGTGTAGCAAGTAAAATCACTCTCATTGCAACATAATACAATTAATACAATCTAATTGTACCTTCTTTGTCTGTGTCCCTGTGACATTAGCTTCGTAAAAAGGTTCATATGATTTTCTGGCCTTTTGTAATTTGGTTGGAGGACTTTGTAATTCTACTGTCATTGTTCATTATATGTTTGTCCATACAATTTGTTTTTGTAAAATTTCTAGGTGACTGAACGTGTCCATTAGGAAAGTAGGTCAATCAGCCACTTACGTTTCCCTTCTAATCTGTATCAGCACCTGTGATTTCATCAGCAGCAAAGGGGCTCACTGTCCAACCAGATTTCCAGAGCAGAGAATTCAGTTCCGTCCTTTCCCTCTGGCCCCATCTCCCATGGATAGGTATCAAACTCTCCCAAATGATTCTCCTACGTGCTTTGCTTTGTAACTATTTTGGGGCTTCCTCCCTTCATTTTCAGATGCCCTGAGATTTTCACTTCAAGTTCTCATAGTTCTCATAACTGCTACCTTTCTCTTTTTCATCTCCTTCAAATCTGTCTTTCACTACACAGAAAAACCACAAATCTGACCTTTCACTCTCCATTAAGAGATTTGTTTCCACAGCGCTTACTGGATAAAGCCAAAAGGTATCTGTGCCATGGGAAACCCTAACCACCAGGTCCCTTGTCTATTTTGCCTCTCTGGCTCTTTTGTCCCATCTCATCTTCGGCAAAACCAGAGTAATTTATAAAGCAACTGCTAATAAATAATTAAGCAATTTTTATTATAATCAACTTGTGACATGCCTCGGGGATGAGTATTTCTATTCATTCTTGAGGTCTGTGCTATGCATTAGTATTGAAAAATTAACTATTTGGATTCAAGGCTGCGAGCCTCTCAGGAAAGACAGCACGGACTGTGCAGCCAGCTGTCACACGGAGCATCTGCGCAGGAGGGCTCCACACAGCTCAAGGAGAGGCAGCTTCATCATCAGCTCTCTGCACACATATTAGCATTGCTCAGCAGCCATACGGGGTGCAGCTGCACAGAAGAGCTTTATATTTTCCTTTATTAAAAACTGATTGAGACAGTGTCGGTCTTTGTCAAGTATCATCTTTCATGTACATAGCCACACACTTTTAACATGCCAGATATTTGAAAGCTTTATCAGAAAAGGCTGGCTGGTTTCCTCAAATCAAAGGTTTTATTTAATTTAGTTCTGAGATTGCTTGAGGAAAATAAATTGATGACATTTTTCAATTTTACGGTGACATTTGCATTGCAGATGGACTATTTAACAGGTCACATAATCAATAAAATTACTGCTGAAGCACAGGATATGCTCATGAGAGACTCTAACATCTAAGTTGCTTCTTTCTGATATTGCATAGCATGTCTGTTTGCTTGCTAAAGTTTATCAATCACAAGAAATAACTGTCTTGTGATGGAAAATAAATAATTGAATGTTTGGACAAAACAGTCAGCTCCTTGGACATGATATTCATCTCTGTTGCTGGACTTATATATCATGATAAGTAGAAATATTCTATGCCACTCCCTCCACCCTTGCAAAGAACACATTGTGTGAATCATTTTTAAATGCTTATTCATTACTGTGCTTAATACCAGTCAAGAAAGATCTTGAACTGTCTTGAGCATTCTATAGATGGGATGAAATGAACACTGAGTAGTAAGAAAGGTTTCTTTCTATACTTTTAAATATTAATTTTCCTTCTTATAAAGAGTAGATAAAAGTTGCTTATATTTTATTGGACAGCATTATACTATAAATTTTAATGGCTTCATTGAGTTGTAATTGACACTCAATAAACTGCACATATTTAAATTGTTACAAATTGGATTATACATAAAGTGAGTTTGAACTTAATTGTTTCTAGATAAAAGCTAGAGATGAATATCTACTATGTTCATATTGCCATAGAAAATCATAATTAAAATATTAAAATCATAATTAAAATTAAAAATCATAATTAAAATATTATAATTAGAATATTAAAGCATGCCTTCCAAAAACTTTTAAATCTCTCCATATAGATGATAAATAAAACAGACCTGGTGTTTCTATTTCTATCAAACTATGAACAAATTGCATATATTATGTTGTACTTTTTCTCTATTTTAACTAGTTTTCACGACTATCTTTCCATGTTATTGTCTTCCTAAAGATGAGATATAAATCTTTACATTTTATTAGTAGTTAAATGATTACAAAAATAAATGAAAAAAATAATCACCTGTAGCTACTTATAACCTACACCTGGCTATAACCATAAATAACACCATAGAAGTATCTATATAATCACCATTAATTTTAAAATATGAATAACATGTATAAGCACATACTTTTATTAAAATAGTAATCAAATACATGCATTATTTTGTACCCTAAGTTTTAAAAGTTTTTTTTTTTAAAGCAGTTGTTTATAAAAAGTTAAAAGTTGTGCCGGGGATTTAGCTCAGTGGTTTCACTGCCTGCTGTGCAAGCACAAGGACCTGAGTTCGATCCCCGGTACCCAAAAAAAAAAAAAAAAAAGTTAAAATATATATGATGATGATGGAACATTAATGATAACTAGAAATATATTTAAACCTTGGAATAAAATACTTCTGAATGGATAAAGACAAAATAGCATTATTAAACTATTTTTAATCTAAATTTGACAAGGCATTTTCCATATTATTATATATTTTAAAGAATAATTTTTTTTTTTTTTTGGTACTGGGGATCGAACTTGGGTCCTTGCACTTATGGGGCAGGCGACAGAACCACTGAGCTAAATCCCCGGCCCTTAAGGAATAATTTTAAATAGACAAATAGTTATATACTATAAAGTGATATTGACAATATTGGGTATATTAAAATATTTAAAGTTTTGGTCAATTTTATAAATAAATTTTTTATTTTCAAATTTTTTAAAAGTAAAACCATCCTTTGATTAGTCATGAGGTCAAATGTGTTTTTCCAAGATTCATGGGTCTTTTTCAAAAAACTGCCTTTTTTATTTTGTCAGTTTTGTATGCCATAAATATTTTTCCCATTTTATCATTTGTTTTATGGTGATTTTCATACACAGAGATTTTCCTGTGTATTTTTCTTTATACTTTTTTCTTGGCATTTTTGCTTCACCTAACTATTCAGTTTATATATTTTGAACTTATTTGATTTCTAATGTCAAATCTGGAATTTATTTGGCATACATATGCGGTGACTATGCACCCTTGCACATGGGTCTGAACGGGCATCTTTATCACATCATAAATTTCTGTGCTTGCACTTGAGTTCCATTTGTGCTAGTGGAGTGAGAGCTTCATTCAGTCCCTGGGCTTTTGTCCCTTTTCTAGCTGCTCAGTTAAATGTAGCACTGGTTTTTTTCTTACACTCCACAAAGCATCATTATTAAAGACATACATTTCAGTTTACATGCACACATATAAATACTTTTCCTCTTCAAGTGTATGTTTTCTTTTAAATCAATACAAGCTTAATGTAGACCCATATCACTCACCATGCACTAAATTAAAATCAAAATGAATCAAAGATTGGACCAGGGATTTAGCTCAGTGGTTCCGCCGCCTGCCTAGCAAGCGCAAGGTCCTGAGTTTGATCCCCAGTACCAAAAAAAAAAGGAAAAGAATTAATCAAAGATCTAGAGATTAGAACAGAAATACTTAATCTGCTGGAAGACAAAATAGGTAAAACTCTTGAAGACATGGGTGTAGGCAAAGACTTTCAGAACAAAATCCCAATTGCACAGGAAATAATACCAAGAATCAACAAATGGGATCATATCAAATTTAAAAGCCTCTGCACAGCAAAGGAAAGCACTAACAGAATGAAGAGACAATCTATAGAATGGAGAAAAAGATTTTGCCAGTTACTCCTCAGATGAAGGACTAATATTTAGCATACGTAAAGAACTCAAAAATATTAGACCCCCAAATTTAAAGACTCAATTAAAATGGGCATCTGAAATAAACAGACACTTCTCTAATGAAAAAATACAAATGGCCAAAAAATACACTAAAAAATGTTCAACATCACTGGCCATTGGAGAAATGCAAATTAAATAAACACTGAGATTCTATCTCACTCCAGAAAGAATAGCTATTATCAAGAAATCAACCAATAACAAATGCCGGTGAGTCTGTGTGGAGAATGGAACCTTTCTCTACTGTTGTTGGGACTGTAAACTGGTACAGCAGCTGTGGAAATCCATATGGAGTTTCTTCAAAAAACTAAAACCAGAAATTCCATTTGACCCAGCTAATCCCCTTCTAGATATCTTCCCAAATAAGTTAAAGACATCAAACCACAGTGATGTGTGCATATCCATGTTTATAGTAGTGTAATTCATAATAGCAAAATTTTGAAACAGCCATCAACAGATGAATGGATTAAAAAGTGCGGTATTTATACACAATGGAGAACTACTCTACCATAAAAAAGATGAGTCATTTGTAGGAAAATGGATGCACCTTGAGACCACAATGTTAAGTGAAGTAACTCATATGTACAAGGTTAAATATCATGTGATTTCTCTTATATAAAAACTGAATATATATATATACATATATATATATAGTAAAAGACAACTAATAGGAAAAAGAGAAGAAAAAAAGTATTGTAATCCAGTACAGACAATATATCTAAAAATATACTTTGACTTAGTACAGTTGTCTTATATGTTTTATATGTTCTTTAGCCTATTAGTCTGGTTTTCAGTCTGCACATATGATAATTAACTTTATAAGGTCTTATAAGATAAATTAATCTGATGCTGGAAAAATAAAAGGGGGTGGAGGTAGGGAGGAAAAGAAAGGGAATACATACCACAAATGTGTTATGTACATGTGCCAAACCCCTACAGTGAATACAGTCATTATGTACTGCAAACATGTACTAATAAAAGTAAAATAAATAAAGTAATGCAAGCCTCTGGTAGCACAAAAAAATAACTAAATAAAAGTTAAACAAAAATTAGTTTAAACCCTTTTAATCAGTATTCAGTAACAACCACTGATAACGCTTTGGTACATTTAATTCTGTGACTTTTTTTTCCTCATTTCTCCCTTGTAGAGGCTGTAAGGGCTGTAAACAAAGCCGTTTAAATAGTTTCATGATGATAATTACTTACTTCTTCCAGCAGAGTCTTAAATTGGCTCCTAACAATAAAATCCTTTATTCTTTGAGTGGGGTTTGAAAGATATTTTTAAAGAACCTCAACATTACAAATTCTTACTCCGAAAACAGCAAACAATTTTTTTTAAACTCATTAAAATGGAAATTCTCTATTTCCGCCAGCGGGTGGCAATCTCAACATATACACAGCTTGGTATTTCCAACACAACTTCATCTTGCAAAGGGGAATACTATCTAAAATGTCTGACAACGATAACACTAGCAGCTGTTGTTACCCACTAGTTGTTGTGATTTTTAAAAAGAGAAAGAGAAACCTGCAGGAATGATTATGAGTAAACATATTATACAACATGGAACCACATTATCATGGTTCATTGCCGGCTTAGAGAAAATAAAAGCTATACATTAGAACACTGCTTCTCACATGCTCCTAAAAAAAACTCAGTGTTTTATATTTTTCCAGATAGGATTGAAATTGACATCAAATTTTCTACAATTGTGTGAATTTTAATTGTTGCTAAAAAACAAAACAAAAAATTATGGTTACTAGTGAGCAAGCCCACAAGTAACAGTCTGAAATGCCACTCTCCAATTTTAGAAACAAAAGTGAATATAGAATTAAAATAATTGTTCTCTTACATGTACAGTTCTGTAGTTCCAAACATCAGGTTACAGAAGAAGGCAGTTTGGAACACTTCTACTGATAGTTTTGATCTACATATTTATATGCTCAGTCTCAAAAGCAAATATAGGAGAGATGTAGCATGTAGCATTGAGTTATTTTGTAGATAACCCATCCCCTTGTCTTGCACTAGTCATTTAAACTGAACAAATGGCAACATCACTTGGGAGAATTCTCAAAGTTCAAGTCAGTCTAAAAAGAGAATATAGTTAGCAGGAAAGCTATGGAGTTTAATCTTCAAATGAAGAACATGCTCCCAAAGAGCTCTGGACTCCCTAGCTCACCAGCTCACCTAGCTGGTCCCTTGGCTATCAATATTTTTTTAGTCACAACTGTTTCTAACCCATTGATCTAGAGCCTGTTGAGACTGGGAGAGCAGGGCAGAAAGTGAGTCTGACAGGGATTCAGCAGTGCTTAGGCGGTAACTGGTAGGCAAACTGGTAGGCAGTACTAAGCCTCCAAGAGACCCAGTGGAGTCAAGACTAAGGAGTCTCTAGAGAGAACAGCTTAGGCAAAGAAAAATGGCAAGGATGATAAAGCTGGCCTAGAAATAAAGCCATAATGTCTGCAAGAGTAAAGGCTACTAAAGTGAAATGGTAACTACCCCTGATCGAAGCTTTAGGGATGCAAAGCTTGATGATAGATCAAAACTTAGAATGTGCAAACTTCTCTAACAGCACCTAACACCAGAGAGAGAGAGAGAGAGGAAGAAGAAGGAGCAGGAGGCAGGGGAAGAGAAAGAAGAGGAAGAGGAAGAGGGGAAGGGAAGGGAAGAGAGAAAAAATAAGATTCACAGAACCATCCAGTTCATTCTGCTCTTTTTCATATAATGCAGGGTTTCTAGAACCTCCCAACGTAATTACCCTCTGCTAGACTATAGAGATGGTGGATATGTTCAAAGTATGTTCTATGTATGTATAAAAATATCACAATGAAAAAACTCACCCTCCTCGGCTTGCCTTTTGCTACTGGTTCAATTTAAGGTGTACATTTCCACACCAGACCCAATATTCTAGCAGTGAGGGATTAAATAGATCTTCTATAAACTGGACTTTTTTTTTCATTAATAAGACACAATATTCATTTAGCTTTTTAGTATTGACCTAGAGCTTTGAGTAAATACTTATTAGAGGTCAGTTTAATTGTGAACACCACTAAAACAAGCCGTCCACTGTCTTGAGTACTAAGGTATAGTCAGCAATCTAAGGGAAATTAAAATTGCCTCAGTAGTTGATGATGAATGAAATAATAAGTGATCAAGTGCCAAAATGATCATTTCACATGCCAAGAGCTTCAGTAGTTCAGACCCGATGAGCAGTGGTGGCAAACAGAAGGACTTAACAGCTAACATTCACTGAGTGTTTATTTGGTGCCAGACCTTGCCCTGTATACTCCAGCAGCATGAGGTCATTTAATCCTCACATCAACCCTGTGAGTTAGATGCTATTATTATCTCTATCTTATAAGTGAGGAAACTGAGGCTTCGAGATATTAAATAATTTATCCAAAAGTCCACAGTAAGTAATTGGGAATATCTGGGTGCTGAACCTAGACAGCTTGGCTCCCGAAAGTCACATAACCACCCTGCTGTACATCCCCTGCACAGCTGTGAGCCCATCAGTCTCAGTCATGCCCAGAAAATCAGAGATGTCCCATTTAGCTTGGTTCATGGTGGCTGCTTTCTGATCTGCAGAGACTGGCACTTCTCAGCTCCCTCTTTGTATGAAACTAGGCAAACTGGATGTAATGAAACAGTCTGAAGCTTTGTCACATCTGAGTCCACTGCATTCATGAGGACACAGCTCCCCGTGGTGAGTCAGGGCTCGGTGAAAATGAGCAGCATAAATGTCAAAACAATCTATAATAAAAGATTTATGAAAAGCATTGGTAGGACGATCCATTTTTACTGAGGATACTAACACAGAGAGTTGAGAATTATTTACATCATTTTCACTCAAATAACCCAGACCTATTATGATGATGTTCGCAATCTCAAGAGTAAAGTATTGTGAATGATAATAAAGGAATTTCTTCTCCAGAAATAAATTATTTACTCCTTTTATAATGCTCTTTGAGGGGAGCAACCAAAGAGTAATTTCAATTAAACTAATGGAAAGCGAAGAAAACTACCAAGAAAATGTGATTTTATGACTTTTGTTAAACAACTTCAACATTTCTCTAGACAAGTAATATTTTTCAGGAGCCAAATTCTGCCTCAGAGGGAACCCAGTTGGCCATGAAATACAATCTCTTTAGTTGCACGGAGGACAAACAAAGTTTAGTCCTTCGTGCAAAACATGCAGTGAAGACGGAAAGCACATTGCCCTGGGATTTGTGCTGAGCAGGTGTCGGCAGCCTTCCGCATGATGGGTGCCAAGTCTCTATTTATCCCTTCTCTCCTGAGCTGGCAGAGCCGAGGATGCTGGTGTCTTTAGGTCACTCTAACACACATACCAGCAGTAGATGTACTTTGAGGCAGCTAGGGTACATCTAGAGGCAGAAACACAGTGACAAATTCCTGGGTCCTGTTTGCTGTTCCCCAGAAGATGTGGGGGAAGGGTGTCCTTTCCCAAGAAGTTCTCTTACCACAATCTCAGTTACTGCCCCAGGGCTTATTTAGAGTCCTCAAGAATTTCCTTACACAGTGCAAGACAGATCATACCTTCCATTTATCATCGCAGAGGCTTCAGAGAAGCTGAGAGCTGGCTAACACTACAGGATAGTTACCATTTATACCCCAGAGGGGAAACAACTGAGTTCTGCTTGTTGCTTTATCCTGGGGGTGGTGTGGGTGTGAGATGAGAATGATAGGGAAAGGGGAAGAGTATTGTTGATTAAGAAAGCCAATAGCCACTCACATCTTGTAGTTGTTCAATTTTTCTATTTTTATCTGTGTTTAAGACCACGGAGGAAAGGTGCTATAGATCGACTGGGAAGGTATACTTCAAATTTGAGGAATCACACTACAGTTGTATTGTACATATTTATAGGGCAGTGAGTAGGTTGTAAACAAGAGTAATTGAGATCTGACCAAAAGCATGGAATATCCAGGACTTAACAGGAAAAATGAACCCTCGTTTTCTAGGCTTAATCCTAGTTTTCTAGCAAATATAATTTTTTTACTATTATTTACCTATTCACCAGAGACAAGTAGAACAATGTAACTACAGTTTTCTAAGTCATCATAACAAATAAAAACAGAGTCTTAAGTGTGCTTGAATCAATTATGAAAGCAATTACTTTTTTTTTTTTTTTGGTACCGGGGATCAAACTTGGGACCTTGTGCTTGTGAGGCAGGTGGTGGAACCACTGAGCTAAATCCCCGGCCCCAGCAATTACTTTTTTATATTTTACTCTGCATGTTTTTCTCTTTTTTTGAAGTTGTATCCTAAATATTCTTTAGGTCTACACAGAAATGAACACTAATATTATGTAAGATTTATGACAGAAAACTAGATGCTTTTAAATATCTTTATAGTTTGGTTATTTCTATAATAAAATAGAAACACATAGCCACCTCCAGATTCTACAATTGGGAGCTAAAAACCAAAATGTCTATTGTTTCTTGCCTTCCATAGCCAACCATAGTTTTAAGACATTTTCTTGTTAATTTCCAATGTGTATCTCCTGTCTTTACAAGTCAAATTACACAAATTTCCTTGAGGAGTTACTTCTCTACCCCCACCAATCTGTGTGTTTTGAGTGGCACATCATCCTTGTCGCTGACCAATGACAGCAAAATATCCCCCAGGATGCTGGGTCAGGGGCTTTGTGACCCCAGTTGCTCCCAGAATTTGTGTAGAAACTTCTGGAGGAGATAACTTTCTCCCTTCTCCTCTGGACTTGAACCTTAGAGACATTACTCCTAGAGCGAGCCTGAGACTGAAGCCAACACAGGGAATGGCATAAGAAATGTGGCAGGTTCCACTGATATTATTTGAGTCCTGTTCAACCCTTTAGAATTTTCTAAAAATGTGAGCTAACATATTATTTTTCTTAAGCTGTTTGTACTTGAGGTTTTTTTCCCATGCAACCAGAGGAGATCTATCTGATATAGAAACCAATGTGATTGCTTCTGCTTACCTTATGACCATTCCTTCATTTAGTATATTAGCTATTTCACAAGAATGCCATACTTCCTTGACTGTAAAGCATACCTTTCACACTTCATGCCAAAAAAAAAAACAAACTGAGGTGTAACTCATGATGTTGGTGATATTTATGTGTCCTAGGAAAGGAGGAATTTTTTCATTGGGTAATGCTCTGTTATTTGCATTGGTGTCACAAACTGTGTAGTTGCACACTGAATTAAATTCTGATTCCAAGTTTTCACTTGAAATGCTTTTTAAAAAATTGTATTATGCAGGAGCACTGCAATGAAATGTTATTGTGATAGCAAAAGCTAAAGATTACCCAGAAGAAGTTAGGCAATGCAATTAAAGGCAACAAAAATTGCCAAATCTTTTTAATGGATCATTATATTTTCAAAGCTAGATGACATTGGTACAAATGATACATGCTTAAAAAGAAACATAGACCACCCAAAAAGATGTTGGTCAAAAATCTATGGTTGACTTTCAAAAGAAGTTATTTAACTTGTAGAAATACCTAATTCAGTTAAAGATGAAATGAAAGTATGACTTTAATCAAATAAGAGAAGCAGACAAAAATCTCATCACTCTACAATGTTATAAGATCAATATTTGGATCCTAAACACGTTAAAGAAATTCGTCTCCAGAAATGTATGTAAAACACATGGTGTTTTAAATGACTGACTATGGATAAGAATGATTCAGAAGAGTCTTCAAATTGCAAGTATGCCTTTCCTTTTCAGTGCTGGAGAGCTAACGCAGGGCTTGATGCATGCTAGGCAAGTGCTCTACCACTGAGCTGTATCCTCAGCCGTTTTTTAATTTTTCATTTTGAGATAAGATCTTGCCCAGGCTGGCCTTGAACTTTCAGTCCTCTTGCCTGAGCCTCCCAAACAATTGGGATTATAGGCATGCACCATTGTGCTCAGCTAGACACCAAATATGAGGAAGAATTAGATTCAATTCTTATGAAACTTTAGACACAATATGTCACTACATTCACTTCCTGAATTTATTAACTTACAAGTAGTAATGTTTATGTACAGATTTATTAACTTTTGAAGATACAGAGTAAACACATGTTGACATCTCTACCTCCCATACCAAAACAGAGACTAAAGGCAGGCAGCCAGGTGGGCAGAAAGGGAGGAAAGGGAAAGAAGGAAGGCAGGAATAAAAACAAGAAGGAAGGAAGAAAGGAAGGATCACAATATGAGAGGAAACTCAGTGGATGTGAGGCAGGAAGGTGTCTCTGAAAGACTGGCAGCCATTACAATGAGCCAAAACAAAAGCCATAAATTTAGGAGACATATGTTGTATTGGAAGCTGTCAAAGAGGGAGTTATTACAAGCTAGAAATCTTTGGGGGGATCTTTACATCTGAAACATGTCTCAGCTAAGAAATCAAGACAGCCATCCTCAAAGAATACATTGCCTTTTTTTATAGACAAAGCCTTGTCATATAAGAAGAATTAGAGTACATCTTCCATGCAGGGAGTCAACCTGCATCCCATGTAGGCGATGCCAGAGGCTGACTCCAGATTGGGAGGAAGGAAAGTCCAAAACAAGCTTGGAATATCTTGGTGTGCCAGAAATTAACAAGGTAACTACAGAATTATTTGGAGTGTCAAAAGATCACAGAAGTAAGCTTTGAAAGGGCTTGAGCTGGCCAGATATCGAACAATTTTAATATTAAAATAATGGCAGGAATTGATTACAGCCCAGTAAATGCAACAGAAAGAGTTGAGATGATTGATTCAGATGGGACTCGTCAACAATGCTAAGTCTTCTGGAGAGAAGTCTAATGAAGAGCAGTGTATTGGTGTAATCTGCCTCCAAACTATTTAACAGTTACAAATTGGGAAATGATTACTTTACAATGCAGAGATTCTGTAGAAACCAACACGAACAGGGTCAGCATCAAAAACCGAGGGACAGATTGACATTATATGTCTCCACATACGATAAAAGGACAGGACATACTATCTATGGTATTCCAGCAAGTCTTTTGGTCTAGTCTGGATATAAAGAAACATCAATAGCAGCTCAAAGAGGTACATTTTACAAAAATGAAAAAGAAAACAACAACAATAACAAAAGGTATATTTGTAAAACTCTCAAGATCACAAAAGACAGGGAAAAATAGGAGAACTGTTCAGGTGGAAAGAGAATAGAATTACAAGACAACTAATCACAAGTGATATCCAGGACAAGGAAAGGAAACACATGTAGATGCTCACAAAATGCCCTGTTGACAAAATCAGAATAGATTCATGTATTGGATTGTTCCATTGCCTAATGCCAATTTCGACTTTGGATTACTCTATTGTCATTGTGTAAAAAAGTGGCTTTGTTTTTGGGGAAATAGACATTGAAATATTTAAATGTAATAGAGCGTCTTGTTTGTAATGTGTTCTCAAATTATTTAGAAAAAATAACAATAATAAATACTTGAGGAAAAGAGAGAGCACACAAATGTGAATAACTGGGAAATTTCAGCAGAGGGAATATGGCAATTTTTTGTATGTTAAGGAAATATAACTTTAAAAACAGAAATCCAGATGTGGTCAAATTTGTCCAAAACACAAAATCAATACACTTTCATACATAGTACTCAGAAACTACTACTCACTGACCCTCTTTGAAACAATCACTAACAGCAAAATACTGGAAGGAATTAGTAGTATGCAAGAAGCAATAGAAACCTGGTAAATCACTGCTGTTTTATCATGTAAGTACTGATGGTTTTTAAAACTTGCCTTTAATGACAAACTGGAACATTTATTCCAGATGATAGAAAAATTGAATTTCGTGAAGTGGCAGTTAGGAAGTTCAAGTGGGCAAGAAAGAAAGGAGAAAAAGAAAAAACAAGCATAGTTTTTCTCTTTGAGATACTGATTACTTAAAGTGTATGTGGCTTAAAAATGTAATGGTAACAGGAAACAGCATAAAAGCATAATTTTCAAAGAGTTAAAAACATGATTTGCAGAAATATAGAAAAAATGCATATCAAAAATTTATAAACTACTAGCAAGCATTTTTAAATGCCAGAATAAAATTGCTAGTGTGTTAGATAATATTAAGAAAAATTATCCAAACCTTGGAAAGAAAGCAGTGCACCCTTTCAATATCATAAGGGTCAAAGGCCTTCTAAAGAATAATTTAAGTCAGGGTTTTACAAGTTTTTCTATAAAAGAGCAGAGAGTAATGTATCTATTTTTGCCATTTCAGACCATAGATTCTCCATGCTAAGTACTCTCTTCTGCTGCTGTAGCATAAATATGCCCATTACATCATCTGATATATGTGGACATATTTGCCCTGCAAACTGTAGTAAGCATCCCCTCACTGATAGGAATATACTTCATTAACACAATGCATATTACTGAAGAAAGATCCCAATTTAGGGGCTGGGAATTTAGCTCAAGGACACCATGCCTGTCTCACAACCAGAAGGTCCTGAGTTCTATCCCCAGTACTGAGAAAAACAAAACAGAAAGATAGAAAGAAAGAAAGAAAGAAGGAAAGAAAGAAAAGAAAGAAAGAGAAAGAAGAAAAAGAAAGGTCCTGATTTAAAGAATTTATTTATTAACTTATTACTTTCTTTCCAGTGGAGATGTAAATAATTTCTTTGGTAGAAAATATAGCCTCAAAGTTTATGGTTTGTCACCCTGTGGACTATTAACTGTTTCATTTAAATTTTATTCTAGCAACCTTTCATTGAATGATATATATAGTTCCTCGAATGTTGTTTGAACTTATCTTACTATCTTACATTGGTTCTCTTACTAATAAATAAGTTGAATAAAATTTTTGATGCTTAACTTTTTTTATGAGTCATGATTTTACCTTTTTTAAAAATTATAGTATAGCAATACAAAATGAATGTTGGGGAGAAAAAAGTAAAACAATTATGGGCAGGGTTGCTATTTCTAATGGACAAAAATCTATCAACTATCATGTAATTTCATAGGGTCTAGGCTTAATCAAGGGATAAAGAGCAAATTTAAACTCTGGCACAGTCTCTGAATCATGTGAATAGCCTTAGTACCCTTTAGTATGACATGAAAGAATGCTTTTTTCTTTCTGCCTTAGTTTGCAGTTTGGGGGTAAAATTTTAATATAAGGAAGAAATGAAGAAAATCTTTGTTTTGTGCAACACAAGAAAGAAAATGAGGAAAAAATAAGAACCATAAAACGTTAAAAATTCAAAATGAGGGCCAAGGATTTAGCTCAGTGGTTACAGTGCCTGCCTCGAAAGCACACAAGGTCCCGAGTTCAATCCCCAGTACCAAAAAAAAAAAGAAAAAAGTCAAAAATTCAAAATGAGAAGGCCAAAATAATTCTAAATGCATCAGTGGTTACAACAAATATGAATGAGTAAAATACCCTGCCTCAAAATGAAAAATAAAAAATGGGCTGGGGGTGTAGCTCAGTGCAAAAGCCATCAATCCCCAAACACCCCCCCAAAAATAGAGTATATTAAAAACATCAGACTTATTTTAATAAAAAGAAAGCTGATAATATCAGACAAAAAATTTAAGGCAAAAATGAATAATAGAGAAAAAACACTTCATCATATAGAAGTCATGAAACATTAAACATTAATATAAAATTTATCAAAAAGAAAAACAGGTTTGGAAGTCAAAGAAAAATTGACACCTTTACAATTATAGTAGAAACCTTTAAGCAACTTGTCTTGGACAACAATAGATCAAGCAGATTCAAAATTAATATGGACAGTTAGTATGAACAATGTCTAAAGAATGTAATTTAATAGTATTCACACTCTGAGAATAAACATCTCTTAATGTAAACGAGAAATTTATAATAAATAACCATGTGCTAGCCACAAAGGAAATTTCAACAAATTAAAAAGCAAAACAAGACCCAAATAGCACTGATACGGTATTACGCACAGGATGTTCACAAGGCAATGAAATTACATATATACAATGAAGACATAGCAAAAGATTAAAAAGTAAAAACACATGAATAATAAATGGAGCATTTGTTTTTTGAGTCTCAAAGCTGTTATTATAGGCATATTGAATTTTCCAATTGATTACATCTTAAAACTGAGGAAATAAAAGCCCAAATGACTTACCCAAAGTGCTAAAATCTGGAAAACTCTGGAAGTCTAAAGCACTTTTTAAAAACTCATTGGCAGTGAAACACAATCTCACCTGAGATGGTTTATTAGCAAAAGCTGATGATAATTGATGTGAGGCCATTTAAATTCTTTACTATAAGGTTCAGATGAATATTCAGGTTTAAGCGACATATCTGCATGTGTATAGATCTAGGAGTGTGCCTTTGACTAAGAAGTGCTGTTCCAACCACTCCAGAAGATATTATATACAAAATTCACATAAGGTATACAAATTTTTGTTACCATTCTAAAAAGCTAAAAATTTTTGAGCTCAGAAATGTATGTCAGACCTAAATGGTTTGTGTAAGAGATTCTACCTTGGTAAAGTATTCTGTATTCTGGATCTGAAAAAAAAAAATAGAGTGAAGGGGGGGGTCTTTTCAACTCCAATTCTATTTTTCCACTGCCTAAAATCTCCCAATCAAGTATTTTTCTGTGTCAGGACACCAATTTTGTTACTATTATAATATGCAAACTCAAACTATTTAGTCTTTTTTTTCATTTCTTTCATGCAAAGAATAATGAAATGCAAATATTTTCCCTTTCCTAGAGGCAGGGTTTGAATATTAAGAAAAAGAACTAATATTTTGGTTCTTAATGATTCCGTCTCTAAGGGTAATGAGCCATTAAGGTTTATTGTGAAAAGAGGACTAGGTTTGAGGAGAAAGACTGTGAGGGAAGTCTGAACAGAGAGGAATGGGTTTTTTTCCCTATTCCCCATCTGGGGCTGAAAGGACATTAGGAAGTGGTGAATAAATGAAAGAAGGTACCAAAAGGAGACTTAGAAACTTGGGGGCCCAAAAAAATGTGGAATGGGGCTTTTTGCCCTAGAAGAAACAAATGAGTGAACTTAAGGACCATTGCAAAGAGCACTATCTGACTGGGTATTGAATAGAAGTTGAGTAAACTGGAGTCTCCACTTGCATGATAATGTCATTGCCCTAGTTTATTTTCTCAGGAAAATAAATTAGGATTTAGTTAGGATCCAGGGCTTCCCCAATGGATTTTGGGCATGGATGATGCCTCTTAGTCTCGTTATTGTGAGTTTACTAAATCTGTCTTTATTCTAGACCTGTTTATTAGACCTGAATATCCTATGGACCAAATCCCCATCTGGATTATGAATACTTCAGGAATCCTCTAGAAGGATGAGATCCTGAATATTTTGTTCAGTGGTAATGATGGGGAAATCATTCCTTGTATCTCTCCTGCAGGGGAAGAGGGGCACATCTGCATGATGTTTTCTTTTTAAATGACCTAAGAGACTGTCCTGTATTTTAGTGATTTGCAAACATGACAGTTCATGCTTCTAGCTATTCCTCTCTTTACTTATATCTTTTATCAGAAGTGTGAGCAATTTTAGTTATTGAACCAACTGATAAACTTTGAAGTAAAGAATAAAACAAGAAATCATGTTAAAAATGATTACAGCATATATAAAAGATTTAATGCAAACAGATTTTTATAAGCACTACTAAAACAAACAACAAAGCTCTGAGAAATCTCTGTAATATCCTAGCCCTATTTCCTATGTTGTGTATCTAAATATTAAGTCTGTAGAAAGAAGCAGGCTCTTGTTTTTCTCACTTTGATGGATCAACATTTCACCCATTCAAATCTGTTTAAAGTCCATACCTGAATTCACTTCTCCCTTAAGTGGTTTTACAAATGACCAAGCCAAAGGAAGAACTGCACTTAGTGATAATTTTCACAAAAGGTTTTAGGCCATCCCATGCTCCTAGGGCAGAGAAGCTGAGCCGGTCCCAGCACCTGGAAGGAAGCTCCCCCACTGCCATCCCATGCTCCTAGAGCAGAGAAGGTGAGCTGCTCAGGCACCAGAAGCACCCCCCCACCCCCCGTGGAAATGAGAAGACACGTAAACAAGCCTCAAAAATAGACTTCCGGATCACCTGCAGCAACCCCAAAGGGAAACAAGATGGAACAATCTGATACTCAACCACCTGGACTCTCTGAACTGGCAATAAAAGAGGATCTGGGAAAAATGAAATCAAAAATAATTACTCAGATAACAGCAAAGATTTTGCTCATGGTGCAAGACATGATTAATAAATCTAGAGAGGACACAGATAAAAAAATAGAGGATCTGAGGAACATGATGGAATCCCAACATAGGAAAGAAATGGAATCCATAAAACAGTTGCAAACAGATTTCCAGGAGATTAAAAACTCCATCGAAAGTCTGCACAGCAGAATGAACCAATGTGAGGATAGAATTTCAGATACAGAAAATAAGATTGCAATTAGTGACCAGGAAAAGAAAAACAGGGAACATGAGAAATCAATCCAGCAGCTGCTAGACAATGCAAAGAAGAATAACATAAGACTGATGGGAGTCAATGAAGAAAGAGGAGAGAGTGCAGATGACATAAAAAAACCCTTCACAGAAGTGATGGCAGAAAACTTCCCAAGCAGAGGGAAAGAACTTGACATACAGATAAGTGAGGCATATAGGACTCCAGCTAGCCTTGATCAAAAAAAAATCTCCACATAGGCATATAATAGTTAGGATTCCAGAAATCCAACAGAGGAACAAAATTCTACAAGCAGTGAGAGAAAAGAAACAAATTGCATACAAAGGAAACTCCTTCAGAATCACAGCAGACTTCTCAATGCAAATCCTCAAGGTAAGAAGAGCTTGGAGTGATGTATTTCAAGCCCTAAAGGAAAACAGCCTCCAACCCAGATTGATGTACCTTGCAAAACTATCTTTCAAAATTGATGGAGAAATAAGATACTTTCATGATAAAGAGCACCTCAGGAACTTCATGAATAGGAAACTGGCACTCGGAAAGATTTTAGACAATATCCTAGGAAAAGACAATGAGGATCACAACCCCAGGAAACCCAGCAGAATGAATCCATTGGGTGTGACAAATTAAATGCAAAGGGGGAGAATCCAACAAAAAGAAAAAGTTATGACAAGGCTTTTTAAACTTTTAATTTCATCTCCCTAATGAGTGTATAATTCAATGTTGTTATTGTACTGATGAGTATTTTTCTGATTCTAGAGTTGCACACCTTTCCTTGTGCTGTACTGGCTATTTATCATCTTCTTATGTCTACATTTTAATTGGGTTGTCTATTAATGAGCTCTAAGAATTCTTTATATATTCTGATCATAGGTTATATGCATTGTAAATATGGTCTGTTTAAGGACTTTTCATTTTAATGATGTCATTAATGATGTTCTAAATTTTGATGGAATCTCATTTATCAATTTTTTCTTTTATACATCATGTTTTTTGTATCCTAGGTAATTTTTGCCTACCCTAAATTAATGGACACTTTCCCTTATAATTTCTGCTTAAAATTTTATAGTTTTAGTCTTTCATATTTAGGTTCATAGATCCTTCCAAGCTATTTTTATGTATGGAAATAAAGAGTTGAGGTTAATTTTTTACATACAGATACCAGGTGTTCTAGGGCCATTTGCTGAAAACACTATCTCTTCCTCAGCTCTTGAATTGAGTTTATATTCTATAAAATGCTAATGTTAAATGATCTTTCAAACCTCAGTGGACCATATATGTGTGGTTCTATTTCTAGATTCTATGTTTTATTCAAATGATCTATATGTCTTTCCTTACACCAACACTCCCTTGATTACTGTAGCTTTAGAAGAAGTCTTAAAATTAGGTACTAAATGTCTTCCAACATTGTTTTTTGTCTTTCTTCTTTTTTTTTTTTTAACTTTTCTAGGTCCTTTGTACTCCTACATAACTTTTAAATTTCAATATCCAGGCCGGGGATTTAGCTCAGTGGTTTCGCCGCCTGCTGCGCAAGTGCAAGGACCCGAGTTCGATCCCCAGTACCAAAAAAAACAAAAAAAAAATCAATATCCAATCCTTCATTTATAGCACATATACACAGACCTGAATTTTTATATATACCTTGTGTTTTCTAATCCTGCTAAATTCAATTACAAGTTCTAGGGACCCCTAGAGATTTCTTAGTATTTTCTCTGTAGATGATCATTTCATCTACATATAAAGATTTTGCCTCTACCTTGCCAATCCTATCCTAACTGTGTCATTTTATTGCCAGTCTATTTTGGTTGGGCCTAGGTTTCAAAGTTTAATGGACAGATAAAGAGTAAGTATATCTGCCCTTGTTCCCCACCTTAGGGAGAAAGCATTGTATCTTCTCCATTCATATAAGGTGTTCTCACTGGAAGTATGGAGTACATCTCTTTAATCTGTTGAGAAGGTTCTGTTCTACTTCTAGTCTCCTGATAGCTTTTACCATGAACAGCTGTAGAATTTAGTCCAATACTTTTTCTCCAACTAGTGACAGGATCATATGGCTTTTTCCTTTCCTCTGTTAAAATGATGACTTTTAGGGGTGGATCTTCCAATGCTGAACCAACACTGCCATCCCTATAACAAAACCACTTTCTGCATACTGCCAGATCTGAAGTCTAATAGTTTGTTTTGCTAAACAAATTTCTATCTATGTTCATACTTTTTTCTTCTATTATTTTTATCCAGTTTTAGGATTAGCACAATATTGAGTTCCTAAAATGAGGGGAGAAGGGTTCCTTCTTTTTTCTGCTTTAATTGTTTGATATAATTTATCAGTTAAAATGTATATGAGCCTGCTGTTGTCATATAGGTAGGTTTTCAAGCTAGGAATACTTTCTTTAATAGGTGCTATTCAAATTTTATATTTCCTCCAGAGTTAGTTTCATTAATTTGTCTTCCAAGGTACTTCTTAGAAGTTGTCAAATTTATTTCAAAAAAGATTTTTGTAATATGCTTTCTATATGCTTTTAAATTCTGTAAAATCTGTGGTAATGTCTCCTAGATCTTGATATTGTAATTTTAAAAATGTATAATTGATATTGTGTAATAGGAAGAAAAGGTCTAAAGGAGCAGGAGAAGTGGAAGGAGTAGGGCAAAGGGAAAAAGGGAAAAGAAAAAATATGAGAAAAGGGAAAAAATGGAAACAAAGTCTTTGCAAATAGGGAAGGGTGGAGGGGGTGAAGGGAGGGCAGGGCAATGGAGAAAAAATAAGAACCAAGATATTCATGTAATGGTACAAGATCCCAATGATGAATGTAACTGTATTTTATACCTAAAATGTACCAATAAACTTAATGGGGAAAAAAAAAAAAAGAATCCACACAGAAGACAAAAAATAAAAAATAAAATAAAATAAAAGGTTTTAAAAATATGGCTCTCACAAATATAAAGTACATATATGTGCAAGATTTTACTTACCTCATTAATTAGATGAGAGACCCATTGTGGCAGATTCAAAAGGATACCAAAGAAATCAAGTGTTTGATTTTGAAATACTGAATTTGCTAAACTGACTTTTCCACAGGAGGGAAAGTGTTTTCCATCTGTAGAAAGAATTTCTTTGTGAAAGGAATGAAGGGAAAGAAAAAAATGAAAAAACAAGGAAAAAAATGGAAACAAAGCTTTTGTAAATAGGAAGGGGTGGAGAGGTTGAAGGGAGGAAACGGAAATGGGAAAAAATAACAACTAAAATATATCATGTACAGGTACAATTCCCAGTGATAAATGTGATTATAATGTATACCTAAAATGTACCAACAAACTAAATGAATTTTTTTTGGGGGGGGGTATCGGGGATAGAACTCTGGTCCTTGCGCTTGCGCGGCAGGCGGCAAAACCACTGAGCTAAATCCCCAGCCCAAACCCAATGAAATTTTTAAAAAGGAATTTCTCTGCATGACTACAGAAAAGAATTATTTGCATTGTTATCTGATTTTTACAAGTTAACCTTACAATAACTTTGTGGTGAAATAGCTTAGAGACATTCCCTATAGGTTCAGTAATCACCAAAAACTCTATGACGGCCCCAGACATATATCCAGCAATCTCCTTTGCTTATGCCAAAACTCAATTTTCCCTTACAAATATGACTGGTACACAATTTTTAAACTGTCATAACTAAGTATGCAATTCTGTAAGTCAAGCTGAAGTTTCTTTCCTAAGGGAAATACTCATCATTCATGTGGATTATAATACAATGTCAAGGCTTTTCTTTTCTTTTCTTTTCTTTTTTTGGTAGTGGGGATCAAACTGGACCTTGTGCTTTCGAAGCAGGTGGCAGAACCACTGAGCTAAATCCCCAGCCCATCAAGGCTTTTGATAATTGTCAAAGTATCAATTACACTTAGTAAGCAGAAATGACTACTTCCTGTTCTGATACTTAGTAGTCAGACTTACAGTTTTCAAAAACTTACACAAGGATAAAGAGAAAGAAAAATATTTTGTCAATCACTTTTTGAAGTAATGTTCATAAGAAGAAATATCTTGACAGTTATCAATGGCAATATCAATAAATATTTCATATGTGACACAATGTTTTTGCATAAAACTATAATCAATTTTCAGAAGGGTGACTTAGAAAAAATGTGGTAAGTCAGATTTTGGTAAAGACACACTATAGAGAACTGGGCCACCAAATTGTCATTTTGTAATTTTTATTACATTTTAAGATAAAAATATAGTCAACCAAATGCCCATAGTAGCCGGCATATTAACTATAGATTTATAATATTAGTATTGTAAGGTTTTTGTCTTAGATAAATCACATTTGTTGAGTTCCTTTATACACAGCACAAAAGAAACTCAATCTGCTTTTATAATGAATGGGTGTGTGTTTGTATGTGTGTGTGTGTGTGTGTGTGTGTGTGTGTTTTACAGGGTCTTGTACATGTTAGGCAAGTGCTCTACTACCAAACTACATCCCTAGTCATTCTTTAAATGTTTTGAGATAGGGTCTCACTAAATTGCCCAGGCTGCCTCAAACTTGTCTTTTTCTGTCTCAGCTTCCTAAGTAGCTTGGATTAAAGATGTATACCATTGTGGCCGGCACTGTGAAAGTATGTAATTTTTTAAAAATAACATTGCTCACTGGTATGACAATTATATTGCAGTTATAAAGTAAGGATTTTCTTGTATATGTTTCCAAAGAAAGTTGGGGAAAATGCTTGCAGCTATTTTATAAGTGATTATAACAGAGTAACCTTGCCAACGTAACTACAAAATGCATGAAATCACAGTTTGACAACCTCAGAGAGCATCTAAGTCAAGCAGCTCTGGAAAAAAGGGATAGACAATAAGGTGAGCTTCTGCCCTATTTTCCTTCATGGCACCTACAAATTTGCTGGAGAGAAGCAGAGGCTAAACAGAAAGACAAACCTGGCTTATAGCATTGTCACTGAGTTGTGGGAATCCGGTGGGGTTAAGACTTGAAGAAGAGAAAACACACTAATGTAAGCCTGGAATTCTACATTCAGTTTCCCTCTAAGAGGTTCCAGCTCTAAAGTTGTACATATATGAAACAAGACTCACAGACTCTTAGGGGAAAGTAGGGGAACGCCAAACAGCTGGACAGGGTCTATAGCAAGATGGTAGTACTGAGGGCACACAGGCTATAGTTTAAGATTCACAAAATTAGAGACGGCCTACAATGTAACCATGATTTCATATGAGACCACAGATTGGATATGCTCCCCAAATAAGGGCTTTAAACTAGAAATGAAGACAGGTTAGAACTAGACCAGTCTTATCAAAAGTATAGAATCCAGTTAATCAGCCATTATCTCTATCTGATCACCAAAATGAAATTAAATCATTTTGGGGGAAGACATTATCATCTAAGGCCTCTATTGTTTTTGTGCAGGATATCTAAAGCTCCATCAGATGTTGCTAGGCAAGAGAAGAAATCAGACCATAGAACAAAAGACAAAAGAATATCGGGAACAGAAACTAAACTAAAGATGATCCAGATAACAGAACTATCATTAGAGACTTTAAAATAACAGTGCTTAAGATAGTCATTAAAATTAAGAAAATAATGAGAAAATTCAGAAAAATTTATAAGAAAACAATTATCTACTAAAAAGAATAAACTGGAAGTTGAATTGAAAAAGGTAACAATTGAAATAAGAATTCATACATGGGTTTAAAAGCAGAGACAGGTAATAAAAAACATGTACACAAGAACTTTATAAAAAGTTCATAACAACATTATTTAAGGTAGCCAAAAGCTGGAAACAGTCCAAGTTTCCATCAGTGGTGAAAGGATGTACACAGTGTAGCATATCACAGTGAAATTCTCTTCAACGATAAAAAGGAACAAAGTGCTGATATATTCAATAACAGAAACACCTCAAAATTGTTCTAAGAGAAGGAAAACAGATACAAATGGCAATATAATGTATCTCCCCATTTATATAAAATGTCTAGAAAGGGTAAGTCAGTGTACACAGAAAGCACATCAAAATGGTTTCTTAGCGGGCCGGGGATTTAGCTCAGTGGTTTCGCCGCCTGCTGCGCAGGCGCAAGAACCCGAGTTCAATCCCCAGTACCAAAAAAAAAAAAAAAGGTTTCTTAGGACTGGAAATGGGAATGGAGAACAAGTGGGCTGGAATGAACTTTTTGGGGTAACGAAAGTGTTCTAAAAACTATTGTGGTGGTTTTGCACAAATTTATTAAAATTTATCAAATTTCACTATTATGTGGTGTTAATTTATGCTACATAAATTGTAAATTATATCTCAATATATATTTTTAATCCCTAGGTAAATCCAGGATACAATCCAGAAATTACTGAACACATAATAAAAATTACTGAACATATTTTGAAAACAAGTTACCTATTTCCAAAGAAAATGTATTTTCAAAAGAAAATATATATGTTCAATATAATATATGTTAAAAATTCAGTATAAATTTTTATAATATAACAATATATAAGTATGATTTAGATAATAATGTTACATTTATAGAACTATGATCCAAAATTTGAAACTATTTTAAAGTAATTATTATAATTTTGGTTGAGGTGAGGGAAATATGTCAATAATCTATAAAATGATAGAAAATCACAGTAAGGATATAGAAACTATGAAAAAAAATTCTAAAATTTTTCTAAAATGAAATCTCTGAATTTAAAAAACTATTTGATAGGCTTGGTAACAGAACAGCAATGACAGAAGAAATAGTAATAAAACAATAGAAATAGTCCAACCTGAATGACAAATATATATATAAATCAAATATATAAATATCATGTATATATTATATATATATATATCACGTATGTGTAATTGGAGTTCCAGATTGAAACTGATGTGACAAAAATAATTTTAAAATATCAACAATTAAAAATAATTAAAGTAATACCAACATTTTCCAAAAATTGGCAAAAGATATAAATATACAGAGCAGCCGGGCATGGTGGTGGATGCCTATAATACCAGCATTCAGGAGGCTGAGGCAGGAGGATCACCACGAGTTCGAGGCCAGCCTGGGCTAAATAGTATGTTCAAGGCCAGCCTGAACTACATAGCAAGACCCTGTCTCAATAAATAAATAAATAAACAAAACAAATCAAAGAGGTTTGGTGAACCCCAAAGATGATAAGCATGAAGATACGTGCGAGCCCACTATAGTGCACCTGCAGTATATCAAAACTGAGAAGAAAATCACACAGACAGATCGCAAAAACACCGTAATTACAAACAGGAACAATGTTTCAAACTATCACAGATTTCTCACTTGATACTACAGGAGCAGAAATTCCAGGAAGCAATATCTCCAAAGGGCTGAAAGAAAAATGTGTCAAGTCAGAATTCAATATATAATAAATACGTGGTGCAACTACAAAAGCAAAATAACAAGATTCTCAAATAAAAGAAAACGCAGGAAATTTGCTAGCTAGCAGATTTGCCGAAACCCTAAATGAAATTATTTGAAAGTTACTTTGAAGGAAATGATTCCAACAGAAAATCTCAAATCCTCAGAAAGAAATGAAGATGTAAATATCTAGGTAAATATAAAATACTGTTTTCCCACTAAATATCTTTAAAGTACATCTAAATCTTTAGGTCAAAAATTATAAAGTTGGGTCGGGGATTTAGCTCACTGGTGCCGCCGCCTGCCCCGCAAGCGGAAGGACCCGAGTTGGATCCCCAGTACCAAAAAATTAAATAAAATAAAAAAATAAATTATGAAGTTCCTTGCAGATTTAGAGATATAAACATGTACGCTGATGTAACAAATATGGTAATTATCACACAAAGCTGGGTAGGAGAATATTACTACTATGTGGTAGAAAGATTTCTACATTTTTTTTTTTTTTTGATACTCGGTATCAAACTCAGGACCTTGAGGTTTCAAGGCAGGCAGCAGAACCACTGAGCTAAATCCCCAGCGGGTTTCTACATTTTTATGTAAACTAGTATATTATTAACTCTAAATTGAGGATAAAAGGGTGAATATATATATTCCCATAGTAACCACTTTGCTTGGAATTATGAGGTTTCCATAATTAAAGCATAAATCAAGGAAGACCTTTGCCTTATTCAGCTTCTTTCCTGAATCATTCACCTCAGACTAGTGATCTAGTAAAACTGAATACACACATTTGCCAGCTAGGAAAGGTGTAATAAATGTGGCTATTGTTATTATCATGTCCTTAATGATGTCTTTCAAACACAACCATCAAAAGATAATCAGTTCATACTGAATTGCATAAGTTTGTTTTAGAATGCCCAGACTTGGGTTTGAGTTCCATAGACTATGTGACTTCTCAGTGTGTTTATATGTTAAGCAAGATTATGATAAAATTCAATTTAACTAGGGCTGCCAAGAAGAGTAAAGGAAAATCAAGTAACTTGCTTAGCATAACACTGGGCACAAAGAAAGTTCTCAATTTATATAGGTTGCACTTATTAAAGAAGTTCTGGGATTGATGATGCTCAACACAAATGCTTTAAAAATTTGTAATCCATGGCAAAATATATATGAATTCTGTGCTAGTTAGAACTTCCATTCTCAAAGCTTAGTAGATCACTTTATTATATAACTCCACTGTAGCATGAAAGTCATTTTCAAACCATTTATTTTGTGATTAGCAAATGAAATACAAGATGCATATCACTATCTCATCAGATGAAATAGCAACACAGGTCCAATAATCTCTTTGAAAAGCCCTTGGGACCTGATATCTTTTGAATTCAGAGTGTTTTTAAAAATCATTCTTTATCTTGTGTAATAACTCCAGGGGGGTCTGGCAGTAGCTTTTAATCAAACACATTAATAGCTCTTCAATCATACCTGTGAATACTCACACAAAGTAGGATAAATAAAGGCTTGAACTTGTCATATATCACTTCTAGTCAGTCAGATCTTGCTACTAAATAAGTTTCCTATAATATGTATGTTTGTTTCAGCTTTTTCCGTTTTAAAATTGCAAATAAGGGACTGTAAACCTGTGATAGCAAACACTTAAATTGTATTTATCATGAGACAGGCATTTTCTAAATGCTTTACAAATCAACATATTGATCCACAACAAACCTATCAAGTGAACACTTCGGTTGTTCCCATTTTATAAATGAGGTAACTGGGAGAAAAAGAGCGATTGACCCAAAGTTACATATCTAGTGAAGTACAGAACAAAGATCCTACTCCAGAGCTTATTGCTCCCCCCTTCCTGTACTGCTTTTCTGAATCTAAGTTCCAATTATCTATAATGCAACACATTTAAAGGTCATCCTAAATAACAGTTTCTAAATTCAGCTGGATATCAGTCAGCTTCTGGCCCAAACAACCATTAGAACTGTAGAAAAATGTCCCAGCTCTGTGTGCACCCTTGCCCTGGAACAGAAATAGAAAACCCACCCAAAGTACCACTATGGATCCACCAATATGTACCAATAACCACATTTGTTCTTTGCCATGCTGGCAGTGAAAGAAATAGCAGGGGTGAGAAATTGGTGGAGGAGGCAAATGAGATGGAAAATAACATGTGAAAAGTAATAAAATCCCAAGTGGGTAGCCTTTTCTTATTCCCAGATGTCCATTTTCTCTCCTGGGAGAACAGGGTGGCAAGCTGTCTGGGCTTGACTAGAAATCACATGGCTCTGAGTCTCCCAGACCTCCTCTTGCTGAATTACATAAAAGACATATTAGAATGCTGGTTATTGATTTAGAACATTTCTCACTTCTGATTCACTCAATGTATTAAATACAGTTTGAAAAGCTTTACCAGAATTTTCTGTATCTTAAATTCAACTAAAGGCATATAATGGCTTCTTTTGAAGTCTCTGTAGTAACTGTAGCAAACCATAACTGCTTCTTCCAAAATCAAGTGATCATTATTTCCCAAAGGAGTTTTGTTCATAAGTATATAGTCATCCTATTCTGTCCAAATTCCTTCTGTTTAAGTTATTGGCCTTGTAGTACAGGACAATACAGTAAAAAATGTATTTTTTTTTTTTTTGCTACTGGGGATTGAACTCAGGACCTTGCACTTGTAAGGCAGGCACAGTGCCACTGAGCTAAATCCCGAGCCCAAAACTTTATTTTTTAAAATGAAATATTTCATCATTAGCCAAAGAAACAAGGTATTCATTGTGTCTCTGCCATTATGGATATAGTCAAATCTAGGCTGTGTCTAAAAAGTTGAAAATTATTTTAATTATACATCTATATTTCTATTGGAAAACAATCTGCATTATTTTGTCCTCTTCCTATTCTCATTTTATGCTCTGGGCACTTGGGTAATCACAACTTTGGCTCTTACATTTGAAAAACAAGTTTTGTGAGATTAGATTTGATTCTGCTTGGTGAACTGTTAGTTCACTGTAATATTGTATCTACACTATCCAGAGCACATAGAGAAAGTAAAGAAGTGTGAGAACTAATGGGTACAAGAAGTTACTTAATCCTAAAATAACGGAAAAGCTAAATTAAACTGTATCCATTTGAAGAGATCTTATCCCAAAATATGTGAGAATATAACAATAAGTGAGATATTTCCATATCCTGTCCTTGAATAACATCAAGAAATATTTACTTTTTAAAAAAAAGTAGCTTAAGAGCTATTGGACAAAAGTGGAAAAGGACAAAACTGTATAGATGAAACTTTCAAGTAAGTCAGCAGCCGCTATTATCTCACTCCACAAGGGCAGACGGGCCATTATTGCCACGGTGGGAGAGTGAAATATTTTCCTGGTTATAGAATTGAACCAATCTCCCCCTCATAGGGGTGATCACAGCAAGAGTAAGTAAACTAAGTGAATCAGGAGAGACACTGCCTGCAGGATGTCTGCAGACCAGGTGGAAAGAACTCTCTCCTGGGTGTTACCAGGGCAATCACATTAAGGGAGTAGAAACTTTCAAACAACTAGGAGGGAAAGATTATCTTGGAAATTCTCTTTTTCACCTGGTTACAATTAAACCTTACAGATTAAAAAAAGAAAAAGCAAAAGAAAGTAGCATTTGAGCACCACAGTGGGCTAGGCACCTTGATAGGTACTTTTTGCTCACTTGATCTCATTTGATGTTATCATAAATTCTGTGACTTACATCTCTTCTTTTCTCATTATAACAGTAAATCATCCACCTTCACTCTACTAGTTAGGGATAAGATGGGATTAAAACAGTCCATATCACTTCAAAGCACATGCTCCTCCCACACTTCGGAAATTCTGCCTGCCAGTTTCCTTCCTGCTTCTCGAACATATGACACATATCCCTCTCCCTTAATTGAATCAGGCATTTTCCAAACTGGAATAGGTGCTTCCCTTCCAACAGAGACTTTTCTTCAATCAACTATTTATTCTTAAACATCATAAGAAAAGCCATCAAAGGGAAGGAAGGAAGGAAGAAGGAAGGAAGGAAGAAGGAAGGGAGGGAGGGAGGGAGGAAGGACGGGAGAGAGAAAGACTGACTTTAGATTAGGAATGAGCAGAGTCAGAACAAAAGGACATCTTATTAATGTGTTTGTTTGTTTGTTTGTTTTACAGTTAGTACAGTAGTTAAGCTGCATTTGTGTTTTTCTATGACAATACTTTTTAGAATTTTTTAGGTACCCAGAATTTCTTAGGTATCTCTGAATACGAACTATGAAAATTCATGCCTATTTACCAACTCAGAACTTATTTTTGTCACATCTTAAATGTATTTTGTACTGTGGCTTGGTTTTTAAATGTTTATATGCAAAGTAATTGAGAAAAACCTCTTTATACAGTCATTCTTTGACATAGCTTTCATTTAAATATTTAATTTTAAATACGTTTTAGGTAAGAATAAAGCAAGATTGCATCTTAACCAACTAAAGGAACATGACTCCTGCTAGCTAAATGACTCTAAACAATACACAAAGTATTATTATTAATGCATTGGGTTCAGCAACTCAGCAAAACAATTTAATTATTTATAATTTAGTTACGTCTTAACATGTCTAAGCATATTAAGACAACAATTATGATAACTCTGTTATACTAGGACATAAAAACTCTTACAATAAGGTATATGCATGTCCCCGTAATAATACTAGTTCATTTAACCAGAATTTTAAAAAACAAAATCTTACCAAAGACTTTAAACTGATGGATAAGTAAACTCTAACGTCCTAAGAGTTAATTTCCCTAAGCTATCGGAACCTAACAAGAGACAGTTGAAAACACAAGAAATTATTCAGATGAAAACAAAACCTTTTTTTTAAAGCTAGTTCTTTTGTAAATTTTACAAAGAACACATGAATATTGTAAGCTTTGTCATTTTATTTATCTTATATTAATATTTGTGATACATAAGTTACATTGGTTTGGGGAGAATATATATCTGCAGGAGACTGCAATGTTGATTATGCCCCAAACAGGCTGTAACCACTGCAGGCTGTGAAGAGTTAACCCCACAATTAGCTTGTTTATAGAAGTGAGTCCACCCAAAGCCTACATGCCAAGGTCAGAGTGACTCACACCCAAATTATGTTCCCACAATTAAAACCTACTAACTAGAAGGACAATGTTCTAATTACAACCATATATTTTGTCTATTTTTCTCCTAATTTGAGAATGCTTTGTCTTGTCTTTTACAAGTCTTGCTTACATTAGTTTCCATAGAAACTGCATGATTGTGTGTCTTCACACCTAGTTCTGCCTTTGCACACAGCTCACCTTTACCCTAAATGATTACCAATAAAAATCAGTGGCTTGAACTGGCCAGGACCTTTGTGAGTTGTACCACCACTGGCCGTCCTGGCTCCTTGCTTTCTGTCTCTCTTAGTTCTGTCTTTTATTTCCCCACCCACCTACCAAGGCCTGCATCGTACACTGGGCAGGAAACTGGAATCTACTGCAAAGGTTTCTGCTAATGTTTCAGGGGTTCCCAGTTATACCTCTTTCCCTGAAAACAAGACCTACATGGAAAATAATCATCCTTCAAAACTAGAGATCATGGGTCGGGGATTTAGTTCAGTGGTTCTGCCACCTGCCTCACAAGCACAAGGTCCTGAGTTCAATCCCTGGTACCAAAAAAACAAAAACAACAACAAAACAACTAAAACTAGAGATCAAAAATCTGCCTTGCAGAGGAGCCACCAAGCAAGAGAATAGTGATAGCAGGTGAAGCCAAAATCAGCCAACTGGGGCTGGCGTTTTTGATCTCTAATTTTCAAGGCTGATTATTTTCCCACTAGGTCTTATTTTTGGAGAAAGCTGAACATACAATCTAGATTTTTTTTTTTTTTTTTTTTTTTTTTTGGTGCTGGGGATCGAAGTCGGGCCTTTGCACTTGCGCAGCAGGCAACAAAACCACTGAGCTAAATCCCCGGCCCATAATCTAGATTTTTAATTCTTCTACTCCCCTATCCCTCTCTTCCCCCACTCTGTTGATCTCCTTCCTCATCTCCAAAAAGTCTTCCTCCTTATCTTTCTTTTATTTTATTCTTCGATTAATTTATATTTTTGGTTTCTCATATAAGAGAAATAATGCACTATTTAATTTTTTGCAAGACTCTTTTTTAAATGGAGGAAATAGATATTGTTTTTACTTGTAACACAAACAAACCCGTTGGATTATCCTTTGGGTTTAAGTCTATTCAAAGTGGTACCTGTGTACCTATGTGTCAGTCATGGTCAAGAACGTCCAGACTGTAGTCTTCCTCAGTGGATGCTGTACCCCAAGAGTCTAGGGGTTCACTGAGGATGGGGAATGGGCTAATGGAAATCAGGCAAACTTCAAGTTCTTTCTTCTTTCTTCATTGGCCTTTGCCAACACCAGACAATATGAAAAGTAAGAAAAAATTAAAATTAGTGTGGACTAAAAATTTTGAAATTTTATATCAGATACGACTTTCCCAAGAGTTCAGAGGTCAACCATACATGAATCATGGCCAAGTTTAATGTCACCTACACAGTAGATCTACCATACTTTGTGGTACCATGGTTTCAGGATACTTACTTTGCTGCTAAGGCAGGTAGGGGTCTAAAATCCAAGGAGAACTACATGGATAATGTTTAGGAATATTTCATATGCATCATACAAAGGCATTGGGAAGTATTTTCACCACCAAATACTTCTTCATATGTGATATTTTAGGCCACAACTGGATGATCCTTTCCAACTCTTTAACAGTGGATAACAAGTAATTCTTTCCTACATCTGGTATGACTCAATCTTGTTAAACTCTCCTGCTCCTGAGAATACTTGTGACTTTTATTGCTGCCTGAAGACACATTTTAAAACTGTACTTACAAGGGCCAGGGATTTAGCTCAGTGGTTCCGGTGCCTGCCTCTCAAGTGCAAGGTCCCGAGTTCAATCACCGTGCTAAATAAATAAATAAATAAGTAAAAGTTAAAAAAAAACTGTACTTATAGGGCCAGGGATTTAGCTCAGTGGTTCCACCACCTGCCTCTCAAGTGCAAGGTCCTGAGTTTGATCCCCAGTACTCCCCCCAAAAAAAGAAACTGTACTTATAAATTTAATTTACACCTTATTTTATAAATGACAGCCAGTAAGAACAAAAGTTAAAAGTTAAATTCTCCTGTAGTCAGTACATGAAGGATTACAACTTTTCCTAAAATGCCAGCTGGACCTTAAATAGTTAAATGTATCTTAAGCGACTAATAAAAAGAGATATAAACGTAAGAAGTCATGTTCTTGGAACAGGGATTTAGCTCAGTAGTTCTGCCGCCTGCCTCAAAAGTGCAAGGTCCCAAATTCAATCCCCAGTACCAAAAAAAAAAAGAAAAGAAAGAAAGAAAGAATGTTGTTGGGCCAATATAATTGTCTGTGTCTTGAGATGCATTAACAATTAAAGATTACTTAACCAATTGCCCTTGTTCTGATTTCACATTCAACCAGCTAAATTTCAGGTTATAATTTGATATCTTATACTCAATTATCCACACAGGGAGTAATGGAATAAGTCATAAGACTAAAGATCTTTGGTTGGTGGAAAAATTGTATTTCCCATTAACACTTAGTAAATTGGCACACAATTTTAGGCATCAATTGTGTGACCTTCATTTACCCAAATCTGTTGCTTGAAAATTCATCCATTCTTCTAAATTGATAAAAACTTCAGTTTCAATCCTAGACAAGCTCAGGGCCAGATCCCTTGCTGTGACAAATTCACCAAAGCAAAGGCCCCTCCCAGTGTTCTGTGGGGGGTCTCAGAGCCAGCTGCTGGCCTGGCCCCAGCAACACAACATTCACAGCCAGCATCTGCCTTCACATTTCTACTACTCCAGAGCAGCCATGTTAACCATAGCATCTTACCCTTATGTGCAGAAATTTACCACACATGGAACATATTCTTCACATCTAACTGGGGAGAAAATGAACTTTTGTTGTTTTCTCAGCCCACCTCATGTCAATTGTCATTTTTAGTGAGAAAAACTAAAGTTAAGAAAGTCAATAATCATCACCTTCCTGTTGCCATCAAGCATATCAAGCCAATACATAAAAGACAACAGTTGTTTTGTTTTTTTTTTTGGAACCGGGGATCTAACTTGGATCCTTGCACTTGTGAGGCAGGCGCTGGAACCACTGAGCTAAATCCCCGGCGATAGTTTTTAAATATTCCAGATTTAGATGTTTTTTGCAATTATATATATAATATATATTATAGATATATATTTGCCAGTTTTGATAGTTTTGATAAGGATATACAAAATTTTTTCCTGTACAAATTTTCTCTGTTGTGGATATCTGAAAATAGACAGATTTGTAAATTCATCTAAGTAGGATACTTTAAAAATATTTTGTCCCTGTTTACTCATGGTATCTAGAGGATTGTTTGTTCTTCCTACCATTTTTGGAGAAAAGTGAGATCCTTGCAGGACTACTACAAAGAATAGTAATGTAATTTCTTGACAACTAGCGTGAAGAAGCCCCTATCTATAAGGTTCCAGATGCATTTTGAATTAAATCAACGGATGTTTATTGAGTCCCTAATATGCATGCTCAGCACCCAGGAATCCTCAAGTTTATATTCATGAAAATGTTACATTGGAAGTAGATTTTATGTGTTTATTTGAAATTATGTGGAGACAGGCAGGTGGGGGCATTTTTTCCTCATGTTACTATCATTAAACTCTGGGGTGTTTTCTGTGAAAATTTAAAAAACACCTGAAGACCTCAATTCTAACTGCATGGTAAATAAAAGAGAATTATCATTTAACTCAAATACATCAGTCACAGAAGTCTTTTTTGAGTTCTATTGGTCATCAGTATCCTGTGAAACCTATTAATCAAGGGATTGCTGTTGTCATGTGTATCCATTAATCCTGTGGAAAGAAAACTATGCTTTTATTAGTAGAAAGTATAAATAGTGTTCCTGGACATGCCATTCTATTCAAATCCATCACTAGAATTCTTAATGAAATGGAGAAAAAAAAGTTACACAAATGATATCCATAACAAAAGTGTATGATTTCTTAACACTAGCTTCAACATATATTGTTGTGCTCATTGTTTCTATAATTTAGGGGATGGTTATCCTCTCAATGAGTGAGAAGACTGAAGAAACAAATTCTTCCGTGTCCTAAGGAATATGCATTTTAAAGATGCCTTTGGAAAAAAGTGAAAGTAAAATGACGAGAAGAAATAATTTTGCTAGGTTTAGGGAACAGACTGTGCCACAAATTACTATTCTCTTTCACAAGATCTACCATAATGCCCCTCTGAGAATTAAAAGATGCTATGCGGCTGACTTAGAATGATATTTAAAGTCCTACAGACTGAACTCACATGGCTAAGATATATTTTTCTTGGTTTGGTTATTTCCTTGGCATGGCATTTTTAATCTCCCTTCATTAACCTCATCTCGATTTCTAGTTACCCAGTTTCCAGTTTCTTTCATAAGGTCTCTCAATAACTCCAAAGTGAACTCACTTCTGTAGTCTGTGACTTAATACGATAGTAGACATTTTTCATTTGCAATTTTACATCTTAACTGCACTCTAACCTTCTGATGGGGAATAGTTTCCTGTTTGTGGAAGGTTCTAGTTGGAGAATAATTGAAGGTAGCTACTTTGCCAGGCTCTTGTCTGGAAGTACAGTCAGAGGGTGGACATGTGACCTAACCTTGGGCCTACTGAATGCTCCTGTTCCGCACAGTGAACATGAGCAAGTGAAGCAAGAGCAATGCACACAGCAATGTCAACACAACAGCAAAATCCTCCTGAGACTGTCCCCGTCATGCTACAGTGCTAGTACCCCCGCTCCTCTGCTCTTCAGAGCTCCCTGGAGTCCTCCCGCCCCCAAGCCTGGCTCCTTTCTAGCTTCCAACTGATTTTGAGAGCACCATACACTTTTTGAAACAACCTCCATGCTGCTTAATTAAGTCAATGGACTTCTCTTTTTAGTATTCCTCACTAATACACCACATGAGTTACCACTTGTTTACACATTTTCCATAATCTTTATATTTAAATTTTGTCCCATCAACAGGATTTTAAGTTGCCTAGTGAATATTTAGTTAATACTGCATATCATAGGATATTAGAAATCGTAAACTAAAGGAGAATTTAAAAATAAGTTACTGGGCCGGGGATTTAGCTCAGTGGTTCTGCCGCCTGCCTTGTAAGCACAAGGTCCCAAGTTCGATCCCTGGTACCAAAAAAAAAATAAGTTACTGATGAAGAAGCGGGTGCTATAACCGAAGCAATTTGCCACAGGCTATGTGACAGTTGAATCAGGACTAGAACAAGGATTACCTGTTCGGTTCTTTATGACTTTCTACCAGAACAAGCTTCCTTCTTGTTCATTAAGTGATTTTTTTCAAGAACATTAAGACTAAACTATGAATCATATTCTCAGATAATATTCAAAGAGAATATAATATAATATGCATTCAAACAGGAATGTTAAGAGCATTTACAGAGTACTCTAACAAAACAATAGAACTGCATCTGTCATTTTAGAATGTCATCCTGCAAAACTAATGGAACACAGGAAATAATTCCCAAGAATGTGCCAAAGAAAGTAATTTCCCATAAGAACCCAAGGAAATACACTTCTATAATGATGACTGCAATAACTGATATACTATTCATAATCCTTCATTTATTATGAGCAGTATGAAGGTATTTCCATATGAACAGAAAAATTTTTTGTTTCTTCCATAAGACAGCTGCAATACTTAATGTTCCAAGATTAACTAAAAGGTAACATGTTGGTTTCAGAGTAACTATTTGCATAAGTGTAAAGTATAGCAGGTAGAAGATAAGGATTGTGCTGAGAAGACAGTAATTCGTATTAAAGAAACCAGGAACATTGCTATGAGAGGGTTGAGCACACGTTTTAGGCAGTCTGTGCATTCTTTAATGTGGTTATGGAACTGGACTCTAATGAGGATTGAAGCATATGGCTCTGGGCAGAGATTCCTATCTCTGGAGTTTCAAGCTAATTCTAAGGAGGAAAGGTTTCCTGTTCTGGGTTTTAAATCATAAATATCAAAGAGCAGAACTTTTAGCTGCCATGTTTTCATTATCTTCTACACATTTCCTATCTGCTACTAAATTAGTGGCTTTCTCTTGGCATGATTAGTCTGAACTATTTGTAACAACATTTGAATTTATTTCAATCTTCTAGCAAACATATATGCTTCAGACCATAGATGTCAATTATAATTATATACTTAAATATGTACACATAAACAATGGGTAAGGATTTAATCTTTGGGTATGAAGAGCTTGGTGAGATGAAAGCCAGAATAACATAAGTGAATTTTTGACAACTATGTAGATAAAATAGTCCCAAAGAGATCATAACAAAACAAATGTGAGATATCTCAGCAGTTTCTTACCACTGAGACCAAAATTATTTAGAATTATATGATATGTGTGATCCATGAAATAAAATTAGGTTACCAAATCCAGAGTCTTCTATAAGTAGGCAAAGGCCAAGAAAATGCTTGAAAAAATTTAAAAAATTGCCATCAAAATATTTTGCCATGGCCACGTGGCCTTCTGTTATGTGGCTCCTGCCCATTTTGCCAGAAGTCTCCTCTCTCACTGCCCATCTCATCTCACTGACCGTATTAGTCAGCTTTCCCACTGCTGGGACACAATACCTGCCTGACACCCATACCTCAAAGGAGGGAGGTTTATTTGGCTCCTAGTTCAGTCCACGGTGGGCTGGCTCCAAAGCAAAAAGGGCAATGGTGAAAGGGCATAGCAGAAGAAAATTGTTCCCCTTATGGTGGCCAGGGAGCAGAGAGACAGAAGGGAACTGGGGACAAGAACACACACCTGCAGCTGACCCACCTACCTCCTAACAGCACATTCAGCTGGGATCAATGGATTGATCACCTTTAAAAAAAAATCATGAGCCAGTCTCCTGTAGAAAGCTCCACCTCTGAACACATGAGAGATTTGGGGGACATTTTCAATCTAAACTATATCTCTTCTCTGCCCATTTGTTCAGACTATTTTCTCTTTTTTCTTTTTTTGTTCTTTTTCTCTAAGTTGATATGGCATAGAGGCGGATCTGCAAGCACATGCATAAGCAGATGACTGGAAAGAAAAGAAACTGCAGTCTCACTTCCTTACAGATATAGCTGGGGATTTAGCTCAGTGGTTCAGTCGCCTGCCAAGCAAACGCAAGGACCTGAGTTCGATCCCTGGTACCAAAAAAAAAAAAAAAAAAAGAACCTCCCTCTTACAGATATGCCCAGTCTCTCTCTGTAGGTGATTCTCTTCTGCTTCCCCTCACTTGGCTTCGGGGGTTAACAAATGCTCACATGACAAAGAGACATCCACCCAACTCCACTCTGCAGAAAGTAAATGGCAGTCACTCACTTCAGGCAGCTGGTTCTCTTTCTCCACATCTTCTCTCTAGAACCCTTTAACAGACATTAAGTAGGACAGACAGGGAAGCTGGCCTGAAATAGGAGAGACCCAGCAAGGCAATCACAAGCCTTGAAGGAGTGGCTGTTCTTAGCCCTTCTCTACCAAGTTTAAAGAAGGTTGCTACTCAGTGCTCAAAAAGAGAAAAGGATATTCCAGGACTAACTCTTCTGTAGCACCCTCGTGACCAGACTGGGACTAGAATCAGGGTCATCATTGATGTTCTTCCTCTCCTTTTCTCTTCTCTTTTCTTTTTTTTCTTTCTTTTCTTCCTTCCTTCCTTCCTTCCTTCTTTCCTTCTGGTTCTTCCCTCTCTCTTTGCTTCTGTTGTCTTCAATTTTCTTTTCTCCCCTCTTCTTTCTATTCCTCTTTTTCCGCATCTTCCACCTCTTTCTCTTTTCTTTCTTCCTTCCTCATCTCTCTTTTTCCTCCTATTTCTTTTTCTCTCCTGTTTTCTTTAAGTATGAAACAAAAGTCTGTAGTAATACATATCTAGAGAGTAAACATAGATTATACTAATTTTAGCTGGAATTCTGAAATGATGGAAAATCAGAACAGCAAATTGCCTAGTTTAGAATAATCTTTGATACATGACTTACCTAACTTCAAATGACCTTAAACTAAGCAAACTAATTTAGCTCTAAAGAAAGAATCTGAGGTGTGGTGGTACACACCTGTAATCCCAGCACTTTGGGAGGCTAATGCAGGAGGATCACAAGTTTGAGAATCGCCTAGACAATTTAGGGACTAAAGTGTAGCAAAATTAATAAATTTTTAAAAGGGCTGTGGATGTAGCTCAGTGCAAAAGCCCTATGTTCAATCCCCAGTACCATCTGATGTTCATATCTTTAATATGAAAAGAATCCCTGGTTACATAATTGTCTTTTCTCCAAAGCTTTCTGAAATAGGATAAAATTTTTGCAATTCCTTTTCCTACCTTTTAAAGAAACTCAGAATATTCATCCACCAAACCTACACTAGGGAAAAGAGATACTGAGGAATGTCACTGTTGGTTCACTTTAGGATTTTCCCTTCTAAAATTCTCTTCTAAAAATTCATAAGTGATTCTTGATCAAGTACATCAAAATAGACTTCTCTTTTCTCAACTGGCCACATGAGGCCAGTTGAATATTAAAAAATATTCCTGATTTGTAATTTTTAAAATTATCTGTTGAAAAGTAAAGATAACCTACAGAATGGGAAAAATAAGACTGCCAGCTATTCCCTGGATAGAAGACTAACATCTAGAATATATAAAGAATAAAAAAATCATTTAATAAAATAAAAGACCCACTCAGTGGGCAACTGAAATGAATAGACACTTCTCAGAAGAAGTGCAAATGATCAATAAATATATGAAAAGTGCTCAACATTGCTGGCCATTCAAAAATGCAAATTAGTTGATTTCATGAAGGCAGCCATTTTTTCTGGGGTTAGGTGGAATATCAGTGTAGTTTTCATTTGCATCTCTCGAAAGACCAATGATGTTGAACATTTTTTCATGCCTTTATTTGCTATTTCTACTTCTTTGTCTGAGAAATGTCTGTTCATTTCAGATGCCCATTTTTGGATTGGGTCTTTAAATTTGGGAGGTCTGATTTTTTTTTTTTTAGGTCCTTATAGATTCGAGATAGTAGACCTTTGTTTGAGGGATAGCTGGCGAAATTTTTTTCCCACATTGTGGGTTCTCTTCACACTGTTGGTGGTTTCTCTTGCTGTGCAGAAGCTTTTTAGTAAGAAGAGATCCCACTTGTTGATTTTTTGTGCTAGTTCACGGGCAACTGAGGTTTTGTTCACAAAATCTTTTCCCATACCAATGTCTTCAAGAGTTCTTCCTAACTTCTCTTCCAGTGGTTTAGTGTTTCTGTTTTAATATTTAGATCTTTAATCCATTTCAATTTTAGTTTAGTGCATGGTGAGATATAGGTCTAGTTTTTTTGGTTTTTTTGGTTTTTTTTTTTTTGGTACCAAGGATCAAACTCGGGTCCTTGCACTTGCGGGGCAGGCAGTGGAACCACTGAGCTAAATCCCAGACCCATCTAGTTTTAGTCTTTGGCAAGTTGAAACCCAATTTTTCCAGCACCATTTATTAAAGAGGTTATCTTTCCTCCAGTGAGGGTGTTTGGTTCCTCTGTCAAAGATGAGGTGGTTGGGCCAGGGATTTAGCTCAGTGGTTTCACCACCTGCCGTGCAAGCACAAAGCCCTGAGTTTGATCCCTGGTACCAAAAAAAAAAAAAAAAAAAAAAAAAAGATGAGGTGGCTGAGTGTGTCTGGAGGTGTTTCTGCATCTTCTAATCTGTTCCACTGATCCTCAGGTCTGTCTCTTTGCCGGTACCATGCTGTTTTTATCACAGTAGCTTTGTAGTATAGTTTCAGGTTGGGGATTGTGATGCCCCCTACCTTGTCTTTATTGCCTAGTACTGCTTTTGCTATTCTAAGTCTCTTCTTGTGTGTCATTATATTGTATACCTTAAATGTACCAATATAATTAATTTAAAAATGCAAATTAAAACAACACTGAGATTCCATCTTACTCCAGAGAGAATGACCGTCATCAATAAATCAAATAATAAAAAGTGCTGATGAGGCAGCAAGGAAGAAGAAATCCTTCTACATTAAAATCTGTAGGAATGAAAACTAGTATAACCACTATGGAAATCAGTATGGAGATTCCTCAAAAAACTAAAACTAGAAATTCCATCTGACTCAACTACTCCCCTTTTAGTTATCTTCCTGAAAGAGTTAAAGACATCATATTACAGGGATATATCCATACCTATGTTTATAGCAGCATAATTCATAATAGCTAAATCTTGGAAGCAGCCTATATGTCTATCAATGGATGAGTGGATTAAAAAATGAGATTTTTATACACAATGGAGTACTACTCTGCTATACAGATAAACTTCAGTCATTTGTAGGAAAATTGACATACCTTGAGACCATAATGTTAAGTAAAATAAATCAGACACACAAGCTTAAATATAGCACAGTTTCTCTTATATGAGAAGCCCAAAACATAAACAAAGAGCAAAATAAAAGACAGATAACAGAAAACAGAGAAATAGATCTTTTGCAAATGGGAGGAGACCAAGAGATGAAGGGAGGAGAGTGGCAGGGGAAGGGAATGAAATAAGAATTAAGACATTATGTAGCCAGTCATGGTGGCACATGTCTGTAATCCCAGAACTTGGGAGGCTGAGCTATGAGGATTGCTGGGAGTTTGAGGCCAGCCTGGGCTACACAGTGAGCTCAAGAGAGCAAGACATTGTCTCAAAAACAAGCAAACAAAAAAGAATTAAGACATTATGTACATGTACCAGTTCCCCATGAGGAATGTAATGTAGTGCAAACATAGACTAAAGAAAAGTAAAAGTTGAAAATAAAATTAAAATTAAAAAGAAAGAGAAAGCCCACTAACAGGTGGCAGGTGCGGTGAACTGAGAATCGATTAACTTGCTCCTAATAAACCCTGTGGTCAATAGCAAACAATAAATAAGTAAATCTCTGTTGAACTTGTAACATTTCACTGTGTCCTCTGAATTAGATTAAATCTGTAACACACGTTTATTTGTAAATTAGTGGGAAAATAATGATTTTGCCTTTTTATTTTGATCCTCAGGATAGAACCAGGGCTTTGCACATGCTAAGCATGTTGCTCTACCACTGAGCTACAACTTCAGCCATAATTTTATCTTTTTAAGAAGAATTACTTTAACATATTCAACAATTATACACTGTCACTTTTGTGCTTTTGTTTCTTTTTTTCTAGGTCTTGGATAAGAGTATTCAAATATATATGTCTTTCGTAATTCCATGGTCGGACCCAGGAAGAGGTGGGTACATCAGACCGCTGAGACAATACTGATTTCATCGTTAAGAAAGCACCTCATGTATTATCTGAGTCTGTTTGTACACAGACAAAAAGTTATCCCAAATTGGTGACGGCAGTATTTGGGAATCTGATTTTATGGTGTAATTATTTGGTGATTTCTCTTGGGATATATAGTGATCAGTATCTTTTAGATGAGAGATGTTGAAAAATCTGGTTAGTCTAGTTTTTGTCTTTTTGAGTATGTTTGAGCACAACTCAATCAAGAAAGCTTTTTTATGTTCCCTGAAAGTAAAACTCTTCTTTTGGACCAGCCCAAGTGCTTTTTATGGTGCTGGATGTACCACTGACTTATATAAGATTGTAAAACAGAAACTGCAAGCTCTCAGTAGAACTGAATGTCTTTAGTCTCAAAAACTCTTTACCTGTTATATGAGTTTGACATTTTTCCAACTATGAAGCATATAAATAAATTAAATCACAAAGACTCGGGCCGGGGATTTAGCTCAGTGGTTCCGCCGCCTGCCTCGAAAGCACAAGAACCTGAGTTCAATCCCCCGCACCAAAAAAAAAAAAAAAACCTCTCACATCTAGTTGCACTCTGATTTTTTTTTTATAGAGAAATACAAGTACTTGTATAACTCTAGTATTCACAAAATTCTCAGGAAACAAAGAAATTGAACATTTAAAGCTAGGCTTAAAAATTCTTATGGAACAATCGGAAGCATGCAAACACAAGGTTTGAATAAAAACATGAGTTCACATTGTGAAGGTGATTCTTTTACAGATTAGGCTTTTCAAGAACTTTTGGGTTGAAAAGAGCTCCATGACTCTTTGGGGGAAGGGGGTTACCAATGCGCTTGAATTGGTTTCCCATTGCTGCATAGCAATATCACCACACAGTTCGCAACTTGCAGCAATTAACGCTGCTGAATTCTTCTGATTGATCTAAGATAAATTAATCAGACTCACTACAGGAAGGAGAGATTCTAGTAGTAATGTCTCAAAATAAGGTGAGAAGACAATACTTACAGGGCTTGGGATCTGGATTTTAGCGGTTAAAGCACCTTGGTCAAGACAGAAGACTCATTGAGCTGGAAGACACCCCATGACGTAATAGTTGAGAGTCAGGAGATACAGGAAGGCCAGCTTCCTGACATGAGTCTTGCTAGGTAATTTTATTTTTAAATAAACTACCTATTTTCTAGATAAGCTATCTATTATCCTGATAGGAAACCTGTTTGGCCAAATGAACAAACTATATGGATAAACTGTCTTTCAGGGATTTCCTGAAGCAAATAGTGAAGTTATTTATTGTTTTACACCTTTAGGCTCCTGGACAAGAATTTCTTAGGACAAATAGTTAAGTCAAATTGATACAGAGTTTAAAAAAAAATAAAAAGAAAGAAAAATAATTAATGTATTTCTCAGTTCTTAGGCCCAATCATTAAGCTATGTGAATGAAAATGGTTTAAATTCTTGAATTTTAGTACTGTACAGATAAATGATTTTCCAAGTTGTAGTGTTGCAACTGAATCAAGATCCTTATTTATCTCTAAAACTTTGGACTATGTTTGGTGAAAAGGTACACAAATTTGTTAACACAAAAAAAAGAAAAATCACAGTATGGGGGACAATCACACACACAAAAGAATATGATTACCCACTTGTTTAACATAAAAAAGTTTATAACCCTTTTTCTAGAGGCAAGAGGGAGAATGGGAAATGTAGACCATTTTGAAGGCATCTAAAGCATTATTCTAGGAATGAATGGTCCCAGAGACAGTGTCTTTGCAATTTAAATGAGCCTTAAATGCTGGCGGGGCTGTGGGGAAAGAGGAACCCTTCTCCACTGTTGGTGGGAGTGTAGACTGGTGCAACCACTGTGGAAATCAGTATGGAGACACCTCAAAGAACTAGGACTGGAAGTCCCATTTGACCCAGCTATTCCCCTGCTGGGTATCTTCCCTAAAGAATTAAAATAATCATACCACAGTGATATATGTGCACCCATGTTCATAGCAGCACAGTTTGTAATAGCTAAAACTTGGAAACAGTCCAAATGTGCATCAACTGGAGACTGGATCAAGAAAATGTGGGGTTTTTAAAAAATAAAATGGAGTACTACTCAGCCATCAAAAATGAGAAATTAGAGACATTTAATGCTAAATGGATGCACATTGAGGCAATACTCTTAAGTGAAATAAACAGGACACACATGTGTAAATACCAAATAGTTTCTCTAGTGTGAGAAACTGAAAGTGTAAATAACGACTAAAAAGTATGATAGATAATGTGAAATAGGAAGAAAAGGGGCAAAGGGGAGGGGGAAGTGGGAGGGGTAGGGGAAAGGAAAGAAGGGAATGGAATTAATATGAGAAAATGAAAAAATGGAAACAAAGTCTTTGTAAATAGGGAGGGATGGAGGAGTTGAAGGGAGGGCAGGGGAAGTGAGAAAAAAGTAAGAACCAAGAGAGTATGTAAAGGTCCATATCTCCAATGATGAATGTCATTATATTGTACACCTAAAATGTACCAATAAAAGGATATACAAAAAAAAATGAGCCTTGGACTATTCTTGAGTTATTTTTTTTTCTTAAGTTATTTAATGGATAAACTTGCACTCTTTGATAACTTTAAAGTAAAATAGAATATTGAAATTTGACCATCCAATATATTTCCAGCATATACTTTTCTTTCTTATATCCAATGCATCTATTAGTCACATTAATGATTGTGTTTACAAATTTAAAAAAAATTTAAAAATGGGTGTGTAGGGCTGGGGATTTAGTTCAGTGGTTCCGCCACTTGCCTCGCAAGCGCAAGGTCCCAAGTTTGATCTCCAGTACCAAAAAATACAAAACAAAAAACAAAAAACAAAAAAAATGGGTGTGTATGACTCGAAGGGGGCTATATGAGTATATCCATGAGTTATTCTAATTTTCTAAGCTATGTATGGGAAATATTTCTTATCCACTCTGCCAGTTTTCTCTATGAAGTAGAAGTTAGCGAATTTCACCTCTGGTGGTACACACTTGCAATCCCAGTGGGAACCTCAAATAATTGGAGAGTTCAGGGTGTGAGGCCAGCCTAGGCCATGTAGAGAGTTCAGGCCAACTTGGACTACCTGGCAAGACCTGTCTCAAAATGCAAAATAATAACAATGAAAAGAAACCTGTTAATTTGGCTAGAAGTTATAATTAATATTGGTAATCAAAGACTACATTGAAGCAAGCATAGCAAAAAAGTAGGCATACGAATGCAAGATCATGAAATGTATTTTTGTTTTCAAAGAAAAAAGAATATTTCTATTTTAAAGTCAATGATCTGGGTTTTCAAGAATATAAAAAGGATTATGTAAGACAAATCATTATACATACAGAAAGTTATAGGCATGCAAAAAAGAAATTATTTGCCTCAACTTCAGATAATGATTTGGAAAAGAAACAAGAAAATATACTCAATTTTTGACAAAATTCACTCCATTTTGATAGGTTTATAATTTTAAAAATAGGGCAGAGCTCATGAATCCTTTTCTGTGATTGTATTAACGTAAAACGAGAATTTGTTTTTTGTGTGTATTAAAGACAGCTTATCTTCAACTATTTGGTTTTCTCTTAACAAAAGGTAGTAAAGGGCTGGGGATTTAGCTCAGTGGTTTCGCCGCCTGCCTTGCAAGTGCAAGGACCCGAGTTTGATCCCCGGTACCAAAAAAAAAAAAAAAAAAGGTAGTAAAAGGTTATTCTTTTACATTTTATTTGATCATCAGCCTACGAGGCAGAAATTCCATATTACCATCAGAATAGCTTTCTGTGGTTTGTGTTGATTTTGTTGAGCTTTTATCAAGCAACAAAAATTTAAAGTTCTTCATTTCTAAAAGAGTTCAGACTTTTTTCTTATGTGTCACTTTCTTGTTACTTAAAATATTGTATTTTATGTTAATGGGTATGGAAGCATTGTTCCTCACGCACATCTGGTCCTGTTTTAATAGGTGATTCATAGTTCTCTGATGACTTGATTTTTCTTTATCACAAATGTGTCTTTGACTTCAGAAAAACTCGGGATTTCTTTACACATAAAACTATCTTTTAAATTTTCTATAATCCCTCTAGAAAATTTGTTGTTTTGTCTTATGAAAGAAATGATGCCAAAAATAATTGTTATTCTTGACACTTTTTTTTGTTTTTTTTTTTTGGTACCGGGGATTGAACTCGGGTCCTTGTGCTTGCGCAGCAGGCGGCGAAACCACTGAGCTAAATCCCCGGCCCTCTTGACACTTTTTAAAAAAATTAGCTCAACACAATCATATGAACTGGTCAGAGTGGTCAAATGAAAGGATAAATTTTATAAATAAAATACAATCTGTGTGCATCTTTCTGAGATTGTATCCATTATAAAATAGATCAGAAGGCCCTGGAGATGTGTCCGTGCTGTCATTGTCCAAAATACATAAATCAAATTCTCATAAAGGAATTACATGCCACATTCCAGTGTAGAAGTTTGCTGTCTTTATCGCTGACATTTTTGATTATCCAATAAGTGAATTGTCATCATGTATTCTCATTGACAGATTTCTGTTATCTTCCAATGCTTGCCTAAAGGCTAATAGATTAAAATTTTTGTCCTCAAAAAAAGCCAACCTCAGAACTTCATGGAAAGGATTGCATTAAGTACTGGCATTTCAATGAATAAGTCCATGAATAGCAACTCTGGAGCATAGAACAAAATTGTTTGCATAACTCTCAGATGTATATGGGGCGGGGGGGGAGGGGGACTCAGTTGGAATTTCTAGGATTTAGTACAGAAGCAGATGACCACATACAGCAGCCTGATGACCCAAGACACAGCAGAATATGACACAAATACATACCCAGGAATGGTGGCTTATGTCTGTAGTCCTAGCTACTTTAGAGGACAAATTCAAGTTTAGAAAGACCTTGTCTTAAAATAAAATTTATAAAGGGTTGGGGATATAGCTCACTGGTAGAGCACTTGCCTACCATGTGCATAAGACCTGGGATTGATCCTTAGCACTACAATCAATCAATAAAGAATTGATGAGTAATATTTAATAATAGTTGTTTGGTTGGTAATACTTTGGGCATTTACGTGTTAACTGTCTACTTTCTGATGTGTGCAGCCTTTTCTTTTTGTGTAATTTATTTCTAACTCTTTAATGCTCAACATCAAATGAAAGAGTTTTTTAAAAATGGCTTACAACTCTCAATACATCCTTTAGAATTTAGAATTAAATATTTTTACTGGGTCTTCACACATTTTGTTGAAATAAAGTTGCCTGCACAGGGTCAATAAGAAGCTGTCTTCTTTCTCACCAGGAATAAAATTATTTAAAAATTATATATTTCACCCTAAATAAAGAATTTTTACTCTCCTCAATTTTAATAGTCATATGAGGTCATACCTGGATTCATATTTCAGAATAAATGACATTTAACCAGATAAGGAAAAGCCCATGATGAAAGAGCAATGCCTACCAAACTCATTGAAGAAAAAACAAAGCTCTGTTAGGGTTAAAGCCTACAGGTGAGATAAGTAACATCACTTGCTGGTCAGCTGGATACCTTGACATATTTGGAGATCTTAAGTAGAAAATAATTTGCCAGAATCTAAATGTAATGAAGGTGAAGTTTTGGTGGACAGATTTTATTGAGCTTGATTTCCTACTCTTGGGATAGAAGGAAAAATAATAGACATTTAAATGATCAAATCCAATATTCCTTAATGAAATTACTGGTAGAATTTAATTCTTCAGCCTTGGTAAGTCAATCTATATTGAATGTTCAAGGAAGCATAGGATTAGCTTTTGCTGAGCTATGTAAACAATCAGGCCAAAACATAATGAAACTTGCTGTGTGTGTGTGTGTGTGTGTGTGTGTGTGTATGTGTCTGTGTGTGTGTGACAGAAAATAAGCTCTGGAGGTTAGTAGGTTATTTATATTCTAAACAGGACAATGGGATTGTTAAAGCAAATGTATTCAAAACTTGGATATAGGGTGAAAAATGGATTCACAAAAGGTAAGCGCTTTAATGCCACGCTGTGTTGTTTTAACAGGCTCAACCAAATATTATTTAACTGTTTAACTTCCTGCAACAGGCGACTCTCTGTTAATTCAGCATTCAATCTCTGTGACAGTATGTTTACTTGCGGATACAGAGCTGTATGAAACTGAAGAACAACTGCTCATGAGTTCACCAGTAATGAGGAAGTTTGAAGGAGGAAAGAAGTTTTTACTGAGCGTGATCTAAATGTCAGGAACTATACATTACTCATTTAGTCATAAAAAAAACCTTGAGTGATAGGTGTTATTATCTTCGTTTCACAAGTATGAAAATTGAAGTTCAACAGGTAAAATGATTTGCCTCATTGTTTAGCTAGTAAATGGTACAGCCAGATGTCAGATTCCAAATGTTCTTTCAAAAGCCTACGCTCTTTTTACTACATTATTCTACCCCCGTAGTAAAAACTTTTTTCTAACAACCACAGAGTTATACCTGCCACTCCTGCAAACTGAAAATGATATCTAAATGTCACAAAAGAATATGCTAGTTAGAAAAGCAGAATTTCATGATGAGAAATGTAAGTGTATTTTCTGTGTGCAGAAAGTAAAAAGATCTGTGAGTCATCTCTTCAACCCACTAAGTGTTTAGTTGAAGATTGCTCTTCATCATCCAGCTAGATGGCAATTAGAAGTGTGTGAGACAAAATATCCCTTGGGAAAAACTGGCTAAAGAATAAATCATGTAAAGTGCTTCACAGACATTACTTAATACATTTTCACACATCGCTGTGAGCAACACAGCCTTACCCAAAAGCAGGCCTAATTTGTTTACAGGCATTCAAAGGTGATAACAGCGTACAGTGGAAGGCCAAGATGCAATAACAGCATTTGACTTACCTGAGGCCTACAGCAGTCGGGCCATTTCAGCTGAGACAACTCTAAGCTAATTAATTGCTATTGTTTTTCCTTAACCTGCTTAATGAAAATGTCAGCGCCATTTGGGCCTTGAGGCTATGAAACCAGGCAGGTCATTTAGAATTTTCCTTTCCCTTTCCATTTGCCCTGATCTGCTCTCATCAATGGTTAACATCCTTCACTTTAGAAACAATGGGAGATATTCATATTCACGTTCCCTAAGGGATACCATGGCTTTTAAAAAGCAGTGAACTGTGAATTTCCGGCTAATCTAAACCAACTATTTCATAGAAAGGAGAATTTGTCTTTGCCTTTGAGGAAGACTCAGGGCAAAGTAATTGTCTCACTACATTCTTTTCTCTCCATTGATGAAAAGTGTTGGTTTCACCTGAAAAAGTGTAAGCTGGGAATGGAGTGGATGAACGTTTCCAATTTCTATCCTGGGCTAAAGAGTATTAAGGGTGGGAGGGCAAAGCAAGCAAGTGTCATACAAGAAAATTTAGTATGTGCTGTATTTTCTGAGTTTTAACACTTTAATATACTTTAATGTAAACAATAAAATGAAAAAAATGTTGCAATAATCTTTCCTTAACTTGTTCCTTTCCCAGTCTTTCCAGAGTATCAGAAAGTGATCTCAACAGCCACCAAATAGTTTTTCAAGCCAGAACCAGAAGTCACCCCATTCTATTTCTTCTCTCCCACAGGCAATCAATCCATCAATAAATTTTGTCAATTTTACTTCTAAAATTTGCCTCCAATCTGTCCACTGTTCTCTCATCTGCTTTGCTTCCACCTGTGCCCAAACTACTACAACAGAGGCTACCAGTGTATGGAAGGAAGAGTTTTCCTACAAGTACAGATATTTAGAAACACAACTGGTCACAAAACAAACAAGACAGGACAGAAGCTAAGCAAGTGAAGAAAACAGAATGCACTTGAGATAAGAGAATTTAGGTGAAAAGCACCAGAGCCCTAACTTCAAGTGACTACAATTAATTTAAAGACAAACTCAACACTTACGATTATAGGTGAATTCAGGATGCTTTCCTTATACTGAAAACTAATATGTAATATATGAAACTTACTTTTTACAAATACTAAATGATTATTGAGATTTTTGTATCATTTTACAATGAAAAGTTCCAGATTTTAAAAAAGACATAAACATAAAATAATTGAATAAGACTTCAGAATTTGCGTTTATTCTTTCATATCAGTTCGTAAGTAGCTGAGTAAATATAAACTGGGTACTTGTTTTGTTTAAGGCACACCTGAGTTGATCAAAGGTTCTAAAGGGTGATGTTCAAATTCATCGTGATAAAAATAAACCTTTTTGAATTTTCTAGAGGACATTGTCCTCTCATTTAGATAAGCAAAAATTCAGTTTTGAAAATATTTTCTACCATGATCTTAAAAATCCTAAGAAGAAAAGTATCTCAATTTTTTGTAATGTTCTTCATGAAATGATCTTTAATTTGAAATTAAGAATTTACTAAATTGGAGGCATATCCATGTGCTAAAAGATAATTTTAAAGATATAACTGACTTTCAATCAGATGTAAAATGAACATATGTCAAAGCTTTTACTGAATCCATTCATTATGTAAGGCAACCAGTAAGATATTACAACCAGTTCAAAGGAAAATTTTAAAAACTACAAATATAAGGGTCAGCTGGAATGGTGAAATAAATTTGCTTAATACTGTAGTTCTAAAATTTTAAATCTGTTCAGTGTTCACAGTGCAATAATTAACTGAATCCCAAATGAGACATAATTTGCATTTCTATGGAGAAGAATCATTTGCATTATTATAAGTATTATGCAATTTACAACTATGTAAAACAATTCAAAAACAGTGAAAGGTACAGAGACCCCACAGAATTAGATAATCTAGACAATGCCTGGTTTTCCATTGAAGACAACCATAATATTTTTGTTCACTAGTTTTCTTTACAAATATTACAGAAAGGACTAAACCTCTTGCCTCAATACATAAAATCTGGAGGGAAGTAAATGAGGAAGAGGAAAATAAACATAATGACTGAATAAGTTACAAAATGCATTGAAATACTGCTCAAAAGACAGAACTGATATTTTTCCAATATACATACACGTATGCACAAGTGATGAAGATATCTGTTCTGAAGAGAGGGGCCCTATGCTGATTGTGTATTTAAACACAGAAACAAATTGCTAATGAGAAATCGGAAGAAGAAAAGATTCATACTCACATAAGGAAGTATAGGCTCAAACTAATGGAAGAGGCAAAATAGCAAATCTTTAAAGGAGAAAAGTTTTAAGTAAGTAGAATAAATAAAAAATAAACAGAAACGTAAGTATAATAAACTAGGCATGGCACATACCTGCAATCCCAGCGCTCTAGGAAGGATTGTAAATCCAAGTTCAACCTGGGCAACAGAGTGACTTAAACTTACCCTGTCTCAAAATAAAAATTAAAAAGGGCAGAAAAGGCCCTGGATTCAATCCCCAGAAATACACACACACACACACACACACAAAACAAGTACAATAAATAGAATATGAAATATGAGGGGGAGAATAAATAGAATATAGGATATGGAGGGAAAGTATTTTTACGTGTAAAGTTCTTAACTCATAGTTTAGCATAATTGGATAAAATAGAAGCTAAGAGAAGGGAGATGATTTAGGTCACCAAACACTTAAACTTGTTGAGAGATTAGGAAGTCATTTTCTTCCAATACAGACCCATCAAGTTCTCAAGAAGAGAAGTGACAAGATGAAATATGTCTTAGACAAATGATCCTAGCACTGCACTATGGGAAGCGGGAGGATCACAGATTCAAAGCCAGCCTGGACAACCTGGAGACTTCATGAAACTTAGGGCTCCAAAATTAAAAAAAAAAAAAAATAAGAAAAGGGCTGGCAATTTATCTCAGTGTGAAAGCTCTGGGCTCAATCCCCACCCAAGCCCACCAAAAGGATAGGAAGCATTTGCAAACATTGTAGAGATAAACTGGAGGTAGAAATAAGGAAGGAAAACTTGTGAGAACAGGTTCCCAAGTGAATGATATTGACACAGTCATAAACACAGATGAAAAGTGACAGCCGAATCAGGAAGGAAGGCATAATGTTTGTTTTAAGGTAACTGTTGAAAGAATTTCAATCAGGTGTTTTCTCCTTTTCTGTTTCCTCTCTTAGATTACTAGGAGGTGATACAACCTGCCAAGTGTCAGTAAACATTCTCAATAGTTTAGGGTTCCCTAAATAAGCATGGAGCCACTAACTGGTTTTTAGCAGCAAAGGATACATCAGATATAGGTTTAAGAAAGTTCCCTCTTCTCAGAAGGATCGGAGAGTGTAGGATTGGAGTTTTGAGTCAAACCTGAGGAAGACAAGTTTAAGGAATAAGAGAAGCAGGCAAGAAATCATACCTTATCCAAGGCAAAAGCACAGAGGCAGAGAGTGGAAGAGCTATTTGAAGTTAGAGGAGCACAAACATGATTGCAAAATCTTGGATTACTGGGTTGATGGTGAAAAAAATGAAGTATATGATGTTATGAAGAGGTTTAAAAAGAGATGTAGTATGGGGACGAAGGGATAAATATGGGCTGACATAACCAGACAGGTGTGTGCATGTGTGAAGAAGGCAACTGATCCCAGGAGAGTGATAAGGACACTCATGGCCAAGTGATCTCATCACCAGGGAGTATCCAAAAGAGGGCAGACAACAGATCCTTGGTTAATACAATTTAGAGGGACCAAGAAAGGGTCTAGAGAGGAAGGAGTAAAACTTACGGATGGGTAACAAATGTTAGGTAGAGCGGTCAACAGTGTCAGATGTTATAAAATGGTCCAGAAAAATAAGGAATATAAAGTGTCCTTTAGATTTAACAAAAGGTCTCGATGAAGAACAACAAAGTGTGCTAAGGAGAGAATGGAAATTGAGCAAGTGAAAACTGTAAGGCAACACTATTCTTTCTAGATGTTTGTTAGAGGAGAAAAGACATGGAGAGGTAAACATACAGGAACATAGAATCCATGGATATTTTTTATTCAAAAGAGAAACTTAATGGTAGAAGGCAGCCAGGTGAGAAAGAGAATTCAAAGAGGGCACAGAATAAAGGTAATTTAAATGGCGACAACTGATGTAGGAATCAACCCCCAAAGACTGAGGGTGGGGGTGGGGGCTCAGAACAGAGGTAGAAGGATCATCTTTAAATTAGAGGAAAGGACAAAAAAGTTCACGAGCTATTTACAATATTTCAGAAAGCCTTCTGGAAATTGCAATTAAATAAAATGTCAAGTTTCTTTACTTTTGGCAGGCATGAAATCAACCCTATGGGCTTACACTGGTTATTGAAGCTTGAGCAGAAATTCTAATTTGCTGTTGATGACATCATAGGAATGTCTAGGACATGACTGGCAGACCATATATTGTGAGCAGTTACTTATTTGGTTTTTACAATATCTGATTTAATACTGCCGGCATATGATCAACCCAAGATCAGAAGAATGACAGCCAAAATTAAAAGACTATTTGCAAAGAGCAGCGTCTAAGTGTTTCTAGACTTATTTAACTTTATTGCTTATTAGCATTACATTCATGACAGTGATATATGTGATTTCATTTAAGTGACAAAATCTTTGAGGATATGAAGTCCATGGCTGAAACTATAATAAAGGGTCCTTGAATAAAAAGGGAATCATTAGACAAGATCTCTATAGTCCCTTCATATCTTACATCCTATAATTTTGAGAAGGGCCTATAGACACATACAGAAATAGCTAAATGGCCAAGCTATAAAAATGCTCGACAACACCTCCACTAACCAATGCCTCATTCTAAACACCATAGGCTATGTGGATAACTATCTCAACCTCAAGCAATGTAAATAACCATTCCCATCTGAAAGATACCACCAGAAAGAAGAAATATACTTCTTTGGGATTAAAAAAAAAATTGTAAAGCAGTGCTTGCTTTATTGACAGTTGCAAAACATTTACCATTATAGGGTAGGGATGACTGTCATAAGCATACGTTTTGTTTTGTTTTTTCCTGCGCTCCAAGCCAAGCTTTGTGTCAATACACATGAGAATTAAAGTCTCTATCACCCATACCTACACTACGTTCAGCTCATTCTGTACTTTCCACCCTGTACTTCGGTGCATCTATGCCCCCTGGAACTGGGGAAACAGAACATTAAAGGGGGACTGGGAGTTTCAAGAGAAAAGGGCCACGCAGCGAGTTAAGCCCTTCCTCGTGGGTTGGGTGTTACTCCCACCAGCAATCCCAGCACCTGGCTGGCACCACCTGAGTGCAGCCAGACTGGCCAGACAGGTGCAGAGAGCCTCACACTGAGCCCCCAGGACGCTGGGCGGGTTCAGGGAGTAGAAAGTCCAGAAAAGGGTGTGACAGGGAAGGAGGGACGGGTCGATGTGAGCCTTGCTCCCGGAACTGTAGTTCCAGTGTCCCAACCTGGGCTCAGGTAGCGGCCAGGCCACCCGGAGTCAGTCCAGCACTCGCCCGACACCAGTCCACTTCCCATGTCTCTGCCGCAGCCGCCCGCCGCTTCCCGTGAACCGGTGACCCCGGGGGACCGGCCGGGGCCAGTGGCCCCAGAGCCGCCGCCACCAGCGGCCGGAGCCCCTTCTCAGGCGCAGCCGCTATTAAGGCAGGAGGCTCCGGAGGAGGAGGAGGAGGAGGAAGGGGAGGAGACAGGCGTCCAGGGCGCCAGGGGACCCGGCACGGCCGAGCAGCGGCGACGGGTCTGGGGCGAGGCCGAGGAGGGCCTAGCGGAGGCCGGGGGCGCCGGGGCCGCGGGGTCAGGCTCCCCGGCGGGCGGCGGCGGGCGGCGGCCCCAGTGCTGCCCCTGCGCGGCACCCCTTCCCCGCGCCGCCGCGCGCTGTTGTCATGGAGGAACCAAGATGGCGGCTCTGGCCTACAACCTGGGCAAGCGGGAGATCAACCACTACTTCAGTGTGAGGAGCGCCAAGACGCTGGCGCTGGGGGCCGTGGTGCTGCTCGCCGCATGTCACCTCGCCTCTCGCCGCTACCGAGGTGAGCGGTCCTCCCCCTCCCCGGGCCGGCCGGGGAGGCGGCGACGCGGCGTTGGGAGGCCGCCCCCTCGCCCGACACACGCCCACGCTCGCGGCCTCCCGCCCGGCCCGGCCCGGCCCGGCCCGCGGAGGCGGTGTCCCCACGTGCCCCTGCTGTCCCCACGCGCGGAGGGCGCCCCGGCGCGTGGCCAGGGTCCCGCCCGCCGCCCACCGGGGTCGCCACGCCGGGCTTGCCCGCCTGAGGGCCGCCGGGTCGGAGGCCGCGGCCGGGCTCGCGTGCAGGCGGCCTGGGCGCGAAGGAGTGGCCACCCCCCCACAGGCCGCCCTCCAGAGCGGAGTCCGCGCCCTGTGGCGTTGGGGTCTGGCTCGTTCGCCTCCGTCGGATCCGGCCTCTGCCCTGTAACTGCAGGGCCTAACTGTTGGACAGCGGCAAGGGCTGCCCGATTTCCTTGGCCAGCAACAAGGTAGTCTCTGCCTGAGATGCCCGTGGTCACCTACCCCTCAGCCTTTGGTATTCACACACGTCTCCAGGGTTTGGGTTGCACGCTTCTCAAAAAGAAAGTCAAGACATCAGGGCTAATTTCTGAAAAGAAGTTAGGAGTTGACAGGAGTAGAGGTGGTCAATGAGAACAACGTGCAAGCAGTTTGAATGGAGGCCTTCCGGATGGGTTTGCAAATTGGCGCAGAGGCCAAGCAAAAATATGGCCTTTTTAGTTAAGAATGAGTTACCTTTCAGTAATTAAGGGATTTACTTGTCCTTGTTGGTAGATTTGTTTTTCCTATGTAAAAAAAAAATGCCACCACGGGAGGGGCTGACAGGTGGAGCGAAATTAATAATGATAGGCTCTTTTATTTTTGGCTCTCAGTACTATCAGAGCCATTGTCTGGACAGCTCTTAGTGACTGTGAGATTAATTAGTGAAGACCTAATGTGTAATGGACAGGTGCACATTATCTCTGTGTCCATTTAACTCCACACCCACTTTGGCAAAATATCCAGTAAATGGATACTGGTATCAGAGTTTTCTAATCCCAGGAGATCTTTCAAAGTGTAGGTCATTTTGATCAATTTTGTTCCTGCCAACTCTTGAATATTAAAAATTTTATGCTTTAGCACCATACTGGATGAACAGCTCATAATATAAATATACGAAGTTGACCTAAAAAGGTACATTCCTTACATCTATTTGACCTCTCTCCTCTAACCTCTTACATATTCACAGCCATTTGACCTGACAGGGCTTTGGTTGATCTGCAAGCAGTGCAATGGAAATCCAGCACTTTTATATGCAAAATATAAGTAGCTGTGTTGTTGCATCGATTTGTGACAATTTTGAGTACTATTTCTTTCAAGTACCATTAATCATTGTATGCTAGTTAGGTGTGAGATAACAGTAATTAACTCAAATCTGTGTGATGTTAGAGATAAATTTTATAACTGTAGTGCTCTTGTCCTAAAGGTGAATATAGAGTCCTTCTTCCTGTGATGACTGTGCTTTTTATCTTTTGATAAGCTTTGAATACTAATTTTTATATTTAGATTATGTGTTGTGTCTTATCAAGATCTGTCATCAGTGGGGGGAAGAGAATTTTAGATGGGCCCTTGTGAGTCAAGTAGGCAATTGAACTGTTTGTAAGCCTCCTCCAGAAGCGAGTCATTGGTTCCTGTTGGTGCATCAGGGCCTGGAGTGTGAAGCCCACACCTGGTGTGTGTACTTGTTCACACTTGAGTGGTGAGAACCTGAGCCAGAGACTGCTTGGAAAAACAAACAGCTTCCAAGGAACATTTTAGCCATCCCCTGTTTTGGCAGTGTCAGGCAGTGTCAGGTGCATTGTCCTTCATGCTAGCATAGGCATACTCCTGAACCACGTTGTTGATCTTTAGAGCAAAAAAGGACCTTATATATCACGTGAGAGTGAGGAGTGAGTTTGTGTATTGGGATCCTGGGTGTGGGTATATGTATGCCTCAGGCAAGGCACAGTGGGTACGGTTTGAATACACATATGTAGTCTCTCTTCCTTTACCACCTACAAGGAATCACACAGAGGAAGTAAAAAGAATCACACACAGGAAGTCAAACTTGAAAATGCTGGGTGTTGACTTTGAGCACTTATGATATGTAAGGCACTGCTACACTGAGGATTTTACATATGGTAACTTGTGTTGTTTTCCACCTATTCTGTGGGGCACACGCAGTTACCGTGTTTCGCTCCCCACCCCTGTTGGGCATCCCTGATCAGGATAAGACTTCAAAACTTTGATGGCATGTCAAAGTTTAGTTGATAACTTTTTTTTTTTTTGCTATGACAAAATAGTGATGTGTTTTATAATCAGTGTTTTTAGATCCAGTGAATTACTGTTTTATTTACATTTTAAAGGTAAGGCTGGAGAGGTTAAGTAAGTCTCATAAAAGGATACACAGCTATTGAGTGACTGAGCTGGGATTAGGACCGAGTTAGTTTGTCTCCTGCCAGTATGTGATAGTCCACTGTTCTCAGAGCTTCTTAGATGGTGAGAATTGTGGAAGATGAAGTAAAAAAGCATTTTCCGGGGCAGGGGAGGATGTGTTAAGCAATTTAGAAACACAAATTCATCCTCACAATACTAGCCAAGAGTTTTCCTATTCTTTTTTCCAACAAGAAGTAATTTAATAAAATTTGTATGTATAAAACTTCAAAATCTGACACAGGCCTATTTTTTTGTAACGTGTTTTTTTCTTATTCTTCTTAAACTCCAACCTCACAGTCTAAGCATCCTTTTCCCTTTTACACCTCTCGTAGTAGACATGGTTTTCCTCTGCCTGCAGTGACCTCTCAGCTTGAAAGACACTACATGTTTTCCTTCTAGGAACCTGTTCAAAGGTCATTGTCAGAGGAGGTAGGAATTGGTTCCATTCTGCCACACTGACTTGTGCCTATTTATCCTGTGGTATTGTAATAATTGGTATCTGCCATCTCCCCACAAACTGAGCTTCCAAGGGAATCTTCATCTGTAAATCCCGAGTCCAGCACACAGTAGGAACCCCACAAACAACTATCGGGTAGATTTTCAGTCTTTGTTTCCTTCCATTTTCCTCTCTGCTTTTGGTTCTTTTGTGGCTTTAATTGAATTTCATGTTCTAATGTCAATTTTAAAAGTAGAGGGTTTTTTTTTTTGCATTATTTCATAATAACTGACATTTAAAAAATTACTCAACTATATTTTTTCTAAATTTTTTCAATTTCTTATGTTCTTAAATCACAAAATGTGGATTAATAGTGATTACAGATTTAAAACATTTCTGTGACAAGAGCCCAGTGTTATAGCCTTAAAAATATTTCCATCTGGATAAATTTTAATTATTTAAATTGATAAATTAACTTTTGTTGAAGTTGAATTCCTTTCTGTCACTGAGCATATTAAATACCAATGATAAATATTATTCGGTGTTTTAGAGAAAAATAAACTGGAACAGGCTGTGGTGGCACATACCTGTAACCCCAGCGCTCGAGAAGCTGAGGCAGGAGGGCTGCCCTGAGTTTGAGGCCAGCCTGAACTACATAATGAGACCATGTCTCAAAAAAAATAAAACTAAAAATAAAAAAAGTTGAAACCTTCAGAAATTTAACTAAGAAGTAGCTATAGGTCTCTTACCCTTTCATTTTCTTTGAGTGCTAGAAAGATCCTGGTCATATATGACATTATTCGTAATGAGTCACTCTTAGCTTGTCTCAAAAATATATAAATGGTGTTTTTCAACACAGACTAAAATATAACTTGCTGAATTTTAGGCAAATGAATATTTCACAGATTGTATTATAAACTTGGTGATCTGGTGTTTTTCTGGTTGGTAGTAGGAAACACGCAGCTTAGTAGGATAATTTATCTAAAGGTACAGGTCCAGAGGTATTCCAGGCCAAGAGAACATCTAAGTTGTGATTTGTTTAGGAAATCAGATGTTTTCTTTAGTTGTTACATTTCAGGTTTCAATTTGGTTTTTGTTTGCTTGCCTACTTACTTTGTTTACTATTAAATGTTTTTCTTTTATGGAAAAATGTGCATAAATATTTGCAAGTATAGATTGACAAAGGAAAATTTTTATACTTAAGATAACAAAATAAAGAGGAAGATGGCTATTCCTCGAGTTGAAGTACATATCTCTTTAGTTGCTTAAAAAAAAATTGTATTCCTAGCTTGATTTATCTGAGCACTTTGTAATTTTCATATCATGTTGAATGTTTTAAGTAACTATCGGGGGCCAGGGATTTAGCTCAGTGGCACCACGTCTGCCTGGCAAGCGCAAGGGCCTGAGTTTGATCCCCGGTACCGAAAAATAAATGAATGAATGAATAAATAAATAAATAAATAAAGTAGCTATCAGAATTGTCTTAGACAATAGAAAATAATGACTGAGGGTTTTTGCTTTGTCTTTGGCATATTTAAGAAGGGTATTTTCCAGCAGATATTTACATATATACATAATAAAGCTGTGGTATCTTATTGTATACTTTAATATCTAGATCTACATTTAATAGTTTGATCTCAAATATTGCCTTCCCAAGAAAAAGAACTTGTTTTAGAGCAGTGGTGATGAACCTGTGGCACTCATGCCAAGGTGGGCACACACAGCCCTCTTTGAAGTTGCCCCAGCATCACCCCAGCACCTGAGCATTGGATAACAACAAGCCAAGTGCAACCTTTTTACCATTTAGAGATGTTATAAATATGAAGTTTTCATCCTGATTTTAAACCTTTACTGGATTTTAAATAAGATTTTACTATATGATCATTGTAAAAGAATGCTTCAGGAATGTTGTTTTTAGGAAAATAACTGAATTATGTATTCCTATAGCCCTTTTATTTATTCATCCTTGATTATTTATGTAGTTTTTTTTGTTGTTTTTTTGTTTTTTATTTTTTTGTACCGGAGATCGAACTCAGGACCTTGTGCTTGCGAGGCAGGCGGTGGAAACACTGAGCTAAATCCCTGGCCCTAGAATTAGTTTTAATACTTGGAAGAATTAAGAACTAGTTATTTATACTTAAAGGCAGCTTATTAAAAATATTTGAAGTTAAAAAAAAAAGAACTTGCTCAGGCTACATATATAAGTATAATGGCCCAGGGATTTAGCTCAGTAGTGCTGCTGCCTGGCTCGCAAGCACAAAGTCCCGAGTTCAATCCCCAGTACCAATCTTACATATATAATTATAACAATTTAATCGTTGATACATTCTTTCCTCACTTTTCCACCAGTGAGACAGTGTAGTGTTTTCACTTTTTGGTCCTATCTTGTTTGAAACCGACAACACTAAAGCAACAAGTACATTTTGTACTTCTGCATACCTGTTTTACATTTGTATCAGCTTGTGTTTGTATTTTGGCCAGATAAATGAAGAACTCGATTGAAAAAAGAGATGTGTTTTTGTACTTTAATTATCTTTGAATCCTTCCCATTTCTACCTTGAATAATTCAATACTGTTTTTGTTCTGCAATATTCCTCTTAGCAGACTCCTTAGCCTGACATGAAGTAATTGTAAAATTTAGCTTGCTATTAACTGTTGATAAAGTACTAGAGATTAAATTAAATTTATATTTCATTATAATCCCCCAGTTAAGATGATCTAAATATCTCATTTCCCCTCATCCATTTGATATAGCTCAGCTTCTTTAATGCCTCCATATCACCCTTTCACCCTTGAGTCATGTATACTTGGCCAATGTGCCAGCAAAGTGGCCAGGGATATATAGTGGCTCTGCCTCAATTTACACGAGACAGAGGAGTTGCTTAGCTATGGACCTTTGTGTCTAAACCCAGGTCTCTAGATACGCTAATGCATATGTATTATAATAGTTGGATAGAAAGTTATTTCCAAAGTCTTCTCTTTTATCCCTTAAACCTGAATTTCTTAATCAGAAGTAAGAGTGATGAACATATAAGGCTAGTTTGAGGTTGAGATGATGTCCCTGGAAAGAGCCTGCACTGTAGTGTAAGGAACTGCCAAAACACTGGACATAGTATTTAGGAGTTTGGAATCTCTTACAGCGTAAAGTGTAAACTGTAACTGGCTCTTATCTTCTTGAATATTAATGTATGGATATTTATCACACTCTCATGAATGGTTTAGCTATACCTGGAAGGTGTAGGAAAGCATAGAAAACTGTGTACTCTCTGATCTCAGGGAGCTTAAATGGGATCAAGATAACTGACATGAAAAAATAGCTATTTTTATAATACAACATTGTGATATCTTAATATTATTATAGGCAATGATTCATGTGAATACCTTCTCTCAAGTGGCAGATTTCTTGGAGAAAAAGTTTGGCAACCTCACAGTTGCATGATGCATAAATACAAAATCAGGTAAGAGTTCTTCATTTTGTTTGTTTTGTTTCTCTGGTGGAGAGATGGCAGTAAAGCAGGGTACAGTACTTTTCTTGTGTATGTCAGGTAGAGGCTGCCTGAGTAAGGATTGGGGCTGATTCCAAATGAAGATTACCAACTACAGCTTTTGAGAAAGAGCTTTGGCCTCGCTGCTTTATGTCAGGGGAGAGGTGACCAAGCTTAGGGTAACCACAGAGCAGAGGACTATTGCTTTGCAACTTAGATACCTACAGTATGGAGTTCTGGGATAATGGATATAAAACAGTTACGACAGTAAGGGCACTTCTTAAATGCTTACTGAATGTGACTGTTACTAGTGAGAATTAGTTGATAATAAGTACATGGACTGGTTAGTTACACAGACCTGAACACCTATGTCTAATGGGATGTATAGCAATCCCTCCCCACCATATGCTTTGAAATGCTAATATCTTGATATCACTTATTTTAATTAATGTTTTCTGTGTTGATTTCAGTGAAGCAAAGAACTGCCTTGTAGATAAACATGTTGCCTTTATTGGAGATTCCAGAATTCGTCAATTGTTTTATTCTTTTGTAAAAATAATTAATCCCCAGTTCAAAGAAGAGGGAAATAAGGTAAGTCTTTTTTTTCCCTTTCTCTCAGGTGCTATTTTAGAAGTTAACCAACTGAATAGTTATAGAAAGAATGTGCCTCTCTAAATCAGTAGTAGGAACTATAAAAGTTTTACTTTGTTTTTTTAATTGTTTTCTCCTTCGCTTGTTTACTTTTTTTTTTAAGCAAAAACATTTATTGGTACATTTTAGATGTACATAACGATAACATTCATCATAGGGAATTTGTACCTGTACACGATATAGCTTGATTCTCTTTTTCCTATTCCCCTCTCCCTTTGACCCTTTTCCCCTCATTTACTTTGTTTCCAATTTTTCCTTCTATTCTCTTTTTTTTTTTCCTTGTCCCTTCTTTCTTTCCCCCCTACCCCCTCCCTCGTTCCCCTTCTCATTTTGGGAAAATTGAGAAGACGGATAATTTGCTGTAATGGGGAAATAAGAGAAAGAAGTGGACAGTAAGGTATTGGCAAACTATTTATTAATTTAAACGTTTAATTTTCCAGAATAAATTTTTTTACCATGGAAAACTTTTTAAAATTCCTTAAAAAGAAGAAAAAGAGAGAATATCCCTTTTCTTTTAATATCTTGCCATATTTCTTTTTAGACTCTTCTTATTTCAGATAATCTTTTAGCATGTATAATTTTGTCTTGCTTTTTTCCTCAGCACTTATCGTAATTCTCCATGTTATTATATAATCAACTCAAGTATCTTATTAATGGCAATATACTTTGAGTGTATAACCTTCATTGTTTTTAGTTTTTTTAATATAAAAGGATATTTCCGTCTATATCCTTGTGTGAAAATTTTGTTTTTTAAATTATTTTCTTAAGATGGAATTTGTACAATGCAAATATTAATGAATATAAACATTTAAAAATTATATTGCCAAACTGTTTCAATTTATATTCTGATTAGCAATATATTTTGGCACCTAATTTTTTGCAGACTTTCTGGCACTGGGTGATCATGCTATAGATTAAAGCAGCAACACTGTGAATTTCTATTTAGATGGAAAGTTTCTCATTTTAGGAATAGTTTAAGAGGGCCGGGGATTTAGCTCAATGGTTTCGCTGCCTGCTGTGCAAGTGCAAGGACCTAAGTTCAATCCCCGATACCAAAAAAGAAAAAAAGAATAGTTTAAGAAAGTTTGGGGCAGGGATTTAGCTCAGTGGTGCTGCCACCTGCTTCGCAAGCGCAAGGTCCTGAGTTCGATCCCCAGTACAAAGAAAAAAAGAAAGTTTCTCATTTTAAGAAAACTTAAGGATCATTATCTTTTATATGTTAATTAGTTATTTTTGGTGAATTATCTCATCCTATTCATAGTTTTAAGTGATCTAGCTTCTTATTACTATGTTCAAATAGCATATGACTAGAAATGAGGAATGGAAAGGAGAGAAAAGTGGAGTACAGGAAGTCTCAGTTACAAAGAGGAATAATACCTCATGAATTTATGAGACAAATCTGCCTGCACATATCAGCTTGCCATGTGGAAGGAGCAATTCACATGTTGATGATGATAGTGGCTCACTAATCCTTAGGAACTGTTTCTTGTAGGGATAATGGAAAGCCATAAAGTCAGCCTTTCATTGTATTTTCTATCTGTAAATGTATTTTCCACTAGTAATTACACACACAAATTATATAGGAGAGTTAGAACAATTTAATGACATGAAATTACCACAATTTAAAGTAAAAACTAGTAAACGTTTAAAAACTAGAGAGTTCTGATTTCAAAGAACAGACAGTATTTCTGGGCATAGAATCATATAAGTTTCTGAAAATTGGAATAATGAATTTGATAGTAGCTAAGGAAGCTATAAAGGCTTCATCTCCAAAAGCAGATACAATTTGATATACTTTTTCTGAACCCTAGTTATAATGCGTAATTTTCCAGTTTTTATTTTCTAGGGATGCCCAGTTGCCCAAAATTATCAGACAAGATAGATACATTTTAATTTATATTTATTTTTAAAAGGAAGGAAAGATAGTGTGCCCCAGTTCTAAAGAGATAGTTATCAAGAATATGTTTCATTCAAACTGCTAGTGGAGCATTTGCCAAATTATATTTTATATATTCTCTTATCTCTGAAAACCTCAAGGGCAGATATTTTCTGTTTTCTATCATCAGTTTTTAAAATACATTTCTTGTGCCTAGGATACCTAGGATAGTCTGGCATATTGTAAAAGCTTTTTATTTTTTTTCCATTAAGTTTATTGGTACATTTTAGGTATACAATACAGTTACATTCATCATTGGGATCTTGTACCGTTACTTGAGTATCGTGGTTCTTAGTTTTTCCCCTTCCCATGTCCTCCCTTCACCCCCTCTACCCTTCCCTATTTGCAAAGACTTTGTTTCCATTCTTTTTTCTTTTCTCATATTTTTTCTTTTCCCTTCTTTCCTTTCCCCTATCCCTCCCACTTCCCCTACTCCTTTAGACCTTTGCTTCCTATTACACAATATCAGTTATACTTTTTTAAAATTACCATATCAAGATATAGACATTACCACAGATTTTACAGAATCTAAAATGATATAGAAAGTGTATTAAAAAAATCTTTCTTGAAATTGACAACTTCTAAGAAGTACCTTGGAAGACAAATTAATGAAACTGACTCTGGAGGAAATATAAAATTTGAATAGCACCTATTAAAGAAAGTATAATCCTAGCTTGAAAACCTACCCATATGACAACAGCAGGCTCATAAACATTTTAACTGATAAATTATATCAAACAATTAAAGCAGGAAAAAAAAGAAACACTTCTCCCCTCATTTTAGGAAATCAGCATTGTGCTAATCCTAAAACTGGATAAAGATAATAGAAGAAAAAAGTACGAACATAGATAGAAATTTGTCTAACAAAACAAACTCTTAGAAGTCAGATCTGGCAGGATGTAGGAAGTGGGTTTATTATAGGGATGGCAGTGTTGGCTCAGCTTTTTTTTTTAATCTTGTAAGTCTTGGTATGGATATGCTTGGGATGTGCAGAAGACTGCAATGTTGATTATGCCCAATACAGACTGTGAAGAGTTAACTCCACAATTGGCTTGTTTATAGGAGTGAGTCTGGCTGAAACCTATATGCTGAGGTCAGAGTAACTCACACCCAAATTCTGTTCCCACAACTAAAACCTTCTTAACCAGAAGGACAGTGTTCTAATTAACAACAGTGTATTTTGTCTACTCTGTTCCTAATTCGAGAATGCTTTGTCTTGTCTTTTATGAGCCTTGCTTACATTAATTTCCATAAAAACTACAGGATTGTGCATCCTTGCGGGTAGTTTTGCCCTTGCACGTAGCTTGCCTTTATCTCAACTGATTACGATAGAAATCAGTAGTTTGGATGGACCAGCATGCCTTTGTCAATTGCACTGGCATTGGTTGTCCTGGCGCCCCACTTTCTGTCTCTCTTAGTTCTGTCTTTTAGTTTTTTTCCTCAGGCTTCCTTCATACACTGGGCAGAGAGTGGAGCCTAAGGCAGAGGTTTCTGATAATGTTTCAGGGGTCTGCAGTAGATGGAATAGGAGAATTGAAGATAATTCTTTGAGTCTGTTGCCTTTTTATATTGCAGTAATTTGTTTTTAAAGAGACTTTACAGGTAAATATTGTCAAATTGCACTTTGTGGAGGATTAGTTCTGTGGGAAGCTCCAATCAAATGTTTGGTGGTTTTAATTTAGGTTAGGATATTATACTTGTGAAGTTTTGCAGTATAGAAACCCCTATTGTGTTGCTTCTAGCCATAGGGCAGGCTGGATACTCTAGAGGCCCCATTTGTTTCAAGCCAATTAGATCCTAGACTTTAAAAAGTATTATTGATATGTTTCTGAACTTATGAGAAAATGGGAGATACTCCTCAAAAAAGAAATGAAATATGAGGCAAAACTGGAGGTGAGAGCAATAATAGTGGACAGGTGGTAGTTTGTATCAGCCTGGAGGCAGATGCCCATAACTATAGTTTCCTGTGTGTAGAGACCAAGCTTTGGACCAGCATACTTCTCAGAAGCAGTATTGGAAGCTAGCAGACAGTAGAATAATATCTAAACAGTTCTGAGAGAGTAATTAGCTTACTGCCATTGGAACACATCAGTTTGGAGGCTACACCCTATGATCTGCTGGCCTCCTTTGCTCTGGGCTTGTGCTGAGGAGCACACCCCAGGTGAAGCGTGTGGTGGAGTAACTGGCTCATCTCCTGGCTGGGAAGCAAATGGAGAGAGGAAGAGAGTGATGTTGCACTGTTGCTCTGAGAGCACGTTCCTGTGACCTGAAGACTTAGCCTCACCTCTTAAAATTCCTCATACTTCCCAGGAGTGCTAAGCTGGGACCAGCCTTTAACACAAGGGCCTTTGGGAGACTTTCACATCCAAGCTGTAGCAGTAAGTTTCAGCCTATAATTGTGTGCCTAGGATAAAGCTGTCTCTGTTGTTCTTGAAATAGAGGGCATTTTCAGAAATCCACACTTGATCTTAGCCAAAAGGCTGAGAAGCGATTTTCAGAAATCCAAAAGCTATTAGGTTTTACTGCCAAATAAATTTACATTAAAAGAAGTTTCTAATGGCTACATATCAGCAAGAAGGGAAATATTCAGAAAAATGGTCTGAAATATAAGAAATTATAAGTAGTATGTATATAAATCTAAACAGTTGTATAAAATAATAATGTCTTTTTGCCCTTAGTGAAGAGACAGAACTAGAGAACTGGCCAGTATGCTTATAGCACATTAAGTCAGAGGAAGATAAATGCAATTAAATGTTCTAATATCCTCTGCTCTCTAATATACTGTCTTTCTTTAGAACCTAAAGATGTATAGTAAAACTTCAAGAGTGAAGACTAAAACAATAGAATTAGGATATGCAAATTCCAAACCAGAAGAAAAAAGTTAAGCAAAAAACAACAGCAGCCAGGTGTGGTCATATCCCTGTAATTTCTGCACTCAGGAGGCTGAGGCAGGAGGATCACTGTGTGTTCACATCCAGCCAGAACTACATAGTGAGACTCTGTCTCAGAAAATAAAAGCAAAACAAAACAAAAAACCAGCAAAAAACTCATTTAGTGCCAAATATATACTTTATACAAACATTTATACTCATATACAATGTGCATCCACACAAAATCTATTCACACACAAAACTGTTTTTACATATATTACACATAGATGAACAAATTACATGTAGGAAGAATAGAAATAGAAAAATAAGATGGTAGAAACTTATTTATAATAAAAATAAATGCAAAAGCTAAGCACAGATTTTCAAATTGCTTTTAAAAAGACATAGCTAGGCCGGGTACAGTGGCTCATGCCTGTAATTCCAGCACTCTGCAGGCTGAGGCAGAAGGATTGTTGTGAGTTTGAGGCCAGCCTGGGCTACATAGTGAGACCCTGTCTCAAAAAAAAAAGATAGATAGATAGATAGATAGATAGATAGATAGATGGATGAAAATTGAGCAGTCCATTTGGTACAATTATCTATATAGAAAAGCCCAAAGAATCTATAGAAAACTTTCTAGACGTAATAGATTTTCGTAAGATAGCAGATTATAAGACGAACATGCATGCAGACATTAGTTCTAATACTTAATAAAGCTGTTAAAAGTTAATTATCTTTATGCCAACATATGGAGTTCTGAACCATTTTTAAAATGTATCATGTGAAGGTGAACATTTAGTATAGCCTGTGGAACTATTATTAGAGACACTCCTATACTAAGGGACAGATACAAGAAGGTAACTATTGACAATCTAGATTGTGGTGTATTATATCAACTGATATAGACTCTATAAAAATAATAAATATATTTGACAGTAATAAATTGAACAAAGAGTGTTTTAGATTAAATGAGACTGAAGAAACTTGACAACTAAGTGTAATATCTGATTTTAATTGGATTGTAAATTATAATAACTATAGAGATATTATTGGAAAACTGGGGAAATTTAAATATGGGCTATATATTAAATGAGATAAAATATACATGTCTAATTTCATACATGGGATTATAGTGTTCAGGAGAATGCCTATATTCTTAGGAGATAGATGTTTAACTGTTTAAGGGTGAAATGTTAGGGTATCTGCTATGCACTTTTACATAATTCAGGAAAAGAGAAAAAGTATAGAGAAAAAGAAAGACTAAGGTAATATACAAAATGTTAACAGTTGGTAAAGGGTTTTAGATGTTAATTTGACCACTTCACTGTAAGCTTGAAATTTTTCAATATTAACAGTTGGGAAGAAAGTCAACACTAAATGATACATTGTTTAAGAACACATACATGCATCAAAACTATGTAAGAAAAAAACAAGCAAAGTATAAACAAAATTCAAGATAGTGGAGTATATTTTGGATGAAGCCAGGAGTTAAGGCAGGGAGAGGACCACATAGGTAATTAGTGTGTCCTTTGTGCTCTGATTTGTATCATGGATTTGTAAGTGTTTACTTACTTTTTACTGTGCTTTATGAAGTTTGTGTATGTGAATTTTTGTATATATCAGACATTATGTTAAAATAATAAAGGAAATGAGGGTTAAACTAAACTGTGCAAAGGAGTAAAAATATAAAGTTTATGATATAGTCTACTATTTCTCAGAGGACAAATTTTAAAGAGAGGGGATGGGAAAGCAGGAACACCTCCATCATATTGTTTGACTCAGAATTTCCCACACTTACTTGATCAAGGAAACTTCAGATGACAAAACATACACCCTTAAGTAAATGGTCCCAAGATTCCTTTTAGGAAATGTTGCTTTAGGAGAACCAGCAAGAATCCAGAAAGTTAGCCTATTGATAAAAAAAGCAAATTTGATTTCATTGAGATTTAAATGTAAATATTACCTATCTGATTAAATTAAAGAAAACATTTTAACCTTAGTTTTAGAAACACAATTAGCTTCTTATTGATACTCCTGCCATACCCAGGATTTCTAACTTTGAAAGGATTTCGAGTTTTTACATGGAACACTTATGGTCTCCAAATTTTAACTTTTTCTACGAGACTATTCACCTACTGACTTCAGAGTGTAACCTACTATAACCTAGAGTTATAATATCCATTCCTGCTCAGTCAGGGCCAATACTAGTGTGCTGGTAAGCTGGATGAGATATTTCTGCCACAACAAACTATCTAAACGAAGCAGAATTAATTTCTCACTTAGTGCTACATGTTCTAGATGGGTTGGCAAGAGGCTTTGCTTCAGAGCCATTCAGGGATTCCCACAATCAGAATTTGTACCATTTTCTAGTGTACTTTGTAACATTCAGCTCTTTCAGTCTCTTGTGTTAGGTGAGCTAGAAACTAGAGAATTGCCCTGGAAAATTCAGGCTTGAAGTAACCCACATCACATCTAGCCATTTTGTGTTGTCTAGGACTAGTTGTATAACCCTACTTATGTGGAAGAAACCCAGAAAATGTAGGGAAGCAGTCTATCTCTGCCATAGGTAGTAATCCTAGGACTGAATTGGAACCATGGCGAGCTTGGTAGAAGATAATTTATATAGGTATGTTCATGTATGTGTTTGTTTGTAGTTCAAGCTTTATTTTTGATGTTGAACATCACATATAAACAATTTCTTTTCATTTTTTTCTTTTAGTTTTTTTTCTTTTCAGATTGTATGTATAGGTAATTGGGATGTGGGGAATAAAAATCAACAAAAGCAACCAAAGGGAGACTTACTTATAAAAGTTCAATCTATAGTTTCTCTATTATCTCCTTTTTTTATGGTAGCATGAAAACATTCCTTTTGAAGACAAGATTGCATCAGTCAAAGTGGTAAGTTCATGTCCTAGTAAACTAAATGTTATAATGTTGAAGTTATATTCATTTGTAAATTTATTTGTAGTTGAGCTAATGCTTTGTACATACTAAACAGACTTTAGTATACACTTAAGAGTATGTACAGATAATAAGATAGTGGAATAAATGTTTATGTAAGTTATTTTATGTAATAAAATAGGAAGTTTGATTTCCCAAATTTTTATCCAGGAAAAAAGATACCAATATGTGTTCAGGATTAATGTCTATAAAATAATATATGTAAATTTTCTGAATTCCCAATCAGTGAGAATTCAGTGAGGGTCAAGATAAAAATGTACTTGACCTAATGGAGTTTGTGGTCATTATAGTTCCCTACACTCACATACAAGAGGATAGAAAGCGTAGAAACAAAAAAGTGGGGCAGTAGGAGTGTACAGAGTAAAGAATTAGAAGTAGTTTTCCTCCTTGAAGAAGTAATGTTTTAGCCAAAGCTTCAGGGACAGGTAGGACTGGCCGACCTTAGTGGAAGAGGTAGAACATTACGGGCTGAGGGAACACTACATGCAAAGTGCTAGACACTAGGGTGCACATGGAACTTTGCAAGAGCCGAAGAGAGAGCAAGGGGAAAGTAGGAGGAGGACAGACAGAAGGTACAGGTGTGGCCACATTCTCTACTCTTCAGCAGTTTTAAGGATTTGAGGATTTTATTTTGAGAGCCGTTCAGAGTCCTTGGATTTTTAAACAGGGATGTGGCAGGATCAGATTTAAATTTTTGAAAGATTACTATGGCTAAAATGTGGAGAGTATAAAAGGGCAAAAATGGACACAAGGAGGACTATTGTGAGACTTTTGCCAAAGTGAGATTGGAGATGTCTTAGACAAAGTGTTATTTCACTTTTAAGTAAGTAATCTATAGGAGAATATTAATGTTTATTTTGAATAGTGGAATAAGAATGTTTTTTACTTTAAAAAAATCTCTCTTTTAGGATTTTCTGTGGCACCCAGAAGTTAATGGTTCTATGAAACAGTGTATCAAAATGTGGACTGAGGTCAGTATTTGAAAATACTGATCTTTCTTTGAGAAACTAAATTTAAAAAGCTCATGAGCAACCATTGTTTTGCTTTCTTTTGCTCACCTATCTCACCCTGTTATACTAATGTCCACCTGCTTCTAGACTGATTCTAGCACCTCACTAGGAAGAGTAAGTACAAGCCATTTGTCTCTGCCCTGTTATCACCATCTCAACCGTAAAGCAGATTATGCTTGTAACAGACTTTCCAGATTTAAAATTTTCTGTTACTGTTACACCTCAATTCAAACCCAGGTAATCTGTCTAGCACAATTTACATCCTCTTGAGCATTTTTCCACTTTATCCTTCTCATATTTATGTTCAGACACTTAAGGGAAATTTCTTTGATTTTGTTTTTAATCCTCTCTTTTCTTTTATTGTTGTATTTATGAGCCAGAAGATAAGAGTAGTATGTTTTAGCTTATAATGCTTGGAGATAAATTAGCTATAAGGGCAAACATGCTGTTAAACCTCAGAAAATCATTAAGTTCTCCTAAGTTCCATGTTACAATCTCTTCTGTGGTCTCCACAAAGCTTTTTGTCAGTCTTAATCAAACTTGTATTTTTCCTAAAGGTATTTGCATTTGGGATAGATAAAATAGTTTTGTTGACTTTATTTGACCCATTGTTTGCAACAGTTTTGTTGTTTTATTTTTTTGCCTCTTTTCACAGTAAATGTGTAGGTCTGCACCATATCATACAATAAATAGGTTTTTGTAGGATCACATGGGAACCTAGCCACTATTTATAATTTTGTGTCACTGAGAAAATGTGTTCAAATTTTCATAAAACAAACGTGTAGACAACAGGTAAGATAGGGATAACCTATTCAAGAAATCCTCAGCAGTTTTAATGTGTTTGGTAGTGAAGTACAAAGTGCTTTTATTTGTGTTTGGTTTTGGTTATACTTTTCATGTACTTAATTTTGGGGAGAGTTGATAAGAGATGAGGTAAACATACTAGAGGAGGAATGATATTCTAAGCCATATTTGGGGGGATTAATTTTATCCACCTATCTGTGCATCTTTTCTTTTCTACATACTCTAGAGTGTATTTTCTAAAAATAAAAATTGAGGTGATGTTAGAAGTTATTTGAGTGGAAGAAATTGTAGGTAGAGAATGAGAGACTAAAAAGGAAGAGTTTGTAGCTGATGGAATTATCAAGCGGATTCTGAGAAGTGGGGGTAAGAGGGATAGAGAGAAAAGCAAGAGAGGATGGACTTTACTGTACAGGGGAAGAGAGAATCTTATAAGTTGGATAGTCAGTACTGCCACTTTAGGAACTAAACTGAAGCAGCATGAAGGTGTAGGACTTGGCAGTCCTGAGTTCGTTAATGGGCTCTGATGAATGATGAAGTCCAAATCCAGTATGTGATAGCATGAGGCCTACATGAGTGAAAAGAAATTGGCACACTGAGGACAGGAGGCTCTCTCTGTTGGTGATGGATGTGAGGAGTGAAACTGAAAGTAAATCAGGGTTGAAGGAAACCCAGAGAGGATGGAGGTGACTTAGCATGGTTCAGGAGAGGGAAGAAAGGGGAGTAAAAAAGGAGGATATGATTGTCACTCTGAGAGTCAGAGGTGACTTGTGAGTCGCAGTTCCACAAGTGGAAAGGGAGGGAATCAAGACACAAGAGTAAGAGGATCCTCGTTGAGAGGGACAGGGACACATTTCTTTACTGTCTTGTCAGAGGAACATAGGGTAGGTGGATATATAGATGTGATTGTAAGAATGGAGACAGGAAGGCAGGAGCACGCATGTCATGTAAATTTCTTTTTCTTTGAAGTATGTGAATTAGACTTGATGCTGAAGAGGGGACAAGTGGAATCTGTGTAACTAATATTGACCACTACAGGGCTGGGGATTTAGCTCAGTGGTTATGGCTTCCTATTGTGGGAGCGCGAGGTCCCGGGTTCGATTGCCGGTACCAAAAAAAACAAAAACAAATATTGACCACTATGAAGAGTAAGAGAGGCAGCTACCTAAGCATGAAGACAAACTTTAAAAAACAGAATCTGTTTCATTGAATTCTTTAATGATGTAAAATGAACCATACTGTTCTGGAAATGGACACATCTCTGAAGGAAAATAGGTTTATTTTATTATTTTTTTCTCTTTTGATGGTATTCTACACTGAACATATATTACCTTTATAATGAGAAAATAATAATGGTCATTTTTATTTTTTATATGGGTCAGATTTTTCTTGGGCACATTATTATAATATTTGTTTTTTGATATTTTTGATGTGATATGAAGTGCCTTGAATTCAAAAGTTAGGAAAGTGAAGTTCTGACTATATCTGCCAGGCCTCATCAGTATCCTGTTAATTATTCCAAGTCTGTATCATTGTATTGTAAAATGTATTCAATATCTTTCTGTGTACTTTACAGTCTAGTAACAATTTTTATTAAAATGAGGTAATTTAAGAGAAATGCTTAGTAAACTACTAAGTACTATGTGATTGTTATGCCGTATACGCACATGTATGTTTTATACTAGTAAGATAACTAGAAATAATGTAACTTGTAGCTGCTGAGTATTTCTCCTTTTTTTTTTTTCCCTGCATGCAGTCTTTAGTAATTATCAGTTTATTTTGTTAAATACATGTTAGATTTAGCTTTCCCAAAAGAGTATGTTTCCATAGGGCATTGACTTTGTGATTTATTTAACACTTGCATCTGCTGTACCCTGTGGGCTTCCATGATTACCTCTTAATTGACTGACATAATACACTAGAACTTTAAGCAATTTACTTAGCATTCAGAATAATGTTAGGTCATGTTAGATTTCAGTAGTGCTTTTTTGTGTTTTGTAATGACACCAAAGAATTAAACATACAAGTCCTGTATCATACTGTATAATCATGCAGCCATGTAAGAGTTTAAGCATTGGATGTCTATGTTGTAATGACAAGAGTCCCGTAATGAATTCTGGGAATTTAAAATGATTTAGATGAAAGAACTTGCATTTTAAGGGGGAAAAAAGTAAATTACGTTACTTGTATTCAGTCGCTGAACTGAATATAGCATGATTATAAAGGTTTTTCTTCCTTTAGGATTCTGCCACAAAGCCCCATGTGATTGTAGCAGGAGCTGCCACAGTAAGTTCTTATTTGTTATCCTATACTGTGATTTCTGTTTCACGCTAAAGGACGTGAAAAGAAAAAGTTAATTTTTGTTAAATAGAATTCTTGATTGTATTTATATATAATTCCTGTGTCTGTTATAATTAGACTGATGAATTACAACAGATCTGAGTGAACTTAGTAAACTTTGTTTTAAATTTCACTTTATATCTAGTTTTATAGTATTCTTCTTGATTGCTAACCTTGGAAGTCTAAGTTGATTGTAGCTTTTTGCAGTTGCTTTTATATAGTTCATGAAATAATTTGATGAAATTTTATTCTAATATTAATTAAAACAGGAATTATCTTAAAATAACCTTTATTACAATAGATAAATTATATATTTTAATTTTTCTGTAATAAACACTGAATTAATGCTTACTTTCTACTCTTAGTGGTCCATCAAGATTCACAATGGTAGCAATGAAGCACTTTCTCAGTATAAAATGAATATTACTTCCATAGCACCACTTCTAGAAAAATTGGCAAAGACTAGTGATGTTTATTGGGTCTTACAAGGTAAGGAATGAATAATGAAAAAATGTCATTTTGTATATATTTGAAGGCATGAGTTTTATTCTTTTCAAGAAGCAAAATTACTGCTTTATGAGTATAACTTTTGGAATAAGGTTTGCAAGATTAAATGAGTTATTTGTGTCCTCCTTTTTTATTTTAAGGAACAGGAAAATATAAATAAATAAGATCTTCCAAGGAACCTCAGCAAGCAGAATGGCACAAAAATGTTACAAAGAGATACATCTGATTTTTAAAAAATTTTTTAAAATATTGTATATAGAGAGAAATAATAAGCCTATTTGATGATATTAGAATCATTCTGGAAATATACTTTCAAATTGACAGAATATATTTAAATTCACACCACCTAGTTTTTGATTGGTAATGAAAATTTTTTAACAGAATATAAGCATTAGGTCAGTTCATTTCAGGAATTTACTGAATGCTATTATTTAATGCCTAACACAATATGAAATGCCTCGGATATTTTAGCAATTCTGGTTGTGAGAAACTCTTATGATTATTTCCAATTGAATGTCAAGGTGAAAAGAATAAGAAAATGAGATCATAATCTGTTCCAAAATCCCTGTTTTATTTATAGATTCATTTTAACCCTTTTCTTACTAAAATGAGAAAAAAATTAAATTATTTCTAATATGTAATAAAAGAATAGACGTTAGTCCTTACTGTCTTCAAATTGTGTGAATGAAGTTTATAAAATTAAGCATTGATAGAAAAAATGATTAACTGCTATTCTTCATAAAGCAATCTTTCATAATTCAGTTTTAATTTCTTGTTACTGGTATTAAAAATCTTAAACTCTTAAGACTTGCTGTAAAAGTGTTTCCCCAGAACTATATACATAGAGAAGGGATACAAGTTCTTTAAATTTGAGGGAGATAGATTAACTCAAAAATTGAATATAAGAAATCTATTATAAACCTTGGCCATACTTACATAAAAATTAATTTTGGGATGCATGGTATTATCTGAACTTCAGGAACAAAATATGAGGGCTGGGGGTTTAGCTCAGTGGTTCTGCTGCCTGCCTCAAGCTCAAGGTCCCGAGTTTGATCCCTGGTACAAAAAAAGAGAAGAAAATATAAAATATTGATCAACTAATTTACATGATCACAATTCTTACAAATAGAAGTTTTAAAAATATATTTTAAAAAATGTGTTTCATGTACAGATCCTGTTTATGAAGATCTATTAAGTGAAAATAGGAAAATGATCACTAATGAGAAGATAGATGCTTACAATGAAGCTGCAGTCAGTATTTTGAATAGTAGCACCAGAAATTCTAAGTCAAATGTTAAGATGTTCAGTGTTTCCAAATTAATTGCTCAAGAAACCATCATGGAATCTTTGGATGGCTTACATCTTCCTGAATCAAGCAGAGAAACTGTAAGAATTCTTAAGTCATACAACATGATTATAGTCACTCATAGTTATTCTGTCTAAGGATACATCATCTGGAAATAATTTTATTTTCTGTTATCTAGCTGAGCATAAAAGTGAGAGTTTGGTATACTTTAAGAGAAAAAAGAGAAGATGGGAAATGAAACTTCATTTAGTGAGGACTAGCCACTATTAATCTATCTTCTTTCATAAGAAACATAAGTCTTTTGCAAACTCATGTTTGAAAACTGCTTTATATTCTCTTTGCTTTAAATTTACAATATTAAATTTTGATTGAATGTGGTGAAACATGCCTGTAATCCCAGCACTCTGGGAAGCTGAGGCAAGAGGATTGCAAATTTGAGCCCTGCCTAGGCAATTTAGCAACTTAGTGAGACTTTGGCTCAAAATGACAAAAGGGCTGGGGGTGTAGGTCAATGCAGATGCTTCTAGGTTTAATCCCCAGTACTGACTGTCCCCCCAAAAAGATTAAACTTTAGTGAACCGCAGATTTTTTAGTATATGAAGTGATTTTTTATTTCCTTATAGCTCTGCATTATTTAAGGCATGGAGTAGATACTGAACAAATTCATGTTGGCTGATGGAAAAGAATTATGTGTAAAAGAGACTTGCATAATTATAAATTTTCCCATACAGTAGAACAGATTATGGTTGGTTTGGTGTTTTGTTGTTTTTTTCTTGTAAGTAATGGCTCTTAACTTTTTTTTTTCTTCTTTTTTTTTTATTAAATTCTTTTATTGGTACATTGTAGGTATACAACACAATTACATTTCTCACTGGGAATTGTACCTTTACATAGTGCATCTTGGTTCTTATTTTTTCCCCATTCCTAGCCCTCCCTTCACCCCCTCCACCCTTCCCTATTTACAAAGACTTTATTTCCATTTTTTCCATTTCTCAGCATTTATCCTTTCCCTTCTTTCTTTCCCCTGCCCCTCCCACTACTCCTACCCCTTTGGACCTTTTCTTCCTATTTTACATTATCGATTATTCATTCTAATCATTGGTACATTTTAGGTATACAATATAATGACATTCATCATTGGAAATTTGCACCTTTACATAGTCTCTCTTGGTTCTTATTTTTCACCCTTGCCCAGCCCTCCCTTCAACCCCTCCATTCCTCCCTATTTACAAAGATTTTGTTCCTATTTTTCCATTTTCTCATATTAATCCCATTCCCTTCTATCCTTTCCCCTAGCCCTCCCACTTCCTTCCCCTTTGCCCCTTTTCTTCCTATTTCACATTGCCTGTCATACATTTTAGTCCCCATTTACACTTTCAGTTTTTCACACCGGAGAAACTATTCAGTATCTATACATGTGTGTCCTATTTATTTCACTTAAGAGTATCGCCTCAATGTGCATCCACTTAGCTATGAATGTCTCTAATTTCTCCTTTTTTATGGCTGAGTAGTACTCCAGTTTATAAAAAAAACACATTTTCTTGATCCAGTCTCCAGTTGATGGGCACTTGGGCTGTTTCCAAGTTTTAGCTATCACAAACTGTGCTGCTATGAACATGGGCGCACATCTATCACTGTGGTATGATTCTTTTAATTCTTTGGGGAAGATCCCCAGCAGTGGAATAGCGGGGTCAAATGGGACTTCCAGTCTTGGTTCTTTGAGGTATCTCCATACTGATTTCCACAGTGGTTGTACCAGTCTACACTCCCACCAGCAGTGGAGCAGGGTTCCTCTTTCCCCAGAGCCCCACCAGCATTTGTTATTGGTTGATTTCATGATAGCAGCCATTCTTTCTGGAGTGAAGTGGAATCTCAGCATTGTTTTCATTTGCATCTCTCGAATGACCAGTGATGTTGAACATTTTTTCATGTATTTCTTTGCTATTTCTACTTCTTTGTCTGAGAAATGTCTGTTCATTTCAGATGCCCATTTTCAGATTGGGTCTTTAAATTTGGGAGGTCTGATCTTTTTAAGTTCTTTATAGATTCGAGATAGTAGACCTTTGTCTGAGAAAGAGCAGTTGAAGATTTTTTCCCACGTTGTGGGTTGTCTCTTCACACTGCTGGTGGTTTCTCTTGCTGTGCAGAAGCTTTTTAATAAGAAGAGATCCCACTTGTTGATGGTTTGTGCTAGTTCATGGGCAACTGAGGTTTTGTTCATAAAATCTTTTCCTACACCAATGTCTTCAAGGGTTCTACCTAACCTCTGTTCCAACTGGTTCAGAGTTTCTATTTTAATATTTAGATCTTTAATCCATTTTGATTTTAGTTTAGTGCATGGTGAGAGATACAGGGCTAGTTTTAATCTTTGGCAAGGGCTCTTAACTTTTTTGATGGTCAGATAAGCCCTTTGGGTATGTGATTAAAAAAAAAAAAGGTTGTGTTTGGGTATGTGATTTTAAAAAAAAAAAAAGTGATTCTGTTACCTTCCTGCAGAAAAATCACATATTCACGTGTACACATGGTCCTCCATGAATTCATGTTAGGGGCTTTATGGATTTCTTGGAATTTGGTTAAGAACCTTGTGGTGGAATTTGTAGGCAAAGATCTGCAAGAGTTCCAGACACAGAATTTCCTGACATCTCAGAGCTAAAAGGATGAGATTTTTCTAAACATTGGAATACTTGAGTACCTAGTGGCCATCAGAACTAGAGTTTGAAACTTCAACTAGACAGAATCTTGACAGCTTGCTTAGAACAATTTTATTAAAGTCAAATCATGTTGAAGATTCCAAATTTTATTTAGCTTTAGAAATCTTAAAACTGTACAATCCTACATGGTCTGTATAAGCTATAACCTAAATGAAATGCATAGCAAAAATATTGTTAGCTAAGAGTTAATAATTTTGTAATAGAAGTTATTATACATTCTTTGATCACATCTGAAGATTGAGACTATATCTAAAGTATCCTGGTATGTTCTCTTTTGAGAGAGATGTCCTTGATATGTCAATTTTTTCTTTTTTAACCAATGGACATAATCCATTAGCTGCCATAAAATCCTATTTTGATTCGTTTCCTTTCATTTTTTGTTTTGTTTTGCTTTGTTTTGTTTTCCTTAAAGAACAGAACCATATCAGAGTGCATTCCAAGTAGTAGTAGTATTGTTTATTGGGTCACCTTATAAAAATGAGTTTATTATAGATGATAGCCCTAGAACTTTAAAACACCCTGAACTAGCTATTATAGATTGAAAGAATACCATATTTTGATGAGCGTTTGGGAAATCTTTGCAAGAAGTACAAAAGCATTTTGGTTTCAGTGTCAAAAACTCAGCAAATTCACAGGAGAAAATCGAATGTGAAATACATCAGTGAAAGATAATAACCAAATAACTTGATTTGTTCGCAGAGTGCAATGATTCTTATGAACGTGTATTGCAATAAGATTTTGAAGCCCATAGATGGTTCCTGTTGTCAACCTCGGCCTCCTCTTACTCTCATACAGAAGCTAGCTGCTTGTTTTTTCACTTTCTCTATTATTGGATATATAATTTTTTATATAATTCATCGTAATCCTCATCGGAAGAATAAGCCATGTAGTGATTTGGAAAGTGGAGAGGAAAAGAAAAATATTATCAATATCTCCTTGTCTCCATTAGAAATACTTTTACAGTCTTTCTGCAAACTTGGCCTGATTATGGCGTATTTCTATATGTGTGACCGTGCAAATCTGTTTATGAAGGAAAACAAATTTTATACACATTCATCTTTCTTTATTCCAATTATCTACATCTTGGTTTTGGGAGTATTTTACAATGAAAATACTAAAGAGGTAAGAATCATTTCCTTTTTAATTCATGTTATCCTTTTTGTCTCATTACAGAGTCTAAGTTAAAAAAGTATCATTTGTGCCAGAATATACAACCATATAAATAGACTAAATAGACAAAGATGGAGGAAACTTATAATTACACTTCACTTAGTAGCTTTTTTTTGTTTGTTTGGTTTTTTTTTGGTACCAGGGATCAAACTCGGGACCTTGCGCTTGCGAGGCAGGTGGTGGCACCACTGAGCTAAATCCCTGGCCCACTTAGTAGCTTCTTAACAGTTAACGTTTTTGGTACTGGGGATCGAACTCGGGTCCTTGCACTTGCTCAGCAGACAGCAAAACCACTGAGCTAAATCCCCAGCCCCAACAGTTACTTTTTATTGAAACTGGAGGAAATATAAAGGGTTGAGTGAAAAAGTTGTTGAAAAGTTGGAAAGTTTTACCTGTGGAAAAGATCTCATAACTTTTAAGGATGGAGAAAGTGAAAGCACTCTTGATTTTATAGTGATCTTCAAGTATTATATACTATTTATTATCTTTTATAAAATAAAACTCATTATATGTGTATTCACAAACATATTTTATATTTAAATATTTAGCAGACATAAACATACAAATTAGAACTTACACAGTGATGTGACTACCACTTTTAGTATTCTGAATTTCCTAAAATAGAATTGCTGTCATTGCTCAGTATATTTGTATAAATTGTTTTCATGGTATGAGTTATTCAGATTAATTCTATTGTAAAAATAACTCTCATAAGAGGATGATTAATCAGTTCTTCATCTCCAGTGAGAGTATGCTAGGGAAAATGAACTTTAACACGAGTCTTTTCTGTCGATAAAGTGTAAGAGAAATATAAGATCGTTTTAAACTCTGAAAGTGTAAAATTTTGTCAAGGAAAATTATAGAATGTCATTTTTAGAAATGTACTCAAATCTGTCATAGTTTAAATGATATTTAATATAAAACCATAAATATCAACTTAAATATTAAAAATCCATTTAGTTTATAGTTGTTTTTCAAATGTGTGCTATATTTAAAATTGTTTTATTGTATCTTTTAAAGTGACAACTTTTAACTGTCTCCCCTTACCACCAGGATTTCTTTGACAGAAGCATTAGCTTTATATATTTATATATTCTAAGAAAAATTTTAACATACTTAATATGTGCTGTTCAAATAGTTGATGAACTTTAAAACAGATTCTGGTTCCTTTATGCAGACTAAAGTGTTAAATAGAGAACAAACAGATGAATGGAAAGGTTGGATGCAACTTGTGATTTTAATTTATCACATCTCTGGAGCAAGTACAGTGAGTATTATAAATTTAAATTCAGAAAAAATAGGAAATAATGCCACTTTAATTTTTTTTATGGGCACTGGCTTTTTTAAAATTTTATATTCTCTACTAATTAGAGACTCTTCTTATTTCCCACCCAATCTTTCTGACTTCTCAACCCTTTGAGACTCTGTCATTTTAAAACAAATTGAAATTGCTTTTAAAAAGATGTCAATAATTGATTTGTATTTACTTAATGATAATATAGTAGAACTAGCTGATATCTAAAGGTGTTATTTAATGTCATCTTGTTGAACAGCTAATTTACAGTTACCAGAAACTTTGTAGATTTAGAATGATTTAGAATAGACAGGTTATTAAAAGAAATCAAATTAGATTATTATATTTTATATTTTACCCTTCACTATACTTTAGGAAGTTTAATCAATTATTTTTATATTTTTAAAGTTTAAAAAACAGAACTGGGCTGGGGATTTAGCTCAGTGGCACTGCGCCTGCCTCGCAAGCACAAGGTCCTGAGTTCAATCCCCGGTACCAAAAAACAAAATAAAACAAAAACTTAGAACTATCTTGCCCCTGTGTTGAGAAAAATCTAGGTACAGACTGACTGTCGTGGATCATGAGGTGTGTGCAGCACTTGCTATTTCTTCCTCTGTGCTGCAGAGGAATCTGTTTTTGGTCACCCAGTACCTTCTGTACCTAGTCTGTTTTTCTTCTCCTTACGTGTCTTAAAAGGCAGGACTTTCATGATCTGTGGCTATCATGGGTATGGCAGAATTAGAAAAAAATGCATTCATTCTGAGATGTAATTTTTAGCTATATTAGAGGTAAAACTTTTTTTTTTTTTGGTCTGGGGATCGAACTTAGGACCTTGCACTTGCAAGGGAGGCACAGTGCCATTGAGCTAAATCCCTGGCCCTATAGGTAAAACTTCTGTAAAATAGGTTTTTAAAAGTTAGGAGATTCATAATTTGGAAGCAACCAAACTGTTCTATTGCTTTATTTGCTTATATAAAACACACATCTATAAACTGTTTTGGAATCAGTGATAAACTCAGATAAGAGAGGAGTGCCCAGAAAAGAGTATTTTGAAAATTCCATAGTATCAATTAAGAAGATAAATCATGTATTACTGGGTTTTTCCTGTTATCTCTGCAATTTTGTAAACAATACTATTCTTCATTATCTCTTATTTTCAAAAGTTGTTAGGGATTTTACAGATAGTTTGTTTCAAAGGCAGAAGACAAAGGTGTAATGTGTAATTTTTTCTGGAACTAATGGCAGTGATATGTGTATTTGTGGCAGCAGTGAAATCTCAGCTGAAGGGGTGCTACTTTGAGTAGTTATGGTTGAGCTAAGACAGTAAGGTTCGAAAAGGGCGATGGAGGTAGTAACACGTAATTTAGAAGCCTCAGAATTTGTAGAATAGTTTTAGAGATTCTTTGGAAGTAAATAAAGATGAATATTGAATCCTAGAAATATTGCTGAACATGAATAAAGACTGATTCAATTTTCGGGGAAAAAACTTTTACTTTAAGAAAATGCCATTTAGAGCCCTAAGTAATTACTGACATATTAAAGGGTGATACTACTATTTTAAAAATTAGGTAGAAAAACAATGATATATTAGGTTATTCAATGCAATGATTCCAGAAAGGATTCAGATCATAAAACAGTGAAGCCAATTTAGTGTTCTATTTTAGTCATTTACCAACCTAGCATTCTAATTTTTTTAACCTAACATTATAATATAGCTTCTTCTTTTTTTTTTTTTTTTTAAAGACAAGATCTTCCTATGTAGTTCAAACTGGCCTTAAACTCACTATGTAGCCCAGACTGGCCTTGAATTGGCAGTGATCCTCTGCCTCTGGCTCCAAAGTGCTGGAATTAGTGTGCCACCACACCTAGCCTAATATATCTTCTTAGTCTACATTTCAATACATTCTAATGTACAATTTTTTGAAAATCCTTGTTCTACAAGAACATACTTTTCATTAACAGATCATTTGTAATGATTAACATATCCCTGTTGTGTTATACAGGATTTTGTGGATAAAAATTACCTGTCTCTATATTGGCAAAATATGATTAGTATAGGTTATAACATATTTGGAACATGATTTTTCGATAGTTGAGAGATTTTACCAACCATTACCTAATCTTAATGATTTGAATAATATATTTCAAGCTTTTAGTTGTACCATGTTTTTATGCTAAAAGAGCAACTATATCAGAAATTCCAGAGAATTATTAAAATAACCAAGATGGCCTGGCAGATTTCAATTATAAATATAAAGATTCTTTTAGAATGTATATAAAATACAGTTAAAGTGCTGTGAATTTAGGATAGAGCAACAAGTTTAGTATATACAGAAGATGATTTTGTGTTCCATTGTAGTTATTAGTTGTTTTTAGTTTAGTTTTGCTTTTTATTTTGAAAATTTTATGAAGAGACCTGAATGAAAGGCTGTGAAGGAAAATTTGGGGGACTAGAAAATGAATAGAACTAGAAGTCAGCCTATTTACCAAATAAATGAAGTTAGAATTCAAAATATATTTTAATATGAAAACTTTATTATAAATCTAATGAAAGGAAAAAGAAAACTAGTTTGGGTTAAAAGAGACAGAAGAGATGACAACTAAGTGCAATATGTGATCTTTGATTAAACATTCCTAGATCAAAAAAATAAAGGATATTACGAGGATAATAGAAATTTATGGATTATAGAGTAAATACTACCATATTCGTGTTAAACTGCTTGGGCATAATAATGATAATTTAGTCATGTCAGAAACTATCTTGTCTTCCTAGGAGATTCCGAGTGACATATGTAGAGTGTTGTCTTATGTTCTACAATACACTATACATTTTCAGCATGGTATATAGTTATTTATTGTACAACTTTTCTGTTGATTTAAAATACCTCAATACTAAAAGTTAGAGATGATAGTACGTAACATTTAATAGAACAGCATTGGCGGGAATTTGAAAATTGTGATACTATTTAATTCAGTTTAAGTGAATTGTATTTACTGTTTCAATTTAATAATCAACCCAGCTTTGTAATCCAAGCCCTAATCTCAAAGGGACTTGTAAGCATGTTTTATGGAGAGTGATTAAAGTAATTGGGAATGGTTAACATAGGCGGGACACCTGTTTTCAGATACTTGTAGAACTACTAGAGAGATTTGAGAATGATTTAATTCCAGCATGTGAATGTGGAGCTAGACTCTCCACTGTAGTAGCCAGTTGCTACATTTGGCTTTTGAGCATTTGAAGTATAGCTAGTTAGAACCGAGAGATGCTGTATAAGTGAAATACCCCAGGTTTAGTATGATTAATTCTAATAAATTCATTCTAAGTTTAAAAAACCTTCATATTAAAAAGAATGTAAAACATCTATTTAACTGTTGAAATGATAGTCTAGATATATTGAGATAAATAAAATATATGTAATAAAATTTGTTTCCTCTGTTTCTTTTAATTTTTAAATGCTCTGATAGCCACATATGATGTTACCTTTATGACTCACATTTTATTTCTTTTTTTTTTTTGGTACCGGGGATCAAACTCAGGTCCTTGCGCTTGTGCAGCAGGCGGCGAAACCACTGAGCTAAATCCCCGGCCCTCACATTTTATTTCTATTAGTACTGTTCCGGAGAGTTGAGGTTGGTAGCTTTTACATATGGTTAGATTTCAACTTTTCATGAAAAAGAACTTTAGCAGTTAATGACTATCTGATAATGGAGTGCATTTTGTTGGGAATCTGTATCTTCTGCTGTTAAAAAGTGATTTGACAGGGCCGGGGATTTAGCTCAGTGGTTTTGCCGCCTGCTGTGCAAACACAAGGACCCGGGTTCAATCCCTGGTGCCAAAAAAAAAAAAAAAGTGATTTGACAAATTCAGGAAAGGGATATTTTAGATTTCATTCATGCATGAAGACAGAGTTCCTTTAAGTTCTGAGATTTCAGTACTACATTTCCCACCTTCATCTCTGTGATTCTAATGTTACATATTCACTGAAAATAGTGAGAAAAGACATTTATAAAAAAAGTATAATGAAAGGTAATAAAAAACTATACATTTGAAATATAGATTTTTGATGCTATAAGAAGAGAGAAAGGAGAAATTACTTTCATCTGATAGTAAAATTGGGGTTTTGAACTGGGCTATGAAGGACAATAGGATTTGAATAAACACAGAGAAAGAACCTTTTGGGGCTGCATGAACTGGTAAACAAAAGATAATTGGCAAGGAAGCACATGAAGGACCACTGTAAGAGATAGAGAATCTGTAGGTTTGATTAGATAGAGGCTGTTTGGCAAAATTTATGACCTATTACAAGTTCAGGGTTTTGTTTTCTCCCAGCATAAATATTGTCCCTCAAAAAAGAAAGATGTTCCAACATGCGTGCTAAAGATGCATACAGTCAAAGGCTTATAAAATCTTATTTAACCAGCTATTTGAGAGTCTGAGACCGGAGGATCACAAATCCAAGCCCAGCCTCGGCAAGTTAGCTACTTAGACGTTGTCTCAGAATTATGAATGAATGAATGAATGAATGAACAAATGGCCAGCCAGCGGGACAGAGTGGGTATGTAGCTCAAGGCTGCAGCATCTGGGTGTGAGTTCAAGTTTGGGGGCGGGGGAGGGGCTATTTAAGGTGTTTGCTTGATTCTTGTATCCTGCAAAAACTTAAATGGGAAAGATACATTAACCTAAAGTGACTACATCCATGAACAGTGTTAATGCTGGATTAATGCACTGACGAGCCTTTTAAGGATCACATTAAAAAGCAGTATACCGGATATGTTAATGGAGATGGTAAATATCCACCTAAACAATCAGTCATTGGTGGACAGGTGGAATGACAGTGTTCTAAGATTACAAGGATTACAGGATGCCCAACTTTTGAGAATAAATCTTTTCACTGAGCTAATACCAAATGAAAATGACAATTGATGTATTTGTTATGGTATTAAAGATATAGTTTATGCTATTATGTATTTAACCTATTTATTTTTGTCAACAGTTTTTGCCTGTGTACATGCACGTTAGAGTTCTGGTTGCTGCATATCTGTTTCAGACAGGGTATGGACATTTCTCATACTTTTGGATCAAGGGAGACTTTGGAATTCATAGAGTATGTCAGGTAGGAATATATACCATTATTTCATTTTTCTTGCAATCCAACATGCCTCTGCCAAACCTAAATTTGGCCATTATGAAACCATGAATAATTTGAATTGATGAACTAGCACTTCAAAATTGTATTTCTGTGTTTAGTAAACTGAGATACGTAATTTATTAGTGATGGGAGGGAAATATAATTTAGGTGCATATATTGTTAAAGTACTGATGCACAAGGAACACTTTAGTGATTCACTTTAGTGTTGTAGAAATGTACAGTTACTTGGGATTGTTATAATATTTTACTTTATTCTCCCTGAGGATTAATATTTGTTAACTTTCTATGTTGTGTTAAGCAGTTCTAAACACTTTATTTATCTCTGAGTTATCTTCCTTTACGTATGAGGAAACTGAGGTCAGAGAAGTTAAGTAATTTCCCCAAGGTCACAGCACAGCCCTAATGTAAATCTGCTCATATTTTGTGTTCTTAGAATGGCTTCAAACTGATATCTGAAGTAACTGTTACAAAGGTCCCACAGATGTTTTTGAACAATATTATTTTGGTATCTATGGCAACTCTCGGTTTAATGTCAGTGGTGTAAATGAACATCAGATACTCTTTCTTGGGGGTAACCTAATGTCTGCTTATAAACTGTGGCCTTAGGATGGAGGTTTACAATTTTTTCTCTTACATTTAACAGTATGGTAGTTATAGCTAGAGGACAGCTCAGAATGGTACTTTGCTGGGATTTAGTTAATATTGTGATGCATAAATATTTTATATTTAGCTCTTTACAGTGATTCTAGGACAAATATAACTTTAGAGATTAGTAAAATATACTTGTAGTCATTTTTTGAGTCTTAAATGTTAATACTCTCAGAGAAAATCTGTTTGCTTTTCGTAAAACCTGAAATGAAAACCATTTTCTTCTCCTTTTTAATAGGTCTTATTTCGTCTCAATTTCCTAGTAGTGGTGTTATGTATAGTAATGGATCGGCCTTATCAGTTCTATTACTTTGTCCCCTTGGTCACTGTATGGTTTATGGTCATATATGTTACTTTAGCATTGTGGCCACAGATAATCCAAAAAAAAGCAAACGGTAAATATACTATCTTACTAATGTTAATAAACATATTCTTTCAATGTATTAATTTTTTTTGCTGCTAAAGGTTTTTATTAAGAGATGTAGGCAGTTTCAATTTATGTAGTTTTCAATTTGTGTAGTTTTGACGTTTTGAATTTTGTTCTTAGGTATATTTCAAAATGTTATAGCTAAGTCTTTCATGGCAGGAAATAATACATTATAACATTGCAGAATACTAGTTTATATTTATTTTATGTGTTTTTCTTTTTTAAAATTTAAATTTTTCAAAACAATTTCACATTTTTACTAATTGAAACAATTTTCAATCTTCAACAATTTTTCTGTCTTGTACAGAGCCAGAGGTGGATGTAGTTGGAAGAGAGAAAAGAAAGCCAAATGAAGTTTCAGACCCCTGTGTCCTGCTTCAATATTGGCAGTTCTGTTATATTTGATTTCTTATATATATATGTGGCTTTTTACTGAACATTCATTTGCAGAACAGCCTTTTATGTCCAAGTTTTAAAACATTAATTTGTCTCTAGACAACTCTTTAAGCAGTTTTTTATTATTAACCTGTTTTGTATAAGGAACCCAAGTGGCCAAAGGGTTGTTATTTTCAAAGTTTCCATACCCCACTACCATGTTCAGAGAAAGGTTGCAGTCTTATATTAATGCTACAGTCCTTTATTTATTAATGCTTTTTTTCCTCAAGGTCATATCATTTAAATGAAATCTTCCCTTTTTTTGTAAAAACATTTTTTAGTTTTAAGAATGTACCTAGCTTTCAACTAAGTATTGTATATCAAAAATATTTTCCCTTTGGCTTCCACTATTATATCAAATAACTTTTCAGGAAAGAGTTGAGATCTATCCTCTATCAGGGTTCTATGTCTGTGGAAGCCTCTGTAGTAGAATCTCGGTACACAATCCTAGCATATTAATCAAATAATCAAAATGCACAAATTTTGAGCACATAATTTAAAATATGCATATGTTAAGATGTCCTATAGTTAAATCTCATCTATTAGAAAATTTAAACTGTCTTCTTGAAACTTTAAAACAAATTAACAAATTGCCTAGGTTACACATGAGTTTTAGCATTGCACTGAACAGGTTATTCTATATTTTGTTATAACGTTCCGTAATGAATAGGTATAAATAAACCTAAGAGATATTTTTAAACATATTTATAGTACCTGTGCAGCAAGTATGTAGGGTATCAATTATATGTTGTAGCCTCATTCCTAGCAAGAATCCTCTGCTTTTTATTCCTTTTGGCCCATCTGTAATTTATACTACCTGTATATTTTGTGTATCCCTGTAAGAAACCTTAAATTATTTAAGAACTGTTCAGTGTGTAAAAAATGTTAGAGAGTATTTACTGTGTTTTCTTAAATAAATTTATATTGATAGTAAACTAAGTATTTTCTCTCTTAGGAAATTGTTTCTGGCATTTGGGCTTACTATTGAAACTAGCCTTTTTGCTGTTATGCATATGTTTTTTGGCATATTCTCAGGTTTGTACGGTCTTTTCCATTTATATTTTGTAATATTTTAAAGTTCAAATCTATTAAAGTATGTGAGAAGAGTCAGGGGTTTTTTTAGCTTCATTTTAAAAATGAATATAATGAAAGTGTCACTCGGTAGCTGACTATCCAGTGTAGTTCTTTTGAGACCTATCTACTTTTGTTACCACTGTTTTTGTTGTAAAAGCAATTTAAAGCTCTTCCTCTGGCAATTGTTTAAGATCCATTTTGTTTGACTTTGATCAATCAAACATTTATTGAATGCCTCTTATAAGACACTACTCTTAAATGGAGATCAGAATTCTCTTGACAGAATTTGCAACTTTGTGCATTATTCATTGCATCAAACTGTTATTTGATGTTTTTATGACTTTAGAAAGAAAAATTTTGGCAGATAGTAAAACCAACTTAGCTGCAGAGAGGTTTGTATGTGTGTCATATGTTTAATTTAATAAAATTTTGTGTCATTTTCCTACCCCTCACCTTTTATTCCCCTAGTCTGATGGTTGAGAATTTCTGTTATTTTAGCAAGGTTACAATCTGATACCTGCTGGTAAATCTATTAGGCAGACATATTTTTAAGCAGCATATTTATGACAAAATATTTTCATTTGAATGCCCATAGCAGTGGTGGTGAACCTATGGCACGTGTGCTGCAGCGGGCTATTTGTTATCATTGAGAGCTCTAAAAGGTTCGCCATCCCTGGCCGATAGTGTTAACATGCTGTACAGTTTCTCGCATTTGCAACACTGTTTTGTTACATGGCTATCTCAGGTGTAAATGCCCTATAGGTATTTTTATGTGTATGTGTAATTCTGTAAAGCTGTTTTGGGAAGGCTTTTTTATAGTCTGGCTTACTTATATGCAAACTTAGAAGTATTGAAAACATTTCTGCATGACATTCAGGATTTTTTTAGTTGGGCATAAGTAAAATAATAAGAAAATACCAGGTACACGTATAAAGAGGTAACAGCAACAAGTACTTTATAGCTGTTCACTAAAATTTCCCAACACTCTGTAAGCACTTCTGAGGAAAAGAAAAGAAAGCTGAGCAGAAAGTTAATAAAAGGAATAAGATTTCCCCAGCTTTGGGTCAGTGTTGCCCACTGGACAAGAAGAGTGCAGAGTCCAGGCCAACCCACTCTCCTTTCAAAAATGAATATTCATGGGCCAGGAATTTAGCTCAGTGGTTCTGCCACCTGCCTCGCAAGCGCAAGGTCCCAAGTTTGATCCCCAGTATCAAAAAAAAAAAAAAAAAAATCTCACTTCAAAAATGAATGCTCAGTAAAAACAAGCTTATATATCACATAAAAATACATCTTTAATTAGAAATAAAATTTTGAATTGTAAAATGACATATATATGTCATAGATATACTGCATGTAACATCTACAGGATCATATTTATTACACATATTATGTCTATATTCATACTGAGATATATATGTGCACATATTCCAAAGTAGTTTAGATTGCAACTCTTGGTAAGAATCATTCTTCATTTTCTAGGGCATAGATTTTGATGTCTATTTTAATTTGCTATGTGCATTTTAAATTCTGTGGTCAAGAGGAGACTTTTTACTATTTTTGTTTGGTTTTTAATAACTATTTTAAAAACCACGATGTTACTTTTTTATACGTTGTTTCTTTAATAATAGAGTTTGTCGTCATTCTTTCATCTGGAAATTGAAGTTTTTGTTTTCTTCTTTGAAAGACTTCATTAATGTGCAGGAATGAACTCAAGACTTCTGCCCTTTCATTCCCAGATTTTCCAGGCTGTCAGATTAATAAAAGGGTACCATTCACTAACTTCACCAGAGTAAAATTATAAACTTTGTTTCTAAGGCTAGTAATGGCACTTGCGTATGGTTGATTAAGGTGATTAATTCAAGGGGGCTCATTTAACTGCAATAGTTAATTAGAGATTGTTACAGACATTTAGAAAAAGAAAAACTGTATTTTAACCTTAACAATTACTCTCTAGGATATTAGCTGAAGTATTTGTATTTGTTGATTAGTAATTATCAGCTGTTCTGTATACTAGATTTTAAATTTTATGTGGAATAATTTTCCATTTACTAGGTTTTAAAAAATTTTGCAGTCTCAGTAGCTTTTATGTGAAGTGCACAGTTTAAAAAATTATTGCCTATTGGTAAAATAAATTTATTTTAAAAAGAAATTTAAATGTAGACACATTTTAAATGAAATTAATAGCATTTACAAATTGTGAATGACTTACATAACCTTAACTTTAGAAAACTTCAATTTGTAATAGAATTGCAAAGCACGTATTGACTCATATTATTTTAATTTTTCTGGATTCCTTTTCTCAGGGTGCATTTGAGAAGATCTTTTCTCTTTGGCCATTGTCCAAGTGTTTTGAACTGAAAGGGAATGTATATGAATGGTGGTTCAGATGGAGGTTAGACCGTTATGTATGTATTTACTTTGTGATATTTTGCCATTTTAAATTATGCTACTAGAAAATGACTTGGAGATTTCTAAGTCTACTTTTATTTTGTTTTACAATAAAGAAACATGTTGATTTAGTAAGTTAAAACAGTCTACTCCCTCCCCACGCATGTATTTGTATATCAGCAGGAAAACATTATAAAAATGTTGTACAGTTTTAATTTATAAGTGATATGTTTTATCCATTCAGAACAGCCTTTAATGAGCCCCAATATGTGTCCTAGATGTTAGAGTCATGAAGTATATATTAGAGAAAGAAGATATACCACTAGGCTTCTAACCCTAACAATCTAGTAGCTTAAAACTCAGATTAGTATTTAGAATGGGGCACTAAACTATGCAGTGTGGATTCAGTGGTAGAAGAATACAAAGAAGAAACAGTATGTTATGAACTTAATCTTGAAAGATGGTTAAGAATCAATTGTCTGAGAAAATGTAAAAGTTCTATTTAGTACAGCATTTGGAAAATAATACACACTAAATAAATAACAGCTACTTCACTGTTTCCCATCTTCTTTTCCTCTGATTCATCTCTCTTTCAACAACGGCTTTCTTAGTGCCTGTTCTGTCACGTGCCTAGTTTCCAGTACCTATTCACCTTCCAGTGTAAGCAATGAATAAAAGAAATCTTTGCTAGTCTCATTAGAGCAATCTACTATGATATGCTCGTCTTAGTCTATTTGGGGTACTGTATAGCAGAATACCATAGACAAGGTAGCTCATAAACAACAAAAAACAATAAAAATGTATTTCTCACAATTCCAGAGGCTTGGAAGTCCAAGCTGAAGGTGCTGGAAGAGATGGAGTCTGTGAGGGCCTATTTTCTGGTTCATAGATACTGTGTTCTTGCTATGTCCTCACATGGTAGAGGGGCCCAGGGAACTCTTTGGGGTCTCTCTTATAGAAAAGGCCAGTAATCCCATTCATAAAATCTGTGTCTATCCTCATGACCATATCACTTCTCAAAGCCTCCATCTTCAAAACTATCACATTGAGAATTAGATTTCAATAAATGAGTTTTGGAGGAATACAAACATTCAATCTATGGCAGTGGTAATTTACATGACATCTGTATTTATCTGTATTTATGTCCTTGTTAAGGAAAGTTCATGTGCTTCCTGTTCTATTTTTTTTTCACTCTTGTATATGTATGTTCCTTTTTAAAAATATGATTTGGTTAGTGGTATTGTTTTTTACTGAAAGGATCAGTATAAAATCTATCATTTTGGGGTATATTTAAATGTTATCATGTCTTTAGGAGAGTTTCTTATTTTTAAGTTGTTGGGGATGGGAGAGTAGCTCAGTGGAAAAATGTGTAGTTAGCATACACAAGGCCCTCACTTCAATTCCCAACATCAAAACATAAAATAAAATTAAAATAAAACAAAATAAAATAGTTTTTTTTTACTTTACTTGCTGCTGAGACTGCTCAAAATGAACCAGCTTTATCTCATATTTTGGGGGAGATGTTTTCTTGTTTGCTACTGATGGTTTCTAATGGTCATTAAGCTTTATTTCATTGTTTGAAATTGTGCTCTAGAAGTTTAAGTTCTTTGTAAGAACTCTGAACCTTTAAGCTTTTAACCTACTTACTTTTATTAATTCAGTCCTCATTAAGAACATATTTTTGCTAGTATTTGGAAAGTAACTGTTTAAAATAAATTTCCTCTCTTTTTTTCAGGTAGTCTTCCATGGCATGCTGTTTGCTTTCATTTATCTGACTTTACAGAAACGCCAAGTACTTTCTGAAGGAAAGGGTGAACCTCTTTTTTCAAACAAAATTTCAAACTTTCTGTTGTTTATTTCAGTAGTTTCTTTCTTGGTAAGTTTTGAAATATAACCTAATTTTCAAAAATCTTAAGTGATATGGAAGTTAACTTTAAGATATAGGAATGTAAGCAATCACTTTTAATAAATAAGTCTTTGCTTCTTATTTTTTTTACCTTTTTCTAATTAGACATAAGTTCTTCTCTTTTTTTTTTTCTTTTTACATTTTGTTTGTTTACTTGTTTGTTTTGTGGTACTGGCACTCAAACCCAGAGTCTACTTGTACTAGGCAGTGCTCCACCATGGGACCATATCCTCAGCCCATAATTTGACATAAATTCTAAAGAAAATGCATAGGGAGGGTAAATATGAAGAAAAACTGAAAAATCAAGTGAAATAAGAATTTTAAAAGTTAGCAATTTGGGAAAAAAAATCCATGGGAAGGTGTTTGATAGAGCCATCACCTCCTCATGATTACTATTTTCAGAAAAGAACAAATCCTCTTCCCCTCTCTCTCTCTGTTCCCTTATGTTTGGGCAGTTAAGCATCCAAAACACGTGAGGACAAACTTGTACTATATACTGATGCTTTTTATATGGCATCATCAACTACTGGTATAATGTTGTACATAAAGAAAACTTGTGAATGTTATGCCCATTTAGGCTTAACTGGTTTTGTGAGCTGACCTATCCTCTTTTTGTTTTAGACCTATTCCATCTGGGCTAGCAGTTGTAAGAACAAAGCAGAGTGCAATGAATTGCACCCTTCTGTTTCTGTGGTACAGGTAATTTTGGAGAAATTGTTCTTAATTTTTGATAAGAATATAGTCTTTTTTGGGATGGGGGATCTTTTTGAAGCAGAGTCCTGCTATGTAGCCCAGGCTGGACTTGAAATCACAGAAATCCTCCTGCCTCCAGAGTGCTGGGATTACAGGCCTGCGCCACCAAGCCTGGTTCTAAGAGAACAAAGTCTTTAGAGATAGCTTTAAATTCAAACTCGAGAAAATGTAGGCAAGTTACTTAATCTTTCTAAGCCTCTGTAGTCATAGGGGATAGTAAAATCTCTCTCAAAAGATTATCGTGTTAAATGTTTGGAAATGATCTAGCTCAGTATTTGTGACTTAGAAAATGTTAATTGCCTTCCTAGCCAGGATCTGCCCAATACATTCAGTGAAGCCAAGTTCTGACCTTCATCATGCTGGTGTTCTGCAGTGTGGGGGTCACCTTTCTCCCTGTGTACCACAGCACCAAGGGGAAGGTCACAGTGGCCATGGAGGTCTTCTCCATCTTGGCTTCCAGTGCTAGGCTGTTGGACTGCATCTTTGTACCTAAGTGCTACATTATTTTGTTAAAGTCAGAGAGAAATTAATTGCATGGGTTCAGAGTTAATAGATACCCTGGGGAAAAGATGCCTTTTTAACTTAATAATATTCATTCACTAAAATAAATATACTAAGACAATTTTACCAGATTTTCTCAGTCAGACACTAGATTACACTGTGGAGTTTGTGGAATATACAAAACATAGTTACTCCTCTCTCCAGTAGTTTTACAGTTACTGCCATTTTTAATAATCACCTTTTCAATCTGGCTGTTATCTGGATTTGTGTTCCATTAATTGTACTGTAATTAGTGTTATTTTTGCTCACATTTGTTATATTAGTCACTTCTAATTTGTCTATGCCTTGATTGTCTCATTAAGTTTACTAATTTCAATACACCAAATTTTATGTACAGAAAAAAAGAAAATGCTAATTCACTTTGCATATTTAATTTTTAATATTTATTTAAACGTATTTCTTTATTTAATTATAGTTATTATCTATTATGTGTTATGTACTATGCCAGGTAGAAGAAGCTCAGTGTTAAGATACAGCTCTTGTCCTCAAGAAGTATGTAAGTCTAATAGAGATATAGACAAATATTCATTCATTTAAATTTTTTTTTTTTATTCATTTAAAGAATTTTTGATACTCTATGTTAGATTTTGCATCAAGGAAGATGGCATAGTGAGAGCCAGATCAGGTGTAGTTCCTACCCTACCTTCTCTCACAGATAGTAATTATATAATAACCATATAATAATGAGTAGAAGTGTGCAGTGCTTCACAAGAATATAAGCTGAAAGGGAAGTCGCCAGGGGTCAGAAAGGATTTCCCTGAGAAAATTAAACCAAGAATGGAAGCATAAAGACACAGTGGGCATCAAGAACATAGGCCCCAGCTGGGCATGGTGGTGCACACCTATAATCTCAGCACTCCAGAGGCTGAGGCATAAGGATCCCTGCAAGTTTCAGGGGAGTCTGGGCTACATAGTGAGTTCAAGACTGGCCTGAACTACATAGCAAGATGCTGTCCCCCCCAAAAAAAACCACAACAAAAGAAGAAAAGGAATGTAGGTAGTGGAGTCGACAGGTATGGTACATTCGTGGTCTGTAGACCCAGGGAACTGTGTGATGACTGATGGGCGGAAGTGGGATGACTCCAATCATATTACATTCGGCAGAGCTATGTTTAGTATAAGAATTTTTTTTTGTTTTTTTAGTGTAAGAATGGTTAAGTACAGATTGCTTAGGAAATACATGGCAGTTCTTCCTCTCTTTATTATCAGAGTTGGGTTATTGGAGGTAATGGTGTCTAAGTTAAAAGCCTGAGAGATACGTAGCCCAGCCAGGAGGAGCAGTGAGAGTTAGAAGGCCTTCTAGCCTTGAATTCTTTTCAGTGAAGAGACTAGTTCATTGTTTTGAAACTTCTCTGCAGTGCTCAGTAGCACCCAAGCAAGTGACAGATTCTCCAAACACAATTTGCAGTAAAATTTGTAGGCTTTATATTGTACTCATATAGATTTTCATGAGTTCTATAGACAACAGTAGTGCTTACCAGTAACCTTTTGCACATCATATCAGATACCATTTCTGTGAGTCACCAGATGGAGGGAAACATTTGAACTCACAGTTCACAAATACATAAGAACATGAACAGAGCAAAGGGTGAGGGTGGCTGCACGTGCATACCACTAGCAGAAGCGCTCCTGGGGCATATCTCTTACCTTCCCCATTCTAGCCCATACACACTCCTATACCCATAGGTAGTTCTTTTGTGAGAGCTGTCACTTCACCATCACAGAGTAAAAGAATGAACTGGGAGCTTAAATTGAAGAATGCACTGTTTTATCAACTGCTGCTGCTTTTCAGTGATGTTTGTCCCACATTGTAAGAGTTTAGAGCATCCTTGGGCTGGGGATTTAGCTCAGTGGTTCTGGCACCTGCCTCACAAGCGCAAGGTCCCGAGTTTGATCCCCAGTATCGACAAAAAAAAAAAAGTTTAGAGCATCCTAGTCACTACAAATACTGTGGGCTATACCCTTACCCCTGACCATATTTCACTCTTATTGTTAAATAGCTGCCCATTAAATCACTGAGTTGAATATATCCAAGTAGTTCACTTTGGTTCCCTTTTCCTACACATCTTACTTCCTTACCTTTTATGTATCCCAGAGACTTCCTAATCCTTTGACAGGGGTCCAGGGTGATTACTGAATATAGATTTTTCTCTGAATTATAGATAGATTTTCCAATCCTTTTATAAGCAAAATTTTTTGAAAGAGAGTTGTAAACATGGCAACTTTTTCCCTTACAATTCCTTGCTTCTTTGTGAGGATTGCGGGTTCTAAAGAGAGTTCTTTTCTTAGTAACACTAGATAGTGGATATGAGATTAGGAATTCGAAGTTTAGAAAATGCAAGATTCATCCACTGGATACAAAAGGATAGGGAAGAAAGGCGAAGGCTAGAAGGGCGAAAGCTAGAAATTCTTCTTGGGGGGTAAAAATTCCCAGAGAGAAAATGCAGTGCGAGACATCATCTGCCAAGCCATGCCGAGCAAACATGCAGGCATTCACAGCCATGCCATTTCCCACACTAGCGTGACTGTCAGTGGAAGATGATTTTGAAGTAGGTGGGGAGATGGGTAACTGCTGACTAAACAAATGCTTTGCATAGGAGCAAAATTGTACCATAGGATTTTATGAAATTTTGCCTCATAAATGATACACAGAGGCTCAAGGAGGCTTGTATTTTCTCCTTTATACATAAAACATTCAGCCTGTATTACCTCAAGTCTTCATTGGTATGCAGTGTATAGACATCTGTTGACATACCTCATTTGGTTAGACTTTGAACAACAACAACAAACTTGCCAATACTTTGTGTTAAAAATTCTATAGGTGTCAAATTCAAGAACATAAAGTTACCACTTAAAGCTTCACACAAAATGCTTTTTAATAAATGTATTAATGACATTCACCTTCCTGGTTTTTCCTTAGATTTTAGCCTTCATCCTAATAAGAAACATCCCTGGATATGCACGTTCAGTTTACAGTTCATTTTTTGCTTGGTTTGGAAGAATTTCATTAGAGGTCAGTACATTGATGTTGTGCCTTATCTTAACATAGCTACATGTGTGACTAGATATAGAAGACTTTCAAAACATTCTTTACATTGTCTGAAACTTTTGAGCACAACCAAGATGCTGAAATCAGGAGAGAAAAATATTAGACCAGATATAAATTAAATGAAGCTAGGGGATTCTGATTTGTTATCCACGTCCATAATTAAAAACTGGATTCCTAGAATTCAGATTTTTGAAGTTTACCATTATAAAATTCACCTTTATTATAACTAGAAATTGTAGGAAGATATTTAAACTCATTACCTTTTGTGTGAGATATATAATGTAAAATTTATCTACAAAATCAATTTAAATGTTAGACTTTGAAGTATATTCTGTGTAATCTGAGCTTTAGTATTTGAAACAGAATGTTTTAAAACAGTAGAATTCATATTATAATCATAACAGGTACAGTTTAGAATATGAAATTAAGTTGTCTTTTAAAACAGGGAAACCGAATTTTTCTTTGAGTTCATGAGTCAACTTTTTAAATTTTCTTTGGTTTCATTTTTAGGAGCGATTATATAAAGGTAGGAGTTCTGAGGAGGAAATTCTGCAGTGTATTTTCCAGGGCCAATAGTGAGACAAAATCAGATATTTTTGGAAAATGTTATTGTGCTGTCACATATTTAAATTAGGAAAAATGTGATTTAGTCATAGACCCTCTGAATATATCTAACTTTAAATATGTTTTCTCCTAGCTATTTATTTGCCAATATCACATATGGCTGGCAGCAGACACAAGGGGTATCTTGGTGCTCATACCTGGAAACCCAATGCTCAACATCATTGTCAGCACTTTCATCTTTGTCTGTGTGGCACATGAAATTTCTCAGATCACTAATGATCTTGCACAGATTTTTATCCCTAAAGATAACTCATCTCTCTTGAAAAGGTTGGCATGCATAGCTGTATTTTTTTGTGGACTACTCATCTTATCATCCATTCAAGATAAATCAAGACATTAGGTTACTACAATCCTACCAAAAAAACTTAAACTTTTCAGGCTTACTTTGTGTTTGCCTGGAGGAAAAAAAAAAGCATCTATCTGGAGATATAAATGTTTGTATAAATATAAATGTGTGGCAAGAGAACAGTTTAGTGATGTCTGTCGAACATGTTTTGTTGTATATATTGGAAATGTACATATCCATTGTGAAATACTTTTAAAAAAAAGATGAACCAGAGTGCATCATATAGGATTGCATGTGAAAAGTCTTTTCTACTGGATCTATATTATCATTTATAAATGATTTTAAGTTAACATATGAAGGCAGGGAAATGATTACTTTTCCAGTAAAGAGTATAGATAATAATTTAGTCAGCTTAGTGACAGCACTGAGTGTTTTGATATTTGCTAAATTTGTGGTAATAAGACTGTCTGCACCTATATTCATTGTGGAACTTCCTACTTCACTGAAAACTTTTTTACTCAAGAATGATATACAGTATTTCTTATCATATGTGCAATGATGTGGAATGATAAACAACATGCCTTTAATTTATATGTATTCATATTCAGACGTTATGTTTCCTGACATGATTTTTGTCCTAACTGTTGTTTTTCAGGAATATAAGCCTAAATCTTTGTTCACTTTTTCTCTTGCAGAGTTGTTTTAAGGCTCCATGACAGGGTTTTGTCATAGTTTATGTTATTGTTTCTTTTTATAAAAAGGCCAAATTTTCTTTCCAATCCAAACATTCTTCTGTTGTTTTCCATAAGGTGTACCAGTATGATGCTGGTCACCCTGTGGATCCATGTAAAATGCCCCCCTAATTAATTTTTGTATATTATTTCCAATGTTTGGAAAGCTCTTTATAGCTATTTTGGTATTATCCCCTCCTATTTTTAAAAAGTATTTATCAGTCTAAACATGTGCAGTGTAGTTAAGAGTCAGGTTGTTATGATTGAAATGTAGAGTTTTAAGTAAACTGGTGACTTTGGTCAGTACGTGTTTTTTTTTTATAAGCTAACTGTTAGAGCATACATTTATTTATCTGTTGTACAGATTTGATTATGATTTTTAATGTTTGAAAGATTGCACTTATTTGCTTCTGTGTGTGGGGTAAACTATATATTCTGTTCACAGTATGTAAAAATATGGAATAATTTAAACAGTAAATAAACATTCTGTGGATGCTTATTTTTGTATTGGCAAAGTGTCAGTTAAACAATGTGTGTGTGTGTGTTTTTTAATCTGGGTCCATTAGTGATGGGTTTAAATTTATAATTTATTTTCTTAAATTTGCCTTTCTAAACTCTCAGTAAATATATAAGGGTAGATCACTAAGTTATAGCTGAATGAGGAATAATTTAATAATCAGTGCTTCTATGGATAATCTGCCTTCTACTCATGAATTTTAAGCATTATGGTTTGTCATTTTACTTGAAGATTTAAAAATTTTAATTGTTATTTCTGTAGCACCGGATTGATGCACTACTGACATATTTCCATTAGTTGAGGAATGTGTCCTGTCCAGAAATGTGTGTTCTTTCCTTTCTTCTCTTTGTCTGCCCTTACTTAATCTTTTGACATTTCCCAGGTAGACAATTGTAATGATTCATGGCCCTGCCTCATAGACTGCAGTCTTATAAGTAGAGACTAGTATAGTTATAAATCAAAAACTTCCAACTACTGTGATCACATTATTCTTGCCAGTGATTAGAGTAATTTAGCTCGTGAATTTTATCCCCTGATAAAGATTCTTCTTGATGAAACAGTTGAGAAAGATGACCAGCATCTCTGTTTTGAAACCACTTAACATCTTCCAGAGTGATGCCAAAGTGAATATGCAAATTTTTCTCTACTATTTAAACCCCAGCCTAAAATTTAACTGGTAAGCCCTATTTCTTCATCACATGTTCTCATTTAATATGCAAAACTTTTTAGATATAACTATATATAGTTAAAATACATGATAATTAAAATACCTGGTACTCTTTATGAGTAAGAGGTTACTGTGGAAGTTGCCACAATAACAATATGCGTAGTAAATATGTTGATTTTTTCCTTCATTGACTTAAATACTGACCAGTTCCTTTACTCAATTTTATAATTATTTAAGATGTTAAACGGAATATTTAGATTCAGTAAATTTGAGATAAAAGCACAGAAGTTCTCTAAACTCAGATTTTCTGTAATAGAATCACATTCAGAAATCAACCATCTGGCTCCAAAAAGTACTTGCTTGACTCACATCTACCCAGATCCTTCCCTCTTTCCTGTGCCAACTCTTCCCAAATTTGTGGGTCACCAACAGAAGCAGCACAAACCCCATCCACACCTGAAACCATTTATTGTGCCTCTGAGCTAACTCATATTTTCTTATTAGATTGTTAACAATAAAGGTGGATGGGTAGATAGACAGATACTACATGATCTAGTCCAGAGCCTCATTTATTAGATACTAAATGAAGGCCATTGTATCCAGAAAGTTTGCCGTTTAGAGGAGAATGCCCTTCTCTTTAGATTTGGACATTTATCAGTTTAGCAAATATTGGGGAAACCAAATTGGGGTTTTTATGTTGAATAATCTTAAATTGCTAGTGTGCTGCCAATTTCAACTTTAAAAAGTTATAACTTCCCTTGTTGGGAAAAAAAAAGTAACTTGAGTAGCTACCGAAGAGTTGATATTGATAATTATTATTTTTGTTTTTTTTTTTGATACTGGGAATTGAACTCGGGTCCTTGCCTTTGCAAGGTAGGTGGCGGAACCACTCAGCTAAACCCCTGGCCCCAATATTGATAAATATTGCAAAAGTTGTAAGTATTAAGTTTGGTTATATTAGGGTAGTTTTGAAGACAAATGAAAACTTAAAACACTCATTTTTGAAGAGCACTTTGAAGCTGTATTTCTTTCTTTTAATAAAGTTCTTTCTAGTGTCTATGTAATAGGAGTTAGAAATGAAAAATTTTTCTTAAAGGTAGATCCATAAAGTAGGATTAACAAGGGGCTGTTTTTCAAACAAATTGAGATTATAAACATACTAACAAATTAGAAATGATTTATTTCAATCTTATTTCTTGTTTAAAACATAGTTTTAAAAATACCATTCTGGAGAAGAAAAATAAGCTAGATTAACATTTTGAAAGGAAATTCATGGTTTCCTAGAAGTTTTCTATCACCTGTAGGCAAAATCTTCATGCTTAAAGATAATTATAATTTTTAATTCAATTATTTGTATTCACTTTTACATCACTGATATCTAGAACACATTTCAGGGGGTTTTCTAATAGTGAAAGTTGTTTTAAAAATTGGTTTTTGCAAAAATACAAGTTCTTTAAAAAAAATTCAACTATCACAAATGGATTGTTTCAGTCAGTGCTTACTAAAGAGGTTTAATGTAAGATATACAAATATGTAAGAATTTATGACATTGACTCACAATGGCTACCCACAGAGTTAGGTATGGAAGAGCACACTGGGGATGGGAAGGATCCACTCAAAGGCCTGGAGCTCAGTGTAGTGTCCCATGTGAGTCTGTGTCAGGAGGCAGAAGGGTCCCTGCTGGAAGCCAGGAGATGACATCCAAGGTGAAAGCAAAGACTGGAGCTCCTTCATTTCCCTTTTACACCATTCTGGTGACAATCCTCCCTAGGGTGGGTCTTCCACACCCAGAACTATGCTGAGCCATTCCAGCTGGGCATTTCTTACTCAAGTTGACACAATCAATCCACCTTCATTTGGATTACTTAATTATTTTAATCTCCATTGACAATAGAAAGATCTTCTTAACTGATGGTCAAAGCTCTTGACCTCTTCATATTATCACCAGTCTCTTCTTAATGAATTCCAGTTCACTCAGTACCATGCTATTCTTTCCTCTGGTTCCTTTGTTCCTATTCTTCATCTGCCTAAATCTAACCTATTTTTTATTTTTATTTTTTTATTAGTACATTTTTGCTCTACATAATGATTACATTGTGCTCACTTGGGCAGCTCATATAAATAATGATTACATTCATTGTGGGGAGTTGATACATGTACATAACATCTTAATTTTTTTTTTGTCCCCTATTTTTCCCCTCCCTGCTCCTTTCAACTCTTGGTCCCTTTTGCATTTACAAAAGGTCTGTTTTAATTTTTTTTTCTTCAATTATTTTTTCCCATCTCTTTTCCCTCCTCTCCTATCTCTTGTTCGCCTATCCCCATTTGAAAAAAAAATCTCCCTACTTCCTTTTTATCTCTTTGTTTTCTTTTTAGCTTCTCATGTAAGAGAAACCATGCCATATTTAAGCTTGTGAGTCTGACTTATTTCGCTTAATAGTGTGGTCTAAAGGTACATCCATTTACTTACAAATGTCTCAAGTTTTTCTTTTTATTAGAGTAGTACTCCATTGTGTATAAATACCACATTTTCTTCATTCATCTGTCAATGGACACATAAGCCATTTCCAAGATTTAGCTATTATAAATTGTGCTGCTGTAAACATGGTTTTGCATGTATCTCTTTATGATGACTTTAACTCAAAGTCAAATTTAGGCTTCATCTCTGTGAAACAAAATGTTTTAATTAAAAAAAAAAACCATTGTAACAGTAATACTCTGGCTCTATTATTTTGTTATCTCTTCCATACCTTCGGTAAGATTGCAGCTCCAAGGTACAGTTGGAATTGTATGGATGTAGTAAGATGCTGTGCACAAAGTAGATATAGTAAGCCTTGATCATTAGCTGAGAAATTCTGAATTAATTTTTACTATCCTTAAAACAAAATTCCCTTTTGCCATCTGTGCCCAAAAAGATACTGCCTAATTTATCTTCTTTCACAGCCCAAACTGCTCTTTCCAAGGTCAGTTACTAAAGCTAGCAATCATTTCTCAATCGTCATCCTACTTGGCCCACAAGTGGCATTTAACACAGTTGATGTCCTGCCTCGTCAACAGCCTTCTTCACCAGGCCTCCATGCCCTCCTGTTTTGGGATTTCTTCCTACCTCCATCGCCATTCACTACCTTCATCTCATGTTCTGAATCTCTTCCTACCCTCGGTCTCTAATCCAAAGTTCCCAATGCTTACTCATCAAACCTCTATACCCACTCCTTAAGTGATGTCACCTAATCACATGACCTTTTGTCATCTATATGCCCACATTTACATTTGATCAAAACCTCTTCCCTAAAATTCAGATTCACCTCTCTACTAACCTACTTCCCTCCATTTGAATATTTTAAAGACATCTCTTGCATACCTAAAATGTCTAAAACAGCACAAGAGACAACTAAAAGCTTCATCGACTTTCCCACTAACAAATGATAACTACATGGTTTTTCAGATTTTTTAGAATTGAAGGGTCATCTTTGACCCTTTTTTTCATAAACCTGTCTCATAGTTTAGTAAATCTTGTCAGCTTGCTCTTCAGAATGCAGATATTCTCCATTTAACCCGACCTCCATTTCTATGGCTGTCATTAAATGAATTCACTGCTAAATAAATTGTATATAGTATATACACTATAATATTATGAACAAAGAAATGGTCAGAGGACACTCCAACTTGATGATTTTGTTTTTATTTGCATAAGTCTTACATGTTCTGTAATGTATCACAACTTAAAACTACAGTACTGTACTGTACAACACAATCCCCAAAATTTACAGTACTGTATAAACAAGGTGTACTGTACAAAAACAAATATGCAGATTGTACCACAAAAAGATGGGTTGTAAATCTGAGTGGTGGATCATAAGTCTGAACAATAGTTGGCACGGGTAGGTTGTCAAACGAGGAGCGTATGTATGTCCATAATTGGGCCCCATGTGACCACTCTGTTTTGGACTGCTGCTGTCTAAAGTATGACCTATCACTCACCTCTTTTTTCTTTAATTTTCCGTCTCCCTCCCTTAGAATGTATCTTTCTGATAACAGAATGTTTTGTTTTATTCACTGTTGTATCTGTGGCTGTTTAAAAATGCTTCTCCCCATAATCACTTTTTGGTTTTGTTCTTTTTTTTGGTACTGGGGATCAGACTCGGAACCTTGTGCTTGCAAGGCAGGCAACAGCACCATAATTTTTTTTTTTTTCCAGATATGGAACTGTTGGTCATTTGTATTTCTTCTTTAGAGAAATGTCTATTCGGTTCATTTGCCTATTTTTAATTAAATTATTTGGATTTATAAAAAAATTTTTTGGTACATTTTAGATGTACACAATTATAACATTCATCACAGGCAATTTGTACCTGCATATCTTGCTTCTTTTTTTCCCATTCCCCTCCCTTCCCTTCAACCCCTCTTCCCTTCCTTGTTTACAAAAGCTTTGTTTACATTTTTCCATGTCCCTTCTTTCCTTTCTCCTTCCCCCCTCCGTTTTTCCCCTTCTCATTTGACCATTTTCTTCCCATTTCCCAATATCCTACACATTTTGGTCCTTGTTTATACTTTCAGTTTCTCACACCAGAGAAACAATGCAGTATTAAACACACGTGTCCAGTTTATTTCACTTATGAGAATGGTCTCAAGGTGCATCCATTTAGGTAGAAATGTCTCAAGCTTATCCTTCTTTATGACAGAGTAGTACTCTATTGTATAAAAAAATCACACCTTTATCCATTCATTGGTTGATGGGTATTTGGGCTGTTTCCAAAAAATAGATATTACAAACTGTGCCACTATAAACACAGGTGTTCATGTATCACTGTGGTATGATGCTTTTAATTCAGAAAGATAACAAGAAGGGAAATACCTGGGTCAAATGGAACCTCTAGTTTTAGTTTTTTGAGTAATCTCCACACTGATTTCCACAGTGGTTGCACCAGTCTACACTCTCACCAACAGTGGAGAAGGCTTCCTTTTTTCCTGCTGCAGCCCTGCCAGCATGTGTTTTTGGTTGATTTCTTGATAACAGCCATTCTTTCTGGAGTGAGATGGAATCTCAACATTGTTTTAATTTATATCTCTTGAATGACCAGTGATATTAAACATTTTTCCATATATTTATTTGCCATTTGCACTTCTTCATCTGGAAGTGTCTATTCATTTCAGATGCCCAATTTTAGATTGGGTCTTTAAATTTGGGGAGTCTGATATTTTTCAGTCCTTTGTATATCCTAGATACTAGTCTTTTGTCAGAAGAACAGCTGTCAAAATTTTTTTCTCACTCTGTGGGTTGTCTCTTCACTGTGTTGGTAGTTTCTTTTGCTGTGCAAATGCTTTTTAACAAGATGAGATCCCAATTGTTGATTCTTTGTGATATGTCCTGTGCAATTTAGGTTTTGTTCATGAAGTCTTTGCTTACACCACTTTCTTCAAGAATTCTGCCTATTTTATCTTCCAGTAGATTTAGTGTTTCTGTTTTAATATTTAGATATTTGATCCATTTCAAATTTAGTGCATGGTGAGAGATATAGGTTTAATTTTAATCTTTAGCACGTGGAATGCCAGTTTTCCCAGCACCATTTTTTCCAATGAAGGTGGAATTTTTGTCAAGTTTTTTGAGTTCTTTTATATATTGGACATTAATCTTTCATCACATGAATGGTTTTTGGATTTTTTTTTCCAATTTTGTAAGTTGTCTCTTCACTGTATTGATTCCTTTGCTATACAGAAGCTTCTTAGTTGGATATAATCCCATTTTTTTGTTTTTGCTTTTATTGCCTGTGGTTTTGGTATCATCACAAGAAATCGTTGCCGGTACTGATACTTGAAGTGTTATTTTTTTCTATATTATCTTTCAGCATTTTCATAGTTTCAAGTCTTAGAATAAGATCTTTGATATATTTTGAGTTGGGATCAAATTTCAATCTTCTACATGTGGATACCCAGATTTTCCAGAACCATTTATTGCAGAGTTGGGTTATCCTTTCTCCAATGTATGTTTTGGGTATCTTTGTGAAGAATCAGTTATTTCTGAGGCCAGGGATATAGCTCAGTGGTGCCGCACTTGCCTGGCAAGCGCAAGGTCTTGAGTTTGATCCCTGGTACCAAAAATAAAAATTTTTTAAAAATCAGTTATTTTGGGTATCTGTATTCTGTTCCATTGGTCTGTATCATGCAGTTTTAGCTCTGTAGTATGTCTTGATATCAAGAACTTTGATTCCTATAGCTTTTCACTTTTTGCTCAAGATTGTTTTGGCTACTTGGAGTCATATTGCTTTCATAAAAATTGTAGTTCTTTGAAGAACATCATAGGTATTTTTATAGAGATTGCACTGAATCTGTAAATCACTTTAATGTAGACATTTTAACAATATTCTTCCTATACAGGAGCATGTGGGGGTGTCTTTCCATTTTTGTGTGTATTTGTGTATGTCTTCTTCAATTTCTGTCATCAGTTTCTAAAAATTTTTTTTGTAGGGATTGTTCATTTCCTTGGTTAAATTTATTCCTAGGGTTTTGTTGTTTTGTTTTGAAACTGGTATTGCATTCATAATTTCTTCCTAAGCAAGTTCATTATTGGTGTACAAAAGTGCTCCTGATTTTTATGTTTTCTTTCTTTCTTCCTCTTTTTTTTTTTTTTTTTTGGCAGTACTGGGGATCAAACTCAGGACCTTGCACTTGGGAGGCAGGCCCTGCGCTGCTGAGCTAAATCCCCTGCCCTTATATTTTCATTTTCTATCCTACAACTTTTCTGAATTTATTCATTAGTTCTTTTGGTGGAGTCCTTACATTTTTCTGAATATAGAATTGTCTCATGTGCAAACAGATGATTTGACTTCTTTCTATCTACATGCATTTTATTACTTTCTGTTCTCTAATTCCTCTAGTTAGTATTTCCAGAGCTATACTGAATAGGAGCAGTGAGAGTAGATATATTTGTCCTGTACCAGATCTTAAAGAAAATCCTTTCACCTTTTTCCTTTCAATATGATGTTGGCTGAGGGTTTTTCATTTTTCATACATAGGTTTTATAACGTTGAGTTAACTTTCCTTGTATAACTAATTTGTTCAAAGTTTTTACCATTAAGGAATCTTGAATATTATCAATTTTTTTTTCTGCATCTGTTGGGACGATGTGATTTTATCCACCATTATTCTGTTAATGCTATATATTGATTTGTGTACGTTGAATGATCTTTCATCCCTTGGATACACCCCACTCGATCATAGTGAATGATCTTTTTGATGTGTTGTTGAATTTGGTTGGATATTTGTTGAGAATTTCTGTGTCTGTGTCTATCAGGGAACTTGGTCTATAGTTTTCCTTTTTTGTTTTGTATCACAGTAATGCTGGTCTTGTAGAATGGGTTTGGAAGAGTTCTCTCCCTTTCAGTTTTTGGAACTGTTTAATAAGAACTGGCATCCTTTAAATGTTTGGTAGGATTTCACAGTGAAGCCATCTAGTCCTGGGCTTTTCTTTGTTGGAAGACTTTTTGATACTGATTCAATTTTGCTAAGTTCATTCAATTTGGTAAGTTCATTCATTCTTGTGTGTTATTGGTTTCTTCATATTTTCTATTTCTTCATGGTTCAGTTGTGGTACCCTTATGTCCAGTAGTTTAACCATTTCTTCGAGGTTTTCCAATTCATGATCATATAGTTGTTCATAAGAGACCCTCGTGATTCTTTGTAAAACTGTGGTATCAGTTGTAATATCTCTTTTTTCACCTTTGTTTATTTATTTCGGTCTGTTTTTTCTTAGTCTAGCTAAAGTTTTATCAATCTTTGCTTGTCTTTAAACAAATCTTCATTTTTCATATATATATATATATATATATATATTCACATATAAATGTCTCCATTGCCTCTGTTTCTGTTCTGATCTTTGTTTTTCCATTTTCTAGTTATTTGGGGGTTGCATTGTTCTTGATTTTTCTAAGTTATTTGATGTCCTCATTAGGTTGTTTATTGGTGAAATATTTGTTTCTTTTATGAAAGCACTTATTGCTATGAGCTTCCCTCTTAGTATTGCCTCGCTGTATTCTATAGGTGTTGGTATATTGTATTTCTATCTTCATGTCTGTTTTTTTTTTTTTTGGTACCAGAAATTGAACTTGGGTCCTTGCACTTGTGGGGCAGGCGGTGGCACCACCAAGCTAAATCCCCGGCCCAATCTTCATGTCTTTTAAGAAACTTTCTAATTTCCCTTTTTACTTTCCTGATGACCTATTGATTGCTCTAGTAAGCATGTCCAACTTGTTGCCTGACTTTTATTGACCTCTTTGTGTGTGTCTTTGTGTGTGTGTGTGTGTGTGTGTGTGAGACAGAGAGAGAGAGAGAGAGGTGCATAATTATATTTGTTTTGGGAAGTTGGCATATATATATAGTTGGCATATAACGTATAAATATAGTCTTGATCATTTTTGATTCCTTCATCTCCCTCTCCTCCCTTCTTCTTTTTTCCCCAATCTGCTTCTTCCTTCCAGGCATGTGTCTCCCTATTTTCTACCATCTCTCCTTTATTTTACTCTTTAAATTAATTTATATTTTGGGTATCTCATATAAGAGAAACCATGTGATATTTAACTTTATATGTCCAAATTACTTCACTTAATATTATGTTGTCAAGTTCCATCCATTTTCCTGTGAAGGACATGATCTCATTCTTCTTTATGGCTGAATAATATTCCATTGTGAATATTACCACATTTTCTTTATCTATTTGTCTGTTTATGGTCATCTAAGCTATTTTTAGAGCTTGAGTATTATGAGTTGAGCTGCTATAATATGGATATACATGTATCACTATGGTATAATGTCTTTCATTCTTTAGGAATATACCCAGAGGACGTAAAGGTGAATCAAGTGGAATTTTAAGTTTTTTGAGGAATCTACACACTGATTTCCATAGTAGCTGTACTAGTTTACATTCACACCAACAACATAGAAGTGTTCCTTTGTTGCCAGATCCCTGTGAGCATTTGCTGTTTTTTGTATTCTTGATAAAAGCTATTGGACTGGGGTAAGATGGAATCTTAGTACTGCCTTTGCTATAGTCCATAGGTTTTGGTATGTTGTATTACTACCTTTAGTTCTTTTAAAAAAAATTTAACTGGCAAAGTTTTTATTTCATTCTGTATGTTATCTTTTCACTTTGTTGATTGTTTGCTGTGCAGAAGCTTTTTTTTGTATTAAATTCTTTTATTGGTACATTGTAGGTATACAACACAATTACATTTCTCATTGGGAATTGTACCTTTACATAATGCATCTTGGTTCTTATTTTTTCCCCATTCCTAGCCCTCCCTTCATGCCCTCCACCCTTCCCTATTTACAAAGACTTTATTTCCATTTTTTCCATTTCTCAGCATTTTTCCTTTCCCTTCTTTCCTTTCCCCTGCCCCTCCCACTACCCCTACCCCTTTGGACCTTTTCTTCCTATTTTACATTATCGATTATTCATTCTAATCATTGGTACATTTTAGGTATACAATATAATGACATTCATCATTGGAAATTTGCACCTTTACATAGTCTCTCTTGGTTCTTATTTTTCACCCTTGCCAGCCCTCCCTTCAACCCCTTCAGTCCTCCCTATTTACAAAGATTTTGTTCCTATTTTTCCATTTTCTCATATTAATCCCATTCCCTTCTATCCTTTCCCCTAGCCCTCCCAGTTCCTTCCCCTTTGCCCCTTTCCTTCCTATTTCACATTACGTATTATACATTTAGTCCTTATTTACACTTTCAGTTTCTCACACCAGAGAAACTATTCAGTATTTATTCATGTGTGTCCTGTTTATTTCACTTAAGAATATTGCCTCAATGTGCATCCACTTAGCTATAAATGTCTCTAATTTCTCATTTTTGATGGCTGAGTAGTACTCCATTTTATAAAAAAGCCACATTTTCTTTATCCAGTCTCCAGTTGATGGGCATTTGGGCTGTTTCCAAGTTTTAGCTATCACAAACTGTGCTGCTATGAACATGGGCGCACATATATCACTGTGGTATGATTCTTTTAATTCTTTGGGGAAGATCCCCAGCAGTGGAATAGCGGGGTCAAATGGGACTTCCAGTCTTGGTTCTTTGAGGAATCTCCATACTGATTTCCACAGTGGTTGCACCAGTCTACACTCCCACCAGCAGTGGAGCAGGGTTCCTCTTTCCCCACAGCCCCACCAGCATTTGTTATTGGTTGATTTCATGATAGCAGCCATTCTTTCTGGAGTGAAGTGGAATCTCAGTGTTGTTTTCATTTGCATCTCTTGAATGACCAGTGATGTTGAACATTTTTTCGTGTATTTCTTTGCTATTTCTACTTCTTTGTCTGAGAAATGTCTGTTCATTTCAGATGCCCATTTTCAGATTGGGTCTTTAAGTTTGGGAGGTCTGATCTTTTTAAGTTCTTTATAAATTCGAGATAGTAGACCTTTGTCTGAGGAAGAGCAGGTGAAGATTTTTTTCCCACATTGTGGGTTGTCTCTTCACACTGCTGGTGGTTTCTCTTGCTGTGCAGAAGCCTTTTAATAAGAAGAGATCCCATTTGTTGATTGTTTGTGCTAGTTCACAGGCAACTGAGGTTTTGTTCATAAAATCTTTTCCTACACCGATGTCTTCAAGGGTTCTACCTAACTTCTGTTCCAACTGGTTCAGAGTTTCTATTTTAATATTTAGATCTTTAATCCATTTTGATTTTAGTTTAGTGCATGGTGAGAGATACAGGTCTAGTTTTAATCTTTGGCGAGTTGAAGCCCAATTTTTCCAGCACCATTTATTAAAGAGGCTATCTTTCCTCCAGTGAGAGTGTTTGGCTCCTTTGTCGAAGATGAGATGGCTGAGTGTGTCTGGCATTGTTTCTGCATCTTCTAATCTGTTCCACTGGTCCTCAAGTCTGTTTCTTTGCCAGTACCCTGCTGTTTTTATCACAGTAGCTTTGTAGTAGAGTTGCAGGTTGGGGATTGTGATACCCCCTGCCATGTCTCTGTTACCTAGAATTGCTTTTGCTATTCTGGGTCTCTTCTTATTCCAAATGAATTTTTGGATTGTTTTCTCAAGGTCCATGCTGCTGGGATCTCAATTGGAATTGCCTTAAATCTATACAGCAGTTTTGGAATTATGGCCATTTTCACTATATTAATCCTTCCTACCCAGGAGCAGGGGATGTCTGTCCATTTTCTGATATCATCTTCAATCTCTCCTTTCAGAGTGCCATAGTTTTCAGAGAAGAGGTCTTTGATTTCTTTCGTTAGGTTGATTCCTAGGTTTTTCTGTTTTTTGGGTGCTATTGTGAAAGGAATTATTTGCCCTATTTCTCTCTCAGTGAGTCTGTCATTGGTGTAGAGGAAAGCTATTGATTTTTGTGTGTTGACCTTGTAACCAGCTAATTGACTGAATTTGGTTATTAAGTCTAGAAGACTTTTGGTGGAGTTCTTGGGGTCTTCTATATACAGTATCATGTCATCTGCAAATAATGACAATTTGACTTCTTCATTACCTATCTTTATTCCTTTTATTTCTTTCTCTTGTCTAATTGCCGTGGTTAATGTTTCCGGAACTATATTGAACAAGAGTGGTGACAGTGGACATCCTTGTCTTGTTCCTGATTTTAGTGTGAAGGATTTCAGTTTTTGACCATTTAGTATGATATTGGCTGTTGGTTTATCATAGATGGCTTCTATCAGTTTGAGGTAGAGACTGTCTGGTCCTGAGTCACATGGAAGACGCCCAATCACCCCGCTGCAGACAGGCAGCCACCTGATTCCACACTACAAAGACACAGAGAACACCAGACCACCTGACCAAGGTACTGAGTCCCACTGTTCCCGGCCTAGAGGTAGGGGCTTCTGAGCTGTCGTCCCACTGCTCCTGGTCCAGAGGAAGGGGCTTCCCGGTCACCATCACTCCTGCTGCTCCCAGCCCAGAGGAAAGGGCTTCTGGGCCACCTTCTGTCCTGCTGCTCCTGGCCCAGAGGAAGGGGCTTTCGGGCCACCATCCCTCCCACCGCTCCTGGCCCAGAGGGAGGGGCTTCTGAGCCACCATCCTACTGCTCTTGGTCCAGAGGAAGGGGTTTCCCGGCCACCATCCCTCTGGCTGCTCCCAGCCCAAAGGAAAGGGCTTTTGGGTCACCATCCCTACTGCTGCTCCCAGACCCTGTCCCACCTCACCCAGCTCAGAGGAGGTAATCCGTGCAGGTGCTAACAGCCTCCCGCCCCAGTCAAAATGAGAAAACACATAAATAAGTCTCAAAACCAGACTTCCAGATCACCTACAGCAACCCCAAAGGGAAATGAGATGGAACACTGATACTCAACCACCTGGACCCACTGAACTGGCAACAAAAGGGGATCTGGAAAAAATGAAATCAGAAATAATTTCTCAGATAACAGGAGAAATTGTGCCCCTAGTGCAAGACATGATTAATAAATCTAGAGAGGAGCTGAGGAACATGATGGAATCCCAACATAAGAAACAAAGGGAATCCATAAAACAGATGCAAATAGACTTCCAGGACATGAAAAACTGCACTGAAAGTCTACACAGCAGAATGAGCCAATGTGAGGACAGAATTTCAGATATAGAAGATGAGATTGCAATTAGTGACCAGGAAAAGAAAAATTCCTTCAAAATTATAAGGGAACATGAGAAATCAATCCAGCAGCTGCTAGATGATGCAAAGAAGAATAACATAAGACTGATTGGAGTCAATGAAGAAACAGGAGAGAGTGGAGATGACATAAAAAAATCTCTTCACAGAAATAATGGCAGAAAACTTCCCAAGCAGGGGGAAAGAGCTTGACATACAGATAAGTGAGGCGTATAGGACTCCAAATAGCCTTGATCAAAAAAAATCTACACATAGGCATATAATTGTTAAGATTCCAGAAACTCGACAGAAGAACAAAGTTCTCCAAGCAGTCAGAGAAAAGAAACAAATCACATACAAAGGAAAGCCCATTAGAATCACAGCAGACTTCTCAACACAAACCATCAAGGCAAGAAGAGCTTGGAGTGACATATTCCAAGCCCTAAAAGAAAACAGCCTCCAACCCAGATTGATGTACCCTGCAAAACTATCTTTCAAAATGGATGGAGAAATAAGATACTTTCATGACAAAGAGGTAGAGACCATCTATTCCAATTTTTGTAGGGTTTTTATCATAAATACATGTTGGATTTTGTCAAATGCTTTTTCTGCATCTATGGAGATAATCATATGGTTTTTGTCCTTGGCTCTGTTGATATAGTGTATTACATTGATTGATTTTCATATATTGAACTATCCCTGCATCCCTGGGATGAATCCCACTTGATCAGGGTGTATGATCTTCTTGATGATCTTGCAGAAGCTTTTTAATTTGATATAATCCCGTTTGTTGATTTTTGATGTTATTTCTTGTGCTACTAGAGTTCTGTTCAAGAAATCCTTACCTGTGCCTATGGCTTCAAGTGTGTCCTCTATGTTATCTTTCAGCAGTTTCAAAATTGCCCTTGTTTTCTTGAGTGAAGCCCAACTGTCTTTGGCCATATGTAAAATATATAATTAATGTATTTAAATAACACAACTTCTTTTAAAATATATTTTTATTATAACAGAATGTGTATGTCTTTACTGATGAAGTGAGTTTCTTATACACAATGTATCACTGGGTCTTGTTTTTCTAATCCATACACCCAAGCTATACATTTTAATTGCGGAATACAGTCCATTTTCATTCAAGGTTATTTTCTAATTTTCTTCTAGTTGTTTTAAATATCCTTTATTATTTTCTCCTTCACCTGTTCATCTTTGCAGTTCTTTTTCTCTCTTGATATCTGTTTTAGTGGGCTTTATATTTTTATGTGTTTTCATGATAGTTATTTTTGACTTCTGCATGTAGAATTAGCTTAAACATCTTTTGCAAGGCTTTTCTATTGGTAATAAGATTGCCCAGGTTTTGCTCATCTTGGAAAGTATTTCTCTTCATTTCTATAATATTCTGCAGCGAGAGTCTTTTCTGGCCGATTCTACTTGGGATACTATGGGACTTCGGGACCTGGACAACTATCTTTCCCAAAATTGGGGAAGTTTTCAGATATTATGTTGTTGAAGGTTTTTTTATGCCTTTTCTCATTATCTTCTGGAGCTCCTGAAATCCAAAAATTTGTTTGTTTAATGGTATCGCATAATTTTCAGAGGTTGTCTTCATTCTCACTTATTTTTTCTTTTTATTATTTTTTTTTCTGACTAGAAATTCCAAAAGACTTGTCTTCAAATTCTGATATTCTTTCTTTGGCTTGATTTACTCTTTTGTTGAGGCTTTCAACTGTACATTTTTATTTGACTTATTGAGTTCACACTTCCAAGATTTGGTTGGTTCTTTTTCATAAACTCTGTCTCTTTACTAAATTTCTCATTTGTATTATGAATTCTTTTTCTAATTTCATTGAACTGTCTGTATTTTCTTGTGTCTCACTGGCTTCCTTAGAGCCATTCTTTTCAATTCCTAACCAAGCATTCCATCAGTATCCTTTTCTTTGGGATCTGTTGCTAAAGACTTATTGTGTTCCTTTCAAGGCATCATATTATCTTGATTTTTTGTACTTCTTGTGTCCCCAAGTTGATATTTGTGTATGTGATGGGTTTGTTGCCTTTTTTTTTTTTTTTAGTACCGGGAATTGAACTCAGGACCTTGCACTTGAGAGGCAGAAGTGTGGCCACTGAGCTAAATCCCCAGCCCTTGCCTCTGTTACTTTTAAAGGATGGCTTTTGTAATAAAAGGCTTTTTCCTGAGCTGTGTTTTGAGTGCAGTTTGGCAGACTACTTTTGCTTCCACTTGACTGTCATAATGTAGTCTTCCTGTACTTTCTGGTAGTTGAATGATGGCAATAACAGGGATGTGGGGTTCATGTTCTCAGTGCTGGTGATGATTTATATAGGTCTGTAGCAGCTGGGGGTAGGGTACAGAAGCACTCACCCTCAGGCCCGGCATTGGCACACAGGCCAGTGGCAGGGGTGTGGTGCTTTTTTGGAAATCTTAGCCTTCTTCATTTAATTATGTTTATCCCCAGTAAGTATTTGATTTCTTATGCTAGTTAATTTTCTTCTTTTGTAACTAGGCCAGTATTTGTTTTGTTACAAAAGTCACAGGGTCAAAGAGGGCATATACCCTTCTTTGTGAGACTAGATTAGAGGATAGTGGTTAGATTAGCAGTGATTGGTTTGTTTATTGGGGAAGGGTAATTCAGAAAGAACTAGTGAGGTATTTCTGGTTTGGCGGACAACTATAAAGTAGAACTAAGAACACAGCACTTCTCTGTTTGCCTCCTTCCATCTCATCCCTACCTCAGGGCACTGTCATTTGGAGAGAATAAGTTATGGAAAACATTTAGTTGAAGTTTGAAAGGTCAGGCACTTCTAAAGCATGTCCATACACAAGAAAAGTGGACCAGGAAGCCTAGCATAGTGGCACACGCCTGTAATCCCCGTACTTAGGAGGCTGAGGCAGGAGGATCACCAGGAGTTTGAGGCCAGCCTGGGCTACATAGTGAGTTCAAGGCCAGTCTGTGCTATATAAGGAAAATTTGTCTCAAAACAAAGAAACAGACAAAGAAATGGAGCAGGAGCCCTTTCTCAGAAACTATAAAATTTAAAGTTGAATTATAAAGAGGCAAAAATGGGCAAAAAATATGAAGGGAAAGTATTAAAGAAAGCAACAGGATGGGTAGGATTTACACAATTGCATATTTAGATGCATTATTAAGTTACAGTTATATCAGCATGGATTGGATGCAAGAATATATAGATTAATTTAATAAGAAACATAGAAATAGATTTTATTTTAAAAAGATATTAGAATAAAATAATGGTTTCATTTTTCATGACTGAGAAAAAGTAAATATATTTAAATAGTCTCGGGACAATTGCTTAGTTGTGGGGATGGAAGCAATAAATTCCCATTCTTACTGTCTGTACCAAAAGAAATATAAAATGATGAATGGGTTTGGAAAAATGCAAAATAAATTGTAGAAAACATAAATGCATAACTCTTCTCTATGTGAGAAATGACCCAGTAAGTATAAATCAAAAGGTAAAGTCTGAGTTGCTACATTCCATTACATGAAAATTGTAAAATTAAGTACAGCATGAAAAAAAATATAAATAGAAAAAATGCAACATGGGAAGTTTTAAAACATGAGTATTTTACAGAAAATATAATATACTAAGTGTAATAGGAAGTTCTTATAGTTTAGAATACCAAGGTGCTTTCCAAATTTCAGTTGGTTCATAATTCTATAAAGGTCACTTCATTCAGATATCTTACTTTATATTACACAAATAATTTATCTTGGAAGAACATCAGGAATCTAGCATACCAAAGCTAGACTTTCTATGGTTACTTTTTGGGAGTTGAGAAGAGAGAGAAAATTTTTCTAATAGCCACTGTTTAGTTATGCCTCTTTAAACATTTTCCAGACAAATTAATTAAAACTGTGTTATATTGAGCAGAAACTTGGACACTAAATAGTCCATCTGTCTGTGTGAAGGCACAGATTCAATTTTTTTTTCCTAAAAAAAATCTTGGCCAAACTCTAGAGTATGACTCTTAAATTTCCCCAAAAGATGTCGCTCCTACATCAGCTCAATGCCCATTAAGACCACTTTTTTTCCTAGAACCTCAAAATAGCCCAAGTCCAGGTATATGTTATCCAGTATTGAACCCTAGCTAACTAATACATTACATGTGGGTTTGGCTATGGCAAATACATCATAATTGAATATTAATGATTTGTTTTTAATCACTTCCTGAGATCTTTTAAATGTTCACCCAAAGCAGGAATAAAATGCAAAAAAAGTTTGATAAAGTTCATCATTGTGTCAACTGTTAGAATGTTGTGGATTTTACCACATAATCACCTCTTTTGTTAACTTTCAGTCATTTCATTCTGGTCATATTGCAATGGTTGTGCTTGTTCTAAACAGTCCATTTGCTTCTATCTTATGGACACTGTAACTAGCCTTTTTGTTTTTGTTGATAAAAACGAGATAAATTTGTGTTTTGGCCTAAAAACAGGACACATTGGTATTCGTTATTTATATTAGCCTCATTCTTGGCTGCTTTTTCCTTCTCATCTACTTCAGATGGTGTTATCTGGCAAGAATTTGTCTTGCTCTATAAGCTGCCTTACATCCTCCTTTGAAATAAAGCAGTCTAGTGATTGTCTTTTCAGACCATATGAGCCATGGTGGCTAACAGAGTCATAGTATACAAATAGTACTATTTTCACCCTAGTGCCCATGGTTAGACATTCATTAAGCTCCTCTTTACTTTTCCTGCTTGGCTCATAAACTGTCCTTATAGAAAATGTTCATGATTCTCTGCAATATTTTTAATAAAAATATGGCTGGAAGTTTTCCTTAGCCTGTTCACTTCCTGTGCCCCTTCCTTCTCAGTGAATATTATTTTCCCCTTTTTTAAAGATTACCAAAAATTCTAGTAGAATGCCTATGTCTTCCCAAACCATCAATTCAATTTCCCTTTTATGAGATTTCTCTTGAGGACCAGGCATCAGGCTACAGCCTCAAAAGTGGTACACACTTGCTCTTGAAACAGAGCACTCACCTTCTGCCTTTTCCTATTAAGGGCTCCTCAAAAGCTCACTGCCCTTTTTGTCTCTTGCTATATGGCCAGTGCAGTATTCTTAGGTGTGTAATTGTTGCCTCTAGAATTTGAGGAAGCTAGGAGCCATTAACAGCTTCCTTCTTTGCAGTAGATTATAAAAGATTCACCCGTGTATTTTTTATTTTGATGGAAACATCTGGGCACATCTCTGACTGTGGACTCCTAAAAATTTTACTCAACAGCTAGGTCAATTAATTTTTTAATGGTTTGTTTCCCACACTCTGGGAGTATGTCTCACAAAGCCTCCAGTATGGTAGCCATTTTATTGGCATGATGTCTTCAGCACATATCAGTGTGATATTTGTAGGATGTCTGAATAGTCCAGAACTCTTCAGAGTACAATATAAGGCAAAAGAGTTACTGTGGCCCAGGCACAAGTGAATAATGTTGTCTCTTCTATGTGATTGCAAACTGTTTCTGGTTGGAATGGAGTTGTAATCCTTGTTGTCTCTTTCTAAAATATCCTTCAGAACACTTTGGAGTGCTGGTTTGGTGGTCATGAGTTTCCTCAGGTGTTCTTTGTTGTGGAAATATCTTATTTCTCCATAAATTTCGAAAGATAGTTTTGTGGGATACATCAGTCTGAGTTGGAAGTTGTTTTCCTTTAGGGCTTGAAATACTTCACTCCAAGCTCTCCTTGACCTGAGAGTTTGCCTTGAGAAGTCTGCTGTGATTCTGATGGGCTTTCCTTTATAGGTGATTTGTTTCTCTCCTCTAACAGCTTTTAATATTCTTTTCTTGTGTTGAATTTCTGGATTGTTGACTATTATATACCTTGGGGAAGATTTTTTTTGATCGTGCCTAATTTGAGTCCTATGTACCGCACTTGTCTGTATTTCAAATTCTTTTCCCCTGTTTGGGAAGTTTTCTGCCATTACTTCTGTGAACAGATTTTGTTGTTGTTGTTTGCGCTATCTCTTGCTTTTTCATTGACTCTGATCAATCTTATGTTATTCTTCTTTGCCTCATCTAACAGCTGCTGGATTGATTTCTTGTGGTCCCTTGCTATTTTTAAGAGATCTCTCTTTTCATGATTACTAACTACAATCCTGTCTTCTGTATCTGATATTCTGTCCTCACATTGGCTAATTCTGCTGTGTATACTTTCAAAGGAATTCTAAATTCCCAGATATCTGAATCTGTTTTATGGTTCCATTTCTTTCCTATGCTGGATGTTCATGGTTTCCATCATTTTTCTAAGTTCCTCTATTTCTTTTTTATCTGTATCTGTTTTAGAGTCACTAAGCATATCTTTCATTCTGGTCACCATCTCTGTAATTATCTGAGAAATTATTTCTGCTTTGCATTTTGCTAGAGACTCATTCACCTGCTTTGTTACTTTCACTGTTACCACTTCAGAGTCCAGATGGGTGGCTTTAGGATTTTTCCACTTCATTGCCCCCTTGGTTTGCCTTTGGTGAGCTGGAAGTATGGGGGTTTTCATCTTGTTTAAATGTCTCCTCATTTTCTTTTTTTTTTTTTTTAGTTTAATTTCTGGGTTGATGCTGGTGATTAGGTTTATTGCCAGCATTCAGAACCCATAGGAAATGACTACTTCTCAGAAGTGTCTTCCAGGTGTAGCTGGCTTTGGGGTTTTGGATCTGTTGCATGATCCTACCTCTTCAATTTCTTGAGGATGAGAAGTTTCTGCCTATTTGGCCCAGCTGCCAGTTCTTTGGCACTGGCCTACAGGTTTTTGTTTTTCTTTTAAGACCCCGAGTCAATCTCAGTCTTGATATACCAGGAGGAACAACTGATGAGCACAATTATATCACCTTGGCTAAAGTAGTACAACTAATAATAACAGACACTAAGGCACATCTCTAGGTCCAATAGTGGGAGATTGCTTAATGCCTTCCTCACACTGGATGTTTCTTAAAAGGAGATCTGAGCAGTATATTTTCATAGCAAACACAAAGAAACTGAAGGAGTCATTTGTAGAAATTTACAATTAAATTTATGTGCTACTTCAAAGAATCAGAAGAAAAACTGTTCTTCTCTATGGAGATTCATAATACAGTGAACATAGAATTTTTAATAAAGAAAAGGAGGGAAATAAAATATAATTTAATTTTTATCTAATCTCTGATATAGAAAGAATAGCTTAACCATACAAACAAGAAAGCAAAATGCATACAATTATAATATTCACTTATGGAAGAGAAATAGTCCTCTTAGAAAATGCCATAAATAAAAAAGCAATGCCATAAATAAAATTGAAGGGAAAATTGGAAAAATATTTTAAAAACTAATAGATCTATTATTAATATCCACACATAAAAGAATTTTACAGTTTTCTCTTAAGCAATGTTTTCTCCAATTTATGTTTGGTTTATAGTTTATGATTCCACATCCTTCATTCTATTATTTTTGTCCCCATCACATAAATAATTTAACTTGGAGACTACATCAGAATGCTCAAAGCTAGTCATTCTGTGGAAGTTCTACTGAGCTTTCTCTCATTTTTAAAATGTTACAGTGGGCTTTTGTTTACACCTTCTTTCAATATTTTACAGAATAAAATTACTGAGTCATGCTCTATGGAGCAGAAATGTGGGCCCTCAATGCTCCATCTGTAATGAAGAGTAAATTCCAAGTTTTTCCAAGGAGGCACTTGGCCAGATCTTCCACTATCCCCTAAGCTCATCTTGGTCTGGCAGCATGATGGCACTTCTGTCAGGCTGTCAGCAGGCAAAGTCTTTCTAACTCTGCACATTTTCGCATTTAATACTTAAATCTACATTCCTAGTCAATCAATGAGAATAGCTGTGGGCCAGATATTTGACAGAGGGTTCTATACTGTTACATTTATTCTGGCAACTGTAAGTTCTGGTTATACTACTTCCATCTATCTTTATGTATTTTGTAATTTCTCTTTAATGCTGTGATTTCTTTTTCTCTTTTCTAATAAGTTGCAAAGGCCTAGTTTTTATTTCTTTTCAGTGAATTTGAGCCTTCCCTGCTTCTACCATACCAATGGTTGTCTTTGTCTCTTCCTATTATCTGAGTGGGGCTATACTTAAGGAATAAACATATTATGGGAGCAAAAAGTAAAATTGCAATGAGCCTGTCATTTCCCAAATGAAACATGTACACTTCATCTATGGCAAAATGTTAGCTTTGAAAATACCAGTGGAGAAATAAGGGGAATCAGAAAGAAGACACCAAAAGACTGGTAAGCCCTTCTGTTTTAGCATTCCAATCATCTGTAAATACCAAGAGAAATATGCAGAGATAGCAGAAGAAGGAATGTATACTGGCCCTGGACCCTGCCCTCTAGCTCTTCTTTCAAGAGCAAAATCCCTTGGTGTTTCTTTTTTATGTATTTATTTTTAAACAAGGAATATATTTAGATGACTCAAAAGCAAAACTATTAGGGGAAAACAGTGAAAAGTTTTACTTTTCATCATAGTCCTTCACCTGTCTAGCTCTCTTATGCAACCATACTTACTACCTTTTTACATATTCTTATAAGGTTCCTTTATATAGTACAAGGAAAGTTGTACCCAATTTCTGCATTTTTTCACCCAGCAATGTTCCTTGTGATCTTTTCCCATCAATGCATAATTTCCCCATTCCTTGTTATCATTTGTGATATTATAATGTTTGTGTGTTATATCATCAGCCCACCATTCCCTAAAAGTAATACTACACCAAACAGGCTTGCTTATATAACATTTTTCACTAATATATGTACAAGGCAAGTTACCAGGGATGGAATAACTGAGCCATGAGGAATATGCATTTTTAATTTTAATATTTACAGCTAGGATGGCCTCCTTGGGGACCCTAGAAATTCATATTCCCAACAGCAGTGCATCAGTGCTATCTCTCCCAACACAACAGCTTCCCTCAACATAGTATGTTATCAGCTTGTATTTTATCATATATTTAAAAGCCATTAATATTTCTCCCTCTGTGGACAGTTGCCTATTCTTACCTTCTGTTTTAGTTCATTTGGGCCTCTGTAACAAAATACTAGAGGAGCAGAAATTTAATTTAAGTAACAGAAATTTAATTTTTGTAGTTCTGTAACTTGGGAAGTTCAAGATCAGAGTGCTGGCTTATTTAGTGTCTGGTGAGGTCCTGTTTCCCCATTCAGAGAAAGCCATCTTCTTGCTGTGTTCTCATAGTAAAAGGGGAAAGGCAGCTCTTTGAGGCTTCTTACACAAGGCTACTAATCCCACTCATGAGGAAAGAACTGATCACTTCCCAAAGGCCTTTCCTCCTAATACCATTACATTGGGTTTCAATACATGAATGTTGGGGTGGGGAACTCATGCATTCAGACCATAGCACCCACTTATCTATTGTTGGTCTTATCAACTCCTAAGAATTCTTTATATATTTGGGAGATTATGTGCTTATTGGCCATTGGTGTATCTTCTTTAGAGAAATGTCTGTTCAAGTCCCTTGCACATTTTTGCACTGTATTATTTGGTTTTTTGTTGTTCTTGTTCAGTTGTAGAAGTTCTTTTCATATTCTGAGGCTAAATCTCTTATCATATGTATGTTTTCAAATATTTTTTCCCCTTCTGTGGGTTGTCTTCTTGGTTTTTTGATGGTGTCCCTTAATACACAAAGGTTTTTAATTTAGATGAGGTCCAATTTTTCTATTTTTCCAAAAACTTCATAATTTTAATTCTTGAATCCATTTTGAATTAATTTTTATATGGTGCCATGTAGGAATCTAAGCTCATTCTACTGCATGTGGATATCCAATTTTCCTAGCACCATTCATTGAAGGCTGTCCTTTTCACCACTGAACTCTTGTCAAATAATCAGTTGACCATTTTCAACCTCTTTGTGTCTTTATATCTTATAGATAGTACACATTTAGATCATTTTACTAATCCATTCTGCCTATCTGTAACTTTTCACTGGAAAATTTAACCCGATTACTTTTAAGAAACTATTGATAAGACAGGACTTCCTTCTGCCATTTTGTCAATTATTTTCTTTTAGTACTGTAATATTTTTGTCCCTCATTTCCTCCATTATTGCTTTCTTTCATGTTTAGTTGATTTTTTGTAATGAAAAGTTTGGCTTCCTTCTCATTTCTTTTTGTGGATATTCTATATACATGGTACACATTCTGTACACATGGTACTCTTTTGAGTACCATGGGGCTTAGAATTTTAAAGTTGAGTTGACATCAGTATAACTTCAACAGGATACAGAAATTCTACACATCGCTCTCCCTTTTATGTGATTGATATCACAAATTACATGTTTATACATTATGTACTTAATAATAATTTATCTTTAAAATCACATAGAAAATAAAAAGCGATACTATGAACAAAAATTACAGAAGTACTGGCTTTTATATTTGCCCATCTATTTACCTTGCTGGAAGATATTTATTTCTTTATATGACTTCAAGTTCCTCTTGAGTGTCAATTCATTTCAGCCTGCAGGATTTGTTTTAGCATACCTAGGACAAATGTAATGACAGCAGACTCCCTCAGCTTTAGTTTCACTGGAATGTCTTAACTTCTTGCCTTTTTCTTTTTTTAAAATTTTGGTACCAGGGATTGAACTCAGGACCTTGCACTCATGTGGCAGGTGTGGCACCACTGAGCTAAATCCCTGGCCCAAAGATACTTTCTTTCTTTCTTTCTTTTTTTTTTTTTTTTGGTACCAGGGAGATTGAATTCAGGACCTTGTGCTTTCAAGGCAGGCACAGTGCTACTGAGCTAAATCCCCTGCCCTCGACATTTTTTGAAAGACAGTTTTGCCAGACACACAATTCTCAATCAATTGGGTCCTTTCCTGAAGGCTAAAATAAATGTGAGGACTATGATAGAGCATGTCTAAATTTCCTTGAGTTGATTTTTAGTAGAAATATGGATTTTAAGGGTGCTGTGAGTGAGGGTAAAAAGGTAAAAAACTAAGTATTTAAAATTATAGAAAGGTAGGTTCCTATAACGCTCTGCCTAATGTCCCCCATGTTTTTCCTTCTAAATAAAAGTATCTGTTCCTGTATCTCCATTCTGTGTTGGGTTGTGAGAGTGGGCAGAGTATTAATAGTTTCAGCACATATCTCCAAACCAAGTGGAGCTACAAGCAAGGAGACCCATCAGATGTGGATAGAGATTTCGATATCCTATACTTCACATCTGTCACCATGTTTGGATGAGAATTTGAGGATCTTAACTAACAGGGATTTTTGTGTACTTTGAGTGTGGGAAGAAAGAACAAATTAGGGCTAATTACTATGCTAAATTGATTGTGTCAGTGACCCCATTAATAACACCTCTATCCTCACAGTCTGCACTTTCCTCACTTTGATTTAGGGCTCAGCCAATTTACTTGCTTTGGCTAAAGAAATATCAGTAAATGTGTCACAGAGGGTGACTTGAAAGATGTACATTTTCTGTGTAACTTTGCATGACTGCATGCCATGCAATAGGAACATGCCCATGCCAGCCTAATTCAGATAAACTTGGATGAAACTATTCTTATTATCCCTGCTGCATCCCTCTTAGATCAGGCAATAAACAGTAGTCAGGAAACCTCAAGATAGAAGAGGAAATCCAGTTAAGACTAACAGAAACTTCTGATTAAACAAAGCCTAAATAGTTAAGCTAAAAGTTATTATTTGAAGCCATTGGGTTTTGGGTGGTTTGTTATACATCAAAATTGTAGCAGTAGATAACAGACATCAAAAAAGAAGCAACACAGGATAATCTGCTTAAAGGATGCATCTTCATCCCATTTTTTATTCTTAGTTTTTCAGAATTCTTGGCAAAATGGGCTTTATAGGCTCATGATTTATTCTGAGAATTAGTGGATAGGGTGGCTTTGATTTATTGTAGGGAACACTTTGGTGCATAACCCATGGTTGTCATCTATGAAGATGTAAGCAGTATACATGGTTATGTCTCACTAGGAACTGCACATGGACAATCAAAGAACTCTTCTATCTCAATGACTTAACTTGGCTTGGCCTGAGAGTATGTAGTCTCAAAATTCAGATATCTGCACAAAAAAGGAAGTAATTTTAATTATTCATTTCAGTTTTCCAATAATTTTCAGATATGAGAGATGATCAAAGATAAATTAGATCACAACTCTATTCACTTTGGAAATGTTGTTTGTTCCTCTTTAAGTTTGTCTAAGATAGCTCTATGTTACAAATTCACCTGAAACAAGACCCCTGGACTTCATTATCTTTATCCATGGCAGAACCTTGGAATACTTTGGACTTTTCTAGACTTTACAATTATAAGTATACATGACTGGTAAATTATTTACAATCTGTTACACCTTATAACATTTGTCACAGAGGATTATTACCATAAATTTATATACACGAACACTTAGCAGATGACATTGAAGACTTCTGAGATGTCACAGCTACACTGATCTTTTCCTTAGTATTTGGACTTTATAACTAGAAAAACAATGCTCAAAACTAAACTCTTGATTTTATCATTGATAGCCAATCTTCCCCAGCCTTCTCCAACTCCATAATTAAAAATTCACTCAGAAACTGAGGCCATAACTCTAGAAATCATCCTGATTCCTCCTTTCCCATTTTTTTTATCCAATCCATCAGCAAATTCTATCAATTCTATGTTTAAGTTACTTCTGAAAGATAAACACTTCTGGGAGGCTACTAGAGAAGAAGAAGGGAATAAAGGGGGGGGGGAAGAAATGTGAGGGAGGTAATGAGAGGTGATCAAAATAATGTCAACTTTGAACAGTTGGGAAAAATAGTATCTTTCAAGTTAAGTTACTATGTCCTCCTTTGTAGTTGCTATGGGTTGAATTGAGGCCACCCCCAAAAGATATGTTGACTGAAGTAGGACCTCTAAACAATCTGTGTTCACTACGGAGTATTCACAATGGCCAAGAGATAGAAGCAACAAAAATATTCACAGACAATGAATGGATAAAGAAAGTGTGAGAGAGGCATATGATGGGAGGTTATGCAATCTTAAAATCCTGCCACATGCTCTAACATGGGTGAACCTGAAAGACATTATGCTAAGTGAAATGCTATGTGCTTCCACTCAGGATGAATGTAAAGTGGTACAGTAGAAAGGTGATCAGAAGGGTCAGTGGAAGGATGGGGCAATTAGCACTTATTGGGTATGGAATTTCAGTTTTTCAAGATGGAACAGTTCTAGAGATTTGCTCCACAACAATGTAAATGTACTTAACACTGCTGAAGTGTAACTGCAACTAGTGAATTGTTTTCTTCAATGGTGAAGACAGTAAATGTAATGCTATGTGTTTTTATCACAATAAAAAAAGAAGATGACCACGATGCTATTTCAAAAACTGTTCCTCCTATGTGCTAACCATAGAATGTTGATTGGAACCAGGAGTGAATTTTTAAAAAATCATTTCTGCTGACCCATCTTTGCAAAGAGTGCAAAATTGTATCATCTTCCTGAAAGCATTTGGCAGTAAATACACTAAATACAGAAAAACTATGAAGTCCTAATGCCTAGTACTTAATAATGTGAATTTATTTAGAAATAGGATCGTTGCAGATATAATTAGTTAAGATGAGGTCACTCTGGAGTAGGGTGAGCTCATAATCCAATGTGGCTGGCATTTTGATGGGAAGTAAAAAGATAGAGAGCCAGACAAGGGGAGAGTGCCTTGTGGTGATGGAGACAGAGACAAAGACCAGAGCGCTGCAACTGCAAGCCAAGGATGGCTGGAGACCACCAGATGCTAGGAAGAGGTGAGGAAGGGAGGAAGCCTTGCTGACAGCTGCACTTCAGACTTCCAGCCTCCAGAACTGTGAAAGAGCAAATTTTTATTGGTTAAGCCACCCAGTTAGTGGTACTTTGGCACAGAAGCCTTAGAAAATCAGTGGGAGATATTTTTGAGACTATACGACTAACATATTTTCTATATGGATAACTTTACTATAAAGATAGAAGAACATATACACATGTGGATTTTGTAGTTTTGTATACTGGGAAGGCTTAGGAGCAATAATACCCCTCAAAACAGCTAACATCCAAACCTTGATTTCTAGAAGCCAGGACTCTTGCAATAAAATGGCTAATTTTGGGGGTAGAGTAAGGAAAATATTAGATGAGCCTAACACATCTGTTGTGGCAGAAAAGATAATGCCAAAAGAAAAAGGAGACTTAACAAAAGAATTCAGGAACCAAGTAGAAGGACAAATATGGGATAATTTGATTAGTAAAGTAAATATAATAATGTATTATAAACTGAGTCCCAGCAACTATATGGATATATTATGTGCACACACACACACACACACACACACACAATCTTCAGTCAGTTTATTAAAAACTATGGGTTCACAGTAATACCTCCAATTCTAACCCAACATTAGAGTTCATTTTAGCATTTCCCCTTTCAACATTTGTAACTCCTTTCACCAAAGGTTAGAAATATAACTTCCACTTTCCACACAATCTTTACTTCTTTGCACAGTCCTGAAACATTTTTCAGAAGTGGCAACCCATACCTGCAGGGGACTGCAATATTGTTTATGCCCAAAGCAGGTTGTAAGCAGTGAAGGCTGTGAAGAGTTAACCCCACAACTGGCTTGTTTTGAGAAAGGAGTCAGGCCTGCCTAAGTCTGCAGGCCAAGGTCAGAGTAGCTCACACCCAAATTCCATTCCCACAACTAAACTTTTTAACTACAGGGACAATGTTCTATTTACAACCATATATTTTGTCTATTCTGTTTCTAATTAGAGAATGCTTTGTCTTGGCCTTTGGGAGCCTTGTTTACATTAATTTCCCTAAAAGCCACAGGACTGTGAATCCTCCCATGTAGTACTGCCCTCCTATGTAGCTTGCCTTTACCCCAACTGATTACCAATAGAAATCAGTGGCTTGGATGGAACAGCACCTTTGTTGATTGCACGGGCATTGGTCGTCCTGGCGCCTTGCTTTCTGTCTCTCTTAGGTCTTTTAGGTTTTTTTTTCCTCAGGCCTATGTTGTATACTGGGCACGAGACTAGAGCCTACTACAGAGGTTTCCAGTAACCTTTCAAGGGTCCCCAGCCATATCACCAAAAAACAGACCTAGTAGAGTATATTTACTTTTTTTTGCCTTGAGACAGTTAAAACACTGTATTACAGTTATATAAGTTAGTTCTAATTCCACCACTTGAGTGTGGTTACGTTATCCATTTTAAATATGTTGGATTCATTTGTATTTTTTTATTGTGGATGCTCAAATCTTTGGGATATTTATTAATTTTTTCACTTATTTTTTGAGTATATGAAACATTAATATGGTTATAGACATTAAAAAAATCACAAAGGGTCCCTCCTTACTTTCTATCCTTTCTACACCATTCCCATACACCACCCTCCATAAGGTGCCAATGCCATTAGCTTCTGGTGTATCCTTCCTATTTCTCTTTGCACAAATAAGCAGCATCATAAATATTTTATCATTTCTCCATTTTTTCTCTTGTTTGAGCTATAAAGTACTATAGAAACAATTTTTGCTTTGCACTTTTCACTTGAAAATATGTCTTGGAAATCATTTTGCAAAGGAATTAATAATAGCTTCATTCTTTTTTACAGTTATCTAGTATTTCATTATAAGGGTTCCTAATGTATTCAACCACCTTCCTATGTAGGGGCCTTTAGGTTGTTTCCAATGTTTAGAAAGAACGATTGGTGCAACAGACTATGTTGTGCAAAACTATTTCTGTCCTAATAGACATGTGCTACAAAGTGTTTTACTATAAGTGAGATGACTGGGTAAAGACATAAATATATATGTCATTTTCTTAGATATTAGCAAATTCTCCTCAAAGTGGTTGCATCAGTTTTCTACTACCACTATCTGAATATAGTTTTTTTTTTCTTATAACCTCAAAGGCTATGGCAGAAAGAGTTGTCATATTTTTAAAGTTTTGCTGATCTGAAAAATGGAATATAGCAGCTGAGTACAAATTTCAATTTGGCATTTTCCTAAGAATCAGTGAATTTGAACATCTTTTCATGTTTTCATGCATATAACTTTTGATAATTGTTCATGTCTTTTTCCATTTTCTGGAATAAACTGTATACACAAATATGACAATTTTTGAGTACTGTGATTCCTTCTGCTGAATCACTGGAATTGATGATGGTGTTAGGGACCCTTGAGTGAAATTTTCATTTCAGTTTATTCTTGTTTACTTCAGAATTTCTATTCGTTTCTTTTAACTTCTCTTTGTATATCTATGTTCTTTATTTGGTGAGATATTGTTCTCATTCTTTAATTCTTTTAATTCTTTAGATATATTTTTAAAAATCAAATTAAAGTCTTTATGTAGTAGGTCCAACTTCCATGCTTCCTGGACAGTTTCTATTGGTTGCTTTGTGTTCAAGTCATACTTTATTTCCTTGTATGTTTTCTGTGTGTGTGTGTGTGTGTGTGTGTGTGTATGCAAATTGATTTTAGGTAATATGACAACCTTAGAAATCAGATTCTCCTCATTTTGGCCCCTAACAAGGCAGGAGTTTTGTTGTTTCTTTGTACTTTTTCCAAATTAATCTTATAATATCTGTATTCTTTGTCATATGTGGCCACTGAAATCTTTTGCTTAGTTATTTCAGTGGTCAGCAAAAACTGCACAGAGATTTCCTGAAATACCTTTGCCAAGGGGCTTTGTGTACATGTTGGGAATCCATTAAAGACTCTACCAGACTGTGGATAACATCTTATTGAAGCACCTCAAGTTCATTAATGGGTGAGAGCTTAGAGCCTCCTTAGGTCTTTCCTGAGCATGCGTACAGACATGTGGCCTTACAGATTCTATGAATATGTTGAAACTTTTCAAAGACCTTATGGATATCTCTCTCCAATCTTTTCCTTTTATGCTCTTTGGTGATTCTGTTATTTTCCTCAAATCTTATCCACCACTTCTGGCAGCTAGAAGATCATAAATTGGCTAATAATTTTTACCACATGTCCCAGGACAAAGTTTACATATTGGAAGAGGTTTGAGTTGGTTCAAACAAAGACAGCCTTGCAAGTGAGTCATGCAGGAAACCACCAGATAGGTAAAATAATGACAAATCTCTCCAGCAGAGTCTTTCAATGAACTCCAAGCACATTCTGTCTCTTTGTTTCTCCTAGCTTGCTAGCTTTCACCATCAGTGCAAGCTGTTTACAAAGCAATGGTGGAGTTGGCAAAGGGTAGAGAGAGTTGGGAAGATTAAAGTGCCATGAAGCTTCCTGTTCTTACCAAGATTTAGTTGCTTTTCTCAATCTCTTCTCAGGTTGCTGAAGGCCTTTGGTTACTTTCCAGAGTTTTGTAAAAAAAAAAATAGTTTCGGACAATTTTTGTTAGTTTTCTCATTTATTAAGAAGAGGATTTTCAGCAGTCCTCACCATCTTTGTGGACCCAGAGTAAGTTTTAAATATAAATTGGATGATGTCATTTTTCTACTTCAAATGCTCTTAGAATAAAACCTAAACTCTTTGATTCATCTATAAGACTCATAGGACTATGTCCACATTTTCAGAATCACCCTTATGCACTCTCCATTCCTGGTCAATATGCTCCCACTTTCTGGAGCTTGTTCAGGTTAAGATGAAAGTGTCACCTACCCCAACTGCCTACAGAACATAAACTATGTCATTAAGCTTATTTTCCCGTTGGCCTTATTTACTCCCAAGATTTAAGTACATCAGAAAAATACACATTCCTCTCTCTGTCAGCAGTTCCTGTAAAGTTGAATTAAGGCTCACGGGCTCTCCTGCCTCAGAGGTCTAAATACTGTCCAGAGGGATGATGCTCTCATTAACCAGAACTGTCCTCTGGTGCCAGATCTCTCACCAGCTCAAACAGAACCATCTGAATTGAAAGTGTGGCAGGGAATATAAAACTGCCACCATCTATTTCTGTTACATTGCTCCAGGGTTGTGTTCTTGCTTCTCCCCTGAGAAGACTGCTAAGTACGATGGAAACATGCTCTCCAGATCTCACCTTAAATGTTTCCTCTTTGGACAGACCATTTCTCATCATTTATGTAGCTCCTTTCCTCTTCTTATTACAATACTCTTCTTTAACCTTCATAAGCTTTAGATGAGACATTAGGTTAATTCACTCAACAATACTGATTTGGCACCAACTAGGGCTGGACAGTGTACTAGAGTTTACTGTGTTTCATAACACACTTGTCTGTTTTATTCACCAGTACATCAGTCAATGCTTACAATATAAAAGGATCTAAATAAAACTCAATGCATAAAGTGGTGCATATGCTCAATCCAATAAGATAATTTGAGATGTTTAAATTAAAAATGGACAGGGGTCTATTATTCTAATAGACTACTTTATTTCAATCTTTCCTCATCATCTTACCACTTAACTTGTCTTAGGTATACTCATGGACCTCCAGGTTAAGGTAATAAGAAGACTCTTACATAAAAATTAAACAGAATATAAAAACATGATAAACTAAGATGAGTTTTACCCTATTTACTGAATGTAAAGTGAGACTATCTGACCACAAAAATCACTGTAGCAAATGGACAATGTCTAAAAATGTAAGATTTATTAATAAAGTAATATAATTTCTATACAAATCTTAAGCAATACTACATTTCAATTTTGTGAAAGGTGAAAATAAAATATTCCTAACATTCTCTGACCATTAGATTCTAACAATTATCCAATTTCATGTATCCTGTCCTGCTGGAGGAATAACTAACACATTTTGGCTGGTTGAATGTTCAAGTGACATAGTGATAGCCCATTTTCTCATCACCTCCCATGGCTTTGGTGCCAACTCATACCCAGATAGATGACTTATCAGTCATAGTGCCAACCAGAGCTTCAAATTCATACACCCCTTGGCCTCCTTCCCTTGGTTTCCTCAAAACCAACTCCATTTCACCTTGCCTAAAACTGTACTCCTGTTGTGTTCCTCAATCCTGGTTCACATCCAGTATTATCTGTCACAATAACTAGTACCACTAATTGGACAAGAAAAACCCGTACATCTGATTGGCCCCCTTCAGTTCCTTAGCATGCAATTTCCAAAGTAGCAATGTACCAACAACTGGGGTCTATTTTACTTTCTGAGTAGCTCCTGAGTCCCCTCCCCACCCTAGTCAAACTTACCATTTCTCCAGCTGTATCTGTAATGGACTCCTGACCGGTCTATCCTCCCCAGTCTGTTTTCTCTATTGTTGTTAGCTTACTTGCATAAAAACCCTAAACATGACCACATAGCCATCTTTCATTCTTACAATCCTCTGGACTTCCTTTTTCTGCCTTAAATTCATGCAGAGGTTGGTCCTCGATACCTCTCAGGTTTCGCCTTCTCCCACACTTGACCACCATCCTTACCTCACCTCTGGACTCTGGCAACTGGACTCTGACGCAGCCCTGTGCTCACTGGGAACTCTTGTCCTTAAGGGATTTAGACACACTCTCTTAATTGCTTCAGACACTTTTTCTTTCTCTGAAACTGACGAATTTCTATTTAGGGTTCTTGCTTCAGCAGGAATTGCTTTAGGGAAGCTTCTCCGACCTTGCTGGTTAGGCCAGGTACCCCTGTGATAGGTTTTCAGAGCACCAACAACACGGCCTCATAGCAGTTGTTACAATTGCGGCTTGACAGTATTTGTGTGAAGTTTGATCAGCACCTGTCTCTCCTACTAGAATGTAAACTCCATGAGGGCAGAGCCTGTTTCTTGTCTGGCTCACTGCTGTATCCTGAGGGTACCGCCTCATTCATATTAACACATCAGACATGCAACAAATAACTAAATGGTAGGAGTGTTCTATGGAAATTTTCAAATGCAAATGTATCTTAGTATTTTTTGACTGTTTTATTTAACCACTCAATTGGTTAAAGTCAAGACATGGACAGTGACAGCTCAAATCTTGGACCATTGTCCAAAGGTCATATATCTCACTGACTTGCTGCATCTGTGCTGGGAGGTATTGGCCTTGATGTTACTTTCTAATTAATTGTCTTCTAAGTATTCTTTTACCCTCAAGTTTAGCTTAACATTTTAACTGCTGCTCTCTTCTACCAAGACAGTAAGAGTTCCATGAAGAAAACAAACATTAAGGTAGACATAAAGATATGAAGTTTTTAATGATATTTGAACTTAAATAAATGTTTAAGGAACTTTCACTTTCCTTACTGCAGATGGTACCTGTAATCACAGATCAGCAATTCCTTACTGCTCTATGCCCAGTAATACATACTATTTAGCCTCCAATGTCCAAGGTAAGAGGTGATGGACGAAAATATAAACACAGAAGTTCAGTAGAAAATGGCCTTATCCATGTCAATGTTTTCAAGAATCATGGTTCAGTTCTAAGGAACTGGTTTATAGACTTTGGACTTGAGGGACGATGACAAATCTTGCAGCTTCAGGAATATCAGAAGGACATTGAACATAGATCTTTCTTTAAAGATAGGTAGTCAGGGCCAGGGATTTAGCTCAGTGGTTCCACCACCTGCCCTGCAAGCACAAGGACCTGAGCTTGATCCCCGGTACCAAAAAAACCCCAAACAAACAAACAGGTGGTCATTTCTATGGGTGACTATAGTTTGGAGGAAAGAAAAGTCACAAACTTTTAGGGGATATCTGGAATATAAAATGCAGAAAACCACTATCTTTTTTTTAGGGCAATGGCTCACAGGGACAACTGAAAAAGGGTTTTTTGTTGTTTTTTTAAAATTTGTTTGTTTTGTGGGACTAGAGATTGATCCTAGAGTCTTTTCTCTGAGCTACATCCCCAGCCCTTTTCAAATTTTTTATTTTGAGGCAGAGTCTTACTAAATCACTAAATTGGGCTCAAACTTGTGATCTTCCTGCCTCAGTGTTTCTGACTGCTGGGATTACAGGGATGTGCCACCATGCCCTCCTGAAAAGGTGTTTTAAATTTACTTTTGGGACACAAAAATCACTATGCAGCCATTCTCCCACTTTGAGTGTGTATAATTGGGACAGAAATCCTCAGCAAGTGGCAGAATTCTCACTTTTTTTTAACCCATAAAGGAAGGATTAGGTATTAGTGACCATTAAGGGGAAAGTATTTGGACTCTCCCCCCTTCAAAATAGTAACTCAGAGGCAAGGTTTTTCTTTTTTTTTTCCCTGAAGGATTTGTAGAGATTAAAGCTATTATTGATTTGTGGGATGCTGGAGAATGATTTCATCCCTGTTAAACTCCTCAATATAATCAGTGCAAAAACCAATGCTAAATCCAAATGTGTTTTCCAGCCCTCAGCACAGCTCTTTACCAGAATAGATGAGTTAAAGTTCTGAGTGGCAGCTCCCTGTTTGTAACCATGCATGACCTTGTTCTCGCTCATTTCGATGACCAGAAAATTTGACTTCACTTAGCAGAGGCTGTGGTTTGTCAACTCTGTCTCTGTGTCACAACTTAGTCTTCTGGACCTGAAAGACCTTTACTTCCTTCTAGGATCTGACCTGGACATGGTACACTTACAACTTCAAGCTGAGCACTCCTGGAGAACAGCAAATGGCAATGCCCTACCTGACTTGGAAAGGAGTAAGAGTTAGATCTTTAAGAAATACAAGATTGACTTCCTCTGTTAAGTTCCAGCAAGAAGTGGGGAGAGGGGCTCTAAAACCAAAGACATAGAGTATCCCCCCAAATGGAAGGCAAGGTGATGCACACATTAAACACGGGGATTACTTTCAGATTTTGGAATCTGGTAGCATTTGTGTGACCTCTGACACAATTAATAGGTAACAAAGAAATTTAATTGGACCTCTGAACAATTAACAGGCAGTACAGCAATTTTCTCAGACCAGAGCAGGAGAAGGTTTTCTAGCTGGCCCAGCCTGCAATAAAAGCTGCCCTGCTAGCTGACCTGATGTATACTGCTCAAAGTGTCCACAGTTTATGAAATAGGCAAGCATTGCATGAGGAATCTCTGCTACACTTGGAACACAGAAGTTACCACTGCAGGGACCCCCACAGCACTGATTCATGTTGTTATTAGTGACTGTTCTCTCTGTTTAACAGCTCCTGACATGAATCTAAGGCAAATATCTGACTATGAAGTCAAGTGAACACACAACCCGAGATGCCCTGATGACTTGGATGTTATTGGTTCCACAATTCTTAACACTGGGTTTACTCTGAAACACTTGAAAAAGTGTGATACAAACAACAGGCTTTCCAGTCAGCAAGGATTAGATTATTTAAATGCATTGCTTACTTGAACACAGAAGCAAAGACAATTTATATATTCATTGGAAGCACTTATTAAAATCTTGTTGAATGAGGATACATGCAGAACCCTGATTCTAGCAACTAAAACATTCCTACTAAATAGGAGGCAATCAAATGCTTTCATTTCTGCAGTAAATTTTACCAGACATTAGGCTTCATTAATATTTATTTTAAAGATCATCTTTTATTGTAACAAATATAAAGTCATCAATGTCTTACAAATTGTCAAAAATGTTTTAAGTACAAAAAAATACATTAGTAAAATGAAAGTTATGCTGTATTATTTGGTACATACTTAATACTGTCAACATGCACACCAGATGCCAGAAGAATTCATGCATTTTGGGGAAAGAAAAGAAATACACATCACTGCAGTATTGTCTGGTTATAAATTCATTGCCTCGGTCAGTTTCCTTTCTTCAGGGATACCATTTACCTGCAATGTGGAGGAACGAATATGAGCATGAGTTAGGTAGGCCACAGATATTTTCAGGTGCTGCACAAAACAAATTGTGGCAATGAGAAATTTTCCATCTCCTTAACATAATTTAAAATAATTACATGGCACATTTTCTGTACTTTTTTAAAGAAGTGGAAAAATTCCTAAATTAGTCCTTCCTTCTTGAACCAATGCTGCAATGTTTTATATTTCTCAAAAGGTATGGCCTGAAACTTTCTTCCACAGTAAACAAATAGAAGAAGGTTGACTGCAGGCTGTATGACCATATCTTTTAATCATGGCTTTTAAGAAATACCATGTGGGTTGGAATGGTAGAGAGAAAAAATGAGAAAACCTGAAGAGCATTAAACCTAGAGGTTTGGGCCTCATCCAAAAGGCTATATTACTATCAGCTTTTAACTGCTGTATTATCCCAGCTAGTTTTCAAGCCCAGGAATATAACTCCAATAGCTTTTGTACTTCTTAAACTTTATATAAGAATTTCTTTTAAACTACATGAAACAAACTTTAAAATCTAGACTCCCTTGATAACGTCCACATAGGCTGCTACAAATAAAATTACTTGCCCTCTGAGAGACAAACTCTGTGTCTATCTCCATGAAGAAAATTTTGACACTAGCATAGTGCTTGGAGGGACATGAATAAAGCCAGTACTGTTTCATGATAATCATGCGCAAATGGAGCCGCCTCATTATGGCACTAGAATAACCAAGGGAAAAGAATGGAGCAACTCAACTGTATGCATGAAAATACATAAATGGCACTGAATCTGAACAGCCAGAAAAGAATAATTTAGAAATGGAGAAACAAACTTCATTTTTCCATTTAAATGAATAGAGTGAGAATAAAGAATGCAACTGCCCATTTAGCATCCCTCTCTGGGAGGCATGACTCTACTTAGCTAGAAATGTGTGAGATGCAAAAATAAAGCAATCTTTCATAATTACACAAAATGCTAGGGTGGTCTCTATACCTTCAGCACGCAAGGTACTGGAGATTCGATGATAAAACAAGAGGAACGACAAAACAACCAAGAGAGACTACACTTTAGTTAACAACATGATCTAAATTGCAGAAAAATGAAAGAAAACAAGAAAGTAACAAGCTATCACACTAACTAAAAAGGAGATCAAAGTTTTCCTGACTCAAGCAAAATGCCTGTTCCCCAAAACCTGTTTTAGGAAAATAATTTAGAAAATCAAGTGGAACAGCCTAAAATTTCCCCAGGGAAAGTGTTTGGCTTTTATTTGTTCAAAGCATAAATTCTCCTTGTATTTGTAAAAGCTCCCTATTACTTACATGAAACACTAACAAGTTGATTTGCTAAAAGTGTGTGGGACTATAAAACATATCATTCTTTAATATCATCTTTACTATCATCTATGCAAGTTTTCTATTCCTCCTAGTCTATAAATATGTAAAATCTAGGTTTTCTAAATATTAAAAAAAATTAGTATTTTTTCTAGGAATTGTTTTCTTCTGACTCACTCCAATCCCTATACAATCAAGAATCAGGAGACAGATATCCCAGGAGAGATAGAAGTCTATGATATTATTAAGGAAGAAATTAATACCTATTGTAAGGATATTCTTCAAACGTTTTTCTCTTTAAAAAAGAGTAGCCATGAAATCAGTGGTAGTAAAGATTCATTTTTTTCTCTGTTGGTGACACAGGTTTTAACAAAGTTTGTTTCTTCATCACTCTCTTGAAAGCTTACAAAGTAGCACCAACACATCAATATATTGAACAGTCTTGCTGAATCACGTTAGCATTTAATTAAAACAAGTAATCAAAATGGGGGGGGGAATTCAGACAAACATTATCTCATAATTAAAATCTGATGAGAAATTTTATTATACTTGCCTCAAATCTTTGAAAAGTTGTCAAACGAAAATCTCCTTAAATTCCCGAAAGCAGTAATAGAGAAGATAATTTTTGAATCAAAACATTCAATACATTTCTATATGTGCCTGACGGTTTTAAAGAGACTTTCTTAATAGCTTCCCTGACACAATGCCACTATTCATACTTAGAATTCCACACCCAACTTACATTTTTTAAAACTTCTCTTGCTTTTCCAAAAGAGCTACAAAGGCCTTACTGGTTGCCTGGCAATTAGAACTAGGAATCAACCACTAATTAGAAGACAATCATGAATAAGTAATCTACTCAGTACTGAAATGAATGAAATAATTGGCTGTGGAAAATTTTTAGGGACACTTGAAGTAAACTTAAAGAAAGCAAGTCTAAAGGAAATAGAATAGTCCAGGGAGAATTGTCCACCATCTTGTTGTTACTGGTCATGTTACAACAGCTTTTTAAAGCAGCTTTAAAACTAGGCCAACCATTTTTCATTTATCCCCCTGAAGCCTCAGTGATTAGTCACAATGGCTTCCTTTTGTAAGAGTCAGTTTCAAGCTGCTCACTTACTGAGACAAATCCTGGATGCATCCAAGCTAAAAATCTTTCATACCAAGGAGAAGAATAGGGAGCTCCACCGAAGGATGAGGGTTTTATTCAGTCTTCCTTAATTAGACAAGACCTACGTGGATGTTTTTGCTCTAAGATCATTTGCTCTGTGTTTATCATTCTGATGCCAATCTATGCAATAATCTAAGCTATTATTCTGAGGTTTTAGGTCTGATTAAAGAATGATACAACTGTTTTGCCTTACTTGGTGAAGCTAAACCTTCACAAATTATACAGGGCTATAGTTGTCTTTTAATCTGTTAGCATCATTCATAAACATCAGGTTAGTATTTTTAGTACTCACCTGTACTCTGCTGTTGGGGAATCTGAGTTTGATGCGGCAAGTTCCTAGAAACGATTAACATGGTTGAGTAACAGTGTGTTTACATAAATGTAAATAGAAAGCAGACATATTAGAATGAAAATCTGCAGATCATACAAGCCAGCACAACTCCTCCAGCCCTTCACAAGTTTACGGATGAGGAGACTGAGGTCTGAGGAAGATAAGAATTATATTTGCTAATGTTTATGGAATTCTCACTACATGCTATGTTCTAAACTACCTTGTAACAAGCCAAAGCGGTGGATATTATTTTTCCCATTTTACAGATGAGGAATAGCTTCAGAGGGCCAAAGCCATATAGCTAGGAAGCATATGATAAAGATGTGAACACAGTTATTCTAGAAATTATGTTCCCAACCTGCATACTTTCAGATCTAGGACCATAACATACAGGGAAGCTCATACTTTGTCACTTATCACGTCATAAGAGGCTTTTAAAGCACATTACCACCTTCTTTCACTCTCAGACCTGTGGTCTTTTTCATCATGTCAGGGAATGGCCATCCATCCACCCAACTGCACTGGTCAAAATGTGGAAATCATCCTTGATTCTTCCTCTCTTTCAATACCCACATTCAATCACTTGGGGATTTAAACCATTTCTCCTCAATCAACTGGACTCTCCCCTTCGTCACTACCTCCATTGCTGGCTTGGTTGAAGGTGTCCTCATTTCTCACCTGCATCCTTATACCTGACAGATTTATCTCCTCACAATTCTGCTCCCTTATAATCCACTCTGTGTGCTGCTGTCAGCATGCTCTTCTAAGACACAAATCTGATTATGTCATTCAAATAACATTTCAATATGCCCTTACAGCTATCTGCAAAATAAGTTTCACATGCATTCATGCTATTCAAGCTGATTGTTATTGTATTTCTCTGTGATTACTATTTAGTTACTCTAAAGTGCCTTATTAGTATGAACTATCCAATTTTTTCACTGTTTCCAACAGGAAGTGTATGATATTTTTGAATGAAAATGCAAAAAAGTGAAGGTATTTACAAAGACTTACAAAATACACATTATTCATTAACATGCAAAAATATCCACTTGGTGTTTCAAATTCTGATCTTAATATTACGTTATGGAAATGAACAATTTAGGTTCTGTGTGGCTAAAACTCTAGGAGTCAGCCCTTTGCTACAAAGGTTTGATACAAGCCAGGGATTCCCAAGTTTTACTTTTTCTTCAGTAATGAAATTCCTTTTAATCGAAATCCTCAGCCCAAATCTGATCTACAAAAGAGAAATGTGTGAGTTCCCTGGGTTGAAACAAGGGACTTAAGAATCCTGCCTGCTTTGTTTCCTATGTCCCACATGCTGGCCCCTAAGGCATGTTTAAGAAACTTCCAAGAAACGAGAGTCTGAAAATCACTGATCTGAGTCATTTCAGCCAGGCAAAGATTATGTTTCAAATGCAATGATCTAAAGCAAAAAACAGTGCAAGCTAGTTAAATACTATTTAAACTCAATCTCTAGTGTGTCTGAGTATTTAAGAAATCAGTTCTATTTTATACTACTAAGAAAACAACAAAATCAACTCTTATATGACCAACTATAAAATGTATTATAGATACATAGGAAGTAGAGAGAAATTCATATAATTCCCCAAATTATCTATTCTGTTGTTTCAAAAATATTTTAATATATATGCTAATTTGTTTCATTTATACTAGTAGTTTCACTTAGTTCATTGAAAAGACAGTCATGCTATTATCTGTTTCTTCTTTATAAGAGAGAATCTTTTTTTCGATGTCTTTTACTCTGAGTACTTTGAAGATAATGATACAGTGTATTAACTATTGTCATTCTTATTATTGTTATGACATTTTGTTTTAGTTTTCACAAAAAGTCAATTCTAATTCAATTTAAGGAAAGTAATAATTCATCCCAATGATCACATTCTTTTTTTGCTATTATGTATTAACCATACTTATCTTCATGTGGTCTAAGGGTGTACTGTATTTCTTTTGATCTGCTCCTTAGTATTTCACACAATGTATGCATATTGGTTTTGGTAATAAAAGTAAAAAGATGAATTTTGAAACTACACAGAGGAAATAAGTTCTAGATTTAAAAATGGAAAGACAAACACCTTTATTACAAAAGTCAAAATATATTTATGTCAGCATCTTGGGGTGGGATGGAAGATGCATTTTATTTTAATGACTCAGGTATATCTGATTTCAGTCTATTTTGCACTCTAACTGAATACAGCAGTTCTATGTATCCACACAGGCCATACACAACCACATTCTCCTCTGTCATCTCTAGCTCCACCTAGTCTACTAACAGATTTAATCATGTTTTGACGAAAAACAGGAGAAGAAGGAGGAGGAGGAGGCAGAAAACATACAATATCAATGTTCTCACATAGGCAGTAGTTGGTAAAACAAAGACACAGGTTTCTCAAAAGCCCTAGGCCAAGACTCTCCTACATTCAAGACAGCATCTGGATGAAACAGATGGGATCCTCTCTTGTTTTGTTCCTTCCAACACATCCTTCTGTGGAAGACTAGTTGAAAACCACTGACCAAAGTCAACCTATGTCCTGTCAATTCTTCTCTAGCCTCCAGTTTTTCCTCCTCCACTACACTGCCAAGCTTTCAAAATCATATTGGGCTTGGCTAGTTGATGGGAGATGGTTGTTTGAGAAAGTGTTGTACACACAGACTACTAAGAAACTTTAAAAAAGATGTGTGAGAAAGCAATTGTGTACATTACATTGATGTGGTGACTTAAAAGTACCTATAGAACATATGTGGTTGGCTAAGTTTGAACAATGCACATACATTCCTTTTGTTTTCAATTGAAACTTTAGAAGAGTTATATCAAACATGATTGTGTGTACAAAAGAGTGCTCAACAAAAAAAAGTTGAGATTCTACTTCCCCCAAGTCTTCAAGGTGTGTACACAAAGCTCTTAATTTTGTGGCTGCCCGAACGTGTGACTGTCTGTGAGCCAGTGAACATTAGAGTATAATAATTCTATGATGGACGTATTTGAACTTGCATATTCTCTTAAGAGTTAGAGTGGTACCTCATAGGAGTACTGCTACCGGAACACTGGAAATACCAAACTATACTTGAATTAAGATGCAGAAAATGCAGAAAGAGAGTGGGGGGTTGACTTCAAATAGAGACTTTATAATCCCTCAAAGAAAGGACCATTATTAAGTCATAAAACTACTTAAAATAATTAAGTTATTAATGGACTAACTGAAAGGTTATAATGTGTAAACTGTGCCATTACATAGAAAGTTAAGAAAACTGTAATTTTCTAAATTACTAGCAATAATTATTTTCTGATTTTATTGCCATTAATTACAAGCATTTAAGTAGAACATTGTATAAATTAGTCATTGCACAAACCTCATTCTTTGAGAAAGCAAAGGCAATAACTTGCAAATTAAGAAATAAGTGATTTGGGGAGTATACAATTATTTGTTATTTGTAAAACTCTTTCAAGGTAATTTGACATTCTTGGATACCCTGTAGAGTAATTTATGAGTAAGGTGGATGATAACCATCTGATTATATTGTTACTTGCTTGAAGATTTGAAAGCAAACTGATTTGCATAAAGCCACAGAATGTATGGCAGAGCAGAAGGAAAATGATATTAGTTAGGAAGAATACCAAAATTTTTTTTTTAACATAGGATGGAGATATTTAACAATAATAAATAGTAATAATATTTCAGGAATTTCCCATTATTATAGTAAAACTGATATTGCCACAACTTTTTTCTCTAAAAACTATGATTTGGACCTTTAAATAGTTTGTTTTTGAACCCAAGGACTCATATATGCTAGACAAGAACGCTCCCACTATATGCTACATTCTCAGCCCTTTTAAAATTTTTATTTTGATAATAAGATTTCTCTATCAATGCCCAGGCTGGCTCTGAACTTGTAGTCTTCCTGCCTCAGTCTTCCTCCCTAGTAGCTGGGATTATAGGTATGCGATACCATGCCCAGCTGGGACCTACAACTAATTTTGCTGAGGAATCAGGTCATTATTTGCCAGAAGGAAAGGAGGAAGGACAGAGAGAGGGTCACAAAAAATTGGAAATATCATAATTTTAAATTTCAAATCTTTAATTTTCCTTATAATCAATGTAGTGCTCTGCGTGCTATCAAAAGGGAAAGGAGCCATTTTACCTTGAACTGCACAAAGCCAAAGAAAATCTATCACAGCTTTAAATCAAAGCAATTAAACTTATAGAACCAAAATCCATAAAGCAATATTATACCTATCACCTACCTTGCTGGATAAAAAATAAATTTTAAAAGTTAATGGCTCTGAAACAACCTTGGCTGATTGACAGTTCTTGTCAGCAAGAAGCCACTATTTTGGTCCCCCAAAACAGTTTCTGCAAACTGATACTTTTATTAAGCTTTAATTCCTTATTTATGGAATTTTATCTTAAAGTTAGTTCTCATTATTACCAAAGGGAAGACAAAAGAAAAATACTTAAATAAAAGTCAAAATGATTAGTTATTATCTTTAATTAGAAGATTTAATTCTACTTTTGTACTTGTTAGTTTGCAAAAGATTAAGCAAAACCTACTTCCTGCTTTAAAGGACATCTAATTATCCTGGATTAGGTATTATGTTTAGTATAATGAATAAGGAAAAATTTTGAATAGCCAATTAAAATCTTCATGGAAAATGTGTGGGTCACTTTCCCGCAGTATTCATTACTTAAGGGTCCCTATAAAGATCCTTGCTACTAACAAAAAAAATCAGCCAGTGTATATATTGTTTTAAGAAAACAATAATAAGGAGACAGAATTTCCCCCTAAAAGGCAACACAATTCCTCACAAATTTAACAACGCATTGATTTTTTAGGAAATTGAATATTTGGGATCCTCTTGTCAATGTCTTTTCACCAATGCATAAAATTACAGACTACACTTTCCAAGTGATTTTTAGCTTTCCAACATTTAGCATTTTTCTCTCCCATTGAAATAATGCTTTCTTTTTTAAATTCATTAAGCTTATTGGTACATTTTAGGTATACAATATGATGACGAGGCAATGCCTTCTGATTAGCACTAATTTCTTTTTCTTTCTTTTTGCTGGTACCAGAAATTGAACTCAGGACCTTACACTTGCCAGACAGGTGTGGCGCCACTGAGCTACATCACTGGTGAGCACTAATTTCTTCACATCTTTAGGAAGTTCAAGGAGGTGTGGAAAAGTGTACCCCTCATCAGAAATGCCAGATATTCTAGATATTCCCCATCTTAAAATGTTAAGTCCTTTAAATCAGGGATTCTCAACAGTTTTTCTGTTTTTCTCTCTCCCATAACATGCTCTTCTACCATCCTCTAAAACCCCACATTCAGGGCCTTAGGATCTGCACTGGGTGTGCTCCACAGTGACATTGACGTAGAACGCAGTTTGGGAACAACTACATTAGACTCTCAACTTTAGAACTTAAAACTCTATGACTTGAATGTTTTTCATTTAAATAATCGCAAAAGTTTATCTCTGAGGTACACCTACCAAATCTGCGATGGGTTTTTCATGTTAAACCTTGTGTCACTAATATAATCCCCAAACACAGCAATGATTCTTTGGGAAAAGGCCATTTACATTTAAGAATATTCTAAAATATGATTTATAGAGATAAACTGCAATAAAGGAATTGCCTTAGAGAAGAAAAATTTCTTCCTACTATCAATGTTAATATTTATTCACTGAGCTACAAAGACAGAAGTAAGTACATAGAATAAAGACTGACTAGGTAAGGGAATGGGGGGCAGTCCACAGAACCTACAGAAGCCTACAGCTTCCAATGCTATCCAGGTCATTGCACATGAGGAAGGTCTAAGAAACTGTTCAGACCAGAGGAAACTAGGGACACGTGATGATGATTATGTCCTAGACAGAATCTTGGAACAGAAAAATAATATGTTATAAAAACTAGTGACATCAAAGTCTGAGTCTAGGTAATGGTAATGACCAACACAGCATTCTTCATGGTGACCATGTACACACACAGGAACTTACCAATAGTATCTGAGGACTCCCCATAGTATCTCTGTAAATTTCTTGTACCTCTAAAATCATTTCAAAATTCAAAAATACTTATTAAAGAATACATTAGCAAAGATCAAATTATGCTGACCTTACATTTTTAGACTATGTGACATTAACAGCCTGTTTATATTGTCTGTGATTTGAAAAGCAAAATGAATGGTGTACAAAAGGTATTCTCCCTCCTTTTGGAGCAAGGGTTATGCCTGCCAGTTCTACACTGGCTTCTCTTTCTGTATTTATTTTGCTTGTAGGTTGTATCAGAGATGCATCTGAGGTCAATGACTGCACTATCAATCCCTGAGAAGGTATCAGTATAGGTAAATAATCTTATCTCAGTGCTGACCTAATTTAGCTTTGTCTCTTATCAGGATCTCAAATTTATTATCTACAAATGATTAAACTTTTTTTTTTTACTGGATAATTTATGGTGCCAGTCTGGAGCTCTGTGAAGCATTCTCCCAAAAAGAAAACAGACAGTGTAACTAGTAACAGTGGTAGTCCCTCATTATACAGCAGCTGAAAGTTCTCTATACTTCTGAGGTGGATTGACTCGTTTAAAAGACCAAACTAACTTCTATGCAGCTTTGAAGGAAATCTTTCAACCTTCATGAGTCTTACTTAGGAGCCCACATAAATGTTTAACCACGTTCTTATACTTGAATGTTTCTGGTGTCAAGTCTGAAGAATAAACATGAAGTCCATAGCTGGGCAATTATTTATGAATGATAAACTCAGTACATGTAGTATGAATATGTGAAGATGAAATACATATCCTTTAGGATGGGTTAATTATAGTTACAAAGCAACACTATCTAAGTATATACCTGATAATAAAGTATTGTAATGCCTCATCAAATATAATATCTCATTTTAAATGTGAAAAGTTCAGTTCTATCCAAAAGACCAAAATATTTATATGTGTCTACTGGGAGCTGAAATAAAACTTTAAAACAACAACAACAACAACTATATTTTTCAGTGAAAGTGTAAAAGCTGAACTTGCATAAAGGGTAGCTATGATGAACCTGATACAATAAATTCCCTATTATCTGGCATGGTTGGAAAATGAGGTTAATCACATATTCTGGCTTATAGGGAGTTACCATAGAGACCATGCACATATTATCCATTTCCAAGAATAAAAGAAAGATAATATACACTCAACACTGAAACAACACCAAATGTAATTTAATTTTCCTCTGATGAGTCAGATGTACTTGATGATCCTGCAGTGCCTCAGAATAATCACTGTGAACATCATCAATTACCCATGAAACCTATTTCTATAGTTGTGCTAGTTAATGGAGCTTCTCCATTAGCAGGAATCTGAATAATAGGAAGGTTTTCTGGACTTAAAAAACACATATATGTTGAAATTGTTGCAAGTTCAACATTGCATTTGCAAATAGGTCTGATCAACATAATGACAGATTTGATGGGGTTATGGAGGGGCCAGAAAGATGCATTTGAGTGTAAACTAGAGAGAAAATTTTATTTTGTTTGTATGTTAGTAGCAACACTGCAAAATGCTAACCTCAGGGAATCAAAACAATTTTTCAGGAGCTATTCTTACTTTCAATATATATGGTTAGAAAGAGTTATCTTAAACAATGACAGGTTTTTTTCCTCCCTTAAACTTCACCAGCAATAGTTTTACTGACAAACACATTCAATTTCTCCCACTTACTATAACAGCTTTGTATTCTAACTTTATAGCATTGTTATTTTGTCAATAGAAGCATTTCTCAAACTCTGTTCTCTGAAAAGTTAGCTATTCTGACCTTTTCCCAGGGATTCAAAAAATATATCAACACGCAAGATGCTCCAAAGAACTCTTGAATCTTAAAAAACATACAAACAAAACCTGGTTTCCAAGTATATTTGACTATTTCATTTTTGAAGAATACTTATAAACAGTTCACTGGTACACTAAACAATACAAGAGATGCTGGTCTTAAAGTAAAATTCCTTTTCATTTTGAAGGTGAATGACAAGGTCACTCATAATTTTCATCTCAAAAAGGAAGGAAAGTTTGCTAAATTGTGCACTATTATAATATTCTTAAAATTTTCCTGATGCATCTCATCAGTATCTACTAAATAACCCAGGTCTTATGATGACTCACAACAGTTGGGTCACTGACCATCAGAGAGCACAGAAATTCATGTTTTCCATTCACTACAACTAAACTCTGTGAAACTTAAATATTTTTATCTCTGGTATAATATTCCAAACGCAAATTTTAAATATATATAATTTCCCTTTACCACTGAAAGGTTCTAGATGAATTACACGCATGTGCACGCACACACTCACACACACACACACTTCTGGCCTATGCAATCCTAAGAAAATGATGTTAGAGCGCTTTAGGAGAATACTTATAATATTTTGGGATTTTGAAAGTATTTTCAGCAAATTTGTCTAAGCTGATAGCTTACACTACTCATCTCAATTATTGCTTAATTTTCAAATTACCACATACATTTTATTTTATTTATTCACTTATTTTCAGTTGTTTTTAATTACTCACTATGTAGTTCAGGCTGGTTTTGAACTCACAGTGATCTTCTTGCCCCAGCCTCCCTAATGCTGGATTTACAGAACGCATGGGCCGCATGCCCAGCAGACCACATATATTTTACCTAATGACATAATAAGCACTCTCAATAGGAAGCGCTTTGTATACAGCATGTTTCCCAGTTCTGTTTTGTTTTTCTGTAGTGCTAGGGATGGAACCCAGGGCCTTGCATATGCAAGTGATCTACCAATAAGCTATACTCACAGCCCCTCCAGATTAGAGTTTTAATTAGTATTTACTTTTATATCACATTTTAAAATATGCGCATGCATCTCTGTGTTGAGAGAGAGAGAGAGATTTTCTTGCATAGCCATTTCATTTACTTTGAAAATGAGGACTTCAAAAGTAATTTTATGACTTCCAGTGCTTAAAAGAAAAAAAAAAGAACCATGTTCTTAAAAGTAAATGACAGTTTTATCCAATATTTCATGTATCGCAATTTAGCTTCTAGGCATATAGGTTCCTCAACCTCTTGCCCTATCCTTAAGCATTACAAAGTCCTCCTCCAGGCCTTCTAACCACAGTTTTCCAGCAGTAGAGAAGGCTGCACCAATAAAATACATCTTTGTAGCCCAAATTGGAACTGCGCATTTCGATACACGAGCAGATCATACAAAAATTAAAAACCCTCTGTCCTGAAAAAAATTTTATTACATAGATCTGTGACAGCTAAAAGAGGTTAACAAAAACAAATAATTCTAATGACATCTCCAAAAAATTATGATTGCTGTGCTTTAGTATATGTTTCTCTTTTCACAATTAACTCATCCCCAAACAAACATATAGGGTGGTTTATTATCAGTGTCACTTTCTTAAATATTAAGGCAAATGTGGTCTTGTTTGGATTAGTGAAGGAAAAAAAAAAGAATTTCCCAACAATAATTCTACTGTCTTTGTGTCAGGCCAGTGGGGTAAGGAGCTACATTATCAATTACCTAGTAGGATTTTTCTCTTCTAGTTATAAACATGCAAACAAAAGTAACAACAATCAAAAGCTGAGTCTTTACAGACATGGATTAAACTATGCATGCACAATACTAATCTTGGCTATGAGTGGATACTTACTGCTGTGTCTGCATCAGTGGCATGTTGGTGCCATCATAGGTGTCTGTGTGCAGAGGCGGAATGATTTCCCCAGTCACCGGGTGGAACACAGGCAGTGTTGACAGGGGCCATGCTATCTCTCTGTTCTTGGACATATCTCGGAGCTCCTTGGTAGATTTCTGAATAGCACTGTGATGGACCAGCTGAATGCTACACCAAAGAGAAATAAATAACATACACTTCAGATCGTGGATTAGCCTAATGGGTCATCAATTTGAAAAAAATGTTAAATTCTTTTTCTTTTAATATCATAAGACATTATTGCACTTTGGGCATTCTATAAACTATCTCAGGAAGACATCTGTCTCCCATACTTTTAACATAGCAGAACTGAAAATTCAAAACTAGTTTTGAAGTATGTAAGCCTCAAATTAAACTAAGCTATGAAGCACTGTGCTAATATTACAGCCCTAAGAAACAAATTAGTTTTCTATTTATTTTCTATGATTAAGATAAAACTACCATGCTTTTATATTGTTGCTTTTTGTGGGGCATATTTATAAATACTCACAGAAGTTTCATTTAATGGTAGGTTATTACTGTAGATTCAGGAAAACTGGTATGAAAGTTCTTTTCATCTGTTCTCTGGTTTATAAAAATGCAGATTGGGAAATCACATAATACAAATGGCAAGTTAATATTCTGAATCTGAAATATTTTAGGTTTAATTTTTATCTAGGTAAGGTTCATTTTCAAACCCTTTTTAGTTTTAGTTTCGATCCCTCCTACATGACTCTATTTAGAAAGCAGCTTTCACATTTATGAAATAAACTATGAAAGATGATGAATGAAAAAAAAGCATGACAAACATGTAAAGAGCATCATGGGCAACTGAGAAATGAAAAAATGATAAATAACAGGAAAGAAGACACTTACTCTGGTGTTTGCATGTTTCTCTTTTCCCTAGAAACAAAACAAAATTTATGAATTAAATAATAGCATTGATATTTGGAACATTAAGACTCTATGCTCATGGGACATTGCATGATGTGGAAATGCTGATGCTGTTCCTGTCAAACACAACTAGGTAGCATCTGCCACCAGGTTCATGGTATTACTTGGATGAGTACACACACAGCGATGGAATACGGATGAGAGTACACACAAAAAAATGGAAAAAAATGGAGCTTAAAATCAAGCTCTTGATTGAAATAAATTTCATGACATAATGAAATAAGGCTACATGTAAAAATGGAAGAATTTGTTACTTGCTGCTTTATTAATTTTTTATCCTTTGCTTTGTTACTCTGACTTCCAGATAATCTCAGGAGATTACCTTAATTGACATAGATGTCCTGAAAGTACTAACTATTCATGAAGCAAAGACTCATTACTCAAATTATACCTTATTTTCATTAATTTACTCCTAAGTTTTTTTTTAAATATATTTTAAGCATTTAGATTGTGACACCCTGTTTGACAGCAGAATGATTCCAGGAAGAATTCTGACCATCACTTCTGGTAAAACTGACTAGGACAATTTGTTTATTTAAAGTGCAATTACCATGTCAATAGATTCCACAGTCTGCTCACACAAGGTGGCTTGTGCAACCAAAGTATCTAGCCTCAATTATTCCTGGGACCGTTTTTTCCAGCATGGATTTACATCTAGCCTTAATAATATTTGAATAAAGTAATTATGGTCCCTAATTTGATTTTTTAGATTCAAAACTATTTTAATTCATTTTAAAGGAATAAAGTACTGCAGTTGGACTTGAACACAATTTCAATTCATTTATGAAGTGTTTTATGAACTAAATGAAACTTTGCTTTTAATGGAATCATTTGTGTTGTTATCTTAGCAGGCTCTCTAATTCTTTATTAGTGTTTGAAAGTACTCACACTCCTTCCCGTCGGCAGCACATGATATAAGCAAGTATTAGAAAGAGGACCAGTGCTACTGCCGAGGGCACAGCCAGTGTAATTAGGAAATCCGTGTAATAGTCTCTGCTTTTCAAAGAATCAGAAGGGGGTTTGTACTCTCCACCATCAGGTAAAATCCCCTCTCCTCGGATCACTTCCTGATAGGTGGAAACTTGCTTTGTTTTATCAACCTGATACAAGAGAAGATAATTACACATTAAATTAATAGCTGCAAACATTATGAGATTTTAAGATCTTGATACAACAAAACATTCTTTGAAAAATTCCCTTAGAAATCCATCTTTTCTGATTGCTTTATCACTTTAAGTTTGCAATTATTTATTGGAGCTAGGGAAAGTTAATGAATGAAAGTAACAAAAGTCATTCTACTTTTGGCTATTTTCCATGTCTTCCCTACACTATAGATAATTTACACATGTACACATACATACATAATATAGGTACGTATATAGTTTTTGTCTTCTTCCAAAATAGGAGTCTTTCATATTGCTATGTAAATTTCCTGTTTCCCAGTGATAAACCTGTGGTATGATGTTAACAAGCCACAGACCGGCTGATAAACAGGTACGCAGGTATGGTTACTAAAGTTAGTAAAAGTGGAAAAAGAGAAGAAGCAAAAAAGGACAATTTCAAAATGTCCTAGTCCTCATCTTTCTGCCATCCAACTGACAGAAGTAATATTTGGAAAAGATAGCTGATGGAACATGGAAACCATTCAATGCTACAGTTTTGCTGAATTCTATCTCATGATGAAAAATGCATACTCGGACTATGTCAATTTACTTCCAAGTTAACTGAACTACTTTCATGGCCAGGCATGGTGCTGCATTCTTATAATCCCAGTACTTGGGAGGCTAAGGCTGGGGGATCGCCATGAGTTCAAGGCCAGCCTGGGCTACATAGTGAGTTTGAGGCCAGCCCGAACTACATAGTGAGACTCTGTCTCTGAAAAACAAAACAAAACAAAAAGTTGAACTGCTTTCATGAGTTGCATTTAGGTACTCAGGTTTTTATTAAAAGACACTAAAAACGTTATCATAGTTACACTTGTGGTCATAAATGTGTTACATCTGTTGTCATGTGCAATTTGTTACATTTGCCAACAAAAGTGTGCAAGGAAGCATTATGTGTGGCATTAGTCAATATTATCTCCCAGAAAACTCCACTTGAAGTATTATTCAATGCCAGTAAAACCTTGACTTTTCGGCCAAGGAACTGATATTCTATTCTTTTTTTTTTTTTTTTTTGGTACCGGGGATCGAACTCAGGTCCTTGAGCTTGCAAGGCAGGTGGTGAAACCACTGAGCTAAATCCCCAGCAAGGAATTGATATTCTACGTCTTTTAAAGAACTGAATGACTGATGAATTTTCTTTTTTCATTCCAGACATTAGAAGGTTTAATGATCTTATACTTTTTTGGGGTAGAAAGAATTTAGGTCTCAATTTTTCCCTTTTTAGTATGTTACTTACATTTATTATGCCACCCTATCTCAAGCCCCCTGCAATCTTTTGTGGTAGGAGGTAGCATACAAATACATACATGTAAAATTTAAAAATGAAAAATTCCAGCTTGTCCATTGGTAACGCCTTACAACAAAAACTAAAATCTTCAAAGCATAAGTCATTTTTAAACTTCTAGAAATTAGATAGCATTCTCAAACATAAATGCATGTTTCAGTACAAGCACAAGTGAAATGGCGTCCATCAGGCCTACCACCTCCTGATTCCGAATCACCTAGATAGAGGGTTCTATTTAAGCTACAGTTGTTGCTGCTCCTTCACACCCTTGTAAGATTAGCACCATAACTGAAATTGTGAGCTTCATACATTCAACTACAATGCGCATACAGTACAACAGAATAATTTTACTTGATCTCAAAAGACAAAGAAAGGGCACTATTTTTCAAAGATGCAAAGGATGGGAGAAGAGTCCAGGGCACAAGGCCAGAGCAGCACTAAGTGCTGCAGCCTGAATACAGTGTTCTCCAACACTGGATCCTGGAAAGCTGCCTGCAGTTGGCTGGAAGACATGAAGTGACAGTTGTGTTTATGCGTCAATAACTTTGTTCAAATGTCACCCTTAAACTTAGATCTAATACACTCACTACCAATCATAGAAAGTTGACTGAAGTTAAATCTAAAGGTCACTATAGAATTAAAACAACTTTCCTATTTTTCAGATATCAATATCAAAATATATACAGGGATATGTATTTAAAATATTAAACATAAATATTTAAAAATATTACATACATCTATCTTACCTATATATGAAATCTCACATTTTCCTATTTTAGCATATAAATTAAAAAGTGTTTTAGAAAAAATGTAATGCCTATGAATTTATTCTTAAGACTACAAGATACTAATACCTCACTAGGAATTAGTTCTTGTCCCTTGAATTTTTCCTACAAGTGATGTTTGAAGGACATTTATGGTTTATATTGAGATGCACATTATTGTTCTCCATTCTCACCTTCTAAAGTGAGAGACTGGCTGCACATTTCAGAAGAGGCTTTCTGCACACTGACTCCTCATCTGTGCTGATTTAACAGCACCTGCGTGTCCAACAGGCTCATTTGGACCACCTACCAAGCTAATCCAGCTCCAGCCACTAATCCAGGGTAGAGTGAGTACAAAGGTTAGAGATACTCTTTCCTAAATGAAGGCGCCATCGATGAAGTAACCGAATCTGTAAAGTTGAGGAAGTGCACTGCAGTTAACAAAGTAAATTGGGGCTTTTTCCTAAAAGCAATTCAGGATTCAGTCCAATGTTATGTCCTGCCACACCACTCCAAATTACATTTGCAAAAACAAAATAAAGCAGAAACTCACCAGTGAAATTTTGCACCAATCAATGTAAAATTGAGTACGAAACTTTTTATCACAGGTTATTACAGGCTCCATTTCTTGGCTGCATCTCAATTGATTCTGTGGATTTTCAACTTCTCGTAAACAAGAAGAAAATGGGACATCGGCACCAACCATGACATAAACACTGTAAAAATGTGAAACTCTCAAGTTATCCTTTAAGAGATTGAAAAAACAATCTAACCTGAAAGCAAGGTTTATTATTTTGATTTAAGGGATTAGCTAGAATCATCCCTGAGGTAGGGACCTGGTTTTAAAAGCAGTGATTCATGTAGGGGGCTTCCTTTCCTTCCTTCTCTCATTCAACCAATATTTACTTAGTTCCTAAGTGCCCCAGACACTCTCTTTAGTCTATGTTAATTTCTGAAAAATTTTTTCATCCTTTTTAATTCAGTCATGTGTCATATTCTGTTATTATATTTAGTAGACTACTTACATTTAAAAATATTACTAAGGGAAATTGGAGGACAATTCTGTTGTTAAAAGAATAATAATTATAAGTAAGATATCTTCACTCGATTTCAATACAAGATTCTAAAATTACACTGTTGGAGATACAGAGCTCTAGGTAAGCACTGTTATTCAACCCAAGAGTTCTGTGGGTCACTTTTTCTAGTACCCAAACTACTATGTACTTGGTCTGTCACTAGAAGACCTCTCAAGACCCTTAACTTCCTTTCATCAAGGAAGTTAGAGGAAAACTATTTTTTGTTAATCACAAACAAAAAAAATAAAATTTCTATTCTTGATTTGTAACAGCAAATATGAGGAACTCTCTTTAATTTACTGAAAGATTTCATAATAAAACAAAAGGTAATGACGGCAGCATTTAAATAATCTTAGAACAGCTTGAGAAGATGGGACTCTCACTAGCCTTTCAAAAGAAAAGAGAAAACCAGAAATTAATCTAAATATTATTTCTTAAGGTCATCTTATAACTACTTATAAAATGAAATAAGACCCTTAAAATTCCAGCTGTCTTCTTTGCAGATATTAATAAACTGCTCCTGAAATTCATATGAAAATTCAAGAAACCCAGAATGGCCAAAACAGAAAAAAAATGAATAAAAATAAATTTGGATGATTCCCAATTTCTGATTTGAAAATTTAGGCAAAAGTGTGATAGCCAAGATGGTGTAATACTGGCATACAGATAGATAGATCAACAGACAATTATTATCTGACAATTATTATCTGATAAATAGAAAATTATTGTCTGATTATTGTCAGAGATACCAAGAAAATTTTGAAATACATCAGAATATTCTGTTCTTAACAAAGTCTGCCCTCAAGAGAAATTGACCAAAGCCCAGCATGAAAGGGTCTTATCAGAGGCTAAATGAATTGGGGAAGGGAAATACCCAACTCTAGCCAGCTCTGTCCTTCACCATCTTGTCCCACATAAAGGGTGGTTCACATGAAAAACACATCTGATGTTCACAGCTCAGAGGCACAGGGTCACTAAAAGACCGAGTAGTAATCATGTGGCTGGAGAACACTTGCTCTACCCCCACACTTGACCATTGCCTTACCATGAGCAGTTCTAATTTATAGCAGTTCCTTGTACCCAGTATTAGTCTAGATATCAAGAAAAAATTACAAGACATATCAACAGTTTAAAAAAATGGTCCAAAGAGACTGAACAAGTATCAGATTCAAAGATATCAGGGATAATATGCAAAAGGCTCTAATGAATAAGGTAGATTTGTCTAAAAACATTCTTTAGAGAGACAGAAAATGATATAGGTCAGAAACTTAGATCTTCAGAAAGAAAACTGGAATATGGGAGAAAAAACAAGGAAAAGTAAAGTGAAAAATTTTTCTTATTCTTAATTGATCTAATAGATAACAGTTTATTCAAAATAATAACAGCAATAATATATGCATTTAGGTATACCTAAATATTTATTTGAATATATATATATATATATATATATATATATGCAAAATGAACAACAGCAATGATACAAGCGACCAGAGGAAAAAAATGGATTATTTTGTTTTCACAAAGTACTCACACCACCTGTAAAGTGGTTTGGTGGTGCTTGAAAGTGGCTTTCAATTAGTTTTATGTGTATATGAAAATTCTGAGGCAAAACTAAAATAGGATAAAAAAAGAAGTACAATTAATATGGGAGGAAAGAAAATGAAATCACATAAATGCCCAATTAAAATCAGAAAAGGTAAGAAAAAGAAGGGAAAATGAAAAATTAACAAAATACAAGAGTAACAAGTAGAAAACAGTTAACAAATATGGTAGATGGCAATTTAGTTATAGCAATAATAACTTTAAACAGCAATGGTCTAAATTAACCAATTAAAAAGGCAAAGACTATAAGATTTAAAAACTAAGTTATTTTCTACAAGGAACCTACTTTAAATATAAAAATACTGGATAAAAGTAAATGTATGAAGTGAGATGTGATGTGCCAACACTAATAAGAAGAAAGTAGAAATAGGGCTGGGGATGGAACTCAGTGGTAGAGCACATGCTTAGCATGTGTGACGTCCTGGGTTCATCCCTAGCATCAAAAGCAAAACAAAGCCAAAACCAAAAAGCAGAAATATCTATATTAATTTCAAGCACAGCATACTTCACAGCAAGGAAAATTGTGAGGGATGAAGATATACTAATCAAAGGATCAATTCTCCAAGAATATAAAACAATACTTAACACACATGAGCTTAATAACAAGAGTATCAAAATACTCAAGGCAACAACTGGTAAAACTGCAAGGAGAAATGGATGAATCCACTATTATATCTAGAGATTTCAGGAACCTTCAATCAGAAATGGACACATCCAGCACATGGAAAGTCAGTAAAGACAGTTAAACTTAACAATATCACCAATTAGTTTAATAAAAACCACTTGACCTCTGCATCCAATAATAGCAGTAAACATTACTCTCAAGCTCATACAGAGCATTCACCAACAGTCTGGGCCATAAAACACCTTAACAAATTTAAAAGAATAGAAATCATGCAAAGTCTGTTCTCAGACCACAATGTAACTTACTAAAAATCAATATCAAAAGATAACAAAAAATCCAAAATACATGGACATTAAACAATATACTTCTAATTAATGCATAGGTCAAAAAAGAATTCTGAAGCAAAATTTAAAATATTTTGGATTAAATGACAATAAAATTGTAACATCAAAATTTGTGGGATGCAGCAAATGTATTGTTTAGAGGGAAATTTATGGTATTGAATGCATATATTAGAAAAGAAGAATCGCTTCTCAGCCTTTTGGCTAAGATCAAGTGTAGAAAAGAAGAAAGACTTACAATCAATTATCTAAGCTTCACTTTGAAAAATCAGAGAAAGTACAGCAAGTTACTGTAAATCCAAAGTACAGAGAAGTAAAGAAACAATAAAAAGTAGAGGAGAAATTGATGATATTAAAAATGAATGGTCAATAAATAAAAAATCAAAGTAATGTAAAGCTGATTCTTTGAAAAATATCAATAAAACTGATAAGTCAAGCTAATTAAAAAGAGAAAAAGAAATCAGAAAGTATCAGGGCTAGATGGATTCACTACTACATATTAAGAAATGATGCCAATTCTGTACAATCTCTCTCAGAAGATAAAAGTCAAGAGAGTGTTTTCTCTACCGTTCTATAAAGCCTGCACCTTAAGACTAAAATGAGATGAAGACATTATGGAAAAGAAGACCAATATCTTTAATAAAAACAGGTGCAAAAATTCTCAACAAAATATTAGCAAATCAAATTCAACAATAAAAGAAATTACAAATGATAACCAACTCAGATTTATCCCAGTTATGGGGGGTTAGTTCAACAGTTGAAAATGAATTAATATAATTTATCATATCAATGAGATAAAGAAGAGAACAATCACAAGTTCTTTTTAAATGATGCAGAGAGGCATCTGACAAAATCCAACACTCATGTATGATTAACTAGGAATAGAGAACTTCTTCAACTTACAGGTCATCTACAAAACTCTAGAGCTAACATTATACTAAATGGTGAGAAACCCAGAGCTTTCCCACAAATATCAAGAACAAGTCAAGAATATCATCTCTCATTACTACTTTTCAATATCATACATGAAGTCCTACCTAATGTAATAAGAGAAGTAAAGGACATAAAAGGTATACAGATTTGGGAGGAAGATATAAAACTGTACTTGTTCAACAGATGATATGATCCAAAAGAATGGCCAAAAAAATCTCTTAGAACTAATAACCCATTATAGTAACGTTGCAGGATATAAAAAGTTAATATATATTTTCACTTGTTTTCCTACATACCTGGATGAACAGGTAGAACTTGAAATTGAAAAAACTATACCATTTACATTTGTATCCCCCAAAAGGAAATATTTAAATATAAATCTAATAAAAATATATGAAGAACCCTTTAAGAAATCATATAAAAACAAAAAAATCTGACTTTAAAATGGGTCAAAGATGTTATCAGATACATCAAGGAAAATATGCAGATAGTATATGAAAGATAGCAGCATATGAAAGGATGCTCCACATATCATCAGAGAGATGCAAACCAGAACAATGAGGTACCACTGCACTCCTATAAAAATGGCTGAAAATCCAGAACACTGTCAACACAGAATGCTGCTAGCAAGGATATAGAGAAATAGGAACTTTCCTTCACTGCTGATGGGAATACAATATGGTTCGGCCACTTGGGAAGACAGCTTGGTAGATTCTTACAAAACAAAACATACTTTCTTTATGGTCCAGCTATCCTTCTCCTTAGTATTTACTCAAACAAGCTGAAAACACAGGCATCTGTAGCAATTTTATTCATTATTGTCAAAACTTAAGGGCCACCAAGATGTCCTTCAGTAAGTAAATAAAAAACTGTGGTATGTTCAAAAAAATAAGATATTATTCAGCATCAACAAGGAATAAGCTCTCAAGCCATGAAAAGATATGGCAGAAACAAACACATATTACTAAGTGAAAGAAGCTAATCTGAAAAGGATACTTACTGCATCATTCCAGTTATATTGACATTTTGGATAAAACAAACTATGGAGACAATAATAAGATTAATGGTTGCCTGGGACAGAAGTAAAAGGGGATTAAGAGATGAAGCAGAGATGATATTTAGGGCAGTGAAATTACTCTGTATAACACTGCAATGGTATATACATGCCATGACATGTTTGTGCAAAACCACACAAGAGTGAGATCTAATATAAACTGAGCATTAGGGTGATGAGATGACAATGCACATTCATCACTGGTAAGACACACACCATGCTGGTGGAGGATGCTGACGATAGGGGGATCATGCACGTGTGGGGACAGTGGGGATATGGGAAATCTTTGCACTTCCTGCTCAATTTTTCTATGAGTCTAAAACTTCTTTAAAAATAATTTACTTAAAAATATATTTCAAAGACTTAAATCTAATTAGTAAAATATTAAACTACAAGAAGAAAACAGGAATAAATCATTGTGAACTTGAATAAGGCAATGATTTCTTAAATATGGCATCAAAAGCTTTGGCAGTAACAGGAAAATATAGATAAACTGAGTTTTATCAAAATTAAATAATTTATGCTTAAAGAAACAACATCAAGAAAGTGAAGATAATTTACAGAATGGGAGAGAATGCCTGCAAATTCTATATCTGATAAGGGACTTGTATTTGAATATACAAAGAATCTTAGAACTTAAAAAAAACCCAGATAATCCAACTTAAAATGGCAAAGGATCTGAACAGACACATCTCCAAAGAAGACACACAAATGTCCAATGTGTATATGAAAAGTTGCTGCACATTAGCCATCACTAAAACAGAAATCAAAACCACAATGAGATACCACTTTACTCCCACTAAGATGGTTATTATAAAAAGACAGATAGTAGCTAGTGCTGTTAGGGATGTGAAGGAATCAGAACCTTCCTACTCTGTTGGTGAGAATGTAAAGTGGAATAACAGTTTTGGAAAACAGTCTGGCAGGTCCATACAGTGTTACCATATCACCTAGAAACTCCATTTCTAGGGATATAATTGAGACAAATGAAAATATATATGTATGCAAAAACTTACACAAGAATGTCCATAGCAATATCATTCATAAGAGTCAAAAAGCAGAGACAATCTAAATGCTCTTATGAATGAATGCATAAACAAAAGGTAGCTTCTATACATACAAGAGAATATTACTCAGCAATAAAAAGAAACGAAATACTGATTTATTCTATAACATGGATGAAGCTTGAAACATTATACAGTGGACCCTCAAGTTACAACCTGCCTGACATATGAACAACTTGGGTTAATTAGGTTAGTGGAAGACTCATCTACCTCTTGTTATCTGTAGCGTGTCCCCAGGTAAACATCCAGATCTCAGATGTATGGACTTATAGTCAACTTGAGCTACAACCAACCCTCGGGAATTAATCGAGTTTGTAAGTCAAGGGTCCACTGTACTAAATGAAAGAAGCCAATCATAATGAGCACCATATTGCATGACTCCATTTTTATGAAATGTGCAGAATAGGAAAGCTTTCTAGAGACAGCATGCAGATTAGTTGTTGCCGAAGGTTGAGGTTTGTGCTAAGTGACTGCTAATGGATGGGTACAGAGGTAGGGGTGGAGAGTTATGAGGTGATAAAAATGTACTAAAACTGATTAGATAGTGGCTGTACAACTTTGTAAATTCCCTAAAATCCAAAATATTATACCTTTCAACCAGGTATATAAATTATACCTTAATAAAGCAGTTATTTTAAAAAATGAAATAAAAGTGTAGCACAAAAATTCAAGCTACAACAATGTGAGTATGAGGTTACAGTCAAGCCTGAGATGACAACTGTCTTTCAGAATACATAAATTCCTTGGCTTTTTCCATCAAATTTAGACTAGGACATATGCTTCCTTTGAAGGAACAGTTTTGAAAATGATGGTACTAAAATTTTAAAAATTTTAAAACCATGGATAAAGTATTTAAGTGAGCAGTGAATATAAATAATATAATATAATCCATTTTAAGCAAGTTATTACTTATAAGTTTCAAATAAAGCCAATTTTATCCCTTTATTAATTGCCTGGCTAACACTATATTTTTTCTTGATGAGTGTGAAATATACTGTAGAGACAAAAGAATGTTTCTTACAACTGTTAATAGCCCTCTTAAATATGACAGTGATTTGCATAGTAAGATTTTAAATTAATTCATTTAAAGATAGCATAAATGGGCATAAGAGTACTGGGTGTTTTGAAATTTTTTCCCTCAAATTATAAAAGCAATATAAAAACATTACAGAAAACTTGGGACATAAAACCAGAACTCATTTATATTACCTAGATAACCATTTTAATTTTCAAATGTACCTTACAGAATATTTTTCAAATGCATATATTGTAGCTTAATTGCAATCATCTCTAAAATGTAATTTTGTATCCTGCTTTTTCACTTAATGCATCATAAGCATTTTCCATATTGTAGTCTTTGTAATTATAGTTTTACAGCAATATAATTTTCTAAGTACAAATGATTTATTCAGCAGTTATTTCAGAGTTGGATGCATAGTTGCTTCCAATTTTTGATGTTATAAATAATATTGCAAAGACTACTTCTGTGCATATTCCTTAATGTTAAAAGAGATGCCTAGAAGTGGAAACATCCTTGTAACAGTTGACACATACTGCCAAGTTACTTCCATCTCTACTTGGATGATCCATAAACTTCTCCAAGTAACTATGTTTTGAACTCTCCTCATTATCACCCCACCTTCACCTGTTCTACCTTCTGTCTCCTTCTCCTCAGTTACTGGCAGTTCCAGATGCTCAAGTCACAAACTCGAGCACCACCATTTTTGCCTCCCCTCCTTCTCTCCATGTTTCAGTCCATCAGCAATCTCTGACATTTGTCCTGAAAGAACTCTCATACACATGTGTCCGCTTTGCTCCATTCACTCACTGCTCCAGCTCCAGTTTCAGTCACCATCATCTTCTACAGGGCGTGAAGCAACACCCCTTACTATACCTGAACCCTGTCTTTGCCATTGTCCTCAGAGCCTATTTGGTGGATGAAGGAATGGATCAAAATGAATAGCACTATACCAGTTAAAAACAGAGTGCAAATATTATGCTCAAGAGCAGCAGACATTGTTTTTCTTTTGAGGTTAAAAAAAAGGGTAGTATTATTTTGTAAAATCAGTAAGTTTGAGTATGTTGGCTTTTTAAAGCATGTAATTTTATATGAGACCATATGCAATAATAACTGTCTGCTACATAAGCTAAAATTATGTATTTCATAATGTTTTCCTTTTAGCCATGAGATACTATTTATATATAATGAATTTAAAATTTTTACACAGCAAAATGAAGATGACCTTTACCTTTTCAACCTTAACATGTTTTCAAAATTTCAATTTGTGTAAACAGTTGAGACAGGAGTATAATAACAAGCACAGGTCTCTCGATGAATGTTAATAAAACATAGTCTTCCAAAATGTTAGAAATTGGTGTGCACTAGATAGAATTGTTTCCTGCGAAGAATTTTTTTTCATCCAATTTGAACAATTCCATCTCTCTTCTTTGAGGCAGCATGTCTTCATGGAGGTCTTTAAACATATAATATGAAGGACCAAGTGACTGGCAAATAATTCAAAACTCTGCCTTTTGTCAGCAGCAATAAGATAAACAAATTCAGTGACTATGTTTTCCCTATTTGTGACTCATGAATATATTTTATTTTTTATTTTGGGTGCATACGAGATACAAGACAGTCTGAGAAGAATGTGTCCATGTATGTTACATGTTGCCTGGTATTATAAATAACATTTGAGCTCTCAAAAAAGACAGCACCACACTTCCCACCTGTTGTTTCATTCCTCTTCTTTTTTCTGCAGATATCTCCAGTTAATCCATTAAAGATAAGATAAAAATAAAGAATTAAAGATTTATGAGATGATAACAAAACATATATCATCAAATAAACAATGACAAAGTAACCAAAAAAATCGATGGGATCAATAATTCTGTTGTATCCAAATCAAAATAGAAAAAACACCAAAACTGTAAAAAGGTATCATAGTTCTCATTACTGAAGCAAGGGATGTGACTTTCCTACAGATGTAAAAGTTTTAGGGGCTTTAAATTCTGTAAGAATTTACTCATCTGTTTATTCCTCTCACTCCTGCTGTCAGGTCCCCTAAAATTCCAATATGTAGGACCATGCAACATCCCCTCCATTCAGCCTTTCCTTTATTCTACATGTGCAGTCTCTCTAAAATAGTACCAACCATTTTCTGCAAAGGCCTCTAATGCTTCAGGATAAAAGCCACACGACTTCTGATATACAAGGTCTTACATGGTCTGGTCTCTGCGCCCTTCATAACTATCACTTCTGGATTCCTTTCCCCCAGTTCCACGCTAAGTAGCTTTTTAAATCCACCATGTTCTATATTCTGCTAAGCATGAGCTCTCCCTAGAGCTCCCTTTTCTCATTTTCTCAGCAGGCTAATTTGAACTCACATTTTCATCTCATATCAGGATCCACTTCCTCTTCAAACCCTGTTCATCCATGGATGTGAAGTGAGGGAGGAGTCCTTTCTGCTAATCCTTTCAGCTGTACTCACAACACTGCTTGTAATTATCCAATTACTTGCCTAGATTGTGAGCATAAATTTTATTTTTTAAATTGCTGCACCCTAGAAACAAACACAATCTTCTTCCATAAAAAATACTTAATGTTAAACAACGTATAATAGATATCAAACACAGATGTGCATGTATTCATCTTTTTACACATAAAAAAATGAACTGATGAGAGTTTCAAACTTTTATTTTAATGGCATTTTCAAAAATTTCTATCTTCTACCTCAAAAAAACTAGGACCAGAGGTTCCATTTGACCCAACTATTCCCCTGCTGGGGATCTTCCCCAAAGAATTAAAAGAATCATACCACAGTGATATATGTGCACCCATGTTCATAGCAGCACAGTTTGTAATAGCTAAAGCTTGGAAACAGCCCAAGTGCCCATCAACTGGAGACTGGATAAAGAAGACGCGGGTTTTAAAAAAATAAAATAGAGTACTACTCAGCCATAAAGAATGAAAAACTAGAGACATTTATAGCTAAATAGATGCACATTGAGGGCATACTCTTAAGTGAAATACATAGGACACACGTGTGTAAATACCAAATAGTTTCTCTAGTGTGAGAAACTGAAAGCGTAAATAAGGATCAAAATGTATAATAGATAATGTGAAATAGAAAGAAAAGGCCCAAAGGGGAAGGGAAAGTGGGAGGGGTAGCAGAAAGGAATAAATATGAGAAAAGAAAAAAAGGAAACAAAGTATTTTTAAACAGGGAGATGTGGAGGGGGTGAAGGGAGGGCAGGGGAATGGGAAAAAAATAAGAACCAAGATACATTATGTAAATTCCCAATAGTGAATGTCATCATACTGTATAACTAAAATGTACCAATAACCTTAATGAATTAAAAAATTTTCTATCTCCTATCACCACTATTTCTTAGAAGAAGGGATAGATGAACCAAGATACTGGAGGGACATTATTTAATAAAGAGTAATCCTGTAAGTTATCAAAGATGAGGACAATTTCAGAACTGGCCCAGGAGAATCACTTTGGATAAGAACAATATTTGCAGCCAATGGCTTACATTCTTCTCCTCCAGCATCTTTTCACTGAGGTCTTGATATAGGGCAAAAAATCAGATAATTGACGAGAGGGACTATTTGAGAAGTCCTCAAAACTAAAGACATACTAAGATTCTCTATTGCTGGTTGAGGCTAGATCCAAAGTCTTTGGTAACTAGAGGAAACAGTGGTTGCTCTGACAATCTCTTATGAAAAGTGAGCATATTCTTTATCCTCACACCTCATCATTCCCTTCATAGCCACCATTTACACCACATCATTCAGCCAGGGTTGGCTGCTATGAGACGCCTTTGTTGAAATATGAACCTGCTCTTCTTTCCACCCGTTTTATCCCAGGCTAAATACATCCCTAAGTCTGGCTCAGTGTCAGGAGCAAAAGCATCACAAGGACCATGTCCACAGGCAGTACAGTTGCACTGGAGTTACAAATCTGGCAAGTGAAAATGAGTCTTTTCGGAGGGCTCAGCTGTCCTTTGCAGAAGCTTACTCACTTTGAAGTAAATCTTTATAATTGTTTTCTCTTTGATTTAGGAAAAGTTAGAAACCTGTCAGTCAGTTCTGCTCATCAAGAAGGTTGAGAAGCTGGGATGTTGCAGGGTGGGTCCTCAATGACTGATATTTCATGGTGCTTTAGGCCACAGAAGGGCACAGTTTTGCATAGGTCTACCATGGAGAGCTACACCTAGTCATCTGCCATTTATTTGACTACATACACTAAATATAAACAATCTGCAGGTAATAAATAGATCGTGGCTGCCACAACAAAGGAGATAACTTCATGGAGATCTTTTTTCTCTGAATCTAGACCAGGACTTGTGCTAAGTATTAAGCAGAACACAATGATTACATGCTTAGTTAGTACTTCTGAAGTATAGAAATGTTTGTTTGTTTGGTTGGTTTTTGGTACCGGGGATTGAACAGAAATGTGTTTTTAAATAAAATTTCACAAAAGCAAGGAATGCAATTCCTTGGTTATCTCTAACCCTATCTTTTCTTTCTTTTTTTCTTTTCTTTTTTTGGTACCAGGGATTGAACTCAGGACCTTGTGCTTGCAAGGCAGGTGGCGGCACCACTGAGCTCTCCCGGCCCAACTCTTATCTTTTCATTTTTAAATGGATTTATAGCCCATAATATTTGTAAAAGAAAATACAGAGGAAAAAAGTATATTAAGTGAATTAAAATGAAGATATACATGGTGAAAGGGAAAAGAAAGTGACAAAGGTGATGAAGCATGGGGTTTATTTCCAAATTTAAGGCAACAAGACTAACATAATTGTTTTGTTACTATGATCTTATATGACAACAAAAGAAAACATGCAAAATTATGTCTGGGGATAAACTTTTCTTATAAGTCAAAGCAGGATCTTCTTTCATTGGGGCTTGCATAGGGCCTCTGGAGTAATAGAGTTGGCACTGGGTACAATTTATAGAAATGCAATTTTAAAAGACTTCTCATAAGAATATTTTGCAAAGGTTAAGGCTTAACACTAAATGAAAACTCACGGAAAGCATTTCAAGTTGGGAAGGGATCTGAGAGACAAGAGTCTAAATAAATGCCACAGGACTGACTCTTGCAAATAGCTGACAGCATATGCTGCCCTCCAGCAGGTGTTGAGGGTCAGTCAGCTAATGACTGAATTCTCAACAAGTGCATGGAGGGCAAAAATTATGTTCTTAATTTAGAGTCACATGCTCAGGCCCAGCCTTAGGCTTAAAGAATAAGAATCTCTAATGGTTATCAGAGACTACCAACCCATCCATATTTGTAATGCTCTTCTGCTGATTCTCAGGATGGCTGTACAGTGATTTCTCGGTTATCAAATAGCTCCAAGCTCAAAACTCCCACTACTTGAACAGCAAAGTTCAAAAATCTGCTCAGTGTTCATAATTTTGCTCAATAATCGAATTGAAAATTCAACTTGAAAAACTTGTACAGACCAAACTTGTTGTGTGTCTTGTCTCTCCCCAGACACAAAGGGGTGACGCTTCAGTCTAACCGCCACTCTCACCCAGACAACATACAGTGCTTGTGTCAGTGCATTAAAACATGGGTCATTGTGCTTTTTTTGTGCTTTATTTGTGTATAAGATCATAACCACAGCTCCAAAGAAAGCTCGTGATACTGGCAGTAAAGCTAAGAGGAAAACTCTGATAACTATGATACAGTTAAAGAAAGATTTCACTGGGAAAATTTCATTGTGAAATTTGTTCAAGTCCTGGAAAAAAGAATTTAAAAGTGTAATTTGGGGGGTTTTGAACTAATTATTTGGTTTTCCAGTATTTCTTATGGAAAACCTATGTTCAGTTCTTGAACTTTTCAGTGTTCGAACATGAATTTGGACTGAATTGAGTTTGACAAAGGAGTATCACTGCAGTTGGAAACCACTGCTTTAGGTCAGAGTTTGGTTTATGGAGTTGCTTAGTTCAACTTAGTGTAGTTCAGGTTCTAAAAGTGGAGTCGGCACTACTCATGAGTCCAGTAGGAAGTAAAACTATGAAAAACTCCACTAGTGGCTGGTTTTTGTACTGCTTCTTCCAACACCTGTTGGTGGTTGTTTAACAATTGTCATGGAACACAGTAAGAAAACTCTTGAAAAGTTTCATATTTGAAGAATGTTGTCAGAATTCCCCTGTTAATCCTGTTCTGTAGTTCCACTTTTTTAAATTACTTGGTGGGAAAGAGACCCATATTGTAACCCTGAAGTGAAAATTTAAGCTCTAGAATTATGTTTTCACATAGAGAGCCAACTAGCCCATAAAGAAGAGATAAACCAACTATTTTCCTCAAAGCACTTCTAGGTGTGCTTGACTGACTTCAAAATTCACTGCTGTCATGCAGAAGATAAAACTTAATTCTGAAAATTTTGAGTTGGACTTTATAGATCATTGCTTTTCCCCATCTCCCTTCTGCCTACTCCCTTAGACTTCATTTATGTGTACTTCTGATCTTTTCTGTTATTTTCAACAAAGTTCTCCTTTAAAGCTACCCTGAAATCTAATTCTTACTAATCCAGGTACCCTAGTTAATTTCAGATATCTTCTGTACAAAAGCGTTACCAGGAGGACTATGGACAACGGAGGAGTTAGAAAGGGGAAATGCTGTGCCAAATGTGATTTATTCCACAGACGGTGTGCTACAGGATGGGAGGAAAAGCAATCCTGTACCAATCCACAGATGAGAAATTAAAGGTGAAAGTTCAACTTGATATTAACACTGATGCTTTCAATTTACCCAGGCAGGAATGTTCCCTGACTTCTAAGGACACAAGCCATACTTCATATTTGCACTGTGTGAAAACTGACATATTCCTTTCAAATGCATTTAGTCTTTACAATAACCCTGAGAGAATATTACCCCCAATGGAACAGAAGAGGAAATTGAGGCACAGAGGGGTCACGCATTTGCCAATGTCACCCAGCTTGTGAGTGACAAGACCAGGCTTTAGGGTCTCGTGTCACAGGAACAGGTTTCAAATTCACTCCAGCCATCAGTCACCGACACATGGTGGAAAGAATGTTAAAGATGAAGAAATACTTTCCTAGAATAAAATTACAGCAGTCGGTGCATCCTTCTACAGCTGATAACTTGGGCATCAATTTCCATCAAAATTCATGACCCTAAATAATCAGCTTTATGGAAGGTACAGAAAACTTAGTGCTATAATTTAGGATCCTCATACTGATCTACAATTAGATTTCACAGGACCTAGGACCTGAGAGTTAAAGAATCATTAACACAAGTCTCTGTCAATATAGAAAATTGCTAGTATGTTCATATCTTTATTGTATGTTTCTTATTAAAAAGAAAAATGCAATAGGCTACTTTCCAACTATAATAAGTTTGATAATTTCATCGTATTAAACATGGATAAAAATCCATATTTAAGGCAATTTCATAAAAGTGTGCTTACCCTTCCTTCATGTCATTAATGGGAAGCGGCACCCTTCCACCCCTGTCTAGGGCTGACGTGATGTTGATGGCATTCAGGCGCTCTGGCTGCCACACATTTTTAACTGCGCCCAGGAAGTCTCCAAGAACCTCACTGGCCAACATTTCTTCCACATTCATATTTTTAACGAAGAATTCTGCTTGATATGGCAACGGGAAGTCTAATTTGGGTAAAACAAAAAGGGATATGCATACCTTTAATGAAGTAGGGTTTTTTTAAACAAAAGAACAATTTGAGATTTGTCAAGTTCTGTCATAATCCTATCAGGAGGCAGCAATATGATACCAATCTGTTCTCTATATCCACTGGCTGCCTATTCTCAGATTATACTGACTGTGAACCTAAAATTTTAAAAAAATTGTGTCTATACTGAACACATACAGAATTTTTCCTGTCATTATTTCCTAAACAACACATTATAACAACTATTTACATAGCGTTTGAATTGTATGAGGGAGAGGTAACATAGAGGTGATGCAAACAGGAGGAAGTGTACAGGTTATGAACAAATCTCGGTCATTTTCTATGAGGAACCTGAGAACCCCTACAGACTGTGGGGTAACCCCCCACAGGGCCCACAAATCAAGGCCTGTGAATACAGAGGAAAGATTGCATTAACTTTAAAGTCTTTCTATATAACAGATGATGGACCTACAAAGACAGGCTACATAAGACACAGAATGCTACTATAATACAGTAAAATCCAGCAGAGCACTTTATAATTACAGGGTATGGCAAAAAAAAACCCCTTAAATCTGTATTTTAAATTCATTATATTATTAATATTGTTTGGAGCAAGGTAAAGCATTACTTTTTTTCTACAGCAAATATTGATTATATATCCAATAAGAATTCTAAAGATCAGAGCAATTTTATTTTGACCATTCTATAGTTGAATATCCTAGAAAATTATAAAGTTTTCATGCAATTCTATATCTCACATCCTTATAAATTTAGTTAGCTTTCTGCTCAAGTCTCATCAAAATTCTCCTTTGAACATTTCTAAGTTAATGTTTTAAATCAACCCAAAAACTGACTCTCGATGTAAGAGACTCTCAGTAAATATAAAAGTACTTGCTTCTAAACTGTTACTCTTTAATTACTAACCATATTTGGTAGAGTGATTGCTCTATTAAGATAAAAAAAAACTAGCTTTCTCTTTATTTAATACTACTTTTTAATAATAAAGATTAAGTTTTAAGAAACATCTATAATGAAGCAGGTCTGATAAGACACAGGTGAATTATAACATTTAATTCTCAAAGAGGAAAGCAAACAGGTCCTTATATATTTCCTATATTTCAAGATAGGAAGTTTATCTTTAGAGAGGTCCAGGAACTTACCTCATACAATTTTTCTCTAAAGGAGACTAACAAATTCTCAGCAGTGTTCTAAAATGCAGTAAGAATTTATACAATATTAATATTTTAATTCATTACATTAATATGAAATGGTCAATTATCTGAATTGTTTATAAGGACAAGAAAACATCTCTGGACTGTACACAGATGTAAAGTCCCTAGTAGTAATTTTACTATGCATAGCCTCTGATTTATTTCAACAAAATCCATGAATCTATAAAGGCTTTACTCCTAACAAATAAACAAAAAGTAAAAATTACATGACAAGCACCTGAAATATGATCTTACTTTTTTTTTTTTTTTGGTACAGGGGATTGAACTCTGCACCTTGCGCTTTTGAGGCAGGCGCCAGAACCACTGAGCTAAATCCCCAGCCCTGATCTTACTTTTTTGAAGCCTTTCTGATATTAAAGACCTTTGGGTGCCAGAGAAACTCTGGATTCAAAGCTTTTAGTAGTTGTCTGGAATGTGTCAACTCTTCCTGAAGATTTAGCTCTTCAAGCTCTTGTTACAGAAAGTTCTTTACTTCTCTCCTACACTGTCATCTATTCTGTTTATGATTTTGTTAGATTTGCTCAATGCATAGCCCATCTGCAGTATTCTCCAATATGATCCATTGATTCTTTCATGCAGAGCAGTGTCCCATTTATGCAGATATATTCCCTCTTTTATCCAGATAAATAGTAGCTTAATCATAAGACATTTTCCTCAAACCTAGAAATAGTCATGCAGAAATGAATTACAAAGAAGAGTTTCTTGGCAATAAATAATGTAATATTTATAATTAATAACAAATGTAATTTTTGAATATGTCAGGCGTCTGTAATCATTCATTTCATTCAATGATTTTACATCTAGTTTTCCAAAAGAGCATGTACAGCTTTTAAAAATTATTAATGCTACTTTTTAGAAAACTGTTATTCGGCTTTTCCTGATCCACATTACCCAGCTTTGTGGCTTCCTTCCTGAGACAGGCCATAAAGCCTGTCACTGCACTCTGTCCCACAGGAACTGGGCCATGCAGCTGCCTGCTCAATCCTGGGCCAGGAGCTGCTGCCAGGCCTCCCAAAGATGAGTCACAGCAGCTTTCTAACTCTGGGGAAATCCCATGCTTGCTATATTTGGAAGACACAGAGGCCAAGAGAACAGTAGGCCAACAGATTGGTGGCAGGCCTCTGAGGCACTAAACCCAATTTAGAGAATCTCTTTACCCTCCTCGAGCTCCACGCTGTGTGAGTCTACATGACCAATTTCCCATTCGGTCTCAGAACAGGAGACAGTTGGGCAGGGAATTGGACTGTGCACAATTACCCTGATTTACAACTTTGTTATTTCTTTCTCTAAACCTTATCTGAGACAAACAGCATGAGTGAAGGCCATGTTCAAAGACGTTCATCCTAGCGTGCATATATATTCTGTCTAGACCAGCAAGGACACATGCATGACCTTTAAATTCAGTGGTTTTCCAACAGTTTGGGGTCACTGTGCCCCTTATAAAGGGCAGTGGAGGAGCTCTGCCTAACATGAAGGTGAAGGTTTCCAAAACTCATCTAGTGTCCATCCCTCACAGCATAGTTTCAAACCCCTGACTCAGACAAACAGTCCCTAACACCAATTCTTGGCTATCTATCAGTCTTCCATTAGCATCGCTTGATCATGGGTTCCTTTATGTCAATAACAACACCTACCAAAAGCCCCCGTGTACTCTACTTCTACAACACTGAGACCAGTCTGGAGAAGAAGGAAGGGCAAAGTGTAGACCAGGCTATAATGATTTCCATATGGGCAAAGCAATCTGAGTCCCTCTGACAGCACAAGGGCAAGGTCCAATGGCCTAAGCCCACTACAATTAACTGCATACCTCGTGATTAATAGCCAAGGAGAAAGAAAAAGACTTTACCACTATTCTGCTCATAAGGGTATTCCAACCCTAGAGTCAGCTTAGATTGGATACAAGCACCCAATCACAACTGTAATCAAGACCAAAACGTCTCCTTGATCCAAACATGAATAGCTGCTTAAAGCCTCTGGGAAGTGAAAAAGTGTACAAGGAGTCTTCCATCCAAGCCCACAGAAATGGTCCTTGGACCTGTTTTTAGTATGTGAAGATCACCTCAAATTTCTAACTAGTGCATCTGTTATCTGCAGTTGATATTTCACTGGAAAGAATTCACTTAAGGGAGTTCAGGTCTCCCAGCCGTCTCTCCATGAATGGATTACCAAACTTACTGAATTGTCATAAATTCCACATTAGTAGATTTTGATTAAATTTTTATGCTTTGCTTGCTTGATTTTAATTTTACTAACAAACAAAAGCAAAAAATATCCTATTGTAATTATTTTAATATTTTCAGAGGAAAACATATCTGTACCAATTCCTCTCCTGTCACTTTCACAAATGGTATCAAGGTATAGAAAGGATTCTTCTATGATTTGTTAACTTAACTAGTTTTTAGTACTACGTATTTTTCCCAGTCAATTGCTAAAAGAGGGTCAAAACATTTGAGAATGTAACTCTTCGAATATTTTCCTTGTCCCTAACCTTCAAAATTCTTAGGAAGTCACTTATAATTTGAGGATGTGTAATTCTGAATTGCTCATGGACATTAACAATTGCACCTCATTAGATAATTTAGCAAGAAAATTGTGTCCCAAATTACAGTTTATCCTCACATAACTAGAATCTATGGTAAATTTTTAAATAAAATAAAACTAGCTAGCCACTACTGATCGTGTACTCTGTGATCTGTGTTAAGCACATTTCAAAACTTTACTCACAGAATCCTTACTACAGACTCACGAGAGAGAGGGTCTTCTTAATATCATTCTACAGATGACAAAACCAAGAATTAGAGAAATCCACGGTCCATCTGTTCACCCCCACCAGTTCGTCACCATAACACACCATGATATTTTATAACAAATTAGATATTGCTTAGTTTCTTTCCTACATTTTACTATTTCATCAGCTGTATTAGGTATGTGATGCTTTAAAATCCTTAACTATATTTTAGAGCTGCAAAATATAATGAAATAGTTCTTATAAATAAGGAGATTATCATCAACATATTTTTCCATACCTACCTTCTGCTGACATTATATTAATTATCAAATTATGCCTTGCAGTCTCAAAGGTTCGCCTATTGTAGGCAGTTATCTATTAGAAAAGGAAAATCATATTAAAGAATAAAATGTTACTTTTAAAGTGAAATTCATTAACAACAAAAATGAAAACAAATGGTTCTTTCCATTTTCATTATTTGTTGATACACTTTAAAAAATGTTCCTTTTCTGGGCAATAAAACCTCAGGGTTTTTAGCAACATTATATGAAAATAAATAATTAGTTAGGTCTATATAACATGCTGAAACAAAAAGTTAAATGCAGGAAGATCCTTTCATAGAAGGCTATTAAGCACATGTAGTAATGTGGATGCATCATTAGTAAATGAATTAACCATTATGAATTACTTACCAGTGCCATTCTAAGATTTAAAAAAAAACTAAACTATTTATTTTTGTACTTTGAAATGGAGTTTAAGGATTACAGTGGAAAGTACACTTTATTTTTATTTATTTACTATATGTATTTTTTATTAGTACATGTTGGCAGTATGTAAAGATTATATTCCTTCTGTGGAGGTGTTACATGTACATAATTTCTTTTTTCATCTCCTTTCCCTCCCTTCTCTTTGCTTCACTCCCTTTCTTGATGCCTTTCCCATTTGAAAAAGTTCTATCTCCCTACTTCCTGCTATCTATCTTTTATCTTACTCTTTATTTATAATTAGGGTTTCTTTGATTTATTTCACACAACATTATGGTGTCAAGGTGTATCCATTTTCCTACAAATGACTCAAGTTTATCTTTCTTTATGTCAAAGTAGTACTCCATTGTGTGTAAATACCGTATTTTCTTTATCCATTCATCTGCCAATGGTCATATAGGCTGTTTCCAAGATTTATCTGTTATGAACTGTGCTGCTATAAACATGTGTGTATCACTGTAATATGATGTATTTAACTCTTAAGAACTCAAAAAATTAGGCCCCTTCAAAATAAAAGACCCAATCAAAAGTGGGCAAGTAAAATAATAGACACTTTTCAGAAGAAGTACAAATGGCCAATAAATACATAAAGAAATGCTCAACATTTTTGGCCATTAGAGAAATGCAAATTTAAACAACACTGAGATTCCCTTTTACCCAAGAAAGAATGGCCATTGTCAAATCAAATAATAGCAAATGCTGGCAAGACTACAGGAAAAAGAAACCGTTTTATATTTTTAGTGGGGATGTAAACTTGGTACAACCGCTATGGAAATCAGTATGAGATTCCTCAAAAACTAAAACTAGAAATTCCATCTGACCCATCTATTCCCCTTCTAGCTATCTTCCCAGAAAATACACTTTATGTACTTATATATGTATGTATGTATGTATGTATGTATGTATGTATTTCAGTACGGGGATCAAACTTGGGACCTTGCACTTGCCAGGCAGGCATGGCACCACTGAGCAACATCCCTGGCCCAGAAAGTACACTTTAAAATAAGCAAATTTTCCTGTTCTTTGCATTTTAGTACAAAATTTTAGTATACACCAATCAGTCCAAAAAATGTCGGGCCGGGGTTTAGCTCAGTGACACGGCACTTGCCTCGAAAGCGCAAGATCTTGTTTGATTCCCTGTATCAGAAAAAAAAAAAAGTCATAAATAATCCTTTGGAAATAATACCTTGCTTACAATAAGAACAAAGCAGTAAGGATCATAACCTATAAAGCTTATGGCACAGGCTCAAAACAACAATCAACCCTTTCCTAAAATGAGATATTAGTAAGCATTTCCAGAGCTAAGGAACTCCTCTCAACGTCAACTCAGAAATGGCCACTGCAAACGACAAATAAAGCAAAGGATAACAACAGGATAGGGCTTCAAAAATCAAGAAACAATTAATTTAGGACAGATATGAAATCATTCAGACACATCCGTAGTACCTCGAAAAAACAACTGATTGTGTCAAAGTCTTAGAGTCCCAGCACTAGCCTCTGGCAGTGATTGGAGCTGCAGTTGACACAGACAAAAGAGTAGGATAAAATGCCTCAAACTGAAAAGAAATAGCTGCATTTAAAAATAAATATCAAAGGCTTTTATACACAACATATGAGCTTCAAAAGAAATAAATTACAATCATCAGTACTACTGAGAGAACTAGAAGAATCAGAATTTTGGACTAAGTTATTCCAAACTTGCACAATATTTAAAAGTATGTATATTCTGCAAAGAATATTATTGCTCAAAATGAAAAGAACTCTCTCCACAATTTGTCAAATTTCCACTAAATTTAATCACTTCCTTGCTGCTGTTGGGACACATATTCAGTTAAGTTCACACTGAACTAAAATTAAGACTAGTCACTAAAGCAAACTAGGAAATATCATTTGAATGAAGTAAACAAAAAAATGTAAAATGGGTTTCAATTGGAACTATTCATGATTTTAAAAGTTTACTCTGCAAAGAAAGCCCGTCCATGTTCTCCATATCTTGAAACTTCAGCTCAGAAAATATAGGTATTTTCATACTTAATTGCAATACTTTTATGGATAACCTTCCCAAATTTATCACAAATTTCATTACCATTAGTTCCACAAATTCTAATTAGTTTTAAAAAAATCACAGGCCACTAAAAGGAGTGAAGAATTTTTCATATTAGGAAGAATTTTATCTGAATTTATACCTAACGTTTAATTTTAACAGTTGTAATAGAATATATTCCTTCTATCATGTCCAAACAGATATTTAAGTGCTCTAATGACCTTAGTCAAATTTTACTTATTACAAAATATGAAGACCTTCAAGCAGGGGATAGGAGAGTATGCTTTACTTTTGAACCTCTAAGACAATGCCTGATATCTTTTAGATGTTTAAAATCTACATAGTTGAGATAAATATGTATTGAATGAATTAATCAGATTTATATGACTAAACAGTTCAAGATATATAAATTCTTTACTAAATTAAGAGAATGGCATTTTAATATACCTAAAATATTTGGCTGCAAAATGAGATATTTACAGATCAATCACTATAGTTTATAAAAGACCTGCTAAACTTTCACCATAATCTTCTTAGTATATTATGTGACATATACTATTCATAACACTATATATTAGTACTAAGGTATAGAACATAATGAACTTTCTTGAACCCATCTCAACACATATGTTTCTTCTCTCTTATCACTACTCCTGGCCTCTACCCAAGCAGAAGTAGTCATTGTGAATTTGGTGCTTAACATCGCATTCACATATGCTTAAAATATACTGTTTAGTTTCCTTGGTTTTGAGCTCTACTAAAATGGCAATCTGTATGTGAAGTCTCCTGGTACTCTCTAGTACTCTTATTTTTCCCCCAATATCGTGTATAAAGCATTTATCCATGATGCTGGGCATGCTTAAAGTCTTCGTTGCTCTTAACACTGGCTACATAAATACATTGTGATTTATTAATCTATTCTCTTCATGACAGAGTTTTGGGTCCCTACAATTTGGTGGATTTATGGTGTTTTGCTATACATTGCTTAATGTGCACAACTGTGTATGCCTCCAAGTAGGCGTCTGCAAGTGTTTTCTTTAGTTACATACCTAGAAGGAGGACTGCCAGCTCACAGAGTTCAGTCATATTCAATTACATAAGACAGTACTGTTTTCCAAAACAATTATGCCAAATCCCACATTTACCTGCAATAAATTTTACTAAATTCTAATTTTGGTCATAATTTGAATATTTCTCATTACTGATAAAAATAAGCATCTTTACAAGTTTCTTGGCAGTTGTACATCCTGTTTAGTGAAATGTCCTTTTCTTACTGAACGTCAAGATTTCATCTTTCACATATCCACATTGGCTACATGTACTATAAATATCCTCGTTCAGTTATGGGTTCATTTTTTATCATTTATTTTGATGCACAGAAGTTCACATATAACAGTAACATTTGTCTATCCTTTTTCTTAAATGAAAATATTTAGGTTTTATTTTAAAAATTCTTCCCTAACCTAAGGCCAGAAAGACATTCTTCTATATTTTAATATAGTAGTTTTAAAATTTGTTTTTCACATTTAATACTTAATCTACATAGATTTGAGTTTTGTGTTTGGTAGGAAATACCTAATTTTATGTTTTGTCATATGGCTCACCAATTATCTGAGCACCATTCAATAAACTTGACATTCTTTTTCCTCAATGACCTGTGGCCCCAACTCTACAGATACACCTCACTGTTCTTCACACAGATCTGTTTCTGGGCTCTCTCTTCTATTCTTCAGTTAATTTGGTCATGCCTGTATTAATGTGACCTTATGATAAATATAGTAGATTTATAATGGGAATAAATCTTGATATCCACAAGAAAAGAAACCCTTCCCCTTCTTTTTTTATTAGGACTCTCTTGGCTATTCCTGGCCTATAATCTTCCTCATATATTTTAGAATCAGCTTGTTAGTTCATGAAAAAAAAAACAGTGCAATTTTTATTGGAATTGTATTGAATGTATGTATCAGCTGCGGGAAAGTGATCCCTTCATGATATAGATTCTTCCTATTCTCAAATATCTTTTAATTTATGTTAAGTATCTTTAATAACAATAAAGTTTTTAAATTTTCCTATATACTTTCTGTTATATTTATTCCTACTACCTTATACTTTTTGTTATTATTAAAATATATGTATTTTTAAAAATACATGTATTTTATGGTGCTGGGTATCAAGGCAATACACACTTTTTAAAAGCATGTATATTCTCAATAGTTGTTATTCATATATAGAAGTGTAATAATTTTATATTGACCCTATAGCTCACTGCTGATCTTTCTTAAATTTATTAATAAAATCTATAGACTTTATATCATTAACTATTCAATTTCTTCCTTTCAAGTTCTCAGAGACTTAATTTCTTGTTCTTTTTTTACTGTTCTGGCCTTCAACTTTCAATATATTCTGTAATAGACATAGTGAAGGAAGTCATTCTTGCTTTGTTCCTGAATTTAAGTGAAATTTCTCTAACGTTTTCACATTAAGAATGATGTTTGCTATTATTTTTTGGTTAACCCTATCAGTTTAAGGAAGTTCATTTCTACTTCTACTTTAATAATATTTATTTTTTCTTTTCAAAGGGAGGTAGTGAATATTATTAAACACTTTCTCTATAACTATCAAGACAGGCTTTTTTCTTGTTTAATCTGGTAACATGGTAAATTTGACTCACATGTTTTGTTTATAACTTTTACTGTACATTTAAAAATTAATTTAATAATAATTAAAAATAAGTTTCTTATTTTTTAATATATTCTCTTATGTCTACATACCTTAAGGAAGCAAATTGATAGAATTCATTGAAAAATCATGTTAATGGATCAATTCCAAATAAACAAAAACTCTCTTGGCCAACATGGACACTCATATCCACAGTCCAGGGCTTGCTTATTAAAACTTTGGAGAAAAATTTAAGCAGGTAATGTCCTGGATATTCATACCTGGTAGAAAATATATACTTGGGACTTCTATAAGCTCCCAGCAATTCATCTGGCAGTTCCTATATTGCTGCCTTCATCCTTACCAGTAAGTGTTGTATGGAATTGAACACTTAATTCAGAATCTAAGATCCTGGAGGCATCAGAGCCTATAACTATGGTAGTACTCTCTTGCCACTAATTGCCATTAAAATTCTGATTTTTTGGATAGGATAAACAGTGAAGCACTTGTACTTTTTATATACATTCATTTTTTAAAGTATTAATGTGCATGAAAGGTTCAATGTGATCATTGCTTTTATTATTGCTGCTTTAATTTCTAATGTATGTTTTAATTTCTAATTTCCAGGTATGACATTAGGTATTGGTAAAAACATGATGAATTAAAACACTACCAACACTTTCAGGATAAAGGCTAAACACATCAGCATGACTTATGGAGACCTCAAAGTTTTGCCTTTGCCAACATCAACAACTCTGGGAATTATCATTTGCCAGTGAGGTGCATTCTACCCTTTAGCCATGCATGTAGTTCTTAGAAACCATGTAATTGTCTATACTTCCAAGATTTTTTAATGGTTCTAGGCACTGAACCTAGGGCCTTGTACCATGCTACATGAGTGCTCTACCACTGAACTAAGCCCATCCCGATCTCCAAGACTTTGATGTGCTGTTTCCTTTGTCCAAGAATGCCTTCCTTCCACCTAGTGAATGCATTCCTCACTACCTTCTTGGAGCAGCTATTACAGCATTGGCAAAGAATTTTTTGTATCCCAGTGCCCAAACCCCTGGACTATATGCCATGGAAGAACTCACTTGTTATTTATTTTTTCAAACCTAAGCACTTTTCACAATGATTAGCACAGAAAACGTCTGCTGAAAAACTATATTTCAATGAATGTGAAATCTGAATTATAAATACAGAGCAAAGAAGTATTTCTAAGCTTGTATCTATTTTCTTAAATAAAATTCAACTAGAGCAATCTAGTTCTTTTAAATGCCATTTAACATTTTCACTAAGTTATTATTTTTGGTTTATTAGCACATGTATGTAGTACATAATGTTTACATTCCTTGTGGGAAGTTGGTACACGTACATAACACATCTTAATTTCTTTTCTCATCCCCTTCCCTTCCCTTCTTCCCCTTTTCATCCATCTCTTGATCTGTCTTTATTTTTATTTTCACTAGACTATAATTTTTATAATAGTAACCAAAACAAAAAGCTTTATAAAGGAATAGAAAGGAATGTTACATTTTTAAATGTTAACTAGTTTTCATGCACAAAATACTAATAACAATTATTGCCATATAACTTTAACAATTTAAACTTGAATTAAAATTTTATATTTCATATGTATATATTTAATTTAGCTGTTTTTAAATAAATTACCTCAATGATTGTTGGTTTTCCCACATTTTCAGCAGCTGGAGACCCATATAAGACTCCATCACTATATGGTGTCCTTTGGATATATCGAAGCCATCCTGGTCGGTCTGGGTAACCCATTAAATTTGTGTTGAATGTTATGGGATCATTACTAATTTCACCTAGATAAGAAACACAGAATTAAGAACTAAGACAGTTATTTTCACACATGTTGCTTTGGCAGTTTCAATCAAAACATTCTGTCTAAAAATGTTTTTACATTTAGACTAAACTAAATACACAAACAAGAAATCTATTTGGAAATTTTAGATTAGGGCCTCATGTAATGAAAAATTCTTTGGGTTGTTTGTATAGAAATCAGATCAATAAAAGAAAGCAGATTCGTACAATTTTTTTGGAACTTTTTTAGGAAAAGCACTTCAGAGAAGACCAGTTCTGCCAGTGAGACAATTATCTTTCAGAAAATTCTCCAAATCTCCATCAATCATATTGATGAAACCATATTTTTGAGAAGCATTCCTTTCATGAAATTCCAAATACTATTAAACTAATATGAAATGATATCTAAAAAGTTATAAAGGTATAATCATAACAAAAATAATATAATTTTAAAACATTAGAGAATAGAATAAAAAGATGTTATAAATCTAAAACAATTGTAATAATGACAACATTTACCAGTAATAAGCATTAATAACAGTATGATTGATTAGCACGTGCCTGGACATGTGTTAAGTCCTTCACTAGCACTATATCATCCTATTTTCAAACATATCTATGAAAATGGTGCTCTTATTAGCTCTCATTTAATTGGTGGAAAATAGTAATTTTCCATATTAAATAACTTTTCCATGATCATAGAAGAGATGAAACTAGAATTTAATCCTGGTTGACTCCAGAAACTATGTTTTTAACTAAATGTTTTCTTCTCAAGCTTTAGAGCTAGTGCTCAAAAGGTTTAGCCATAGAGTTTTACAAACATGGAATGTCTCATAATAAAATATTTTCAAAATAATTGATGAAAACAGTATCTTTTTGTCTTGCTATCTATTAAGAATGTCTACCTGTATTCAGATATGTTATTCATCACACAAAAAATATTCATATTAATTCTAATGTTAAAAATGTGCTCTCACAAAACAATTTTCAGAAAAGTCACTTTTATTTGTTACTTAAGAGTAATAACTCAATATGTTTGTTCTTGCTATTCTTTCTATATCTTCATCAATATGATGGCACTTGTGATAATTCAAAATAACATTCAAACCAAGAGTGAATTAAACAAGACTTCATAACTGCTAGTAGCTTGAAGGAAAATATTAATCTCTATTATATTATTATGAAGTTTATAAAATTATCTCATATTATAAAAGCTTTCTTAAGAAACCTTACTTAATGCTATATTTCATGCTTTTCAACTATATATATATATATATATATATATATATTGTTTTCCAAAACTCAATGTACTAAGTAAAAATCTAAGTTGTAATTGAAAAATCATAATTGCAAAGCTGTATTTATGTGAATATAGGTAGATCATTTGATAGGTAAGATCACTTAAGACTGAGAACCTAGAAATATGCCTTTTTAAAAAATTAAAAAATTAATTCCTTCTGTTATTAAATTTCTAAGCTTAAAATGAGAAATATACTATAACCAATAACTTATGAAGTATTCTGACCATTTTAAATAATGTTAATATTTGTTTATATACCACCTAAATTATGCACATTAAACAAGAACAAATAGTAAATTGACCACCTTTTTCTCCACAGAGAACATACCAGGTTTTGGGTAAGGTGGAAATTCCCCCTTAAAATATTCTCTTTCCAAAACATGAACAAAGAGGACACCTGCAGACGGGTACACATTCCAGTCAGAGTGCACCTTCGAGAAAATAGTGTACACTGAAAACAAAAGGGGAAGACAAAGAGACAGGTAAGCGATGAGATGGCTCCTCACAATGCAGCTTAGACCTTAGTATTTCACTATCTAGAAATTCCTGAGAAAACAAAGCAACATGCAAGAGAACTGTTAATATTGTAAGAGGAGGTAATTTTAGGACAAAACATGGGGAAAGTCTTGGTTAGAAATTTTTCAAATACGATGTAAATAAAATGACACACATTTAATATTTTTAATTTCTTTTAAAGAATGAAGACATCTGTAATATCATTTTGGTAATTTCTTTTTATTTCAAATAAGTATTACCAACAAAACATACCCTTGGAACTGGCCAACTGTACAATTACTACAGTTTTTTTTTTTCTTTAAGTACATGCAGTAATTTTTAAATGGTGAGAATGTAGACTGTACTAATTGTTTTGTAGACAAAGCAAGTCAGTATTCCATATAATACCATAAAAATACACAAGGGAACTCTTATGTGTACTTCTGAAAAAGCTTTGGACACTGTTTCCAAGCATTTATTCTTTATATCTCTCATAGAAATAATGTATTCCATTTCCCTTGATCTTGACATTTAATAATTCAAACAGTATGATCGATTATATTAGGCTACCTCCTAAATGAGCATTAACAATTATCCAATACAATTCAGTACAAATAATTTCTTTAAGTGAACCAGGGCCAATTTAATGATTTACAATTACTTACAAATAAGACATGAGTACAGGAAAATGGCCAAATTGGTCTGATTAGTTTGCAACTATTGTTTTTCTTCTGATATTGTCATCTCCACCAACACATTACTGCTATTACCCTTGTCACCTCTGCGGGTGGTTTCTATCTTCTGGATTGGCTAGGAGCTGCAATTTTTAGACAGATAAACCCTATCAGGCCCATTCTTTCTCTCAGTCACTGATGGATGTGTAATGTGGCAATTAACCTCAGGACCCCTACGCTGATCATGCCAAGCTCACGACTTATTAAAACCCTGAATAGCAAGGCCATGGATGGTAGTAAATTTTTCAGTATTAAAAATAGAAACTCTCACAAAATGTTTCTTTATCTGTGAAAACTTGTCCTTACAGTTCTGTGGATGGCTGCCAAAAAGGGCAAACTGAATTAAAATATTTGGTTTGTAGCTTCACATATCCACAATTTGACTACTAAAAACACAACTTCAAAGGCCTTGTAAGAGAAGAAAGGAAGCTGCAAGTTAGGTTTAACTAGGGGTGTAGGGAGACCCTTTCCTGACTTGCTTTGCATTAATACTCATTAGAAGTTTCCCACAGTTTTTATAGTGCCCAGTGCCTGACTTCTACCCAAGGATTATTTACTCACCTGTGAGAATGATTCTATTTCAAATGACAATGACTGAATCATAGAAAAAATCATAACAATGAGAATTTGACTTTTTTTTTTTAACCAGTTCAGTACCACAACATGTCCTAAATGCTAAATGCAATGGGGCATGTGATGACAAGAGACTTTGTCCCTGCTTTCCAAGGGTTCACCATCCAGTTTAGGGGAGCAACATTTACTTAACTAGACATTATCCTGGAGGTAGAAATTGCTCCGGCAATACCTGTAAGAATGGGAGGAGCAGTCAGTCAACATTGGAAAGATCTTGAAAAGATTTACAGGAGTAGAACTTAATCTGGCTCTTAAAGTACTAGTAGGTTTCTAGATCTCAGAGATGAGTAATTCAGACCTTCATCAGGCTGTGAGGTCCTTTCCAGGAAGTGAAGTAAGCCATGGATGCCAGACCTCGGCGCTTGTTTTAGGGGGAAGCAAAACTAAGAAGAAAAGCAGAATCAAATTATGGAGAGTTTCAAGCTCCTTCTGAGAAGTTATTTCATTCTATCTTAAAGGTGTTTCAATTCCCAATCACAATCCTACATCCAAAGTGTAGGAATATTTCAAATAATCTATAAGGATCTCACTAAATGTCTTTAACTTACTCTTTCTAGATATTTAAAACATCTTGTGGTGCAATATTTTTATTTATCTCATCATTTTCTCACACCTAGAAGAATGTCAAATATATTTGAATAATTTCACCAATGCCTATAGAATGGATGAAAATATTCTAATACAAAGCATTGTAGAAATAAACACCAGTCTCATGCTAGCAGACAAAATAGGTGTAATATTTAAGGTCTATGGAGCACGAGTACTATCTTCCATTTATGTCATTAACTATTAATAGTCCCGCTGAGGTTTTGCTATGAAGAAATAAAGGTTGTTCGTGGTTAATATTGAAATGATTTTGTTTTCTTTACAGCCCTCCACAGGGCCTGAAGGAGAAGCATTAAAGGGTTCCTGTCTTTCCATATCACCTCACTTCAAGGACCACCACAGAAGATCTCAGATTCTGCCTTCAAAAAAAATGTCTGCAATCTACAAAGTCAAGCCACAATTTACCGTGGCCTCCTGGGTTTTAAGATGATATGCACATTTCCTTGTTCGTGTATACTCAATTGCCTTTCTGCAGTCCACTGAACCACATACTTGCCGGTCAGTTACCTTGGCAACTCCACAGTAAAGCCTGCTTCAATTTTAAGTGTAGTACACCATTCACTTTGAGAGAAACATGATACAGATGTATGACATATTCATCATTCAGAAATAGAAAATGACTAATCCACTATGTTTTGTTTGTGAAAATAATACTTCCTTTCTGTAGCATCAGTTTAAATTATGGGTACCCACACAACATTTTAGAGAAGAACCTTTTCCTTTCCCCTTTCCCATTTGTGACTTCAAAACATAGCCCTTCGTAGGGGCTATTTAGGGAGTCTCTCTACACCTATGTTTACTTTCAAAAACATCAAATGACACAGAATTTGAAGCTCTAGGCTCTTGCTCTAAACATAAGCTATATCAATAATGCTGATAGGATCTATACCAATACTCACAGAGCCTATTAATAACAGTTAACACATATCACACTCACATATGCCTAGGTGGTATTCATAAGCAATAAGCTTGAAAAATATTGTTTTTCCTTCAGAACAAATCTTGAAAATCAAATTTAAATGACCTAGAAATCCATACCACTAAGATCCAATAATCTCTGAAATATACATGTGTATGGTGCCATGCTAATCCTGCTGAGGTCACAGGGTCTGGCAACTCTGTGTGTCGCATAGTTCCACAATCTTCTACAGCTGCAAATCCATTACCTCCGCAAACACATGCCAGCAGATGAAATGAAACCAGAAGCTAGTGTGTGTGTCTAAATCCATGCAAATCTGTCACCACTAATGAGAAAAACAAACTAAAAGTCTAACCCATGCAGGATCAAAAAATCATCTTCAAACAACAAGGATAGCTAGATTTGCAAGGATTAAAATCTTCTTTAAACAAATTGTCATGAGTTGTAGAGTTTCTGTAAGGAAAATTACATGTCTGAGTAGAAAAGAGCCAAAAGGTATGTCAGTAACTAGCCAGAGTCAGTATTTCACTCTAAGTTCCGATGCCTCTCATCACTGTGCTACCAAAGTCTTGTCCACATAACTATGTTTTAGTCATAGAGTATAGAAACTCCAGCCCATTTCAACAACTGTATTATTATGTGACAGTGCAGAGCCAAGAATCAAATGACAGATTATGATAGCCATAGCAATAAAGTGGACATCATGCTAGCCAAACTGTATCCTCGCTTCCCTTCCTAAGAGTCTGTTGGAAATTTTCTCTCCCCATGATGAAAACATAAGGACTCCATTTGTGTGCTTACGTACAATTGTTTAAAAACAAAGCAAATATCGATATATTTAGTAAAAATTAAAATTTGAAAGTGTTATGACAGTGCATTGCTAATGAATCTCTGACATCTAACTTTACAATTATCACATAATTACTCTTTTTTTTTTTTTTTTTTGGTACCAGGGATCGAACTTGGGTCCTTGAGCTTGCAAGGCAGGTGGCGGCAACACTAAGCTAAATCCCCAGCCCTACATGATTACTCTTCATGGCATATGTACAGCCACAGACAGACAGACACAGACACAGACACAGACACAGACACACACACACACACACACACAGTCCCTTCTATATAAAAGATCCAAGAACACCTACGTCTTTTTCTGTATAACTAAGAACAAGTATGTGATCGTAAAGATAAAATAGCTGCAAAAGTTTCAGCTAGATTTAAATCTTAAATCTCTTTTGAAATCTTTTAGAAGAAAGTCATACATTATTGTCAAAATTCAAGTCCAGGTGGCCTTTATTAGGTAATGATTATGTGTATTTCTCTTTTATATGTGTTTTATCAACAAATTGGTCACTTTAATAGAGATATATTTATATTATCTTTTTCTAATTTTTAAGGTTTACAAGGATATGTCAAAATCTGTTTATCAGGAAGCCCATGGCAATGAATCATTCAGGAGGGCTGAAAAAGTACCCAGTGGTTGATCCTTTTTCATGAGTATAAGATCATCATTTCGCACATCAATTATAACACTCTGCTGTATTATATAGAGATGCCCTCATGGACTATTTGGCTGTCTTGTCATTTACCAATCACACTACAGGGTTCCAGTCAGCAAATGCTTTTTAAAGTTGTGTGTTTTATAGGTTTTCTGTTTTCTCCTCTGCAGACATGCTGTCAGCTGTCACTTCTCATCGCCATCAGTGTGTTTGCTATCGCCGCTTCTCCAGCCCCTCTAATTTGCTGTTATTAATCTGCTACAGGTTTAGAAATAAGACTACCAAGTGAGGTGGGATTGTGCACTGAAGTAAAGAGCAAATATGTGCTGTTTTAATGCACATAGTACTTGGCTCGATGTGAAAAACAGGAGCCTGCATTTGCTGCATTTATTTTGGCTGCCCAGAGACTCTTGAACGGTGTTTTTCCAGGCTCTTAGTCAACACAGTACACTTCTGAATAGGTGATCTCTCTATAATTATGACAAGGCATTACTTGAGGCAAGAGCAGCACAACGTCTGCATGTTAGATACTTTCAAAAATAAACCAGTGTATAATTGAAAGTCTTCATTCAATCCATATGCTGTATTATGAAAATGTGAGTGTGAAATCATAATGGACATAATGTGTTGTATGAAATAATTTCTTACATATTTCATATGTGAGAAATACACTACATAACTTAAGGAGGTCTATGGGTTAAGCAATTTACTACCTTCAGCAATAGCTAAAGCATCCTAGGAATAATATAACACACCACAATAAGTAACTCACAAATAAGAAATTAAAGACTGCTTTAAAAAATATTGCAATTTTGTCAATTTAGCTCTCGTGCAGTCTTACGATTTAAATTATTTATTGGGAATCATCACAAAGGTGCTTTGAGTACAAGTCACTCGGGTGAAATATGTATTTGCCAACTGCTCGCAGCATTGCCTTAATGGTTAAGTATTATCAGGAAAACATTTTGCACAAGAAATCTGAACACTTTCAAATACATTTGGGATACTAAGTACTGAATAGCCACCTATCTCGTATAGCTTTTAAAATACATTTTTACCTAAGCAACTTGGCATGATTGTCCTAATAATTAAAATTGTGAGTGCTGATATGAAAAATAAGGCCTTTTGACTTTTATTTTCCATGTCTAACAGACAAAAGCTCCGTGGGGAGTCCAAGCTCCTGCATGCCTAGCACCCTAAGAGGTCCCTGCCCGTTCCTTGGAACTGATCGCCAGAGACGAACGCTCTCGGCTCTCGCTGCATCAAGATCGCTCATTTCAGCTTTGCAGAGCCTACACGTTTACGGACTCCTTCCTGAGTTAGTTTTTAATATGTTATTACTACAGTCAAATTGAAGTTTAACTATTAAAGTAGAAAACCGCTGAAGACAAACATTTTTAGAGATTTCAATATCCAGCCAGATACACAATCAGTTGTTGTTTTCTTCACTAAGCTCTATCTTGTGCTGTGTTAATCCAACTTCATAAATCCTGGATTTGACTCAAAAGCTTTGCTCAGTAGCCTGCCCTTCACCTCTGGGTTTACTCAGCATCAGAGGACTGTAGGCGGTTCCCTTGGAGGTGGGCAGCTGTTGGTTGGGTGGCAGTCGGATATTCTACACCTAGGTTACAGAATTCATCACGAGGACAGATGAGCTTGCCTTGGTAAATTTCGTTTCTCTTCAACCGAGGTAGAAAAGAAAAGCTAGTGCTTGGATCTTTTTCTACGGAAAAGCAAAAGGGTTTCTTCATGAGATGTTTTTCCCGACTAACATTATTTATTTTAGTTTTCCAAAGTGGGATTAAATATCCAATCATTATATTAACACGTGCGTGTATACACCCACGGCTAGGCCATTTTAGAATGTGAATTTTGAAGAAGAATTTGAAAATATTTTTCTAAGGGAAGTATATAAATATGAAAACTTATTTCTATTTAAATTATTCCAACAGTAAATTTTAAAAAATTTAACTTTCCTATCCCCACCTCAGAGGAAAAAAGAGAATTCACATTTAGGGTTCTCTTTATGACTTTTGGAACCATTTAATATATGTTGAGCTAGACTGATGTCAAATGTGTTGATGTGAGCCAATCAAATTGCTCAGAATCCTATTTACAAAGGAGATGCTATCCCATTGTTTTAGCAAAAAATTAGAATATCATTTAAAATACAAGTTACATAAAAATGAACTGCTCAATATATTTTACTTTATACATGCTCTTTTAATCAATTGTGCTCCCTTAAATATGTCTAAAAGACTGAATGGGATTCTTGGTCAAAAAGAGCACAAAGAACATTTGGCATCTGAGATGTCATTTTAGGTGGCCTTGCTATACAAGCTACCAGTAGTTGTTATTACAATTTTAAAAGGTGAAACAATTTTCTTCATACTATTTTAATAATACAGAACTGTAACATAAGCATTAAGTAGGATAAGGAAACCAAAAAGAAAGAAGAATTTAAAAGATGAAATCAGGAGAAACTGAGGAAATAAGAGAATATAACAACCTGAACTAGTTACCTCAGTAGCTTCAAGACTAACTGTTCATTTCAATTTTGAGAACTACAGTTATCTGTCAAGTCCGAAGGAGAAAATCAGTTTGAAACCTAATGGGAACCCATAGTTTAAAATAAGAAGAGAGTAGTACCTTTTGGAGATGCTAGAGGATGCAGTACCTTTCACCAAGAACAGCACCAAAATACTGTGGATGACTCAGCTGGACCTAATAGCTGGCTAGACAGGACCCTTGTCAAATCAAACAGGAACAGATGGGAAACTGGGAGTAGGGGCAGAAATTCTAGGGATCAGAGTTAAAGGGAGGACACAGAAGGAAATGGAAAGGATGACAGTAATTTAGTGCAAAATGGTGGCAAGTCCAGAGAAAGTGTCTTTGGAGATCTTCTGGGGAGCTCCAAGAGCCAGGGCGGGTTCCAAGTCCTTTGGAAATGACCGAGGAAGAACACAGTATAGATCACAGCAGTGAAGAACACCTGGCACTCATAACTAGAAAAAAGAACCTTAGTTTAAAAAAAAGAACATTAGAAAACAGAAAGAGATGTGCCAAAGAAGCTGTAGGCCCTGGACTGGAAAGGTACCAGAGAGATAAGGGAAATCAGGAGTGATTTTTTTGAAGGAATGAGGAAAAATCCACTGGAAATGTCTACTGAGGGTATGAGGTAAAGAATTATAAGCCTTAGGCTCTGGAATAAGCCCATCTAGTACTTTCTGAAACAAATGTTTGTGATCTTTTCATGGGAAGTTATCATTATATAGCTCTATGCCTTCCTCTAGATATTGGCAATAAAAACTTCTTTAAAATCACATAGAAGTGTGTGAGTTTGGTTCAAAGACAGCAGGGAAGAAGAACTACAGGGAACTTTGTCTCAAAATGAAAGATATCTTGAGGTAGAAGGTTCCAGCTGAACGATATAATTTGCTACCAGCTATTAAAAAAGTTAGTGACCCCTAACTTCGGAAATATGAAGAAAATGAGGTAAGTCAAAAATCACTTCTACACATATTCAGCAGGTTTTATCTTACAGTGAGGCTACTTTAGCATATAAAATTACTGTTCTTTTAAAAGTATTTTAACATTATCATTGTCTTTATAGATACTTTGGTTGTTCCAAAGTTATAAAAGCCAAGCTAAGGGCCAGGGATTTAGCTCAGTGCCACAGCGCCTGCCTCACAAGCACAAGACCCTAAGTTTGATCCCCTGTATGGAAAAAAAAAAAAGCCAAGCTACTATGTGGCTAATGTTCATGAATATAAATACTCAATATTGGGAGCCAGGACTATAAATTTAGCCATATAATTAAGAAGGAATATTGAGTCAAAGTTCATAATGATAATATTTTGAAAACAACTTGTATTTTTATTATTAAGGGTTTTTTTCTCCTTAATAAAATGCATTATTTCAAAGATCACAGGATAATACTGATGAACAGAGTTACAAGTTGTAAGAAAAATTTAGAAGTATCAACCTCTCATTCAAGGGTCAAGTCATATTTCCACTAGAAAACAAGTGTCAACTAACTATTGAATAACAAAGCATCAATTTGATTTCACAACAAAAATCATCCAAAATTAGACATGATATTTTATGGTCATTTTTCTAAGTTAAGATAAGCACTTTTTAAAATGATATATATTAATTTTACTTAATATTTTCCAATGTTATAAGTAAATCATTATAATAACCACACAAGGACAATTTTTAGAAGTAGTAATCTAGTCACTGGATAAGGGGCAACATAGGTTAAAACAGGAATAATTTTGTGTTGAAAAAAGGGCAAAAGCTATAGCAAAGGAAAATAACAGATTAAGAACATACAGGATCAGAAGTTTTAGAAGATTAGATAAACAAAACTTCATTTTTTCAGGTTGACTTTAAAAAGAAAAAATCACACACAACTAAAAAAGCAAAAGGAATATTGGAAGGGAACATTTACTTGAATCCCAAAGGAGATTTACAGTTGCAACCTAAACTCACCGTCTTTCCTCCCAGCAGTCATTTTTCTGCTGATTACAAAATTGTGGGCCTGTTTGGTCTTTCGGTTAACTGTTCCATTTATGCCATCGGCACAGCTTAATAAGAAAGCTTTTCAGAATAAAACAAATGCACAAAAAATGAAATTAATGTCAAATTAAAATGACCATCACAGATCACCTATTATCAACCAGGATCAGATTACTTCCAGCCAAGCTAGCTGTTAACTCCAGCCAGCAAACATTTGTTGCATGCCAATACAATGAATATATGAGGATAATAGGAAAATGAGACACAGTCATCCCCCAAGGAGCTTACAACCTATGAGCACTAGTAATTTATGAGCAAGTATTATATAATAAAATAACACACATAAGCCTAAGTGCTGCAAGAACACTGAAGGGAGAGAAATAGTTTCTGGCTAGGAATGTTGCATTAAATAAATTCACAGTTGAGTTGAAAACATTACATTAGCAGCAAGGAGTAGGATTAGAGTTAGGGATACTAAACCAGGGGCTATCATAAAAGTGTAGGATCATAGTCAAGTTGAATCAAAAGAAAATAAAATGTAGTACCAGTTACAAGACACCATGGAGGTAATACTGACAATACTTTTTCAACTGATTGGATGAAGGGCTAAAGGAGAATCAAAGATGGCTTTGAATTTATCTAAGAAGGTATAGGACAATGATAATTAGGAAGCCCAGAAGAGAGGTCAAGTTCAGGAGAAAGATAGTGAATTTACTGTAGGATATGTTAAATTTAGGGAGCCAGCAGGACATCAGGGTAAATCCAGTTAAGAAGAAGATAGAAATAGACCTTTGTTCATAAGAAAATATGATGGAGCATTTGATGCAGATTTGAATTTCTTCTCTGGAAAATGAGCATGGAAGCCAAAGTCCCAGTACAGTTTCTTAAAGATAATATGTCCCTAGGTAACACATACTAGGGCCTCATGTACAAAGTGATCTGGAGCATACATATACACAATCATGTTGTTGACCAATTCATCTATCCTGTTCCTCTTCATCCAAACTGCCAATCATTCTGCTAACTCTCCAGTTTTCCATCCTTACCTTTCAGATTTGATATATTTGGCTACCATTTTTTTGACATTAGCTCTCTATCTCCTTCTCCCTTCCTTTGATCATTTTAGGTAAGTTCCATCTGGGTTCAGTACAGCCTCCAAACCCACTAGGGTCTACCTCAAAGAACTGTCCCAGCTCCTAATGAGTAAGAAAGCATGCACAAAAGCAGGACAGACAGTAACACCGAAGAACATGTTAATCAACCCACTTGTATATCAAAAGCGGAGAATGATTCAGCAAAGAAAGAAGGAAGACATGGTCAGAGAGGTTGGACAATATGCGTCTAAAGTGTCATGTCAAAGTAAGGGGGATGTCAGGGATGTCAAGAAGGACAGCATAATAAACTTACTTCAAAAAAAAAGGACAATGAGGATAAAGGCTTAGAAAACTGCAAAAAAAGGACAATGAGGATGAAGGCTTAGAAAAGACTGCTTGGAAAAGTGAGAAGTTACTGGTGACTCCTTGAAAGTGGGGTTCCAATAAAGTGGTGAAAGTAGAAGCCAAATTTCAAAGGTCAAGATGTGGATGTCGGGAACACAGTTAATCTTTTTAAGAGTGCTGGGCAGAAAAGGAAAGCAAAGAGATCAAATGATACACTGAGGAGGAGAGAAGGGGTAGTTATTTCACTAGGGGGAAATTTAGATTTTTGTATATATGCCAAGGAAAAGATGTGAAAAGAAGGAAAGAGACTAAAGTTAAAGAAAAGGGCCATTATTGATGGGCCAAAAAAAGAGAGGAATGGATAGAACTAAGTATGTACAGTACGAATAAAGAAAATGCGTCATGAATTAGAAAGGACAAGACAGAAACATTTACTGTGATACAGCAAAGTTAATGTCAAAGAAGTCCCCTCCTTCACAAATCAGAGTTGATGTATTCCCTTTTCAAACTAAATTTCTAGCAAAAATTTAAACTTAAACTTCTAAGAAATAACAAGTTCCCCTCTAAAATGAAAAAGAAATACATTTCAAAACCCAGGTTATTAAAAACACATAAGCAAACAAATAAAACTTCAGGTGATTATTTCAGTGATAATGGGGAGGGCAAATTAACACCCCAGCACCCCAAGAAATAAGGTCCTTAGTTGGTATTCAATTTTCTAAACTACATAAACTAAGTATACCATTTCTACTACTGAATGACCAATCTTACGAATGACTTGACTAATAAATGGTTGATTTACTTAATAACTGAAATCATGTACTTCTAAATCTAGATGAAAAATACACTAAGTATTTCCTAATAATTTAAGCTAAAACATGGGAAATGTTAATAATGTTTTATGGCACAATACTTTTTTCCCAGGAGTCTCCTCATCACTAGGATCTAAAGGCAACATGCTAGATATTTATGAATCACCTGGGCAATTCCTGAAAAATACATATTCACCTGTACCCCAAAAATACATAATAAATGTACATGCATTCATGACTCCACCATAGAGAGCTCAGGTATGTGGGTTACGCAGTATCATTAACTGATTCTCCTACACAACTATGAGCTCTAGAAGACTGAGAAAAGACCTGCAGAGCCCAAAAGAATATGAGATATTTGTCTGATTGATTTATATATACTAAAGAGGGCTGACTTTTGAACTCAAAACCCCCTACCCTCCATCCTTCCAACCGGTTTGCACATAGAGTTGACTTGCAAAAACATGCAAATCACTGCTGGACAGTGGAAAGTCCAACCTAGAAAGATAATAAACAGGTGGCCAAGTTCTTGTCCATGATTTTCCAAGGAACAATGTATATGTGGATCTGACGATTAACATTTGGACTAATTGCTTTGCACCACTAGATCCTGACCAAGGTACATTCATACATGTTGTCTAATTTAATCCTGATGAAACCAGAGAATCTATTAGCATGTTTGGAGGTTATAAGGGCTTAATTGTAAGGCAAAACGGAGTAAATACTGAAAACAAGCAGACACTCTCTTGAATGGTCCACTTCTGTGTGGATTGAGTAGTTATCACAAAGAAAGAATGCACCAAGGACAAAACAGATCCTCTTTTGTTCTTTCCCTTGTTCTAGCATAGCAGTTATCAGACCATGTTTTGCATAAGAATTATTGTTCAGAGCCATATATACAAAACTATACACATTGTATGTTTTGGATAACTTAGAGGAATTACTAGAGTAACTTTAAATGTACAGAATTTTTTTCTTACACTCTTGCTTTTAGAACTTGACTAACACTCCTAAGATTTAAGGTCATTGCATGTCCTTGGCTGGTGAACTAATATGTAATTGCTCATATTTTCCAGGTCCCATATAAGGACAGTCAGGTTGGCTTTTATAGGATTCAAAAAGCTAATCTAATGGTGTCTCAATTGTTTAAAAAAGGGCTGAGTAAAATAATTTAAACACATCTCCATAGATTTAGCTCTATTTTAAGGACAGTGTGTCTTTGAGCATATCCATTTTTTATAAGTTCACATTGGTTCATATAAAGTCTGATTTTAACTACAGAAAACTGAAGCCGTATACATCTAAATTAAAAAATAACTTTTTATGGCCCTACTCTACAGGCAATGTCATTGAAGGCAAGACACAATGCCACAGATAATGCAGCTGCTTAAACATTGAAGTCCTACTCCTTGTGAGAGAAATCTCAGCAAGATGAAAATAACTATTTATTTTTAACTGGGTATCCAAGAAAATGGGTGTACTCAAGTAACTTCCTGAACAGAAAATGACTGTAACCTGTACACTCACAAGTAGAGAGAGTCACTGAAAAAGGTATTTTGTTGATTTATTTTCATTAGAAAAGGACCAACACATTTTTTTCCTGTGAGAATCAATTTTCTTAAGATGGGAAAATGTGACTCAATTTTAAAAATATTGTTCATATGCACAATATTTCACAATTAAGTCTGATGTGTAAAGAAACGTCAGTGTAGAAACTGGTTCTTGGACTAGCAAAGTTATTGGACAAGTCTCAGAAATCTTAAAAGAAAGAGAGAGAACTCCACTGTGTTCACCAGGTTTGTGATAATCTCTGCCATAGTCATTCCTGGTTTGAGTTCTGCCTTAATTTACAAATATAAAAGTAAAGAATATCATTTCATCCTCTATTTGCCTAGCCCAAAGTAAGACAACATTCATACAACCGGCTAGGATGTCACTGCACAAAATATAAGCAACTGATCAATGCTTCCCCTCCAAAATAATCAAAGTCTGAATTAATTTAAAGGTGTCTGACATGCCCTCAAATTCTCTAGAAACCATATAGCTTTAAAAGTTTTAGTCTTAAGATTCTGTGATTCATTTTGAGTCTCATAGCAGCACGATTCCATTTCATCTGGCTTGGAGCAGGCACTCTCTGAGAGGATGTTACTTCTTCCCAAGACTGAGTAATTTGTAGACTGCAGGAAGATGAGGTTGCTATTTAATAAAAGCAGTTGAAGAGCTTTGAATAGTGACTGATTGCTGATGAGCTCATCAGAATGTCAAGGGATAGAAAATAATAAGTAATAACTTCCCCGGACTTCACTGTCCAAGTAAACAGCAGGACATGCCAAATAAAATTTAATCTGATTAACACACTTACCTTAGAACCACACTGTCAAGTCTGTCTTTGTCCACTGATTCATTTGTCTCTTTTCATATTCCAGTCTCAGGGAAATCGAAGACTTTCTCTACAGAAGTTGGGTATGTAGCTTACATTCCCCACATCTTACCACCTTCCCCCCCGCCCCCCATCACAAAGTAGCTGAGTTGCTAGTTTTTTTCTTCCTTTCCTTTAGGCGATTCTTAACACTTTTTAAATTGCTTCTTATATTAAAAGTATTTTCATATGCTTCTCTACAAAAAAAGTTAACCATTAATTCTCACCATTAGCTACCATGTTTTGAGTGCTAAGTATAAATAACTACAGCAAAGGTTTTACACATACTAATTTCATCCTTAACCTAAACTATGTGAAATATTAGTATTAGTTCCATTTTACAATGAAGAAAGGTCTTAGGAAATTATGTAACTTATCATTAGTCATATGTTAATTAAGTGGTAGAGTTGGACTTTTAATCCATTTTGTGGCTAACTACATAGTCTATACCAACACACAAAAATTCTACCTCCAAATAGTTAAATAGGAAAGTAATTTGAGGTATTATTATAACTAGATTTCAACTTTAACTTACTTTTCTCTCGAGAAATAATAAATTACCCCTGACTTGTGGATTAGAAATAGCTGGCAACAAGGCAATGCCTCTGCTATGCAGGAGAAATTAATCCCATGAACAGTGTGCACCAAAACAAAAACAAAACAACAATTCACTGAGAGAGAAAAATGAAAATGTTAGTGAGAACTTACAAGGGGAAAACAGCTTTGCTGAAAATTCTCTACCATAACCTCTGCAAGAGACCCCTATAAGAAGTATCCTAGCAAGACTAAACCAAGAAAGCCAAAAAATACATCCTCCAAGCTGGGTTAAACAGAAAAGCCTGGCAGGGCAGAATATAAGCAATTATTTCATACCATTGAATATTATTGGAATTTTATAATTTTTTAGTACAAGCTAAAAGATTAGGTAAGATATAAAGTGAAATAAAATTGGAGTACAGAACAACAGTGTTAATATTTGGATAGAAATAGAATGTCTACTTCAGACCCCAGTTCCTGCCCCTTGGGCAAGATGGTCCATGTTTCTAGGCCTCAGCTTCCATACCTGATAGGAATAGCATAGGACCTATCTGACAGAGGCATCGTGAGTATTAAATGAAATGATATTTTTAAACCTTTGTAAGAGTGTTTAGCATGTAATATATCCTTAAAACATAGAACTATTTTTATTTTACATTTACTTTTCAATTAATTCAAAGAAAAATTTGGACTTCTATTAATGCGATTTTTAAAAATAAATCTTCAAAAGAAAAAAATTATCACTACTGCTGGCATTATATGCATTCTCATTTTTTCCGTGATCATGACACACTAAAAATTATATTTCAATGGCAGAATGGACTAACCACTGGGAGCTGTTGGGGCAACGTCAACAGCCCTGCGGCTCCAATCTTACCAGACTATATACTGTGTGGCCACCTGAAGGGCTAAGAAGACAGCATCCCAGAGAGTTCTTCCCAGCACTGATGCAGGCAGACTGGCAGAGAGCTACAATATAATTCTTCTGAAGAAAGCCAGATATAACGAGAAATGCATTTAATTGATATCATCTCTTTGATACTTGTAAAATCTTAGGTATTTATTGAAAGGAAGTAATACAACAAAAGCAAAAAAAAATGCCATTTGCAGAAGATTCAACTTTGCATTAAACATAATACCAAAATTAGCTGGAAAATTAAATATCTAAAATAAGAAGTACTGGTTTGGCAAAATAGTTATTAAATCTAGTAGTTATAGGGAAGTCACATTTCCCTTGCTACTTTGTTCAAATAGGCTGTGAAGAAAAGTTTGAGTGTCACCTCCTAGAAACAGTACTATCACAGAAATACCGAACGAAAAAGCAGCGCCGGAGGGACCTTTAACAAAGGGGTATATAACATACGCAGCAGTTCCTACATCATTACAATTTAATGTGGTCATCTGCAAAATGCAGGACCATTCTAAAATTAATAGAATTAGTGAAAAGCAGAACACAACACTGTAAACACCCTGTGAAATCTAGTGTAATAGTGCAATCTAGTGGAAAAGGATTAAAAGGCAAAGTGTACATACAAGCTATTGGGGTAGGGAAGTAAAGCTGCAGGAAAACATTCTGCTCAAAATGAAAACATAATAATGCTTACACGATCTTTCCAATCAAGAAATGTTTAAAAGAGAAATATTCTCATATTGGGTGTTTGCTTTAAATTGTCATTAACTTACTTTATTACAGGAGCCATACATTCTAACTGTGATACCATTCCAACAGTTCAACCCTGAAAGGTAGAAACTATACAAGTGCTCTTGCGTCTCCATTGCTATTGCACTGATACCACTGCCTGGGGCTTGCATACTTGATACTCTTTCATCCTTCTGTACTCAATGAATATGCAACAGATATTTTTGTACATACAAACACCCATATACCACGCTCTTCTGTATGCAATGTGATTCACACTTTTTTCGCTTAGAATGTATCTTGAACCTGTATATATAATACCACATTAAACTTGCATAGCTTTCCGTTGTGTTTCAAACATCATTTATTTGCTATCACCTTGAACTCAGCCTGACCAGACCAGGACTTGTGATCTTTCTTTTACAATCTAACCCTCTTCCAGCACTATTAGACTGCAAATGGGTTATATCCACCTTGACACAGATGACAGAAATCCCCAAATTATCCTTAACATAGCACCCTGACCAACTCTTCACAAAATTCAGTCCAACAGTTTCTTTTGTTGATTTTATCTCCTCTAAATATCACTCCTATTTTCACTGTCTTGTCATCACGGTAGTCCACAACATCACGGCATGGATCCTAGAATACCGCAGCCTTCTAACGGTCAGCTGCGATCTATTCAGACCCTGCAATCTTGTCTTTACAAAGCAGCTAAAGTATGCTTTTTGAAATGCAAATCTGTTTTTGTCCTGTTTAAACCCTTCAGAAGATTTCCTGTTGGTCTGAGTATAAAGATGAAACTCTCTAAGCTGGTCTGCCAGGTCCACAAGATTTGCTCCCTCATAAGTCTCTAGCTATGTTTCGTACTACCCTTGTCCTTCTCTTTCTGGCCCAGCCTTCCTGGACTTCTCTCAGCATTTCTATTCCATATGTGCTGTCTGACCTGGGCCCTCGGCAGAGCTCTTCTTTTGTCTCAAATATACCTTCCCCCTTCACATCACTAACATTTATTCAGCTTCACTTCTGACTACTTCCTCGTAAAACTCCGCCCAAATCTGGACAAATCCTCTATTCAGACATTCTAGTAATATTTGTAGAACTTAGCATAAGAGTACTATTATATATGTGATCATTTGGTTCATCTTCACAAAGATTAATCTTGAATAAATTATTTGATTAATTGTCATTAACCCCACTAGTACAAAAAGTTCTATGATGGCCAAGACCATGCATTCCCCACCACCTAACACAGCATCTCAAAATCACTCAACACTCCAGAGCCAGGAGAACTCAACATTCCAAAAAAAGAAAAGAATTATTAATTTATAAGGATGACTAAGTTTTTTTCTAGTTTTTCATTATCATCAATATTAAAATAAATAGTCTTATCTTTTAGCACTTTCAATGGGGTATCTGTAAGTTAAATTTCTAAAAGGAAAAATAATAATAATGCTAGACCAAAAAAAATGTATATTTCAGACTCTGATATCATGTAGCAACATGATCTGTTTCCATCTCTACTACACTAGTCTTTGATTAGAATCAACTGGGAAACTACCAGAAAATGAAAGATGTTAAAGGTGCTACACTGATTAAATATTTCATAGGAGAGAAAAGCCCAGGTCATTTTACCTTATAGTAAGAAACACTAATGTGCTACAGAGGAAAAACTAAGAACCGTGAGGCTAACTTTTTCTTTTCCTTTCAGCGGTAAAGAGCAACTATATTTCAGGACTATTGCTGCAGAAATAGGGAATAAAACATTTCACTTTAACTTCTATAGGAAAATTAACTGTGGTCTCCTCTTTCAAATTTGCAGGGAACCCCAAATCTCCACAATAATCAAAGCGGTGCGTGGATGAATAAGTGAAAAGCTAAAGAATGGGAAAGAATTACACAGAAGCTGCCTAACTCCTAAACATTTTTTAAATGAGCAGCTTCATTTATCAGAAAAGAGGCTGTCCTTCTATGTCACAACAGATGCCGCAGTGATTCCCGTGGTACAGGCTGCCAAAGATCCATTCTAAAAATCTGATTAGTCTACGGTAATTAGAAAGTGAAATGTGCTAAAGATAAGTGATTTATAAATAATACAATGCATTCAAACCACTATTGCATACATACTGCATGAAAAGTGTTAGACGCAAAATTCTACCAGAGTGACCGAGGAAGAGAGGACTTTAGCTTTTACTAACATATTCATGTTTCATATTCATGCCAGCAACAAATGTTTTGACACTACCAACTTGTTTCCCGAGATAATTTCTGTAAGTTTTAAGACTCAAACATTGGGGGTTATCACTTCCCCAGCAGAAATGTGGGCACCGCATCCCAGGCATTGCTCATTGCTGCCAACAGGTCAGGTGAATGGTTGTGAAGCCAGAGCCGCACCTTTGTGGGCCTCGGAAATATGAGCTCAGCCCAAGGATGCTCGTGGCACCTCTAGCAGCAGGGAAGCAAGCCATCACCAGTTGTTTTGTGCAGCATTACAACCCCACAAAAGTGCACAGCACTTTTACAAGAAATAGAATAAAAGGAGAAGAAAGTTGTTCCACATTTAAAAGTATACTTCTCACAGTCAGAATGACAGTGACTCTATTTCTGACCTAATCACTGCAGTGGAAGAGAAAGTTCTGACTGTACAGGAATGAAAGCAGCATGCAAATGTTGGTTAGAAAAGATGAGAGAAGCATTGTCTCTCTTTTCTTCACCTCTCTCATGGGGTCCCCCATCCTGTGCAGGGCACCAGGGCATGAAAACGGTAAACAGTTTCTAAGGTGTTAGAAGTGCTGCACTGAAGAGGGGTCCAGAAGAGCACCCCTACATCTTCCGCAAATTCATTTTGAACAGTTGCGTTTTCAAAGTCAGATGTCTCAATCAAAATAAACAATCAACAGGCAGATGGGTAAACAAGCATGAAAGATCTGCCCAAGACTGAGAACATACTAGGGAGGTGGGTAGGAAACCAGGCTAACCTGACATGGAGTGAAGTTAAAGAATAGGCGTAGAAGACACTTATGACAGGAAGTTTGAAAACCCAAACTGTAAGTATTGCAAAGAGAGAAAGTACAAGGGGATGGGGCAGTTACTGAAGGGACGACTCTCCCATATTTCCCCCTAGGGGAGAGGCAGCTGAGGGCTAAGCTGTCCCAGGCTGGCTGCCAGCATCTTGCCTGCTCCCTGGTAAGCCCTGGACATCCCGGCATCCACGGCCACTCTGCCTGAGAAGCCTGCTCCAAAAGACAAGAAACACTAGAAAAGAATAACTCTTGGAAGCAAGCTAAAACCAGGGCACTGTGCATGGAGGACAATTTCTTGTATTTTCTTCTCTGATTTTCGTGTTTGAAATGGAATGAGAGACAGAGGAGAAAAGTGTTAAATTACCCGTTGAGGCTATTTTCAAAAGATTAACTTGCAACGCAAAGGACCATGTTTTTTAGACAGTTTATGTTTCCATCACAAGTACCTATGTCCACTACACTAAAATGTTACCATGGCCTTCAAATTAAATGTTGCAAAAAAGGTGACTATTTCTGGTATCTTAAAAGACTAGAACAAGTAGAGTTGATTTTTGTGTTCAGCTGCACTAACTGTTAGAAAGGTCTTGGGTTGAAATTTATCTGTGCCTTTCACCCAATGATGCAGGTTCTGCTTTGCCAAGCAAACAGAAGGGAGTTCATGTCTACTTTTACTCTGCTGAAGCTAAACATTTTCAGGCCCTTCGAGGATCCCTCCTAGGACAGAACCATCAGACCTCTCACCATCCCCAGACTGTCCTGGAAATTGTCTAATTTGTCAGTGTCTCTCTTCAAATGTGTCAGGTAGAAATGGACACAATCCTACAAGTGTGGTTGATGAGAGCAAGGCACTATTAATTTTTGTGATATATGAACACTATACTCTTACCAGAACCTAACTCAAATTTTTTTTTTATAACCACATCATGCCGCTGGTTCATATTAACATTTTTCCTAAAGAACTGACACCATACAATATACTTCCTTCCTTTCTCACCGATGAATTATAATGCATTTATTGTATAAAGTATCTTTTTGCTTTCAGCATAGCATTGCACCCTATTTAAACAGTGTTTAAATTCTGTTATCTATTTGTAACAGCTATGCCTTGTCCAGTCATCCATGAATTTTAAAGCAAGCCTCCTAGATCATCCACAAAATGATTCATGCAAATGTTAAAGAAGAGATTACCCAGGGCAAAGGCTTGTGACCCTGCCAGGGTTACTCCCTAACTGTAACCCAGTAACCCACGCCTGATCGGCACTGGCTCCAGCCCGCTCCGCTCACACAGCAATCCTGCTAATTGCTCTACACGCCATCTCACACCCAAGAGCAGCCTGCAGCCTTGAAAAATGCTTTCCCGAGAGCAATATTCACTTATCTTTCAAAACAAAGCATAAAAGGTCTACACATATTAAAATTATAGTAATATTAAAATATGCATGCACACGGAGCAAAGCCCAGAAGGGAAGGAGAATCATTGAAAATGTTATAGTGTCAGGCTGTGGAGATGTGGGGAGAAAGGTGGTTTTTGGTTTTTTTTTTCTTTTAATTGCATATCATCTTTAATACAGTTATATTGTTTTAAAAAATAAAACAGAATTATGTAGAGAGAATTCAGCTTAAAAGCAATCTGTGTAAAATAGCTTTAAAAGCATTGAGACTATCTGTTGCTATCACCTGAAAACTAAGTAGAAAAACAGTCATTTGAAATGACTTGTTGATACCTAGAAATGCTGGGTTCTGTTTTTCTTTAAATTTTGCACTGCTGGCTTACACTTAATATTTCTGGAAATTGGGGAGACAGCAGATTGGAGAACTGTATCCTAACTTTAGATAATGTCTGCATTATAGTTTGTGTGTGTGTGTGTGTGTGTCTGTCTGTCTTCCTGTTTCTGTTGCAAATGTTAGTAAAGTATGGAAAGAAAAGTCATCATGCTGCTATATCTATGAAGCTCTGGACTGAAAGAAGGCACAGTATAAAGTCTCTCCTTCCAGCCCAAGAATCTCTAACAGACATGAACCCGTATCATCGATTCACCTACAGTCCTTTTTATACTAAGAGTAGGAGGTAGGATAAATGATAGAATATGCATTTAGCTGTTGAGAACAGAAATATGGAAAGGTAAGTTGTTGTTTTTTAAAGGAGCAAGTAGCGAAAGTGTGGATAACTAGTAGAAAAGAAAAGAAAAGAGGCTAGTTATTTTGGGGAAAATGCGATCTGTAAATACTACACTTATCAAAATCATAAATGATCTGAATATTTGACCTCAGAATTTTTTAACAAGCCAGGATTTCTTCACTGCTTCAGTATGTTCCTTAAAGGGTGATTTTCATCAATGGAAAGCTAGTGTTAGAAACTAGATCTATGTTTATCTTTACCTCTTTGTGGTTATCTCTAACTAGTTTTTATTGTGCTGTTTTCTGTCTCAATGTCTTTGAGACAAGTGAAAATTCCACTTTGCTTAGAAATATAATTTGCCCACCATACTAGAAGTTATACTAAGTACATGAGGTATAGCAACAACTGTTGTTACATTTGTGGCAAAATCTTATAAAAATGGATAAAATGAGCAATACAAAGTCCAGTTACTATTCAACAACTAAAAATGCTACTGAGTTTAGATATATAGTTGTGTACTATACTAGAAATTAAGTCAAATACAGGTAATAAATCAGCAGATTCATAGATCCATAGCATACTGTCATCAAAAAAATGTATAAAATGTCCAAAAAGAAAGTCTAGTTATTATATGACATACAAAAATTCTAGTTTGTTTTGAAATACAATTTCCTCACTCCCACATAACTTAACCTAAATACATGAGGTAAATCAACAACTTCATAGATATGTGGCAAATTGTTATAAATCAGGTAAAATGTCTAAATAGAAAATCTAGTTATTATTTGACAACCTCACTTTGTTTCAAAATACAATTTTTCCACCATAATAGCAGTTAAAATTATAGGTGGTAAAGCAACAGCTTGATAGATCCAAAGCAAACTCTTATAAAAATGGATAAAATATCCAAATACAAAGGTCAACTATTATTTAAAGGTAAATAATGTATACTAACACATCTTTCGCTTTGCATTTAACCTTGTGTAAAATGGATAAGAAACAGTCAACATCAGGAAGCAACATAGAAGAAAATCATCCAAAATTCATTGAGATACTAAATATCAAAACAATGTCTAAAGCTCTCCTGTACAGTGATATTAGTTGGGGTTTTTATTGGTTTTTGAAGAGTTTTGTTGTTGTTGTAATATCTAAAGTATTAATGCTGTTATTTTTAATATTGTTTTGTTGTTTTAGGTAACAAGAAAGTTTTACACAAACTACCTATTGATGCTGCTTTTTCCCTCGGAAAATTAAATTTCTAAGAAAAATGAAAAATTTTATATGTAGAGGAATATTTTATAACAGTGAAATATACCAAAATGATAACTATGTATGCATTACAACGGTGAGATCAGAGGAAATTCTATTCTGTTTTCTGAATTTAAATATGTAGGTACTAAGGTTGTTCATTTGAAATTTTAATTAGAAAAATTAAATTTATGGTGTATCCTTTAAAGAAAATTCTTCAAATGTAATATTATTTTATATGTAAAAGCTATTTAGGAAGCAAGAGGAAAATTAATTTGATCCTGTTTTTAATTTTTAGAAAGTATACCTATGACCTTAAAAAATATGTATTCTTTTGATTCCTATGTAAGAATACAGAAAGTATGAAAAAGCTCACTCTAATATTTACAGTCATTATTGCAGCGTGAGGAGGTTACCGGGGCTCTGGATTTTCTTTACATTTTTCTCCCTCTGTATTTTAAGACAATGATATGAATTGTTTTACAGTGAGAAAAATACTAATAATGCCTTGTTTATTTTTTTACCCCAAAAGTTCTGGGTAACATTTTGAAACAAAAAAAATCAAACTCATTCAAACTTCAAAAGTCTTGGATGGATTTTTAAACTTAAATTTTCCTTACTTTTCATCTATACTAGTTTTTAATCTCACTGTTTTTAGAAAAAAGTTCTATCCATTAACAACTAGGTAAAGTAACTGTGCATTAAAAATACAACTGCTAAGTATCGGACAGTCTAGCAGTCATCAGAACAGTACTCTACCAAATATATGAAATCCTAGAATTATTATATCTTGCAGAGAAGGGTATATACATGCATAGATTGAATTAGGAGACACTTTTTAAAAAAAAAGTATATTGTGTTCACCCAACTTCCTAGACAAATTTCTTTCATTGTTGGAAATGTATACACTTTATTCATATTTCTGATGGTCAAGATTTTATTTCTAATAAAAAGTAAGGTCTCAGTAAATGAACTGATTTCTAGAAAGGGTTGCTTTTTAAGCGTGGTCTCATCCACTTTGTCATGTACAATGGGCCAAATTCTTATTCATCCTCTAAGTATAAAATAAGCTGTAGCAATGTTAATGAAATATACTCAATTTTAGTCTTCAAAGACGAATACATTTCATCTGTTTCCGAAATCTAACTCAGTTGTAGACAATTTGATTTTCCCTTTTAACTTAAACTTCTTTCACTAAGATTAGCAACAGATTGTCAGTTTTCTTAGCGCCTAACACTCTGGGGGGATTACAAGGGAATCCGTGTTAAGGTTTTATTTAGCATCCTTCCTCATTAGTATTTTAGGGCTTTGTAACTAACTGTAATTTTTCCTAGGGCAAAAAATATGTTTATATGTATAAATTCTGGCAAATATTGGGGGACAAAAACCTCCCCAACCCATTTCAAAGAATTTATGCATTTACCACGACTAAAATCCATTCATTCACCCTACAAGATTTAGCAAAATGTAATGTTGCAGAGAGGGCGAGCTCTCTGCGGAAACCTGGCAGTCACCACCAAAAATTCGTGGCTGGGAGCCTTTAGAGCTCCCCAAGCAAGCTGGAAGCATCCTCAGCTGTTTTCCATTGGTTTTGCTTTCTCAAAATAACACCCTTGCTGGGGCAATCGGTGCTGTTTGCAGCACCTCCGGCCCCTAGCCGGGGTTGACCCTGACCTGAATGTACTGCGCGGCTCCCAGCGTTTCAAGATTCCGCTTCTCCCTTCCGTAAAGCCTAAGGAAAATAGGATTTCAGCCACGGAGAAATGCGCTTAAGAAGAAGGAAGAATCAGGTCTTTTAAATGTCACATTTTAGCCTTCCGTCTCGATCAGATTCAAGAAAAGGAGAAAGATGTGTTTGTGTAGACAAGGACGCTGATTGACACCCGTTTTCCTTGGCCACCATCTAGGCCAAGGAGCCTCAAGCGCGGGGTACTGCGCCCCACCCTGCGCAAAAGAATGGGGATCGACCCCCAGGTTGTTGCTGCTGGAATAGAGAGAAATCCACCACGGGGGCTGGGCGTGGGAAGGGGTGCCGGGAAAAGGAGCCAGAGACGAAATTTTTGTGCCGCTAAACAGGGAAGGGCTGCAGGGGCGCGGAGAAAATGAAAAGGCCGGGGTCAAGCCTGGGGAGGGCTCGACGGAGCCGGGAAGTGGGATGTGGGGTGTTCTGGAGGAGGGGTGCAATGGGGCACCAAGAGGGGCTAGCGCCCAAAGGGCGCGCCTGGGTACCCGAACCGGGAGGGGGAGGGGAGGCGGCGGCCTGGGGGGCCCCAGACCTCCACGGCGCGCGCAGGCCACTAACCTGTCAGTAAGAATGTGCCAGTGGTCGCGGGGCTCATCCTTCTTGTCCCCCGACCCTGCCTCGTCCAAGCACAGGGGTCTCCCAGCTCCCACCACCGGGGCAATTGCATTCTCGGCCTGGCTAGGCCGGCTGTCCTCGATTCTCCCCTCCCCTCCTTTTCTTTCCACCCAGCTTGGCCAGTTCAACATCAGCATCCAGCAACAACCCCCCTTCTTGATCCCTTGCTCCCTCTAGCGGCGGGCCAGTGCAGCGTGGCCACCCCCTCCACCCCATCCCCCCATCCCGCCCCCGCACCCCCTCCGCCCCCCTAGCCCGCGGAGCACGCTGGGATTTGGCGCCCCCCTCCTCTGTTCAGCCTATGTAAGGATCGCGGTCTGCGCTCAGGGTACACGCGCTTCAACTTAGGTTGGTGTGTGTCGAAGAAACCTGAAGGCGACCAGCAGAGAAGTCCACCGAGCCTCGCGGAAGGTCCGCTGAGCGGCTCCGTCCGCTCTCTGGGCGGCGGAGCACCCAGCAGGTCCCACGCCTGGCCAGGTGTGGGACTCATCCTCCCTGTCTTCGCAGAGGAGTCCTCGAGTGGTGAGTATGCGGTGAGGATTTTTTTTTTAATTTTTAAGATCACATTCATTACCCGTTTTTATCAGAAGCGACGGGAGATGGACTAGCGCCCCTGGATATCTCCACGCAAACCTTGTCACGCCTTCACTGGCTGAACCCCAAAATTGAGGAAACCAAGCCTTCGAGGCTTTGGTTTCCAGGACTCAAGTACAGAGAGGCTGTAGACAGATATGATCTGTGGACAGTAATGAGCTGCAGACGCACCTGAGCTACAGACCAATTTGCTCTTCAAATGCGCTACCAAGTGACATGTGCTACAAACCAATTGGCGCTTTTATGCGCTACAAACTGCTAACCGCTTCAGTTGCGCTACAAACTGATGCTCTATGCACTATAAACTGATGTGCGCTTCGTGCTCTGCAAACTGATGGGCGCTTCACGCGCTGCATACTGATGTGCGCTTCATGCGATACGAACTGATGGGGGCTTCCATGCGCTACAGGCTGGTGCTTCATGCGCTACAAACCTGTACGAATTGCAGCGACAGAGGAGCTGCACACCAAAGACTGATTTGCGCCTTGAACGCGCTACAAATTCTGAGCTGCAGAAGATCAGCTCTAAGAAGGTGCTGCCAAAATGATACGATTGATTCGTCCTACAACAGCGCTTCATGAGCTGTAAGGCACATGCACTGCAAAGGTACACGAGCTGCAGAACAATTTACACCTCAGATGCGCTACAAAATGGGAATTGCTGCAGAGGTAGATGAGTTTCACAGTGTTTTGCTCTACATATAAACCAAATAGAGGGACAGGAGCTGCAGAGTACAATGACCCTGGATTCTTAAGAGGGGAACCTGCACCCTTTCACCTTTTGGAATGGCTCCCATTCTGTAAGCGGGATCTCTGCATGATGGTGCTGTTAGACAAAATGGAGCCCCGGGCGAAAATTAGTGTTTAACATTCTGCCCACACCATTTCTGCTACAGCAGTGGAATGGAGGGGCACTGACTTTTGGTGATGGCAGGCAGATTGGGCTGCCTGCCTAGTTGTGCTTGATTGAAGTAGCGGTGTCGTTGTCTTGGTAGCGCAAATTGGCAGCCAGCAACAGTTTGTGAAAACTGTCGGTTTGCTGAATGTGGGGGGCGGGCGATCTTGAGGTGATTGCTCTTGCTGCATGAAATGAATCTGGATGTTGGAAGCTGCTGGGAGGGGTTTGGGGAGAGGGGACCCTGGCAGAGGCGTGCAGAGACTCTGCAGCCAGTCTCAGACCTGCCCCCCCCCCCCGTCCGAGCTAGCCCGCCTGCTCTGCAGTAACTGCACAGAGCACCCTAGCGCCTCCTTCCGAGAGCGGAGCACCTTATTCTGAGCGCCTCCCTCCTTTGCTCTCAGCGCCTACTTAGAACTCGCGCGCCTCCGCGGCAGCGCGCCTCCTAGAGCCCCTCCCCAAGGCTAGTCTCCTCTGAGGCGCAGGCCCAAACCCCGCCTCCCTCTGAGCCCGCCTCCTCTGAGGTGGCCTGCCCAGACCCTGCCTCTCCTCCCAAAGCCCACCTCCTCTGAGTGAGGCATACACCCCCCCGCCAGCCTGCCTGTGCCTGCGCACTGTGGGCCTCCAGCCCCGCCCCGCCCATCAGCCCTCCTGCTCTGAGCCTGGCTGGCCAGCCCTGCCCCTCTGCTGTTTCTCTGCTGCGTGGTTTTTGCTTTTTGTCCACTAGTGTCTAATATAAGGATAATCAATAAGAAACTTAACAACAATAGTAATTATAACTGGCATTCATAAGCACGTTTAATAAGTGCTGTGCGGTATTAAATAACATAGTCCTATGTTTGAAATTCCCGATAGTAGATTATGATGGGAACTTCTAAACTGACATTGCTTGTGCCTTAAGGTAGTTTAACCCAATGCTTTTATTACAATTAAAGAACAAAAATTTTTAAATGTCTTCACATTCAGCTTTTCAGGGGGACACCAGTGGACCTGCTGGAATCAGATACTTTGGTGAATACAAAACATGGGGTAAAATGAACTGTATTTCTAGGAGTTTTAAGCTGTGGACTGGTGCTTCTGGCTTGGCCTCTGAGGGAGGATGAGAAGTCTTTGTGCCTGCGAGGCTGTTTTTTCCTTGGCAGCTCTAGGAATTAGCGCTGGCTGGCCTGGCTAACCTGGCTACGTATAATAAATTGTACGTGGCCCTCAGTGGGCGTTCGTTAGCTGTGTTAAATGACCAGAGTCCCTTGGTTTATTTGTTATGTTGCTTAGTGTCTGCAGGTCTTTTTCGTTTTCTTCTTCCTGTTTCATATGATACTTTGATGTCCTGGATTGTGTTGCTGCCTTATCTCACTCACATCTAAAAGTTTCTGTTAAAAAAAAAGTATGTATTTTGAACTGCAATAATGTAAGCTGTAATTATAAAACCAATATTAATTTAAATTATTCCAAGTAATTAGCTTTTTTCATAAAAGGCTGATTATTTAAGTTATTCCAAATAATTAGCTTTTTTCATAGAAAGCTAATTATTTGTTATTCCAGGTAATTAGCTTTTTTCATAAAAAGCTACTTAAATTTTGGGCAAGTAGGTTATTAATGGTACATATTGGCATTTAAAATTTGTATGAGGTAACCTGGTTACATTATAAAATACAGATTGTTTTAGCTGGCATAATTAAACATCTGTATAATTTAGATGTACCATATAAAAATATTACTAACTGAATGAAGAAATTTTAAAACCTGGCTCTACATATTAAAAACTATGAGGCAAGATTTTGTTACGGGGAGAAATGGGGTCTTTAGCTCTCATGACTACCACTCTGCTAATTGTTCCCCTTCCAAAATATACAATCTATGGAAAATAATGTACTTATAATTACAGCTTTAATTAAGCCTGCTTCCTCTTTGGGAATTTTGTATTTGCATATTCAAGAGGTTCAAAATATTGGTAAAAATGCATATCAATAGAATTTGCACTTTATAATACTCAAAAAATTTGAACATTTGAAAATTTCAAACAACTAATTGTTGCTTAATAGTGTTTCATTCTCTAATGAGACGTTTATATATGGTGTTTTTTGGCTACTGTTACTCCTTGGTGTGTTTGGGGAATAAAAGTTTTTAGAAGTCATTGTGAAGAGTCAATAATTAATCAAATTCTAAACAGACTAAAAATGAAACGTTTGTCTTATGTAAAGATGACATCTGCCCCAGGCCGTTTATGCAGTGTGACCTCTCCTCAGGAATGGGACCTCTTGACCCCACCTTTCTAACCCAGTCCCTATAAGGGAGAATTTAAGGAGCCAGAGTTTTATAAATGGAATTAACTCAAAGTGCTCTTTTGATCCCATTAACTCGTCCTGCTCCTGCTGTTGTTTAAACATTTTTATACTTACACCCACTGTTAACCCACTGCCCCATATCCACTTACTTTTAAAGTGTTTCAACTACTGTATTCTGCTTTGAACTTGAGTCCCATCCTAAAATTGCAAATTGTTTGATATTGGTAAAGGTCAGAGGTCTTAAACTGGTGACCTGGAAGGCCACATAAGGCCTTGAATTTGTGTAAGCAGCACTGTTTTAAAATTAAAAAAACAAAACAAAACTGAATGTCTTCGGGTAGGAGGGGCATACATACTCATGTTATATACTTCAGCCCCACCCTATATTTTAACTTCAACTTCTTCTCACTTTTAAATTACCTTCCTCTATAATAAAGGTATTTGAATTTTAACCCCTGTTGACTTTTTTATTTCCCTAAACAATATATTGATTGCTTGCTGATGTCTTAATGTAATTTCTGTCCCATCCTTGTTTTTTATAGATGTTGCTAAAGCCCACCCGGTGTCTGTGATTGTCAAGGAGGCTGTTAGCCTTCCTGATCTCCATCAGGCTGCATGGGGCCATGCTGTGAATGCTCTTTAAGAACTCTTGTCTCTGTTTTGAAAGTGTTAAAGTCTAGATGACAGAAGTGGCACATTAGTCACCTGAACTATGCTTATGAGTTCTTTAGTGGGACACTAAAACTCTTAATTTGATAAATAAAATTTACATTATGCTGTAAGTTTATATTGCTATGGTCACCAATACAGTATCTTTAAAGAGTTGGAGATGAGACTGTCACAGATTATGATGTGTTTATTGTGTCTCCTGATTTTTTTTTAAGGTTGAATATTTTTATCTTGAATGTCAATTATTTATTGTTTTCATACCATAATTTACTAAAACAATTAAGTAGGAGGTTTAAAACTATTAAAATGGCATACTAATCCTTGACCTTTAAGGAACTGGCTTGCTGTATGGCCACCTCATAGGGGTCCTCCAGGGGACCATAGCAACAGAGGGAAAATTGCTACAGGTGCTGAGCAGGGAGAGGGGAGGGGTCAAGGAGCAGGAGGAGTATTGAGAAAGGCTGATAAGCACAGTCATCATTTTTTTTTCTTAAATTCTTTTATTGGTACATTGTAGGTATACAACACAATTACATTTCTCATTGGGAATTGTACCTTTACATAATGCATCTTGGTTCTTATTTTTTCCCCATTCCTAGCCCTCCCTTCACCACCTCCACCCTTCCCTATTTACAAAGACTTTATTTCCAATTCTCAGCATTTTTCCTTTCCCTTCTTTCCTTTCCCCTGCCCCTCCCACTACCCCTACCCCTTTGGACCTTGGATCTTTTCTTCCTATTTTGCATGATCGGTTATTCATTCTAATCATTGGTACATTTTAGGTATACAATATAATGACATTCATCATTGGAAATTTGCACCTTTACATAATCTCTCTTGGTTCTTAATTTTCACCCTTGCCCAGCCCTCCCTTCAACCCCTCCAGTCCTCCCTATTTACAAAGATTTTGTTCCTATTTTTCCATTTTCTCATATTAATCCCATTCCCTTCTATCCTTTCCCCTAGCCCTCCCGCTTCCTTCCCCTTTGCCCCTTTTCTTCCTATTTCACATTATCTATTATACATTTTAGTCCTTATTTACACTTTCAGTTTCTCACACCAGAGAAACTATTGGGTATTTATACATGTGTGTCCTATTTACTTCACTTAAGAGTATCGCCTCAATGTGCATCCACTTAGCTATAAATGTCTCTAATTTCTCCTTTTTTATGGCTGAGTAGTACTCCCTTTTATTAAAAAAACCACATTCTCTTTATCCAGTCTCCAGGTGATGGGCGTTTGGGCTGTTTCCAAGTTTTAGCTATCACAATCTGTGCTGCTATGAACATGAGCGCACATATATCACTGTGGTATGATTCTTTTAATTCTTTGGGGAAGATCCCCAGCAGTGGAATAGTGGGGTCAAATGTGACTTCCAGTCCTAGTTCTTTGAGGTATCTCCATACTGATTTCCACAGTGGTTGCACCAGTCTACACTCCCACCAGCAGTGGAGAAGGGTTCCTCTTTCCCCACAGCCCTGCCAGCATTTGTTATTGGTGGATTTCATGATAGCAGCCATTCTTTCTGGAGTGAGGTGGAATCTCAGTGTTGTTTTCATTTGCATCTCTCAAATGACCAGTGATGTTGAACATTTTTTCATGTATTTCTTTGCTATTCCTACTTCTTTGTCTGAGAAATGTCTGTTCATTTCAGATGCCCATTTTTGGATTGGGTCTTTTAATTTGGGAGGTCTGATCTTTTTAAGTTCTTTATAGATTCAACATAGTAGACCTTTGTCTGAGGAAAAGCAGGTGAAGATTTTTTCCCACATTGTGGGCTGTCTCTTCACATTGCTGGTGGTTTCTCTTGCTGTGCAGAAGCTTTTTATTAAGAAGAGATCCCATTTGTTGATTGTTTGTGCTAGTTCATGGGCAACTGAGGTTTTGTTCATAAAATCTTTTCCTACACTGATGTCTTCAAGGGTTCTACCTAACCTCTGTTCCAACTGGTTCACAGTTTCTATTTTAATATTTAGATCTTTAATCTATTTTGATTTTAGTTTAGTGCATGGTGAGAGATATAGGTCTACTTTTAATCTTTGGCAAATGGAAGCCCAATTTTTCCAGCCCCATTTATTAAAGAGGCTATCTTTCCTCCAGTGAGCATGTTTGGCTCCTTTATTGAAGATGAGATGGCTGTGTCTGGTGTTGTTTCTACATCTTCTAATCTCTTCCACTGATCCTCAAGTCTGTATCTTTGCCAGTACCATGCTGTTTTTATCACAGTAGCTTTGTAGTATAGTTGCAGGTTGGGGATTGTGATATCCCCTCCCATGTCTCTGTTACCTAGAATTGCTTTTGCTATTCTGGGTCTCTTCTTATTCCAAATGAATTTTTGGATTGTTTTTGCAAGGTCCATGAAGTATGGTGCTGGGATCTCAATTGGAATTGCCTTAAATCTATATAGCAGTTTTGAAAGTATGGGCATTTTCACTATATTAATCCTTCCTACCCAGGAGCAGGGGATATCTGTCCATTTTCTGATATCATCTTCAATCTCTCTTTTCAGAGTCCCACAGTTTTCAGAGAAGAGGTCTTTGATTTCTTTCATTAGGTTGATTCCTAGGTATTTCAGTTTTCTGGATGCTATTGTGAAAGGAATTATTTGCCCTAATTCTCTCTCAGTGTGTTTGTCATTCATGTAGAGGAAAGCTATTGATTTTTGTGTGTTGACCTTGTAACCAGCTACTTGACTGAATTTGGTTATTATGTCTAGAAGACTTTTGGTGGAGTTCTTGGGGTCTTCTATATAGAGTATCATGTCATCTGCAAATAATGACAATTTGACTTCTTCATTTCCTATCTTTATTCCTTTTATTTCTTTCTCTTGTCTAATTGCCGTGGCTAATGTTTCCAGAACTATATTGAACAAGAGTGGTGATAGTGGACATCCTTGTCTTGTTCGTGATTTTAGTGTGAAGGATTTCAGTTTTTGAGCATTTGGTATGATATTAGCTGTTGGTTTTTCATAGATGGCTTCTATCAGTTTGAGGTGGAGACCATCTATTCCAATTTTTTATAGGGTTTTTATCATAAATGCATGTTGAATTTTGTCAAATGGTTTTTCTGCGTCTATGGAGATAATCATATGGTTTTTGTTCTTGGCTCTATTGACATAGTGTATTACATTGTTTGATTTGTGTATGTTGAACCATCCCTGCATCCCTGGGATGAATCCCACTTGATCAGGGTGTATGATCTTCTTGATCTTCTGCATTCTGCTTGCCAGTATCTTATTAAGGATTTTTGCATCTATGTTGATTAGTGAGATTGGCCTATAGTTCTCTTTTTCAGTTGGGTCTTTCTCTGCTTTGGGGATCAAGGTGATGCTTGCTTCCAGGAATGAATTTGGAAGTATTGCTTCCCTTTCAATTTCATTGAAGAGTTTAAACAGTAGTGGCAGCAGTTCCTCTCTAAATATCTTGTAGAATTCAGCAGTGAAGCCATCAGGGCCTGGGCTTTTCTTAGTTGATAAGTTTTTTATTACAGTTTCAATTTCATTGGTTGATATTAGGTTGCTCAGAATTTTTAGGTCTTCTTCATTCAACTTTGGTAATTCATATGTATCTAGGAATCTGTCCATTTCTTTTGTGTTGTCCGTCTTATTGTTGTATAGGTTCTGGAAGTAGGTATTGATGATCCTCTGGATTTCTGCTGGGTCTGTTGTAATTTCACCCTTTTTATTCCTAATTGCATGGATTTGGGCCTTTTCTTTCCTTTTTCTGATAAGGTTGGCTAAGGGTTTGTCAATTTTGTTGATTTCGAAGAACCACTCTTGGCTTCATTGATTTCTTTGTATTGTTCTCTTAGTCTCCATTGCATTGATTTCTCCTCTGATCTTTATAATTTCCTCCCTTGTATGAGCTCTGGGGTTGTCCTGTTCTTCTTTTTCTAGAAGCTTGAGGTTCAGCACCAGGTTGTTTAATTGGGCTCGTTCTGTTTTCCTAATATGCATATTCACTGCTATGAATTTCCCTCATAAGACTGCTTTCATTGTGTCCCATAGATTCCAATATGTTGTATTTTCATTGTCATTTAATTGAAGGAACTGTCTGATTTCTTCTTTAATTTCCTCTGTGACCCATTGGTTATTCTGAAGTGTGTTGTTCAATTTCCACGTGTTTATGAAATTTTTTGAGTTTCTTTTGCTATGGATCTCTAATTTCATTGCAGTGTGGTCTGATAATATACAGGGGATAACTTCAATTCCTTTGCACTTACTTAAACATGTTCTATGTGTGAGTATGTGGTCTCTTTTTGAGAATGACCCATGTGCAGCTGAGAAGAATGTTTATTCTGATTTTGTGGGGTGGAAGACTCTGTAAACATCTGTTAAGTTCATTTGTTCAAGAGTTCGATTGAGTTCTAGTATTTCATTACTTATTTTATGTCTAGTTGATCTATCTATTTGTGACAGTGGGGTGTTGAGGTCCCCCACTACAATTGTATTAGTGCATATATGACTTTTCATGTCCATTAGTATTTGTTTTATATAGTTGGGTGCACTAGTGTTTGGTCCATAGATATTTATGATTATCATCTCTTCCTCTTGGAGGGATGTAGTGTCTTTCTTCGTCTCTCTTAATCATTGTTGCTTTGAAATCTACTTGATCTGCAAAGCGGATAGCTACTTCTGCTTTTTTCGGGTTCCTGTCGCATGAAGTATTGTTTTCCACCCTTTAACTTTCAGTCTCAGCGTTTCGTTTTGAATTAAGTATGTTTTGTGTATACAGCATATTGTTGGATTTTGCTTCTTGACCCATTCTGCCAGTCTATTTCTTTTGATTGGTAAATTGAGACCATTAACGTTAACAGTTATAACTGAAACATATTGACTTGTCATTGCCATGACTTTTTCTTTTTGTTGGGTTCACCCCCTTTACATTTAATTTCTTGTCATGCCAGATTGGTTCATTCTGTTTTGCTTCCTGGGGTTGTGATCCTCAATGTCTGTTCCTAGGATATTGTGTAAAATTCTTTGGAGTGCTGGTTTGGTATTCATGAAGTTCCTAAGGTGCTCTTTGTCATGAAAGTATCTTATTTCTCCATCCATTTTGAAAGAGAGTTTTGTAGGATACATCAATCTGGGTTGGAGGCTGTTTTCTTTTAGGGCTTGGAATATGTCACTCCAAGCTCTTCTTGCCTTGATGGTTTGTGTTGAGAAGTCTGCTGTGATTCTGATGGGCTTTCCTTTGTATGTGATTTGTTTCTTTTCTCTAACTGCTTGTAGAACTTTGTTCTTCTGTTGTGTTTCTGGAATCTTAACAATTATATGCCTATGTGTAGGGTTTTTTTTGATGAAGGCTATTTGGTGTCCTATATGCTTCACTTATCTGTATGTCAAGTTCTTTTCCCCTGCTTGGGAAGTTTTCTGCCATTACTTCTGCAAAGAGTTTTTTTTATGTCATTTGCCCTCTCTCCTGTTTCTTCATTGACTCTGATCAGTCTTATGTTATTCTTCTTTGCATCGTCTAGCAGCTGCTGGATTGATTTCTCATGTTCTCTTATAATTTTGAAGCAATTTTTCTTTTCCTGGTCATTAATTGCAGTCTTATCTTCTATATATGAAATTCTGTCCTCACATTGGCTCATTCTGCTGTGTAGACTCTCAGCGAAGTTTTTCATCTCCTGGAAATCTATTTGCATCTGTTTTATGGATTTCATTTGTTTCCTATTTTAGGATTCCATCATGTTCCTGAGCTCCTCTCTAGATTTATTAATCATGTCTTGCACTAGGGTCACAATTTCTCCTGTTATCTGAGAAATTATTTCTGATTTCATTTTTTCCAGATCCCCTTTTGTTGCCAGTTCAGTGGGTCCAGGTGGTTGAGTATCAGAGCATTCCATCTCATTTCCCTTTGGGGTTGCTGTAGGTGATCTGGAAGTCTGGTTTTGAGACTTATTTATGTGTTTTCTCATTTTGACTGGGGGGGTGGGGGAATGCTGTTGGCTCCTGCACGGATTACCTCCTCTGAGCTGGGAGAGGTGGGACAGGGGCCGGGAGCGGCTGTAGGGATGGTGACCCAAAAGCCCTTTCCTCTGGGCTGGGAGCAGGAGGACAGATGGTGGCCGGGAATCCCCTTCCTCTGGACCAGGATCAGTGGGATGGCGGCTCGGAAGCCCCTCCCTCTGGGCCGGGAGCAGTGGTACAGAAGGTGGCCCAAAAGTCCTTTCCTCTGGGCTGGGTGCAGCAGTAGGGATGGTGGCCGGGAAGCCCCTTCCTCTGGACCAGGAGCAGTGGGACAGCAGCTTAGAAGCCCCTACCTCTGTCCCGGGAGCAGCGGAACTCAGTACCATGGTCTGGTGGTCCGGTGTCCTCTGCATCTTTGTAGTGTGGAACCAGGTGGTTGTACAGAGCAGCTGGGGGCGGGGGTGTCCAGTGGATTGTTGCTTTGGCGCAGGCTGATTCGGCATGTTCCGCATGACTGACAACCTCAGTAGGGTGTGCGCAGACCTGCCTGTCTGCAGCGGGCTGATTCGGCGTTTTCCACGTGACTCCCACAATCATCATTTTTGATTATCACTTTGTTTTTAAATTTTCCTAAGTCTCTAATTAACAAATGTTTACCTTTTTGGCTTGATGTAATTTATTTAGTGCTCATCTTGGCTTGACAGGTCAGAGAGAAGCAAGTTATACTGTATTTTAAACTTTTACTTATTTAAAAGTTTTAAACTAAACTTTTAAAACCCAGATATACTTTAAACTTTTAAAACTTTGATATACTATGCCTTTAAACTTTTGTTGAACTTTTTAAATTATAAAGATTAAAACTTTTTAAAAGTTTAGAACTAATGAAAGAACTTTTAAAACTTTTGAAAGTTTGAAACTTTTGAAAGTTTGGAATTTTTCAAAAGAAATTTTAAAACTTGAAAGTTTACAGCTTTTGAAAAGTTTAAAACTTTTGAAAGTTTACAACTTTTGAAACGTTTAAAACTTTTAAATTAGAAAGCTTGTTAAACTTTCTAATTTAAAAGTTTTAAGACTGTCCATAACGTTAATTATATAGTTAACTTTTTATGTTTTTAAATTTTCCAGATTTGAGATTTGAGGTCACTGAAAAATTTTAAATGATTACATCATTCTAAGTGCATTTAACCCTATTTTCAGAAAGAACACAGGCAGACATTTTATTATGATTTACTGCCATCATTCATACTTAGAATACTGACCTCCCCTCCACCTCCACACATAGCAATAAGTGCAGCCCTACCTCACCTACCCAAACCTTTAGGTGGGGCTCTGCTAACAAATCTTGATTAAAAAGAAGGGATTGCAAACTGGTGACTTATAGGACAAATAAAGCCTTGGATTTCTTTGACTAATATGATATTTTTAAAATATATTAAAAAATATCTTTAGGTATGGATGACCTGCTTGCTATAATTGTAGCCCCTCCCTGTTTACACAGAAAGTTATTTCTGTCTTTTAGTTGATAACTTTATTAATATCAGCTAACAGTTATTGGACATTTACTGTGCAATTTATCTACATTATTTAATTAAGTCACAATCAATATGAGGTATACTATTATTGGGCATCTTTGAAAAATAAGTCCCATTTTACAGCTCAGCTCTTCCTGGGAGGCATCGATATTTGTTGAAGGGTCTGCATAGTGAGGGTGAAACTGGCAGACATTGTTGCTGTTCGGTGCCATTTGTGTCTCATAGACAGTTCTCTTTGGAAAGTTAAATTATGGTCAGAAAAGTAATTAATAATTTTAATAATTACTAAAAAGTAATTAGTAATTAATCTTGTGGTTTTTGTGGTAGTGGCTGTTGTTTGATCAGGTAATTAGTGACTTTTCTGTGGAGGTAGCCCTGAGTTGTGCCAGGTGGCCAGAGTGCATCCCCTTTCTCAGGACTGATGAATATAGGCACTGTGATTTCAATATCTCCTTTTTCTGGTATATTATTGGTTGGAATATTAGCTACTGTTTTGCCTAATTTCTCTAATAGCAAAGGTTACATTTTGACATTATTTTGCCTAATTTATTTGGCATCCATCTTTGTGCTGGAAGTTTTTTTGCTCTGTTCCCTTGATTAAAAACCACTTGTTTGCCATGTCTCCGCATTATTTTATAGTCTGCACAGGTAAACATGCTGATGGCAAAGTTTATGTATTATTGAATTATAATGAACAGGTCACTTTTGAGGAGGAATAGGTCATTTGGACAGCCAGACTGATGTGCTTTATTGTCTATCGTCCTGATTGGTAACTTCATTCTCCTCTGTTGTGAGGGTGTGTTTTATTTGTTCACTAGTTATTAGTATGAGCCAGTAGAGCAAGGGGATATTTTAAATACCACATGTTCTTTGCATTGTGCCACTTTGAATGTACATACTGAAGGTATACTCTTGTGTCTATTTACAGAAACAAGAGGGTTTTGAAAACCAAGAGGAGGAGGGGTGGAAGAGGGGGCCGCAATCCCGGCCTCCAACCCCAGAGGAGTGAAGCAACACCAACATCTGGGAGGTCACCTCCCACCCCAAGAGTTCCCATGGGCCCGGCTGACTGCCCACCACCTCCCCCTCCACCTCCCCCCAACAACAACAACAACAACAACAACAACAACTCCAAACCTAGTGGCCACAAGAGTCCCTGTGTGCCCAACATGACCGAACGCAGGCGGGATGAGCTCTCTGAAGAGATCAACAACTTGAGAGAGAAGGTCATCCGGCAGTCCAAGGAGAACAGCAACCTCCAGAACCAGGTGCAGAAACTCACAGAGGAGAACAGCACTCTCCGCGAGCAGGTGGAACCTACCCCTCAGGATAACCAGGATGACATTGAGCTGCAAGGTGCTGCAGCAGCTGCTGTCCCGTCGTCCACCCCAACTGAAGAAGAGTGCCCAGAAGACTTTCCTGACAAGTTTGACGGCAACCCAGACACGCTGTCTCCTTTCATGTCCCAGTGCCAGATCTTCATGGAGAAGGGCACCAGAGATTTCTCAGTTGATCGTATCCGTGTCTGCTTTGTGACAAGCATGTTGACCGGTCGTGCTGCCCGCTGGGCTTCTGCAAAGCTGGAGCGATCCAACCATCTGATGCACAATTATCCAGCCTTCATGATGGAAATGAAGCATGTCTTCGAAGACCCCCAGAGGCGTGAGGCTGCCAAACGCAAGATCAGACGTCTGCGCCAGGGAATGGGGTCTGTCATTGACTATTCCAACGCTTTCCAGATGATTGCCCAGGACCTCGATTGGAATGAGCCTGCGCTGATTGACCAGTACCACGAGGGCCTCAGTGACCACATTCAGGAGGAGCTGTCTCACCTCGAGGTTGCCAAGTCCCTGTCCGCCCTGATCGGCCAGTGCATTCACATTGAGAGGAGGCTGGCCAGAGCCGCTGCTGCCCGCAAGCCCCGCTCCCCTCCCCGGGCACTGGTCCTGTCCCACCAGCACCAGGTCGATCCCACCGAGCCCATTGGAGGCGCCCGCATGCGCCTCACCCAGGAGGAGAAGGAAAGGCGCCGCAAGCTCAACCTCTGCCTCTACTGTGGAAATGGAGGGCACTACGCCGACAACTGTCCTGCCAAGGCGTCCAAGTCTTCACCGGCGGGAAACTCCCCGGCCCCGCTGTAGAGGGACCATCAGCGACCGGGCCAGAAATCATTAGGTCCCAAGATGATTCTCTGTCACCACATTTACAAGTAATGCTCCAGATCCATCTCCCAGGCAGACACACCCTGTTTGTCAGAGCCATGGTCGATTCGGGTGCTTCTGGCAACTTCATCGATCATGAATATGTTGCCCAAAACAGAATTCCCCTGCGAGTCAAGGACTGGCCAATACTTGTGGAAGCAATTGATGGGCGCCCCATAGCATCAGGCCCAATTGTCCATGAAACTCACAACCTGATAGTCGACCTGGGAGATCACCGAGAGGTGCTGTCCTTCGATGTGACCCAGTCTCCATTCTTTCCCATTGTCCTGGGGGTTCGCTGGCTGAGCATACATGACCCCAACATCACCTGGAGCACTCGGTCTATCGTGTTCGACTCCGAATACTGCCGATACCACTGCCGGATGTATTCGTCAATACCTCTGTCACTGCCACCAGCAGCACCCCACCGGTCACTTTATTACCCAGTGGATGGGTACAGAGTTTACCAACCAGTGAGATACTACTGCGTCCAGAATGTGTACACTCCAGTAGATGAGCATGTCTACCCAGATCACCGGCTGGTTGATCCCCACATCGAGATGATCCCTGGAGCACACAGCATTCCCAGCGGACATTTGTATTCATTGTCCGAAACCGAGATGGCAGCTCTCCGTGACTTTGTGGCCAGAAACGTGAAGGATGGCCTGATCACCCCAACAATTGCACCAAATGGAGCCCAGGTTCTCCAGGTGAAGAGGGGATGGAAGCTGCAGGTATCTTATGATTGCCGAGGTCCAAACAATTTCACCATCCAGCATCAGTATCCTTGCCTGTCTATTCCAAATTTAGATGACCAAGCACACCTAGCAACATATACCGAATATGTTCCTGAAATTCCTGGATACCAGTCATACCCTGCATATGCCACCTGCCCTACCTATCCAGTAGGATATGCGTGGTACCCAGTGGGACGAGATAGTCAAGGAAGAGCTCTCTACCTACCTGTCATGATCACTTGGAATCCACACTGGTACCGTCAACCTCCAGTACCCCAGTATCCGCCCCCACAGCCACCACCCCCACCACCACCTCCCCCACCACCTCCCTCTTACAGTACCTTGTAAATACCTGTCATGTTCTTCAAGGTCTCCACCCTCAAAGTTTATTCCTGTGCAGTTTCTCAATCAGTGACTGTGTGCAAAATTGAGCTACTGTATCTTAAGGTCACCTGAGGCACATCCTCTCTGAAAGGCTACGGAAGGTCAGGGCAATCTTGCTTGAATTGGCACACATCCTAAAGTATCGACCCTCAGTAATTCTGAGAGCAACAGAATACCAACAAGTTGTCTCTCAGTTTTCAACCTTGACTGCCAATTAATATGTTTACTGTTGCCTGGAGTTTACCTGGATAAACCTCTGTCACAATCTAAATTATAGGCTGCCAATTTCTTTACAGAGAAGCTGATGCACACACAGGAAATGCTGATTTTTTTGTGGAGGTAGAGACAGGAAGGAGGATGTGATCTTTCTTACAGTTTCGGTCCTCTACAGTATTGAAGACCAACGCCTTATAAAGGAAGCCACAATTAACTGGTGCAGTGTGGAAATGCTTCCATGATTCTCTTGCTGCACCCATAGGAACTTCACCATCTTCAAAGTCCACTTTCATGGTTCCTTAATTCTCAAGGAGCAGCACCTGGACTGGTTCTCCTAGGAGCAGGTAAAACCCCTGCAACATGGAACACCTTAGGCCTGAAAAAGAAGTGCTCTCTTAGACAGACTTGCATGTTAAAGAGCGTGCCTTCACATCCTGGTGCAAATCACATGTACCCAAGATCTCTGGCTTTGACACAACATCTTAGCATCACCATGCTAGTAATAGCTCCCATACGGTTTTAACCATCCTGTACCTAATTCTTAAAAGGTACTGATACTTCAGAAAGAATTTTCACGAGTGCTGTCAATTGGCTGAATTTTTGAAGCATCTGTCTGTGACTCTTTGCCATATGCATCTGGGCATTCCATTCCTTCATCAGATGAAGCATTAGGATGTATAGAGAGCGGACATGATTTAGCACCCAAACCTGTGCATGGGAGCAATTAGAGCACTGGGCACTGCCTAAATGACCAGAGGCTGACATGAAACTGCCAATGGATGAAAGGCCTCAGAAACCAACTCACATGACTCAGTCCAGTGATACTTCTGGTGTCTCCTGGATGGTTTTTGCTCACCAGGGACTACCTGACTTCTTTTAGTCTGTTCCCTTGCTACTACCTTGACCCATTTGTCTAATCTCTCTTTCTTTAATTCTTTACTACTGCCATTAATCCTGCTGCAGGATCTGTGTCACCTTCTGCCTGGTCGCTGAGACTCCATGCTGCTGTCATGCATGGAAGAAGTCTTGAGGAAGCACGTGTTTCAACACATACAGTCTCCAATTGCCAAATCAATTTGAGCAGTAGGAAATCACATGCTTTACATTTCTAATTGCCTGCCATGGAGAGAAGTCTTCATGGTGAAGTTTCCTCTTCCATCAGCATCACCTTTCACACCCTTATGACCACTCCCCTTATCCTTGCATGTTTTATCATTCTTTACCAGTGTTTTAAAGTGGTGACTATGCTTTCAGAAATTTCCATTGAATTACAAAGTACTATTCAATTTTTACTTAAACTAAGTAAAGATAACATAGAATATTTCCCCACTGTGAACTTCTTACAGCACTGTGAATGAGAAGCTTGTCAAAACTGAAGTGTTTGTAAAATAGCTTATCTTGTTGATCCTCCATCTTCAATTTCAATATCATAAAAAATCAATACTACCAATTGGGCCTTTAAAAATCACAAAAGAATAGAAACATTCAAAGAAGAAATCTAGTTTGATATTTAATTCAAAACAACTTTTCCTTGCTTTCTTCAGTGGAATCAGAAAGCTTGTCAATCACTTGTGTGTTTTAGAGTAATTACTTTGGAAATGGTGCATTTGTGCTTCTGGACTATCGTGAAGCGTCAGTTCAGTTTACCTCAGAATCTCACTCCAGCCTCCATCCATTTGAAGTCAAGTCGTTTTGTGTCAGATTTACAGTTATCAATTGATCTTCGAGCTGCAGAGTGCCCAGAAAAGGGCAGTTACCTGCAGCCCTGGCATGTGCACACGGACATTTGCCATCACTGCAAGCAGAAGTCTGGAGAAGTTGGCCAAGGACAGGACAGTCGGGGAGAGCATGCTGATGTGGGTTCTCAGCTCACAAAGTCCCTGACACATATTGGACTGTTTGCTAAAGCTTGTGGTTAACTTTCAGCAGTGTGTGCTATGCTTTCTATCTATACTATCTATAAATGTTAGGTGTTAAGGATAAGTAATCTTAAATTAATTCTATAGTATTGAAATTTGTGTAAGTTTCCTTTCTCACAACTGATTTGTTTTTGTTGATCAAATTTATATTTGGATAAGTTTCCTTTCTCTCACCTGACTTGTTTATGCTGATCAAAGTTATGTTAATTGACTCTTTTAAGAATTTCTTTTGGCATTTCCAACAAAAATGCCTTTTTTCATAAAAAAGAAAAAAATGTTAGAAAGGGAGCAGAATGAAACAGAAAGGAGATAGATAAGACAATTGAATCAAGTAGAAAAAAGATCATAGTTGCTAGTTGAGCCTGAAGTGAAGTAGCTGAGGATGTTGGAACAGGAAGTTTACATACCTTTTTGAAGAGTCAATTTAGTTTGAGCCAGGAGGTATTTGTCTTGGGTGTTAGTAGTTTGATTAAATCATGTGAAGAAATACAGTGAGCTTGCACAACATAAGAGGAGTACATCTCTGTGGTGCAGCCTGGAATTCTGTTCAAGTTTGCAGGTACCTCTTGGACTCCTGAATTGATCCAGCTGTCATCCACCACAGACACCGTACGTCAGACTAGTTCCAAGATTGGCAACAGAGAACAACCTTCTGGAAAGACCTGAGCAATCATGGAGGACCATCTGAGGAAAGAAGAGCCCAGTGGGAACCATGTTACATTTGATGGCACTGAAAGTTCTTTGTTGTTTCAGATTGTAGAACACTGTTGTATTGGTCTGTGAAACATCGCATTGTTTTAATTTCTTTATGTTATCAGTTTAAGTAATTGGGGATATATATTTAAGCATAAGTATTTTAGAGTGGGAGGGACTATTAAGTAATCTTAAGTGGGTGGGGTTATTTAGATAGTTAGGATAGTATTATGTATTAGATATCTCTCTAAGTGGACACATGTACTTTCCTATGACCCTTTACCCTGTAATTGTTACCTTTAAGATTCAAATAAATTCAGAAGGCACTGCAGGGAGTTCAACCTATTGAGAGTTAATTGGACATGGATAAAACCTTATGGAAAGTTCAAAGATGATTAGATGAATAATTGAGTAAAGGCCCTAGGTATTAACTCTGGGGATCAGATTGTTAGCAAAACCTTGAGAGTTACAGGATGGATAGGTACCCTTTGAGAAATTGTTGCCGGACTGAATTTGATTACAGTAGATGGTAAATATTCCTGGAAGTTGTAGCAGAGTGATGAATAACGACCCTTGTTTCTGCCCCTGTCAGCAGCCCTCCCTCCTTCCCTAACCCTGCACTTCCTACCCCCAATCCCTACCCCTTCTTCAAACTATATTGCTGTATTCTCTTTATATTTCTCTGTATTTACTAACATTGTATTGATCTTATAACAATTCAATAAAGATTTAGTGGTTAGTGCAAATTGTGTCCTGATCATTTCAGCATCCACCAGCATCAAGGGCATGGGGTGGGGATAGGGAGGATGAAGGAAGGTGGAGTGGTGGGGGGGGTGAGATGAGAGGATGACTGGGTAGGAGTAGGGATGAGGGAAGATGAGAGGAGAAGAGGAAAGTTGGGAAGGGTGGAGTTAGGTGAGTTTGGCATGGGGGTGATCTATAAAGAACACATTAATCACACAGCCCAATATCACATATACAGAGTACCCTAGGAAATCAACATATTCCAGTTGCAGCACATCAACATAATAATAAACCAATAGTCATTCCAATGACAACAGATTTTAATACAAATATTGCTTGGACTACTTGAGTTTTACTCAAAGGAGTAAGGAAGGTGGGACAGTTATAAAAGTTGTGGGGAGAGGGAGATTGGAAGAAGGGGAAGTGGGGGGAATGAAGTATGGGAAGAAAGGGTGGGAAAGATGGGAATGGGGTTGAGTTGAGGATGAGGTGGTGTATGAAGAACACATCAATCACACGACTCACTATCAAAGCCAAATATTGACATATAATAAATAACACAACAAACATTTAATATAAAAATTACTTAGCATATTACTGAGACTTATCAATAGGCGTAGGGGAGGAGGATAGTGGGAGAATAAAAGGGAGATTGTGGAGAACTGAAGGTGGGAAGGGAGTGCAGGAGGCTGGGATGTGGTGAAGGTGGAGTATAATGGAGACAGGGTGTCAACCCAGAACTCAGTATCAGTGTTATACCCAGAACACCCCAGTTGATTCCAGCTACAAAAATAACATAAAATAAAGTCACAATTAACAGTGACTCTGGTGACATAACAAACTTTATTTTTATTCCCAGTATGGCTTGGCATACTTAAGATTTATTAATAAGAGGGGGTAGGAAGACAGGGAAGAATGCAGGGAAGAGTGAGGTAGGAAGAAGAAAGGAGGGGCTGGGAAGAGGGGATGAGGAGGGTGGGAGCGGGGGTGACTTGGGATGGGGGACGCTATGCTGTATAAAGAACACTTCAGTGGGACGTTGGATCATTTGTGTAACTAGAAACCCCAGGAATCAGCTAATATTTCCTACCAGCAAAACATGAACTTAGAAAGGAAGCAACCAATTAATAGTGACTTGAGTGACACAATCAGCTTGATTTCTAATATGAATATTACTTAGATGAATTGAGACTTATTAATTGGAGTGGCAAAGGAGGGACTATGGGAAGAGTAGGGGCCAATGGGAGGAAGAGGGAGAATGGCAGAGTGGGGGATGGGAAGTGGGGGATGGGAAAGGGGTGCGTTTGGGATAGAGGTGACATACAAAAACACACCGATCACACAACGCAGTATCAATTATATTCCCAGAATACCCCAGGAAATCAACTAATTCACTTCAGCTGCAAAATTTTAAACATATATAATAAAACCAATCAATAGTGACACCGCTGACATAACAAGCTTTATTTCTAGTATCCATATTATTTCAAATGCTTGAGATCTATTAATTGGAGTGGAGGGAGATTGGGAGGATGAGGGATGAGAATGGGGATGACAAGGGTGGGGTTGGAGATGGTGTCCAAGAACACCCCGCATTATAAGGGCTGTAGCCGGAATAGCCCAGGAAAGCAACCAATACATTCCAGCTGCAAAGCATTAACATGTGTACTAATAAAGCAATCAATTAATAGTGTGACTCCAGTGACATAACAAAACACACACATCGATCACAGCTCAATATCAAGGATATGCCCAGAATATCCCAGGCAATCCATTAATTTATTCCAGGTGCAAAACATTTACATAGATAATAATAAAAGTGCCTATTAATAGCACCTCCAGTGACATAATACATTTTACTTTTAATATCAATTTTACTTTGAATACTTGAGATTTATTATTAGGAGTAGGGAGGGTAGGTTATAGGGACCAGGGGAACAGACAGTGGGTGGAAAGTGTGCAGTACAGGTGGGTCTGGGATGGGAGTGGTGTATAAGGAACACATCAGTCACACAACCTAGTATAAGCTGTATACACAGAATACCACAGGAACCCAACCAGTACATTCCAGCTGCAAACATTAACCTAGGTACCAATAAAGCCATCACTTAATATTGACATGCTGGTGACATAATATAACAAACTGTATTATTTATTTATTTATTTATTTTTGGTACCGGGATCGAACTCTGGTCCTTGCGCTTGTGCAGCAGGCCGCGAAACCACTGAGCTAAATCCCCAGGCACAAACTATTTTGAATATCAATATTACCTAGAATTCTTGAGATTTGTAATTCAGGAGGGGAGGAGGGGAGAGTAGGGAGGAAGTGGTGAGGGTCAAAAGTGTAAATGGGGGAATGGGAAAAGGTGGTACGGAGGGTGGGTGTGGGAGTGACTTTGAATGGAAGGCTGTTAGATAAGGATCACGTCAATCACAGTCCAGTGTCAATGGCGTGCTGATTCCAGGAAGTCGACTAATATGCTCCAGATGCAGAACATTTCCCTATAAAATAGAGCCACTAATTAATAGCAGTTTCAAACATTTTATAACCAATCTTATTTTTGTATCAATAGTACTTGGAATATTTGAGATTTATTAATTTTTGTGATAAGGAAGGAAGAGTAGGGAGAGGAATGGAAGAGAGTAGGAAGAATGGAGGAGTGAGGAGGGCAGGGGGTGGGAAGAGAAGATGGGTCAGAAAGGCAAGATTGGGGGTGACTTTGGGGTGGGAGTGACATGTAAAGATCACACGAATCATATAACCTAGAATCAATTGTCCAGAATACCTCAGGAAATCATCTAAATTATTCCATCTGCAGAATGTTAACCTCCGTAATAAAGCCATCAATTAGTGCTGATTCCGATGACATATTAAACTTTATTATCAATATTACTTAGAATAGTTGAGATTTATTAATTATAATGGGAGGATGGAGCAATGGGGAGGGTGGGGAACACGGGAGTCAGGAGGTGAGAAGGGAAAGGGAGATGGGAGGAGAAGTAGGAATGGTGGGAATCTAGTGAGTATGGGATGAGGCGAGGTTTATAAATGACACATCAATCACACAGCTCAATGTCAATGATATTCTAAGGCAGCGCTAAGAAATCAACTAATATATTCCAGCTGCAAAAGGATAACGTATAAATAAAGTCACTGATTAATGGCCACTCCAGTAACATAACCTCTATTTTTACATCAGTGTTACTTGGAATAGTTGAGAATTACTAATTGGAGTGTATGAGGGGGAGAGAGGAGGGGTCTGGAAATGTAGAGGAATGGGGAGGGTGGGAGATGGGATGAGAAAGTGGGAATGGGGGTGATTTGGGGGTGTGAGGTGGTGTATAGAGAGCACATCAGTTCCGAAAGCCAATATCACTTATATACCCAGAATACCCCTGGAAATCAATTAATATATTCCAGCTATAAAATATGAACACATAAAATAAGATTACCTGTTAATAGTGTCTCCCATAACATAATAAAATAAACTTTTTAAATGTGAATTTTGCTTGCTACCCCGGAGATTTATTGATAAGACTGAAGAGGATGGGACACTGTGAGCATGAAGGGGAAGGAGGGTTGGGAGGAAGGCGGTCAATGAACAGAGAGGGTGGTGCACCAGGCACGGGGGTGAGTCTGAGATGGAGGCAGTGGGTAAAGATGACCTCAAACACAACCCAGTATCAATAATATACTTCAACTATTTCAGGAAATCAACTAATTCATTACACCTGCAAAACTTGAACATATAAAGTCAGCCAACAGTGAGGACTCCAGTCCAATACGGACTCTAGTGATATAATGGACCAAACTATTTCTATTATTAATTTTTCTTGGAGTACTCAAGATTTATTAACAGAACGAGGGAGAGTGAGAAATTGGAGAGGATGGGGAAATAGAAAGAGGTATGTGCCAGATGGGACATGTTGGGAGGGGCAAAGCAATATTATAGTGAATGTGTCACTACACAATCCAGTAGCAATATGTCCAGAGCACCCCAGGAGCCACTTATTCCCACTGTAAAACTTTACCATATAAAGTAGTCACAGATTAATAGCTATTCCAGTGACATGATAAACTTTACTTTTAGTAACAATTTTGCTTGGAACTTGGAGATTTACTATTACTATGGAAAGATGCAGAACATTAGTGAGGGCAAAAAGGAAGACATATTAAATACATCAAAGACATCTGGGAAGCTAACATCAGGTTTATTTTTACACCAATTAATACTAAAATAAATCAGCATGACAGTGATATTCATCTGAATAAAATGTGGTCAGTGGAGTCATAAGACATACATTCTATGAGATTTTGATTACAATGACATCTGAGTTATAGAGTAACAAGTTGCACACAGAAAATCTGAAGAGTTTCTGTTTGCCAGTTTCAAAGACTTGCTAGGTTCATATGACATCGTCAAATGTCATAACCACCAAATGGTTATCAGGAAGGTAGTAATTAAAAGGAAAAGTACAGGACCTGTGATGAAACCTGAAGCAGGCAAGCTGAATAGCTGTCCACCAGCCCAGCCCAGCTCTCTCAGACTCCATGGTGTGCAGGGTGGAGGTGGTGGGTGAGGTTTTGAGATGTTAGGAGTGCAGCTTCTTGGCCAAGAACCACTTTGCTATCAAATGCCTGCTTGAGGGTTTACTTATAATTTAAATAATATGGTGCAATAGTGGTAAGCCAAATCACTTGGAAAGAAAATAGAAATATTCTCCTTCTTGTTTTCTTACACCTAGACTGCTTCCCATCCAGACCCATGATTTTTTAGGTTTCTTTCTTTTTTATTTTATTAATACAGGGTTTTTTTGTTTGTTTTTTTGGTACCGGGGATCGAATTCAGGTCCTTGTGCTTGCTCAGCAGGCGGCGAAACCACTGAGCTAAATCCCAGGCCCTATTAATACACTTTTTCAGTACACAATAATTTTATTCTGTGAGTGGTACATGTACATAACACATCTTTTTACTTCCTCTTTTTTCCCTTCCTTCTCCTTCCATCACTTGGTCCCTTTCATAATTCACATGATTGTTTGAAAATTAATTTTATTGATACAGTTTTGACATACATAATGATCACATCCATCACAGGGAATTTGTACCTGTACATAATATATCTTAATTCTTTTTTCCCCATTCTCTTCCCTTCTCTTCAATCCTTCTCTTCTTTAAAAAAAAACTTTGTTTTATTGTTTTCCTTCTATCCTTTTTTATTTTTAAATTCTTATTCTTATTCCCCTATCCCCTTCCCTTATTCCCATTCCCATTTGAACATTTTCTTAATATCTATCATCCGTTTTGGTCCTTATTTACCCTTTGAGTTTCTTACACAAGAGAAACAATGCAGTAGTTAAAAATGTGTATCTCATTTATTTCACTTAAAAGTATGTCCTCAGGGTGCATCCATTTACCTAAAAATGTTTCAAATTTATCCTTCTATATCCTTTTATACAGACATAAGAACCACATTTTCTCTATCCATTCATCCATTGGTGGGCATCTGGGCTGTTTCCAAGATTTAGCTATTACAACTTGTGCTGTTATAAACACAAGTATGCATATGTCACTACGAGAAATGCTTTTAGGAAGATACCTAGAAGGGGAATATGTGGGTCAAGTGGAACCTCCTAGTTTCAGTTTTTTGAGGAATTTCTATGCTGATTTCTATACCGGTTGTACCAATTTACACTCTCACCAACAGTAGAGAAGGTTTCTTTTTCCTCACATTCTCGTCAGCCTTTGTTATTGGTTGATTTCTTGATAATAGCCACTCTTTCTGGAATGAGATGGAATGTTAATTTGCACTTCTTGAATGACCAGTGATGTTTAACATTTTTCATATGTTTATTTGCTGTTTATACTTCTTCATCTGAGAAATGTCTATTCATTTCAGATGTTTATTTTTGGATTGGATCTTTAAATTTGAGGGGTCTGATTTTTTTTTTTTTGAGTTCTTTATATATTCTAGATGTTAGTCCTTTGCTGAGGGACAGCTGGTAAAAAAAATTTTCTCATTCTATAAGTTCTCTCTTCTCTCTGTTGGTGGTTTCTTTTGCTGTGTAAGAGCTTTATAACATGGTGAGATCCAGTTGTTGATTCTTTGTAATATTTTCTGTATAATCAGGGTTTTGTTCATAAAGTCTTTGCCTACAGCTATGTCTTAAAGAGTTTTACTTATTCTATCTTCCAGTAGATTTAGTGTTTCAGTTTTAATATTTAGATCTTTGATCCATTTTGATTTTAGTTTAGTGCAAGGTGACAGATACGGATCTAGGTTTTATCTTCAGTATGTGGAAAGCTACTTTTCCCAGAGCCGTTTATTAAAGAGGCTTTCTTCCAGTGAAGATGTTTGGCCCCTTTGTCAAAGATAAGGTGGCTGAGTGTAGCTGGAGTTGTTTCTGCATCTTCAATTCTGTACAATTGATCTTCAGGCCTGTTTTTTTTTAAAAAAAAAAAAAAACAACTTTCTGCCAGTACCATGCTATTTTTTATCATGGTAGCTTTGTAGTATAATTTCAAGTTGGGGATTCTGATGCCCCCAGCTTTGCCTTTGTTGCCCAGAATTGCTTTTGCTATTCTAGGTCTCTTCTGGTTCCAAAAAATTTTAAGATTATTTTTTCTAGTTTATGAGGTATGCTACTGTATTTTGATCAGGATTGCATTAAATCTGTATGACAGTTTTGGTAGTATGGCCATTTTCACTCTATTGATTCTGCCTATCCAAGAACAATGGATAGCCTTCCATTTTCTGATATTCAGAGTACTGTAGTTTTCTTTTTTCTTTTCTTTTCTTTTTTTTCTTTCTTTCTTTTTTTTTTTTTTTTTGGTACACGGATTGAATTTAGGACCTTGCACTTGCAAGGCAGGTGTGGTGCCACTGAGCTGAATCCCAGGCCCAGAGTACTGTAGTTTTCAACATAAAGATCTTTTACTTCATTAGATTGATTCCTAAGTCTTTCATTTTTCTTCTTGTTATTGTGAAAGGTGTTGTTTCCCTAATTACTTTCTCAGTGAGTTTCTTATCTATGTACGGGAATGTTACCTATTTTTCAGTGTTTGTATCCTGCTATACTACTGAATTTGGTTATTAAATCTAAGAATCATTTGGAGAAGTTTTTGGGGTCTTCTGTGTAGAGTATCATGCCATTTGCAATTTTCTTTCCTATCCTTATTGCTTTTACTTCTTTCTCTTGTCTAATTGTTCTGGCTAATGTTTCCAGAACTATATTGAATGGGAGTGGTGATAGTGGGTGTCCTTGTCTTGTTCCTAATTAAAATGAAAGCTTTCAGTTTTTGACCATTTAGTATGATGTTGGCTGTTGATTTATCATAGATGGATTTTATCAGATTGAGATAACAAACTTTTATTCCAATGTTCTGTAGGGTTTTTATTATGAATGGGTCTTGGACTTTGTCAAATGCTTTTTCCGAATCTTTTGAGATGATAATGTGGTTTTTGTACTTGGTTCTGTTAATATAGTGTATTACATTTATTGATTTGCATATTTTGAACCACTTCTGCATCCCTGGGATGAATCCTATTTGGCCATAGTGTATAATCTTCTGGATGATTTGTTGCATTCTGTGTGCCAGGATCTTATTGAGGATTTTTCCATCTATGTTCATTAAGGAAATTGGCCTGTAATTCTCTTTACTGTTTGAATCCTTCTCTCATTTTGGTATCAGGGAAATGTTTGCCTCCAGGAATATTTGGGAGTATTGCTTCCCTTTCATTTTCATTAAAGAGCTGGAGGAGTAATGGCATTAGATCTTGTCTAGATTTCTTCTAAAATTCAGAAATGAATCCATCAGGACCTGGGATTTTCTGTCGGTAGGTTTTAAATTACATTTTCAGTTTCATTGACTGATATCAGAATATTTAGAATTTTTACAACTTTTTAAAATTCAGCTTTCACAATTCATATGTATCTAAGAATCTGTCCATTTCTTCTGTGTTTTCCATCTTATTAGAGTTGAGTTTCTCAAAGTAACTATTGACGATCTTCTGGATTTCTGCAGGATCCATTGTGATTTTTGCCCTTTTAAATCCTAATAGTATGAATTTGAGCTTTTTCTTTCTTTTTTTTTTTTTGATAATGTTGGCTAAGGGTTTGTCTATTTTATTTAATCTTTCAAAGAATCAACCCTTTGGTTCATTGATTTTTTTATATTGCATTCTTAGTCTCAATTGCATTAATTTCTGCTCTGATCTTTATAGTTTCCTCTCTCATATGTGCTTTTAACTTGCTTTTTTGAGAAGTCTGAGGTTCACCACTGGGTTAGTTATTTGAGCTCACTCTATTTATTGGATGTGGGAATCCAGCACTGTAAATTTCCCTTGCAGGGCAGCTTTCATTGTGTTCTATAAATTCCGGTATATTATAGTAGTATCATTTAATTGCAGAAACTGTCTAATTTCTTCTTTAATTTCATCTGTGACCCATTGGTTTGTTCAGGAGGGTATTATTTAATTTCCATCTGTTCATGTAGTTTTTGTGGTTTCTTCTGCTATTAACTTCCAATTTCATTGTACTATGATCTGATAATGTGCATGAAATAATTTCAATTCCTTTGTATTTACTTAAGAATATTCTATGACCTAGTATGTGGTCTATTTTGGAGAATGTCACGTGTAAGAAGAATGTGTATTCTGTTGTTGCTGGGTGGAACACTCTGTAGATATCTACTAAGTCTGTTTGTTCAAAGGTTCATTCAGCTCTGATATTTCTTTATTGATTTTTTTGTCTAGTTAATCTGTCTATTTGTGATGACGGGGTATTGAGGCCCCACATTACGATTGTATTAGTGCTTATCTGATTTTTCATATACATTAATGTTTGTTTTATATAGTTGGGTGTGCCAGTATTTGGTACATATATATTTATGATTGTTATCTCTTCTTCTTGGATTGTTCCCTTAACAAGTATGTTGTGACATTTTTTGTCACTTCTGAACAGTCTTGGCTTGAAATCTGCTTTGTCTGCAAATAGAATAGTATTCCTGCTTTTTTCCACATTCCAGTTGCATAGAGTATTGTTTTCCATTTTTTTACTTTCATTCTATGTATTTCTTTTGCAGTTAAATGTGTTTCTTGTATGCAGCATATTGTTAGATCTTGTTTCTTGATCCATTCTGCCAATCCGTTTCTTTTGGTTAGTGAATTGAGACCATTTACATTAATGGTTATACTGATATGTATTGACTCCTTGTCATATTATTTTCCTTTTGTTGGTTCCTTTTCTTTCCTTTTAGTTTAATTGCTTGCCTTGCATGGTGTATTCATTCTGTTGGGATTCATGGAACTGTTGTCTTCATTGTCTTTTTCTAGGATATCCTTCAGAACTCTTTGGAGTTCTGTTTTGGGTGTCATGAATTTCTTCATGTGTTCTTTATCATGGAAGTATCTTGTTTCTCCAAAATTTAGAAAGATAATTTTGCAGGGCACCAGTCTGGCTTGGAGGTTGTTTTCTTTTAGGGCTTGAAATACTTCATTCCAAGCTCTCCTTGAGTTAAGGGTTTGTGTTGAGAAGTCTGTTGTGATTCTGATCGGTTTTTTTTTTTTTTTTTGTAGGTAATTTGTTTCTTTTCTCGAACAGTTTTTAATATTCTGTTCTTCTGTTGAATTTCTGGAATTTTGACTATTATATGCTTTGGTGTAGTTTTTCTTTTCTGATCATGGCTATTTGGAGTTCTGTGTGCCTCACTTATCTGTATATTAACTTCTTTTTCTATTCTTGGAAGTTTTCTACTATTACTTCGGTGAACAGATTTTTTTATGTCCTTTATGGTATCTTCTGATTTTCATTGATTCCAGTTAATCTTATGTTATTCTTTGCATCATCTAGCAGCTGTTGGGTTGATTTTTTGTGGCCCCTTACTATTTTTAAGAAGTCTTCCTTTTGATGATCACTAACTGCAAACCTGTCTTCTAGACCTGACAATCTATCTTCACATTTGGTTGATTCTGCTGTGTATATTTTTAATGAATTTTTAATCTCCTGGATATCTGTTAGAATCTGTTTTATGGAATGTAGCTCTTTCCTGTGTTGGACATTCATGGTTTCCATCACTTTCCTAAGCTCCTCTATTTTGTCTTTATCTGTACCTACTCTAGATTTACTAATGATGTTTTTCATTGTGGTCATCACCTCTTTAGTTATTTGTGTAATTATTTCTGATTTGTTTTTTTCCAGAGAACTATGGGAAGTAAGAATTTGTTGCTGTGGGAAGATAAACAAAATAATAGTAACAACAATAACTTACATAGTTTTAGATTCATAATTATAAGGAACACACAACAAAATGGGAAAGTATTCAGTAGCTGAATGTGGTGTTAGGAGATGGGCCCTGGTTGGAGTTCAGCCACTGGGAGCATAACTTCAAAGTACGTATTCTTGTTCCCAGATCCTGTTCTCTCTTGATTTCTTGCTTTCTCACTTTCTCTGTCTCCTAGCCACCAAGATATGAGCAGATTCCCACCAACAGGGCCTTCCACCATACTGTTTCTGTCTTGGGGCCATCCAAACATGGACTGAACCCACTAAAACTGTGATCCAAACAAACTTCTCCTTTATATTCCAGGTATCTGATATTTTGTCCCAGAAATGGGAATGTAACCAATACAATGTGCATACAAATATATTTTATTAGTTATTATAAGTTGCTCTGCAACTTGTTTTTTTATTTAACTATAAGTTAAAACCACTTTCTAATAGATTATATAGAGGTCAATTTGATTTAGGAGCAAAATGTGAAAAACACATACACAATGTTCTTTACTGTTTCTATTTATATTAGTGTCTAGCATATAATTCCAAATAATGCTGCATCATCAGTATTACTGTGGTATTGAATCTTACAGTGACAAGGGGTAGAGCAGAGGTCACAATGCTATAACAGCCCTTGCACCTTCTTAAAATTTATTGTACAGGGCCGGGCATTTAGCTCAGTGGTTTCGCCGCTTGCTGTGAAAGCACAAGGACACGAGTTCGATCCCCGGTACCAAAAAAAAAAAATTATTGTGCAAGTTTACAACCTAAAATATAGTCTAAGAGTGGTAGATTTCTTATAAATTCCAAAACTGGTATTATCAATCTAATTCATTTTTACCAATTCAATAGACAGAAATATAACCCAATTGCTCTTTTCTATTTATTTCTTTGATTATTGAAGAATCGAATTTCTCCTCTTGTTAACCTTTTGTATTTCTTCTTTGTAAAGCCTGATGTGCTTTTTTATTAGTTCTTTAATAATCTCTGTGCTTTAAAATGAGCTCAGAAGATATTTTTTAAATTTTCAAATATTGATAACTGACTTTTCTAGGAAATATTTCATTGGTATGTTAGAAATATTTATTTAAGGTTAGCTCACTTTTTGGTCATCATTCATTTACCAGACCTGTGGGATCCATGGTTTCTCTGAAGAAAAAAAAACAAACACATCGAAATTCACATACAGGTAAATTTGTGTAGCTGGATGGAAAAATATTACCTTTTATTTTCACTGAACTCTGGTATATATAATTTCCTTCAATAATGGATATAGAAAAAAACTACAGTAGCAACAAAATATCCTGGTATTGATTACCAATAAAATTATAAATTTTAATTTTAAATCCCAATTTTTGCAAGTATTTAAAAATATTTTCACTCATTACTGCTTTGAAATTATTGCAATTATTAAAGATGCTGTTTATTTTTTGCCCAAAATAGTTATACCAGAAAGTATATTCTTTCTTATATTCTTTCTTATATTCATTTTACAGATAGAGTTCCTATAATATTTGACAATGCTTCTGATTTTTACTACTGTCAGGCAAAAGGAAGTGCTTTACATCATCATTTAACACATTCATGTCTAGTACTTAGATCAAAACTATTCCTAAAGTGTTGAAATCCATTTTGTCAACAGCTATAATACTCAACTTTATCAGAAAAAGGTATCTGAATTATCATATTTAAAATTTTTGATAAAGGAATCAGGGCAGAATGTGGCTTCTAGTGAGATTTTTAGGCTTCTAAGAGGACAAGTCTTGGGTGCTTATTGAGGCATAAGTTGTAAATTTTCAGAAATAATCACAAGAACAAAAACTCCTTTTTGAACACTGTCTCAGTCCATTTGGCTACTATAACAAAATACCCTGGATACTTTATAAGCAACATAAATTTACTATTCAGTTTTGGAAGCTGGGAAGTCTAAGATCTAGGCACCAGTAGATTCAGAATCTGGTGAGGTTCACTCTAATTCAAAGAAGGTACCTTTGAGCTGCATACTCACACGGCAGGCCCCCTTAAAGCCTACTTTATAAAAACTAATCCCATTCATGAGAGTGGAGCCTGAAAGACTTAATCAACTGCCAGAGTTTCTTACCATTCATTACTATTGCTTTGAAGGTTAGGTTTCAACTTAGGAATTTTAGGAGGAACCAACATTCAAACTATAACAAACACTACAGAAGACATTTGAATTTGCATATACACATTTAAAATTATATGAATTAATTAAACCTTTCATTTAAAGGTCTCAAGTAGATCATTGTCCAAAAATGATCAGTATTCTACTTTCAACTTCTGAGATCAACTATTTAAATTCTACATATGAGTGAGATTATGTGGTACTTATCTTTCTGTGCCTGGTTTATTTCACTTAACCTAATGTTTCCAGTTCCATCCATGTTATCACAACTGACAGGATTTTATTCTTTCCATGGTTGAATATCATTCAACTGTATAGATATTTTCTTTATCCATTCATCAGTTGATAAACACCTATACTGTTTCCATTTCTTGGCTAGTATGAATTTTGCTGCAGTGACATGCAAAGGCAGATGTCTCTTCAATATACTGATTTCATTTCCTTTGGGGATGTACCCAGTGATGAGATAGCTGGATCACATGGTAGTTCTACTTTTAATATTTTGAGGAACTTCCATACTGATTTGAACTGTGGTAATTTACATTTCCACCAGCAATTTGCATGTTTTCCCTTTTCTCCATGTTCTTGCCAATACTTATCTTTTGCTTTGTTTTGTTTTGCAATAACTGTTATTACTGGAGTGAGGTGATATCTCTATTGTGGTTTTGATTTATGTTTCCCTAATGATTAGTGGTGCTGAGCATTTTTTTGTATTCCTGGTGGCCATTTGTATGTCTTCTTTTTAGAAATGTCTATTTATGGCTATCACCCTTTTTTTTTTTTTCTTTTGGTACCAGGGATCAAACTCAGGTCCTTGTGCTTGCGCAGCAGGCAGCAAAACCACTGAGCTAAATCCCCAGCCCTATCACCCATTTTTAATTGAGCTACTTGTTATCAGAGATTCCTGCAGCAGATTCCAATCTCCTGCTCAGTGCTGTGACGCATGGTGAGAAGACATAGAGACAGAATTAAAGAGACAGATATGGGGAGCCAGGAAGATCAGTGCTTGTGCAGAGTCTTGAACAAGCAAAGGCTCTGAACACCCAGAGCCATTGATATTTATTGGTGACATCATAATTAGACTGAGATAAAGGGGCTACATGGAATTGCTATGAATGTGTTGCTGATGCAAGCAAGGCTTATAAAGGAAAAGACAAAGCATTCTTGAATTAGGAACAGAACAGACAAAATATAGGCTCTGGTTAATAGTTAACCTTGTCTTTTTGGTAAAGAAGGTTTTAAGTTTGGGAATGGAATTTGGGTGTCACTCTGACCTTAGCATGTAGGCTTTGCCAGACTGACTTCTATAAACAAGGCAATTGTGGGGTTAACTTTTTACAGCCTTCATTGCTTACAGCCTGCTTTGGGCACAATTAATGGGGTGATCTACAACAATTTGCTTATTTTATTTTTAATTTTTGCTATTGAATTTTCTAGATACCAATCCCTTGTATATATACAGTTTTCTTCCATTCTATAGGTTGTATCTTCACTTTGTTAATTGTTTCCTTTGTTGAGTCTCATTTATATGATATCATCTGCTGATTGCTTTTAGTATAAATTACTTCCCTTTTTCTAGTTTCCTGAGCTTAGACTATTTATTTTTTATAAAATAGGTATTTAGTACTATAAATTTCCTTCTAAATACTGCTTTTGCTATATCTCATTAACATTGCAAAGTTGTATTTTTGTTTTCATTTAATTAAAATATTTTAAAATTTTTCATAGGCTTCTTTGTTCATCCAGGTGTTACTTAGGATTATGTTGTTTAGTTTACAAATTTTGAGAATTTTCCAATTATTTTTATTTTGTTGATTTGGTGTAATTACCTTGGTGTCTGGGAGCATACTTTATATGATTTCTATTCTTTAAAAAAAATTTTAAGGTGTGTTTTGTGATCCAGATTTTGGTCTACCTTACTGTATATTCTATATGAGCTTGAGAAAAAATGTATATTTAGCTGTTATTAGACTATTGTATAAATGTCAGTTAGATGATTGTTAGTGCCATTCTGAACAATTATACCCTTACTAATTTTCATCCTCCTAAATCTATGAAATACTAACTCTCTGTTAGTAGATGAAGTTTTCACACATAAAAATATATTTATCTATTTCTCCTTATAGTTCTATCAGCATTTGCTTCATATATTTTTGAGATCTATTGTTCACTGCACAAATAATAACAGTTACATCTTCTTAGGGAGTTTGTAAATATAACATTATGTATGGTATATCTTTATCTTAAGATATTTTCATTTCTTAAGTCTATCTTTTTTTCTGAAATTAATAGAGCTACTCTTGCTTTCTTTTAATTAGTGTTAGCATAGTAGAATTTGCTCCATTCCTTTACTTCTAATCTGTCTTTATATTTAAAGTGGCCTATAGTTTTTTATCCATTCTTATGATGTCTGTCTTTTAGTTAGTGTGCTTAGATAATTCATATTTAAAGTGGTTATTGATATAATTTGGTAAATATCTACTTTGTTTATAACTTTTCTTTTCATTTCACTTTTTTCCTGCTTCTTTTTCTGACTTCCATTGAGCATTTTATGTTTCTGTTTTAGCTCGTTTTTAGCAAATCAAACATACTTATTTGTAAAAATAATTTAGCAAGGGCAGGGGATTTAGCTCAGTGGTTCCACCACCTGCCTCACAAGCGCAAGGACCTGAGTTCGATCCCTGGTAAATAATAATAATAATAATAATTATTATTATTATTATTTAGTGATTTCCCTGAAGCTTGCAATATAAGTTTTTAGCTAATAAAATTTAACCTACAAATAACAATGGAAAGAGGAAAACAAATGTTTGGATTTTACTTTGGTGAGCCTCAAAGGTGAGAAATTCCCAAAATTTCAGATGGATATTTGACATTACTGAGTAGGCAAAAAGAATGACAAGTGTCTACCACATATTTTTTTTCTTCTTTTAATTTGTTGATTAATTTATCAAGAAAAACTATTCCTTAACTCACATATTCATGTTACATAGTTCAGGAACACAAATCAATGACAAACGTCTAAGGAATTTAATCCAAAGAAACTTCATATCACTTTATTTCATTTGCACTTTGAAAGATACCAACCTTCTTCATCGTTGCAAAATCTTTCCTGGAATCATAATTTGCATTGAATTCTGTATGTGGTTTTTTTCTTACTTCAGCCATTGCAAACTTAGGGAGAGCTATACTCCCAAGGAAAGAAAGAATGCTCCAACAGTATTGAAATTGCAGACTCTTGGCCCCAGAGCCCTGCATCTAAGGTTTCATCAAAACACCAGAAATTATGGTAGTTATTTTCCTCAACATTTTATATTTTTCTTAACTGTTTTTTCCACCTATTTGCTTAGTGCCCCAAAGTGAATATGTTACTACTCTTCAGTCCTACAATTCAGTTCTTTTTCAAAAGTATTTTGGCATTGGGCTGGGGATTTAGCTCAGTGGCACCCCACCTGCTTTGCAAGCACAAAGTCCTGAGTTCAATCCCCTGTACCAAAAAAAGAAAGAAAGAAAGAAAGAAAATATTATGGCATCATGCTTTTGATTTCCAAGAATCCTCTTTTCTAAAAGCTTCACTTTTGCATACAATAACATCTCAAATCTATGAGTTATAAATTTTTTATATTTTTTTTCCATATTTGCATATCCATTTGGTATTTCCCTTATTTATTTCTCAAAATGAATTTTTTGGGGGCTGGGGATTTAGCTCAGTGGTTCTGCCTCACAAGCGCAAGGTCCCAAAAGCATTTTTTCTTGCTTATAAATGAAGGACTTGTTTCACAAGTATATGTGTCCTGGGGTTCCTTGGCCATCTTCAAGCTTTTCTTCTTACATATAACCACCTCTCAATAGGGAAAAGTAACTTAAGGGCTCCATCAGATCAGTGTGGAGAGTAAAAGTTTACAGTAATAGATATACAATCCACTGACCTTCCTCAAAACTGTGGTCCAACTCATCTCAGTAGACAGATGCATGTCCTTGTTTTCATCATTTAAAATCTGAGGGTCAAATTATACATTTTCACCCTACTTCAGCCCCAGAACTCATGGAAAGTCTTCATTTCCATGTGTTAGAACTTACAGTTTAATTTTTCTGATGGGATTTAGCCTGTGTGCTCAACAACATTCAAATTGTGACTGTCCAAACAGCAGCAAAATTGTTCAGTGGGTCTGCTCACTCTTTGGCTGATGGCTCCCATTCAGAAGCTAGCTGACTATGCTTTACATTCCTCTGAGGGTTTTATCAGTCATCCTGTATATTTCAGGAAATTTTAAAATTTTAAGTATGACAATGGTATTCTGTTTTGTGCCTGGTGCTGTTAGAGACTTGTTCTTTCTCTTATATCATTCCTGTTTTTCAAAGTGACTTTATAGGTGAAAGGAAAGAATGTTTGTCCATTTGGTAGTGTGAGTACATTTACTGTATTTTCCCACCACATATGGGTGAATAAACTAATGGTTAAAATCAGAATTATCAGGCTAGCTTAGACTAAATAAAATAAAGATGCACCAGTCTGGCTGAAAAATTCACTTTTTCTTTTTTTTTCTTTTTTTTAAAATTCACTTTTTCACTGATAAAGAATTTGTGTTCATGCTAATAGAATCTTGGGCTTGTATCTATATCATAATACTTTAAAAAATACTACTTGATGTTTGTACAATTTATTTCAGTCAGTATTTCAGCTAAGAAATTATTTTGTTAGCTTTCTTTCTAAGTTCTAAAATATTATCATAAGACATAAATATAAGTAAATATTTTCCTGTGAAGATACTAATATGGCTATTATTGAAGCAGAAATATGAGCAATAGTGATGGATTTGCATTTTCTAAATACTCTACAATAAACATGCATGTATTTAAAAGGGGAATATTTAAAAAGATATCTATTTGCTTTGCTTTTCTTCCAGGTTGCTAGACAAATATCATACCTCTAGCTATATAAATAATCATATTTTAAAGTAGTAAATTTAAGATATAGAAAGTCTAAAAGCATGAACAGACTTACATATACTGTTTGTATAAACATTCTGTGTGTGTGCATTTTTCTATCAGTAGCTAACTTTCAAAACAGCATATCACTGATATGACTCATTGGAATCAGTGTAAAATAGAAAGCGCTACAGATAAAAGTTTTTTCCTTCAGACTACCTAGGACTGTTTGGCAGTAGTATATAAAGGCAGAACAAAGTTGTAAAAATTATTAGAAATTAATCCTGTCAGCACACTTTAGAGAACTATAATTTTGTTACAAACGTGCAACAAAAGAATCAATGTTAACTATTCATTTAACAATAACATTTATTATGCAGAAGAAATAATACATTACCAGTATTACAAAATGAGATCTCTTCTAAGTTTTTGAGCCTAACATGACAAATACAGAGCTTTGTGGACTCCAATATAATTTGGCTTACAACTTTAATCTTTTTAAAGTCTTCATAAATTATATGTAAATTCTTCTTAAGTTATGTATAAATTGTATTTTTAATATTTGAGACTTTTCCAATTCAGGTACCTACAAGCAAGGACAAAAAGTGGCTTGAATTGTGAAAATGGTATCAGAATGCATTTTCTGAATCTGGAAAAAATAGAGAACAGGGTATTAACATTTTTTGTTTTCTATGGAAAAAACAGGCAAAACTGAAAGCAGGCAAAAAGTTGGGCACCGCAACCCTTCAGTGTCACACTCGGGTTACAGCCACTCAAGAATTATCTAAAGAAATGGTTCTCAAATTTCCGAGTGCAATCACAGGCCATTGGGCCAAACCGGTTTCTGGTTCCAGTAGATCTGGCATGGAACCTGAGAATGTTCATTTCTAACACATTCCCAAGTGACACATATGCTAGTAGTCTAGGAGTTACCACTTCAGAATTGCAGATAGAAGACTCTACCTAGACTTAGTGGGTGTATTAAAGTTCCCATGCATTAATTTATAGGCTTTTATTTAATAAAAATGTAAATAATTTCTGCCAGAGAAATAGGCAACCATTTGCCCTACAAGACATTGCTATGTTAGTTAATCATCTTATTGAAACACTTCCCTCTGGGTGAGGGCATGTGTGCACACAGGTACATGGATGTTCAGTAGCTTTCCAAATACTCCTTGAACTGCTTTAAACATCTTACTGGTTCCATTACAAATAAGTGAGTTCAATAACATTTGTTACCCAAGTTCATAAGAGAGCCATGATTTTACTTTGTGAAAATTATACTGTAAAACATTCGAATCATTTTTATGGAGTTTTAATGCTTTTCTGGATATTATAATTTTCATCAAGTATTGCACAAAGTATCCAGGTAACATATTTTAAATGAAAAAAGCACTTTTTTATGAAATTCATTACTTTGAAAAATCTTTGTTATTTCAACAGACTTCCTTTCCTTGATTTAATTTATGTGTTTACATGTTTTAAAAACTTTATTGAGAACTTGTATTATATGATGATTTTCTCTTTAGTTTCTTTTAGTTTAGTTTAATTTTTTCTTTTATTTTATTGAAAAGTCTTGGAAAGAATAATTTTTATATGAGCATGTAGAAATATACAACATTGCTATGTATATTCTTCATAAAAAATTGGGTAACATCTATATTAAGTAGTGAAACACACATATATACACACACACATTTTAACATAGACAAAAAATAACAACATGGAAGTCAGCAGATTTTACTTCCAAGAATTACATAAATGGATGGGGGATTCATAACTACAAGTTCAACTCCTAACTTATTAATAATTTTTCCTAGATCTTGGGGGAATCACTAAACTTTTTTATTCTGTTGCAACTTTTGTCAAATATTATGTTTGCAGGGGTATGATATAGTAATTTAGCGAACATGTAGGCAATGTTAATAAGTTAGTTGGTCTAGTAAAATAAATGCTCTTAAAAATATAAATCTTCAAAATTATGATGAGTTATGATTTAATGCACATTAGCATGGCTATTACCAAAAAATCAAGTGTTAGCAAGAGATGGAGAAATTGGAACCCTTGTACATAGCTGGTAGGAATAAAAAATGGCACAGCTGCTGCAGGAAATGGTATGATGGTTCCTTAAAAGATTAAAAATAAAATTATGATGTGATCCAGAAATCCCACTTCTGGATGTGCATTTGATCCAGTCAAAAGTTGAAGGCCTGGAGCTCACTATAGAGTCCCATGAGAGTCCATATTAGGAAGCTGAAGAGTTTGTGCTGAAAGTCTGAGAGTCTACCCTGGAAGCCTGGAGATGAATGTCCAAAGGCAATGGCAAAGACTGGAGCTACTCCAAAGAAGCAAAAACCAAGACTTCCTTCATAACCAGGGTTATGGAGCACCTGGTAACTAACAAAACGTAACCAGTTTTGCAACAGAAAGTCTTATTTTCCCTCATGGTAAATGTAAGATTGTTATTCAAGCTTTGGCAAAACCAGTTAAGAAATTCTGTTTAAAATTATGAAGCTACTAATTTCCCAGTTTCTATGGTAAGCACTTTTCTGGAGTAAATGTGTAAAAAAACTGTAAAACTATGAATGGGCTTTCTTCCAGAAATAAGTTCCACAGCACAGAGCTGAGAGTGGTCTGTGCTTTGATCAACCTTAAAATGAATTGACACTTGTGATCTTTCTGTCATAATGACAATATGTTTCCCCAGTGAACTAAAACATGTAGTGAAAATGAGAAGAAATAGTCAAAAGGGGATTTAACTTCAAAAAGGGTAAATACTATTTAAAACTGACATGCTAATGAACAAGAGCTAAAGAACTGTGTAAGTAGTTCACTTGGGAATGTGTAAGTTACACACATAGAATTCCTTTTCCATAGTAACTCTAGATGATATCCCCAGTACAACAGGAAATAGAAAGAGAGGATATTTTTGCCGTCTTGATGTAGAATGAATGAAGTACATGAAGTTTTTGGTAAATAACTAGGCTTCACCAGACTGTTTCTGTCCCTTTATCCAGAACTCTGTGCCATCCTGCTCCTCTCCTTCCGATACTCTAGCAAATCTCTCATTTAACAATCTGTCTTGAATATTCCTAAAAAGACAAATATTTGATTATAGGTTATTAGGTGTTTATTCACGATAGGGAATATAGCACAGGAAGGATGATCTCAAGGTGGCATTTATGACATCAAAACAGGTTGATAAAAGGGGCATGATGAGAAGGGAGTCTATAGTGAGCCTGACATTATGCTCCTGAAGCTCTCTTCTTTTTTTTTTTTTTTCACCTGAGGCAAGGCTCTACTGGGGAAGGAGCTGCCCAGCTACCTCAAACAATGGCGAGAGAGCATGCAGCTATCTTCTTATAAAGCTGTACAGTTAATCCTCCCCAGGAAGATAATTTTCCTATTTTGTATTGTGCTTAAAAACACAGAAAATTTACCATCTTAACAACTTTTAAGTGTATAGCTCAGAAATGTCCCGTATATTCGCAACTGCAGCAGTAGGGCAAAGTCCCAGCTCTGGGGATCCCAACAGCCTAGCGATATGTCCCAGTGGTAAGAGGTGGAAGGGAGCTTTACTTGGCAATGCCATGCTGGGAAGCACAGGTAAATAGGTTCAAGATCACCTTCCGGGGTTGACAGAAACTTTGAGGTTTTATAAAAAAAGAGGAACAAAGACAAAGTTTGGGAGTTTGCATAGCTGGGAATTTGCATAGCTGGCAGGTCAATGATCCTGGTCAGTAGTGGTCGGGCTCACTGATTTTTCAAGACTGGTTCTGTGAGGTTCAGAGAGAGCCATCATCACTTGGGAGAAGGGGTATTCAATTCCCACCTGAGATAATGCCTCCTGCTCTGAGGGGCAGTCTCAATTCCAATCATAGGATAATGACTCTTGCTTGGGGGTGAAGGGAGAAGTGAATATTCCTAGTGGCTGCTTATGCAATTGGTTCTTAAAGTGATAGGACTGGCAGTGTGTGTGACTGAAAATTACAGAGGACTGGAAAATGCTGTAGTCAGAAAAGCAATTATGGATTGATACAAGCTTCCATCAAAATATACTCTTTATAAGAAGACTACCAATATTAATAGTTTTTCTTCCAGGAGACTAACATGCATAGAGTGTGCTTACTGACTGTCTATGGTAGGTCAGGGACATGACTTTTACTACTTCATGAAATTCTCTCAACTGTCCTATAAATAAAGTACTGATTTTTTTTCTTTTTAACAGGGAAGAAACTGAGTTACTAAAAAGTAAATAACTTGCCCGAAGTGAATAGCTAGTTAGTAATGAGGTTAGACTTTGAACTTCAAAAATTTGATTTGAAAGCTCGCATTTTTATCATGTTAAACTGTGTCCTATCTAGTAGAATCATATCAATAAGCCTTAAGACACTTTGAGCTTTGTTCTGTCTTTTCTCAGAAAACATCAATCACCAAATGTCAACTATAAAGAACATTTATCAGTATTTAGACTCAAAAATGTTTACACTAAGCTTGTTTTTTCCTCTCTTTTTGAAATGGCATCTTCAGTAGGAAACAGAAGCATTTTTAGGGTCTTCAGTGGGAAACTAGGCTGTTATCTAAGCTCAGCATTACTGTTATTTGATTCTTTAAGTTTTCTGTTATTTTCCTGGTCTTTGAACTATTTTATAGTTCTTGTAAGTTGTAAATTACTAATAGCAATGCAAATTTTTGTCCACAATTATGGCTGAATTTCATCTGCAAGAAATTAAACTGATTTTTCCCTTCTTTTTATGGACTAAGCCAGTTTTACAACGACTTAGAAACTAATGCCTGCATACTTACTACTTATTTAGATGTGATTCTTGAACTTTTATTTGAATCAATTGTAATATCAATGATTTCTGCATTAATTAACAAGTTAAATGCAATCTTTGACAGGCATGATATTTGTGAGTCATGATTATACTCACTTTTATTCTTCCAAACCACTTTTTCTGGTCTTCTAATCATCTCCATGGTATTTTAAAGTCATCTTTTACTTCCCTTTTGTCTTATCTGGAGCCTCATCATCTCATCAGCACTGTCAGGTCTAGCTGGTGGGTAAGTGTTTGTGGAATACATTCGTGAACATTCAGTTTTAGGATCAAAACAGTAATTGTCAAGAATGAGAACAGCTGGATGTGAAACACTGGTGAGATGCCAAGACTCTATAAAGGCTGCTCTTAAAAAATGTTTCTCATATGAAGTTTCAATGATACTTCTTTCTTCTGATAATAATTTTAATGCACTATGCACATTCCTTACATTAGCAATAATATAACTGCTCTTGCACCCCGAGTTGAAGTGACTTTGGAGTAGCTTGATGCCCAATATCTCTATTGTCTTTTATTTCTTTAGGGGTCACTCAGTGACTCTGAATAATTTGCTTGTCACCTAAGCTTATAGTGTTAGAGTAGTCAAATGAACAGAATTCTACCAGTGAAACCCGATTCTGTTATCAAGCTTGCAAAATAAGAAACAGCTGAGTGGATTACTAGCCTTCATTCAGAAAATTATCACTGAACTATTACATAATTATACCGCCCAGCATTTTCCAGTTTTTTTAACTTAGAAAGTCTGCAAGTTTTTGAAAATCATTTTGTCCATTTTTGTATTGTATGTAGTAAAAACTGAATTTAAGAGAAATGTTTTCTTTTACATTAGCATATCAACAAACAATATAGATAACATTTATCCAAAATAGTATTTTAGTATCTTAAAATATTTAAAATTTTAGTATCTAATAATATATACTATATAAGAATAAATTCAGACTCCTTCCTATTCAACAAGAAAATAATGCTGCTTAACTTCCTTTAAATTATGTAATACAAAGGCTGCTTTGTCAAAAATAATATTTTAAATATGTTTTATTTTAGGACTGAGTAAATCTTAAAAATGCATTGATATGTAACTAAATGTTGTGCCTCAAAAGAAGCAACAATAGTTTTCATGTCCCGTGAAATTTTAACATATTCTGAAAAATCTCAACTAGTTTGTTTTTTTCTTTTTTGTATTTATGATTCTTGTTGTTTTGCATTGAAAAGGCAAAAAGTAGTGCTTTCAGGGTATTCTGAAGATCTTTAACAAATAAAAAAATTGCTGTGCAGTATGATTCTTATTTTTAATACATGGCTTATACATTATGTTTTCTCATTTTAACATAAGTTTTTGAAGTTCTTTTTTTGAATAACTGCTGAAGAGTACAGTTTCTGAACCTGTTGAAGAAGTTTTGTATTATAACCATGAAAAAAATGGAACTGTAGTGAAATGTAGTTTAATGTAGTGAAATGGATAAGCTAGATTTTTGTCACAGTAATTAACAATATCCAAATCAAGGAGAGTAAACTTCCCCATATTAGAAATGGATACCTACCATTTCATAAGAAGTCTATCAGTGTTTCTCTTGGATGAGGTCTATTATGGAAAATAAGTTCATTAGTAAACTTCTTGAGCTGTCAACCTACTTTGCAAAATGTATAAACTCAGAAATTTTTACAGAATATTTTATCTGTATAAATTGATTCTGTAGTTTAATGGTTCTCATGAATTTTTGTATTAATGATGATCTAATTAAAAGATGCATGTATGTCAAAATAACCTAAAATATTTCTAGCATATTTAGTTTATGGTAGCACATGTTTCAGCATACATGCATTAAAATTGGAATTGTATAGAGTTTAGTATGGCCTCTAAGCAAGTATGGCACTTAAATTCATGAGGCATTACTTTTGTTTTTCAACAAGTAGTGTTGAAATAACTACATATCCACATAAAAAAAAAAAATGAAGTTGGATCTTTACCTTATGCCACATACAAAAATTAACTTCTTGAATCAAAGCTCTAAATTTAAGAGCTAAAACTTTAATACTCTCAGAAGAAAAAATGGAGGAAGTTTTCATCATATTGGATTTGGCATAGTTGCATGTAAGCAATGACAAATTATAGCTTAATCACACATAAATGAAAGTGATCACAATATTTAATAATAAACATAGATGAAAGTAAGAAAATTATAAGAAACTTTGGCTTTTCTGCAGTGATGAACTCTTTTAAAAATAATCAATTAAATAATAAAATCACCAGAAATTATTCTGGCAATACATGGAATTTCTACTAAATCTGCAGATTGCATAGAAGGTAAAACTAATCTTTCATTTCCCTTGCTAACAGCAGACCAAATATTTCAAGAACAATTTACATTTCAACAAAGTCTTTGGCAATAAAGGATATTAAAACATATTTATAAATAAAAATAAAAATTAAGTAAACTTTACCAATGTTTCAACAAATTTTATCTTTTTCCCCACAGTCTGATTTTATAAAGTATCACAAATAAAATTCATTTTTCTCAAATATTCGTCAAATTCTTATGTACACCCAGGTTTTATCCTTCACTGTGTTCTTTAATATTCTGGAACAAACTTTAATACTCTAGAAAAAAATCTACTCTAAGGCTGGGGATTTAGTTTAGTGGCACCACACACTGCGCCTGCCTCACAAGCACGAAGTCATGAGTTTGATTTCTGGTAATCTGTTTTCCCTTGGTAACCATACCAGACTGCCTCCTGGTTGTCAGGGCTATTTTTTATGGCTTCATTTTTTCTTAATTTGTTGAGATTTCTTGCATTAACTATAAAATGGTCTGTTTGGAGAGTTGTGCCATCATGATTTGAATCTTCTTTCTGTAATATCTGTCTTTATCCCAGATAATATTCCTTGTTTCGAGGTCTACATTATATGGTATCCACATAGCTTCTCCAAGGTTCTTCTGATTACTGTTTACATTGTATGTTCTGAGTTATTATGATCTATGTATGGTGGAGATAGTGATGAATTGCAAAGGAGTGTAAGGGAATTTAGGAGATGAAAATATTCAGTATCTTGACTGGCAATACTATGATGAGAGGTATGTATACACCTTGTAAATCTCGTCAAATTGTAAACTTAAATTGAGTGCATCTTTTGGCACAAAAATTATATCTCAATTAAAGAGAGAAAAATAATTTGAAAATCTCCAAGTATGTGCAAGTTAATATACTCACAAAAACCCCTGTGAATCAGAGAGATGACAAGTGAAAAATAATCAAAATACATCATAGGAAAACATGCAAGATGCAGCTACAGCAACATTTATTGAGACATTTATTTATTAAACATTTATTTAATGTTTATATTATACATGAAGAAACCAACTTTGATCAATGTTTCTACCTCTGAAACCTAAAAGCAAAAATTAAGCCCAAATAAAATCAAAAGAAAGAAACAATGAGATCACAGGAAATCACTAAAATAAAAAATGATACATAATAGAGAAAGTCAACAATTTGTTCTTTAAAAATATTAATACAATTGGCAGACATGGTGGTACACACCTGTAAACTCAGCACTCAGGAGGCTGAGGCAGGAGGATTGTCATGAGCTTGAGGCCAGCCCGGGCTACACAGGGAGCTCAAGGCCTGGCTGAGCTACATAAAGAGATACTGTCTCAAAAAACCAAATAAATAGATACAGTGTTAATATAACTGATAAGCTATTGGATATTTGTTTTCTTCTGGGATATGAGCAACTTACTAAAGAAAATTGGATTATCTCAGTATTATAAATAATGTTATTTATTATAAATAATGTTATTTAGTTTTGGATATTGTCAATAAAACTATGGATATATGTCTTTATTAATAACTTTAGGTAAAATTTTGAAGGATGCATAAAAGTTCTGTGTATAAACAGTGAAGGTAAGAACATTCTGACTATTCACAAAATTAAATCAAATTATCAGCAAGTACCAGGTAAGGCAGCACATGACTGCAGTAATCCCAGCTATACAGGAGGCTAAGACAGGAGGATCACAAGTTCCAGACCAGGCTGCATAACTTAGTGAGTCTCAGTCTCAAAATTTAAAATAAAAATGACTGTTGATGTAGCTCAGTAGTAGAACTCTTCCCTAGCATGTGCAAGGCCCTAGGTTTAATCCCAAGTTATATATATATGACCAAAACTTGGAAATAAAACTAAGAGAGTACAGATCATTCTTTCAATGTCATACTGGGTCATTTAATAAAAACACCTAATGATATTTAATTAAGAAAATTAAACTAGCTCTTTTACTTGTATTTTACCTTGCTCTTTACTCTGTGATTAGAGCCTGCTTGTGAAATTCATGTTATCTAGTAGATTTCTGTGTGACAGATAACTCCCAGAATTATCTTGGGTTTTGTTTGTTTTTTATTGTAAAGTAACCAGTTTCTATCTAGCCTAGCAATTTTATCCTAATATTTCTTTATTCAACTGTCTTCTATATACAGTAGATAGCTTCACAGAATACTTTTTGAATTATCTTTAAGTGTTGATGTTAGGAGACAATTCTTCTTGGATATCTTACATTTTTACATTTCTTGTAAACAAAAGTACTGACTTCCTTTACTCTGAGTTATCTTTTTAAGTCTTGAAAGGTAATAGTATTTCTTTCCAGAGCAAAGTGCAGGTTTGTTCAGAGCCTTTGGAAGAGATCCTTAGGTCTTCCTCCAGGCCAGGGGCCAGATATGTTTAGTGTGTATGCTAAAATATTTGATTACCTAAACTCAGACCTCCTCTCCTAGAATGCAACCCACTGCATGTGCATATGTCACTTGGCTGCCTTCCTATCACTGTGTGGACATTTTGGTCTGGAGAACTAGTGCCAAATACTGTGCTTCTGCTCACACTGCTCACTGTGGCACGAATAATAAATTTCTTTTTGCCTCTGACCCAGAAGTCTCACATTTTCTATGAACATCCATGAAACTTTGGAAGGTAACTTTTTAATTTGCAAATAGGGTAAAATCTGAGATCCTTCACAGTTCTTGATAGTTTTATTATTTAAAAAGCTGAAGAAACTTCTGGTGGGTCATTCTGTATTTGCATGGGTTGTATCTCAATTCTTTGAAAATTGTATTTCAACAAGCTCCTGGGTCATCCACAAAGATACCAAGTGGACTTACCTACTCTCAGGAAGTGATCTGAATGAGCTGTTTAAATGTAGCCAAGTCTGTTCTTGCTTTCTAGAGTGCTTCCCACCCAACTGTAGAACCTTACCTTTGCTAACTCACTCTTTCTCTAGTTAGTGTGTTTTCTTTTTTCTTTTTTTTGTCCTTTCTTCTTTCCGCTTCATTTTTGTTTTTCTCTCTATTTCTAGACAAGTTGATTAGTTGGCCTTTGTCATGACCAAGTAGGGGTTTGGCTAAGTCATTTTCTACAACCAAGAGGGGGAACTAGTGGTCTAATAGACTGGTCTTGACTGCATAGTCAGGTGAGTACCTTATGTATACAAAATGTCTTTTGTACGTGGCCATTACATATTTCCTTCATGATTCTAACATTAAATGGCAGTCTGTTTTCTGGTTTATCTCTGTAGTTATCTCTGTAAGTGTAGAAGGATTTACTCTCTGTTAGCTGACAAACAGCAGAGAATACTGTATGGCTTTTCTATTTGACTATTTGTGCCCTTATATCAGATAAGAAAGTCTTTTCTTGCCCACTGGAAAGAAGACTAGCTCTTTGATTTTTGGACTGTGGAGTCTTTGCACCATGTGTTTACTTTTACTTGTGGCTTAAATTGTAAGATTAAGGATATAAGCTCCATGGTTCAATGTTGAGGAAATTCTTTCACCGCTTGCTGGATGATACCAAATATTTTCTAACCTCCAGACAGAATTAATAAAGCAGGTATCTAAGTCTTACAGAAGAAAAGAGCTCTCCTAGTTAGTTTATACAAGTTAATAAGTTATCTTATAAATCTAGACTTTCTAGAAATTAAAGAAACTAAATTTTAATATAGTGTGTTTGTCTTTTCAAAATCTCTTTCTGGAAAACTTAGTTCAGGAGCATTCTTATATAAGAATTTAAATCCACATAATCAAGATGAAACATTGAACAAATAAAATTGGATTCATAATTTAAATTTAATTAAACCAGAATTTCTCTTCTTTGGCACTGTAGATATCTTTGGCCAGAAAACAGGAATTAAAATTATACTCTTTTAACACATTACTCATTATGTTTTCATTTAAACCTATTTTATTTTTTAATCCTAAAATAATTGTGGAAAGAAAAAAAGTTTACTGGACTAATGAAATAAATGTAGGAAATCTTAAACATTTAAATAATGAAAAATTAAACTGGTACTAAAATATTTTACGAAAAATTTTTCATAATAATAAAATTAATAAGGTGATAAGAATATTGATTTTAAACTAAAATTAAATTACTTTGATTTGTGAAAAACTGACTTTTAAAAAGAACATCATTTGATACTTTAAATACAAATAAATCTCAGTAATAAAATATAATTTTAAAAACTGGAATTTTGGCAGTACCTCTAAGTGCTGAGTTTTGCCTTATATCTAGGAACCAAGTTCATTATTTTAATCTCCCAATGAACTTTTCTTCTGACTCACACTTTTGGCAAGGGAAAACATACAAAGAAACACAAAGAATTTAATATTTCCTCTGTCTTATTTTTGGAAATTTTTGACTGTTTATCTTCACTAGATACTTTCAAAGTTTACACATAATTACAGAGCAATGCTCATGAACAAAATAATTTCCAGATTCCCATAGAGAAGAAGGAAAGAAAGGAGGAAGAAAAGAAAGAGAAGAAAGAAAGAAGATGCAAGAGGAAGCCAGTTTAAAACAGGTACAAAATAATCACTGCAAAAGGCTAATTACACAAGTTATGCAAGGAGAGTTAGATGAAAGAAAATTTGAATTTGCACATATACACACAAAGAGAAAAAGCAATCTAGTTGATTTAAACACTCAGTAGGTTTGTGATCGTTAAAAAGCTGTTACTTGGGCTAGGGATTTAGCTCAGTGGTTCTGGTGCCTGCCTTGCAAGTGCAAGGTCCTGAGTTCGATCCCCAATACCAAAAGAAGAAAGAAAAAAAGTTGTTACTTAATAATTGTCAAAGTAAGAAACTTTGTAAGGAAGGAGAGGTAGAAGTCTCCTATTTTTAGTGATTTCACATTTGGACAGACAAGTCAGAGAATCTGCTCCTAAGATTTTCTTCCCATTTATTCTAATTTGTCCCTCCAATGATTCATCTTGTTCATGTCAAAAATTCCCCATAGTGGTCACAGTTACTCAAATTAGCTTTGGTGAAATTAAGTTAGCCAGAGAAATACACACATGAATGAAAGCACGTTTGGCCCAATTGCCAAAAAGACCTCATACCAACTGCAACCCTTGGCAAGAACTTGGTCAATCAGCAGGTCTTACAGCCTTGATGAGGCATCTTGGTCTAAGCAAAAGAAACATCACTAAATAGTTATCAAACAAACAAAGGCAAGACTACGTAGCTTTGTGCCGTAAGGATAACTGGTAAAATGAGAGCTCCTGAACTTATCAGGACTAGGCGACACAGTGAAAGACACATTTATTGAACTGAAACTGATCAGATAGTCAAAGGATTCCTAAAGAAGGAATCTTCATTCCCAGGACACAAAATAAACTCAGTTAAAATGATTTCAAAAAATATATTGGACCTCAGACTCAATATAGGGAAAGACCCCTGAACATGAGTTTCAAGAAGCATATATATATATATATATATATATATATATATATTCAAGAAGCATATATATATTCCCCAAGATGAGTAATTATCATGCAACACAAACATATAATATATAGGGGGAGGGGAGGCAGAGAGTGGGTTTCCAAGCAAAAGGTCTTGAGCTGCGCGGCAGCTGGGAAGTCTCAGTCAGATCTAATGACCTCCAAGATTGTCAGCTATCCGTTCCCTAAAATGCCATCTAATAAAACCTGTTAATTAAGCAAAGTTAGGTTTTTCAGATGTACTGTAACAAGGTAGAACACACCTTGCAAATCAATACCTCAGAAGAGAGATTTCCAGGAATAATATGAGGTGTAGGACAAGTCTTTCACGGAATCAACCTAAATAAAAGAAACAATTGGAAAGATTCTCTAAAGAATAATGCTATTCACTTGGGAATAGCAGATCTTCAAAATGGGAGAACAGTGTCACAGAGACTGTGGGTACATTTATGGTGGTTGAAGCAAGAAATTTTTAAAAACAAAAATGAGAAGGAGTACATAACCATTGTGAAAAAACAATCCTTGTTCTAGGGATTAATAGGCATTGTGGCACCAGTCCAAGGCTGAAGAGACAGTTGCTGAATAGATGTCCTTGTACAAGTACTTTTGTAGGAGGGTGTGGAGGCCTTCTAATGAGTTTGTGCTTCTGGCAGAGTCTGCTCCCAGGCAGTCATGTGTAAGGAGCCTTTCTTCCTAACCTCCTAGCTTTGTTTACTTTCTTTTGGTTAGGATTGACACAGGTGACTCTATTTTGATTCTGACAACTTGCAATTTCTTTTACAATGGTAAGTAACTGATTGTGACAGGTACATTTTTTAAATAATTTGAGATTAGTGGACCCAGCAAAGTGTTTCGATGAGCAATCTGTTGTCAGATAAGCAAGTGACTGTTCAAAGGAGGAATCTATCTTTCTTGTTTATTTAAACAAGCAAAGTATTTGCCAGGACAAAATTGGTTTGCAGAGATCCCCTTATTAAACAGTACAGTTTACTCCTTTGTAGTCTTATCTCAATGGGCTGGAGTTCTCAGGAGCAAACATTTGTATCATGATGACACAGGTGATCAGAGTTTTCATGACCTTTTCCTTTTGCAGCCTCTGCTGTAGTGTAAGCAGCAGTGTGACCGGACGATATCATTGCCTTAAAAGTATTTCCCTCATAAATATCACAGGTTTTTCAGAGGAAAAATTTTCTTCTCTTGAATCCGAATGTGCTCTTTTGTTAAAATGGCATTATTCAGGCTGGGGATTTGGCTCAGTGGTTTCGCCACCTGCTGCTCAAGCACAAGGACCCAAGTTCAATCCCTGGTACCAAAAAAAAAAAAAATGGCATTATCCTTTCATTGAGCTCATAACATTTCTGTTTTCATTCTTTTGCAAAAGGAGTACTAGGTGTTAAATTCAAGTTCAAAGCCTTTGCCAGGGTTTTGGCTCTGATTCCTACGGGCTTCTTAGATACACAGCTCTTCCAAAGGAAGAACTTTTCTCATCTGCACTAGCTTGACCTGTTCCTATTCATATCTACCTAAAATTCATCAGGCTTCCAGGGCCAATAACATTTCTTCTGATATTAATATTTGCACTTATTCCTTGACTGAGAAAAACTAGACAGCTTACCCTCTAGAAGTTTAGAGTTGATGATTTTCCTTCTCACATGATTAATAAAATTTTATTTATTTATTTATTTATTTATTTATTTATTTATTTATTTTTGGTACCAGGAATCCAACTCGAGACCTTGTCACCCCAGTGACAGAACCACTGAGCTAAATCCCCGGCCCAATAAAATTTTAAAAAAGAGATTAGAGAAAACAGAATCACTCTGGTCACTTTACAATATGAGCTGTTTCATGATTTTAGATTACTGCAAAAATATTTTACCAGTGGAAATTCAGTGAAGCAATTTGAATGAACGCTTGAAATACATATTTTACTTTGTGCATGGATTAAAAGAGAGAAATTAGATCTTTAATTTGACTCCCTAAATTAGAAACATTTCTCTCACTCATCCTAAAAGACCTTTCAATTTGAAAAGATAGGTTAACAGGCAAAGAGAGACAAGGCAATACAGATATATAAAGAACATGATCATACTGTGCACACAAGTGTTTTAAAAAGATCTTACAAGAGTGCGAAAATGAGACCAAGCTATGAGAATGACTGGAATTTAATTAGATATTTTCTAACATTTGTAAAAATTATTAATTTTAAACTATAAAATTCTATCTTCTAGTAGAATAAGAATATGAAAATAATGAAAGATATTATCAAGTTGAAAGGTTATTGAAATTAGATGCAACGCAAGGATATTTAAATATCTAAGAGGAAAAAGAAGTGAGAAACCAAATGAGATGATAAAGCAAGTTGACACCAATCTTAGGAGGGACTACCCACTTTTAAAAGACAAATGCAAGCATTTCCTGCTTAATGTTAGTAAACTGTTCCTGAAATCCAACACTTATGTACAAAATTGTTAACAGGAGCCTATTTCCAATTATTTTATTAGGAAAATTCATAATATTCTGAATATCAGTGCAAAGCTGCCAAATAATTTCTTAAATTATTAAGGCCACTTGTATATGAGACTCTTAACCTTAGGAGGTGAAATTATTATAACCAAACATTGTGTCTGGTTTATTTCACTTAAGAGTATGGTCTCAGTGTACATCCATTTACCTAGAAATGTCTCAGGCTTATCTTCCTTTATGACAGAGTAGTACTCCATTGTATAAAAAACCACATCATTATTCATTCATCCATTGATGGACATTTGGGCTGTTTCCAAGATTTAGCTATTACAAACTGTGCCTATATAAACATGAGCGTGAGTATATCACTGGGGTATGATGCTTTTAATTCTTTTGGGAAGATACCCAGCAGAGGAATAGCTGGGTTAAATGGCACCTCTAGTGTCAGTTTTTTGTGGAATCTCCACACTGATTTCCACAGTGAATGCACCATTTTACACTCCCATCAACAGTAAAGAAGGATTCCTTTTTTCCTCATGGCCCCACCAACATTTGTTATTGGTTGATTTCTTGATGCTAGCCATTCCTTTTGAAGTGAGATGGAATCTCACTGTTGTTTCCATTTGCGTTTCTCAAATGTCCAGTGATGTTGAACATTTTTTCATTTTCATATACTTATTTACTGTTTGTACTTCTTCATCTCAGAAGTGTCTATTCATTTCAGATGTCCATTTTTGTATTGAGTCTTTGTATTTGGGGGATCTGATTTTTTTTTGGAGTTCTCTATATATTCTAGAAATTAGTCATTTGTTGGAGGAACAGCTGGCAAAAATTTCTTCCCACATTGTGGGTTGTCTCATCACTCTGTGGTTTCTTTTGCTGTGCAAAAGCTTATTAATAAGATATAATACCAGTTGTTGATTCTTTATGATATTTCTTGGGCAGTTGGGGTTTTATTCATAAAGTCTTTGCCTACACCTATGTCTTCAAGAGTTCTACCTATTCTGTCTTCTAGCAGATTTAGTATTTCTGCTTTAATATTTAGCTCTTTGATCCATTTCAATTTTAGTTTAGTGCATGGTGAGAAATAATGACCTAGTTTTAATCTTCAGCATGTGTAAAGCCAGTTTTCCCAGCACCATTATTAAAGTGGCTATCTTTCTTACAGTGAAGGTGGAAGATATGTTTAAATATTACATTGTTTCTCTGGTGTGAAAAACTGAAAGGGCAAATAAGGACCAAAATGTGTAACAGGTATGGGAGAAAATATTCAAATGGGAAGGGGAACAGGGAGGGAGGAGGGGGGAAAGGTAGAAGGGGAAAAAAGAATAATAGGGAAAAATGGAAACAAAGCTTTTATGAATAAGAAGAGGAAAAGGAGTTGAAGGGAGGGGAGGGGGTTGAGGTAAAAAGGAGAACCGAGATACATTATGTACAGTTACCAATTCCCTATGATGAATGTGGTCATTATGTATATCTAAAGTGTACTAATGCAACTAATTTAAAAAATAACTAAATGTTGCATTGTGTGCTTTAATGTTACAAAGCCTCTCATTATATGGACATCATGAATCACATCTCTTTTATTGACACTGTAGCCTGCTCGTCAAGTCATGTACACCAACTTTGTCATCCTGTCAATTTTATTCGGATTACAACTCAAAGCTTTTCCTTCTCATCATTTTGATAAAAAATATTGCATTGAGCTTTAGGGACATAAATACACATTTTCTCCCTCATACACACCAGCCAAAATCATGTATTGAGACATAAATATGTTTTATGAAGTTAAGGGTATTAAAATCTGAGAGGCATCCTACTTGAGAATCATCCTAGAATTCAGCCTTAAAAAGGAAATTATGGCACATAAGCCAGTCATTAAAAGACTGATCTCACTTGTATGAAGTATCAGTGGTGATCAAATTCACAGGAACAGAAAGCAGAATGGTGGCTGCTAGGGACTGGGAGAAGGGGAAAGTGGGCAGTTGATATTTAATGGTCAGAGAGTTTCAGTTCATAACATACAAAAGTTCTGGAAATTGGTTTCACAAAGATGTGAATCTATTTAACACAACTGAATGGTACACTTAGAAATGGAGCAGATGGTAAGTTTTATGTTGTGTAGTTTTTAACCACAATTTAACAAGCGGGAGATCATTGCAGAACCTTGTATCTATAGTGATTAAAGATCTTTTCACCCAGGAAGAGTTAGGAGCATGTACAAAACACTTAAGAAAATAAAATCTGTAGTGTTAATATTTTGCATAAAGGAATCTTAAATATCTACCACTATATTTTCTTATAATATTTATTCTTTATTAGCCTTGTAATTTTATTTTCTACAGTATACTAGTATAATTGTTCAGCCTTATGGTATTAAGTTAAATTCTTACTAAACTTATGTACTTTCATGAAAAATCTTAAGATAGTTTTAAGTTTTAATTTATGAGATAAAAGTTAAGTAGCCCAGAAGAGTGTTTAAATTAGATAATCAGTGGGCCGGGGATTTAGCTCAGTGGTTTCACCGCCTGCTGCACAAGTGCAAGGACCTGAGTTCGATCCCTGGTTCCCAATAAGTAAATAAATAAATAAATAAATTAGATAATCATGTTGCTGAAAGTTAAACAACATTTTAACCTAAGATGTTAAACGTGAAGGAAATTTAGTAAGTTGAGCTGTTTAAGGAAATTTAATAAGGCTCTGAAATCCCCTTTAGAAGAAATTGTAAAAAAAAGACTAGACTTTAAAAAACAATTCAAAGACTATACAGCACTTTAAAAACTTAAGAAAGAAGTAAATAAAATATTCACTTAAATAGAAACCTAGCTATGCTTCTCAGTGATCTTTTCTATAGTTTGAAAATCTTTGGTGGCTTTGAAGCCTCTCGGTAACACTGATGACAACACTGAACGTGGCAAAGACTCCACTGACAGAACTCTAGCGAGGCCCCTTTCCCACCAGGCTTCAGCCATGGCCCATAAAGACTTGAACATACACTATCATAGTTTCGAACAGCTTGAGGCTGTGTCCTTGGATAACCCTGTCCTTGCTTAAAGAGCCTTCCTGAGAAAACTCAAGGCTACCAAAAGGATTTACTGAATGAAAATAAAAAGAATTGCCCCAGCCAACAGCTAAAGACAGGGCCTCTGTCCCCAGCTTCTAGGGGACCCAAACTCCAATGCACACCACTTATTAAGCCCAGATAGGTTACACATAGACCACGCCTCTCACTCTGTAATTTTCTCCTTCCTCAATTCCCCCAATCTCTAGCATACTCCCTTTCCCTCATCATTTCTCTTAGAGGCCCAGTGACCTCTGTATAATAGATATGGAGAGCAGACCTCACTGGATATTGAGAGCAGGCCCTACTACAATCGTATATCTGCCCTTACCTTTTAAACTAATATCTAGCTGTGTTTACCTTTGACAAAGGCAAAGAGAGCGAGAGTTAGGATACAGCAAGCTAACAAATAGTTGTTAACTACGAGATGTGAGCGAGTCAGATGCTCTGCAGAATAGAAGTAGAACTAAAGTCAATGACTGCAGAGAGCTGCAGCTAGAAATGTAGGTGTAGAGTATTTAAATTATATTGAGTCCCTCTCCTGTGATTTTTAACCTCAGAGTCTTTACTCAGTTCTTTATTCCTAACTCACACATCAGCAGGCAATTTGTGAGTTCTGGGGTAGGTCTGAAATTGTGGGGCCAAGACTACAAGAAGCCTTGATAATGAGCAGCCTAATTCTCTCTTCTTCTGTGAAGCAGAGTCACTTATAATTTTGATCAGGTGCAAAAGCAGTTTGAAACTGACTCTGTCTCCAGCTCTTAAAGATTTTCCCACAATCAAAAATAGATTTTCTTTTCTTTTTAAGTAATCAGCGAAGCACCCTGCTCAGCAACATGCACATTTAATAATTTGGGGGGAAGATAACAAGGATGACCTAGTGTGATACCATTTTAATGAGCCCGTTTTTCTCTGAGTAAGCCCAGGGCTTTGTTGCATGTGTGGTACATTTTAAAGTGAGTCAGAATCACTTATTGATCACCCTCTGTGCATAGATTGCTGCATTAGTATTATTGACAATTTAAAAGAACAGAAGGGAGGGACTTAGCCTTCAAAGAGTTTCTAACAGCTTTTTTAGAATATGGAACACTTCTGGGTAGGCAAGGCCAAGGTAGCGCGCTGAACCCAGGCACCAGCTTCAGGGCACCAGGTCACTCGGCAGGACAGGACAGGAAATGAGAACTTGGAGTGGGCTATAAAAAGGAAATTGCTTCCAACACCATCTGACCAATGGCTACATGGAACATATCACACAGGAACTTGAGAAACCCATCCAAAACTATCCCTCTTATTAATCACTAGACTTGATCCAACTATCAGTTCAATGAGGATTTTTTTTTTGGTACCAGGGATCGAACTCGGGACCTTGTGCTTTTGAGGCAGGCAGTGGAACAACTGAGCTAAATCCCTGCCCCTCAATGAGGAATTTTTAGACTAAATGAAAAAAAAAAAAAAGTCATTGCCCTCCTTGAGGGTCTGAAAGTAGAGAAATACAATGGCCAGATACAAGTGGCAATACAGATGGAACTCACAACTGCTGTAGCAATTATCCCCAAACAACAAAGATGTAGCCAATAACTGCAGCTTCCCCTAATTTCTGCCCAGCTTCCAACTCAGGACAACCACAAAAAAATCACATATACCCCACCCCCATCCAGTCACATAGGATAGGCCACCTCTAGCTAGCTTCCCTCCAGCTTTCCTTGGCCAGCACCCTCTCATCAGAACACACCCAAAGGCTTCCTGCTTGGGGATGTTTTCCCCCATCATAAAGTTTCACTGACTGCCTTGGAATGTCAGCAAAGTGCAAATTATGGCGGCTGACTCCCTTGCCAAGGGATAGTATGCACATTTAATCATTGAGAGAAAGAGAAGAGAAGAATAATTTGGAGGAAAGATTCCTCCTTAGTGGAATCAGTTTGTTCCTTTTTACTGTGTTTTGTGTTTGTTTGTTATTGTGCTTTCTAAAAGTGTCACTTGTCACCAGAAGGAGAATCACAGCTCAGACACAGGCACAGGCCCTGTAACTGTCATTTCATCGGACCTCACAGACGCAAATTTGCAGTTCTTCAGTTATACAACTGCAGTTATACAATTGACTGTGAGGATGACTAAATAATCCCCAATCAGTGAAGACTTGGATCCCTCACAACTCACAACTCAGTCAAACTCTCACAACTCAGAGAATGACCAATGGTAGGATTGAGAGCCGAATATAGCATCAGATAATGGCCAGACTATAAAGCAATTCAACTTTGACCCCAGAATCTCTGCTACAATCAGCCCAGAATTACTAGAATTTGATCAATTACTGTTAGCTTCCCTAATTTTTGCCCCGGCTTTCAATTCAGGATGATCCAGAGAACGCTGAACAATCCTCCTCAAAGCAATCACAGAGGGTGCCCCATTTCTAATTAGCCCTCCACCAGCCTCCCTCCACCTAAAGCATGCTTTTCCCCCCAAAATAAAGTTTTTGCACTTTCTGCTGCCTTCAAGTCCCTGGTAAATTCAAGTGATGGAGAATGGCCCCCTTGCTATAGCAAGCTCCGGGTAAATAGCATTTGTTCTCATCTAAGTTATCTTTGTTTATTTCTGCTTCATCTAGTAAGAAGTTTTCCACTTGAACAATTTTGATTTCTAGCTATGATTTATTCCTAAGTACTGCCAGTCACACCTAGACCCAGCATAAGAATAATGCTACTTAATTCCAACCTCATAGTGAATACATCTAAATAAAAACTGCAAAATGTGTGGTAGTGCACACATGTAATCCCAGCTATTCGGGAGGCTGAAGCATGAAGATCACAAGCTCAAAGTCAGCCTGAGCACCTTAGCCAGACCTTGTCTCAAAATAAAAATATTTGTTAAATGAGTGAGGATGTAGCTCACTGTAATGTGCTTGCCTACTATGTTGGAGGCCCTGAGTTCTATCAATACAATCTATCAGTACAATAAATAAATAGGCAAGGTATTGTCTTACTAATGAAATATGTTATATCCAATTTATTTGTGCACAAAAATGAATGGAGATTATAAATTCATCCCAAACAAAGGTCTCAGGTCAAAGGTTTTAAAATCACCTTGGAAATGCCATATTTCCCTGTCCTCCTTTTTAATTAAACCATGATATGGTCATCTTGTTGTGCATAGGAATGGGTCCTAAGTAGTACATTCCCAGTGACTTCATAGTCTTTTTGGTTTTGGTGGTATTTTCTGGCAAAGACTCTTTCTGCCTTTAAAGAATTTCTTTCTATTCTTTCTTTGCTGAGAATTCTTCTTCTTTTGGGGGGGGGGGTTTCCAGGGGGATCCAACTCAGGACCTTGTGCTTGCAAGCTAGAGGTGGTGCCACTGAGCTAATTCACCAGCCCACTTTGCTTAGAATTCTACTCAGGAAAGCCCACTGAATTTTACCAAATTGTTTTTACATTATCAATTGATATGCCACATTTTTGTTTTTTGAAATTGTACATATGTTAATAAATCACCTAACCATAATTGCCTTTCTAGTGTAAATCCCATTGTCTTCGAATAAAAACTAAACTTCTTCCTATTGTCACCCAGTTGGGCCTGTGGTCCCTGAAGCTGAAATAAAGAACTTAACCCACCCTTTTAAAATAAGTTTGTAGGTTTGGTGACTCTTATCCTGGAAAAAAATTTTAGGCTGGGTCAGTAAAAGAGACATGAGAAGGTGTATCAAAGAAAGTGATATAGGGCACACTCAAAGAATGGAAATGAGACACATTACAAACTGGAGCAGGGCAAATATAGAGGGGTGTCTTCAAGGTAGGTGAACTAGGCTGTGTATGTTCACTGTGTGTCAGGGTGCAGTGCAAACCATCTATATGCTGTTTGAAGTTGGGATATGCTGTTGCCAATGCAGCTGCTTCCTGGGCTGGAGGAAGAGAATTTGTAATGGAAGGAGGGTGATCACAAGGTGGCGGGGAGGGACTCCAGAAACAGAATAAAAGCTTGTTTTTAAGCTGCAGTTTTTCTTAAAAGTATGGTTCTAAAATCTCTTTTTTGGTCTCCTTTCCACCTATGTTTTATTTCTTTTATCCTACCTTATTTCCCTGCTGAGACTTCAGCCCCTTATTCCCCCCCCCCTTAAATTCTTTTATTGGTACATTTTAGGTCTACAATATGTTTACATTTATCATTGGGTGGTTGTACCGGTGCATGACATATCTTGGTTCTTATTTTTTCCCCATTACCTGTGCACCCTTCCCTATTTACATAGACTTCGCTTCCATTTTTTTCTTTTCTCATAATTTTTCCTTTCCCTTCTTTCCTTTCCCCTTCCCCTCCCACCACCCCTACCCCTTTGAACCTTTTCTTCCTATTTCAAAGTATCAATTATTCATTTTAATCATTTTAATCCTTATTTACACTTTCACTTTCTCACACTAGAGAAACTATTCAGTATTTACACATGTGTCCTACTTATTTCACTTAAGAGTATGGCCTCAATATGCATCCATTTAGCTATAAATGTCTCTAGTTTCTCGTTCTTTATGGCTGAGTAGTGCTCCATTTTATAAAAAAAAACCCACATCTTCTTTATCCAGTTTCCAGTTGATGGTCACTTGGGCTGTTTTCAAGCTTTAGCTATTACAAACTGTGCCACAATAAACATGGGTGCACATATATCTCTGTGCTATGATTTTTTAATTCTTTGGGGAAGATACCCAGGGGAATAGCTGGGTCAAATGGGACCTCTAGCCCTAGTTCTTTGAGGTATCTCCATACTGATTTCCACAGTGGTTGCACCAGTCTGCACTCCCATCAACAATGAAGAAGGGTTCCTTTCTCTCCACACCCCCACCAGCATTTGTTATTGGTTGATTTCTTGATAGCAGCCATTCTTTCTGGGGTGAGGTGGAATCTCAGTGTTTTTTTCATCTGCATCTCAGGAATGACGAGTGATGTTGAACATTTTCATATGTTTATTTGCTGCTTTAACTTCCATGAGAAATGTCTGTTCATTTCAGATGTCAATATTTGAATTGGGTCTTTGAATTTAGGGGGTCTGATTTTTTTTTCAGTTTTTTTTTCAGTTCTTTACATATTCTAGATAGTAGTCCTTTGTCTGAGGTACAGCTGCTAAATTTTTTTTCCCACATTGCAGGTTGTCTCTTAGCTCTGTTGGTGGTTTCTCTTGCAGTGCAGAAGTTTTTAATAAGATGAAATCCCAGTTGTTGATTCTTTGTGCTAGTTCCCGTGCTACTGAGGTTTTGTTCATAACGTCTTTTCCTATGCCAGTGTCTTCAAGAGTTCTACCTAACTTATCTTCCAGCAAGTTTAGTGTTTCTGTCTTAATATTTAGATCTTTAATCCACTTGGATCTTAGTTTAGGGCATGGTGATAGGTATGGGTCTAGTTTTAATCTTTGGCAGGTTGAAATCCAGTTTTTCCAACTCCAGTTATTAAATAGGCTATCCTTTCTTTTCTTTTCTCCAATGTGGGTAGTTGGCTCCTTTATTAAAGAAGAGGTGGCTGAGTGTGTCTGGAGTTGTTTCAGCACCTTGTAATCTGTTCCACTGATCCTCGGGTCTGTTTCTTTGCCAGTACCATGTTGTTTTTATCACAGTAGCTTTGTAGTAGAGTCCCTTATTTTTAAAGGGTCGCAGAAAGCTGACAGTCTGACTTTGTGGAACTGGTTCAGGCTGAGGAGGGTGCTGATCCTGTCCAGCCAGGGACTGAAAGTCTCATGTTGACTAATCTAAAGAAGACATAGGAATATCAGCATTTTTCTTTTGAAGAACCATTGCATTTTGAGTCTGAAGGTGTGCAAGAGTGTAGGAGACATTAGCCCACAACAACAATGGGTAATGTAACATAAAAGAATTTTAATACACAGTATCATAGCCAAAAATAAATTTAAGCTTTTTAAAAACCAGGTTCTTTTAGAGAACCAGGATGCTAGCCAGTTATTAAAGTTTATGGCAGAGTTTGACATTGTACTGATTTGTGAACATGGATTTTTATATATAAAGGACACATTTGTAGAGTTGTCAGGAATGTACACACAACATTCTGTTTTGATAATGGCATAGGTTTTACCTTATAAGGCTGTTTAGTTGGTACCAAACATGTCAGTATCTCTTAACACAATAGTGTAATTACAGCCCTGGTTAGGAATCCATCCCATGTTTTGGGTGGCACTGTTATATTTATCATAAGTATGGATTTCTGTTCCCAACAGAGAGGTGTTAGTTAGCTGAGTTGTCCCATAAGGGTTAAGAAAAAAACAAACTGTATTTTGATTTTAGACTGGTAATCAAAACTTTTTATGGCTCTAAGTTATTGGTATGGTTGGAGACTATAAGGAGTGGCTGGTGTAGTATTTGGAGCTCCTTTATATATCTAGCCACTATCAATTTCGGGCCCTCCAGGCATTACTTTTGGGACCATGTAAACAGCTGCCTAGCTCCTCTATCAGTGTAATCTGTCAGGACGGGTCATGGTCTTTTCTAGACCACATGGCTTCCCTTGGAAGTATGGGAACACTCCCCTCTTTAGTGACCCTAAAACATTGCACAATGTACGGTGGTGGACTCTTATCCTCTGGGGTTCAAAAAAAATCTCTCTGGGGCTGGGAATTTAGCTCAGTGGTTCTGGCACCTGCCTTGCAAGCGCAAGGTCCTGAGTTTGATCCCCGGTACCAAAAAAAAAAATATCTCTGCCCAAGAGATTGAATGACGTTGGACTTGTAGGATCCTTTATAGGAGTCTACTCATGTCTTCGATCCTTGTTGATCTTGGATAGTGAGAGTGAAAATATAGGTTTTCCTTTTATCCCAGTTATCTTTTTTTGGCTTTAGTCACTAAGCTTTAGTTGTTGAACACCCAGAAGGTCACTTATACCATATTGAGGTGGGAGCAGTAGGTTTAACTTCTCATCTGAATATTGAGCACCTGGAAATATAAAGTATAGTCAGAGAACTGCTATTTTTTAAATCAATCATTGTTTTAGAATTCAAATTTCTGTAGATAGTTAACAGATAACAGTTGTATACTTTTATAAGGAAAATTTAAAATCAAAAGCAAACATATTATCTTAGCTTAACAATTATGTTGGCATTATTATACCAGAACTATTGGGTTATTTTTAGTTTTAAAAATTTTATTTAAATTTTCATTTTAGTATAAAATAACCTTTTAGTTCTTCACCTTTATTTAACTACAGAAATAAACTTTTACCTAAATTTGTTAACTTTTTAAACAAAGTATCTTCTCAAGTCTTTAAGTATTAACCATTGTCCAGGCTTTAATTTTTAGAGTGATAGTGTCTGGACTCTATAGCATTTAGGCACACTTGACTATCATAACATGGTTATATAACAAGCACATCAACATAAACCTGAAACAGTCTATCATAATAAACAATTTAAGTCTGATGATCATCAGTCTTTTTTAAGTTCTCTATCCTACAAGTCCTGTATACTTGTGAAACACAAATATATTAAATATACCATGAGTTTAGAAATAATGATCAGTTCTATAGAAATTTTTATGTATATACATTTAGCTTTTATTCTCAAGGCAAAATTTAGATTTTTAAAAACAGGTTTATAGGGTATAACTGTACTGACAAGAATTAAAATATCTTTAGACCATTTACAAATCTAGGAAACAGTGTTTCTTACTGACCACAAATAGACTTAATACCCAATATATATGTATCTCATTTATATAATAACAAAAATTTATTTAATCAAAGACCATAGATGTAGATCAACTTTTAGATGACAGGATCAAATTTTAAAAGGTGCCAAAATTTTTTATCATTTTATACATAATGTATGTTGTATAAAAGAGCGCTTATTAGTTACTTTACATGTATTAAAGTTATGTAATCTAAACTCTATAAACTTAACTTTAAAGCTTAGACTCATAGTATATGTTATTTTTAGAGGTATCCCTAGTCCTAGATATGTAGGTTGAATCATAAATTAAGATAATGTTATTTATTTAACCAATGATGAACGAATTATTGAAAAATATTTTATAAACCAACACTTAAATAATCATTAACCCTTGAAACTCAGCTGTTAGTAATGAAAAGCCTAACAATGGAAAACAAAAGAAACTATCTTAGCAAAATATAGAACATTTGTTGTTTCAACCTGATTTTATAGGTTTAACCAAGAGCACCTTAATATGTTAAGCAAAACCTTATTGCTTTAGATGTAGAAAGCTTAACCTTTTAATTCTATCCAATTTAGTTACAAATAGATATATAATTTTTAAATGATCTTTTTGGGGTGGGGCTCAATAAGACTTTGTGAAAAAACTAGAGAAATTGTACCCATCAGTAGAGAAAAACTGAAGCAAATTGGTTCAGGCAGCTGCTCTTTTTAATCGCAGAGGGCAGTTTTGTCCAATAATTCCTCAGGCCCAAGGACCCCCACTTAGGGTCCCCATTTTTTTACATGTTATAATTAATACTGGGAATTAAACTTAGTCAATTCAAGAAAGAAATCTTAAACCTCAATATATATATTAATAATTTATGAAGCACATTTAATAGACTAAAATATATTATCTTTTGTAAGACTTACGAAGCCAATATTTGAATTTATATTTATCGACTAATGACTCAGATATTATTAACATTTATAAGCAGTAATCTTATTTATATCTATTTATTTTAACCATTAAGTCAATGATTCATGAAAACCAAAGAATGTATAGTTAACATTTTTAAGCTGCATATTTTTATTTTTTCAACCAAGGAAAAATTTTGTTATTGTACACAGAAAATAGACATTGTATTTCTAAAATCATTTTTATACATATTATCTTGATTGGCTAACAACCTGGATGGAAACCTATCAGCAACTTTAAGGATATCTTTACTCTTATTAACTCATGTTAGGCCATGTGAACAAAAGTATTGGGCTATATGAGTGTGTACTCATGGATAAGCTAACTTAAGTAGAACTTTTGGAAGAATATATCCAAAAAGCAAAACTCACAAACATATATTCACCTAAATTATATATAACCTTTATGTGATCAAACTTTAAGTCTTTTACTTGTAAGTCTTATGTAAACCTCAAGCTTATCCTGTAATGTTTTCAGTTTGAAAAACAATACAACTAGTTTTCCATGGAAAGCCCCCAAAAGTTTGTAAGGGCCAGAAAATGAAAATGAAAAGAAATTGTTGAGCTCAAAAAAATTATTTAATGAAGAACTTGCAGGTTATTTTAACCAACTATTAAAGCAGATTAATAGGCAGGAAAATAGACAAGAAAACATACAAAGAATAACTATTTTAAATTAAAGTGCACTTTCAGATGTATTGGCCATGCTCAATTAAAATAATCTTTTTAATACTTGTAGGTTTATAACTATAAATAGATTAGTCATTTAGAACCCCCCAGGGGTTATTAATTAACTCTTTTTCTTATGTAAGTTGCAACAGTGTTTCTTTTTTTAAGCTACCCTTTTTGTTAGTTAACACTATAGACTTATAACCAATAGGAGAAAGGAAAGCAGAGAAAAGCTGTAGATTGTTAGATTAAGTCTTTATTCATTTTTTCTTTATTATTAAATTTATTATTTTAACCTTACATAAAACCAAGATTGAGATGTTGTCTTTTTGACTCTTTAATTTACCTTTGGAGAAAAATCAACCTTTTAAAATTCTCTATCTTAAATTAGTCCCAACTTCATAAACTATAACATAAAGGTGACATTTTGGGGATAGACAATGAGTTACCCATAATCATGTAAGATTTACTACATGCCTTTAAAACTTCTCTTGTGTATTTTTTTCTCTTGCGTATTTTTGGAAAGAGATAGAGAAAGAAAAGAAAAAGAAGAGACTGGATAAAGAAGATGTGACTCTTTTATAAAATGGAGTACTACTCAGCCATAGAGAATGAGAAACTAGAGAAATTTATAGCTAAACGGATGCATATTGAGGCCATACTCTTAAGTGAAATAAATAGAACACACGTGTGTAAATACCAAAGAGTTTTTCTAGTGTTGAAAAAAAGTGTAAATAAGGATCAGAATGTATAATTGTTATTATGAAATAGGAAGAAAAGGTCTAAAGGAGTAGGAGAAGCGAGAGGGGTGGGGGAAAGGAAAGAAGGGAAAAGAAAAAATATGAGAAAAGGAAAAAATGGAAACAAAGCCTTTGTAAATAGGGGGGAGTGGAGGGGGTGAAGGGAGGGTGAGGGAATGGGGAAAAAATAAGAACCAAGATGCATCATGTAAAGGTACAAGATCCCAGTGATGAATGTGACTGTATTGTATACCTAAAATGTACCAATAAACTTAATGGCGGGGGGGGGGGGAGAAAAGGCAGAATCCTACTTCGGTTCCCTCGGGTCAGGCTGCCTGAGCCTCCCACCTCAAATCCGGATCCCCCTGGGGTGGGAATGCTCAAACCAGGATCCCACTGCACAGCAGTTTGGGGCTCCCAAACCAGAGATCATGAAGCTTATGTAGTGGCCTTTGAACAGAGGTCAGGCTGCTTGAGCTGCCTGACTCAAAACAGGGTCACACTGCAGGCATGCCCACATGGGGATCAGGCCACATGTGTGGTCCACCCCACTTCCCAGAGTCAGAACTGCCAGAGGGAGCAGCTCTGCTCTGCTTTCTGTCATATCCAGAACAAGCAGCCTTGTTCCTGGAATATAGCTGTTATCAACATGCCAGGGATTTAAGAAAAGAAATATTCAACAGCTGAACTCTACTCAAAAATTTATACCAAAGATCTTTATACCTAAGGACCTGTAGCAAAGGTGCACACAAGAAACTTCACAGAGGGTTTAAAAGTCCAGAGTGTGCCTCCTGACACTTCTTCCCATTTCTGGTCAGAGGGAGCAAGTGCCTTTTGTCTTCAGTGCTTTTATGTACAAGCGCTCATTTTCTAGTTAAAGGCTTACAAGCCTTTGACTGTTATGACTTCTGAGGGGGCGGGGAGGGAGAGAAGCTATGCTTCAGAGGAAAAGGGATTGGAAGAAAACTGCTTCAGAAAAAACTATGCTTCACAGGGCCAAGGGATTGGAGAAAAATGGGGATGAAGAAAGAAAATAATGAAATAAAAAGCCGTTTGGCTGGACTTCTCAAACCAAACCAAAGTCCCCTTCTTGATATCTTCTTTAGGTCCCTCTGTGGTTACCAAGATAAATGTTACTAGTTGGGTCTGTGGCACCTGAGGCTGAAATAAAGAACTTAACCCTTTTAAAATAAGTTTGTGGTTTACTGACTCTCAAATTTTTAGGATGCACCAGTAAAAGAGACAGGAGTATCTCAGGTTTATTAGAGATAGAGATATAGGACATACTCAAAAAATGTAGTGGAGTGCAGTGCTCAGAGAAATGCAATCCTTTACAAGCTGGAGCAGGGCACATTTAACACAAGAGTGTCTTCAAGGTAGGTAATCTAGGATGCATATGCTCACTGTCAGGGTACAGTGCAAGCCATTTGTATACGTTTGAAGTCAGGATATGCTGTTTGAAGTTGAGATATGCTGTCATTAATGCAGCTGCTTCCTGGGCTGGGTAAAAGGACAGTTTGTAGTGGGAGGGAGAGTTATAATCTAGGGTAGCCTCCAGACTATTGTTTTACATAGTTGGGTGCACTGGTGTTTGGTGCATATATATTTATGATTGTTATCTCTTCCTCTTGGATTGTTCCCTTTATGAGGATATAGTGCCCTTCTTTGTCTCTCTTAATCAGTCCTTGCTTGAAATCTATTTTGTCTGCAAATAATATAGCTACCCCTGTTTTTTTCTGGCTTCCTGTCATGTGGAGTATTGTTTTCTATCCTTTGACTTTTAATCTATTAATTTTTTATGGGTTAAATGTGTCTCCTGTATGCAGCAAATTGTTGGGTCTTGTTTCTTGATTCATTCTGTCAGTCTGTTTCTTTTGACTGGTGACTTGAGCCCATTTACATTGATGGTCATAACTGAAATACATTGTCTTGTCCTTGTTATGTTATTGTCCTGCTGTTGGTTTCCTGTCTTTCCCCTCTGTTTAATTGACTGTCCTGCCTGATGGCTTCTTTCTGTTCGTATTTTTGGACTTGTGGTCTTTACTATCTCTTCCTAAAATATCTTTCAGGGAATTTTGTAGAGCTGGTTTAGTGATCATGAGTTTCTTCAGTTGTTCTTTTTCATGGAATTATCTTATTTCTCCATGGAATTTGAAAGATAGCTTTGCAGGGTACATCAGTCTGGGTTGGAAGTTTGTTTTCTTTCAGAAATGAATACTTCACTCCAAGCTCTCCTTGACGAAAGGGCTTGTGTTGAGAAGTCTGCTGTGATCCTGATGGGCTTTCTTTTGCAGGTGATTTATTTCTTTTCTATAACAGCTTTTAATATTCCATTCTTGTGCTGAATTTCTAGGATGTTGATAATTATATACCTTGGTATGGATTTATCTTGGTCATGGCTCATTGGAAATCTGTATGCCTCACTTATTTGCATGTCAACTTCCTTTTCCATGTTTGGGAAGTTTTTTACCAATACTTCTTTGAACAGCCTCTGCACTATCCTCCAACTTTTTCACTGATCGCAATCAATCTAGTATTGTTCTTCTGTGCATCCTCTTGCAATTGTTGGATTGATTTTTCCTGGTCCCTTGCCATTTTTAAGATATCTTTCTTTTCATGGTTGCTAACTGCATTCCTGTCTTCTAGTTCAGAAATTCTGTCCTCTCTTCATTTAATCTATCGCATACACTTTCAATGGAATTTTTAAACTCCTTGATGTCTGTTTGAATCTGTTTGATGAATTCCATTTCTTTCCTATGTTGGTCATTCATGTTTTTCATCATTTTCTTAATCTCTATTTTTTATCTGTATCTTCTCTAGATTCTTTGAGCAAGTCTTCCATTTTGATCATCATTTCTTTTTTTTACCTTTTCTCATCATTTCTTTTTTCTTTATAACCTCAGGTATTTGTTTTCTTATTTCTGCTTCTATCATCTTAGGGAAATGAGCTGGGTGACTTCTGATTTCCTCTATCTCATAATCTCTTGGATTTGTCTTAGGTGGGTTGGAGGTCTGGGATTGCATTTTGCTTCTGCATCTTATCATTTTCTATTTTTAAAATTTTATTTTATTTTCTATGTTGATGCTTATAAATTTCTTATGGCAGATAGCTTTATCACTAGTATCAAGGCTTCTCTAGAAAATGTCTAATTTTCAGAGATGTCTTCTGGGCATATGTGACTCTTGGTCTTTGTATCTGTCCCAAGATCCTCCCTTCCCAATTTATTAAGGTTCAGAAGTTGCTATTTATTTGGTTCAGCACCTAATCCTTTGATACTGGACTGTGGTGGTGGTTATAGCCCCAGACAATCTCAGTGTTGTCATACAAAGGAGGTCAACAGGGCAGGGGATTTAGCTCAGTGGTTCTGGCCCCTGCCTTGTAAGTGCAAGGTCCTGAGTTTGAACTCCGGTACCAAAAAACAAAAACAAACAAACAAACAAACAGACAAAAGGAGAACAAATTTTGTCATCCCTTTATTTTCACTGTTGGTTCTAAGTATAAGGGTAGAATTCATTTGTATTTTTTATAATAAATGTATTGCATTATTTATTTACATATTTGAGCACTCATACTATGTTTTTACAAGCTGAAAAACACTGAAAAATTATTTTTCCATAGAACTATAACCACATTTCCAGACAGTAAAATATATGATTGAACTAATATTAATACACATAATTATTTTATCAATTATATAATACAGCAATTTGTCAAGTTTTCAAATATAAAGTTACACAGCTGAAAAAGATATAAAATATTAGATGTCTGCTCAGTTCATTAGCAGAAACTCACATCTATTTTTGCAGAAGAGGTTGAGAAGTAAGGGGAAAAATAAGTCACAGTTCAAACAAAAGTAAGTTGGTAAATAACTGATAGACATGAAAAAAATTACAAGAACTTCAGAAATTTTATAATTGAGTTGTTCCAACTACAATGATAAAGTACCTCCATCTTTTAAAAATATTTCTAAAGTCATTTTCTACATGTTTTGTACAGACAAAGGGAGTATTTCATTAAAATTATTCAATAGCCTCTTCCCATTCTTTGTGTGGGCTCTCCCTGTTAATTTGCACCTAAGAGTGCAAATATTATATTAGCTGTAAATATTTTTTTGTTCTCGAGACACTAATAATATGTGCTTTTGTAACCATGTAGATGTTCAAAGTGAATGTGTACTGGTATGAATATAGGACATGTAATCATAAAATGAGTAGGCAGATAACCACAATAAACCCTACAATGTTTGAAATAACTAAAGAAACAAACCACATAAGGTCTAAACTCTAGAGTGTCTTTAGTTTCTGGAATGCTGTTTTTGTATGATTCTCAAAATACACAAGTATTTTGCACATAATCTTTCTAAATTTCTTATATATTGATGATTCTGTCATGAGAATAGATTTAAAGACATAATTCAATACTGCATGATGAAAGATTAAGAGCATATACTTCAAGATTACATTTATACTAAATTTTATATCAAGAAAAACCAATAAATGATGACAAAAATCAAGTATTATCACTCAAAAATATGCTACTTTAATGTGCTGATTATTTTAAATGAAGGAATTTGGAAGATGTTGGAAGAGGCTTTACTCTGCTGTCTCTTTGATGGCTTAAAGTCTAGACCTGCTGAGGAAGAAACATACCTCTGGCCACTCCCTGAGTTTTCATTAATTAAACTCACTGCAGGAAGAAAGACTAAAGTCACTAAGTACACCAGGACAGACTTTTGTCACACACCATTGTCTTCTATTTTGACCTCTTTCAATATTTCAAAGACAGTAATTTAGAATCTATTATCTGTTCTGTGAAACCAATGAACTTTAGTCCAGGTCACTGTATGCTTCTCCAAGCCCTTTGAATTTCCCTAAAATTATTCACTATCCCATTAAAAATTGTACAGCATATGTATCCTGTCTTCTTCTCTCCTATAGAAAAAGAGTTCATAGCCTCTTACCTCATGTTGGGCTATTTGGTAATTACCCTTTGTAATTGCCTCTATGGACAAATAAATCTAGGTATCTGTTCTCCTGTTTGATCTGTTCATTCCAGTGAAACTTTGGAGGGAGAATGGAAGCCTTTCCTTCTGCCCTACAATAGGAAGATAAATGTGGGGACTTCTTAGGATGATGGAAATTTCCTTTGAGAAGATGTATTATAAGTATGTATGCATTTGTCCAATCTCATCAATTGTAGCTTATGCACAAAGCTTATTGTATGTATATTTTACCTAAAAACAAATAAACCTGTGAACAAGCTTCTTAATGGGTATGTTTTCTCAGTGGTGTGGTTAGCAGTTTTGAAACTAACTTATGTATATACTTATGTGTATTATAGACTTAAGAAAATTAGTAAAAACCTGGGAACAATGTGACCTCATTTTCTTTCTACTCTAACAGAAAAAGAAAATCCTCCACTGCCCTTTACAAACTATAAATGCATGACCAAGCAGACAGAGCTGAGGGATGCATTACTGTTGAAGATTATGGTCTCACTGTACTGCAGTGGGTGATGGAACCCGAAGAGCAGGGGCTATGTGCTGGTCGCAAGGTGGTTGTGGGGCATCAGACTGTCATGCAGTCAAACAAAGGTGAGGGTCTGTCTATAAATGGGAGACTCTAAATGAATTAATCTATTTCATCTGACTTATTTTATATCTACACTTGGTGTACTTTGTTGTCATCTCTTTATTTTCTTTATTTTTTAATTTCCCTTATATTTCTTGGGCTGAGCTCTTGAAAAAAATCTTTTTATGTTCCTTAGCAATTTATTGTATTTTATAGACCTGTTTTAATTGATCAGACTTAAACCTCTAGGTCAGTGGTGGCAAACCTATGGCACACATGCCACAGCTGGCACACAAAGCCCTTTCCTTTGGTCCATGAGCCAAGTCACCCCAGACTAACAGATGACCTGAGTGCTGCATTCATTGCTTTCAGTCTAACAAAGTATGAGCCAGTGATTGACAAATTATCAGCATGCACAGAACCGCAAAGGTCACATTAATTGTGCAAAAGCATGCCAAATACAAACTTTTACCTTTCAGTAAAAAGCTGTTTGTGTCATTGCAAGCTCTGTTATTGTGTTTTTCTTTTAAGACAAAAGATGTTAATCTATTAGCTGGGTCTTTTTTTCTAAACTAAAACCTCAGTATTCAGGTTTCACATGTTGGCACTTTGCAATAAATAAGTGGGTTTCTGGTTGCATTTTGAACACCCATCTCTAAAAGGTTTGCCATTACTGCTCTAAGTGATGTGCCAAATGAAGTTATTATGATACTCCTCCTACCTCCCTCACCATTTTTGTAATGCTGGAGATCACTGGCCTCTAAGCTAGAAAGTAAAGCTGTGAAGGCAAGATATGCACTCCAATAATGCTCTGTGTTATTTAGATATCATAAATGAATGAACAAAGAATGAGCTAATGAGGCATAGGGAGACAGATTTCCTCCCTAGGAAAGTCTCTGCAATGAGAAAGTGATGTCTAGCCAGTTTTCTTAAATTGATTTCTTAAGTTTATTGGTGCATTTTAGGTATACAGTATGATGACATTCATCATTGGGAATTTGTACCTTTACATGATATATCTTGGGTGTCCAGCCAGTTTTGTGTTGTTGACCCATTTCCTGTTCAGGCTGCATCCATTTCTGGCTGTACTGTTCCAGGGCAAAAGGTCAGGTGTTCATTGGCTGTGATTAAAGTTGTTTAAATCTAACATCTGCTTGTAATTAGTACAAATCCTTCCAAGATTCTGATATATGATGAATTCTAATCCTTAGTTTCCAGAGGCATTGCACATGTTTTTCTAATTTATTTTCATAGATACTTCATAAGATTTATTGAGGGCTTTTTATAGTTTTTGAAAAAAGTAAGTGCAATACTAACATTTAGAAAACACAGAAAGACTCTCAAAATACTCATATTCTACACATGACTGTTTTCAGATTGTTTTATATGTATTATTCTAGTTCTGATTTTATATCTATTTTTATAAAGTTATAGCCAATCTAATTGTAAACTGCTCTATCTATATTTTAAAATCTATGTTATAAACATTTTTCATTTAATATTCTTACACAGAATAATTTTTATTGCTACATAATATTTCATGTATAATTCCAGAAAATTATTTTCAAATTTATCAGTAGAGTTGTGCTGGTATTTTCTTTTCACATTTTAATATTCTTTAACTATGCATATATCTGCTGTCTTATTTTTAAATTTATTTGTGTTTAATGTTGTTTATTTTGTAATAAATCATATTCAAGCTATTATACATTATCTTTTTTTGGAAATCAAATTTCAAAATGGATTTGATAAAACTTTATTTCAAACTTACATAAAAATTGAATGAACAGGATGGGAAACTCCTACATATCCACTACCTGAAATCACCATTGTTTATATTTTGCTCCATTTGTGGTATTATTTTTTATAAATGCATTATGTATAAATGTATGTGTATATATGTGTCCATATGCATGGGTACATATGATGCGTATCATATAAGTATCTCTCCTGCTATTCTATACAATGTTTATGAATAATAATTTGAGAGTAATTTGAAGATAGCATGCCTATCTTTCCTAAATATATTTTTGTATATTTTCTAAGAAGGGATATTACTTAACCATAATATAGTCATCAAAATTAGGAAGTTAGGGGAGGAATCTGTCCCTATTCCCCAAATAGAGAGAGAAACCTTCACCAGGCCAATTCTATCCTCATGAATTCCAGACCCTGGCTGCAGCCACCCATGAACTCCAAGCCAGATCTCTGTTTTGTTTCTCCTACTCATCAGGCAGCTGACCAGTGGACCAATCTGATTGTGAATGAGGCCAGTGCCCCAGGAGAAAAGGTAAGCTCTGGAGAGTTGGCAGCTCCAGGGAGAAAAAAGAGACCTGGCCAGCAGTTCTAGCCTCAAGGAAAGCCCATAGCTACTGTAAATTTTAAAAAACAGCATGGGATTTCACTCTGAAAGTGACTCCTTCTTGGAAGGCTGGAGCTGGAGAAGAAAGCCAGTGCAATACATACCATATTGCCAAAGAGTGTTTAATCAGTTACCATTTTTGTCTAAAACTGAGTCACAGGATGACTACAAAACAACTCCACTTCAAGGTTTCCAGTGCTACCCTGACACAGTGTCTGGGTGAGAGACATCCACAGGAGAGCGCCACATAAAAGATGCAGGTAGACATAGACTCCCTAAGAAGTTTATGCTCAGGCCAGGAAGAATAGAGAGCCAGGCCTGGTGACTGTGGCTTAGAGAGTAAGCTGGATCTGAAAGTGTGGGCATTAAGTCCAATGGTCTGATTGAATGCTTGCCTCCGCAGCCTACATCCATGAGAGACCAAAGGCTTAATTGCTTTTCTCATCTACTAAGACGAGCAAGGCACAGTTTGACTTGAACAGTTGCCACAGTTTGGATTGCCTCCTTCCTGGAGCAAGGAAGATACCTCACAAATAAAGTGAGGCAGAGAAAATCATGACTTCTTGGATTCCAAGACTACAGATCCTGGAAAGAGGAACCACTCATGCACTCCAAAACAAAGAGGAATTCTTTTTACTCTTTTTTTCATTGTTTTTTTTTTCTTGAGATTTGGGGGTTTTCTTTTTCTTTTCTTCTTTTAACTTTTATCACTTGTCATTTGTCTTTTTCTTTCTATTATGCTTTTTTTTCTTGTTCATTCCTTCTGGTACTGTTATCCAATACAGTGGTACCTCAGTTAATTAACTTAATTCATTCCATGCTTCTGGAAAAATGGCCACATTCATGTTTGTGTGGGAAAGATGGCTACAGTTGTGTTCATCAGGCAATGCAGAATTCAAAAACAGAGACAAATTTTTGCCAAACACTTCTGTTTGTGAACCAAATTGTTCACAAATAAAAGCATTCTACTGAGGTACCACTATAATATTTATTTCCTTTTACTCCTCACAAGGATCCCCTATTTGATTTTTATCTTCTTCTCATCTTCCATTGATTAATATTTCAAATTTTACTTTTTCATTCCCTTATTCCCCAGCCCTTCTATCTTTATACTAGTATAACAATTAAGCTTTATACTTTAGATAGTTAACTCTATGCTATTACTGTTGAATACTGTTCTGTTGTCAGTGGAGGTATAGTCCTTGAATTTAGTAGATATCTATTAAGTCAGTATTTGGTTTGTCTTTATGTTTATACTATAATTATAGATCTCTTTTCTACAGTTAAGGGTGGCACATTAATGATTCTTAGAGTAGATCAATATCCAGTTTGTCCTGGATGCTCTCATTTTTGTTGATTTAATTACTATAGCCAAAGTGACATTGTTGCTATCAGTTGGTTTTCCCTGTCTGCCAATATCTGGATTGCCTTAGTGTCATTAACAATACTGTAACCCATTCATGGAGAACTGGATACTGAGCCAAAAACACTGCAGTTTCTCCTCTAAAATAAACAGAGGTTGTTGGATTCAGTGACAGGCCAAAGCCTATAGTTAGCCATGACTAAAGTGCATCACTGAAAAGCAAACAAACTAAAGAAGTCTCCACACTAGCCACAAAGTCATCTTTGATGATCATCTCATGAGTCTCAGCATAAAAACAAACAAACAAAAAGTAGAAGCATTAAAAAACAATGCAACAAAATGCCTCCAAAAATTCCCAGCTTCTCCAAAGCTGATCTGTAGGGCATCCAGATAATCTGTAGGGAAGGAAATTAAAAATCACATGGCAGAATTATTTGAAAGGATAATAGAGGATATTAAAAAATAGATCAATAAGGTCATTTATGAATACAAAGAAGATATAACTTAGCTTCCTGTCTGCCGTACCACTGCATCCAGTGCCAAGGAGGTGAGCTGCACAGGCGCCAGCAGCGCACACACACCGCCCCCCTTGAAATGAGAAGACACGTAACCAAGTCTCAAAACCAGACTTCCAGATCACCTAAAGCAACCCCAAAAGGAAACGAGATGGAACAATCTGATTCTCAGCCACCTGGAATCCCTGAACTGGCAACAAAAGAGGATCTGGAAAAAATGAAAACAGAAATAATTTCTCAAATAACAGCAAAGATTGTGCCCATAGTGCAAGACATGATTAATAAATCTAGAGAGGACACAGATAAAAAAACAAAGGAGCTGAGTGATTTTTGTTTCCCAGCTTATTAGGAGCTAATTCATTTTGATTAGAATCTTAATTTTCTAGCAGTCCATGCTGCCCTGCCGGAGCCTCCGGTCACAGGGATGCCACACCCCACCAGATCACACTGTGTGGACACCATGAGGCATCTCAATCCACAAAGCAGAGGCACCAGGGGGAACATAAAGGCCATGGTTATGAGCCCCAGAAGATAGAGCAGAAGTGAACACCAGAGAGGGCCTTTCTGATGTTCCTAAATGAAAACTGAAGCCCACTGGGAAAGTGAAGAAAAACTCTTCAATAAAAGCACACTGGACCATCATGGTTGGTAAGTTGGTGGGATCAGCACCTCCCATAGAAACCCAGACTCCCATAGAGGGGAGGACAGCTGGAACCTGCAGTAGAACCTCGCAGAGTTTAATCCTGCAGGAGGTCAAGCACCTCAACTTGGACCTTGCAGCCAGAAATCAGCCTGAAGCTCAGTAGACTACAGCTGGCTTGCTGAGAATAATCAACTTAGACCCTCACATTGTTGCCCACATTGCCTACAAGGACAGCATTGTCATATCCAGAGGGAGACCTTTTTTGTTAGCTTGTTTTGCTTTGTATATATATTTTTTTGTTTTCTTTTTCTCTCTCTGTATCCCTTCTGGCTCTATATTTCTCTCCCTCTTTGTTCCTGTTCCTGTCCCATTCTGAATTTTTTCTCTTTCTCTGTCCACTCAACTGCCACTTTTATAGGAAGGTGAATACAATTTCTAGCTTCCCTGTTGTTGTCAGTTTGTTCTGTACTTGTCTCTGTTCTTTCACTCTGTCTTCTCCTCCTGTCTTCAAAAGCTCCCCACAATTTGCATGATCTTCCCGTGTCCTCTGGCCTCACCGCTAACCTTTCCTTCTCCCTCTATTTCTCTACCCCTCCCTCACAAACCTCTGCTAAATCTTTATCCCAAAGGGTATATGTGCCATATTGAAGGGTTTACTTACTATAAACATATATTGGTTTGGGCCTAGATTTTGATCTAGCTCATGCAGTTAAAGGTGACAGATTAACTGCTACCACAAATTGTCATTTTCTAAGCTGTGTTTGATGCTGATTGTGTCAATTGGGCTAAGGTGTTGTGATTGACCTAATCAGTTGTCATCCCTGGTATACTGAAAATGAGATTGCCTAAGAGTCACTAGAGACTTAAAGCCTGAAAGGTCCAGCTATACCCTAAAGATATCTCTGAGAAGCAATCACTCCATAGGGGCTCTAAACACCAATAATAAAGATATTCAACATGAGAAACATTGGAGTAACAGCCCAGGAATTAAAGCAAAAAACAGCAATAGAATTGAAAATGAGAAGACACATTGGCAGGACACAAACACAAACTTCCAGCTCACCAAAGGAAAAATCTGGGGAAAACAAGGTGGAAAAATATGATAATCAACCACCTGAACACCCTGAATTCATAGCACAGGAGGAAACAAAACAGATGAATGAGGCTCTAGAAAAATTCAAAAGAGAAATAATTTCCCAGATAACTACAGAGATGGTGAGCAGAGTGAAAGACATGATTAGAGTCTCTAGAAGAGAAACAGATTAAAAAAAAATAGATGAGCTCATAACCATGCTGGAAGCCATGAAAGCACAGCATAAGAAAGAAATGGAAACTATGTTGCCCAACATAGGAAAGAAATGGAATCCATGAAACAGATGCAAACAGATATACAGGAGATTAAAAACGCCATTGAAAGTATTCACAGCAGATTGAGTGAATGTGAAGATAGAATATCAGATATAGAAGATAGGATTGTGGTTAGTGACCAAGGAAACAGAGATTTCTTAAAAATAGTAAGGACCACAAGAAATCAATCCAGCAGCTGCTAGATGATGCAAAGAAGAATAACATAAGACTGATAGGAGTCCACAAAAAAACAGGAGAAAGTACAAATGACATTAAAAAACACTGTTCACAGAAGTAATAGTAGAAAACTTCCCAGACAGAGGTAGAGAATTTGACATAGAGAGAAGTGAGAAATATAGAACTCCAATTAGCCATGACAAAAAAAGTACATCTAGACATGTAATAGTCAAGATCCCAGAATTGCAGCAGAAGAACAAAATCCTAAAAGAAGTTAGAGAAAAGAAACAAATCACCTACAAAGGAAAGCCCAACAGAATCACAGCAGACTTCTCAACACAAACCCTGAAGGCAAGAAGAGCTTGGAGTGACATACTTCAAGCACTAAAGGAAAACAGCCTCCAACCCAGCCTCCAACCCTGCAAAACTATCTATCAAAATCGATGGAGAAATAAGATACTTTCATGACAAAGAGCACCTTAGGTACTTCATGAATACCAAACCAGCACTCCAAAAATTTTAGACAATATCCTTGGAAAGGACAAGGATCACAACCCCAGGAAGCCCAGCAAAATGAATCCATTGGGCAAGACAAGAAATTAAACACAAAGGAGGAGAATCCAACAAAAAGAAAAGGTCATGACAATGATAAGTCAATACTTATCAGTTATAACCAACCGTGTTAATGGTCTCAATTCACCAGTCTAAAGAAACAGACTGGCAGAATGGGTTAAGAAGCAAGATCCAACAATATGGTGCATACAAAAAACACACTTAATTCAAAAAGAAACTTATAGTCTGAAAGTTGAAGGGTGGAAAACAATACTCCAGGTGACAGGAACTTGAGAAAAAGAAGGAATAGATATCATCTTTGCAGATCAAGTGGATTTCAAACCAACACTGATTAAGAGCAACATGGACACTACATCCTTGTGAAGGGAACAATCCAAGAGGAACAGATGACAATCATAAACATATATGCACCAAACATTAGTGCACCCAACTACATAAAACAAATACTAACAGGCAAGAAAAATCACCTAAGAATAAATATGATAGTAGTGGGGGAACTTGATACCCCACTGTCACAAATAGATAGATCAACTAAACAAAAAATAAGCAATGAAATACTAGAACTCAATCAAACTCTTGAATGAAGGAACTTAACAGATGTTTACAGAGTGTTCCACCTCACAAAGTCAGAATACACATTCTTTTCAAGTGCACACAGGTCATTCTCCAAAATAGACCACATACTCGCTCATAGAACTTGTTTAAGTAATTGCAAAGGAATTGAATTTATCCCCTATATATTAACAGACCATAGTGCGAGGCAATTGGAGATCAATAGCAAAAGAAACCACAAGAACTTCAGGAAAACATGGAAATTGAACAACACACTTCTCAACAAACAATGGGCCACAGAGGAAATTAAATAAGAAATCAGACAGTTCATACAATTAAATGACAATGACCATACAACATATCAGAATCTATGTGACACAATGAAAGCAGTCTTACAAGGGAAATTGATATCAGTGAATACTCATATTAGGAAAACAGAGAAAGCCCAATTAAACAATCTGATGCTGAGCCTCAAACTTCTAGAAAAAGAAGAGCAGGACAAACCCAGAGCTCATACAAGGGAGGAAATTATAAGATCAGAGAAGAAATCAGTGCAATGGTGACTAAAAGAATGATACAAAAAAATCAATGAAGCCAAGAGATGGTTCTTCAAAAGAATAAACAAAATTGACAAACCCTTAGCCAACTTTATCAGAAAAAGGAAAGAAAAGGCCCAAATCCATGCAATTAGGAATGAAAAGGATGAAATTACAGCAGACCCAGCAGAAATCTAGAGGATCATCAATACCTACTTCAAGAACATACACATGAATAAGATGGAAAACACTGATGAAACGGACAGATTTCTAGATGAGTATGAATTACCAAAGTTGAATGAAGAAGACCTAAACATTCTAAACAACCCAATATCGATCAATGCAATTGAAAACCTAATTTAAAACTTACCAACTAAGAAAAGCCTGGGTCCTGATGACTTCACTGCTGAATTCTACAAGAAATGTAGAGAGTAACTACTGCCACTACTGTTTAAATTCTTCAGTGAAATTGAAAGGGAAGCAATACTCCCAAAATCATTCCTGGAAGCAAGCATAACCTTGATCCTCAAAGGAGAGAAAGACCCAACTGAAAAACACAGATGCCAAAATCCTTAATAAGATACAAGCAAATAGAATGTAGCAGATCATCAAGAAGATCATACACCCTGACCAAGTGGAATTCATCCCAGGGATGCAGGGATGGTTCAATATACACAAATCAATCAATGTAATACACTATATAAATAGAGCCAAGGACAAAAATCATATGATCATTTCCATAGATGAAGAAAAAGTATTTGACAAAATCCAACACAAATTTATGATAAAAACCCTACAAAAAAATTGGAATAGATGGTCTCTACCTCAAACTGATAGAAGCCATCTATGAACAACCAACAGCCAATATCACACTAAATGGTCAAAAACTGAAATCCTTCACACTAAATCAGGAAAAAGACAAGGATGCCCACTATCACCACTCCTATTCAATATAGTCTTCCCAACATTAGCCACCGCAATTAGACAAGAGAAAGAAATAAAAGGAGTAAAGATAGGAAATGAAGTCAAATTGTCATTATTTGCAGATGACATGATACTCTATATAGAAGACCTCAAGAACTCCACCAAAAGTCTTCTAGACTTAATAACCAAATTCAGTCAAGTAGCTGGATACGAGGTCAACACACAAAAGTCAATAGGTTTCCTCTACATGAAAAACAGACTGAGAGAGAAATAGGGCAAATAATTCCTTTCACAATATCACCCAAAAAACTGAAATACCTGGGAATCAACCTAACAAAAGAAATCAAAGACCTCTGAAAACCATAGCACTCTGAAAAGAGAGATTGAAGACGATATCAGAAAATGGAAAGACATCCCTTGCTCCTGGGTAGCAATGGCCATAATTCCAAAACTGTTATATAGATTCAATGCAATCCCAATTGAAATTCCAGCAGCATACTTCATGGACCTTGAGAAAACAATCCCAAAATTCATTTGCAACAATAAAAGACCCAGAATACCAAAAGCAATTCTAGGCAACAGAGACATGGCAGGGGGTATCATAACCTCCAACTTGAAAATGTACTACAAAACTACTGTGATAAAAACAGCATGGCACTGGCAAAGAAACAGACCTGAGGACCAGTGGAACTGATTAGAAGATACAGAAACAACTCCAGTCACACTCAGGCACCTCATCTTTGACAATGGAGCCAAACACCCTCACTGGAGGAAAGATAGCCTCTTTAATAAATGGTGCTGGAAAAATTGGGTTTCAACTTGCCAAAGATTAAAACTAGACCTGTCAGGAGCAATGCTGCATAATTTTAGGGACAAATCATTTGGTTATCCTAGTTCTCCTGCCTACAGCCCAGCTATAGAATTCCAAGACATAATTCCATTTTGGCCTTCGGTCACAAGTGAGACCTCAATGATCCAGTGATGCTGTCATTCTCCAGGACAAGATTACACCAGCTGAAGACATCCTGGGAGGAACAAAATCTTCATCTACTCAGTTCCTCATTGTTCTTGGACTGTTACATCTTGTTTACGTGGATGTACTGAACTCTCTGCAAGTCATTTGTTACATTTGTTTCTCCCGATGTACTGAATAAAAAGTGTGGTAAACTGGGGGCTTTCATCTTTGCCTCCCAGAGCAGCACTGATTAGACCCAAAGCTCAGCTTCTTCTCAGTCTCACTTTTCTGCTCTTCCTGTAATTCGCCTTGTGCTGCCGTGGCTCGCAGGAGACTAGGACTTACTGCAGAGGTTCTAGTAACGTCTCCTTTCCCTGTTCCCTACGTAGACCTATTTTTCTCACCATGCACTAAACTAAAATCAAAATGGATTAAAGATCTAAATAATAAAACAGAAATGTTGAACCAGCTGGAAGAGAGATTAGGTAGAACTCTTGAAGACATTGGTGTAGGAAAAGATTTTAAGAACAAAACCCCAGTTGCCCATGAAATAGCATACATAATCAACAAGTGGGATCTCTTCTTACTAAAAGCCCTCTGCACAGCAAGAGAAACCACCAGCAGTGTGAAGAGACAACCCACAATGTGGGAAAAAACCTTCAACTGCTCTTCCTCAGACAAAGGTCTACTATCTCGAATCTATAAAGAACTTAAAAAGATCAGACCTCCCAAATTTAAAGACCCAACCCAAAAATGGGCATCTGAAATGAACAGACATTTCTCAGACAAAGAAGTAGAAATAGAAAAGAAATACATGAAAAAATGTTCAACATCACTGGTCATTCAAGGGATGCAAATGAAAACAATGCTGAGATTCCACTTCACTCCAGAAAGGATGGCAGCCATCATGAAATCAACCAATAAGAAATGCTGGCAGGGCTGTGGGGAAAGAGGAACCCTGCTCCACTGCTGGTGGGATTGTAGACTGGTGCAAGCACTGTGGAAATCAGTATGGAGATACCTCAAAGAACTAGGACTGGAAGTCCCATTTGACCCTGCTATTCCACTGCTGGGGATCTTCCCCAAAGAATTAAAAGAATCATACCACAGTGATATATGTGGGCCCATGTTCATAGCAGCACAGATTGTGATAGCTAAAACTTGGAAACAACCCAAATGCCCATCAACTGGAGACTGGATAAAGAAAATGTGGTTTTTTTAATAAAAGGGAGTACTATTCAGCCATCAAAAATGAGAAATTAGAGACATTTATAGCTAAGTGGATGCATATTGAGGCAATACTCTTAAGTGAAGTAAATAGGACACACATGTGTAAATACCAAATAGTTTCTCTGGTGTGAGAAAGTGAAAGTGTAAATAAGGACCAAATGTGTAATAGGTAATGTAAAATAGGAAGAAAAGGGGCAAAGGGGAAGGAAGTGGGAGGGCTAGGGGAAAGGATAGAAGGGAATGGGATTAATATGAGAAAATGGAAAAATAGGAACAAAATCTTTGTAAATAGGGAGGACTGGAGGGGTTGAAGGGAGGGCTGGGCAAGGGTGAAAAATAAGAACCAAGAGAGACTATGTAAAGGTGCAAATTTCCAATGATGTATGTCATTATATTGTATACCTAAAATGTACTAATGATTAGAATGAATAATTGTTAATGTAAAATAGGAAGAAAAGGTCCAAAGGGGTAGGGGTAGTGGGAGGGGCAGGGGAAAGGAAAGAAGGGAAAGGAAAAATGATGAGAAATGGAAAAAATGGAAATAAAGTCTTTGTAAATAGGGAAGGGTGGAGGGGGTGAAGGGAGGGCTAGGAATGGGGAAAAAATAAGAACCAAGATGCATTATGTAAAGGCACAATTCCCAATGAGAAATGTAATTGTGTTGTGTACCTACAATGTACCAATAAAAGAATTTAATACAAAAAATAAAAAATAAAACAAATGTTGAAGATCAAGAAAAAAAAATAGCCTTCTTTTACACAAATAGCAGACTCACTGAGAGAGAAATTGGGGAAACAATTCCTTTTACAATGGCATCCAAATAAATGAAATATCTAGGAATTACTCTAACAAAGGAAGTCAAAGACCTCTACACTGAAAACTATAGCACCCTAGAAAAGGAGATTAAGGAGGATATAAGAAAATGGAAAGACGTCCCCTGTTCCTGGGTAGGAAGAACCGATATAGTGAAAATGGCCATACTTCCAAAACTACTATATAGATTTAATGCAATGCCAATTGAAATTCCAACAATATACTTCACAGAACTAGAGAAGACAATCCAAAAATTTTTTGGAATGAGAAGAGATCTAGAATAGCAAAAGCAATTCTGGACAACAGAGACATGGCTGGGGGTATCACAATCACCAACTTGAAAGTATATTACAAAGCTACTGTGATAAAAACAGCATGGTACTGGCAAAGAAACAGACCCAAGGATCAGTGCAATAGATCGGAGGACACAGACACAACTTCAGACATACTCAGCCACCTCATCTTTGATAAAGGAGCCAACCACCATCATTGGAGGAAAGATAGCCTGTTTAATAAATGGTGTTGGAAAAACTGGATTTCAACCTGCCAGAGATTAAAACTAGACCCTTATCTATCACCATGCACTAAACTAAGGTCAAAGTGGATTAAAGGTCTAACTTTTAAGACAGAAACACTAAACTTGCTGGAGGATAAGTTAGGCAGAATTCTTGAAGATATTGGCAGAGGAAAAGGCTTTATGAACAAAACCTCAATAGCACAGGAACTAGCAGAAAGAATCAACAACTGAGATTTCATCTTATTAAAAAGCTACTGCACTGCCAGAGAAACCACCAACAGAGCTAACAGACAACCTACAATGTGGGAAAAAAATTTTAGCAGCTGTACCTCAGACAAAGGGCTACTATCTAGAATGTATAAAGTACTGAAAAAAATCAGACCCCCCCAATTCGAAGACCCAGTTCAAAAATGGCCATCTGAAATGAACAAACATTTCTCAGACAAAGAAGTAAAAGCAGCAAATAAACATGTGAAAAAATGTTCAACATCACTGATCATTCGAGAGATGCAGATGAAAACAACACCGAGATTCCACCTCACCCCAGAAAGAGTTGCTGTTATCAAGAAATCAACCAATAACAAAGGTGGGGGAGAGGGTGTGGAGAGAAAGGAACCCTTCTCCATTGTTGGTGGGAATGCAGACTGGTGTGACCACTATAGAAATCAATGTGGAGATACCTCAAAGAACCAGGGCTGGAGGTCCCATTTGACCCAGCTATTCCCCCTGCTGGTTATTTTCCTAAAAGAATTAAAACAATCATACCACAGAGATATATGTGCACCCATGTTTACAGCGGCACAGTTTGTAATAGCTAAAGCTTGGAAACAGCCCAAGTGCCCATCAACTGGAAACTGGATAAAGAAGATGTGTTATTTTTATAAAATGGAGTACTATTCATCCATAAAGAACGAGAAACTAGAGTCATTTATAGCTAAAGGGATGCATATTGAGCCCATACTCTTAAATGAAATAAACAGGACATACACATGTAAATACCAAATAGTTTCTCTAGTGTTAGAAACTGAGAGTGTAAATAAGGATTTAAAGGATTAATAACTAATAATTGATACTTTGAAATAGGAAAAGGTCCAAAGGGGTAGGGGTGGTGGGAGGAGATGGGGGAAGGAAAGAATGGAAAGGAAAAAATTATGAGAAAAGAAAAAAAAAATGGAAACGAAGTCTATGTAAATAGGCAAGGGCGCACAGGTAATGGGGAAAACTAAGAACCGATATACATCATGTACAGGTATAAGCATCCAATGATAAATGTAAATGTATTGCATACCTAAAATGGAACAATAAAAGAATATAAACAATATAAAATAAAATTAAAATTAAAATTAAAAAATAAAACTGTCACTAATCCCTTTATGCATCTTAATGACATGCCCTGAAAATTGTTTTTCTGAAATGGAAGACAATAAACTTGCAACTAGCCCCATGGGTAAGGCTGTAAAAGGATGATGGTTAATCAAAACAATAAAACTTATCTTCCTATATCTCCTTTAGTCCAATCAGGACTATATTTTTAATTCCTGGCTAAGCAATGTCAAAACTCCTATTCAGTCTGAAGTAGGTATAAGAAAGTTGAACTCATGCTCCTCTGCATCCTCTAAAATAAGACATCAAACTCTTGGGAGGGTAAGATAGAAAGATTAAAATAGGTAGACAGGAGAAAGGGAAGATCATAATTTCAGAACCAAAATGTCAGAGTAGTGATCAGCAGCTAAATACAGCCTCTCTTAAGACCTGGATTCCATGGAAAATAACAACTTGGTAAGAGAAAAGAAAAGTAGAACTCCTGGAATTGTGAAGGTATTGACAGGAAAATTAAAAATTATAGAAAAGGGCCGGGGATTTAGCTCAGTGGTTCCGCCACCTGCCTTGCAAGCGCAAGGACCCGAGTTTGATCCCCGGTACCAAAAACAAAACAAAACAAAACAAAAAACTATAGAAAAGCTAGATAAATAGAACACAATGCAGAGAAATGATCTAAGAAGCCAGGGGAAGTGCATTCCAGTTCCAGTAGAGAAGAATCTATCTCTACAGACATATGGTAAACCTACTAGTTTGAGAGCTCCACGAAGAAACAACAGACTATATCACCAGCACTATCCCAAGAAAATCCCACAAATATTGTAAACTGCAAAAAATACTGTGAGATTTCACTCTGAAAGTGACCCTTTGGCCTGGAAGGCTAAACTGGGAGAAGAAACCCAGTGCAGTACTCATCATTTTCCCAGAGAGTTAATTCAGATGCCATTTTGGAAAAGAGTTGATTATTTATAACTAAATCCAAGAACAACTGCAAAACAACTTTCTGTCAGGATTCCAAGTGTTGACCTACAATATTGACTGGGTGAGAGATAGCCACTGGAGACAGTTACAGAGAGGATGTGGGCTGGATATAGAACCTCTGAGAAGTTTAAAATCAGATCAGGAAGTACACAGGGCCACCTTCTGTAGTGAGAAGCCAGTTCAGAATGTCTGGATTTTAGTTAGGATAGGTCTGAAGTTTATGGCATTGCTACCAGCTGTATTGCTTGAACTTTTGCCCTGCTACCTACTTTGAGCACAGATCAAAAGTCTGATTGCATTCCCTAACTGCCACTGTAAGTAAGGAGATGCCTCAGCTTGGATGGTTTCCACAGCCCAAGTGAATGGACAGAGGGGTCTCTGGAACATGGTGTCACCTCACAAATCCATAGGCCATAAAACTAGGCAGAAAAATCATGACTTGCTGGATTCCAAAATTATAGATCCTACAAAGAAATCACTCATTCAATAATACAGAGGGATTTTTTAAACACATTTTTTATCTTATTATTTCTTCTTCACTAGATTTTGGGGGTTTGTCATTTTTTTTCTTTCTGTTTTTTCTCTTTCTTCTTTCTTCTTTTTTTTTCTGTTATCTTTAATTCTGTTAATATCCTTTTACTCCTTAATAGTATTCCTTATCTCATTTTCTCCTCATATTCCCACTCCCTACCCCCTCTTGTATAATAACTAAGCTTTATGCATATTTCAAGTTATCAACTTTGCTATTACTATTGAATTATTTTCTATTGTTAGTGGAGGTAGAATTCTTGCATTTAGAAGATAGAAGATATTTACTGTGTGTCAATACTTGATTTATATTAGTGCTTATACTACAACTATAGATCTCTTTTCTGTGGTTAAAGGTGGTACATTATTTGATCTCATGGTATGTCCACATCTAGATTGTCTTTGACACTATTATTGTTGATGATTTAGTTGCTATTGCCAAGGAGGCATAGTTGTTGCTATTAACAAGCTTTCTCTGTATGTCAATATTTGGATTGCCTTTGTTTCTTTAGCAATAGTATTCCATTCCCAGAGAAATGGGTGTTGTGCCAGTTATATTGCATCTACACCTCCAAAATTGAAGGGGATGACCATTTCTTGGGACACAGGTGAAGATCTGCAGTTAGTCACACCCAAAGTCCATTACTGAAAGCAGTAAAGAGATATCCATACTAAGGATAATGTCTTTCCATTATAAGCACCTGCAAACCTCAAAAGAACAGAAAAGAAAACCCAGAACAATAGAGACATGAGAAAAAAAATGGATAAAAAAATTTCCATTTCTCCCAAAGCTGATCCCTGGTGCATGGAGGAAGAGAAAAATCAAAAGCCATACAGCTAAATTATTCAAAATAAACAAAAGAGGAAATCAAAAACAGATCAATAATTTGCTCAACAAGGGGAAAGAAGATATAACAAAACAAATAATTGGCTTAATAAAGAAAACATTGAGTTTACAGAAAACACTAATAAAAAAAACTAGGTGGGTTAAACAAAACACACACACACAAAAAGAATTACCATTTTGTTACGGAATTTGAGTCCATTTAATGGTGCCTAAGAAAAAAATTTAGGAAACCAAAAACTAATGGCAGCAGAAGTAAACAATATAAAGACAAAGTGAAGGAATTAGAAGATAGGGCTGATGTCAAGGAGTAATTATTTAAGATATTGAAAACAACAAAAACATGATAAATAGACAAATGTTGCTGGATGATACAAAGAAGACTAATTTAAGACTAACTGAAATCAGTAAAATATCAGAAGATGGCATAAAAATCTGTTTATAGAAATAATAGCAGAAAACTTTCAAAAATGGAGAATGATTTAACATACACATAGCCACAATCAAAAAAGAACTTCTCCACAACACATCAAAACCAAAATTCCAGAAGTCCAACACAATGACTCAATCTTAAAAACTGTAAGAAAAACAACAAATCACTTATGAAGATAAACCCATTAGAATTAGAGCAGACCTGGGCTGGAGATTTAGCTCAGCGGTGCTGTCACCTGCCTCACAAGCACAAGGTCCTGAGTTCAATCCCCAGTACCAAAAAAAAAAAAAAAAAAAAAAAAAAAAAAAAAAGAATTAGAGCAGACCTCTCAACAAAAACCTTGAAGGAGAGCATGGAATGAAGTGTTTCAAACCCTAAAAGAAAACAGTTTGCAACACAGACTGAAATATTCTGCAAAACTATCTTTCAAAATTGATAGAGAATGTTATTTCTATAACACTTTAAGAAATTCGTAACCACCAAACCAGCACTTCAAAATATTCTCGAGGATATCCTAGCAAAAGACAGTGAAGCGAATGGTGCAAAAAAGTGCAAAAATAAATGCACCAATCAGGGTAACAGTTAATCAGAAGAGAGAAAAGAAACCAAAAACAGGAATATAATACAATGACAAAAATAAGTCAATATTTTTTAATAGTACAGTAACTCTCAAAATAAATGTGCTCAATTTCCCAATCAATAGACACAGATTTGTAGAATGGATCAAGAGACAAACTTGATGGTAGTGGTATACAAGAAATACATTTAATCCAAAATGAAATAATAGACTAGAAATCAAAGGATTAAAAACAATATTCCATGCAATGGAAAAGAAAAACAGGCAACAGTACCTATCTCATTTGCAGAAAAGGTGGACTTCACAAAAAATTGATTAGAAGAGGCAAAGAAGGTCACCAAGTATTGGTTAGGGGAACAATTCTACATGAAAAGATAACAATTAAAAATATATACACTGAATTTTAGTACATATAATTTCATAAAACAAACACAATTGCACATAAGATGAGACAAATGTCAGTATAATTATGATGGGGGATCACAATACATCACTGTTACAAATATACACATCAACTAGACAAATAATAAGCAAAGAAATGTCACAGTTTACTCAAATGCACAGTTTGAACAAATGTACTTAATAAGATATCCACAGAGTGTTCCATCCAATGGGAACAGAATACAAGTTTTTCTCAGCAGCACATAGAACTTGTGCATGTGATCTACAATATAGACCATGAGCTAGCTCAGAAGGCATGCTAAAGTAAATGAAAAATAATAAAAAAAGACCCTATGCATGTTATCAGATCATAGTATGATGAAACTAAACATCAATCGCAAAAGAAACCTAACAAACTATGCAAACCCACGGAAAGTAAACAATATACCCTTTAATAATCAATGGGTCACAGCAGAAATCAAGGAAAAAAAGTAGACAGTTCCTGAAATCAAATGATAATCCAAGTACAACATACATGAACTAATGGGACACAATGAAATCAGTCATAAGAAGAAAGTTCCTAGCTGTGAATGCCTGTATCAGAAAAACAGACAGCCCAAAGAGATAATCAAATAAATATACCTCAAGGTCCTAGAAAAACAAGAACAATACAAGTTCACAGCTAGTTCCAGAAAGAAAATTCCAAATTCACAGCACATATTAATAAAATTGATACTAAAAATACCAAAGAATCAATGAATCAAAGACTATGTTTTTAAAAAAATAAACACAATAGACAAACACTTTGCCAATTGTCTTCTTTACTTTTCTCATTGCTAAGATAAAATGCTCAATATTCAAAGTTAAAGGAGAAAAGGTTTACTTTTTAGTTCACAGTTTATAGAGGTTGTAGTCCATAATCAGCTGGCTTCAAGGCACAGGGGCATGGCACAGGAGAAACAGTCCATAGAAGGGTAAACAGAAAGCAGGAAGCAGCAGAATTGAGCCTTCCTTTCTCTTTTATTCCATCCAGGTTGCAAGCCTATTGGATGGTACCACACATATCCAGGGTGGACCTCCCCTTCATCCACACCCAGAATTATGCTAAAGCAATTAGTGGACTAATTTAGTTATCACATACTTAATCCATATCACACATCCTTATTTCAGAGTCACACACCATAGATCCAATCACCTCCAAAAATCCCCACCTATGAGTACATGAGACTTTGAAGGGACCTCTAGATAGGAGGCATCATAATCCATTTCTGCTTCCTAAAAGATTCTTGTAAATCTGTTTATGCAACTGGCATTTAGTTCATCTCTAAGAGTTGCCAGAGTCCTGACAGTATCATCACTGCTGAAAAGTCCAAGTCCAAAATCTCCTCGGAGATTTAAGGCAAACTCTTAGCTGCAAGCTCTGTATAAATGAAAGGAAAGTCAAGCACTTCCAAAATACAGTGGCACAAGATAAACATTCCTATTCCAAATAGGGGCATAAAAAACAATGGACCAAAACAAGACCAATATTTGGCAGTGCAAACATTAAATCCCATAGTTCCGTCTCCATCATCTGGAGCAATCTGTGTCAAGATGTGAGTCCCAAAGGGCATGGTGACTCTGACCTTATGGCACTCCTGGTCATTGTAGCTCCCATGGCTTCTCTCTTGGGCTGGCTTTATTCACTCCTTGTTACTTTCCTCAGACAATTCATGTTTCTGGCTTCTCCAACTTTCTCCAGACTCCATCACACCTTTGGCTTCACATTCATAGCTTCACACATTGCTCTCTCAGGAGCACACTGCCTGGGCTCCCAGGCCTTTTTCTGAAATCTGATTGGAAGCCTTCCTGACCCCACAACTTTTGTATTCTGCATGTACCTAAAACCAGCACCATGAAGATGATGCAAATGTCTGCTGCCAACTAGAGCAGTAGTCAGGCTTCCTTGTCTCTTGCGTGTAGGGGGTCAAGTTACTGGATTGGTGAGAACTATGAACCAAGTTCTGAGGAACAAATTCTAAAAAAATCAGAGACAGATAGGTGAATCACTGGGTCAGTATTTCAGTCTACTAAAAAGATTTGCCTGGATTTTTAACAGGGAGAGTCAATCATTGTGGTGACTTTCAACAGTTTACACAAATTCTTTAATACTTCTCCCTTAAGGAGTCTGTGACCCCTCCACTCGAACCTTGCAAGCTATTTTCAATGAACATAATGTGTAAGAAGAGATGCTGCATGACTTCTTAGGTCTTGTTTCCAAAGTCCCTAGGCTTTAGAAAAATGTCTCAACACTCTGCAATGACTAGTGGTACATAAATTTGTTTGTTTGCACAATGTGTTAGTACACATGTTTTGAATAAAGTGATTAAAATACATCTAGTAATTAACACTTATAATTGTGCCTATCTTTATATTTTAAACACTGTTTTATGTAAAATCCATAAACAAACAAAAAAGCCAAATTCACTCTTAGCTTTGGTTATAGAATTCAGCTTTTAAACTGTATGAATCACAAATTAGAAAGAAAAATAAAATGATTATATGACTAAATTTTCTGATTGTTCTACAAAGAAGTTATGAGGGCTGCCTACTGGCTGCAGTGTTGGTATAAGGAAAAGCTAAGGGTAGATGAAATTAAGAAGGCATTGTCCTGGTCAACAGAATAATATAGTTAGAGGGAAGTGGATTCAGTGCCTACCATGGACCTGGAGTTGTCCTGACAAAGATTAAAGCCTTTCTAGACATCCTACATCGCAACAGCCTTAAGAGAGAAATACATCAAGGTCCTAAAATGCAGCTGGTCCACCAGCACTGCACAGCTGAATTCAGAGCACCATATATCAGTTTGCCAGACCATGTATGAGAACAAGCAAGACAAACATTACTAACTAGTGTTTGCATGTTGTACAGAATTAGAACAGCTGCAAACAGAGCATCCAAAAACAAATTAACACAGAGAACACATAAACAAAGCTTGAAGTAAAACTGCTAAGCAACAGAATGGGATGTGAGTGGGTAGAAGTGACAACAGCAATTGAATTTGCAAGAATTTGGGTAAATATATTGATTACTCTAGTAGCACCAAGACATGCTGTTATAAAAGGGAGATTAGTAGTCTATAGCTTCCAAAAAGACTATCATAAATTTTTTCTTTTCTTTCTTTTTCTCTTAAGTACTGCAAATTAAATTCAGGGCCTAAACACTGAGGTATATCCCCAACTTTTTTTTAACAGGGCCTCACTAAATCACTAAGTAACCCAGGCTGGGCTAGAGTTTTCAATTCTCCTGATTTAGCCACCTAGAGTGATGATTTTACAGGCATATGCTACCACACTTGGTTCCAGCATGACATTTCTGCCTCTACTTGTTTCTTTAAAGCAAACATAAAGATATATATTCCTCTATATTATCTTTGTTCAAACTCTTCTAACAATTTGAAATAACTTCTCCACCTGGCAACCACTATGTGGACTTTCACTACTTCAATATATGACCCAAATCTCTTTGAGCACTAATCCGTTTAATCAATCTTTCACATACTTCAATATTTTCTACCCATTAGCCCCCATTTGATGTTGCTTTATAAGTGTGCCTGATGATTATTGATGTGTAGGTTCCACAATTTTGACTACCATCTGAAATTCTAGAGGTAAGTATCCAAATGTTAGTTTTATTTTATTATATACATTGTGTTTATTATAGAACTCAATACTGGATGTGCTCAAGAAATGACAGTGACAAACCTTCGGGAATACTTTGTGGCACATTGTCAAGAAGTGCAAATGCATTCTTCTAGAGTGAGTTTATTGATCACCTGCATCCAAAGAACCTCAAGCAGTTGTGGGAAATGCAGAATCCCAAACTAAACCCCAGAATCCATTCAGTAAGACTCTTAATAATACCCCCAAGTCAAAATCTAACAAGATCTGCTAGATCATTGTGTTCAGACTACAAAATAACTACTTCAGGGTCTATTGTGTTCAGACTCTTTTAAACATAAAATTTAAATCTCATGAATAAGTATTAGACATAAACTCTATACAGTAGGTTATTGTCTTAGTTACTTTTCTCATTGCTCAATACCCTCAAGTTAAAAGGGAAAAGGTTTATTTAGCTCACAGTTTGTAAAGGCTTCAGTCCATAATTGGCTAGGTCCAAGGCAGGGTGGCACATGGTAGAGGAGCAACAGTTCATGGCAGACTAAAAATAGCAAAGCAACAAGGGATGGACTTTAACAGTGTCTTTCTGCCCCTTTTATCTTATCCAGACTACCAAATTAGGGTGGTGCCAAAGTAATCAATGGACTGATTTAGTAATCACACACCCTTAATCCCAGTACCACACATTCTAGATTCAACCACCACTGAAAAAGTCCTGTGACCATATGAGACTTTGGGTGGACATCTAGAAAAAAACCATAACATTCCACTCCTAGCTCCCCAAAGACTCATGCATACTGTTATGAAAATGGCATTTAGTCTATCTCTAAGAGTTGGCAAACTCCTAATAGTTACAGCATTGCTAAAAATTTCAAGTCCAAATTTTCCTCTGAGATCTTAGGCAAACTCTTAGCTGCAAGCCCTTGCACAAATGAAAAGAAAGTTAAATACTTCTAACGTTCAATGGCACAAGATAGACATTTCCATTCCAAAATTCACAAATGGGGATACAATGGAATGGGACCAAAATAAGTCCAAACTCCAGCAGGGCAAATATTAAATCCCACAGTTCCACTTCCAGCATCTCCAGAAATCTGTGGCAAATGGGTGAATCCCAAAGGTCTTGGGTGGCTCTGCTCCTACAGTATTGCCTATGGTTGTGGTTCCCATGGCTTCTCTCTGGGGCTGACCCAGCTTTCTCCTTGCAGTTTTCCTTGGACTATCTGTGTTCCTGGTTTCTCCAAACTTTTGGGATCTCCACTGCACCTTTGGCTTCCCACTCACAGCTTCACACACTGCCCTCTCAGGTACACAGTAGCCAGGCTTCCATCTTTCTTTGCTGTAGAGGTCCAATGCCTACGAACCAAATTCCAAAGAACAGCTTCCCTAGACCAACACCATTCTGGAACATGGTGCTCTGGAGCTCTCTTCCATTAATTTCCTTTATTATTTGTCAAATAAATTGGCCACGCATATATGAAACTATTCCTTCACTCTATCATCTATTACATCATGTTCCTTGTCTATCATTATGTCAATATTACACTATTGCAATTACTGAAGCTATATAGCACTACCTCTCAAGTAGGTACTAATTATGACCCTCTGGATATGTCAAGCAATGACTACATTTTTGTCTCTGAACTAAGTTAGGTGGGAGGTGTCTAGAGCATCTGTATGTAAATGCCAAGGACATTGCTATATATCATACAGTTCACAGGACAGTCCCCACAGAAAAAAAAGGTTGGCCCAAAATGCCAATGCCAAAGTTGGGATACACTATTGTATAAAGTCTTAAAATCAAGTATTGTCAGTCTTTGGTTCTCTTTTCAATATAATGTCTGCCCTTGGAGCATCACAGTGGGTAAAATACACTCATTGCATACTTTTTTACTGAAAAGCCCTTTAGCATAATGGTAGCCAGCTGGGCATGCAGGAGGCAAGCTTTGTGCTCAGCCACTTAGTAGGTCAAACAGCAAGTTGTGTGCACTCATGCAAAAGGATCGAATTGAGATTTTTACCCATATAGTGCTCCGTTTAACATTTTTTGTGTATGCATCCCTGAGCGTCATGGAGGTAATACCATTCTTTTGTTCTACAAACATCTAATTCACTATAATGGAATCCGGATGTTGCTTACCGTAGATGTGCCTCCGGAAAACAGGAACCCATCTGTGCATTCACCCACTTAGCAGATGAACGGCAAGTTGTATATAAGAGCTCCAAAGCAGTGAGTTTTATCCATGAAATAAATGCTCATTGTTAAATTTCTTGCATTTAGGATTTGTTTTTAAATTTTTTTCTTTGGCTTTTTCTTATACAAGTAGCCAAATTCAGTACAACGGTATATGAAAAACCAGATTTGCAAGTTTTGGAGTAGGTCCAAAGTGAGTCATCATGTGACTCACACACAGATGATGAAGATGAGGACTTTGACATTCCCCATATGAGTCAAAGTTCCCATGACAGTGAAATAGAGCCAGAATTAACCAATACAGATGCAAGGAATGAAGAATTCCATGATTCAAATGAGAAAAAAAACAGCAATGTGAGTACATATTTTAGTAGTCAAAATGGTACAAAATGGTCATACAACCGAAGGAAATGATCCAATGTTAGAACTAGGTCCGAAAATATAATGAGGATCTTGGCAGGGGTGAAACCTATTGGATGGAATGCCAGTACTGCCATTCAATGTTGGAAATTATTTGTAACAGACAATATGCTACAAGATATTATGACATACACAAATGATGAAATACAAATAAAACTTTCTGTATGTACCAACAGTTATACTTGAAAATATGTAATATAATAATAAATGGCACCTCATTAGCTAAACTGAAAGCATTTATAGGTCTGCTGTACTTAGCAGGGCTTTCTCATGGTAATCTCAAGAATGTAAAAGATGTATAGAGAAGTGAAAGGTGTGGGTTTGTGTTTTGTAGAATAACAGTGACACTGAGGAGATTTGGTTTCCTTCAAAATTGCCTGAGGTTTGATGACAAAACCACCCTCCAAGAAAAAAAAAAGAACTGATAATCTGGTTTCTAACCACTAATTGTTTTAGACCTTTATGTATAAATGTCAAGCAATTTATATATCATCTAAATATATGACTATTGATGTACATCTTATAGCATTTCGTGGTTGCTGTAGCTTTAGGCAGTATATGCCAAAGAAGCCTTCAAATATAATAATATATCCTCCAGCAGATGTGAAGCAATATTATACTTTCAACTTAGAAATTTATTCTGGAACTCAGCCACCAGGTCTTTATTTGTATTGTAATAAATCAAATGATGTTGTGAACAGGCTGTTGCTTCCATCTCCCAAACTAATCAGAATGTGACATTTGACAATTGGTCTATCAGTTTCTGATTGATATTACATTTGCTAACAGAGCACAGGGTGACAAATCTAGTAACTGTACACAAGAACAAAGCAGGAATTCCCAAGGAAATGTTATAATTTCAAAACAGAGAATTGAATAGTACAATCTTTGGATTTCAGAAAGATCTAACACTGGCCTCATTTTTGGCAAAGAAAAACAAACTACTACTACTAATGTCAACATTGCACCATATGGCAAGAAACTTCAACAAAACTAAAGCCAGGGATGGTAACTTTTTACAAAAAAAAAAAAAAAGCAAATGTTGAGTAGATATTCTTGATGAGTTAAGAAGCATCTGTGATGTCACTGGAAACACAAAGCATTGGCCAATGGTTGTATTTTAGTCTATCCTAAACATTTGTGGCATAGTTTCATAGTTTTCAAAGAAAATAACAAATGCAAAATATCACAGAGAAATTTTCTTAGAGGATTGGGACTGGAATTGATAAGAGATTATTTATAACAGAGAAAGAACAAAATATTTCTTCCTTGGGAACTATGCAAAAAGAATCTGGAGCACACTGATGAGCTGACAGGTGAATAGGCAGGTGCAACATCACAAAGACCTACTACAACAACAGGAAAACCAAAAAGATGTCAACTGTGCCTTAAAAAAGGACAGAAAAACAAAACATATGTGCTATCATTGTAAGCAATACCTGTGTATGGAACATGCACAAGTCCTGTATGAAGACTGCCTTGGGTGTGACAATTCAAGCAAAAATTATTTCTGTGACAGACTTTTGTTTGTATTTTCATTGTAGTTCACATAGGTATTTATTTCTGCTGTTATCTATTAAGTTTTGTAAGCAAGTAAACAGCTGATGTGAAAATGTTGATGTCTATTCTAAGCACTCATTATATAATTTGACATTTTATTTTATTCATATCTTATTTTCTGTCGGGAGCAATGCTACATAATTTTAGGGAAAAATCATTTGACTAGACCTAGTTCTCCTGCCTATAGGCCAGCTATGGCATTTTGAGACATAATTCCATTTTGGCTCCCAGTCCCAATGAGACCTCAATGATCCGGTGATGCTGTGATGCTCCAGGACAAGATTACACCAGCTGAAGACATCCTGGGAGGAACAAAATCTTCATCTACTCAGTTCCTCACGGTTCTTGGATTGTTACACCTTGTTTATCCAGATGTACTAAACTCTCAGCAAGTCATTTGTTACATTTGTTTCTCCCGATATACTGAAAAAAAATGTGTGGTAAACTGGGGGCTTTCATCTTTGCCACCCAGAGCAGCACTGATCAGACCCAAAGCTCAGCTTCTTCTCAAAGTCTCATTTTTTGCTACTTTTCCTGTAAAATAAGTTAATTTGCCTTGTGCTGCTGTGGCTCGCAGGAGACTAGGACTTACTACAGAGGTTCTAGTAACGTCCCCTTTCCCTGTTCCCTACAATTTTCCTGCTAAGTGCATGTTGTACAACACAGTAAGAAGTTCCTGACAAAAGAGGAAGACAATAAAGGTGATAACAATGGCCTGCCACACAGGAAGGGAAAGCTAAGAACATGTGTTGCCAGTGTAAGTGAAACTTGTGTATGGAACATGCAGTTGTCATGTGTGAAGACTGCCTTGGATGTGACAATTGAAACAAAAATTATTTTTGCTGTGGAGTTCTACTGGCATTTCCATTGTATATAGTTAAGTTATTTCCGTTGTTATTTTTTAGATTTTATAAACAAACACTTTATGTTGAAAATGTTAATGTTTATTCTAAACACGATACAAATTAAGAA